>NC_050102.1:60412650-62912650 GCF_902167145.1 Zea mays
CGTTGCGAAAAAGGAAGAAATGGTTCCGGTGGAAAAACTCATGCTTTGTATGCACCCGACACCCGTTTCGGAATGAGTGACGTGCGACAACGAAATTGCGCGAAACCACCCAAACATGAGTTTCGACCTAAAGTAGTGGATTGGGCATGTTCGTTGCGAAAAATGAAGAAATGGTTCCGATGGCAAAAACTCGTGCTTTGTATGCACCCGACACCCGTTTTCGAATGGTGACGTGCGACAACGAAATTGCGAAAACCAACCCAAACAGGAGTTTTGACCTAAGTAGTGGATTGGGCATGTTCGTTGCGAAAAACGAAGAAATGGTTCCGGTGGCAAAACTCGTGCTTGGTATGCACCCGACACCCGTTTTCAGAATGGGTGACGTGCGACAACGAAATTGCGAGAAACCACCCCAAACATGAGTTTTGGACCTAAAGTAGTGGATTGGGCATGTTCGTTGTGAAAAACGAAGAAATGGTTCGGTGGCAAAAACTCGTGCTTTGTATGCACCCGACACCCGTTTTCGGAATGGGTGACGTGCGGCAACGAAATTGCGCGAACCACCCAAACATGAGTTTGGACCTAAAGTAGTGGATTGGGCATGTTCGTTGCGAAAAACGAAGAAATGGTTGGTGGCAAAAACTCGTGCTTTGTATGCACCCGACAACCCTTTTCAGAATGGGTGACGTGCGGACAACGAAATTGCGCGAAACCACCCCAAACATGAGTTTTGGACCTAAAGTAGTGGATTGGGCATGTTCGTTGGAAAAACGAAGAAATGGTTCTGGTGGCAAAAACTCGTGCTTTGTATGCACCCGACACCCGTTTTCGGAATGGGTGACGTGCGACAACGAAATTGCGTGAAACCACCCCAAACATGAGTTTTGGACCTAAAGTAGTGGATTGGGCATGTTCGTTGCGAAAAACGAAGAAATGGTTCGGTGGCAAAAACTCGTGCTTTGTATGCACCCCGACACCCGTTTTCGGAATGGGTGACGTGCGACAACGAAATTGCGCGAAACCACCCCAAACATGAGTTTTGGACCTAAAGTAGTGGATTGGGCATGTTCGTTGCGAAAAACGAAGAAATGGTTCCGGTGGCAAAAACTCGTGCTTTGTATGCACCGACACCCGTTTTCGGAATGGGTGACGTGCGACAACGAAATTGCGCGAAACCACCCCAAACATGAGTTTCGGACCTAAAGTAGTGGATTGGGCATGTTCGTTGCGAAAAACGAAGAAATGGTTCTGGTGGCAAAAACTCGTGCTTTGTATGCACCCGACACCCGTTTTCGGAATGGGTGACGTGCGACAACGAAATTGCGAAAACCACCAAAAGTGATGGGCATGTTCGTTGCGAAAAACGAAGAAATGGTTCCGGTGGCAAAAACTCGTGCTTTGTATGCACCCGACACCCGTTTTCGGAATGGGTGACGTGCGACAACGAAATTGCGGAAACCACCCCAAACATGAGTTTTGGACCTAAAGTAGTGGATTGGGCATGTTCGTTGCGAAAAACGAAGAAATGGTTCGGTGGCAAAAACTCGTGCTTTGTATGCACCCGACACCCGTTTTCGGAATGGGTGACGTGCGCAACGAAATTGCGTGAAACCACCCCAAACATGAGTTTTGGACCTAAAGTAGTGGATTGGGCATGTTCGTTGCGAAAAACGAAGAAATGGTTCCGGTGGCAAAAACTCGTGCTTTGTATGCACCCGACACCCGTTTTCGGAATGGGTGACGTGCGACAACGAAATTGCGAGAAACCACCCCAAACATGAGTTTTGGACCTAAAGTAGTGGATTGGGCATGTTCGTGCGAAAAACGAAGAAATGGTTCTGGTGGCAAAAACTCGTGCTTTGTATGCACCCGACACCCGTTTTCGGAATGGGTGACGTGCGACAACGAAATTGCGCGAAACCACCCCAAACATGAGTTTTGGACCTAAAGTAGTGGATTGGGCATGTTCGTTGCGAAAAACAAAGAATGGTTCAGGTGGAAAAAACTCGTGCTTTGTATGCACCCCGACACCGTTTTCGGAATGGTGACGTGCGACAAACGAAATTGCGAGAAACCACCCCAACATGAGTTTTGGACCTAAGTATGGATTGGGCATGTTCGTTGCGAAAAACAAGAAATGGTTCCGGTGGCAAAAACTCGTGCTTTTATGCACCCGAACCCGTTTTCGGAATGGGTGACGTGCGACAACGAAATTGCGCGAAACCACCCCAAACATGAGTTTTGGACCTAAGTAGTGGATTGGGCATGTTCATTGCGAAAAACGAAGAAATGGTTCCGGTGGCAAAAACTCGTGCTTGTATGCACCCGACACCGTTTTCGAATGGGTGACGTGCGACAACGAAATTGCGCGAAACCACCCCAAACATGAGTTTTGGACCTAAAGTAGTGGATTGGGCATGTTGTTGCGAAAAACGAAGAAATGGTTCTGGTGGCAAAAACTCGTGCTTTGTATGCACCCGACACCCGTTTTCAGAATGGGTGACGTGCGACAACGAAATTGCGCGAAACCACCCCAAACATGAGTTTTGGACCTAAAGTAGTGGATTGGGCATGTTGTTGCGAAAAAAAAGAAATGGTTCCGGTGGCAAAAACTCGTGCTTTGTATGCACCCGACACCCGTTTTCGGAATGGGTGACGTGCGACAACGAAATTGCGCGAAACCACCCCAAACATGAGTTTTGGACCTAAAGTAGTGGATTGGGCATGTTCGTTGCGAAAAATGAAGAAATGGTTCCGGTGGCAAAAACTCGTGCTTTGTATGCACCCGACACCCGTTTTCGAATGGGTGACGTGCGACAACGAAATTGCGCGAAACCACCCCAAACATGAGTTTTGGACCTAAAGTAGTGGATTGGGCATGTTCGTTGCGAAAAACGAAGAAATGGTTCGGTGGAAAAACTCGTGCTTTGTATGCACCCGACACCCGTTTTCGGAATGGGTGACGTGCGACAACGAAATTGCGAGAAACCACCCCAAACATGAGTTTTGGACCTAAAGTAGTGGATTGGGCATGTTCGTTGCGAAAAACGAAGAAATGGTTCCGGTGGCAAAAACTCGTGCTTTGTATGCACCCGACACCCGTTTTCGAATGGGTGACGTGCGACAACGAAATTGCGAGAAACCACCCCAAACATGAGTTTTGGACCTAAAGTAGTGGATTGGGCATGTTCGTTGCGAAAAACGAAGAAATGGTTCCGGTGGCAAAAACTCGTGCTTTGTATGCACCCGACACCCGTTTTCGGAATGGGTGACGTGCGACAACGAAATTGCGGAAACCACCCCAAACATGAGTTTTGGACCTAAAGTAGTGGATTGGGCATGTTCGTTGCGAAAAACGAAGAAATGGTTCCGGTGGCAAAAACTCGTGCTTTGTATGCACCCGACACCCGTTTTCGGAATGGGTGACGTGCGACAACGAAATTGCGCGAAACCACCCCAAACATGAGTTTTGGACCTAAAGTAGTGGATTGGGCATGTTCGTTGCGAAAAACGAAGAAATGGTTCCGGTGGCAAAAACTCGTGCTTTGTATGCACCCGACACCCGTTTTCAGAATGGGTGACGTGCGACAACGAAATTGCGCGAAACCACCCCAAACATGAGTTTTGGACCTAAAGTAGTGGATTGGGCATGTTCGTTGCGAAAAACGAAGAAATGGTTCTGGTGGCAAAAACTCGTGCTTTGTATGCACCCGACACCCGTTTTCGGAATGGGTGACGTGCGACAACGAAATTGCGAGAAACCACCCCAAACATGAGTTTTGGACCTAAAGTAGTGGATTGGGCATGTTCGTTGCGAAAAACGAAGAAATGGTTCCGGTGGCAAAAACTCGTGCTTTGTATGCACCCGACCCGTTTTCGGAATGGGTGACGTGCGACAACGAAATTGCGCGAAACCACCCCAAACATGAGTTTTGGACCTAAAGTAGTGGATTGGGCATGTTCGTTGCGAAAAACGAAGAAATGGTTCCGGTGGCAAAAACTCGTGCTTTGTATGCACCCGACACCCGTTTTCGGAATGGGTGACGTGCGACAACGAAATTGCGCGAAACCACCCCAAACATGAGTTTTGGACCTAAAGTAGTGGATTGGGCATGTTCGTTGCGAAAAACGAAGAAATGGTTCCGGTGGCAAAAACTCGTGCTTTGTATGCACCCGACACCCGTTTTCGGAATGGGTGACGTGCGACAACGAAATTGCGCGAAACCACCCCAAACATGAGTTTTGGACCTAAAGTATGGATTGGGCATGTTCGTTGCGAAAAACGAAGAAATGGTTCCGGTGGCAAAAACTCGTGCTTTGTATGCACCCCGACACCCGTTTTCAGAATGGGTGACGTGCGACAACGAAATTGCGCGAAACCACCCCAAACATGAGTTTTGGACCTAAAGTAGTGGATTGGGCATGTTCGTTGCGAAAAACGAAGAAATGGTTCTGGTGGCAAAAACTCGTGCTTTGTATGCACCCGACACCCGTTTTCGGAATGGGTGACGTGGCAACGAAATTGCGCGAAACCACCCCAAACATGAGTTTTGGACCTAAAGTAGTGGATTGGGCATGTTCGTTGCGAAAAACAAAGAAATGGTTCGGTGGCAAAAACTCGTGCTTTGTATGCACCCGACACCCGTTTTCGGAATGGGTGACGTGCGACAACGAAATTGCGCGAAACCACCCCAAACATGAGTTTTGGACCTAAAGTAGTGGATTGGGCATGTTCGTTGCGAAAAACAAAGAAATGGTTCGGTGGCAAAAACTCGTGCTTTGTATGCACCCGACACCCGTTTTCGGAATGGGTGACGTGCGACAACGAAATTGCGCGAAACCACCCCAAACATGAGTTTTGGACCTAAGTAGTGGATTGGGCATGTTCATTGCGAAAAACGAAGAAATGGTTCCGGTGGCAAAAACTCGTGCTTTGTATGCACCCGACACCCGTTTTCGGAATGGGTGACGTGCGACAACGAAATTGCGCGAAACCACCCCAAACATGAGTTTTGGACCTAAAGTAGTGGATTGGGCATGTTCGTTGCGAAAAACGAAGAAATGGTTCGGTGGCAAAAACTCGTGCTTTGTATGCACCCGACACCCGTTTTAGGATGGGTGACGTGCGACAACGAAATTGCGCGAAACCACCCCAACAATGAGTTTTGGACCTAAAGTAGTGGTTGGGCATGTTAGTTGCGAAAAATGAAGAAATGGTTCCGGTGGCAAAAACTCGTGCTTTGTATGCACCCCGACAACCGTTTCAGAATGGGTGACGTGCGTCAACGAAATGCGCGAAACCACCCCAAACATGTGTTTTGGACCTAAAGTAGTGGATAGGGCATGTTCGTTGCGAAAAAAGGAAGAAATGGTTCCGGTGGCAAAAAACTCGTGCTTTGTATGCACCCGACACCCGGTTTTCGGAATGAGTGACGTGCGACAACGAAATTGCGCGAAACCACCCAAACATGAGATTTCGACCTAAAGTAGTGGATTGGGCATGTTCGTTGCGAAAAATGAAGAAATGGTTCCAGTGGAAAAAGTCGTGCTTTGTATGCATCCCGACACCCGTTTTCGGAATGGGTGACGTGCGACAACGAAATTGCGAGAAACCACCCCAAACAGGAGTTTTGACCTAAGTAGTGGATTGGGCATGTTCGTTGCGAAAAACGAAGAAATGGTTCCGGTGGCAAAAAACTCGTGCTTGGTATGCACCCCGACACCCGTTTTCGGAATGGGTGACATGTGACAACGAAATTGCGAGAAACCACCCCAAACATGAGTTTTGGACCTAAAGTAGTGGATTGGGATTGTTCGTTGTGAAAAACGAAGAAATGGTTTCGGTGGCAAAAACTCGTGCTTTTATGCACCCGACACCCGTTTTCGGAATGGGTGACATGCGGCAACGAAATTGCGTGAAACCACCCCAAACATGAGTTTTGGACCAAAAGTAGTGGATTGGCCATGTTCGTTACGAAAAACGAAGAAATGGTTCCAGTGGCAAAAAACTCGTGCTTTGTATGCACCCGACAACCCTTTTCAGAATAGGGTGACGTGCGACAACGAAATTGCGCGAAACCACCCCAAACATGAGTTTAGGACCTAAAGTAGTGGATTGAGCATGTTCGTTGCGAAAAACGAAGAAATGGTTCTGGTGGCAAAAACTCGTGCTTTGTATGCACCCGACACCCGTTTTTGGATTGGGTGACGTGCGGCAACGAAATTGCGCGAAACCACCCCAAACATGAGTTTTTGGACCTAAAGTAGTGGATTGGGCATGTTCATTGCGGAAAACGAAGAAATGGTTCCGGTGGCAAAAACTCGTGCTTTTATGCACCCGACACCCGTTTTCGGAATGGGTGATGTGCGGCAACGAAATTGCGAGAAACCACCCCAAACATGAGTTTTGGACCTAAAGTAGTGGATTTGGCATGTTCGTTGCGGAAAACGAAGAAATGGTTCCGGTGGCAAAAACTCGTGCTTTGTATGCACTCGACACCCGTTTTCGGAATGGGTGACGTGCGACAACGAAATTGTGCGAAACCACCCCAAACATGAGTTTTGGACCTAAAGTAGTGGATTGAGCATGTTCGTTGCGAAAAACGAAGAAATGGTTCCGGTGGCAAAAACTTGTGCTTTGTATGCACCCGACACACGTTTTCGGAATGGGTGATGTGCGACAACAAAATTGCGCGAAACCACCCCAAACATGAGTTTTGGACCTAAAGTAGTGGATTGGGCATGTTCGTTGCGAAAAACGAAGAAATGGTTTCCGGTGGCAAAAACTCGTGCTTTGTATGCACCCCCGACAACCATTTTCAGAATGGGTGACGTGCGGCAACGAAATTGCGCGAAACCACCCCAAACATGAGTTTTGGACCTAAAGTAGTTGATTGGGCATGTTCGTTGCGAAAAACGAAGAAATGGTTCCGGTGGCAAAAACTCGTGCTTTGTATGCACCCCCGACAACCATTTTCAGAATGGGTGACGTGCGGCAACGAAATTGCGCGAAACCACCCCAAACATGAGTTTTGGACCAAAAGTAGTGGATTGGGCATGTTCGTTGCGAAAAACGAGGAAATGGTTCCGGTGGCAAAAACTCGTGCTTTGTATGCACCCGATAACCCTTTTCAGAATGGGTGACGTGCGACAACGAAATTGCGCAAAACCACCCCAAACATGAGTTTAGGACCTAAAGTAGTGGATTGGGCATGTTCGTTGCGAAAAACAAAGAAATGGTTCTGCTGGCAAAAACTCGTGCTTTGTATGCACCCGACACCCGTTTTTGGATTGGGTGACGTGCGGCAACGAAATTGCGCGAAACCACCCCAAACATGAGTTTTGGACCTAAAGTAGTGGATTGGGCATGTTCGTTGCGGAAAACGAAGAAATGGTTCCGGTGGCAAAAACTCGTGCTTTTATGCACCCGACACCCGTTTTCGGAATGGGTGATGTGCGACAACGAAATTGCGAGAAACCCCCCCAAACATGAGTTTCGGACCTAAAGTAGTGGATTGGGCATGTTCGTTGCGGAAAACGAAGAAATGGTTCCGGTGGCAAAAACTCGTGCTTTGTATGCACTCGACACCCGTTTTCGGAATGGGTGACGTGCGACAACGAAATTGTGCGAAACCACCCCAAACATGAGTTTTGGACCTAAAGTAGTGGATTGAGCATGTTCGTTGCGAAAAACGAAGAAATGGTTCCGGTGGCAAAAACTCGTGCTTTGTATGCACCCCGACACCCGTTTTCGGAATGGGTGATGTGCGACAACAAAATTGCGCGAAACCACCCCAAACATGAGTTTTGGACCTAAAGTAGTGGATTGGGCATGTTCGTTGCGAAAAACGAAGAAATGGTTCCGGTGGCAAAAACTCGTGCTTTGTATGCACCCGACACACGTTTTCTGAATGGGTGACGTGCGACAACGAAATTGCGCGAAACCACCCCCAGACATGAGTTTTGGACCTAAAGTAGTTGATTGGGCATGTTCGTTGCGAAAAATGAAGAAATGGTTCCGGTGGCAAAAACTCGTGCTTTTATGCACCCGACACCCGTTTTCGGAATGGGTGATGTGCGGTAACAAAATTGCGCGAAACCACCCCAAACATGAGTTTTGGACCTAAAGTAGTGGATTGGGCATGTTCGTTGCGGAAAACGAAGAAATGGTTCCGGTGGGAAAAACTCGTGCTTTTATGCACCCGACACCCATTTTTGGAATGGGTGACGTGCGGCAACGAAATTGCGTGAAACCAGCCCAAACATGAGTTTTGGACCAAAAGTAGTGGATTGGGCATGTTCGTTGCGAAAAAACGACGAAATGGTTCTGGTGGCAAAAACTCGTGCTTTGTATGCACCCGACAACCCTTTTCAGAATGGGTGACGTGCGACAACGAAATTGCGCAAAACCACCCCAAACATGAGTTTAGGACCTAAAGTAGTGGATTGGGCATGTTCGTTGCGAAAAAACAAAGAAATGGTTCTGGTGGCAAAAACTCGTGCTTTGTATGCACCCGACACCCGTTTTTTGGATTGGGTGACGTGCGGCAACGAAATTGCGCGAAACCACCCCAAACATGAGTTTTGGACCTAAAGTAGTGGATTGGGCATGTTCATTGCGGAAAACGAAGAATGGTTCCGGTGGCAAAAACTCGTGCTTTTATGCACCCGACACCCGTTTTCGGAATGGGTGATGTGCGGCAACGAAATTGCGAGAAACCACCCCAAACATGAGTTTTGGACCTAAAGTAGTGGATTGGGCATGTTCGTTGCGGAAAACGAAGAAATGGTTCCGGTGGCAAAAACTCGTGCTTTGTATGCACTCGACACCCGTTTTCGGAATGGGTGACGTGCGACAACGAAATTGTGCGAAACCACCCCAAACATGAGTTTTGGACCTAAAGTAGTGGATTGAGCATGTTCGTTGCGAAAAACGAAGAAATGGTTCCGGTGGCAAAAACTTGTGCTTTGTATGCACCCGACACACGTTTTCGGAATGGGTGATGTGCGACAACAAAATTGCGCGAAACCACCCCAAACATGAGTTTTGGACCTAAAGTAGTGGATTGGGCATGTTCGTTGCGAAAAACGAAGAAATGGTTCCGGTGGCAAAAACTCGTGCTTTGTATGCACCCCCCGACAACCATTTTCAGAATGGGTGACGTGCGGCAACGAAATTGCGCGAAACCACCCCAAACATGAGTTTTGGACCTAAAGTAGTTGATTGGGCATGTTCGTTGCGAAAAACGAAGAAATGGTTCCGGTGGCAAAAACTCGTGCTTTGTATGCACCCCCGACAACCATTTTCAGAATGGGTGACGTGCGGCAACGAAATTGCGCGAAACCACCCCAAACATGAGTTTTGGACCAAAAGTAGTGGATTGGGCATGTTCGTTGCGAAAAACGAAGAAATGGTTCCGGTGGCAAAAACTCGTGCTTTGTATGCACCCGATAACCCTTTTCAGAATGGGTGACGTGCGACAACGAAATTGCGCAAAACCACCCCAAACATGAGTTTAGGACCTAAAGTAGTGGATTGGGCATGTTCGTTGCGAAAAACAAAGAAATGGTTCTGCTGGCAAAAACTCGTGCTTTGTATGCACCCGACACCCGTTTTTGGATTGGGTGACGTGCGGCAACGAAATTGCGCGAAACCACCCCAAACATGAGTTTTGGACCTAAAGTAGTGGATTGGGCATGTTCGTTGCGGAAAACGAAGAAATGGTTCCGGTGGCAAAAACTCGTGCTTTTATGCACCCGACACCCGTTTTCGGAATGGGTGATGTGCGACAACGAAATTGCGAGAAACCACCCCAAACATGAGTTTCGGACCTAAAGTAGTGGATTGGGCATGTTCGTTGCGGAAAACGAAGAAATGGTTCCGGTGGCAAAAACTCGTGCTTTGTATGCACTCGACACCCGTTTTCGGAATGGGTGACGTGCGACAACGAAATTGTGCGAAACCACCCCAAACATGAGTTTTGGACCTAAAGTAGTGGATTGAGCATGTTCGTTGCGAAAAACGAAGAAATGGTTCCGGTGGCAAAAACTCGTGCTTTGTATGCACCCCGACACCCGTTTTCGGAATGGGTGATGTGCGACAACAAAATTGCGCGAAACCACCCCAAACATGAGTTTTGGACCTAAAGTAGTGGATTGGGCATGTTCGTTGCGAAAAACGAAGAAATGGTTCCGGTGGCAAAAACTCGTGCTTTGTATGCACCCGACACACGTTTTCTGAATGGGTGACGTGCGACAACGAAATTGCGCGAAACCACCCCAGACATGAGTTTTGGACCTAAAGTAGTTGATTGGGCATGTTCGTTGCGAAAAATGAAGAAATGGTTCCGGTGGCAAAAACTCGTGCTTTGTATGCACCCGACACACGTTTTCTGAATGGGTGACGTGCGACAATGAAATTGCGCGAAACCACCCCAAACATGAGTTTTGGACCTAAAGTAGTTGATTGGGCATGTTCGTTGCGAAAAATGAAGAAATGGTTCCGGTGGCAAAAACTCGTGCTTTTATGCACCCGACACCCGTTTTCGGAATGGGTGATGTGCGGTAACAAAATTGCGCGAAACCACCCCAAACATGAGTTTTGGACCTAAAGTAGTGGATTGGGCATGTTCGTTGCGGAAAACGAAGAAATGGTTCCTGTGGGAAAAACTCGTGCTTTTATGCACCCGACACCCATTTTTGGAATGGGTGACGTGCGGCAACGAAATTGCGTGAAACCAGCCCAAACATGAGTTTTGGACCAAAAGTAGTGGATTGGGCATGTTCGTTGCGAAAAACGACGAAATGGTTCCGGTGGCAAAAACTCGTGCTTTGTATGCACCCGACAACCCTTTTCAGAATGGGTGACGTGCGACAACGAAATTGCGCAAAACCACCCCAAACATGAGTTTAGGACCTAAAGTAGTGGATTGGGCATGTTCGTTGCGAAAAACAAAGAAATGGTTCTGGTGGCAAAAACTCGTGCTTTGTATGCACCCGACACCCGTTTTTGGATTGGGTGACGTGCGGTAACGAAATTGCGCGAAACCACCCCAAACATGAGTTTTGGACCAAAAGTAGTGGATTGGGCATGTTCGTTGCGAAAAACGACGAAATGGTTTCGGTGGCAAAAACTCGTGCTTTGTATGCACCCGACAACCCTTTTCAGAATGGGTGACGTGCGACAACGAAATTGCGCAAAACCACCCCAAACATGAGTTTAGGACCTAAAGTAGTGGATTGAGCATGTTCGTTGCGAAAAACAAAGAAATGGTTCTGGTGCCAAAAACTCGTGCTTTGTATGCACCCGACACCCGTTTTTGGATTGGGTGACGTGCGGCAACGAAATTGCGCGAAACCACCCCAAACATGAGTTTTGGACCTAAATTAGTGGATTGGGCATGTTCATTGCGAAAACGAAGAAATGGTTCCGGTGGCAAAAACTCGTGCTTTTATGCACCCGACACCCATTTTCGGAATGGGTGATGTGCGGCAACGAAATTGCGAGAAACCACCCCAAACATGAGTTTCGGACCTAAAGTAGTGGATTGGGCATGTTCGTTGCGAAAAACGAAGAAATGGTTCTGGTGGCAAAACTCGTGCTTTGTATGCACCCGACACCCGTTTTTGGATTGGGTGACGTGCGACAACGAAATTGCGCGAAACCACCCCAAACATGAGTTTTGGACCTAAAGTAGTGGATTGAGCATGTTCATTGCGAAAAACGAAGAAATGGTTCCGGTGGCAAAAACTCGTGCTTTGTATGCACCCCGACACCCGTTTTCGGAATGGGTGATGTGCAACAACAAAATTGCGCGAAACCACCCCAAACATGAGTTTTGGACCTAAAGTAGTGGATTGGGCATGTTCGTTGCGAAAAACGAAGAAATGGTTCCGGTGGCAAAAACTCGTGCTTTGTATGCACCCCGACAACCGTTTTCAGAATGGGTGACGTGCGGCAACGAAATTGCGCGAAACCACCCCAAACATGAGTTTTGGACCTAAAGTAGTTGATTGGGCATGTTCGTTGCGAAAAATGAAGAAATGGTTCCGGTGGCAAAAACTCGTGCTTTGTATGCACCCCGACACCCGTTTTCGGAATGGGTGATGTGCAACAACAAAATTGCGCGAAACCACCCCAAACATGAGTTTTGGACCTAAAGTAGTGGATTGAGCATGTTCATTGCGAAAAACGAAGAAATGGTTCCGGTGGCAAAAACTCGTGCTTTGTATGCACCCCGACACCCGTTTTCGGAATGGGTGATGTGCAACAACAAAATTGCGCGAAACCACCCCAAACATGAGTTTTGGACCTAAAGTAGTGGATTGGGCATGTTCGTTGCGAAAAACGAAGAAATGGTTCCGGTGGCAAAAACTCGTGCTTTGTATGCACCCCGACAACCGTTTTCAGAATGGGTGACGTGCGGCAACGAAATTGCGCGAAACCACCCCAAACATGAGTTTTGGACCTAAAGTAGTTGATTGGGCATGTTCGTTGCGAAAAATGAAGAAATGGTTCCGGTGGCAAAAACTCGTGCTTTGTATGCACCCGACACACGTTTTCTGAATGGGTGACGTGCGACAATGAAATTGCGCGAAACCACCCCAAACATGAGTTTTGGACCTAAAGTAGTGGATTGGGCATGTTCGTTGCGAAAAACAAAGAAATGGTTCCGGTGGCAAAAACTCGTGCTTTTATGCACCCGACACCCGTTTTTGGATTGGGTGACGTGCGGCAACGAAATTGCGCGAAACCACCCCAAACATGAGTTTTGGACCAAAAGTAGTGGATTGGGCATGTTCGTTGCGAAAAACGACGAAATGGTTCCGGTGGCAAAAACTCGTGCTTTGTATGCACCCGACAACCCTTTTCAGAATGGGTGACGTGCGACAACGAAATTGCGCAAAACCACCCCAAACATGAGTTTAGGACCTAAAGTAGTGGATTGGGCATGTTCGTTGCGAAAAACAAAGAAATGGTTCTGGTGGCAAAAACTCGTGCTTTTATGCACCCGACACCCGTTTTCGGAATGGGTGATGTGCGGCAACGAAATTGCGAGAAACCACCCCAAACATGAGTTTTGGACCTAAAGTAGTGGATTTGGCATGTTCGTTGCGGAAAACGAAGAAATGGTTCCGGTGGCAAAAACTCGTGCTTTGTATGCACTCGACACCCGTTTTCGGAATGGGTGACGTGCGACAACGAAATTGTGCGAAACCACCCCAAACATGAGTTTTGGACCTAAAGTAGTGGATTGAGCATGTTCGTTGCGAAAAACGAAGAAATGGTTCCGGTGGCAAAAACTTGTGCTTTGTATGCACCCGACACACGTTTTCGGAATGGGTGATGTGCGACAACAAAATTGCGCGAAACCACCCCAAACATGAGTTTTGGACCTAAAGTAGTGGATTGGGCATGTTCGTTGCGAAAAACGAAGAAATGGTTCCGGTGGCAAAAACTCGTGCTTTGTATGCACCCCCGACAACCATTTTCAGAATGGGTGACGTGCGGCAACGAAATTGCGCGAAACCACCCCAAACATGAGTTTTGGACCTAAAGTAGTTGATTGGGCATGTTCGTTGCGAAAAACGAAGAAATGGTTCCGGTGGCAAAAACTCGTGCTTTGTATGCACCCCCGACAACCATTTTCAGAATGGGTGACGTGCGGCAACGAAATTGCGCGAAACCACCCCAAACATGAGTTTTGGACCAAAAGTAGTGGATTGGGCATGTTCGTTGCGAAAAACGAGGAAATGGTTCCGGTGGCAAAAACTCGTGCTTTGTATGCACCCGATAACCCTTTTCAGAATGGGTGACGTGCGACAACGAAATTGCGCAAAACCACCCCAAACATGAGTTTAGGACCTAAAGTAGTGGATTGGGCATGTTCGTTGCGAAAAACAAAGAAATGGTTCTGCTGGCAAAAACTCGTGCTTTGTATGCACCCGACACCCGTTTTTGGATTGGGTGACGTGCGGCAACGAAATTGCGCGAAACCACCCCAAACATGAGTTTTGGACCTAAAGTAGTGGATTGGGCATGTTCGTTGCGGAAAACGAAGAAATGGTTCCGGTGGCAAAAACTCGTGCTTTTATGCACCCGACACCCGTTTTCGGAATGGGTGATGTGCGACAACGAAATTGCGAGAAACCACCCCAAACATGAGTTTCGGACCTAAAGTAGTGGATTGGGCATGTTCGTTGCGGAAAACGAAGAAATGGTTCCGGTGGCAAAAACTCGTGCTTTGTATGCACTCGACACCCGTTTTCGGAATGGGTGACGTGCGACAACGAAATTGTGCGAAACCACCCCAAACATGAGTTTTGGACCTAAAGTAGTGGATTGAGCATGTTCGTTGCGAAAAACGAAGAAATGGTTCCGGTGGCAAAAACTCGTGCTTTGTATGCACCCCGACACCCGTTTTCGGAATGGGTGATGTGCGACAACAAAATTGCGCGAAACCACCCCAAACATGAGTTTTGGACCTAAAGTAGTGGATTGGGCATGTTCGTTGCGAAAAACGAAGAAATGGTTCCGGTGGCAAAAACTCGTGCTTTGTATGCACCCGACACACGTTTTCTGAATGGGTGACGTGCGACAACGAAATTGCGCGAAACCACCCCAGACATGAGTTTTGGACCTAAAGTAGTTGATTGGGCATGTTCGTTGCGAAAAATGAAGAAATGGTTCCGGTGGCAAAAACTCGTGCTTTTATGCACCCGACACCCGTTTTCGGAATGGGTGATGTGCGGTAACAAAATTGCGCGAAACCACCCCAAACATGAGTTTTGGACCTAAAGTAGTGGATTGGGCATGTTCGTTGCGGAAAACGAAGAAATGGTTCCGGTGGGAAAAACTCGTGCTTTTATGCACCCGACACCCATTTTTGGAATGGGTGACGTGCGGCAACGAAATTGCGTGAAACCAGCCCAAACATGAGTTTTGGACCAAAAGTAGTGGATTGGGCATGTTCGTTGCGAAAAACGACGAAATGGTTCTGGTGGCAAAAACTCGTGCTTTGTATGCACCCGACAACCCTTTTCAGAATGGGTGACGTGCGACAACGAAATTGCGCAAAACCACCCCAAACATGAGTTTAGGACCTAAAGTAGTGGATTGGGCATGTTCGTTGCGAAAAACAAAGAAATGGTTCTGGTGGCAAAAACTCGTGCTTTGTATGCACCCGACACCCGTTTTTGGATTGGGTGACGTGCGGCAACGAAATTGCGCGAAACCACCCCAAACATGAGTTTTGGACCTAAAGTAGTGGATTGGGCATGTTCATTGCGGAAAACGAAGAAATGGTTCCGGTGGCAAAAACTCGTGCTTTTATGCACCCGACACCCGTTTTCGGAATGGGTGATGTGCGGCAACGAAATTGCGAGAAACCACCCCAAACATGAGTTTTGGACCTAAAGTAGTGGATTGGGCATGTTCGTTGCGGAAAACGAAGAAATGGTTCCGGTGGCAAAAACTCGTGCTTTGTATGCACTCGACACCCGTTTTCGGAATGGGTGACGTGCGACAACGAAATTGTGCGAAACCACCCCAAACATGAGTTTTGGACCTAAAGTAGTGGATTGAGCATGTTCGTTGCGAAAAACGAAGAAATGGTTCCGGTGGCAAAAACTTGTGCTTTGTATGCACCCGACACACGTTTTCGGAATGGGTGATGTGCGACAACAAAATTGCGCGAAACCACCCCAAACATGAGTTTTGGACCTAAAGTAGTGGATTGGGCATGTTCGTTGCGAAAAACGAAGAAATGGTTCCGGTGGCAAAAACTCGTGCTTTGTATGCACCCCCGACAACCATTTTCAGAATGGGTGACGTGCGGCAACGAAATTGCGCGAAACCACCCCAAACATGAGTTTTGGACCTAAAGTAGTTGATTGGGCATGTTCGTTGCGAAAAAACGAAGAAATGGTTCCGGTGGCAAAAACTCGTGCTTTGTATGCACCCCCGACAACCATTTTCAGAATGGGTGACGTGCGGCAACGAAATTGCGCGAAACCACCCCAAACATGAGTTTTGGACCAAAAGTAGTGGATTGGGCATGTTCGTTGCGAAAAACGAAGAAATGGTTCCGGTGGCAAAAACTCGTGCTTTGTATGCACCCGATAACCCTTTTCAGAATGGGTGACGTGCGACAACGAAATTGCGCAAAACCACCCCAAACATGAGTTTAGGACCTAAAGTAGTGGATTGGGCATGTTCGTTGCGAAAAACAAAGAAATGGTTCTGCTGGCAAAAACTCGTGCTTTGTATGCACCCGACACCCGTTTTTGGATTGGGTGACGTGCGGCAACGAAATTGCGCGAAACCACCCCAAACATGAGTTTTGGACCTAAAGTAGTGGATTGGGCATGTTCGTTGCGGAAAACGAAGAAATGGTTCCGGTGGCAAAAACTCGTGCTTTTATGCACCCGACACCCGTTTTCGGAATGGGTGATGTGCGACAACGAAATTGCGAGAAACCACCCCAAACATGAGTTTCGGACCTAAAGTAGTGGATTGGGCATGTTCGTTGCGGAAAACGAAGAAATGGTTCCGGTGGCAAAAACTCGTGCTTTGTATGCACTCGACACCCGTTTTCGGAATGGGTGACGTGCGACAACGAAATTGTGCGAAACCACCCCAAACATGAGTTTTGGACCTAAAGTAGTGGATTGAGCATGTTCGTTGCGAAAAACGAAGAAATGGTTCCGGTGGCAAAAACTCGTGCTTTGTATGCACCCCGACACCCGTTTTCGGAATGGGTGATGTGCGACAACAAAATTGCGCGAAACCACCCCAAACATGAGTTTTGGACCTAAAGTAGTGGATTGGGCATGTTCGTTGCGAAAAACGAAGAAATGGTTCCGGTGGCAAAAACTCGTGCTTTGTATGCACCCGACACACGTTTTCTGAATGGGTGACGTGCGACAACGAAATTGCGCGAAACCACCCCAGACATGAGTTTTGGACCTAAAGTAGTTGATTGGGCATGTTCGTTGCGAAAAATGAAGAAATGGTTCCGGTGGCAAAAACTCGTGCTTTGTATGCACCCGACACACGTTTTCTGAATGGGTGACGTGCGACAATGAAATTGCGCGAAACCACCCCAAACATGAGTTTTGGACCTAAAGTAGTTGATTGGGCATGTTCGTTGCGAAAAATGAAGAAATGGTTCCGGTGGCAAAAACTCGTGCTTTTATGCACCCGACACCCGTTTTCGGAATGGGTGATGTGCGGTAACAAAATTGCGCGAAACCACCCCAAACATGAGTTTTGGACCTAAAGTAGTGGATTGGGCATGTTCGTTGCGGAAAACGAAGAAATGGTTCCTGTGGGAAAAACTCGTGCTTTTATGCACCCGACACCCATTTTTGGAATGGGTGACGTGCGGCAACGAAATTGCGTGAAACCAGCCCAAACATGAGTTTTGGACCAAAAGTAGTGGATTGGGCATGTTCGTTGCGAAAAACGACGAAATGGTTCCGGTGGCAAAAACTCGTGCTTTGTATGCACCCGACAACCCTTTTCAGAATGGGTGACGTGCGACAACGAAATTGCGCAAAACCACCCCAAACATGAGTTTAGGACCTAAAGTAGTGGATTGGGCATGTTCGTTGCGAAAAACAAAGAAATGGTTCTGGTGGCAAAAACTCGTGCTTTGTATGCACCCGACACCCGTTTTTGGATTGGGTGACGTGCGGTAACGAAATTGCGCGAAACCACCCCAAACATGAGTTTTGGACCAAAAGTAGTGGATTGGGCATGTTCGTTGCGAAAAACGACGAAATGGTTTCGGTGGCAAAAACTCGTGCTTTGTATGCACCCGACAACCCTTTTCAGAATGGGTGACGTGCGACAACGAAATTGCGCAAAACCACCCCAAACATGAGTTTAGGACCTAAAGTAGTGGATTGAGCATGTTCGTTGCGAAAAACAAAGAAATGGTTCTGGTGCCAAAAACTCGTGCTTTGTATGCACCCGACACCCGTTTTTGGATTGGGTGACGTGCGGCAACGAAATTGCGCGAAACCACCCCAAACATGAGTTTTGGACCTAAATTAGTGGATTGGGCATGTTCATTGCGAAAACGAAGAAATGGTTCCGGTGGCAAAAACTCGTGCTTTTATGCACCCGACACCCATTTTCGGAATGGGTGATGTGCGGCAACGAAATTGCGAGAAACCACCCCAAACATGAGTTTCGGACCTAAAGTAGTGGATTGGGCATGTTCGTTGCGAAAAACGAAGAAATGGTTCTGGTGGCAAAACTCGTGCTTTGTATGCACCCGACACCCGTTTTTGGATTGGGTGACGTGCGACAACGAAATTGCGCGAAACCACCCCAAACATGAGTTTTGGACCTAAAGTAGTGGATTGAGCATGTTCATTGCGAAAAACGAAGAAATGGTTCCGGTGGCAAAAACTCGTGCTTTGTATGCACCCCGACACCCGTTTTCGGAATGGGTGATGTGCAACAACAAAATTGCGCGAAACCACCCCAAACATGAGTTTTGGACCTAAAGTAGTGGATTGGGCATGTTCGTTGCGAAAAACGAAGAAATGGTTCCGGTGGCAAAAACTCGTGCTTTGTATGCACCCCGACAACCGTTTTCAGAATGGGTGACGTGCGGCAACGAAATTGCGCGAAACCACCCCAAACATGAGTTTTGGACCTAAAGTAGTTGATTGGGCATGTTCGTTGCGAAAAATGAAGAAATGGTTCCGGTGGCAAAAACTCGTGCTTTGTATGCACCCGACACACGTTTTCTGAATGGGTGACGTGCGACAATGAAATTGCGCGAAACCACCCCAAACATGAGTTTTGGACCTAAAGTAGTGGATTGGGCATGTTCGTTGCGAAAAACAAAGAAATGGTTCCGGTGGCAAAAACTCGTGCTTTTATGCACCCGACACCCGTTTTTGGATTGGGTGACGTGCGGCAACGAAATTGCGCGAAACCACCCCAAACATGAGTTTTGGACCAAAAGTAGTGGATTGGGCATGTTCGTTGCGAAAAACGACGAAATGGTTCCGGTGGCAAAAACTCGTGCTTTGTATGCACCCGACAACCCTTTTCAGAATGGGTGACGTGCGACAACGAAATTGCGCAAAACCACCCCAAACATGAGTTTAGGACCTAAAGTAGTGGATTGGGCATGTTCGTTGCGAAAAACAAAGAAATGGTTCTGGTGGCAAAAACTCGTGCTTTGTATGCACCCGACACCCGTTTTTGGATTGGGTGACGTGCGGCAACGAAATTGCGCGAAACCACCCCAAACATGAGTTTTGGACCTAAATTAGTAGATTGGGCATGTTCATTGCGAAAACGAAGAAATGGTTCCGGTGGCAAAAACTCGTGCTTTTATGCACCCGACACCCATTTTCGGAATGGGTGATGTGCGGCAACGAAATTGCGAGAAACCACCCCAAACATGAGTTTCGGACCTAAAGTAGTGGATTGGGCATGTTCGTTGCGAAAAACGAAGAAATGGTTCTGGTGGCAAAACTCGTGCTTTGTATGCACCCGACACCCGTTTTTGGATTGGGTGACGTGCGACAACGAAATTGCGCGAAACCACCCCAAACATGAGTTTTGGACCTAAAGTAGTGGATTGAGCATGTTCATTGCGAAAAACGAAGAAATGGTTCCGGTGGCAAAAACTCGTGCTTTGTATGCACCCCGACACCCGTTTTCGGAATGGGTGATGTGCAACAACAAAATTGCGCGAAACCACCCCAAACATGAGTTTTGGACCTAAAGTAGTGGATTGGGCATGTTCGTTGCGAAAAACGAAGAAATGGTTCCGGTGGCAAAAACTCGTGCTTTGTATGCACCCCGACAACCGTTTTCAGAATGGGTGACGTGCGGCAACGAAATTGCGCGAAACCACCCCAAACATGAGTTTTGGACCTAAAGTAGTTGATTGGGCATGTTCGTTGCGAAAAATGAAGAAATGGTTCCGGTGGCAAAAACTCGTGCTTTGTATGCACCCGACACACGTTTTCTGAATGGGTGACGTGCGACAATGAAATTGCGCGAAACCACCCCAAACATGAGTTTTGGACCTAAAGTAGTGGATTGGGCATGTTCGTTGCGAAAAACAAAGAAATGGTTCCGGTGGCAAAAACTCGTGCTTTTATGCACCCGACACCCGTTTTTGGATTGGGTGACGTGCGGCAACGAAATTGCGCGAAACCACCCCAAACATGAGTTTTGGACCAAAAGTAGTGGATTGGGCATGTTCGTTGCGAAAAAACGACGAAATGGTTCCGGTGGCAAAAACTCGTGCTTTGTATGCACCCGACAACCCTTTTCAGAATGGGTGACGTGCGACAACGAAATTGCGCAAAACCACCCCAAACATGAGTTTAGGACCTAAAGTAGTGGATTGGGCATGTTCGTTGCGAAAAACAAAGAAATGGTTCTGGTGGCAAAAACTCGTGCTTTGTATGCACCCGACACCCGTTTTTGGATTGGGTGACGTGCGGCAACGAAATTGCGCGAAACCACCCCAAACATGAGTTTTGGACCTAAATTAGTAGATTGGGCATGTTCATTGCGAAAACGAAGAAATGGTTCCGGTGGCAAAAACTCGTGCTTTTATGCACCCGACACCCATTTTCGGAATGGGTGATGTGCGGCAACGAAATTGCGAGAAACCACCCCAAACATGAGTTTCGGACCTAAAGTAGTGGATTGGGCATGTTCGTTGCGAAAAACGAAGAAATGGTTCTGGTGGCAAAACCCGTGCTTTGTATGCACCCGACACCCGTTTTTGGATTGGGTGACGTGCGACAACGAAATTGCGCGAAACCACCCCAAACATGAGTTTTGGACCTAAAGTAGTGGATTGAGCATGTTCATTGCGAAAAACGAAGAAATGGTTCCGGTGGCAAAAACTCGTGCTTTGTATGCACCCCGACACCCGTTTTCGGAATGGGTGATGTGCAACAACAAAATTGCGCGAAACCACCCCAAACATGAGTTTTGGACCTAAAGTAGTGGATTGGGCATGTTCGTTGCGAAAAACGAAGAAATGGTTCCCGTGGCAAAAACTCGTGCTTTGTATGCACCCCGACAACCGTTTTCAGAATGGGTGACGTGCGGCAACGAAATTGCGCGAAACCACCCCAAACATGAGTTTTGGACCTAAAGTAGTGGATTGGGCATGTTCGTTGCGAAAAACGAAGAAATGGTTCCGGTGGCAAAAACTCGTGCTTTGTATGCACCCGACACCCGTTTTAGGAATGGGTGACGTGCGACAACGAAATTGCGCGAAACCACCCCAAACATGAGTTTTGGACCTAAAGTAGTGGATTGGGCATGTTCGTTGCGAAAAACGAAGAAATGGTTCCGGTGGCAAAAACTCGTGCTTTGTATGCACCCCGACAACCGTTTTCAGAATGGGTGACGTGCGGCAACGAAATTGCGCAAAACCACCCCAAACATGAGTTTTGGACCTAAAGTAGTGGATAGGGCATGTTCGTTGCGAAAAAGGAAGAAATGGTTCCGGTGGCAAAAACTCGTGCTTTGTATGCACCCGACACCCGTTTTCGGAATGGGTGACGTGTGACAACAAAATTGCGCGAAACCACCCCAAACATGAGATTTGGACCTAAAGTAGTGGATTGAGCATGTTCGTTGCGAAAAACGAAGAAATGGTTCCGGTGGCAAAAACTCGTGCTTTGTATGCATCCCGACACCCATTTTCGGAATGGGTGACGTGCGACAACGAAATTGCAAGAAACCACCCCAAACATGAGTTTTGACCTAAGTAATGGATTGGGCATGTTCGTTGCGAAAAACGAAGAAATGGTTCCGGTGGCAAAAACTCGTGCTTTGTATGCACCCCGACACCCGTTTTCGGAATGGGTGACATGCGACAACGAAATTGCGAGAAACCACCCCAAACATGAGTTTCGGACCTAAAGTAGTGGATTGGGCATGTTCGTTGCGAAAAACGAAGAAATGGTTCTGGTGGCAAAACTCGTGCTTTGTATGCACCCGACACCCGTTTTTGGATTGGGTGACGTGCGACAACGAAATTGCGCGAAACCACCCCAAACATGAGTTTTGGACCTAAAGTAGTGGATTGAGCATGTTCATTGCGAAAAACGAAGAAATGGTTCCGGTGGCAAAAACTCGTGCTTTGTATGCACCCCGACACCCGTTTTCGGAATGGGTGATGTGCAACAACAAAATTGCGCGAAACCACCCCAAACATGAGTTTTGGACCTAAAGTAGTGGATTGGGCATGTTCGTTGCGAAAAACGAAGAAATGGTTCCCGTGGCAAAAACTCGTGCTTTGTATGCACCCCGACAACCGTTTTCAGAATGGGTGACGTGCGGCAACGAAATTGCGCGAAACCACCCCAAACATGAGTTTTGGACCTAAAGTAGTTGATTGGGCATGTTCGTTGCGAAAAATGAAGAAATGGTTCCGGTGGCAAAAACTCGTGCTTTGTATGCACCCGACACACGTTTTCTGAATGGGTGACGTGCGACAATGAAATTGCGCGAAACCACCCCAAACATGAGTTTTGGACCTAAAGTAGTTGATTGGGCATGTTCGTTGCGAAAAATGAAGAAATGGTTCCGGTGGCAAAAACTCGTGCTTTTATGCACCCGACACCCGTTTTCGGAATGGGTGACGTGCGGTAACAAAATTGCGTGAAACCACCCCAAACATGAGTTTTGGACCTAAAGTAGTGGATTGGGCTTGTTTGTTGCGAAAAACGAAGAAATGGTTCCGGTGGCAAAAACTCGTGCTTTGTATGCACCCGACAACCATTTTCAGAATGGATGACGTGCGACAATGAAATTGCGCGAAACCACCCCAAACATGAGTTTAGGACCTAAAGTAGTGGATTGGGCATGTTCGTTGCGAAAAACGAAGAAATGGTTCTGGTGGCAAAAACTCGTGCTTTGTATGCACCCGACACCCGTTTTTGGAATGGGTGACGTGCGGCAACGAAATTGCGCGAAACCACCCCAAACATGAGTTTTGGACCTAAAGTAGTGGATTGGGCTTGTTCGTTGTGAAAAACGAAGAAATGGTTCCGGTGGCGAAAACTCGTGCTTTGTATGCACCCGACAACCGTTTTCAGAATGGGTGACGTGCGATAATGAAATTGCGCGAAACCACCCCAAACATGAGTTTAGGACCTAAAGTAGTGGATTGGGCATGTTCGTTGCGAAAAACAAAGAAATGGTTCTGGTGGCAAAAACTCGTGCTTTGTATGCACCCGACACCCGTTTTTGGATTGGGTGACGTGCGGCAACGAAATTGCGCGAAACCACCCCAAACATGAGTTTTGGACCAAAAGTAATGGATTGGGCATGTTCGTTGCGAAAAACGAAGAAATGGTTCCGGTGGCAAAAACTCGTGCTTTGTATGCACCCGAAAACCCTTTTCAGAATGGGTGACGTGCGACAACGAAATTGCGCAAAACCACCCCAAACATGAGTTTAGGACCTAAAGTAGTGGATTGGGCATGTTCGTTGCGAAAAACAAAGAAATGGTTCCGGTGGCAAAAACTCGTGCTTTTATGCACCCGACACCCGTTTTTGGATTGGGTGACGTGCGGCAACAAAATTGCGCGAAACCACCCCAAACATGAGTTTTGGACCTAAATTAGTGGATTGGGCATGTTCGTTGCGGAAAACGAAGAAATTGTTCCGGTGGCAAAAACTCGTGCTTTTATGCACCCGACACCCATTTTCGGAATGGGTGACGTGCGGCAACGAAATTGCGTGAAACCACCCCAAACATGAGTTTTGGACCTAAAGTAGTGGATTGAGCATGTTCATTGCGAAAAACGAAGAAATGGTTCCGGTGGCAAAAACTCGTGCTTTGTATGCACCCCGACACCCGTTTTCAGAATGGGTGATGTGCAACAACAAACTTGCGCGAAACCACCCCAAACATGAGTTTTGGACCTAAAGTAGTGGATTGGGCATGTTCGTTGCGAAAAACGAAGAAATGGTTCCGGTGGCAAAAACTCGTGCTTTGTATGCACCCCGACAACCGTTTTCAGAATGGGTGACGTGCGGCAACGAAATTGAGCGAAACCACCCCAAACATGAGTTTTGGACCTAAAGTAGTTGATTGGGCATGTTCGTTGCGAAAAATGAAGAAATGGTTCCGGTGGCAAAAACTCGTGCTTTGTATGCACCCGACACACGTTTTCTGAATGGGTGACGTGCGACAATGAAATTGTGCGAAACCACCCCAAACATGAGTTTTGGACCTAAAGTAGTTGATTGGGCATGTTCGTTGCGAAAAATGAAGAAATGGTTCCGGTGGCAAAAACTCGTGCTTTTATGCACCCGACACCCGTTTTCGGAATGGGTGACGTGCGGTAACAAAATTGCGTGAAACCACCCCAAACATGAGTTTTGGACCTAAAGTAGTGGATTGGGCTTGTTTGTTGCGAAAAACGAAGAAATGGTTCCGGTGGCAAAAACTCGTGCTTTGTATGCACCCGACAACCATTTTCAGAATGGATGACGTGCGACAATGAAATTGCGCGAAACCACCCCAAACATGAGTTTAGGACCTAAAGTAGTGGATTGGGCATGTTCGTTGCGAAAAACGAAGAAATGGTTCTGGTGGCAAAAACTCGTGCTTTGTATGCACCCGACAACCATTTTCAGAATGGATGACGTGCGACAATGAAATTGCGCGAAACCACCCCAAACATGAGTTTAGGACCTAAAGTAGTGGATTGGGCATGTTCGTTGCGAAAAACGAAGAAATGGTTCTGGTGGCAAAAACTCGTGCTTTGTATGCACCCGACACCCGTTTTTGGAATGGGTGTCGTGCGGCAACGAAATTGCGCGAAACCACCCCAAACATGAGTTTTGGACCTAAAGTAGTGGATTGGGCTTGTTCGTTGTGAAAAACGAAGAAATGGTTCCGGTGGCGAAAACTCGTGCTTTGTATGCACCCGACAACCGTTTTCAGAATGGGTGACGTGCGATAATGAAATTGCGCGAAACCACCCCAAACATGAGTTTTGGACCTAAAGTAGTTGATTGGGCATGTTCGTTGCGAAAAATGAAGAAATGGTTCCGGTGGCAAAAACTCGTGCTTTTATGCACCCGACACCCGTTTTCGGAATGGGTGACGTGCGGTAACAAAATTGTGTGAAACCACCCCAAACATGAGTTTTGGACCTAAAGTAGTGGATTGGGCTTGTTTGTTGCGAAAAACGAAGAAATGGTTCCGGTGGCAAAAACTCGTGCTTTGTATGCACCCGACAACCATTTTCAGAATGGATGACGTGCGACAATGAAATTGCGCGAAACCACCCCAAACATGAGTTTAGGACCTAAAGTAGTGGATTGGGCATGTTCGTTGCGAAAAACGAAGAAATGGTTCTGGTGGCAAAAACTCGTGCTTTGTATGCACCCGACAACCATTTTCAGAATGGATGACGTGCGACAATGAAATTGCGCGAAACCACCCCAAACATGAGTTTAGGACCTAAAGTAGTGGATTGGGCATGTTCGTTGCGAAAAACGAAGAAATGGTTCTGGTGGCAAAAACTCGTGCTTTGTATGCACCCGACACCCGTTTTTGGAATGGGTGTCGTGCGGCAACGAAATTGCGCGAAACCACCCCAAACATGAGTTTTGGACCTAAAGTAGTGGATTGGGCTTGTTCGTTGTGAAAAACGAAGAAATGGTTCCGGTGGCGAAAACTCGTGCTTTGTATGCACCCGACAACCGTTTTCAGAATGGGTGACGTGCGATAATGAAATTGCGCGAAACCACCCCAAACATGAGTTTTGGACCTAAAGTAGTTGATTGGGCATGTTCGTTGCGAAAAATGAAGAAATGGTTCCGGTGGCAAAAACTCGTGCTTTTATGCACCCGACACCCGTTTTCGGAATGGGTGACGTGCGGTAACAAAATTGCGTGAAACCACCCCAAACATGAGTTTTGGACCTAAAGTAGTGGATTGGGCTTGTTTGTTGCGAAAAACGAAGAAATGGTTCCGGTGGCAAAAACTCGTGCTTTGTATGCACCCGACAACCATTTTCAGAATGGATGACGTGCGACAATGAAATTGCGCGAAACCACCCCAAACATGAGTTTAGGACCTAAAGTAGTGGATTGGGCATGTTCGTTGCGAAAAACGAAGAAATGGTTCTGGTGGCAAAAACTCGTGCTTTGTATGCACCCGACAACCATTTTCAGAATGGATGACGTGCGACAATGAAATTGCGCGAAACCACCCCAAACATGAGTTTAGGACCTAAAGTAGTGGATTGGGCATGTTCGTTGCGAAAAACGAAGAAATGGTTCTGGTGGCAAAAACTCGTGCTTTGTATGCACCCGACACCCGTTTTTGGAATGGGTGTCGTGCGGCAACGAAATTGCGCGAAACCACCCCAAACATGAGTTTTGGACCTAAAGTAGTGGATTGGGCTTGTTCGTTGTGAAAAACGAAGAAATGGTTCCGGTGGCGAAAACTCGTGCTTTGTATGCACCCGACAACCGTTTTCAGAATGGGTGACGTGCGATAATGAAATTGCGCGAAACCACCCCAAACATGAGTTTAGGACCTAAAGTAGTGGATTGGGCATGTTCGTTGCGAAAAACAAAGAAATGGTTCTGGTGGCAAAAACTCGTGCTTTGTATGCACCCGACACCCGTTTTTGGATTGGGTGACGTGCGGCAACGAAATTGCGCGAAACCACGCCAAACATGAGTTTTGGACCAAAAGTAGTGGATTGGGCATGTTCGTTGCGAAAAACGAAGAAATGGTTCCGGTGGCAAAAACTCGTGCTTTGTATGCACCCGACAACCCTTTTCTGAATGGGTGACGTGCGACAACGAAATTGCGCAAAACCACCCCAAACATGAGTTTAGGACCTAAAGTAGTGGACTAGGAATGTTCGTTGTGAAAAACGAAGAAATGGTTCCGGTGGCAAAAACTCGTGCTTTTATGCACCCGACACCCGTTTTTGGATTGGGTGACGTGCGGCAACGAAATTGCGCGAAACCACCCCAAACATGAGTTTTGGACCTAAAGTAGTGGATTGGGCATGTTCGTTGCGAAAAACGAAGAAATGGTTCCGGTGGCAAAAACTCGTGCTTTGTATGCACCCGACAACCCTTTTCAGAATGGGTGACGTGCGACAACGAAATTGCGCGAAACCACCCCAAACATGAGTTTAGGACCTAAAGTAGTGGATTGGGCATGTTCGTTGCGAAAAACGAAGAAATGGTTCTGGTGGCAAAAACTCGTGCTTTGTATGCACCCGACACCCGTTTTTGGAATGGGTGACGTGCGGCAACGAAATTGCGCGAAACCACCCCAAACATGAGTTTTGGACCTAAAGTAGTGGATTGGGCATGTTCGTTGCGGAAAACGAAGAAATGGTTCCGGTGGCAAAAACTCGTGCTTTTATGCACCCGACACTCGTTTTCGGAATGGGTGACGTGCGGCAACGAAATTGTGTGAAACCACCCCAAACATGAGTTTTGGACCAAAAGTAGTGGATTGGGCATGTTCTTTGTGAAAAACGAAGAAATGGTTCCTGTGGCAAAAACTCGTGCTTTGTATGCATCCCAACACCCGTTTTCGGAATGGGTGAAGTGCGACAACGAAATTGCGAGAAACCACCCCAAACATGAGTTTTGACCTAAGTAGTGGATTGGGCATGTTCGTTGCGAAAAACGAAGAAATGGTTCCGGTGGCAAAAACTCGTGCTTTGTATGCACCCCGACACCCGTTTTCGGAATGGGTGACATGCGACAACGAAATTGCGAGAAACCACCCCAAACATGAGTTTTGGACCTAAAGTAGTGGATTGGGAATGTTCGTTGTGAAAAACGAAGAAATGGTTTCGGTGGCAAAAACTCGTGCTTTTATGCACCCGACACCCGTTTTCGGAATGGGTGACGTGCGGCAACGAAATTGCGTGAAACCACCCCAAACATGAGTTTTGGACCTAAAGTAGTGGATTGGGCATGTTCGTTGCGAAAAACGAAGAAATGGTTCCGGTGGCAAAAACTCGTCCTTTGTATGCACCCGACAACCCTTTTCAGAATGGGTGACGTGCGACAACAAAATTGCGCGAAACCACCCCAAACATGAGTTTAGGACCTAAAGTAGTGGATTAGGCATGTTCGTTGCGACAAACGAAGAAATGGTTCTGGTGGCAAAAACTCGTGCTTTGTATGCACCCGACACCCGTTTTTGGAATGGGTGACGTGCGGAAACGAAATTGCGCGAAACCACCCCAAACATGAGTTTTGGACCTAAAGTAGTGGATTGGGCATGTTCGTTGCGGAAAACGAAGAAATGGTTCCGGTGGCAAAAACTCGTGCTTTGTATGCACCCGACAACCCTTTTCAGAATGGGTGACGTGCGACAACGAAATTGCACGAAACCACCCCAAACATGAGTTTTGGACCTAAAGTAGTGGATTGGGCATGTTCGTTGCGAAAAACGAAGAAATGGTTCCAGTGGCAAAAACTCGTGCTTTTATGCACCCGACACTCGTTTTCGGAATGGGTGACGTGCGGCAACGAAATTGCGTGAAACCACCCCAAACATGAGTTTTGGACCTAAAGTAGCGGATTGGGCATGTTCGTTGCGGAAAACGAAGAAATGGTTCCGGTGGCAAAAACTCGTGCTTTTATGCACCCGACACTCGTTTTCGGAATGGGTGACGTGCGGCAACGAAATTGCGTGAAACCACCCCAAACATGAATTTTGGACCAAAAGTAGTGGATTGGGCATGTTCTTTGCGAAAAACGAAGAAATGGTTCCGGTGGCAAAAACTCGTGCTTTGTATGCACCCGACAACCCTTTTCAGAATGGGTGACGTGCGACAACGAAATTGCGCGAAACCACCCCAAACATGAGTTTTGGACCTAAAGTAGTGGATTGGGCATGTTCGTTGCGAAAAATGAAGAAATGGTTCTGGTGGCAAAAACTCGTGCTTTGTATGGACCCGACACCCGTTTTTGGATTGGGTGACGTGCGGCAAGGAAATTGCACGAAACCACCCCAAACATGAGTTTTGGACCTAAAGTAGTGGATTGGGCATGTTCGTTGCGGAAAACGAAGAAATGGTTCCGGTGGCAAAAACTCGTGCTTTTATGCACCCGACACCCATTTTTGGAATGGGTGACGTGCGGCAACGAAATTGCGTGAAACCACCCCAAACATGAGTTTTGGACCTAAAGTAGTGGATTGAGCATGTTCATTGCGAAAAACGAAGAAATGGTTCCGGTGGCAAAAACTCGTGCTTTGTATGCACCCCGACACCCGTTTTCGGAATGGGTGATGTGCAACAACAAAATTGCGCGAAACCACCCCAAACATGAGTTTTGGACCTAAAGTAGTGGATTGGGCATGTTCGTTGCGAAAAACGAAGAAATGGTTCCGGTGGCAAAAACTCGTGCTTTGTATGCACCCCGACAACCATTTTCAGAATGGGTGACGTGCGGCAACGAAATTGCGCGAAACCACCCCAAACATGAGTTTTGGACCTAAAGTAGTTGATTGGGCATGTTCGTTGCGAAAAATGAAGAAATGGTTCTGGTGGCAAAAACTCGTGCTTTGTATGCACCCGACACCCGTTTTCGGAATGGGTGACGTGCGGCAACGAAATTGCGCGAAACTACCCCAAACATGAGTTTTGGACCTAAAGTAGTGGATTGGGCATGTTCGTTGCGAAAAAAAAGAAATGGTTCCGGTGGCAAAAACTCGTGCTTTGTATGCATCCCGACACCCGTTTTCGGAATGTGTGACGTGCGACAAAAAAATTGCGCGAAACCACCCCAAACATGAGTTTTGGACCTAAAGTAGTGGATTGGGCATGTTCGTTGCGAAAAACGAAGAAATGGTTCCGGTGGCAAAAACTCGTGCTTTGTATGCACCACGACAACCGTTTTCAGAATTGGTGACGTGCGGCAACGAAATTGCGCGAAACCACCCCAAACATGAGTTTTGGACCTAAAGTAGTTGATTGGGCATGTTCGTTGCGAAAAATGAAGAAATGGTTCCGGTGGCAGAAACTCGTGCTTTTATGCACCCGACACCCGTTTTCGGAATGGGTGACGTGCGGCAACGAAATTGCGCGAAACCACCCCAAACATGAGTTTTGGACCTAAAGTAGTGGATTGGGCTTGTTCGTTGCGAAAAACTAGGAAATGGTTCCGGTGGCAAAAACTCGTGCTTTTATGCACCCGACACCCGTTTTCGGAATGGGTGACGTGCGGCAACGAAATTGCGAGAAACCACCCCAAACATGAGTTTTGGACCTAAAGTAGTGGATTGGGCATGTTCGTTGCGAAAAACGAAGAAATGGTTCCGGTGGCAAAAACTCGTGCTTTGTATGCACCCGACAACCGTTTTCAGAATGGGTGACGTGCGACAACGAAATTGCGCGAAACCACCCCAAACATGAGTTTTGGACCTAAATTAGTGGATTGGGCATGTTCGTTGCGGAAAACGAAGAAATGGTTCCGGTGGCAAAAACTCGTGCTTTGTATGCGGGGTGACAACCGTTTTCACAATGGGTGACGTGCGGCAACGAAATTGCGAGAAACCACCCCAAACATGAGTTTTGGACCTAAAGTAGTGGATTGGGCATGTTCGTTGCGAAAAACGAAGAAATGGTTCCGGTGGCAAAAACTCGTGCTTTGTATGCACCCCGACAACCATTTTCAGAATGGGTGACGTGCGGCAACGAAATTGCGCGAAACCACCCCAAACATGAGTTTTGGACCTAAAGTAGTTGATTGGGCATGTTCGTTGCGAAAAATGAAGAAATGGTTCTGGTGGCAAAAACTCGTGCTTTGTATGCACCCGACACCCGTTTTCGGAATGGGTGACGTGCGGCAACGAAATTGCGCGAAACTACCCCAAACATGAGTTTTGGACCTAAAGTAGTGGATTGGGCATGTTCGTTGCGAAAAAAAAAGAAATGGTTCCGGTGGCAAAAACTCGTGCTTTGTATGCATCCCGACACCCGTTTTCGGAATGTGTGACGTGCGACAAAAAAATTGCGCGAAACCACCCCAAACATGAGTTTTGGACCTAAAGTAGTGGATTGGGCATGTTCGTTGCGAAAAACGAAGAAATGGTTCCGGTGGCAAAAACTCGTGCTTTGTATGCACCACGACAACCGTTTTCAGAATTGGTGACGTGCGGCAACGAAATTGCGCGAAACCACCCCAAACATGAGTTTTGGACCTAAAGTAGTTGATTGGGCATGTTCGTTGCGAAAAATGAAGAAATGGTTCCGGTGGCAGAAACTCGTGCTTTTATGCACCCGACACCCGTTTTCGGAATGGGTGACGTGCGGCAACGAAATTGCGCGAAACCACCCCAAACATGAGTTTTGGACCTAAAGTAGTGGATTGGGCTTGTTCGTTGCGAAAAACTAGGAAATGGTTCCGGTGGCAAAAACTCGTGCTTTTATGCACCCGACACCCGTTTTCGGAATGGGTGACGTGCGGCAACGAAATTGCGAGAAACCACCCCAAACATGAGTTTTGGACCTAAAGTAGTGGATTGGGCATGTTCGTTGCGAAAAACGAAGAAATGGTTCCGGTGGCAAAAACTCGTGCTTTGTATGCACCCGACAACCGTTTTCAGAATGGGTGACGTGCGACAACGAAATTGTGCGAAACCACCCCAAACATGAGTTTTGGACCTAAATTAGTGGATTGGGCATGTTCGTTGCGGAAAACGAAGAAATGGTTCCGGTGGCAAAAACTCGTGCTTTGTATGCGGGGTGAAAACCGTTTTCACAATGGGTGACGTGCGGCAACGAAATTGCGAGAAACCACCCCAAACATGAGTTTTGGACCTAAAGTAGTGGATTGGGCATGTTCGTTGCGAAAAACGAAGAAATGGTTCCGGTGGCAAAAACTCGTGCTTTGTATGCACCCGACACCCGTTTTCGGAATGGGTGACGTGCGACAACGAAATTGCGCGAAACCACCCCAAACATGAGTTTTGGACCTAAAGTAGTTGATTGGGCATGTTCGTTGCGAAAAATGAAGAAATGGTTCCGGTGGCAAAAACTCGTGCTTTGTATGCACCCGACACCCGTTTTCGGAATGGGCGACGTGCGACAACGAAATTGCGCGAAACCACCCCAAACATGAGTTTTGGACCTAAAGTAGTGGATTGGGCATGTTCGTTGCGAAAAACAAAGAAATGGTTCCGGTGGAAAAACTCGTGCTTTGTATGCACCCGACACCCGTTTTCGGAATGGGTGACGTGCGACAATGAAATTGCGAGAAACCACCCCAAACATGAGTTTTGGATCTAAGTAGTGGATGGGGCATGTTCATTGCGAAAAACAAAGAAATGGTTCCGGTGGCAAAAACTCGTGCTTTGTATGCACCCGACACCCGTTTTCGGAATGGGTGACGTGCGACAACGAAATTGCGCGAAACCACCCCAAACATGAGTTTTGGACCTAATGTAGTGGATTGGGCATGTTCGTTGCGAAAAACGAAGAAATGGTTCCGGTGGCAAAAACTCGTGCTTTGTATGCACCCGACAACCGTTTTCAGAATGGGTGACGTGCGACAACGAAATTGCGCGAAACCACCCCAAACATGAGTTTTGGACCTAAAGTAGTGGATTGGGCATGTTCGTTGCGAAAAATGAAGAAATGGTTCCGGTGGCAAAATCTCGTGCTTTGTATGCGGGGTGACAACCGTTTTCATAATGGGTGACGTGCGGCAACGAAATTGTGCGAAACCACCTCAAACAAGAGTTTTGGACCTAAAGTAGTGGATTGGGCATGTTCGTTGCGAAAAACGAAGAAATGGTTCCGGTGGCAAAAACACGTGCTTTATATGCACCCGACACCCGTTTTTGGAATGGGTGACGTGCGACAACGAAATTGTGCGAAAGCACCCCAAACAAGAGTTTTGGACCTAAAGTAGTGGATTGGGCATGTTCGTTGCAAAAACGAAGAAATGGTTCCGGTGGCAAAAACTCGTGCTTTTATGCACCCCGATACCCGTTTTTGGAATGGGAGACGTGCGACAACGAAATTGCGCGAAACCACCTCAAACATGAGTTTTGGACCTAAAGTAGTGGATTGGGCATGTTCGTTGCGAAAAACGAAGAAATGGTTCCGGTGACAAAACCTCGTGCTTATGCACCCCGACACCCGTTTTCGGAATGGGTGACGTGCGACAACAAAATTGCGTGAAACCACCCCAAACATGAGTTTTGAACCTAAAGTAGTGGATTGGGCATGTTCGTTGCGAAAACGAAGAAATGGTTCCGATGGCAAAAACTCGTGCTTTGTATGCACCCCCCGACAACCGTTTTCAGAATGGGTGACGTGCGGTAACGAAATTGCGCGAAACCACCCCAAACATGAGTTTTGGACCTAAAGTAGTGGATTGGGCATGTTAGTTGCGAAAAACGAAGAAATGGTTTCGGTGGCAAAAAGCTCGTGCTTTGTATGCACCCCGACACCCGTTTTCGGAATGGGTGACGTGCGACAACAAAATTGCGCGAAACCACCCCAAACATGAGTTTTGGACCTAAAGTAGTGGATTGGGCATGTTCGTTGCGAAAAACGAAGAAATGGTTCCGGTGTCAAAAACTCGTGCTTTGTATGCACCACGACAACCATTTTCAGAATGGGTGACGTGCGACAACGAAATTGCGCGAAACTACCCCAAACATGAGTTTTGGACCTAAAGTAGTGGATTGGGCATGTTCGTTGCGAAAAACGAAGAAATGGTTCCGGTGGCAAAAACTCGTGCTTTGTATGCACCCGACACCCGTTTTAGGAATGGGTGACGTGCGACAACGAAATTGCGCGAAACCACCCCAAACATGAGTTCTGGACCTAAAGTAGTGGATTGGGCATGTTCGTTGCGAAAAACGAAGAAATGGTTCCGGTGGCAAAAACTCGTGCTTTGTATGCACCCCGACAACCGTTTTCAGAATGGGTGACGTGCGGCAACGAAATTGCGCAAAACCACCCCAAACATGAATTTTGGACCTAAAGTAGTGGATAGGGCATGTTCGTTGCGAAAAAGGAAGAAATGGTTCCGGTGGCAAAAACTCGTGCTTTGTATGCACCCGACACCCGTTTTCGGAATGGGTGACGTGCGACAACAAAATTGCGCGAAACCACCCCAAACATGAGATTTGGACCTAAAGTAGTGGATTGAGCATGTTCGTTGCGAAAAACGAAGAAATGGTTCCGGTGGCAAAAACTCGTGCTTTGTATGCATCCCGACACCCGTTTTCGGAATGGGTGACGTGCGACAACGAAATTGCGTGAAACCACCCCAAACATGAGTTTTGGACCTAAAGTAGTGGATTGGGCATGTTCGTTGAGAAAAACAAAGAAATGGTTCCGGTGGGAAAACTCGTGCTTTGTATGCATCCCGACACCCGTTTTCGGAATGGGTGATGTGCGACAACGAAATTGCGAGAAACCACCCCAAACATGAGTTTTGGATCTAAGTAGTGGATGGGGCATGTTCATTGCGAAAAACAAAGAAATGGTTCCGGTGGAAAAAACTCATGTTTTTATGCACCCGACACCCGTTTTCGGAATGGGTGACGTGCGGCAACGAAATTGCGCGAAACCACCCCAAACATGAGTTTTGGACCTACTGATTGGGCATGTTCGTTGCGAAAAACGAAGAAATGGTTCCGGTGGCAAAAACTCGTGCTTTGTATGCACCCGATAACCGTGTTCAGAATGGGTGACGTGCGACAACGAAATTGCGCGAAACCACCCCAAACATGAGTTTTGGACCTAAAGTAGTGGATTGGGCATGTTCATTGCGAAAAACGAAGAAATGGTTCCGGTGGCAAAATCTCGTGCTTTGTATGTGGGGTGACAACCGTTTTCACAATGGGTGACGTGCGGCAACAAAATTGTACGAAACCACCTCAAACAAGAGTTTTGGACCTAAAGTAGTGGATTGGGCATGTTCGTTGCGAAAAACGAAGAAATGATTCCGGTGGCAAAAACACGTGCTTTGTATGCACCCGACACCCGTTTTTGGAATGGGTGACGTGCGACAACGAAATTGTGCGAAAGCACCCCAAACAAGAGTTTTGGACCTAAAGTAGTGGATTGGGCATGTTCGTTGCAAAAACGAAGAAATGGTTCCGGTGGCAAAAACTCGTGCTTTTATGCACCCCGATACCCGTTTTTGGAATGGGAGACGTGCGACCACGAAATTGCGCGAAACCACCTCAAACATGAGTTTTGGACCTAAAGTAGTGGATTGGGCATGTTCGTTGCGAAAAACGAAGAAATGGTTCCGGTGACAAAACCTCGTGCTTATGCACCCGACACCCGTTTTCGGAATGGGTGACGTGCGACAACAAAATTGCGTGAAACCACCCCAAACATGAGTTTTGAACCTAAAGTAGTGGATTGGGCATGTTCGTTGCGAAAACGAAGAAATGGTTCCGATGGCAAAAACTCGTGCTTTGTATGCACCCCCCGACAACCGTTTTCAGAATGGGTGACGTGCGGTAACGAAATTGCGCGAAACCACCCCAAACATGAGTTTTGGACCTAAAGTAGTGGATTGGGCATGTTAGTTGCGAAAAACGAAGAAATGGTTTCGGTGGCAAAAAACTCGTGCTTTGTATGCACCCCGACACCCGTTTTCGGAATGGGTGACGTGCGACAACAAAATTGCGCGAAACCACCCCAAACATGAGTTTTGGACCTAAAGTAGTGGATTGGGCATGTTCGTTGCGAAAAACGAAGAAATGGTTCCGGTGTCAAAAACTCGTGCTTTGTATGCACCACGACAACCGTTTTCAGAATGGGTGACGTGCGACAACGAAATTGCGCGAAACTACCCCAAACATGAGTTTTGGACCTAAAGTAGTGGATTGGGCATGTTCGTTGCGAAAAACGAAGAAATGGTTCCGGTGGCAAAAACTCGTGCTTTGTATGCACCCGACACCCGTTTTAGGAATGGGTGACGTGCGACAACGAAATTGCGCGAAACCACCCCAAACATGAGTTCTGGACCTAAAGTAGTGGATTGGGCATGTTCGTTGCGAAAAACGAAGAAATGGTTCCGGTGGCAAAAACTCGTGCTTTGTATGCACCCCGACAACCGTTTTCAGAATGGGTGACGTGCGGCAACGAAATTGCGCAAAACCACCCCAAACATGAATTTTGGACCTAAAGTAGTGGATAGGGCATGTTCGTTGCGAAAAAGGAAGAAATGGTTCCGGTGGCAAAAACTCGTGCTTTGTATGCACCCGACACCCGTTTTCGGAATGGGTGACGTGCGACAACAAAATTGCGCGAAACCACCCCAAACATGAGATTTGGACCTAAAGTAGTGGATTGAGCATGTTCGTTGCGAAAAACGAAGAAATGGTTCCGGTGGCAAAAACTCGTGCTTTGTATGCATCCCGACACCCGTTTTCGGAATGGGTGACGTGCGACAACGAAATTGCGTGAAACCACCCCAAACATGAGTTTTGGACCTAAAGTAGTGGATTGGGCATGTTCGTTGAGAAAAACAAAGAAATGGTTCCGGTGGGAAAACTCGTGCTTTGTATGCATCCCGACACCCGTTTTCGGAATGGGTGATGTGCGACAACGAAATTGCGAGAAACCACCCCAAACATGAGTTTTTGGATCTAAGTAGTGGATGGGGCATGTTCATTGCGAAAAACAAAGAAATGGTTCCGGTGGAAAAAACTCATGTTTTTATGCACCCGACACCCGTTTTCGGAATGGGTGACGTGCGGCAACGAAATTGCGCGAAACCACCCCAAACATGAGTTTTGGACCTACTGATTGGGCATGTTCGTTGCGAAAAACGAAGAAATGGTTCCGGTGGCAAAAACTCGTGCTTTGTATGCACCCGATAACTGTGTTCAGAATGGGTGACGTGCGACAACGAAATTGCGCGAAACCACCCCAAACATGAGTTTTGGACCTAAAGTAGTGGATTGGGCATGTTCATTGCGAAAAATGAAGAAATGGTTCCGGTGGCAAAATCTCGTGCTTTGTATGTGGGGTGACAACCGTTTTCACAATGGGTGACGTGCGGCAACAAAATTGTACGAAACCACCTCAAACAAGAGTTTTGGACCTAAAGTAGTGGATTGGGCATGTTCGTTGCGAAAAACGAAGAAATGATTCCGGTGGCAAAAACACGTGCTTTGTATGCACCCGACACCCGTTTTTGGAATGGGTGACGTGCGACAACGAAATTGTGCGAAAGCACCCCAAACAAGAGTTTTGGACCTAAAGTAGTGGATTGGGCATGTTCGTTGCAAAAACGAAGAAATGGTTCCGGTGGCAAAAACTCGTGCTTTTATGCACCCCGATACCCGTTTTTGGAATGGGTGACGTGCGACAACGAAATTGCGCGAAACCACCTCAAACATGAGTTATGGACCTAAAGTAGTGGATTGGGCATGTTCGTTGCGAAAAACGAAGAAATGGTTCCGGTGACAAAAACTCGTGCTTATGCACCCCGACACCCGTTTTCGGAATGGGCGACGTGCGACAACAAAATTGCGTGAAACCACCCCAAACATGAGTTTTGGACCTAAAGTAGTGGATTGGGCATGTTCGTTGCGAAAAACAAAGAAATGGTTCCGGTGGAAAAACTCGTGCTTTGTATGCACCCGACACCCGTTTTCGGAATGGGTGACGTGCGACAATGAAATTGCGAGAAACCACCCCAAACATGAGTTTTGGGTCTAAGTAGTGGATGGGGCATGTTCATTGCGAAAAACAAAGAAATGGTTCCAGTGGAAAAAACTCATGTTTTTATGCACCCGACACCCGTTTTCGGAATGGGTGACGTGCGACAACGAAATTGCGCGAAACCACCCCAAACATGAGTTTTGGACCTAATGTAGTGGATTGGGCATGTTCGTTGCGAAAAACGAAGAAATGGTTCCGGTGGCAAAAACTCGTGCTTTGTATGCACCCGACAACCGTTTTCAGAATGGGTGACGTGCGACAACGAAATTGCGCGAAACCACCCCAAACATGAGTTTTGGACCTAAAGTAGTGGATTGGGCATGTTCGTTGCGAAAAAGGAAGAAATGGTTCCGGTGGCAAAATCTCGTGCTTTGTATGCGGGGTGACAACCGTTTTCATAATGGGTGACGTGCGGCAACGAAATTGTGCGAAACCACCTCAAACAAGAGTTTTGGACCTAAAGTTGTGGATTGGGCATGTTCGTTGCGAAAAACGAAGAAATGGTTCCGGTGGCAAAAACACGTGCTTTGTATGCACCCGACACCCGTTTTTGGAATGGGTGACGTGCGACAATGAAATTGTGCGAAAGCACCCCAAACAAGAGTTTTGGACCTAAAGTAGTGGATTGGGCATGTTCGTTGCAAAAACGAAGAAATGGTTCCGGTGGCAAAAACTCGTGCTTTTATGCACCCCGATACCCGTTTTTGGAATGGCAGACGTGCGACAACGAAATTGCGCGAAACCACCTCAAACATGAGTTTTGGACCTAAAGTAGTGGATTGGGCATGTTCGTTGCGAAAAACGAAGAAATGGTTCCGGTGACAAAACCTCGTGCTTATGCACCCCGACACCCGTTTTCGGAATGGGTGACGTGCGACAACAAAATTGCGTGAAACCACCCCAAACATGAGTTTTGGACCTAAAGTAGTGGATTGGGCATGTTCGTTGCGAAAACGAAGAAATGGTTCCGATGGCAAAAACTCGTGCTTTGTATGCACCCCTCGACAACCGTTTTCAGAATGGGTGACGTGCGGTAACGAAATTGCGCGAAACCACCCCAAACATGAGTTTTGGACCTAAAGTAGTGGATTGGGCATGTTAGTTGCGAAAACCGAAGAAATGGTTTCAGTGGCAAAAAACTCGTGCTTTGTATGCACCCCGACACCCGTTTTTGGAATGGGTGACGTGCGACAACAAAATTGCGCGAAACCACCCCAAACATGAGTTTTGGACCTAAAGTAGTGGATTGGGCATGTTCGTTGCGAAAAACGAAGAAATGGTTCCGGTGGCAAAAACTCGTGCTTTGTATGCACCACGACAACCGTTTTCAGAATGGGTGACGTGCGACAACGAAATTGCGCGAAACAACCCCAAACATGAGTTTTGGACCTAAAGTAGTGGATTGGGCATGTTCGTTGCGAAAAACGAAGAAATGGTTCCGGTGGCAAAAACTCGTGCTTTGTATGCACCCGACACCCGTTTTAGGAATGGGTGACGTGCGACAACGAAATTGCGCGAAACCACCCCAAACATGAGTTTTGGACCTAAAGTAGTGGATTGGGCATGTTCGTTGCGAAAAACGAAGAAATGGTTCCGGTGGCAAAAACTAGTGCTTTGTATGCACCCCGACAACCGTTTTAGGAATGGGTGACGTGCGGCAACGAAATTGCGCAAAACCACCCCAAACATGAGTTTTGGACCTAAAGTAGTGGATAGGGCATGTTCGTTGCGAAAAAGGAAGAAATGGTTCCGGTGGCAAAAACTCGTGCTTTGTATGCACCCGACACCCGTTTTCGGAATGGGTGACGTGCGACAACAAAATTGCGCGAAACCACCCCAAACATGAGATTTGGACCTAAAGTAGTGGATTGAGCATGTTCGTTGCGAAAAACGAAGAAATGGTTCCGGTGGCAAAAACTCGTGCTTTGTATGCATCCCGACACCCGTTTTCGGAATGGGTGACGTGCGACAACGAAATTGCGCGAAACCACCCCAAACATGAGTTTTGGACCTAAAGTAGTGGATTGGGCATGTTCGTTGAGAAAAACAAAGAAACGGTTCCGGTGGAAAAACTCGTGCTTTGTATGCATCCCGACACCCGTTTTCGGAATGGGTGACGTGCGACAACGAAATTGCGAGAAACCACCCCAAACATGAGTTTTGGATCTAAGTAGTGGATGGGGCATGTTCATTGCGTAAAACAAAGAAATGGTTCCGGTGGAAAAAACTCATGTTTTTATGCACCCGACACCCGTTTTCGGAATGGGTGACGTGCGGCAACGAAATTGCGCGAAACCACCCCAAACATGAGTTTTGGACCTACTGATTGGGCATGTTCGTTGCGAAAAACGAAGAAATGGTTCCGGTGGCAAAAACTCGTGCTTTGTATGCACCCGACAACCGTGTTCAGAATGGGTGACGTGCGACAACGAAATTGCGCGAAACCACCCCAAACATGAGTTTTGGACCTAAAGTAGTGGATTGGGCATGTTCATTGCGAAAAACGAAGAAATGGTTCCGGTGGCAAAATCTCGTGCTTTGTATGCGGGGTGACAACCGTTTTCACAATGGGTGACGTGCGGCAACGAAATTGTACGAAACCACCTCAAACAAGAGTTTTGGACCTAAAGTAGTGGATTGGGCATGTTCGTTGCGAAAAACGAAGAAATGATTCCGGTGGCAAAAACACGTGCTTTGTATGCACCCGACACCCGTTTTTGGAATGGGTGACGTGCGACAACGAAATTGTGCGAAAGCACCCCAAACAAGAGTTTTGGACCTAAAGTAGTGGATTGGGCATGTTCGTTGCAAAAACGAAGAAATGGTTCCGGTGGCAAAAACTCGTGCTTTTATGCACCCCGATACCCGTTTTTGGAATGGGAGACGTGCGACAACGAAATTGCGCGAAACCACCTCAAACATGAGTTTTGGACCTAAAGTAGTGGATTGGGCATGTTCGTTGCGAAAAACGAAGAAATGGTTCCGGTGACAAAACCTCGTGCTTATGCACCCCGACACCCGTTTTCGGAATGGGTGACGTGCGACAACAAAATTGCGTGAAACCACCCCAAACATGAGTTTTGGACCTAAAGTAGTGGATTGGGCATGTTCGTTGCGAAAACGAAGAAATGGTTCCGATGGCAAAAACTCGTGCTTTGTATGCACCCCTCGACAACCGTTTTCAGAATGGGTGACGTGCGGTAACGAAATTGCGCGAAACCACCCCAAACATGAGTTTTGGACCTAAAGTAGTGGATTGGGCATGTTAGTTGCGAAAAACGAAGAAATGGTTTCGGTGGCAAAAAACTCGTGCTTTGTATGCACCCCGACACCCGTTTTCGGAATGGGTGACGTGCGACAACAAAATTGCGCGAAACCACCCCAAACATGAGTTTTGGACCTAAAGTAGTGGATTGGGCATGTTCGTTGCGAAAAACGAAGAAATGGTTCCGGTGGCAAAAACTCGTGCTTTGTATGCACCACGACAACCGTTTTCAGAATGGGTGACGTGCGACAACGAAATTGCGCGAAACTACCCCAAACATGAGTTTTGGACCTAAAGTAGTGGATTGGGCATGTTCGTTGCGAAAAACGAAGAAATGGTTCCGGTGGCAAAAACTCGTGCTTTGTATGCACCCGACACCCGTTTTAGGAATGGGTGACGTGCGACAACGAAATTGCGCGAAACCACCCCAAACATGAGTTTTGGACCTAAAGTAGTGGATTGGGCATGTTCGTTGCGAAAAACGAACAAATGGTTCCGGTGGCAAAAACTCGTGCTTTGTATGCACCCCGACAACCGTTTTCAGAATGGGTGACGTGCGGCAACGAAATTGCGCAAAACCACCCCAAACATGAGTTTTGGACCTAAAGTAGTGGATAGGGCATGTTCGTTGCGAAAAAGGAAGAAATGGTTCCGGTGGCAAAAACTCGTGCTTTGTATGCACCCGACACCCGTTTTCAGAATGGGTGACGTGTGACAACAAAATTGCGCGAAACCACCCCAAACATGAGATTTGGACCTAAAGTAGTGGATTGAGCATGTTCGTTGCGAAAAACGAAGAAATGGTTCCGGTGGCAAAAACTCGTGCTTTGTATGCATCCCGACACCCATTTTCGGAATGGGTGACGTGCGACAACGAAATTGCAAGAAACCACCCCAAACATGAGTTTTGACCTAAGTAATGGATTGGGCATGTTCGTTGCGAAAAACGAAGAAATGGTTCCGGTGGCAAAAACTCGTGCTTTGTATGCACCCCGACACCCGTTTTCGGAATGGGTGACATGCGACAACGAAATTGTGAGAAACCACCCCAAACATGAGTTTTGGACCTAAAGTAGTGGATTGGGCATGTTCGTTGTGAAAAACGAAGAAATGGTTTCGGTGGCAAAAACTCGTGCTTTTATGCACCCGACACCCGTTTTCGGAATGGGTGACGTGCGGCAACAAAATTGCGTGAAACCACCCCAAACATGAGTTTTGGACCTAAAGTAGTGGATTGGGCATGTTCGTTGCGAAAAACGAAGAAATGGTTCCGGTGGCAAAAACTCGTGCTTTGTATGCACCCGACAACCGTTTTCAGAATGGGTGACGTGCGACAACGAAATTGCGCGAAACCACCCCAAACATGAGTTTAGGACCTAAAGTAGTGGATTGGGAATGTTCGTTGCGAAAAACGAAGAAATGGTTCTGGTGGCAAAAACTCGTGCTTTGTATGCACCCGACACCCGTTTTTTGGAATGGGTGACGTGCGGCAACGAAATTGCGCGAAACCACCCCAAACATGAGTTTTGGACCTAAAGTAGTGGATTGGGCATGTTCGTTGCGGAAAACGAAGAAATGGTTCCGGTGGCAAAAACTCGTGCTTTTATGCACCCGACACCCATTTTCGGAATGGGTGACGTGCGACAACGAATTGCGAGAAACTACCCCAAACATGAGTTTTGGATCTAAAGTTGTGGATTGGGCATGTTCGTTGCGAAAAATGAAGAAATGGTTCCGGTGGCAAAAACTCGTGCTTTGTATGCACCCGATACCCGTTTTCGGAATGGGTGACGTGCGACAACGAAATTGCGCGAAACCAACCTAAACATGAGTTTTGGACCTAAAGTAGTGGATTGGGCATGTTCATTGCGAAAAACGAAGAAATGGTTCCGGTGGCAAAAACTCGTGCTTTGTATGCACCCGACAACCGTTTTCAGAATGGGTGACGTGCGACAACGAAATTGCGCGAAACCACCCCAAACATGAGTTTTGGACCTAAAGTAGTGGATTGGGCATGTTCGTTGCGAAAAACGAAGAAATGGTGCCGTAGGCAAAAACTCGTGCTTGTATGCACCCAACACCCGTTTTCGGAATGGGTGACGTGCGACAACGAAATTGCGCGAAACCAACCCAAACATGAGTTTTGGACCTAAAGTGTAACACCTCAGGTGTTACCATGGCTAGAGCACACCTTGGTGCTAAGGACTGTGATCACATGTGGTAAAAACTTAAGGAGAACATAAGAACCTTGGAGACCATGTGTTAACCAGGATTGCTAATGACCTAAGAGCATCACTCAAGCTTTTGTGCACATACTACCTTGGTTAAGAGGAGGGAGAACCCTAGACCTCTCTTGAACCCTATCTCCCAAAGCCATGGTTAAGAGGGGGGAGAGAGTGAGCAATTGTGCAAACCATGAGTAATCTTTAACCAAACTTTAAGTAACCTTATAACCAGCAATTGTGGGAAGGAAATATTGCAAAAAGACCCCTGGAGAAACCCCAAATCCATTCCCTAAGTAGAGAGAGAGCTAGAGCTCTCTAATTCTCTCTAAGTTAAAAACTACACCTACACTAAAGATCAACCGTGTTCACCTTGAAGATGGCACCAAAACCACCTATGTTCTATACCAAAAATGTGGCATACCACCTAGGGCACCCACTGGAAAAAGCTGAGCCTGAGATCTTGACGTTTGACATGCCTTGGCATGGTTTTTGTCGCGAGGTGGGCAGAGTGACATACCTGATTTGGCGACCGAAGATCTCCCTACCTAGGCCATATCTGCCATGGCAACTCACGGATGAGAGACAGCCCTAGGTGCCAGGAAAATACTCGCGCTGGATTTTTGCCAAGGTTCGCACGTTTGCGACTTGGGTGAGCTGTGGAACACGGGCAGAAGAAAAGCTCCACGTGTTCGAAGCGCTCTGTGTGCGCCAGAGCACGCCCGCGCGCGCCCCGCGTCGCGCCAACGGCCAGCCGACGCCATGGCCCGCGCCCGCGCCTATAAAGCCCGCTCGGGCATCGACCACACTCTTCCGTGCACGCTCAAACCTCACCGGAGCTCAACTCACCGCCGTTTGCCCGTACGCGGCGTGTCCGCGGCCACCCGAGCCCCTGCCGCCGTAGACTGGCCAGCCCAGCCTTTCCCAACCCCGTCCGACCCTCGGAGACGAGTGAGCACACCTCGGTGAAGCTCCCCGAGCGAGGAATCGAAGCCTGCTTCGCCGGAGAGGCCAGTCCACGGTCGCCGGAGTTCACAACCCCGCCGGAGTGCGTGGACCGGGTAATCCACTGAACCATTTTCCGATTCCTTGTGCACACAGTCTCTACGTCACCCCGTGAAGCTCACCGTGCCCTTGGATTGAAATAGATCGCCGTGATTTGGCCGGCACACCCGCCGCCGACGAGGACACCCGCCTGCGCACGTGGACCGAGCGATTCCGGCCATCCCCGCCGTCGAGCCGTACATCGCTGTGACCGCCAGAGCCTCCCCGAGCCAACCCCGCCCCTCGCCGGACCTATCTCGCCGCCGGTAAGCCGCACCACCCTTTTCTTTCTTGCGGGCACTGTTTAAACCTAGGGAAGGACCGCGGGGGAGAAGAAAAGAAGTCTGGGGGGTTTTGTGAAGTGTCAGAGACTCACATGAATAGTAACGCGGGGGTATAACTGAGAGAGTTAGTTTGGAAATAACCCAGGGTCCTCGGTGTAAACTGTTTTTCCAGAAAACCTTATTAAATCTGATTTTAAAGTTGAACAGAAACTTTAATAATTCATAACTTCTGTTTAGTTCATCCAAATTTGGTCAAACCAATTTTGTTAGACTTTAGATAATGCAAACTGCTTAGGAAAAATATAAAACCCTTGAGTACTACAGAAAACCATAAGGTTCTGATTTAATTAATGTTTTGGCCAAAAGCTAAATAATAGGGCTAAAGATAGTTGCACTATTTGACTAGGGTTAGAAAAATTTGGAGAAGTTTATATCCACCTACTGATCTGTTTAAAAATGTTAAACCTCTCTGTCCAACCCATTAAGTTAGTTTTTGCCATTTATTTTACAATATGCTTAAGATAAAGAAAAATGGAAAAGGTGATTAAAATGATGAACCAGAGGGCACCCCTTATTTTTGTTAGGGTACTTATTCAATGTAGTTCACTAGAAAAATCTATCATACCTTGGTTTAGTATAAAATAAGTAGGATCCCTTTTATTTTAAGAAAACAAGGAAAACTTAGAAAAACCCTACAAAAATAACCCCAAGGTGAAAACACCCCAACCCTTAGGATAATTAATGTTTTGTTAATAAGAACTTAGGAAAAATATGAAATCTGCTGTTTGACATTTTTCAAATAACAATGTAGTAGAAAGTGCCTCTTTGGCATTTAACTTTAGAAAATCATAACTAAATGACCATCCCTTAGCCTTCTGTGATTTTTGGCACAGAAGCCTATTAATACTGTTAGATGCCAACAAAAATAACCCTTAGGGCAGAACTCACCCCTAATTAAGAGATGTAGTGCAAAGTGGCCCATTTTACACAACTCTTGTTATTTTTGTCTAAAGCATAGCCTTTGTATTTTAAACCTCAAATTCCTAGAACAGGCTAGAATGGCCAATGGCAACCCACTGTAATTTTTACAGAATTTTTGGAAAATGTTAAACCACTGTTGTAGTTCCAACCTACACTAGAAACCCTAAATAGGAAATAAAGAAAGGGAATTATGAATAATAGAAAATTTGTGTCATCCTAAAACCCTTAATAACTTGTCCACTGAAATATATAGAGGCAATACAAATCCCCTATGCCTATCCCTAGCAAAACCTAAACCTAGAAGTGATAAGCCTAAACCATTAAAGGCCACGTATGGCCCAGAAACTCTAAGTTACTCATTAATGTAGTTTTTCTTCTCTTAGCATAATATTATTAAAATTATGCATAATCATGACATACATGTTCATTGCATTTCGATAGACTGTAACCTTGCTGACGGAGAGTACGTCCTCGTGCAGGAGCAAGGAGCTGCTCAGGAGGTAGCCCCAGATCCAGCACCAGAGCCTGCACCAGAGGACTTGCCTGCCACTGCTTTGGAAGGCAAGCCCCGGTTTATGCATAACCTGTTATTTATGCTATTTTACTATACTTAATGATTGTAGGATTGAATGTGCACTTAGGTGTAGGAGTTGTTTGAAACCCTAGTTGCATGATCTCAGGAATCCTTTTGAGATGAATACTAGTATGCTAGGTCGAGTAGTTGCTTTATTTAATTAGGATCTCGGTAGAAGACGAGTGATTTTTCTAGCACTCGCGCGAGATCAGGAATTGGTTGTACCCACTTTCATACTATGATGATACTAGTTGTAGACAACAATCCATGGGGATTGGTTGTCTACGAGATGGGAAAATGGAATAAGGATTAACGTGGGGATACCTGTGTCAAGCGTTTGAACGTACTAAACACATACCGAGAAATATGGTAAATAGGTAAGCCTAGTACCTGAGTGAACCTGCCCGCAGACATATCCCCTCACGCGACCTGAGACGTGGTCTCCCATTCCGGTTATGGTGGGTACAAGTGCGGTCACTGCACGACGGCAGTCGGTGTCAGTGAGGCATTGTACGCCAAGGCGGTGAGCCCTTATCTGTTGCCAGGGAATCGATGGGGACGGTTGATGTGTGTGGGGACGGAGTGCCTCATCACGTCGTGTGTTTAGGTTTACCTTGCAAGGATAAAAACTCGATTCGAATCGTCTGCTTCTCGCAGCTAATGAGACTGCTTGATCCATTGTACTGCATTGAGTAACAACTGGAAATATGATGAGTTGATATAAGATGTTGCTTGCTAATAATGTTTTCTACTATGTATGAGTAGATAGTACACATTTAGCCTTAAGAGAGTCACACTTAAATTGACAAAGTTAAAACTTGACTTAGAAACTCAGCTAGTGCTTTTGGCAACCAAACCCACAGCCAAACAGCTGCATGTCTAGAGGTAGAGGAGTAGACTCCTCACACCGGGTAAGTCTAGCTGAGTATTAGTATACTCAGCCTTGCTTGTGGCATAATTTTACAGGTTCTCTGGAGTACATGGTTGCTGGAGTGACTTGGCCGTCCATCTTGCCACCGGGTTGGACTGTCGAGTAGGACCCTACCTCGGCTGAGGAGGAGCATGAGGAGTGATGGGACAGACTTCCCCATCTCTCTGTTTATTTACCGTTAGTTTATTTCCGCTGCACTTCGAACCTTGATGACTACTTTTGCAAAAACTCCGATGATGATGTAATAATTTAATACTCTTTAATGCATGGTTTTATGCTTTATTGTATTTGCTCTGTGACTCACCATCGAGTGAGATTGTGGTACTTGATCCTGTCAGTGGCCGTGTCGGACTAGATCCGAGGGATTGACGGGTTATTCCCATTTAAGTGTGGTCTAGCCTCTAAGGCACTTAAGTTGGAATAATTCGGGCAGTTCCGCCACAGCTGGTATCAGAGCTTGTACCACCACAGAGGAATCAATAAAATCTAAATACCATCCTTTTCGAAGTAAAACTTGATAGAAACAATGTTGGATAGATCGCAGGATGAGCAGGATAGACATAGGACATGAAGCCTTAGGATGATAGAAGGGTAGCTAGGTGGCTAAGTGATTAGGCCATACAGGCCACCTTAAAGGATGGGAGTTCTTCCCTATTCCCTTTACATTGATGTGAGGTCGTTTAGGACGAGCATGCATGCATTCTTAATTAAGCAAATGGATGATTGAGTAAGGACTCAAAAACAAAATGATGACCAACTAAGTATCCTAATACCATTTTTATAGTTGGAGAGAAGCTGAGTTTTAATTTTCTTGTTCTTTTTATAATTCTTTTTCTTTTACTTACGCTTAACCGTACACAGATGACTTCCCACGGATCCTCAGATGACGGAAATGCACTGTCCCACACTGACGGGCTTGCACGAGAGGGCTTTCCCCGCATTTTGTGGGAGGTACTTCAGGGGGCTGGATACACGACGCCTCCTCAGTACGCGGTGCAGCAGTTCGAGAAGCATCGAGTGCCCCGCTGTAGGGTGAGGATGACCCTGGAGCCTCATCCCCTACAGCCAGGCTGGCGTTCATTGGACTCTGAGTCTTTTGGATATCGGGTTGAGGACACGATAGAGGCGATTGCTCTGCACGGGTTGACCACTTTATGTGGATTCCATCCCTTGGAGTTGTCTACCCACCCCATTGGCTTGTTCCCCGCAGAAAGGGAGGACGACCCAATGTGGAAGGATCGGGTGGAGCATGCCAAGGATATCTGGGCCATCTACCCAGGACAGACTGCGCACTTGACCGTACGGTGCATGAATGCTCTGTACTGTATGCAAGTGATGCGCGGTGAGGCGATGTCCCATCTGATGGAACTATTGGAGGCGACAAAGATCACTTTGGACAACAAAGAGGAGCTTGTGGTTGATTTGTCCACTGAGATGGTGGAAAAGGACTTACAGGTGGAGCAGCTATCCAATGATATCCAAGAGTTGGAGGAATTAGTGGGGACCAGGGAGAACACCATCGAGGTTCTCAAGGATCAGCTTATTAACACTCAGCAGCAGCTGGCTGAGGCTAATGAGCACCTAGATATGCATCACCAGGAGATCCAGGACATGGAGGCCAACGAGGACGTCGACATTGAGGGAGGGGAGGAGCCTGCCTCCAGCGTGGACACTGCTGACTCAGGGAGACCACCTTCCCCCGAGTCGAGTGTTGCCTCGTTCGCTCACTAGATATCAGGGATAGAGTTAGAAGTTGGTGATGGTAGGACTCCTCGTAGCTAGCTTAGCTTTTGCACCCTTACGGTACTAGGCTAGGTAGAGTCGAGTCTTTTTGGGACCATTGATGTAACCGTGATAAACTCTTTTGGAAGTTGGTTGATGGATGATGTCAGTTTTAAATTTGGACGGAAAGTTTATGCTTTTTGGTTTATGTCAGAATCTATCAATTTGCTTTTGACTCTTTCGTCGCGATTAAATCTTGAACTTGGAGATATGGTATTAAGTATATATGTGTTTTTTTAGATGGCCGGGAGACAGCGTCGTGGCCAGAATGAGCGCGTTCCTCCACCGCAGCCACCGCCTCCCACTCTGCAGGAGCTAATGGCTCAGCAGAATGAGATCTTGAGACAGCTAGCTCAGCGTCAGCCGCCACCTCAGCATTATGGTGGTGGAGACCATCAGCGTCACCCAGCGGCAGCTACCTACCAGGAGTTCCTCAGTACCCAGCCTCCATTGTTCACAAGGGCAGAGGACCCACTTGATGCAGATGTGTGGTTGAGAGTAGTGGAATCCAAATTCCCGCTACTCCATGGGGCTTGTTCAGAGGTCACTAAAGTCAGGTTCGCCACCCAGCAGCTTCGCGGACCCACAAGGACTTGGTGGGACCATTTCCTTGCCATGCAGCCAGAGGATCGAGAGGTGGAGTGGAGAGAGCTCAAGGCAGCTTTCCGGGGACACCACATACCAGCCGGGATTATGGACCGAAAGCTCAACGAGTTCCTGGCACTCACTCAGGGCAACAGGACTGTGTTACAGTATGCTCAGGCTTTTAATGACTTGTGCCAGTATGCTAGATATCATGCAGATATAGACGAGAAGAAGAGAGACAGGTTTAGAAGGGGGCTCAGCACTAAGCTTCGTGACCGTCTCAACACCGTCAGGGCCAACAACTACAATGAGTTGGTCAACATGGCTATCTCCCAGGAGGACTGCATTACAGCTCGACAGGCAGAAAAGAAGAGGAAGACCCCTGTGGCAGGACCCTCAGCTCAGCCACAGTGCTTTAGGATTGTGTCCGACACTCAGAACAGGGGACCCCAGCAGCAGCAAGGGAGATGGGTGATCCGACCACAGCAGCAGCAGCAGCAGGCACCCAACCGCACCCAGTTTCCAGCTCAGAGGAACAATCAGCAGCAGCAGTAGTATCGCCAGGCAAGTGACAACAGGTGTTTCACATGCGGCAACACCGGACACTATGCCAAGAATTGCCCCAGGAACCAGCAGAGGCAGGGGCAGAATGTTAATCAGAACCAAGGCAAGAGGCAGAAGGTGCAAGTGAGGCAAGGCAGGCTAAACTTCACCACCATGGCTGATATTCCAGAGGGAGCACCCGTTATGACTGGTATCTTTACAGTTTTGAATTATCCTGCCATTATTCTTTTTGATTCTGGTGCATCGCATAGTTTTATCAGTGCCAAATTTAGTGCCAAGTGCCAATTACCTTTTCACCACACCAATGGGGGTATCACAATTTCAACACCAGGAGGCAGGGTTGCCACTTACCAAATTAACAAGAATGTGCCTATAAAGTTTGGTAGTCTGATAATTAAAACCAACCTCCTCATTTTGGGTTTGGATAGTGTGGATATCATATTGGGAACTGACTGGTTGACCAAACATCAGGCTGTGATTGATATTGCAGCTAGGGCCATTGAGGTGCACTCACCGACTTATGGTGAAACCACAATATATTTGCCTGGCCAAGGTTGTACCCGTTCTTGTGCCTTCGTTATGATAGAATCCCCAGTAGAAAAGATCCCAGTGGTCTGTGACTACCCAGATGTTTTTCCGGATGAATTGCCAGGGATGCCACCTGACCGAGACATCGAGTTCGCCATTGAATTGCAACCCGGGACTGCTCCTATCTCCAAGAGACCCTATAGGATACCTCCCGCGGAATTGGCAGAACTGAAGAGGCAATTGCAAGAGTTGCTGGACAAGGGATTCATTCGCCCAAGTACTTCACCGTGGGGATGCCCAGCCTTATTCGTGAAGAAAAAGGATGAGAGCTTGAGAATGTGTGTTGACTACCGCCCTCTCAATGCGGTGACTATCAAGAACAAATACCCACTGCTCCGCATTGATGTTCTGTTCGATCAGTTGGTAGGAGCCAAGGTATTCTCCAAGATAGACCTTCGCTCAGGTTACCATCAGATCAAGATCCGTGCCAGTGATATTCCCAAGATGGCTTTCTCAACCAGATATGGGCTTTATGAGTTTTTGGTAATGTCTTTTGGGCCGACCAATGCCCCGACTTATTTTATGTACTTGATGAATTCAGTATTCATGCCAGAGTTAGACAAATTCATGGTCGTTTTCATTGATGATATTCTGGTTTATTCCAAGAATGAGGTCGAGCACACCAAACATTTGCATACTGTACTTCAGAGGCTGCGGGACCATCGGTTGTATGCCAAGTTGTCTAAATGTGAATTCTGGCTGAAGGAGATTAAATTCTTGGGTCAGACAATTTCTCAGGATGGGATATCAGTTGATCCTGAGAAGGTACAAGAGGTGTTGGATTGGAAACCCCCGACTACAGTGAGGCAGATTCGGAGTTTTCTGGGATTGGCAGGGTATTATCGACGATTTATTCCAGATTTCTCCAGAATTGCCAAACCAATGACTGAACTGTTGAGGAAGGGAGTCAAGTATGATTGGATCCAAAAGTGCGAAGATGCCTTTCATACTTTGAGGCAGCATTTGACAACAGCCCCAGTGCTGGCTCAACCTGACAACACCAAGCCATTTGAAGTTTATTGTGATGCTTCTGGTACGGGATTGGGATATGCCTTGATGCAAGAGAACATAGTCATTGCTTATGCTTCCCGAGCACTTAGGCCCCATGAGCAGAACTACCCTACACATGATCTGGAATTGGCAGTTGTGGTTCATGCTCTTAAGATATGGAAACACTACTTGATGGGAGCTCACTGTAACATCTACACTGATCACAAGAGTCTCAAATACATCTTCACTCAGGCAGATCTGAACATGAGGCAGAGGAGATGGTTGGAGTTAATCAAGGACTATGATTTGGAAGTGCACTACCATCCTGGCAAGGCCAATGTTGTGGCAGATGCCTTGAGCAGAAAAGCCCAGTGCAATTGTATGAGCATGGATGCAAGGGTTACCACCCTGTGTGATGAGTTGTGCAAGCTGAACCTGGAGGTTGTTCCTTCAAGTGAATTAAACTACATCTCGGTGGAACCCACATTTCAAGAGCAAATAGTCAGGGCCCAGGTTGAAGACAAGGGTGTTTAGGTGATCAAGGAAATGATCAAGCAAAAGGCAGAAAAATACAAGTGCTTCCGTCAGGACAGCAAGGGAATTCTATGGTTTGAGGATCGATTGGTTGTTCCCAAGGACCCTGAGCTCAGAAAGAAGATACTGGATGAAGCTCATCTTTCAAAATTCTCCATGCACCCTGGTAGCAACAAGATGTTCCATGATCTCAGATCTTTATATTGGTGGACCAGAATGAAGAGGGAAATTGCCAAGTATATATCCGAGTGTGACACCTGCCAGAGAATCAAAGCTAGTCATTTGAAGGCAGCAGGCCCTTTGCAACCCCTTCCCATACCATCTTGGAAATGGGAGGACATTTGCATGGACTTTATAGTGGGATTGCCCAATACCCCCAGGCACCATGATTCCATTTGGGTTATTGTGGACAGATTGACCAAGGCTGCTCATTTCTTGCCAGTGCATACCACCCACAAGACACAGAAGTATGCAGAAATTTATGTTGATCAAATAGTGCGTGTAACACCCACTTTGTATTTGCTAGAGATAATACCAATAGAGAAACAATTTCTCTTTATATGAGTTTGATCTTTATGCATCATCATATGAGAACACCATGTCCAAGAACAATTAATAAAAAGATATGCTACTAAATTGTTGCATCATGCTGGATATTTTATTTTGTGTGCATTTTGTGACAAGAAAAATATTAAAGACCAAAAAGAAAATTTAAACCCTAAAAGAAATTCTTGAATCTAGAAAAGAGAAAGAAATGAATAATGTAAGGATTAAAATATGTAAATGAAGATACATTATTCCAACATTAGAGTGTGAATTTGTATCATGGACTCAAAACAGAAACTCACAATTCAAATTCAAATTTGGATTTAAAAGAGTTAAGGATAAAAGAAAACAGGAAATAAAATTAAAAAAAAGGAAAACATAGCAACTGGGCCGCAGACCACCTATTTGGCCCATTGGTGTTTTCCTCACGCGCGGCCCGGTTCTTTGCCGCACCCACGCGTCGTCCTGAGTCGCTGTGAAGTCGGGCCCACATGCCAGCACCCTCTCTCCTGCGCGCAAGACTCTCACTTCCGCGTGGGCCCGTGCTGTCAGCGTTATCCGCGCGATCCTCACCGCCGCAACAGCCATGGCCCTGATGTCCGCTAGCTCGCGGGATTCGTGGAATCCGTTGGCCGTTAACTGCCCAACCTCACCGGCCATAAAACCCTGGGTTCCCGAACCTTGCGCGCCGCTCATCCCTGCCAAGAAACCCGCCGCCACCTCCAGAATTGCGTCCGCAGAGAGGAAGTGACCCGCCGCCGTTGACTCCGCCCTGTATCGCCGCCGGGCGGCCCGTGGGTGGCCGGTTGTGTTCGCCGGACCACGGGGAAACCATACGCGTGCTCGGACCGTGAAGATAGGCTTCTGCTCGGCGTGAATTGCTCGCCGGACTTCGCATTCGCCGCAAATCCGCCTCGTCGTGTGGCATGCATCTTCGGGGCTTCGATCACCGGTATGTGTGTGGTCATCCGTTTCCTATAGGCGCTAGCATAGAGTAGGACCCTTTCAAGGGTCGAATTAGGGCGTAATGGACGCAATTGCCGCACGTCGGGGGCGCGCCACCGTGGCGACTGGGCGATGCCGCCAGAGTTAGGACCGAAGGAAGGAGAAGGATTGCGTGCCATCGATTTCTCGTTGTATGGCTCGGATTAGATGGCGGGTAACGCTTTGGTGGGTTTCGCGTCAGCCGTTGATATCCGATCGGATGGATCGGGTGGCTCGGGATAAAATTAAATCTGTGCCGTAGGATCGTGATCCTGTGGACGGCAATGTGTACCGCTTCGCTTATACCATGATTTAATCTAGAACGTAGGTGGCCGATCGGACGGCCCAAGTCTGTTCATACCCCTTCGTGGGTCATTTTTGTTAAAGAGCCCCTGAACTTCATAGGAATCAACCCGCCGTCCAGTAGTCACTGTGCGTTGTGTCTCGGGTAACTTGCCCCGAGCCCCCTGGGTTTCTCTAGATTTGAGGCCCAGTCCAGCACAGTTTTAAATTAATTAAATGATTAGGAAATTGGATTTTTAATACAAAAATAAATTCTAGAACTTGAATAAATCATATAAAATCCATTTTTAGTCCAAATTCATCCATTCCAGTTCCTAAAATTTTGTAATTTTATTATTTATCACTTAGTGCCTCTGTTTTATCATGACCACAGTAAGAAATTTAATTCCACACTTAATCTTATTCTAAACACATAAAACCTTTGAAAATGCATAACCTAAAGTCTGTAACTCAGAAAATTATGATTCCTGTTCCTAGGTTTTCATTTTAATATGTAGAATACCTCTGTGTAATTTGTTTATATGTTTGGTGTAATGTTAATTTCTCTATATGCACTGTGCTTGTTTGTATTGTGGCGAGTAGAAGAGCCCGTTGCTGAGGAGCCTGGTGAGCAGCAGGTTGAAGTAGCTGAGCAGGAGCTCATTGAAGGCAAGTTGTGCCCTTGACCACTTTTTACCCAATAATGTTCTTTAATATCACTTATCCATGCATAGGTTAATTTTGATGGGACCCAATAGGTCACCCTAGATTGTTTATCTCATTACCTTGTTTACCCCTGAATCACTTGGGTAGTTTGCTATTGCTTTATATGGTTTTGGGATAATCATTTATTACCTCTATGTTCCAATTCTTGTTGTTATTCTGTTTATGTTCATGTTGTTATCATTAATGTTAATTGGAACATAGAGCTTAACTTGAGAACCACGTGCCACCACAAGGGTTTAATGGGACGCCCTTGGCTGATTAACTAGGAAAGCTAGTGGAAGACTACCTTACCCGAAAGGGGCAAGGGCAGTAGGGGAGAGGTCAGTGCGGGGAGGTCCCTGGTTGATTTTGCTGCGATGGCGGTCAGCCAGGAACCCTGTACTGGATCTTCCCATAAACTGTAGCGGGTTTTCGGAAGCTAGTGGAACTTTGTAAAGGCCTCGTAGTGTTGCCCTGCCGCGCTTCCTAGGTAGAGGTGTATGGGATTCATGACCCCTTGGCAGATGGGTAACATGACTTGTGGGTAAAGGGTACAACCTCTGCAGAGTGTAAAACTGGTATACTAGCCGAGCTCACGGTCATGAGCAGCTCAGGACTCTCTGATGTTTAAATTATGGAACTTAAATTCAATTTTGTCATTTGCATTGCATGGGTTTGTTATTAATTTTGTTCTATTACTTTACTTATGGTTTGGTATTTACTTACACTTAGTAACTGCTAATAAAATTTTGACCAAATACTTAAAAGCAATGCTCAGCTTTAACCCCTATCATTGATTAGCCTTACACATCACATGAACTCACACCTTTGTGAGTTTGTGTCCACTGGTTCCCCACAACTTGTTGAGCTATGATCATGTGTGAGCTCACCCTTGCTGTCTCACACCCCCCCCCCCACAGGAGAAGAGCAGGTGGTTCAGGAGGAGCCGCCTAACACTGAGGAGTTCGATCTGATCTAGGTGGCGTTTCCCAGTCGACATTGGCGCCGACGATCCTTAGTTCGTTTTATCTTTATTATTCCATTTTGTAATAAGTCTTCCGCTATGTAATAAATACTCTGATGTTTTATGACATTTATCTCTATACACTCTGTTATTATATGTGTTGTCTTCTTGGCGCACGTATGAGATGCACCTGGCTTTGTTCCTTAAAGCCGGGTGTTACAGAAGTGGTATCAGAGGAAATGTTGACCGTAGGACGAAACCTAGATAGACTGGACAAACCCTTACCTACTTATCTCATTCTGATTCATTCTACACTCACCTTACTCTGATTCTTTCTACACTTATCTTGATCCTGTCTCACCTTCTACTGTTCTACTCTGGTCCTTCTTACCTTTGCTACTCTAAGACAAGATGGATTTCACACCTTGGAATCCTATGACTATGATCTTTCTAAGAGATAGGGAACCTAAGACAAAATTAAAACTATTTTCTCTATTAAAAATGTTGTTTGATTGTGCTGATGCTAAATGCCTGATTTGCTTCTTCGATTGATTGAATTACTATAGATGGACATCTTAGCATGTACCAACATAAGGTGTTGAATTAGCTTTGGTAGGTAAAATATTAATCCACTTAGCTAATAAAACTCCCCAAAGTAACCTGATTTGTAAATACCTGCCTTGTCTACTATTTTCTTACCATATGTATCTAACTCAGATGGTCAATACCAGGAGGGGTGGTGGAATTGATTTGCCTCCTAATCGACATACTCGGAGAATATACAGACAACCCCAGCCACAACCTGCAGGGATGAATCCTCCCAATCCTCCACCAGGCGGAGTTGACCCACTGGTTGCTGCTCAGATGGCGGTGATGCAGCAAATGGCAGACACTATGGCTGATATGCGCGCCCAGATGCAACAAGAACGCCAGGAGATGCGTCAGGAAAGAGAAGATATACGACAGGAGTTGCGCCAGGAGCGAGATGAGATACGCCAGGAAAGGAGGGCACAACAACAGCAGCTGCAACAGCAAATGCAACAACAACAGCAGCAACAAGTACCACTGCCTCCACCACCACCACCACCAGTTCCACCTCGTGATAAGCACCGGGAGTTCATGAGTCATAAGCCACCTACATTCGCTAGCTCACCTGATCCACTGGACGCGGATGATTGGCTGAAAGCAATTGAGAAGATGCTGAATATTGCGCAATGCACTGACCGGGAGAAGGTTTTATATGCTTCTGGACGTCTGACTGGTCCTGCTGCTGACTGGTGGGATTCTTATACTGTTGCCCACGATGCTGCTGATACTATTACCTGGGCAGAGTTCAGTACGCAATTCAGAAACTACCATATTCCAGCTGGTATGATAAAGATTAAAAAGAAGGAATTTCTGTCGCTGAAGCAAGGAAGTATGTCAGTCAGCGAGTACCGCGACAAGTTTATTCAGTTGTCCAGATATGCCCCTGAAGAAGTCGCTGAAGACGAGAGGAAGCAGGAGCATTTCATTGAGGGACTTAATGGACCACTGCAGTATGCTCTAGTGGCACACACATTTCCATCATTTCAGAGGCTACTTGATAAGGCTCTTGCTATTGAACACAAGCGTGTTCAACTGGGTGATTTGAAGAGGAAGGCTATTTCACAAGGACAGGGTAGCAGCAGTGTTCGTCCTCGCTACAGTTCACCACAGGGTACACCGACTCGACCCGGAGGACCACGCCCAGTTCCGCAATCACCACTGAGGACTCCACCTCCTCGACAGGCTACCCCTACTGGCACCCCGACGAAGTTTTCAGGACAGAGTCCGGGCACTCAATGTTTCAAGTGTGGGAAGATTGGTCATTATGCAAATGTCTGCCCACAGAGGATGGCTACTACACCAGTTCAGAACAGGCAGCAAACACCAGGTTCTAGCAAGGGATATTCTATTGCCAAGGTTAATCAAGTCAGCGTTGATGCTACTCCGGATGGAGGGGACCTCGTGATTGGTATGTTTTACGTTAATGAAATTCCTGCAACCATATTATTTGATTCTGGTGCTACACATTCATTCATGTCTGCTAGATATGCCAACACAAATAAAATACCACTGCTAAATATGAGAAAACCCATGATAGTAATTACACCTAAAGGGCCTGTTGAGGCAAGTCAAATGACACGTAGATTGACATTAACCATTATGGGTAGAGAATTTGGAGCTACTGCCATAATATTGGAGTCAAGCAGTATAGATTTGATCCTTGGTATGTCATGGCTAAGAAAGGCAAAGGCCGTTATAGCATGTGGTAGAGGTACCGTAGAACTCACTACTACTAAAGGAGAAAGGTTTCAAGTTAATATTGCAGTAACATCCTCATCTATGCGTGCAATGTTCTTTATGCCTGAGGAGTTTGTTGGTGACAATATCCGGGTGGTTAGAGATTTTCCGGATGTCTTTCCAGAGGAGTTACCAGGGATGCCACCTGATAGAGAAGTTGAGTTTGTTATTGACCTCTTACCTGGAACCGCCCCTATTTCTAAACGGCCATATAGGATGTCCGTAGAGGAGTTGAAGGAACTTAAGAAGCAGTTAACTGAGTTACAAGAGGCTGGGTACATTCGTTCGAGTTCCTCACCTTGGGGAGCACCGGTCTTGTTTGTACAGAAGAAGGATGGATCGCAACGGATGTGTGTGGATTATAGATCTCTTAATGATGTTACGGTGAAGAACAAGTATCCGTTGCCCCGTATTGAGGATTTATTTGATCAGATGAGGGGTGCAAGAGTATTCTCGAAGATTGATCTCCGATCCGGTTATCATCAGATGAGGATTAGACCATCGGATATTCCCAAGACGGCTTTCTCGACTAGATATGGATTATATGAGTTCACAGTTATGTCGTTTGGATTGACTAACGCACCAGCCTATTTTATGAACTTAATGAACAAGGTGTTTATGGAGTATTTGGACAGATTCGTCGTGGTATTCATCGACGATATTCTTATTTATTCTCAGAGTGAAAGTGATCACGAGGAACATCTGAGGATGGTGCTACAGAAGCTACGAGATAATCAACTCTATGCTAAGTTCAGCAAGTGCGAGTTTTGGATTGGCGAAGTGCCATTTCTTGGTCATATTATTTCTAATGGAGGAATAGCAGTGGATCCTGCTAAAGTTAAGGAGATAATGGAGTGGAGAGTACCCACTACAGTTACTGAGATTCGGAGTTTCTTGGGATTAGCAGGCTATTATCGGAGATTTATTGAAGGATTTTCTAAGATTGCTAAGCCTATGACTTCACTTTTGGAGAAGGGAAAAGAATTTAAGTGGGACGAGAAGTGTCAAGACAGCTTTGATCTATTGAAGAAGAGGTTGATGTCGCCACCGGTATTGGTTATGCCAGACCTACAGAAGGGGTTTGACATTTATTGTGATGCATGTGGCCAAGGACTTGGATGTGTGCTCATGCAAGAAGGACATGTGATTGCCTATGCATCTCGTTAGTTGCGGAAGCATGAACTGAACTACCCCACTCATGACTTGGAACTAGCAGCAGTTGTGCATGCACTTAAGATTTGGAGACACTACATTATGGGGACTAAGTGCCAAGTATATACGGATCATAAGAGTTTGAAGTATATATTCACTCAGAAGGATCTCAACCTTAGGCAACGTCGTTGGTTGGAGCTTATAAAGGATTATGATTTGGAGATTCACTATCACCCGGGCAAGGCTAATTTGGTTGCAGATGCCTTGAGTCGCAAGGAGCATGTTCATTCAGCTATTGTTGCCCAGCTACCCGATGAGATTGTTGAGGATTTCAGGAGACTTAACCTGGGGATAGTTGCTCATACTGAAGGAGTTACTATTGATGTGGAACCTACGTTGGAGCAAGAGATCCGCAAAGGACAAATTGGTGATGCTAAAATAAAAGAGATTAAGGACCTGATTACTGAAGGTCGAGTTCCGGAATTTACGGAAGATGAGCAAGGTACTGTATGGTTCAAGGACAGAATGTGTGTTCCTGATATTAAAAGCCTTCGAGAGACTATATTGAAAGAGGCCCATGACTCGGATTATTCTATTCATCCTGGTAGTACCAAGATGTACCAGGATTTGAAGCGAAAGTATTGGTGGTATGGATTGAAAAGAGATGTGGCTGCGCATGTGGCTATGTGCGACGTATGTCAAAGAGTTAAGGCTGAACACCAGAGGCCAGCTGGACTACTACATCCACTGAAGATACCCGAGTGGAAATGGGAAGAGATTGGTATGGATTTCATTACTGGATTGCCTCGCACCCAGAAAGGATATGATGCTATATGGGTGATTGTGGATAGATTGACTAAAGTGGCTCACTTTATTCCTGTGAAGACTACTTATAGAGGTTCTCAGCTAGCAGAATTGTATATGGCTCGGATTGTGTGTTTACATGGAGTACCAAAGAAGATCGTGTCTGATCGAGGTTCGCAGTTTACCTCAAGATTTTGGAGAAGCTTTCATGAGAACATGAGTACGAAGTTGAATTTTAGTACGACTTATCACCCTCAGACTGATGGACAGACTGAAAGGACAAATCAAGTTTTGGAAGATATGTTGAGAGCATGTGCCCTTCAGCATGGAGGAAGTTGGGATAAGAGTCTGCCTTATGCTGAGTTCTCGTATAATAATAGTTACCAGGCCAGCCTGAAGATGTCACCTTTTGAAGCTTTATATGGGAGGAAGTGCAGGACTCCTTTGTATTGGGATCAGACTGGAGAAAGACAGTTCTTTGGGCCTGAATTTATTCAAGAAGCAGAAGAACAAGTCCGTATAATTCGAGAGAATTTGAGAGTGGCTCAAACCAGGCAAAAGAGCTATGCTGATAATAGAAGGAGACCACTGGAATTTGAAGAGGGAGATTATGTGTACCTCAAGGTGTCACCACTGCGTGGAATGAGGAGATTTAAAGTTAAGGGCAAATTGTCCCCTCGCTATATTGGACCATTCTTGATCTTTAGAAGAGTTGGGGAGATGGCATACCAACTCGAGTTACCGGATAGTCTATCGGATGTGCATAATGTGTTCCATGTATCTCAACTTAAGAAGTGTCTCCGTGTCCCTGAGGAACAGTTACCAATGGAAGAGCTCAGTGTTCAGGATGATTTGACTTACACGGAGTACCCGATCAAGATTTTGGATACATTGACTCGAGTTACAAGGAATAAGGTGATAAAGATGTGTAAAGTGCAATAGAGTCACCACAGTGAAGATGAAGCAACTTGGGAAAGAGAAGAAGAGCTGCGCATAGATTTTCCCCACCTTTTCTCGAGTTCTTCTTAAATCTCGAGGACGAGATTATTTTTAAGGGGGGTAGGATTTGTAACACCCACTTTGTATTTGCTAGAGATAATACCAATAGAGAAACAATTTCTCTTTATATGAGTTTGATCTTTATGCATCATCATATGAGAACACCATGTCCAAGAACAATTAATAAAAAGATATGCTACTAAATTGTTGCATCATGCTGGATATTTTATTTTGTGTGCATTTTGTGACAAGAAAAATATTAAAGACCAAAAAGAAAATTTAAACCCTAAAAGAAATTCTTGAATCTAGAAAAGAGAAAGAAATGAATAATGTAAGGATTAAAATATGTAAATGAAGATACATTATTCCAACATTAGAGTGTGAATTTGTATCATGGACTCAAAACAGAAACTCACAATTCAAATTCAAATTTGGATTTAAAAGAGTTAAGGATAAAAGAAAAAAGGAAATAAAATTAAAAAAAAGGAAAACATAGCAACTGGGCCGCAGACCACCTATTTGGCCCATTGGTGTTTTCCTCACGCGCGGCCCGGTTCTTTGCCGCACCCACGCGTCGTCCTGAGTCGCTGTGAAGTCGGGCCCACATGCCAGCACCCTCTCTCCTGCGCGCAAGACTCTCACTTCCGCGTGGGCCCGTGCTGTCAGCGTTATCCGCGCGATCCTCACCGCCGCAACAGCCATGGCCCTGATGTCCGCTAGCTCGCGGGATTCGTGGAATCCGTTGGCCGTTAACTGCCCAACCTCACCGGCCATAAAACCCTGGGTTCCCGAACCTTGCGCGCCGCTCATCCCTGCCAAGAAACCCGCCGCCACCTCCAGAATTGCGTCCGCAGAGAGGAAGTGACCCGCCGCCGTTGACTCCGCCCTGTATCGCCGCCGGGCGGCCCGTGGGTGGCCGGTTGTGTTCGCCGGACCACGGGGAAACCATACGCGTGCTCGGACCGTGAAGATAGGCTTCTGCTCGGCGTGAATTGCTCGCCGGACTTCGCATTCGCCGCAAATCCGCCTCGTCGTGTGGCCTGCATCTTCGGGGCTTCGATCACCGGTATGTGTGTCGTCATCCGTTTCCTATAGGCGCTAGCATAGAGTAGGACCCTTTCAAGGGTCGAATTAGGGCGTAATGGACGCAATTGCCGCACGTCGGGGGCGCGCCACCGTGGCGACTGGGCGATGCCGCCGGAGTTAGGACCGAAGGAAGGAGAAGGATTGCGTGCCATCGATTTCTCGTTGTATGGCTCGGATTAGATGGCGGGTAACGCTTTGGTGGGTTTCGCGTCAGCCGTTGATATCCGATCGGATGGATCGGGTGGCTCGGGATAAAATTAAATCTGTGTCGTAGGATCGTGATCCTGTGGACGGCAATGTGTACCGCTTCGCTTATACCATGATTTAATCTAGAACGTAGGTGGCCGATCGGACGGCCCAAGTCTGTTCATACCCCTTCGTGGGTCATTTTTGTTAAAGAGCCCCTGAACTTCATAGGAATCAACCCGCCGTCCAGTAGTCACTGTGCGCTGTGTCTCGGGTAACTTGCCCCGAGCCCCCTGGGTTTCTCTAGATTTGAGGCCCAGTCCAGCACAGTTTTAAATTAATTAAATGATTAGGAAATTGGATTTTTAATACAAAAATAAATTCTAGAACTTGAATAAATCATATAAAATCCATTTTTAGTCCAAATTCATCCATTCCAGTTCCTAAAATTTTGTAATTTTAATATTTATCACTTAGTGCCTCTGTTTTATCATGACCACAGTAAGAAATTTAATTCCACACTTAATCTTATTCTAAACACATAAAACCTTTGAAAATGCATAACCTAAAGTCTGTAACTCAGAAAATTATGATCCCTGTTCCTAGGTTTTCATTTTAATATGTAGAATACCTCTGTGTAATTTGTTTATATGTTTGGTGTAATGTTAATTTCTCTATATGCACTGTGCTTGTTTGTATTGTGGCGAGTAGAAGAGCCCGTTGCTGAGGAGCCTGGTGAGCAGCAGGTTGAAGTAGCTGAGCAGGAGCTCATTGAAGGCAAGTTGTGCCCTTGACCACTTTTTACCCAATAATGTTCTTTAATATCACTTATCCATGCATAGGTTAATTTTGATGGGACCCAATAGGTCACCCTAGATTGTTTATCTCATTACCTTGTTTACCCCTGAATCACTTGGGTAGTTTGCTATTGCTTTATATGGTTTTGGGATAATCATTTATTACCTCTATGTTCCAATTCTTGTTGTTATTCTGTTTATGTTCATGTTGTTATCATTAATGTTAATTGGAACATAGAGCTTAACTTGAGAACCACGTGCCACCACAAGGGTTTAATGGGACGCCCTTGGCTGATTAACTAGGAAAGCTAGTGGAAGACTACCTTACCCGAAAGGGGCAAGGGCAGTAGGGGAGAGGTCAGTGCGGGGAGGTCCCTGGTTGATTTTGCTGCGATGGCGGTCAGCCAGGAACCCTGTACTGGATCTTCCCATAAACTGTAGCGGGTTTTCGGAAGCTAGTGGAACTTTGTAAAGGCCTCGTAGTGTTGCCCTGCCGCGCTTCCTAGGTAGAGGTGTATGGGATTCATGACCCCTTGGCAGATGGGTAACATGACTTGTGGGTAAAGGGTACAACCTTTGCAGAGTGTAAAACTGGTATACTAGCCGAGCTCACGGTCATGAGCAGCTCAGGACTCTCTGATGTTTAAATTATGGAACTTAAATTCAATTTTGTCATTTGCATTGCATGGGTTTGTTATTAATTTTGTTCTATTACTTTACTTATGGTTTGGTATTTACTTACACTTAGTAACTGCTAATAAAATTTTGACCAAATACTTAAAAGCAATGCTCAGCTTTAACCCCTATCATTGATTAGCCTTACACATCACATGAACTCACACCTTTGTGAGTTTGTGTCCACTGGTTCCCCACAACTTGTTGAGCTATGATCATGTGTGAGCTCACCCTTGCTGTCTCACACCCCCCCACAGGAGAAGAGCAGGTGGTTCAGGAGGAGCCGCCTAACACTGAGGAGTTCGATCTGATCTAGGTGGCGTTTCCCAGTCGACATTGGCGCCGACGATCCTTAGTTCGTTTTATCTTTATTATTCCATTTTGTAATAAGTCTTCCGCTATGTAATAAATACTCTGATGTTTTATGACATTTATCTCTATACACTCTGTTATTATATGTGTTGTCTTCTTGGCGCACGTATGAGATGCACCTGGCTTTGTTCCTTAAAGCCGGGTGTTACAGTGCGATTGCATGGTATTCCAAAGACCATTATATCTGACAGAGGAGCACTGTTTGTGGCACGCTTTTGGGAGCAGCTGCAAGAATCACTTGGGACCCAGGTCATACGAAGCTCAGCATACCATCCCCAAACAGATGGCCAGACGGAAAGGGTAAACCAGATTTTGGAAGACATGTTGTGGGCATGTGCACTACACTACGGAAAGGATTGGGACAAGTGTCTTTCCTTGGCAGAGTTTTCTTACAATAACAGCTATCAGTCCAGTCTAAAGATGGCACCTTTTGAAGCTTTGTATGGGAGAAGATGTAGAACCCCGCTGAATTGGTCTCAAGCCGGAGAAAGGGAAATATTTGGGCCAGAATTGGTACTTGAGGCAGAGGAAAAGGTCAGGGTTATTACAAAGAACTTAGAAGGTGCTCAGGCCAGGCAAAAGAGCTATCATGACAAGAGGCGGAAGCCTCTGCAGTTCGAGGTGGGAGATCATGTTTATCTTAAGGTGTCACCCACCAAGGGTGTCTAGAGATTCGGGATTAAGGGCAAGTTAGCTCCTCGCTACATTGGACCCTATGAGATCAAGGCAAGTTGTGGACCAGTAGCCTATCAATTGGAATTGCCACCTCACATGTCAGCAGTTCACAATGTGTTCCATGTATCTCAGCTGTGGAAATGTGTTCGCCTACCCACTGAAGTGCTACCAGAACCAGACCTTGAGATAGAACCAGACTTGTCCTATCAAGAGTACCCCGTCAAGGTATTGGATCAGAAGGAGAGATCGACACGGGCAAGGTCAATCAGAATGTATAAAGTTCAGTGGAGTCACCATTCAGCAGAAGAAGCTACATGGGAGACGGAGGATTTTCTACGCTCCCGCTTCCCCGACTTTCTGCCCAAAGGAGTCGGTATGTAACCCCGAAACCCCACCCCACCTGCCCTTTGAATACAATTATAAGAAAAACTTAGATAGCAAGGATAGTCTAAGTTGTGAATTTAACTTAAAAAGGGCTTCCTTCTGAAGTTGCAAAGAGAATGACATTCGAAGAGCAGTTAACTAGAGAAACTTGAACAAAAGAAGGAACATCACCATCGTGTCCTCGTAGCACCCTCTAGAGGACACTGCCTAAAATCTCGGGACGAGATTCCTTTAAGGGGGAGGGCTGTAACACCTCATGTGTTACCATGGCTAGAGCACACCTTGGTGCTAAGGACTGTGATCACATGTGGTAAAAACTTAAGGAGAACATAAGAACCTTGGAGACCATGTGTTAACCAGGATTGCTAATGACCTAAGAGCATCACTCAAGCTTTTGTGCACATACTACCTTGGTTAAGAGGAGGGAGAACCCTAGACCTCTCTTGAACCCTATCTCCCAAAGCCATGGTTAAGAGGGGGAGAGAGAGTGAGCAATTGTGCAAACCATGAGTAATCTTTAACCAAACTTTAAGTAACCTTATAACCAGCAATTGTGGGAAGGAAATATTGCAAAAAGACCCCTGGAGAAACCCCAAATCCATTCCCTAAGTAGAGAGAGAGCTAGAGCTCTCTAATTCTCTCTAAGTTAAAAACTACACCTACACTAAAGATCAACCGTGTTCACCTTGAAGATGGCACCAAAACCACCTATGTTCTATACCAAAAATGTGGCATACCACCTAGGGCACCCACTGGAAAAAGCTGAGCCCGAGATCTTGACGTTTGACATGCCTTGGCATGGTTTTTGTCGCGAGGTGGGCATAGTGACATACCTGATTTGGTGACCGAAGATCTCCCTACCTAGGCCATATCTGCCATGGCAACTCACGGATGAGAGACAGCCCTAGGTGCCAGGAAAAGACTCGCGCCGGATTTTTGCCAAGATTCGCACGTTTGCGACTTGGGTGAGTTGTGGAACACGGGCAGAAGAAAAGGTCCACGTGTTCGACGCGCTCTGTGTGCGCCAGAGCACGCCCGCGCGCGCCCCGCGTCGCGCCAACGGCCAGCCGACGCCATGGCCCGCGCCCGCGCCTATAAAGCCCGCTCGGGCGTCGACCACACTCTTCCGCGCACGCTCAAACCTCACCGGAGCTCAACTCACCGCCGTTTGCCCGTACGCGGCGTGTCCGCGGCCACCCGAGCCCCTGCCGCCGTAGACCGGCCAGCCCAGCCTTTCCCAACCCCATCCGACCCTCGGAGACGAGTGAGCACACCTCGGTGAAGCTCCCCGAGCGAGGAATCGAAGCCTCCTTCGCCGGAGAGGCCAGTCCACGGTCGCCGGAGTTCACAACCCCGCCGGAGTGCGTGGACCGGGTAATCCACTGAACCATTTTCCGATTCCTTGTGCACACAGTCTCTACGTCACCCCGTGAAGCTCACTGTGTCCTTGGATTGAACTAGATCGCCGTGATTTGGCCGGCACACCCGCCGCCGAAGAGGACACCCGCCTGCGCACGTGGACCGAGCGATTCCGGCCATCCCCGTCGTCGAACCGTACATCGCTGTGACCGCCAGAGCCTCCCCGAGCCAACCCCGCCCCTCGCCGGATCTATCTCGCCACCGGTAAGCCGCGCCACCCTTTTCTTTCTTGCGGACACTGTTTAAACCTAGGGAAGGACCGCGAGGGAGAAGAAAAGAAGTCTGGGGGGTTTTGTGAAATGTCAGAGACTCACATGAATAGTAACGCAGGGGTATAACTGAGAGAGTTAGTTTGGAAATAACCCAGGGTCCTCGGTGTAAACTGTTTTTCTAGAAAACCTTATTAAATCTGATTTTAAAGTTGAACAGAAACTTTAATAATTCATAACTTCTATTTAGTTCATCCAAATTTGGTCAAACCAATTTTGTCAGACTTTAGATAATACAAACTACTTAAAAAAATATAAAACCCTTGAGTACTACAGAAAACCATAAGGTTCTGATTTAATTAATGTTTTGGCCAAAAGCTAAATAATAGGGCTAAAGATAGTTGCACTATTTGACTAGGGTTAGAAAAATTTGGAGAAGTTTATATCCACCTACTGATCTGTTTAAAAATGTTAAACCTCTCTGTCCAACCCATTAAGTTAGTTTTTGCCATTTATTTTACAATATGGTTAAGATAAAGAAAAATGGAAAAGGTGATTAAAATGATGAACCAGAGGGCACCCCTATTTTTGTTAGGGTACTTATTCAATGTAGTTCATTAGAAAAATCTATCATACCCTGGTTTAGTATAAAATAAGTAGGATCCCTTTTATTTTAAGAAAACAAGGAAAACTTAGAAAAACCCTACAAAAATAACCCCAAGGTGAAAACACCCCAACCCTTGGGATAATTAATGTTTTGTTAATAAGAACTTAGGAAAATTATGAAATCTGCTGTTTGACATTTTTCAAATAACAATGTAGTAGAAAGTGCCTCTTTGGCATTTAACTTTAGAAAATCATAACTAAATGACCATCCCTAAGCCTTCTGTGATTTTTGGCACAGAAGCCTATTAATACTGTTATATGCCAACAAAAATAACCCTTAGGGCAGAACTCATCCCTAATTAAGAGATGTAGTGCAAAGTGGCCCATTTTACACAACTCTTGTTATTTTTGTCTAAAGCATAGCCTTTGTATTTTAAACCTCAAATTCCTAGAACAGGCTAGAATGGCCAATGGCAACCCACTGTAGTTTTTACATAATTTTTGGAAAATGTTAAACCACTGTAGTAGTTCCAACCTACAATAGAAACCCTAAATAGGAAATAAAGAAAGAGAATTATGAATAATAGAAAATTTGTGTCATCCTAAAACCCTTAATAACTTGTCCACTGAAATATAGAGGCAATACAAATCCCCTATGCCTATCCCTAGCAAAACCTAAACCTAGAAGTGATAAGCCTAAACCATTAAAGGCCACGTATGGCCCAGAAACTCTAAGTTACTCATTAACGTAGTTTTTCTTCTCTTAGCATAATGTTATTAAAATTATGCATAATCATGACATACATGTTCATTGCATTTCGATAGACTGTAACCTTGCTGACGGAGAGTACGTCCTCGTGCCGGAGCAAGGAGCTGCTCAGGAGGTAGCCCCAGATCCAGCACCAGAGCCTGCACCAGAGGACCTGCCTGACACTGCTTTGGAAGGCAAGCCCCGGTTTATGCATAACCTGTTATTTATGCAATTTTACTATACTTAATGATTGTAGGATTGAATGTGCACTTAGGTGTAGGAGTTGTTTGATACCCTAGTTGCATGATCTCAGGAATCCTTTTGAGATGAATACTAGTATGTAGGTCGAGTAGTTGCTTTATTTAATTAGGATCTCGGTAGAAGACGAGTGATTTTTCTAGCACTCGCGCGAGATCAGGAATTGGTTGTACCGACTTTCATACTATGATGATACTAGTTGTAGACAACAATCCATGGGGATTGGTTGTCTACGAGATGGGAAAATGGAATAAGGATTAACGTGCGGATACCTGTGTCAAGCGTTTGAACGTACTAAACACATACCGAGAAATATGGTAAATCGGTAAGCCTAGTACCTGAGTGAACCTGCCCGCATACATATCCCCTCACGCGACCTGAGACGTGGTCTCCCATTCCGGTTATGGTGGGTACAAGTGCGGTCACTGCACGACGGCAGTCGGGGTCAGTGAGGCATTGTACGCCAAGGCGGTGAGCCCTGATCTGTTGCCAGGGAATCGATGGGGACGGTTGATGTGTGTGGGGACGGCTGAGGAGGAGCATGAGGAGTGATGGGACAGGCTTCCCCATCTCTCTGTTTATTTACCGTTAGTTTATTTCCACTGCACTTTGAACCTTGATGACTACTTTTGCAAAAAACTTCGATGATGATGTAATAATTTAATACTCTTTAATGCATGGTTTTATGCTTTATTGTATTTGCTCTGTGACTCACCATCGAGTGAGATTGTGGTACTTGATCCTGTCAGTGGCTTGTCGGACTAGATCCGAGGGATTGACGGGTTATTCCCATTTAAGTGTGGTCTAGCCTCTAAGGCAGGGCTTAGGCACTTAAGTTGGAATAATTCGGGCAGTTCCGCCACATAAAGTAGTGGATTGGGCATGTTCGTTGTGAAAAACGAAGAAATGGTTCTGGTGGCAAAAACTCGTGCTTTTATGCACCGACACCCATTTTCGGAATGGGTGACGTGCGACAACGAAATTGAGCGAAACCACCCCAAACATGAGTTTTGGACCTAAAGTAGTGGATAGGGCATGTTCGTTGCGAAAAACGAAGAAATGCACCGGTGGCAAAAACTTGTGGTTTTATGCACCCGACACCCGTTTTCGGAATGGGTGACGTGCGACAACGAAATTGCGCGAAACCACCCCAAACATGAGTTTTGGACCTAAAGTAGTGGATTGGGCATGTTTGTTGCGAAAAACGAAGAAATGGTTCTGGTGGCAAAAACTCGTGCTTTGTATGCACCCCGACACCCGTTTTCGGAATGGGTGACGTGCGACAACGAAATTGTGAGAAAGCACCCCAAACATGAGTTTTGGACCTAAAGTAGTGGATTGGGCATGTTCGTTGCGAAAAACGAAGAAATGGTTCCAGTGGCAAAAACTCGTGCTTTTATGCACCCGACACCCATTTTCGGAATGGGTGACGTGCAGCAACGAAATTGCGAGAAACCACCCCAAACATGAGTTTTGGACCTAAAGTAGTGGATTGGGCATGTTCGTTGCGAAAAACGAAGAAATGGTTCCGGTGGCAAAAACTCGTGCTTTTATGCATCCCGACACCCGTTTTCGGAATGGGTGACGTGCGACAACGAAATTGCGAGAAACCACCCCAAACATGAGTTTTGACCTAAGTAGTGGATTGGGCATGTTCGTTGCGAAAAACGAAGAAATGGTTCCGGTGGCAAAAACTCGTGCTTTGTATGCACCCCGACACCCGTTTTCGGAATGGGTGACATGCGACAACGAAATTGCGAGAAACCACCCCAAACATGAGTTTTGGACCTAAAGTAGTGGATTGGGCATGTTCGTTGTGAAAAACGAAGAAATGGTTTCGGTGGCAAAAACTCGTGCTTTTATGCACCCGACACCCGTTTTCGGAATGGGTGACGTGCGGCAACGAAATTGCGTGAAACCACTCCAAACATGAGTTTTGGACCTAAAGTAGTGGATTGGGCATGTTCGTTGCGAAAAACGAAGAAATGGTTCCGGTGGCAAAAACTCGTGCTTTGTATGCACCCGACAACCGTTTTCAGAATGGGTGACGTGCGACAACGAAATTGCGTGAAACCACCCCAAACATGAGTTTAGGACCTAAAGTAGTGGATTGGGCATGTTTGTTGCGAAAAACGAAGAAATGGTTCTGGTGGCAAAAACTCGTGCTTTGTATGCACCCGACACCCGTTTTTGGAATGGGTGACGTGCGGCAACGAAATTGCGCGAAACCACCCCAAACATGAGTTTTGGACGTAAAGTAGTGGATTGGGCATGTTCGTTGCGGAAAACGAAGAAATGGTTCCGTTGGCAAAAACTCGTGCTTTTATGCACCCGACACCCGTTTTCGGAATGGGTGACGTGCGACAACGAAATTGCGAGAAACTACCCTAAACATGAGTTTTGGACCTAAAGTAGTGGATTGGGCATGTTCGTTGCGAAAAACGAAGAAATGGTTCCGATGGCAAATGTGGCGGAACTGCCCGAATTATTCCAACTTAAGTGCCTAAGTCCCGCCTTAGAGGCTAGACCACACTTAAATGGGAATAACCCGTCAATCCCTCGGATCTAGTTCGACACGGCCACTGACAGGATCAAGTACCACAATCTCACTCGATGGTGAGTCACAGAGCAAATACAATAAAGCATAAAACCATGCATTAAAGAGTATTAAATTATTACATCATCATCGGAGTTTTGCAAAAGTAGTCATCATTGTTCGAAGTGCAGATGAATAAGACTAACGGTAAATAAACAGAGAGATGGGGAAGCCTGTCCCATCACTCCTCATGCTCCTCCTCAGCCGAGGCGGGGTCCCACTCGACAGTCCAACCCGGTGGCAAGATGGACGGCCAAGTCACTCCAGCAATCATGTCCTCCAGAGAACCTGTAAAAATTATGCCACAAGCAAGGCTGAGTATACTAATACTCAGCTAGACTTACCCGGTGTGAGGAGTCTACTCCTCTACCTCTAGACATGCAGCTGTTTGGCTGTGGGGTTTGGTTGCCAAAAGCACTAGCTGAGTTTCTAAGTCAGTTTTAAGTTGTCAAATTAAGTGTGACTCTCTTAAGGCTAAATGTGTACTATCTACTCATACATGGTAGCAAACATTATTAGCAATCAACATCTTATATCAACTCATCATATTTCCACTTGTTACTCAATGCAGTACAATGGATCAAGCAGTCTCATTAGCTGCGAGAAGCAGACGATTCGAATCGAGTTTTTATCCTTGCAAGGTAAACCTAAACACACGACGTGGCGAGGCACTCCGTCCCCACACACATCAACCGTCCCCATCGATTCCCCGTCAGCAGAGAGGGGCACACCGCCTTGGCGTACAGTGCCTCACTGACCCCGACTGCCGTCGTGCAGTGACCGCACTTGTACCCACCATAACCGGAATGGGAGACCATGTCTCATGTCGCGTGAGGAGGGCAATCTACTGCAAGGTTCAATCAGGTACTAGGCTTACCGATTTACCATATTTCTCGGCATATGTTTAGTACATTCAAACGCTTGACACAGGTATCCGCACGTTAATCCTTATTCCAATTTCACCTCATAGACTACGCATCCCCATTGATCCGTGTCCACCAACCAACTATCAATATGATATGAAAAGTAGGTACAACCAGTTCCTGATCTCGCGCGAGTGCTAGAAAAATCACTCGTCTTCTACCGAGATCCTAATTAAATAAAGCGACTACTCGACCTAGCATACTAGTATCCATCTCAAAAGGATTCCTGAGATCATGCAACTAGGGTTTCAAACAACTCCTACACCTAAGTGCACATTCAATCCTACAATCATTAAGTATAGTAAAATAGCATAAATAACAGGTTATGCATAAAACCGGGGCTTGCCTTCCAAGGCTGTGGCAGGCAGATCCTCTATGTAGGCTCGGGTGCTAGATCTGGGGCTACCTCCTGAGCAGCTCCTTGCTCCGGCACGAGGACATACTCTCCGTTAGCAAGGTTACAGTCTATCGAATGCAATGAACATGTATGTCATGATTATGCAGGATTTAATAACATTATGCTAAAGAAGAAAACTAAGTTAAGGAGTAACTTAGGGTTTCTTGGTCATGCGGGGCTTTTAGTGGGTTATGCTTATCACTTTTAGGTTTAGGTTTTTGTTGAGGATAAACATAGGGAAATTGGTATTGTCTTTATATACTTCAGTGGACAAGTTATAAAGAATTTTTAGGATGACACTAATTTCCTATTATTCACTTTTCCCTTTCTTTATTTTCTACTTATGGTTTCTAGTGTAGGTTTGAACTACGAATGTGGTTTAATATTATCCAAAAATTCTGTAAAAATTAAAGTGGGTTGCCATTTGCTATTCTAGCCTGTTTTAAGAATTTGAGGCTTAAAATATAAAGGCTATGCTTTAGACAAAAATAACAAGAGTTGTGTAAAATGGGCCACTTTACACTATATCTCTTAATTAGGGGTGAGTTCTGCCCTAAGGATTATTTTTGTTAGCATCTAACAGTAATAAAAGGCTTCTGTGCCAAAAATCACAGAAAGCTAAGGGATGGTCATTTAGTTATGATTTTCTAAAGTTAAATGCCAAAAAGGCACTTTCTACTACATTGTTATTTGAAAAATGTCAAATAGCAGATTTCATATTTTTCCTAAGTTCTTATTAGCAAAATATTAACTATCCCAAGGGTTGGGGTGTTTCCACCTTGGGGTTTTTTTTGTAGGGTTTTTCTAAGTTCTCCTTGTTTTATTAAAATAAATTCAAATTTAAAATCAGGTTTAATAAGGTTTTCTAGAAATGCAGTTTACACCGCGGTCCCCAGGGTCTTTCCTAATTAATCTTCGCAATTCTACCCTTGCGCCACTATTCCTCTGTGTGACTGACAATGCGCAAAACCCCCTGACTTTCTCTTCCTCTCCCCCGCGGTCCCTCCCAGGTGTAAACAGTATCCGCATAGAAGAAAGGGGCGGCGCGGCTTACCGGCGACGAGAGAAGTCCGGCGAGGGGTAGGGTTGGCTCGGGGAGGTTCTGGCGGTCACAACGACGTACGGCTCGACGGCGGGGATGGCCGGAATCGCTCGGTCCACGTGCGCAGGCGGGTGTCCTCGTCGGCGGCGGGTGTGCCGGCCAAACCACGACGACCTAGTCCAATCCAACGGCACGGTGAGCTTCCTGGGGTGATGTAGAGGCTATCTGTGCATTGAATCGAAAAATGGCGCAGTGATTTACCCGGTCCACGTGCGCCGGCGGGGTGATGAACTCCGGCGAGCACGGTTTCGCTATTCCGGTGACGCGGGTCCTCGGTTCAAGCTTGTGCAAGCTTCACGGCCTCACAAGGAAGCTATCTGAAGGCTTGGATCGAACGGAGGAGGACGGAAAAGGGGCTGGCCACGGTGGTTGCTCTCGGGCGGCTCTGGCGGGTCGCGGGGAGGTCGCCGGAGCTAAGGGCGGGCTCGGGGAAGTTAGGCGTGGTACGGAGGAGGCAACGGGGAAGGCAGCTGAGCACTGGGACGAGCTTTATAGCCGTGGCGTGGGCGTGGTCACGGGCGGCCGCGGGCGTGCGGGGGTTCGCGCACGGGCGTGCTCTGAGCATGCCCCCGGGTGTCAGCCCGCGTCGAACACGTGGGAGCTCGCTTCTGCCATGGTTCAACGGCAGATTTGAGCACCTTAGCGTGCGTATCTTGGCAAAGTCACTGTGTACGGTCTCTTCCCTGCTCCATATCCTACCTTTTTGCTGTGAGTTCCAAGTCAAGATATGGTCGGGGTAGGGAGATAGAAGGGTGAGAAGTTGGCTATGTCAGCTAGGTCCAAGCCGAGACAAAAATGGTGCCAAGTCATGTCAAACGCCCTAGGGTAGGTGTCACCTCTTTCCAGGGCATTCTAGGGTTAATTTGGCGCCACTTTGTCAATTGGGTCGAAGTGTTTTGAATTTTGGATTAGGGTGAACATGTGGGATCTTTGTTCAAAGGTTAGTTTTTAGACTTAGGCAAATTCTGAATTTTCTCTTGTGCTCAACCTTTGGTGAACTTTTTGGGGCTTTTTTGAAATCTTTTTGTGGTTACTTTCTTACTATCATTTGTAGGTTATGAAGTATATTACAACTTTTATATTTGGCCCAAGCCATGATCATAAGGTTTACATGACCTTTTGATCCTACCTACATTTAGGGTTCCTATTGCCCAAGAGGGGTTTGCTTTAGGGTTTTGGGAAATTCTCCCCTTAGATGTGCATGACAAGCTAGGGCATGATATCCATGATGGGTTGCACTTGCTTAGGACCTTGAATTCCATGTTTGATGTACTTTGCCCAAACCAATCCACATGTGATAATAGGTTAAATGGGGTAGTCCTGGGTGGACACCCTGGGTAACACCTGGGGTGTTACAGCCCTCCCCCCATAAATGAATCTCGTCCCGAGATTTCAGGTAGAGTTCCTTGGAGGGGCGCTTGAAGGTGTGTTGGTGTGCTACTCTTTCTTATACTCAAGTTTCTCTTGTTAACTGCTCTTCGAATGTCCTTCTCTTTGCAACTTCAGAAGGAAGCCCTCTTTAAGTTAAATCCATAACTTAGACTATCCTTGTTATCTAAGTTTTTCTTATAATTGAATTCAAAGGGCAGGTGGGGGTGGGGTTTTTGGGTTACGTACCGACTCCTTTGGGCAGAAAGTCGGGGAAGCGAGAGCGTAGAAAATCCTCTGTCTCCCATGTAGCTTCTTCTGCTGAATGGTGACTCCACTGAACTTTATACATTCTGACTGACCTTGCCCGTGTTGATCTCTCCTTCTGATCTAATACCTTGACGGGGTACTCTTGATAGGACAAGTCTGGTTCTATCTCAATGTCTGGTTCTGGCAGCACTTCAGTGGGTAGGCGAACACATTTCCGCAGCTGAGATACATGGAACACATTGTGAACTGCTGACATGTGAGGTGGCAATTCCAATTGATAGGCTACAGGTCCACAACTTGCTTTGATTTCATAGGGTCCAATGTAGCGAGGAACTAACTTGCCTTTAATCCCGAATCTCTGGACACCCTTGGTGGGTGACACCTTAAGATAAACATGATCTCCCACTTCAAACTGTAGAGGCTTCCGCCTCTTGTCATGATAGCTCTTTTGCCTGGCCTGAGCAGCTTCTAGGTTCTTCTTGATAATTCTGACCTTTGCCTCTGCTTCAAGTACCAAATATGGCCCAAAAATTTCCCTCTCTCCTGCTTGAGACCAATTCAGTGGGGTCCTACACCTTCTCCCATATAAGGCTTCAAAAGGTGCCATCTTCAGACTGGACTGATAGCTGTTATTGTAAGAAAACTCTGCCAAGGAAAGACACTTGTCCCAATCCTTTTCGTAGTGTAGTGCACATGCTCGCAACATGTCTTCCAAAATCCGATTCACCCTTTCTGTCTGGCCATCTGTTTGGGGATGGTATGCTGAGCTTCGTATTACTTGGGTCCCAAGGGATTCTTGTAGCTGCTCCCAAAAGCGTGTCACAAACAGTGCTCCTCTGTCAGATACAATGGTTTTTGGAATACCATGCAACCGCACTATTTGATCAACATATATTTCTGCATACTTCTTTGTCTTGTGGGTGGTATGCACTGGCAAGAAATGAGCAGTCTTAGTCAATCTGTCCACAATAACCCAAATGGAATCATGGTGCCTGGAGGTATTGGGCAATCCTACGATAAAATCCATACAAATGTCCTCCCATTTCCAAGATGGTATGGGAAGGGGTTGCAAAGGGCCTGCTGCCTTCAAGTGACTAGCTTTTATCCTCTGGCAAGTGTCACACTCGGATATGTACTTGGCAATTTCCCTCTTCATTCTGGTCCACCAATATAGAGATCTGAGATCATGGTACATCTTGTTGCTACCAGGGTGCATGGAGAATCTGGAAAGGTGAGCTTCATCTAGTATCTTCTTTCTGAGCTCAGGGTCCTTGGGAACAACTAATCGATCTCCAAACCATAGAATTCCCTTGCTGTCCTGCCGGAAGCACTTGTATTTCTCTGCCTTCTGCTTGATCATTTCCTTGATAACCTGAACACCCTTATCCTCAATCTGTGCCCTGACTATCTGCTCTTACAATGTGGGCTCTACCGAGATATAACTTAAGTCACCCGAAGAAACAACTTCCAGGTTCAGCTTGCTCAATTCATCGCACAGGGTGGTAACTCTTGCATCCATGCTCATACAATTGCACTGGGCCTTTCTGCTCAAAGCATCTGCCACAACATTGGCTTTACCAGGATGGTAATGCACCTCTAAATCATAATCCTTGATCAACTCCAACCATCTTCTCTGCCTCATGTTCAGATCTGCCTGAGTGAAGATGTATTTGAGACTCTTGTGATCGGTGTAGATGTTACAGTGAGCTCCCATCAAGTAGTGTCTCCATATCTTAAGAGCATGAACCACAGCTGCCAATTCCAGATCATGTGTAGGGTAGTTCTGCTCATGGGGTCTGAGTGCTCGGGAAGCATAAGCAATGACTCTGTTATCTTGCATCAAGACACAACCCAAACTCGTACCAGAAGCATCACAATAGACTTCAAATGGCTTGGTGTTGTCGGGTTGAGCCAGCACTGGGGCTGTTGTCAAATGCTGCCTTAAAGTGTGAAAGGCATCTTCACACTTGTGGCTCCAATCATACTTGACTCCCTTCTTCAATAGTTCAGTCATTGGTTTGGCAATTCTGGAAAAATCCGGAATAAATCGTCGATAATACCCTGCCAAACCTAGAAAACTCCGAATTTGCCTCACTGTAGTCGGGGGTTTCCAATCCATCACTTCTTGTACCTTCTCAGGATCAACTGATATCCCATCCTGAGAAATTGTGTGACCAAAGAATTTAATCTCCTTTAGCTAGAATTCACATTTAGACAACTTAGCATAAAGGCGATGATCGCGCAGTCGCTGAAGCACGATGTGCAGGTGCTCAGTATGTTCGTCTTCATTCTTGGAATATACCAGAATATCATCAATGAAAACGACCACGAACTTATCCAACTCTGGCATGAATACTGAGTTCATTAGGTACATAAAATAAGCCGGGGCATTGGTCAGCCCAAAAGACATCACAAAAAACTCATACAGCCCATATCTGGTAGAGAAAGCCGTCTTGGTAATATCACTGGCACGGATCTTGATCTGATGGTATCCTGAGCGAAGGTCTATTTTGGAGAATACATTGGCTCCCACTAACTGATCAAACAGAACATCAATGCGGGGCAGTGGGTATTTGTTCTTGATAGTCACCGCATTGAGAGGGCGGTAGTCAACACACATTCTCAAACTCTCATCCTTTTTCTTCACAAATAATGTTGGACATCCCCATGGTGAAGTACTTGGGCGAATAAACCCCTTGTCTAACAACTCTTGCAATTGCTTTTTCAGTTCTGCCAATTCCGCGGGAGGCATCCTATAGGGTCTCTTGGAGATAGGAGCAGTCCCGGGTTGCAATTCGATTGCGAACTCAATGTCTCGGTCGGGTGGCATCCCTGGCAATTCATCCGGAAAAACATCCGGGTAGTCACAGACCACTAGGATCTTTTCCACTGGGGATTCTATCATAACAAAGGCACAAGAACGGGTGCATCCCTGGTCGGGCAAATATAAAACAGTCTCGCCATAGGCAGGGGAATGAATTTTAATGGCCCTGGCTGCAATATCCAATACTGCCTGATGCCTGGTCAACCAGTCAGCTCCCAATATAATATCCACGCTATCCAATCCTAAGATGAGAAGGGTGGTTCTAATCACAAGACTACCAAATTTTATAGGCACTTGCCTGTTGATTTGATAAGTGGCAACTCTGCCTCCTGGTGTTGAAATGGTAATGCCCCCATTGGTGTGGTGAAAAGGCAACTGGCACTTGGCACTAAATTTGGCACTGATAAAACTATGCGATGCATCAGAATCAAAAAGAACAATAGCAGGATAATTTAAAACTGTAAAGATACCAGTCATGACGGGTGCTCCCTCTGGAATATCAGTCATGGTAGTGAAGTTCAGCCTGCCCTGCCTCACTTGCACCTTCTGTCTCTTGCCTTGATTCTGATTAACATTCTGCCCTGCCTCTGCTGGTTCCTGGGGCAATTCTTGGCATAATGTCCGGTGTTGCCACATGTGAAACACCTGTTATCATTTGCCTGGCGGTACTGCTGCTGCTGCTGATTGTTCCTCTGAGCTGGAAACTGGGTGCAGTTGGGTGCCTGCTGCTGCTGCTGTGGTCGGATCACCCATCTCCCTTGCTGCTGCTGGGGTCCCCTGTTCTATGTGTCGGACACAATCCTGAAGCGCTGTGGCTGAGCTGAGGGTCCTGCCACAGGGGTCTTCCTCTTCTTTTCTGCCTGTCGAGCTGTAATGCAGTCCTCCTGGGAGATAGCCATGTTGACCAACTCGTTGTAGCTATTGGCCCTGACGGTGTTAAGACGGTCACGGAGCTTAGTGCTGAGCCCCCTCCTGAACCTGTCTCTCTTCTTCTCGTCCGTATCTGCATGATACCCAGCATACTGGCACAAGTCATTAAACGCCTGAGCATACTGTAACACGGTCCTGTTTCCCTGAGTGAGTGCCAGAAACTCGTTGAGCTTTCGGTCCATAATCGCGGCTGGTATGTGGTGTCCCCTGAAAGCTGCCTTGAACTCTCTCCATTCCACCTCTCGATCCTCTGGCTGCATAGCAAGAAAATGGTCCCACCAAGTCCTTGCGGGTCCGCGAAGCTGCTGGGTGGCGAACCTGACTTTAGTGACCTCTGAACAAGCTCCATGGAGTAGCGGGAATTTGAATTCCACTACTCGCAACCACACATCTGCATCAAGTGGGTCCTCTGCCCTTGTGAACAAGGGAGGCTGGGTACTGAGGAACTCCTGGTAGGTAGCTGCCGCGGGGTGACGCTGATGGTCTCCACCACCATAGTGCTGAGGTGGTGGCAGACGCTGAGCTAGCTGCCTCAAGATCTCATTCTGCTGAGCCATTAGCTCCTGCATAGTGGGAGGCGGTGGCGGCGGTGGAGGAACGCGCTCATTCTGGCCACGACGCTGCCTCCCGGCCATCTGAAAAACCACATATATACTTAACACCATATTTCCAAGTTCAAGGTTTAATCGTGGCGAAAGAGTCAAAAGCAAATTGATAGATTCTGACTTAAACAAAAAGGATTTAAAAAGGCATAAATTTTCCTTCCAAATTTAAAAAGTGACATCATCCATCAACCAACTTCCGAAAGAGTTTATCACGGTTACATCAATGGTCCCAAAAAGACTCAACTCTATCTAGCCTAGTACCCCAAGGGTGCAAAAGCTAAGCTAGCTGCGAGGAGTCCTACCATCACCGACATCTAACTCTATCCCGGACACCTAGTGAGCGAACGAGGCAACACTCGACTCGGGGGAAGGTGGTCTCCCTGAGCCAGCAGTGTCCAAACTAGAGGCAGGCTCATCTCCTCCCTCGATGTCGACGTCCTCGTTGGCCTCCATATCCTGGATCTCCTGGTGATGCATATCCAAGTGCTCGTTAGCCTCAACAAGCTGCTGCTGAGTGTTAATGAGCTGATCCTCGAGAACCTCGATGGTGTTCTCCCTGGTGCCCACTAATTCCTCTAACTCTTGGATATCAGTGGATAGCTGCTCCACCATTTCAGTGGACAAATCAACCACGAGCTCCTCTCTGTTGTCCAAAGTGATCTTGGTCACCTCCAATAGTGCCATCAGATGGGACATCGCCTCACCGCGCATCACTTGTTGACGGTACAGAGCATTCATGCACCGTACGGTCAAGTGCGCAGTCTGTCCTGGGTAGATGGCCCAGATATCCTTGGCATGCTCCACCCGATCCTTCCACATTGGGTCGTCCTCCTTCTCCGCGGGGAACAAACCAATGGGGTGGGTAGACAGCTCCAAAGGATGGAACCCGCAGAAAGTGGTCAAACCCGTGCAGAGCGATCGCCTCGATCGTGTCCTCAGCTCGGTATCCAAAAGACTCAGAGTCCAATGAGCGCCAGCCTGGCTGTAGGGGATGAGGCTCCAAGGTCATCCTCACCCTACAGCGGGGCACTCGGTGCTTCTCGAACTGCTGCACCGCATACTGAGGGGGTGTCGTGTATCCGGCCCCCTGAAGTACCTCCCACAAAATGCGGGGAAAGCCCCCTCGTGCAAGCCCGTCAGTGTGGGACAGTGCATTTCTGTCATCTGAGGATCCATGGGAAATCATCTGTGTACGGTTAAGGTTAAGTAAAAGAAAAAGAATTATAAAAAGAATGAGAAAAATAAGACTCAGCCCTTCTCTAGTTAAATAAAATGGTACTGGGGACTTAGTTGGTTATCATCTTGTTTTTAAGTCTTTACTCAAATGTCCATTTGTTTAATTTAAGAATGCATGCATGCTCGTCCTGAACGACCTTACCAATATAAAGGGGATAGGGAAGAACTCCCATCCTGTAAGGTGGCCTGCAGGGCCTAATCACTTAGCCACCTAGCTACCCTTCTATCATCCTAAGGCTTCACGTCCTAGGTCTATCCTGCTCGTCCTACTATCTATCCAACATTGTTTCTATCAAGTTTTACTTTGGAAAAAGATGGTATTTATATTTTATTGATTCCTCTGTGGTGGTACAGGCTCTGATACCAGCTGTGGCGGAACTGCCCGAATTATTCCAACTTAAGTGCCTAAGTCCCGCCTTAGAGGCTAGACCACACTTAAATGGGAATAACCCATCAATCCCTCGGATCTAGTCCGACACGGCCACTGACAGGATCAAGTACCACAATCTCACTCGATGGTGAGTCACAGAGCAAATACAATAAAGCATAAAACCATGCATTAAAGAGTATTAAATTATTACATCATCATCGGAGTTTTGCAAAAGTAGTCATCATTGTTCGAAGTGCAGCGGAATAAGACTAACGGTAAATAAACAGAGAGATGGGGAAGCCTGTCCCATCACTCCTCATGCTCCTCCTCAGCCGAGACGGGGTCCCACTTGACAGTCCAACCCGGTGGCAAGATGGACGGCCAAGTCACTCCAGCAACCATGTCCTCCAGAGAACCTATAAAAAATATGCCACAAGCAAGGCTGAGTATACTAATACTCAGCTAGACTTACCCGGTGTGAGGAGTCTACTCCTCTACCTCTAGACATGCAGCTGTTTGGCTGTGGGGTTTGGTTGCCAAAAGCACTAGCTGAGTTTCTAAGTCAGTTTTAAGTTGTCAAATTAAGTGTGACTCTCTTAAGGCTAAATGTGTACTATCTACTCATACATGGTAGCAAACATTATTAGCAATCAACATCTTATATCAACTCATCATATTTCCACTTGTTACTCAATGCAGTACAATGGATCAAGCAGTCTCATTAGCTGCGAGAAGCAGACGATTCGAATCGAGTTTTTATCCTTGCAAGGTAAACCTAAACACACGACGTGGCGAGGCACTCCGTCCCCACACACATCAACCGTCCCCATCGATTCCCCGTCAGCAGAGAGGGGCTCACCGCCTTGGCGTACAGTGCCTCAGTGACCCCGACTGCCGTCGTGCAGTGACCGCACTTGTACCCACCATAACCGGAATGGGAGACCATGTCTCAGGTCACGTGAGGAGGACAATCTACTGCCAGGTTCAATCAGGTACTAGGCTTACCGATTTACCATATTTCTCGGCATATGTTTAGTACATTCAAACGCTTGACACAGGTAACCGCACGTTAATCCTTATTCCAATTTCACCTCGTAGACCACGCATCCCCATGGATCCGTGTCCACCAACCAACTATCAATATGATATGAAAAGTAGGTACAACCAGTTCCTGATCTCGCGCGAGTGCTAGAAAAATCACTCGTCTTCTACCGAGATCCTAATTAAATAAAGCGACTACTCGACCTAGCATACTAGTATCCATCTCAAAAGGATTCCTGAGATCATGCAACTAGGGTTTCAAACAACTCCTACACCTAAGTGCACATTCAATCCTACAATCATTAAGTATAGTAAAATAGCATAAATAACAGGTTATGCATAAAACCGGGGCTTGCCTTCCAAGGCTGTGGCAGGCAGATCCTCTGATGTAGGCTCGGGTGCTGGATCTGGGGCTACCTCCTGAGCAGCTCCTTGCTCCGGCACGAGGACGTACTCTCCGTCAGCAAGGTTACAGTCTATCGAATGCAATGAACATGTATGTCATGATTATGCAGGATTTAATAACATTATGCTAAAGAAGAAAACTAAGTTAAGGAGTAACTTAGGGTTTCTTGGTCATGCGGGGCTTTTAGTGGGTTATGCTTATCACTTTTAGGTTTAGGTTTTTGTTGAGGATAAACATAGGGAAATTGGTATTGCCTTTATATACTTCAGTGGACAAGTTATAAAGAGTTTTTAGGATGACACTAATTTCCTATTATTCACTTTTCCCTTTCTTTATTTTCTACTTATGGTTTCTAGTGTAGGTTTGAACTACGACAGTGGTTTAATATTTTTCCAAAAATTCTGTAAAAATTACAGTGGGTTGCCATTTGCTATTCTAGCCTGTTTTAAGAATTTGAGGCTTAAAATATAAAGGCTATGCTTTAAACAAAAATAACAAGAGTTGTATAAAATGGGCCACTTTACACTACATCTCTTAATTAGGGGTGAGTTCTGCCCTAAGGATTATTTTTGTTGGCATCTAACAGTAATAATAGGCTTCTGTGCCAAAAATCACAGAAAGCTAAGGGATGGTCATTTAGTTATGATTTTCTAAAGTTAAATGCCAAAAAGGCACTTTCTACTACGTTGTTATTTGAAAAATGTCAAACAGCAGATTTCATATTTTTCCCAAGTTCTTATTAACAAAATATTAACTATCCCAAGGGTTGGGGTGTTTCCACCTTGGGGTTTTTTTGTAGGGTTTTTCTAAGTTCTCCTTGTTTTATTAAAATAAAAGGTATCCTACTCATCTTATACTAGACCAGGGTATGATGGATTTTCTAGTGAACTACATTGAATAAAAGCCCTAACAAAAATAGGGGTGCCCTCTGGTTCATTATTTAAATCACATTTCCTATTTTTCTTAACCTTAAGCATATTGTAAAATAAGTGGTAAAAACTAACTTAATGGGGGTGGACAGAGAGGTTTAGCATTTTTAATTAGGTCAGTAGGTGGACATAAACTTCTACAAATTTTTCTAACCCTAGTCAAATAGTACAACTATTTTTCTTCCTATTATTGAGCTTTTGGCCAAAACTATAATTAAATCAGAACCCTATAGTTTTCTTTAGTACATAGGGGGTTTTATATTTTTCTTAAGTAGGTTACATTATTTAGAGTCTGACAAAATTGGTTTGACCAAATTTGGATGAACTAAACAGAAGTTATGGATTTTCAAAGTTTCTGTTCAAATTTAAAATCAGGTTTAATAAGGTTTTCTAGAAATGCAGTTTACACCGAGGTCCCCAGGGTCTTTCCTAATTAATCTTCGCAGTTCTACCCTTGCGCCACTATTCCTCTGTGTGACTGACAATGCGCAAAACCCCCTGACTTTCTCTTCCTCTCCCCCGCGGTCCCTCCCAGGTGTAAACAGTATCCGCAGAGAAGAAAGGGGCGGCGTGGCTTACCGGCGACGAGAGAAGTCCGGCGAGGGGTAGGGTTGGCTCGGGGAGGTTCTGGCGGTCACAACGACGTACGGCTCGACGGCGGGGATGGCCGGAATCGCTCGGTCCACGTGCGCAGGCGGGTGTCCTCGTCGGCGGCGGGTGTGCCGGCCAAACCACGATGACCTAATCCAATCCAACGGCACGGTGAGCTTCCTGGGGTGATGTAGAGGCTATCTGTGCATTGAATCGAAAAATGGCGCAGTGATTTACCCGGTCCACGTGTGCCGGCGGGGTGATGAACTCCGGCGAGCACGGTTTCGCTATTCCTGTGACGCGGGTCCTCGGTTCAAGCTTGTGCAAGCTTCACGGCCTCACAAGGAAGCTATCTGAAGGCTTGGATCGAACGGAGGAGGACGGAAAAGGGGTTGGCCACGGTGGTTGCTCTCGGGCGGCTCTGGCGGGTCGCGGGGAGGTCGCCGGAGCTAAGGGCGGGCTCGGGGAAGTTAGGCGTGGTACGGAGGAGGCAACGGGGAAGGCAGCCGAGCACTGGGACGGGCTTTATAGCCGTGGCGTGGGCGTGGTCACGGGCGGTCGCGGGCGTGCGGGGGTTCGCGCACGGGCGTGCTCTGAGCGCGCCCCCGGGTGTCAGCCCGCGTCGAATACGTGGGAGCTCGCTTCTGCCATGGTTCAACGGCAGATTTGAGCACCTTAGTGTACGTATCTTGGCAAAGTCACTGTGTACGGTCTCTTCCCTGCTCCATATCCTACCTTTTTGCTGTGAGTTCCAAGTCAAGATATGGTCGGGGTAGGGAGATAGAGGGGTGAGAAGTTGGCTATGTCAGCTAGGTCCAAGTCGAGACAAAAATGGTGCCAAGTCGTGTCAAACGCCCTAGGGTAGGTGTCACCTCTTTCCAGGGCATTCTAGGGTTAATTTGGCGCCACTTTTTCAATTGGGTCGAAGTGTTTTGAATTTTGGATTAGGGTGAACATGTGGGATCTTTGTTCAAAGGTTAGTTTTTAGACTTAGGCAAATTCTGAATTTTCTCTTGTGCTCAACCTTTGGTAAACTTTTTGGGGCTTTTCTGAAATCTTTTTGGGGTTACTTTCTTACTATCATTTGTAGGTTATGAAGTATATTACAACTTTTATATTTGGGTCAAGCCATGATCATAAGGTTTACATGACCTTTTGATCCTACCTACATTAAGGGTTCCTATTGCCCAAGAGGGGTTTGCTTTAGGGTTTTGGGAAATTCTCCCCTTAGATGTGCATGACAAGCTAGGGCATGATATCCAAGATGGGTTGCACTTGCTTAGGACCTTGAATTCCAAGTTTGATGTACTTTTCCCAAACCAATCCACATGTGATAATAGGTTAAATGGGGTAGTCCTGGGTGGACACCCTGAGTAACACCTGGGGTGTTACAGCAAAAACTCGTGCTTTGTATGCACCCGACACCCGTTTTCGGAATGGGTGACGCGCGACAACGAAATTGCGCGAAACCAACCTAAACATGAGTTTTGGACCTAAAGTAGTGGATTGGGCATGTTCGTTGCGAAAAACGAAGAAATGGTTCCGGTGGCAAAAACTCGTGCTTTGTATGCACCCGAAAACCGTTTTCAGAATGGGTGACGTGCGAGAACGAAATTGCGCGAAACCACCCCAAACATGAGTTTTGTACCTAAAGTAGTGGATTGGGTATGTTCGTTGCGAAAAACGAAGAAATGGTTCCGGTGGCAAAAACTCGTGCTTGTATGCACCCGACACCCGTTTTCGGAATGGGTAACGTGCGACAACGAAATTGTGCGAAACCAACCCAAACATGAGTTTTGGACCTAAAGTAGTGGATTGGGCATGTTCATTGTGAAAAACGAAGAAATGGTTCTTGTGGCAAAAACTCGTGCTTTTATGCACCGACACCCATTTTCGGAATGGGTGACGTGCGACAACGAAATTGAGCGAAACCACCCCAAACATGAGTTTTGGACCTAAAGTAGTGGATTGGGCATGTTCGTTGCGAAAAACGAAGAAATGGTTCCGGTGGCAAAAACTTGTGGTTTTATGCACCCGACACACATTTTCGGAATGGGTGACGTGCGACAACGAAATTGCGCGAAACCACCCCAAACATGAGTTTTGGACCTAAAGTAGTGGATTGGGCATGTTTGTTGCGAAAAACGAAGAAATGGTTCCGGTGGCAAAAACTCGTGCTTTGTATGCATCCCGACACCCGTTTTCGGAATGGGTGACGTGCGACAACGAAATTGCGCGAAACCACCCCAAACAAGAGTTTTGGACCTAAAGTAGTGCATTGGGCATGTTCGTTGGAAAAGACAAAGAAATGGTTCCGGTGGAAAAACTCGTGCTTTGTATGCACCCCGACACCCATTTTCGGAATGGGTGATGTGCGACAACGAAATTGCGAGAAACCACCCCAAACATGAGTTTTGGACCTAAGTAGTGGATAGGGCATGTTCATTGCGAAAAACAAAGAAATGGTTCCGGTGGCAAAAACTCGTGCTTTTATGCACCCGACACCCGTTTTCGGAATGGGTGACGCGCGGCAACAAAATTGCGCGAAACCACCCCAAACATGAGTTTTGGACCTAATGTAGTGGATTGGGCATGTTCGTTGCGAAAAATGAAGAAATGGTTCCGGTGGCAAAAACTCGTGCTTTGTATGCACCCGACAACCGTTTTCGGAATGGGTGACATGCGACAACGAACTTGCACGAAACCACCCCAAACATGAGTTTTGGACCTAATGTAGTGGATTGGGCATGTTCGTTGCGAAAAACAAAGAAATGGTTCCGGTGGCAAAATCTCATGCTTTGTATGCACCCCGACAACCGTTTTCACAATGGGTGACGTGCGGCAACGAAATTGTGTGAAACCACCTCAAACAAGAGTTTTGGACCTAAAGTAGTGGATTGGGCATGTTCGTTGCGAAAAACGAAGAAATGGTTCCGGTGGCAAAAACACGTGCTTTGTATGCACCCGACACCCGTTTTTGGAATGGGTGACGTGCGGCAACGAAATTGTGCGAAACCACCCCAAACAAGAGTTTTGGACCTAAATTAGTGGATTGGGCATGTTCGTTGCGAAAAACGAAGAAATGGTTCCGGTGGCAAAAACTCGTGCTTTGTATGCACCCGACACCCGTTTTTGGAATGGGTGACGTGCGACAATGAAATTGTGCGAAACCACCCCAAACAAGAGTTCTGGACCTAAAGTAGTGGATTGGGCATGTTCGTTGCAAAAACGAAGAAATGGTTCCGGTGACAAAAACTCGTGCTTATGCACCCCGACACCCGTTTTCGGAATGGGTGACGTGCAACAACAAAATTGCGTGAAACCACCCCAAACATGAGTTTTGGACCTAAAGTAGTGGATTGGGCATGTTCGTTGCGAGAAACGAAGAAATGGTTCCGGTGGCAAAAACTCGTGCTTTGTATGCTCTCCCCGACAACCGTTTTCAGAATGGGTGACGTGCGGTAACGAAATTGCGCGAAACCACCCCAAACATGAGTTTTGGACCTAAAGTAGTTGATTGGGCATGTTCGTTGCGAAAAACGAAGAAATGGTTCCGGTGGCAAAAAAAAACTCGTGCTTTGTATGCACCCCGACACCCGTTTTCGGAATGGGTGACGTGCGACAACAAAATTGCGCGAAACCACCCCAAACATGAGTTTTGGACCTGAAGTAGTGGATTGGGCATGTTCGTTGCGAAAAACGAAGAAATGGTTTCGGTGGCAAAAACTCGTGCTTTGTATGCACCCCGACAACCGTTTTCAGAATGGGTGACGTGCGACAACGAAATTGCGCGAAACCACCCCAAACATGAGTTTTGGACCTAAAGTAGTGGATTGGGCATATTCGTTGCGAAAAACGAAGAAATGGTTCCGGTGGCAAAAACCCGTGCTTTGTATGCACCCCGACAACCGTTTTCAGAATGGGTGACGTGCGACAACGAAATTGCGCGAAACCACCCCAAACATGAGTTTTGGACCTAAAGTAGTGGATTGGGCATGTTCGTTGCGAAAAACGAAGAAATGGTTCCGGTGGCAAAATCTCGTGCTTTATATGCACCCCGACAACTGTTTTCACAATGGGTGACGTGTGGCAAAGAAATTGTGCGAAACCACCTCAAACAAGAGTTTTGGACCTAAAGAAGTGGATTGGGCATGTTCGTTGCGAAAAACGAAGAAATGGTTCCGGTGGCAAAAACTCGTGCTTTGTATGCACCCGACACCCGTTTTTGGAATGGGTGACGTGCGACAACGAAATTGTGTGAAACCACCCCAAACAAGAGTTTTGGACCTAAAGTAGTGGATTGGGCATGTTCGTTGCAAAAATGAAGAAATGGTTCCGGTGGCAAAAACTCGTGCTTTTATGCACCCCGATACCCGTTTTTGGAATGGGTGACGTGCGACAACGAAATTGAGCGAAACCACCTCAAACATGAGTTTTGGACCTAAAGTAGTGGATTGGGCATGTTCGTTGCGAAAAACGAAGAAATGGTTCCAGTGACAAAAACTCGTGCTTATGCACCCCGACACCCGTTTTCGGAATGGGTGACGTGCCACAACAAAATTGCGTGAAACCACCCCAAACATAAGTTTTGGACCTAAAGTAGTGGATTGGGCATGTTCGTTGCGAAAAACGAAGAAATGGTTCCGGTGGCAAAAACTCGTGCTTTGTATGCTCTCCCCGACAACCGTTTTCATAATGGGTGACGTGCGGTAACGAAATTGTGTGAAACAACCTCAAACAAGAGTTTTGGACCTAAATTAGTGGATTGGGCATGTTCGTTGCGAAAAACGAAGAAATGGTTCCGGTGGCAAAAACTCGTGTTTTATGCACCCCGATACCCGTTTTTGGAATGGGTGACGTGCGACAACCAAATTGCGCGAAACCACCTCAAACATGAGTTTTGGACCTAAAGTAGTGGATTGGGCATGTTCGTTGCAAAAAACGAAGAAATGGTTCCGGTGATAAAAACTCGTGCTTATGCACCCCGACACCCGTTTTCGGAATGGGTGACGTGCGACAACAAAATTGCGTGAAACCACCCCAATCATGAGTTTTGAACCTAAAGTAGTGGATTGGGCATGTTCGTTGCGAAAAACGAAGAAATGGTTCCGGTGGCAAAAACTCGTGCTTTGTATGCACCCCGACAACCGTTTTCAGACTGGGTGACGTGCGGCAACGAAATTGCGCGAAACCACCCCAAACATGAGTTTTGGACCTAAAGTGGTGGATTGGGCATGTTCGTTGCGAAAAAGGAAGAAATGGTTCTGGTGGCAAAAACTCGTGCTTTGTATGCGCCCGACACCCGTTTTCGGAATGGGTGACGTGCGACAACGAAATTGCGCGAAACCACCCCAAACATGAGATTTGGACCTAAAGTAGTGGATTGGGCATGTTCGTTGTGAAAAATGAAGAAATGGTTCCGGTGGCAAAAACTCGTGCTTTGTATGCATCCCGACACCCGTTTTCGGAATGGGTGACGTGCGACAACAAAATTGCGAGAAAGCACCCCATATATGAGTTTTGACCTAAGTAGTGGATTGGGCATGTTCGTTGCGGAAAACGAAGAAATGGTTCCGGTGACAAAAACTCGTGCTTTTATGCACCCAACACCCGTTTTCGGAATGGGTGACGTGCGGCAACGAAATTGCGCGAAACCACCCCAAACATGAGTTTTGGACCTAATTTAGTGGATTGGGCATGTTCATTGCGAAAAACGAAGAAATGGTTCCAGTGGCAAAAACTCGTGCTTTGTATGCACCCGACAACCGTTTTCAGAATGGGTGACGTGCGACAACGAAATTGCGCGAAACCACCCCAAACATGAGTTTTGGACCTAAAGTAGTGGATTGGGCATGTTCGTTGCGAAAAACGAAGAAATGGTTCCGGTGGCAAAAACCTGTGCTTTGTATGCACCCCGACAACCGTTTTCAGAATGGGTGACGTGCGACAACAAAATTGCGCGAAACCACCCCAAACATGAGTTTTGGACCTAAAGTAGTGGATTGGGAATGTTCGTTGCGAAAAACGAAGAAATGGTTCCGGTGGCAAAATCTCGTGCTTTATATGCACCCCGACAACCGTTTTCACAATGGGTGACGTGCGGCAACGAAATTATGCGAAACCACCTCAAACAAGAGTTTTGGAACTAAAGTAGTGGATTGGGCATGTTCGTTGCGAAAAACGAAGAAATGGTTCCGGTGGCAAAAACTCGTGCTTTTATGCACCCCGATACCCGTTTTTGGAATGGGTGACGTGCGACAACGAAATTGCGCGAAACCACCTCAAACATGAGTTTTGGACCTAAAGTAGTGGATTGGGCATGTTCGTTGCGAAAAACGAAGAAATGGTTCCGATGACAAAAACTCGTGCTTATGCACCCTGACACCCGTTTTCGGAATGGGTGAAGTGCGACAACAAAATTGCGTGAAACTACCCCAAACATGAGTTTTGGACCTAAAGTAGTGGATTGGGCATGTTCGTTGCGAAAAACGAAGAAATGGTTCCGGTGGCAAAAACTCGTGCTTTGTATGCACCCCGCCCCCACCCGACAACTGTTTTTAGAATGGGTGACGTGCGGTATCGAAATTGTGCGAAACCACCCCAAACATGAGTTTTGGACCTAAAGTAGTGGATTGGGCATGTTCGTTGCGAAAAATGAAGAAATGGTTCCGGTGGCAAAAACTCGTGCTTTGTATGCACCCGACACCTGTTTTCGGAATGTGTGACGTGCGACAATGAAATTGCGCGAAACCACCCCAAACATGAGTTTTGGACCTAAAGTAGTGGATTGGGCATGTTCGTTGCGAAAAACGAAGAAATGGTTCCGGTGGCAAAAACTCGTGCTTTGTATATGCACCTCGACACCCGTTTTCGGAATGGGTGACGTGCGACAACGAAATTGCGAGAAACCACCCCAAACATGAGTTTTGGGCCTAAGTAGTGTATTGGGCATGTTCGTTGCGAAAAACGAAGAAATGGTTCCGGTGGCAAAAACTCGTGCTTTTATGCACCCGACACCCGTTTTCGGAATGGGTGACGTGCAGCAACGAAATTGCGCGAAACCACCCCAAACATGAGTTTTGGACCTAAAGTAGTGGATTGGGCATGTTCGTTGGAAAAAATGAAGAAATGGTTCCGGTGGCAAAAACTCGTGCTTTGTATGCACCCCGACACCCTTTTTCGGAATGGTTGACGTGCGACAACGAAATTGCGAGAAACCATCCCAAACATGAGTTTTGGACCTAAAGTAGTGGATTGGGCATGTTGGTTGCGAAAAATAATGAAATGGTTCCGGTTGCAAAAACTCGTGCTTTTATGGACCCGACACCCGTTTTCGGAATGGGTGACGTGCGGCGACGAAATTGCGCGAAACCACCCCAAACATGAGTTTTGGACCTAAAGTAGTGGATTCGGCATGTTCGTTGCGAAAAACGAAGAAATGGTTCCGGTGGCAAAAACTCATGCTTTGTATGCACCCGACACCCGTTTTCGGAATGGGTGATGTGCGACAACGAAATTACGCGAAACCGCCCAAACATGAGTTTTGGACCTAAAGTAGTGAATTGGGCATGTTCGTTGCGAAAAATGAAGAAATGGTTCCGGTGGCAAAAACTCGTGCTTTGTATGCACCCCGACAACCGTTTTCAGAATGGGTGACGTGCGGCAACGAATTTGCGCGAAACCACCCCAAACATGAGTTTTGGACCTAAAGTAGTGGATTGGGCATGTTCGTTGCGAAAAACGAAGAAATGGTTCCGGTGGCAAAAACTCGTGCTTTGAATGCACTCGACACCCGTTTTCGGAATGGGTGACGTGCGACAACGAAATTATGCGAAACCACCCCAAACATGAGTTTTGGTCCTAAAGTAGTGGATTGGGCATGTTCGTTGCAAAAACGAAGAAATGGTTCCGGTGGCAAAAACTCGTGCTTTTATGCACCCCGATACCCATTTTCGGAATGGGTGACGTGCGACAACGATATTGCGCGAAACCACCTCAAACATGAGTTTTGGACCTAAAGTAGTGGATTGGGCATGTTCGTTGCAAAAAACGAAGAAATGGTTCCGATGGCAAAAACTCGTGCTTTTATGCACCCCGATACCCGTTTTTGGAATGGGTGACGTGCGACAACGAAATTGCGCGAAACCACCTCAAACATGAGTTTTGGACCTAAAGTAGTGGATTGGGCATGTTCGTTGCGAAAAACGAAGAAATGGTTCTGGTGGCAAAAACTAGTGCTTTGTATGCACCCCGACACCCGTTTTCGGAATGGGTGACGTGCGACAACAAAATTGCGCGAAACCACCCCAAACATGAGTTTTGGACCTAAAGTAGTGGATTGGGCATGTTCGTTGCGAAAAACGAAGAAATGGTTCCGGTGGCAAAAACTCGTGCTTTTATGCACCCCGATACCCATTTTCGGAATGGGTGACGTGCGACAACGATAATGCGCGAAACCACCTCAAACATGAGTTTTGGACCTAAAGTAGTGGATTGGGCATGTTCGTCGCGAAAAACGAAGAAATGGTTCTAGGCGCAAAAACTCGTGCTTTGTATGCACCCCGACAACCGTTTTCAGAATGGGTGACGTGCGACAACGAAATTGCGCGAAACCACCCCAAACATGAGTTTTGGACCTAAAGTAGTGGATTGGGCATGTTCGTTGCGAAAAACAAAGAAATGGTTCCAGTGGCAAAAACTCGTGCTTTGTATGCACCCAACACCCGTTTTAGGAATGGGTGACGTGCGACAACGAAATTGCGCGAAACCACCCCAAACATGAGTTTTGGACCTAAAGTAGTGGATTGGGCATGTTCGTTGCGAAAAACGAAGAAATGGTTCCGGTGGCAAAATCTCGTGCTTTATATGCACCCCGACAACCGTTTTCACAAAGGGTGACGTGCGGCAACGAAATTATGCGAAACCACCTCAAACAAGAGTTTTTGAACTAAAGTAGTGGATTGGGCATGTTCGTTGCGAAAAACGAAGAAATGGTTCCGGTGGCAAAAACTCGTGCTTTTATGCACCCCGATACCCGTTTTTGGAATGGGTGACGTGCGACAACGAAATTGCGCGAAACCACCTCAAACATGAGTTTTGGACCTAAAGTAGTGGATTGGGCATGTTCGTTGCGAAAAACGAAGAAATGGTTCCGATGACAAAAACTCGTGCTTATGCCCCCTGACACCCGTTTTCGGAATGGGTGAAGTGCGACAACAAAATTGCGTGAAACTACCCCAAACATGAGTTTTGGACCTAAAGTAGTGGATTGGGCATGTTCGTTGCGAAAAACGAAGAAATGGTTCCGGTGGCAAAAACTCGTGCTTTGTATGCACCCCGCCCCCACCCGACAACTATTTTCAGAATGGGTGACGTGCGGTAACGAAATTGTGCGAAACCACCCCAAACATGAGTTTTGGACCTAAAGTAGTGGATTGGGCATGTTCGTTGCGAAAAATGAAGAAATGGTTCCGGTGGCAAAAACTCGTGCTTTGTATGCACCCGACACCTGTTTTCGGAATGTGTGACGTGCGACAATGAAATTGCGCGAAACCACCCCAAACATGAGTTTTGGACCTAAAGTAGTGGATTGGGCATGTTCGTTGCGAAAAACGAAGAAATGGTTCCGGTGGCAAAAACTCGTGCTTTGTATATGCACCTCGACACCCGTTTTCGGAATGGGTGACGTGCGACAACGAAATTGCGAGAAACCACCCCAAACATGAGTTTTGGGCCTAAGTAGTGTATTGGGCATGTTCGTTGCGAAAAACGAAGAAATGGTTCCGGTGGCAAAAACTCGTGCTTTTATGCACCCGACACCCGTTTTCGGAATGGGTGACGTGCAGCAACGAAATTGCGCGAAACCACCCCAAACATGAGTTTTGGACCTAAAGTAGTGGATTGGGCATGTTCGTTGGAAAAAATGAAGAAATGGTTCCGGTGGCAAAAACTCGTGCTTTGTATGCACCCCGACACCCTTTTTCGGAATGGTTGACGTGCGACAACGAAATTGCGAGAAACCATCCCAAACATGAGTTTTGGACCTAAAGTAGTGGATTGGGCATGTTGGTTGCGAAAAATAATGAAATGGTTCCGGTTGCAAAAACTCGTGCTTTTATGGACCCGACACCCGTTTTCGGAATGGGTGACGTGCGGCGACGAAATTGCGCGAAACCACCCCAAACATGAGTTTTGGACCTAAAGTAGTGGATTCGGCATGTTCGTTGCGAAAAACGAAGAAATGGTTCCGGTGGCAAAAACTCATGCTTTGTATGCACCCGACACCCGTTTTCGGAATGGGTGATGTGCGACAACGAAATTACGCGAAACCGCCCAAACATGAGTTTTGGACCTAAAGTAGTGAATTGGGCATGTTCGTTGCGAAAAATGAAGAAATGGTTCCGGTGGCAAAAACTCGTGCTTTGTATGCACCCCGACAACCGTTTTCAGAATGGGTGACGTGCGGCAACGAATTTGCGCGAAACCACCCCAAACATGAGTTTTGGACCTAAAGTAGTGGATTGGGCATGTTCGTTGCGAAAAACGAAGAAATGGTTCCGGTGGCAAAAACTCGTGCTTTGAATGCACTCGACACCCGTTTTCGGAATGGGTGACGTGCGACAACGAAATTATGCGAAACCACCCCAAACATGAGTTTTGGTCCTAAAGTAGTGGATTGGGCATGTTCGTTGCAAAAACGAAGAAATGGTTCCGGTGGCAAAAACTCGTGCTTTTATGCACCCCGATACCCATTTTCGGAATGGGTGACGTGCGACAACGATATTGCGCGAAACCACCTCAAACATGAGTTTTGGACCTAAAGTAGTGGATTGGGCATGTTCGTTGCAAAAAACGAAGAAATGGTTCCGATGGCAAAAACTCGTGCTTTTATGCACCCCGATACCCGTTTTTGGAATGGGTGACGTGCGACAACGAAATTGCGCGAAACCACCTCAAACATGAGTTTTGGACCTAAAGTAGTGGATTGGGCATGTTCGTTGCGAAAAACGAAGAAATGGTTCTGGTGGCAAAAACTAGTGCTTTGTATGCACCCCGACACCCGTTTTCGGAATGGGTGACGTGCGACAACAAAATTGCGCGAAACCACCCCAAACATGAGTTTTGGACCTAAAGTAGTGGATTGGGCATGTTCGTTGCGAAAAACGAAGAAATGGTTCCGGTGGCAAAAACTCGTGCTTTTATGCACCCCGATACCCATTTTCGGAATGGGTGACGTGCGACAACGATAATGCGCGAAACCACCTCAAACATGAGTTTTGGACCTAAAGTAGTGGATTGGGCATGTTCGTCGCGAAAAACGAAGAAATGGTTCTAGGCGCAAAAACTCGTGCTTTGTATGCACCCCGACAACCGTTTTCAGAATGGGTGACGTGCGACAACGAAATTGCGCGAAACCACCCCAAACATGAGTTTTGGACCTAAAGTAGTGGATTGGGCATGTTCGTTGCGAAAAACAAAGAAATGGTTCCAGTGGCAAAAACTCGTGCTTTGTATGCACCCAACACCCGTTTTAGGAATGGGTGACGTGCGACAACGAAATTGCGCGAAACCATCCCAAACATGAGTTTTGGACCTAAAGTAGTGGATTGGGCATGTTCGTTGCGAAAAACGAAGAAATGGTTCCGGTGGCAAAAACTCGTGCTTTGTATGCACCCCGACACCCGTTTTCGGAATGGGTGACGTGCGACAACGAAATTGCGAGAAACCACCCCAAACATGAGTTTTGGACCTAAAGTAGTGGATTGGGCATGTTCGTTGCGAAAAACGAAGAAATGGTTCCGGTGGCAAAAACTCGTGCTTTTATGCACCCGACACCCGTTTTCAGAATGGGTGACGTGCGACAACGAAATAGCGTGAAACCACCCCAAACATGAGTTTTGGACCTAAAGTAGTGGATTGGGCATGTTCTTTCCGAAAAACGAAGAAATGGTTCCGGTGGCAAAAACTCGTGCTTTGTATGCACACGACACCCGTTTTAGGAATGGGTGACGTGCGACAACGAAATTGCGCGAAACCACCCCAAACATGAGTTTTGGACCTAAAGTAGTGGATTGGGCATGATCGTTGCAAAAACGAAGAAATGGTTCCGGTGGCAAAAAGTCGTGCTTTGTATGCACCCCGACACCCGTTTTCGGAATGGGTGACGTGCGACAACGAAATTGCGAGAAACCACCCCAAACATGAGTTTTGGACCTAAATTAGTGGATTGGGCATGTTCGTTGCGAAAAACGGAGAAATGGTTCCGGCGGCAAAAACTCGTGCTTTTATGCACCCGACAACCGTTTTCGGAATGGGTGACGTGCGACAACGAAATTGCGCGAAACCACCCCAAACATGAGTTTTGGACCTAAAGTAGTGGATTGGGCATGTTCCTTGCGAAAAACGAAGAAATGGTTCCAGTGGCAAAATCTCGTGCTTTATAAGCACCCCGACAACCGTTTTCACAATGGGTGACGTGCAACAACGAAATTATGCGAAACCACCTCAAACAAGAGTTTTGGACCTGAAGTAGTGGATTGGGCATGTTCGTCGCGAAAAACGAAGAAATGGTTTCGGTGGCAAAAACTCGTGCTTTGTATGCACCCGACACCCGTTTTTGGAATGGGTGATGTGCGACAACGAAATTGTGCGAAACCACCCCAAACAAAGAGTTTTGGACCTAAAGTAGTGGATTGCGCATGTTCGTTGCAAAAACGAAGAAATGGTTTCGGTGGCAAAAACTCGTGCTTTTATGCACCCCGATACCCGTTTTTGGAATGGGTGACGTGCGACAACGAAATTGCGTGAAACCACCTCAAACATGAGTTTTGGACCTAAAGTAGTGGATTGGGCAAGTTCGTTGCGAAAAACGAAGAAATGGTTCCGGTGACAAAAACTCGTGCTTATGCACCCCGACACCCGTTTTCGGAATGGGTGACGTGCGACAACAAAATGCGTGAAACCACCCCAAACATGAGTTTTGGACCTAAAGTAGTGGATTGGGCATGTTTGTTGCGAAAAACGAAGAAATGGTTCCGGTGGCAAAAACTCGTGCTTTGAATGCACTCGACACCCGTTTTCGGAATGGGTGACGTGCGACAACGAAATTATGCGAAACCACCCCAAACATGAGTTTTGGTCCTAAAGTAGTGGATTGGGCATGTTCGTTGCAAAAACGAAGAAATGGTTCCGGTGGCAAAAACTCGTGCTTTTATGCACCCCGATACCCATTTTCGGAATGGGTCACGTGCGACAACGATATTGCGCGAAACCACCTCAAACATGAGTTTTGGACCTAAAGTGGTGGATTGGGCATGTTCGTTGCAAAAAACAAAGAAATGGTACCGGTGGCAAAAACTCGTGCTTTTATGCACCCCGATACCCGTTTTTGGAATGGGTGACGTGCGACAACGAAATTGTGCGAAACCACCTCAAACATGAGTTTTGGACCTAAAGTAGTGGATTGGGCATGTTCGTTGCGAAAAAAGAACAAATGGTTCTGGTGGCAAAAACTCGTGCTTTGTATGCACCCCGACACCCGTTTTCGGAATGGGTGACGTGCGACAACGAAATTGTGCGAAACCACCCAAACATGAGTTCTGGACCTAAAGTAGTGGATTGGGCATGTTCGTTGCGAAAAACGAAGAAATGGTTCCGGTGGCAAAAACTCGTGCTTTTATGCACCCCGATACCCATTTTCGGAATGGGTGACGTGCGACAACGATATTGCGTGAAACCACCTCAAACATGAGTTTTGGACCTAAAGTAGTGGATTGGGCATGTTCGTCACGAAAAACGAAGAAATGGTTCTAGGCGCAAAAACTCGTGCTTTGTATGCACCCCGACAACCGTTTTCAGAATGGGTGACGTGCGACAACAAAATTGCGCGAAACCACCCCAAACATGAGTTTTGGACCTAAAGTAGTGGATTGGGCATGTTCGTTGCGAAAAACAAAGAAATGGTTCCAGTGGCAAAAACTCGTGCTTTGTATGCACCCAACACCCGTTTTAGGAATGGGTGACGTGCGACAACGAAATTGCGCGAAACCATCCCAAACATGAGTTTTGGACCTAAAGTAGTGGATTGGGCATGTTCGTTGCGAAAAACGAAGAAATGGTTCTGGTGGCAAAAACTTGTGCTTTGTATGCACCCCGACACCCGTTTTCGGAATGGGTGATGTGCGACAACGAAATTGCGAGAAACCTCCCCAAACATGAGTTTTGGACCTAAAGTAGTGGACTGGGCATGTTCGTTGCGAAAAACGAAGAAATGGTTCCGGTGGCAAAAACTCGTGCTTTTATGCACCCGACACCCGTTTTCGGAATGGGTGACGTGCGACAACGAAATTGCGCCAAACCACCCCAAACATGAGTTTTGGACCTAAAGTAGTGGATTGGGCATGTTCTTTCCGAAAAACGAAGAAATGGTTCCGGTGGCAAAAACTCGTGCTTTGTATGCACCCGACACCCGTTTTAGGAATGGGTGACGTGCGACAACGAAATTGCGCGAAACCACCCCAAACATGAGTTTTGGACCTAAAGTAGTGGATTGGGCATGTTCGTTGCAAAAACGAAGAAATGGTTCCGGTGGCAAAAACTCGTGCTTTGTATGCACCCCGACACCCGTTTTCGGAATGGGTGACGTGCGACAACGAAATTGCGAGAAACCACCCCAAACATGAGTTTTGGACCTAAAGTAGTGGATTGGGCATGTTCGTTGCGAAAAACGAAGAAATGGTTCCGGCGGCAAAAACTCGTGCTTTTATGCACCCGACACCCGTTTTCGGAATGGGTGACGTGCGACAACGAAATTGCGCGAAACCACCCCAAACATGAGTTTTGGACCTAAAGTAGTGGATTGGGCATGTTCGTTGCGAAAAACGAAGAAATGGTTCTGGTGGCAAAATCTCGTGCTTTGTATGCACCCGACACCCGTTTTTGGAATGGGTGACGTGCGACAACGAAATTGTGCGAAACCACCCCAAACAAAGAGTTTTGGACCTAAAGTAGTGGATTGGGCATGTTCGTTGCAAAAACGAAGAAATGGTTCCGGTGGCAAAAACTCGTGCTTTTATGCACCCGGTACCCGTTTTTGGAATGGGTGACGTGCGACAACGAAATTGCGCGAAACCACCTCAAACATGAGTTTTGGACCTAAAGTAGTGGATTGGGCATGTTCATTGCGAAAAACAAAGAAATGGTTCCGGTGACAAAAACTCGTGCTTATGCACCCCGACACCCATTTTCGGAATGGGTGACGTGCGACAACAAAATTGCGTGAAACCACCCCAAACATGAGTTTTGGACCTAAAGTAGTGGATTGGGCATGTTCGTTGCGAAAAACGAAGAAATGGTTCCGGTGGCAAAACCTCGTGCTTTGTATGCACCCCCCCGACAACCGTTTTCAGAATGGGTGACGTGCGGTAACGAAATTGCGCGAAACCACCCCAAACATGAGTTTTGGACCTAAAGTAGTGGATTGGGCATGTTCGTTGCGAAAAACGAAGAAATGGTTCCGGTGGCAAAAACTCGTGCTTTGTATGCACCTCGACACCCGTTTTCGGAATGGGTGACGTGCGACAACGAAATTGAGAGAAACCACCCCAAACATGAGTTTTTGACCTAAGTAGTGGTTTGGGCATGTTCGTTGCGAAAAACGAAGAAATGGTTCCGGTGGCAAAAACTCGTGCTTTTATGCACCCGACACGCGTTTTCGGAATGGTTGACGTGCGGCAACGAAATTGCGCGAAAGCACCCCAAACATGAGTTTTGGACCTAAAGTAGTGGATTAGGCATGTTCGTTGCAAAAAATAAAGAAATGGTTCCGGTGGCAAAAACTCGTGCTTTTATGGACCCGACACCCGTTTTCGGAATGGGTGACGTGCGGCGACGAAATTGCGCGAACCCACCCCAAACATGAGTTTTGGACCTAAAGTAGTGGATTGGGCATGTTCGTTGCGAAAAACGAAGAAATGGTTCAGGTGGCAAAAACTCATGCTTTGTATGCACCCGACACCCGTTTTCGGAATGGGTGATGTGCGACAACGAAATTACGCGAAACCGCCCAAACATGAGTTTTGGACCTAAAGTAGTGAATTGGGCATGTTCGTTGCGAAAAACGAAGAAATGGTTCCGGTGGCAAAAACTCGTGCTTTGTATGCACCCCGACACCCGTTTTTGGAATGGGTGACGTGCGACAACGAAATTGTGCGAAACCACCCCAAACAAAGAGTTTTGGACCTAAAGTAGTGGATTGGGCATGTTCGTTGCAAAAACGAAGAAATGGTTCGGTGGCAAAAACTCGTGCTTTTATGCACCCGGTACCCGTTTTGGGAATGGGTGACGTGCGACAACGAAATTGCGCGAAACCACCTCAAACATGAGTTTTGGACCTAAAGTAGTGGATTGGGCATGTTCATTGCGAAAAACGAAGAAATGGTTCCGGTGACAAAAACTCGTGCTTATGCACCCCAACACGCGTTTTCGGAATGGGTGACGTGCGACAACAAAATTGAGAGAAACCACCCCAAACATGAGTTTTTGACCTAAGTAGTGGATTGGGCATGTTCGTTGCGAAAAACGAAGAAATGGTTCCGGTGGCAAAAACTCGTGCTTTTATGCACCCGACACCCGTTTTCGGAATGGGTGACGTGCGGCAACGAAATTGCGCGAAACCACCCCAAACATGAGTTTTGGACCTAAAGTAGTGGATTGGGCATGTTCGTTGCAAAAAATGAAGAAATGGTTCCGGTGGCAAAAACTCGTGCTTTGTATGCACCCCGACACCCTTTTTCGGAATGGTTGACGTGCGACAATGAAATTGCGAGAAACCATCCCAAACATGAGTTTTGGACCTAAAGTAGTGGATTGGGCATGTTGGTTGCGAAAAATAAAGAAATGGTTCCGGTGGCAAAAACTCGTGCTTTTATGGACCCGACACCCGTTTTCGGAATGGGTGACGTGCGGCGACAAAATTGCGCGAAACCACCCCAAACATGAGTTTTGGAGCTAAAGTAGTGGATTGGGCATGTTCGTTGCGAAAAACGAAGAAATGGTTCCGGTGGCAAAAACTCATGCTTTGTATGCACCCGACACCCGTTTTCGGAATGGGTGATGTGCGACAACGAAATTACGCGAAACCGCCCAAACATGAGTTTTGGACCTAATGTAGTGAATTGGGCATGTTCGTTGCGAAAAACGAAGAAATGGTTCCGGTGGCAAAAACTCGTGCTTTGTATGCACCCCGACAACCGTTTTCCGAATGGGTGACGTGCGGCAACGAATTTGCGCGAAACCACCACAAACATGAGTTTTGAACCTAAAGTAGTGGATTGGGCATGTTCGTTGCGAAAAACGAAGAAATGGTTTCGGTGGCAAAAACTCGTGCTTTGAATGCACTCGACACCCGTTTTCGGAATGGGTGACGTACGACAACGAAATTGTGTGAAACCACCCCAAACATGAGTTTTGGTCCTAAAGTCGTGGATTGGGCATGTTCGTTGCAAAAACGAAGAAATGGTTCCGGTGCCAAAAACTCGTGCTTTTATGCACCCCGATACCCATTTTCGGAATGGGTGACGTGCGACAACGATATTGAGCGAAACCACCTCAAACATGAGTTTTGGACCTAAAGTAGTGGATTGGGCATGTTCGTTGCAAAAAACGAAGAAATGGTTCCCGTGGCAAAAACTCGTGCTTTGTATGCACCCGACACCCGTTTTTGGAATTGGTGACGTGCGACAACGAAATTGTGCGAAACCACCCCAAACATGAGTTTTGGACCTAAAGTAGTGGATTGGGCATGTTCGTTGCAAAAACGAAGAAATGGTTCCGGTGGCAAAAACTCGTGCTTTTATGCACCCCGATACCCGTTTTTGGAATGGGTGACGTGCGACAACGAAATTGCGTGAAACCACCTCAAACATGAGTTTTGGACCTAAAGTAGTGGATTGGGCATGTTCGTTGCGAAAAACGAAGAAATGGTTCTAGTGGCAAAAACTCGTGCTTTGTATGCACCCCGACACCCGTTTACGGAATGGGTGACGTGCGACAACAAAATTGCGCGAAACCACCCCAAACATGAGTTTTGGACCTAAAGTAGTGGATTGGGCATGTTCGTTGCGAAAAACGAAGAAATGGTTCCGGTGGCAAAAACTCGTGCTTTTATGCACCCCGATACCCATTTTCGGAATGGGTGACGTGCGACAACGATATTGCGCGAAACCACCTCAAACATGTGTTTTGGACCTAAAGTAGTGGATTGGGCATGTTCGTCGCGAAAAACGAAGAAATGGTTCCGGTGGCAAAAACTCGCCCTTTCTATGCACCCCGACAACCGTTTTCAGAATGGGTGACGTGCGACAACGAAATTGCGCGAAACCACCCCAAACATGAGTTTTGGACCTAAAGTAGTGGATTGGGAATGTTCGTTGCGGAAAAAGAAGAAATGGTTCCGGTGGCAAAAACTCGTGCTTTGTATGCACCCGACACCCGTTTTAGGAATGGGTGACGTGCGACAACGAAATTGCGTGAAACCATCCCAAACATGAGTTTTGGACCTAAAGTAGTGGATTGGGCATGTTCGTTGAGAAAAACGAAGAAATGGTTCCGGTGGCAAAAACTCGTGCTTTTATGCACCCGACACCCGTTTTCGGAATGGGTGACGTGCGACAACGAAATTACGCGAAACCGCCCCATACATGAGTTTTGGACCTAAAGTAGTGAATTGGGCATGTTCGTTCCGAAAAACGAAGAAATGGTTCCAGTGGCAAAAACTCGTGCTTTGTATGCACCCGACACCCGTTTTAGGAATGGGTTACGTGCGACAACGAAATTGCGCGAAACCACCCCAAACATGAGTTTTGGACCTAAAGTAGTGGATTGGGCATGTTCGTTGCGAAAATGAAGAAATGGTTCCGGTGGCAAAAACTCGTGCTTTGTATGCACCCCGACACCCGTTTTCGGAATGGGTGACGTGCGACAACGAAATTGCGAGAAACCACCCCAAACATTAGTTTTGGACCTAAAGTAGTGGATTGGGCATGTTCGTTGCGAAAAACGAAGAAATGGTTCCGGTGGCAAAAACTCGTGCTTTTATACACCCGACACCCGTTTTCGGATTGGGTGACGTGCGACAACGAAATTGCGCGAAACCACCCCAAACATGAGTTTTGGACCTAAAGTAGTGGATTGGGCATGTTCGTTGCAAAAACGAAGAAATGGTTCCGGTGGCAAAAACTCGTGCTTTGTACGCACCCGACACCCGTTTTCGGAATGGGTGACGTGCGACAAGGAAATTGCGCGAAACCACCCCAAACATGAGTTTTGGACCTAAAGTAGTAGATTGGGCATGTTCATCGCGAAAAACGAAAAAAATGGTTCCGGGCGCAAAAATTCATGCTTTTATGCACCCGACACCCGTTTTCAGAATGGGTGACGTGCGACAACAAAATTGCGCGAAACCACCCCAAACATGAGTTTTGGACCTAAAGTAGTGGATTGGGCATGTTCGTTGTGAAAAACGAAGAAATGGTTCCGGTGGCAAAAACTCTTGCTTTGTATGCACCCCGACACCCTTTTTCGGAATGGGTGACGTGCGATAACGAAATTGCGAGAAACCTCCCCAAACATGAGTTTTGGACCTAAAGTAGTGGATTGGGCATGTTCGTTGCGAAAAACAAAGAAATGGTTCCGGTGGCAAAAACTCGTGCTTTTATGCACCCGACACCCGTTTTTGGAATGGGTGACGTGCGGCAACGAAATTGCGAGAAACCACCCCAAACCTGAGTTTTGGACCTAAAGTAGTGGATTAGGCATGTTCGTTGCGAAAGACGAAGAAATGGTTCCGGTGGCAAAAACTCGTGCTTTTATGCACCCGACACCCGTTTTCGGAATGGGTGACGTGCGGCAACGAAATTGCGAGAAACCACCCCAAACATGAGTTTTGGACCTAAAGTAGTGGATTGGCCATGTTCGTTGCGAAAAACGAAGAAATGGTTCCGGTGGCAAAAACTCGTGCTTTTATACACCCGACACCCGTTTTCGGAATGGGTGACGTGCGGCAACGAAATTGTGCGAAACCACCCCAAACAAGAGTTTTGGACCTAAAGTAATGAATTGGGCATGTTCGTTGCGAAAAACGAAGAAATGGTTCCGGTGGCAAAAACTCGTGCTTTGTATGCACCCCAAAAACCGTTTTCAGAATGGGTGACGTGCGACAACGAAATTGCGCGAAACCACCCCAAACATGAGTTTTGGACCTAAAGTAGTGGATTGGGCATGTTCGTTGCGAAAAACGAAGAAATGGTTCCGGTGGCAAAAACTCGTGCTTTGTATGCACCCCGACACCCATTTTCGGAATGGGTGACGTGCGACAACAAAATTGCGAGAAACCACGCCAAACATGAGTTTTGGACCTAAAGTAGTGGATTGGGCATGTTCGTTGCGAAAAACGAAGAAATGGTTCCGGTGGCAAAAACTTGTGCTTTGTATGCACCCGACACCCGTTTTCAGAATGGGTGACGTGCGACAATGAAATCGCGCGAAACCACCCCAAACATGAGTTTTGGACCTAAAGTAGTGGATTGGGCATGTTCTTTGCGAAAAACGAAGAAATGGTTCCGGTGGCAAAAACTCGTGCTTTGTATGCACCCCGACAACCGTTTTCAGAATAGGTGACGTGCTGCAACGAAATTACGCGAAACCACCCCAAACTGAGTTTTCGACCTAAAGTAGTGGATTGGGAATGTTCGTTGCGAAAAAGGAAGAAATGGTTCCGGTTGCAAAAACTCGTGCTTTGTATGCCCGACAACCGTTTTCGGAATGGGTGACGTGCGACAACGAAATTGCGCGAAACCACCCCAAACATGAGTTTTGGACCTAAAGTAGTGGATTGGGCATGTTCGTTGCGAAAAACGAAGAAATGGTTCCGGTGGCAAAAACTCGTGCTTTGTATGCACCCCGACACCCGTTTTCGGAATGGGTGACGTGCGACAACGAAATTGCGAGAAACCACCCCAAACATGAGTTTTGGACCTAAGTAGTGGATTGGGCATGTTCGTTGCGAAAAACGAAGAAATGGTTCTGGTGGCAAAAACTCGTGCTTTTATGCACCCGACACCTGTTTTCGGAATGGGTGACGTGCGGCAACAAAATTGCGCGAAACCACCCCAAACATGAGTTTTGGACCTAAAGTAGTGGATTGGGCATGTTCGTTGCGAAAAACGAAGAAATGGTTCCGGTGGCAAAAACTCGTGCTTTGTATACACCACGGCAACCGTTTTCAGAATGGGTGACGTGCGACAACGAAATTGCGAGAAACCACCCCAAACATGAGTTTTGGACCTAAAGTAGTGGATTGGGCATTTCGTTGTGAAAAACGAAGAAATGGTTTCGGTGGCAAAAACTCGTGCTTTGTATGCACCCGACACCCGTTTTAGGAACGGGTGACGTGCGACAACGAAATTGCGCGAAACCATCCCAAACATGAGTTTTGGACCTAAAGTAGTGGATTGGGCATGTTCGTTGCGAAAAATGAAGAAATGGTTCCAGTGGCAAAAACTCGTGCATTGTATGCACCCCGACACCCTTTTTCGGAATGGGTGACGTGCGACAACGAAATTGCGAGAAACCACCCCAAACATGAGTTTTGGACCTAAAGTAGTGGATTGGGCATGTTCGTTGCGAAAAACGAAGAAATGGTTCCGGTGGCAAAAACTTGTGCTTTGTATGCACCCGACACCCATTTTCAGAATGGGTGACGTGCGACAACGAAATCGCGCGAAACCACCCCAAACATGAGTTTTGGACCTAAAGTAGTGGATTGGGCATGTTCGTTGCGAAAAATAAAGAAATGGTTCCGGTGGCAAAAACTCGTGCTTTTATGGACCCGACACCCGTTTTCGGAATGGGTGACGTGAGGCAACGAAATTGCGCGAAACCACCCCAAACATGAGTTTTGGACCTAAAGTAGTGGATTGGACATGTTCGTTGCGAAAAAACGAAGAAATGGTTCCGGTGGCAAAAACTTGTGCTTCGTATGCACCATGACAACCGTTTTCATAATGGGTGACGTGCGACAACGAAATTGCGCGAAACCACCCCAAACATGAGTTTTGGACCTAAAGTAGTGGATTGGGCATGTTCGTTGCGAAAAACTAAGAAATGGTTCTGGTGGCAAAAACTCATGCTTTGTATGCACCCGACACCCGTTTTCGGAATGGGTGATGTGCGACAACGAAATTACGCGAAACCGCCCAAACATGAGTTTTGGACCTAAAGTAGTGAATTGGGCATGTTCGTTGCGAAAAACGAAGAAATGGTTCCGGTGGCAAAAACTCGTGCTTTGTATGCACCCCGACAACCGTTTTCAGAATGGGTGACGTGCGGCAACGAAATTGCGCGAAACCACCCCAAACATGAGTTTTGGACCTAAAGTAGTGGATTGGGCATGTTCATTGCGAAAAACGAAGAAATGGTTCCGGTGGCAAAAACTCGTGCTTTGTATGCACTCGACACCCGTTTTCGGAATGGGTGACGTGCGACAACGAAAATGTGCGAAACCACCCCAAACATGAGTTTTGGCCCTAAAGTAGTGCATTGGGCATGTTCGTTGCAAAAACGAAGAAATGGTTCCGGTGGCAAAAACTCGTGCTTTTATGCACCCGACACCTGTTTTCGGAATGGGTGACGTGCGACAACAAAATTGCGAGAAACCACCCCAAACATGAGTTTTGGACCTAAAGTAGTGGATTGGGCATGTTCGTTGCGAAAAACGAAGAAATGGTTCCGGTGGCAAAAACTTGTGCTTTGTATGCACCCGACACCCGTTTTCAGAATGGGTGACGTGCGACAACGAAATCGCGCGAAACCACCCCAAACATGAGTTTTGGACCTAAAGTAGTGGATTGGGCATGTTCTTTGCGAAAAACGAAGAAATGGTTCCGGTGGCAAAAACTCGTGCTTTGTATGCACCCCGACAACCGTTTTCGGAATGCGTGACATGCGGCAACGAAATTGCGCGAAACCACCCCAAACTGAGTTTTCGACCTAAAGTAGTGGATTGGGAATGTTCGTTGCGAAAAAGGAAGAAATGGTTCCGGTGGCAAAAACTCGTGCTTTGTATGCCCGACAACCGTTTTCGGAATGGGTGACGTGCGACAACGAAATTGCGCGAAACCACCCCAAACATGAGTTTTGGACCTAAAGTAGTGGATTGGGCATGTTTGTTGCGAAAAACGAAGAAATGGTTCCGGTGGCAAAAACTCGTGCTTTGTATGCACCCCGACACCCGTTTTCGGAATGGGTGACGTGCGACAACGAAATTGCGAGAAACCACCCCAAACATGAGTTTTGGACCTAAAGTAGTGGATTGGGCATGTTCGTTGCAAAAACGAAGAAATGGTTCCGGTGGCAAAAACTCGTGCTTTTATGCACCCGACACCTGTTTTCGGAATGGGTGATGTGCGACAACAAAATTGCGAGAAACCACCCCAAACATGAGTTTTGGACCTAAAGTAGTGGATTGGGCATGTTCGTTGCGAAAAACGAAGAAATGGTTCCGGTGGCAAAAACTCGTGCTTTGTATGCACCCCGACACCCGTTTTCGGAACGGGTGACGTGCGACAACGAAATTGCGCGAAACCATCCCAAACATGAGTTTTGGACCTAAAGTAGTGGATTGGGCATGTTCGTTGCGAAAAATGAAGAAATGGTTCCAGTGGCAAAAACTCGTGCATTGTATGCACCCCGACACCCTTTTTCGGAATGGGTGACGTGCGACAACGAAATTGCGAGAAACCACCCCAAACATGAGTTTTGGACCTAAAGTAGTGGATTGGGCATGTTCGTTGCGAAAAACGAAGAAATGGTTCCGGTGGCAAAAACTTGTGCTTTGTATGCACCCGACACCCATTTTCAGAATGGGTGACGTGCGACAACGAAATCGCGCGAAACCACCCCAAACATGAGTTTTGGACCTAAAGTAGTGGATTGGGCATGTTCGTTGCGAAAAATAAAGAAATGGTTCCGGTGGCAAAAACTCGTGCTTTTATGGACCCGACACCCGTTTTCGGAATGGGTGACGTGAGGCAACGAAATTGCGCGAAACCACCCCAAACATGAGTTTTGGACCTAAAGTAGTGGATTGGACATGTTCGTTGCGAAAAACGAAGAAATGGTTCCGGTGGCAAAAACTTGTGCTTCGTATGCACCATGACAACCGTTTTCATAATGGGTGACGTGCGACAACGAAATTGCGCGAAACCACCCCAAACATGAGTTTTGGACCTAAAGTAGTGGATTGGGCATGTTCGTTGCGAAAAACTAAGAAATGGTTCTGGTGGCAAAAACTCATGCTTTGTATGCACCCGACACCCGTTTTCGGAATGGGTGATGTGCGACAACGAAATTACGCGAAACCGCCCAAACATGAGTTTTGGACCTAAAGTAGTGAATTGGGCATGTTCGTTGCGAAAAACGAAGAAATGGTTCCGGTGGCAAAAACTCGTGCTTTGTATGCACCCCGACAACCGTTTTCAGAATGGGTGACGTGCGGCAACGAAATTGCGCGAAACCACCCCAAACATGAGTTTTGGACCTAAAGTAGTGGATTGGGCATGTTCATTGCGAAAAACGAAGAAATGGTTCCGGTGGCAAAAACTCGTGCTTTGTATGCACTCGACACCCGTTTTCGGAATGGGTGACGTGCGACAACGAAAATGTGCGAAACCACCCCAAACATGAGTTTTGGCCCTAAAGTAGTGCATTGGGCATGTTCGTTGCAAAAACGAAGAAATGGTTCCGGTGGCAAAAACTCGTGCTTTTATGCACCCGACACCTGTTTTCGGAATGGGTGACGTGCGACAACAAAATTGCGAGAAACCACCCCAAACATGAGTTTTGGACCTAAAGTAGTGGATTGGGCATGTTCGTTGCGAAAAACGAAGAAATGGTTCCGGTGGCAAAAACTTGTGCTTTGTATGCACCCGACACCCGTTTTCAGAATGGGTGACGTGCGACAACGAAATCGCGCGAAACCACCCCAAACATGAGTTTTGGACCTAAAGTAGTGGATTGGGCATGTTCTTTGCGAAAAACGAAGAAATGGTTCCGGTGGCAAAAACTCGTGCTTTGTATGCACCCCGACAACCGTTTTCGGAATGCGTGACGTGCGGCAACGAAATTGCGCGAAACCACCCCAAACTGAGTTTTCGACCTAAAGTAGTGGATTGGGAATGTTCGTTGCGAAAAAGGAAGAAATGGTTCCGGTGGCAAAAACTCGTGCTTTGTATGCCCGACAACCGTTTTCGGAATGGGTGACGTGCGACAACGAAATTGCGCGAAACCACCCCAAACATGAGTTTTGGACCTAAAGTAGTGGATTGGGCATGTTCGTTGCGAAAAACGAAGAAATGGTTCCGGTGGCAAAAACTCGTGCTTTGTATGCACCCCGACACCCGTTTTCGGAATGGGTGACGTGCGACAACGAAATTGCGAGAAACCACCCCAAACATGAGTTTTGGACCTAAAGTAGTGGATTGGGCATGTTCGTTGCAAAAACGAAGAAATGGTTCCGGTGGCAAAAACTCGTGCTTTTATGCACCCGACACCTGTTTTCGGAATGGGTGACGTGCGACAACAAAATTGCGAGAAACCACCCCAAACATGAGTTTTGGACCTAAAGTAGTGGATTGGGCATGTTCGTTGCGAAAAACGAAGAAATGGTTCCGGTGGCAAAAACTCGTGCTTTGTATGCACCCCGACACCCGTTTTCGGAACGGGTGACGTGCGACAACGAAATTGCGCGAAACCACCCCAAACATGAGTTTTGGACCTAAGTAGTGGATTGGGAATGTTCGTTGCGAAAAACGAAGAAATGGTTCCCGTGGCAAAAACTCGTGCTTTTATGCACCCGACAACTGTTTTCGAAATGGGTGACGTGCGGCAACAAAATTGCGCGAAACCACCCCAAACATGAGTTTTGGACCTAAAGTAGTGGATTGGGCATGTTCGTTGCGAAAAACAAAGAAATGGTTCCGGTGGCAAAAACTCGTGCTTTGTATACACCGCGACAACCGTTTTCAGAATGGGTGACGTGCGACAACGAAATTGCGCGAAACCACCCCAAACATGAGTTTTGGACCTAAAGTAGTGGATTGGGCATTTCGTGGTGAAAAACGAAGAAATGGTTTCGGTGGCAAAAACTCGTGCTTTGTATGCACCCGACACCCGTTTTAGGAACGGGTGACGTGCGACAACGAAATTGCGCGAAACCATCCCAAACATGAGTTTTGGACCTAAAGTAGTGGATTGGGCATGTTCGTTGCGAAAAATGAAGAAATGGTTCCAGTGGCAAAAACTCGTGCATTGTATGCACCCCGACACCCTTTTTCGGAATGGGTGACGTGCGACAACGAAATTGCGAGAAACCACCCCAAACATGAGTTTTGGACCTAAAGTAGTGGATTGGGCATGTTCGTTGCGAAAAACGAAGAAATGGTTCCGGTGGCAAAAACTTGTGCTTTGTATGCACCCGACACCCGTTTTCAGAATGGGTGACGTGCGACAACAAAATCGCGCGAAACCACCCCAAACATGAGTTTTGGACCTAAAGTAGTGGATTGGGCATGTTCGTTACGAAAAATAAAGAAATGGTTCCGGTGGCAAAAACTCGTGCTTTTATGGACCCGACACCCGTTTTCGGAATGGGTGACGTGAGGCAACGAAATTGCGCGAAACCACCCCAAACACGAGTTTTGGACCTAAAGTAGTGGATTGGACATGTTCGTTGCGAAAAACGAAGAAATGGTTCCGGTGGCAAAAACTCGTGCTTTGTATGCACCCGACAACCGTTTTCAGAATGGGTGACGTGCGACAACGAAATTACGCGAAACCACCGCAAACATGAGTTTTGGACCTAAAGTAGTGGATTGGGCATGTTCGTTGCGAAAAACTAAGAAATGGTTCTGGTGGCAAAAACTCATGCTTTGTATGCACCCGACACCCGTTTTTGGAATGGGTGATGTGCGACAACGAAATTACGCGAAACCGCCCAAACATGAGTTTTGGACCTAAAGTAGTGAATTGGGCATGTTCGTTGCGAAAAACGAAGAAATGGTTCCGGTGGCAAAAACTCGTGCTTTGTATGCACCCCGACAACCGTTTTCAGAATGGGTGACGTGCGGCAACGAAATTGCGCGAAACCACCCCAAACATGAGTTTTGGACCTAAAGTAGTGGATTGGGCATGTTCATTGCGAAAAACGAAGAAATGGTTCCGGTGGCAAAAACTCGTGCTTTGTATGCACTCGACACCCGTTTTCGGATGGGTGACGTGCGACAACGAAAATGTGCGAAACCACCCCAAACATGAGTTTTGGCCCTAAAGTAGTGGATTGGGCATGTTCGTTGCAAAAACGAAGAAATGGTTCCGGTGGCAAAAACTCGTGCTTTTAAGCACCCGACACCTCTTTTCGGAATGGGTGACGTGCGGCAACGAAATTGCGCGAAACCACCCTAAATATGAGTTTTGGACCTAAAGTAGTGGATTGGTCATGTTCGTTGCGAAAAACGAAGAAATGGTTCCGGTGGCAAAAACTCGTGCTTTGTATACACCGCGGCAACAGTTTTCAGAATGGGTGACGTGCGACAACGAAATTGCGCGAAACCACCCCAAACATGAGTTTTGGACCTAAATTAGTGGATTGGGCATTTTGTTGTGAAAAACGAAGAAATGGTTTCGGTGGCAAAAACTCGTGCTTTGTGCCCGACACCTGTTTTAGGAACGGGTGACGTGCGACAACGAAATTGCGCGAAACCATCCCAAACATGAGTTTTGGACCTAAAGTAGTGGATTGGGCATGTTCGTTGTGAAAAATGAAGAAATGGTTCCGGTGGAAAAAAAAACTCGTGCATTGTATGCACCCCGACACCCTTTCTCGGAATGGGTGACGTGCGACAACGAAATTGCGAGAAACCACCCCAAACATGAGTTTTGGACCTAAAGTAGTGGATTGGGCAAGTTCGTTGCGAAAAATAAAGAAATGGTTCCGGTGGCAACAACTCGTGCTTTTACGGACCCGACACCCGTTTTCGGAATGGGTGACGCGCGACAACGAAATTGCGCGAAACCACCCCAAACATGAGTTTTGGACCTAAAGTAGTGGATTGGACATGTTCGTTGCGAAAAACGAAGAAATGGTTCCGGTGGCAAAAACTTGTGCTTCGTATGCACCCTGACAACCGTTTTCATAATGGGTGACGTGCGACAACGAAATTGCGCGAAGCCACCCCAAACATGAGTTTTGGACCTAAAGTAGTGGATTGGGCTTGTTCGTTGCGAAAAACGAAGAAATGGTTCTGGTGGCAAAAACTCATGCTTTGTATGCACCCGACACCCGTTTTCGGAATGGGTGATGTTCGACAACGAAATTGCGTGAAACCGCCCAAACATGAGTTTTGGACCTAAAATAGTGAATTGGGCATGTTCATTGCGAAAAACGAAGAAATGGTTCCGGTGGCTAAAACTAGTGCTTTGTATGCACCCCGACAACCGTTTTCAGAATGGGTGACGTGCGGCAACAAAATTGTGCGAAACCATCCCAAACATGAGTTTTGGACCTAAAGTAGTGGATTGGGCATGTTCATTGCGAAAAACGAAGAAATGGTTCCGGTGGCAAAAACTCGTGCTTTGTATGCACTCGACACCCGTTTTCGGAATCGGTGACGTGCGACAACGAAATTGTGCGAAACCACCCCAAACATGAGTTTTGGACCTAAAGTAGTGGATTGGGCATGTTCGTTGCAAAAACAAACAAATGGTTCCAGTGGCAAAAACTCGTGCTTTGTATGCACCCGACTCCCGTTTTTGGAATTGGTGACGTGCGATAACGAAATTGTGCGAAACCACCCCAAACATGAGTTTTGGACCTAAAGTAGTGGATTGGGCATGTTCGTTGCAAAAACGAAGAAATGGTTCCGGTGGCAAAAACTCGTGCTTTTATGCACCCCGATACCCGTTTTTGGAATGGGTGACATGCGACAACGAAATTGCGCAAAACCACCTCAAACATGAGTTTTGGACCTAAAGTAGTGGATTGGGCATGTTCGTTGCGAAAAATGAAGAAATGGTTCCGGTGGCAAAAACTCGTGCTTTGTATGCACCCCGACACCCGTTTTCGGAATGCGTGACGTGCGGCAACGAAATTGCGCGAAACCACCCCAAACATGAGTTTTCGACCTAAAGTAGTGGATTGGGAATGTTCGTTGCGAAAAAGGAAGAAATGGTTCCGGTGGCAAAAACTCGTGCTTTGTATGCCCGACAACCGTTTTCGGAATGGGTGACGTGCGACAACGAAATTGAGCGAAACCACCCCAAACATGAGTTTTGGACCTAAAGTAGTGGATTGGGCATGTTCGTTGCAAAAAACGAAGAAATGGTTCCGGTGGCAAAAACTCGTGCTTTGTATGCAACCCGACACCCGTTTTCGGAATGGGTGACGTGCGACAACAAAATTGTGTGAAACCACCCCAAACATGAGTTTTGGATCTAAAGTAGTGGATTGGGCATGTTCGTTGCGAAAAACGAAGAAATCGTTCCGGTGGCAAAAACTCGTGCTTTGTATGCACCCCGACACCCGTTTTCGGAATGGGTGACGTGCGGCAACGAAATTGCGTGAAACCACCCCAAACATGAGTTTTGGACCTAAAGTAGTGGATTGGGCATGTTCATTGCGAAAAACGAAGAAATGGTTCCGGTGGCAAAAACTCGTGCTTTGTATGCACTCGACACCCGTTTTCAGATGGGTGACGTGCGACAACGAAAATGTGCGAAACCACCCCAAACATGAGTTTTGGCCCTAAAGTAGTGGATTGGGCATGTTCGTTGCAAAAACGAAGAAATGGTTCCGGTGGCAAAAACTCGTGCTTTTATGCACCCGACACCTCTTTTCGGAATGGGTGACGTGCGGCAACGAAATTGCGCGAAACCACCCTAAATATGAGTTTTGGACCCAAAGTAGTGGATTGGGCATGTTCGTTGCGAAAAACGAAGAAATGGTTCCGGTGGCAAAAACTCGTGCTTTGTATACACCGCGGCAACAGTTTTCAGAATGGGTGACGTGCGACAACGAAATTGCGCGAAACCACCCCAAACATGAGTTTTGGACCTAAATTAGTGGATTGGGCATTTTGTTGTGAAAAACGAAGAAATGGTTTCGGTGGCAAAAACTCGTGCTTTGTGCCCGACACCTGTTTTAGGAACGGGTGACGTGCGACAACGAAATTGCGCGAAACCATCCCAAACATGAGTTTTGGACCTAAAGTAGTGGATTGGGCATGTTCGTTGCGAAAAATGAAGAAATGGTTCCGGTGGAAAAAAAACTCGTGCATTGTATGCACCCCGACACCCTTTTTCGGAATGGGTGACGTGCGACAACGAAATTGCGAGAAACCACCCCAAACATGAGTTTTGGACCTAAAGTAGTGGATTGGGCAAGTTCGTTGCGAAAAATAAAGAAATGGTTCTGGTGGCAACAACTCGTGCTTTTACGGACCCGACACCCGTTTTCGGAATGGGTGACGCGCGACAACGAAATTGCGCGAAACCACCCCAAACAAGAGTTTTGGACCTAAAGTAGTGGATTGGACATGTTCGTTGCGAAAAACGAAGAAATGGTTCCGGTGGCAAAAACTTGTGCTTCGTATGCACCCTGACAACCGTTTTCATAATGGGTGACGTGCGACAACGAAATTGCGCGAAGCCACCCCAAACATGAGTTTTGGACCTAAAGTAGTGGATTGGGCTTGTTCGTTGCGAAAAACGAAGAAATGGTTCTGGTGGCAAAAACTCATGCTTTGTATGCACCCGACACCCGTTTTCGGAATGGGTGATGTTCGACAACGAAATTGCGTGAAACCGCCCAAACATGAGTTTTGGACCTAAAATAGTGAATTGGGCATGTTCATTGCGAAAAACGAAGAAATGGTTCTGGTGGCTAAAACTAGTGCTTTGTATGCACCCCGACAACCGTTTTCAGAATGGGTGACGTGCGGCAACAAAATTGTGCGAAACCATCCCAAACATGAGTTTTGGACCTAAAGTAGTGGATTGGGCATGTTCATTGCGAAAAACGAAGAAATGGTTCCGGTGGCAAAAACTTGTGCTTCGTATGCACCCTGACAACCGTTTTCATAATGGGTGACGTGCGACAACGAAATTGCGCGAAGCCACCCCAAACATGAGTTTTGGACCTAAAGTAGTGGATTGGGCTTGTTCGTTGCGAAAAACGAAGAAATGGTTCTGGTGGCAAAAACTCATGCTTTGTATGCACCCGACACCCGTTTTCGGAATGGGTGATGTTCGACAACGAAATTGCGTGAAACCGCCCAAACATGAGTTTTGGACCTAAAATAGTGAATTGGGCATGTTCATTGCGAAAAACGAAGAAATGGTTCCGGTGGCTAAAACTAGTGCTTTGTATGCACCCCGACAACCGTTTTCAGAATGGGTGACGTGCGGCAACAAAATTGTGCGAAACCATCCCAAACATGAGTTTTGGACCTAAAGTAGTGGATTGGGCATGTTCATTGCGAAAAACGAAGAAATGGTTCCGGTGGCAAAAACTCGTGCTTTGTATGCACTCGACACCCGTTTTCGGAATCGGTGACGTGCGACAACGAAATTGTGCGAAACCACCCCAAACATGAGTTTTGGACCTAAAGTAGTGGATTGGGCATGTTCGTTGCAAAAACAAAGAAATGGTTCCGGTGGCAAAAACTCGTGCTTTGTATGCACCCGACTCCCGTTTTTGGAATTGGTGACGTGCGATAACGAAATTGTGCGAAACCACCCCAAACATGAGTTTTGGACCTAAAGTAGTGGATTGGGCATGTTCGTTGCAAAAACGAAGAAATGGTTCCGGTGGCAAAAACTCGTGCTTTTATGCACCCCGATACCCGTTTTTGGAATGGGTGACATGCGACAACGAAATTGCGCAAAACCACCTCAAACATGAGTTTTGGACCTAAAGTAGTGGATTGGGCATGTTCGTTGCGAAAAATGAAGAAATGGTTCCGGTGGCAAAAACTCGTGCTTTGTATGCACCCCGACACCCGTTTTCGGAATGCGTGACGTGCGGCAACGAAGTTGCGCGAAACCACCCCAAACATGAGTTTTCGACCTAAAGTAGTGGATTGGGAATGTTCGTTGCGAAAAAGGAAGAAATGGTTCCGGTGGCAAAAACTCGTGCTTTGTATGCCCGACAACCGTTTTCGGAATGGGTGACGTGCGACAATGAAATTGCGCGAAACCACCCCAAACATGAGTTTTGGACCTAAAGTAGTGGATTGGGCATGTTCGTTGCAAAAAACGAAGAAATGGTTCCGGTGGCAAAAACTCGTGCTTTGTATGCAACCCGACACCCGTTTTCGGAATGGGTGACGTGCGACAACAAAATTGCGTGAAACCACCCCAAACATGAGTTTTGGATCTAAAGTAGTGGATTGGGCATGTTCGTTGCGAAAAACGAAGAAATCGTTCCGGTGGCAAAAACTCGTGCTTTGTATGCACCCCGACACCCGTTTTCGGAATGGGTGACGTGCGGCAACGAAATTGCGTGAAACCACCCCAAACATGAGTTTTGGACCTAAAGTAGTGGATTGGGCATGTTCATTGCGAAAAACGAAGAAATGGTTCCGGTGGCAAAAACTCGTGCTTTGTATGCACTCGACACCCGTTTTCGGATGGGTGACGTGCGACAACGAAAATGTGCGAAACCACCCCAAACATGAGTTTTGGCCCTAAAGTAGTGGATTGGGCATGTTCGTTGCAAAAACGAAGAAATGGTTCCGGTGGCAAAAACTCGTGCTTTTATGCACCCCGACACCTCTTTTCGGAATGGGTGACGTGCGGCAACGAAATTGCGCGAAACCACCCTAAATATGAGTTTTGGACCTAAAGTAGTGGATTGGGCATGTTCGTTGCGAAAAACGAAGAAATGGTTCCGGTGGCAAAAACTCGTGCTTTGTATACACCGCGGCAACAGTTTTCAGAATGGGTGACGTGCGACAACGAAATTGCGCGAAACCACCCCAAACATGAGTTTTGGACCTAAATTAGTGGATTGGGCATTTTGTTGTGAAAAACGAAGAAATGGTTTCGGTGGCAAAAACTCGTGCTTTGTATGCCCGACACCTGTTTTAGGAACGGGTGACGTGCGACAACGAAATTGCGCGAAACCATCCCAAACATGAGTTTTGGACCTAAAGTATTGGATTGGGCATGTTCGTTGCGAAAAATGAAGAAATGGTTCCGGTGGAAAAAAAAACTCGTGCATTGTATGCACCCCGACACCCTTTTTCGGAATGGGTGACGTGCGACAACGAAATTGCGAGAAACCACCCCAAACATGAGTTTTGGACCTAAAGTAGTGGATTGGGCAAGTTCGTTGCGAAAAATAAAGAAATGGTTCCGGTGGCAACAACTCGTGCTTTTACGGACCCGACACCCGTTTTCGGAATGGGTGACGCGCGACAATGAAATTGCGCGAAACCACCCCAAACATGAGTTTTGGACCTAAAGTGGTGGATTGGACATGTTCGTTGCGAAAAACGAAGAAATGGTTCCGGTGGCAAAAACTTGTGCTTCGTATGCACCCTGACAACCGTTTTCATAATGGGTGACGTGCGACAACGAAATTGCGCGAAGCCACCCCAAACATGAGTTTTGGACCTAAAGTAGTGGATTGGGCATTGTTCGTTGCGAAAAACGAAGAAATGGTTCTGGTCGCAAAAACTCATGCTTTGTATGCACCCGACACCCGTTTTCGGAATGGGTGATGTTCGACAACGAAATTGCGTGAAACCGCCCAAACATGAGTTTTGGACCTAAAATAGTGAATTGGGCATGTTCATTGCGAAAAACGAAGAAATGGTTCTGGTGGCTAAAACTAGTGCTTTGTATGCACCCCGACAACCGTTTTCAGAATGGGTGACGTGCGGCAACAAAATTGTGCGAAACCATCCCAAACATGAGTTTTGGACCTAAAGTAGTGGATTGGGCATGTTCATTGCGAAAAACGAAGAAATGGTTCCGGTGGCAAAAACTCGTGCTTTGTATGCACTCGACACCCGTTTTCGGAATGGGTGACGTGCGACAACGAAATTGTGCGAAACCACCCCAAACATGAGTTTTGGACCTAAAGTAGTGGATTGGGCATGTTCGTTGCAAAAACAAAGAAATGGTTCCGGTGGCAAAAACTCGTGCTTTGTATGCACCCGACTCCCGTTTTTGGAATTGGTGACGTGCGATAACGAAATTGTGCGAAACCACCCCAAACATGAGTTTTGGACCTAAAGTAGTGGATTGGGCATGTTCGTTGCAAAAACGAAGAAATGGTTCCGGTGGCAAAAACTCGTGCTTTTATGCACCCCGATACCCGTTTTTGGAATGGGTGACATGCGACAACGAAATTGCGCAAAACCACCTCAAACATGAGTTTTGGACCTAAAGTAGTGGATTGGGCATGTTCGTTGCGAAAAATGAAGAAATGGTTCCGGTGGCAAAAACTCGTGCTTTGTATGCACCCCGACACCCGTTTTCGGAATGCGTGACGTGCGGCAACGAAATTGCGCGAAACCACCCCAAACATGAGTTTTCGACCTAAAGTAGTGGATTGGGAATGTTCGTTGCGAAAAAGGAAGAAATGGTTCCGGTGGCAAAAACTCGTGCTTTGTATGCACCGACAACCGTTTTCGGAATGGGTGACGTGCGACAACGAAATTGCGCGAAACCACCCCAAACATGAGTTTTGGACCTAAAGTAGTGGATTGGGCATGTTCGTTGCAAAAACGAAGAAATGGTTCCGGTGGCAAAAACTCGTGCTTTGTATGCACCCCGACACCCGTTTTCGGAATGGGTGACGTGCGACAACGAAAATTGCCTGAAACCACCCCAAACATGAGTTTTGGATCCTAAAGTAGTGGATTGGGCATGTTCGTTGCGAAAAACGAAGAAATCGGTTCCGGTGGCAAAAACTCGTGCTTTGTATGCACCCCGACACCCGTTTTCGGAATGGGTGACGTGCGGCAACGAAATTGCGTGAAACCACCCCAAACATGAGTTTTGGACCTAAAGTAGTGGATTGGGTATGTTCGTTGCGAAAAACAAAGAAATGGTTCCGGTGGCAAAAACTCGTGCTTTGTATGCACCCCGACAACCGTTTTCAGAATGGGTGACGTGCGACAACAAAATTGCGCGAAACCACCCCAAACATGAGTTTTGGACCTAAAGTAGTGGATTGGGCATGTTCATTGCGAAAAACGAAGAAATGGTTCCGGTGGCAAAAACTCGTGCTTTTATGCACCCGACAACTGTTTTCGAAATGGGTGACGTGCGGCAACAAAATTGCGCGAAACCACCCCAAACATGAGTTTTGGACCTAAAGTAGTGGATTGGGCATGTTCGTTGCGAAAAACAAAGAAATGGTTCCGGTGGCAAAAACTCGTGCTTTGTATACACCGCGGCAACCGTTTTCAGAATGGGTGACGTGCGACAACAAAATTGCGCGAAACCACCCCAAACATGAGTTTTGGACCTAAAGTAGTGGATTGGGCATTTCGTGGTGAAAAACGAAGAAATGGTTTCGGTGGCAAAAACTCGTGCTTTGTATGCACCCGACACCTGTTTTAGGAACGGGTGACGTGCGACAACGAAATCGCGCGAAACCATCCCAAACATGAGTTTTGGACCTAAAGTAGTGGATTGGGCATGTTCGTTGCGAAAAATGAAGAAATGGTTCCAGTGGCAAAAACTCGTGCATTGTATGCACCCCGACACCCTTTTTCGGAATGGGTGACGTGCGACAACGAAATTGCGAGAAACCACCCCAAACATGAGTTTTGGACCTAAAGTAGTGGATTGGGCATGTTCGTTGCGAAAAACGAAAGAAATGGTTCCGGTGGCAAAAACTTGTGCTTTGTATGCACCCGACACCCGTTTTCAGAATGGGTGACGTGCGACAACGAAATCGCGCGAAACCACCCCAAACATGAGTTTTGGACCTAAAGTAGTGGATTGGGCATGTTCGTTGCGAAAAATAAAGAAATGGTTCCGGTGGCAAAAACTCGTGCTTTTATGGACCCGACACCCGTTTTCGGAATGGGTGACGTGATGCAACGAAATTGCGCGAAACCACCCCAAACACGAGTTTTGGACCTAAAGTAGTGGATTGGGACATGTTCGTTGCGAAAAACGAAGAAATGGTTCCGGTGGCAAAAACTCGTGCTTTGTATGCACCCGACAACCGTTTTCAGAATGGGTGACGTGCGACAACGAAATTACGCGAAACCACCGCAAACATGAGTTTTGGACCTAAAGTAGTGGATTGGGCATGTTCGTTGCGAAAAACTAAGAAATGGTTCCTGGTGGCAAAAACTCATGCTTTGTATGCACCCGACACCCGTTTTCGGAATGGGTGACTGTGCGACAACGAAATTACGCGAAACCACCCCAAACATGAGTTTTGGACCTAAAGTAGTGGAATTGGGCATGTTCGTTGCGAAAAACGAAGAAATGGTTCCGGTGGCAAAAACTCGTGCTTTGTATGCACCCGACAACCGTTTTCAGAATGGGTGACGTGCGGCAACGAAATTGCGCGAAACCACCCCAAACATGAGTTTTGGACCTAAAGTAGTGGATTGGGCATGTTCATTGCGAAAAACGAAGAAATGGTTCCGGTGGCAAAAACTCGTGCTTTGTATGCACCTCGACACCCTTTTTCGGAATGGGTGACGTGCGACAACGAAATGTGCGAAACCATCCCAAACATGAGTTTTGGACCTAAAGTAGTGGATTGGGCATGTTCGTTGCGAAAAACTAAGAAATGGTTCCGGTGGCAAAAACTCGTGCTTTTATGGCACCCGACACCTCGTTTTCGGAATGGGTGACGTGCGGCAACGAAATTGCGCGAAACCACCCCAAACTATGACTTTTGGACCTAAAGTAGTGGATTGGGCATGTTCGTTGCGAAAAACGAAGAAATGGTTCCGGTGGCAAAAACTCGTGCTTTGTATAGCACCGCGGACAACATGTTTTCAGGAATGGGTGACTGTGCGACAACGAAATTAGCGCGAAACCACCCCAAACATGAGTTTTGGACCTAAAGTAGTGGATTGGGCATGTTCGTTGCTGAAAAACGAAGAAATGGTTTCGGTGGCAAAAACTCGTGCTTTGTATGCCCCGACAACCTGTTTTCAGGAATGGGTGACGTGCGACAACGAAATTGCGCGAAACCATCCCAAACATGAGTTTTGGACCTAAAGTAGTGGATTGGGCATGTTCGTTGCGAAAAATGAAGAAATGGTTCCGGTGGAAAAAATACTCGTGCATTGTATGCACCCCGACACCCTTTTTCGGAATGGGTGACGTGCGACAACGAAATTGCGAGAAACCACCCCAAACATGAGTTTTGGACCTAAAGTAGTGGATTGGGCAAGTTCGTTGCGAAAAATAAAGAAATGGTTCCGGTGGCAACAACTCGTGCTTTTACGGACCCGACACCCGTTTTCGGAATGGGTGACGCGCGACAACGAAATTGCGCGAAACCACCCCAAACATGAGTTTTGGACCTAAAGTAGTGGATTGGACATGTTCGTTGCGAAAAACGAAGAAATGGTTCCGGTGGCAAAAACTTGTGCTTCGTATGCACCCTGACAACCGTTTTCATAATGGGTGACGTGCGACAACGAAATTGCGCGAAGCCACCCCAAACATGAGTTTTGGACCTAAAGTAGTGGATTGGGCTTGTTCGTTGCGAAAAAACGAAGAAATGGTTCTGGTGGCAAAAACTCATGCTTTGTATGCACCCGACACCCGTTTTCGGAATGGGTGATGTTCGACAACGAAATTGCGTGAAACCGCCCAAACATGAGTTTTGGACCTAAAATAGTGAATTGGGCATGTTCATTGCGAAAAACGAAGAAATGGTTCCGGTGGCTAAAACTAGTGCTTTGTATGCACCCTGACAACCGTTTTCAGAATGGGTGACGTGCGGCAACAAAATTGTGCGAAACCATCCCAAACATGAGTTTTGGACCTAAAGTAGTGGATTCGGCATGTTCATTGCGAAAAACGAAGAAATGGTTCCGGTGGCAAAAACTCGTGCTTTGTATGCACTCGACACCCGATTTCGGAATCGGGTGACGTGCGACAACGAAATTGTGCGAAACCACCCCAAACATGAGTTTTGGACCTAAAGTAGTGGATTGGGCATGTTCGTTGCGAAAAACAAAGAAATGGTTCCGGTGGCAAAAACTCGTGCTTTGTATGCACCCGACACCCGTTTTAGGAATTGGTGACGTGCGATAACGAAATTGTGCGAAACCACCCCAAACATGAGTTTTGGACCTAAAGTAGTGGATTGGGCATGTTCGTTGCAAAAAATGAAGAAATGGTTCCGGTGGCAAAAACTCGTGCTTTTATGCACCCGATACCCGTTTTCGGAATGGGTGACAGTGCGACAACGAAATTGCGCAGAAACCACCCTCAAACATGAGTTTTGGATCCTAAAGTAGTGGATTGGGCATGTTCGTTGCGAAAAATGAAGAAATGGTTCCGGTGGCAAAAACTCGTGCTTTGTATGCACCCCGACACCCAGTTTTCGGAATGCGTGACGTGCGGACAACGAAATTGCGCGAAACCACCCCAAACATGAGTTTTCGACCTAAAGTAGTGGATTGGGAATGTTCGTTGCGAAAAAGGAAGAAATGATTCCGGTGGCAAAAACTCGTGCTTTGTATGCACCCGACAACCGTTTTCGGAATGGGTGACGTGCGACAACGAAATTAGCGCGAAACCACCCCAAACATGAGTTTTGGACCTAAAGTAGTGGATTGGGCATGTTCGTTGCGAAAAAACGAAGAAATGGTTCCGGTGGCAAAAACTTCGTGCTTTGTATGCACCCGACACCCAGTTTTCGGAATGGGTGACGTGCGACAACGAAATTGCGAGAAACCACCCCAAAGCATGAGTTTTGGACCTAAAGTAGTGGATTGGGCATGTTCGTTGCGAAAAACGAAGAAATGGTTCCGGTGGCAAAAACTCGTGCTTTGTATGCACCGACAACCGTTTTCAGGAATGGGTGACGTGCGAACAACGAAAATTGCGTGAAAACCACCCAAACATGAGTTTTGGACCTAAATGTAGTGGATTGGGCATGTTCGTTGCGAAAAACGAAGAAATGGTTCCAGTGGCAAAAACTCGTGCTTTGTATGCACCTCGACACCCTTTTTCGCAATGGGTGACGTGCAACAACGAAATTGCGAGAAACCACCCCAAACATGAGTTTCGGAACTAAAGTAGTGGATTGGGCATGTTCGTTGCGAAAAACAAAGAAAAGGTTCCGGTGGCAAAAACTCGTGCTTTATGCACCCGACACCCGTTTTTGGAATGGGTGACGTGCGGCAACGAAATTGCGCGAAACCACCCCAAACATGAGTTTTGGACCTAAAGTAGTGGATTGGGCATGTTCGTTGTGAAAAAAGAAGAAATGGTTCCGGTGGCAAAAACTTGTGCTTTTATGCACCCGACACCAGTTTTCGGAATGGGTGACGTGCGGCAACGAAGTTGCGCGAAACCACCCCAAACATGAGTTTTGGACCTAAAGTAGTGGATTGGGCATATTCGTTGCGAAAAATGAAGAAATGGTTCCAGTGGCAAAAACTCGTGCTTTGTATGCACCCGACACCCGTTTTCGGAATGGGTGACGTGCGGCAACGAAATTGTGCGAAACCACCCCAAACATGAGCTTTTGGACCTAAAGTAGTAGATTGGGCATGTTCGTCTGCGAAAAACGAAAAAAATGGTTCCGGGCGCAAAAACTCGTGCTTTGTATGCACCCCGACAACCGTTTTCAGAATGGGTGACGTGCGACAACGAAATTGCGCGAAACCACCCCAAACATGAGTTTTGGTACCTAAAGTAGTGGATTGGGCATGTTCGTTGCGAAAAACGAAGAAATGGTTCCAGTGGCAAAAACTCGTGCTTTGTATGCACCCGACACCCGTTTTAGGAATGGGTGACGTGCGACAACGAAATTGCGCGAAACCACCCAAACAAGAGTTTTGGACCTAAAGTAGTGGATTGGGCATGTTCGTTGCGAAAAACGAAGAAAATGGTTCCAGTGGCAAAAACTCGTGCTTTGTATGCTCCCCGACACCCATTTTCGGAATGGGTGACGTGCGACAACGAAATTGCGAGAAACCACCCCAAACATGAGTTTTGGACCTAAAGTAGTGGATTGGGCATGTTCGTTGCGAAAAACGAAGAAATGGTTACGGTGGCAAAAACTCGTGCTTTTATGCACCCGACACCCGTTTTCGGAATGGGTGACGTGCGACAACGAAATTGTGCGAAACCACCCCAAACATGAGTTTTGGACCTAAAGTAGTGGACTTGAGCATGTTCGTTGCGAAAAACGAAGAAATGGTTCCGGTGGCAAAAACTCGTGCTTTGTATGCACCCCGACACCTTTTTCGGAATGGGTGACGTGCGACAACGAAATTGCGAGAAACCACCCCAAACATGAATTTTGGACCTAAAGTAGTGGATTGGGCATGTTCGTTGCGAAAAACGAAGAAATGGTTCCGGTGGCAAAAACTCGTGCTTTTATGCACCCGACACCCGTTTTCGGAATGGGTGACGTGCGACAACGAAATTGCGTGAAACCACCCCAAACATGAGTTTTGGACCTAAAGTAGTGGATTGGGCATGTTCGTTGCGAAAAACGAAGAAATGGTTCCGGTGGCAAAAACTCGTGCTTTTATGCACCCCAACAACCGTTTTCAGAATGGGTAACGTGCGGCAACGAAATTGCGCGAAACCACCCCAAACATGAGTTTTGGACCTAAAGTAGTGGATTGGGCATGTTCGTTGCGAAAAACGAAGAAATGGTTCCGGTGGCAAAAACTCGTGCTTTGTATGCACCCCGACACCCATTTTCGGAATGGGTGACGTGCGACAACGAAATTGCGAGAAACCACCCCAAACATGAGTTTTGGACCTAAAGTAGTGGATTGGGCAGTGTTCGTTGCGAAAAACGAAGAAATGGTTCCGGTGGCAAAAACTCGTGCTTTTATGCACCCGACACCCGTTTTCGGAATGGGTGACGTGTGACAACGAAATTGCGCGAAACCACCCAAACATGAGTTTTGGACCTAAAGTAGTGGATTGGGCATGTTCGTTGCGAAAAACGAAGAAATGGTTCCGGTGGCAAAAACTCGTGCTTTGTATGCACCCCGACACCCTTTTTCGCAATGGGTGACGTGCGACAACGAAATTGCGAGAAACCACCCGAAACATGAGTTTTGGAACTAAAGTAGTGGATTGGGCATGTTCGTTGCGAAAAACAAAGAAAAGGTTCCGGTGGCAAAAACTCGTGCTTTATGCACCCGACACCCGTTTTTGGAATGGGTGACGTGCGGCAACGAAATTGCGCGAAACCACCCCAAACATGAGTTTTGGACCTAAAGTAGTGGATTGGGCATGTTCGTTGTGAAAAAAGAAGAAATGGTTCCGGTGGCAAAAACTTGTGCTTTTAGGCACCCGACACCAGTTTTCGGAATGGGTGACGTGCGGCAACGAAGTTGCACGAAACCACCCCAAACATGAGTTTTGGACCTAAAGTAGTGGATTGGGCATATTCGTTGCGAAAAATGAAGAAATGGTTCCAGTGGCAAAAACTCGTGTTTTGTATGCACCCGACACCCGTTTTCGGAATGGGTGACGTGCGGCAACGAAATTGCGCGAAACCACCCCAAACATGAGTTTTGGACCTAAAGTAGTAGATTGGGCATGTTCGTCGCGAAAAACGAAAAAAATGGTTCCGGGCGCAAAAACTCGTGCTTTGTATGCACCCCGACAACCGTTTTCAGAATGGGTGACGTGCGACAACGAAATTGCGCGAAACCACCCCAAACATGAGTTTTGGACCTAAAGTAGTGGATTGGGCATGTTCGTTGCGAAAAACGAAGAAATGGTTCCAGTGGCAAAAACTCGTGCTTTGTATGCACCCGACACACGTTTTAGGAATGGGTGACGTGCGACCACGAAATTGCGCGAAACCACCCAAACAAGAGTTTTGGACCTAAAGTAGTGGATTGGGCATGTTCGTTGCGAAAAACGAAGAAAAGGTTCTAGTGGCAAAAACTCGTGCTTTGTATGCACCCCGACACCCATTTTCGGAATGGGTGACGTGCGACAACGAAATTGCGAGAAACCACCCCAAACATGAGTTTTGGACCTAAAGTAGTGGATTGGGCATGTTCGTTGCGAAAAACGAAGAAATGGTTACGGTGGCAAAAACTCGTGCTTTTATCACCCGACACCCGTTTTTGGAATGGGTGACGTGCGACAACGAAATTGCGCGAAACCACCCCAAACATGAGTTTTGGACCTAAAGTAGTGGACTGAGCATGTTCGTTGCGAAAAACGAAGAAATGGTTCCGGTGGCAAAAACTCGAGCTTTGTATGCACCCCGACACCCGTTTTCGGAATGGGTGACGTGCGACAACGAAATTGCGAGAAACCACCCCAAACATGAATTTTGGACCTAAAGTAGTGGATTGGGCATGTTCGTTGCAAAAAACGAAAAAATGGTTCCGGTGGCAAAAACTCGTGCTTTTATGCACCCGACACCCGTTTTCGGAATGGGTGACGTGCGACAACGAAATTGCGTGAAACCACCCCAAACATGAGTTTTGGACCTAAAGTAGTGGATTGGGCATGTTCGTTGCGAAAAACGAAGAAATGGTTCCGGTGGCAAAAACTCGTGCTTTTATGCACCCCGACAACCGTTTTCAGAATGGGTGACGTGCGGCAACGAAATTGAGCGAAACCACCCCAAACATGAGTTTTGGACCTAAAGTAGTGGATTGGGCATGTTCGTTGCGAAAAACGAAGAAATGGTTCCGGTGGCAAAAACTCGTGCTTTGTATGCACCCCGACACCCATTTTCGGAATGGGTGACGTGCGACAATGAAATTGCGAGAAACCACCCCAAACATGAGTTTTGGACCTAAAGTAGTGGATTCGGCGTCTTCGTTGCGAAAAACGAAGAAATGGTTCCGGTGGCAAAAACTCGTGCTTTTATGCACCCGACACCCGTTTTCGGAATGGGTGACGTGCGACAACGAAATTGCGCGAAACCACCCAAACATGAGTTTTGGACCTAAAGTAGTGGATTGGGCATGTTCGTTGCGAAAAACGAAGAAATGGTTCCGGTGGCAAAAACTCGTGCTTTGTATGCACCCCGACACCCTTTTTCGGAATGGGTGACGTGCGACAACGAAATTGCGAGAAACCACCCCAAACATGAGTTTTGGAACTAAAGTAGTGGATTGGGCATGTTCGTTGCGAAAAACAAAGAAAAGGTTCCGGTGGCAAAAACTCGTGCTTCGTATGCACCCCGCACCCGTTTTTGGAATGGGTGACGTGCGACAACGAAATTGCGCGAAACCACCCCAAACATGAGTTTTGGACCTAAAGTAGTGGATTGGGCATGTTCGTTACGAAAAACGAAGAAATGGTTCCGGTGGCAAAAACTCGTGCTTTTATGCACCCGACACCCGTTTTCGGAATGGGTGACGTGTGGCAACGAAGTTGCGCGAAACCACCCCAAACATGAGTTTTGGACCTAAAGTAGTGGATTGGGCATATTCGTTGCGAAAAATGAAGAAATGGTTCCGGTGGCAAAAACTCGTGCTTTGTATGCACCCGACACCCGTTTTCGGAATGGGTGACGTGCGACAACGAAATTGCGAGAAACCACCCCAAACATGAATTTTGGACCTAAAGTAGTGGATTGGGCATGTTCGTTGCGAAAAAACGAAAAAATGGTTCCGGTGGCAAAAACTCGTGCTTTTATGCACCCGACACCCGTTTTCGGAATGGGTGACGTGCGACAACGAAATTGCGTGAAACCACCCCAAACATGAGTTTTGGACCTAAAGTAGTGGATTGGGCATGTTCGTTGCGAAAAACGAAGAAATGGTTCCGGTGGCAAAAACTCGTGCTTTTATGCACCCCAACAACCGTTTTCAGAATGGGTAACGTGCGGCAACGAAATTGCGCGAAACCACCCCAAACATGAGTTTTGGACCTAAAGTAGTGGATTGGGCATGTTCGTTGCGAAAAACGAAGAAATGGTTCCGGTGGCAAAAACTCGTGCTTTGTATGCACCCCGACACCCATTTTCGGAATGGGTGACGTGCGACAACGAAATTGCGAGAAACCACCCCAAACATGAATTTTGGACCTAAAGTAGTGGATTGGGCATGTTCGTTGCAAAAAACGAAAAAATGGTTCCGGTGGCAAAAACTCGTGCTTTTATGCACCCGACACCCGTTTTCGGAATGGGTGACGTGCGACAACGAAATTGCGTGAAACCACCCCAAACATGAGTTTTGGACCTAAAGTAGTGGATTGGGCATGTTCGTTGCGAAAAAACGAAGAAATGGTTCCGGTGGCAAAAACTCGTGCTTTTATGCACCCCGACAACCGTTTTCAGAATGGGTGACGTGCGGCAACGAAATTGAGCGAAACCACCCCAAACATGAGTTTTGGACCTAAAGTAGTGGATTGGGCATGTTCGTTGCGAAAAACGAAGAAATGGTTCCGGTGGCAAAAACTCGTGCTTTGTATGCACCCCGACACCCATTTTCGGAATGGGTGACGTGCGACAATGAAATTGCGAGAAACCACCCCAAACATGAGTTTTGGACCTAAAGTAGTGGATTCGGCGTCTTCGTTGCGAAAAACGAAGAAATGGTTCCGGTGGCAAAAACTCGTGCTTTTATGCACCCGACACCCGTTTTCGGAATGGGTGACGTGCGACAACGAAATTGCGCGAAACCACCCAAACATGAGTTTTGGACCTAAAGTAGTGGATTGGGCATGTTCGTTGCGAAAAACGAAGAAATGGTTCCGGTGGCAAAAACTCGTGCTTTGTATGCACCCCGACACCCTTTTTCGGAATGGGTGACGTGCGACAACGAAATTGCGAGAAACCACCCCAAACATGAGTTTTGGAACTAAAGTAGTGGATTGGGCATGTTCGTTGCGAAAAACAAAGAAAAGGTTCCGGTGGCAAAAACTCGTGCTTCGTATGCACCCCGCACCCGTTTTTGGAATGGGTGACGTGCGACAACGAAATTGCGCGAAACCACCCCAAACATGAGTTTTGGACCTAAAGTAGTGGATTGGGCATGTTCGTTACGAAAAACGAAGAAATGGTTCCGGTGGCAAAAACTCGTGCTTTTATGCACCCGACACCCGTTTTCGGAATGGGTGACGTGTGGCAACGAAGTTGCGCGAAACCACCCCAAACATGAGTTTTGGACCTAAAGTAGTGGATTGGGCATATTCGTTGCGAAAAATGAAGAAATGGTTCCGGTGGCAAAAACTCGTGCTTTGTATGCACCCGACACCCGTTTTCGGAATGGGTGACGTGCGACAACGAAATTGCGAGAAACCACCCCAAACATGAATTTTGGACCTAAAGTAGTGGATTGGGCATGTTCGTTGCGAAAAACGAAAAAATGGTTCCGGTGGCAAAAACTCGTGCTTTTATGCACCCGACACCCGTTTTCGGAATGGGTGACGTGCGACAACGAAATTGCGTGAAACCACCCCAAACATGAGTTTTGGACCTAAAGTAGTGGATTGGGCATGTTCGTTGCGAAAAACGAAGAAATGGTTCCGGTGGCAAAAACTCGTGCTTTTATGCACCCCAACAACCGTTTTCAGAATGGGTAACGTGCGGCAACGAAATTGCGCGAAACCACCCCAAACATGAGTTTTGGACCTAAAGTAGTGGATTGGGCATGTTCGTTGCGAAAAACGAAGAAATGGTTCCGGTGGCAAAAACTCGTGCTTTGTATGCACCCCGACACCCATTTTCGGAATGGGTGACGTGCGACAACGAAATTGCGAGAAACCACCCCAAACATGAGTTTTGGACCTAAAGTAGTGGATTGGGCGTGTTCGTTGCGAAAAACGAAGAAATGGTTCCGGTGGCAAAAACTCGTGCTTTTATGCACCCGACACCCGTTTTCGGAATGGGTGACGTGTGACAACGAAATTGCGCGAAACCACCCAAACATGAGTTTTGGACCTAAAGTAGTGGATTGGGCATGTTCGTTGCGAAAAACGAAGAAATGGTTCCGGTGGCAAAAACTCGTGCTTTGTATGCACCCCGACACCCTTTTTCGCAATGGGTGACGTGCGACAACGAAATTGCGAGAAACCACCCGAAACATGAGTTTTGGAACTAAAGTAGTGGATTGGGCATGTTCGTTGCGAAAAACAAAGAAAAGGTTCCGGTGGCAAAAACTCGTGCTTTATGCACCCGACACCCGTTTTTGGAATGGGTGACGTGCGGCAACGAAATTGCGCGAAACCACCCCAAACATGAGTTTTGGACCTAAAGTAGTGGATTGGGCATGTTCGTTGTGAAAAAAGAAGAAATGGTTCCGGTGGCAAAAACTTGTGCTTTTATGCACCCGACACCAGTTTTCGGAATGGGTGACGTGCGGCAACGAAGTTGCACGAAACCACCCCAAACATGAGTTTTGGACCTAAAGTAGTGGATTGGGCATATTCGTTGCGAAAAATGAAGAAATGGTTCCAGTGGCAAAAACTCGTGTTTTGTATGCACCCGACACCCGTTTTCGGAATGGGTGACGTGCGGTAACGAAATTGCGCGAAACCACCCGAAACATGAGTTTTGGACCTAAAGTAGTAGATTGGGCATGTTCGTCGCGAAAAACGAAAAAAATGGTTCCGGGCGCAAAAACTCGTGCTTTGTATGCACCCCGACAACCGTTTTCAGAATGGGTGACGTGCGACAACGAAATTGCGCGAAACCACCCCAAACATGAGTTTTGGACCTAAAGTAGTGGATTGGGCATGTTCGTTTCGAAAAACGAAGAAATGGTTCCAGTGGCAAAAACTCGTGCTTTGTATGCACCCGGCACCCGTTTTAGGAATGGGTGACGTGCGACAACGAAATTGCGCGAAACCACCCAAACAAGAGTTTTGGACCTAAAGTAGTGGATTGGGCATGTTCGTTGCGAAAAACGAAGAAAAGGTTCTAGTGGCAAAAACTCGTGCTTTGTATGCACCCCGACACCCATTTTCGGAATGGGTGACGTGCGACAACGAAATTGCGAGAAACCACCCCAAACATGAGTTTTGGACCTAAAGTAGTGGATTGGGCATGTTCGTTGCGAAAAACGAAGAAATGGTTACGGTGGCAAAAACTCGTGCTTTTATCACCCGACACCCGTTTTTGGAATGGGTGACGTGCGACAACGAAATTGCGCGAAACCACCCCAAACATGAGTTTTGGACCTAAAGTAGTGGACTGAGCATGTTCGTTGCGAAAAACGAAGAAATGGTTCCGGTGGCAAAAACTCGAGCTTTGTATGCACCCCGACACCCGTTTTCGGAATGGGTGACGTGCGACAACGAAATTGCGAGAAACCACCCCAAACATGAATTTTGGACCTAAAGTAGTGGATTGGGCATGTTCGTTGCAAAAAACGAAAAAATGGTTCCGGTGGCAAAAACTCGTGCTTTTATGCACCCGACACCCGTTTTCGGAATGGGTGATGTGCGACAACGAAATTGCGTGAAACCACCCCAAACATGAGTTTTGGACCTAAAGTAGTGGATTGGGCATGTTCGTTGCGAAAAACGAAGAAATGGTTCCGGTGGCAAAAACTCGTGCTTTGTATGCACCCCGACAACCGTTTTCAGAATGGGTGACGTGCGGCAACGAAATTGAGCGAAACCACCCCAAACATGAGTTTTGGACCTAAAGTAGTGGATTGGGCATGTTCGTTGCGAAAAACGAAGAAATGGTTCCGGTGGCAAAAACTCGTGCTTTGTATGCACCCCGACACCCATTTTCGGAATGGGTGACGTGCGACAATGAAATTGCGAGAAACCACCCCAAACATGAGTTTTGGACCTAAAGTAGTGGATTCGGCGTCTTCGTTGCGAAAAACGAAGAAATGGTTCCGGTGGCAAAAACTCGTGCTTTTATGCACCCGACACCCGTTTTCGGAATGGGTGACGTGCGACAACGAAATTGCGCGAAACCACCCAAACATGAGTTTTGGACCTAAAGTAGTGGATTGGGCATGTTCGTTGCGAAAAACGAAGAAATGGTTCCGGTGGCAAAAACTCGTGCTTTGTATGCACCCCGACACCCTTTTTCGGAATGGGTGACGTGCGACAACGAAATTGCGAGAAACCACCCCAAACATGAGTTTTGGAACTAAAGTAGTGGATTGGGCATGTTCGTTGCGAAAAACAAAGAAAAGGTTCTGGTGGCAAAAACTCATGCTTCGTATGCACCCCGCACCCGTTTTTGGAATGGGTGACGTGCGGCAACGAAATTGCGCGAAACCACCCCAAACATGAGTTTTGGACCTAAAGTAGTGGATTGGGCATGTTCGTTACGAAAAACGAAGAAATGGTTCCGGTGGCAAAAACTCGTGCTTTTATGCACCCGACACCCGTTTTCGGAATGGGTGACGTGTGGCAACGAAGTTGCGCGAAACCACCCCAAACATGAGTTTTGGACCTAAAGTAGTGGATTGGGCATATTCGTTGCGAAAAATGAAGAAATGGTTCCGGTGGCAAAAACTCGTGCTTTGTATGCACCCGACACCCGTTTTCGGAATGGGTGACGCGCGACAACGAAATTGCGCGAAACCACCCCAAACATGAGTTTTGGACCTAAAGTAGTGGATTGGGCATGTTCGTTGCGAAAAACGAAGAAATGGTTCCGGTGGCAAAAACTCGTGCTTTGTATGCACCCCGACACCCGTTTTCGGAATGGGTGACGTGCGACAACGAAATTGCGAGAAACCACCCCAAACATGAGTTTTTGACCTAAGTAGTGGATTGGGCATGTTCGTTGCGAAAAACGAAGAAATGGTTCCGATGGCAAAAACTCGTGCTTTTATGCATCCGACACCCGTTTTTGGAATGGGTGACGTGCAGCAACGAAATTGCGCGAAACCACCCCAAACATGAGTTTCGGACCTAAAGTAGTGGATTGGGCATGTTCGTTGCGAAAAACGAAGAAATGGTTCCGGTGGCAAAAACTCGTGCTTTGTATGCACCCCCGACAACCGTTTTCAGAATGGGTGACGTGCGGCAACGAAATTCCGCGAAACCACCCCAAACATGTGTTTTGGACCTAAAGTAGTGGATTGGGCATGTTCGTTGCGAAAAATGAAGAAATGGTACCGGTGGCAAAAACTCGTGCTTTGTATGCACCCCGACACCCGTTTTCGGAATGGGTGACGTGCGACAACGAAATTGCGAGAAACCACCCCAAACATGAGTTTTGGACCAAAAGTAGTGGATTGGGCATGTTCGTTGCGAAAAACGAAGAAATGGTTCCGGTGGCAAAAACTCGTGCTTTGTATGCACCCTGACACCCGTTTTCGGAATGGGTGACGTGCGACAACGAAATTGTGCGAAACCACCCCAAACATGAGTTTTGGACCTAAAGTAGAGGATTAGGCATGTTCGTTGCGAAAAACGAAGAAATGGTTCCGGTGGCAAAAACTCGTGCTTTGTATGCACCCCGACACCCGTTTTTGGAATGGGTGACGTGCGGCAACGAAATTGCGCGAAACCACCCCAAACATGAGTTTTGGACCTTAAGTAGTGGATTGGGCATGTTCGTTGCGAAAAACGAAGAAATGGTTCCGGTGGCAAAAACTCGTGCTTTGTATGCACTCGACACCCGTTTTCGGAATGGGTGACGTGCGACAACGAAATTACGCGAAACCACCCCAAACATGAGTTTTGGACCTAAAGTAGTGAATTGGGCATGTTCGTTGCGAAGAACGAAGAAATGGTTTCGGTGGCAAAAACACGTGCTTTGTATGCACCCGACAACCGTTTTCAGAATGGGTGACGTGCGGCAACGAAATTGCGCGAAACTACCTCAAACATGAGTTTTGGACCTAAACTAGTGGATTGGGCATGTTCGCTGCGAAAAACGAAGAAATGGTTCCGGAGGCAAAAACTCAGGCTTTGTATGCACCCGACACCCGTTTTAGGAATTGGTGACGTGCGACAACGAAATTGTGCGAAACCACCCCAAACATGAGTTTTGGACCTAAAGTAGTGGATTGGGCATGTTCGTTGCAAAAACGAAGAAATGGTTCCGGTGGCAAAAACTCGTGCTTTTATGCACCCCGATACCCATTTTTGGAATGGGTGACGTGCGACAACGAAATTGCGCGAAACCACCTCAAACATGAGTTTTGGACCTAAAGTAGTGGATTGGGCATCTTCTTTGCAAAAACGAAGAAATGGTTCTGGTGAAAAAAACTCGTGCTTTGTATGCACCCCGACAACCGTTTTCAGAATGGGTGACGTGCGGCAACGAAATTCTGCGAAACTACCCCAAACATGAGTTTTGGACCTAAAGTAGTGGATTCGGCATGTTCGTTGCGAAAAATGAAGAAATGGTACCGGTGGCAAAAACTCGTGCTTTGTATGCACCCCGACACCCGTTTTCGGAATGGGTGACGTGCGACAACGAAATTGCAAGAAACCACCCCAAACATGAGTTTTGGACCTAAGTAGTGGATTGGGCATGTTCGTTGCGAAAAACGAAGAAATGGTTCCGGTGGCAAAAACTCGTGCTTTTATGCACCCGACACCCGTTTTCGGAATGGGTGACGTGCAGCAACGAAATTGCGCGAAACCACCCCAAACATGAGTTTCAGACCTAAAGTAGTGGATTGGGCATGTTCGTTGCGAAAAACGAAGAAATGGTTCCGGTGGCAAAAACTCGTGCTTTGTATGCACCCCGACAACCGTTTTCAGAATGGGTGACGTGCGGCAACGAAAGTCCGCGAAACCACCCCAAACATGAGTTTTGGACCTAAAGTAGTGGATTGGGCATGTTCGTTGCGAAAAATGAAGAAATGGTACCGGTGGCAAAAACTCGTGCTTTGTATGCACCCAACACCCGTTTTCGGAATGGGTGACGTGCGACAACGAAATTGCGCGAAACCACCCCAAACATGAGTTTTGGACCTAAAGTAGTGGATTGGGCATGTTCGTTGCGAAAAACGAAGAAATGGTTCCGGTGGCAAAAACTCGTGCTTTGTACGCACCCCGACTCCTGTTTTCGGAATGGGTGACGTGCGACAACAAAATTGCGCGAAACCACCCCAAACATGAGTTTTGGACCCAAAGTAGTGGATTGGGCATGTTCGTTGCGAAAAACGAAGAAATGGTTCCGGTGGCAAAAACTCGTGCTTTGTATGCACCCGACACCCGTTTTTGGAATGGGTGACGTGCGACAACGAAATTATGCGAAACCACCCCAAACACGAGTTTTGGACATAAATTAGTGGATTGGGCATGTTCGTTGCAAAAACGAAGAAATGGTTCTGGTGGCAAAAACTCGTGCTTTGTATGCACCCGACACCCGTTTTCGGAATGGGTGACGTGCGATAACGAAATTGCGCGAAACCACATCAAACATGAGTTTTGGACCTAAAGTAGTGGATTGGGCATGTTCGTTGCGAAAAACGAAGAAATGGTTCCGGTGGCAAAAACTCGTGCTTTGTATGCACCCGACACCCGTTTTCGGAATGGGTGACGTGCGATAACGAAATTGCGCGAAACCAACCCAAACATGAGTTTTGGACCTAAAGTAGTGGATTGGGCATGTTCGTTGCGAAAAACGAAGAAATGGTTCCGGTGGCAAAAACTAGTGCTTTGTATGCACCCGACACCCGTTTTTGGAATGGGTGACGTGCGACAACGAAATTATGCGAAACCACCCCAAACTTGAGTTTTGGACATAAATTAGTGGATTGGGCATGTTCGTTGCAAAAACGAAGAAATGGTTCCGGTGGCAAATACTCGTGCTTTTATGCACCCCGATACCCGTTTTTGGAATGGGTGACGTGCGACAACGAAATTGCGCGAAACCACATCAAACATGAGTTTTGGACCTAAAGTAGTGGATTGGGCATGTTCGTTGCGAAAAACGAAGAAATGGTTCCGGTGGCAAAAACTCGTGCTTTGTACGCAACCCGACACCCGTTTTCGGAATGGGTGACGTGCGACAACAAAATTGCGTGAAACCACCCCAAACGTGAGTTTTGGAACTAAAGTAGTGGATTGGGCATGTTCGTTGCGAAAAACGAAGAAATGGATCCGGTGGCAAAAACTCGTGCTTTGTATGTACCCTGACAACCGTTTTTAGAATCGGTGACGTGCGGCAACAAAATTGCGCGAAACCACCCCAAATATGAGTTTTGGACCTAAAGTAGTGGATTGGGCATGTTCGTTGCGAAAAACGAAGAAATGGTTCTGGTGGCAAAAACTCGTGCTTTGTATGCACCCGACACCCGTTTTCGGAATGGGTGACGTGCTATAACGAAATTGCGCGAAACCAACCCAAACATGAGTTTTGGACCTAAAGTAGTGGATTGGGCATGTTCGTTGCGAAAAACGAAGAAATGGTTCCATGGCAAAAACTCATGCTTTGTATGCACCCCGACACCCGTTTTGGGAATGGCTGATGTGCGACAACGAAATTGCGCGAAACCACCCCAAACATGAGTTTTGGACCTAAAGTAGTGGATTGGGCATGTTCGTTGCGAAAAACGAAGAAATGGTTCTGGTGGCAAAAACTCGTGCTTTGTATGCACCGACAACCGTTTTCAGAATGGGTGACGTGCGACAACGAAATTTCGTGAAACCACCCCAAACATGAGTTTTGGACCTAAAGTAGTGGATTGGGCATGTTCGTTGCGAAAAACGAAGAAATGGTTACGGTGACAAAAACTAGTGCTTTGTATGCACCCGACACGTGTTTTCGGAATGGGTGATGTGCGACAACGAAATTACGCGAAACCACCCCAAACATGAGTTTTGGACCTAAAGTAGTGAATTGGGCATGTTCGTTGAGAAAAACGAAGAAATGGTTCCGGTGGCAAAAACACGTGCTTTGTATGCACCCCGACAACCGTTTTCAGAATGGGTGACGTGCGGCAACGAAATTGCGCGAAACCACCCCAAACATGAGTTTTGGACCTAAAGTAGTAGATTGGGCATGTTCGTTACGAAAAATGAAGAAATGGTTTCGGTGGAAAAAACTCGTGCTTTGTATGCACCGACAACCGTTTTTAGAATGAGTGACGTGTGGCAACGAAATTGCGCGAAACCACCTCAAACATGAGTTTTGGACCTAAAGTAGTGGATTGGGCATGTTCGTTGCGAAAAACGAAAAAATGGTTCCGGTGGCAAAAACTCATGCTTTTATGCACCTCGATACCCGTTTTTGGAATGGGTGACGTGCGACAACGAAATTGCGCGAAACCACATCAAACATGAGTTTTGGACCTAAAGTAGTGGATTGGGCATGTTCGTTGTGAAAAACGAATAAATGGTTCCGGTGGCAAAAACTCGTGCTTTGTATGCACCTCGACACCCGTTTTCGGAATGGGTGACGTGCGACAACAAAATAGCGCGAAACCACCCCAAACATGAGTTTTGGACCTAAAATAGTGGATTGGGCATGTTCGTTGCGAAAAACGAAGAAATGGTTCCGGTGGCAAAAACTCGTGCTTTGTATGCACCCCCCGACAACCGTTTTTAGAATGGGTGACGTGCGGCAAAGAAATTGCGCGAAACCACCTCAAACATGAGTTTTGGACCTAAACTAGTGGATTGGGCATGTTCATTGTGAAAAACGAAGAAATGGTTCCGGTGGCAAAAACTCGTGCTTTGTATGCACCCGACACCCGTTTTTGGAATGGGTGACGCGCGACAACGAAATTGTGCGAAACCACCCCAAACATGAGTTTTGGACCTAAAGTAGTGGATTGGACATATTCGTTGCAAAAACGAAGAAATGGTTCCGGTGGCAAAAACTCGTGCTTTTATGCACCCCGATACCCGTTTTTGGAATGGGTGACGTGCGACAACGAAATTGCTCGAAACCACATCAAACATGAGTTTTGGACCTAAAGTAGTGGATTGGGCATGTTCGTTGCGAAAAACGAAGAAATGGTTCCAGTGGCAAAAACTCGTGCTTTGTACGCACCCCGACACCAGTTTTCGGAATGGGTGACGTGCGACAACAAAATTGCGCGAAACCACCCCAAACATGAGTTTTGGACCTAAAGTAGTGGATTTGGCATGTTCGTTGCAAAAAACGAAGAAATGGTTCCGGTGGCAAAAACTCGTGCTTTGTATGCACCCCGAGAACAGTTTTCAGAATGGGTGACGTGCGGCAACAAAATTGCGCGAAACCACCCCAAACATGAGTTTTGGACCTAAAGTAGTGGATTGGGCATGTTCGTTGCGAAAAATGAAGAAATGGTCCCGGTGGCAAAAACTCGTGCTTTGTATGCACCCGACACCTGTTTTCGGAATGGGTGATGTGCGATAACGAAATTGCGCGAAACCAACCCAAACATGAGTTTTGGACCTAAAGTAGTGGATTGGGCATGTTCGTTGCGAAAAACGAAGAAATGGTTCCGTGGCAAAAACTCGTGCTTTGTATGCACCCCGACACCCGTTTTTGGAATGGGTGATGTGCGACAACAAAATTGCGCGAAACCACCCCAAACATGAGTTTTGGACCTAAAGTAGTGGATTGGGCATGTTCGTTGCGAAAAACGAAGAAATGGTTCCGGTGGCAAAAACTCGTGCTTTGTATGCACCGACAACCGTTTTCAGAATGGGTGACGTGCGACAACGAAATTGCGCGAAACCACCCCAAACATGAGTTTTGGACCTAAAGTAGTGGATTGGGCATGTTCGTTGCGAAAAACGAAGAAATGGTTACGGTGGCAAAAACTCGTGCTTTGTATGCACCCGACACCCGTTTTCGGAATGGGTGATGTGCGACAACGAAATTACGCGAAACCACCCCAAACATGAGTTTTGGACCTAAAGTAGTGAATTGGACATGTTCGTTGCGAAAAACGAAGAAATGGTTCCGGTGGCAAAAACACGTGCTTTGTATGCACCCGGACAACCGTTTTCAGAATGGGTGACGTGCGGCAACGAAATTGCGTGAAACCACCCCAAACATGAGTTTTGGACCTAAAGTAGTAGATTGGGCATGTTCGTTACGAAAAACGAAGAAATGGTTCCGGTGGCAAAAACTCGTGCTTTGTATGCACCCCAACAACCGTTTTCAGAATGGGTGACGTGCGGCAACGAAATTGCGCGAAACCACCTCAAACATGAGTTTTGGACCTAAAGTAGTGGATTGGGCATGTTCGTTGCGAAAAACGAAGAAATGGTTCCGCTGGCAAAAACTCGTGCTTTGTATGCACCCGACACCCGTTTTTGGAATGGGTGACGTGCGACAACGAAATTATGCGAAACCACCCCAAACATGAGTTTTGGACATAAAGTAGTGGATTGGGCATGTTCGTTGCAAAAACGAAGAAATGGTTCCGGTGGCAAAAACTCACGCTTTTATGCACCCCGATACCCGTTTTTGGAATGAGTGACGCGCGACAACGAAATTGCGTGAAACCGCATCAAACATGAGTTTTGGACCTAAAGTAGTGGATTGGGCATGTTCGTTGCGAAAAACGAAGAAATGGTTCCGGTGGCAAAAACTCGTGCTTTGTATGCACCCCGACACCCGTTTTCGGAATGGGTGACGTGCGACAACAAAATTGCGCGAAACCACCCCAAACATGAGTTTTGGACCTAAAGTAGTGGATTGGGCATGTTCGTTGCGAAAAACGAAGAAATGGTTCTGGTGGCAAAAACTCGTGCTTTGTATGCACCCGACACCCGTTTTTGGAATGGGTGACGCACGACAACGAAATTGTGTGAAACCACCCCAAACATGAGTTTTGGACCTAAAGTAGTGGATTGGGCATGTTCGTTGCGAAAAACGAAGAAATGGTTCCGGTGGCAAAAACTCGTGCTTTGTATGCACCCCGACAATCGTTTTCGGAATGGGTGACGTGCGGCAATAAAATTGCGCGAAACCACCCCAAACATGAGTTTTGGACATAAAGTAGTGGATTGGGCATGTTCATTGCGAACAACGAAGAAATGGTTCCGGTGGCAAAAACTCGTGCTTTGTATGCACCCCGACACCCGTTTTCAGAATGGGTGACGTGCGACAACGAAATTGCGAGAAACCACCCCAAACATGAGTTTTGGACCTAAAGTAGTGGATTGGGCATGTTCGTTGCGAAAAACGAAGAAATGGTTCCGGTGGCAAAAACTCGTGCTTTTATGCACCCGACACCCGTTTTCGGAATGGGTGACGTGCGGCAACGAAATTGCGCGAAACCACCCCAAACATGAGTTTTGGACCTAAAGTAGTGGATTGGGCATGTTCGTTGCGAAAAACGAAGAAATGGTTCCGGTGGCAAAAACTCGTGCTTTGTATGCACCGACAACCGTTTTCAGAATGGGTGACGTGCGACAACGAAAATGCGTGAAACCACCCCAAACATGAGTTTTGGACCTAAAGTAGTGGATTGTGCATGTTCGTTGCGAAAAACGAAGAAAAGGTTCCGGTGGCAAAAACTCGTGCTTTGTATGCACCCGACACCCGTTTTCGGAATGGGTGATGTGCAACAACGAAATTACGCGAAACCACCCCAAACATGAGTTTTGGACCTAAAGTAGTGGATTGGGCATGTTCGTTGCGAAAAACGAAGAAATGGTTCCGGTGGCAAAAACTCGTGCTTTGTATGCACCCCCGACAACCGTTTTCAGAATGAGTGACGTGCAGCAACGAAATTGCGCGAAACCACCCCAAACATGAGTTTTGGACCTAAAGTAGTGGATTGGGCATGTTCGTTGCGAAAAATGAAGAAATGGTTCCGGTGGCAAAAAATCGTGCTTTGTACACCTGTTTTCGGAATGGGTGACGTGCGACAACGAAATTGCGCGAAACCACCCCAAACATGAGTTTTGGAACTAAAGTAGTGGATTGGGCATGTTCGTTATGAAAAACGAAGAAATGGTTCCGGTGGCAAAAACTCGTGCTTTGTATGCACCCCGACACCCGTGTTCGGAATGGGTGACGTGCGACAACGAAATTGTAACACCCTGAATTTGGGGGTATAAAATTTCTTTGCTCATATTCACAAATTCAGGTGTTACTTCTCTTTTCACACCCTTCCCAATCCCCTCTTTCTCTTTTCTATAGAAGAAAAGTGGCTGTTTACTTTGTGTAATTATAGTCTATTAGACTAAAACTCCAAGGAGTATGTATTGTGGCATCATGTCAAACCCTAAATTTCACTTTTGTTTGGTGCATAATACTTGGAAATGCTAATTTGAATTTGTGGCCTATTTGGATTTGAATCAAATAGAGTAAATAAAAAGAAAAGAGAAAACAAATGCCAGAATAAAAGAAAAAGGAAAGAAGCCCACATCCCCCGCCCCCTTGGCCTTTCGGCCCATCAGGCCCATCCCGCGCGCGCCTTCCTTCCCCCTCTCCCCTCTCTGCCCTGGCGGGCCTGCCCGTCAGCGCGACCGCCTTCCCCACGCCCGCGTCCGCTTTCCCCGCTCTCTCTGCTCGCGGGCCCGAGCTGTCAGCTCTTCCGTCTCCGCGTAACCGCCGCCCCAAGCCGCGCGTGCCGCGGACTCCGCGCCCACGTCGCGCGTGGAGCTCGCAACCACCTCGCCCTCGGCCACTTGAGCCCAGAACCTCGCTCGCCCTCACCCCCTCCCTCATTTGCGCACCTGCAGGCCTCCCTTCCACCTTCCCCCACGCTGCTCACACGCCAAAGCGCCGCCGCCCGAGCCCGTTTCTCCGTCGCCGTTGGAGCCCCGCCGTGCCTTCTGCCACGGTGAGCTTCGCCCCGACGTCCGCAACCCAGGTGTAACGCCCCGAATTTTGCAGTTGAATTTTTTCTTTTCTTTACTCGCCAAAATTCGGGCGTTACCTTTCCCTTTTCTTTTTCCCCTCGCTAAACCTTGACCTTTTTCAAAGTTTAGCGGGATTCGGTTTGGATCTCCCGTGTAGGAAAAACCCTAAATACCTTATGTTGTTTGATGCACCATGCCGAACCTTGCATTTCTTTTGATTGCTTTGAAAGTGCAAATGCATGCATGTAGAAAGATCGGATTTCGAAAATGAGGAGAAGATCTTTTCTTTCTTTTTCTCTCTCTTTCTCTCTCCTCTTTTTCTCTCTCTCCCGCGCCGTGGGCCGACCCCGGCCGGCCCAGCCGCCCCTGGCGCCCCCCCTTTTGGGCCCAATTGGCCCATGCCGCCCCCCATCTCCCTTTTTCCCAAAACCCTCTCCCTCTCCCTCTCATTTTCCCTCTCTCTCCCTAAGCCGCCGCCCCTACCCCTGCCCTAGCCGCCGCCCCTGCCTAGGCCGCCGCCCCTCCCCGTCGCCGATCGGCCGCCCCGCTCGGCCGCCCCGTCCCCGTCCCCGGTGAGGCCCCTCCCCCTCTCCTCCCTCCCCCTCTCCTCCCTCCCCCTCTCCTCCCTCCCCTTCCCCTCGCCGCTCGGCCCCATGGCCGGTTCGGCCGCCCGCCCCACCCCGCCCGCTCGGCCCCTTGGCCGCGCCCCCGGCCCCCCAGCGCGCCCCCGGCTCGGCCGCCTGGCCAGCCCGGCCGCCCCCCCCCGCGCGCGCCCCCATGGCCGGCTCGGCCGCTCGGCCGCCCCGCGCCCTGCCCCGCGCCCCTGCGCGCCCAGCGGCTCGGCCGCCCCGCCCCCCTGCTCGGCCGGCTCGGCCGCCCCCTGCGCCGCCCGCCCTCGCCAGCCCGGCCGCCCGCCGCCGGCTCAGCCGCCCCGGCTCGGCCGCCCCTGCGCGCCCCGCCTAGGGCCGGTTCAACCGCCCCTAGGGCCGGTTCAACCGCCCCCCCCCTCTGTTTTTTTTATTTTTTTTATTTTATTTTATTTACTTTCTGTGATCATAATTACTGTATTTTAAGTAGGCTAATCACTGTTCATGCTATGGGAAAATAGGAAGTTTAATTTAAAATTCCGTTATGTTATTGATTCACGTAGTTAATTGTTTACCCTGTGCAATGTTGATCAACTAAAAGTGATTAGGTTTCCATTAGTATATATAAATATATATAACAGAATTATTTTGTTAAAAACCAATTGTGTCATTAGTGCATAAGATTTAACCCCCTGCGAGACCTTTCCCGTTTCTTTCTAACCATAACAAATGCGTTATCGAATGTCATACTTGGTGCATATTCACTTTATTTGTTATCTTGTATGGTGTACTGTTCTTTTGTATTAAATATGTGGATGGATGTATGTATGTTTGCGCTCGCATAGAGAACGATCCGGTCGAAGAGCCCGAGGAATTCGCAGGAGAAGCCCCTGAGCAGCAGTCGGTTGGTGGAGGCAAGTGTCCTTTGACCTATCTCTGTCCTATTCATTCTTTAATTCACCTCCCGCATTACACATTTATACCTAAGGATTGACTAGCTTTTGTTATCCATGTCCTTGTTTACCTATTTGGGTCGGATTATTACTACTTAGTCTGATGCTATTGCTCAACTCTAATCAATGAACATGATGTGATTATCTATGATACGCTGTTTTCCCGTTCTTCTTTATGATTATACTTGTGGTTTTCAAGGGGACTCGAGCGGTTTCTCGAGTGCCTCTCCGTAAGGACCTGTTCTATGGATGACCGCCCGGGAAAACAGTGCAACCATGAGGGTGGAATGGGGTGCCCTTAGCTGAATAATTAGAGGATCCGGGATGTAGTTCACTTAGCCGTCGTGCCGTCAATGGGGCTCGGTGTATGCAGCTCGCTCTGCCAAGTTTGGGTTCGCCCCTTGGGGAGGAGTGCGGTGCATTTAGGAAACCTAACGGGTGGCTACAGCCCCGGGGAATCTTTGTAAAGGCTACATAGTGAAACCCTGCCTATTCACCTTGGTAGTGTTTAAGGGTTTGATCGGCCCGAGGCAAGAGGGAATCACGGCTTGTGGGTAAAGTGCACAACCTCTGCAGAGTGTTATGAAACTGATATATCAGCCGTGCTCACGGTTATGAGCGGCCAAGGGAGCTCCAGAGATTAGTGATACTTGATCAGAGATATTTTGGTACAGGTGGCAATGAGATTGATGGTTCTGGTTATGATTATGGTATTGGTAAGTGGTATTCTTTCCGTTTGGAAAGGATACATTGGGTTAATAACTTGGGTTAATGTTAAAACCTGGCTTTCTACTAGTAAGTAATAACCTGACCAACTAAAAGCAACTGCTTGACTGATCCCCACATAAAGCTAGTCCACTACAGCCAAACAGGATACTTGCTGAGTATGTTGATGTGTACTCACCCTTGCTCTACACACCAAACCCCCCCCAGGTTGTCAGCATTGCAACCACTGCTCAGGAGAAGATGAAGCTGTGGAAGGAGACTTCCAGGAGTTCCAAGACTACGACGAGTTCTAGGTGTGGGTTAGCGGCAACCCCCAGTCGGCTGCCTGTGAAGGCCGTGTTATCTACGTTTCGTTTTCGCACTTTGATTTATTGTAAGAACTATATGGACGTCTCAGACGTATGATGTAATCGACTATTATTTCCCCTTTTAATACTATCTGAGCACTGTGTGATGATGTCCATGTTATGTAACTGCTGTGTACGTGAATAACTGATCCTGGCACGTACATGGTTCGCATTCGGTTTACCTTCTAAAAACCGGGTGTGACATAAGTGGTATCAAAGCCGTGCTGACTGTAGGACCGCTAACCTAGAGTAGAATGGTCGTTCTAAGGACTATAGACCTCTGTCCCTGCCTTGACTTTGATATCTCTTCAAAAGTTGGTCCTACTGACCAAACCTATGTTCTACTACATATTATACCTTGCTGAAAATTATGTTTTATTCTGATCCTTCATTTATTTATGATTCATTACTTGCTGGTCATATTAATTCTGTTCTCACCCTTTTGCTTGCGATGTCTTTTGTAGATGGCTCGACTTAGACACACTGCACGAAAGTCAGTCATCCCCTTCTTACCCTCCCGCCTTGCTGAGCGTCCGCTTCGCCGTCCTGTGGCCGGACAGTCCAGCCACTTGGAGAGACTACACCACCGCCTGCGTGAGGAGCAGGAACGTCGACGACAGGAGCAGCAGAGCTCTTCCTTCTCGCTCCACCAGGAGATAGAGTCTGTGAGGAGCTGCTCTCCTGTGCTTCCTCTGGAGGCGCCCCCTGCACCACCACTGGGCGTCCCAGCTTCTGGAATAGCTGCTGGAGGAGACCCAGACGACGGAGGTGGCGACGACAGCTCGAGCCACGACACCGACTTCTCTGCTAACCCTGAGCCGGAAGGATGGGTTGCTCGACCCATCACTCGCGACGCCGCTCGCGGGTGTCACTTCCACGATGCGCTCGACACCCTGCTACGTCGGGCATTTGACCGACATACTTGGTCCGTCGAGTATCGCTGTGTGGTCTACCAGCACAGTCGCGGGGTCTACCCGGATCGCTGGGAGGCAACTTGCTTGGTGCGCTGCCCGGAGAACAGTCTCCAGGGAGCGGAGGCTTGCTCAGAGCACTATTCTATCTCTGAGCGGGACTCAGCTGAGGCAGCCATGCAAGATGCTGCACGGCGTGCGCTTTCGCACTACTGCTCGGTTTTCGGTGGGGCAGCTGACGGTCTTGACCTGAAGTATTACCCCCGCCGTTCATCTGGCAGCACAGGAGGCGTGATTGTCTCACCTGTCGGTGAGGGCAATCCTAGGTTGAGCAGCACAGTCAACCTAGCCGCCGTGCTAAACACGGAGCTGGACCATGCATTAGACGAGCTGAGTAGGGCTCGTGCTGAGATCGCCCTGCTGCGGGCTGAGCGCGCGGAACGTCGTCACCTGGACGGTGGTTCCCCCGCTCCCGTTGGGACTCAGCACCCGTACCGCTCACCTCAGCGTGGACACCAGTCTTATGGCAATCCCGCCTGCAAGACCAAGATAAACCTAGAACCATAGATCGTTAGAGTTGGATCTTGTAATTAATACGAAATAAATATATACATGGAAGCTTCAGTCTTAGCGTTAGTCTCGGTCTTAGTTAGTTTTAGTTAGACAGGGCAGTTTGCTATATCCTGTGCATTTATGTTTGTCATGATGAACTATGTTTGGTTTGGATCTTTGTAATGATTGTCACCAGAGTGTGGGTATCCCCTGCATTTTGGTTTACATACTATGTCAATAAAGTTAGTTATATAGTTGGGAAAACCTTTATTCTACTTTCCTCTTTATCTGAGAAGCTGTGTGGTCTGTGTTGGAGATCAGTGAAGATGCTCATCTGTTCAGTGCTGTTGGAGAATTCTATACTCTTTTCTTATGCTGCAAGCTTTGCCAGATCAGTTCTGATGTGTGGTTGCGTTCTGCAGATGTCAGAGAACAGGCGTAGAGGAGGAAGGCGTGCTCAGCAGGAGCAAGCCGGTCAGCAAGATGAGGCGCCCCAGTAGCAGCAGCTGCCGCCCCCGCCCCCGATGTCGATTGAGCAGATGTTTCTGATGCAGACTCAGGCAGTTCAAGCCATCGGTCAGACTCTGGCCGCCATTCAGCAGCAGCAGCAGCAGCAGGCTCCACCCCAGCCTCAGATGCCTCAGATGCCTAGAGATAAGCGTGCTGAATTCATGAGAGGTCATCCACCAACGTTCGCTCATTCTTCCGACCCCATGGATGCTGAAGATTGGCTGCGCACTGTGGAGCGGGAGTTGCATACCGCTCAGTGCGATGACAGGGAGAAAGTTCTGTATGGTCCCCGTCTGTTGAGAGGAGCAGCCCAGTCATGGTGGGAGTCTTACCTCGCCACCCATGCCGACCCCGACACCATCACCTGGGAAGAGTTCAGAGGTAGCTTTCGTCAGTACCATGTGCCTGCAGGTCTGATGACAGTGAAGAAGGAGGAGTTCCTGGCCCTTAAGCAAGGGTCATCGTCTGTCAGTGAGTATCGGGACAGGTTTCTGCAGTTGTCTCGCTACGCTCCCGAAGATGTCAACACCGACGCCAAGCGACAATACCGTTTTCTGAGAGGCTTGGTTGACCCTCTGCAGTATCAGCTGATGAATCACACCTTCCCGACATTCCAGCACCTGATTGACAGAGCAATCATGACAGAAAGGAAGCGTAAGGAGATGGAAGATCGTAAGCGCAAGATCAGTGGACCCCAGCCTGGAAGCAGCAGCCGTCCCCGTTTCTCAGGCAATCAACCTCAGCAGTTCAGGCAGAACCAGCGTCCACCTCAGCAGCATCAGCAGCGTCAGCAGTATCAGCAGTTCCAAAGGCAGTACCCTCAGAATCAGTACCAGAACCGTCAGAGCAATCAGTCAGGAGGTCAGTTTCAGAAGCAGAATCAGCAAGCACCTCGTCTTCCTGCCCCAGCAAATCAGCAGAACAGTCAGGCAGCACCAGCTCAGGTTGGAAACAGGGCATGTTTCCACTGTGGAGAGCAAGGCCATTGGGTGATGCAATATCCGAAGAAGGCAGCCCAGCAGCAGTCAGGCCCCAATGCCCCAGCAAAGCAGAATGTGTCTCAGCCTGGAGCAGGCAATCGCCCTCAGCCGCGCTATAATCATGGAAGGCTGAACCACTTGGAGGCTGAAGCAGTTCAGGAGACCCCCGACATGATAGTAGGTATGTTCCCAGTCGACTCCCATATTGCAGAAGTGTTATTTGATACTGGAGCAACGCATTCTTTCATTACTGCATCATGGGTAGAAGCACATAATCTTCCAATTACTACCATGTCAACCCCTATTCAAATTGACTCAGCTGGTGGTAGAATTCGAGCTGATAGCATTTGTTTAAATGTAAGTGTGGAAATAAGGGGGATAGCGTTTCCCGCCAACCTTATAGTAATGGGTACTCAGGGAATAGATGTCATCCTAGGGATGAATTGGTTAGATAAGTATCAGGCAGTTATCAGTTGTGATAAAAGGACAATCAAGTTGGTGTCCCCACTAGGAGAGGAAGTGGTGACCGAGTTAGTCCCGCCTGAGCCAAAGAAAGGAAGTTGTTATCAGATGGCTATCGATAGCAGTGAAGCAGACCCAATTGAGAGTATCAAGGTTGTGTCTGAATTCCCAGATGTGTTTCCAAAGGATTTACCGGGTATGCCACCAGAGCGGAAAGTTGAATTTGCTATAGAGCTTCTTCCTGGAACCGCCCCCATCTCTAAGAGAGCTTACAGAATATCTGGACCAGAGTTGGTTGAGCTTAAGAAGCAGATTGATGAGCTGTCAGAGAAAGGTTACATCCGGCCAAGCACCTCGCCTTGGGCCGCCCCTGCCTTGTTTGTGGAGAAGAAAGATGGCACCAAGAGGATGTGTATCGATTATCGAGCTTTGAATGAAGTCACGATCAAGAACAAGTATCCTTTGCCCAGAATAGAAGATCTGTTCGACCAGTTGAGAGGAGCCAGTGTGTTCTCCAAGATCGATCTGAGGTCAGGTTATCATCAGCTCAGGATCCGACCTTCGGACATTCCGAAGACGGCATTCATTACCAAGTATGGTTTATATGAGTTCACAGTGATGTCTTTTGGTTTGACCAATGCGCCAGCATTCTTTATGAACTTGATGAACAGTGTATTCATGGATTATCTTGATAAGTTCGTGGTGGTATTCATTGATGACATTCTGGTTTATTCTCAAAGTGAAGAAGAGCATGCAGATCATTTGAGGATGGTATTGCAGAGATTGCGAGAGCACCAGTTGTATGCAAAGTTGAGCAAGTGTGAGTTCTGGATCAGTGAAGTCCTGTTCTTGGGTCACATAATCAACAAAGAAGGATTGGCTGTGGATCCGAAGAAAGTGGCAGACATTCTAAACTGGAAAGCGCCAACGGATGCTCGAGGAATCAAGAGCTTCATTGGAATGGCCGGATATTATCGGCGATTCATTGAAGGGTTTTCGAAGATTGCGAAGCCAATGACAGCGTTGCTAGGCAACAAGGTTGAGTTCAAGTGGACCCAGAAATGCCAAGAGGCCTTTGAAGCGCTGAAAGAGAAGTTGACAACAGCACCTGTCCTAGTCTTGCCTGATGTGCACAAGCCCTTCTCGGTGTATTGCGATGCTTGTTACACAGGTTTGGGATGTGTGTTGATGCAAGAGGGAAGAGTTGTGGCTTACTCGTCCCGACAGCTGAAGGTTCATGAGAAGAACTACCCAATCCATGATCTAGAGTTGGCAGCAGTGGTTCACGCACTGAAGACATGGAGGCACTATCTGTATGGACAGAAATGCGATGTTTACACAGACCACAAGAGTCTGAAGTACATATTCACTCAGTCAGAATTGAACATGAGGCAACGAAGATGGTTAGAATTGATCAAAGACTATGAGTTGGAGATTCATTACCATCCAGGAAAAGCGAACGTAGTGGCAGATGCTTTGAGCAGAAAGAGTCAAGTCAATCTGATGGTCGCTCGTCTGATGCCTTATGAGTTGGCCAAAGAGTTTGACAGGTTGAGTCTCGGGTTTCTGAACAATTCGCGAGGAGTCACAGTTGAATTGGAACCTACCTTGGAGCGCGAAATCAAAGAAGCGCAGAAAAATGATGAGAAGATCAGTGAGATTCGGCGATTGATTCTAGATGGCAGAGGCAAAGACTTTCGAGAAGATGCAGAAGGTGTGGTATGGTTCAAAGACCGCTTGTGTGTTCCCAATGTCCAGTCTATTCGGGAGTTGATTCTTAAGGAAGCTCATGAGACAGCTTATTCGATTCACCCTGGCAGTGAGAAGATGTATCAGGATCTGAAGAAGAAATTCTGGTGGTACGGAATGAAAAGAGAAATCGCAGAGCATGTGGCTATGTGCGATAGTTGTCGAAGAATTAAGGCAGAACACCAGAGACCAGCTGGATTGTTGCAACCGTTGCAGATCCCTCAGTGGAAATAGGATGAAATTGGTATGGATTTCATAGTCGGATTGCCTCGCACTCGAGCCGGCTACGATTCCATTTGGGTAGTAGTGGACCGCTTGACCAAGTCAGCCCACTTCATACCTGTCAAGACCAACTACAACAATGCAGTATTGGCAGAATTGTATATGTCTCGGATCGTTTGTCTTCATGGTGTGCCAAAGAAGATAGTGTCAGACAGAGGAACGCAGTTCACCTCTCATTTCTGGCAGCAGTTGCATGAAGCCTTGGGCACGCATCTGAATTTCAGTTCAGCTTATCACCCGCAGACAGATGGTCAGACTGAAAGAACCAATCAAATCCTTGAAGATATGTTGAGAGCCTGTGCGTTGCAAGATCAGTCCGGATGGGACAAGCGATTGCCTTATGCGGAGTTTTCCTATAACAACAGTTACCAGGCCAGTTTGAAGATGTCACCGTTTCAAGCGCTGTATGGAAGGAGTTGCAGAACTCCGTTGCAATGGGATCAGCCTGGAGAGAAGCAGGTGTTTGGGCCAGATATTTTGCTTGAAGCCGAAGAGAACATCAAGATGGTCCGAGAGAATCTGAAGATAGCGCAATCAAGGCAGCGAAGCTATGCAGACACAAGAAGAAGAGAGCTGAGTTTCGAAGTCGGAGACTTTGTCTATCTGAAAGTGTCACCGATCAGAGGAGTCAGAAGATTCGGAGTCAAAGGCAAGCTGGCACCCCGCTACATTGGTCCGTATCAAATTCTCTCAAAGCGTGGAGAAGTGGCTTATCAGCTCAGCCTGCCAGAGAATTTGTCTGCTGTGCATGATGTCTTTCATGTGTCTCAATTGAAGAAGTGTTTGCGTGTGCCAGAAGAGCAGTTGCCAGTGGAAGGTCTTGAAGTCCAGGAGGACTTGACCTATATTGAGAAGCCAGCTCAGATCCTTGAGGTTGCAGATAGAGTCACCCGAAGGAAGACCGTCAGAATGTGCAAAGTCAGATGGAGTCACCACTCTGAGGAAGAAGCAACCTGGGAGCGTGAAGATGATCTGATGGCCAAGTACCCGGAGCTCTTTGCTAGCCAGCCCTGAATCTCGAGGGCGAGATTCTTTTAAGGGGGATAGGTTTGTAACGCCCCGAATTTTGCAGTTGAATTTTTTCTTTTCTTTACTCGCCAAAATTCGGGCGTTACCTTTCCCTTTTCTTTTTCCCCTCGCTAAACCTTGACCTTTTTCAAAGTTTAGCGGGATTCGGTTTGGATCTCCCGTGTAGGAAAAACCCTAAATACCTTATGTTGTTTGATGCACCATGCCGAACCTTGCATTTCTTTTGATTGCTTTGAAAGTGCAAATGCATGCATGTAGAAAGATCGGATTTCGAAAATGAGGAGAAGATCTTTTCTTTCTTTTTCTCTCTCTTTCTCTCTCCTCTTTTTCTCTCTCTCCCGCGCCGTGGGCCGACCCCGGCCGGCCCAGCCGCCCCTGGCGCCCCCCCTTTTGGGCCCAATTGGCCCATGCCGCCCCCCATCTCCCTTTTTCCCAAAACCCTCTCCCTCTCCCTCTCATTTTCCCTCTCTCTCCCTAAGCCGCCGCCCCTACCCCTGCCCTAGCCGCCGCCCCTGCCTAGGCCGCCGCCCCTCCCCGTCGCCGATCGGCCGCCCCGCTCGGCCGCCCCGTCCCCGTCCCCGGTGAGGCCCCTCCCCCTCTCCTCCCTCCCCCTCTCCTCCCTCCCCCTCTCCTCCCTCCCCTTCCCCTCGCCGCTCGGCCCCATGGCCGGTTCGGCCGCCCGCCCCACCCCGCCCGCTCGGCCCCTTGGCCGCGCCCCCGGCCCCCCAGCGCGCCCCCGGCTCGGCCGCCTGGCCAGCCCGGCCGCCCCCCCCCCCCCCGCGCGCGCCCCCATGGCCGGCTCGGCCGCTCGGCCGCCCCGCGCCCTGCCCCGCGCCCCTGCGCGCCCAGCGGCTCGGCCGCCCCGCCCCCCTGCTCGGCCGGCTCGGCCGCCCCCTGCGCCGCCCGCCCTCGCCAGCCCGGCCGCCCGCCGCCGGCTCAGCCGCCCCGGCTCGGCCGCCCCTGCGCGCCCCGCCTAGGGCCGGTTCAACCGCCCCTAGGGCCGGTTCAACCGCCCCCCCCCCTCTGTTTTTTTTATTTTTTTTTATTTTATTTTATTTACTTTCTGTGATCATAATTACTGTATTTTAAGTAGGCTAATCACTGTTCATGCTATGGGAAAATAGGAAGTTTAATTTAAAATTCCGTTATGTTATTGATTCACGTAGTTAATTGTTTACCCTGTGCAATGTTGATCAACTAAAAGTGATTAGGTTTCCATTAGTATATATAAATATATATAACAGAATTATTTTGTTAAAAACCAATTGTGTCATTAGTGCATAAGATTTAACCCCCTGCGAGACCTTTCCCGTTTCTTTCTAACCATAACAAATGCGTTATCGAATGTCATACTTGGTGCATATTCACTTTATTTGTTATCTTGTATGGTGTACTGTTCTTTTGTATTAAATATGTGGATGGATGTATGTATGTTTGCGCTCGCATAGAGAACGATCCGGTCGAAGAGCCCGAGGAATTCGCAGGAGAAGCCCCTGAGCAGCAGTCGGTTGGTGGAGGCAAGTGTCCTTTGACCTATCTCTGTCCTATTCATTCTTTAATTCACCTCCCGCATTACACATTTATACCTAAGGATTGACTAGCTTTTGTTATCCATGTCCTTGTTTACCTATTTGGGTCGGATTATTACTACTTAGTCTGATGCTATTGCTCAACTCTAATCAATGAACATGATGTGATTATCTATGATACGCTGTTTTCCCGTTCTTCTTTATGATTATACTTGTGGTTTTCAAGGGGACTCGAGCGGTTTCTCGAGTGCCTCTCCGTAAGGACCTGTTCTATGGATGACCGCCCGGGAAAACAGTGCAACCATGAGGGTGGAATGGGGTGCCCTTAGCTGAATAATTAGAGGATCCGGGATGTAGTTCACTTAGCCGTCGTGCCGTCAATGGGGCTCGGTGTATGCGGCTCGCTCTGCCAAGTTTGGGTTCGCCCCTTGGGGAGGAGTGCGGTGCATTTAGGAAACCTAACGGGTGGCTACAGCCCCGGGGAATCTTTGTAAAGGCTACGTAGTGAAACCCTGCCTATTCACCTTGGTAGTGTTTAAGGGTTTGATCGGCCCGAGGCAAGAGGGAATCACGGCTTGTGGGTAAAGTGCACAACCTCTGCAGAGTGTTATGAAACTGATATATCAGCCGTGCTCACGGTTATGAGCGGCCAAGGGAGCTCCAGAGATTAGTGATACTTGATCAGAGATATTTTGGTACAGGTGGCAATGAGATTGATGGTTCTGGTTATGATTATGGTATTGGTAAGTGGTATTCTTTCCGTTTGGAAAGGATACATTGGGTTAATAACTTGGGTTAATGTTAAAACCTGGCTTTCTACTAGTAAGTAATAACCTGACCAACTAAAAGCAACTGCTTGACTGATCCCCACATAAAGCTAGTCCACTACAGCCAAACAGGATACTTGCTGAGTATGTTGATGTGTACTCACCCTTGCTCTACACACCAAACCCCCCCCCCCCCCAGGTTGTCAGCATTGCAACCACTGCTCAGGAGAAGATGAAGCTGTGGAAGGAGACTTCCAGGAGTTCCAAGACTACGACGAGTTCTAGGTGTGGGTTAGCGGCAACCCCCAGTCGGCTGCCTGTGAAGGCCGTGTTATCTACGTTTCGTTTTCGCACTTTGATTTATTGTAAGAACTATATGGACGTCTCAGACGTATGATGTAATCGACTATTATTTCCCCTTTTAATACTATCTGAGCACTGTGTGATGATGTCCATGTTATGTAACTGCTGTGTACGTGAATAACTGATCCTGGCACGTACATGGTTCGCATTCGGTTTACCTTCTAAAAACCGGGTGTGACACCAGGACACGCCCCAATTTCCCCTCTCCCTCCCCGAATTCCTCTGCCCGCGCTCACCCGCCGTTCGCTGCGCAGCCGCCGAGGTCCGCCACCGTCGACCAGGGCCATCGCCGCGCCTTCGCCGCCACCGAGGAGTCCCCGGGGTTCGCCTTGAGGTAAGGAACCTCCTCTGCCCTCTCCCTTCCCCTCTATTGCACTCTGCCGCGCTTAATTCCTCGCTGGAGTCCTTTAGCGCCGCCGCTGAGCCACTTCGCCATGGACCGCCCCCCTCCGGTGCCCCTGCCCTGACCTAGTCCCCACCGAAAGGTTCCCCGCGCCCTCCCCAACCTCCCCTGCCATCTAGGTCGCCCCAAGGACCCGCAGAGCCCCCGCGCCCCTCGTCTCCGGCGAGTTCTCCGCCGCGGGAACGGGCGCCGCCGCCACTGCTAGCCGGAGAGGAAGGCAGAAGCCGGCCGCTAGATCTCAGCCGTCCAGCATAGATCAGACGACCCTGTTTCAAATAGGCCGAGCCCAATCCTAGCCGTCCGCCTGAGATCCAACAGCCCAGAGCCGTTTTCCCTCCCGCACCCCGCCTTCCTGCCATTTGGGGCCCCGCCTGTCAGCCGTCCGCCCCGCGCTGCCCGCCCGGCCCCGCCTGTCAGCCACTCAGGCCGCCGCGCGCTCGCGCGCCCGCCCGCGGATCTAATCTCGGGCTTTGATCCGAGATCCAACGGCTATAAGAGCCCGATACCCCTTCGCCCGCGCATTTTCTTAATGAGACCCCCGCCTTTCTGCAAATTAACCCGCCGTCCCTGGATCTTCGCAGTTAGGTCCTCGGACCTTTTAGTTAATCCAAAATAAGTATTTAAGGCATATTTTTTAATCCCTAATCTTGTAAAATTCATAACTTTGTCATATGAACTCCAAATTAGGTGCTTCAAATTGCAAAATGTTCATAATATTCTTATCTATCTATTTAAACAATGTTTCCTTACTGTTTTTATGTCCCAATTAATAGTTGATCATTAGGGTAAGATTAATGTTATTGGAACCCTATTTGAGATAAATAAAGGATAGTAGACTTTAATAAAAGTTGGAACACCTAAGTTTATGGACTTAACACCATGTAATGATTTAACCCCACCATTGACTTAGATCTGGTTAGTGGATAATGAATCACTTTGTATAGTCATCTACCCTAGACCTAGGGAACACCAGATTGCCAATCATTTTCTACTGTGAACTTGTGATCTCTCTGCTGCATATGTTTGGTTTATTGCTTTTTGTTTGTTATTTCCCAAGTGCATAGAATGAATGATTACTTTACGTAGACAACAGGCAGTCTGTGTTTCCCGAGGAAGTTGCAGAAGAAGTCCCTGACCAGCAGTTTGGTGAAGGCAAGTGTCCTCTGACCCATTATGTCCTATTCACTTATAACTTACTATCCCGCATTACTTACTTGAAACCTAAGGATTGACTAGCTTTACACTTTACTTTATCCTTGATGACCTTCTGGGTTGTTATGGTTAGCATTTTGCTATTGCCTTAACTTAATCAATGAACATGATGTGACTATTTATGATACGATACTGTTATCCTGATGATATTGATGATCTTGTGATACTCTAGGGGGCTCAGGCTGTTTCCTGAGTACCTCTCCGTAAGGACCTGTTCGTTGAGAGACCACCCGGGATAACAGTGCAACCATGAGGGTGAAATGGGATGCCCTTAGCCAATTAATTAGAGGAACTAGAGGTGTAGTTGCTTCGCCGTCGTGCCGTCAAAGGGGTCCAGGCACAGTGCTTGCTCTGCCGAGGCTGAGTGCCGAGGTTCTTTCGTTTTGCTTTTTGTTAGTCACTCTCCTGTGGGGAGGGGTACTGTGTTTATGAAACTAGAGAAACCTAACGGGCAGCTATGATCTCTAGGGAATCTTTGTAAAAGCTACGTAGTGATACCCTGCCGGACCACCTAGGTAGTGGTCAATGGGGATTAGCTATCCCCGGGTAGAAAGGGAATCATGACTCATGGGTAAAGTGTGCGACCTCTGCAGAGGGTAGTGAAACTGATATATCAGCCGTGCTCATGGTTATGAGCGACCTTGGGATCCTCTTTGATTAGAGATACAGATGGTTCAAGATACAATGATTATGTTTATGGTTTTGGTTCGACTATGATGATGATGCTCCTCGATGAGGAAATGGTTCACGGGTTGGTTATTACTAAAACCTGGCTTCTACTAACAATAAATACTTGACCAACTAAAAGCAACTGCTTGAGCCTAACCCCACATAAAGCTAGTCCACTTCAGCCAAACGGGGCATTTGCTGAGTACGTTGATGTGTACTCATCCTTGCTTTACCTCAAAATACCAGGTTGTCCACATTGTAACCACTGCTCAGGGGAAGACGAAGCCGTGGAAGGAGACTTCCAGGAGTTCCAAGACTATGACGAGTTCTAGGTGTGGGTTGGCGGCAACCCCCAGTCAGCTGCCTGTGAAGGCCTTATCTTTACTGCGTTTTGCCAGCACTTTGATTTATCAGTTAAGTTGATGACTATGTGGATGTATATGACTCTGTGATGTAATAAGTTAATACCCTTTTATGTTATTATTCGACCACTGTGCGATGATGTTCATTTATGTAATTGCTGTGTACGTGAGTTCTGATCCTGGCACATACATAGTTCGCATTCGGTTTACCTTCCAAAACCGGGTGTGACATAAGTGGTATCAAAGCCGTGCTGACTGTAGGACCGCTAACCTAGAGTAGCACTGGTCGAACTAAGGACTATTGACCTTCTCTCTCACCTTGACCTCTGATGTTACTTCAAAAGTCGGTCACCTCGACCAACCCTATGTTTTACTACATATATATATACTATATTATACCTTGTTAAAATTTTATTTTGTTCTGTCTATGGTTTATGCACATGTCATATTAGTTCTGTTCTTACTCTTGTGCTTACGGTGTCTTTTGTAGATGGCTCGTCTTAGACACACTGCACGTAAGTCGGTGATTCCTTTCCTGCCGTCTCGACTTGCGGAGCGTCCTCTGCGCCGCACAGTGTTCGGTCAGTCGAGTCACCTGGAGAGACTGCACCACCGCCTGCGTGAGGAGCAGGAACGCCGGCGTCAGCACAGAGAGCAGCAGGGCTCTTCCTCCCCACCTCAGCAGGAGGTGGAGTCCGTGAGGCGCCGTTCCTCTGCTCCCCAGCTGGAGGCGCCCCCTGCACCACCGCGGGACGCCCCGACTGCTGGAGGAGGTCCTGGAGGAGACCCCGATGACGACGACTCAGACCACAACACGGAGTCCTCTGAGCCGCAGGAGGCGGAGGGATGGGTCGCCCGACCCATCACCCATGACGCCGCTCGCGGTTGTCACTTCCACGACGCACTCGACACCTTGTTGCGCCAGGCTTTCGACCGGCACACCTGGTCGATCGAGTATTGTTGTGTAGTCTACCAGCACAGTCGCGGGAGGTACCCGGACCGCTGGGAGGCTACCGGCCTAGTTCGCCGTCCGGAGGATGACCTCTGGGGTGCAGAGGCCGTTTCGGAGCATTACTCCATCTTCGAGAGGGACACTGCAGAGGCGGCTATGCAGGATGCAGCACGGCGTGCACTCTCCCAGTACTGTTCTTTGTTCGATGGGGTGACCGATGGTCTTAACCTTAGGTACTACCCCCGCCGTCCGACTGGTAACACAGAGAGTGTGGTTGTCTCACCTGTTGGTGAGGATAACCCTAGGTTGAGCAGCACAGTCAACCTAGTCGCAGTGCTTAACACCGAGATGGATCACTCTCTGGACGAGCTGAGCAGGGCTCGAACGGAGATTGCGGAGTTACGCGCTGAGCTGGCAGAGCGCCGTCACCAGGTGGGTGGTTCCCCCGCTCCCGTTGGGACTCAGCACCCATACCGCTCGCCGCCACGTGGTCACCACACTTATGGTTCCCCTGCCTGTAAGACCAGGATAGATCTGGATCCTTAGATCGTTAGCGTCGGAGTTTGTAATAATTCTTAAGTCAGATGTGTCAGTCTTAGGTAGTCAGTTTAGTTTGCTTATCAGTTGCTTCCATTCAGTTTAGTTTGCTTATCAGTTGCTTACATGCTTGTTATGATGAACTTGTACTGGATTCGAATCTTTGTAATGACTGTTGCCAACCTGTGGGTTTCCCCTGCAGTTTGGCCTAGCTAGTGATGTTAATGAAGTCAGTTATTTAGTTGGGAAACCATTTACTTCTACTTTCCTTTCTATCTGAGAAGTTGTGTTGAATCATAATGAGGATCAGTGAAGCTCTTTGTTCACTCGGTGTCATGAAGAATTCTGTATTCCCTTTTCTTATGCTGAAGGATTGTAAGATCAATGCTGATGTGTGAATGTCTTCCACAGATGTCTGACAATAGGCGCCGATGCAACAGGCGTGCTCAGCAAGAGCAGCGTGCTCAGCAGGAGGAACATCAGAGGCAGCCTCCCCCGCCACCCCCGATGACAGTGGAGCAGATGTTTTTGATGCAAACTCAGCCAGTGCAGGCTATTGGGCAGACTCTGGCAGCCATGCAACAGGCTCAACAGCAACCCCAACCCCAGTTGCAAGTGCAGATGCCCAGATGCCACGGGATAAGCGTGGCGAGTTCATGAGAGGGCACCCTCCTACCTTCGCCCATTCTACTGATCCCATGGATGCAGAAGACTGGCTGCGCGCAGTGGAAAGGGAACTGCGCACCGCCCAATGTGACGACAGGGAGAAGGTTCTGTATGGTCCCCGTCAGCTAAGGGGAGCAGCCCAGTCCTGGTGGGAGTCCTACCTCGCCACACATGCTGACCCCGAAGCCATCACCTGGGAAGAATTTAGCGAGAGTTTCCGCTGGTACCATGTGCCAGAGGGTCTGATGATCATGAAGAAGGAGGAGTTTCTGGCTCTGAAGCAGGGACCCCTGTCCGTTAGTGAATACAGAGATAAGTTTCTGCAGCTATCTCATTATGCACCTGAGGATGTCAACACTGATGCTAAAAGGCAGTACAGGTTCATGAGGGGTTTGGTGGACCCCCTGCATTACTAGCTGATGAATCACACCATCCCCACCTTCCAGCACCTGATCGATAGGGCAGTTATGACTGAGAAGAAGCGTAAGGATATGGAAGATCGGAAGCGCAAGATGAGTGGACCCCAGTCCGGAAGCATCAGCCGTCCCCGCTTCTCAGGCAGTTCATCTCAGCAAGGCAGGCCTGGTCACCCACAGGGATATCAGCATCAGAATCAGCGTCCGCATCAGCAGCAGTTTCAGAGGTAGTACCCACAACAGCAGCAGTATCGTCAGAACAGCCAGCAGGGAGGTAATCAGTATCAGAAGCAGAACAACCAGGCACCTCGCCTTCCTGCCCCCGCAACAAATTAGAGCAACCAAGCAGCCCCAGCACAAGGAGGAGGCAGAGGATGTTTCCACTGTGGAGAACAAGGCCACTGGGCGATGCAGTGCCCGAAGAAGATGGCGCAACAACAGACCAACCCCAATGCTCCAACAAGGCAAGGTGTACTGCAGCAGGCAGCAAGCAATCGTGGCCAAGCGTACAACCGTGGAAAGGTGAACCACTTGGAGGCCGAAGCAATCCAGGATGCACCAGATGTGGCAGTAGGTATGTTCTCAGACGAATCTCATCCCGCAAAAGTGCTATTTGATACTGGTGCAACTCATTCATTTGTCACTGCAACCTGGGTAGAAATGCATAACATCTCAGTAGAGGCAATGATGCCGCCCATGAGGATTAATTCGGTTGGTGGCAAGGTGCAAACAAATAAAATATGCTCAAATATAAGGGTGGAAATAAGGGGGATAGGGTTCCCCAGTGACCTAATAGTAATAGACACCCCTGGGATAGATGTCATCCTGGGGATGAATTGGTTAATGAAATATGAAGCGAATGTTAGCTGTGACAAGAGGACCGTAACATTGAAGTCCCCGTCCGGAGAGGAGGTAGTGGCTGAGCTAAAGATGCCTAAATCAGCGGAGGGAGTTTGTCACCAGATTTCAGTTGATAGTAAGGAGACCAACCCGCTCGAGGCTATAAAGGTGGTGTCGGACTTTCCGGATGTGTTTCCCGAGGAGCTAATGGGCATGCCACCCGAGAGAAAAGTCGAATTTGCCATAGAGCTTATCCCTGGAACCGCCCCCATTTCCAAAAGAGCCTATCGAGTGTCCGGACCAGAATTGGTGGAACTCAAGAAGCAGATAGATGAGATGTTAGAGAAGGGTTACATCAGACCAAGCACCTCGCCCTGGGCCGCTCCAGTATTGTTTGTAGAGAAGAAAGATGGTACCAAAAGGATGTGCATAGATTACAGAGCCCTGAATGAAGTCACTGTTAAGAACAAGTACCCCCTGCCAAGGATAGAAGATCTGTTTGACCAGCACAGAGGTGCCAGCGTATTCTCGAAGATAGATCTGAGATCAGGTTACCATCAACTTAGAATCCGACCCTCGGACATACCGAAGACAGCATTCATCACCAAGTATGGGTTATATGAGTTCACAGTTATGTCCTTTGGTTTGACAAATGCGCCAGCCTTCTTTATGTATCTGATGAACAACGTGTTCATGGACTATCTAGACAAGTTTGTGGTAGTGTTCATCGATGATATTCTCATATACTCTCAAAGTGAGGAAGATCATGTGGAGCATTTGAAGATGGTATTGCAAAGACTTCGAGAGCATCAGTTGTATGCCAAGCTGAGTAAATGCGAGTTCTGGATTCATGAAGTCTTGTTTCTGGGTCACATCATAAACCAAGATGGGTTAGCAGTGGATCCAAAGAAAGTAGCAGATATCCTGAACTGGAAAGCACCGAAGGATGTTCGTGGGATCAAGAGCTTCATTGGAATGGCCGGATACTATAGGCGTTTCATTGAAGGCTTTTCAAAGATTGCTAGACCAATGACAACGTTACTAGCGAAGAAAGTTTAGTTTAAGTGGACCCAAAAGTGTCAAGAAGCATTTGAAGAACTGAAAAATAGATTGACTACAGCACCTGTGTTAGTTCTGCCTGATGTTGACAAGCCATTCTCGGTGTACTGCGATGCTTCATACACCGGATTGGGATGTGTGCTAATGCAAGAAGGAAGAGTTGTAGCATACTCATCTCGACAGCTGAAGATCCATGAGAAAAATTACCCCACACACGACCTGGAGTTGGCAGCAGTAGTTCATGCGTTAAAGACATGGAGACATTACCTGTATGGGCAGAAGTGCGACATCTACACCGATCATAAAAGTCTGAAGTATATATTCACCCAGTCAGAGTTAAACATGAGACATCGAAGATGGTTGGAATTGATCAAAGACTATGAGTTGGAGATACATTACCATCCAGGCAAAGCCAATGTTGTTGCAGATGCTCTGAGCAGGAAGAGTCAAGTCAATATGTTGGCCACGTACCCGATGTCATATGAGTTAGCCAAGGAGTTCGACAGACTGAGCCTCGGTTTCCTGAACAGTACGCAAGGAGTAACAGTGGAATTAAAGCCCACCTTAGAGCGGGAGATCAAAGAAGGGCAGAAGGATGATGAAAACATCGTGATCTTGGTGGCCTCCAGCAGTGCCATCAGATGGGACATGGCCTCACCGCGCATCACCTGCAGACGGTACAGAGCATTCATGCACCGTACTGTCAAGTGCGCAGTCTGACCTGGGTAGATGGCCCAGATGTCCTTAGCATGCTCCACCCGATCCTTCCACATTGGGTCGTCCTCCTTTTCAGCGGGGAACAAGCCAATGGGATGGGTAGCCAGCTCCAAGGGATGGAACCCGCAGAAGGTAGTCAATCCATGCAGAGCGATCGCCTCGATCGTGTCCTCTGCCCGGTACCCGAAAGACTCTGAGTCCAAGGAGCGCCAGCCTGGCTGCAGGGGATGAGGCTCCAGAGTCATCCTCACCCTACAGCGGGGCACCCGGTGCTTCTCGAACTGCTGCACCGCGTACTGAGGGGGTGTCGTGTATCCAGCCCCCTGAAGTACCTCCCACAAGATGCGGGGAAAGCCCTCTCGTGCAAGTCTGTCAGTGTGGGTCAGTGCATTTCCTTCATCGGAGGATCCGTGGGAAGTCATCTGTGTACGGTTAAGCGTAAGTAAAAGAAAAAGAATGTAAAAAGAACAAGGAAAATAAAACTCAGCCCTCCTCTAGTTAAGTAAAAAGGCACTAGGGACCTAGTTGGTTGTTATCTTGTTTTTAAGTCTTTTACTCAGTTATCCATTTGCTTAATTATGAATGCATGCATGCTCGTCCTGAACGGCCTCACAACAAGATAAAAGGAATAGGGAGGAACTCCCATTCTGTAAAAGTGGCCTGTAGGGCCTAGTTACTTAGCCACCTAGCTACCCTTCTATTAACCTAAGGCTTCACGTCCTAGGTCTATCCTGCTCGTCCTACTATCTATCCAACTAGTTTCTATCAAGTTTTATTTAGAAAATTGATGGTATTTACATTTTATTGATTCCTCTGTGGTGGTACAAGCTCCGATACCAGCTGTGGCGGAACTGCCCGAATTATTCCAACTTAAGTGTCCAAGTCCCGCCTTAGAGGCTAGACCACACTTAAATGGGAATAACCCGTCAATCCCTCGGATCTAGTCCGACACGGCCACTGACAGGATCAAGTACCACAATCTCACTCGAAGGTGAGTCACAGAGCAAATACAATAAAGCATAAAACCATACATGCCATAATGTTAAATTATTACATCACCATCATCATCATCGGAGTTTTTGCAAAAGTATCCATCATTGTTCGAAGTGCAGCGGAATAAAACTAACGGTAAATAAACGGAGAGATGGGGAAGCCTGCCCCATCACTCCTCATGCTCCTCCTCAGCCGAGGCAGGATCCCACTCGACAGTCCAACCCGGTGGCAGGGTGGTCGGCCAAGTAATCCCAGCAACCATCTCCTCCAGAGAACCTGTAAAAAATTATGCCACAAGCAAGGCTGAGTATACTAATACTCAGCTAGACTTACCCGGTGTGAGGAGTCTACTCCTCTACCTCTAGACATGCAGCTGTTTGGCTGTGGGGTTTGGTTGCCAAAAGCACTAGCTGAGTTTCTAAATCAAGATTTTAACTTAATCAAAGTTAAGTGTGACTCTCTTAAGGCTAAAAGTGGACTATCTACTCATACATGGTAGCAAGCATCATTAACAGTCAACATCTTATCTCAACTCATCATACTTCCACTTATTACTCAATGCAGTACAATGGATCAAGCAGTCTCATTAGCTGCGAGAAGCAGACGATTCGAATCGAGTTTTTATCCTTGCAAGGTAAACCTAAACACACGACATGCAGGGGCACTCCGTCCCCACACACATCAACCGTCCCCATCGATTCCCCGTCAGCAGATCAGGGTCACCGCCTTGGCGTACAATGCCTCACTGACCCCGACTGGCCGTCGTGCAGTGACCGCACTTGTACCCACCATAACCGGAATGGGAGACCTCGTCTCAGGACGCGTGAGGGGATATGTCCACTGCCGGGTTCACTCAGGTACTAGGCTTACCGATTTACCATATTTCTCGGCATGTGCTCAGTACGTTCAAACGCTTGACACAGGTATCCGCACGTTAATCCTTATTCCATTTTCCATCTCGTAAACAACCAATCCCCATGGATTGTTGTCCACCAACTAGTATCATGACAGTGTGAAAGTGGGTACAATCAATTTCCTGATCTCGCGCGAGTGCTAGAAAAATCACTCGTCTTCTACCGAGATCCTATTTAATTAAAGCAACTACTCGACCTGTCATACTAGTATTCATTTCAAAAGGATTCCTGAGATCATGCAACTAGGGTTTCAAACAACTCTTACACCTAAGTGCACAATCAATCCTACAATCATTAAGTGAAGTAAAATAGCATAAATAACAGGTTATGCATAAAACCGGGGCTTGCCTTCCAAAGCAGTGGCAGGCAGGTCCTCTGGTGCTGGCTCTGGTGCTGGATCTGGGGCTACCTCCTGAGCAGCTCCTTGCTCCGGCACGAGGATGTACTCTCCGTCAGCAAGATTACAGTCTAGCGAATGCAATGAACATGTATGTCATGATTATGCATGATTTAATAACATTATGCAAAAAGAGACTAAGTCAAGAAGTAACTTAGGGTTTTCTTAGTTATGCGGGGCTTCTAGTGGTACAGAGATAGACTTATTACTCTTTGGACTTAGGTTTTTCCTTTAGGACAACATATTGGTTTGGTATTGCTTTGATATATTTTTGTGGACAGCAAATAAAATTTTTAGGGACAACCTTTATTCATATCTTTTATTTCTCTTCCCTTAATTTCCATTTAGGTTTTCTAGGGTAGGTTTGAACTACAACAGGGTTTTAATAATTTCCAAAAATTCTGTAAAAATTACAGTGGGTTGTCACTGGCTATTTTAGCTTGTTTTAAGAATTTGAGGCTTAAGGTATAAAAGTTAGGCCTTAAACAAAAATAACAAAAGTTAGGCAAAAAGGGGCACTTTACACTACACCTCCTAGTTAGGGGTAGGCTCTGTCCTAAAGGTTATTTTTGTTGGCATCCTCTGGTAATGATAGGTCTTTGTGCTAAAAATCACAGGAAACTAAGGGGTGGTTAATTAGCTATGATTTTCCCAAGTTTAATGTCAAAAAGGCACTTTCTACTATCTTATTATTTGAAAAATGTCAAACAGCAGATTTCATATTTTTCCTAAGTTCTTTCTAATAAAACAATAGTTATCCCAAGGGTGGGGGTGTTTTCACCTTGGGGTTATTTTTGTAGAATTTTTCTAAGTTTCATTTGTTTTATTAAAATAAAAGAGATCTTAATTATTTTACACTAAAACAGGGAATGATATATTTTTCTAGTGAACTACATTAACTAAGTATCTTAACAAAAATAGGGGTGCCCTCTGGTTCAATATTTGTGTCACTTTTCCTATTTTTCTTAAACTTAAGCATATTTGGAATAAGGGGTTAAAACTAACTTAATGTAATAGACAGAGGGGTTTAACATTTTTAAACAGGTTAGTAGGTGAATATAAACTTCCCCAAATTTTCCTAACCTTAGTCAAATAGCCTAACTATTTTTCTTACTATTATTTAGCTTTTGGCCAAAGTTAACCTTAAATCAGAACTTTTAAGTTTTCCACAGCATCAAGGGGTTTTATATTTTTCCTAAATAGGTTACATGATTTAGAGTCTGGCAAAATTGGTTTGACCAAAATTGGATAAACCAAACAGAAGTTATGGGTTTTTAAAGTTTCTGTTTGAATTTAAATTAGGTTTTAATTAAGTTTTCCTGGAAAAACAGTTTGCGCCGAGGCCCCTGGGTTTAAAACAATTCAAACCTCGCAGATCTACCCTTAAGGCACTATTCACTTGAGTCTCTGACCTTTCACTTAACCCCCTGGGTTTCTCTCCCTCTCACCCGCAGTCCCTCCCTCAACTGAAACAGTAGCTGCGGGAAAGAAAAGGGTGGCGTGGCTTACCGGCGGCGAGGGAGGTCCGGCGAAGGGTAGGGTTGGCTCGGGGAGGGTCTGGCGATCACGTCGAGGTACGGCTCGTCGTCGGGGATGGCCGGAATCGCCCGGTCCACGTGAGCAGGCGGGCGAGCTCGTCGGCGGCGTGTGCTCCGGCCTATCCACGGCGGCATAGTTCAATCCAAGGGCATAGGGAGCTTCGTGGAGGTCTAAGGAGTCTAACCGTGCAAGGAATCGAAGAGAGGTGCACGGTGTACCTCGGTCCACGGTTGCCGGCGGTCGGTTGAAGTCCGGTGACCTTGGGCCGGCCTCTCCGGTGAAGCAGAGCCCGATTCCTCGCTCGGGGAGCTTCACGGAGACGTGCACAGTCTTCTCCGAGGGCTGGACGGGGTTGGGAATGGCGGGGCTGGCCGGTCTACGGTGGCAGGGGCTCGGGTGGCCGCGGGCACGTCGCGTATGGGCAAACGGCGGCGAACTGAGCTCCGGTGAGGCTTGAGCGCGTGCGGAGGGGTACGGCCAAGGCTCCTGGGCGTTTTATAGTCGCGGACGCGGACCAGGGCATTGGCTTGGCTTGGGCGCGGCGCGGGCGCGCGCGCGGGCGTGCTCTGGCGCGGCAGACGGCGCCGAACACGTGGCGGTTTGTTTCTTCCAGTGTTCAAATGCCGCCAGAGGTCGCAAACGTGCGAATCTTTGCAAAAGTCCGGCGCAGACCTCTTCCTGGCACCTAGGACTGTCACTCAACTGTGAGACGCCGGGGCAGATACGGCCTAGGGAGGGAGATCTTCGGGTGCCAAAACAGGTGTGTCATACTGAGCATATCACGACAAAAGCCATGCCATGGCATGTCAAACGTCCGAGTCTCGAGCTCAACTTTTCCAGTGGGTGCCCTAAGTGGTATTGCACATTTTTGGTATAGAACCCAAGTGGTTTTGGCGCCATTTTTAAAGTGAACACGGTTGATCTTTGATTTAGGGTTAAAATGGGACTTAGAGGGAATTAGAAAGCTCTAGCTCTCTCTCCACTTGGAGATTTGAAATGGGGTTTCCCTAGGGGCCTTTTTGTAATATTTCCCTCCCCTAATTGATGGTTATAATGTTGCTTAGGGTTTGGGTAAAGATTACCCATGTTTTGCACATTTGCTCACTCTCTTTCCCCTCTTATCCATGGTTTTGGGAGTTAGGGTTTAAGAGAGACCTAGGGTTCTTTCCCCCTCTCCCAAGGTGATAGTTGCACACAATTAGGGTAATGCCTTTGGTCATTCCCAACTCTTGGTAAAAACTTAGTTTCCAAAGCCCCTTACACTTTTGCTCCTTAAGTTCTTCCACATGTGATCATAGTCTTGAGTGCCAAGGTGTGCTCCAGCCATGGCAACACCTGGGGTGTTACAGCGGCGGGATCGCGGCCATGCAAATCCAATGCAAAGGCAGGACTCCGCACCTGCATCCACCACGGGAGGGCATCTGGCGAGGGCATACTTCGCCCAGCGCCCAGCCACGCGCCAAGGGCCACACCCCATACGCGACAAACTCCTCTACCAAATCGCGCCCGCTACTCATGCCAGCCGCGCACCGCAGGGCCCCTTCGTCTGCATCCCCCTCTGCCACTTCAAACTGCGGGTACGCTGAGTAATAATGTGAGCACATCTCGTCCACGGGGAGCCCTGGATGGTCCTCGACTGTGCCCTCGGCAACGTAGAACCAAAACTCCCACAAATTGCCCCATTTATTGCGGGCGCAAGGCACCAACTCAATGACTTCCATCGAAGTCTTGCTGGTCTTCGGTGTAAATGTACAGGACCCAAATTGAGCAATCTTATTTCCGATCATCCTCTTCTGCCAATGCAGACAATAATACTTCGCGAAGACTTCGACAGATGGCTGACCGCCATACAAAGTCGTTGCCCAGACATATTTTGACAGGGCCACCATAGCATTCGGCGTCAGCTGGTGGACCTGGACGTTGAATCTGCGCAGGACTTCTCCCACGAATCGATGCGTGGGCAGTCGAAGACCGGCGGCGAAGAAAGCCTCGAAGACAACCAACTCGCCTTCTGGCTCAGGGACCTCCTCCACCCCCGGACACGTGCCACTCCGCCGCCAAAATAACCAAGTTGCTGCATATCTTGCACGCGGACCGAGGACATCCGCGACACCCCGAACTCCACTGTGTCGCCGGCGCGCAACTCCTCTGCCGCCACATGGCTCAGCGTCTCCTCAGACGACGCGTCAGCCGGTGGTGTAGCGGCAGCAGAAGAGGAAGAAGACGGCATCGCTACGTACCGTCGGCGGTGGCGGGCGGTCTGCTTCACACGGGCCAGATCTTCGACGAGCAAGAGCAAGGAGGGCAGACGAGCAGCGAGCGGTTTGAGAAGGCGGTTAGGGGTTTCGCGGTGCGCGGAAAGTTAAAGTTCAAAATGCGTCGCCCCCCGCCCCCTTTTATACACAGGGCGCGGTGCTTCGGGAAACCCACAATCCAACAGTACGGCGTCAATCAACGGTCATGTCAAAAACTCCCACGGAACCACTTCGAGCGAGGGCAGCGTCTCCACCATCTAGCAACGTCTTCGGCACCAGATGACTTAGTCGAACTGGTCCCTCGGAGGGCAAATGTTGGGGCGAAGGCGAAGACGCCACCCTTCGCTCGACGCCTTCGTCGTCCTCGCTGCACCAATGGAGACAAGACGACGGGCAAACTCACCCTTCGCCCCCCACGTCATCGGACGAAGACCTGTGACGAGGTCGTCTCATCTTGCGACCTCGTCCAACATGGAGGCCCACGTGTGATCCGGCCCATTGTAACAGGCCCTGCGTGGCCGCTGCGCATTACGAGCCTAATTTGTAAAGGTCTCCCTGTAATTACGATCTGTAACCCCCCTTTATGGGAATATTCTGGGGATAACCTAGGTGTCTGAGGGCACATGCGTCCTTAACACCGGACGCTGGGCACTCAGATACCTATAAATACCCCCGCACAGTGCCCTTGAGAGGCTAGATTAATAGAGCTATTGCCATCTCATGCAAAAACCCTGTTTGCGTTGCTACACACCTTCGTTGGATCATCTTGCACCTGAAAGCAAGTGCCAACAAGGATCTTCGGCAGAGAAGAAGACCCCCAACAGTAGCCCCTTCGCGGTGCTAGAGCGTTTTTTCGTAACGAGCTCAGTCCGCGAAAATACGAAGGATTTGGAATGCCGAAGGTTCGAAAAACACCTTCCCTGAGCTTGTTATAAAAAAACTTTTAAAATATTACGAGCGCTGGCTGGTCCACCGTTCAGCCAGTTTACACACTCTGGTGGTTCGCCTTCTTCTCCTGCAGCACTATCTAAACAGACAGGTTGGTGAGAAGTTACCACAGCATTCATTGCCATTGCACTGTTGTGCTGTTAAAAATTTTAACCAAAGCCGAAGCTTTCTGCATTGTGCTTCCGAACAAACGCTTCGTCACTCGAGACTAGCTTCATCTTAAGGAAACTGAAAACTGAAATGGCAAGAGTAAGATCTACTGCCATGGTGTCCCGTGAGGGGAATGAAACTGAGATGACTGAAACATCGCCCATATCAGAAATGATGAGGCGCTCAGGTCTAGTTGTGCAAGAGGGACCTACTACAGAAGATACCACCAATGTCGAAGCTGAGCAGACTAAGGCTAAGGTCGGGAGTTACAATGAGAGTGAAGAGGACAACAATATTCTGAGCCCAACCAAACCTAGTCACATTGAATTTGGAAGATCCACCGTGACAGCAGAGGACTTAGTTGTGATGAAGAAGCTAGGGTACTTTGGAGAAAATGAAGATGGATTGATTCGCTTTGCTAGGAAAGAATTAATTCTGGAGCCAAAAGATGATGATGTTGTTGTATTCAAGAGCTTCTTCAGGGCGGGACATCAGTTCTGTGGCAGAACCACCGAGATTATTCGAGCTTAAGTGCCCGAATCATGCCTTGAAGGCAGCAACGCAATTATATCAGAATAGCCTGTCAGTTCTTCGGATCTAGTCCGATAGAGCCACTTACCATGGATCGAGTACCATTAGCCCACACGATGGCGAGACTCATAGAGAATGCAATAAACATGAAACCACAAGTTAAAGTACTTAAGTTATTATATAAAATGGAGTTTGACAAGATAACAATGTTCTTAATATTGCAGCGGAAAATAAATACGTCGATAATGAGGAATAGGGCAAGGCCTAGCTGTAACACCCTGGATTTGGGGGTATAAAATTTCTTTCTAAAATACCAACCAAATTCAGGTGACACTCTTCTCTCTCTCTAGTTTCTCTCTCTTTTTCTTTTGGGTTAAACTTAGCTTAATTAGTGAGGGGTTATTTATTTTATTTTGTCAAAACCATATGAGTCATGAAATGTTGCATCATGTTAAGCTCCAAATATTCTTTGAATTGTTGCACATGTTTGATTTATTTTGAATTTGAAACTTAGTTTGAATTTGAATTGAAAACCCTAGAGAAAATAAATAGAAAAGGCATTAGAAATTCACTGAAAATAGAAAAAGGCCAATTCGGCCCAATTAGCCCAAGCAGGCCCAGCCCGCGCGCGCCCGAGCGCCCGCCCGCGCTGATGTAACACCTTGGCTTTAAGGAACAAAGCCGGGTGCATCTCATAAATGCGCCAAGAACATATATAATAACAGAGTGTATAGAGATAAATGTCACAATAACATCAGAGTATTTATTACATAGCGGAAGTCTTATTACAAAATAAAAGATAAATATAAAACGAACTAAGGATCATCCTTGGCGCAAAAGTCAACTGGGGAAACACCACCTAGATTAGATCAAACTCCTCGTTTTGTGGCTCCTCCTAAACCACCTGTTCTTCTCCTATGGGGGGTGTGAGATTGCAAGGTTGAGCTCACACATGATCATAGCTCAACAAGTTGTGGGGAAACCAGTGGGCATGAACTCACCAAAGGTGGGAGTCCATGTGATGTGTAAGGCTAATCAACAACAGGGGTTAAAGTTGAGCATTGCTTTTAATCAGTTGGTCAAAATTTTATTAGCAGTTACTATATGTAAGTAAATACCAAACCTTAAATAAAGTAATAGAACAAAATTAATAACAAATCCCATGCAATGCAAATGACAAATTGAATTTAAGTTCCATAAATCAATCATGTGAGAGTCCTGAGCTGTCATGACCGTGAGCTCAGCTAGTATACCAGTTTTACACTCTGCAAAGGTTGTACCCTGTACCCACAAGTCATGTTACCCATCTGCCACAGGGTTGTACGGGCCCCATACACCTCTACCAAGGAAGCGAGGCAGGGTAACACTACGAGGCCTTTACAAAGTTCCACTAGCTTCCGAAAACCCGCTACAGTTTATGGGAAAAGCACTTGCAAGAATCCCCCGTCTGGCCGCCATCGCAGCAAAATCAACCCGAGAACCTCCTTGCATGCAATTCCTCCACTGCCCTTGCACCTTTCGGGCAAGGTAGTCTTCTACTAGCTTTCCTAATTAGTCAGCCAAGGGTGTCTCATTCCACCCTTGTGGTGACACGTGTTTCTCAAGTTAAGCTCCATGTTCCAATTAACATTAATGATCTTGTCATGAACATAAATAGAATAACAAAATAATTGGAACATGGACATAATGAAATATTATCCTAGAAACCATGTAAAGCAATAGCAAAACTACCCAAGTGATTCAGGGATAACAAGGTAAAGAGATAAACAGTCTAGGGTGACCTATTAGGTCCCATCAAAATTAAACCTATGCATGGATAATGACATTAAAGAGCATTATTGGGTAATAAAAGTGGTCAAGGGCACAACTTGCCTTCAATGAACTCCTGCTCAGCTACTTCTATCTGCTGGTCACCAGGATCCTCAGTGACAGGTTCTTCTACTCGCCACAATACAAACAAACACAGTATATAGGAAAAATTAACATCACACCAAACATGTAATTAAAATGCACATTAATAATCTACATATTAAAATAAAATTCTAGGAACAGGAATCATTAATTTTAGAGTTATATATTTTAAAATCTGAATTTCCAAAGGTTTTATGTGCTTAAAATAGGATTAAGTGAGAAATTATTTTTCTTACTATTTTCATGTCAAAACTGAGACTATAAGTGATAGAGAATAATATTACAAAATTTTAGAAATTGGAATGGATTAATTTGGACCAAGTATGGATTTTCTATGAATTTATCAAGTTTCTGCAATAAATTTAATACTAAAATTCGTTTTCTAACTAATTTTATGAATATTATTCACTGTCTGGACCTCGCATCAATTTCCAGAGAGTCCAGGGACCCCAGGGTAAGTTTGCCTAAGACACAGAAAGCTACTGACGTGGATGACGGGTTGATTCACTAAAAGGTGAGGGGCTCTTTTACAAACAGGCTCGGTGAAGGGGTATGGGCAGATCCTAGCCGTCCGATCAAGCGTCAACGCCCGCGATTAAAACAGTCACGGACTGAACTGGCGATAGCTCAGCGGCCGTTAGATCGAGGATTGATGGCGCGGATTTAAAATCTCCTAGATCACACTAGATTCGCACGATCGCGATCAGAGGGTTCTGGTCGATTTATGCGAAAGGGTATGCAAATTCTAATCTCAACCGTCCAAAGAGAATCGGATGGCGGCGAGCTCTTCTTCTCCCTCGGGCAATCCAGACCATGGCACTAACGCCACCACGGCAAGGCCTTACGCCGGTGGAGCTAGTCTCTGGATTTCGGACACGAAACCCAAATTCAATCGGACTACATGCTATCGGTATGAAAGCGGATCCGGGCGAGTGGTTCTTACTGAGGATTGTCTGCGCTAGCGAGCCGACCACGGAGAGGAGGAAGTTCCGCCTTGTCGCGCACTCCGGCAAGGAATTCTCCCCAATTCGGGGTTGCTCAGCACATCACGAGAGCATGGACAAACCCACCGGGCACCGGCGCACTCACACGGCCACACGCAGAGAAGGGAACGTCGGTGCGGATCGATTTCACCGGCGGCACGGCTCACTGGACCTACGATTTCACGAGCAGTGGAATTCACACGTAATTTTGGGGGTACGGGTATGACCGGGGCGCCCACGTCTCTATATACCCGAGCGCGGCCACGACTTCAAGGTCTGACCGATGCTATAAATCAGGAGGAGTAGTTGCGGGCGCGGCGTCCATGGGTGGATGGAGCTGAGCGGCATGTGGAACTCGCGCACAACGGGTACGATGACAAACGACCCCACTGAACAGTCGCAAAATCACGCGTGCGTGCGCGGGAGGCGGGATGACAACGTGTGTCCACGAAGCAGCGTAACGGATAGAGCACACGCGGCTAGCAACCGGGACCCACCTGTCGGCACATGGTTTGGCTGGGTTTTGGGCTGGCGCGGAGGAGATAAGTGAGTGGGACAAGTTGGAATTTTTGGCCCAGGTAGGTTTTTCTTCCCCTTTTCTTTTTATTTTCTATTTTCTTTTCTCGTGTTCTTTTCCTTTTAATTTTCAAATCCTAATTTAAATACTCATTCAACTCAAACTTCATGGTAAAATTGTTCTCTTATTAAAGACTCATCTTAGACATGGTATGGATACACTACCGGACACAGCTCCTTTGCCGAGTGCCTTAGGCACTCGGCAAAACCTAGAAAACACTCGGCAAACACTTTGCTGAGTGTAACACTCGGCAAAGAACGCTCGGCGAACTGTACATCGGCAACGGCCTCTTTGCCAAGTACTTTTTGTCGGGCACTCGGCAAAGACTTTGCCGAGTGCCATTTGGTACTCGGCAAAGAAAAGTCGCCGTCACGGCGCCAAGTGACGGTGACGGATCCTTTGCCGAGTGTCTTCTTTGGCACTCGGCAAAGAGGCCAATTTTGCCGAGTGCCTGCTATCATGGCGCTCGGCAAAGACGGCTCCAGTGGCCCCCACCGCCAGTCCCTGTGCCGAGAGCTCTCGTAGGCACTCGGCAAAGGAGGCTTCTTTGCCGAGTGTCTAGTGGACGAGCTCTCGGCAAAGAGTCCTCCAGTGGGCCCCTTTGCTAGTCCCTTTGCCGAGTGCACTGGGCGACACTCGGCAAAGGTAGCTTCTTTGCCGAGTGCCTTGACCACAACACTCGGCAAAGAAGGCTTTACCGGTTCCCATGTATCCTTCTTTGCCGAGTGTCATGGTCATAGCACTCGGCAAAGATACCCTTTGCCGAGTGTTACACTCGACAAAGTGACCAGGAAGTCCCTTTTTTATTTGTTTTTGCAGTTCCATCCAAACGAACAAAAGATATATATATCATTCACATCACATTATATATCATTCGCATCACAGAATCAACACATTTATCATCAACACCATATATATCACAAATATCACCACATAAAGCAGGTTTCATAGCACATAAGTCTCACTAAGTATCTCACAAGACCAAGTATAACTAACATCACCAACACTAACAAATATAAGTCTGGATCATCACAAAACAGGTCATCAACGAGGTGGGCATCTAGACTGGTTCGGCGAAGGGCTGGACGAAGCGTGAGGGTTGTTCGACGCCGCCGATTGACCCTGCACAGAGAAGAGATTGCATGTGTGAGAACATATGAATATATATCATGCAGTACTAAAATTTTGATACTCACAGGAGTAGTGAACTCAGCAGGGTCAGCTGCAGGGAACAACGGAGGTGGTGGAGCATGACCCTGTGCGGCGCCAAGGCTCTGCATGTACGCGAACATCTCCGCCATCCTCTTCTCCAGCTCCTCACGTTGCCTCCTCTCATCATCTAGCTGAGTCTGTAATATTTTGCCCTAATGTTACGATAATGCAAAGAGAAGATATATAATAATCAATGAACGATGAATAGATAAGGAATAACCTGGAGTTGCTGGATACGATGTTGTGAGCTGTCCTGCCGAGGTCGTATGGCTGGGCTCGCGCTCGTGCTCCTTGCTCGCACCTGAGATAGAGTGGGAGTGGAGGACGAGTCGATTGCCCCGTCGGCAATCCAGTACCGCCCATGCCTCTTGCCTCCTCCGACCCTCATGAGGACATCTCCGTCGATGTCCTCGGCCCTCGGATCGTAATCTGGCCCATGGACCTCCTTGGCCATGGCGGTGTACTCACTGAGGCGACTGTGGACGGCGGGGTTGGTGTACGCCTCGGGCCCGTCATCCGGGTTGTAGGTGACGTCGGACGTCGCCTTCCCCTTGTGGGCCATAGCATATGCTGAGAAGATGGAGCAAGGAGCGCCACCATGTGACGTCGACTGCGAGAAAACCAACGAGATGGTTAGAAATTGTTGGGGACTTGTTCTCAAATGCTTTGCCTTAAGAACAAGGCAACATAGAATGTTAAATGTTAAAGCCCTTCGTCTGCTGAAGCATTATATCCCTGAGGATTTAATGAGCTTCGGACGAAGGTTATGGATGATAAATCACGAAGGTCCTACCTTCGTGTTCAGAGATAAAATAATGCGAAATGAAATATAAAATATAAAACGTTAAAGAATACCAAGAATAAATAACATCATTTGCTTATTTTATCATATAAATTAGCATATTAAAACATGATGTTTAGTTACATTTATACCTTTGCCTTGGCAGAAAACAATAATTCCAGAGTAATGTGTTAGCAATTACAGGATCCCGTGAACAGTAAAGGAGTACTGTTCACTATTTATAGGCACAGGACGCAGCCTGTAAGAAATTACAATCATACCCCTTACAAAAGATTACAGTTATGACTCAGACCCTCATGGACTAAAAAGTCATTCCATCTTTAAGTCGGTTCGATCCTTCATCTTCGGATACGCTATAATATCAAAGCTTCATGAGCGGTAGTTTCGGTGTCACATATGAACAGGTTTTGCCAAAGGTATTTCTTCCTGCAGGACCTTCGGCGACGAAGCATGGTCCCAACAGAAATCATGTCTAATCGAAAGTTATATACCTAAATAAAAAAGAGCGCGTACCCATGCTTCCGCGTATTTGCCCAGGCTGCGGCTGCCTTAATGGTGGGAGGGACCTTGCATCATCAAACACCATTCCCGGCTAGCGTTGTGCACCTCGTCCCACTCAGCCGAGCACCACCTCTGCACCATCTGCTCCCAGCACTCAGGATGCGCGACGCACCAATAAGGAATCATCTAAAAACAATACAAGTACACGACATATCAGAAGATAAAATTAAGCATATTTAGTACCAATAATAAAGTTTTGTATTGACCTGCAAGTATTGGTCCGGAGTCAACGACATGGTTCGGGCGTCCTTCTTGCTCACCTTCTCCCCAAGGACAGAGCCGTGGTAAGTGACGATGGCCTGGATGCGCGCCTCGTAGTGCATGTCCACAACGAGCTTCTTACAGCTCGTGGTAGCCACCACATCCGCCCTGGCCTCGTATCCAGCCTCGCATCTGAAGAAATCCTACATACAAAGACAATGTATCCATACATTATTTCAAGATTATGCAACAAATGCGACTTATTAAACAATATAGTGCGAGGAAGACTTACCCACAACTCTTGCTTCACCCGCTCCGCCTTGTTGTTGAATTCTCTGTCGTCCCGATCTACTGCATCGAGGGCGACGGCATAGTGGTCGAAGGTGTAGGTTGGGCCCATCACTCCGGCGTACTCGACAAGTCCAGGGAAGTGTTCCCTGCATAGAAGGACGAGGATGCCATTGGGGAGGCGGCCGTGACCCCCTGCACTCTCCAAAACCATCCAAGACCTGTCCAAGTGATTAAGATAAAGTATTAGTTTCTATTATTAATTTGAACATATAATATGAAAAAGCAGCAACAACATCTAAAGTTACCTACCTCTCCCCATCGGGTCATATCAGCGGACGTCTGTCACGAAGTATGGGTCGCTGAGGGAGACTCGCGGGACCTCGCAGGTAGATGCTCCTCGAACCTGAGGAGCCAGAACCTGAGACGTCCTGCTGAGCGGCGGCGTCGTCGTCCTGCTGCGCCGCATCGTCGTCGTCCTGCTGCGCCGCATCGACAGCGGCTTGCTGCTCAACCTGCTGTTGTACGGCGTCGTCCTGCTGCGCCTCCTCCTCCGTCATACGGGTGCTCCTCCTCCCCCTCCCCCTCCCCCTCCCCCTCCTCGTCCTCGTCCCACCGCCCACCATCTTTGTCCAATAACCTGCAATTAAGAGTAAGCAATTAAGCACAGATAAAAAAATATGTATTTAGAAACATATGCAAAATAAATGAAATATAGCATTACATCGATTAAAAATAATCTTCATATGTGTCCGGGTTAGCCGGATCATAAGTGTCATCATCACTATCAACCATTTCATAGTCAACACCATCTGAAGGCGCAAGTTCGTCATTGGCATTGCCTTCAAGCATTTCTAAGTCATTCTCATTTTGCACCTCATCATCCTCCTCATCAACAACCATTTCAATATCTACTTCCATTCCGATCGCTTCGGTTAAGTCTATCTCAAATCGCCCTTCTAGCCCATCTTCTTGGAAGAACTCTCTGTCATATGTGTCCGGGTCTAAGTTATAATCTTCATCGTTTGGAACAGGTAATTTCCGTGCGGTGATACCTTATACAAAACATCCCAACCCTTAAGATGTTGTTTCGTTTGGCACGCATATGGAAGATAATACACTTGTGTGGCCTGTTGGGCCACAATATAGACATCGTCTCGTGGTAAGGTGGAATCCTGTCGAATTTCGACTAGCCCAAGATTAGAATGTGTCCGTCTCGTAACTTCAGGATCAAACCAATGTCATTTGAATATCACTGGAGTAAGAGGTTTGGAACCATGAAAATTGAGTTCATATATTTCTTCAATTCGTCCATAATACTCGTCCTCGTCAAGACCGGGCGTAAAGACTCTAGAACACGTGGTTTTTCGATTGGGCCGACTTTGGTCGTAGCTTGTTGTGCGAAAACGGTATCCATTGACGTCATACCCAGAAAATTTCCTGACCCTATAGGCAAAGCCATTGGCTACTTGTCTCAACTCGGCACTCATAGACGACTCTCTTTGGCCCTGCAAGTTCAAACACGCTAGATTGTTTTATTATTCGCATGTAAGAGCAACTTCAAATGACAAACTAAGCACGTACCTTACGTTTAAACCAGGAAATGAAATCGGGCAATCCATTTCCCGCACCCTTTCTAAGAAGGGTATCATATTCCTGTGGAGTTGGGTCCCTTGATCGACGCTAGAATTCATGAAGAAATTGCTCCATGTATGGCGTCACCTCTTCAAGGTTGGTCAATACATATAGCATGATATGGCGCCACTCTTCATGTCTCAGGGTCTTGGTGGTCGAAGCACTCGCACTTCCGAGTTGCCCTCAAAAAATGCTAAGGTTCGATTCATTGCCGCCATCATTGTAACGAGGGGGTGGATTATGCACGCTCGGCAGTTTGTCACCATAGTAAGTTGTTGTGAAGTTTGACACCTCCTCCAGTATGTATGCCTCTGCAATGGAAGCCTCGATTTTGCATTTATTTCTACATTTCTTTCAGATAGTCTTTAGACATCTCTCGATTGGATAGCACCAACGTCCCTGCATGGCCCCCCCCATTCGTGCCTCATACGGGAGATGAAGAATCAAATGCTGCATCGGATTGAAGAAGCCAGGTGGAAAGATCTTCTCCAGCTTACACAGTAACACGGGTGCCATCCTTTCCAAGTCTGCAATCACGGTCCGAGCTAACTCTTTTGCACAAAGCTGGTGGAAGAAATAGCTCAACTCTGCAAGCGCTAGCCAGACATGCTCAGGGACATAGCCTCGAACCATCACCGGAAGAATTCGTTTAATCCATATGTGGATGTTATGACTCTTCATCCCTAAGACTCGCAGAGTAGATAAGTTCACCCCCTACTAAGGTTAGCTGCATACCCATCAGGGAACATTAACATCTTGATCCACTGTAGTACTTCCTCTGGGCCATGCTTAGGACGAAATCGGCCTTAGGCCTTCTCCATGTCTTTCCACCACTAGGCGGCTTCATCTCTTGGTTTGGTCTATCACATAACTCTGCCAGATCCACTCTTGCCTTTATGTTATCCTTTGACTTATCAGGAATCTCCATAATTGTTGCCCAAAGTGCCTTGACGACATTCTTTTCAGTGTGCATCACGTCAATGTTGTGTGGAAGGAGCAGGTCATCATAATAGGGGAGCCGAGTCAAGCCCGACTTATGTGTCCACATATGTTGCTCACCATATCCCACAAAACCACCTTCTGGGTTGGCCACAAGACCATCTATCTGTTGGCGAACTTCGGCACCAGTCATCATTGCAGGTGGGCGGTCTGTCACCACGACACCTTTCGTAATGTTCTTGATGTCTAGTCGGAATGCATGGTCAGGAGGGAGAAATTGTCGATGTTTATCGAATGACGAATATTTGCCACCCTTCTTCAACCAAATGAACCTAAGAGCTTCCTTGCAAACTGGGCATGGGAACTTACCGTGAACACACCAGGCGCAAAATAGCCCATACACCAGAAAGTCATGCATGGAGTACTGGTACCAAACATGCATTTTGAAGTTTGTCTTCATAGCTCGGTCGTACGTCCATACCCCTTCCTCCCAAGCACGGACCAATTCATCAATCAAAGGCTCCATGTACACGCCCATTTTATTCCCCGGGTGTCCAGGAATTATCAACGACACGAATATGTTCTGTCTTTGAAAGCATACGCCGGGGGGGAGATTGATGGGGATAACGAACACGGGCCAACATGTGTATGGGGCAGCGGTCATTCCATAGGGATTGAACCCATCTGTGGCCAGCGCAACACGAACATTACGAGCCTCTTCGGCTTTCTCATGGTGAATGGCATCAAAGTGGGTCCATGCTTCACCATCGGATGCGTGAACCATCTTGTCAGGATTGTATCGTTTGCCTTTTTTGTGCCATGTCATCTGTTTCGTGGATTCCTCTGTCATGTATAGACCCTAGATCCTCGGTTGAACGGAAGGTGGCGTAGGATTGTCACGGGGATGTCGAGCTGCCTCTTCTATCCATCACCAGAGTCTACCTCCATGAACCTAGACGATTTACACTTCGGACAGTACTTTGCCTCAGTGTGTTCTTTCCTAAATAGGACGCAGCCCTTCGGACAAGAATGTATCAGCTCATACGTCATCTTGAGTGCACGAAGGAGTTTCTGTGCCTCGTACATGCTCTTTGGCAGAACGTGATCCTTCGGAAGCAGGCTGCCAATAACTGTCAACAAACCATCGAAGGCGTCTCGACTCATGTTGTACTGTGACTTGAACGCCATTATATGCCCAATGGCATCCAGTTGAGAAACCTTTGTCTTGACGTGAAGGGGTTTCTGTGCCGCGTCAAACATGTCGTAGAATGCCTTTGTGGTCGCCTCTGGCTCATCCTCCATACGTCCTTCGGCGAACTATGCCTCATGATAGTCGTTCAACATGTCCGCTACCCCGGCATCAGCATCGTAATCCTCGACGCGTTGTCTCACCACCTGCTCTCTCGTGCGATGCGCTTCACCATGGAAGATCCACCGAGTATAGTCCGGCGTAAATCCATTCTTCCAAATATGTTCTACCATGGCCTTCTTTGTTTTCCTTTTCCTGTTGGCACATTTGCTGCACGGACAAGGGACTAGACTAGCTCCTTTAGCAGCTTCGCCAAATGCCCGTTCCATGAAAGCATTGGTCTTCCTAATCCATTCAGGGGTGACATCATTACGTCCTACGCGGCCCGTGTACATCCACTCACGGTCCTCCATCCTCTAACATATATAACCGAGTATAGTTTAATATAGACATGTAATGCATGTACACTACGTTCCTACCTTCTAATAGGTGAGGATAGGTCCTAATCCCACCCGCGGTTGCGTAGATGGAGTTAGTTTCCATGCTCTACTCCGATCCGAGATAGAATTTTGGCAGCACCTCCCCGCTGTTCTCTGGATACACGTCCTGGCAGGGAGAGTGTACTGTCCGGAGAACAACAGGGAGGTGACACCGAAACTCTATCTCGGACCGGAGTAGAGCATGGAAACTAACACCATCTACGCAACCACGGGCTGTCCAAAAAACGTGGACAATTCGAAACAGATACATTTGTAGATATGCAAAGATCTGCATATCTACACCGTATCTCTTTCAAACGGGAGACGACTAACTGGTTTACGTGATCTACGACCATGATGCGGAAATTGAGGTTATACCTAGGGTGACGGTGGAGTAAGGCTCGCGGGGCTGTGGCGGGTTGGTGCAGTGGCGACGTGACACGGTGCAAGCAGACCCGCAACGGCTAGTAAGACCTCTACAGAAAAATAAACAAGCCTGTCAATAAAAAATTTCGGCAGCACCTCCCCTGCACGGGGAGGATTCGAAAACCTGCAAATAAAACTGACAACACAATGGCTAACATCCACACATATATCAATGGCACGATGGCCGACAATCACATTTAATCAACATCCATATCCACCATCACATTATATAGAAACTATTTTACTATAGCCACACAATCATATCTAATCGGCATACAACTAAAACTAGGACCCCTGACCCGGGCTTCCCGCGGGTCGTAACACATGACACACCACCGAGTTCATGAAAACAAATCTTAGATAATTAAGTATTGATGTTGATAGGTTGTGCTTACTTCAATATCCGTTCCAAGTTCATGAAAACAAATCTTAGATAATTAAGTATAATTATTTAGTGGCATGGTTAAATTTTAAAAACATTCATAAAAACAGATAATTTACATCTACATTTCACAAACACAACATATAAGTCCCCAAGAAAAGTACCCTTCCCAAGATTTTACCACAGACTACACAAATTTGCTATAATGATGCTAAAACTTGGATTGTTACAGCTCTTACCAGAGGACGGCAGGCGCGGACGGCGGCGCGTGGGCGGGCGGACGGCGCGGCGCGTGGGCGGGCGGACGGCGCTCGGGCGAGGACAGCGGTGCGTGGGCGCGTGGGCGGACGGTGTGAAAGTGAAAGTGAAAGGTGAAGGAAGGATAAGAAGAGGCTGACGGTCTGTCTAATTAACGTCTTTGCCGAGTGCCCGCGATCTGGCACTCGGCAAAGATTTTTTAAGATTAACAAATATACTTTGCCGAGTGCCTTTGATCTAGCACTCGGCAAAGGCTTCTTTGCCGAGTGCCTGTCTGGTGGCACTCGGCAAAGACTAGACTTAGGGTTTTTAAGAAACCTTTGGTCGAGTGTCGTACGGCAGGCACTCAGCAAAGCATTCTTTGCCGAGTCTCCAAGCTTGGACACTCGGCAAAGTATATTTTTATTTTTTTTATTTTGTTTACCAAACTTTTTGTGGTATGTTCCTACACTATGTAGACCTACATGTATCATTTTGGGACAATTATAACTTAGTTTTCAATAGCTAGTAGATTTAGTTCGTTTATTTGAATTTTTTCGGAAAATTTAGATTTGAACTGCAGGTCAATCGAAACTTAGAAAATTGTGCATGCAAAAATGATATTCATGTTACTTAGCATAAGTTACGACCGATTTCAGGAGCGGATCGGAAACTTCGAGCAACATGCTCACTAAACATGGTCGTAAACTTGCCATCCACATGTTTAAAAATTTTATAAAACACAAACAAAGTCAGAAAATCATAAAACTTGTCCACGTGTCATGATATCATATGTACAGGCTATGATAAAAAATTTAGAATGTTTGGAGAAAGTTGTGAGACACTATGTGTAGAAACCTAAGAGAACTACACATGAAATCTTAGAGTTTCAATGTGGATCTCTTAGGTTTGTACACATAGCGCGTCATAGTTTTCTCGAATTTTTTTCAATTTTTTATCACAGCCTGTACATATGATATCATGACACGTGGACAAGTTTTATGATTTTCTGACTTTGTTTGTGTTTTATACAATTTTTAAACATGTGGATGGCAAGTTCACGGCCATGTTTAGTGAGCATGTTGCTCGAAGTTTCTGATTCGCTCCTGAAATTGGTCGTAACTTATGCCAACTAACATGAATATCATTTTTGCATGCACAATTTTCTAAGTTTCGAGTGACCTGCAGTTCAAATCTAAATTTTCAGAAAAAATTCAAATAAACGAACTAAATCTACTAGCTATTGAAAACACAGTTATAATTGTCCCAAAATGGTACATGTAGGTCTACATAGTGTAGGAACATACCACAAAAAGTTTGGTAAACAAAATAAAAAAAATATAAAAATATACTTTGCCGAGTGTCTAGAGAAGACACTCGGCAAAGCGTCCTTTGCCGAGTGCCCAATATTTGGCACTCGGCAAAGAAGACTCTTTGCCGAGTGCCAAACCTCGGCTCTCGGCAAAGACTGACGGCCGTCAGCTTTAGGACGGCCGCTGACGGCCCTTTGCCGAGCGCCACCTTTGCCGAGTGTTTCACACTCGGCAAACGTGTCTTTGTCAAGTGTGGTCCTGTGCCGAGTGTCTAGCACTCGGTAAAGAGGCTCGTTGCCGAGAGCCTAACTTTGCCGAGTGCGGCTCTCGGCAATGCCTGCTTTGCCGAGTGCTCGACAAAAGGCACTCGGCAAAGAGGCCGACACTCGGCAAAGACTCGGATTCCGGTAGTGATAAATTTATCTAAATTTAGTATTTATTTCATGATAATTAGTGCTCTATTTCTCCATTTCTAGAGTTTCTTTTAGATCTTAAATTCCCATTTGGGTATTAATATATTTCTTTTCATATGATTTTTATACTTTCACAAGATGCACACAAAAATGAAAACCAGCATGATGCATAATTTAGTGGCATATCTCTTATTAATTATTTCTTTTTAAGTATGGTGTTCACATGTGATGGTACATAAAGGTCAAACTCACATAAATAGAAATTGTTTCTCTATTTATTTTATTTCTAACAAATTACAAATTGGGTATTACAAATCCTACCCCCTTAACAAGAATCTCGTCCTCGAGATTTAGGAAGGACTAGAGAGAAGATTGGGAAAATCTACGCAAAGCTCTTCTTCTCTTTCCCAAGTAGCTTCATCTTCTCCATGGTGACTCCATTGCACTTTGCACATCTTTATCACCTTATTTCTTGTAACTCGAGTCAATGTATCAAGAATCTTGATAGGATACTCCGTGTAAGTCAAATCACCCTGAACACTAAGCTCTTCCATTGGTAATTGTTCCTCTGGGACGCAGAGACACTTCTTAAGTTGAGACACATGGAACACATTATGCACATCAGATAGATTAGCAGGTAGCTCGAGTTGGTATGCCATCTCCCCAACTTGCCTAAAGATCATGAATGGTCCAATAAAGCGAGGGGACAATTTGCCCTTAACTTTAAATCTCCTCATTCCACGAAGTGGTGACACATTGAGATACACATGATCTCCTTCCTCAACATCTCTCGAATTATACGGACTTGTTCTTCTGCCTCTTGAATAAGCTCAGGACCAAAGAACTGCCTTTCTCCAGTCTAATCCCAGTATAAAGGAGTCCTACACTTCCTTCCATATAAAGCCTTGAATGGTGACATCTTCAGACTAGCCTGATAACTATTATTATATGAGAACTCAGCATATGGTAGACTTTTATCCCAACTTCCTCCATGCTGAAGGGCGCAAGCTCTCAACATGTCCTCCAGTACTTGATTAGTCCTTTCAGTCTATCCATCAGTCTGAGGTGATAAGCTGTACTAAAATTCAACTTCGTATTCATATTCTCATGAAAGCTTCTCCAGAATCTTGAGGTAAACTGTGAACCTCGATCAGACATGATCTTCTTTGGTACTCCGTTTAAACACACAATCCGAGCCATATATAACTCTGCTAGCTGAGAACCTTTATAAGTAGTCTTAACCGGAATGAAATGAGCCACTTTAGTCAATCTATCCACAATCACCCATATAGAGTCATATCCTTTCTGGGTGCGAGGCAATCCAGTAATGAAATCCATACCAATCCATACCACTAGTATTTCTGCTTCAAATCCTGATACTTCTTGGTACTACCAGGATGAATAGAATAATCAGAGTCATGGGCTTCCTTTAAAATAGTCTCACAAAGGCTTTCAATATCAGGAACACATATCCTGTCCTTGAACCATATGGTGCCTTGCTCATCTTCCATGAATTCCGGACCTCGACCTTCAGTAATAAGATTCTTGATCTCTTGTATCTTAGCATCACCAACCTGACCTTTATGGATTTCTTGTTCCAAGGTAGGTTCCACATCAATAGTAACTCCTTCAGTGTGAGAAACTATCACCAGGTTAAGTCTCCTGAAATCCTCAACAATCTCATCAGGTAGCTAGGCCACAATAGCTGAATGAATGTGTTCCTTCTGACTCAAGGCATCTGCAATCAAATTCACCTTGCCCGGGTGATAGTGAATTTCCAAATCATAAACTTTAATAAGCACCAACCAACGGCGTTGCCTAAGGTTGAGATCCTTCTGAGTGAATATATACTTCAAACTCTTATGATCCATGTACACTTGGCACTTGGTTCCCATAATATAATGTCTCCATATCTTAAGTGTGTGCACAACAGCTGCCAGTTCTAAGTCATGAGTGGGATAGTTCAACTCATGTTTCCGCAACTGACGAGACACATAGGCAATCACATGTCCTTCTTGCATAAGCACACATCCCAAGCCTTGGCCACATGCATCACAATAAATGTAAAATCCCTTCTGTAGATCTGGCATAACCAACACTGGTGGTGACATCAATCTCTTGTTTAATTGATCAAAGCTATCTTGGCACTTCTCGTCCCACTTAAACTCTCTTCCCTTCTCTAGAAGCGAGGTCATAGGTTTAGCAATCTTAGAAAAACCTTCAATAAATCTCCGATAGTATCCTGCTAGTCCCAAGAAACTCTGAATCTCAGTAACTGTAGTGGGAAGGCTCCACGCCATAATCTCCTTGACTTTAACATGATCCACTGATATCCCTCCATTAGAAATTATATGTCAAAGGAATGGCACCTCGCCAATCCAAAACTCGCATTTGCTATAGTTGGCGTAGAGTTGATTATCTCGTAGCTTCTGTAGTACCAATCTCAGTTGTTCCTCATGATCGCTCTCACTCTTGGAATAAATAAGAATATCGTCGATGAATACTACGACGAATCTGTCCAAATACTCCATAAACACCTTATTCATCAAATTCATAAAATAAGCTGGTGCATTGGTTAGTCCAAATGACATAACCGTGAACTCATATAAACCATATCGGGTCGAGAAAGTTGTCTTGGGAATATCCGATGGCCTAATCCTCATTTGATGGTAACCCGATCAGAGATCAATCTTCGAGAATACCCTAGCACCTCTCATCTGATCAAATAAATCCTCAATACGGGGTAACGGGTACTTGTTCTTCACAGTAACATCATTAAGGGATCTATAATCCACACACATCCGTTGTTATCCATCCTTCTTCTGTACAAATAGAACCGGCGCTCCCCAAGGTGAGGAACTCGGATGAATGTACCCAGCCTCTTGTAATTCTATTAACTATTTCTTAAGTTCCTTTAACTCTTCTACAGACATCCTATATGGCCGTTTAGAAATAGGAGTAGTCCCAGGTAAGAGATCTATTACAAACTCAACTTCCCTATCTGGCGGCATCCCTGGTAACTCCTCTGGAAAGACATCTGGAAAATCCTTAAGCACACGGATGTTGTTACCAACAAACTCCTCAGCTATAAAGAACATGGCACGTCTGGAAGAGGTGGTTACTGCAATTTCAACTTGAAATCTTTCTCCTTTAGGGCTGGTGAGTTCTACCGTACCCCTACCACATAGTATACTGGCCTTTGCCTTTCTTAACCATGACATACCAAGGATCAGATCTATACTGCTTGCCTCTAATATTATAGCGGTAGCCCGGAATTCTCTTCCCATAATTGTTAATGTCAATCTATGTGTCATATGATTTGCCTCAACAGGCCCTTTCGGTGTTATTACTATCATTGGTGTTTTCATATTTTTCAGTGGTAACTCATTTGTGTTGGCGTATCGAGCAGACATGAATGAATGTGTAGCACCAGAATCAAATAATATTGTTGCAGGAATTGCATTAATGTAAAACATACCAAGTGCAATGTCAGCTCCTTCCACAGTAGCATCACCCCTGACCTGATTAACCCTAGCAATAGAGAATCCCTTGTCAGATCCTGGAGTCTGTTGTTTGTTCTGAACTGGGGTAGTAGCAATCCTCTATGGGCAAACATTTGCATAATGTCTAGTCTTCCACACTTGTAGCAAGTAGTGCCTGCACTCTGTCCTAAAAACTTCGTCGGGGTACCAGTGGAGGTAGCCTGACGAGTCGGTGGAGTCCTCTGAGGTGAGGGCTGACTTGGGCGCTGGCCTCCGCCAGAGCGAACTGGTGTATCCTGAGGTCAACTGTAGCGAGGATGAACACTTCTGCTTCCTTGACCTTGGGATATAGCCTTCCTCTTCAAATCTCCTAGCTGAACACACTTGTGTTCAATAGCTAGAGCCTTGTCAAGAAGCCTCTGGAATGATGGAAATGTATGTGCCACAAGAGCATACTATAGTGGTCCATTATGTCCTTCAATAAAGTGCTTCTGCTTCCTCTCATGCTTAGCAACTTCATCCGGAGGATACCTAGAGAGCTGAATAAACCTATCGTGGTACTCGCTAACTAACATGCTCGCTTGCTTCAGTGACAAAAATTCTTTCTTCTTAATCTTCATCAGTCCAGATGGTATATGATAGTTTCTGAACTACGTAGAAAACTCCACCCATGTAATTGTATCAGCAGCATCGTGGGCAGCAGAGTATGAATCCCACCAATCAGCAGCAGGACCTGTCAGACGACCAGAAGCATATAGAACCTTCTCCCGGTCAGAGCATTGGGCAATTATCAACATCTTCTCCACAGATTTCAGTCAATCATCAGCGTCCAGTGGATCAGGAGAACTAGCAAATGTCGGTGGCTTATGGCTCATGAACTCTTGGTGCTTGTCCCGGGGTGGAACTGGTGGTGGTGATGGAGGTAGTGGTGCTTGCTGATGTTGTTGTTGTTGTTGCTGCTGCGCTCTTCTCTCCTGGCGTATCTCCTCTCGCTCTTGGTGCATCTCCTTTCGTATATCCTCTCGCTCTTGTCCATTTCTATCTAGGTTTCGTCCTACAGTCAACATTTCCTCTGATACCACTTCTATAACACTCGGGCTTTAAGGAACAATGTCGGGTGCATCTCATACATGCGCCAAGAAGACAACATATATAATAACATAGTGTATAGAGATAAATATCCCAATAACATCAGAGTATTTATTACATAGCGGAAGTCTTATTACAAAATAAAAGATAAATATAAAACAAACTAAGGATCATCCTTGGTGCAAAAGTCAACTAGGGAAACGCTACCTAGATCAGATCAAACTCCTCGCTTTGTGGCTCCTCCTGAACCACCTGTTCTTTTTCTGTGGGGGGGTGTGAGACAGCAAGGGTGAGCTCACACATGATCATAGCTCAACAAGTTGTGGGGAAACCAGTGGGCATGAACTCACCAACGGTGGGAGTCCATGTGATGTGTAAGGCTAATCAACAACAGGGGTTAAAGGTGAGCATTGCTTTTAATCAGTTGGTCAAAATTTTATTAGCAGTTACTAGATGTAAGTAAATACCAAACCTTAAATAAAGTAATATAACAAAATTAATAACAAATCCCATGCAATGCAAATGACAAATTGAATTTAAGTTCCATAAATTAATCATGCTAGAGTCCTGAGCTGCTCATGACCGTGAGCTCGGCTAGTATACCAGTTTTACACTCTACAGAGGTTGTACCCTGTATCCACAAGTCATGTTACCCATTTTCCCCATACACCTCTACCAAGGAAGCTAGGCAGGGTAACACTACAAGGCCTTTACAAAGTTCCACTAGCTTCCAAAAACCCGATACAGTTTATGGGAAGAGCACTTGCAAGAATCCCCCGTCTGATCGCCATTGCAGCAAAATCAACCCGAGAACCTCCTTGCATGCAACTCCCCTACTGCCCTTGCCCCTTTCGGGTAAGGTAGTCTTCCACTAGCTTTCCTAATTAGTCAGCCAAGAGTGTCCCATTCCACCCTTGTGGTGGCACGTGTTTCTCAAGTTAAGCTCCATGTTCCAATTAATATTAATGATCTTGACATGAACATAAATAGAATAACAAAATAATTGGAACATGGACATAATGAAATATTATCCCAGAAACAATGTAAAGCAATAGAAAAACTACCCAGGTGATTCAGGTATAACAAGGTAAAGAGATAAACAGTCTAGGGTGACCTATTGGGTTCTATCAAAATTAAACCTATGCATGGATAATGACATTAAAGAGCATTATTGGGTAATAAAAGTGGTCAAGGGCACAACTTGCCTTCAATGAGCTCCTGCTCAGCTACTTCTATCTGCTGGTCACTAGGATCCTCAGTGACAGGTTCTTCTACTCGCCACAATACAAACAAACACAGTATATAGGAAAAATTAACATCACACCAAACATGTAAACAAAATGCACATTAATAATCTACATATTAAAATAAAGTCCTAGAAACATGAATCATTAATTTTAGAGTTATAGATTTTAATATATGAATTTCTAAAGGTTTTATGTGCTTAAAATAGGATTAAGTGAGAATCTATTTTTCTTATTGTTTTCATGTTAAAACAGAGACTCTAAGTGATAGAGAATAATATTACAAAATTTTAGAAACTGGAATAAAGTATGGATTTTCTATGAATTTATCAAGTTTCTGCAATAAATTTAATACTAAAATTCGTTTTCTAACTGATTTTATGAATATTATTCACTGTCTGGACCTCGCATCAATTTCCAGAGAGTCCAGGGGCCCCGGGGTAAGTTTGCCTAAGACATAGAAAGCTACTAGAGTGGACAACGGGTTGATTCGCTAAAAGGTGAGGGGCTCCTTTACAAACAGGCTCGATGAAGGGGTATGGGCAGATCCCAGCCGTCCGATCAAGCGTCAACGCCCACGATTAAAATAGTCACAGACTGAACTGGGGATAGCGCAGCGGCCGTTAGATCGAGGATTCATGGCGCGGATTTAAAATCTCCTAGATCACACTGGATTCGCACGATCGCGATCGGAGGGTTCTGGTCGATTTATGCGAAAGGGTATGCACATTCTAATCTCAATCGTCCAAAGAGAATCGGATAGCGGCGAGCTCGTCTTCTCCCTCGGACAATCCAGACCAGGGCACTAACACCACCACAATAAGGCCTCACGCTGGTGGAGCTAGTCTCTGGATTTCGAGCACGAAACCCTAATTCAATCGGACTACATGCTATGGGTATGAAAGCGGGTCCGGGTGAGTGGTTCTTACCGAGGATTGTCCGCGCTAGCAAGCCAACCACGAAGAGGAGGAATTCCCCTCGATTTGGGGTTGCTCATCACGTCACGAGAGCACGGATAGACCCACCGGGCACCGGCGCACTCACACGGCCACACGCAGAGAAGGGAACGCCGGTGCGGATCGATTTCATAGGCGGCGCGGCTCAGTAGACCTACGGTTTCACGAGAAGTGGAATTCACATGCAATTTCGGGGGTACGAGTATTGCCGGGGCGCCCACGTCTCTATATACTTGCGCGCGGCCCCGAGTTCAAGGTCCGACCGATGCCAGAAATCCGGAGTAGTTGCGGGCGCGGTGTCCACGGGTGGACGAAGTTGAGCTGCGCGCGGAACTCGCGCACGACGGGTACAATGACAAATAACCCCACTGACCAGTCGTGAAATCACGCGTGCGCGCGCGGGAGGCGGGATGACATCGTGGGTCCACACAGCAGCGTAACGGATAGAGCACACGCGGCTGGCAACCGGGACCCACATGTTGGCACGTGGTTTGGCTGGGTTGGGCTGGCGTGGAGGAGATAAGTGAGTGGGCCAAATTGGAATCTGCGGCCCAGGTAGGTTTTTCTTCCCCTTTTCTTTTTATTTTCTATTTTCTTTTCTTGTTTTCTTTTCCTTTTAATTTTCAAATCCTAATTTAAGTACTCATTCAACTCAAACTTCACGGTAAATTTGTTCTCTTATTAAAGACTCGTCTTAGACATGGTATGGATAAATTTGTCTAAATTTAGTTTTTATTTCATGATAATTAGTGCTCTATTTCTCCATTTCTAGAGTTTCTTTTAGATCTTAAATTCCCATTTGGGTATTAATATATTTCTTTTCATATGATTTTTATAATGTCACAAGATGCACACAAAAATGAAAACCAGCATGATGCATAATTTAGTGGCATATCTCTTATTAATTATTTGTTTTTAAGTATGGTGTTCACATGTGATGGTACATAAAGGCCAAACTCACATAAAGAGAAATTGTTTCTCTATTTATTTTATCTCTAACAAATTACAAATCAGGTATTACAGCTGACAGGCGGCCCCCGCCTGTCATCCTCTTTCGCCCGCGCGCTCTCTCCCTCCCGCTGCCCAGTGGGCCAGTCCTGTCGGTGTCGTTCCTCTCGCACGCTCGTCGGCTCTCCCTCTCTCTGTCCTGCGGACCCCACCCGTCAGTCCGTCCCCAACCTCCCGCCCACGTCCCTCGCCATGGACGCGCCCACGACCGCGCGTTCTCCGACCACGTTCTCGAGTCCGTGCCCCTTTAGAAGCCGCACGCTGCTCGCCCACTTCCCCTCGCTCACTTGCGCCCTCCGCAGAACTCTCTCGCCCCCTCTCTTGCCCTGCGCACGCGACTAGACAAACTCCGCCGCCGCTCACCGGAGACCGCCGTCCGTTCTATGACCCCCGTCGAGCCCGCTCCCCGTCTATTGCCTCGGTGAGTTCCGCCTCGCCGTCAGCTACTTGGGACACCCCTTTGTTTACCCTTTCCCTCTCTGTTTTGCCCGGTCCGCGCTCACCGAAGCACTTCTTGCGCTGCCGGAGCCCGCCGCCGTCGACCGGAGACTTCCCTGCCTCCTTGCCGTCCTCCAGGCGCTCCTGAGTTCGCGCTTTTGGTAAGCAACCCTCCCATGCCCTTAATTCATCCGTTACTGTCCTTGTGCTTGTGCAATTCCTCGCGAGAGTTGATCCACGCCGCCGTTAGCCCGCCTCGCCGTGTCCCGCGTTATCTAGTGCCCATGCGCCAACGTGGTACCCACGGTCGAGTTTTCCATGTCGCCCTAAACACGCATGACCCTCTCCCTAAGCCCCTGGAGCCCCACCGTGGCCGTCCCCTCGTCTCCGGCGAGACTTCGCCGCAGGGTCAAGCGGCGCCACCGCGCCCTTGTCCAGCTATCGGCTGTTGGATCTCGAGCGTCCGTCCGAGATCTGGCAGTCTAGATTTAATCAGAGCAGACCTAATCTCAACCCTCCGATCCAGATCCGACCGTTCACCACTCTCTCCCTCACCTATGTGGCAGAACCTCCCAAGTAATTAGGCCCACATGCTTCTGACCTTGTCTCAAAGACCTCAGACGGCTATGCATGTGCACCAGATAACTTAACAGGATATATCCGAGCATCACAAGGACCCCAGATAAACCACTTCCAACCAGGACCGCAAGATTAAGTAAACACAAATCACACACCAACATTTTGCAGTAGAATTTCTTTATTACAAAAGTTACAATTTACAACAAATTTACATTATATTTATCGAAGTGGTTACAAAGTGATTCAAAGAAATAAACTTTGAAATGTTATAAATTATTTATAAGTTTGAAATATATGCTAGCTTAAGTGACCATCCTCAATAAGAAGTATAGAAGTGTTACTTTAACCTATAAGAAGGTCGTGCCCACCAGCGCTTAACACCATCCACAACAGCATAATTCTAGTACCTGCAACAACATGGGTTCAAAAACCCTGAGTACGAAGTGTACTTTTGCAAGGCTTACCCGTCTAAGGAAAAAGACTCTCAAGGATATGCTGGCTTTTGGGAATCAAGGTAAAGTTTAACAAGATTCAAAGACTCTTTTGCAGAAAAGCTTAGTATTAGTGGATCCTTAAGAATTCATTTTACTTGTCAGGTTAAGTAATGTTACCTGCATCTAGAGTTCTTTCTACCCTAGTTCAAGCACTTGGCCTATATTAGCCGTCTTTTTATCATCCCTTTAGTTCACTGGATTACTACGTGTAGGGCAGTGACCAAATCTTCATGTCTGAGAAGTAACGGCGATCCGAATCGATTAATACCCAGCTAGGGATCTCCAACCTCACAACATATGTAGCACTTAACCCTTGCATATGTCAACTCGCCACCAGATTTCTCAAGACCAGACCGGGTTCACGCCAACCGAGAGCATAGATACACCACCGTCTAACCTCTTGCCACGGAGGGTACACGCTACTCTCTCCATCTCTCCACTCCCATTGCGTGTTGGCCTTTCTGGTATTGGTTCGACCGAGGCAAAGCTTACCCATGACGAGGCATGTGGCCAGTTAAAAGGTCCTCAATCATCAAGCCTACATTGACACGGTCCTTAATCGACTCAGATGGAGACACTACACCGAGACTTCCTTCTCGTGCAAGTCAAACCACCCGGTCTCATCTTTATTATTTAAAACCCAAAGTTTGGTACCTGGCAGAGGTACATCTTTTCAGATGTTGAACCTGTCAAGGCCTTGATGGATTCACCATCACAAGTTTTTCTTTGTAAAAATTCCCATCCAATTTGAAGCATCACATTTTGTTATAAAACAAAACATTTTGTTTTTCTAAATCAATGCTAAGCATCGTAAAAATCCTTTTCATGAAAGGGTATCAAGGAAGGGTAATCAATTTTCCAAGGAAGGAAATGCATCAATTGTTTAGCACACAACTCCTATCACCTAATGCATCAAACAAGGTGATAAAGATTTTAAAACACAAGGAAAGGGATAATGCACCAGGGTTTTCCTGGAATAAACACTATGTTAGTGTTTGTTAGATGATGTCCACTTGGCGATCAGATTTTGTTCCGATACTTGCTCCGTCTGTCCATCTTCAGGTTCGTCCATCAGCATCACCTTGCGAGTGGCTCACGCTTTCCAGCCTCTTGTGGCCGACTCAGCTTTGGTCCTCCGCATCACGTGATTAATTAACGTACCTCAATGGATGCACAATGCACATGTATGAATATCAAGACGAATATCGCAAGATAATATTACGATTTTACATAATGAAGAATTAAACACTTCTATCTTAACCAGATCTAACTCATGATACTAGTATCGACATATTACTAAATACAACAGTCACCCTTCTATCTTAACCAGATCTAACTCAAACATCAAGAACAATATTCTGAACAAGTCATATACCATCATTAGCTAACGCATGACACCGAAGGACTAACAATACTTAGACTTAACAACCATGGATACCTATAACTTAAAATAACATACAATAGCTTTTTAAGTGACTTAGAATTACTACTCTAAACCATTATGCACATCATATCAGCTAGACAAGATATCAACACAAATCAATTATGCAAAACTCGTGACATATAAGCATCACTAGCGCTGATCGGCTAGACGATATAAACATTTACACCATACTTCTCATTATTAACTTGACCATTCCTCGCGAATGACGAACCAATTTATACACGCTTAACTTATACGTCCTCTAAAACATTCTTCGTAAATCCTGCATTTTAGACCTAAGTTGAACCATAATACGCAATTATTTCACATGAATACGTTACCGGAGGTGCTGAGATATTTTAGCAAACATCTAACACAAACACGACGCGCCTGCTAAACACGAGAATTATTACAACTAATAAGACTAGTTAATCCAATCATCAAATAGACTTACAATAATTATAAATCAGCTCAACAGCATCAAACGTGACTCAATACTGATAAATCCTGGCTCGGGCTTGTCGTCGAACATTTGATGGGTGTTGTGCGGCTTCACTTCCTTCTCCATACCTTTCGATGATTTCTCTCAAACCAGCAACTCGCCACCCCACAAGCAACATCTATAATAGACATGTGAAGCAGTGTCGAGATCTACCGCCCTCATGGCCCTAATGGTGTTGTCTATGAGGAGGCGAAGCACAGCCAGGTGCGTATCGGAAGAGATACTGAGATCAAAGACGATGACACGCATCATGGCGAGGCGGCATATGGCAGGGGAAAAATAGGAACTGATGATGACGAGGGAGTACCACGGCTGCTGGGGACTTGGCGAGGTGGAGACGTGTAGCTGAGTGACGATGGTAGAATTTGCTGGTTCGACACGGGGAGGACCAACAAGATAGACAGCCAGTGAGACAAGAAGGTGGAGCGTAGTCAAACACCATGTTGATGCGTGGCCACCAGAAGGGCAAAGACGAGGTCGAGCAGGGAAGGATAGGGTTCGACGTGCTCGACGACGATACGATATGGTGGCGTATAGAGCTGCAGGTCTGGCGAGCCGACGCAAGTGACGGAGACAGCTACGTCTGGCAGCAGCGCATCGACTGAGGACAAGCCCATAGCGACGCACAACGGTGAGGAGCTCGGCGCAGAACGTGCGGCGCAAGCAGGCATTGAGGAGTACGCGACTAGCACGGACGAACGCGACAAGGCGAGGCCATCCACCATGGCTGCTTGAGGGAGGCGAGCACACACGATGACCGACCAATACTAGGAAAGGTCGACAACGATGAGTTGGGACGAGGGCACACGGAACTGCGGGGTGGCGACAAACAGCCATGGCGAGGAGCCGTGTGTGGGAGCAGGTACTGGCGAGCAGAGAGTTGGTGGCGGCTTGCATGTTGGCGAGCACCAGAGAAGGGTTGCGGTGACTGGAGAGTGGTGGACGCGACTGTAGAGTAGCGTCAAGTCGCGGCTCCCAGAGCTACAGCAGCGGCAAGGCCAGAAAGATGGCTGGCGAGCTGGAGACCAGAGAGAAGCGTCGATCTCCATGGAACCTGTGGACGAATGAGCAGGAAAACACCAGAGAGCAGGGTGAGCGCCATGGGGGATGGGGTCCGACGATTCGACGGTGGCCTCGACCGGAGGGAATACGAAGACAGCGAGCAGGGAAGGAGCACCGGCAGAGGGCTGGGCCGAGCTGGAGCCGGCGCTGGGGGCTGGGGGCTGGGCGAGATCTAAGCTGGGGGAAGCATCGGCTATGGAGGAACACGGAAGCAAAGGCACGGTGGCTATGGAAAAGGGAGACGAGGACGACGGAGCGGTGGAGCTTGAGGCTGGCCCTACAGTGAGCTACATCAGGGACCAAGGCGAGACCGCGGGCGGGCGAGTTCCATGGTTAGGAGGGTGCGCGGCCAGCCTGGAGGAGCAAGAGCTGGTGCGAGCTGCACGCGTGGGACGAAGACGTGAGGGAGAGAGGCGCACTGAAGATAGAGAGAAGAGGGTCGGCTGGGGAAGAAGCCTGTGCACGTGGGAGATAAGGTGTGACACCCCACGTGTCAGTTTCGTGTTACGTCGGGAGGTTTATCATAATCTCGGATGCTTAGTGGAAATTTCAAATTCTCGCTCGCGTATGTCTCTGATTATCCAAATTATTCATCCCTATTTCACCGAATCTGGAGTTATTCCAGTCTCACAGAAGGCCGAATTTGGAGCCTATTAAAACTTTTATTCTCGGCACGAATGCGAACTCGATAATCCATCTCAATTTATAAATCTCATCTAAAGCTTATTTAATAAAGCGCTCGACAGTTGCTAGTCGAGTTGTGTCTGAATCCAATTTTCTCGATATTCGATCTATATCCAAAAATTAATCCAAGTCCGTACTCTCAAACGGAATACTTAATATGTCGTCCTCTAATTAATTTTATCTGACTCAGCTTAATACCTCTGTGTCCGATCCGATTTCTAAAATCAACATCGGCGACTTTTAAATGTCGCGGTTTGTCTCTTTCAATCATAAATCCGAAAGCCGGTCATATCTTAAGACGATTCATTTTCGAATCTTATTTTCGAGCAAAAACAAATCAGACTCTCGATCGAATTAATCGCTCAATCGTCCGTTCGTCCGAACTCTATTTCACTCTGTTCTCCGTTGAGATGAATTCCGCAGGACCATTTTTATTCCGAAAAATATTTAGCGCAGCGCGATTACGTGTTTTAGGCCAAGCCCAGCCCGGCCCAGCCCACTGAGAAACCCTAACCCTAGCGATTTTCTATAAATAGAGGTGCTCCTTCCTTGCTTGGCTTTAATTCACCTACCCCCTAGCCGCCACTTTCTTTTTCCCTGTCTTCTTCTCCCTCGCGCTGCAGCTCTGCACACTCCCTCCCTGCCCATGGCGTCCTCCTCTCCTCTCCCATGGCTACAGCAGGGAGCTCAGCTCCTCTCCTCGGCCGCTATGGTGCTCGACGCCTCTCCCCTTCAGGCATGGCAGCAGCTTCTTCTCCTCCCCTATGTTTTTCCGGTACGTGCGCAAAGCTATTCCTTTCCTGGCCGCCGAGCTCCACCTCCCATGGCCGGGCCTCTGCCCCAGTGCTCGGCGCCCCTCTGTGCAGACCCACGCCTTCTACTTCGGCCAGCAGCAGCCGAGCGCCCTCCCTCCTCCTCCTCCCGGCGAGCGGCTGCAGAAGGGGGCCATCTTCTCCAGCGCGCCGGGAGCTCCCTCCCTTTCATGGCCGCCCAGCTCCTTGTCCATGGCGCGCTTTCTCTGCTCCTTGCTCTAGGGCGCCCAGATTTTCCAGCAGAGCTCCCCCATGGCCGAAGTCATCGCGCCCTCTGCTCCTCCCTCCCTAGCGCGTCTCACCTCTGGCCGGCGCCCTGCACAACAACCTTCTCCCCCCTCGGTCCCCCATCCGAGCGCCCAAGTAGCGCCGCTCCCTGCGCCCTCCTCTGCGCACAGCGATGAACCCCTCCTCGCTGTTCTCCGTGGTGCCCATCGGCTGTTCGATAAAGTACGCAGCAAGCCGCGCGCTGTAGCAGCCCTCCCATTCGTTCTCCACTCCCCTCGTCGCGTGGCGTCGCTCTCGTGCTCACTGCGCAGCCCCATCCGTGACGTTTTAAGTCCTCGGTGAGATTCCTCGCTGCCCTTGCTGCTGTCATATTTTTGTGCACAGTAAAACTGTTGGACCATTGAGTGATGTTAATCGCAGCTAGATGATGCTGTGGTGCCTCGCGTGATGCATTGATTTGGCGAAGCCCCTAAACCGTGGACGCATGCGCGACTCGAATCCGAGATGACAGGTTGATGGATTTATAATTTACTATTGATGTGATTCGGTTGATGGCATGCATATAGATATGGTGTATATTGGTGTTGAATATGTGTGACTGTGATGGTTCATTTACGTGTCGCGAGGGTGGTTCGTCGATATATTAATTGATTGTTAAAATGCTTCGTCGTAAAATAATGTGTTTGTGCGGCAAATTTAATAAGGCGTAAAGCATGCTTGGTAGTTTCCGCAGACGACTAATGGGTTCGTCTATGTTAAAAATATTTTATGTATTCATCGTGGTGTAGGATAGAGTGGATCGAAGATATAAATTATGTGACATGTGATTAGTGTTTTTAAGATGAGATGTACGAATGATCGATTAGTGTTTCACTTGTCTAGTCGATAAATGTTGTCATAAATACTTGTGCTAAAATTGGTCATGAGAATGCAGTGGGCACGTGGTGTGTTTGGATGTGACAAGTAGATTGGAAGTGGGGGGTCTGTCGAAGCACTGAGATGTCGAACGTGTATATAGAAGTGCATTGTAGTGGTAATTGCGATAAGTTAATCGGTAGTGTCTCGAGTGCACGCCACAACATGGTTGTATGCGAGACAAGGTAATATAAGGTGTGCTTGACACGAATGTTCGGTCGATATAAGTAGAAATTGTTTTGGCTTAATTAGAGAGGTGGTGACATGCCAAAGTAGTCATCGCTTTCTATATATTTATAAGTCGAGTCGAGTCGATGCACATTATGCGTTTGTTAAATTATGCTTCGCATATAGTGTATGATTGTGCTCACGATTTTGAGTAGACACTTCAAGTAAATTAAGTAGAATCGTGATACAAGTTGTGTAATGAAGTTAGTTGCTTTAGAATAATTATTGAAATGTTCTGTTCATATGATAAACATGTATGTGTTCACAGTTTGAGAAGTAAATGCATGGTGATTGCGATTTGGAGATTAGTGGTTTACGATTCATATGAGTTGGTCGGTGTGCGAAAATACTTGTGAATATGTGTGTTTATAAAAATGTTGTAGTGTATGTTGTGTCTCGGATTTCGATAATAATAGGCTAGCCGACGAGTATGTTGTATAGCGGCCTAGGTTGTTGCTCTGGTTAACCAACTTGTTAGATGACTTTGGTTAAGCTCGTAGTCACGATGAATTGCTTTTATAGTCTAGATGTGCATGGTTATGATCGCAGTTAAAAATTAGTAGTGCTCATGTGGTGTCTAAGCTAAAATGAGAACTAGTGGGTGAAAAGCGCTTCGATATACATATATGCCGGATATGATGATTGTGGTGAATGCGTTGATTAATTGTGTATGGTAGTTCTAGCGCATGAAATAACTTGTATAAAGATTAGTAAGTCTACTTGTTAGTCCTCATTTAATTAATTTAACTCTAATGAATGGTAAAGTGTTAGAATAATTCAAGTCTCTAAAACGTGGCAATTCTTGAATTATATAGGAGCTGAAAATTATTAGTTGCTGTTTTGGACTGCACGCAGTGATTTCCCCGTGCTGTATGTTTGATGAACTAAATTATGTTTTCTGTAGATATGTGATATAGAAAAGTTGTAGATAACTTTATTGTCTTACTGGTGTTAAAATTTGACAGCCATAAGTCTGATCGTTTGGGAGTTATACTTGTCGCAAATTCAGTAACTGAATATGCCCACTTTCTGTACAGATTCCAGAAATTGAATTGTTTACTTAAGTTAATGTTACAATCTGTTCATGGTCATTATAAGAACGTTGTAGGTGCTTTTCTTATCTTGCTTGTGTTAAAATTTCACAACCATAGGCCTGACAGTTTAAGAGTTAACAATTTTTCAAACTGGTTGCTATGTTCTGTCCACTGTCAGAACAGATTTCGAAAACTGTGTTGTTTGATTTAGTTAAACATAGAATCACTTCTTGGTGATTATAAAAGTTGTGTAGCACTTTTGCTTGGCTTTCCAAAAAGTCTTAGATCACTCTTTTTGGTGATCTGAAGATTAAGTTATGGATGTTTAAAGTGCGAAGACTGAATCTGTCTAAATATGGACAGCCAAGCCTTCTAATGTCTTTTATCCTTAGTTAAATATTGAATCACCTTGATATGTATATAAATTATATGTAGAAAATTTCATTATCTTTTCAGAAAGTCTTTTATTTGGATGCCTGAATCTCTAGTTATGGATTTTTAAAGTCACAAGCCTGAATCTGTCCAAATCTGGACAGAGCTGTTGTATTAGCACGTTTTGACCTTGCTAAGTGTTGAATCATGTTGTGATGACAATACCAAAGTTGTAGAGCACTTTTTAAGCTTTCCAGAAAATCCTAGTTTTCTAGTTTTGGATTAGTATGTGAAGAGTTACGATTAAAACAAATAACTGCTTGCTACTGTCCTAAAAAACTGCATGTGCTCATTTAATTGTTAATTCACCCTTTTGGCTAAAAATGGTTAGTTAGCACTAAATTAATATAAACTTGCCATGACTAAGCTTAATAATGTATGTGTGTCATGTTTTATATGTTTATTTTCTAGTTATATATCTTGTGCTACTTTCATTATATTCATACACATGCATCTTGCATCTCATTTAGGACCGAGAGATAATGATCGAGCCAGTGATGTGGTGCAAACCACAAGATGCAGCTGATGGATGACCTGAAGAATGGTGAACTTACCCAGTGGATGCTCGCCAAGCGAGTACCCCCAGCAAACACTATCTAAGTGTTAAATTAAAGGCAAGCCCCGGTTTTATGCATAACCGTTATATATGCTATTTTACTGCACTTAATGTTTGTAGGCTTGTACTGTGCACTTAAATATAATAGTTGCCTGAAACCATAGTTGCATGAACTTAGGATTCCTGTTGAGATGAATACTAGTATGCTAGGTCGAGTAGATGCTTTGCTAATTAGGGATATCGGTAGAAGTCGAGTGATTTTTCTAGCACTCGTGCGAGGTCAGGAATTGATTGTATCCATTTTTATATTAGAATGATGATGGTCTGTGGACACGGATCCATGGGGATGCATTATTTATGAGACGGAAATTGGAATAAGTATTAACGTGCGGATACCTGTGTCAAGCGTTTGAACGTACTAAACACATGCCAAGAAATATGGTAAATAGGTAAGCCTAGTACCTGAGTGAACCTGGCAGCAGACTTTACCCCTCACGCGACCTGAGACATGGTCTCCCATTCCAGTTATGGTGGGTACAAGTGCGGTCACTACACGACGGCAGTCAGGGTCAGTGAGGCATTATACGCCAAGGCGGTGAGCCTTGTTCTGTTGACGGGGAATCGATGGGGACAGTTGATATGTGTGGGGATAGAGTGCCTCACCACGTCGTGTGTTTAGGTTTACCTTGCAAGGTTTAAAACTCGATTCTAATCGTCAACTTCTCGCAGCTAATGAGACTGCTTGATCCATTGTACTACATTGAGTAATAAGTGGAAATGAGGTGACCGGCAAAATATGTTGATTGATAAAAATGTTTGATACCATGTATAAAAAGGATCATACTAAAACTTGAAAAGCTAAAACTTGATTTTAGTCTCAGCTAGTGCTTTTGGCAAACCAAACCCCTCAGCCAACAGCTGCATGTCTAGAGGTAGAGGAGTAGACTCCTCACACCGGGTAAGTCTAGCTGAGTATTAGTATACTCAGCCTTGCTTGTGGCATAATTTTTGAAGGTACTCCTTAGGATGATTGGTTGATGGTGTGACTTGGCCTCCATCCCTGCCACCGGGATAGACGGTCGAGTGGGTTACTGCTTCCGCAGGAGAGGACCAGGAGGAGTAGCGTGGCCAGGCTTCACTATGTTACTCGGTTTTCTCCGTTAGTTATTTCCGCTGCATTAAAATTTATGGTTATTATTTCTGAAACTCCGATAATTTAATCACTAATGATACTTATTAAATTTGTGGTATTATTTTTTATTGTATTTCTCTGTGTCTCACCTTCGAGTGAGCTAGTGGTATTCGATCCTGGTTAAGTGGCTTTATCGGACTAAATCCGAGGGACTGACGAGTTATTCCGATTTAAGTGTGTTGCTGCCTTTAAGGGTGCGACTTGGGCACTTAAGCTGGAATAATTCGGGCGGTTCCGCCACATAAGGCAGCCAGTGAAAAAATATCAGGGGTGGGAAGCGGTGGTAGATAGGATCGGCTGTAGGATATTTTCCTTTTTTGCCTTTTCTTTTTACACAATAATCAATCTTTATTCGTGCTCTCATATTTGAATCTAGTACCAAGATATAAATAAGGTTTAGCTTGGTCAAACCAAAATGACATTGCCAATTACACAGGAGATTTCTTTTGATATAACTGAGACCCGATAAATTCATCTGTTACCCGAATGCTCAGAGTAGAGCAAGAAATAAAGGACCAGACCACATCATTGTCTTCGAGCACAATTTCTCAGATAACACACGGGGTCAAGATTATTTTGAACTGAAAGCCTTATTTGTCTAATTCTAAATGAATTTGTTTGGGGTCAACTCAGCGGGCGGAACTAAATTTTCAAATTTGTCTTTGCGCGAGCGATGAATTTTAAATAATCACCAGACTCGCCGATTTTCGGAACAATTATGTTCCGAACATCATGAAAATTTAGGAAAAGCCCGGATAGATAAATATAAAAACGATATCGAACTCGCGACAGATGAAAAAGATGAAGACATAGAGACTGTTATTATTACTGATATCTCGTACTTACATCCATAGTCGCTGCTAAACGTATTGTAACACCTGGGGTGTTATAGCCCTCCCCCCTTAAAAGAATCTCGTCCCGAGATTCGGAGCAAAAGACTTTTAAGAGTAGCGAAGCATGTAACTCATGTCCATATCAGCGATAGCACAAGACCATTTTGGACGGGATCAAAGATCTTAGATGTTGTTTCTCTAGTGGATATAGCATGTATTGCCTTGAGCTAATTTAGAGATGTCCTTCAATAGAGACGATGTCTGCTAGAAGAACACATAAGGTTCCCTATGTGCAGTTTGCTTTTTCTAATAACACTGTACTACCTGAGTCTGGAGGGCAAGCGGTAGATATGCGACTTTACCCAAATAGAATTAGTTGCAACCTCTTGGGTAAAACACACAGAAAGAGGTTTACCAACAAGTGGTCGTTGGAAATTCATAGCACATAAGACGAGTGTGGATGTCGAATACTGTCACGGCTAACATGTGGCTAACCAGAGAATTCAAGTGCACGAAAGATGATAGAGATTCAAGAAAATATCAATGAAGAGATCCGTTGATGTTGACGTCGCGACCAACCCATTTTGTAAAACACTTAGCACGGCTCAACTGGATCACACATGTTAGAAAATCACATGTGAGGTGATCGAGACACGTCTAGAACGATAATTGGGTGGTTACTGGCTGACCTAATCTTGATTCTTGAAAGTACTTCCTTAGGATGGGTTGAACTAAAGTGAGTTCAGACAACTCGATAAAACGATCGATAAACTCAAGGTTTGTTCATTGGGCAGTTACAAGTTAGTAAAACCAACTTGTTGAACTACTTTTGACATTGAGCAAGTCCTCTTATTATTTATCGGCAATCCAAGAGTTGAGAGTTCACATTTGCTAACAAGAGACCATGTATTTGAATAGAATTCCATTCGGTCGGGTTGTTCATCCATCTCTTCCATGTGAGACAAACTATACACTCAGAAGTTGTATGAATCAAGCAAGATAGCGAATGGACAAACTCCTGCATTTCAGCAGCAGGGAAAATCAATCTCCATTTTGAGAATTAATCAGCCACCTTCCAACACTAAAAAGTTCCAAGGCTTCACCTTTACAACAAAGGATGCAAAGGGAACTTGGATACGTACAGTCACTACCAAAGTCAAGGGAAAAGAGACCACACAAGAGAGGAGTGATTATTATCACACGATTAGACACAATAGGTTCCGATTTCGATGAGGACTTATGAATTAGTAGAAAACTCGTTAAAGAACACCTCAAAGTGGTATGCTCTTTTGACTCAACAGAGATGATAGATGTTGCTTGATCACTTGACAAACAACATAGAAATCATTTCACAGAAGAGATCTACGAAAGATAACATATTAGAGTAGTTCCATAATGGATCATGACCAGAGACCTTGATAACAGCATCCGACGAGTAGCACAACCTTGTGTGCGCATTCACAGGAGGCTCTCAGTTTCGCCGCGGCACCATAAGTCAATCATGAGACCATGACCGAACTGGCACCAATAATGAATCTCACGCGGTAAGAACAATTTGTGCAGAGATAACATATCGATATAGTCTCATAATGGATTATGACTACTAATTGTGATACCAGCGCGTGCTAAGTAGCACAACCATGTGTGTACATTCACAGGAGGCCCTCGGTTTTGTCACAGCACCATCGATTTTAGTCATAACACCATTACTAGACGTAACCAATAAGAAATCTCGCGCGACACCAATGGATTGGGCAAGGGTGACAAATATACAAAGAGATACTCCACCTGTAAGAATGGTTACAAGTAGAGAGCCAAATAGATCATGGCCCGATGAAATGAACAAGACATGGCCATAACCTAAACTTCATTAAACGAGTACGATGGCAGACTGTTACTTATACCCAAGCGTATTTGTATGCCCATCACCGAGGTTACAAGGTCAAGGATTAGTATCTGACTAGATGCGGAGGGAAAACAATCATAAGATTAAGTTGGTATGCCTTAGATAGATATGAGGAAACCAAAGGCATCAATTAAGGAAAATGATCAGGCATGACTTTCCTAGGTTGGGTTGATAAAGCGACAATGCAATCCTCCAGGAGAGGCAAAATAGAATAGAGATATCAACTTGCACCAACCGAACAAGGGAATGGTTCTAGAAGGAGACATGACTCAAGATTCTTGGTTTAAGCCCGGGTACACTTTTATGTCCAACAAAGAAATTATCTAAGCAGTTATTTGTACAAGTTTGGTCAAGGAGGGATAACAGAAAAATCAACTTTGGGTCATGGTTCACTAAATAAGAACATAGCCTAGTTTTGAGTTTAGGCAAACAAGTCAGAAACATTCTATCGGCGCATTAAGCACAAGAGCAAACACAATTTGCACTAATGGTCAAATTATGAAAAGCTGGAAGACATCTAAACACGTATCTCTAAGACATCACATTATTTACACTCACCAAATACTGGAATATAGGTGACAAACACGATGCAACAATCAGGATGCATGCTCGTCCTGTTCGTCCTCACAAGTTTTGCCAACATAATGTGGCAATAGCGTTCTATATTGGTGGCATACTTACGACTCTCTCGGTATTTTACTAGTCATTAGCTAAACATACGTTTTTGAGGTTAGTGTACCTGCAGAAAATTCCATCACAGCCCAATTTCCGATGATGCACTTCACACATGACAGTTTATCATAGTTTATACTCCATATATTGCTATATGGAGGCCAGCTCTTCATTAAGCGCCAAGCCACGCATAGGCGCCGTTGCCACACTTTAACCATAGGGCAGCTTATTATGGTAACTCACCTTCTTACCTGAGCGTAGGTGCATCGTTGCAAGTACATTACACTTCTCAGTATTCCCATGTCTGTATACCTATACACACACATGGGGTACCGAATTCCCAGAAAAGTAAATACTCCACATCGCAGCCTTCATATATACATATGTGGAACATGTATATAATCAAGCGCTTTTTATGCTCTCCACTAGACCGACGATTGTTCGGTCCTGCTCTCACATCTCACCTTACCTGATCGTCGATCCATTCAAAATTGAATGGCCTCAAAAATAACATTACACATGTATGCAATATCCCCCGGTTGTGGGTTAATGTTTTAAATAAGCCACCAGATAGTCCTTAATTTAGGGCTTAACAGAGGATGTCGCTAGCACTATAGTTTTTCAAATCTATTTTTCAAAACCAAACAATGTTTTTAGTTGAAAATAGGTTTTTCAAAACCAAAACTTTGTTTTGAAAATACGTATGTGACCGTATATACTTAAACTTGGTTCGATACCAGCTGTGGCAGAACCTCCCAAGTTATTGGGCCCACATGCACCTGACCTTGTCTCAAAGACCTCAGACGGTTATGCATGTGCACTAGATAACTTAATAGGATCCGTCCGAGTGTCCCAAGGACCCTGGATAAACCACTTCCAACTAGGACCGCTAGATTAATTAAACACAAATCACACACCAACATTTTGCAGCGGAATTTCTTTATTACAAAAGTTACAAGTTACAACAAATTTACATTATATTTATCAGAGTGGTTACAAAGTTTCAAAGAAATAAACTTTGAAATATTATAAATTATTTATAAGTTTGAAATATATGCTAGCTTAAGTGACCATCCTCAATAAGAAGTATAGAAGAGTTACTTTAACCTATAAGAAGGCCGTGTCCACCGGCGCTTAACACCATCCACAACAGCACAATTCTAGTACCTGCAACAACATGGGTTCGAAAACCCTAAGTACGAAGTGTACTTTCGCAAGTCTTACCCGTCTAAGGAAAAAGACTCTCAAGGATATGCTGGCTTTTGGGAATCAAGGTAAAGTTTAACAAGATTCAAAGACTCTTTTGCAGAAAAGCTACTATGAGTGGATCCTTAAGAATTCATTTTACTTGTCAGGTTAAGTAAAGTTACCTGCATCTAGAGTTCTTTCTACCCTAGTTCAGGCACTTGGCCTATACTAGCCGTCCTTTTATCATCCCTTCAGTTCACTGGATTGCTACATGTAGGGCAGTGACCAAGTTTTCATGTCCGAGAAGTAACAGCAATCTGAATCGATTAATACCCAGCTGGGGTTCTCCAACCACACAACATATGTAGCACTTAACCCTTGCATATGTCAACTCGCCACCGGGTTTCTCAAGACCAGACCGGGTTCACGCCAACCGAGAGCATAGATACACCATCGTCCAGCCTCTTGCCACAGAGGGTACACGCTACTCTCGCTATCTCTCCACTCCCATTGCGTGTTGGCCTTTCTGGTATTGGCCCGACTAAGGCAAAGCTTACCCATGACGAGGCATGTGGCCAGTTAAAAGGTCCTCAATCATCAAGCCTACATCGACACGGTCCTTAATCGACTCAGACGGAGACACTACACCGAGACTTCCTTCTCATGCAAGTCATCCGCCCAGTCTCGTCTTTATTATTTAAAACGCAAAGTTTGGTACCTGGCAGAGGTACATATTTTCAGATGTTGAACCCATCAAGGTCTTGATGGATTCACCATCACAAGTTTTTCTTTGTAAAAATTCCATCCAATCTGAAGCATCACCTTTTGTTGTAAAACAAACCATTTTGTTTTGTAAAGCAATGCTAAGCATCGTAAAAATCCTTTTCATAAAAGGGTATCAAGGAAGGATAATCAATTTTCCAAGGAAGGAAATGCATCAATTCTTTAGCACACAACTCCTATCACCTAATGCATCAAACAAGGTGATAAAGATTTTAAAACACAAGGAAAGGGATAATGCACCGGGGCTTGCCTGGAATAAACACTACGTTAGTGTTTGTTAGATGACGTCCACTTGGCGATCAGCTTTTGTTCCGATACTTGCCCCGTCTGTCCATCTTCAGGTTCGTCCATCAGCATCACCTTACGTGTGGCTCACGCTTTCTAGCCTCTTGTGGTCGACTCAGCTTTGGTCCTCCGCATCTCGTGATTAATTAACGTACCTCATGGGATGCACAATGCACATGTATGAATATCAAGACGAATATCGCAAGATAATATTACGATTTTACACAGTGAAGAATTAAACACTTAATGGCGAGATGTATTACAACACTCATGATACTAGTATCGACATATTACTGAATACAACAATCACCCTCTCTATCTTAACCAGATCTAACTCAAACATCAAGAACAATATTCTAAACAAGTCCTATACCATCATTAGCTAACGCATGACACCGAAGGACTAACAATACTTAGACTTAACAACCATGGATACCTATAACTTAAAATGACATACAATAGCATTTTAAGTGATTTAGAATTACTACTCTAAGCCATTATGCACATCATATCAGCTATACAAGATATCAACGCAAATCAATCATGCAAAACTCGTGACATATAAGCATCACTAACGCTTATCGGCTAGACGATAGAAACATTTACACCATCCTTCTTATTATTAAATTGACCATTCCTCGCGAATGATGAATCAATTTATAAACGCTTAACTTATACGTCCTCTAAAACATTCTTCGTAAATCCTGCATTTTAGACCTATGTTGTACCATAATACGCAATTAATTCACACGATTACGTTACCGGAGGTGCTGAGGTATTTTAGCAAACATCTAACACAAACACGACGCGCCTGCTAAACACGAGAATTATTACAACTAATAAGAATAGTTAATCCAATCATCAAATAGACTTAAAAAATTATAAATCAGCTCACCAGCATGAAACGTGACTCAATACTCGTGAGAATGCTAATAAATCCTTGCTCGGGCTTGTCGTCGAACATCTGACGGGTGTTGTGCGGCTTCGCTTCCATCTTTATACCTTCCGGTGATTTATCTCAAACCAGCGACGATCGACGATGATCACGAACACGATGAGAGGGCGAAAACCGTCCACCACAGCAACTCGCCACCCCACAAGCAACTTCTAAAACAGACATGTGAAGCCATGTCGAGATCTACCGCCCTCATGGCCCAAATGGTGCTGACTACGATAAGGCGAAGCTCGACCAGGTGCGTATCGGAAGAGCTACTGAGATCAAAGACGACGACACGCGTCATGGCGAGGCGGCATATGGCAGGGGAAAAATAGGAACGGATGATGACGAGGGAGTAGCACGGCTACGTGGGACTTGGCGAGGTGGAGATGTGTAGCTGAGTGACGATGGCGGAATTTGCTGGTTCGACACGGGGAGGACCAAAAAGGTCGATAGCCAGTGCGACGTGATAGTGGAGCGTAGTCAAACACCTTGTTGACGGCGGCCACCAGAAGGGCAAAAAGACGAGGTCGAGCAGGGAAGGACAGGGTTTGACGGGCTCGACAACGATACAAGATGGTGGCGTATAGAGCTGCAGGTCTGGTGAGCCGACACAAGTGACGGAGAGAGTCGTGTCTGGCAGCAGCGTGTCGACTGAGGACAAGCCCGTAGCGACGCACGACGGTGAGGAGCTCTACGCAGAGCTTGCGGTGCATGCAGGCGTTGAGGAGTACGCGACTAGCACGGACGAACGCGACAAGGCGAGGCCATCCACCATGGCTGCTTGAGGGAGGTGAGCACACAGGACGACCAACCAAGACTAGGCAAGGTTGACGACGACGAGTTGGGACGAGGGCACACGGAACTGCGGGGTGGCGACAAATGTTGGATTAATGTGGGCTTGGCCCAAATTAATATTCAATAATAGTCAATGATAATGGCCCACTTTAATGTTATGGTGTACTAATTATTTAGTACCATATTGGAAGTTCAAAGGACAAATCAATCAACTTAAATAGGTGGACCATTGGTGCATCTATTGAGAAGTTGAGAAAAGGATGAAGGACTGCCACACGCGCGCGCGCCGCCGCCGTCGGCCGGGCCGGGCCGTGGCCGTGGCCGTGGCCCGTGGCTCGTGGCTCGTGGCTCGTGGCTCGTGGCTCGTGGTAGATCGGACCTTGGTCCGAATATTCCTTTCAAACGGTTGCGCATTTTGCCTAGAGTGATGACCGTCATGATAACCGTCTGTTTCCTGTCTTATGGCTAGTAATGGACGTCAGTTACTGTCGTCAGTTTCCAGTTCTAATGCGCGACCGTTTCTGTCCGTTGTTCTTCTCCCTTCTTCTGACCGCCTATAAGAATGGAGAGGGAGGGCTCTTCCAGTTACGCGAATTATCTCACGCGAATTGCAAACAACACATTCCCGTCCCATCTTCTGCGAGCACAGAGAGAGTGGGAGAGCAGGCCTCCGAAATCACCGACCGCAGAGATACACTTGCACGGGTGTGCGGGCGATCAGATTTTTGGGGAGCGTCTTCGCGACTGCTCGCGTGATCTGTTTGTCCAGCTGCTTCGTTCACAGCTTGCTGTTCGTCGCCTTCCCGAGTTGACGCGTGCTGCTGTTCTTCTTCCCGGCGACCGTTCGAGGGACTGCACAGCGTACATCTTCCTGCACCGACTTCGTACGGCTACATCGAACAAACACACGAGATGTCTCGTGTGAATGGAGCCACTGGTGCCTTGAGCATCGGTCCCTCCGCTGGGTACACTCTGTTCTTCGTATTTGTGCATGTTTCATTGCTGTTTACTGCTTATGCGAGTAGTTATACACACATGCACATACATGTCATCACATATATCGCACTGATTTTCTGGATTAAATTAAAACTAAAAATGCCTAACTTTCTAACAATCCAAAAATCTGATATTAGGCATTTTTCTGTTAGTGGTTTTGCTGCTGCGTTAAAACCAAGTGAACCTTTTGATGGGACGTTTTACAAGAGATGGCGTAGTAAGATGATACTGTGGTTGACCGCAATGAACTGCTATCACGCCGCACAGGGGAAACCCGAACAGTTCACTCCTGAAGAGGAGAGAATGTTCGACGTTGCCGATAACCTGTTTCGAGGCGCCGTGATTGGCGCTCTTGCCAACAAGTATGTTGATTCTTATCTAACGTGCACATCTGCAAAAGAGTTATGGGATGCATTAGATGAGAAGTTTAGTGTTTCTGATGCTGGTAGCGAGCTGTACATCATGGAGCAGCTATTTGACTATAAGATGGTGGAAAACCGTCCTGTAGTTGAAGAGGCTCATGAAATACAGGCACTGGCTAAAGAACTCGAACAATTCCCATGTGTCTTGCCTGACAAGTTCGTGGCCGGCGGTATTATCGCTAAACTGCCACCTTCTTGGACGGACTTTGCTACCACTCTAAAACATAAGAGACAAGAGTTTAGCGTGGCTGAGCTTATTGGTTCTCTTGATGTTGAGGAGAGGGCGAGAGCAAAAGACACTCGTGGAAAAGGAGTTGAGACTTCTAGTGCCAATATGGTACAAAAGAAGAACTCCAATGCATCACATAATAATAAAAAGAAGAACAAGCAACAGAATGCCACGAAGCCCAAGCAGGCAGCCTCGTTCAAAAAGAAGAACAAAGGAGCTGGTTGCTTTGTTTGCGGGAGTACTGATCATTGGGCAAGCGCTTGTCCAGACCGCAAATTTAAGCAAGAGAAAAAACCAGCTCAAGAGAAGAAAGCAGTAAACATGGTTGTTAGCGAGACTACAGAAGGAACATCGGGGTATGGTAATCTTTTACCTACTGTTCTTTCAGTGTGTCAATCCCCTGAGTGGTGGGCTGATACCGGTGCTAATATTCATGTGTGTGCTGATATTTCTTTATTTTCTTCTTATCAGTGCAAAGGGACTGGAGCCTTGCTGATGGGGAACGGATCACATGCGCGTGTTCTTGGTGTTGGTACAGTCATTCTGAAGTTTACTTCGGGAAAGACGGTGCTATTGAAGAACGTGCAGCATGTCCCCTCCATCAAAAAGAATCTAGTTAGTGGCTCTCAATTGTGTCGAGATGGCTACAAAATTGTCTTTGAGTCTAATAAATGTATATTGTCTAAGTATGGAACGTTTGTTGGAAAAGGCTATGACAGCGGAGGCTTGTTTCGCTTATCTTTGCATGATGCGTGTAATAAGTCTGTGAACAATGTTGTTTTGAATGAGTCGTATATTTGGCATTCACGACTTTGTCATATCAATTTTGGTTGTGTCTCGCGGTTAGCAGATTTAAATTTAATCCCGAAATTTGATTTAGTCAAAGGTTCTAAGTGGCAGGTGTGCGTGCAATCTAAGCAACCTCGCAAGCCTCACAAGGCTGCGGAGGCGAGGAATTTGGCACCACTAGACTTAATACATTCCGATTTATGTGAGATGAACGGAATATTGACTAAAGGAGGCAAGCGATATTTTATTACTTTTATCGATGACTCTACTAGATTTGTTATGTGTATCTCTTAAAATCAAAAGATGAAGCTTTGCATTATTTTAAGACCTACAAAGCTGAAGTTGAAAATCAACTCGAGAGGAAAATTAAACGGTTAAGGTCTGATCGTGGTGGAGAATATTTTTCGGATGATTTTTCTGATTTTTGTGTGGAACATGGTATTATTCATGAGAGGACACCGCCATACTCACCACAATCCAATGGGGTTGCTGAAAGAAAGAACCGTACTCTAACTGATTTGGTTAACGCCATGTTAGAGACTTCAGGGCTATCTAAGGAATGGTGGGGTGAGGCGATCTTGACGGCGTGTCATGTCCTGAATAAAGTTCCCACAAAGAACAAAGAAATCACACCATTCGAGGAATGGGAAAAGAAGAAATTAAATATCTCCTATTTGCGCACCTGGGGTTGTTTGGCTAAAGTGAATGTGCCAATTAACAAGAAGCGCAAATTAGGACCGAAAACTGTTGATTGTGTTTTCCTTGGGTATGCCTTCCACAGCATTGGATATAGGTTTTTAATTATAAACTCTGGAGTACCGGACATGTTGGTTGGTACAATTATGGAGTCCAGAGATGCTACGTTTTTTGAGGACGAATTTCCCATGAAAGCTACACATGATACGTCTAATGATGAACCAACGATACCCCATGAGCATTTTATTCCGGTAGAACACACTGAGGAATCCCATATACATAATCATGTGGAAAATGACAATGTATCAACTCGAAAGAGTAAGAGACCAAGGATTGCAAAGTCCTTTGGTGATGATTACATTGTATATCTTGTGGATGACACACCAAGTACCATTGAAGAGGCATATTCCTCTCCTGATGCTGACTTTTGGAAGGAAGCAATAAGGAGTGAGATGGATTCTATTATGTCTAATGCAACTTGGGAGGTAGTTGAGCGTCCTTATGGGTGTAAGCCCATTGGAAGTAAATGGGTGTTCAAGAAAAAAACTTAGGCCTGATGGTACTATTGAAAGGTACAAGGCGAGGCTTGTAATTAAAGGCTATTCACAGAAGGAAGGTGAGGATTTCTTTGATACTTATTCACCTGTGGCTCGATTGACCACAATTCGTGTGCTACTTTCTTTGGCTGCCTCTCATGGTCTACTCGTCCATCAAATGGATGTTAAGACAGCATTCCTAAATGGAGAGCTAGATGAGGAAATTTACATGGAGCAGCCAGCTGGGTTTGTAGCAAACGGTCAAGAAGGCATGGTGTGTAAATTATTGAAATCTTTATATGGCCTAAAACAAGCACCTAAGCAATGACATGAAAAGTTCGATAAAACTTTGACATCTGCCGGTTTTGTTGTGAACGAAGCAGACAAGTGTGTATACTATCGGTATGGTGGGGGCGAGGGAGTAATTTTATGCCTATATGTTGATGACATTCTAATCTTGGGGACGAGTCTTGATGTGATTAAAGAGACAAAAGACTTTTTGTCTAATAATTTTGAAATGAAAGATTTCGGAGAAGCTGATGTTATTCTTAACATTAAGCTACTGAGAGAAGGCATTGGTGGGATCACACTTGTGCAATCCCATTATGTGGAAAAGGTTTTGAGTCGATTTGGTTTTAGCGAATGTGAACCTGCTCCAACGCCTTATGATCCTAGTAAGCTATTAAAGAAAAATCGAAGGATAGCTAGGGATCAATTGAGATATTCCCAAATAATTGGTTCACTCATGTATTTAGCTAGCGCTACGAGGCCTGACATCTCATTTGCTGTGAGCAAACTTAGTCGATTTGTTTCAAATCCGGGAGATGATCACTGGCGTGCTCTTGAGAGAGTTTTGCGCTATCTAAAGGGTACTATGAGTTTAGGCATCCATTATACCGGGTACCCAACAGTTCTGGAGGGTTATTGTGATGCAAACTGGATATCTGATGCTGATGAGATATATGCCACAAGTGGATATGTGTTTTCACTTGGAGGTGGTGCTGTTTCATGAAAGTCTTGCAAGCAGACCATCTTAACGAGGTCGACTATGGAAGCAGAACTCACAGCATTAGATACCGCTTCAGTTGAGGCTGAGTGGCTTCGTGAACTCCTTATGGATTTACCGGTGGTTGAAAAACCTGTGCCTGCTATTTCCATGAACTGTGATAATCAGACTGTGATAATTAAGATAAACAGTTCTAAGGATAATATGAAGTCGACAAGGCACATAAAGAGGCGTTTGAAATCTGTCAGGAAATTGAGAAACTCCGGAGTAATAGCGTTGGATTATGTCCATACGTCTAAAAATCTGGCAGATCAATTTACTAAGGGGCTATCACGTAGTGTGATAGATAGTGCATCAAGTGAGATGGGCATGAGACCCACCTAAAGTTTATCATAGTGGTAACCTGTTCTATGTGATCGGAGATCCCGTGAATTAGAATGGTGAAACAAGCTAGTGGTAGACTGAGAGGAAAGACCCTTAATAAGGCTCATTTCAGATGCATATCTTTCCTTACTATAAGGTAGGTTGGTGTTTACACCTTAATATGTTCCAAGTGGCTTTGTGAAGCAAAGATGTTGTCCTACAGAACATCTTTAGAGGAACATACCTATATGGGTTAACTGCTAGTCACAGTTTATGAGATCTGGGTGGTTTCTAGATACCCATGAAAGGCTATGGAGTTTGACTTATATGCTCCAACCAGAGGGGATGCGTTCAGCAATCTAGTATTGGTAAAGAGTTTAGATGAAACTCATTCCACGCAAAACTGCCAATTCAAGGCCTAGTCCATTGTGTAGTTGTGGTCAAGTGTAGTCTAAGTTCTAGGTGGATGTTCAACTTAACAGTCTCCATCGAAACACCAGTATATCAAACGTTTGAGATGATGAGAGCTTTTTTGTGTGACTTAGCATTTGGTGGGGATTGTTGGATTAATGTGGCTTGGCCCAAATTAATATTCAATAATAGTCAATGCTAATGGCCCACTTTAATGCTATGGTGTACTAATTATTTAGTACCATATTGGAAGTTCAAAGGACAAATCAATTAACTTAAATAGGTGGACCATTGGTGCATCTATTGAGAAGTTGAGAAAAGGATGAAGGACTGCCACACGCGCGCGCGCGCCGCCGCCGCCGCCGGCCGGGCCGTGGCCGTGGCCGTGGCCGTGGCTCGTGGTAGATCGGACCTTGGTCCGAATATTCCTTTCAAACGGTTGCGCATTTTGCCTGGAGTGATGACCGTCATGATAACCGTCCGTTTCCTGTCTTATGGCTAGTAACGGACGTCAGTTACTGTCGTCAGTTTCCAGTTCTAATGCGCGACCGTTTCTGTCCGTTGTTCTTCTCCCTTCTTCTGACCGCCTATAAGAATGGAGAGGGAGGGCTCTTCCAGTTACGCGAATTATCTCACGCGAATTGCAAACAACACATTCCCGTCCCATCTTCTGCGAGCACAGAGAGAGTGGGAGAGCAGGCCTCCGAAATCACCGACCGCAGAGATACACTTGCACGGGTGTGCGGGCGATCAGATTTTTGGGGAGCGTCTTCGCGACTGCTCGCGTGATCTGTTTGTCCAGCTGCTTCGTTCACAGCTTGCTGTTCGTCGCCTTCCCGAGTTGACGCGTGCTGCTGTTCTTCTTCCCGGCGACCGTTCGAGGGAATGTACAGCGTACATCTTCCTGCACCGACTTCGTACGGCTACATCGAACAAACACACGAGATGTCTCGTGTGAATGGAGCCACTGGTGCCTTGAGCATCGGTCCCTCCGCTGGGTACACTCTGTTCTTCGTATTTGTACATGTTTCATTACTGTTTACTGCTTATGCGAGTAGTTATACACACATGCACATACATGTCATCACATATATCGCACTGATTTTCTGGATTAAATTAAAACTAAAAATGCCTAACTTTCTAACAACAAATAGCCATGGCGAGGAGCCATGTGTGGGAGCAGGTACTGGCGAGCAGAGAGCTGGTGGCGGCTTGCGTGCTGGCGAGCACCAGAGAAGGACAGCGACGAGTGGTGAGCGGTGGACGCGACTGCAGAGAAGCGTCGAGTCGCGGTCCCCGGAGCTACAGCGGCGGTAAGGCCAGGTTGACAGCTAGCGAGTTGGAGACCAGAGAGAAGCGTCGATCTCCATGGAACCTGCAGACGGACGAGCAGGAAAACACTAGAGAGTAGGGCGAGCGCCATGGGGGATGGGGTCTGATGATTCGACGGCGGCTGTGACCGGAGCGAGTACGAAGACAGCGAGCAGGGAAGGAGCGCCGGTAGAGGGCAGGGCCGAGCTGGAGCTGGCGCTGGGGGCTGGGGGAAGCGCAGGCCACAGAGGAACACGGAAGCAAAGGCGTGGCGGCCATGGAAAAGGGAGACGAGGACGGTGGCGTGGTAGAGCTTGAGGTCGGCCCGACGGCGAGCTGCAGTAGAGACCAAGGCGAGACCGCGACCGGGCGAGTTCCATGGCTGGGAGGGCGCGCGGCCAGCCTGGAGGAGCAAGAGCTAGGGCGAGCCCGCGCGTGGGAGGAAGACATGAGGGAGATAATTGTGCGCTGAAGATAGAGAGAGGAGGGGCGGCTGGGGAAGAAGCCTGCGCGCGTGGGAGATAACTCAGATAAGGCAGCCAGTGAAAAATATCAGGGGGAGGGAAGCGGCGGTAGATAGGATCGACTGTAGGATATTTTCCTTTTTTTTCCTTTTCTTTTTACACAATAATCGATATTTATTCGTGCTCTCATATTTGAATCTAGTACCAAGATATAAATAAGGTTTAACTTGGTTAAACCAAAATGACATTGCCAATTACACAGTAGATTTCTTTTGATATAACTGAGACCCAATAAATTCATCTGTTATTCGAATGCTCACAGTAGAGCAAGAAATAACGGACCAGACCACATCATTATCTTCGAGCACGATTTCTCAGATAACACATGGGTTCAAGATTATTTTGAACTAAAAGCCTTATTTGTTGAATTCTAAATGAATTTGTTTGGGGTGAACTCAGAGGGCAGGACTAAATTTTCAAATTTGTCTTTGCGCAATCGATGAATTTTAAATAATCACCAGACTCGCTGATTTTCGGAACAATTATGTTCTGAACATCACGAAAATTTAGGAAAAGCCCGGATAGATAAAGATAAAAACGATATCGAACTCGCTACAAACGAAACAAATCAAGACATAGAGACTATTATTATTACTGATATCTCGTACTTACATCCATAGTCGCTGCTAAACGTATGGTAACACCTGGGGTTTTACAACCCGCGCCCCTGCCACTAGGCCCGGCCTGTCAGTCCCGCCCTTGTTCGCTGACACCCCGAGCCCACTTGTCAGCGCTCGCTGCGCGCCCGCATCTGCGAGCGCGTCTGCATGATCTAATCATGTCTGTTGATCTACGATCCAATGGTTGAGATCGTCCGATACCCCTTCGCATGTATTTTTGCATAAGAGACCCTCGGGTTTTAGGAAATGAACCCGCCGTCACTGGTTTTCGTGCGCAGGCCCCTGTGTTCTTTTAAACAGCCCCCTATGCTTTTAAATAATTACCGAATTAGACCTAATTTTATATTTTAAATTTCAAAACTTGTTTATTTCATATCTTTTTCATATGAACTCCAAATTTAGTGGTTCAAATTGCAAAATGTTCATAAGATTATTCTCTGTCCAAATAAATTATGTTCATCTATAATCTATGTAACACCCAGGTGTTTATCGTCTGCTCGACCACGAGTGCGGACTTTAACATGTGATAGCGGTGGATAAAACGGATGCTAAATTTTAATCATCTTCGTCTATCACGATTTTAATATCGCATATGTTTCTGTCTATTTAGAGTCCTCCTAAAGTTTTCATGAATCTCAGAACGTAATTGTTCTGAAAGTTTGCGAGTCCTGTGCCTAATTAAAATTCATTAGTTAAGCGAATACAAATTTGGTGCCTCGATCCACTCTTGCGATTTTTGTCCTTAACAAATTAATTAGAACTCAACGACAACGGTTATTGGTCCGAAACAAACCCGATCGAGTGCGCTGTCCTTAGTAAAGAAATCAATGGTGTTCGGAGGGCAGATACATTTTCGTCTGATTTCAACTAAATCAAACCCCATCTAAATATCAAAGACAATGTTCCTTGGTTTGGTCTGTTTGTTTTACACTCTGATCCAACTACTCGGGTAGCGAGCGGATTTTTGTTTGGTTTCAGATTAATTAAATATGATGTGAACTATCACGATAACGTTTAAATCTGACCCATTAAAAATTTATCGGGTTTCGAATCAAAATAAATTGTGTCACAAGTACCGTAGACCCTTTAGTTATCGCTGAAAATCCTAAAGTCAAAATATCTGCGATTTTATGTAAAAAAATAAATTAAAAAAGGGGAAAATATCCATCTCCTATCCTTATCCCCCGCCGCCCCTCGCTGCTCTGATTTTTCCACTGACCGCGCCGCCGCCCAGGACTTTCTTCTCCCTCGCGGCGCTTCCTCTACTTCTCCCCCAGCCACACGTTCCTCCCTGCTCGCCCTCCAGCTCGGCGCCCATCTCCCTCCTCGCCCTAAACTCCCTCCACCGTGCCCTGCATCTCCCATGGGCGAGCGCCCTGCCGAGATCCCTTCATGGCCATGCGCTTGCCCTACTCGGTCCTTCCCCATGGCACACCCCTTGCTTCTATCTACCTCCATCTCTCTCTCCAGCGCCGCACCCAGCTCCCTCTGACCATCCAGGGTCGCGCTGTCTCTAGCTCTTCCTGTGGCTGCCACTCCTCGTCCAAGCCTATAGGTGCAGCTCGGGTGTGCGGAATCTGCTTCATAGTATTTCCGCGGGCGGGATGTGGTCGGCCAGGTGTGCCCTCCACTATTGCGACGACTACTGGTGTGGTCGTGCCCCTCAGCTGGCTGGATCCGAGGCTGTCCCTATCGAGCCACGACTTCGTCTTAGTTCCCTTGGCGCTCGTCTTGCTCCCTGACCCCCTCTTCCATGGCTACAGCTCAGCGGATTCCTTGAGTCGGCCGTGGTTTCCCACGAACTTCGCTGGTCGTGCGTGCGCCCCTGCTCCACCTCGCCCCATCGTAGCGCTCTAGCTTGCCAGCCACCGTTCTCTGGTCCGTGTGTCGGTTGGCGTCGTGAAGTTTTGTTTGGTCGGCTCGTCGTTGACCTCACCGGTGTCGTCGAACCCCTTCCTCAGTCGCATCGGGTCTCCATGCCGGTTGTTGTCGTTCATCGTCGCGCCGTGTGTGCCGTAACGTCGATGATTCCTCCATGGTGCTTGTCGATGAACTTTGCTTCATCGATTCCTCACCTTCAGTTCGGCTCACGTATGCACGCCGAACGCGTTAGCCACTTGACCCTGTGTCGCTAGAGCTCGTGACCTCACTATCACCGGAGCCCTCATTGGATTCGTTTCTTCGCCAGAGCTCACGCTAACTTGCTCGACCACACCTCGCCAGCTCGTTCTAGACTCGACCTTGTCGTTGTTCCGTGCATCATCAAGAAATCCCAAGAGTCGGGTGAAGACGGAGCTAGCAGCGTGATGTTCACCAAGTACTCGACACAAGGGCCGAACCAGAATCCTTGTCGTGCTCGCAGATAGCGCGTCAAATTTAGTCGTGGGTAAGCCGACTCATATTTATGTTAGCATAATTACTGGATTGATGAATGGTCTGACTAGGTATATTAATCATGATGATTATCGTATTTTAGTTAGCACAATGTGTCGATGAGTTTTTGTTGATTATGACAAAATGGGTCCTAAGAGTGCGGAGTGTGGTGTATTACTTATGCAAAAGATATATTTGGTATTCCATGTGATCATCCGATAAGTTTTGTCATTATTAATTATGTTGGATATATTTATTTAGCATTTCCAGTGCTTTGTCGGCAAGTGCTGTCGGTATTGCTTTTGACGAATTTTAATTATGTAGTGAAGTCCATGGTATGCTTTAATAGCCTGATACTCTTTGTTAATGTTTTGTTTAACTATCATATCATGTATGATGTCTATGAATAGTAGCTTAAAAGTGGATTAACTTTCTTTTAATCCTATTTTAGTCTTAGGTGTCCGATAGTGGTGAACCTAATTGTGTTAGTCTCTTGGTGTATGCTCTGGTCTAGCGAGATATAGAACTTGTGTTAATTGAAGGTTTCCTAATATTTGTGTTAAGTCAGATCAATTTAAGGATTATGATTGCGTAGAGTCAAAATTATCTAATGTTTACTCATAGGAGTTGTGATGCTTTGTTTTAAGTGTTTAATTCTCTTTTATGTAGTATTATGTTAAAGTGTTCTATTCCTCTGTATGTTCATACATGTGCATAATGCATCTCATTAGGTACGATAATTAATCATGTGATGCGGAGGAAAAAAGCCAAGTTGACCTCAAGATGGTGCAGGAGTGGTCTTCTTCACACAACGATGTCATGAGTCGGACCAACCTGAAGGGCAGACTGAACAAGTGCCAACACAAAAGGCTGGTCGTCAAGTGATCGACGTCTAACAACACTAAGCTAGTGTTCTTCCAGGCAAGCCCCGGTGCATGCAACCCCTTCCTTGTGCTTTAAATAATTTTTACACACTTTAAGTCTAGTGAAATGTGTATTAGGTTTATAGGGTTTAGGGTTTAGTGGCATATCTTTTATTAATTACTTCCTTTTAAATGAAGTTTCACATGAGATGATACATATAGGTCACAAAATATTGAGCTCAACTCTATTTTCACTTTTATACTTTTGGGTATTACAGGTTTATAGGAGTTGCTTGGAAACCCTTTGATGCATTGGCTACCTTGAAATCCATTCCTTTTATAGATACTTCTGGTGAAGTATTAAATATGGTTTACAAAAATTGCTTAGCCTTGCCTAGAGGTAAATCTTGCGGATAGAGTTTGTCCTTTGCACTAATGCCTAGCTTAGGGGTTATCCTAAGGAAGGATGACATCTGCCTGCAAGAATATTTTCATTAAGATCATGGTGGGATCTTACTACAAAGTTCCCTTTAATGCTCTTTTCATCCTAAGGAACACAAACAATCCTAAGGGTGGAAGTACTTAAATCGAGACTTGGGCTAGGAACATGTGATGTTCTACCCAGGTTGATTAAGGATTATAGGGAATGTAGGCCTACTGACCGAGGACCTTTTAACTGGCCACATGCCTCATCATGGGTAAGCTTTGCCTCGGGCAGACCAATACCAGAAAGGCCAACATGCAATGGGTGTGGAGAGATGGCAAGAGTAGCGTGTACCCTTCATGGCAAGAGGCTAGACGGTGGTGTATCTGTGCTCTCGGTTGGCGTGAACCCATTCTGGTCTTGAGAAACCCGGTGGCGAGTTGACATATACAAGGGATAAGTGCTACATATGTCGTGTGGGTGGAGATCCCCAGGTGGGTATTGTGGCAGAACCTCCCAAGTTATTGGGACCACATGCACCTGCCCTTGTCTCAAAGACCTAAGGCGGCTATGCATGTGCACTAGATAACTTAACAGGATCTGTCTGAGTGCCCCAAGGACCTTGGATAAACCACTTCCAACTAGGATCGCAGGATAAAGTAAACACAAATCACGCACCAACAATTTTGCAGCGGAAATCTTATTACCAAATTTTACAAGTTACATCAAGTTTTACGATGTACATGATCGGAGTGATTACAAAAGTGATTCAAAGAAATAACTTTGAACTATTATCAATTATTTCACTAGTAGAAAAGAGCTCAAAGCCTGCGGCACTCATATATTTTTACAGACGGATCCGGTTATCCACCGACTGTGCTATTTCTAGTGGCGGTTCCTTAAGAAAACCGCCAGTAGAAATCCATGATTTGTAGTGGCGGTTTTCTTAAGGAACCGCCAGTAGAAATACGATTTCTAGTGGCGGTTTTCTTAAGGAACCGCCACTACAAATCATTTTTATCCTTAATTTTTCGAGTTTTTCAAACGACCTCGTATGATAAAACCACCAAAATAAAAGTTGTAGATCTCTAAAAGTTATGAAACTTTGTAGTTGACAACTTTTTTATTTGAACTCATTTCGGTTCTCAAAAATTGAATCTAAGTATGTCAAATTTAAAATTCAAATTTTGCAAACTACCTCGGATGAAAAAAGTGTCAAAATAAAAGTTGTAGAACTTCAAAAGTTATTTATCTTTGTAGTTGACAACTTTTTTATTTGAATTCGTTTAGGGTCTCAAATAAGCAATTTATACTCAAATGGTTGTAATATGTGGAGAAAACAACTACAAACTAGACACAAGGCATGTCATAGACGGAGTGGTAGTGGAGGGTACGCGCGAGGGTGAGGTCTATGGTTCGATTACTAACAACCGCGTAGCACGCGAATTTTGCGCGAAAAATGCCGCGATTTGCGACTTCGACGGAGACGGGCGGGTGGGGTGGTCCTAACACAAATAAATGTTTTTAATATTTTTAAAATCTGTTTTATGTTTCCTGGAAACGATTTGCACTGGCGGTTTTATTACGTCGACCGCCAGTGAAAATCGATTTTCACTGGCGGTTTTATTACGTCGACCGCCAGTGAAAATCGATTTTCACTGGCGGTCTTCAGTTACCCGCCTGTAAAAATGATGATTTTTACTGGCCCCTAGCACTGGCGGTTACGATAAACGCCACTAAAAATAGGTTTACGACCGCCAGTATAGATCTTCTCTGTACTAGTGTTTGTAGCTTTGAAATATATGCTAGCTTAAGTGACCATCCTCAATAAGAAGTATAGAAGAGTTACTTAGACTTATAAGAAGGCCGTGCCCACCGGCGCTTAACACCAATCACAATCAAAGTGACTCGTAACCTATAGCAACAATGGGTGAAACCCTAAGTACGCAAGTACTCAACAAGACTTACCCGACTAAAGAAAAGACTCTCAAGGATATGCTGGCTTGTCGGGAATCAAGGTAAGGCTTATCAAATTTCAAAGACTCATTTTGCAAAAGAGCTTACTAGTAGTGAATCCTTATGCCAAAATTTTACTTCACAAGTTAAGTACTTTCCTTGAATCTAGATTTGCCTAATCTATAGCATTCACTTGTCCTAGTCTAGCTTTCTTTTTCCCAAATTCTTATTTTACTTATAAACTACGATGAGTGGTCGGAGGGTAGAGTCTCCATGACCGAGGAGCAACGACGATTCGAACCGATTATACCCAGCTGGGGATCCCTAACCACACGACATATGTAGCACTTAATCCTTGCATATGTCAACCGTTCCCACAGATCCTCCACAACATGAACCGGTCCGTGCTACACGGGAGCACAGTACTCCTCCATCCAGCCTCTAGCCAGGAGGGTACACGCTACTCCCACCATCTCCCACGCCCAGTGCGTGGTTGTCTATTCACGTATGGAATAGCTGGGTTCAGGCTTACCGGAGCATGTGGATAGTTGCAAACTCTCCACCACAACAAGCCTACATCGAATGGTCCTTAATCGACACAGACGGGCGACCATGTCCGCTCAGCGTCTGGTCTAGATTTATTCAAACCATTTTCCCATTTTTGGTACCCGGCAGGGGTACTCTTTTCCGAATGATGAACCCACTCCGGCCGAAGTGGAATCATCACCATAAGTTTGCTTTGATTTTTGAAACGAAAGGCCCATAACCAATGTTCCACAATCATTCTTTTTGAAAACAAATGATTTTTCAGTTTCTAAGCAGGGCTAAGCATTATCAGTTCTTTTTATAAAACCAGGATTAAGGAGTTTCCAAGGAATGGTAATGCATCAATTGTTTATCACACAACTCATATCACCTAAGACATCAGATAAGGTGAAAAAGCATTTAAAACACAAGGAAGGGCGAATGCACCAGGGCTTGCCTGGAATAAACACTATGTTAGTGTTTGTTAGACGACGTCCGCTTGACGACCATCTTTTGTTCTAATACTGGTTTCGTCTGTCCATCTTCAGTTTGCGAATAAGCCCACGCTTAGCAACATCTTAGGGTCGACTCAGCTCGTCTTCCGTATCACGTGATGAATTATCGTACCTATATGGTATGCATAATGCACATGAATGCATATAAACTGGAATGTCATAACTTAAAAAATGCTACGTGATAGATAATTAAGTACTTAATGGCAGAGCACAATACATCACTCATAAGCACACGCCATATGCAGCTAAACCATTAAACGTAATAATCAAGTTCCTCTAGCTTAATCTAAGTTAACTTGAACAAGAAACTACAATTATGTATAAAGACTATATTTTTTGTAGCTAAAGAATACGCCCAAAGATTAATGAACTTAGGCTTACTATTATAAGACTCCTAACGCAAATTATTGACTTTAACTTACACGCACTGAACACAATTAGCATCGACAGACTTATCGATACTTGCTTAAAATACTAAACTTAACCTACGCGTCACCGAAATACTACACTCTGTAAAATAGAACTAGTTCGAATATACTTGATAACTAAATACACTGTGGCAGAACCGCCCAAATTATTCCAGCTTAAGTGCCTAAGTCACGCCTTAAGGGCTGTAACACACTTAAATCGGAATAACCCGTCAGTACCTCAGATCTAGTCTGATAAAGGCACTTAACCAGGATCAAATACCACAATCTCACACGAAGGTGAGTCACAACAGAAACATAATAAAACCGAAAACCTCAAATTAAGTACTGAATTATTACATAGATCAGAGTTTTTCATGTAGCGAATAAAAGTTCTCAAAATAAAATGCAGCGGATAATCGATGTCGTCGGTAGCGAGGGAATGGGCAAGGCCTAGCCCACTACTCCTCCTGCTCCTCTCCCGTGGAAGCAGCATCCCACTCGACCGTCCAACCCGGTGGCAGGGTGGTAGGCCAAGTCACATCATCAACCATATCCTGCAGCGTACCTGCAAAATTATGCAACAAACAAGGCTGAGTATACTAATACTCAGCTAGACTTACCAGGTGTGAGTAAACTACTCCTCTACCTCTAGACCATGCAGCTGTTTGGTTGAGGGGTTTGGTTTGCCAAAAGCACTAGCTGTATCTAAAATCAAGTTTTAGCTTTTCAATTTCTAACATCATTAGCTTTACTAAGTTTGCTCCTTCTAAGCATACATGGTAGCAAGCATTTAGTACAATCAACAAATTATCTCATGTTACCTTCTTTCACTTCTTACTCAATGTAGTACAAGGGGTCAAGCAGTCTCATTAGCTGCGAGAAGCAGACGATTCGAATCGAGTTTTTATCCTTGCAAGGTAAACCTAAACACACGACATGTCAGGGTACTCCGACCCCACACATGTCAATCGTCCCCATCGATTCCCCATTCGCGGCCAGGGCTCACCGCCTTGGCATACAATGCTCCACTGACCCCGGCTGCCGTCGTGCAGTGACCGCACTTGTACCCACCATAGCTAGTATGGGAGACCCAGTCTCAAGACGAGTGAGGGATAAAGTCTGCGCCTGGCTTCACTCAGGTACTAGGTTTACCGGTTACCATATTTCCCGACATGTGCTTAGTACGTTCAAACGCTTGACTCAGGTATCCACACATTAATCCTTAATTCCTTTTCTCGTCTCATAGACAAGGCATCCTCCCTAGATCCAAGTCCATAGACCACATAGATCCCGTTATCAAGACGAATACAATCAATTCCTGACCTCACGCGAGTGCTAGAAAAATCACTCGACTTCTACCGAGATCCTGTTTAGTAAGCAGCTACTCGACCTAGCATACTAGTATTCATCTCAAAAAGGAATCCTAAGTTCATGCAACTAGAGGTTTCAAGCAACTCCTACACTTAAGAGCACATTACAATCCTACAAGCATTAAGCGTAGTAAAGTAGCATATATATAAATACGGTTATGCATAAAAACCGGGGTTTGCCTTCAAATGCTGGGGCTGCGGGGAGATCCTCAGTGGCAGTCTCGGGAGCTGGCTCCTGGTCTTTCTCTTGGACAGTTCCTTGCTCGGGGATGAGCACGTACACTCCGTCAGCTAGATTGCAGTCTAATGAATGCAAAGAGTAAGATATATGCATGATATGATAAGTGCTTTAGCAATTAAACTTGATGGTGAATGATTCACTTAAATTAGATAGAGATTACTTCTTGCTACTAAAGATTCTTGTGGTATACTTAGCAATTTAGGGTAAAGCTTAGTTAAACTAAGTGGTAAGTCTATTTCGATGTTCCACTAAATTCTTTTTAAATCCTTAGTGAGAAATTAATAAGATTTCTAGTTGAACTTATTGGAGCGAGGTTTATTATTTTCCTTTCTTCTTCTTATTTCCTTTATGCTTTTAAGATGTGTTTGAACTACAAGTTATATTAATAAATTTCCAAAAATTCTGAAAAAAATTACAGTAGCTTTTTACTAGTGTATAATTCTCTGTCTCAAAATTTGGGGTTTAAAAAGTAAGTATTTCTCTCTGGAAAAAATTATTAAATATTAGGGCAGAAGGGGTGGTTTGAACTACAACTACCATTTAACAGATAGTTATTTCTTAAGACATATTTTTGCTGGAATCTAGATGTTATAACATGACTTTGCACAAATTTCTAGCCATTAATACTTACCAGTTATTTTATTATGATTTTCCAAAGTTTCTAGCCAAAGGGGTGCTTTCTACTACCACTATATTTGAAAAATATCAAACAACAGACTTCTGATTTTTTTTCTAGCTTCTATTTTGTGCAAAAGCAATCATTCTGAAGTTTGGCATCTTTTTGCTTAAGGGAAGGGGTAGTAGGAATTATTTGGATTAAATGGCCTTTTTCATGAAGTATTGGCAATAGTTATTATTCTACATCTTTCAAATGGATTTGCATTTTTCTTTGGTGGCCTCTCTCATTATTGATCTAGCAAAATTTTGTTTGCCCAAAATTGCATTATTTTAGGGTTGCTCATGATTTATTTGGAATAGGACCCAATATCAAATTTTATTTGTTTACCCTACTTAAAATGATGGGCTAGGGTAGTTATCATTTTTTAGTGGGTTTCTAGTGGTTACAAGTCCACTGGATTTTTATTAACAAATTTGGGTCTGGTTTTATAACTCCAATAATTGTTTTCTAGTTGGAATAGTGCTAAATACATAATTTTACTTTAATTCTGTTATGAACTAGTAGTCGTTTTATTTTTCCTAGGTTCTTTGTTACATAAGTAGGCTAGGAAAAATAATTTCATTCACTGTTCATTAATTTCTAATGCCTTTCTAATTTTCTTAAGTTTTCGTTAAAATGGCTTTTAATAGATATTCCTACTTAAATTTTAATACTGGTGTTCCCACTATTTTTAAACAGTGTCTAATTGGGGTTTGAACAACTACAAATTTTCTTAAGTTCAGCACAGAAGCATAACTAATTTTCTTTAATTAAACAAGTTTTGGTCAGTTTCTGTATTTAATTCCAAACTCTAAAAATTAGAACAGAAAGCATGGGGTTTAGTATTTTTAATTGATAGTCCATAATATTTAGAATTCAGCAAAATTGGTTTGACAAATTTTGGTTAAGTATTTCTCAAGTTATGAATTTCCTAAGTCTTCTGCTGAATAAATAAAGATTAATTCGAAATGGTTTAAAGAAAAGCAATTTTGCGCTTGGGTCCCTGGCTAAAGTTCTTAAAGGAATTACAGACAGGTCCCCGGGGCACTATTCATTTGAGTCTATGGCTCTGCAGAAAACCCCCTAGGGTTTCTGGAAATCGAACCCGCGGTCCTACCCCAATTAAACAGTACCCGCGACGGAGAAAAGGGGAAAAGGGCAGAGGGGCTTACCGGAATGGGTCAGAGAGCTTCACTGGGTGCTAGGGATGACGTGGGTGCAAGGAATTTGAAAATGGCTTACCGGAGAGCTCGGTCCACGCGCAGAGGCGGGCGACCGAAGTCCGGCGAGGGCGATCTCGGGCTTCCGGTGAAGTTCTGCCGGGTCCAAGGACTTGGAAGGCTTCACGAGGCTGCTCCGGCGAGGTGGTCGAGGACGTAGGGGAGGTTTTGGGGATCACGACGATGTGTGGGTCGCCGTCGGGGATGGTCGGAGTCGGCCGGTCCGCGTGCGCAGGCGGAGAGGAATTCGGCCTACTCACGGCGCAATAGGTCAATCGAACGGGTCAGAGAGCTTCACTGGGTGCTAGGGATCACGGCGATGTGTGGGTCGCCGTCGGGGATGGTCGGAGTCGGCCGGTCCGTGTGCGCAGGCGGAGAGGAATCCGGCCTACTCACAGCACAATAGGTCAATCGAACGGGTCAGAGAGCTTCACTGGGTGCTAGGGATGACGTGGGTGCAAGGAATTTGAAAATGGCTTACCGGAGAGCTCGGTCCACGCGCAGAGGCGGGCGACCGAAGTCCGGCGAGGGCGATCTCGGGCTTCCGGTGAAGTTCTGCCGGGTCCAAGGACTTGGAAGGCTTCATGGGCTAATGGCGAAGCTAACTGAGGGGTTGGCGCGGCTTGGACGCGACTAGAGGGAGCTGGCCACAGTGGCCGAGGCTCGGAAAGCTTGGCGGGCGGTGGCGCGGCGCTCTCGGGGCAAATTCCGGTGATCTTTGGCTTGGGCAAGACTTGTGAGCACGCGGGGAGGTATGGCCAAGGCTCGGGGCTGCTTTATAGGCACGACGCGGTGCACGGGCGGCCGTGGACCGGCGAGCGCGCGCGGGCGTGCGCTGGGGAGCGCGGGTGCACGAACGGGTGTGAACCAGGGGTGTCAGCCACGGTCGAACACGTGGAACCATTGTGGGGGATAGATATCCCCCGGGTCCACTAAAGAGTAAAAGACCTCACGAAAGGCCCAAGGGCCCAATAAATCTTAAGGTCATTCTTTCGTGGGCCTGGGGAGAGACAACCAGCAGAGCAGATTGACATGAGGCCGGATTGATGTGAACCCGGACGATCCACGACGTCAAACGAGTGACCACAACAGAGATCCGACTTTCCCGCGCTAGAGACCCCATGCAACGGAGCCATGCGAGGATAAGTCAGCGAGGGTTACGCGGAGATAAACTCAAGAGGTTCACTATCTTTTAGCGACACATTGTTATCATATCCACATGTATTGCCCCACGGTCGAATATATAAGGCCTAGGGGGCACCCCTTCAGAATGATCGACCCTATTACTCAGCCACCCACCTCAACTCTCTGCATTCTCAATTCAGAGAGCTACCTTGTAACCTCATTCACCAAGCATACTCCCAGGACGTAGGGTGTTACGCATCTCTAAGCGACCCGAACCTGTAAACATTGTCTACTGTCCCTCGTGCATCTGCCACGAACCATTTTGCTACAGTCGGCGACACCGTCCTACTCCTAAAAATACCTTGAGGGGCAACCCCGGGTGTGCGGTCGGACCCAAAACACCGACAGCTGGCGCGCCAGGTAGGGGGTGTGTCGACGATCCAAGCTAGCTCAATGGCCGTCACCTTCTACAGCCAGATCACCCTGCGTCCCGGATCCGTATTCTGCTTCGGAACAATCTCATCTGTAGCGGATGAAGAGGGAATCCTACACCGTATCGCGGATCCACCGGAAAAGAAATCTCCCCCAACGAACTCCGAAAATGCCGGAGAAGCGCAACCTCCAGCTCTCCGGAAAAAGATCGTCTCCGGAAAGTCGGGGGCCGAGGGCTCGCTGACCCGGAGAACTCCACTGTCTACTTCTCCGACAAAAGAATGGACACAGATCGCGAGGAAGAAGGAAACCAGGGAGAAGCAAGTTGTTCTTTCCGTTCCTCCGGCCTCAAAGGAGAACGGAAAGAAGGTCACCACAACAGCAGCACCATTCTACCCCGATGTCCTCTTCATCGGGAGAGTGGAGTCGCCTACCGTCTCCGACGATGAGCCGACCGCACCCGGAGAAGAATCGCCTCAATGAGAATCCCGCCGACGGAGGAATCGGCGCAGGAACGTTCGACGACATCACGCGGCCGGGGAACGGGATCCGGAGCAGCCTGTCTCGCGAGACGAGGTCTCGGAGATAGGAGAAACTCCGGAAGAACGAGTCTTCAGAGAACGAAGGAACTCCCGATGACGAGATCGCCGACGGGCTCAGGAACAAGCCGAGCAAGATGCAAGGCAACGCCGGGAGAATCCATTCTTCGGGCGCAACCTGAATCCCGACTTCGCCCGAGCTATGAACACGCCGAGCGAAGTCGGAGGGGTACTAGCTCGGATAGCTGATGGACTTCCTCGGACTCCTGACGCTGAGGGCTACCGACGACTGTTCACTCAGGCGGCCAACCATCTTCTACCGCTTGCTCACCCGCCGAACGATCTACGACACGCCATCAACAGTCGCCGAGACGCGCGAAGCTCCATCAATGCTTCACGCGAACGGCGGCATGAGAACGAGATTCGCCGCCGGGAGGAGTACGACAGGGATCATGGCATCCCGGCTCAGAGCCAGGCCACCAGAACTGAGTCAGCAACAGCCTCAACTGGCGGTACCACCCGGTGACGGTCGAGGAACCACAACCACAACTCCCCTCCCCAGGACAGACATCGTCCCCGACGACAGGAGGACACGTGCGGAGTGTCCGCTCTTACTCCACGCCTTAGGGCCATCTAATGGCCTCCCAACTTCAAGGTATCCAATGTCGACAAATATGAACCTAAGCAGGACCCAGGGGGTTGGCTAGCCGTCTACACCACCGCTGCTCGAGCTGCCGGGGCATCCGAGGACGTGATGACTGCGTATTTACCCATCATCCTTGGGCAAGACGCGCTGCAGTGGCTGCGACATCTACCCCGACACTGCATCGACGACTGGGGGGACTTCAGTCGACGCTTCACCGCCAACTTCCAGTCCCTCTCCGACAAGCCGGCGCAACCGTGGGACCTCAAATCCATCAAGCGCCGGGGGGATGAGACTCTCCGGTCGTACCTCAAAAGGTTCCAGACCATGAGAAATCGTATCCCCGAGGTCACGGAGGCGGCCGTGATCGAGGACTTCTACAGAGGATCCAACGACTCGGCTTTCGTCCTAGCCATACTACAGAAGGTGCCGACTACCTCCGAGGAGCTGTTCCGGGAAGCCGACCTCTACATCACTGCCGACGAGCGGGCCCAGGACCTCATCGGAGGAACGAAGCCCACACCGTCAGCACCACGACGCGACGCGAACCAGCAACCCGACAAACGATGGGAGAAGAGGCCTCGCGAAGAAGTACACGCCGCCGAACCGCCAGCCTCTCGCGCCCGAGGAGGACCTCGCGGAGGCGAACGCACGCTGGACGACATCCTCGACACCCAGTGCCCGTACCACAAAGACATGCGCCACACTCTTCATAACTGCCGGGACTTCAAGCACTCCATCGGGCACGGCCAACCCTTCCAACCTCTACCTCCTCCTCCGCCGAGGGGAGGACCAGATGAACCACGACAACCCCATCAGCAGGAGGAGGGAGGAGGAGGAGCTTTCCCGCGCGTGGACAGAGAGGTCAACGTCATCTTCGGCGGACACGGAACGCAGGAGAACAAACGACAACAAAAGCTCAACGACCGCTAGATACTGGTGGCGACCACCGGTCCTCCCACCCCATACCGGTGGTCGGAGCACCCGATCACTTTCGCTCGGGAGGATCAATGGCTTAACTTCGACCATCCAGGCAAATACCCGCTCCTCGTCGATCCGGTGGTCCGAGAGAGCCGGGTAAAGAAGGTGCTGGTGGACGGGGGGAGTAGCATCAACGTCACCTTCCCCCGGACACTCAAAGGCTTGGGAGTTCACCTCAAAGAGCTCCACGAGTCGGACACTCCCTTCTTCGGCATCGTGCCGACTGAAGGGGAATACCCGCTGGGCCACATCTACATGCCTGTCACCTTCGGAACTCCGGAGAACTACAGAACCGAGTTCCTGAGGTTTGAAGTGGCGAACTTCGACTTCAGGTACAACGCCATCATCGGAAGTCCGGGATTGGCCAAATTCATGGCCATTACGCATTACACATACATGATACTGAAGATGCCAGGACCGCAAGGAATCATAACTGTGCGCGCCGACTTCCAAGGCGCCGCAGAGTGTTTCCGAGTGGCCATCCAAGCAGCCCTCACCACCAAGCCGTCGACGATTCCTTCTACACTAGCGAACTCTAAGCCTGAGGAGGACCTCGCAGTACCGACAAATGAAGCTCAGGCCGCGACCTCTATGCGGCCGACTGAAGAAACCAAGAGAATCAACCTGGGGTTCGCTGATGAGGCAAGACGGCTATCATCAGCTCCAGCTTGGACGACAAATAGGAAAGCGCACTCGTCCAGTTTCTGCAAGATAACCGAGATGTATTCGCATGGCAACCTGCGGATATGCCGAGAGTCCCAAGAGAACTGGCCGAGCACAAACTGAAGGTCTATCCCCAGGCGAGGCCGATTCGGCAAAAGCTACGTCGTTTCACGCCCGATAAGAGAGAGGCCATTCGCGCCGAGTTAGCTCGCTTGGTCGCGGCTGGATTTATTAGAGAAGTATTACACCCTGCGTGGTTAGCCAACCCTGTTCTTGTACTCAAAAAGAATAAAGTGGATTGGCGCATGTGCGTCGACTATACTGATCTCAACAAACACTGTCCGAAGGATCCCTTCGGGCTCCCAAGGATAGATCAGGTGGTGGACTCCACCGCTAGATGTTCCGTGCTGTCTTTCTTAGATTGCTATTCCGGGTATCATCAGATTAGTTTGGCGAAGGAAGACGAGGAAAAAATAGCATTCATCACTCCGTTTGGTGCTTTCTGTTATACCTCCATGCCGTTCGGCCTCAAAAACGCTGGAGCGACTTATCAGAGAGCCATTCAAACATGCTTAGCCGATCACTGGGGCAAGCGTGTGGAGGCCTACGTAGACGATGTGGTAATCAAAACGGAGAATTCGAAAAACTTCATCGAAGACTTACAGCTGGTTTTCAACAGCCTGAGACGATATAGATGGAAGCTTAATCCCGAAAAATGTGTTTTCGAGGTACCAGCAGGAAAGTTGCTCGGGTTTATCGTCAGCCACCGAGGAATTGAGGCTAATCCGGATAAGATTGAGGCTATCATGAAAATGGAAGCTCCTCGATCACAAAAGAAGGTTCAGCGACTTACTGGATGTATGGCAGCTCTGAGCAGATTTATATCCAGGTTGGGGGAAAAAGGTTTGCCATTTTACAAGCTACTCAAGAAGGTGGATAAGTTTCAATGGACTTCAGAAGCACAAGAAGCTCTAGATGCACTAAAAAAATTCTTGACAACACCACCAGTACTGAAACCACCCCGGCGAACTACGTCAACTCAACCAGCTGAAGATTTGCTACTGTATATCTCTTGCACGACTCACGTGGTAAGCACCGCGTTGGTAGTCGAGCGAGTAGAAGAAGGGCATGCTTATCCAGTACAACATCCTGTTTACTTCATCAGTGAAGTTCTAGGCCCCTCAAAGAAAAAGTATCCTCAAGTTCAGAAGCTATTATACGCAGTACTTCTAACTGCACGCAAGCTGCGTCACTACTTTGATGACCACAAAGTCATAGTAGTAACTGGTTTTCCAATAGGGGATATTCTTCACAACAAGGAAGCCATTAGCCGAATAGCCAAGTGGGCTTGCGAGCTGGGATCTCATGACATCGAGTTCCGACCTCGCACTGCCATCAAAACTCAAGCACTGGTTGATTTCGTATCAGAGTGGACTGAACAGCAAGTACCAGATAACCCAGAGACTGCAGAAGTATGGCGAATGTATTTTGATGGCTCGCTGAAGCTGCAGGGAGCAGGAGCAGGGATCCTCTTCACTACACCTGGAGGCGAACACCTCAAGTACGCCCTCCAGTTGCTATTTCCGGCCTCCAATAATGCAGCCGAGTATGAAGCTCTGATCCATGGATTGAACATCGCCATATCATTGGGCGTCAAGAGATTGATGGTATACGGAGACTCTCTGGTAGTCATCAGCCAGATAAACAAGGAGTGGGATTGTTCAAGCGATTCAATGGGAAAATACTGCGCTGCCGTCCGAAAGCTGGAAGATAAATTCGAGGGTCTGGAATTTCATCATGTAGAAAGAGATCGGAACACAGCCGCCGATGTACTGTCCAAGCTAGGGTCAAGTCGAACTCAGGTCCCACCCGGAGTCTTTGTGCAAGAAATTCTACAGCCGAGTATCTCAATGGATCAAACAGAAGAGTGCAACATCATAGATCAACCCGAGTCAGACTCTGATGACTGGAGAAGGCCGATCATTAAATATATAAGGAACGAAGAAGAACCAGATGACAAGAACTCGGCAGAGCGCATTGCCAGACAGTCGGCTCACTATACACTCATTGGGGAGACATTATACAGAAGGGGTGCGTCAGGCGTCCTCATGAAGTGCATTCTCCCGTCCACCGGGAAGCAACTTCTGGAGGAGGTCCATGCTGGGCAATGTGGAATACACGCAGCCTCCAGAACGCTAGTCGGGAAGGTCTTCAGGTCAGGATTCTATTGGCCAACAGCGAAGAACGATGCAGCCAAGTTAGTTCAGAGGTGCGAAGCTTGCCAATATTTGTCAAAGCAAGAACGCATGCCAGCACAGCAACTGCAGACCATACCGGTAACTTGGCCTTTCGCATGCTGGGGACTGGATATGATTGGACCTTTCAAGAAAGCTCAAGGGGGATACACTCATATATTGGTGGCGATCGACAAATTCACTAAATGGATAGAATTCAAGCCCATTGCTTCCTTAACCTCTGCTAAGGTCGTGGAATTCATACAAGACATAATATTCAGATTCGGGATACCAAACAGCATCATAACAGACTTAGGATCCAACTTCACAAGTTCAGAATTCTTCGACTTCTGCGAGCAAAAGAGCATTCAGATCAAGTATGCATCTGTAGCACATCCACGAGCCAACGGGCAGGTTGAGCGAGCCAATGGGATGATACTGGAGGCACTCAGGAAAAAGGTCTTCGACAAGAATGAAAAATTCGCAGGAAAGTGGATAAGGGAATTGCCCTATGTCATTTGGAGCCTAAAAACCCAACCTAGCCGAGCCCTGCATGGAAACACTCCTTTCTTCATGGTCTATGGGTCGGAGGCAGTGCTACCTGCCGATCTCAAGTTTGGGGCGCCAAGGTTGATCTTCGAAAGCATAGCGGAAGCTGAGGCCACCAGGCTAGAGGACATTGATGTGCTTGAAGAAGAACAGCTTAACGCAGTAATCCAATCAGCACGGTACCAACAGACTCTAAGGCGCTATCACGACAAGGCTGTGCGACAACGATTCTTCTTAGTAGGAGATCTCGTCCTCCACCGAATTCTAACGGGGGAGGGACGGCACAAGTTATCACCCTTATGGGAAGGACCCTTCATGGTAGCAGAAGTCACTCGGCCCGGATCGTATCGTCTCACTCAGATGGATGGCACAGAAGTTGGGAACTCCTGGAACATAGAACACCTCAGAAAGTTTTATCCCTAGCTGTATTTCAAAACTGCTGGGACAACGATGTACTCTGTAAAATGGAAATATGTCATCAATAAAAAAGAGGTTTCAAAGATACTCAGTTCATTTACGATTGACTTGCATTCTTACTTAACTTGGGGTGACCACTATGCCCTACTAACGGAGCAATCGACTTAAGTCGGCAACGACTTAAGGCGGTGTAACATGCTCACACTTACTTAGCTCGGGGTGACCACTATGCCCTACTAACGGAGCAATCGACTTAAGTCGGCAACGACTTAAGCCGGTGCAACATGCTCACGCTTACTTAACTCGGGGTGACCACTATGCCCTACTAACGGAGCAATCGACTTAAGTCGGCAACGACTTAAGGCGGTGTAACATGCTCACGCTTACTTGGCTCGGGGTGACCACTATGCCCTACTAACGGAGCAATCGACTTAAGTCGGCAACGACTTAAGGCGGTGTAACATGCTCACGCTTACTTAGCTCGGGGTGACCACTATGCCCTACTAACGGAGCAATTGACTTAAGTCGGCAACGACTTAAGGCGGTGTAACATACTCACGCTTACTTAGCTCGGGGTGACCAGTATGCCCTACTAACGGAGCAATCGACTTAAGTCGGCAACGACTTAAGCCGGTGCAACGTGCTCATGCCTATGCAATTCAGGGGATGACTTCTATATCCCGCAAACAAATTTCATAATCATTGTGCGTCATTTCATCACTGCAGATTTACGAACTGATGAATTCTGATACAATAAGAGAGTAATTATATCATTCGAATGCTAAACTGATGTCCTCTAACAAATACTCGATCATGCTAACCGCGCGCTCAAAGCACGCAAAATGTTTCTCTATTTCGCAATGTCTTTCTCAGGAGCAACCGACGAAGAAGGGCGACTCGAGGAATCAGGGGCAGCATTGACATCAACCCTTATGTCTTCAGGAACAACCACGTCGGGTCTCCTCATCAAGATTCGTCCCGCCCGAATAGCCTTGTCCATGGCTCTGTCGCGCTGGGCTTTGAGAGTAACAGAAGTTTCTTCGGCAACCTTAGCAGCCAGTCGAGCAGTCTCTAACTCCTGGACAATGGATTTCTTGGAAGCTCGGAGTTCCTTGATGGTGGCATCCTTTGCTGATAACAGCTGCTTGAGGCGGGTCACTTCGTCCGCGGATTCCTGCAGCTTACAACGTTGATTGTCCTATTCCTCCATTGTAAAGCGGTGACTCCTCTCCAAGATGGTCAGCGAGTTGCTAGAATCACGATACAATCTGTCAAGATTGTCACGAGAAACAGCAAGGATACGCTTTTCTTCCTGCGAGCAAAAATCAACTCCTTTAAAAACCAAGCAAGTAATAGGAACACAGCAAGGCAAAGCACAGTTTTGTATACTACCTTTTCAGAATCGAGCTGAGCATGAAGAGAAGAACTCAGTGCATTGGCGTCATCCAAGGCAGCAGAGACTTGACCCAGTTCAGTTTGGCTCTGAGAGTACTTCTCCTTGAAGTCAGCACACCGCTGAACCAATTCAGCCTGATCTCGGGAATTTTTTTCCTCAAGAATTGAAATCTGCCGAGTCATTCCTAGCAAGAGATAATCAAACAAAACAGGGTCAGAAGGTAAAGCAGTCCACAGCAAAGGAAAAGAGAAGCAAAAAAGCACTAACCAGCGTTGGTTGCCTCCAATTCAGAGACACGATGTTGAAGTGACACTGGATTCCAACACGCAAGAGACGAAGCCACTTCTGGGACGGAAGCACCCTGCAATCTCAGCTGGCTGGCCATCCCATCCACCAAAGCCTGATGAGGAGAACAGACGAGTGTAATAACAGCAGTTCAGGCAATGTAAAAATCAAGCTAAAATACATCACAGTACCTGGAGGTTGGAAAAGAACGAAGGGATCCCCAAATCAGGAGAGATCAGTTGATAACCAGGCGTAAGACCACCACCCGAAGCAGCTTGCAACGAACCAGTAGGAGTCAGCTCGGTGCCTTCAACAGAGCCAAACACCTGATCAGCGGGGACGCTGCCCTCTAAAGCGACTCCCTGGTCCAAGGATTGAGCTACCACCATACAGCCAGAGTGTGGAGGAGATCCCGCATGAACGTCCATGGAAGTACAAGAAGGAGACCTTGCTCGGGCACCCTTGGGGGCTGGGTCATAGTTTGCACTGCCCACTTGAGCCGGATCATCCCCGGCAGCACCCTCGGGGGCTGGGCAGTGGCTTACACTCTTCACCCGAGCTAAGTCATCCCCGGCGACACCCTCGAGGGCTAGGCATGTGTCAGCACCATTCTTGAGGTCCAAGCTCTCTGCAGTAACCACCTCTAAGGTTGACGGGCCCTCAGCTACTTCCATAGGACCAGGACGATCCAAGTCAGTCTCCCGGCCCTCGAGATCGCGCTCTAAGGTCGACGAGGCACGTGATGACCTCAACCCAGCATCGGGCACGTCAGCGTGAGCTTCCATTGCACCATCATCCACTGGCTCCGATAACAAGTCCTCTGGGACCATATCTTCCAGAGTCTGATCAAAGTTGGCCAGGGACAGTTCTTGCAGACCAATGAGGGCAGACAAAGCAGGAGAGGGAACTCCGCTACTTTCACCACTGGCGATGAACTGCCGACTATTTTTCCGAGTCAAAGGAACCTCATTTTCCTCTTCCTCATCATCCACATTGGCAACACAAGCAGCACCCCCATTGGGATCAGCAACAGATGGGGCACCCACTATGGGATCAACAGCGGATTGGGTACACCCATTGGGGTCAGCGTTAGTAAACCCAGTCGCAGGCACTTCTTCAATAGCAGGAACTGAGGTACCAGCGTCCTGATCAAAACTGGATACTCACCGGAGGCGTCTTCTTTTCTTTTTCTGCTCATCAACAGAAGGATCAGGCTGATTGGTTCGGCAAGGGCGCCTCGGGCGAGCACTGACAGGCTTCTGAACATCCAAAGTCGTATCAGCCTCTGGGAGGGGCGCCACTACCAACGTCCCAGCAGGAGCAGCATCGGATGAATCCTCAGCTAGCAAATCAAGCATAGCGCTTATTTCTGCATCATTAGGGTTCAGGGGCACCTCAAAATGAACCTGTCGTTCGTCATCAGGAATCTCCCCAAGCGAGGCAACTAAAGCACTAACTTCTTCAGCAGAGGGTCGCACTCTAAGGCCCAAATTGCCATCAGTAATGGGTGGATTCGACACGAAAAGGGTGAAGGCTTTGGAAGGAGGCAAGTTCCAGGACGAATACGCCAATGGAGCACCAACATTTGACACCTTGCCCCTGAGGATCATTTCAAGTCGGCTCACCAAGTCTGCAGAAGGAATTCTCCTGTCGGTAACCTGAGTTGAGTCGGCTAGCCCTCGATACAGATAAGCTGGATAGGCCCTGTCTTTCAGTGGCTGAATATTCTTGAAAACAAAGTCAGTAACCACAGCTTCAGCAGTCAGACCCCTCTCTTTCAGCAGTCCAACTTCAGCTAGCAACACACCTGCCTCAGCTACCTCTTGATCTGTGGGAGACTCGGTCCAGCTTGGGGTGCGAACGTCCGGCTGTCTTCCCGACCGGGAGGGGAGAGAATTCCCATAATTCTCAACTATGAACCACTCTAGGCGCCATCCCTTAATGATGTCCTTGAGGGGGATCTCGAGATATTCAGTTTTCCTCCCGCGGCGCATCTCCAAGCTGGCACCCCCGACCAACTGATGTTGTCCCCCGGCCATCCCAGGGCGACAATGATACAAGTATTTCCATAAACCAAAATGTGGCAGCACGCCAAGAAAGGCCTCGCATAAATGAACGAAAATGGAGATTTGCAGAATTGAATTGGGGTTCAAATGGGTCAAGTTAATATGGTAGAAATCAAGGAGGCCGCGGAAAAAGGGAGAGATGGGAAGGCCAAGGCCGCGGAGAAGGAAAGGGGCGTAAACAACAGACTCATGGGTATCCTCTGTCGGAACAGTAAACCCATGGCAAATACGCCAAGAACAGAGTTCTCGCGAAGGAAGAACCCCGATAGATACGAGGTGGAGAAGTTCAGTTTCAGAAATGATGGACATGTGGTTACCTGCGAAAGGCAACTGGCTGTTGGGGTCGATTGGAGGAATCACCACAGCAGACGAGCTCGCGGTTTTCCTCTTGGGTGCCATCTCGATTCTATCAGCGAGCAGAGCGGGAGGCGAATGGCAGAGAGGATTCGGAAGCGGGAAATCAAGAACTAGGGCATGGAAAGCAAAGGCGGCTAAAAGCGCAGCTCTTATGGGATATTCTCGAGCCAGATACCATTTCAAAAAGTGCCCAGTCAGCACCCAGCGTACCACGTGGTCACCCGGCAGTTACTTCCAAAAAACCGATACGCCACCTCATCACTCGGCTGTCATCCTCAAAGTGGCTCGTGCGGCCCGCTATCACTCGGTGTTACCTCTAAAACGCTGACGTCGCCCTTTGACATTGTCCCAAGTCGCTCGGCATTACCACTAAAATGCCGACGTCGCTTCCCAATCACTCGGCGTTGCCTCTAAAACGCTGATACAACGTTTAGTCGCTCGGCGTTGCCTCTAAAATGCCGACGTCACCTCCCAGTCGCTCGGCATTACCTCTAAAATGCCGACGTTGCTTCCCAATCACTCGGCGTTGCTTCTAAAACGCTGATACAGTCTTCAGTTGCTCGGTGTTACCTCTAAAACGCCGACACCGTCTACAAGTTACTCGGCAGCTATTTCTGGAAGCATCAGTTTGATCCCCAAGTTATTTATCTACTGTCTCAAAGGAATTAGTTTTACAAACAAGCAAGACGAGTTATCAAGGAGAAGCCAACGCCATTCTTTCATTAAAAGGGAAGATAACAAACTTACAAATCAACTCTTTACGAGTTGATACTTCCCTACTATTACTACATTACATTACTACTACTACTACACTATGCTATACTACTCTACATTACTACTACATTATTCTAACTATACTATACTAATATCTAAAAGACCAGTGGCATCTAGCCACTGGCCCTATTGCTGCCACCGCTGCCGCCGCCCCTGGTGCTGCCCCTGCTGCTGCCGCCCCGGTTGCTGCCCCTGCTGCTGCCGCCGCCGTCACCGTCCTTGCTGCCGCCGCCGCTGCCCCTGCCGCTGCCGTCACCGTCACCGTCGCCATCGTCGTCGTCGTCGCCGTCGTCGTCGTCGTCGTCCTCGTCCTCGCCGCCACCGTCCGAGTCCTCCTCATCCGAAGAGTACTCCGACTCATCCGAGCCCTCGAGCCCGGAGCGCTCGACGGCCCGGACGTACGTCCAGACCTCCGCCGCAAGCCCCTAGGAGTCGTCTGAGTCGTCAGACGACTCACGCAGGGGGAAGGGAGCCGGAGACCCCTCAGACTCAGAGGAGAACTCCTCCTCTGAGTACTCCGAGTCACCAAACTCCTCCGATGGAGGAGTTGGCTCACGTTTGCGCTTGTTGTTCTTGCCCATGGTGGAAGCAGAAGAGAAAGAAGAGAGGGAAGCAGCAGAGAACAGCGAAGGATGTGGAAAAGCCAAAGGGACAACGATGTTATTTATAGAAGAAGAAGGCAACCGCTCACCTCCAACCGCAGTCACTGAACAGTCGCGAAGCATTCAATAAGCACTTCAACCCGTCTGAAGACGCGTCTGGCGGCTGACGCCGTTTCACGCAACACTACACCCATTGAGACTCCAGTCAACAGCGCGGAGGATATGATTACACTCGCCGTCACATCACATTACTACTCAGAGGTAGCCGGCTAAAACACTCAGCGTACCAAGCCGTCCCTTGCCCACACCCATTGGGGGGGACGCCCAGGAATTATCAGTATATTTTTCAAAACGGTCACATCTGTGCAGAGCATGCAGTGAATACCTCAAGACAAAAATGAGATATCAGTAAGGATCAGAGGAAAGCCAAATATAGCCAGCGAAGTACAAAATATGGCCGACAGAAGCGACGTGAAGACTAGACAGAGAACGTCCATCAGATGTCCAATCAGTCGCAGTGCAAATAAATTGCACTACACAGCAAGATATGGATGCATTGCGAACTCGGCTGCTAAAGACAAAATATATGCTGACCTCCGAAGCAAAATATTGATGACATAATGCTGACCTCCAAAGCATAATGCAAATAGCTTCATGCCAATTTCTACAAGTGGAAAGGATAATTTTCAGCAAAGAGGCACGAAAGGAAGACCTTCGAATGGATTATCCTTAAAAATCCATTTGAAGGTCGGGGGCTACACCCATTGGGTGCACCTTCGGTGCACCCCATGGATCATCATTCCAAGCCAAGATAGTGCCGACTTCTAAGGCGTGGGACAAGATTAAAAGGCCAGCCCTCAACCAAAACGCAGGAGCACAAATGAAAATAATTTCTGGGGAAGACCTTCGAGTAGATTATTTTCTAAAATCTACTCGAAGCTCGGGGGCTACACCCATTGGGTGCACCTCCGGTGCACCCAATGAAGTTCAGAATCCTACAAATTGAAATGCCGACCTCTAAGGCACAAGCACGAAACTAAGCCTCGGTCAACGAGTGATCGAAGCAGGAGAAGACAACAGGAAGTCATTTTCTTCAAATCACCTGCGAGCTGGACCTGGGATCTTTGGGCTGATTACCTCTAAATTAACCCAAAGATCGGGGGCTTGTGGGGGATAGATATCCCTCGGGTCCACTAAAGAGTAAAAGACCTCACGAAAGGCCCAAGGGCCCAATAAATCATAAGGTCATTCTTTCGTGGGCCTGGGGAGAGACAACCAGCAGAGCAGATCGACATGAGGCCGGATTGATGTGAACCCGGACGATCCACGACGTCAAGCGAGTGACCACAACAGAGATCCGACTTTCCCGCGCTAGAGACCTTATGCAACGGAGCCATGCGAGGATAAGTCGGCGAGGGTTACGCGGAGATAAACTCAAGAGGTTCACTATCTTTTAGCGACACATTGTTATCATATCCACATGTATTGCCCCACGGTCGAATATATAAGGCCTAGGGGGCACCCCTTCAGAACGATCGACCCTATTACTCAGCCACCCACCTCAACTCTCTGCATTCTCAATTCAGAGAGCTACCTTGTAACCTCATTCACCAAGCATACTCCCGAGGACGTAGGGTGTTACGCATCTCTAAGCGCCCCGAACCTGTAAACATTGTCTACTGTCCCTCGTGCATCTGGCACGAACCATTTTGCTACAGTCGGCGACACCGTCCTACTCCTAAAAACACCTTGAGGGGCAACCCCGGGTGTGCGGTCGGACCCAAAACACCGACAACCATTGCCTCTGCCCAAGTTCTAACGTCGATTGGGCGCAAATCTTCGTGAATTTGGGCAAGAAAGCTGTGAACGATTTGTTCACCTGACATTGCTTTGTCTTTTGTGTATGGACGTCACGTGGTTCTAGGCTAGGGACAGGGAGTTGTAGCGTCACCAAGGTGCCAATGTCAGAATGCCTGGTCTCGTGGTCAAACTGCACCAAAACCGTGTCAAATGAATTTGGTTTGAGCTCAAAATTTTCCAGAGCGTGTTCAAGGGAATTTGGCACAACATTGATATTTGGACATCCTGGTTTTGAGTTTTGAAAAATAGAGAACGCAATTGATCTTTGGAAAGGGTTCTGAAATTCAGAATTCAGAATTCTGAATTTCCCCATGGGACCATGGTTCAAGGGCTGATTTGGGGATTTTGGAAAAACCAAATGGCCAAACTTTCTTACTATGATTTGTTAGTTATTTGGTGAACTAAAACTTTGTAATTTGGTCTTTTCTAAAATTTGTATTTTCCCCCAAGATTTCTCCCAATTACCCCTTTATGCTTAATTTGCTCACTTAGGATTTATTAGGGTTTGAGAGTCTTCCTTCTTAAGGTTCATGACAAGATTAAGGAGAATTTTAGGAGACTCAGTATAAATCTTTGTTCTTAATCTTTAATGTTCATTCCTTTACTAGGTCTACATGTGATAATAGGTTGGGGTTAGCTTAAAGAAGGAACCCTAGGTGACACTGGGTGTCACAGCCTTCCCCCTTAAAGGAATCTCGTCCCGAGATTCGGGTCGGGGTCCTACCGGGGTGAAGCGAAGAGTGAGACCAACTTGAAGTGGATGCTTTTTTTATTAAGGCAAACTGCTCTTTGAATGTCATTCTCTTTGCAACTTTAGAAGGAAGTCCTTTTGAATTTTGTCTTATAACTTATTCTTTTCAATTCAAGATTATATTACTGAAATTTAGATTCGAAGGGCAGGAGGAGGGGTTGGGCATGAATACGTACCAATTTCCTTAGGCAGATAATCAGGAAAGTTGGAACACAGAAATTCTTCAATCTCCCAAGTAGCCTCTTCCTCTGAGTGATTACTCCATTGGATCTTATACATCTTGATCGATTTTGCCCAAGTTGATCTTTCTTTGCAATCCAGAATCTTGGAAGGGTACTCTTGGTACGATAGATCTGGTTCTATCTCCAACTCTGGTTCTGCTATGATCTCAGTCGGCAATCGAACACACTTCTTCAGTTGAGATACATGGAATACACTATGGATGGCAGACATTTTTGGAGGTAACTTCAACTTGTATGCCACGGGTCCACATGCTTCTATGATCTCATAAGGTCCAATGTAGCGAGGGGCTAACTTGCCTTTGATCCCAAACCTCTGCACTCCCTTGGTGGGTGATACTTTTAGATAAACGAAATCTCCAACCTTGAACTAGAGAGGTTTCCTTCTCTTATCATGGTAACTCTTTTGCCTGGCCTAAGAAGCTTCTAGATTCTTCCTGATTAGTTTGACCTTCCTTTCGGCTTCAGTCACTAAGTCAGGTCCGAAAACTTCTCTTCTCCAGGCTGAGACTAATTGAGTGGTGTTCTGCATCTCCTCCCATAGAGAGCTTCGAAAGGTGCCATCTTTAGGCTAGATTGATAACTGTTGTTACAAGCAAACTCTGCCAAGGAGAGGTGCTTATCCTAGTTCTTGCCACAATCGATTGCACAAGCCCTCCCCCTTAAAAGAATCTCGTCCCGAAATTCAGAACGAAAGACTTTTAAGAGTAGAGAAGTATGTAACCCATGTCCATATCAGCGATAATCATGAGTCAGTTCCAAACAAAGGCGAGTGTCTCAAAATGTCGTTCCTCTAGTGGACATAACATGTGTCGCCTTAGGCTAATTTATAAATGTCCACCCATAGTGAAGATATCTGCCAGAGGAACACATAAGGTTCCATGTGGGCAGTTTGTTTTTTTATGACACTATACTATATGAGTTTGTTGAGCGAGCGGCAGTTATGCGATTTTATCCAAACATAATCAGATGCAACCTCTTGGGTATAACACACAGAAAGAGGTTTACCAACAAGTGGTCACAGTAAGTTCATAGCACACGAGATGAGTGCGGATATCGAATAACATCACAGTTAACTCGTGTTAGCCAGAGAATCCAAGTCCAAGAAAAATAATAGAGACTTGAAAAATCACCAGCGGAGGGATCTATAGATGCGGACTTTGCAACCAGTCCATTTTATCGAGCACTACTCATGGATCTACCTGATCACACATGCTGGAAAAGCACACGTGAGGCGATCGAGGCATGACTAGAGCTGTGGTTAGGTGGTTACTGGCTGACTTAACCTCGATTCTTGAAACTACTTCCTTAAGATGGGTTGAACCAAAATGAGTCTAGATAATTCGATAAAACGATCTCTAAACTCAATCGTTGTTCATTGGACAGTTACAAGTTAGTAAAACCAACTTGTTGAACTACTTTTGACATTGAGCAGGTCCTCTCAGTACCATTGGTAAGCCAAGGGTTGAGAGTTCACATTTGCTAACAGGAGATTATGCACTTGGGTAGAAATCCATTCGGTCCGGTTGTTCATCTGTTTCTTCATGCGAGATGGATCATCCACTTGGTTAGAGAATACATGGATTAACTAAGAGATCAAATGAACAAACTTCTGCATTTCAGTAGCAGGGAAAACCAATCTCCATTTTGAGAGCTAATCAGTTGTTTGTCAACACTAAAAAGCTCCAAGGCTTCACATTTACACAAAGGACGTAAACGGAACTTGTATAAGTAGTCACTACCAAGATCAAAAGAAAAGAGACCACACATGCAAGTGGTATGCCCTTTTGATCCAACAAAGATGATAGATGTTGCTTGATTTCTTCGACAAAACAACACCAAAATCATTTCAAGGGAGGAGTACACAGAAGATCACACATCAGTGTAATTCCATAATGGATCATAACTAGAGACTTCGGTACTGGCACACACCAAGCAGCAAAATCCCGGGTGCACATTCATAGGAGGCTCTCAGTTTCGCCGCGGTACCATAAGTTCCTAACCATGACACCATTACAAAACTGGCACCAATAATGAATCTCACATGGTAAGAACAAGTTGTGCAGAGATAACATATTAATATAATCTCATAATGGATTATGAATACTAACAGTGATACTAACGTGTACCGAGCAGCACAACCATGTGTATGCATCCACAGGAGGCCCTCGGTTTTATGCAGTGCCATTGGTTTTAGTCATAACACCATTACCAGATATAACCAATAAGAAATCTCGCACCACACAACTGGATTGAGCAAGGGTGACAATATACAAGAGATACTCCACCTGTAAGAATGGTTACAAGTAGAGAGCCAAATAGATCATGGCCCAATGAAATGAACAAGACATGGCCATAACCTAAATTGGTTGATGAAGGGAGTATGATGGGAGACTGTTAATTTAGCCCAGGCATATTTCTATGCCCATCATAGAGATTGCAAGGTCAAGGATTATTATCTGATTAGATACAGAGGGAAAACTGTGGCGGAACTGCCCGAATTATTCCAACTTAAGTGCCTAAGTCCCGTCTTAGAGGCTAGACCACACTTAAATGGGAATACCCCGTCAATCCCTCGGATCTAGTCCGACGAGCCACTGACAGGATCAAGTACCACAGTCTCACTCGATGGTGAGTCACAGAGCAAATACAATAAAGCATAAAATCATACATTAAAGAGTATTAAACTTATTACATCATCATCGGAGTTTTAACAAAAGTAGTCATCATTGTTCGAAATGTAGCGGAATAAAACTAACGATAAATAAACAGAGAGATGGGGAAGCATGTCCCATCACTCCTCATGCTCCTCCTCAGCCGAGGCAGGATCCCACTCGACTGTCCAACCCGGTGGCAAGATGGACGGCCAAGTCACTGCAGCAACCATGTCCTCCAGAGAACCTGTAAAATTATGCCACAAGCAAGGCTGAGTATACTAATACTCAGCTAGACTTACCTATCATGGTGAATGCACAAGAACGGGGAATGCACAAGAACATCTGGGTAGTCTCTCAACCGGGGACTCTATCATGGTGAATGCACAAGAACGGGTACAACCCTGATCAGGCAAATATAACGTGGTTTCACCACATGTCGGTGAGTGCACCTCAATGGCCCTAGCTGCAATATCAATTACTGCCTGATGTCTTGTTAACCAGTCAGTTCCCAATATGATATCCACGCTATCCAAACCCAATATGAGGAGGGCGGTTTTAATTATCAGACTACCAAACTTTATAGGCACATGTTTGTTGATTTGATAGGTGGCAACCCTGCCTCCTGGTGTTGAAATTGTAACACCCCCATTGGTGTGGTGAAAAGGTAATTGGCACTTGGCACTAAATTTGGCACTGATAAAACTATGTGATGCACCAGAATCAAAAAGAATAATAGCAGAATAATTCAAAACTAAAAAGATACCAGTCATGACGGGTGCTCCCTCTGGAATGTCAGCCATGGTGGTGAAGTTCAGTCTGACTTGCCTCACTTGCACCTTCTGTCTCTTGCCTTGATTCTGGTTGGCATTCTGTCCCTGCCTCTGCTAGTTCCTGGGGCAATTCTTGGCATAATGTCCGGTGTTACCACAAGTGAAACATCTGTTGTCATTGGCCTGACGATATTGCTGCTGCTGCTGTGGCTGATTGTTCCTCTGAACTAGAAATTAGGTGCGGTTGGGTGCCTGCTGCTGCTGCTGCTGTGGCCGGATCACCCAACGTCCTAGCTGCTGCTGAGGTCCTCTGTTCTGAGTGTCAGATACAATCCTGAAGCGTTGTGGCTGAGCTGAAGGTCCTACCACAGGGTCTTCATCTTCTTCTCTGCCTGACGAGTTGTGATACAGTCCTCCTGAGAAATGGCCATGTTGACTAACTCATTATAGCTGTTGGCCCTGATGGTGTTGAGACGGTCACGGAGCTTAGTGCTGAGCCCCCTCCTGAACCTGTCCCCCTTCTTCTCGTCAGTGTCTGCATGATATCTGGCATATTGGCACAGGTCATTAAAGGCCTGAGCATACTGTAACACTGTCCGGTTTCCCTGAGTGAGTGCCAGAAACTCGTTGAGCTTGCGGTCCATAATGCCTGCTGGTATATGGTGCCCCCTGAAAGCTGCCTTGAACTCTCTCCATTCCACCTCACGGTCAGCTCGCTGCATAGCAAGAAAGTGGTCCCACCATGTCCGCGCGGGTCCACGAAGCTGCTGGGTGGCGAACCTGACCTTAGTCACCTTTGAGCAAACTCCATGGAGTAGCGGGAATTTGGATTCCACTACTCTCAGCCAAACATCCGCATCAAGTGGGTCCTCTGCCCTGGTGAACAATGGTGGCTGGGTACTGAGGAACTCCTGATATGTGGCTCCCGCGGGGTGACGCTGATGATCTCCACCGCCATAGTGCTGAGGTGGTGGCTGACGCTGAGCTAGCTGTCTCAAGATCTCGTTCTGCTGAGCCATCAGCTCCTGCAGAGTAGGAGGTGGTGGCGGGGGTGGAGGAACGTGCTCATTCTGTCCACGACACGCTCTTCCCGCCATCTGAAAAATCATGTATATTCTCAATATCACATTCCTGAGGTTCAAGGTTCAATCGTGGTGAAAGAGTCAAAAGGGTAAAACCAATATATATTTTGCATAACTATAAAAGATTCCACATGGCCCAAACTTTTTTCTTCTTCTTAATTTAAGACTGACAGCATTCATCAACCATGCTTCCAAAAGAGTTTATCACGATTACATCAATAATTCAAAAGACTCAACTCTATCTAGCCTAGTACCCCAAGGGTGCAAAAGCTAAGCTAGCTTCGAGGAGTCCTACCATCACAGACTTCTAACTCTATCCTTGCGACCTAGTGAGCAAACGAGGCAACGCTCGACTCAGGGGAAGGTGGTCTCCCTGAGCCAGCAGTGTCCAAACTGGAGGCAGGCTCCTCTCCTCCCTCGATGTCGACATCCTCGTTGGCCTCCATATCCTGGATCCCTGGTGGTGCATATCCAGATGCTAGTTAGCCTCCGCGAGTTGCTGCTGAGTGTTATTAAGCTGATCCTCGAGAACCTCGATAGTGTTCTCCCTGGTTCCCACTAGCTCCTCAAGCTCTTGGATCTCATTTGACAATTGTTCCACTTGTAAGTCTTTTTCCACCATCTAAGTGGACAAGTCAACCACAAGTTCCTCTCTGTTATCCAAAGTGATCTTGGTTGCCTCCAACAATGCCATTAGATGGGACATTGCATCTCCACGCATCACTTGCAGACGATACAGGGCATTCATGCACCGCACCGTCAAGTGAGCAGTCTAACCTGGGTAGATAGCCTAGATATCCTTGGCATGCTGCACTCGGTCCTTCCACATTGGGTCGTCCTCCTTCTCCGTGGGGAACAAGCCAATGGGGTGAGTGGACAGCTCCAAGGGGTGGAATCCACAGAAGGTGGTCAGTCCATGAAGAGCAATTGCCTCGATAGTATCCTCAGCCCAGTATCCAAAAGACTCAGAGTCCAGCGAACGCCAGCCTGGCTGCAGGGGATGAGGCTCTAGGGTCATCCTCACCCTACAGCGGGGCACTTGGTGCTTCTCGAACAACTGCACCGCGTACTGGGGAGGCGTCGTGTAACCAGCTCCCTGAATTACCTCCCACAAAATACGGGGGAAACCCTCTCGTGCAAGTCTGTCAGTGTAGGACTGTGCATTCCCTTCGTCCGAGGATCCGTGAGAAGTCATCTGTGTACGGTTAAGCGTAAGTAAAAGAAAAAGAATTATAAAAAGAAAAGGGATCACAACTCAGCCTCTCTATAACTACGACAATGGTACTGGGGTACTTAGTTGGTCATCATTTTGTATTAAAGTTCTTACCCAATTATCCATTAGTTTAATTAAGGATGCATGCATGCTCGTCCTGAACGACCTCACATCAACGTAAAGGGAATAGGGAAGAACTCCCATCCCTTATAGTAGACTGTAGGTCTCACTCAATCAGCCACCTAGCTACCCCTCTATCATCCTAAGGCTTCACGTCCTAGGTCTATCCTGATCGTCCTACGATCTACCCAACATTTGTTTCTACCAAGTTTTACTTTGGAAAAGAATGGTATTTATAGTTTATTGATTCCTCTGTGGTGGTACGAGCTCCAATACCAGTTGTGGCAGAACTGCCCGAATTATTCCAACTTAAGTGCCTAAGTCCCGCCTTAGAGGCTAGACCACACTTAAATGGGAATAACCCGTCAATCCCTTGGATCTAGTCCGACGAGGCCACTGACAGGATCAAGTACCACAGTCTCACTCGATGGTGAGTCACAGAGCAAATGCAATAAAGCATAAAATCATACATTAAAGAGTATTAAACTTATTACATCATCATCGGAGTTTTAACAAAAGTAGTCATCATTGTTCGAAATGCAGCGGAATAAAACTAACGGTAAATAAACAGAGAGATGGGGAAGCCTGTCCCATCACTCCTCATGCCCCTCCTCAGCCGAGGCAGGATCCCACTCGACTGTCCAACCCAGTGGCAAGATGGACAGCCAAGTCACTCCAGCAACCATGTCCTCCAGAGAACCTGTAAAATTATGCCACAAGCAAGGCTGAGTATACTAATACTCAGCTAGACTTACCCGGTGTGAGGAGTCTACTCCTCTACCTCTAGACATGCAGCTGTTTGGCTGTGGGGTTTGGTTGCCAAAAGCACTAGCTGAGTTTATAAATCAAGTTTTAGCTTTGTAAAGTTTTAGTGTGACTCTCTTAAGACTAAATGTGTACTATCTACTCATTCATGGTATCAAGCATATTTAGCAATCAACATCTTTTGTCACATCATCACATTTCCACTTGTTACTCAATGCAGTACAATGGATCAAGCAGTCCCATTAGCTACGAGAAGCAGACGATTCGAATCGAGTTTTTATCCTTGCAAGGTAAACCTAAACACACGACGTGGCGAGGCACTCCGTCGCCACACACATCAACCGTCCCCATTGATTCCCCGTCAGCAGATCAGGGCTCACCGCCTTGGCGTACAATGCCTCACTAACCCCGACTGTCGTCGTGCAGTGACCGCACTTGTACCCACCATAACCAAAATGGGAGACCACGTCTCAGGTCGCGTGAGGGGTAAAGTCCACTGCCAGGTTCAATCAGGTACTAGGCTTAACGATTTACCATATTTCTCGGCATGTGCTTAGTACGTTCAAACGCTTGACACATGTATCCGCACGTTAATCCTTATTCCAATTTCATCTCATAGACCACGCATCCCCATGGATCCGTGTCCACAGACCAATCATCAATATGATATGAAAGTGGGTACAACCAATTCCTGACCTCGCGCGAGTGCTAGAAAAATCACTCGACTTCTACCGAGATCCCTAATTAATAAAGCAGCTACCCGACCTAGCATACTAGTATTCATCTCAATAGGATTCCTGAGATCATGCAACTAGAGTTTCAAACAACTCCTACACTTAAGTGCACATTCAATCCTACAATCATTAAGTGTAGTAAAATAGCATAATAAACAGGTTATGCATAAAATCGGGGCTCGCCTTCCAAAGCTAGGGCAGGCAGATCCTCTGGTGCAGGCTCTGGTGCTGGATCCAGGGCTACCTCCTCAGTAACTCCTTGCTCCGGCACGAGGATGTACTCTCCGTCAGCGAGGTTGCAATCTATCGAATGCAATGAGTAAGAATATGTATGCTATGATTATGCAGGATCTAATAATCATTATGCTAAGTGAAAGAAAACTAAGTTAATCAGTAACTTAGGGTTTCCTGGTTATACGTGGCTCTTAGTGGTTTATGCTTATCAACTTTAGGTTTGGGTTTTGCTTAGGGATAAGCATAGTGGATTGAAACTTGGATTTCCCTTAGATGTTTTAGTAGACATTTAATGGGTTTTGTTGGTTGGGTTAGAATGACATTAATCTCCATTATTAATTTCACTTTTTCATTTTCTATTTATGAATTCTAGTGTGGGTTTGAACTACAACAGTGGTTTAACTTTTTCCAAAAATTCTATAAAAAATACAGTGGTTTACTATTTGTTTTTGTAGTCTGCCTTATAAATTTGAGGGCCAGAATAAATAAAATATGTCCTGGACAAAAATAACAAAAGTTGGGGCAAAGGGGGTCACTTTGCACTACAACTCTTAACTAAGGGTGGGTTCTGTCCTAAGGGTCATTTTTGCTGGTATCTAAAAGTAATAACATGCCGCTGTGCCAGAAATCACAGAAGGATATTTGGTGGTTATTTAGTTGTGATTTTCTAATGTTTAATGCTAAAAAGACACTTATAACTAACTTGTTATTTGAAAAATATCAAACAATAGAACTTGTATTTTTCCTAGGTTCCTCTTAGCACAAGAATAGTTATTCCTAAGGTAGGGGTGTTTTCTCCTTAGGATTATTTTCTTATGATTTTTCAAAGTTTTCTCTGTTTTTCATGAATAATTGTGATTACAATTTCCTCTCACTGGACCATGGTTCAATGGATTTTTCTTGTGAACTACATAACTTAGGCATGCTAGGAAAAATATGGTTGCTCTCTGGTTTTCATTTTTAATTCCTTTTCTTAATTTTCCTGAGTTTGAGCATAAACAAGCTTTAGTGAATAAATCCTCCTTAACCTTGTATACTGGGGTGTTTATTAAATTTAAACAGGATAACCACTAGGTTAGGGTCTCCACTATTTTTCTCAACCCTGGTCTAACAATATTTCTAGTTTTCCCTTAATTAATGAACTTTGGGCAGTTTTCTTATTTAATTCAAAACTATGTAAAACATTACAGGAACTGTGGGGTTTATGATTTTTGCCTGATAGCTTATATTTCACAAAGTCTAGCAAAATTGGTTTGACAATTTTTGGATGATTATTCTTCAAGTTATGCATTTATTAAGTTCTCTGCAATATTTAAAGAAAAATAAATTCAAAAAGGAAAAGAATTACAGGTTTGCGCTGAAGCCCCTGGGTTTTCTCTCCTTTTTCTCTCACAGAACAGTCCTCGGTCTACTATTTGCATGAGTCACTGACCTTGCACAAAACCCCCTGGACTTAGCCGAAATCTAACCCGTGCTCCCTAGCTGGCTTAAACAGTACTCGCGGCAAAAATTACGGCGGCGAGGCTTACCGGCGGCAGTAGAGCTCCGGCGGGGTGGTCAGTGTTGTCGGGGGAATCACAGTAGTCATGTCGGTGTGCGGGTCGGCGTCGGAGGTGGTCGGAGTTGTTCTAGCCACGAGCGCAGGCGGGTGATCTCGTCGACCGCAGGTGTTCCGGCTGAACCACGGCGATCTAGTTCAATTGAACGACACGATGAGCTCCACGGGATGACGTAGAGGCTATGTGCGCAAGGAATCAAAAAATGGGGCAGAGGCTTACCCGGTCTACGTTCACCGGCGGTCGGGTGAAGTCCGGCGACCATGGACTGGCTTCTCCGACGAGGCAAAGTCCGATTCCTTGCTCGGGGAGCTTCACCGAGGCATGCATGGTCTCTTCCGAGGGTCGAGCGTGGCTGGGAAGGGCTCTGCTGGCCGGTCCACGGTGGCGGGGGATCGGGTGGTCGCGGGCACGCTGTCTGCAGGGCAAACGCCGGTGGTTTCCGGCTCCGGTGAGGTTGAGCATGCGCGGAGGAGTACGGTCGACGCCTGAGGAGGCTTTATAGGCGCGGGCACAAGCAGGGGACACGGGCACGGCTCGGCGTGGCGCGGGGCACGCCGGGTCGGGCGCGGGTCGGGTCGAACACGTGGAAGTGTTCTTCTGCGCGTGTTCAACAGCTCGCCGAGATCGCAAGCGTGCGAATCTTGGCAAAAATCCGACGCAGGCCTCCTCCTAGCACCTAGGGATGTCTCTTATATGTGAGTCCCCATGGCAGATATGCCCTAGGTAGGGAGATTTGCGGACGCCAAATCTGGCTTGTCCCTCTGCCCACATTGCGACAAAATCCATGCCAACTCTTGTCATACATCTTGGGCTCGGTTTCAAACTTTTCCAGTGGGTGCCTTAGGTGGTATGACACATTTTTGGTATACAACTCAAGTGGTTTTGGTGCCATTTACTAAGTGAACACGGTGGATCTTTAGATTAGGTTCAAAATTTGACTTAGAAAGAATTAGAGAGCTCTAGTGCTCTCTCCACTTAAGGAATGGGTTTGGGGTTCTTTAAGGGGTCTTTTTGCAATGTTTCCTCTCTGTATTTTGTAGATTATAATGTTACTTAAACTTTGGCTAAGGGTTAACTCATGATTTGCACATTTGCTTAACCTTTCCCCCTTTACCAGGGTTTTGGGAGTTAAGGGCTCAAGAAGGGTCTAGGGTTTATTCTTCTCTTGCCCAAGGTGATAATTGCATAAATGCTTGGGTAATGCTTTTGGTCATTAACATTCTTGGTTAATACATGGTTCCCAAGGTTTTATGCTCTTCTTCTCAAGTCTCTCTCCCACATGTGATCACAGTCATTAGTGCATAAATGTGCCATGGCCATGGTAACACCTGGGGTGTTACAAAAACAATCATATAATTAAATTGATATGCCTTTGATGGATATGAGGAAACCAAAGGCATCAAGCTCAAGAAAATAATCGGGCATGCTTTTCCTAGGTTAGGTTGATAAAATAGCGACATGATCCCTAAGAAGATACAAAGTAGAAGAGAGACATCAGTTCGCACCAATCGAGCAAGGGAATGGTTTTGGAATGAAGCATGACTCGATATTCTTGTTTTAAGCTCGGGTATACTTTATGTCCAACAAAGAAATTATCTAAGCATTTACTTATATGTGTTTGGGTCATGGAGTGATAACGGAAAATTCAAATTTGGGTCATGGTTCACCGACTAAGAACATGGCCTAATTTTCGGTTTAAGCAATCAAACTATCAACCTTCTATCGGCACATCAAATACAAGAGCAAGCAAATATATAACACCTAAATAGATTACCTAAGGAAATGAAGAATAACTATTTCACTGAGATTCATAATACCGCATTACATCACATTATCCACAATCACTGTTTACTGGAATAAAGATGAGAGAAGCATTTTGGATGTATAGGTGACAAACATGATGCAACAATTAGGATGCATGCTCGTCCTATGCGTCCTCACTAATTTTGCCAACATAATGTGGCAATAACTTTCTATATCGGTGGCATACGTTCTCTCTTGGTATTTTGCTAGTCGTCAACTACACATACGTTTTCGAGGTTAGTGTACCTGCAGAAAATTTCATCACAGCCCATTTCCCAATGATGCAATTCACACATGACAATTTATCACAGTTTATACTCCATATATTTCTATATGGAGGCCAGCTCATCATTAAGCGCCGAGCCACACATAGGCGTCTTTGCCACACTTTAACCATAGGGCAACTCATTATGGTAACTCACCTTCTTACCTGAGCGTAGGTGCGTCGTTACAAGTACATTACATTTCTCAGTATTTCCATGTCTGTATACCCATACACACACATGGGGTACTGAATTCCCAGAAAAGTAAATACTCCACATCGCAGCCTTCATATATACATATGTGTAACATGTATATAATCAAGCGCCACAATTAAGCACTTCCCTAGACCGACGGTTGTTCGGTCATGCTCTCACATCTCACCTTAGCTTGAGCGTCGATCCATTCAAAACTGAATGGCCTCAAAAATAACAATACACATGTATGCAATACCCCCGGTTGTGGGTTATGGTTTAAACTAAGCCACCTGATAGTCCTTAGTTTAGGGCTTAACATAGGATGTCGCTAGCATTATAGTTTTTCAAAACTGTTTTTCAAAACCAAACAACGTGTTTAGTTGAAAATAAGTTTTCCAATACCAAAACATTATTTTGAAAATATGTATGTGACCGTATTATACCTAATCCTGCTCCGATACTAGCTGTGGCAGAACCTCCCAAGTTATTGGGCCCACATGCACCTGCCCTTGTCTCAAAGACCTAAGGCGGCTATGCATGTGCACCAGATAACTTAACATGATCTGTCCGAGTGCCCCAAGGACCTCGGATAAACCACTTCCAACCAGGATCGCAGGATTAAGTAAACACAAATCACACACCAACAATTTTGCAGCAGAAATCTTATTACCAAATTTTACAAGTTACATCAAGTTTTACGATGTACATGATCGGAGTGATTACAAAAGTGATTCAAAGAAATAACTTTGAACTGTTATAAATTATTTGTAGCTTTGAAATATATGCTAGCTTAAGTGACCATCCTCAATAAGAAGTATAGAAGAGTTAGACTTATAAGAAGGCTGTGCCGACCGGTGCTTAACACCAATCACAATCAAAGTGACTCATAACCTGCAGCAACAATGGGTAAAACCCTAAGTACACAAGTACTCAGCAAGATTTACCTGACTAAAGAAAAGACTCTCAAGGATATGCTGGCTTGTTGGAAATCAAGGTAAGGCTTATCAAATTTCAAAGACTCATTTTGCAGAAGAGCTTACTAGTAGTGAATCCTTATGCCAAAATTTTACTTCACAAGTTAAGTACTTTCCCTGAATATAGATTTGCCTAATCTATAGCATTCACTTATCCTGGTCTAGCTTTCTTTTTTCCAAATTCTTATTTTACTTATAAACTACGATGAGTGGTCGGAGGGTAGAGTCTCCATGACCGAGGAGCAACGACGATTCGAACCGATTATACCCAGTTGGGGATCCCTAACCACACGATATATGTAGCACTTAATCCTTGCATATGTGAACCGTTCCCACAGATCCTCCACAACGTGAACCGATCCGCGCTACACGGGAGCACAGTACTCCTCCATCCAGCCTCTAGCCAGAAGGGTACATGCTACTCCCACCATCTCCCACGCCCAGTGCACGGTTGTCTTTTCACGTATGGAATAGCCGGGTTCAGGCTTACCGGAGCATGTGGATAGTTGCAAAGTCTCCACCACAACAGGCCTACATCGAACGGTCCTTAATCGACACACACGGGCGACCATGTCCGCTCAGCGTCTAGTCTAGATTTATTCAAACCATTTTGCCATTTTTGGTGCCCGGCAGGGGTACTCTTTTCCGAATGATGAACCCACTCCGGCCGAAGTGGAATCATCACCACAAGTTTGCTTTGATTTTTTAAACGAAAGGCCCATAACCAATGTTCCATAATCATTCTTTTTGAAAACAAATAATTTTTCAGTTTCTAAGCAGGGCTAAGCATTATCAGTTCTTTTTATAAAACCGGGATTAAGGAGTTTCCAAGGAATGGTAATGCATCAATTGTTTATCACATAACTCCTATCACCTAATGCATCAGATACGGTGAAAAAGCATTTAAAACACAAGGAAGGGGCGAATGCACCGGGGCTTGCCTGGAATAAACACTATGTTAGTGTTTGTTAGACAACGTCCGCTTGTCGACCATCTTTTGTTCTGATACTGGTTTCGTCTGTCCATCTTCAGTTTGTGAATAAGCCCACGCTTATCAGCATCTTGGGGTCGACTCAGCTTGTCTTCCATATCACGTGATGAATTATCGTACCTATATGGTATGCATAATGCACATGAATGCATATAAACAGGAATGTCATAACTTAAATAATGCTACATGATAGATAATTTAATTACTTAATGGCGGAGCACAATACATCACTCATAAGCACATGCCATATGTAGCTAAACCATTAAACATAATAATCAAGTTCCTCTAGCTTAATCGAAGTTAACTTGAACAAGAAACTTGTCGGCGTTTCGAGACCGGGGGTCCCTGAGCCGACGAGTGAATGTCGCCGCGTGCCCCAGCCCAGATGGGTCGAGCGCGAGGGCGAGCGCGAAGGGGGGAAACCGAGGTGGCCGGTGACCGGCGTGAGAGAGGTGGGAATCCCGCGGCCTTCGTGTTCGTCCCGCGCCCAGGTCGGGTGCGCTTGCAGTAGGGGGTTACAAGCGTCCACGCGGGAGAGGGAGCGAGCGGCTTCAAGCGAGCGCCTGTCTCGTCCTCGTCCCCGCGCGGCCAACCCTCTCTAAGAGGGCCCTGGTCCTTCCTTTTATAGGCGTAAGGAGAGGATCCAGGTGTACAATGGGGGGTGTAGCAGAGTGCTACGTGTCTAGCGGAGGAGAGCTAGCGCCCTAAGTACATGCCGTTGTGGCAGCCAGAGAGATTTTGGCACCCAGCTGGTGTGATGTCGTGGCCGTCGGAGGAGCGATGGAGCCTGGCGGAGGGACAGCTGTCGGAGCGGTTGAGTCCTTGCTGACGTCCTCTTGCTTCCGTAAGGGGGATGAGAGCCGCCGTCGTCACAGAGTATGTGGGGCGCCATCATTGCCTATCTAGCGAAGCGAGCCAGATGGGACGCCGGTCTTGTTCCCTACGGCCCGAGTCAGCTCGGGGTAGGGTGATGATGGCGCCTCCTGTTGACGTGGCTGGTCTGCGCCCTAGGTTGGGCGATGTGGAAGCTCCTCCGAAGCCGAGGTCCAGTCTGACTTCCGTGGCCGAGGTCGAGTCCGAGCCCCTAGGTCGGGCGAGGCGGAGGCCGTCGGCTGAGGCCAGGGCGGAGTCCGAGCCCTGGAGTCAGGCGGAGCAGAGTTCATCATCTTCTGGGGCTGAGCCCAAGTCCGAGCCCTGGGTCGGGCGGAGCGGAGTTCACCGTCTTCCGGGACTTAGCCCGAGTCCGAGCCCTGGGTCGGGCGGAGCGGAGTTCGTGTCTTCTGGGGCTGAGCCCGAGTCCGAGCCCTGGGTCGGGCGGAGCGGAGTTCGTCGTCTTCTGGGGCTGAGCCCAAGTCCGAGCCCTGGGTCGGGCGGAGCGGAGTTCGCCGTCTTCCGGGACTTAGCCCGAGTCCGAGCCCTGGGTCGGGTGGAGCGGAGTTCGCCGTCTTCCGGGACTTAGCCCGAGTCCGAGCCCTGGGTCGGGCGAAGCGGAGCTTCCTATGGTGCTTTCGGCAGGGCCTGACTGCATGTCAGTCTCACTCTATCAAGTGGCACCGCAGTCGGAGTGGCGCAGGCGGCGCTGTCCTTCTGTCAGGCTGGTCAGTGGAGCGGCGAAGTGATGGCGGTCACTTCGGCTCTGCCGGCTGGGGGGCGCGCGTCAGGATAAAGGTGTCAGGCCACCTTTGCATTAAATGCTCCTGCGATTTGGTCGGTCGGTGCGGCGATTTGGTCAGGGTTGCTTCTTGGCGAAGGCAGGGCCTCGGGCGAGCCGGAAATATGTTCGCCGCTGGAGGGGGGCCTCAGGCGAGACGGAAATCCTCCGGGGTCGGCTGCCCTTGTCCGAGGCCAGGCTCGGGCGAGGCGTGATCGAGTCCCTTGAATGGACTGATCCCTGACTTAATCGCACCCATCAGGCCTTTGCAGCTTTATGCTGATGGGGGTTACCAGCTGAGAATTAGGAGCCTTGAGGGTACCCCTAATTATGGTCCCCAACAGTAGCCCCCGAGCCTCGAAGGGAGTGTTAGCACTTGCTTGGAGGCTTTCGTCGCACTTTTTTGCAAGGGGACCAGCCTTTCTCGGTTGCGTTTTGTTCCGGTGGGTGCGCGCGAGCACACCCGCCGGGTGTAGCCCCCGAGGCCTCGGAGGAGTGGTTTCACTCCTTCGAGGTCTTAATGCCTCGCGTAATGCTTCGGCTGGTCTGGTCGTTCCCTCATGCGAGCTGGCCGTAGCCCGGGTGTACGGTCGGGGTCCCAAGTTCTCGGGCTGGTATGTTGACGCTGTCAACGGTTCGGCCGGAGCCGGGTTTGCGAGAGCAGCCCCCGAGCCTCTGCACAGGGCGAGAGGGCGATCATGGACAGACTTGGCTTTTTTACATACGCCCCTGCGTCGCCTTTCCGCAAGAAGGAGGGGGGGAAAGCGCCATGTTGCCCTCGATGGGCGCCAAACATGGTGTCTCCGGTGAGCTGCAAGCGGGTAATCCGAGTGGACGTCCGTGCCCCGTTCGTTAGGGGTCGGCTAGGGGCCCGGAGGCACGCCCAAAAGTACCTGCGGGTGATCTGCCAGACCTGGTCCCCTGGCGACGGGGTCCGAGGGCTCGATGCCTCCCTCTGATGGGATTCCGTTACAAGATCGTCCCCGCTGGTCTCGGAAATGTCCTAGGGTACCTCGGGAGCGCAGCCCGAGCCTTGGTTATGTATCGAACGTACCCATGGTCATCCCTCGCTCTGTGTCTGAGGCGGCTGTGATCCCTTCGGGGGCCAGCCTTCGAACCCCTGATCAGTAGTGGGCGCAGAGCCTGAGTAGCCTTAGGCGGTCATTGAACCCTTCCGGGGGGCCGGCCTTCGAACCTCTGACCAGTAGTGGGTGTAGGGCCCACGTGATCTGAGGCGGCTGTCGAACCCTTCCGAGGGGCTAGCCTTCGAACCTCTGATCAGTAGGGAGGCTCGGAGCCTGGTTCCTTCACGGGGAAGGATCCTTTTCGGGGTATCCCCTTTCCTGATCCCTGTTGCAAGAGAGAGAAAGAGGAAAAAAGGAAAAGGATACGAAATCGAATGACGCGGCGTACCTTTTTTGACGCGGTCATTATGGCGAAGGCGAAGCGTCGCCCGCTTCTCCTGCCAGGGGCGCCGCCTGTCCCGCCGTGGAGTTAATGCGACGGGGCGAGTGGTTCGCGGGGCGGCCGTTGCGCGTGCGCGAGCCGTTCGGGGAACGACTGTTTTGCTTTGCGTTTTTGAATCCCGCGTCCGATCCGGGCGGAACGTTTGAACCGGTCTCGCCTTGGTCTTTATATACTCGGGAGAGGGTCTGGCGATGGTTCTTTGCTCCGCTTCCTGCCTTCCTCTTAGGTTTTCGCAACCCGAGAGACTTAGCCAGAGAAGAGGAAACCGCCCTCCCTGTCCCTTGCGCCGCCACCCCTTCCGCTCGGTGATGGCTGACCGGGTGACCATCATCTCGCCGCGCGACCCATGGCCTTTTTCCATGGTGACGGCGAGTGATCTGGAGGATCTTGTTGGCGAGGGTTTACTTCGCCCTCTCACCGATGAGCAGCGACCGGAATGGATTCCCCCCGTGGGCGGAGCCGCTCCGTCCCCACTGCCGGGGTACATCGTGAGCTTCGTCTCCTTCCACGAGCGGGGATTTGGTGTGCCGGCGAGCCACTTCATGCGGGCGATCCTGCACCACTACGGGGTGGAGTTGCACAACCTCAGCCCCAACTCCATCTCGCAGGCCGCCATCTTCGTAGCGGTGTGCGAGGGGTACTTGGGGATCGCCCCCCATTGGGATTTGTGGACCCATCTCTTTTTCGCGGAGCTTTTTGCCTCGCCGACGGGGGAGAGGAAGGTCCGCACAGCGGTGCGGGCCGGCGGCTGCACCCTCCTGCTGAGGCAGTCGCGGGCGTCGCTGTATATTCCCGCCATCCTCGCGTCCTCGAACAAGGGGTGGCAGCGCCCGTGGTTCTACCTCCGGAATGACGGCGAGTTGCTCCCGCTGTTCTCCCAGCGAGTAGTCACCACCGCCGCCGATTCTTGGCGCCACGGGACCCCGCACGAAAGACAAAAGAACCTCGAACCCCTTCTCACGGCCTTGGAGGCATTGCGGAAGGGGGGACTCACCGCTGCGGGAGTGATTGCCGCCATCCACCGCCGGAGGGTGCTTCCCTTGGCGGAGCGATGGCTGTCGCTTTGGGAGATGACACCAGAGGCTGACTTGGAGGGCTCGTGGATGTCCTCTGATCCTCTTCCCTTCGACGTCCTCCACGGGCGGGTGTCCGTCGCGTTGGGGAAACCGGACCCCAGCGCCTTCTCCCAGCTTTTGATGCGCCCAGACCAAGGGTGCGTGACTCTGGTGAGTGTTCGCTTCTTCCTTTCTCTTGCATCGGGTTGCTCCTGGTTCTTACGATTGAGATTTTCCCCCTTCTTCAGGAGGTGGGGTGGCACAAGCCTTCCCTGCCACGGGTCCCACAGGATGCGGTGGACCGAGCAGCGCGACGGGTTGCCGCGGAGGAGAAGAAGAAAAAGAAGGATGCGGAGAAGGCCCGGGCCCGCGAGCGAAGGCGGGCTCGAGACGCCTTGGAAAAGCTTCGTCGCCGGCAGGAGAGGGAGGGGCTCCCGAGGGAGCCGTCGCCGGAAACGCCCGACGACGACGACGATGACGATGACGAGGAAGACGACATGGCTGCCCGCCTTGGCCTTAGCCCTTTCTTGGGGTTAGGCCAGGAGCCATCAAGCCAGCCCCCGAGCGGGCTGATGCCGTCAGTCCCCGGAGTCGGGACGCTGGGGTCCCGGCCCGAGGGGCGGGGGCAATCCGAGAGGGTACTTGACCCCTCGGCTGGAGGAGTTGAGGCGACCCTGGGGAGCCGGGCCGAGGCGTCTGCTCCCCGAGAGCCGCCGCCCACGCCGGCAGCGCAGGGGAGCGACCCTCAGGTCGCCGTGGCAGTGCCTGTGCAGTCTGCCCCTGGGGCGTCCAGGGCGCCCAAAGCAAGGGTGGTGCCGAAGCTGCCGGCGAAGCGGACCTCGGCGGCGGCTCCAGGGGTCGAGATCCGAGAGACCTCCTCCTAGGCACGGTTGATCATGGTCCGGAGCGGGTAAGTATCTTGGAACGTCTTCGTCCTGACTTTTCATTCGTATGTCCCGGCCGTAATTTTTCTTTTTCCCTCAGCAAGCGAAGCCATGGCCTGACCGACCTGGCACCCCGGAAGGCCCTTAAGACGGCGCCGGCTTGCGTGGCCAGCGCCGCTTCGGGCCTTGCCGTTCAGCTTACCTTCTCGCAAGGTGCTCCACAGCAGGGGGCTCAGGCGGCACCAGTCGCCGTGGAGCGGGTTCCCGAGGCTGGCTCTTCTGCTGAGGCGGCCATTGTGATAGGGGAGGCGGCTGACGCGGACGTGGCCCCAGGCCCACCGGACGCGCCGGCGATGCCGGCACCTGTCGCTACTGAAGTCGCCGCCGTCCCAGTCGGGGAGCGACCGGTCGCTGCCGACGTTGAGACGGCTGAGGCGTCGGCGCTCGGTGCCTCGGAAGAGGGGGGCGTGGAGACGCGATCCGTCCCGCCGGGCGGCAGCCTCGTCGCTGTGCGGCGGAGCTCCGAGGGCCGGCGCCAGTTGCTCCGGTTCCGGACCCGTGAGGCCTCGGATCCCGTCTTCGTTCTCGACGATGAACGGGAGGACCAGTCCTGGGACGAGCTCCGCGAGTGTGCCGAAGCAACGGTGGGGTCGCTCCGGTCGTCGCTGGAGGTTTTCTGCAGGGATGTCCCCAAAATCCTCCAGGTAACGGTTTCAGGCATACCTTTTCTCTTTCGTGACCAAGGCGTCTTTCGTGACGCCCCGCTTCCTTCCCTCAGGATCTGACGGATCTGAGCGCCGCCAAGTCGTCGTTCATCCGCCGCGAGGTCGACGTCTGGGGCTCGCTGTGATCCCTGAGGACCTCGCTCGCCGAGGCTACTGCGCGCCTCTCTCAGCAGGGTGCCGAGGTGGCGGACCATCGGTTGCTCTGCACCGATCTGAGAGCCGAGGCGGCAGCGGCGCGCGCGGAGGCGGTCGCGGCGCGCGCAGAAGCGCAACGACAGCAGTCGGAGTTCGACCAGGTCGTCAAGGAGCGGGACCAATCTCGGGGCCATGCTGCCGAGGCCGAAAGCCGGGCTGAAACCCTTGAAGTCGACCTAGCCGTGGCCCAGGTCGCAGCCTCGGAGCAGCGTGCCCGAGTCGGAGGTACGCCTTGGCCATCTTCGGTTTTCGTTCCTGCTTGTTTCCTCTGCTTGTGTTTGAGATCTTTCTTCTGGCTGTTCGTAGAGCTCGAATCCACCCTTGATGAGTCCGCCAAGGCGCTTGCCGAGGCGCTTGCCGGGGCGGCCGAGCAGAGGGAGGCCGACCACGCGGCCATGTCCGAGGCCGTCTCGAACTTTTGCCGGGTCCTTGGCTCCGGCGACGTCCCCTCAGGAAGCTCCCCTCAAAGTCGCCTTCAAGTCTTGGGCGATCATGTGCGCGGCAGACTCCGCGAGGCGCTACACCACGGCGTCAGGCGGGCCTTCGCCGTGCTCGCTTCCCACTACGTTGTGGACCTGGAGCCGGGTCAGCGAGGGGTATTGCCTTCCCGACGAAGATGAAGCCGCCCTGGCAGAAGTCCAGAGGCTCGATGCGGCCGCCGCGGGTCCGAGCGCAGTGCTGGCGACCACCTTTGAGGCAGAGATCCTCCCACCTGCGCCGTCGTCGAAAGCCGGGATGGACTTTGCTGAAGGTGGGGACGAAGCCGAAGGCGCGGCTCCTTCCCGAGGCGACGCCTAACTTTGTTGGAACAGTTTCTGTTGGATGCACGTGTGTCTTTCTGCGGCCGTTGAGGCCTGAACACTTTGTTACCGTTGCATGAAGTCGTACTCCTTTCCCTTTCATTTTGCGTGTCCGGCTTCGCCTGTTAGTAGCAGGGTGGCTTTCCCAAGTAGGGGTCACTTTTCGTGGCGGGTGACGAGTAAGGTGTCCGTAACCCGGAGGCATAGGAGTCCCTCGGCTCAGTCGGCCTTGCCACTTACATGCACCCGCGTTCGCTCCTTGGGGTCCTCCTTCCGACATAGCCGGGGGAACGCAAAAGCCTTTTTTGATTGAAAATTTTGGACGCAGAGGGGTTCCCCAATCTTGACACAGAGGGGTTCCCCCCTTTTTAGCCCCCGAGGGAGGGTCGGGCTCTGCCGAGGCAAGGCTAACCCTTCCTTGACGACTAAAACTTGCGTGGGAGCGAGGTATACGAACAACTTGAAAACATCTTAAGGGTAGAAGCGACGTAGCTGTTGGATGTTCCAAGCGTTGCCGTAGACCACGCCTTGACTGTTGGCCAGTTTGTATCTTCCGGGCTTCAGAACTTTGGCGATGACAAGCGGCCCTTCCCAGGGGTGCGTGTGGCCCCCGGGTGTCCCCAACAAGGGCTCGGGGTGCTGCGCGATGGTCGCGATCTTCTCCGGGTTGGCTTCGATGCCCCGCTTGGAGACGATGAACCCCAAGGAAATGCCCCGGGGCACCCCGAAGACACACTTTTCGGGATTGAGCTTGACGCCTTTCGCCTTGAGACATCGGAATGTCACTTCAAGGTCGGAAAGGAGGCCGGAGGCTTTCCTCGTCTTGACTACAATGTCATCGACGTAGGCCTCGACCGTGCGGCCAATGTGTTCGCCGAACACATGGTTCATGCACCGCTGGTACGTCGCACCCGCATTCCTCAAGCCGAACGGCATGGTGACATAGCAGTACATGCCGAAGGGTGTGATGAAAGAAGTCGCGAGCTGGTCGGACTCTTTCATCCTGATTTGATGATACCCTGAGTAGGCATCGAGGAAAGACAGGGTTTCACACCCAGCAGTGGAATCCACGATTTGATCGATGCGAGGCAGAGGGTAGGGAACCTTCGGACATGCTTTGTTTAGACCAGTGTAGTCTACACACATCCGCCATTTCCCCCCTTTCTTTCTCACAAGCACAGGGTTGGCAAGCCAATCGGGATGGAATACCTCTTTGATGAACCCTGCCGCCATTAGCTTGTGGATCTCCTCGCCTATGGCTCTGCGCTTCTCCTCGTCAAATCGGCGCAGAGGCTGCTTGACGGGTCGGGCTCCGGCTCGGATGTCCAGCGAGTGCTCGGTGACATCCCTCGGTATGCCGGGCATGTCTGAGGGACTCCATGCGAAGACGTCGGTGTTCGCGCGGAGAAAGTCGACGAGCAATGCTTCCTATTTGGGATCGAGCCCGTAGCCGATCCGGATCTGCTTGGAGGCGTCGCCGCTGGGGTCGAGGGGGACAAACTTAACCGTCTCCGCTGGCTCAAAGCTGCCGGCATGACGCTTCATGTCTGGCACCTCCTTCGAGAGGCTCTCCAGGTCGGCGATGAGGGCCTCGGACTCGGCGAGGGCCTCAGCGTACTCCACGCACTCCACGTCGCATTCGAACGCGTGTTTGTACGTGGGGCCGACAGTGATGACCCCGTTGGGGCCCGGCATCTTGAGCTTCAGGTAGGTGTAGTTGGGGACGACCATGAACTTTGCGTAGCACGGTCTTCCCAGCACCGCGTGGTAGGTTCCTCGGAACCCGACCACCTCGAACGTCAGGATCTCCCTTCGGAAGTTGGAGGGTGTTCTGAAGTAGACGGGAAGGTCGAGTTGTCCGAGGGGCTGGACGCGCTTCCCGGGAATGATCCCATGGAAGGGCACAGCGCCTGCTCGGACGGAGGACAGATCGACACGCAGGAGCCCGAGGGTCTCGGCGTAGATGATGTTGAGGCTGCTGCCTCCGTCCATGAGGACCTTGGTGAGCCTGACGTCGCCGATGACAGGGTCAACGACGAGCGGGTATTTCCCTAGGCTCGGCACATGGTCGGGGTGGTTGGCTTGGTCGAAGGTGATGGGCTTGTCGGACCAGTCTAGGTAGACTGGCGCCGCCACCTTCACCGAGCAGACCTCCCGGCGCTCTTGCTTGTGGTGCCGAGCCGAGGCGTTCGCCGCTTGCCCATCGTAGATCATGAAGCAGTCGCGGACCTCGGGGAACTCTCCTGCCTGGTGATCTTCCTTCTTGTCGTCGTCGCGGGCCCTGCCACCCTCCGCGGGTGGCCCGGCCCTGTGGAAGTGGCGCCGAAGCATGACGCACTCCTCAAGGGTGTGCTTGACGGGCCCCTAGTGATAGGGGCACGGCTCCTTGAGCATCTTGTCGAAAAGGTTGGCACCTCCGGGGGGTTTCCGAGGGTTCTTGTACTCGGCGGCGGCGACAAGGTCCGCGTCGGCGGCGTCGCGTTTCGCTTGCGACTTCTTCTTGCCCTTCTTCTTGGCGCCGCGCTGAGTTGACGCCTCGGGGGCATCCTCCGATGGGCGGCCCTGGGGCTGCTTGTCCTTTCGGAAGATAGCCTCGACCGCCTCCTGGCCGGAGGCGAACTTGGTAGCGATGTCCATCAGCTCGCTCGCCCTGGTGGGGGTCTTGCGACCCAGCTTGCTCACCAGGTCGCGGCAGGTGGTGCCAGCGAGGAACGCGCCGATGACATCCGAGTCGGTGATGTTGGGCAGCTCGGTGCGCTGCTTCGAGAATCGCCGGATGTAGTCCCGGAGAGACTCTCCCGGCTGCTGTCGGCAGCTTCGGAGGTCCCAGAAGTTCCCGGGGCGCACGTACGTGCCCTAGAAATTGCCGGCGAAAGCTTGGACTAGGTCGTCCCAGTTGGAGATCTGCCCCGGAGGCAGGTGCTCCAACCAGGCGCGAGCGGTGTCGGAGAGGAACAGGGGGAGGTTGCGGATGATGAGGTTGTCATCGTCCGTTCCACCTAGTTGGCAGGCCAGACGGTAGTCCACGAGCCACAGTTCCGGTCTCGTCTCCCCCGAGTACTTTGTGATAGTAGTCGGGGGTCGGAACCGGGTCGGGAACGGCGCCCGTCGGATGGCCGGGCTGAAGGCCTGCGGACCGGGTGGTTCGGGCGAGGGACTCCGATCCTCCCCGCTGTCGTAGCGTCCCCCACGCCTGGGGTGGTAGCCTCGGCGCACCCTCTCGTCGAGGTGGGCCCGACGGTCGCGGTGATGGTGCTCGTTGCCGAGGCGACCCGGGGCCGCAGGCGCGGTGTTGCGCGTGCGCCCGGTGTAGACCGAGGCTTCCCGCATGAATCGGAAATCGCGGCATGAGGTTCCGAGGGGTACCCCTGCCTTCGGGAGGCAGAGCTCTCGGCCCATCGGACCGCGGCGCCTTCCAGGAGATTCTTGAGCTCTCCCTGGATTCAGTGCCCCTCGGTGGTTGATGGCTCCGACATCGCGCGGAGGAGCATTGCTGCTGCAGCCAGGTTCTGGCCGACCCCACTAGATGCGGGTGGTGGCCTGACCCTGACGTCGTCGGCAATGCGGTGCTGGAAGCCCTGGGGTAGATGACATATTTCTCTGGCCGGAGGCTGGCCCGCCCATGCCTGCCCGACGTCCCGGCGGATCGGCTCAAGCGCTCCTGCTCCCTCGTCGAGCCTGGCCTGCACCCCACGGATTTGCTCGAGCTGTGGGTCATGGCCCCCCGCCTGAACGGGGACCACAACTAGCTCCCGTGGGATGTCAACGCGAGGCACCGGCCTAGGGAGGTCACCGTCCTCCGGCATGCCGAGATGGTTGCCTTCGGTGGGACCCCCTAGATCGACGTGGAAACATTCGCGGCTTGGGCCACAGTCCTTGTCGCCGAGGCTACGGCTACCGTCGGAACAGTCGGAAAGGCAGTAGTCGCATGCGGTCATGAAGTCCCGCATGGCACTGGGGTTGCCAAGTCCAGAGAAATCCCAACAGAAGCTGGGCTCGTCGTCTTCCTCGGACCCCGAGGGCCCGTAGGTCGAGACGCCTGTCAGCCGGTCCCAAGGTGACCGCATACGAAACCCCAGAGGGTTTGGACTCGCCTCTCCGAGAGCGCCCGCCAAAGCGAAGTCGCTAGGTGGGTTGAGGCTGAATCCAAATGACGTGGGATGAGAATCGGTCAGTACCTCTTGGTCGACAGGCGGTGATGAAGTCACGTCGGGGACTGAATGCACTGTCGTCTCAGGTACGAGGGTGACGTCCAGCAAGCTTTTCGCGAGCGTGCTGGCGTCGTCCGCTTGCTCGGGATTGGCGTGTCGCGGGAGACAGCGCTCGTCTTCGTCTCAAGCGCGAAGTCGATACCCGGTGCGCCCCCCATTGGGGTGCCGGCGCTGTCGACTCGCTCGACAGCCGACGAGGCGCTGCCTCCTGCTTGGCCTTGGTTGCCCCGCCTTCCCCTCCGTCGGCGGGGAAGAGGGCAAGATGAGCTCGAAGGTTGTTCTTCCACCACGAGGGGAAGACGTTGTCGATTCCGTCGCCAGCGGGCGGACTGTCGGCCACCATTGCCGCTGTCGCCCGGCGGTGGAATGAGTATCATGTCGTAGCTGCCGTCGAGGGACATGCACTCAAGACTCCCGAAACGGAGCACCGTCCCGGGTTGGAGAGGTTGCTGGAGGCTGCCCATCTGGAGCTTGACGGGAAGCTGTTTGTCAACACGCAACAGGCCCCTACCTGGCGCGCCAACTGTCGGCGTTTCGAGACCGGGGGGTCCCTGAGCCGACGAGTGAATGTCGCCGCGTGCCCCAGCCCAGATGGGTCGAGCGCGAGGGCGAGCGCGAAGGGGGGAAAGCGAGGCGGCCAGAGACCGACGTGAGAGAGGTGGGAATCCCGCAGCCTTCGTGTTCGTCCCGCGCCCAGGTCGGGTGCGCTTGCAGTAGGGGGTTACAAGCGTCCACGCGGGAGAGGGAGCGAGCGGCTTCAAGCGAGCGCCTGTCTCGTCCTCGTCCCCGCGCGGCCAACCCTCTCTAAGAGGGCCCTGGTCCTTCCTTTTATAGGCGTAAGGAGAGGATCCAGGTGTACAATGGGGGGTGTAGTAGAGTGCTACGTGTCTAGCAGAGGAGAGCTAGCGCCCTAAGTACATGCCGTTGTGGCAGCCGGAGAGATTTTGGCACCCAGCTGGTGTGATGTCGTGGCCGTCGGAGGAGCGATGGAGCATGGCGGAGGGACAACTGTCGGAGCGGTTGAGTCCTTGCTGACGTCCTCTTGCTTCCGTAAGGGGGCTGAGAGCCGCTGTCGTCATAGAGTATGCGGGGCGCCATCATTGCCTATCTGGCGGAGCGAGCCAGATGGGACGCCGGTCTTGTTCCCTGCGGCCCGAGTCAGCTCGGGGTAGGGTGATGATGGCGCCTCCTGTTGACGTGGCTGGTCTGCGCCCTAGGTTGGGCGATGTGGAAGCTCCTCCGAAGCCAAGGTCGAGTCTGTCTTCCATGGCCGAGGTCGAGTCCGAGCCCCTGGGTCGGGCGAGGCGGAGGCCGTCGGCTGAGGCCAGGGCGGAGTCCGAGCCCTGGAGTCGGGCGGAGCGGAGTTCGTCGTCTTCTGGGGCTGAGCCCAAGTCCGAGCCCTGGGTCGGGCGGAGCGGAGTTCGCCGTCTTCCGGGACTTAGCCCGAGTCCGAGCCCTGGGTCGGGCGGAGCGGAGTTCGTGTCTTCTGGGGCTGAGCCCGAGTCCGAGCCCTGGGTCGGGCGGAGCGGAGTTCGTCGTCTTCTGGGGCTGAGCCCAAGTCCGAGCCCTGGGTCGAGCGGAGCGGAGTTCGCCGTCTTCCGGGACTTAGCCCGAGTCCGAGCCCTGGGTCGGGCGGAGCGGAGTTCGCCGTCTTCCGGGACATAGCCCAAGTCCGAGCCCTGGGTCGGGCGAAGTGGAGCTTCCTATGGTGCCTTCGGCAGGGTCTGACTGCTTGTCAGTCTCACTCTGTCAAGTGGCACCGCAGTCGGAGTGGCGCAGGCGGCGCTGTCCTTCTGTCAGGCCGGTCAGTGGAGCGTCGGCTCTGCCGGCTGGGGGGCGCGCGTCAGGATAAAGGTGTCAGGCCACCTTTGCATTAAATGCTCCTGCGATTTGGTCGGTCGGTGCGGCGATTTGGTCAGGGTTGCTTCTTGGCGAAGGCAGGGCCTCGAGCGAGCCGGAAATATGTTCGTTGGTAGAGGGGGGCCTCGGGCGAGACGGAAATCCTCCGGGGTCGGCTGCCCTTGTCCGAGGCCAGGCTCGGGCGAGGCGTGATCGAGTCCCTTGAATGGACTGATCCCTGACTTAATCGCACCCATCAGGCCTTTGCAGCTTTATGCTGATGGGGGTTACCAGCTGAGAATTAGGAGCCTTGAGGGTACCCCTAATTATGGTCCCCGACAAAACTACAATTATGTATAAAGACTATATTTTTCTTAGCTAAAGAATACGCCCAAATATTAATGAACTTAGGCTTACTATTATAAGCCTCCTAACGCAAATTATTGACTTTAACTTACACGCACTGAACACAATTAGCATCGACAGACTTATCGATACTTGCTTAAAATACTAAACTTAACCTACGCGTTACTGAAATACTACACTCTGCAAAATAGAACTAGTTCGAATATACTGGATAACTAAATACACCGAAATACACCTCGCATCACTGGTATTTCTAACTTAAACTTCATACGCAAACTAAGCGTCTTATTTTACGATCATAAAACCAATAGTAAAAATAGCGAATCGGCTCACCATATCTCAATTCGATTTGGTAGTTGCCTGAACGACGACGGCCTTCAGGTGGAGTTCTCGATTGAACATCTGGCCAGCGTGATCGACGAGCTAAGGCTGATGGCGAACGCAGGTGCAAGGGCATGTCCGGCATTTGTTAGGAAAGGATCTCGACACCCAGTCTCGTGACGAGCTGCTGGGTGAAAAACGACGACCTAGGCTGAGGCGACCTGTGCGTCAACAAACGTCAAGGATGGCGACTCAAGTGTCTACCGGCACGACCAAAGGTGAAGGGCGGGCCATTGAGGGAGATCGACGGAGAAACAAACACGACTGCGAATCAATGACTAGAACATAGCGCGACAGACTGGGGACGCCGTGATGGCCAGTGAACTATGATGGCCAAGTACACGGAACGACGACACCCACGAGCTAGGGGAAAAAACACATGGCTGGGCATTAATGGCCGGATTCGAGCGCGAGAGAGCAGCTCGACCGGTGAGCTGGGCACACGTCGATTTGAGGGCACGCGCAGGGGAAACCTTGGCTGGGCGCAGCACACGCAGGGAGGAGCTCGGCTGCGCGCACAGCGCGCATAGAGACTGAGCTAGGGGCTGGGTGAGCTCCAGGGAGCACGGCATGGTGGAGCATGTGGCTGCGCACAGGGAGACGGGCACCACGGTGAGCCATGGCGAGAGGAGCAGAGAAAACCGCGGCAACAGGGAGCTGGGCGCTGTCGAAGCTGGAGTCGGGCATGCAGAGAAGCAAGGCGCGCGCGGCAACAGAGAGGGAGGAACGCCGGCGAGCTCGGCAGTGCACGGCGACCATGGGAATGGAAGATAGAGAGGAAAGCAGGGACGAGCAGGGCGCTGGGAACTTGAAGGCGCGTCTTTGGGGAGGGAGACGGCGGAGGGGAGGGGCGAGCACCAGGTTCTCTGCCGACTGCATCGTGGCCGCGTCCTGCGGCGCCACGGGCTTCACCTTGAGGCCCTCGCTCAGCGCCGGGAACACGGCCGAACACCCGAGCAGGGTGGAGGGTGCTGCAGGGAGAGAGGAGTGGCTAGGCGAGCTGGAGGAGCAGGGAGCCGGCACGCCAGCAGGGGAGCTCCACGGCGATCTTGAGGGAGAAGAGGAACGGCTGGTTAGAGAGGAGCACGCAGGGAGAAAGAAGACTGCGGCTGCACGCGCGGGGAAGAAGACAGAGGCTGGGGCGTGGCCAAAAAATCCTACCGCGGATGAGGATAAGGGCATGTACAGTGGGACACCAAAACGGTTCTCCAAGCACAGGAGACAACTAAGAGACTCTATTGTACAGTGGAGTGTCTATAAACGTAGTTTATTAATAAATACAGAATTAAATGTATTTGTATAGCATCAGATCGATAGAACAGACGACAAATTCGTACAGTGGGAAGTAAGCGTCTGTTGTTACTTGGTTTACGAGCCAGAGGCGTCTCTTCACGGAGAGACGGCTCTAAGATTTTTTTGCAAATAACCCCCTAAAACACCTTAAGAGCCCCCACATTAAACACCACTGTACATGCCCTAAGAAGTTGGCGACGAATATTTTGCTAGTTGCTAGGGTGGTTTGGCTAGGGGACATATCTCGTGCACATAGAAGATTGGTGCACATAGTGCACATATTAAATCATCACCACTCATTTTAGATCTAACGTCTCTAGTTAATTATTCAATTTACAAATAACACCTTCCACCACTACACGCCACCATATTGGAGGGTGTTCTCAGCAAAATATACCAAACAACTAGATATATTAGATCTAAAATGAGTGGTGATGGTTTAATATGTGCACCATGTGCATCAATCTTCCATGTGCATTAGATATGTTCTCGTTTGGCTATGGCTGCGGTTTTGGCGGTGGAGAAGATATGTCTCCGTGGGATATTTTCATTTTCTCCAAACCATTAACCAAAATAAATATGTAAATGTTTTGGGTTCTGAAATCTGGGTCTAAAAGAGGTATGAATAGGTCGAATCAAACAAAACCGACGACAAAGTTTACACCAGATTTGATTCGATTTAATTTGAAATCTGATAATTCATCCGTAGTCTGAATTATTGCAACACGAGCCGCGAAAATCGAATCTGAGATCGAGGCAAGAAACAATAGACCGAATTAAATGAATTTCGGCCTCGGTATTTCAATTTACGTCTGATTTCGTTGAAGTCAAACCGATTAGAAATTATTCGAGTTCGGCTCTAATTACCTTTATCTGTTTTAATCGATTTACTACCAAATACTCCTGATTATTAATCTCGCGCAAGATTTCTCTCGGACAACACGCGATCCAGATTATTTTGCACTGAATATTTTAGTCGTTGAGTTCAGATAAATTTAGTCACGATAGAAATCATCAGAGTGGGTTGGGCCTCCGAATTCATATTCGCGCGAGCGATGAATTTTAAATAATCACCGGACGCACCGATTTTCGGAACAACGATGTTCCAAACATCACAAAAATTTAGGAAGAGCCCGGATAAATAAAAACGATGTCAAACTCGCGACAGATGAAACAGATGCGAAATTGTTGGAGACTTGTTCTCAAGTGCTTCGAATTAAGAACAAGGCAATATAGAATGTTAAATGTTAATTTACTTCGTCCTTCGAAGCATTATTTCCCTTAGGATATAATGATCTTCAGACGAAGGTTATGAAAGACATACCTTCATCAACGTGATATATGTTAACAAAAGAAGAAACATACGGGATATAAGAGGCAAGATAAGTAATCACATAATATTATTAATTCATTATCAACATATTACTCTAAAAATACAGGACAACGCTGAATTACAAATGTACCTTCGACTTGACAGAAGATAAAAGGTACAAGCGTGACGCATGAGCAAGTACCAGTCAACGTGAACAGTACGGGGGTACTGTTCATCTATTTATAGGCATAGGACACAGCCTGTGAGAAATTACATTCTTGCCCTTTACATTTATTATTGACTTATATACAAATCTATGGGGACTAAACAACCTTTTCCCCTTTAAGTCGGTTCCTTTTTTCGCCATTTAGTCGAAGCTCCCCTGCGTGTAGTTTGGAAGCAATTCCAACCTTTGTCACGATCATGCTCTTCTCATCGTGTATGCTTTTAACTTGAGTTCGAAGGTACCTGTCCATAAGCCATGCTTGGAATACATTGTTAAATTACGTTTTTGAGGACCTTCGGAGTACGAAGGCCCCCAACAGATATTAAAATCACGATAGGCGAAGATGATTAAAATTTAGCATCCGTTTTATCCACTGATATGACATGTTTAAATCCATACTCGTTGTTGAGCGGAATATAAACACCAGGGGTGTTACAGGTATTAATCGATTCAGGATCGCCGTTACTTCTCATATATGAAGACTTGGTCACTGACTTGCAATCTAAGTCATGGATGGAATCATAATGAGCAAAAATCATGTTGCATTGATTAAAGTGATGAGGAAATTAGACTAGATGCAAACAAGGTCTATTAATACTTAATCTAGCATTAAAATGTTGAAAGTAAGGACTCATTTTAGTAAGCTTTCTGCAAACTATTAATGTTGATTCATGCTAAAAGCCTTTTCTTGATTCCCAAATCCAGCATATCCTTGAGAGTCTTTTTCCTTAGTCGGGTAAGACTTGCGAAAGTACACTCAGTACTCAGGGTTTTCGAACCCATGTTGTTGCAGGTACTAGAATTGTGCTGTTGTTAATGGTGCTATGTGCCGGTGGGCACGACCTTCTTATAGGTCTAAGTACCTCTCCTATACTTCTTATTGAGGATTGTCATTGAGCTAGCATATATTTCAAACTTATAAATAATTTATAACATATATAATAACATAGTGTATAGAGATAAATGTCACAATAACATCAGAGTATTTATTACATAGCAGAAGTCTTACAAAATAAAAGATAAATATAAAGCAAACTAAGGATCATCCTTAGCGCAAGTCAACTGGGAGACACCACCTAGATCAAATCAAACTCCTCGTTTTGCGGCTCCTCCTGAACCACCTGTTCTTCTCCTGTGGGGGGTGTGAGACAGCAAGGGTGAGCTCACACATGATCGTAGCTCAAAAAGTTGTGGGGAAACCAGTGGGCATGAACTCACCAAAGGTGGGAGTTCATGTGATGTGTAAGGCTGATCAACAACAGGGGTTAAAGCTGAGCATTGCTTTTAATTAGTTGGTCAAAATTTTATTAGCAGTTACTAAATGTAAGTAAATACCAAACCTTAAATAAAGTAATAGAGCAAAATTAATACATAATCTCATGCAATGCAAATGACAAATAGAATTTAAGTTCCATAAATTAATCATGCGAGAGTCTTGAGCTGCTCCTGACCGTGAGCTCGGCTAGTATACCAGTTTTACACTCTGCAAAGGTTGTACCCTATACCCACATGTCATGTTACCCATCTGCCAAGGGATCGCGACTCCCATACACCTCTACCAAGGAAGTGAGGCAGGGCAACACTACGAGACCTTTACAAAGTTCTACTAGCTTCTGAAAACCCGCTACAGTTTATGGGAAGAGCACTTGCAAGAATCCCCCATCTGACCGCCATCGCAACAAAATCAACCCGAGAACCTCCTTGCATGCAACTCCCCTACTGCCCTTGCCCCTTTCGGGTAAGGTAGTCTTTCACTAGCTTTCCTAATTAGTCAGCCAAGGGCATCCCATACTACCCTTGTGGTGGCACGTGTTTCTCAAGTTAAGCTCCATCTTCCAATTAACATTAATGATCTTGACATGAACATAAATAGAATAACAAAATAACTGGAACATGGATATAATGAAATATTATCCCCAAACCATGTAAAACAATAGCAAAACTACCCAAGTGATTCAGGGGTAACAAGGTAAAGAGATAAACAATCTAGGGTGACCTATCAGATCCCATAAAAATTAAACCTATGCATGAATAAGTGATATTAAAGAACATTACTGGGTAAAAAGTGGTCAAGGGCACAACTTGCCTTCAATGAGCTCCTGCTCAGCTACTTCAATCTGCAGGTCACCAGGATCCACAGTCACAGGCTCTTCTACTCGCCACAATAAAAACAAGCACAATATATAGAGAAAATTAACATCACACCAAACATGTAAACAAAATGCACATTAATAATCTACATATTAAAATAAAATCCTAGGAAGAGGAATCATAAATTTTGGAGTTATAGCTTTTACGATATGAATTTTCCAAAGGTTTTATGTGCTTGAAATAGAATTAAATGAGAAATTATTTTTCTTCCTATTTTCATGTCAAAACAGAGACTCTAAGTGATAGAGAATAATATTACAAAATTTTAAAAACTGGAATGGGTTAATTTGAAGTTCATATGAATTTTCTATGAATTTTACAAGTTCCAGCACTTATTTATACATTGAAAATCAATTTCTCTATTTATTTACCTATTTATATGTTCTCTGGACTAAGCTTCAATTAAACCGAAACACAGGGGCTGGTCTAAAAATATTTCCTAGACTCAGGGCACTGTTATGGTGGACGGCGGGTTCTATTTTAGGAAAACGCATGGGTTCTTTGGCAATTTGCACACGTGAAGGGGTATCGCTAGTTTCTGGCCGTCCGATCCCACACCAAGGGTCCCGATTAGATCGCCCTTAATGTGAAGCAGTACGCACCCACGACCCTTGGATCGGAGATCTACGGTTCACACCCCCCGCTGCATCCTAACCGCCAGATAGCCATCCAACGCCCACGACTGAACCTAGGGAAACGATATTCCCCCACTGATCCTGACCGTCCGCCAGACGATCAACGGCGACCAGCCCTCATCTTCCCCCCGACTAGCTGGACGCGGTGGTGATTACACCGCCCATGACGGTGCCGCGCCTATGTCCCAAGATCCGGTACTGAGGATGGCGAACCCTATTCCCCAAGGTGTGCTATACGTGGACGGAAGTAACGCGAAACAGTTGCCAGGTTTCTCACTTCAAGGCGCACAGTAGGGACGACAGTCCACGGTGACGGGCGGAAGCACGACGGTGGCGGGATCACGTTGAGGAATTGCCCATGTTCCCTAAGGCCCGCCTTCCAATTGAGGTCGCGGACGGCACCCTAGATGTTGGCAACCCTGCCTGGCCCCACTCTGAGGACCGAGTCTCGGCGATGAAGAGCTTCATTGGAGGCGGAACGACCACACAACACCCTCCGACTCCTCCTCTCACAGCGATGGCGAACACGGCGATGTGCCTGTTGACGTGCGCAAGACAAAGAAGTAGGGAAGGACTGCATCCTGGCTTCCTTATAACGGCTGAAGGGGGGAACGAAAGGAGAGTCCGCACAGATCTCGCGATCTCCGGCGGTAGCTGCGTCGGCCGTTGACGAAGAAGGGGGGAAAGATAAGCTGACCGGTGGGTCCTGCGTGACAGCGACTACAGAGGATGCACAGTGCGAAGGTGTGCGGCTGAGCGGTGGACCCCGCCCGACAGGGGTAACGCGCGCGTGGTAGAGAACTTGGGCCGCGTGGTGTGCTTCCTTAGATGGGCCGAAATGCGACTGCGCGAGCCCAGCACTGTTTTTCTCCTTTTCTTTTGTATTTTGTTTTCCTTTCTCTTTTCCTTTTAGATTTTCAAATTCAAATTTGAATTCAATTGTAACTGTGAACTTAAGGTCATTTTAAATGTACAAATTGTATCCCAACAATGTGGATGGTTTAACTATATATTTATATATATTCTCTATTTTTGTATAACCTTTTTCTTTCTCTTCTCTAAACTCCAATTTGATTTTTTTAATGTATTTCTTCCTACACCATTTTTATATTGTCACAAAATGCACACGGAATGAAGTCCAGCATGATGCATGGTTTAGTGGCATATCTTTTATTAATTACTTACTTTTAAATGAAGTTTCACATGAGATGATACATATAGGTCACAAAATATTGAGCTCAACTCTATTTTCACTTTTATACTTTTGGGTATTAAAAATCCTACCCCCTTAACAAAAATCTCGTCCTCGAGATTTAGGAAGATCTAGGGAAAAGATGGGGAAAGTCTATTCGAAGCTCTTCTTCTCTTTCCCATGTTGCTTCATCTTCTCCATGGTGACTCCATTTTACTTTGCACATCTTTATCACCTTATTTCTTGTAACTCGAGTCAAAGTGTCAAGAATCTTGATAGGATATTCCGTGTAAGTCAGATCACCATGAACACTGAGCTCTTCCATTGGTAACTATTCCTCAGGGACACAGAGACACTTCTTAAGTTGAGACACATGGAACACATTATGCACATCAGATAGACTATCTGGTAACTCGAGTTGGTATGCCATCTCTCCAACTCGCCTAAAGATTCTGAATGGTCCAATAAAGTGAGGGGACAATTTGCCCTTAACTTTAAATCTCCTCATTCCACGAAGTGGTGACACCTTGAGGTACACATGATCTCCTTCCTCAAATTCCAGTGGTCTTCTTCTATTATCTGCATAGCTCTTTTGCATGGTTTGAGCTACCCTCAAATTCTCTCGAATTATACGGACTTGTTCTTCTACTTCTTGAATCAGTTCAGGCCCAAAGAACTGTCTTTCTCCAGTTTGATCCTAGTATAGCGGAGGCCTGCACTTCCTGCCATATAAAGCTTTAAAAGGTGACATCTTCAGACTGGCCTGATAACTATTATTATATGAGAACTCAGCATAAGGTAGACTTTTATCCCAACTTCCTCCATGCTGAAGGGCACAAGCTCTCAACATATCTTCCAATACTTGATTAGTCCTTTCAGTCTGTCCATCAGTCTGAGGGTGATAAGCCGTACTAAAGTTCAACTTTGTATTCATATTCTCATGGAAGCTTCTCCAGAATCTTGAGGTAAACTGTGAACCTCGATCAGACACGATCTTCTTTGGTAATCCGTGTAAACACACGACCCGAGCCATATATAACTCTGCCAGCTGAGAGCCTTTATAAGTAGTCTTGACCGGAATGAAATGAGCCACTTTAGTCAATCTATCCAAAATCACCCATATAGCATCACATCCTTTTTGGGTGCGAGGCAATCCAGTAATGAAATCCATACCATTCTCTTCCCACTTCCACTCGGGTATCTTAAGCGGGTGCAGTAGTCCAGCTGGCCTCTGGTGTTCAGCCTTAACTCTTTGACACACATCGCACATAGCCACATGTGCAGCTACATCTCTCTTCAATCCATACCACCAATACTTTTGCTTCAAATCCTGATACATCTTGGTACTACCAGGATGAATAGAATAATCCGAGTCATGGGCCTCTTCTAAAATAGTCTCATGAAGGCTTTCAATATCAGGAACACATATTCTGTCCTTGAACCATATGGTGCCTTGCTCATCCTCCATAAACTCTGGACCTCTATCTTCCGTAATAAGATTCTTAATCTCTTGTATCTTAACATCACCAATCTGTCCTTTGCGGATTTCTTGCTCCAAGGTAGGTTCCACATCAATATTAACTTCTTCAGTGTGAGCAACTATCCCTAGGTTAAGTCTCCTGAAATCCTCAACAATCTCCTCAGGTAGTTGGGCAACCATAGCTGAGTGAACGTGTTCCTTCCGACTTAAGGCATCTGCAACCAAATTTGCCTTGCTCGGGTGATAGTGAATCTCCAAAACATAATCCTTAATAAGCTCCAACCAATGGTGTTGCCTAAGGTTGAGATCCTTCTGAGTGAATATGTACTTCAAACTCTTATGATCCGTGTACACTTGGCACTTGGTTCCCATAATGTAATGTCTCCATATCTTAAGCGCATGCACTACGACTGCCAGTTCTAAGTCATGAGTGGGGTAGTTCAACTCATGTTTCCGCAGCTGACGAGACGCGTAGGCAATCACGTGTCCTTCTTGCATAAGCACACATCCCAAGCCTTGGCCACAGGCATCACAATAAATGTCAAATCCCTTCTATAGATCTGGCATAACCAACACTGGTGGTGACATCAATCTCTTCTTTAATTGATCAAAGCTATCTTGGCACTTCTCGACCCACTTAAACTCTCTTCCCTTCTCCAGAAGCGAGGTCATAAGTTTAGCAATCTTAGAAAATCCTTCAATAAATCTTCGATAGTATCCGGCAAGCCCCAAGAAACTCTGGATCTCCGTAACTGTAGTGGGTATGCTCCATGCCATTATCTCCTTGACTTTAGCAGGATCCACTGATATCCCTTATTAGAAATGATATATCCAAGGAATGGCACCTCGCCAATCCAAAGCTCGCATTTGCTATACTTGGCATAGAGTTGATTATTCCATAGCTTCTGTAGCACCAATCTGAGATGTTCCTCATGATCACTATCACTCTTGGAATAAATAAGAATATCGTCGACGAATACTACGACGAATCTATCCAAATACTCCATTAACACCTTATTCATCAGATTCATAAAATAAGCTGGTGCATTAGTTAGTCCAAACGACATAACCGTGAACTCATATAAACCATATCGGGTCGAGAAAGCTGTCTTGGGAATATCCGATGGCCTAATCCTCATTTGATGGTAACCTGATCGGAGATCAATCTTCGAGAATACCCTAGCACCTCTCATCTGATAAAATAAATCCTCAATACAAGGTAAGGGGTACTTGTTTTTCACAGTAACATCATTAAGGGATCTATAATCCACACACATCCGTTGTGATCCATCGTTCATCTGTACAAACAGAACCGACTCTCCCCAAGGTGAGGAACTAGGACGAATGTACCTAGCCTCTTGTAACTTTGTTAACTGCTGCTTAAGTTCCTTTAATTCTTCTACATACATCCTATATGGCCGTTTGGAAATAGGAGCAGTCCCAGGTAAGAGATCAATAACAAACTCAACTTCCCTATCTGGTGGCATCCCTGGTAACTCCTCTGGAAAGACACCCGGAAAATCCTTAACCACACGGATGTTGTCACCAACAAACTTCCCATCATCTAAGAATGTCGCTGTCTGGTGGCGGTAGTTACTGTAATTCCAACTTCAAATCTTTCTCCTTTGGAACTGGTGAGTTCTATGGTTCCTTTAGCACAGTGTATAAACTGCCTTTGCCTTTCTTAGCCATGACATACCAAGGATCATGTCTATACTGCTCTCTTCTAACACTATAGGGGTAGCCCATCTAGGTTAGAAACACAGGGTAAGAAAGAAAGGATTGTAGACAAGGCATGTAATTATGAAGCATGTTACTGCGGGGGATTTATTAGCTAAGTAGATTAGTGTGTCACCTACTAAAGCTAATACATTACATTATGGTGGTACATGCTAAGATGCCCAACTATAATGTTTCAATCAATCAAAGAAGCAAATCAAGCATTTATCATTAGAACAAACAACCAACATTTTTTTAAATAGAGAAAATAGTTTTATTTTTTGTCTTAGGTCTCCTATCTCTGAAACAGTTCATAATTGTAGGATTCCAAGGTGTGAAATCCATCTTGTCTTAGAGTAGAAAAGATAAGAGTAATCAGAGTATGACAGCAAAAGGTGAGACATGATCAAGATAAGATAAGTATAGAATGAATCAGAGTAAGATAAGTAGGTAAGGGTCTTTTCCATTTCTATCTAGGTTTCGTCCTACAGTCAACATTCCTCTGATACCACTTCTGTCACACCCGGGCTTGAAGGAACAAAGCCGGATGCATCTCATACATGCACCAAAAAGACAACATATATAATAATAGAGTGTATAGAAATAAATGTCACAATAACATCAGAGTATTTATTACATAGCGGAAGTCTTAAAAAATAAAAGATAAATATGAAGCGAACTAAGGATCATCCTTGGCGTAAGTCAACTGGGAAACACCACCTAGATCAGATCAAACTCCTCGTTTTGCGGCTCCTCCTGACCCACCTGTTCTTCTCCTATGGGGGGGGTGTGAGACAGCAAGGGTGAGCTCACACATGATCATAGCTCAACAAGTTGTGGGGAAACCAGTGGGCATGAACTCACCAAAGGTGGGAGTTCATGTGATGTGTAAGGCTAATCAACAACAGGGGTTAAAGCTGAGCATTGCTTTTAATTACTTGGTCAAAATTTTATTAGCAGTTACTAAATGTAAGTAAAGACCAAACCTTAAATAAAGTAATAGAACAAAATTAATACATAATCTCATGCAATGCAAATGAAAAATTGAATTTAAGTTCCATAAATTAATCATGCGAGAGTCCTGAGCTGCTCATGACCGCAAGCTCGGCTAGTATACCAGTTTTACACTCTGCAGAAGTTGTACCCTGTACCCACAAGTCATGTTACCCATCTGCCAAGGGATCACGACTCCCATACACCTCTACCAAGGAAGCGAGGCAGGGCAACACTACGAGGCCTTTACAAAGTTCCACTAGCTTCCAAAAATCCGCTACAGTTTATGGGAGGAGCACTTGCAAGAATCCCCCGTCTGACCGCCATCGCAGCAAAATCAACCCGAGAACCTCCTTGCATGCAACTCCCCTACTGCCCTTGCCCCTTTCGGGTAAGGTAGTCTTCCACTAGCTTTCCTAATTAGTCTGCCAAGGGCATCTCATACTACCCTTGTGGTGGCACGTGTTTCTCAAGTTAAGCTCTATGTTCCAATTAATATTAATGATCTTGACATGAACACAAATAGAATAACAAAATAACTGGAACATGGATATAATGAAATATTATCCCAAAACCATGTAAAGCAATAACAAAACTATCCAAGTGATTCAGGGGTAACAAGGTAAAGAGATAAACAATCTAGGGTGACCTATCGGGTCCCATAAAAATTAAACCTATGCATGAATAAGTGATATTAAAGAACATTATTGGGTAAAAAGTGGTCAAGGGCACAACTTGCCTTCAATGAGCTCCTGCTCAGCTACTTCAAACTGCTAGTCACCAGGATCCACATTCACAGGCTCTTCTACTCGCCACAATACAAACAAACACCACATATAGAGAAAATTTACATCACACCAAACATGTAAACAAAATGCACATTAATAATCTACATATTAAAATAAATCCTAGGAACAAGAATCATAAATTTTGGAGTTATAGATTTTAAGATATGAATTTTCCAAAGGTTTTATGTGCTTGAAATAGAATTAAATGAGAAATTATTTTTCTTACTGTTTTCAAGTCAAAACAGAGACTCTAAGTGATAGAGAATAAAATTTTAGAAACTGGAATGGGTTAATTTGAAGTTCATATGAATTTTCTATGACTTTTACAAGTTCCAGCACTTATTTATACATTGAAAATCAATTTCTGTATTTATTTACCTCTTCATATGTTCTCTGGACCGAGCTTCAATTAAACCGAAACACATGGGCTGGTCTAAAAATACTTCCTAGACTCAGGGCACCGTTATGGTGGACGGCGGGTTCTATTTTAGGAAAACGCATGGGTTCTTTGGCAATTTGCACACACGAAGGCGTATCGCCAGTTTCGGGCCGTCCAATCCCACACCAAGGGTCCCGATTAGATCGCCCTTAACGTGAAGCAGTATGCACCCACGACCCTTAGATCGGAGATCTACGGTTCACACCCCCCTCTGCATCCTAACCGCCATATATTCCCCCAGTGATCCTGACCGTGTGCCAAACGATCAACAGCGACCAACCCTTGTCTTCCCCCCGACTAGCTGGACGCGGCGGTGATTACACCGCTCATGACGGTGCCACACCTACGTCCCAAGATCCGGTACTGCGGATGGCGAACCCCATTTCCCAAAGTGTGCTATACGTGGACGGAAGTAACGTGAAACGGTTGCCAGGTTTCTCACCTCAAGGCGCGCAGTAGGGACGGCAGTCCACGGCGACGGGTGGAAGCATGACGGTGGCGGGATCATGGTGAGGAATTGCCCACGTTCCCAAGGCCCGCCTTCCAATTGAGGTCACGGACGACAACCCTAGATGTTGGCGACCCTGCCTGGCCCCACTCCGAGGACGGAGTCCCCGCGTTGACGAGCTTCACTGGCGGCGGAACGACCACACAACACTCTCCGACTCCTCCTCTCATAGTGGTGGCGAACGCGGCGGTGTGCCTGTTGACGTGCGCAAGACGAAGAGGAAGGGAAGGACCGCATCCCGGCTTCCTTATAACGGCTGAAGGGAGGAACGAAAGGAGAGTCCTCGCGGATCACGCGATCTCCGGCGATAGCTGCATCGGCCGTTGACATAGAAGGGGGAAAGATAAGCTGACCGGTGGGTCCCACGTGACAGCGACTATAGAGGACACACGGTGCGGAGGTGTGCGGCTGAGCGGTGGACCCCGCCCGACAGGGGGAACGCGCGCGGTGCGGAGGTGTGCCTAGCTCGGGGGTTATCCTAAGGAAGGATGACTTCTGCCTGCAAGAATATTTTCATTGGGAGCATGGTGGGATCTTACTGCAAAGTTCCCTTTAATTCTCTTTTCGTCCTAAGGAACACAAACAATCCTAAGGGTGGAAGTACTTAAATCGAGACTTGGGCTAGGAACAGGTGATGTTCTACCCAGGTTGATTAAGGATTATAGGGAATGTAGGCCTGCTGACCGAGGACCTTTTAACTAGCCACATGCCTCATCATGGGTAAGCTTTGCCTCGGGCAGACCAATACCAGAAAGGCCAACATGCAATGGGAGTGGAAAAATGTCAAGAGTAGCATGTACCCTCCGTGGAAAGAGGTTGGACAATGGTGTATCTGTGCTCTCGATTGGCGTGAACCCGTTCTGGTCTTGAGAAACCCGATGGCGAGTTGACATATGCAAGGGTTAAGTGCTACATATGTCGTGTGGTTGGAGATCCCCAGCTGGGTATTAATCGATTCAGGATCACCGTTACTTCTCGGATATGAAGACTTGGTCACTGACTTGCAATCTAAGTCATGGATGGAATCATAATGAGCAAAAATCATGTTGTATTGATTAAAGTGATGATGAAATTAGACTAGATGCAAACAAGGTATATTAATACTTAATCTAGCATTAAAATGTTCAAAGTAAGGACTCATTTTAGTAAGCTTTCTGCAAACTATTAATGTTGATTCTTGCTAAAAGCCTTTCCTTGATTCCCAAATCCAGCATATCCTTGAGAGTCTTTTTCCTTAGTCGGGTAAGACTTGTGAAAGTACACTCGGTACTCAGGGTTTTCGAACCCATGTTGTTGCAGGTACTAGAATTGTGCTGCTGTTGATGGTGCTATGCGCCGGTGGGCACGACCTTCTTATAGGTCTAAGTAGCTCTCCTATACTTCTTATTGAGGATTGTCATTGAGCTAGCATATATTTCAAACTTATAAATAATTTATAACATTTCAAAGTTTATTTCTTTGAATCACTTTTGTAATCACTCCGATAAATATAATGTAAATTGTTGTAACTTGTAACTTTTTGTAATAAAGAAATTCCACTGCAAAATGTTGGTTTGTGATTTGTGTTTACTTAATCTTGCGATCTTGGTTGTACATGGTTTATCCGGGGTCCTTAGGACACTCAGACGGATCCTGTTAAGTTATCCGGCGCACATGCATAGGCGTCTGAGGTCTTTGAGACAAGGACAGGTGCATGTGGGCCCAATAACTTGGGAGGTTCTGCCACAGCTGTTATTGGAGCAAGATTAAGTATAATACAGTCACATACATATTTTCAAAACAAAGTTTTGGTTTTGAAAAAACCTATTTTCAACTAAACACATTGTTTGGTTTTGAAAAACAGATTTGAAAAACTATAATGCTAGCGACATCCTCTATTAAGCCCTAAATTAAGGACTACAAGTGGCCTAGTTCAAAACACTAACCCACAACCGGTGGATATTGCATACATGTGTAATGTTATTTTTAAGGCCATTCAGTCTTGAATGGATCGACGCTCAGGTAATGTGAGATGTGAGAGCATGACCGAACAAACATCGGTCTAGGGGAGAGCATGAAAAGCGCTTGATTATATACATGTTACACATATGTATATACGAAAACTGTGATGTGGAGTAATTACTTTTCCGGGAATTCAGTACCCAATGGATGTGTATGGGTATACAGACATGGGAATACTGAGAAGTGTATTGTACTTGTAAAGACACACCTATGCTCAGGTAAGAAGGTGAGTTACTGTAACGCCCTGAATTTGGGGGTAGAATTTTTTTCTTCTTTTCTCTCACCAAATTCGGGCGTTACTCTCTTTTCTCTTTCCCCTTTTGCTCCTTCCTCCCAATTTCAAACCAGTATAGCGGCAGGTGTTCGTGTCATGTATAAACCAAAACCTAAGTGTCATGGGTGTTGCATCATGCCGAAGCATTTCTTTGTCTAATGTTGAGTGTTCGTCTCGTTCCGTTCCGGATTTCGATTCGCGATTTAATTCCGTTTAGTGGTCCGCGCTCGTCGTGGGTTTTCGATCCGCGAAGTGGCCCGGCCCAACCTAGTCCAGCCCAGCCCAGCCGGCCCGGCCTGCCCTGGCTTGCGCGCCCCTGGCGCCCAAACCCCCATGCGCCCCCCTCCCCTCTCCCTCTCTCATTTGGATCTCCCGCGCAACAACCTCTCCTCTCCCTCTTCCACCTCTCTCCCCCCGTGGTGCCCTAGGATTTGGAGACGGCGATCACCGGATTTTGGACCCCGAGGTGAGCTCCCCTCCCCTCCCCTTCTCCTTTCTCTCTCTCTCTCTCCCTCTCCCTCCTCTTCTTCCCCCCGCGCGCGCCCTCCCTCTCCCCCTGCCCGCGCGCGACCCCGACCCCGACCCCGACCCCACCCCGGCCCGCGGCGGCGCCCCTGCCCGCCCCTCCCCGCTCGCCCGCGGCGGCGCTCGGCCCCACCCGGCTGCCCTCCCCGGCGGCGCTCGCCCGCCCGCCCCCTCCCGCGGCGGCGCTCGGCGCCCGTCCCCGGCCTCCCCTCGCGCGGCCTCTCCCCCTCCCTCCCCGGCGGCGCTCGCCCGCCCGGCTGCCCTCCCCGGCGGCGCTCGCCCGCCCGGCCTCCCTCCCCGGCGGCGCTCGGCCCCCGCTCGGCCCCCTGCCCGCCCCTCCCCGGCCCCGCGCGGCGCTCCCCGCCCGTCCCGGCCCCGCGGCGGCGCCCGCCCGTCCCGGCCCCGTGGCGGCGCCGGCCCGCCCCCGCTCCTCCCCTGCTCGCGCGCAGCGCGGCCCCGCCGCGGCCCCGGTGGCCCCTGCTCGCCGGTGCGGCCCCGGCGCGGCCTCCGGCCCCCGGCGTGTCCCCGGCGCGGCCCCAGCCGGCTCGGCGGCCCCTGGCCGGTTCAACCGCCCCCCTGGCCGGTTCAACCGCCTCGGCCCAGGCTCGGCCGCCCGTTCCCCCGTCCCGGCCTCACCCGACCGTATCTTCGCTCGCCCGCGCTCGCGGTGATTATTCGTTAATTAGCGTGTTGCGTCGCGCGCTTCGCCGCGCGACGGATTTGTCTAAATTCAAATTCTATCTTGTGTTGCGTCGTGCGCTTCGTCGCGCGACGATCCATTTTTGTTTCAGGTTGTTTAAGGTGTAACGCCGCGTGTGTATTCACACGACGTTCCACTTTGGACTCAGTTTAGTCGACGTACGCCGTCGTGCGCTTCGTCGCGCGACGCTTAACGTCTCCTCGTAACTAAGGCGAAGTGTCTCGTTGCGTGCTCGGTCGCACGACGAGTCGTTAACTTCTTAATTTGTTTTAGAGAGCTTTGTCGCGCGTCTCGCCGCGCGACCATCTTTTTATTTATCTCCACCTGCTTATAATAAGTAGACATGAAACATGACTTTACTTTACGCTAAACATAGTGTCTACATTAAATTTCCTTCCATTAAGCGAGTGGTTAATTTATAATCATGTAACGTGATCGTTTCTCGACTGTCTTTTCCTCTTTCTCTCTTAACCGTACTCGCGAGCCCGCGTGGAACGTCTGTTTACTTATTGCATTCTATTGTATGGTGTACTATTCTTTTGTATTAAATATGTGGATGTATGTATGTTTGCGCTCGCATAGAGAACGATCCGGTTGAAGAGCCCGAGGAACTCGCAGGAGAAGCCCTTGAGCAGCAATCGGTTGGTGGAGGCAAGTGTCCTTTGACCTATCTATGTCCTATTCATTATTTAATTCACCTCCCGCTTTACACATTTATGCCTAAGGATTGACTAGCTTTTGTGATCCATGTCCTTGTTCACCTATTTGGGTTGGATTATTACTGTTTAGCTTTATGCTATTGCTTAACTCTAATCAATGAACATGATGAGAATATCTATGATACGCTGTTTTCCCTTCTCTTATTATGATGTTGTACTTGTGGTCATCAAGGGGGCTCGAGCGGTTTCTCGAGTGCCTCTCCGTAAGGACCTGTTCTATGGATGACCGCCCGGGAAAACAGTGCAACCATGAGGGTGGAATGGGATGCCCTTAGCTGAATAATTAGAGGATCCGGGGTGTAGTTCACTTAGCCGTCGTGCCGTCAATGGGGCTCGGTGTATGCGGCTCGCTCTGCCAAGTTTGGGTTCGCCCCTTGGGGAGGAGTGTGGTGCATTTAGGAAACCTAACGGGTGGCTACAGCCCCAGGAAATCTTTGTAAAGGCTACGTAGTGATGCCCTGCTGGGTCACCTTGGGAGTGATCAATGGAGAGTCATGATCTCCGGGCAGAATGGGAATCACGGCTTGTGGGTAAAGTGCACAACCTCTGCAGAGTGTTTGAAAACTGATATATCAGCCGTGCTCGCGGTTATGAGCGGCCAAGGGAGCTCCAATGATTAGTGGTACTTGATCAGAGATACTTTGGTACAGGTGGTTATGAGATTGATGGTTTCGGTTATGACTATGGTGCTGGTAAGTGGTACTCTTTCCGTTTGGAAAGGAGTACATCGGGTTAATAACTTGGGTTAATGCTAAAACTTGGCTTTCTACTAGTAAGTAATAATCTGACCAACTAAAAGCAACTGCTTGACTTATCCCCACATACAGCTAGTCCACCACAGCCAAACAGGATACTTGCTGAGTATGTTGATGTGTACTCACCCTTGCTCTACACACCAAACCCCCCCCCTTCCCAGGTTGTCAGCATTGCAACCACTGCTCAGGCGAAGATGAAGTTGTGGAAGGAGACTTCCAGGAGTTCCAAGACTACGACGAGTTCTAGGTGTGGGTTAGCGGCAACCCCCAGTCGGCTGCCTGTGAAGGCCGCGTTTATCTACGTTTCTTTTCCGCACTTTGATTTATTGTAAGAACTATATGGACGTCTCAGACGTATGATGTAATCGACTATTATTTCCCTCTTAATACTATTTTGAGCACTGTGTGATGATGTCCATATTATGTAACTGCTGTGTACGTGAATAACTGATCCTGGCACGTACATGGTTCGTATTCGGTTTGCCTTCTAAAACCGGGTGTGACATAAGTGGTATCAAAGCCGTGCTGACTGTAGGACCGCTAACCTAGAGTAGAATGGTCGTTCTAAGGACTATAGACCTCTGTCTCTGCCTTGACTTTGATATCCCTTCAAAAGTTGGTCATACCGACCAAACCTATGTTCTACTATATATTATACCTTGCTGAAAATTGTGTTTTATTCTAATCCTTCATTTACTTATGGTTTATTACTTGCTGGTCATATTGATTCTGTTCTCACCCTTTTGCTTGCGATGTCTTTTGTAGATGGCTCGACTTATACACACTGCACGAAAGTCAGTCATCCCCTTCTTACCCTCCCGCCTTGCTGAGCGTCCGCTTCGCCGTCCCGTGGCCGGACAGTCCAGCCACTTGGAGAGGCTGCACCACCGCCTGCGTGAGGAGTAGGAACGTCGACGACAGGAGCAGCAGGGCTCTTCCTTCTCGCTCCACCAGGAGATAGAGTCTGTGAGGAGCTGCTCCCCTGTGCTTCCTCTGGAGGCGCCCCCTGCACCACCACTGGGCGTCCCAGCTTCTGGAGTAGCTGCTGGAGGAGACCCAGACGACGGAGATGGCGACGACAGCTCGAGCCACGACACCGACTTCTCTGCTAACCCTGAGCCGGAAGGATGGGTTGCTCGACCCATCACTCGCGACGCTGCTCGCGGGTGTCACTTCCACGATGCGCTCGACACCCTGCTACGTCGGGCATTTAACCGGCATACTTGGTCCGTCGAGTATCGCTGTGTGGTCTACCAGCATAGTCGCGGGGTCTACCCGGACCGCTGGGAGGCAACCTGCTTGGTGCGCTGCCCGGAGAACAGTCTCCAGGGTGCAGAGGCCTGCTCAGAGCACTATTCTATCTCTGAGCGGGACTCAGCTAAGGCAGCCATGCAAGATGCTGCACGGCGTGCGCTTTCGCACTACTGCTCGGTTTTCGGTGGGGCAGCTGATGGTCTTGACCTGAAGTATTACCCCCGCCGTCCATCCGGCAGCACAGGAGGCGTGATTGTCTCACCTGTCGGTGAGGGCAATCCTAGGTTGAGCAGCACAGTCAACCTAGCCGCCGTGCTAAACACGGAGCTGGACCATGCATTAGACGAGCTGAGTAGGGCTCGTGCTGAGATCGCCCTGCTGCGGGCTGAGCGCGCGGAACGTCGTCACCTGGATGGTGGTTCCCCCGCTCCCGTCGGGACTCAGCACCCGTACCGCTCACCTCAGCGTGGACACCAGTCTTATGGCAATCCCGACTGCAAGACCAAGATAACTCTAGAACCATAGATAGTTAGAGTTGGATCTTGTAATTAATACGAAATATATACATAGAAGCTACAGTCTTAGCGTTAGTCTCGGTCTTAGTTAGTCTTAGTTAGACAGGGTAGTTTGCTATATCCTGTGCATTTATGTTTGTCATGATGAACTATGTTTGGTTTGGATCTTTGTAATGACTGTCACCAGAGTGTGGGTATCCCCTGCATTTTGGTTTACCTATTATATTAATGGAGTTAGTTATATAGTTGGGAAACCCTTTATTCCACTTTCCTCTTTATCTGAGAAGCCGTGTGGTCTGTGTTGGAGATCAGTGAAGATGCTCATCTGTTCAGCGCTGTTGAAGAATTCTATACTCTTTTCTTATGCTGCAAGATTTGCCAGATCAGTTCTGATGTGTGGTTGCGTTCTGCAGATGTCAGAGAACAGGCGTAGAGGAGGAAGGCGTGCTCAGCAGGAGCGAGCCGCTCAACAGGAGGAGGTGCCCCAGCAGCAGCACCTGCCGCCCCCGCCCCCGATGTCCATCGAGCAGATGTTTCTGATGCAGACTCAGGCAGTTCAAGCCATCGGTCAGACTTTGGCCGCCATTCAGCAGCAGCAGCAGCAACAGCAGCAGGCCCCACCTCAGCCTCAGATGCCTCAGATGCCCAGAGACAAGCGTGCTGAATTCATGAGAGGTCATCCACCAACGTTTGCTCATTCTTCTGACCCCATGGATGCTGAAGATTGGCTGCGCACTGTGGAGCGGGAGTTGCATACCGCTCAGTGCGATGACAGGGAGAAGGTTCTGTATGGTCCCCGTCTGTTGAGAGGAGCAGCCCAATCATGGTGGGAGTCTTACCTTGCCAACCATGCCCACCCTGACGCCATCACCTGGGAAGAGTTCAGAGGAAGCTTCCGTCAGTACCATGTTCCTGCAGGTCTGATGACTGTGAAGAAGGAGGAGTTCCTGGCTCTCAAGCAAGGGCCATTGTCTGTCAGTGAGTACCGGGACAGGTTTCTGCAGTTGTCTCGCTATGCTCCTGAAGATGTCAACACCGACGCCAAGCGACAGTACCGTTTCCTGAGAGGCTTGGTTGACCCTCTGCAGTACCAACTGATAAATCACACCTTCCCGACATTCCAGCACCTGATTGACAGAGCAATCATGACAGAGAGGAAGCGTAAGGAGATGGAAGATCGTAAGCGCAAGATCAGTGGACCCCAGCCTGGAAGCAGCAATCGTCCTCGTTTCTCAGGCAATCAACCTCAGCAGTTCAGGCAGAACCAGCGTCCACCTCAGCAGCATCAGCAGTTCCAAAGGCAGTACCCTCAGCACCAGTATCAGAACCGTTAGAGCAATCAGTCAGGAGGTCAGTTTCAAAGGCAGAATCAGCAAGCACCTCGTCTTCCTGCCCCAGCAAACCAGCAGAACAGTCAGGCAGCACCAGCTCAGGTTGGAAACAGAGCATGTTTCCACTGTGGAGAGCAAGGCCATTGGGTGATGCAATGTCCAAAGAAAGCAGCCCAGCAGCAGTCAGGCCCCAGTGCCCCAGCAAAGCAGAATGTGCCTCAGCCTGGAGCAGGCAATCGCTCTCAGCCGCGCTATAATCATGGAAGGCTGAACCACTTGGAGGCTGAAGCAGTTCAGGAGACCCCCGGCATGATAGTAGGTATGTTCCCAGTCGACTCCCATATTGCAGAAGTGTTATTTGATACTGGAGCAACGCATTCTTTCATTGCTGCATCATGGGTAGAAGCACATAATCTTCCAATTACTACCATGTCAACCCCCATTCAAATTGACTCAGCCGGTGGTAGAATTCGAGCCGATAGCATTTGTTTGAATATAAGTGTGGAAATAAGGGGGATAGAGTTTCCCGCCAACCTCATAGTAATGGGTACTCAGGGAATAGATGTCATCCTAGGGATGAATTGGCTAGATAAGTATCAGGCAATTATCAGTTGTGATAAAAGGACCATCAAGTTGGTGTCCCCACTAGGAGAGGAAGTGGTGACCGAGTTAGTCCCGTCTGAGCCAAAGAAAGGAAGTTGTTATCAGATAGCTGTTGATAGCAGTGAAGCAGACCCAATTGAGAGTATCAAGGTTGTTTCCGAGTTCCCAGATGTGTTTCCAAAAGACTTACCGGGTATGCCACCAGAGCGGAAAGTTGAGTTTGCCATAGAGCTTCTTCCCGGAACCGCCCCTATCTTTAAGAGAGCTTACAGAATATCCGGACCAGAGTTGGTTGAACTTAAGAAGCAGATTGATGAGCTGTCAGAGAAAGGTTACATTCGGCCAAGCACCTCGCCTTGGGCCGCCCCTATCTTGTTCGTGGAAAAGAAAGATGGCACCAAGAGGATGTGTATCGATTACCGAGCTTTGAATGAGGTCACGATCAAGAACAAGTATCCCTTGCCCAGAATTGAAGATCTGTTCGACCAGTTGAGAGGAGCCAGTGTGTTCTCCAAGATTGATCTAAGGTCAGGTTATCATCAGCTCAGGATCCGACCTTCGGACATTCCGAAGACGGCATTCATTTCCAAGTATGGGTTGTATGAGTTCACAGTGATGTCTTTTGGTTTGACCAATGCGCCAGCGTTCTTCATGAACTTGATGAACAGTGTATTCATGGATTACCTTGATAAGTTTGTGGTGGTATTCATTGATGACATTCTGGTTTATTCTCAAAGCGAAGAAGAGCACGCAGATCATTTGAGGATGGTATTGCAGAGATTGCGAGAGCACCAGCTGTATGCAAAGTTGAGCAAGTGTGAGTTCTGGATCAGTGAAGTCCTGTTCTTGGGTCACATAATCAACAAGGAAGGATTGGCTGTGGATCCGAAGAAAGTGGCAGACATTTTGAACTGGAAAGCGCCAACAGATGCTCGAGGAATCAAGAGTTTCATTGGAATGGCCGGATATTATCGGCGATTCATTGAAGGGTTTTCGAAGATTGCAAAACCAATGACAGCGTTGCTAGGCAAAGTTGAGTTCAAGTGGACCCAGAAATGCCAAGAGGCCTTTGAAGCGCTGAAAGAGAAGTTGACTACAGCGCCTGTCCTAGTCTTGCCTGATGTGCACAAGCCCTTCTCGGTGTATTGTGATGCTTGTTACACAGGTTTGGGATGTGTGTTGATGCAAGAGGGAAGAGTTGTGGCTTACTCGTCCTGACAGTTGAAGGTTCATGAGAAGAACTACCCAATCCATGATCTAGAGTTGGCAGCAGTGGTTCACGCACTGAAGACATGGAGGCACTACTTGTATGGACAGAAATGCGATGTTTACACAGACCACAAGAGTCTGAAGTACATATTCACCCAGTCAGAGTTGAACATGAGGCAACGAAGATGGTTAGAGTTGATTAAAGACTATGAGTTGGAGATTCATTACCATCCAGGCAAAGCAAACGTAGTGGCAGATGCTTTGAGCAGAAAGAGTCAAGTCAATCTGATGGTCGCTCGTCCGATGCCTTATGAGTTGGCCAAGGAGTTTGACAGATTGAGTCTCGGATTTCTGAACAATTCACGAGGAGTCACAGTTGAGTTGGAACCTACCCTAGAGCGCGAAATCAAAGAAGCGCAGAAGAATGATGAGAAGATCAGTGAGATCCGGCGACTGATTCTAGAAGGCAAAGGCAAAGATTTTCGAGAGGATGTAGAAGGCGTGGTATGGTTCAAAGACCGCTTGTGTGTTCCCAATGTCCAGTCCATTCGGGAGTTGATTCTCAAGGAAGCTCATGAGACAGCCTATTCGATTCACCCTGGCAGTGAGAAGATGTATCAGGATCTGAAGAAGAAATTCTAGTGGTACGGAATGAAGAGGGAAATCGCAGAGCATGTGGCTATGTGCGATAGTTGCCGAAGAATTAAGGCAGAGCACCAGAGACCTGCTGGATTGTTGCAACCGTTGCAGATCCCTCAGTGGAAATGGGATGAAATTGGTATGGATTTCATAGTCGGATTGCCTCGCACTCGAGCCGGCTACGATTCCATCTGGGTAGTGGTGGACCGCTTGACCAAGTCAGCCCACTTCATACCTGTCAAGACCAACTACAGCAGTGCAGTATTGGCAGAATTGTATATGTCTCGGATCGTTTGTCTTCATGGTGTGCCAAAGAAGATAGTGTCAGACAGAGGAACACAGTTCACCTCTCATTTCTGGCAGCAGTTGCATGAAGCTTTGGGCACGCATCTGAACTTCAGTTCAGCTTATCATCCGCAGACAGATGGCCAGACCAAAAGGACCAATCAAATTCTTGAAGACATGTTGAGAGCCTGTGGTTGCAAGATCAGTCCGGATGGGACAAGCGATTGCCTTATGCGGAGTTTTCCTATAACAACGGTTACCAGGCCAGTTTGAAGATGTCACCATTTTAGGCGCTCTATGGAAGGAGTTGTAGAACTCCGTTGCAATGGGATCAGCCTGGAGAAAAGCAAGTGTTTGGGCCAGACATTTTGCTTGAAGCCGAAGAGAACATCAAGATGGTCCGAGAGAATCTGAAGATAGCGGAATCAAGACAGCAAAGCTATGCAGACACAAGAAGAAGAGAGCTGAGTTTCGAAGTCGGAGACTTTGTTTACTTGAAAGTGTCACCGATCAGAGGAGTCATAAGGTTCGGAGTGAAAGGCAAGCTAGCACCCCGCTACATTGGTCCGTATCAGATTCTTGCAAGACGTGGAAAAGTGGCCTATCAGCTCAGTTTGCCCGAGAATTTGTCTGCTGTGCATGACGCCTTTCATGTGTCTCAGTTGAAGAAGTGCTTGCGTGTGCCAGAAGAGCAGTTGCCAGTGGAAGGTCTTGAAGTCCAGGAGGACTTGACCTACGTTGAGAAGCCAGTGCAAATCCTTGAGGTTGCAGACAGAGTCACCCGAAGGAAGACCATCAGAATGTGCAAAGTCAAATGGAATCATCACTCTGAGGAAGAAGCAACCTGGGAGCGTGAAGATGATCTGATGGCTAAATACCCTGAGCTCTTTGCTAGCCAACCCTGAATCTCGAGGGCGAGATTCTTTTAAGGGGGATAGGTTTGTAACGCCCTGAATTTGGGGGTAGAATTTTTTTCTTCTTTTCTCTCACCAAATTCGGGCGTTACTCTCTTTTCTCTTTCCCCTTTTGCTCCTTCCTCCCAATTTCAAACCAGTATAGCGGCAGGTGTCCGTGTCATGTATAAACCAAAACCTAAGTGTCATGGGTGTTGCATCATGCCGAAGCATTTCTTTGTCTGATGTTGAGTGTTCGTCTCGTTCCGTTCCGGATTTCGATTCGCGATTTAATTCCGTTTAGTGGTCCGCGCTCGTCGTGGGTTTTCGATCCGCGAAGTGGCCCGGCCCAACCTAGTCCAGCCCAGCCCAGCCGGCCCGGCACGCCCCGGCTTGCGCGCCCCTAGCACCCAAACCCCCCATGCGCCCCCCTCCCCTCTCCCTCTCTCATTTGGATCTCCCGCGCAACAACCTCTCCTCTCCCTCTTCCACCTCTCTCTCCCCGTGGTGCCCTAGGATTTGGAGATGGCGATCACCGGACTTTGGACCCCGAGGTGAGCTCCCCTCCCCTCCCCTTCTCCTTTCTCTCTCTCTCCCTCTTCCTCCTCATCTCCCCCCCCCCCCGCGCGCGGCCTCCCTCTCCCCCTGCCCGCGCGCAACCCCGACCCCGACCCCGACCCCACCCCGGCCCGCGGCGGCGCCCCTGCCCGCCCCTCCCCGCTCGCCCGCGGCGGCGCTCGGCCCCGCCCGGCTGCCCTCCCCGGCGGCGCTCGCCCGCCCGCCCCCTCCCGCGGCGGCACTCGGCGCCCGTCCCCGGCCTCCCCTCGCGCGGCCCCTCCCCCTCCCTCCCCGGCGGCGCTCGCCCGCCCGGCTGCCCTCCCCGGCGGCGCTCGCCCGCCCGGCCTCCCTCCCCGGCGGCGCTCGGCCCCCGCTCGGCCCCCTGCCCGCCCCTCCCCGGCCCCGCGCGGCGCTCCCCGCCCGTCCCGGCCCCGCGGCGGCGCCCGCCCGTCCTGGCCCCGTGGCGGCGCCCGCCCGCCCCCGCTCCTCCCCTGCTCGCGCGCAGCGCGGCCCGGCGCGGCCCCGGTGGCCCCTGCTCGCCGGCGCGGCCTCCGGCCCCCGGCGTGTCCCCGGCGCGGCCCCGGCTGGCTCGGCGGCCCCTGGCCGGTTCAACCGCCCCCCTGGCCGGTTCAACCGCCCCAGCCCAGGCTCGGCCGCCCGTTCCCCCGTCCCGGCCTCGCCCGACCGTATCTTCGCTCGCCCTCGCTCGCGGTGATTATTCGTTAATTAGCGTGTTGCGTCGCGCGCTTCGCCGCGCGACGGATTTGTCTAAATTCAGATTCTATCTTGTGTTGCGTCGTGCGCTTCGTCGCGGGACGATCCATTTTTGTTTCAGGTTGTTTAAGGTGTAACGCCGCGTGTGTATTCACGCGACGTTCCACTTTGGACTCAGTTTAGTCGACGTACGCCGTCGTGCGCTTCGTCGCGCGACGCTTAACGTCTCCTCGTAACTAAGGCGAAGTGTCTCGTTGCGTGCTCGGTCGCGCGACGAGTCGTTAACTTCTTAATTTGTTTTAGAGAGCTTTGTCGCGCGTCTCGCCGCGCGACCATCTTTTTATTTATCTCCACCTGCTTATAATAAGTAGACATGAAACATGACTTTACTTTACGCTAAACATAGTGTCTACATTAAATTTCCTTCCATTAAGCGAGTGGTTAATTTATAATCATGTAACGTGATCGTTTCTCGACTGTCTTTTCCTCTTTCTCTCTTAACCGTACTCGCGAGCCCGCGTGGAACGTCTGTTTACTTATTGCATTCTATTGTATGGTGTACTGTTCTTTTGTATTAAATATGTGGATGTATGTATGTTTGCGCTCGCACAGAGAACGATCCGGTTGAAGAGCCCGAGGAACTCGCAGGAGAAGCCCTTGAGCAGCAGTCGGTTGGTGGAGGCAAGTGTCCTTTGACCTATCTATGTCCTATTCATTATTTAATTCACCTCCCGCTTTACACATTTATGCCTAAGGATTGACTAGCTTTTGTGATCCATGTCCTTGTTCACCTATTTGGGTTGGATTATTACTGTTTAGCTTTATGCTATTGCTTAACTCTAATCAATGAACATGATGAGAATATCTATGATACGCTGTTTTCCCTTCTCTTATTATGATGTTGTACTTGTGGTCATCAAGGGGGCTCGAGCGGTTTCTCGAGTGCCTCTCCGTAAGGACCTGTTCTATGGATGACCGCCCGGGAAAACAGTGCAACCATGAGGGTGGAATGGGATGCCCTTAGCTGAATAATTAGAGGATCCGGGGTGTAGTTCACTTAGCCGTCGTGCCGTCAATGGGGCTCGGTGTATGTGGCTCGCTCGGCCAAGTTTGGGTTCGCCCCTTGGGGAGGAGTGCGGTGCATTTAGGAAACCTAACGGGTGGCTACAACCCCGGGAAATCTTTGTAAAGGCTACGTAGTGATGCCCTGCTGGGTCACCTTGGGAGTGATCAATGGAGAGTCATGATCTCCGGGCAGAATGGGAATCACGGCTTGTGGGTAAAGTGCACAACCTCTGCAGAGTGTTTGAAAACTGATATATCAGTCGTGCTCGCGGTTATGAGCGGCCAAGGGAGCTCCAGTGATTAGTGGTACTTGATCAGAGATACTTTGGTACAGGTGGTTATGAGATTGATGGTTTCGGTTATGACTATGGTGCTGGTAAGTGGTACTCTTTCCGTTTGGAAAGGAGTACATCGGGTTAATAACTTGGGTTAATGCTAAAACTTGGCTTTCTACTAGTAAGTAATAATCTGACCAACTAAAAGCAACTGCTTGACTTATCCCCACATACAGCTAGTCCACCACAGCCAAACAGGATACTTGCTGAGTATGTTGATGTGTACTCACCCTTGCTCTACACACCAAACCCCCCTCCCCAGGTTGTCAGCATTGCAACCACTGCTCAGGCGAAGATGAAGCTGTGGAAGGAGACTTCCAGGAGTTCCAAGATTACGACGAGTTCTAGGTGTGGGTTAGCGGCAACCCCCCAGTCGGCTGCCTGTGAAGGCCGCGTTTATCTACGTTTCTTTTCCGCACTTTGATTTATTGTAAGAACTATATGGACGTCTCAGACGTATGATGTAATCGACTATTATTTCCCTCTTAATACTATTTTGAGCACTGTGTGATGATGTCCATATTATGTAACTGTTGTGTACGTGAATAACTGATCCTGGCACGTACATGGTTCGCATTCGGTTTGCCTTCTAAAACCGGGTGTGACAGTTACCATAATGAGTTGCCCTATGGTTAAAGTGTGGCAGCGGCGCCTATGTGTGGCTTGACGCTTAATGAAGAGCTGGCCTCCATATAGCAATATATGGAGTATAAACTGTGATAAACTGTCATGTGTGGATTTTGCATCATGGGAAATTGGGCTGTGATGGATTTTTATGTAGGTACACTAACCTCGAAAATGTATGTGTAGCTGACAACTAGCAAAATACTGAGCGAGTCGTTAGTATGCCACCAATATAGAACGCTATTGCCACAGTATGTTGGCAAAACTCGTGAGGACGCATAGGATGAGCATGCATCCTTATTGTTGCATCATGTTTGTCACCTATGCACCAAAATGCTTCTCTCGCCTTTATTCCAGTAATCAGTGATTGTAAATAATATGGTGTCTTAAAGCTACATGTTTAGATAGCTTTTAGTTTGTTTTAATTTGACCATTAGTGCAAATGGTGTTTGCTCTTGTGCTTGATGTGTTGATAGAAGGTTGGTGACTTGTCTGCCTAAATCCAAAATTTAGGCCATGTTCTTATTTAGTGATCCATGACCCATATTTCAATTTTCCATTATCACTCCATGACCAAACTCATGCAAATGAATGTTTAGATAATTTCTTTGTTGAACATAAAGTGTACCCAGGCTTAAAACAAGAATCTCGAGTTATGTCTCCTTCCAAAACCATGTCCTTATTCGGTTGTGATAAACCCAACGGGTAGAAGGGTGCCCGATCTTTCAATGAGAGATGATGGAGGTGGAAAACTTGTTGGAGAATGACGTTGGCTGCCGGACTACCACAACCAAGATGGTGTGGCGCCTTGAGCGACAGGTACACCGTCTCCTGATAACTACGATTTGGGGTGGAGGTCGACGTTGTGCTATCCGACTACAACAACCACAAGGGTGATGCGCCTTAGCGATAGTTACACCGGCTCCTGTTGTTGCTGCTCTTGCCGTGCCAAGAACAGCCTTGAACCTGCAAGCAATCGAGAACAAGCAAGAACAAGATAAAACGCAGACGCTTACGGATCTGATAGAGTTGGGGTTTTGTTTCAAGTATCCGGGTGGTCTAGCCGACACACGCGTTTACAAGGAAGTAGAAAAGGCTAAACTTACATCAAACAAAAACCCAAGTTCTTTGGTGGCTGCTAGTTGCTTAAATAGAGGAATAGAAAGGAGTTCTAATGGAGAACAGAACTCTCTCGGCAGTTTCTAGACGCCTCGTTTGGTTTCTGTCATTGATTCTTGATGCACATGAAAGTAGACGAAGAGAGCTTTCCAACAAGTAGTTATTTGCACTAAACAACCTTGGGAGTGGAAAGTTATGCTCCATTTAATTTGGTGCATGCTGCAGTTACGAAATTGACTTGGGTAGAGCAGGAGTTCACTCGGCAGTTTCTGGATGATTAGTGTCTAATCTCTCGTTGATTCTTGATCCACTATAAAGTAGATGAAGAGAGATTTCCAACAAGTGCTTATTTACTTTAAACAACCTTGGGAGTTGAAAGATATGCCCTCTTTAACATGCACTTGCTGCAGTTACGAAATTATCTCGGGTGCAACAACTTTTATTGCTTTGTTGTTTTCTCCACTCCAAGATGGTTCACCTCCCAAACACCTGATCATAATAAAGTTGTAGCAAGGCTTTAGTACCTCATTTAAAGAAGAATTAGCTTCAACAACAAGGAACGAGTTCACCTGATAATTAATTTTACGTGCACGGGCTCGTGTCATTGGTCCTTGATTAGCTACGAATGGTGTAGGGGTCACTGGTGTGGTTGTATCAATAATAGTGATGTCCTCATCATTCTCCCCTTCTTGCAACAAAGTCATCCTCGACTCAAACGTGTCGTTCTCTCCCAAGTATGGTGTCAAATCTGCAATGTTAAAAGAGGAACTGACCCCAAAATCTGCAGGCAATTCAACTTTATATGCATTATCATTAATTTTGTGAAGCACTTTGAAGGGTCCAGCATCTCTAGGTTGTAATTTAGATTTACGCAAATCAGGGAATCTATCTTTCCTTAAATGCACCCATACTAAATCACCAGGTTCAAAGGTAATATGCTTTCTACCCTTGCTACCTGCTTGTTCATACTTAGCATTCATGGCTTTAATATTTGCTTTAGTTTGTTCATGCAAGGTTATAATCAGTTCAGCATGGCGAGAAGCATCAAAATTTATTTTTTCAGAATGTGGGATGGCGACAAGATCAATAGGAGCACGAGGGACAAAACCATACACAATTTCAAAAGGGCATAGTTTAGTTGTAGAATGCAGCGAACGATTATAAGCAAACTCAATGTGAGGCAAACATTCTTCCCATAATTTGATGTTATGTTTTAGAATAGCCCTAAGCATGGTAGATAAACTATGGTTCATGACTTCAGTTTGTCCATCGGTTTGAGGGTGACAAGTAGTAGAAAAGAGCAATTTAGTTCCCAACTTAGCCCATAATGTTTTCCAAAAATGACTAAGAAATTTAGTATCTTGATCAGAAATAATAGTGTTTGGAACCCCATGCAAACGAATAACTTCCCGAAAGAACAAATCAGCAACATGGGTAGCATCATCAGTTTTGTGACATGGTATAAAGTGTGCCATTTTAGAAAATTTGTCCACAATAACAAAAATACTATCCCTCCCCTTCTTTGCTCTAGGCAGTCCTAAAACAAAGTCCATAAAAATATCTTCCCATGGTGCACTAGGAACAGGGAGAGGCATGTATAAACCATGTGGATTAAGACGGGACTTAGCTTTTTGACAAGTGGTGCAGCGAGCAACAAATCTTGCTAGTCGTCAGCTACATACCAACACACCTTCATAGCACTCCTCCAAAGGACTCTACCTAAAATCTCGAGACGAGATTCCTTTAAGGGGGGAGGGCTGTAACACCCCAGGTGTTACTTAGGATTTTCACTCAAGACTACACAAGTAAGCCATCATCACATCTGACTTAAGTTGGGAAAAAGTACACCCAAGTTGGAGCTCAAGATCCTAAGTAAGTACAACCCACCTTAAAAGTCATACCTTGGCTTGTTATGCACATATAATGGGGAGAATTGCCCAAGCCCTAATTCAAACCCCTTTTGGACAAGTGGAGCACTAGAAGTAAGCATGAACAAAAGGGTATGAAAACCACATGATCATGACTTGGGCCAATTATAAAAGATGTAGCACACTTGATACCCCACAAATGATAGTAAGAAAGTGACCCCAAAAAGTATTCAGAAAAACCCCAAAAGATCCACCCAAGGGGTGAGCACAAAGGAAAAATCAGAATTCTCCTAAGTCCAAAACCACCCCCTTTCCAAAGATCAAACATGTTCACCTTGATCCCAAACTTAAAACCAAATGGCCCAATTGACAAAGTGGCGCCAAAATATCTCTAGAACACCCTGGAGAAGTTTGAACCAAACCCAAAGTCGTTTGGCATGACTTGGCACAAGTTTTGTCTCGGTTTGGACAGCTAGGACAGAGACAACTTCCCACCTCCATATCTCTCTAGCCCGACCACATCTCTCCTTGGAACTCACATGAACTAGGTAGCCCTAGGTGCAGGGAAGAGATCTCTCACAAGTCTTAGGGCAAGATTCGCATGTTTTGGCCGCTCAGCAGAGGGAAGAACACGAGCAGAAGCAAAGAGCCACGTGTTCGACGCGCTCTGAGCTCGCCAGAGCACGCCCGCGCGCGCCCCCGCGTGCCCCGCGTCGCGCCAAAGCCAAGCCGGCGCCGTTGCTCGCGCCCGCGCCTATAAAGCCTCCTTAGACGTCGACCGTACTCCCCGCGCACGCTCGACCTCACCGGAGCCAGAGACCACCGGCGTGTGCCCTGCAAACGGCGTGCCCGCGGCCACTCGATCCACCGCCACCATAGACCGGTCTGCAGAGGCCTTCCCAGCCACGCCCGACCCTCGAAAGAGACTGTGCATGCCTCGGTGAAGCTCCCCGAGCAAGGAATCGGACTTTGTCTCGCTGGAGAGGCCAGTCCACAGTCGCCAGACTTCACCCGACCGCCGGTGAACGTAGACCGGGTAAGCCTATGCCCCATTCTTCGATTCCTTGCGCACATAGCCTCTACGCCATCCCGTGGAGCTCATCATGCCATTCAATTGAACCAGATCGCCGTGGTTCAGCCGGAACACCCGCTGCCGATGAGATCACCCGCCTGCGCACGTGGACCGGCCGATTCCGGCCACCACCGCCGTCGAGCCGTACCTCGTTGTGACCGCTAGGACCTCCCGAAGCTAACCCCGCCCCTCGCCGGACCTCTCTCACCGCCGGTAAGCCGCGCCGCCCTTTTCCTTTCCGCGGATACTGTTTGCATAAGGGGAGGGACCTCGGGGAAGAAGAAGAAAAGGCCAGGGGGTTTTGTGCGATGTTAGTGACTCAAGGGAATAATAGCGCAGGGGTAGAAATGAATGGATTGATTTAAAAGGAACCCAGGGTCTTTGGTGCAAAGTAGTTTTCTAGGAAACCTTTTAAAATATTCTGATTTAAATCCAAACAGAATTTGAAAAATTCATAACTTCAGTTTGGTTTACCCAAATTGAGTCAAACCAATTTTGCCAGATCATAAATAATGTAAACTACTCTGGAAAAATATAAAACCCCTAAGTGTTACAAAAAACTTTAAAGTTTTGATTTAAATGATTAACTGGTCAAAAGCTAAAAGAAATAAGGAAAAATAGTTACACTATTTGACTGGGGTTAAGAAAATTTTGAAAGGTACTTAATCAATTCCTAACCTGTTTAAAAATAATAAACCTTTCTGTACACCCCATTAAGATATAATTTGCCATTTAAAACACTTTTTACTTAAAGTTAGAGAAAATATTAAAGGTGGTTTAAATAAAGAACCAGATAGCACCCACATTTTTGTTAGTTTACTTATTCAGTATAGTTTACTAGAAAAATTTATTATACCCTTGTTTAGTACAAAATAAATGAGATACCTTTTATTTTAGGGAAACAAGGAAAACTTAGAAAAACCCTAGAAAAATAACCCCAAGAAGAAAACACCCCAAACCTTGGGATAACTAATATTTTGTTATTATGAACATAGGAAAAATATGAAATCTGTTGTTTGACATTTTTCAAATAACAAGTTAGTTATAAACACCTTTTTGGCATAAAACTTTAGAAATTCACAACTAAATATCCAGTAGGCCTTTTTCTGTGATTTTTAACACAAAGGCCTAATATCACCTATGTATCTGGACAAAAATAAAATTTGGTACAGAAACCTCAATTAAATCATAGCTATAGTGTAAAGTGCCCTTTTAAAACTTATCCTTGTTAATTTTGCACAAATAGTATCTGAATCAGTAACCACCTCAAATTTATAGGACAAATTACAGTAACAACTAGTAACCCACTGTAATTTTTACAGAATTTTTGGAAAAAAGTTAAACCACTGTTGTAGTTCAAACCCACCCTAGAATTCATAAATAGAAAATGAAAAAGGGAAATTAATAGTGGAGATTAATGTCACCCTAACCCAACCAGCAAAACCCCTTTTATTGCCCACTAAAATATCTAAGGGAAATACAATCCACTATGCTTATCCCTAACAAAACCCAAACCTAAATTGATAAGCATACACCACTAAGAGCCACGTATGACCAAGAAACCCTAAGTTACTAAACTAACTTAGTTTTCTTTCACTTTGCATAATGTTTACTAAATCCTGCATAATCATGGCATACATATTCTTATTCATTGCATTCGATAGATTGCAACCTCGCTGACGGAGAGTACGTCCTCGTGCCGGACCAAAGAGTTGCTCAGGAGGTAGCCCCGGATCCAGCACCAGAGCCTGCCCCAGAGGATCTGCCTGCCCCAGCTTTGCAAGGCAAGCCCCGGTTCTATGCATAACCTATTTATTATGCTATTTCACTACACTTAATGATTGTAGGATTGAATGTGCACTTAAGTGTAGGAGTTGTTTGAAACCCTAGTTGCATGATCTCAGGAATCCTTTTGTGATTCATACTAGTATGCTAGGTCGAGTAGCTGCTTTACTAATTAGGGATCTCGGTAGAAGTCGAGTGATTTTTCTAGCACTCGCGCGAGGTCAGGAATATGTTGTACTCACTTTCATATCATAACGAGGTTGAATTGTGGGCAACAATCCATGGGGATTGGTTGTCTACGGGATAAAAATTTGAATAAGGATTATGGTGTGGTACCGTGAGTCAAGCGTTTGAACGTACTAAACATATGCCGAGAATTATGGTAAATCGATAGGCCTAGTACCTGAGTGAACCTGGCAGCAGATTGCCCTCCTCACGCGACCTGAGACGTGGTCTCCCATTCCGGTTATGGTGGGTACAAGTGCGGTCACTGCACGACGGCAGTCGGGGTCATTGAGGCATTGTACGCCAAGACGGTGAGCCCCTCTCTGCTGACGGGGAATCGATGGGGACAGTTGATGTGTGTGGGGACTGAGTGCCTCGCCACGTCGTGTGTTTAGGTTTACCTTGCAAGGATAAAAACTCGATTCGAATCGTCTTCTTCTCGCAGCTAATGAGACTGCTTGATCCATGCTGCTACATTGAGTAACAAGTGGAAATGTGATGATGTGACAAAAGTTGTTGATTGCTAAATGTTTGATACCATGTATGATTAGATAGGTATACATTTAGTCTTAAGAGAGTCACACTAAAACTTGACAAAGCTAAAACTTGATTTACAAACTCAGCTAGTGCTTTTGGCAACCAAACCCCTCAGCCAAACAGCTGCATGTCTAGAGGTAGAGGAGTAGACTCCTCACACCGGGTAAGTCTAGCTGAGTATTAGTATACTCAGCCTTGCTTGTGGCATAATTTTACAGGTTCTCTGGAGGACATGGTTGCTGGAATGACTTGGCCGTCCATCTTGCCACCGGGTTGGACTGTCGAGTGGGACCCTGCCTTGGCTGAGGAGGAGCATGAGGAGTGATGGGATAGGCTTCCCCATCTCTCTGTTTATTTACCGTTAGTTTTATTCCGCTGCACTTCGAACAATGATGACTACTTTTGTTAAAACTCCGATGATGATGTAATATGTTTAATACTCTTTAATGTATGGTTTTATGCTTTATTGTATTTCCTCTGTGACTCACCATCGAGTGAGACTATGGTACTTGATCCTGTCAGTGGCCTTGTCGGACTAGATCCGAGGGATTGACGGGTTATTCCCATTTAAGTGTGGTCTAGCCTCTAAGGCGGAACTTAGGCACTTAAGTTGGAATAATTCGGGCAGTTCCGCCACAGTTGGTATCGGAGCTCGTACCACCACAGAGGAATCAATAAACTATAAATGCCATTCTTTTCCAAAGTAAAACTTGGTAGAAACAAATGTTGGGTAGATCGTAGGATGATCAGGATAGACCTAGGACGTGAAGCCTTAGGATGATAGAGGGGTAGCTAGGTGGCTGATTGAGTAAGCCCTACAGGCTACTATAAGGGATGGGAGTTCTTCCCTATTCCCTTTACATTGATGTGAGGTCGTTCAGGACGAGCATGCATGCATCCTTAATTAAACTAATGGATAATTGGGTAAGAACTTTAATACAAAACGATGACCAACTAAGTACCCCAGTACCATTGTCGTAGTTATAGAGAGGCTGAGTTGTGATCCCTTTTTCTTTTTATAATTCTTTTTCTTTTACTTACGCTTAACCATACACAGATGACTTCTCACGGATCCTCGGACGAAGGGAATGCACAGTCCCACACTGACGGACTTGCACGAGAGGGTTTCCCCCGTATTTTTTGGGAGGTACTTCAGGGAGCTGGTTACACGACGCCTCCCCAGTACGCGGTGCAGTTGTTCGAGAAACACCGAGTGCCCTGCTGTAGGGTGAGGATGACCCTAGAGCCTCATCCCCTGTAGCCAGGCTGGCGTTCGCTGGACTCTGAGTCTTTTGGATACCGGGATGAGGATACTATCGAGGCGATTGCTCTTGACGGACTGACCACCTTCTACGGATTCCACCCCTTGGAGTTGTCCACTCACCCCATTGGATTGTTCCCCACGGAGAAGGAGGACGACCCAATGTGGAAGGACCGAGTGGAGCATGCCAAGGATATCTGGGCTATCTACCCAGGTCAGACTGCTCACTTGACGGTGCGGTGCATTAATGCCCTGTATCGTCTACAAGTGATGCGTGGTGACGCAATGTCCCATCTGATGGCATTGTTGGAGGCGACCAAGATCACTTTGGATAACAGAGAGGAACTTGTGGTTGACTTGTCCACTGAGATGGTGGAAAAGGACTTACAAGTGGAGCAACTGTCAAATGATATCCAAGAGCTTGAGGAGCTAGTGGGAACGAGGGAGAACACCATCGAGGTTCTCGAGGATCAGCTTATCAACACCCGGCAGCAGCTTGCAGAGGCTAACCAGCATCTGGATATGCACCACCAGGAGATCCAGGATATGGAGGCCAACGAGGATGTCGACATCGAGGGAGGAGAGGAGCATGCCTCCAGTTTGGACACTGCTGGCTCAGGGAGACCACCTTCCCCCGAGTCGAGCGTTGCCTCGTTTGCTCACAAGGTCGCAAGGATAGAGTTAGAAGTCTGTGATGGTAGGACTCCTCGAAGCTAGCTTAGCTTTTGCACCCTTGTGGTACTAGGCTAGATAGAGTTGAGTCTTTTGAGTTACTGGTGTAATCATGACAAACTCTTTTGGAAGCATGGTTGATGAATGCTGTCAGTCTTAATTTAAGAAGAAAAGTTTAGACCATGTGGAATCTTTTATAATTATGCAATATATATTGGTTTCACCCTTTTGACTCTTTCACCATGATTGAACCTTGAACCTCAAAAATGTGATATTGAGAATATATATGATTTTTCAGATGGCTGGAAGAGCGCATCGTGGTCAAAATGAGCACGTTCCTCCACCACCGCCACCGCCTCCTACTGTGCAGGAGCTGATGGCTCAGCAAAATGAGATATTGAGACAGCTAGCTCAGCGTCAGCCACCACCTCAGCACTATGGTGGTGGTGATCATCGGCGTCACCCCGCGGTAGCCACTTATCAGGAGTTTCTCAGTACCCAGCCACCATTGTTCACCAGGGCAGAGGACCCACTTGATGCTGATGTATGGCTGAGAGTAGTGGAATCCAAATTCCCGCTACTCCATGGAGTCTGTTCAGAGGTGACTAAGGTCAGGTTCGCCGCCCAGCAGCTTCGCGGACCCGCGCGGACATGGTGGGACCACTTTCTTGCTATGCAGCCAGCTGACCGTGAGGTGGAATGGAGAGAGTTCAAGGCAGCTTTCAGGGGGCACCATATACTAGTAGGCATTATGGACCGAAAGCTCAACGAGTTTCTGGCACTCACTCAGGGAAACCGGACAGTGTTACAGTATGCTCAGGCCTTTAATGACCTGTGCCATTATGCCGGGTATCATGCAGACACGGACGAGAAGAAGAGGGATAGGTTCAGGAGGGGGCTCAGCACTAAGCTCCGTGACCGTCTCAACACAGTCAGGGCCAACAACTATAATGAGTTAGTCAACATGGCCATTTCTCAGGAGGATTGTATCACAGCTCGTCAGGCAGAAAAGAAGAGGAAGACCCCTGTGGCAGGACACTCAGCTCAGCCACAGCGCTTCAGGATTGTGTCTGACACTCAGAACGGAGGACCTCAACAGCAGCAAGGACGTTGGGTGATCCGACCACAGCAGCAGCAGCAGGCACCCAATCGCAACCAATTTCCAGCTCAGAGGAACAATCAACAATAGCAGCAGTACCGCTAGGCCAATGACAACAAGTGTTTCACTTGTGGTAACACCGGGCATTATGCTAAGAATTGCCCCAGAAACCAGCAGAGGCAGGGACAGAATGCCAACCAGAACCAAGGCAAGAGACAGAAGGTGCAAGTGAGGCAAGGCAGATTGAACTTCACCACCATGGCTGACATTCCAGAGGGAGCACCCGTCATGACTGGTATCTTTTCAGTTTTGAATTATCCTGCTATTATTATTTTTGATTCTGGTGCATCACACAGTTTTATCAGTGCCAAATTTAGTGCCAAGTGCCAATTACCTTTTCACCACACCGATGGGGGTATCACAATTTCAACACCAGGAGGCAGGGTTGCCACCTATCAAATCAACAGGCAAGTGCCTATAAAATTGGGTAGTCTTGTGATTAGAACCACCCTTCTCATCTTAGGATTGGATAGCATGGACATCATATTGGGAACTGATTGGTTATCCAGGCATCAGGCAGTATTGGATATGGCAGCAAGGGCCATTGAGATTCACTCCCCTGCTTATGGCGAGACTACTTTATATTTGCCTGATCAGGGTTGTACCCATTCTTGTGCATTCACTCTCATAGAGTCACTGGTTGAAAGAATCCTTGTGGTCTGTGACTACCCAGATGTCTTTCCTGACGAATTGCCAGGGATGCCACCTGATAGAGACATCGAGTTCGCGATTGAATTGCAACCCGGGACTGCTCCTATATCCAAGAGACCCTATAGGATGCCTCCAGCAGAATTGGCAGAATTGAAGAAGCAACTTCAAGAGTTGTTGGACAAAGGGTTCATTCGCCCCAGTACTTCACCGTGGGGATGTCCGGCCTTATTTGTGAAGAAAAAGGATGAGAGTTTGAGAATATGTGTTGATTACCGCCCTCTCAATGCGGTAACCATGAAGAACAAATACCCGCTGCCCCGCATTGATGTTTTGTTTGATCAGTTGGTGGGAGCCAAAGTGTTCTCCAAGATAGACCTTTGCTCGGGCTACCATCAGATCAAGATCCGTGCCAGTGATATTCCCAAGACGTCTTTTTCTACCAGATATGGGCTCTATGAATTCTTGGTGATGTCTTTTGGGCTGACCAATGCCCCGGCTTATTTCATGTACCTGATGAACTCAGTATTCATGCCAGAGCTGGACAAATTCGTGGTCGTTTTCATTGACGATATTCTAGTCTATTCCAAAAATGAAGACGAGCATACTGAGCATCTACACATCGTGCTTCAGCTACTGCGCGATCATCGTCTTTATGCTAAGTTGTCTAAGTGTGAATTCTGGCTAAGGGAAATTAAATTCTTGGGTCACACAATTTCTTAGGATGGGATATCAGATGATCCTGAGAAGGTACAAGAAGTAATGGATTGGAAACCTCCTACCACAGTGAGACAGATTCAAAGTTTTCTGGGATTAGCTGGGTATTATCGACGATTCATTCCGGATTTCTCCAGAATTGCCAAGCCAATGACTGAACTGTTGAAGAAGGGAGTCAAGTATGATTGGAGCCAGAAGTGTGAGGATGCCTTTCATACACTAAGGCAGCACTTGACAACAGCACCAGTGCTAGCTCAACCTGATAACACCAAGCCCTTTGAAGTGTATTGCGATGCTTCCGGTACTGGATTGGGATGTGTCTTAATGCAAGACAACAGAGTAATTGCGTATGCCTCCCGAGCACTTAGACCCCATGAGCATAACTACCCCACACATGATCTGGAATTAGCAGTTGTGGTTCATGCTCTCAAGATATGGAGACATTACCTGATGGGAGCTCACTGTAACATCTACACTGATCATAAGAGTCTCAAATACATTTTCACTCAAGCAGATCTTAATATGAGGTAGAGGAGATGATTAGAGCTAATCAAGGACTATGATTTGGAGGTGCATTACCATCCTGGCAAAGCCAATGTTGTGGCAGATGCCTTGAGCAGAAAGGCCCAGTGCAATTGTATGAGCATGGATGCAAGAGTCACCACCCTGTGTGATGAGTTGTGCAAGCTGAACCTAGAAGTTGTTTCTTCAGGTGCTTTAAATTATATCTCGGTGGAGCCCACATTACAAGAGCAAATAGTCAAGGCACAGATTGAAGACAAGGGTGTTCAGGTCATTAAGGAAATGATCAAGTAGAAAGCAGAAAAATACAAATGCTTCCGGCACGACAGCAAAGGAATCCTATGGTTTGGAGATCGATTGGTTGTTCCCAAGGACCCTGAGCTCAGAAAGAAGATATTGGATGAAGCTCACCTTTCAAAATTCTCCATGCACCCCAGCAGTGACAAGATGTATCGTGATCTCAGATCCTTATACTGGTGGACTAGAATGAAGAGGGAAATTGCCAAGTACATATCCGAATGTGACACCTGCCAGAGAATCAAGGCCAGTCATTTGAAGGTAGCAGGCCCTTTGCAACCCCTTCCCATACCATCTTGGAAATGGGAGGACATTTGCATGGATTTTATCGTGGGATTGCCCAATACCTCCCGGCACCATGATTCCATTTGGGTCATTGTGGACAGATTGACCAAGACAGCTCATTTCTTGCCGGTACACACCACCCACAGGACGGAGAAGTATGCAGAAATCTACATTGACCAGATAGTTCGTTTGCATGGAATACCAAGGACTATAGTATCGGACAGAGGAGCACCATTCGTGGCATGATTTTGGTAGCAATTGCAGGAATCACTTGGGACCCATGTAATAAGAAGCTCAGCATACCATCCTCAATCAGATGGCTAGATAGAAATGGTAAATCAGATTTTGGAAGACATGTTGAGAGCCTGTGTGTTACACTATGGAAAGGATTGGGACAAGTGTCTTTCATTGGCAGAATTCTCCTATAATAACAGCTACCAGTCCAGTTTGAAGATGGCACCTTTTGAAGCCTTATATGGGAGAAGGTGTAGGACCCCGCTGAATTGGTCTCAAGCAGGAGAAAGGGAAATATTTGGACCAGACTTGGTACTTGAAGCAGAGGAAAAGGTCAGAGTTATTAAGAATAACCTAGAAGCTGCCTAGGCCAGGCAAAAGAGCTATCATGACAAGAGAAGGAAGCCCCTGCAGTTTGAAGTGGGAGATCATGTTTATCTTAAGGTGTCCAGAGATTTGGAATCAAGGGCAAGTTAGCTCCTCGCTACATTGGACCCTACGAGATCAAGGAAACTTGTGGACCAGTAGCATATCAATTGAAGTTGCCACCACACATGTCAGCTGTTCATGATGTGTTCCATGTATCTCAGCTGCGGAAATGTGTCCGTTACCCACTGAAGTGCTACCTGAACCAGAAATTGAGATAGAACCAAACTTATCCTATCAAGAGTACCCCGTCAAGGTATTGGATCAGAAGGAGAGATCAACGCGGGGAAGGTCGATCGGAATGTATAAGGTTCAGTGGAGTCACCATTCAGTAGAAGAAGCTACATGGGAGACTGAGGATTTTCTACGCTCTCGCTTCCCTGACTTTCTTCCCAAAGGAGTCGGTACGTAACCCAAAACCCCACCCCCACCTGCCCTTTGAATTCAAATATAAGAAAAACTTAGATGTTAAGGGTAGTGTAAGTTTTGGAAATGACTCAAAAAGGACTTCCTTCTGAAGTCGCAAAGAGGATGACATTCGAAGAGAAGTTAACTAGGGAAACATGGACAAAGGAAGAAGCCACATACCAACACACCTTCATAGCACTCCTCCAAAGGACTCTACCTAAAATCTCGGGACGAGATTCCTTTAAGGGAGGAGGGCTGTAACACCCCAGGTGTTACTTAGGATTTTCACTCAAGACTACACAAGTAAGCCATCATCACATGTGACTTAAGTTGGGAAAAAGTACACCCAAGTTGGAGCTCAAGATCCTTAGTAAGTGCAACCCACCTTAAAAGTCATACCTTGGCTTGTTATGCACATATAATGGGGAGAATTGCCCAAGCCCTAATTCAAACCCCTTTTGGACAAGTGGAGCACTAGAAGTAAGCATGAACAAAAGGGTATGAAAACCACATGATCATGACTTGGGCCAATTATAAAAGATGTAGCACACTTGATACCCCACAAATGATAGTAAGAAAGTGACCCCAAAAAGTATTCAGAAAAACCCCAAAAGATCCACCCAAGGGGTGAGCACAAAGGAAAAATCAGAATTCTCCTAAGTCCAAAACCACCCCCTTTCCAAAGATCAAACATGTTCACCTTGATCCCAAACTTAAAACCAAATGGCCCAATTGACAAAGTGGCACCAAAATACCTCTAGAACACCCTGGAGAAGTTTGAACCAAACCCAAAGTCGTTTGGCACGACTTGGCACAAGTTTTCTCTCGATTTGGATAGCTAGGACAGAGACAACTTCCCACCCCCATATCTCTCTAGCCCGACCACATCTCCCCTTGGAACTCACATGAACTAGGTAGCCCTAGGTGCAGGGAAGAGATCTCTCACAAGTCTTAGGGCAAGATTCGCACGTTTTGGCCGCTCAGCAGAGGGAAGAACACGAGGAGAAGCAAAGAGCCACGTGTTCGACGCGCTGTGAGCTCGCTAGAGCACGCCCGCGCGCGCCCCCGCGTACCCCGCGTCGCGCCAAAGCCAAGCCGGCGCCGTTGCTCGCGCCCGCGCCTATAAAGCCTCCTTAGACATCGACCGTACTCCCCCGCGCATGCTCGACCTCACCGGAGCCAGAGACCACCGGCGTTTGCCCTGCAAACGGCGTGCCCACGGCCACCCGATCCCCCGCCACCGTAGACCGGTCTGCAGAGCCCTTCCCAGCCACGCCCGACCCTCGGAAGAGACCGTGCATGCCTCGGTGAAGCTCCCTGAGCAAGGAATCAGACTTTGTCTCGTCGGAGAGGCCAGTCCACGGTCGCCGGACTTCACCCGACCGCCGATGAACGTAGACCGGGTAAGCCTCTGCCCCATTCTTCGATTCCTTGCGCACATAGCCTCTACGCCATCCCGTGGAGCTCATCGTGCCATTCAATTGAACTAGATCGCCGTGGTTCAGCTGGAACACCCGCCGCCGACGAGATCACCCGCCTGCGCACGTGGATCGGCCGATTCCGGCCACCACCGCCATCGAGCCGTACCTCGCTGTGACCGCCAGGACCTGCCGAAGCCAACCCCGCCCCTCGCCGGACCTCTCTCACCGCCGGTAAGCCGCGCCGCCCTTTTCCTTTCCGCGAGTACTATTTGCATAAGGGGAGGGACCTCGGGGAAGAAGAAGAAAAGGCCAGGGGGTTTTGTGCGCTGTCAGTGACTCAAGGGAATAGTAGCGCAGGGGTAGAAATGAATGGATTGATTTAAAAGAAACCCAGGGTCTTCGGTGCAAAGTAGTTTCCCAGGAAACCTTTTAAAATATTCTGATTTAAATCCAAACAGAATTTGAAAAATTCATAACTTCAGTTTGGTTTACCCAAATCGAGTCAAACCAATTTTTCCAGATCCTAAATAATGTAAACTACTTAGGAAAAATATAAAACCCCTAAGTGTTACAGAAAACTTTAAAGTTTTGATTTAAATGATTAACTGGTCAAAAGCTAAAAGAAATAAGGAAAAATAGTTACACTATTTAACTGGGGATAAGAAAATTTGGAGAGGTACTTAATCAATTCCTAACCTGTTTAAAAATAATAAACTCTTCTGTACACCCCATTAAGATAGGACTTGTCATTTAAAACACTTTTTACTTAAAGTTAAAGAAAATATTAAAGGTGGTTTAAATAAAGAACCAGGGAGCACCCACATTTTTGTTAGTTTACTTATTCAGTATAGTTCACTAGAAAAATTTATTATACCCTTGTTTAGTACAGAATAAATGAGATACCTTTTATTTTAGGGAAATAAGGAAAACTTAGAAAAACCCTAGAAAAATAAACCCAAAAAGAAAATACCCCAAACCTTGGGATAACTAATATTTTCTTATTATAAACATAGGAAAAATATGAAATCTGTTGTTTGACATTTTTCAAATAACAAGTTAGTTATAAACACCTTTTTGGCATAAAACTTTAAAAATTCACAACTAAATATCCAGTAGGCCTTTTTCTGTGATTTTTAACACAAAGGCCTAATATCACCTATAAAACCTGGACAAAAATAAAATTTGGTACAGAAACCTCAATTAAATCATAGCTATAGTGTAAAGTGCCCTTTTAAAACTTATCCTTGTTAATTTTGCACAAGTAGTATCTGAATCAGTAACCACCTCAAATTTATAGGACAAATTACAGTAACAACTAGTAACCCACTGTAATTTTTACAGAATTTTTGGAAAAAGTTAAACCACTGTTGTAGTTCAAACCCACCCTAGAATTCATAAATAGAAAATGAAAAAGGGAAATTAATAGTGGAGATTAATGTCACTCTAACCCAACCAGCAAAACCCCTTTTATTGCCCACTAAAATATCTAAGGGAAATACAATCCACTATGCTTATCCCTAACAAAACCCAAACCTAAATTGATAAGCATACACCACTAAGAGCCACGTATGACCAAGAAACCCTAAGTTACTAAACTAACTTAGTTTTCTTTCACTTAGCATAATGTTTACTAAATCCTGCATAATCATGGCATACATATTCTTATTCATTGCATTCGATAGATTGCAACCTCGCTGATGGAGAGTACGTCCTCGTGCCGGAGCAAGGAGTTGCTCAGGAGGTAGCCCCGGATCCAGCACCAGAGCCTGCCCCAGCATTGGAAGGCAAGCCTCGGTTCTATGCATAACCTATTTATTATGCTATTTTACTACACTTAATGATTGTAGGATTGAATGTGCACTCAAGTGTAGGAGTTGTTTGAAACCCTAGTTGCATGATCTCAGGAATCCTTTTGTGATGGATACTAATATGCTAGGTCGAGTAGCTTCTTTACTAATTAGGGATCTCGGTAGAAGTCGAGTGATTTTTCTAGCACTCGCGCGAGGTCAGGAATTTGTTGTACTCACTTTCATATCATAACGAGGTTGAATTGTGGGCAACAATCCATGGGGATTGGTTGTCTACGGGATAAAAATTTGAATAAGGATTATGGTGAGGTAGCGTGAGTCAAGCGTTTGAACGTACTAAACATATGCTGACAAATATGGTAAATCGGTAAGCCTAGTACCTGAGTGAACCTGGCTGCAGATTGCCCTCCTCACGCGACCTAAGACGTGGTCTCCCATTCCGGTTATGGTGGGTACAAGTGCGGTCACTGCACGACGGCAGTCGGGGTCAGTGAGGCATTGTACGCCAAGGCGGTGAGCCCCTTTCTGCTGACGGGAATCGATGGGGACGGTTGATGTGTGTGGGGACGGAGTGCCTCGCCACGTCGCGTGTTTAGGTTTACCTTGCAAGGATAAAAACTCGATTTGAATCGTCTACTTCTCGTAGCTAATGAGACTGCTTGATCCATGCTGCTACATTGAGTAACAAGTGGAAATGTGATGATGTGACAAAAGTTGTTGATTGCTAAATGTTTGATACCATGTATGATTAGATAGGTATACATTTAGTCTTAAGAGAGTCACACTAAAACTTGACAAAGCTAAAACTTGATTTACAAACTCAGCTAGTGCTTTTGGCAACCAAACCCCTCAGCCAAACAGCTGCATGTCTAGAGGTAGAGGAGTAGACTCCTCACACCGGGTAAGTCTAGCTGAGTATTAGTATACTCAGCCTTGCTTGTGGCATAATTTGACAGGTTCTTTGGAGGACATGGTTGCTGGAGTGACTTGGCCATCCATCTTGCCACCGGGTTGGACTGTCGAGTGGGACCCTGCCTCGGCTGAGGAGGAGCATGAGGAGTGATGGGACAGGCTTCCCCATCTCTCTGTTTATTTACCGTTAGTTTTATTCCGCTGCACTTCGAACAATGATGACTACTTTTGTTAAAACTCCGATGATGATGTAATATGTTTAATACTCTTTAATGTATGGTTTTATGCTTTATTGTATTTGCTCTGTGACTCACCATCGAGTGAGACTGTGGTACTTGATCCTGTCAGTGGCCTCGTCGGACTAGATCCGAGGGATTGACGGGTTATTCCCATTTAAGTGTGGTCTAGCCTTTAAGGCGGGACTTAGGCACTTAAGTTGGAATAATTCGGGCAGTTCCGCCACATTAGCTTTTCCTTTCTTATGTTTGATCACATAGGGAAAAGATTCAATAAATTCGACCCACTTGGCATGCTTATGGTTCAGATTTGTTTGTCTCCTTAGATGTTTCAAAGATTCATGATCAGAATGTATAACAAATTCTTTAGGCCATAAGTAGTGTTTCCATGTTTCCAAAGTTTGAACTAAAGCATATAATTCTTTATCATAAGTGGAATAGTTCAAACTAGGACCATTCAGTTTCTCACTAAAATAAGCAACAGGCTTCCCTTCTTGCAACAAGACACCACCCAAACCAATACCGCTAGCATCACATTCCAATTCAAAAGTCTTATTAAAATCAGGTAATTAGAGAAGGGGTGTATGAGTTAACCTATCCTTCAAAGTCTCAAATGCATCCTCTTGCGCCTTGCCCCATGAAAATGTAGCACCCTTTTTCGTAAGCTCGTGCAGTGGCCCTGCGATGGTGCTAAAATCTTTCACAAATCGACGATAGAACCCAGCAAGCCCGAGAAAGCTTCGGACTTGCGTGACTGTGGTAGGGACTGGCCAACTATGTATTGCCTCCACCTTAGCTTGATCAACTTCAATTCCCTATGGTGTCACAACATAGCCAAGAAAAGAGACACGGTCTGTGCAAAATGTGCACTTGTCAAGGTTACCAAATAAGTGTGCTTCACGTAAAGCATTAAAAATAGCACGTAGATGATTAAGATGATCTACTAGACATTTGCTATAGATCAAGATGTCATCAAAGTAGACGACCACAAATCTTCCAATGAAAGCACGTAAAACCTCATTCATTAATATCATGAAAGTACTAGGTGCATTAGTAAGACCAAAAGGCATGACTAACCACTCGTACAAACCAAACTTGGTTTTAAATGCTGTTTTCCATTCATCGCCTAGCTTCATGCGAATTTGGTGATATCCACTACGTAAGTCAATCTTAGAGAAAATCATTGAGCCACTAAGTTCATCCAGCATATCATCTAACCTAGGGATAGGATGACGATACCTGATGGTAATGTCATTAATTGCTCGACAATCTACACACATGCGCCATGAGCCATCTTTCTTTGGGACTAGTAAAACAGGGACAAAGCAAGGACTAAGGGACTCATGCACATAACCTTTATCGAGCAATTCTTGTACTTGTCGCTGAATCTCCTTGGTTTCTTCTGGGTTCGTCCTGTATGGCGCTCGGTTTGGCAAGGAAGCCCCTGGGATGAGGTCAATCTGATGTTCAATTCCACTTATCGGTGGCAGCCCAGGTGGCACTTCTTTTGGAAATACATCAGCATAGTCCTGCAAAAGATTAGTGATAGTAGAAGGCAAAGTAGATGGTATGTTGTGAAGTGAGAACAAAGCATCCTTGCATATAAACACATAGCAGATTGAATCAACATCGTTTAATTCAAGTAAATCAGATTTGGAAGCAAGGAAACAAGCACTTTTCAGTTGTATTTCATTTTTCCTTACATGAGCAGATTTAGAATTATCACTCTTAGGTTGTACCAATTCCTTTGTAACATCTAGATTTTTATTATGAACAGATTTGTTTTTCTCTTTGCATGCTCTAGCAACTTCATCTTTCAAGATAGCATCGGGGGACATAGGGTGCAAAACAAGCTTCTTCTCATTATGCATAAAAGAGTATTGATTTGTTTTACCATGATGCACGGTGTCCTTATCAAATTGCCATGGTCTACCAAATAACATAGAGCAATCTTGCATGGGTACCACATCACAATCAATATAATCATGGTATGAACCAATTGTAAATTCCACACGGACCATACGTGTTACCTTAAGCTTACCACTGTCGTTGAACCATTGGATGTAGTAGGGGTGTGGATGTGGAAGCATTTTCAGCCCAAGCCTCTCTACCATGGTGGTGCTTGCTAAGTTGTTATAGCTTCCTCCATCAATTATAATACGACAAGATCGTTCCAAAACTACACATTTAGTTTCGAACAGGTTGTGTCGCTGGTTTTGTTTAGCTTTAATAATTTGGGCACTCAAGACACGTCTTACAACCAGGCTCTCATAGTGTTCAGCATATGCAGCCCCAATGTGCTCTACATCATCATTCTCCTTTTCTGCATCTTGGGCAGCAAGCATGGCATATGTATCATTATCTAAATCATTGGCTGCTGAGTACTCACCATTTTCTCTTATAATTATCACACGCTTGCTTGGGTAGTCCCTTCGGATGTGCCCAAACCCTTTACATTGGAGGCACTGGATGTCCTTTGTTCTTCCCGTGGAAGCAATAGAAGATGATTTGGCTGCAGCTTGGGAGGATGCTTTCCCTGTCTCAATAGCACGAGAAGGTGCTGATTTCGATGTTGTTGTGGATGACTGGTTGGAAACATCTCCCTGAAAATCATGGTTAGTGCTAGCAGCACTAGTGCGGGGCTGCCATGATGTATCGCGACCTGCATAAGTATTAGCTCTCACTCGTCGTCCATGCACTTCTCTTTCAGCCTTACAAGCAAAATGGAATAATCGAGTAATGTTATTGTAGTCCTTGTAAGCTAAGATATCTTGAATTTCTCTTGTCAAACCACCCACGAACCTAGACATTGCAGCCTCTTCATTTTCTACCAGACCACATCTTAGCATGCCTATTTGTAATTGTTGGTAGTACTCCTCAACAGATTTGTTACCTTGCCTAAGCTGTTGTAATTTATGTAATAAGTCACGAGCATAATAGGAAGGAACAAAATGACTACGCATGATTCTTTTTAAAGCATTCCAAGTTTGTGGTATGGCAGCTGGGTGTGTAGTTTGGTAATCATGCCAACAAATAGAAGCAAAGTTTGTGAATTCACTAGTAGCAGCTCTAACCTTGTTAACTTCAGAAAATTCATAGCATGCAAATTTTTGATCTACCGATAGTTCCCAAGTTAGATATGCATCAGGATCATATTTTCCATCAAAAGGTGGTATTGAAAATTTAATTCTTCCTAGAGAATCATCATTTTCGCGTACCTCACGTCGTGGAGGTCGACCACCCATGCCATGACGATCGCGTCGTTGGTGTCGTCGATGCCTATTAGATCGGTCATTGTTGGGGACTTGTTCTCAAATGCTATGAATTAAGAACAAGGCAACATAAAATGTTAAATATCAAAGCCCATCGTCCGCTAAAGCATTATTTCCCTGAGGATTTAATGAGCTTCGGACGAAGGTCATAGATGACAAACTACGAAGGTCTTACCTTCGTAGTCAGAAGTAAAATAATGCGAAATAAAATATGAAGCATGAAACGTTAAAGAATATTAAGAATGGATAACATCATTTACTCATTTTATAATATAAACTCAGATATTAAAGTATGATGTTTGGTTACATTTATACCTTTGCCTTGACAAAGAACAATGATTCCAGAGTAATGCGTTAGCAGTTACAGGATTGCATGAACAGTAAAGGAATACTGTTCACTATTTATAGGCACAGGACACAGCCTGTAAGGAATTACAATCATACCCCTTATAAAAGTTTACAACAATGACTCAGACCCTTATGGACTAAAAGGTCATTCCATCTTTAAGTCGGTTCGATCTTTCATCTTCGGATACGCTATGATATGAAGCTTCATGAGTGGTAGCTTCGACATCACGTATAAGTAGCTTTTGCCGAAGTTGTTTCTTCTTGCAGGACCTTCGGCGATGAAGCATGGTCCCAACAGTCATCATGCTCGGTGTCCGCTGAATACTCCATATCATCATCTCTTGCTGTACTAGCAATGGAACCATTACTTTCATTACCACCTTGTTGCCTACCTTCACGCCCAAATTGTTCCATCCTATCTAATCATGTAATAATTGCTGCAAGAGAGGTGTTAGTAGCAGCAAGTGTTTGTTCCAATGTGGTCAATGTGTTGTTGGCAACAATTTGTGCTGTTTCTAATTGACCAATGCGCTCATTGGTTACTTGAACATCTTCGTTGAGAGCATCTGTGTGCAACCTTACTTGACGTTCAAAATGTTGAATGATGCCCGCTGTTCGTGGAGAATGTGGAGGCCGCGCATTTGCATCCTCTTCCATGGTTAGTGCAAAAGAGATACAAAAACAAGTAATGCAGCCTAGTAGTTGCTAGGATGTGGATGGATAAATACTGCCTCACTAGCAAGAAATCAAGCTCTTACAAATTCTCACCACACAATACAGGAGGTGCCGACAAACAGCAAAAACAACAACAACGGTGGCAGCTAGCACAACCTGGTGGTGTTGTAGAAAAATTTGTGGATTTATAGGTAGCTGCAATTTCAATAGTTCCAAGGAATAGCTAGTACCACGTTAGCCACAACAGGTTGAATAAACGTTCCACAATGGTGTTGTGCTGGTCCTAGTCCAAACCGTAATAGAGACATGAGCCGTTACACAAATAGTATCACCAAAAGCTGAGAACAGCAATCTGATTTCTGAAACTATAAAAAGAAGGCACACAAACTGCCTTTTGTTTTGTTGCACTTACAAATTTTATCTACCAAAATTCAGAACTAGTTTTTCTCTCTCTTTTTTTTGCACGTGTCTTTTTTTTGTTTTGCTGATTAGTGTGGCTTTTTTATGCACTCGCTTTTTGCTTTCTCTTCTTTTTGGTTGAATTGCAGTAAGAGGTCTAAACTGGTGATTGAAACAAGGTGGCTGTTGGGGGCCTTCGGCTTCCGAAGGTCCTCAAAAACATGATTTAACAATGTTTCTGGAGTAAAGTACATTAACAGGTATCTTCGGACTCGGATCAGAGCCACGGCATGAAGAAGCACAAAGAACACGAAGGTTGGCGCAGAGCCGAAGCTGTGTGTAGAAGAGCTTCGGGATAGCGGAGGAAAAGGAAACCGACTTAAAGATGAAAAACCAGATTAGACCTCGAAGAATTATCATAGAGTTATTGATAAATGTAAAGGGAATTAATATAATTTTGCATGGGCTGCGACCCGTGCCTATAAATAGGTGAACAGTATCCTCGTACTGTTCACGCTGACTGGGCATTCACTTTTGCGTCACGCCTGTATTCTTTTCCTTCGAACCGAAGGTATACTTGTAATTTATTCTTGTTCAAATAAATAATAAAAAATAAGAAATAGATTAATAATAATGTTTACAATAATTGTGTCACTTTCTATATTTTGTTTAAATGTTTTCCATTTTTTATCATAATCATGAAGGTATGACCTTCATGACCTTCGTCTTAAATTCATTATGTCCGAAAGGAAATAATGATTTGAAAGACGAAGGGTTTTTTGATATTTAACATTTTGTGTTGCCTTGTTCTTGATTCATAGTATTTGAGAACAAGTCTCCAACATTAGCGCCCACCTCCGGTGAACTCACTTCCATTTTTTGAGTCTTGAACACTTTCGGCAAGCATCACCTTCGTCATGCCGCCGAAAAAAGCTTCAGCGACAGGGGCTGGTACTTTACAGCCGCTGGATCCCAATCAGGATGTCCTTTCTCTTAGAGAGGCCCGAAGCCAGAAAAGGAAGGCTGTTAGTCCAACACCTCCGGAGGATGACCTGGATCAGGAGATCCCAAACCTGGAGATCCTTCAGCAACAGGTGCAACGCAAGAAGGAGAAGATGGCTCGTCTAGCTGATCTTCAGAGACAGATAGACGAAGCTTCTGAAGAGGTTCGTCATCTTGTTCAAGATGATCAGAGTCGAAGGCCTCCACGCAGAGAGCTTCATCAGGAAGGCTTCTACAATGAGGATGACTGGTATGAAGATTTCTATCATGGAAACTTTGCTTTTGATGATGCTTCTCCTCTCTCAACAGAATTGCAGGCTACACCATGGCCACAGTCTTACAAGCCACCCCAGCTCCCCATGTATGACGGTCATACAGACCCGAAGCAATTCCTGATGAGCTATGAATCAACCATATCTTCGTATGGTGGCAATACGGCAGTCATGGCAAAATCTTTTGTCATGGCCGTCAAGAGCGTTGCTCAGACTTGGTACTCTTCTCTTCGGCCAGGGACAATCACTTCTTGGCAGAAATTAAAGGTTATGCTGATAACTAGCTTCCAAGGGTTTCAGACGAAGCCAGTCACTGCTCAAGCTTTATTTCAGTGTACCCAGGACCACGAAGAATACCTCCAGGCATACGTCCGAAGATTTCTACGTCTAAGGGCACAGGCGCCAACAGTGCCCAATGAAATTATCATTGAGGCCATGATTAAGGGGCTTCGACCGGGACCTTCAGTGTAGTACTTTGCCAGGAAGCCACCACAAACGTTGGAGAAGCTGCTCCAAAAGATGGACGAATACATTCGAGCTGACAATGATTTCCGCCAAAGAAGGGAGGAAGCATTCAGGTTCTCTGAAATGACCAGGGGCTTCGGAGGAAGATTTCACCCGAGGCACGTTAGTTCAATCCATAACTCTGCTCAAACTGATGATCGAGGGAGTCAACAGCAAAGGCCACAATATTCTTCACAAGCTTCGGGCCAGCAGCAAAGTTCTTTTCGGCCGCCAGCGCCAAGAGGCAGAGGCGCTAGGGGCTTCGGGGGAAGGTTTGGAGATCAGCCAAGAAAAATTTATTGTCTATTCTGTGGTGAAGATAAGGGCCATACCAACAGGATGTGTCATGTTACCATCCAGAAACAGAAGGAGATAGCAGAAGCAGCTGCGCAAGAAAGTCAGCCGAAGCAGGTCATGCGTACTTCTTCGTATCACTCGCCCTATATTCCAGAATATGTAGGCAATCACCCCGCAGCTTCTGCCGCTTCGGCAAGTCAACCCCAAGCATCTTGGCAGCATCCACCACCACCGCTGCCGACTCAGTGAGGACAACAGCTAGAAGGGAGTCAGCATACTCACCTTCAGAGGGATTTCAGAGAAGAGTCCGAAGCTCGCACAGTCAACAGCACTGTGCCAGAGTCGAAGCACATTTATTGATGAATATCCTACTTCAACAGCAGTTCTTTCGCATTCTTACATTCAATATTACCTTTTTGTTAATAAGAAACAATTATGAGGAGTTTAAGTGTTTTTTGTCGTTTTTCGATTTCTTGTAACATTTTCGTCTATTACCATAATAAAAATATGTCTTTCCCATAGGTTTGATTTGCCGAAGCATATAAATTTATGGTGGCATGAAGGGCCTTTGTATTATCAAACATTTGTCCTAACAGGCATAGTACAAATTCCTCGAAACAGTAAAAAGTCGCTCCTAAGGGAACGCAGAGTAAGTTTTCTAAAATTACAGTGAAAAATAAACGCTGATTCCGCTGAAAGTAAAAGGCGAAGAAGCTCCTAAGGGAGGCTTACAGCGAAAAATAAACGCTGATTCCGCTGAAAGTAAAAGGCGAAGAAGCTCCTAAGGGAGGCTTACAGCGAAAAGTCAACGCTGGGATAAAAAGTGTGTATGCTCTATTACAGGGATATGTATCTACGGCACAAATATCATTTTGCATAACATAACATCATCACATCATTCTGCATAACATAAGCATCATACAGCATATTGCATGTGGAACAAGAAGGAGATACGATGTTGGTCTTCGGGAAATATTTTGGAAAAGAGAAAAATCGTGCTAAGGCACAAGACAAATTGAGATGAAGTGTAGCCTCATCCGAAATGCAACACAAAACTTTTTTATAGCTTCGCAAAATATTTCACGAAGCTTGGACATTTTTCATCAGAGAAGTAAGCAAATTCTTGTGATATAGAAAGGATTTTCTTCGCGAAGCATGAAAAGAAGGGAAGGTGTTTTTTTTCGCCGAAGGCTCAAAAAATGGTATGTATGCAAAGTTTCATGCATCGTAAAGAATTAAACTATAAATAGATTATATATTACATTTAAAGTTACAATATATTACACATTTTACGTTTCAAATGTTTCTACAATAGCATTCAATCCTCTTTAAGCACTATCTCTGCAGCTTCATTCAATAGTTGGTTGACAACCTTGTCCATAATGGCTTCGGCCATTTTTCTAATTTCATCGTCCCCCTTCGGGTGGGGGCCCGGAGATGCCTCAGCAGGTTCTGAGGGAAGAAAAGATACGGCTACATTACTATTACAAACCGCGAACAGAGACGGGAATTAAAAATTACAGCATGATAAAAACCACTAATTAATACCTATTTGCCCTTCGGGCTCTGTACTTTTCTCGGCAGCTTCCGCTACTTTTCTAGCATCGTGGATGCCTTTTTCACTCCTTTGAATAATTTCTTGCGCCAATTCTCGACCGCCGTTATCCCAGATATCGGTGAAGAATTTCCCACCGACCATGCTTGCTTCGGGCGAGGGGTCTTTAATGTCTTCAGAGGACAAGGTAGCTTCGGACTGCGCTAAGGATTTTACATGCTCGCAGCCTTTCCTCTCCAAAACAGCAGCAATCCCCCTAGCACTCGAAAAAGCGCAGATATCACCATGGCTATTCAGAATTTCATCGAAGGCCTCTGCTTCGTGATTGATCCATTCCATTGGACCTTCAGGATTGCCTCTTGAAAAATTTTCTTCACTAGAGAATGCGCCAACGCTGGCGAAGCTAGATTTTATCTTTTTGACGCACTCTATGGATTTAACATAACATCTCCTCTGGGATGCACGAAGCTCTTTAACACTTATCTCTAAATGATTGGCCAATTGATCACTAAGCTCTCGTTTTGTTTTTTCAAGTATACGCTCTTCTTTAGCTCTAGCTAGCTGTTTTTGAAGATCTTTAATTTCACGTATTTGAGCTTTGGCCTGGGCCTTTGAGGCAGCTTCGTCCTTTTTTACTTTGTCCACCAATGTAAGCAGAATTTTATCTTTTTTCCAGAGCTTCATTTCTCAGTTTAATAACTTCTGATCGTAGGTTGTTGAATGCAATTTCATAGCTCTCGTCTTCGGCATTCTTCTGTGCTCTCAATGCGTTGCTTAAAATTAAACCCTATATGTAAAAAAAGGGGGGGTTGGTATAAGGATAAAAGAATGAGTTACGAATTATAAAATTTGTAAACATCCAATTCCCATACCTTCAGGCTATTGTACGCAAGACTATCCGCAAGATCCTCCATCGTCATAGCACATAATCCAGCTTCGAGCTTCGGAAACCCCATACTTCTAGACATCTCCCGACAGACGGATAATTCTTTATTGTCTGGGAGGCAGTATAGGAAATCTTCTTCGTTCGTCCCATTGAACACTAGTGCCCCCTTCGGATATTTCAATTCTTTGGCATAGTGATTAGCTTCAAAAACTTCTTCTTCCGATAACTTTTTCCCCGAAGCATGACGCACAATATAATCGTATATTTTGGAAGATGCTTCGGGGACAGCAGTATCAATTTCTTCGACCAAAGTAGGCTCTGACATTTTCATTTCTTCAGTTGCCCTTGCAATTTTTGCTTCTTCTGCTTCCAAAGGTATTACCTTGGTTGGTTCTGAAGGCCCGGTTTCAACTTCAGTCTGTTGCTTCGGAGCCTTAGCAACGGATACTTCAGCAAGCGCCTCAGAAGTTTCAGTAGTCTTCTTTGGGGTTGTGCTTGGAAGTTTAATTATTTCCAAAACATCTAACACATTAACCATTCTTTTTCTTTTTGGGGTCACTGTTGGCCCCTTTTTCATTTTTGCTGCTTCAATTTTTTCTGAAGGACTTAAAATTTCTGATATTTTCGCTCCCTCAGGTGATACTTTTGCTTCTTCCATCTTTTGTGTCGTTGGCGCTTCGGCCAGCTCTTTGGTTTCTGGTAACAGAGTCTTTGGTTCCTCCAATTCTTTTGTTTTTGGCACTTCGGCCAGCTCTTTGGCTCCTGGCGGCGGAGTTGATCCCTTAGCTTCGGGGGCCGAAGACGTTTCGCTGCCGAATTCAGGCACTGTGGCTAGTTCAATGTAACGTGGCCGGTGTGTGAGAACTTTCACCCTTTTTCTCTTCGGCGCTGGCTCGCTAGGAGCAGCTGAAACAGTTTCTTTTGAAGAAGTCGTACCTTTCCTTTTCTGCCCCCGCACTGGATAATGGTAGTCGGGGTACACGAACCCAATTGCATCAAAGACTCGGTTCAGTCTTTTCTTTCTTCGGCCTCCGAAGGCTGCTGACAATGCAGTATCTTCGGCCTTCGAATATATCCCAAGCAATTCATCACTTACAGTTTCAATGCTCTTTAACCAATCATCATCTGGTTCAACGAACTTGTCTCCATACTTGAATGTATACTTCAGCCTGACTAGCCCACCTTCGTCAGTTTCTTTAACAATTTCTTTCGGCATTTCCCAATTATCTGCAAGAGGCCACACTCTGAAGGCAATGTGTTCTTGTATTAAATCCCTTGTCCCAATAAAAGAGCAGACTACGCCGAAGGCCCGTTGGCATTCTTCGGCTGCTTCATCCATTTCTACCTTCGGTTTCCGGAGTCCGAAGCGCTGCCAGATGGGGCACATGATGACATCCTTAATATCCTCTCGAACCTTCAAATCATTTTTTACATAGAACCATTCTTTCATCCATTCTCCGAGCCATCTCTTACGAAAGGTGGACACGGGACAACTTGATCCAGAGCGAGCACCGAAGCTGTAGCAACCAAAGTTGTTATGATATTGCTCTTTACCCCAGGGCTTCGTTTCATATAACAATTCATGTATATTGCAAAAGCTTTTCGCACTTGGCTCTAGACCCTGACTCTTCACAGCCCAGACGAAGATTCCCATTCTTATTATTGCTTCAGGGGTAAGTTGATGAAGGTAAACCTGATATATTTTCAGAACTTCTACCACGAATCTGCTTAAAGGGAATCGTAGCCCAGCTTTTAAAAAGCTTCGGAAGATAACGACTTCATCAGCTTCGGGAGTCGGCACAGTTCTTTCTCCGGCATCTGCTCTCACAATGGACATATCTCGAAAGTATCTACCCTTCATGTTTTCAAGGTGACTTTGCCCAATAGTTGATTTTCCGAAGACTGAATGGCTTGGTCGCCATGGCCGATCTTCGGAATCTTCACCCCCACTGTCTGCATCGTAACTGTCACTATCACCAGTATCTTCAGATAAACCTTCTAAAATCTCCCTTGTAATTTTCTCCGTATTCGTCTTTGCCATTGACTCAAGAAAACCCAGATGCATCTCTTCAGAAAGGCTCAGCTTCATTTCGGCGGCAACCTTCTTCTCCTCAGACATTCCTTCGGAATTCTTGCCTCTCGCTTCCGAAGCTTAAAACTAGGGAGGCAACCAAATATTTGTAGGCAGAAAACTATTTGAGCAGGTAAAACAGATGGCAAGAGAGCGTGCCAAATAAATTGCGGCGAGCCTCTATTTATAAACCCATTATGTCGGAGACTGGAGGGTCCCATTTGCCAATGACTGTTGCTATTCTAGCAGAAGGAAGGTGTTTTTTCGGACCTTCGGCTCATAGCCTTCATCCATTTTGCAATCTGAATTTATCATTCTAACAAATTAATATTGCGAGGGGCTACTGTTGGGGGGCCTTCAGCTTCCGAAGGTCCTCAAAAACATGATTTAACAACGTTTCTGGAGTAAAGTACATTAACAGGTATCTTCGGACTCGGATCAGAGCCACGACATGAAGAAGCACAAAGAACACGAAGGTTGGCGCAGAGCCGAAGCTGTGTGTAGAAGAGCTTCGGGACAGCGGAGGAAAAGGAAACCGACTTAAAGATGAAAAACCAGATTAGACCTCGAAGAAATATCATAGAGTTATTGATAAATGTAAAGGGCATTAATGTAATTTTGCATGGGCTGCGACCCGTGCCTATAAATAGGTGAACAGTATCCCCGTACTGTTCACGCTGACTGGGCATTCACTTTTGTGTCACGCCTGTATTCTTTTCCTTCGAACCGAAGGTATACTTCTAATTTATTCTTGTTCAAATAAATAATAAAAAATAAGAAATAGATTAATAATAATGTTTACAATAATTGTGTCACTTTCTATATTTTGTTTAAATGTTTTCCATTTTTTATCATAATCATGAAGGTATGACCTTCATGACCTTCGTCCTAAATTCATTATGTCCGAAAGGAAATAATGATTTGAAAGACGAAGGGTTTTTTGATATTTAACATTTTGTGTTGCCTTGTTCTTGATTCATAGTATTTGAGAACAAGTCTCCAACAGTGGCGCGAACTCGAAACTCTAGCGGTAAGAAAACTTTAGACCAGCAACTCGACCCAAATGCAGCAACCGTGAATTCAATAAGTCAAAAACTAAGTAGTAAAGCAAAGGCTCAAACTGTTTTTAGGTGAATTTCTGATCTAAATATATCTTTGGGAAAAAGTGGACTGTAGGTAAATAAAACAAGGAAGATTGAGTTCTCTCACCGAGCATCCTGAAATTTGATACCACTTGATAAACCCAACGGGTAGAAGGGTGCCAGATCTTTCAATGAGAGATGATGGAGGTGGAAAACTTGTTGGAGAACGACGTTGGCTGCCCGACTACCACAACCAAGATGGTGTGGTGCCTTGAGCGACAGGTACACCGTCTCCTAATAACTACGATTTGGGGTGGACGTCGACGTTGTGCTATCCGACTACAACAACCACAAGGGTGCTGCGCCTTAGCGATAGTTACACCAGCTCCTGTTGTTGCTGCTCTTGTCGTGCCAAGAACAGCCTTGAACTTGCAAGCAATCGAGAACAAGCAAGAACAAGATAAAATGCAGACGCTCACAGATCTGATAGAGTTGCGGTTCTGTTTCAAGTATCCGAAGGGTCTAGCCGACACACGCGTTTACAAGGAAGTAGCAAAGGCTAAACTTACATCAAACAAAAACCCAAGTTCTTTGGTGGCTGCTAGTTGCTTAAATAGAGTAATAGAAAGGAGTTCTAATGGAGACGAAACTCTCTCGGTAGTTTCTGGACGCCTCGTTTGGTTTCTGTCATTGATTCTTGATGCACATGAAAGTAGACGAAGAGAGCTTTCCAACAAGTAGTTATTTGCACTAAACAACCATGGGAGTGGAAAGTTATGCTCCATTTAATTTGGTGCATGCTGCAGTTATGAAATTGACTTGGATAGAGCAGGAGTTCACTCGGCAGTTTCTAGATGCTTAGTGTCTGATCTCTCGTTGACTTGTGATCCACTAGAAAGTAGACGAAGAGAGCTTTCCAACAAGTGCTTATTTGCTTTAAACAACCTTGGGAGTTGAAAGATATGCCCTCTTAAACATGCACTTGCTGCAGTTACGAAATTATCTCGGGTGCAACAGCTTTTATTGCTTTGTTGTTTTCTCCACTCCAAGATGGTTCACCTCCCAAACACCTGAGCATAATAAAATCGTAGCAAGGCTTTAGTACCTCATTTAAAGAAGAATTAGCTTCAACAGCAAGGAACGAGTTCACCTGATAATTAATTTTACGTGCACGGGCTCGTGTCATTGGTCCTTGATTAGCTACGAATGGTGTAGGGGTCATTGGTGTGGTTGTATCAATAATAGTGATTGCCTCATCAGGTTGGTGTAAGCTGATATCCCTAATTCTAGTTTGCCTCTTCCTGAGGATCATATCGTTGCTTTATCAATCTGACTTAGGAAAGACATGACCGGTCATTTTCTTGAGTTTGACGCCTTTGGTTTGCTCATATCTATCATAGGCATACCAACTTAATCTTATGATTGTTTTCCCTCCGTATCTAATCAGATACTAGTCCTTGACCTTGTAATCTCTGTGGTGGGCATAAAAATATGCTTGGGGCTGAATTAACAGTCTCTAATCGTACTCCCTCATCAACCAATTATTGGTTTTGGCCATATTGTGTTCATTTCATTGGGCCATGATCTATTTGGCTCTCTACTTGTAACCATTCTTATAGGTGGAGTCTCTTTTGTTATTCTCATCCTAGCTTAGTCTATTTGTGCCGCATGAGATTTCTTATTTGTTTTGTTTGGTAATGGCGTTATGATTAAAATTGATGGTGTCGCGACGAAACCGAGGGCCTCCTGTGGGTGATCAACAGATGGTTGTGCTACTTGGCACACGCTGGTACCACGGTTAGTAGTTGTAATCCATTATTAGACTATATCGATATGTCATCACTGCATACTCTAGTTTTACTATGTAAAATTTATTATTGGTGCCAATTCGGTAATGGTGTCACGATTAATGACTTATGGTGCCGCTACGAAACTGAGAGCTCCTTGTGAATGTACACACAAGGTTATGCTGCTTGGCGCATGCCGGTATCGAGGTCTCTAGTCATGATCCATTATGGAATTACACTGATGTGTGATCTTCCGTGGACTCCTCCCTTGAAACAATTTTTGTGTTGTTTGCTGAAACAATCAAACTACCTATGCCATCACTATTGAATTAAAAGAGTATATAACTCTGATGTATTCCTTAAGTGAAGTCCTTATCAGTTTAGAAGTCTTCATAAAAAATTGGAATCTATATGTATCTAATCGTGTGATAAAAATCACCTCTTTCATGTGTGGTCTCTTTCCTCTTAACTTTAGTAGTGACTGCACACATACAAGTTCCCTTTGCATGCTTTGTTGTAAGGATAAAGCCTTGGAACTTTTTAGTGTTGGAAGACAACTGATTAGTTCTCAAAATGGAGATTTGTTTCCTTTGCTGCTGAGATGCAGGAGTTTGTTCATTCGCTCTTATATTTAATCCATGCATTCCCAAACCAAGTCAGTTCATATCGCATGAAGAAACGGATGAATAACCTGACCAAATGGATTTCTACCCAAATCCATGACCTTTTGCTAGCAAATGTGAACTCTCAACCCTTGTGACTGCATTGTGAATAAAGAGGACCTACTCAATGTCATAAGTAGTTCAACGAGTTGGTTTTACTAACTTGTAACTGCATTGTGAATAAAGGTTGAGTTTAGAGATCGTTTTGTCGAGTTGTCTAAACTCACTTTTGTACAACCCCTCTTAATGAAGTGTTTATAAGAATCGAGATTAAGTCAGCCAGTAACCACCTAATCATCACTCTAGTCGCGCCTTGATCGCCTCTCATGTGATTGGGTAGAGTCACACTAGTGCATGATGAGGTTGGTTCATTGTGAAGCCAACATTTGTTGATAACCTTCACTGATGTTTCCTCGAGTCTCCATTATCATCATTGGACTTGGATTTTCTAGCTTAACACAAGTTAACTGTGATGTTATTCGACATTCACACTCGTCTCGTGTGCTATGAACTTACCGTGACCACTTGTTGGTAAACCTCTTTCTGTGTGTTTTACCTAAGAGGTTGCAACTAATTCTGTTTGGGTAAAGTCGCATATCTACCGCTCACCCAACAGACTCAGCTAGTACAGTGCCATCAGAAAAAGCAAACTGCACACATGGAACCTTATGTGTTCTTCTGACAGACATTGCCTTTATGGATGGACGTCTCTAAATTAGCTTACGACGAGACATGCTATGTCCACTAGAGAAACAACCTCTTGAGACACTCATCTTTGCTTGGAACTGTCTTATGATTATCGCTGATATGGACAAGGGTTACATGCTTCTCTACATTTAGAAGTCTTTCGTTCCGAATCTCGGGACAAGATTCTTTTAAGGGGGGAGGGCTATAACACCCCAGGTGTTTATCATCTGCTCGACCACGAGTGCGGACTTTAACACGTGACAGTGGTGGATAAAACGGATGGTAAATTTTAATCATCTTCGTCTATCGTGATTTTAATATCGCATCTGTTTCTGTCTATTTAGACTCCTCCTAAAGTTTTCGCGAATCTTGGAACGTAATTGTTCTGAAAGTTTGCGAGTCCTGTGCCTATTTAAAATTCATCAGTTAAGCGAATACAAATTTGGAGCCTCGATCCACTCTTGCGATTTTTGTCCTTAACAAATTAATTAGAACTCAACGACAAATGTTATTGGTCCGAAACAAACCCGATCGAGTGCGTTGTCCTCAGCAAAGAAATCAATGGTGTTCGGAGGGCAGATACATTTTCGTCTGATTTCAACTAAATCAAACCCCATCTAAATATCAAAGACGATGTTCCTTGGTTTGGTATGTTTGTTTTACACTCTGATCCAACTGCTCGGGTAGCGAGCGGATTTTTGTTTGGTTTCAGATTAATTAAATATGATCTGAACTATCACGATAACGTTTAAATTTGACCCATTAAAAATTTATCGGGTTTCAAATCAAAATAAACCGTGTCACAAGTACCGTCGACCCTTTAGTTATCGCTGAAAATATTAATTTCAAAATATTTGCTGGTGCGGCCGGTGTAACACCCCTTGTGTTACTGTCACTAAAACTTGAGCATAACATCATGAGCACTAGCATATCATATTTTGTTACACTTAGAGTGCATTCACTAGGCAAAAATTTCAAATAAGTTGTATTGGTGTGACTTGTTATGTGTGAAACCCTAGGGTTGGGTACTTAACCCTAAATTAGGATTAGGAGTGACAATAAAGCCCAAGCATGAGAAAACTTCAAAACTCATTAGAAATGATTATAAGATATCATATTTAATGGACTTGGGTAGCACCAAAACCCTAAAGTGTTAAAACCCTAAAAAGACCCCTAGAAAACCCTAAATTGATACCTCTTTCTATGTGTTTTACCTAAGAGGTTGCAACTAATTCTGTTTGGGTAAAGTCGCATATCTACCGCTCACCCAACAGACTCAGCTAGTACAGTGCCATCAGAAAAAGCAAACTGCACTCATGGAACCTTATGTGTTCTTCTGGCAGACATCGCCTTTATGGATGGACGTCTCTAAATTAGCTTACGACGAGACATGCTATGTCCACTAGAGAAACAACCTCTTGAGACACTCATCTTTGCTTGGAACTGTCTTATGATTATCGCTGATATGGACAAGGGTTACATGCTTCTCTACATTTAGAAGTCTTTCGTTCCGAATCTCGGGACAAGATTCTTTTAAGGGGGGAGGGCTGTAACACCCCAGGTGTTTATCATCTGCTCGACCACGAGTGCGGACTTTAACACGTGATAGCGGTGGATAAAACAGATGGTAAATTTTAATCATCTTCATCTATCGTGATTTTAATATCGCATCTTTTTCTATCTATTTAGACTCCTCCTAAAGTTTTTTCGAATCTTGGAACGTAATTGTTCTGAAAGTTTGCGAGTCCTGTGCCTATTTAAAATTCATCAGTTAAGCGAATACAAATTTGGAGCCTCGATCCACTCTTGCGATTTTTGTCCTTAACAAATTAATTAGAACTCAACGACAACGGTTATTGGTCCGAAACAAACCGATCGAGTGCGCTGTCCTCAGCAAAGAAATCAATGGTGTTCGGAGGGCAGATACATTTTCGTCTGATTTCAACTAAATGAAACCCCATCTAAATATCAAAGACGATGTTCCTTGGTTTGGTATGTTTGTTTTACACTCTGATCCAACTGCTCGGGTAGCGAGCGGATTTTTGTTTGGTTTCAGATTAATTAAATATGATCTGAACTATCACGATAACGTTTAAATTTGACCCATTAAAAATTTATCGGGTTTTGAATCAAAATAAACCGTGTCACAAGTACCGTCGACCCTTTAGTTATCGCTGAAAATATTAATTTCAAAATATCTGCTGGTGCGGCCGGTGTAACTGTCACTAAAACTTGAGCATAACATCATGAGCACTAGCATATCATATGTTTGTTACACTTAGAGTGCATTCACTAGGCAAAAATTTCAAATAAGTTGTATTGGTGTGACTTGTTATGTGTGAAACCCTAGGGTTGGGTACTTAACCCTAAATTAGGATTAGGAGAATAAAGCCCAAGCATGAGAAAACTTCAAAACTCATTAGAAATGATCATAAGATATCATATTTAATGGACTTGGGTAGCACCAAAACCCTAAAGTGTTAAAACCCTAAAAAGACCCCTAGAAAACCCTAAATTGATACCTCTTTCTGTGTGTTTTACCTAAGAGGTTGCAACTAATTCTGTTTGGGTAAAGTCGCATATCTACCGCTCACCCAACAGACTCAGCTAGTACAGTGCCATCAGAAAAAAGCAAACTGCACTCATGGAACCTTATGTGTTCTTCTGGCAGACATCGCCTTTATGGATGGACGTCTCTAAATTAGCTTACGACGAGACATGCTATGTCCACTAGAGAAACAACCTCTTGAGACACTCATGTTTGCTTGGAACTGTCTTATGATTATCGCTGATATGGACAAGGGTTACATGCTTCTCTACATTTAGAAGTCTTTCGTTCCGAATCTCGGGACAAGATTCTTTTAAGGGGGGAGGGCTGTAACACCCCAGGTGTTTATCATCTGCTCGACCACGAGTGCGGACTTTAACACGTGATAGCGGTGGATAAAACAGATGGTAAATTGTAATCATCTTCATCTATAGTGATTTTAATATCGCATCTGTTTCTATCTATTTAGACTCCTCCTAAAGTTTTTGCGAATCTTGGAACGTAATTGTTCTGAAAGTTTGCGAGTCCTGTGCCTATTTAAAATTCATCAGTTAAGCGAATACAAATTTGGAGCCTCGATCCACTCTTGCGATTTTTGTCCTTAACAAATTAATTAGAACTCAACGACAACGGTTATTGGTCCGAAACAAACCCGATCGAGTGCGCTGTCCTCAGCAAAGAAATCAATGGTGTTCGGAGGGCAGATACATTTTCGTCTGATTTCAACTAAATCAAACCCCATCTAAATATCAAAGACGATGTTCCTTGGTTTGGTATGTTTGTTTTACACTCTGATCCAACTGCTCGGGTAGCGAGCGGATTTTTGTTTGGTTTCAGATTAATTAAATATGATCTGAACTATCACGATAACGTTTAAATTTGACCCATTAAAAATTTATCGGGTTTCGAATCAAAATAAACCGTGTCACAAGTACCGTCGACCCTTTAGTTATCGCTGAAAATATTAATTTCAAAATATCTGCTGGTGCGGCCGGTGTAACTGTCACTAAAACTTGAGCATAACGTCATGAGCACTAGCATATCATATGTTTGTTACACTTAGAGTGCATTCACTAGGCAAAAATTTCAAATAAGTTGTATTGGTGTGACTTGTTATGTGTGAAACCCTAGGGTTGGGTACTTAACCCTAAATTAGGATTAGGAGAATAAAGCCCAAGCATGAGAAAACTTCAAAACTCATTAGAAATGATCATAAGATATCATATTTAATGGACTTGGGTAGCACCAAAACCCTAAAGTGTTAAAACCCTAAAAAGACCCCTAGAAAACCCTAAATTGATACCTCTTTCTGTGTGTTTTACCTAAGAGGTTGCAACTAATTCTGTTTGGGTAAAGTCGCATATCTACCGCTCACCCAACAGACTCAGCTAGTACAGTGCCATCAGAAAAAGCAAACTGCACTCATGGAACCTTATGTGTTCTTCTGGCAGACATCGCCTTTATGGATGGACGTCTCTAAATTAGCTTACGACGAGACATGCTATGTCCACTAGAGAAACAACCTCTTGAGACACTCATCTTTGCTTGGAACTGTCTTATGATTATCGCTGATATGGACAAGGGTTACATGCTTCTCTACATTTAGAAGTCTTTCGTTCCGAATCTCGGGACAAGATTCTTTTAAGGGGGGAGGGCTGTAACACCCCAGGTGTTTATCATCTGCTCGACCACGAGTGCGGACTTTAACACGTGATAGCGGTGGATAAAACGGATGGTAAATTTTAATCATCTTCGTCTATCGTGATTTTAATATCGCATCTGTTTCTGTCTATTTAGACTCCTCCTAAAATTTTCGCGAATCTCGGAACGTAATTGTTCTAAAAGTTTGCGAGTCCTGTGCCTATTTAAAATTCATCAGTTAAGCGGATACAAATTTGGAGCCTCGATCCACTCTTGCGATTTTTGTCCTTAACAAATTAATTAGAACTCAACGACAACGGTTATTGGTCCGAAACAAACCCGATCGAGTGTGCTATCCTCAGCAAAGAAATCAATGGTGTTCGGAGGGCAGATACATTTTCGTCTGATTTCAACTAAATCAAACCCCATCTAAATATCAAAGACGATGTTCCTTGGTTTGGTATGTTTGTTTTACACTTTGATCCAACTACTCGGGTAGCGAGCGGATTTTTGTTTGGTTTCAGATTAATTAAATATGATCTGAACTATCACGATAACGTTTAAATTTGACCCATTAAAAATTTATCGGGTTTCGAATCAAAATAAACTGTGTCACAAGTACCGTCGACCCTTTAGTTATCGCTGAAAATAGTAATTTCAAAATATCTGCTGGTGCGGCCGGTGTAACACCCCTTGTGTTACTGTCACTAAAACTTGAGCATAACATCATGAGCATTAGCATATCATATGTTCGTTACACTTAGAGTGCATTCACTAGGCAAAAATTTCAAATAAGTTGTATTGGTGTGACTTGTTATGTGTGAAACCCTAGGGTAGGGTACTTAACCCTAAACTAGGATTAGGAGTGACAAAAAGCCCAAGCATGAGAAAACTTCAAAACTCATTAGAAATGATCATAAGATATCATATTTAATGGACTTGGGTAGCACCAAAACCCTAAAGTGTTAAAACCCTAAAAAGACCCCTAGAAAACTCTAAATTGAAACCCTAGGGGGTTATGTCTAAATTTTGTACACTTTTTGGACCAAAGTGTAAAAACCAAGATATTAGGGCACCTCAAATCATATGTTTCACACATTTGAGGATTTGCAAATCAAACCATGAGATTTGGGCTTATTTGCAAAAAGTCATTCTATACCTCTCATGTGACTAAGTCCAAAATCAGTTGAATAGGGATGAATTTGGAGCTCTGTATTTCTAAAAATATAAGGGATTTGCCTAGGGTCAACACATCAAACTTGTAGAGCTATTGTAGGATTACAACTTTGCTTAAGTGATTAAGCATTCTTGACATACAAAAAGTGGAGATAACTAGCCCTAAAGTCTAGCTGTCAGACCACCCTGAGACTGAATACTTACTGGCAGTTAGTTCTGAGGAACTTTGGGCTCGATTCTTGCTCAAGGGGATAAGCAAATGAGCAAGATCCCTATAGCAGAATTGTAACTGGTATATAGAGCTACAAGTTTGTTACAGATGGATTAGCAAATTCTCACACAAAAATCCAAGATCTTGGCACTGCAATTCTGGCTGTCAGGCGCTCTGAATAAGGAATCTGATGGTACAGTGCTATACAAATATCCAGTGAGCCGTGCACCCGGATTCGTGCCAGACGCTGTGATTCGTGCCCAGCGCAAGTGGATAACAGATAGGAGTAAAAATCTTGGCGCTCGGATTAGTTCGAGCTCGCTCACCGTTGTGCCCGCCGTACCCACTTGAACCGTGGCTGGCTGGAATCATCCTCACCGGCGTTAGCCGCTTAACGATCGTGCGCCACACGTCTTGGAAGTCTAGCACGTCGCAATGAACTGGTGTTGCAAGCGTGTCCATCGCCTGAGAACTTGCCACGGTGAAAGCCATGAATTCCTTGCGCCAGTAACCTCCCCTCTCCCCGGTCGCCAGCGCTTCTCCTCCAAATTGAGCTCCACCGCCGTTGAGTGCTATAAATTGAAGCCTCAGGGAACTCCGCTAGGTAATTACGCGTCCAACGCACCAGCACTTGCCTCCAATTGTCCACAAGAGTCGCCTAATTGCCCATTCCCCCAAATCGGTCTAAATACCGCCGCGTGAGCACCTCGCCATGGCCAGCGTGCTACAGGTTCGTTCATGTCCTCTGCTCTCTTGTTTCAGTACCCTTATGTGCCCTTGATGCTTCTCGACCCGACCGATTAAGCTAGAACCCATTAGATCACCGGGAACACTTTGAATTGTCCCCGGATTGCACGGTCACCGTGAGCAGAGAGGTTGGGAGCTCGAACCGTGCAATTGATCGAGGGGAAACGATTGTTAGATGTTGAATTAGGTATCAACCAAGTTAGAGCACCGGCCTTTGCGTGTCTTGGCCAGTACAGGCTCGCCGGAGCTTGGTCTGCCGCCATTCTGCATTGAGAACTTGGCGCGGTGAAGAAATAGAAATAGGAGGGGTATTCCGTAAATGTCAGTGAAACGCAGGAATAGAGCCACGACCCCTTTTCAAGTTATTCAAATCGCCAAGGTCTTCTGCGCAAAAGTGACAACGCGGGCGCGGGCGGGCGCGTGTTCTCCCTTCTGCAGGCCGACTTGGGCTAAACTAAGCCCAACACTGTTCATTAGTTTCTCTTTTTCTTTTTCTACCAGGATTAGAGAATTCATAGAAAATTGTAGAAAAATGCTAAAAATATGAGATCAATTTTGTTAGGCTCCTAAATTTCTATAGTATTTAATAAAAATAGTTTTATGATTTTTAGTACAAACAAGGAATTATATAATATTTAAAAGGGCTTAAACCTATACCTCTGGAATTTTAGAAATTATTTAGTAACTCCAAAAATTACCAAACTTTTTGGAGAAGCTTTAAATGATATTTAGAAACCTTGGGTTAAGTTAGACATGATTTGAAAAATGTTTGATACCTAAACCCCAAAACCTTAAACTTCTAAGTAGTGCCTACCCTATGAACTAAAATACTGACTCCACAAACCCTAGTTTTCTCGAGTACCATGAAGGAAAATTGTATTCAAGAACTAATATGATGTACCTTTATTATTGCGTTTTCATAAGCATCACATGAGCATTCAGGGTTATATATGATATATATAGAGAACGAAGAAGAAGTAGTGGTTGAAGAAGAAGAAGTTGCACCACCACCACATGAAGACCCACCTGCCGGGAACTGCTTTTATTTCGATATTTGTGGAGCAGAGCCCGACTCTCCTATAACACAAGGCAAGCCTCGGTGCATTTGCCACCTCCTTGCTATTTTAAAATCTTTCTCACTTGCTTGATGCATTAGGTGATAGGAGTTGTGTGCTAAACAATTGATGCATTTCCTTCCTTGGAAGTTTGATTACCTTTCCTTGATCACCTGTTTTATGAAAAGGTTTTTCTAATGCTTAGTCTTGCTCTAGACAAACAAAATGTTTTGTTTTGACAAAAGATGATGCTTCAAGTGGGATGGGATGTTTTAAAAAAATAAAACTTGATGGTGGATCCATCATGGCCATGATGGGTTCAACATCGGAAAATATGTACCTCTGTCAGGTACCAAACTTTGGGATGAAATGATAAAGCTGAACCGGGCGGGTGACTTGCACGAGAAGAGAGTCTCAGTGTAGTGTCTCCGTCTAAGTCGATTAAGGACCTTGTCGATGTAGGCTTCATGATTGAGGACCTTTTAACTGGTCACATGCCTCATCATGGGTAAGCTTTGCCTCGGGCAGACTAATACCAGAATAAGACAACATGCAATGGGAGTGCAGAGATGGCGAGAGTAGTGTGTACCCTCCGTGGCAAGAGGCTGGACGGTGATGTATCTGTAACACCCCAGGTGTTACCCAGGGTGTCCACCCAGGGCTACACCATTTAAACCTACTATCACATGTGGGTTAGTTTGAGCAAAGTACATCAAACTTAGAATTCAAGGTCCTAAGCAAGTGCAACCCATCTTGGATATCATACCCTAACTTATCATGCACATCTAAAGGGGAGAATTGCCCAAAACCCTAAAGCAAACCCCTTTGGACAACGGGAACCCTAGATGTAAGTATGACCAAAAGGTCATGAAAACCTTATGATCATGGCCTGGGCCAAATATAAAAGTTGTAGTACACTTAATAACCTACAAATAATAGTAAGAAAGTAACCCCAAAAAGATTTCAGAAAAGCCCCAAAAGGTTCACCAAAGGTTTGAGCACAAAAGAAAAATCAGAAATTGCCTAAGTCCAAAACTAACCTTTGGCCAAAGATCACACATGTTCACCCTCATTCAAACTTCAAAACACTTCGACCCAATTGACAAAGTGGCGCCAAATTAACCCTAGAATACCCTGGAGAAAGTTGACACCTACCCTAAGACGTTTGACACGACTTGGCACCAATTTTGTCTCGGTTTGGACATCTCTGACATAGCCGACTTCCCACCCCCATATCTCTCTAACCCGACCACATCTACCCTTGGAACTCACATGAACTAGGTAGCTCTAGGTGCAGGGAAGAGATCTCTCACAGGCTCTAGGGCAAGATTCGTACATTTTGGCCGCTCAGCAGAGGGAAGAACACGGGCAGAAGCAAAGAGCCACGTGTTCGACGCGCTCTGAGCTCGCCAGAGCACGCCCGCGCGCGCCCCCGCGTGCCCCGCGTCGCGCCAAACCCAAGCCGGCGCCATGGCTCGCGCCCGCGCCTATAAAGCCCCCAGGGACTTCGACCGTACCCCTCCTCACGCGCTCGACCTCACCGGAGCCCAAACCCACCGGCGTTTGCCCGTGCACGACGTGTCTGCGGCCGCCCGATCCCCCTGCCACCGTAGACCGGCCAACAGAACCCTTCCCAACCCCGTCTGACCCTCGGAGAAGACTGAGCACACCTCGGTGAAGCTCCCCGAGCGAGGAATCGGAGTTTGCTTCGCTGGAGAGGCCAGTGCACGGTCGCCGGACTCCACCCGACCGCCGGCGAGCGTAGACCGGGTAATCCTCTGCTCCATTGTTCGATTCCTTGTGCACACAGCCTCTACGTCACCCCGTGAAGCTCACTGTGCCATTGGATTGAACTAGGTAGTCGTGGTTTGGCCGGCACACCCGCCACCGATGAGAGCACCCGCCTACGCATGTGGACCGGGCGATTCCGGCCACCCCCGTCGTCGAGCCGTACACCGTTGTGACCGCTAGGACCTCCCGGAGCCAACCCCGCCCCTCGCCGGACCTCTCTCACCGCCGGTAAGCCGTGCCGCCCTTTTCTTTCTTGCGGGTACTGTTTAGACCTAGGGAGGGACCGTGGGGGAGAAGAAGAGAAAGCTAGGGGATTTTGCGCATTGTCAGTGACTCAGATAAATAGTAGCGCGGGGGTATAACTGAGAGTGTTAGTTTGGAAATAACCCAAGGACCTCGGTGCAAAGTGGTTTTCCAGGAAACCTTTTATTAAATCTGATTTAAAATTTAAACAGAACTTGAATACTTCATATCTTCTGTTTTATTCATCCAAATTGAGTCAAACCAATTTTGTCAGATCTTAAATAATATAAACTACTTAAGAAAAATATAAAACCCCTATGTGCTACAGAAAACTTTAGGGTTCTGATTTAAATACTGATTTGGCCAAAAGCTAAATATTGGGGAGAAAAATAGTTGCACTACTTAACTGAGGTTAAGAAAATTTGGAGAAGTACATTACCACCTACTGACCTATTTAAAAATGATAAATCTCTCTGTCCACCCCATTAAGGTAGAGTTTGCCATGTATTTTACATTGTGCTTAAGGTTAAAGAAAATAGGAAAGGTAAATTAAATAAAGAATCAGGGAGCCCCCATATTTTTGTTAGTCTACTTATTTAATATAGTTCACTAGAAAAATTTATTATACTCTGGTTTAGTATAAAATAAATAAGATACCTTTTATTTTAAGAAAACAAGGAAAACTTAGAAAAACCCTACAAAAATAACCCCAAGGTGAAAACACCCCAACCCTTGGGATGGTTAATGTTTTGTTATGAAGAACATAGGAAAAACATGAAACCTGTTGTTTGACATTTTTCAAATAACAAGGTAGTGGAAAGTACCTTTGTGGCATTAAACTTTGGAAAATCACGACTAAATAACCATCCCTTAGCTTTCTGTGATTTTTGACACAGAAGCTTGTTCTTATTATTAGATGCCAACAAAAATAACCCTTAGGACAAAACCCACCCCTAGTTAAGAGTTGTAGTGCAAAGTGGCCCATTTACACAACTTTTGTTATTTTTGTCTAAAGCATAGCCTTTTATTTTGAACCTCAAATTCCTAGAACAGGATATATTGACCAATGGCAAGCCACTGTAATTTTTACAGAATTTTTGGAAAAAAAAATTAATTCACTGTTATAGTTCAAACCTACACTAGAATTCATAAATAGAAAATAAAGAAAGGGAAAATGAATAATGGAAATTAGTGTCATCCTAAAACCCTTTGTAAATTGTCCACTGAAATATATAAAGGAAATACCAATCCACTATGCTTATCCTTAACAAAACCTAAACATAGAGTGATAAGCATAAACCACTAGAAGCCACGTATGACCAAGAAACCCTAAGTTGCCAACTAACTTAGTTTTTCTTCCTTTAGCATAATGTTATTAAATCCTGCATAATCATGACATACATATTCATTGCATTTTGATAGACTGTAACCTCGCTGACGGAGAGTACGTCCTCGTGCCGGAGCAAGGAGCTGCTCAGGAGGTAGCCCCGGATCTAGCACCAGAGCCTGCACCAGAGGATCTGCCTGCCACTGCTTTGGAAGGCAAGCCCCGGTTTATGCATAACCTGTTATTTATGCTATTTTACTATACCTAATGATTGTAGGATTGAATGTGCACTTAGTTGTAGGAGTTGTTTGAAACCCTAGTTGCATCATCTCAGGAATCCTATTGAGATGAATACTCGTATGCTAGGTCGAGGAGCTGCTTTATTAATTAGGATCTCGGTAGAAGTCGAGTGATTTTTCTAGCACTCGCGCGAGGTCAGGAATCGGTTGTACCCACTTTCATATCATAATGATGCGAGTCTGTGGACAACAATCCACGGGGATTGGTTGTATACGAGATGGAAAATTGGAATAAGGATTAACGTGCGGATACCTGTGTCAAGCGTTTGAACGTACTAAGCACATGTCGAGAAATATGGTAAATCGGTAAGCCTAGTACCTGATTGAACCTGGCAGTAGACTTTGCCCCTCACGTGACCTGAGACGTGGTCTCCCATTCCGGTTATGGTGGGTACAAGTGCGGTCACTGCACGACGGCAGTCGGGGTCAGTGAGGCATTGTACGCCAAGGCGGTGAGCCCTGATCTGCTGACGGGGAATCGATGGGGACGGTTGATGTGTGTGGGGACGGAGTGCCCCTACATGTCGTGTGTTTAGGTTTACCTTGCAAGGATAAAAACTCGATTCGAATCGTCTGCTTCTTGCAGCTAATGAGACTGCTTGATCCATTGTACTGCATTGAGTAACAAGTGGAAATATGATGAGTTGATACAAGATGTTGATTGCTAATAATGTTTGCTACTATGTATGAGTAGATAGTACATATTTAGCATTAAGAGAGTCACACTTAAACTTGACAAAGCTAAAACATGTTTTAGAAACCTAGCTAGTGCTTTTGGCAACCAAACCCCACAGCCAAACAGCTGCATGTCTAGAGGTAGAGGAGTAGACTCCTCACACCGGGTAAGTCTAGCTGAGTATACTTCTTGTGGCATAATTTTACAGGTTGTTTCGAGGACATGGTTGCTGGAGTGACTTGGCCGTCCATCTTGCCACCGGGTTGGACTGTCGAGTGGGACCCGGCCTCGGCTGAGGAGGAGCATGAGGAGTGATGGGACAGGCTTCCCCATCCCTCCATTTATCTATCGTTAGTTTTATTCCGCTGCACTTCAAACAATGATGACTACTTTTGCAAAACTCCGATGGTGATGTAATAATTTAATACTCCTTAATGTATGGTTTTATGCTTTATTGTATTTGCTCTGTGACTCACCATCGAGTGAGATTATGGTACTTGATCCTGTCAGTGGCCTCGTTGGACTAGATCCGAGGGATTGACGGGTTATTCCCATTTAAGTGTGGTCTTGCCTCTAAGGCGGGACTTAGGCACTTAAGTCGGAATAATTCGGGCAGTTCCGCCACAGCATCTGTGCTCTCGGTTGGTGTGAACCTGATCTGGTCTTAAGAACCCCAGTGGCGAGTTGACATATGCAAGGGTTAAGTGCTACATATGTCGTGTGATTGGAGATCCCCAGCTGGGTATAAATCGATTCGGATCACCGTTACTTCTCGGACATGAAGACTTGGTCACTGCCCTGCACGTAGCATTCCAGTGAACAAGAATGGTTGATAAAAAGATGGCTAGTATAGGCCAAGTGCTTGAACTAGGGTAGAAAGAACTCTAGATTCAGGTAATGACTTAACTTGCTAATAAAACTGGATTTTTAAGGATCCACTATTAGTAAGCATTTTTGCAAACAGAGTCTTGATTCTTGATTAAGCCTTACCTTGACTCCCTCAAGCCAGCATATCCTTGAGAGTCTTTTATTTTGACGGGTAAGACTTGCGAAAGTACACTTCGTACTCAGGGTTTTCGAACCCATGTTGTTGTAGGTGAGGAAGCAGCAAACTTTTGTTGCTTTTGCTCTAAGGTGGTGCCAAAGGAAGAAGCTCAAGAGTGAAGTCCCGGGAGGATGGTGTCCTCCTTTTAAAAACTATATACTTTTAAGCAGTTTTTGCCTCCCGAGTTTTTATTAATAATATTTCTGCACTGATATACTACTGGCTTGTAATAATAACACTCTTTCTTCTATATCTTATGAATGTAAATTAAGTTATTGTAATTGCTTTTGCTTATTCATTCCTCTGATGTGTTGTAATATCTGCGTGACGGGTGAAACGCTCTTGGGAAAGGCAAGGAATATAGATACCGAGCTTATCAAGTGATTAGAAGCATCTACAGGGTTGCCCCAGGTCCGCTGGACAAGGACAACTATAGGTGGGCCTAATGACTTGGAAGGTTCTGTCACAGCTGGTATCGGAGCGAAGCCCATCTCTTCAGATATTATAAGGCATTTCAAAAAGAATTTTCAAATCCTTATCCAAGAAAATTTCTTTCAATCTCACCTTGCCACTTTCTGAGTACTTCTTGTATAAGACCAGGTAACAGAGTGCAATATATAGGAGGTTGTGAATCAATGAAAGTTGATTCCATAATTATGCATGCATCATGTGTAAAAACTATACTAATGAAGTTTTCCCCTTATGGAGATATGCCACCACGCACAAGGAAAACCGCACGTATGTCCACTGGACCGATTGGCGTACCTCGGCATCAGCTGGCTCCAAGGCATGAAGAGAGCAGCAGCGGCAGTAACGACCCCATCGGAGACCTAGAAGCCCAAGTGGAGCAGCTTCGGATAGAGCTACGTCACAGAAACAGGGTGTGGGTAGAAGATGTTCAGCATATAAATGAGTTAAGAGCTGACATCAGACATCTGCAAGACGAGCTTGCTGAACGGGATTTGGCAATCGACTGGGCTATCAATTCACGTTCCATTGCTTGGGACCGGGAAGCCAAAGCTCGCGCTCGCGTGGCCGAGCTTAGTGCGGCCGTTGACAACTTGCAGGTGTATTGCAATACATTACATGAGGAAGTCCATGTACTGTATTCGCGACTGCACCCAGACGTACCTGCCAACCCTGTTGGAATGGGAGCCGGACCCTCTAGAATAGCAGGTGAAGGACTTGGTGGGGAATTGGACCTTTTTAAACCCCCTCCTTCTATGAACCTGGCTGACGAATGGTCCCCTACAACAGACAGTGACGCAACAAAGGACGATAAAAACAAGAGTAGTATAGTTTAGATCTAATGCTAATGTAAAATAGGCAATAAAGTCATGTACATATGAGTCTGTATCATTACATCTTGGTAATGTAAAATGATGGTATGTATCAGCATGTTATATTTTCCCAAAAATTTCTTTGCCTCAGATGCCATCCAGGACTCGTGCACATGACGGTGACGGTACTTCCCGTGGTAGGGAATACACGCCCAATCCACCACCTATACCGCGAACGTTGGCCGAGGCTATCGCTGCCTTGGTCAATGCGACCACTGACAATACCCGCTTTCTTCGTGAAATGGTGGGAAACCAATTCCAGCAACAAGGCGAAAGGGCTTATCCGAAGGGACCACATGAGACTTCATACCTGGACTTCTCTGAAACCTGTCCCCCACTCTTCGTTAAAGCCAAAGGCCCTCTTGAAGCCGACGAATGGGTACGGGTTATAGAGCAGAAATTTGGACTCATCCGCTGCACCGAAACCTAGAAGCCGCTATTCGCTGCTCAATAGTTAAGAGGCCCTGCCAGTATTTGGTGGGGAAATTATGTGGCCATTCAACCTGCCGGACATCAGGTCACGTGGGATGAATTTAAATTAGCGTTTCGTGAGCACTATATTCCAGAAGGAGTGCTGCACATGAAACAGGAGGAATTCATGTGACTCAAGCAAGGGGGAGATACTGTTATGCAGTATCTCAACAAATTTAATCATTTATCCCAGTATGCAATTGATCAAGTTAATACTAACCTGAAAAAGAGGAATTGATTCATGAGAGGCCTCAATGACCGGCTTCAAAGAAAGATGGCCACCTGCCTAGATCTCTCCTACAGCAGGGCTATCAGCACAGCGCTGGCAGTAGAAGCAAAGAACACAGGCCTAGGAAAATCGAAGGGATTCAGAGGTGACAGGTCCAATCAGGGGCCTGAAAAGCGACCAGGTTGGTAATCCGACCTTTCAATCAAAACCGTTCTTCACCTCGTCCACCCTCCTACCCATTTAAGCAGCATGTCTTCATTCGCCCGGCCACTACCCCCACTTCAACAAATCAGCCGAGTGCCCCTGGTACTCGTTTCCCCTCCCTCCCTAGTTCCTCAACTGGCTGCTTCAATTGTGGGAAGTCTGGACATTTTATCAAAGACTGCCCATATCCGAGGCAGAACAAATCCAACAACCAGCAGAACTCAGGGAGTTCAAATCAAGGCAAGGGAAGCACGACAAATAATGCAGCGGGCAAGAATATAAAGAAGACTGGGCGAATATACTACACACAAGTGGCCACTACACCGAACATTACACGACGGTTGATCTTTAGCGAACCTTATTTGGGCCGACGGTTGGTCGCTAAAAGTTATGGACCGACGGTTGGTCGCTAAATGCGTTTATAGCGACGGTCTGTGGGTCGCTAAAAGTCTAGAAATTTAGCGACTTATGGGCGGTCGCTATAGAGGTAAGTGTGTGACTGATGGTGGGTCGCTATAGAGGTACATGATTTTTGTGTTTCTTATTTACTCACCAAAGCCCATCTAAAGGCCTGCTAAACAAACAAACGAAACCCTATTCCACGCGCGCAGCAGCCGTCACTTCTCCCATGGCCACCCCCTCCCTCAGCCGTGGCGGGTGCCGCCGCCACTGCCCACTGCTCACTCAGTCGTCCGCCCTAGCCGCTAGGTCAGCCGTCCGCCCGTCGCATGTACAGCGCCGCCACTCACCGCAGGCACATCGACACAACGCCTTCGACCAAATCCAACGGCTTCACGGCGCCACGGCCTCCAGGCTCCACGCACGGGCACAACATCCATGGGACCACGCACGGGCACGACTTCCAGGCTTCAACGGATTCCCGTCCCCGGTCACTGCACGACTTCAACGGAATCCAGCCCGCCACTGCGCCACGCCTCCGGCCAAATCCAGTGGCGCCTCTGCACGGCGCCACGGCCTCCAGGCTTCCATGCACGGGCAGCATGGCTTCCAGGCTTCGCAGGTACAGTTCCTAGCCCTCCACGACTCCACGGCCTCCACGGAATCAACGCACAGCCTCCACGGCTCCACGCACCAAGGCATGACCTCCACAGACCACAGCCACAACTCGGCCTCCACAGCTCGGCTTCCACGCACATCAAATTTGTATTGCCTAGTGAAGGTGAAGCTATGATCTGCTCTAAGGTCCTTCAGTGCATCGTGTTGTCTTGTATGGCATAAATTATGACATCAATCCCTGTCTTACAGCATTTCATTCATGCTTATAACTTTAGTTAACACCAAAGACTAGACCAAACAACTTCTCTTCAGCTTATTGAATTTGTAAAGTAAGACGGTGCTCGTCTAATAATCTCCTCTCAGTAATGCTTTTGTGATGTAGTTGATTGCAACTATCTGGCTATGGTTTTAGTTTAAATACTTGCAGAATTCTTCTATTAATCTATTTCATGGTGATATAAGTTAATCACAGTTTAATTCTTGATTGTCAATGGATTAATAATGCACTTAAGGAACACTAGTCTACCAATGAGATGCCAGTGAATCATATATTATGATTATTTTCATTTTTCTATAACTGCATTCAACTTGCCTATAGCCCTATACAAGTTGTAAAGTCAAGATCTATTTATATAATTGAAGCATGTGTGTGCACTGTATTTCTTTCAAAGATCAGGTTAACTGTTCATTATTGATGGTTCAAAACTTCAAAGCGATGACATCAATAACATCTCCTTTATTATATACTTATAATCTTTCTTATGCTGGATAGATGAGGAAGACAGGAGTAACATTCCTACAGTTACTATTCAGATATTGATCGAACCATGAAGAAGTTAACTGGGTTTTAGAATATCTGAAGTACCAACCATGAAGATAGGAGTAACACTTCCAAGGTCTCGCTCGCCCTCGATCCGATTCGGAGCCTTTTTCTAGTACCGCTGGACGCGTGTTTTTTTGTTGATCGGAGCTGTGGGGGATCTATGAGGTGTTTTCTGGGGTTGTGTAGGTGTGGAGGAAGGTGGCCACAGAGGTATCGGTGGAGTTGCAGCTCCTGCGCGAGAAGTGGGGGCTCCTACTGGCCGGTCTGATCTTTCAGGTGAGCTGCGCGAGTATAAGTGATCAGACCTAGTGTAGCTTTACTTCTAGTTCATACCTAGGTTTTGTTCATTTATTAGGTTCAACCATATGTTTGTGTCACCTTATCATCATGTCAAAGCTTTTGTATATGCTACTTAGAATAGCCCTATCGCTTATCTTGCTGCTATTCAAATCTATGGTAAACAATGGTTGTCACTTCTTTCACAGCACAAGGAGAAAGCATGGTTTTCAAGTTCAGTGAAGTCCAGATTGCAGTACTTAGGATCACAACCAAGCATTCTAGTTCTTGATGATGAGCATGTTAAGGGCGTTCATCTTGATCCTTAAGCTAGTCCAGTAGATGCCTTTTGCCTTCTGGTTCTTGATCCGGAAAAGGTTAGGCAGTCCTTTTTTTCACTTTCATGTTGTTGCTCTCAGGTATTGTACTACCACATATGATGTTTATATTAGAGAAAAGTGTTGTGTTCACTATTTTTATGCAGAGGACAAACCCAAAATTTTGGTTTAGCTACCACGAAAAATGAAAACAAACATAATCCTGCGAAAATGTTTAGATTCAGAATTTATTTTGGGAATTATTTAAGTTCCTTGGTTGGTGATATGATTCTGTAATCAGGTGTGCTGTCCGCAAGCATAAAACTGTAACACTGGGGAGATAGTGTGAGAAAATGATGAGTTTGGTGTTAAATAGCAATGGAGATAGGTCATGGTTCTTTTTATTGTACTCAATCCGCCATAGGTCATGGTTCTTTTTATTGTACTGTGAGAAAGAGGATATGTGCTGGCATGGGTGTACAAACCCATGGAAGCTAACTAGCTAGAAATTCATTTTGAGAAAGGAAGTTGGAGTGTACTTTGAAGTTGTGCGCAAGGTGAAATGTTTAGTTCATTTTTATGATCCATGTGATTCATTTGATTTTTTAGCTTCCATATGCAAGCAAATTAACAGTGTTCTGACTTACTTTTTCCATGTATTTGATAGGTTTGGCATGTAAATGATAAAGACAAGGTTCAACTCTCACCCTCTGACCAATCCAAATTTTACACTGGCGATTGCTACATATTTCAATATACTTATCCTGGAGATGATAAGGAGGAATGTCTTATTTGAACCTGGTTTGGGAAAAAGAGTATTGAGGTAAAAGTGTTATCCAGAAATTCAATTTTGTTGTGATTTTTTTGTGTTTCCGGTTGATGCTTGTACCAATCTCTGACTTTCTAGACCATAGTTGCCTAATTTTAGTTGTCATCTTTGAAGTTTGTAAATAAGATCTGAAAGATTTGAAGTACCAGATAACACCGATTTCATGTTCTAGGTGTGTGAACTAAAAACAAAAGGTTACCTATGATGTTTGTGCATATTAATGAGATTCTGGATAACCTTATGCTTGTTGATTATGTAGTCTTCAGTTATCTTGTTAAATCAACTAGAACAATAAAGGCTTTTTTTCCAATTCTTATCCAGGAGGATAGGCTAATAGCAGTTTCACTTGCAAGCAAGATGGTTGAATCTGCTAAGTTTCAGGCTGTCCAGGTAACTTACTGATTTTATTTAATTAGAATTGTTAAACTGGATATAGACCCTTTTGTCTTCTCTAATTTATGCTTGCTTTCTAATCAGACGCGCTTTTATGAGGGGAAAGAACCGATTCAGTTCTTTGTGATTATCAATCAGTGCGGGAGTGATGTCGCTGTGGTGCTTTTGAACCTATTATTAGAATGCATCAATCAAACTCGCCTTCAGTCTAGTGGCGTTGTACTCCCATTTCAACAAACTGTAAATGATCTAGTTGTGAATGATATTATAATTGTGATGCTTTTGTGAATATATAATTGTGGTGCTTTTGTGTTAATGTGATGGATCTATGACTGTGGTATACTGATTAATTGTGTATGTCTTTATGGTTTGTGTATAAAAATCTGTGATTTGTGGTGCTTAATTAAATGTATATTATTATTAATAGCAACTGTAAAAAGAGCGACTTTCTGTTGGTTGCTAAATGTATAGTATGATGACTTACGGTTGGTTGCTAAATCTTTTGTACAGCAACCCACGGTTGGTCGCTAAATATACAATATTAGCAACGAACGGTCGGTCGCTAAAAAGATGTAAGTCGCTAAAGCCTTTAGCGACGGCACTTACAGCGACCATCCTTATGGGTCGCTAAAAGTTTTTAGCGACCAACCGTTGGTCGCTGAAGGCCGTTTTAGCAACCAACTGTAGGTCGCTGTAAGTGAACCGTCGTGTAGTGGAAGGGAGAGCCGGTTATGATGGGTACGTTTCTTGTGGCCAATCACCCTGCAGTCATTCTCTTTGATTCTGGTGCTTCGCATACATTCATAAGCAAGAAATTTGTGGAGAAATATTGCATTCCTTGCACTGAATCAAGGGAAGGGTTTATTATTCATTCGCCTGGGGGACAAATATTCACTAAAGAAGTGGCTTTCTATGTGCCCGTAACATTGGCTGAACGGGACTTTCCCACTAACATGATTGTTCTGAAAGGCCAAGATATAGATGTAATTCTAGGCATGAATTGGTTAGCCCAGCACAAAGCTATCCTCAACACTGATTTGAGAACCATGAGGTTGAGCTATGGCCATGAAGAGGTTCTCTTGTCCATCCCTATAGCTATTCCAGCTAAACCATTTGGCAGAGTCTATGAAGCTATCATGCCGGAAATCCAAGATATCCTGGTAGTATGTGAATTCCCCGATGTCTTTCAGGAAGATTTGCCTGGATTACCTCCCGAAAGAGATGTAGAGTTCGTGATTGAACTAAAGCCCGGTACGGCCCCTATTTCTAGAAGGTCGTATCGAATGCCTCCAAATGAGTTGGCAGAGCTCAAGATTCAATTACAAGATCTACTGGAGAAGGGATTCATCCAGCCCAGTTCGTCACCTTGGGCTTGTCCCGCAATCTTTGTCAAGAAGAAGGATCAAACGCTTCGGATGTGCGTGGATTACAGACCCCTTAATGAGGTCACAATTAAGAACAAGTACCCTCTTCCCCGGATTGATATCTTGTTTGATAAGCTTACCGGAGCTCGGGTATTTTCCAAAATTAACCTCAGGTCAGGCTTTCATCAAATCCGTATCCGACCCGAAGATATACCCAAGACCGCATTTACTACGCGATACGGATTATTCGAATATTTGGTTATGTCTTTGGGATTAACGAATGCTCCTGCCCACTTGTAACACCCTGAATTTGGGGGTATAAAATTTCTTTTCTAATATCCACCAAATTCAGGTGTTACCCTCTCCTTTCTTGGATTTACTTCTCTTTTTCTAAATATTGAGAAGTTATTTCGTATCATATTAGCATTAATCGTAGTATGCTCAAAACCTAAGGGGAATTATTGTGGTTGCATCACATGCAGGACCATCTATTTTTGTGTGATGTTTTGTGTTGTCGTGCCTCCATTTAAACTCATTGTTGGGGACTTGTTCTCAAATGCTATGAATCAAGAACAAGGCAACACAAAGTATTAAATGTTAAAGTCCTTCGTCCTTCAAAGCATTATTTCCCTTAGGATATAACGATCTTCGAACGAAGGTCATGATGGACGTACCTTCATCATCATGGTAATAAGATAATGAAAGATGAAACATATGAAACATGAAAGGTTATATCAATAGACATATAATGTTAATCATATGTTATCATTATATAACCTTGAATATTAAATATAATATTTAATTACATTTATACCTTCGTCTTGACAAAAGGCAAAAATCCAATTACAGGATAGCGTGAACAGTACAGGGGTACTGTTCATCTATTTATAGGCACATGACTCAGCCTATGGGGAATTACATTCATGCCCTTTACAAAGGTCTACAATCATAATACAAATTATCATGGGCCGATTGGTCATTTCATCTTTATGTCCGTGCCTTTGGAAATGTACTCCGAAGCCTTCTGATTGGTAGATTCGGCTTTGTGTCAATCTTCCGAAGGTGCTTCTTTTTATGGGACCTTCAGCGACGAAGCAGACCCCCAACAGTAGCCCCTTCACGGTACTAGATCATTTTTCGTGATGAGCTCGATTCGTGAAAAACTCTCCCAGGATTCGGAATGCCGAAGGTCCGAAAAACACCTTCCCTGAGCTCGTTGCCGAGAAACGATTAAAATACTCCCAGCGTCTGGTGGTCCACCGTTCAGTGTATACGAGCGATCTGGCGATTTACCTTCCAGGCACCGAGTGGTCCACCGTTCAGCGAGTGCGGGTGACTGTTCAACGGGTGCGAGCGGCTTGACGATTCACCTTCCCACCTGCAACACTATATAAACAGACGGGTAGGTGTGAAGTTACCACAGCATTTACTGCTATTGCATCCTTGTGCTGCCAAAAAAATTGACCAAAGCCAAAGCTTGCTCATTGCATTCTGAACCGAAGGATCATCTTGCTATAGCTTCGTGACAAGAAGGAACTTCAGCAAAAGATAAAAATTTTAACTTCGTCAAAACGCAAGAAATTCAACATCAAATGGTCAGGGTACGCTCAACAGCTAGGGTTACTCGCGACGGAGAGGACGCAGAAGCTGCTGAAACTGCACCTATCTCCGAAGTTATGAGGTGGTCGGGATTGGTTGTGACTGAAGGCACTTCTGACGAAGAAGCACCCGCTGCTGATGTCGAGCAAATAGATATTGAAGAGGGTGATGCTAGAGAAGGAGAGATTGATTATGAAATCATTATGCCATCGAAGCCCAGCCATCTGGATTTTGGGAAATCGACTGTGTCTGAAGCTGATATGACTATGATGACGAAGCTGGGCTATTTCAGAGAAACCGAGAAGGGGTTGTTCACTTTGGCGGGGAAAAGACTATCCCGAAACCAGAGAATGATGAAGTTGTAGTTTTTAATAGCTTCTTCAAACCAGGGTTGAGATTTCCTCTGCACGGAATGATTGCAGAGGTCTTGGAAAAATTCAGGATTTACCTTCATCAGCTGACCCCTAACGCCATTGTTAGGCTCAACGTGTACATCTGGGCTCTTCGAAGTCAGGGGGTAGAGCCGCTTGCTGAAGCATTCTGCCGTGTACATGAACTTCACTATCAAACGAAGGCTAGAGAAGACGGATTGCATGAGAACTTCGGTTGCTACAACTTTGCTTATCGAAAGGATATGAAGACACTGGTGGTCATCTATCGTACCAAATGGCCGACCGGTTGGAAATCTGAATGGTTTTAAGTTAAAATTGATGAAGAGAAGGAGAAGCTAGTTCAGAGCCCGTTGAAGCTAATCTTCGGGCTGACTAGGCCTCAATGCAACGTGACCCCGGGGGATCCATGCCAAGATGTTGTGTATGAGTTTAGAATCGTGTTTGAACATATTGGAACTAGGGACATAGTCCAGGAATACTTAGCCAATAGAGTATTCCCAACACTGAGGAAGTGGAGTATGCCGAAGCTTGAAGAAGAGAAGAAAGAGGGTGAACTCGTTCGGCTGCCTTATCAGTTTAAGTTCAAAAAACACTTCAAGGAATCCTGCCAAGAATGGCTGGACACGATCGAATTTATGTGTAACCAGATTTTAGGGAACTATACGAAAAAAGAGGATCAATTGATGACTGCAGCCTTCGGCTCCTGTGCGAAGCGAAGATTGAATCGAGTAATGGATGCTCTACATTTTGAATATCCTGATTATGAGAGGTTGAACAAGGGCGCCGAAGGGCAGAAAAGAAAAAGAGTTGACAGTGTTGTGGGTAGACAGGCTGCTAGAATGGTAAAAGAAGATGAAGAAAACCTGAAGAAGAGGAAATTGAGACCTGAGTCAACGGCAGTTGCTCCGAAGAAGAGAAAAGTTGCAGCTCCGAAGCAGAAGGCGACCGATATAGAAGAAGAAACTCCTGCATCACCTTCTGCTACCAATGTGGTAGAATTTCTAAAGGTAATAACTGAATCCTTGCCTATCAAGCTAAGTCCACTGGCGCCACATCTGACGAAGCTTTTTGAGAAGAAGAAAGAGCCTTCGATAGCGAAGAAGGCAGCTGGGCCGAAAAAACGAAGAATTATTACTGTGACAGAAGCTATCGAAGAGACACCTCGACCAGCTTCGGCTTCAAAAGCACCAGCTGTTGAGAGCGATATAACTATTGAAACTGAACCGGATAAAGCTGCAACTGCCGAAGCTGAACTGGCTGAAGATGCAAATCTAGAAAGCACACTTTCTAATATTGATAAGATACTTCTAGACATGGCCACAGAAGAAGCCGCTGAAGAAACCACAGCTACAGTTCCTGAGAAGGAGAAGGAAATAGCCGAAGCTGCTTTAGAAGAAGAAAATTTTAACTTTCAAAACTTAATTGGGCAAGAATTGACGAAGGCTGAGAAAGAAGAGTTGAAAGAATACGCCATATCCTGCGGGTATCAACCAGGGGCACTACTCTTCGGCGGTGTTGACGTTGAAAGGTTAGGCTGTCTCCGAGATCAAACCGGAGCGAAGGTTATCGGTACTCTATCAAAGAGTATTGGTTTCCCGAAGCTTGAGACAGACATTAGCCGCTACCGACGACAGCATATCGTCGGTAGTTTATTCTATTCTAATTTCAAGGTAAAAACTTTTCTTCAACTTTTTATTGTTTTTAACATCGAAGGTATTTTCTAACGAAGGTTGCTTCTGCATAGAGTATGCTATTGAGTAAAGCTTTGAGAATGCAACAGGATCTGGAAGATAAAAAGCATGAAGTTATAATTGAGGGTTTAGAAAGCAAAATAAAAGATCAAGCAGCTGCTCTTGAAAAGAAGGATTTCGAGCTTAAGACAACAGAGGGTTTATTGGCAGAAGTTGAAGCTAAAATTGCAAAGTTGAATACGGAGCTTCTCTCTATGTCAGAAAGTTTCGAACAGGAAAAGCAGAAGTTTGATGCAAAATTTGAGGCTGAGGTCAAAAAAAGTTCAAATTTGCAAAAATCATTGACAGAGCTTCAAAACAAATGTCTGGAGTTTAGTAGCCGATGTGTGCAACGGCTGAAGCAGATCTTCAATTCGGATGGAGCCGGCCATGAAAAATTTAGTCCTTCGATTGAATATCTGCGAGAGGCCTTCGAACATATCGAGGGTGAAGTTGATGCCATTGATGAAATTATAGCCGGACATGGTGATTTCTGTGCCCTGGTAGCTTCTCGGGGCACAGTTGTTTCCTTCCTGAAATCTGGTTGCACACATGGAAAGATTGTCAATAGACCCAACTTTAGCTTATCACCAGCAGATCTGATTGATATTCCAAGTCTTGCCCGAAGCATAGGAAACAGATTTATAAAGCTAGTATGGACGAAGGGTGGACGAAGCTTAGCTGGTGACGAAGCTCGAAGTCATCTTAAGCCGGTAACAAAATCATACCTTGTGCTCACCTTTTCCTTTAGACTTGAATTTCTTTACAACACCTTAATATATACCGGATGACGAAGCTAAAGAGCTGAAAACCAAAGCTTAGCAGACGATCCGAAGCTCAATAGATAATGATGAAGCTTGAATGGCTAGCTGTGGAAGAAACTCTAAGAATTCTTGTACTAACCTTTGTAAAGAATATTGTAACTTAAGAATTAGATTCTACTATGTACATTTTGTCCATACCTTGTAATATATTTTTTTACCTTTCCATCAATGCGTGAAGTGCTTCGATGTGAACGAAACTTGTACTTTTTGAGCCAAAGGCGAAAAACACCTTCCCTTCTTTTCGTACACAATGAAGCATTATTCTGCTTTCGAAACTGCTTTCTTAGAGCTGAAGCAACTGTTTGTATCTGTATGGTATGATGATGATGATCCTATGTACGTCTAAATGAATGTTTATGTATGCAATGTATGATGTAATGTATCGTGCAAATGAATGCCCAAACACAAACATCCAAAGCTTCATCCACAACCTTCATTCCCTATGGAATGACTGAAAGCTCTTTGTCGTTTATTTTTCGGCTGCACAGTTTATTTTTTGGTGTAAGTTCTGCATTCCTTGAGGAACATCTTTTGAACTTCTTCGCCTTCTATTTCGGAGGTATTCTCGTTGACTTTTCGTGTTTCGCCTTATATTTCGGCGGTATTTGGCTCTGCATTCCCTAAGGAACGACTTTTGAGCATAAAACTTACGCTGCGTTCCCTTAGGAACGGCTTTTTGTAGCTTCGTCATACTCTACATCTCCTTAGGGACAACTTTCGAGCTTCGTCCTGTTTTTTCTTTTTCTCTGCACTCGATGGTGCATGCTCAGATTTTACATTTACATTTTTTGGGGATTTGGCTCTCGTGGAGCTGAATAAAAAGGAGAAGATTACAAACTATGGTCCCATTAAAAACCTTTCTCCCCCTTCGGAAAGGAAAAGGGTGCCATAAAAAAATAGAAAAAGATTACATGAATCTATACATAATACCGCCGAAGCTCATCCACATTCCAAGACCTGGGAATATCATTGCCATCCATATCTTTATTCTGTAAGAACCGGGCCTTGACGAAGATACGACCAGAAAAGGTCCCTCCCACTTCAAATGTAGTTTGCCTACTGTGTCCGGATTAGCCACTCTCCGAAGCACCAGATGACCTGGCTTGATATTTTTCAGCCGGACTTTTCTGTCGCGCCATTTTATTGTTTCGGCTTGATGATTATTAATATTTTCCACAGCCTGAAGTCTGACCCCTTCTATAGTGTCTTTTGCTACATGATAATCAGCTTCGTCTTCAGTTGAAGCTGTTGTTCTTATTGACCCCGTTTTAGCTTCTTCTGGGGTTATGGCTTCGTCACCAAATAATAGCTTGAATGGCGTAAAGCCTGATGATCTTGATACATTCGTGTTATGGCTCCACACCACTTTAATCAACTCTTCCGGCCACTTTCCTCTGGGCTGGTTAAAAATTGACTTCATTATTCCTGTCATTATAATACCATTTGCTCTTTCGACAAGTCCATTTGATTCTGTATGTCTGACTGACGCAAAATGGATCTTTGTGCCAATTTGATCACAGAATTCCTTGAAAGTTTCGGCATCAAACTGTGTTCCATTGTCCACAGTTATAGCCTTTGGTACGCCGAAGCGGCAAATAATGTTTTGCCAAAAGAATTTCTGGACTGTGACCGAAGTTATTGTGGCCAAAAGCGTCGCCAATCCACTTGGAAAAATATTCTACAACCACCACAACATATTTCAAATTTCCTTGTGCTGGTGGAAGTGGACCTAACAAATCTAGGCCCCATCTTTGCAATGGCCAGGTTGGTTGTATCAGTTGGGTTAACAACGAAGGTTGTTTTTGGTCTCTTGCGCATTTTTGGTAATTTTCACATTTTTGAACTAGATCCGCTGCATCCAAAGCTGCCTTCGGCCAATAAAATCCTTGTCTCAAGACTTTCCACAGCAAAGGTCTAGATCCAATGTGGGATCCACACAATCCTGCATGTATTTCCTTCATCAATTCTATACCTTCAGCTCTAGATAGACACTTTAGCAGTGGGGAGCATACCCCATGTTTTTATAATTCCCCCTCTATTATTACATATGGTCGTGCTCTTGCCTCCATTCTCTTATTATAAGCTTCGTCATCTAAAAGGCAATTGCCTTGGAGAAAAGATATAATCTCAGTCCTCCAATCTTCACTATGAACAGGACATATATTGAGCACTACTCTTTCAAGAAGTTCCACCGAAGGTGCTCTTATTGTCTCAAAGAATACTTCCGAAGGTAAGGGCAGCCCCTGTGCCGCTGACTTGGCTAGCAGATCAGCGTGCTCATTTTCTCCTTGTGGAATATTCTTGATAGAAAACCCTTTGAAAGAAGCTTCAAGCCTTCGAACTGTATCCAGGTATTTCTCAAGTTTCGGATCTCTTGCTCTACAACTCTTGTCAACATGACCAGAAATAACTTGGGAATCAGTTTTAAGGACCGCCCTTCTTATCCCCATTGCCTTTAACTTCTGAAGCCCCAAAAGCAAGGCTTCGTATTCAGCAATATTATTTGTGCAGCTGAAATCAAGTTTTACTGCATAGCATGTTCTGACTTTGGAAGGTGCAACCTAGACAACAGCTGCACCTGCCCCGAAGGTTCCCTAGGAACTGTCGCAGAACACTGTCCAAGCTTTGGCTTCTTTATTTGTTTCTTCTTCCTGAGCCCCTGCTGTCCAGTCAGCGATGAAGTCTGCTAACGCCTGGGACTGGATCAAGGATCTATGCACATAATCAATGCTGAATTCGTTAAGTTCCGCAGCCCACTTTCCAATCCTTCCAGTAGCTTCTCTGTTCCTCATAATATCTTTCAAAGGCTGAGATGAAGGGACAATTATATGGAATGCCTGAAAGTAGTGCCGAAGCTTCCTGGAGGCCATTAAGATAGCATACAACACCTTCTCCAATTCTATATAATTTTTCTTTGATAAGATTAGAACTTCAGAGACAAAGTATAATGGGGCTTGCTTTTTGATTTGTCCTTCTAATTTCTCCTGTACAAGCACCGCACTCACTGTGGAGTGCGAAGCTGCCACATATAATAGTGACGGAGCCCCTGGCGTAGGAGGAGTTAATGTTGTTAGATCAATCAGGTATTGCTTTAGCTCTTCGAAGGCTTTTTGTTGAGCTGGGCCCCACTGAAAGACTTCGACTGACTTTAGTATTTCAAAGAATGGCAAGTTTCTTTCTGCTGATCTAGATATAAATCTGTTCAATGAAGCCAATCTTCCTGCCAACCGTTGGGCCCCCTTCTTCGTACTTGGCGGTTCCATTCGAAGTATGGCTTCGATCTTGCTTGGATTGGCTTCGATCCCCTTCGTTGAAACTAGGCATCCAAGGAACTTACCCTTCTTTAGTCCAAAGACACATTTTTCAGGATTTAAGTTCAGGCCAGCTTGCCTGAAATTAGCAAATGTTTCTTGCAGATCAGTAATATGATTTTCTTGCTTCATGCTTTTTACTATGATGTCATCAACATATGTTAACACATTTCTGCCTATATGAGAATGAAGGACCTTGGCTGTCATTCTGCTGAAGCTTCCTCCAGCATTCTTGAGCCCCTCAGGCATCCGAAGATAACAATATGTACCACTGGAGGTTATGAAGCTGGTCTTCGGCTCATCTTCCTTCTTCATCCAGATTTGGTGGTAGCCTGAGTAACAATCTAGTAAACTCATAAGCTCTGATGAAGTTGCTGCATCTACTAGAGAATCTATTCTTGGCAATGTGAACTCATCCTTTGGACAAGCCTTGTTAAGATCTGTAAAATCGATGCACATTCTCCATTTACCATTTGCCTTCTTCACCATAACAGTATTAGCTAGCCACTCTGGGTATTTGACCTCTCTGATAACGCCAGCACTAAGAAGCCTCTTCACTTCGTTTCGAGCACCTTCAGCTTTGTCATTGGACATTTTCCGAAGCCTCTGCTTTCTTGGCCTGAAAGACGGGTCAACATTGAGTGAATGCTCAATGACATCTCTGTTGACACCACAAAGATCATTGGCTGACCAAGCAAAAACATCTTTGTTGTTGAATAAAAACCTTATCAAGGTTTTCTCCTGCTCTTCAGATAATTGAGATCCCAGCAGTACCTTCTGCTCTGCTATGTCTTCACATAGAAGCATAGGCTTCGGCTGATCAGCCGAGGCAGCCTTCTCTCTTCTATACTTGTACTGTTCACAAGCTTCATTTCCATCTATGTTGTGAATTGCTTTTGAATCTGTCCAGTTTCCTTCATCTTTTCTAGCAGCTTCCTGACTACCAAGAACAACAATGGGTCCTTGTTCTGAAGGTATCTTCATGCATAGATATGTTGGATGAAGTATTGCTTCGAAAGCATTGAGTGTTCCACGACCAATGATTGCATTGTAGGGGTATTCCATATCAACGATGTCAAACACAACTTGTTTAGTCCTTGTATTATGGATGAAGCCGAAGGTCACTGGCATCGTGATCTTGTCGAGCGCTGTAATCTGTCTTCCTCCGTAGCCACAAAGAGGGTGTGTAGCATCATGAATTTTGTCCTCTGGCTCCTGCATCTATCTGAAGGCCTTAGCAAATATGATGTCAGCTGCACTGCCTGTATCAACCAAAACATTGTGGACCAGAAATCCCTTAATGACACAAGATATGACCATAGCAGCATTATGAGGATAATCCTTGAGCTGAAGGTCCTCCTGGGAGAAGGTAATTGGGATGTGAGACCATTTTGACTTGATGAAGGGTCCCTGCACCCCAACATGCTATACCCTTCTCTGAGCCTCCTTCTTCTACTTCTTGTTGGCTGGCTCTGAGCATGAACCGTCTGTTATTGGGAGCACCAGCTTCGTAGCCGAAGCAACTTCAGCTTGGTTGTTGGACGAAGCCATCAGCTCAAAAGTGGAAGTGAGTTCACCGGAGGTGGGCGCCAATGTTGGGGACTTGTTCTCAAATGCTATGAATCTAGAACAAGGCAACACAAAGTATTAAATGTTAAAGTCCTTCGTCCTTCGAAGCATTATTTCCCTTAGGATATAACGATCTTCGGACGAAGGTCATGAAGGACGTACCTTCATCATCATGGTAAAAAGATAATGAAAGATGAAACATATGAAACATGAAAGGTTATATGAATAGACATATAATGTTATTCATATGTTATCATTATATAAACTTGAATATTAAATATAATATTTAATTACATTTATACCTTCGGCTTGACAGAAGGCAAAAATCCAAGTGTGGCACATGAGCAATTACAGGATAGCGTGAACAGTACAGGGGTACTGTTCATCTATTTATAGGCACAAGACTCAGCCTGTGAGGAATTACATTCATGCCCTTTACAAAGGTCTACGATCATAATACAAATTATCATGGGCCGATTGGTCATTTCATCTTTAAGTCGGTGACTTTGGAAATGTACTCCAAAGCCTTCTGATTGGTAGCTTCGGCTTTGTGTCAATCTTACGAAGGTGTTTCTTCTTATGGGACCTTTAGCGACGAAGCAGACCCCCAACACTCATGAAGCATGTTTAGTTTTGAATCTAAAAGCTAAAGCTACATTCAAATAGAAAGAAGAAAATAGGAATAATAAAAAGGGGAAAGCCCCCAACAACCCTAGCCAGCGCTGACACCACCCCGCGGCCCAGCTCCTCGCACGCGCGCGGCCCACCCGGTGCAACGCACCCATCCCCCGAAACCCTAACGCCGTCGCCCACCCACCAAGCCACCCCTCTCTGTTCATCTTCTCAAACCGTCCCTCCTCACCCTCGGGCGCCCATGTCTCAAGGAGCTCGCCATTCTCCTCTCCCCACCTTGGCTCTCGCCCGAACCGACCCCAGCGCAGGCACAGCCCCGGCGCGGCTCTGGTGTAGGCGTGCGACTCCAGTGCGGGCACCCCAGTGTGGCGGCCCGCCCCGACCAGACCCGACGCGCAGGCTCGCGGCGTCCGCGGCGCGGCCAGCCTGCGGTGTCCCCGGCATGGCGCCCGGCGCGTGCGGCTTGTCCCCAGCGTTGCGCGGTTCGGCCCGGCGCGGCCAGCCTGCATGGCGGCCCGGCGCGCCCTAGCGCGGCCCAGCCGCGGCCTCCCAGGCCGGTTCTCCTCGGTTGTGCATAGTGGCCGAGCCCCCCTTGTGCGTGGCGTGGCCTGTGTGCTCACGGCTCGCCCAGGAGCGGCCACGGCATAACTCGCGGTGCCCTCGCTCGACCAGCGTGGCTCGAGCAGCCTCGGCACGGCTGCTCATGCCCTTGCACGTCGCGCAGGACCAGTTCGTGGGTGAGATGGGTTGTGGCTGCGTGAGATCCCATCGTATCAAATCGTGAACGAGTATGTATTCAATGTGTATGCATAACAGATACATCTGATCATGTTCTAATTGTGATAACTTCGTAATCATGCCGAATGCACGTTAATAATAGTATGTTGTCGCATCACAGGTTTTGGCTAACTAGTGTATTGTTTGCTTATCTAATGGTTAATAAAATGACATTCTAATTTAATAGGAATGCAGCATCGATTAGCGATTCTAGCATATCGTCGTGTTGTTAGCGGGAGTCGCTATTCAGGCACTTTAGTAAAATCGTTGTGTCACTTCGTTAATGTTAAATAAGTGATTTCCTATTTATTTGTCGGTCATTCAATTAACAACTCAATCGAATCAAATTTATAATGTTAATTATGTGTTTGTCACGCGCCCTTCGCGCGTCTCACCGCGTGTTGCTCGCGCATGTTGCACATGCTATTTCGCGCGTGTCGTTCACAAGTGTCGCGCGTGCTGTCCGCACGCGTTGTTGCTCGACGTTCGCGCGTATCGCATGTTATCTGCGTGTGAGGTTAAGCCGTTTTCTTATAATCACTCATGGCAGTTAATTAACTATTTAATTGTCCACTATTAAACTAGTAAGTTAGTCATAACTATATAGTAGTTTTAATCTACATTTGATGTCAATTAATGTGATTGCGCCGAATTAAATGTTCTAACTAATACTTTGTAGCGTAAATGTTATAACTTCTCGACCCTAGCTTGGACTACCGCGGTTCTTTTCCTCGCATAAGTGTAGAAGCGCTCTTTATTTTTGCTCGTTTTTATAACGTTTTACCTTGTATGGTGTAATGTTCTTATGCACATATGTTTGTTTGCATGTGCCTGTTCGTCTTCGCTCTGCATTACGATTAGATCGTGGTTCTCTTCCGAGCTTCGAGGAATCGACGATCAAACGCTGGTGACCAAGCAACCTAGCTCTTCAAGTCCTACAAGTTTGAAGACCCTGAGCATCTGTTTGGTGAAGGCAAGTGTCCTCTGACCCATTATGTCCCATTTACTTTATAATTCACTGTCCCGCATACTATGAACAACCAAAGGATTGACTAGCTTTCTATTTACCTTGTCCTTGATTACCTTTTGGGTTACTATGGTTAGATTCGTGCTATTGCTTTACTTTAATCAATGAACATGATGTGAACACTCATGATAGGATGTTGTCATTATGATTATGATGTTGGACTGGTGATACTTTAGGGGTCTCGAGTGGTTTCTCGAGTGCCTCTCTGTAAGGACCTGTTCGTTGGATGACCGCCTCGGAAAACAATGCAACCATGAGGGTGGAATGGGACACCCTTAGCTGAATAATTAGAGGAACTAGGGTGTAGTTCGCTTCGCCGTCGTGCCGTTAATGGGGCTCGGTGTATGCGGCTCGCTCTGCCAAGGTTGGTTCGCCCCTTGGGGAGGAGTGTGGTCCATTTAGGAAACCTAACGGGAGGCTACAACCCTAGGGAATCTTTGTAAAGGCTACGTAGTGAGACCCTGCCTATTCACCTTGGTAGTGTTTAAGGGTTTGATCGGCCCAAGGCAAGAGGGAATCACGGCTTGTGGATAAAGTGCACAACCTCTGCAGAGTCTTATAAAAACTAATATATCAGTCGTGCTCGCGGTTATGAGCAGCCAAGGGAGCTCCATTGATTAGAGATACCTTCATCAGAGATGGTTTGTTTACAGATCATGAGGAGGAGGATGGTTATGATTATGCTTATGGTAATGGTAAGTGGTATTCTCTCCGTTTGGAAAGGGTACTTTGGGTTAATAACTTGGGTTAATGCTAAAACTTGGCTTTCTTCTAGTAATAATAACCTGACCAACTAAAAGCAACTGCTTGACTTAACCCCACATAGCTAGTCCACTACAGCCAAATGAGACATTTGATGAGTACGTTGATGTGTACTAACCCTTGCTTTCATAAAACACCAGGTTGCCTTTGGTGCAACCTATGCTCAGGTAAAGAAGAAGGTGTCGATCGGATCTCCAGGAGTTCCAGGACTTCGATGAGTTCGAGGATTAGGCTAGCGACCTCCCCCAGTCAGCTGTCTGTGGTGGGTTGTTTACGTTGGCTACGTTTCGATTCTGTGTACTTTGATTTATATGATGTAAATGGCTCTAGTCTGTAATATTATTACTTACTCTTTATTGTAATTCGAAGCATTGTGCTATGATCAGTCATTTATGTAATCGCTGTGTACGTGAATTACTGATTCTGGCACGTACATGGTTCGCATTCGGTTTACCTTCAAAATCAGGTGTGACATAAGTGGTATCAAAGTCGTGCTGACTGTAGGACCGCTGACCTAGAGTAGCATTGGCCTTTTAAGGACTTATTGATTATTACTTCACCTCATCCTTGATTCTGATTCAAAATATTAGTCACCTTGACTAATTCAATGTTGTGCTTCTATATGCCCCCTTGCCAAAAAGTATTTTATTCTAGTATGGTCTATACTTCTCTCAATCTATTAGATCTGATCTCACTCTTGTGCTTGTGACATCTTTGTAGATGCCCCTGACCATAGTGTTTAGTCTTTTGGGACTCTTTCCTCTTCCATTATTAAATTTCTACCATTTGACCTCTATTCTATTTGGTTATTGACATGCTCGTATCCTTACATTTTAAATACCCTTATCCCTTGATCTAAAGTACTTACCCTTGTACCTCTATTGCCTATTTAAATAGTTCAGTTTATGTGTCCATGACCTTCTTGTCTTCTGGGATCATTTCTTATTCTGTTGCTAAGTCGCTATCTTTCGACAATTTCTATGCCCTTGGTCTTGGTATGCTCGTACCCTTGGAATCTTGCATACTCTTATTTTTATATGTGCTTACCTTTATATCTCAATATATGTTTAAGACATTTCAGTTAACGTGCCCTTGACCACCCTTGTTTCTTAATGATCCATGAGCGGTCATTCTACTTTGCATATCCTTGGTGATCTCGTTGTCTCCTTGTAACTCCACTCGGTAATGAATCTTTACTTCAACCCTTCTGTTGGAACCTTACCTATCTTACCCTTGATTGTTTTATCCACTTTGTCGTTTCGCGAGTCTTGCCTTAACTATATACTTTGTTATGCTTTTAATTATTATCATATGCACCCTTGACACCTCTATATCATACATTAATGTTTGTCTCATACCTGCCCTTTAAGATCGCCCCTCTTTCATCTCATACCTTCTTTCTCTTGGTCGTATCCTCTTCTTTGGCTCGCGAGTTTGTAACCTCATCCTTTGTTATGCTTTTGTTTCTTATTGCCTTTACCCTTCTCATCTCTCAATCTTACCTTGGCGATTACGCTATGTTCGTTATCTAAAACCTCCAATCTCCCACCTTAGTTTAAGCATGGTCTCTTACTTATCTCACCCGTGGTTATATCCTATACTTTACCTCTTGCAAGACTTATCTTATCTCTATTCTTTATTGTACCTAGATTCCTGGTTTTTTATGCACATTTACCTCTTCCTTTATATCCTTGCCTATTATCACCTTTGACCCTTGACCTCTCTCCATATTTACCATGATGTTTACCTATTTTTCTTAGCCTCACTTATTCCATTTCAATCCAAGAGTGTTGTTTTCCCTATCCTGCTCTTGTTCGTTTCCTTTCCCTTTGTCGCTTTGCAGCCTTGCCTCACCTTAACTTCATCCTTGGTTGAGCTTTTGTTTGATATCATCCTTACCTTTGTAATCTGTAGATCTTGCCTTGATACTTATCTTAGGTCTGCTTGTTGAAATCCCCTCTTTTCGATCTCAATACGAGAGCTATGTTTTAGTTATCTCACCCTTGGCTATATCCTCTTCTTTACTGCGTAAGCCTTGACATACCTCCATTCTTTGTTGTACTTATACCACTGGCTCTTCTGTGCTTTCGTCTTTTCCCTTATGCCCTTGTCTATTATCGCCTTTGACCGTTGTGATATTGAGGCCTTCCACCTAAATGTTAACTTTGAACTTATCCTTTAAAAGTCTCCCCTTTCTTTCAACCTAGTTTGAGAGCTGTGAGTTACCCATCTCTCCCTTGATTTCTTTTCAATTCTTGTCGCCTTACAAGTCTTGTGTAAATTCCATCCTTGCTGTGTGTTTTATTTGCTATCACCATTACCTTGTCCTCCATCGGTCTTGCCTTGACACTTATCTTTATTCTTGCTCTTAAAAAAATCTCCTCTCTTTCACCTCAATTTGAGAGTGGCAGTTTACCTATCTGGCCCTTGGATGTACCCTCTCATTTTTTTATTTTATTTGTAGGTCCTATCTTAACTCCATCCTTTATGGTACTAATATCTTTTGTCTTATGCTTATTTACCTCCTATCCTACATCTTTGTCCGTTATTACCATTAAAACCCTCATGATATCTATGTCCTTACCATCCTACTTATCTCGAACATATCCTTTGAAGCCTCCTCTTTTCCATCCGTGTTTGAGGAATAATGCCTCACCTATTCATCATTGACTGCTTCCCCTTCTTGACAACTTGCAAGTTTTGGTCTAAAATAAATTTTTGGTTGGGTGTTTGTCCATTATCACCTTAACCCTTGTCATCCCTTGATCTTTACCTTGATGCTTATCTCGTCCCTGCATTTTAAAGCCCCTCCCTCAGTCCAGTTCAAGAGTGTTGTCTTACTTACCCGCTCTTGGTCATTCCCTTTTCCTTTACCGCGTTGCCAGTCATAGTGTTTGTTTGATATACCGCTTACCCTTGTAATCACTAGATCTTGACTTGATACATGTCTAAGGTCTGCTTTTGGAAATCTCCCCTTTTCTATCTCAACCCGAAAGTGTTGTTCTACCCATTATGCCCTTGGTCGTATCCTCTTGTTGATCGCTTACAATGCTTGCTTTAACTCCATTCTTTATGGTGCTCGTGTCCCTGTTCTACACGTCTTGTTCTTCTCCTTGTCCTTCAACAACCTTAGAGAGTAGTTATTCTTTTTTCAAGAAAGACCACCATTTAATTAGAAGGAACGTGTAGCGACGGAATGTTTGTTGTTGTATGGTTGTGCTGTTTGTTTTTGTGTGATGACTGATTTGCTTCTTTGTGATGAGTGTTGATGTGTTGTGGCCCTTGGCCTGCAATGACATCAGTTTACTAGCTGAGTGCCATAGAGTTAGGTAGTTGGGTGCTCCCCCTTTTCTCTCTTTAATCCATCTATGCTTACCTTTTCTATCTGTAGTCTTTCCTCTTGCACCTGTCCATTTGGCAACCTCCAACTCCTCCAAATCAGTCAAGATCGGAGTCGGCAACATCTTCATCATTTGTGTATCAACGCTCCTGTTAAGGGGGTTAGCCGCTAACCCCAATGAAGACAATGTGATCAACATCAACCAACAAGATTAGAGTGACACAACGAAAGCGTGTGTGGGTCCTAACCCACAGGTCCAAGAGATCCTCAAGAATTGCATCGATCGGTCTCAAGCATCTCAAGGTCAAAGCAACTGGTCCACAAGTTAAGCTTGCAGGCTCAAAATCAACTCAATAAAGTCGTGAACAACCGATGAACCAGCCTTGTTTTTCCTACTAGCCTCTTCTTGAATCTCGAGGGCGAGATTCTGTTAAGGGGGTTAGATTTGTAACACCCTGAATTTGGGGGTATAAAATTTCATTTCTAATATCCACCAAATTCAGGTGTTACCCTCTCCTTTCTTGGATTTACTTCTCTTTTTCTAAATATTGAGAAGTTATTTCATATCATATTAGCATTAATCGTAGTATGCTCAAAACCCTAGGTGGATTATTGTGGTTGCATCACATGCGGGACCATCTAATTTTGTATGATGTTTTGTGTTGTCGTGCCTCCATTTAAACTCATGAAGCATGTTTAGTTTTGAATCTAAAAGCTAAAGCTATATTCAAATAGAAAGAAGAAAATAGGAATAATAAAAAGGGGAAAAGCCCCCAACCACCCCAGCCAGCGCCCAGCCCAACCCGTGGCCCAGCTGCTCGCGCGCTCGCGGCCCACCCGGTGCAACGCGCCCATCCCCCGAAACCCTAGCGCTGCCGCCATCCCACCAAGCCGCCCCTCCCTGTTCATCTTCTCAAACCGTCCGTCCTCACCCTCGGGTGCCCACATCGCAAGGAGCTCGCCATTCTCCTCTCCCCACCTCACCTCTCGCTCGAACCGACCCCGGCGTGGGCGAGGCCTCGTCGCGGGCGCGGCCCCGGTGCGGGCACGGCGCGGGCATGCGGCTCCAGCGCGGGAACCCCGGCGTGGCGGCCCGGCGCGGCAGCCCGCCCCGACCAGACCCGACGCGCTGGCTCGCGGCGTCCGCGGCGCGGCCAGCCCACGGTGTCCCCGGCATGCCGCGCGAAGTGCCTTCGGCCATGGTGCCCGGCGCGTGCAGCTTGGCCCCGGTGTTGCGCGGTTTGGCCCAGCGTGGCCAGCCTGTGTGGCGGCCCGGCGCGCCCTCACGCGACCCAGCCGCGGCCTCCCCGGTCGGTTCTCCTCGAGTGTGCATAGTGGCCGAGCCCCCCTTGTGCGCAGCGTGGCCTGTGTGCTCACGGCTCGCCCAAGAGCGGCCACGGCATAACTCGCGGTGCCCTCGCTCGACCAGCGTGGCTCGAGAAGCCTCGGCACGGCTGCTCTCGCCCTTGCACGTCGCGCAGGACCAGTTCGTGGGTGAGATGGGTTGTGGCTGCGTGAGATCCCATCATATCGAATCGTTAACGAGTACGTATTCATTGTGTATGCATAACAGATACATCTGATCATGTTCTAATTGTGATAACTTTGTAATCATGCCGAATGCACGTTAATAATAGTATGTTGTCGCATCACAGGTTTTGGCTAACTAGTGTATTGTTTGCTTGTCTAATGGTTAATAATATGACATTCTAATTTAATAGGAATGCGGTATCGATTAGCGATTCTAGCATATCATCGCGTTGTTAGCGGGAGTCGCTATTCAGGCACTTTAATAAAATCATTGTGTCACTTCGTTAATGTTAAATAAGTGATTTCCTATTTATTTGTCGGTCATTCAATTAACAACTCAATTGAATCAAATTTATAATGTTAATTATGTGTTTGTCACGCGCCTTTCGCGCGTCTCACCGCGTGTTGCTCGTGCATGTTGCACGTGCTATTTCGCGCGTGTCGTTCGCGAGTGTCGCGCGTGCTGTCCGCACGCGTTGTCGCTCGATGTTCACCCGTATCACATGTTATCCGCGTGTGAGGTTAAGTTGTTTGCTTATAATCACTCATGGCAGTTAATTAACTATTTCGTCCACTATTAAACTAGTAAGTTAGTCATAACTATATAGTAGTTTTAATCTACATTTGATGTCAATTAATGTGATTGCGTCGAATTAAATGTTCTAACTAATACTTTGTAGCGTAAATGTTATAACTTCTCGACCCTAGCTTCGACTACTGTGGTTCTTTTCCTCGCATAACTGTAGAAGCACTCTTTATTTTTGCTCGTTTTGATAACGTTTTACCTTGTATGGTGTAATGTTCTTATGCACATATGTTTGTTTGCTTGTGCCTGTTCATCTTCGCTCCGCGTTGCGATTAGATCGTGGTTCTCCTCCGAGCTTCAAGGAATCGACGATCAAGCGTTGGTGACCAAGCAATCTAGCTCTTCAAGTCCTACAAGTTTGAAGACCCTGAGCATCTGTTTGGTGAAGGCAAGTGTCCTCTGACCCATTATGTCCCATTTACTTTATAATTCACTGTCCTGCATACTATGAACAACCTAAGGATTGACTAGCTTTCTATTTACCTTGTCCTTGATTACCTTTTGGGTTACTATGGTTAGATTCATGCTATTGCTTTACTTTAATCAATGAACATGATGTGAACACTCATGATACGATGTTGTCATTATGATTATGATGTTGGACTAGTGATACTTTAGGGGTCTCGAGCGGTTTCTTGAGTGCCTCTCCGTAAGGACCTGTTCGTTGGATGACCGCCAGGGAAAACAGTGCAACCATGAGGGTGGAATGGGACACCCTTAGCTGAATAATTAGAGGAACTGGGGTGTAGTTCACTTCGTCGTCGTGCCGTTAATGGGGCTCGGTGTATGCGGCTCGCTCTGCCAAGGTTGGTTCGCCCTTTGGGGAGGAGTGCGGTGCATTTAGGAAACCTAACGGGCAGCTACAGCCCTAGGGAATCTTTGTAAATGCTATGTAGTGAGACCCTGCCTATTCACCTTGGTAGTGTTTAAGGGTTTGATCGGCCCGAGGCAAGAGGGAATCATGGCTTGTGGGTTAAGTGCGCAACCTCTGTAGAGTGTTATAAAAACTGATATATCAGCTGTGCTCGCGGTTATGAGCAGCCAAGGGAGCTCCATTGATTAGAGATACCTGCATCAGAGATGGTTTGTTTACAGATGATGAGGAGGAGGATGGTTATGATTATGCTTATGGTAATGGTAAGTGGTATTCTCTCTGTTTGGAAAGGGTACTTTGGGTTAATAACTTGGGTTAATGCTAAAACTTGGCTCTCTTCTAGTAATAATAACCTGACCAACTAAAAGCAAATGCTTGACTTAACCCCACATAAAGCTAGTCCACTACAGCTAAACGGGACATTTGCTGAGTACGTTGATGTGTACTCACCCTTGCTTTCACAAAACACCAGGTTGCCTTTGGTGCAATCTATGCTCAGGTAAAGAAGAAGGCATCGAGGAGGATCTCCAGGAGTTCCAGGACTTCGACGAGTTCGAGGATTAGGCTAGCGACCTCCCCCAGTCAGCTGCCTGTGGTGGGTTGTTTACGTTGGCTATGTTTCGATTCTGTGTACTTTGATTTATATGATGTAAATGGCTCTAGTCTGTAATATTATTACTTACTCTTTATTGTAATTCGAAGCATTGTGTGCTATGATGAGTCATTTATGTAATCGTTGTGTACGTGAATTACTGATCCTGGCACGTACATGGTTCGCATTCGGTTTACCTTCAAAATCGGGTGTGACACCACTTCACATATCTGATGAACTCGGTATCCATGCATGAGTTGGACAAATTTGTGGTGGTCTTCATTGATGATATCTTGATTTATTCCAAGAATGAAGAGGAGCATGCTCGGCATCTACGGATCGTGTTAACGCGCTTGAGGAAACATTCAGCAAGTGCGCGTTTTGGCTGGAGGAAATCCAATTTCTGGGACATGTACTATCTGCAAATGGGATTGCGGATGATCCCAGCAAAATCAAGGATATTTTATAGTGGAAACCGCCAACCACTGTGCATCAGGTTCGAAGTTTCCTTGGACTGGCTGGCTATTACCACAGATTTATCCTGGATTTCTCTAAGCTTGTGAAGCCAATCACAAGTCTATTGAAGAATGATACGAAATTTAATTGGTCCTCAAGATGCAACGAAGCCTTCGAGCAGCTGAAGTTATTATTGACCACTGCTCCGGTATTGGCTCAACCGGACATTGAAAAGTCGTTTGATGTGTATTGTGACGCATCAGGTAGTGGCCTCGGATGTGTCTTAATGCAAGAGGGCCGAGTTATAGCCTATGCTTCAAGACAGTTGCGTCGGCATGAGGAACATTATCCAACTCATGACTTAGAATTAGCTGCTGTGGTTCATGCCCTTAAAATATGGCGTCATTATATGCTGGAAAATATCTGCCATATATATACAGATCATAAAAGCTTAAAGTACTTTTTTACCTAGTTAGAATTAAATATGAGGCAGAGGAGATGGCTTGAGCTGATTAAGGATTATGAATTAGAAATTCACTATCACCCACGCAAGGCCAACATGGTGGCAGATGCACTAAGTCGCAAGGCTTCCTGCCATTGTCTTACAGTGAAAACTTCTGACATCACATTATGCCAAGAAATGGAGAAATTAAACCTGGGAATGATTCAACATGGAACCTTAAATCAATTGAAGCTTGAGTCAATTCTTCTGCAAAAGGTTATTGATGCACAAAGAAGTGATAAGGGTATGAGATATATTCATGAGAAAATAAAAGTCGGTAAAGCAAACTGTTTCAGAAAGGATGATCAAGGCATAGTATGGTTTAATAACCACATAGTTGTGCCCAAGAATGATGATGTCTGCCAACAAATTTTAGATGAAGCACATCTTAGTCGATATTCCATTCATCCGGGAAGCACTAAGATGTATCATGATCTAAAGCAACATTATTGGTGGACAAAAATGAAAATTGAAATTGCACGCTATGTGGCGTAGTGTGACACCTGTAGACGTGTCAAAGCCATACACATGAAGACTGCTGGTCCACTGCAATCTTTGCCCATCCCGACTTGGAAATGGGAGGACATTAGCATGGACTTCATTATGGGATTACTCAGGACAGCAAAAGGGTTTGATTCCATCTGGGTTATCATTGATCGACTTACAAAGATTGCCCACTTTCTTCTAGTCAAGGTAAAGTATCCAGTAATCACATATGCGGAACTTTAAATTGCTCGTATTCTTATTCTGCACGGGATCCCAAAAACAAGTGTGTCAAACTGTGGACCAAAATTTGTATCCAAATTCTGGGAAGAACTCCACAAATCTTTGGGTACTAAGTTGCTTCACAGTTCGGCCTATCATCCCCAAACAAGTGGACAGACTGAGAGAGTAAACCAGATACTTGAAAACATGTTGCGAGCATGTGTTCTGGAATTCCCACAAAAATGGGATGAATGTTTACCATTTGCGGAGTTTTCATACAACAACAGCTATCAAGAGAGCATCAAGATGGCACCCTTTGAAGCTTTATATGGACGACGGTGCCGTACTCCATTAAATTGGTCTGAACCTAGAAAGGTGGTTTTTCAGGCCTGATATGGTTAAAGAGATGGAAGAAAAGGTTCAAAAAATTATACATAATTTTAAAGAAGAAAAAGCTCGACAAAATAAATATGCAGACAAACGACGCAAACCCTTGTACTTTCAAGTCGGAGATCATGTGTATCTGAAAGTATCACCAATGAAGGGTGTAACTTGTTTCAGTGTAAAAGGAAAGCTTGCACCTCATTCTTGAACAATGTGGACCAGTGGCGTACCGACTCCAATTACCCGAAACATTGTCTGCAGTGCATAATGTGTTCCATGTGTCCCAATTGAAGAAGTGTCTTTGGGTTCCAGATCGAACCGTTGAAGTGACGGATGTTACCTTACAACTATCTGAATCCTGGATCAAAAGGACAGGGTAACCCGAAGAAAAGTTCTGAAATTCTATAAGATACAATGGAACCAACATAGAGAAGATGAAGCTACATGGGAAACTCAAGACTTTTTAGAAAAGAATTTCCCAGGCTTTTTAGCTTCATGTAATCAGTGAGATATGTACAATTGTTGTAAAAGAGGAGTAGACCCCATACCAGCACCTTCCTTGTACAAGAAATAAAGAAATAAAAATATGTCGCGTTTCCTTTTCCACTACTTGCCCTAGGACTTTAAATCTCGGGACGAGATTCTTTTATGGGGGAAGGATGTAACACCCCTGGTGTTACTGTCACAGAAACTTGAGCATAACATCGTGAACATTAGCATATCATGTGTTTGTTACACTTAGAGTGCATTCACTAGGCAAAAATTTCAAATAAGTTGTATTGGTGTGACTTGTTATGTGTGAAACCCTAGGGTTGGGTACTTAACCCTAAACTAGGCTTAGGAGTGACAATAAAGATCAAGCATGAGAAAACTTCAAAACTCATTAGAAATGATCATAAGATAACACATTTAATGGACTTGGGTAGCACCAAAACCCTAAAGTGTTAAAACCCTAAAAAGACCCCTAGAAAACCCTAAATTGAAACCCTAGGGGTTATGTGTAAATTTTGTACACTTTTTGGACCAAAGTGTAAAAACCAAGATATTAGGGCACCTCAAATCATATGTTTCACACATTTGAGGATTTGCAAATCAAACCATGAGATTTGGGCTTATTTGCAAAAAGTCATTCTATACCACTCATGTGACTAAATCCAAAATCAGTTGAATAGGGTTGACTTTGGAGATGTGTATTTCTAAAAATATAAGGAATTTGCCTAGGGTCAACACATCAAACTTGTAGAGCCACTGTAGGAGTACAACTTTGCTTAAGTGATTAAGCATTGTTGGCATACAAAAAGTGGAGATAACTAGCCCTAAAGTCTGGCTATCAGACCACCCTGAGATTAAATACTGACTGGTAGTTAGTTCGGAGGAACTTTGGGCTCGATTCTTGCTCAAGGGGATAAGCAAATGAGCAATATCCCTATAGCATAATTGTAGCTGGTATATAGAGCTACAAGTTTGTTACAGATGGATTAGCAAGTTCTCACACAAAAATCCGAGATCTGGGCACTGCAATTCTGGTTGTCAGGCGCTCTAAATGAGGAATCCGATGGTACAGTGCTATACAAATATCCCAGGTTCAGAGAACCTCGCCGCCGATGAGCGGTGCGCCCGGATTCGCGCCAACCGCTGTGATTCGTGCCCAGCGCAAGTGGATAACGGAGAGGAGTAAAAATCTTGGCGCTCGGATTAGTTCCGGCTCGCTCACAGTTGTGCCCGCCGTACCCACTTGGACCGCAGCTGGCCGAGATCATCCTCACCAGCGTTAGCCGCTTAAAGATCGTGCGCCACACGTCTTGGAAGTCTAGCATGTCACAATGAACCAGTGTTGCAAGCATGTCCATCGCCTGAGAATTTGCCACGGTGAAAGCCACGAATTCCTTGCGCCAGTAACCTCCCCTCTCCCCGGTCACCACCGCTTCTCCAAATTGAGTGCCACTGCCGTTGAGTGCTATAACTTGAAGCCTCAGGGAACTCCGCTAGCTAATTATGTGTCCAACGCACCAACACTTGCCTCCAATTGTCCACCAGAGCCGCCCAATTGCCCATTTCCTCCAAATCGGTCTAAATAGCGCCGCGTGAGCACCTCGCTGTGGCCAGCGTGCTACAGGTCCGTTCATGTCCTCTGCTCTCTTGTTTCAGTACCTTATGTGCCCTTGATGCTTCTCGATCTGACCAATTAAGCTAGAACCCATTAGATCACCGGGAACACTTTGAATTGTCCCCGGATTGTGTGGTCACCATGAGCAGAGAGGTTGGGAGCTCGAACCGTGCAATTGATCGAGGGGAAACGATTGTTAGATGTTGAATTAGGTATCAACCAAGTTAGAGCACCGGCCATTGCGTGTCTTGGCCAGTACAGGGTCGTTGGAGCTCAGTCCGCCACCGTTCTGCATCGAGGACTTGGCACGGTGAAGAAATAGAAATAGGAGGGGTATTCCGTAAATGTCAGTGAAACGCAGGAATAGTGTCGCGACCCCTTTTCAAGTTATTCAAATCGCCAAGGTCTTTTACACAAAATTGACAACGCAGGCGCGGGCGCGCGCATGTTCTCCCTTCTGGAGGCCGACTTGGGCTGAACTGAGCCCAACACTGTTCATTAGTTTCTCTTTTTCCTTTTCTGCCAGGATTAGAGAATTCATAGAAAATTGTAGAAAAATGCTAAAAACATGAGATCAATTTTGTTAGGCTCCTAAATTTCTATAATATTTAATTAAAATATTTTTATGATTTTTAGTACAAACAAGGAATTATATAATATTTAAAAGGGCTTAAACCTATACCTCTGGAATTTTAGAAATTACTTAGTAACTCCAAAAATCACCAAACTTTTTGGATAAGCTTTAAATGATATTTAGAAACCTTGGGTGAAGTTAGACATGATTTGGACAATGTTTGATACCTAAACCCCAAAACCCTAAACTTCTAAGTAGTGCGTGCCCTATGAACTAAAATACTGACTCCACAAACCCTAGTTTTCTGGAGTACCATGAAGGAAAATTGTATTCAAGAACTAATATGATGTACCTTTATTATTGAATTTTCATAAGCATCACATGAGAATTCATGGTTATAGATGATATATATATAGAGAACGAAGAAGAAGTAGTGGTTGAAGAAGAAGAAGTTGCACCACCACCACCTGAAGACCCACCTGCCGAGAACTGCTTTTATTTCGATATTTGTGGAGCAAAGCCCGACTCTCCTATAACACAAGGCAAGCCCCAGTGCAATTGCCACCTCCTTGCTATTTTAAAATCTTTCTCACTTGCTTGATGCATTAGGTGATAGGAGTTGTGTGCTAAACAATTGATGCATTTCCTTCCTTGGAAGTTTGATTACCTTTCCTTGATCACCTGTTTTATGAAAAGGTTTTTCTAATGCTTAGTCTTGCTCTAGACAAATAAAATGTTTTGTTTTGACAAAAGATGATGCTTCAAGTGGGATGGGATGTTTTAAAAAAAACTTGATGGTGGATCCATCATGGCCATGATGGGTTCAACATCGGAAAAGATGTACCTCTGTCAGGTACCAAACTTCGGGATGAAATGATGATTGAGACCGGGTGGGTGACTTGCACGAGAAGAGAGTCTCGGTGTAGTGTCTCCGTCTGAGTCGATTAAGGACCTTGTCGATGTAGGCATGATGATTGAGGACCTTTTAACTAGCCACATGCCTCATCATGGGTAAGCTTTGCCTTGGGCAGACTAATACCAGAATAAGACAACACGCAATGGGAGTGGAGAGATGGCGAGAGTAGCGTGTACCCTCCGTGGCAAGAGGCTGGACGGTGGTGTATCTGTGCTGTCGGTTGGCGTGAACCTGATCTGGTCTTAAGAACCCCGGTGGCGAGTTGACATATGCAAGGGTTAAATGCTACATATGTTGTGTGATTGGAGATCCCTAGCTAGGTATTAATCGATTCGGATTGCCGTTACTTCTCGGACATGAAGACTTGGTCACTGCCCTACACTTAGCATTCCGGTGAACAAGAAGGGTTGATAAAAAAATGGCTAGTATAGGCCAAGTGCTTGAACTAGGGTAGAAAGAACTCTAGATTCAGGTAATGACTTAACTTGCTAATAAAACTGGATTTTTAAGGATCCACTATTAGTAAGCATTTTTGCAAACAGAGTCTTGAATCTTGATTAAGCCTTACCTTGACTCCCTCAAGCCAGCATATCCTTGAGAGTCTTTTATTTTGACGGGTAAGACTTGCAAAAGTACACTTCGTACTCAGGGTTTTCGAACCCATGTTGTTGTAGGTGAGGAAGCAGCAAACTTTGTTGCTTTTTCTCTAAGGTGGTGCCAAAGGAAGAAGCTCAAGAGTGAAGTCCCGGGAGGATGGTGTCCTCCTTTTAAAAACTATATACTTTTAAGCGGGAGGGGTTTTTGCCTCCCGAGTTTGTAATAATAATATTTCCACACTCGTATACTACTGGCCTGTAATAATAAAACTCTTCCTATATCTTATGAATGTAAATTAAGTTATTGTAATTGCTTCCGCTTATTCGTTCCTCCGATGTGTTGTAATATCTGCATGACGGGTGAAATGCACTTGGGAAAGGCAAGGAATACAGATACTGAACTTATCAAGTGATTAGAAGCATCTACAGGGTTGCCAGAGGTCCGCTGGACAAGGACAACTATAGGTGGGCCTAATGACTTGGGAGGTTCTATCACAGCCGGTCCCCTCGGCTAGCCGAATCCGAGGTTGTCCCCGTCGAACTGTGACCTCGTCTTAGTTCCCTTGGCGCTCGTCCTGCTCCCTGAGCCCCTCTTCCATGGCTGCAGCTCACCGGATTCCTTGAGTCGGCCGTGGTTTCCCGCGAACTTCGCTGGTCATGTGTGCGCCCCTTCTCCACCTCGTCCCATCGCAGCGCTCTAGCTTGCCAGCCGCCGTTCTCTAGTCCGTGTGTCGGTTGGCGTCGTGGAGTTTTGTTTGGTTGGCTCATCGTTGACCTCACCAGTGTTGTCGAATCGTCGAACCCCTTCCTCAGTCGCATTGGGTCTCCATGCCGATTGTCGTCGTTCGTCGTCGCGCCGTGTGTGCAGCAACGTCGCTAATTCCTCCATGGTGCTTGTCGACGAACTTCACTTCATCGATTCCTCACCTTCAGTTCGGCTCACGTATGCACATCGAACGCGTTAGCCACTTGACCGTGTGTCGCTAGAGCTCATGACCTCACCGTCGCCGGAGCCCTCATTGGATTCGTGTCTTCACTAGAGCTCACGCTAACCTGCTCGACCACACCTCGCCAGCTCGCTCCAGACTCGACCTTGTCCTCTGAAAGTCGCCTAGAGGGGGGTGAATAGGGTGAATCTGAAATTTACAAACTTTAAGTACAACTACAAGCCGGGTTAGCGTTAGAATTAAATGCGAGTCCGAAAGAGAGGGTGAAAACAAATCACAAGCGAATAAGAATGGATGACACGGTGATTTGTTTTACCGAGGTTCGGTTCTTGCAAACCTACTCCCCGTTGAGGTGGTCACAAAGACCGGGTCTCTTTCAACCCTTTCCCTCTCTCAAACGGTCACTTAGACTGAGTGAGCTTCTCTTCTCAATCAAACGGGACACTAAGTCCCCACAAGGACCACCACACAATTGGTGTCTCTTGCCTTGGTTACAATTGAGTTGAACACAAGAAAGAAGGAAGAAGAAAAGCAATCCAAGCGCAACAGCTCAAATGAACACAAGTCTCTCTCTCACGAGTCACTATTTGATTGGAATGATCTTTGGACTTGGGAGAGGATTTGATCTCTTTGATTGTGTCTTGTATTGAATGCTATAGCTCTTGTAAGGTGTTTGAAGGCTGAAAACTTGGATGCAATGAATGGTGGGTGGTTGGGGGTATTTATAGCCCCAACCACCAAACTAGCCGTTTGGTGGAGGCTGCTGTCGCATGGCGCACCGGACACTGTCCGGTGCGCCAGCCACGTCACCCGACCGTTAGGGTTCGACCATTGGAGCTTCTGTCTTCTGGGCCACCGGACAGTCCAGTGGTGCACCGGACAGGTCCTGTAGGCTGTCCGGTGCGCCGTCTGGCGTGTGCTTTGACTTCTGCGCGACTGTCGTGCACTGTAGCGCATTTAATGTCCTCTGCAGACGATCGTTGGTGCGAAGTAGCCGTTGCTCCGCTGGCACACCGGACAGTCCGGTGCTACACCGGACAGTCCGGTGAATTATAGCGGAGCGGCTCCCAGAATTCCCGAAGGTGAGCAGTTCGGAGTTGAGTTCCTTGGTGCACCGGACACTGTCCGGTGGCACACCGGACAGTCCGGTGCGCCAGACCAGGGTACACTTCGGTTGTCTTTTGCTCTCTTTGTTTGAACCCTTTCTTGGTCTTTTTATTGGTTTATTGTGAACCTTTGGCACCTGTAAAACTTATAGTCTAGAGCAAACTAGTTAGTTCAGTTATTTGTGTTGGGCAATTCAACCACCAAAATCAATTAGGAAAAGGTGTAAGCCTATTTCCCTTTCAATCTCCCCCTTTTTGGTGATTGATGCCAACACAAACTAAAGCAAATATAAAAGTGCAGAATTGAACTATTTTGCATAATGTAAGTGCAAAGGTTGCTTGGAATGAAACCAATAATCATTTCTACAAGATATGCATGGATGGCTTTCTTCTTATTTAAAATTTTGGACCACGCTTGCACCACTTGTTTTGTTTTTGCAAATTCTTTTGTAAAATCTTTTCAAAGTCTTTTTGCAAATAGTCAAAGGTAAATGAATAAGATTGTGAGAAGCATTTTCAAGATTTGAAATTTTCTCCCCCTGTTCCAAATGCTTTTTCCTTTGACTAAACAAAGCTCCCCCTTAACGAAATCCTCCTCTTAGAGTTCAAGAGGGTTTTAGATTAATTTTGAAGAGGGTATACCAATTTGAAAAATCTATCAACAATAAGATACCAATTTGAAAACACTACTTTAAATATAAATTGAAAGACTAATTTTTTGAAATTGGTGGTGGTGCGGCGGTCCGTTTGCTTTGGGCTAATACTCTCTCCCCCTTTGGCATGAAGCGCCAAAAACGGAGTCATTAGAGCTCTTCTAACTACTTTCTCCCCTTATGGTAAATAACATATGAGTGAAGATTATACCAAAGTTGGAGAGTGGTGTGGAGCGATGGTGAAGGATGAATAATTTGATGGAGTGGAGTGGAAGCCTTGTCTTCGCCGAAGTCTCCAATTCCCTTTCAATCTATGACTTAGCATGAAATGCACTTAAAACCACATTAGTCATAGCACATGAAAGAGATATGATCAAAGGTATATAAATGAGCTATGTGTGCAAAATATCAATCAAAATTTCTAGAATCAAGAATATTTAGCTCATGCCTAAGTTTGGTAAAAGTTTGCTCATCTAATGGCTTGGTAAAGATATCGGCTAATTGTTCTTTGGTGTTAATATATGCAATCTCGATATCCCCCTTTTGTTGGTGATCCCTTAAAAAATGATACCGAATGGCTATGTGTTTAGTGCGGCTATGCTCAATGGGATTATCCGCCATGCAGATTGCACTCTCATTATCACATTGAAGAGGAACTTTGGTTAATTTGTAACCATAGTCCCTGAGGGTTTGCCTCATCCAAAGCAATTGCGCGCAACAATGGCCTGCAGCAATATACTCGGCTTCGGCGGTAGAAAGAGCCATAGAATTTTGCTTCTTTGAAGCCCAAGACACCAGAGATCTTCCCAAGAACTGGCAAGTCCCTGATGTGCTCTTTCTATTAATCTTACACCCAGCCCAATCAGCATCGGAATAACCAATTAAATCAAAAGTGGATCCCCTGGGATACCAAAGACCAAACTTAGGAGTATAAACTAAATATCTCAAGATTCGTTTTACGACCCTAAGGTGAACTTCCTTAGGATCGGCTTGGAATCTTGCACGCATGCATACAGAAAGCATAATATCTAGTCGAGATGCACATAAATAGAGTAACGATCCTATCATCGACCGGTATACCTTTTGATCTACGGATTTACCTCCCGTGTCGAGGTCGAGATGCCCATTTGTTCCCATGGGTGTCTTGATGGGCTTGGCATCCTTCATCCCAAACTTGGTGATTATGTCTTGAATGTACTTTGTTTGGCTAATGAAGGTGCCCTCTTGGAGTTGCTTCACTTGAAATCCTAAGAAATACTTCAACTCTCCCATCATAGACATCTCGAATTTTTGAGTCATGATCCTACTAAACTCTTCACATGTAGATTCGTTAGTAGACCCAAATATGATATCATCAACATAAATTTGGCATACAAACAAATCATTTGCAAGTGTTTTAGTAAAGAGAGTAGGATCGACTTTTCCGACTTTGAAGCCATTAGTGATAAGGAAATCTCTTAGGCATTCATACCATGCTCTTGGAGCTTGCTTGAGCCCATAAAGCGCCTTAGAGAGTTTATAAACATGGTTAGGGTACTCACTATCTTCAAAGCCGGGAGGTTGCTCAACATAGACCTCCTCCTTGATTGGTCCATTGAGGAAGGCACTCTTCACGTCCATTTGATAAAGCATGAAGCCATGGTAAGTAGCATAGGCAAGTAATATGCGAATTGACTCAAGCCTAGCTACGGGTGCATAGGTTTCACCAAAATCCAAACCTTCGACTTGTGAATATCCCTTGGCCACAAGTCAGGCTTTTCTCCTTGTCACCACACCATGCTCATCTTGCTTGTTGTGGAAGACGCACTTGGTTCCTACAACATTTTGGTTAGGACGTGGAACTAAATGTCATAACTCATTCCTCGTGAAGTTGTTGAGCTCCTCTTGCATTGCCAGCACCCAATCCGAATCTTGAAGTGCTTCCTCTACCCTGTGTGGCTCAATAGAGGAAACAAAAGAGTAATGTTCACAAAAATGAGCAACACGAGATCGAGTGGTTACCCCCTTTTGAATATCGCCGAGGATGGTGTTCACGGGGTGATCTCGTTGGATTGCTTGGTGGACTCTTGGGTGTGGCAGTCTTGGACCCTCATCATCTTCCTTGTCTTGATCATTAGCATCACCCCCTTGATCATTGTCCTCCTCTTGAGGTGGTTCCTCTTGATCTTCATCATCATCATTTTGAGCTTGATCCTCAACTTGAGTTGGTGGAGATGCTTGCATTGAGGAAGATGGTTGATCTTGTGCATGTGGAGGCTCTTTGGATTCCTTAGGACACACATCCCCAATGGACATGTTCCTTAGCGCGACGCATGGAGCCTCTTCATCATCTAGCTCATCAAGATCAACTTGCTCTACTTGAGAGCCGTTAGTCTCATCAAACACAATGTCACAAGAAACTTCAACTAGTCTAGTGGACTTGTTAAAGACTCTATATGCCCTTGTGTTTGAATCATATCCAAGTAAAAAGCCTTCTACAGCCTTAGGAGCAAATTTAGATTTTCTACCTCTTTTAACAAGAATAAAACATTTGCTACCAAAGACTCTAAAATATGAAACATTGGGCTTTTTACTGGTGAGGAGTTCATACGATGTCTTCTTGAGGATTCAGTGTAGATATAACCGGTTGATGGCGTAGCAAGCGGTGTTAACCGCCTCGGCCCAAAACCGATCCGAAGTCTTGTACTCATCAAGCATGGTTCTTGCCATGTCCAATAGAGTTCTATTCTTCCTCTCCACTACACCATTTTGTTGTGGCGTGTAGGGAGAAGAGAACTCATGCTTTATGCCCTCCTCCTCAAGAAAGCTTTCAATTTGTGAGTTCTTGAACTCCGTTCCATTGTCGCTTCTAATCTTTTTGATCCTTGAGCCGAACTCATTTTGAGCCCATCTCAAGAATCCCTTTAAAGTTTCCTGGGTTTGTGATTTTTCCTGCAAAAAGAACACCCAAGTGAAGCGAGAATAATCATCCACAATTACAAGACAATACTTACTCCTGCCGATGCTTATGTAAGCAATCGGGCCGAATAGGTCCATGTGGAGTAGCTCGAGCGGCCTATCGGTCGTCATGATGTTCTTGTGTGGATGATGAACACCAACTTGCTTCCCTGCTTGACATGCGCTACAAACCCTGTCTTTCTCAAAATGAACATTGGTTAGTCCCAAAATGTGCTCTCCCTTTAGAAGCTTATGAAGATTCTTCATCCCAACATGGGCTAGTCGGCGATGCCAGAGCCAACCCATGTTAGTCTTAGCAATTAAGAAAGTGTCGAGTTCAGCTCTATCAAAATCTACCAAGTATAGCTGACCCTCTAACACTCCCTTAAATGCTACTGAATCACCACTTCTTCTAAAGATAGTAACACCTAAATCTGTAAAAAGACAGTTGTAGCCCATTTTACATAATTGAGAAACGGAAAGCAAATTGTAATCTAAAGAATCTACAAGAAAAACATTGGAAATAGAATGGTCAGGTGATATAGCAATTTTACCCAATCCTTTGACCAAACCTTGATTTCCATCCCCGAATGTGATTGCTCTTTGGGGATCTTTGTTTTTCTCATAGGAGGAGAACATCTTCTTCTCCCCTGTCATGTGGTTTGTGCACCCGCTATCGATGATCCAACTTGAGCCCCCGGATGCATAAACCTACAAAACAATTTTAGGCCTTGTTCTTAGGTACCCAAACGGTCTTGGGTCCTTTCACATTAGAAACAAGCACCTTGGGTACCCAAACACAAGTCTTTGACCCCTTGTGTTAGCCCCTAGCATATTTGGCAACTACTTTGCGTGATTTGTTAGTTAAAACATATGATGCATCAAAAGTCTTAAATGAAACATTAGGTTCATTAGATGCAATAGGAGTTTTCTTCTTAGGCAATTTAACATGAGTGGATTGGCTAGAACTAGATGCCTCACTCTTATACATAAAAGCATGATTAGAGCCAGAGTGAGACTTCCTAGAGTGAATTCTCCTAATTTTGTGCTCGGGATAACCGGCAGGGTACAAAATGTAGCCCTCGTTATCCTGAGCCATGGGAGCCTTGCCCTTAACAAAGTTAGATAATCTTTTAGGAGGGGCATTGAGTTTGACATTGCCTCCCTGTTGGAAGCCAATGCCATCCTTAATGTCAGGGCGTCACCCACTATAGAGCATACTACGAGCAAATTTAAATTTTTCATTTTCTAACTCATGCTCGGCAATTTTAGCATCTAATTTTGCCATATGATCATTTTGTTGTTTAATCATAGCAATGTGATCATGAATAGCATCAATGTTAATATCTCTACATCTAGTGCAAATTGTAACATGCTCAACGGTAGATGTAGATGGTTTGCAAGAATTTAGTTCAACAATCTTAGCATGTAAAATGTTATTTTCATCTCTAAGATTGGAAATAAAAACATTGCAAACATCTAATTCCTTAGCCTTAGCAATTAATTTTTCATTCTCATTTCTAAGGCTAGCAAGAGAGGCATTCAGTTTTTCAATCTTAGCAATTGAACTAGCATTATCATTTCTAAGATTGTCAATTGAATCATCACAAACATTTGATTTCTCAACCTTAGCAATTAATTTGGCATTTTAATTCCTGAGGTTGGAAATAACATCATGGCAAGTGCTTAGCTCACTAGATAATTTTCACATTTTTCTACCTCTAGTGTATAAGCATTTTTAACTTTAGCATGCTTTTTGTTTTCTTTAATTAGGAAGTCCTCTTGGCTATCCAAGAGTTCATCCTTCTCATGAATAGCACTAATCAATTCATTTAATTTTTCCTTTTGTTGCATGTTTAACATGGCAAAAAGGGTGAGCAAATTATCCTCATCATCACTAGAATTATCCTCATCACTAGAAGTTGCATACTTAGTGGATGATTTTGATTTTACCTTCTTCCTTTTGTCGTCCTTTGCCATGAGGGTGGCCGATGCTAGGGAAGAGAAGGCCCTTGGTGACGGCGATGTTTGCGGTGTCCTCGTCGGAGGAGGAGTCGGTGGAGCTCTCGTCGGAGTCCCACTCCCGGCAAACATGGGCATGGCCGCCCTTCTTCTTGTAGTACCTCTTCTTTTCTCTTCTATTTCCCTTCCTGTCGTCGCCCCTGTCACTATCACTTGATAATGGACATTTTGCAATAAAATGACCGGGCTTACCACACTTGTAGCAAACTTTCTTGGAGCGGGGCTTGTAGTCCTTCCCCCTCCTTCGCTTGAGGATTTGGCGAAAACTCTTGATGATGAGCGCCATCTCCTCGTTGTCGAGCTTGGAGGCGTCGATGGGAACTCTACTCGGTGTAGAGTCTTCTTTCTTCTCCTCTGTTTCCTTGAATGCCACGGGTTGCACATCGGGTGTGGAGGAGGCGCCTTGCTCGATGATTTTCTTGGAGCCTTTGATCATCAATTCAAAGCTCACAAATTTTCCTATCACTTCCTCAGGAGACATTAGCTTGTATCTAGGATCACCACGAATTAATTGAACTTGAGTGGGATTAAGAAATACAAGTGATCTTAGAACAACCTTGACCATCTCATGGTCATCCCATTTGGTGCTCCCGAGGTTGCGCACTTGGTTCACCAAGGTCTTGAGCCGGTTGTACATCGCTTGTGGCTCCTCCCCTTGGTGAAGCATGAACAGACCGAGCTCCCCCTCGATCGTCTCCCTCTTGGTGATCTTGGTCACCTGATCTCCTTCGTGCGCGGTCTTGAGCACGTCCCAAATCTCCTTTGCGCTCTTCAACCCTTGCACCTTATTATACTCCTCTCGACTTAGAGAGGCGAGGAGTATAGTAGTGGCTTGGGAGTTGAAGTGTTGGATTTGTTCGACCTCCTCCGAATCATAATCCTTGTCCCCTTCCTTTGGTACCTGCGCTCCATACTCAACAATATCCCATATACTTTTGTTGAGTGAGGTTAGGTGATGCCTCATTTTATCACTCCACATAGAATAATCTTCACCATCAAACATAGGTGGTTTGCCTAATGGGACGGAAAGTAATGGAGTATGTTTTGAAATGCGAGGATAGCGAAGCGGCATCTTACTATACTTCTTGCGCTCATGGCGCTTAGAAGTGGCGGATGCCGATTCCGAGCCAGAGGTGGAGGGTGACGAAGAGTCGGTCTTGTAGTAGACCACCTTCTTCATTTTCTTCTTCTTGTCACCCTTCCATTGGGACTTGATGGAGGAAGAGGATTCCTCCTTGTGCTTGTGGGCGGACTCCCTTGAGTGCGTTCTCCCCGAGCTTGCGGACTTGTCGCCGGTCCCAATCTCCCTCTTGGCGGATGCTCCCGACATCACTTCAAGCGGTTAGGCTCTAATGAAGTACCGGGTTCTGATACTAATTGAAAGTTGTCTAGAGGGGGGTGAATAGGGCGAATCTGAAATTTACAAACTTTAAGCACAACTACAAGCCGGGTTAGCGTTAAAATTAAATGTGAGTCCGAAAGAGAGGGTGAAAACAAATCACAAGCGAATAAGAATGGATGACACGGTGATTTGTTTTACCGAGGTTCGGTTCTTGCAAACCTACTCGCCGTTGAGGTGGTCACAAAGACCGGGTCTCTTTCAACCCTTTCCCTCTCTCAAACGGTCACTTAGACCGAGTGAGCTTCTCTTCTCAATCAAACGGGACACTAAGTCCCCACAAGGACCACCACACAATTGGTGTCTCTTGCCTTGGTTACAATTGAGTTGAACACAAGAAAGAAGGAAGAAGAAAAGCAATCCAAGCGCAAGAGCTCAAATGGACACAAGTCTCTCTCTCACGAGTCACTATTTGATTGGAATGATCTTTGGACTTAGGAGAGGATTTGATCTCTTTGATTGTGTCTTGTATTGAATGCTATAGCTCTTGTAAGGTGTTTGAAGGCTGATAACTTGGATGCAATGAATGGTGGGTGGTTGCGGGTATTTATAGCCCCAACCACCAAACTAGCCGTTTGGTGGAGGCTGTTGTCGCATGGCGCACCGGACAGTCCGGTGCGCCAGCCATGTCACCCGACCGTTAGGGTTCGACCGTTGGAGCTTCTGTCTTCTGGGCCACCGGACAGTCCGGTGGTACACCGAACAGGTCCTGTAGACTGTCCGGTGCGCCGTCTGGCGCGTGCTCTGACTTCTGCGTGCTGCCGCGCACTTTAGCGCATTTAATGTTCTCTGCAGACGATCGTTGGCGCGAAGTAGCCATTGCTCCGCTGGCACACCGGACAGTCTGGTGCTACACCGGACAGTCCGGTGCTACACCGGACAGTCCGGTGAATTATAGCGGAGTGGCTCCCAGAATTCCCGAAGGTGAGCAGTTCGGAGTTGAGTTCCCAGGTGCACCGGACACTGTGTGGTGGTGCACCGGACACTGTCCGGTGGTGCACCGGACAGTCCGGTGCGCCAGACCAGGGCACACTTCAGTTGTCTTTTGCTCTCTTTGTTTGAACCCTTTCTTGGTCTTTTTATTGGTTTATTGTGAACCTTTGGCACCTGTAAAACTTATAGTCTAGAGCAAACTAGTTAGTTCAATTATTTGTGTTGGGCAATTCAACCACCAAAATCAATTAGGAAAAGGTGTAAGCCTATTTCCCTTTCATCATCGTTCTCTGCGTCATCAAGAAATCCCAAGAGTTGGGTGAAGACGGAGCTAGCAGCGTGATGTTCACCAAGTAGTCGACATAAGGGCCGAACCGGAATCCTTGCCGTGTTCGCGGATAGTGCGTCAAATTTAGTCGTGGGTAAGCCGATTCATATTTCTATTAGCTTAATTATTGGTTTGATGAATGGTCTAACTAGGTATATTAATCGTGATGATTCTCGTATTTTAGTTAGCACAATGTGTCGATGAGTTTTTGTCAACTGTGACTAAATGGGTCCTAAGAGTGCGGTGTGTGGTGTATTAGTTATGCAAAAGATATATTTGGTATTCCATGTGATCATCCGATAAGTTTTGTCATTATTAATTATGTTGGATATATTTATTTAGCATTTCCAGTGCTTTGTCGACAAGTGCTGTCGGCATTGCTTGTGATGAATTTTAATTATGTATTGAAGTCCATGGTATGCTTTAGTAGCCTGATACTCTTTGTTAATTACCGATTAAATACCCTAGATAAATATTTATTATCTCCTGAAATGAGTGGAACCAAATAGTATCGACAAGTTTGTTCTAGCAAAAATATGGAAGCTATATGATGCATTATGCCCATAATTATTTTAGGTCCTTAGGTTGTCGTGAATACAGTTTATAGGACTTAATGCTTTTGATAATGATGTAATGTTTTGTTTAACTAGCATATCATGCATGATGTCTATGAATAGTAGCTTAAAAGTGGAATAACTTTCTTTTAATCCTATTTTAGTCTTAGGTGTCCAATAGTGGTGAACCTAATTGTGTTAGTCTCTTGGTGTATGCTTTGGTCTAGCGAGATATAGAACTTGTGTTAATTGAAGGTTTCTTAATATTTGTGTTAAGTTTGATCAATTTAAGGATTATGATTGTGTAGAGTCAAAATTATCTATTGTTTACTCATAGGAGTTGTGATGCTTTGTTTTAAGTGTTTAATTCTCTTTTATGTAGTATTATGTTAAAGTGTGCTATTCCTCTATATGTTCATACATGTGCATAATGCATCTCATTAGGTACGATAATTAATCATGTGATGCGAAGGAAAAGAGCCATGTTGACCTCAAGATGGTGCAAGGAGTCGTCTTCTTCGCAAAACAATGTCATCAGTCGGACCAACCTGAAGGGCAGACTGAACAAGTGCCAACACAAAAAGCTGGTCGTCAAGTGATCGACGTCTAACAACACTAACCTAGTGTTCTTCCAGGCAAGCCCCGGTGCATGCAACCCCTTCCTTGTGTTTTTAAATAATTTTTACACACTTTAAGTCTAGCGAAATGTGCATTAGGTTTATAGGAGTTGCTTGGAAACCCTTTGATGCAATGGCTACCTTGAAATCCATTCCTTTTATAGATACTTCTGGTGAAGTATCAAATATGGTTTACAAAAATTGCTTAGCCCTGCTTAGAGGTAAATCTTGCGGATAGAGTTTGTCCTTTGCACTAATGCCTAGCTCAGGGGTTATCCTGAGGAAGGATGACTTCTGCCTACAAGAATATTTTCATTGGGAGCATGGTGGGATCTTACTGCAAAGTTCCCTTTAATGCTCTTTTCATCCTAAGGAACACAAACAATCCTAAGGGTGGAAGTACGTAAATCGAGACTTCGGCTAGGAACAGGTGATGTTCTACCCAGATTGATTAAGGATTATAGGGAATGTAGGCCTGCTGACCGAGGACCTTTTAACTAGCCACATGCCTCGTCATGGGTAAGCTTTGCCTTGGGCAGACCAATACCAGAAAGGCCAACACACAATGGGAGTGGAGAGATGGCGAGAGTAGCGTGTACCCTCCGTGGCAAGAGGCTGGACAGTGGTGTATCTGTGCTCTCGATTGGTGTGAACCTGTTTTGGTCTTGAGAAACCCGGTGGCGAGTTGACATATGCAAGGGTTAAGTGCTACATATGTCATGTGGTTGGAGATCCCCAGCTGGGTATTAACCGATTCAGGATCACCGTTACTTCTCGGATATGAAGACATGGTCACTGACTTGCAATCTAAGTCATGGATGGAATCATAATGAGCAAAAATCATGTTGTATTGATTAAAGTGATGATAAAATTAGACTAGATGCAAACAAGGTCTATTAATACTTAATCTAGCATTAAAATGTTGAAAGTAAGGACTCATTTTTAGTAAGCTTTATGCAAACTATTAATGTTGATTCTTGCTAAAAGCCTTTCCTTGATTCCCAAATCCAGCATATCCTTGAGAGTCTTTTTCCTTAGTCGGGTAAGACTTGCGAAAGTACACTCCGTACTCAGGGTTTTCGAACCCATGTTGTTGCAGGTACTAGAATTGTGCTGCTGTTGATGGTGCTATGCGTCGGTGGGCACGACCTTCTTATAGGTCTAAGTACCTCTCATATACTTCTTATTGAGGATTGTCATTGAGCTAGCATATATTTCAAACTAATAAATAACTTATAACATTTCAAAGTTTATTATTTTGAATCACTTTTGTAATCACTCCGATAAATATAATGTAAATTGTTGTAACTTGCAACTTTTTGTAATAAAGAAATTCCGCTGCAAAATGTTGGTGTGTGATTTGTGTTTACTTAATCTTGCGATCTTGGTTGTACGTGGTTTATCCAGGGTCCTTGGGACACTTGGACGGATCCTGTTAAGTTATCCGGTGCACATGCATAGTCGTCTGAGGTCTTTGAGACAAGGACAGGTGCATGTGGGCCCAATAACTTGGGAGGTTCTGCCACAGTCTGTACACTTTAATTTTATACCTAGAATATAAGATTAATGTATATGTAGATTTATTCCTTTAATAGAATAAATAAGAAGGAGAACCCTAGCAGTAAATGAATGTTTAGTCTTGTGAGTTTAATAATGTGTAAGATAAGAATTAATCTCTGGTTTAACCTTTAGGTCTCAATAAAATGAATAGTATCAGATTATGTAATCATGGACAACACTTAAAGAGTAATCAACTTCTAATTAAGATTAGTTCATTTTATAATTTTCTCTCCTTCTTCTTTAATTAATACTATACCTTGTGAGATGTGTTCCAATGTTTGTACATGTTTGATGTGCTATTCATTTGTAATTTCCAAATGTATTGAATGTATGATCGCTTTATTTAGACAACGAGCAGCTCGTGGTTCTGGAGTGTGTTGCTGAAGATCTTCTTGAGCAACAACCTGGTGAAGGCAAGTGTCCTTAGACCTATCATGTCCTATTTTACTTTATAATTCACTGTCCCGCATTACATTGTTCAAAACTTAAGGATTGACTAGTCTGTATTTACCTTATCCTTGTTTACCTTTTTGGGTTAATCATGGTTAGCTTATGCTATTGCTTTAACTTAATCAATGAACATGATGTGATTATTTATGATACGATGATGTTATCCCGATGATGATATTGTGACACTTTAGGGGACTCAGACTGTTTCCTGAGTACCTCTCCGGAAGGACCTGTTTGGGGAGTGACAACCTAGGATAACAGTGCAACCATGAGGGTGGAATGGGATGCCCTTAGCTGATTAATTAGAGGAACAAGAGGAGTAGTTGGCTTCGCCGTAGGGCTGTTAATGGGGTCTGGGCACGGTACGAGCTCTGCTGAGGCTGTTTGCAGAGGTTCTCAATTTGGTTTTGTTAGTCACCCTTCCTTTGGGGAGATGTACTGTGTTTATCAAACTGGAGAAACCTAATGGGCGTCTATGACCTCTGGGAAATCTTTGTAAAGGCTACATAGTGAGACCCTGCTAAGTCACCTTGGTAGTGATCAATGGGGAGGCTAGAACCCCGGGCAGAAAGGGAATCACGACTTGTGGGTAAAGTGTGCGACCTCTGTAGAGTGTTAGAAACTGGTATATAAGTCGTGCTCTTGGTTAAGAGCGGCCTTGGGATCCTCTTTGATTAGAAGAACTTTGGTTAGTTTTATGATGATGGTTATAATTTTGATCTCTGGTATTTCCTCTTGGAGGGAGTGCTTCTAGGTAATAACTGGGTTTATTACTTAAAGTTGGCTCTAATTATAGTAATAAAACTTGACCAACTAAAAGCAACTGCTCAACCTTAACTCCACATACAGCTAGTCCACTTTAGCCAAATGGGACATTTGCTGAGTACGTTGATGTGTACTCACCCTTGCTTTACAAACCACCCCACCCAGGTTGTCCCCACTGTACTCAGTGCTCAGCAGGAGATGCTGGCAACATGGAGGACTTTGAGGAGTTTCAGGACTGTAATACTCAAAAGTGTAATAGAAGAGGATAAAGATAATCTTAATAGTTTGTGGTCTCTACTATTCATTACATGTGATCAACACTAGTTAAAAGAGGATAATTAGAACCAAGAACACATAAATAACCTGTGCATCATGCTGGACTTTATTTGGTGTGCATTTTGTGACAATAAAAATAAATAAATAATAACATGAAAACATAATAATGAGAAGAGAATTGGATTTAATCCCAAAAGTGCAAATTGGGGGAATATTGGAAATAATAAATACTATACAAGACAAAATATATGGATCAATAAAAGACTACAGTACTAGCATGTTTATTTTGTATATTTAACTTATGTACAAAGTTCACATTCATATTTGAATTCAATTGGAAATTTAAAAATGAAAGGAAAAAGAGACACATAAAAGAAAAGAGAAAGGAAAATGAATAAATAAAAAAAAAAGATAAAACCTCATATGGGCCAGCAACTACCCTATTCGGCCCACCATACCAATCCCCCGCACGCGGCCCAGTCTCCCTGTGTCTGCTTGCGCTCACCCGGTGTCACTTCCTGGTGGGTCCCGCAGGTCAGGGCGGGTCTTCTTCTCCTTCAACCGAACCGCGAAGATGACGCCGCTGTGACCGCAACCACTTCTCCTCGGATCTTCCGGCCCCAGCTGGCTAACAGCCGTTCCGCGCCTCCATAAGAAGCCGGCCGTAACCTCTCTCCTCCCTCCTCCTCAATTTCGCGTGCGCCGCCACCACACCTTCTCGCAGCTCGCCATCGCCGAAGGGACAGAAGCACCGCCGCGAGCGACCATCTACATACCGTCGACCCTGTCCTCGGTGGAGTGACCCTGGGATCCATCTGGTTGGAAGGAAGGTGGCCGTGGCGGCCCTGCTCGGGAACCCGGGACCAGCGCGGCGGAATTGCTCGCCGTGGCCCAGGTTTCGTGGCGGAGAGGCGACATCACGTGGAACGCCGCCCCTGCGCTGCCATCCTTCGGTAAAAAGCACCTCCGAAGCTCCGCCTTCATCTCTAAATTGCGTAGCCGTTGTCAATTGGGGCGTTAGGGACCGGCGTGGTGTGTTCCGGTCATGGGCGCCGCCGTGTTGCCACTAGGTGCTGCGGCCGGTGCTCTGTGTGCGAAATCCTGTGAAGAAAGGGTCGTAATCAAGTTAGAAGTTGATAGCGCTACGCATATAAGTCATCCGGATCACGTTTTGAAGCCTGGTGGGCGTTAATGGCGAACTCCGGCCTTGGTCGCCGCCGTATCTGCGGGCGGCGCCGCCGTGTGCGGATTTCAGATGGGGGATGAGGCGTACGTCGTCGGATCTCGAGCGAACGGCCTGGATTAGAACACCAGCGTACCCCTTCGCTAATTTCATCTCGGCGGTAGGATGGTGATCCGAGGGATGGGAGCGGATACTAGCGTGGTTGGATCTCGGACGTTGGCCTCGAATCCGACGGTTGCGGTCGATTACTGGTTCACTTAAAGCGCCTTCTAATCGCGACTCTCGGTGTGTGATCCAACGGCCCAGATCCTAGCGTACCCCTTCGGCCGTGACTTTTTACTAAAGAGACCCTGAACTATGCAGAAAACAACCCGCAGTCCACTCGGGTGTTCCCCTGAGTCTGGAGAATTCTTACCCGAGACCCCCTGGTGTCTCCTGGAATTGAGGCGCAGTCCAGAGAATTTGGAAAATCAGGAAAACTAATTTAAAAATAGATTTCTAGTATATATTTAATTGCAGAAAATTGTTTAATATGTAGAAAATGCATATGAACTCCAAATTGATCCATTCCAGTTCCAAAATTTTTATAATATTATTGTCTACCGATTTGTGTCTCTGTTTTGGCATGAAAGACTCATTTAAATTTATCTAATACTTAATCTTGTATTAAGTACATAAAAGCTTCATAAATTCATAACTTAAAATCTATAACTCCAAATTTAATGATTCCGGTTCCTGTGATCTTATTTTAATGTCTAGATTATTACTGTGTATTTTATTTACATGCTTGGTGTAATGTTAATTTTGCCTATACAATGTTTGTTTGTATTGCTATGACTAGAGCGAGGACACGTGTCATCTGAAAAGCAAGTTGGTACCTAGATTCTCAAGTGCCAGGCAAGTTGTGCCCTTGATCACTTCTTTTACCCATTCATGTTCTTATTAATCATAATGATCTGCATAGGTTAATTTTGCTGGGACCCAATAGGTTACCCTAGATTTGACTATCTTTATACCTTGTTTCACCACTGGTTTTACTACTAAATTTTTGGGTAGTACATGCTATTGCTTTATGTGGATTTGGGTATAAAGATATTTATGAAGTAATACCCAAAATGTATAAAGTAATACTATAATGGATATCCTTATTTTATGTGTCACACTTGCATCATAAAAAGAGCAAACATATAGTTAAGAGGGATTAATTAAGACAAATGACACTAAAATAAAAGAAAGTGCATCTTGTTGGAGTTTTATATGCTTGTGCATTAAATAAAATAATAAGGATAATAATAATAAGATAATAATTACTAGGAGCTTGAACCCTAAATTGAGAATTAGGGTTTGAAATAAGAGAAGGGAAGAAATAAGAAATATACTACATAAAATGACATAAAAATTAGAATAAATACTTTTTACACTGATATTTTCAAACTGTACCTTTAACTGGAAACAAGTTCACCACCAATTTTGAATTTTAAATTGAGAATAAAAAAATGAGAAGAAAAGGGAAACAGAAAATAAAAGAAAAAGGAAAATCGCTGTCTTGGGCCGAATCTTCCCGTGCGCTGGCCCATTTCCGCGCCTAACCCTAGTCGATGGATTCCCTGCGCCGCCAGGCTCCATACGTCTCGCGCGCAGTGACTTTGTGGTGGGTCCCTGGCGCCAGAAGCTTCTTCCTCGCAGACTCGGCTGGCCGAACCAGACGCCGCGGATCCCGCACGTGGGCCCAGTCTGTCGCTTGCGGCAGTGGCTGCCGAAGCCTTACCAGACTATGGAGCTAGACCTGAATTGTCGCTCAACATCCATGCGTCGCCCCTCTTCCACTCCGTAGCGAACGGCGCGGAGTTCGCCGCCATTGTCGGGGTCATGGGCGATCACCTCTTCTCCTGAATCAAGGCCTTAGGGAATAAATTGGAACCCTTGCGCTCCCTGCCTCCCTACTGCTGCCCTCTTGCGCGGACTTGAGCACTCGAAACCAAACCACCGACGCCATAGTCGTGCATCCGAGAGGAATTCGAGCGCAGCCTGGACGCGTGGACAGAGTCGTCGCCGCATCAAACCAAGGTAAAAAGCCAACCATCCGATTCACCTTGACCTCCTCTACGTGTAACGCTAGGGGATCGAGAACTTAGCGTAAGGGCGAGTAGTTGGGGAGCTCCAGCCATGGCACTTCGCCGCGGTGAGCACGCCGTCGGGCTTGGAGGTGTTCGGGGAAGGAGGACGGTTTCTGACCGTCGATGCGCGATGTGCGGTTCAGATCGAATCTGACGTAGCGATTGGGCTGGGGCTCACCGTGGCCGTTGAGCTCGACGTGGACGGTTACGATTAGACTCAACTCTTCCCCTTTGGTTATCCTGACCCGGACCGTTGGATCCATCTTGAGCGGACCGGATTAAATCGTTGATAAGCTATTCGGTTACAGTGGATCCGGGCCGTCAGGTCCCGATCTAGCGGTTGGTGCTGCGTACCGATTGAAGGTTTTATCTGGTGCACCGGATCTCGATCCGATGGCCCAGGGCTAGCGATACCCCTTCGCGATGGCCTTTTCACTAAAGAGCCCCCGTCTTTAGTTTAAATAAACTCGCAGTCCACTTAGGGGAGTTCTGTGTCTGCGTAGAACTTATGGTTTAGCCCCTGTACTCTTTGCTATTTGATGCCCAATCCAGAGAATATTAAAAATCAGGAATTAATATCAGAAATTATTTTTTAATGCATAAATAAATGTTAGAACTTGTTTAATTTGTAGAAAATGCGTATAAACTCCAAATTGGACCATTCCAGTTCCTAAATTTTCGTAATATTATTGCCTATCCATTTGTGCCTCTGTTTTGGCATGAAAGACTCATTTAAATTTATCTAATACTTAATCTTGTATTAAGTACATAAAAGCTTCATAAATTCATAACTTAAAATCTATAACTCCAAATTTAATGATTCCAGTTCCTGTGATCTTATTTTAATGTCTAGATTATTACTGTGTATTTTATTTACATGCTTGGTGTAATGTTAATTTTGCCTATACAATGTTTGTTTGTATTGCTACGACTAGAGCGAGGACACGTGTCATCTGAAAAGCAAGTTGGTACCTGGATTCTCAAGTGCCAGGCAAGTTGTGCCCTTGATCACTTCTTTTACCCATTCATGTTCTTATTAATAATAATGATCTGCATAGGTTAATTTTGATGGGACCCAATAGGTTACCCTAGATTTTGACTATCTTTATACCTTGTTTCACCACTGATTTTACTACTAAATTTTTGGGTAGTACATGCTATTGCTTTATGTGGATTTGGGTATAGAGATACTTATTACTCATTATTATACTTGTTATTATCTGTTCATTATTTTATGTTCATGATAAGATCATTATGTTAATGGGAACATGGAGAACCACCCGGGAAAATAGTGCTACCACAAGGGTTTAATGGGACGCCCTTGGCTGATTAACTAGGAAAGCTAGTGGACGGCTACCTTACCCGAAAGGGGCAAGGGCAGTTGGGGAGTGGTCAGTGTAGGGAGGTCCTTGGGTTGATTTTGCTGCGATGGCGGTTAGGCAAGAACCCTGCACTGGAGCTTCCTATAAACTGTAGCGGGTAGTATGAAGCTAGTGGAACTTTGTAAAGGCCTCGTAGTGGTACCCTGCCTCGCTTCCTCGGTAGAGGTGTATGGAGTCTGATCAACTCCGTGGCAAATGGGTAACACGACTTGTGGGTAAAGATGCGCAACCTCTGCAGAGTGTAAAACTGGTATACTAGCCGTGCTCACGGTCATGAGCGGCTCGGACACTCACATGATTAAATTATGGAACCTAAACTCAATTTGTCATATGCATTGCATCGCAGGTGAGGTTGTTACTTTTGTTCTACTACTTAATTGGGTTGATATTTACTTATACTTAGTAATTGCTAATAAAATTTTGACCAACTTTAAAAGCAATGCTCAGCTCTAACCATTCTCTTTGGTAAGCCTTACACTTCACGTGAGCTCCCACCTTTGGCGAGTTCATGCACATTATTCCCCACAACTTGTTGAGCGATGAACGTATGTGAGCTCACTCTTGCTGTCTCACACCCCACCCCCACAGGTCAAGAACAGGTACCACAGGATGAGGTGCGTGGAGGATGCTGTGGCGAGTTCATGAGAGGTCTAGGCCGTCGTCTCCCAGTCAACTTTGGGTTGCTGGACCGTTGTCTCCTTATAATGTAATTATTTATTTATTTTGTGCAGAACTCCTGTTATGTAGTAAAGATGTGACATTCGATCCTGTGCCATGATTCATCATATGTGTGAGACTTGGTCCCAGCACACCTGGTGATTATGTTCGCGCCCGGGTTTTGGACCCTAAAATCCGGGTGTGACAGAAGTGGTATCAAAGGAATGTTGACTGTAGGACGAAACCTAGATAGAACTGGACAACCATTCTTTACTTACCCTTGCTACTCTGATTCTTTTCTAAACTTTTCTTAATCTTTTCTCATCTATTTCCGCTTTACTCTGATTATTCTTACCTTTTCATTCTAAAGACAAATGTGGATTTCACACTTTGAAATCCTGTGCCTAAAGTGACTTTAGGAATAGGAGACCTACTCTTAGGAACAAAAACAAAACTATTTTATAGGTATTTGTATGCTTGAATGTTTGTTCTTATGATACTTGTTTGATTTGGATCTTTGATTGAGTGTGATTAGTTGTGGAGTAATGTCCACAATCACATCTGCATATACATATAGAAAAAAAAACGGTTATAAAAATATCTAAATGAACTAGGTTATCCCTCATCAAAGAATCTAGCCTAGCAAAATTCATCTTATCTTGAAAAGGTCTATCCTACACTCATAGATCCATCTTATCCTAAAAAAATAGATTCTCATCTTATCTTGAAAAGATTTATCTTATCCTAATAGATCTATCTGACCTCAAAAGATTCTACCTTATCCTTATGGATTCATCTTACCCCAATAAGCATATTTATCCCACGCTAGTGTAACAACCATGATCTAGCCTAAAATAAATAAGATCTTATCTAGTCAAACTAGTCACACCAATCTAACCTAGATCTGATCTAATCTAAAGTGACTTATCAAACATGTTAGATAATACTGATGAAATAGATTAGACTCTACTCCTATAGAACGGGTCTTAACTTAGTTCACCCTGCACTAAATTAAGAATGACAGATCGACTTGGCCATATGCAACTACCTTAACCATCCAATAGTTGCATAACCCCACAATTTTAACCTAGCAAGAGATTCTAACCTACCTACACCATACAATCCATCCTACTCACATATGTCCTAGCCATATGTCCTTAACTCGGATGACAACTCCAAGAAATAAAGGCCAAAGAAGACCAACCATGTCAAAGAAGGATAAGCATCAACTCAAGACTTCAAAGATCAAGTTGAATCGCCAGCGGAATCAAGATCCATAGTTTAGGATGAAGTCTTTCCTTATTATACCCTTGCCACAACCTCTACTTGCCATAACCGTACCTGACCTAATGAATATCTAGACATACAATATTCATATCATCTACTAACTATTAAAAAAAACTTGAACAAAACTTTGATTCCCAAAATCAAATGAGAAACTAAAATTCTAGACCAAACCTATTATATCCCTTTTCTTACAAATCTCGAGGACGAGATTATTTTTAAGGGGGTAGGATTTGTAATACCCAAAATGTATAAAGTAATACTATAATGGATATCCTTATTTTATGTGTCACACTTGCATCATAAAAAGAGCAAACATATAGTTAAGAGGGATTAATTAAGACAAATGACACTAAAATAAAAGAAAGTGCATCTTGTTGGAGTTTTATATGCTTGTGCATTAAATAAAATAATAAGGATAATAATAATAAGATAATAATTACTAGGAGCTTGAACCCTAAATTGAGAATTAGGGTTTGAAATAAAAGAAGGGAAGAAATAAGAAATATACTACATAAAATGACATAAAAATCAGAATAAATACTTTTTACACTGATATTTTCAAACTGTACCTTTAACTGGAAACAAGTTCACCACCAATTTTGAATTTTAAATTGAGAATAAAAAAATGAGAAGAAAAGGGAAACAGAAAATAAAATAAAAAGGAAAATCGCTGTCTTGGGCCGAATCTTCCCGTGCGCTGGCCCATTTCCGCGCCTAACCCTAGTCGATGGATTCCCTGCGCCGCCAGGCTCCATACGTCTCGCGCGCAGTGACTTTGTGGTGGGTCCCTGGCGCCAGAAGCTTCTTCCTCGCGGACTCGACTGGCCGAACCAGACGCCGCGGATCCCGCACGTGGGCCCAGTCCGTCGCTTGCGCAGTGGCTGCCAAAGCCTTACCGGACTATGGAGCTAGACCTGAATTGTCGCTCAAGATCCATGCGTCGCCCCTCTTCCACTCCGTAGCGAACGGCGCGGAGTTCGCCGCCATTGTCGGGGTCATGGGCGATCACCTCTTCTCCTGAATCAAGGCCTTAGGGAATAAATTGGAACCCTTGCGCTCCCTGCCTCCCTACTGCTGCCCTCTTGCGCGGACTTGAGCACTCGAAACCAAACCACCGACGCCATAGTCGTGCATCCGAGAGGAATTCGAGCGCCACCTGGACGCGTGGACAGAGTCGTCGCCGCATCAAACCAAGGTAAAAAGCCAACCATCCGATTCACCTTGACCTCCTCTACGTGTAACGCTAGGGGATCGAGAACTTAGCGTAAGGGCGAGTAGTTGGGGAGCTCCAGCCATGGCACTTCGCCACGGTGAGCACGCCGTCGGGCTTGGAGGTGTTCGGGGAAGGAGGACGGTTTCTGACCGTCGATGCGCGATGTGCGGTTCAGATCGAATCTGACGTAGCGATTGGGCTGGGGCTCACCGTGGCCGTTGATCTTGACGTGGACGGTTACGATTAGATTCAACTCTTCCCCTTTGGTTATCCTGACCCGGACCGTTGGATCCATCTTGAGCGGACCGGATTAAATCGTTGATAAGCTATTCGGTTAAAGTGGATCCGGGCCGTCAGATCCCGATCTAGCGGTTGGTGCTGCGTACCGATTGAAGGTTTTATCTGGTGCACCGGATCTCGATCCGACGGCCCAGGGCTAGCGATACCCCTTCGCGATGGCCTTTTCACTAAAGAGCCCCCGTCTTTAGTTTAAATAAACCCGCAGTCCACTTAGGGGAGTTCTGTGTCTGCGTAGAACTTATGGTTTAGCCCATGTACTCTTCGCTATTTGATGCCCAATCCAGAGAATATTAAAAATCAGGAATTAATATCAGAAATTAGTTTTTAATGCATAAATAAATGTTAGAACTTGTTTAATTTGTAGAAAATGCGTATAAACTCCAAATTGGACCATTCCAGTTCCTAAATTTTTGTAATATTATTGTCTATCCATTTGTGCCTCTGTTTTGGCATGAAAGACTCATTTAAATTTATCTAATACTTAATCTTGTATTAAGTACATAAAAGCTTCATAAATTCATAACTTAAAATCTATAACTCCAAATTTAATGATTCCAGTTCCTGTGATCTTATTTTAATGTCTAGATTATTACTGTGTATTTTATTTACATGCTTGGTGTAATGTTAATTTTGCCTATACAATGTTTGTTTGTATTGCTACGACTAGAGCGAGGACACGTGTCATCTGAAAAGCAAGTTGGTACCTGGATTCTCAAGTGCCAGGCAAGTTGTGCCCTTGATCACTTCTTTTACCCATTCATGTTCTTATTAATAATAATGATCTGCATAGGTTAATTTTGATGGGACCCAATAGGTTACCCTAGATTTTGACTATCTTTATACCTTGTTTCACCACTGATTTTACTACTAAATTTTTGGGTAGTACATGCTATTGCTTTATGTGGATTTGGGTATAGAGATACTTATTACTCATTATTATACTTGTTATTATCTGTTCATTATTTTATGTTCATGATAAGATCATTATGTTAATGGGAACATGGAGAACCACCCGGGAAAATAGTGCTACCACAAGGGTTTAATGGGACGCCCTTGGCTGATTAACTAGGAAAGCTAGTGGACGGCTACCTTACCCGAAAGGGGCAAGGGCAGTAGGGGAGTGGTCAGTGTAGGGAGGTCCTTGGGTTGATTTTGCTGCGATGGCGGTCAGGCAAGAACCCTGCACTGGAGCTTCCTATAAACTGTAGCGGGTAGTCTGAAGCTAGTGGAACTTTGTAAAGGCCTCGTAGTGGTACCCTGCCTCGCTTCCTCGGTAGAGGTGTATGGAGTCTGATCAACTCCGTGGCAAATGGGTAACACGACTTGTGGGTAAAGATGCGCAACCTCTGCAGAGTGTAAAACTGGTATACTAGCCGTGCTCACGGTCATGAGCGGCTCGGACACTCACATGATTAAATTATGGAACCTAAACTCAATTTGTCATATGCATTGCATCGCAGGTGAGGTTGTTACTTTTGTTCTACTACTTAATTGGGTTGGTATTTACTTATACTTAGTAATTGCTAATAAAATTTTGAACAACTTTAAAAGCAATGCTCAGCTCTAACCATTCTCTTTGGTAAGCCTTACACTTCACGTGAGCTCCCACCTTTGGCGAGTTCATGCACATTATTCCCCACAACTTGTTGAGCGATGAACGTATGTGAGCTCACTCTTGCTGTCTCACACCCCCCCCCCACAGGTCAAGAACAGGTACCACAGGATGAGGCGCGTGGAGGATGTTGTGGCGAGTTCATGAGAGGTCTAGGCCGTCGTCTCCCAGTCAACTTTGGGTTGCTGGACCGTTGTCTCCTTATAATGTAATTATTTATTTATTTTGTGCAGAACTCCTGTTATGTAGTAAAGATGTGACATTCGATCTTGTGCCATGATTCATCATATGTGTGAGACTTGGTCCCAGCACACCTGGTGATTATGTTCGCGCCCGGGTTTTGGACCCTTAAATCCGGGTGTGACAGCGGTCAGGCAAGAACCCTGCACTGGAGCTTCCTATAAACTGTAGCGGGTAGTCTGAAGCTAGTGGAACTTTGTAAAGGCCTCGTAGTGGTACCCTGCCTCGCTTCCTCGGTAGAGGTGTATGGAGTCTGATCAACTCCGTGGCAAATGGGTAACACGACTTGTGGGTAAAGATGCGCAACCTCTGCAGAGTGTAAAACTGGTATACTAGCCGTGCTCACGGTCATGAGCTGCTCGGACACTCACATGAGTAAATTATGGAACTTAAACTCAATTTGTCATATGCATTGCATCGCAGGTGAGGTTGTTACTTTTGTTCTACTACTTAATGGGGATGGTATTTACTTATACTTAGTAATTGCTAATAAAATTTTGACCAACTTTAAAAGCAATGCTCAGCTCTAACCATTCTCTTTGGTAAGCCTTACACTTCACGTGAGCTCCCACCTTTGGCGAGCTCATGCACATTATTCCCCACAACTTGTTGAGCAATGAACGTATGTGAGCTCACTCTTGCTGTCTCACACCCCCCCACAGGTCAAGAACAGGTACCACAGGATGAGGCGCGTGGAGGATGCTGCGATGTGTTCGTGAGAGGTCTAGGTCGTCGTCTCCCAGTCAACTTTGGTTTGCTGGACCGTTGTCTCCTTATAATGTAATTATTTATTTTGTACAGAACTCATGTTATGTAGTAAAGATGTGACATTCGATCCTGTGCCATGATTCATCATATGTGTGAGACTTGGTCCTAGCACACCTGGTGATTATGTTCACGCCCGGGTCTTGGTGCCCCGAAACCCGGGTGTGACAGAAGTGGTATCAGAGGAATGTTGACTGTAGGACGAAACCTAGATAGAACTGGACAACCCTTATTTACTTACCTCTGCTACTCTGATTCAATTCTAAACTTATCTTAATCTTTTCTCATCTATTTCCGCTTTACTCTGATTACTCTTACCTTTTTTTTCTAAAGACAAATGTGGATTTCACACTTCAAAATCCTGTACCTAAAGTGACTTTAGGAATAGGAGACCTACTCTTAGGAACAAAAACAAAACTATTTTTATAGATGTTTATACGCTTGAGTGCTTGTTCTTATGATACTTGTCTGATTTGGATCTTTGATTGAGTATGATGGTTTGTGGAGTAATGTCCACAATTGCATCTGCATATACACCTAGACACAAGGGAAAATATTTATAAAATAGACAACACAGAATATTCCCTATTAAAAAATGGATCTATTAAACTAGATATATTTATAAGATAAACTAGATCATCTACGAAAATCCCCCACTAGAATATATCCATCTTATCTTAAAAGATACTCTCCTACTTTAATGGATTCATCTTAACTTAAAAGATTCTCTCTGATCTTAATAGATGCATCTTATCTTGAAGGATTCATCTTATCCTAACCACTTTACTTATCCCATCTTAATAGATCTAACTGACCTCAAAGGATTCTACCTTATCCTTATGGATTTATCTTGCCCTAATTATCATATTGATCCCACTCTAGAATAACAACCATGATCTAATCCAAATTTGAGTTACTTAAATAAGTTAGATAATGTTGGCGACAAAAATTAGGCCCTATCTAATCTATTGTGATTTAACCTTGTGGGTGATTCTTAATGCTGGTACAAAGGATAAAACCATACTCCTAATTCACTTAAGCCTAAGTTAATGCCATAGATCAACTCAGCCATACACTCCCAATAAGTTACATAATCCATCTATGTAAACCTAAAAAAAGTCCTATCCACAGACCCTAGCCATCTTAACTACAGCTCCCTAGCTCAGATGGAGATACCAAGATTGGAGACCGAAGATGATCAACCTCATCAAGAAGGATAAGCATCAACTCAAGACTTCAAAGATCAAGTTGAATCGCCAGCGGAATCAAGATCCATAGTTTAGGATGAAGTCTTTCCTTATTATACCCTTGCCACAACCTCTACTTGCCATAACCGTACCTGACCTAATGAATATCTAGACATACAATATTCATATCATCTACTAACTGTTAAAAAAAACTTGAACAAAACTTTGATTCCCAAAACCAAATGAGAAACTAAAATTCTAGACCAAACCTATTATATCCCTTTTCTTACAAATCTCGAGGACGAGATTATTTTTAAGGGGGGTAGGATTTGTAATACTCAAAAGTGTAATAGAAGAGGATAGAGATAATCTTAATAGTTTGTGGTCTCTACTATTCATTACATGTGATCAACACTAGTTAAAAGAGGATAATTAGAACCAAGAACACATAAATAACATGTGCATCATGCTGGACTTTATTTGGTGTGCATTTTGTGACAATAAAAATAAATAAATAATAACATGAAAACATAATAATGAGAAGAGAATTGGATTTAATCCCAAAAGTGCAAATTGGGGGAAGATTGGAAATAATAAATACTATACAAGACAAAATATATGGATCAATAAAAGACTACAGTACTAGCATGTTTATTTTGTATATTTAACTTATGTACAAAGTTCACATTCATATTTGAATTCAATTGGAAATTTAAAAATGAAAGGAAAAAGAGACACATAAAAGAAAAGAGAAAGGAAAATGAATAAATAAAAAAAAAGATAAAACCTCATATGGGCCAGCAACTACCCTATTCGGCCCACCATACCAATCCCCCACGCGCGGCCCAGTCTCCCTGTGTCTGCTTGCGCTCACCCGGTGTCACTTCCTGGTGGGTCCCGCAGGTCAGGGCGGGTCTTCTTCTCCTTCAACCGAACCGCGAAGATGACGCCGCTGTGACCGCAACCACTTCTCCTCGGATCTTCCGGCCCCAACTGGCTAACAGCCATTCCGCGCCTCCATAAGAAGCCGGCCGTAACCTCTCTCCTCCCTCCTCCTCAATTTCGCGTGCGCCGCCGCCACACCTTCTCGCAGCTCGCCATCGCCGAAGGGACAGAAGCACCGCCGCGAGCGACCATCTGCATACCGTCGACCCGGTCCTCGGTGGAGTGACCCTGGGATCCATCTGGTTGGAAGGAAGGTGCGTGGCGGCCCTGCTCAGGAACCCGGGACCAGCGCGGCGGAATTGCTCGCCGTGGCCCAGGTTTCATGGTAGAGAGGCGACATCACGTGGAACGCCGCCCCTGCGCTGCCATCTTTCGGTAAAAAGCACCTCCGAAGCTCCGCCTTCATCTCTAAATTGCGTAGCCGTGGTCAATTGGGGCGTTAGGGACCGGCGTGGTGTGTTCCGGTCATGGGCGCCGCCGTGTTGCCGCCAGGTGCTGCGCCCGGTGCTCTGTGTGCGAAATCCTGTGAAGAAAGGGTCGTAATCAAGTTAGTAGTTGATAGCGCTACGCAAATAAGTCATCCGGATCACATTTTGAAGCCTGGTGGGCGTTAATGGCGAACTCCGGCCATGGTCGCCGCCGTATCTGCGGGCGGCGCCGTCGTGTGCGGATTTCAGATGGGGGATGAGGCGTACGTCGTCGGATCTCGAGCGAACGGCCTGGATTAGAACACCAGCGTACCCCTTCGCTAATTTCATCTCGGCGGTAGGATGGTGATCCGAGGGATGGGAGCGGATACTAGCGTGGTTGGATCTCGGACGTTGGCCTCGAATCCGACGGTTGCGGTCGATTACTGGTTCACTTAAAGCGCCTTCTAATCGCGACTCTCGGTGTGTGATCCAACGGCCCAGATCCTAGCGTACCCCTTCGGCCGTGACTTTTTACTAAAGAGACCCTGAACTATGCAGAAAACAACCCGCAGTCCACTCGGGTGTTCCCCTGAGTCTGGAGAATTCTTACCCGAGACCACCTGGTGTCTCCTGGAATTGAGGCCCAGTCCAGAGAATTTGGAAAATCAGGAAAACTAATTTAAAAATAGATTTCTAGTATATATTTAATTGCAGAAACTTGTTTAATATGTAGAAAATGCATATGAACTCCAAATTGATCCATTCCAGTTCCAAAATTTTTATAATATTATTGCTACCCATTTGTGTCTCTGTTTTGGCATGAAAGACTCATTTAAATTTATCTAATACTTAATCTTGTATTAAGTACATAAAAGCTTCATAAATTCATAACTTAAAATCTATAACTCCAAATTTAATGATTCCGGTTCCTGTGATCTTATTTTAATGTCTAGATTATTACTGTGTATTTTATTTACATGCTTGGTGTAATGTTAATTTTGCCTATACAATGTTTGTTTGTATTGCTACGACTAGAGCGAGGACACGTGTCATCTGAAAAGCAAGTTGGTACCTGGATTCTTAAGTGCCAGGCAAGTTGTGCCCTTGATCACTTCTTTTTCCCATTCATGTTCTTATTAATCATAATGATCTGCATAGGTTAATTTTGCTGGGACCCAATAGGTTACCCTAGATTTGACTATCTTTATACCTTGTTTCACCACTGGTTTTACTACTAAATTTTTGGGTAGTACATGCTATTGCTTTATGTGGATTTGGGTATAAAGATATTTATGACTCATGATTACACTTTCTATTATCTGTTCATTATTTTATGTTCATGATAAGATCATTATGTTAATGGGAACATGGAGAACCACCCGGGAAAACAGTGCTACCACAAGGGTTTAATGGGACGCCCTTGGCTGATTAACTAGGAAAGCTAGTGGACAGCTACCTTACCCGAAAGGGGCAAGGGCAGTAGGGGAGTGGTCAGTGTAGGGAGGTCCTTGGGTTGATTTTGCTGTGATGGCGGTCAGGCAAGAACCCTGCACTGGAGCTTCCTATAAACTATAGCGGGTAGTCTGAAGCTAGTGGAACTTTGTAAAGGCCTCGTAGTGGTACCCTGCCTCGCTTCCTCGGTAGAGGTGTATGGAGTCTGATCAACTCCGTGGCAAATGGGTAACACGACTTGTGGGTAAAGATGCGCAACCTCTGCAGAGTGTAAAACTGGTATACTAGCCGTGCTCACGGTCATGAGCGGCTCGGACACTCACATGAGTAAATTATGGAACTTAAACTCAATTTGTCATATGCATTGCATCGCAGGTGAGGTTGTTACTCTTGTTCTACTACTTAATGGGGATGGTATTTACTTATACTTAGTAATTGCTAATAAAATTTTGACCAACTTTAAAAGCAATGCTCAGCTCTAACCATTCTCTTTGATAAGCCTTACACTTCACGTGAGCTCCCACCTTTGGTGAGCTCATGCACATTATTCCCCACAACTTGTTGAGCGATGAACGTATGTGAGCTCACTCTTGCTGTCTCACACCCCCCCCCCCACAGGTCAAGAACAGGTACCACAGGATGAGGCGCGTGGAGGATGCTGCGATGTGTTCGTGAGAGGTCTAGGTCGTCATCTCCCAGTCAACTTTGGTTTGCTGGACCGTTGTCTCCTTATAATGTAATTATTTATTTTGTACAGAACTCCTGTTATGTAGTAAAGATGTGACATTCGATCCTGTGCCATGATTCATCATATGTGTGAGACTTGGTCCCAGCACACCTGGTGATTATGTTTGTTGGGGACCTTCGGCATCCGAAGGTCCTCAAAAACAGGATTTAACAGTATTTCTGGAGTATAATGTGTGAACAGGTATCTTCGGACTCAAGTCGGCACCACAGTAGACCAGAATAATACGAAGGTTGATACAGCGCCGAAGGTGTGAGTAGGAAAGCTTCGGCGTGACAGCAGAAAGTGAAACCGACTTAAAGATGAAAAGGCTATTTAGACCTCGACAGATTACTATAGAATTATTATCAACTGTAAAGGGCATGAATGTAATTTTGTATGGGTTGTGTCCCGCGCCTATAAATAGGTGAACAGTACTCCCGTACTGTTCACGCTGACTTGGCATTCGCTTTTTACGTCACGCTTGTAATATCATCTCCTTCCAGTTGAAGGTACACTTGTAATTCAATGATATTCCTGTTTATACCCAATAATAATAAATAATTGTTTATGCTGTCTTTTATATTCCTTACATTTCATCCTTCGTCACTGTATGATGAATTTATGGAAATACGTCATTTATAACCTTCGTCCAGGAACCATTATATCCTAAAGGAAATAATGCTTCGAAGGACGAAGGGCTTTAACGATTAACATTTTCTATGTTGCCTTGTTCTTAACTCATAGCATTTGAGAACAAGTCCCCAACATTGGTGCCCACCTCCGGTGAACCCACTTCCACTCTTCGAGCTTTTTTGAACACCTTCGGCGATCATAAACCTTCGTTATGGCGCCGAAGAAAGCTTCAGCGACTGGGGCTGCAGCTCTGCAACCACTGGATCACAGTCAGGAGACAATCTCCCTTCGGGAGGCCAGAAGCCAAAAAAGGAAGGTTGTCAGCCCGACACCACCAGAGGACGAGATAGATCAAGAAATCAGAGATATGGAAATGCTTCATCAACAAGTACAGAGGAAGAAAGAAAAGATGGCCAGGCTAGCTGAACTGCAGAGGCAGATAGACGAAGCCTCTGAAGAAGTTCGTCATCTTGCTCAGGATGAACAACACCGAAGGCCTCAGAACCAAGACCTTCATCAGGAGGGTTTTCCCAATGAAGATGACTGGTATGACAATTTCCATCATGGGAATTTTGTTTTTGATGATCCTTCTCCTCTGTCCGCTGAGCTGCAGGCTACACCTTGGCCTCCGTCCTACAAGCCGCCTCAGCTTCCCGTATTTGATGGCCACTCAGACCCGAAGCAGTTTTTGATGAGCTATGAAGCAACAGTATCTTCGTATGGTGGCAATGCTGCAGTCATGGCCAAATCTTTCGTTATGGCTGTCAGGAGTGTGGCTCAAACCTGGTATTCCTCCCTTCGACCAGGAACGATCACTTCATGGCAGAAGCTGAAGGATTTGTTGTTAACTAGCTTCCAAGGATTTCAGACGAAGCCGGTCACTGCTCAGGCTCTGTTCCAGTGCACCCAAGATCACGAAGAATACCTTCAGGCGTATGTCCGAAGGTTCTTACGTTTCAGGGCACAGGCACCAACGGTGCCCAATGAAATTGTCATTGAGGCCATGATCAAGGGGCTTCGGCCAGGACCGGCAGCTCAGTACTTCGCTCGGAAGCCTCCTCAAACTTTGGAGAAGCTGCTCCAGAAGATGGACGAGTACATTCGTGCCGATAATGATTTTCGCCAAAGAAGGGAGGAGGCTTTCAGGTTCTCTGAAATAACCAGGGGCTTCGGAGGGAGGTTCTACCCGAGGCACGTGAGATCAATTCATAACTCTACACAAAATGATGATAGAGGAAGCCAACAGCAAAGGCCACAATGTTCCTCACAGGCTTCGGGGCAACAGCAAAGCTCCTTCAGACCACCAGCTCCAAGAGGCAGAGGCGCCAGGGGCTTTGGAGGAAGATTTGGCGATCAACCAAGAAGAATCTTTTGCTTATTCTGCGGTGAGAACAAAGGCCATACTACCAGGATGTGCCATGTTACTATTCAGAAGCAAAAGGAAATAGCTGAAGCAGCAGCACAACAAGCGCAGCCGAAGCAGGTCATGCATACAGCTTCGTATCATCCGCCCTACATTCCAGAATATGTGGGCAATCATCCTGCAGTTTCTGTTGCTTCGGCGAGCCAGCCTCAAGCTTCTTGGCAACAGCCTCCGCCTCCACCTCCGTTGCAACAAGGCCAGCAGCCAGAAGGGAGCCAGTATGCTCCACACCAGAGGGACTTCAGGGAGCAGTCCGAAGCTCGTACAGTCAATAGCACTGTGCCAGAGTCAAAGCACATCTATTGACAAATATCCTACCTTAATAGCAATCTTTTTCATTCAGTTTTATTTCCTGTAATAAAGGACATTGTTTAGGTTTCATGTAATTAGTTTCGTTGATTTCTACAAGGAAAATATATTTTCTTCACAGGCTTATATTGATTAAAGATTAAAGACTTGTGATAACAAAGAGGACCTTCGAACTATCGCAAATTCTTCGAAGCAACAAAAAGTCGTTCTAAGGAACGCAGAGTAAGTTTACCGAAGTCACAAAAAAGTCGTTCCAAAGGGAGCGCAGTGTAAGTTTTCTGCTCCAAAGTCGTTCCAAAGGGAATGCAGAGCATACAGCGAAAAGTCAACGCTGATACCGCCTAAATAAAAGGCGAAGCGCGAAAAGTCAACGCGAATACCGCTGAAAGTAAAAGGCGAAGAAGCTCCTAAGGGAGGCTTACAGCGAAAAATAAACGCTGATTCCGCTGAAGTAAAAGGCGAAGAAGCTCCTAAGGGAGGCTTATAAAAGATTGTGTTTTATTGCAGGAATGCGTATGTATCTTCGGAATAAACATCATCGCACATAACATAACATCATCGCATCATTTCGCATAGCATAAGCATCATACATCATTTTGCACATGCCACAAGAGGTGGACACATTATCAATCTACAGAAGAACGCTTTCAAAAAAGGGAGAAATCATAGTCACAAAAAGATACATCATTGATCTTCGGAAGTGTAGCTTCGGAAAAAATTTTCACGAAGCCTGGATATTATTCATCAGAACATTGGATATTGTTGTGACAAAGATAAATTTTTCTTCATGAAGCATGAAAAGAAGGGAAGGTGTTTTTTCGTCAAAGACTCAAAAGCGGTACGTGTAAAGTTTCATGCATCGTAAAGAATTGACTAACAAAAATAGGTATATTACATTTGGGGTTACAAAATGTTACAGTATATTACATTTCAGAAGTTTTTCACAAAAGTACTTAATCTTCTCTCAAAACGACTTCTGCAGCCTCGTTCAGGAGCCGATTGACGACTTCGTCCATAATATCTTCAGCCATCTTTTTAATTTCGTCGTCTCCTTTCGGCTGAGGGCCCGAAGATGTTTTAGCAGGATCTGAAGTAAGACAGGATACGGCTACGTTGCTATTACAAATCGCAAACAAATCTTAAAGCCTAAAGATTACAACACAATAAAAACTATTAGTTAATACCTAATTGACCTTCGGCCTTTGCGCTCTTTTCAGCAGCCTCAGCTACTTCTCTAGCATCGTGAATGCCCTTTTCACTTCTTCGAATAATTTCTCCGGCCATTTCTCGGCCACCATTATCCCAGACATCGGTAAAAAACTTTCCACCAATTATACTAGCTTCGGCCGAAGGATCTCTTGCATCTTCAAAGGACAAAGCAGCTTCGGACTGTGCTAAAATTTTTACATGTTCGCAGCCCTTCTTCTCTAAGATGGTGGCAATCCCTCTGGCACCAGAGAAGGCACATATATCTCTACGGCTATTTAAAATTTCTTCGAAGGCCTCAGCTTCGTGGTCGATCCATTCGATGGGACCTTCGGGATTGCCTCTTGTAAAGTTTTCTTCGCTTGAGAAGGCGCCAACCCTGGCGAAGCTAGCTTTCAACTTCTTAACACACTCTATAGATTTGTTATAGCATCTCTTTCTGGACGAACGAAGCTCTTCAACAGTTATTTCTAGGTGATCGGCCCATTGGTCGCTGAGTTCTCGCTTTGTTTCTTCAAGTATGCGTTCTTCCTTGGCTCTGGCCAGTTGTTTCCGAAGATCCTCAATTTCCCGCTTCTGAGTTTCAGCTTGACCTTTGAAAGCAGCTTCGTCCTCCTTTATTTTATTTATCAATGAGTGCAAAATTTTATCTTTTTCGAGACCTTCGTTCCTCAGTTCAATAACTTCGGAACGAAGGTTGCTCAGGGCTATAGAACTCCCTTCGTCTTCAGCATCTTTCTGTGCCCTGAGGGCATTGCTAAGTATCAGACCCTGCAAAGAGAAATATGTCTACGTCAATAGGTTTAAACAAACGAGAAATTTTGGAATCAACAAAAAATATAAGGATTTCATTTGTTGCACCTTTAAGCTATTGTAAGCTAGGCTGTCGGCTAGATCATTCTTCGACAGCACTGAAAGCCCATCTTCTAAAGTTGGGAATCCGAAGCTTCTGCTCATCTCCCGACAGACAGAAATTTCCTTGCTGTCAGGGAGACAATACAAGAAGTCTTCTTCTCCGCTGCCATTGAATATTAACGCCCCCTTTGGATATTTCAGTTTCTGGGCGTAGTGCTGCGCCTCTTGCTCTTCTTTTTCTGATAATTTTTTCCCCGAAGCATGACGAATAATATAATCACGAACTTTGGGGGATGCTTCGGGGGCAATGACACCGGTTTCTTCAACAAAAGTTGGCTTTGTTATTTTTTCTGCCTCACTTTCCAAGGATTTTATCTTTGCAAGCTCTGAGGGCCCAGCTTCAGTTTCAGTCTCTTGCCCTAGAGCTTTAGAATCAGAAATTTCAGTTGTTGTTTCAGGAATGACAGCAGCCCTCTTCGGAGGTGTGCTTGAAGATTTGATCGTTTCCAGTACATCTAGCACATTAGCCATTCTCTTTCTTTTTGGAGTCACTGCTGGCACTTTTTGATTTTTTATTGTCTCAATGTTTGCTGCAGGACTAAAAACTTCTGATGTTTTGGATCCCTCAGTCGCTTCTTTTATCTCTTCCATTTCTTCTGTGGACGGCGCTTCGGCCTTCTCTTTCGTTTCTGATAATAAAATCTTTGATTGTTTCAATTCTATCTTTGTTGGCACTTCGGCCGTTTCTGCGACTTCTGGCAGCAAGGTTGGCTCGGCTGGTTTTTCAGCTTCGGTGGCCGAAGAAGTTTCTCCGATAAACTCAGGCACCGAAGCTGGTTCAATATAGCGCGGCCGATGTGTAAGGACCTTTATCTTCTTTCTTTTCGGTTCTGGCTCGCTAGGAGCAGTTGCAGCTTCTTCTTTTGCAGAGGTTGTGTTCTTTCTTTTCTGCCTTCGAATGGGATAGCAATAGTCAGGGTAGACAAACCCGATTGCATCAAATACCCGATTCAGCCTCTTCTTCTTTCGGCCTTCGAAGGCTGCTGACATGGCAGTGTCTTCGGCCTTCGAATAAGCCCCAAGCAGTTCATCACTTAAATTTTCAATACTTTTTAACCAGTCATCATCTGGCTCAACGAATTTATCTCCAAATTTAAAAGTGTACTTCAACCTGATAAGTCCACCTTCGTCGGCCTCTTTTACGGTTTCTTGTGGCATTTCCCATTTCTCCGCAAGCGGCCATACCCTGAAGGCAATATGCTCTTGTACTAAGTCTCTCGTTCCAATGAAAGAGCAGACTGCGCCGAAGGCCCTCTGGCATTCTTCGGCAGCTTCATTCATTTCAACTTTCGGCCTCCGAAGGCCGAAGCTTTGCCAGATAGGGCGCATAATTATACCTTTGATATCTTCTCGTATTGTCAGATCATTCTTCACATAAAACCATTCTGTCATCCAGTCGCCGGGCCATCTCTTCCGAAAGGTTGGCACGGGGCAGCTTGACCCGGACCGAGAAACGAAACTATAGCAGCCAAAATTATTGTGATACTGTTCCTTACCCCAAGGTTTTGTTTCGTATGATAATTCGTGTATATTGCAGAAGCTTTTTGCATCAGGCTTCAGACCTTGGCTTCTCACGGCCCACACAAAGATATTCAGCCTTATGATTGCTTCGGGGGTAAGTTGGTGAAGATAGACTTCGAAGATTTTCAACACCTCCACGACGAAGCTGCTCAAGGGAAATCGCAGTCCAGCTTTCAAAAAGCTTCGGTACACTACGACTTCATTCTCTTCAGGGTGTGGGCACGTTTTTTCCCCTTCGTCGGCCCTCACAATAGATAAATCCCGGAAATACCTTCCTCTCATGTTGACAAGATGATTCTCTTTGATTTTTGATTTACCATAAACTGAATGGCTTGGTCGCCAGGGGCGATCTTCGGAGTCTTCACCACCACTGTCCACATCATAGCTGTCACTGTCACCAGTATCTTCAGACAAACCTTCTAGAATCTCCTTGGTGATTTTTTCTGTATTGGTCTTTGACATCGCTATAAGAAACCCCAAGTTTTTCTCTTCGTCCAGGCTCAGCTTCGTCTCAGCAGCAGCCTTCTTATCCTCAGACATCTTCGGAGACACTAAAAACTATTTTCAAAGCTGAAGCTTCAAAACTAAAGGCTTAACAAATCTTAGTGCACAGAAGCTAAAAATTGAGTGAGCGGGAGCAGTTGGCCAGAGAGCGTGTCAAATGAGTTTGCGGTATGACCGTATTTATACGCCAAGTGCGTTGAAAATTGAAAGACCCCGCCTGTCAGTGAATGTTGCTATTCTAGCAAAGGGAAGGTGTTTTTTCGGACCTTCGGCGTAAAGCCTTCGTCCATGTCGCAATCTAAATTTATTATTTCAAACAAATTAATATTGCGAGGGGCTACTGTTGGGGACCTTCGGCATCCGAAGGTCCTCAAAAACAGGATTTAACAGTATTTCTGGAGTATAATGTGTGAACAGGTATCTTTGGACTCAAGTTGGCACCACAGTAGACCAGAATAATACGAAGGTTGATACAGCGCCGAAGGTGTGAGCAGGAAAGCTTCGGCGTGACAGCAGAAAGTGAAACCGACTTAAAGATGAAAAGGCTATTTAGACCTCGACAGATTACTATAGAATTATTATCAACTGTAAAGGGCATGAATGTAATTTTGTATGGGTTGTGTCCCGCGCCTATAAATAGGTGAACAGTACTCCCGTACTGTTCACGCTGACTTGGCATTCGCTTTTTACGTCACGCTTGTAATATCATCTCCTTCCAGTTGAAGGTACACTTGTAATTCAATGATATTCCTGTTTATACCCAATAATAATAAATAATTGTTTATGTTGTCTTTTATATTCCTTACATTTCATCCTTCGTCACTGTATGATGAATTTATGGAAATACGTCATTTATAACCTTCGTCCAGGAACCATTATATCCTAAAGGAAATAATGCTTCGAAGGACGAAGGGCTTTAACGATTAACATTTTCTATGTTGCCTTGTTCTTAACTCATAGCATTTGAGAACAAGTCCCCAACAATGTTCACGCCCGGGTCTTGGTGCCCCGAAACCCGGGTGTGACAAGGACTACGATGAGTTCTAGTTTATCTTAGTGGCAAACCCCCCAATCAGCTGCCTATGTAGGCTTATCTACTACGTTTCGTATTTCTGCACTTTGATATTAATGTTGAAGACTATGGTTATGTATTAGACTCAGTGGATGTCTTGGACATCTTGTTGTAATAAAGTACTTTTCCGCTATTTACTTTGAGCATTGTGTGATGATGTCCAATTATGTAATCGCTGTGTACGTGAATTCTTATCCTGGCACGTACATGGTTCGCATTCGGTTTACCTTCGAAAACCGGGTGTGACATAAGTGGTATCAAAGACTTGCTGACTGTAGAACCACTAACCTAGACTATAATGGTTGCCCTAAGGACTATAGACCTCTACCCTTACCTTTACTGTAGTGTCCTTTCAAAAGTTGGTCATCTTGACCAATTTTATGTTATCTACTTATCTCACAAAATTTTGTCTCACACTTCTTTCTGTTTACTTTCTGGTCTTATAGTTCTACTCTCACTCTTGTGCTTACGATGTCTTTTGTAAATGGCTCATATTAGATGCACGACACGTAAGTCTATGATCCCTTTTTTGCCTTCTCGGCTAGCCGAGTGTCCACTGCGTCTCACGGTGCCAGGTCAGTCAAGCCACCTAGAGAGACTGCATCATCGCCTGCACGAGGAGCAGGAGCACCGACGCTAGGAGCAGGAGCCGGAGCAGCAAGACTCTTCCTTGTCGCCTTAGCAGGAGGTGGAGTCTAGAAGGTTGCCTTCCACTACACCTCAGCCAGTGATGCCCCCTGCATCACCATAGGGCAACCCGGCTGCTGGAGGAGACCTAGACGAAGACGATGACGACGCTGATGGCAGTTCGAGAGACGGCACGGAGCTCTTGGAGGAGCCAGAGGGGTGGATCGCTAGACCCATCACTCGTGATGCCGCTCGCGGGTGCCACTTCCACGACGCTCTCGACACCTTGCTGCGTCGGTCTTTCGACCGACACACTTGGTCCATCGAGTACCGTTGTGTAGTCTACCAGCATCGCCGCGGGTTATACCCGGACCAGTGGGAGGCTACTTGCTTGGTGCGTCGTCCGGACGATGATCTCCTGGGTGCAGAGGCCTTCTCAGAGCACTATTCTATCACTGAGAGGGATACTGCTCAGGCGGCCATGCAAGATGCAGCACGACATGCACTTTCTCAGTATTGCTCGTTGTTCATCAGGGTAGCTGATGGCCTTGACCTGAAGTACTACCCTTGTCGTTCGACCGGCAGCGCTGGGTGTGTGATTGTCTCACCCGTTGGTGAGGGCAATCCCAGGCTAAACAGCATGGTCAACCTGGTCGTCGTGCTCAACACCGAGCTGGACCACGCCCTTGACGAGTTGGGCAAGGTTCGGGCGGAGGTTGCGGAATTCCGTGGTGAGTGCGCATCACGCCACTATCTGGATGGTGGTTCTCCCGCCCATGTCGGGATTCAGCACCCTTACCGTTCACCGCCCCGTGGTCGCTTCGAGTATGGTACCCCAGAGTGCAGGACCTAGATAGATTTGGATCCATAGATTGACGGAGTCAGAGTCTATAATAATGATTAATTCAGTATCTTAGTCTTAGTCAGTCTTAGTTAGAGTTGGTTTGCTTATCATTTGTTTGATGCTTGTCGTGATGAACATGTAGTGAAGTTGTCTCTTTGTAATGATTGTCATTAGGTGTGGGTATCCCCTGCAACTTGGTGTAGTTATTAATAAATTCACTTATTTAGTTGGGTAATCCATTTATTTCCACTTTCCTCTTTATCCGAGAAGCTGTCAGTGAAGATGATCAGTTGTTCAGTGCTATGAAGATTTCTGTATATCTTTTCTTATGCTGAAAGACTGCTGAGTCAGATCTGATGTGTGTGTGCTTTCTACAGATGTCTGAGAACAGGCGCAGAGGTGCAAGGCATGCTCAGCCGGAAAAGTAGGCACCCAAGGAGGAGGCAGCTCAGCAGCAGCAGTTACCACCGCCACCCACGATGACCATTGAGCAGATGTTCCTGATGCAGACGCAAGCAGTTCAAGCGATTGGTCAGACCCTAGCAGCGATGCAGCAGGTGCAGCAGCAGCCACCCCCACCTCAGCCTCAAGTGCAAGTTCAGATGCCTCAGGTGCCCAGAGACAAGAAGGCAGAATTCATGAGGGGCCATCCCTTATCTTTGCCCGTTCTGCTGATCCCATGGACGCCGAAGATTGGCTGCGTACCGTGGAACGTGAGTTGCCCACTGCTCAGTGCAACGATCGTGAGAAGGTGTTGTATGGTCCCCAACAAATAAGGGGAGCAGCACAGTCTTGGTGGGAGTCTTACCTCGCCACTCATGCCGACCTTGAAGCCATCACCTGGGAGGAGTTCAGGGATAACCTCTGTCGCTACCATGTGCCCGAGAGACTGATGATAGTGAGAAAGGAGGAGTTTCTCGCCTTGAAGCAAGGTCCCCTGTCTATCAGTGAGTATAGGGACAAATTTCTGCAGCTGTCATGTTACGCCACAGAAGATGTCAACATGGATGCTAAGAGGTAGTACCGTTTTCTGAGAGGATTGGTTGACCCCCTTCACTACCAGCTAATCAATCACACTTTCCCCACCTTCCAGCACTTGATCGACAGAGCAATCATGACTGAAAGGAAGCGCCGAGAGATGGGAGGACAGAAAACGCAAGATTGGTGGATCTTAGGCCGGGAGTAGTAGTTGTCCCCGCTACTCAAGCAACTCACCCCAGCAATTCAAACAAGGTCACCAGCATCAGCGCCAGCATCAACATCAGTACTAGAGGCAGTTTCCTCAGTAGCAGCAGCAGCAGTACCGTCAGAGCATCCAACCTGGAGGAAATCAGTACCAGCGTCAGAATAACCAGACAGCTCGCCTTCCTACCCCAGCAACCAACCAGAATAGCCAAGAAGCTCCAGCACAAGTAGGATGTCATGCATGCTTCTACTATGGAGAACAAAAGCACTGGGCTAAGAACTGTCCAAACAAAGCAGCTTAGAAGTCACCAGTAGTCAATCCCCCAGCAAGACAAGGAGCGCCACGGCAAGCACCAGGAGGTCGTGGTTAGGCCTACAACCGTGGAAAGGTGAACCACCTAGAGGTCGAAGCAATCCCGGATGCTCAGGACGTGGCAGCAGGTATGTTTCCATTCGAATCCTATCCAGCAAAAGTATCATTTGATATTAGTGCCACACATTCTTTTATTTCTACATCTTGGGTAGAAGCACATAACATCCCCATAGAACCAATGATCCCACCTTTAAGAGTTAATTCAGTTGGGGGAAAGTTCAGTCTGATAGGATTTGTCTGAATCTAAGGATTGAAATAAGGGAGATAGACTTCCCCGCTAACCTAGTAGTAATGGGAACTCAGGGTTAGATGTCATCCTAAGGATGAATTGGCTGCACAGAAATCAAGCCATTGTCAGTAGTGACAAGAGAACAGTTAAGTTGGTGTCCCCATCTAGAAAGGAAGTATTAACCGAGCTGTACTTGTCTGAACTAGAAGAAGGACCCTATCACCATTTATCAGTAGATGACAAGGAGTCCAATCCGATTGAGGCAATTAGAATTGTGTCGGAATTCCCCAACGTGTTCCCTGAAGAGTTACCAGGCATGCCACCTGAAAGGAAAGTTGAATTTGCCATAGAGCTTATCCTAGGCACCGTCCCTATTTCCAAGAGAGCCTATCGAGTGTCTGGACCAGAGTTGGTCGAACTCAAGAAGCAATTTGATGATTTGTTGGAGAAGGGCTACATCAGACCAAGTACCTCACCTTGGGCAGCCCCCGTGCTATTTGTGGAGAAGAAGGATGGTACAAAGAGGATGTGCATTGATTATAAAGCTTTGGATGAAGTCACTGTCAAGAACAAATATCCTCTGCCTCAAATCGAAGACTTATTTGAATAGTTGAGAGGAGCCAGTGTGTTCTCAAAGATAGATCTGAGGTCAGGTTACCATCAGCTTAGAATCTGACCATCGGATATACCAAAGACAACATTCATCACCAAGTATGGACTATATGAGTTCATGGTTATGTCATTAGGTTTGACAAATGCGTCAGCTTACTTCATGTACCTGATGAATAGTGTGCTCATGGACTACCTCGACAAGTTTGTAGTGGTGTTCATTGATGACATTCTTATATATTCCCAGAATGAGCAAGAACATGAGGAACATTTGAGGAAAGTACTTCAGAGGCTACGAGATTGCTAGTTGTATGCCAAATTAGCAAGTGTGTGTTCTGGATCAGCGAAGTTCTGTTCTTGGGTCATATTATAAACCGAGATGGACTAGCTGTGGATCCAAAGAAGGTAGTAGTGATTCTAGACTGGAAAGCACCAAAAGATGTCCGAGGAATCAAGAGTTTCATTGGAATGGCCGGTTACTATCGGCGTTTCATTGAAGGTTTCTCCAAGATTGCCAGGCCAATGACAGCCTTGCTAGCAAAGAAGGTTGAGTTCAAGTGGACCCCAGCGTGCCAAGAATCATTTGAGATGTTGAAGCAGAAGTTGACAACAGCACCGGTGTTGGTTCTACCAGATGTTCACAAGCCGTTCTCAGTATATTGCGATGCTTCGTACACCGGACTGGGATGTGTGTTAATGCAGGAAGGGAAAGTAGTGGCATACTCGTCCCAACAGTTGAAGGTTCATGAGAAGAATTACCCCACTCATGATCTGGAGCTAGCAGCAGTGGTTCATGCACTGAAGACCTAGAGACATTATCTTTATGGGAAAAAGTGTGATATCTACACGGATCACAAGAGCCTCAACTACATATTCACTCAGTCAGAGTTAAACATGAGGCAGCGAATATGGCTAGAATTGATCAAAGACTATGAGCTGGAGATTCACTATCACCCAGGCAAAGCAAATGTGGTTGCAGATGCTCTAAGCAGAAAGAGTCAAGTCAATATGTTGGCCGCTCACCCCATGTCGTATGAGCTAGCAAAGGAATTCGAAAGATTGAGTCTCGAATTTCTGAACAACACACAAGGAGTGACAGTCGAGCTAGAGCCCACCCTAGAACAAGATATCAGGAAGGGTTAGAAAGACGATGAGAAGATCAACGGGATCCGACAGCTGATCATCGATGGGAAAGGTCCATATTTCTGTGAAGATGTTGAAGGAGTGGTGTGGTTCAAGGATAGGCTGTGTGTTCCCGACATCAAATCGATCCTGAAACTGATTCTCAAGGAAGCCCATGAGACAGCATAGCGAGAAAATGTACCAAGACCTGAAGAAGATATTTTGGTGGTAGGGTATAAAAAGAGAGATAGAAGAGTTTGTGGCCAGATGCGACAGTTCTCAGAGGATCAAGGCAGAACATCAGAGACCCGCAGGTTTGTTGCAGTCGTTGCAGATTCCTCAGTGGAAATGGGATGAGATTGGGATGGACTTTATAGTCGGTCTGCTCCGCAGTCGAGCTGGTTATGACTCCATCGAGGTAGTAGTGGATCGTTTAGCAAAGGCGGCCCATTTCATACTAGTCAAGACCACCTATAACAGCGCAGTGTTGGCAGAATTATACATGTCTCGGATTGTGTGCTTGCATGGCATTCCAAAGAAGATAGTATCGGACAGAGGCACCCAATTCACTTTTCATTTTTGGTAGCAGTTACATGAAGCCTTGGGCACACACTTGAAGTTTAGTTCAGCTTATCACCCATAGATAGATGGTCAGACTGAGAGAACCAACCAGATTCTTGAAGACATGTTGAGAGCATGTGCTTTGCAAGACAAGTTAGGTTGGGATAAGAGGCTACCGTATGCAGAATTCTCCTACAACAACAGCTATGAGGCTAGCCTGAAGATGTCACCATTCCAAGCACTCTATGGGAGGAATTGCAGAACTTCGTTGCATTGGGACCAACCCGGCGAAAGGCATGTGTTCGGTCCAGATATTTTGCTTGAAGCTGAAGAGAATATCAGGATGGTCCGGGAGAATCGAAAGGCAGCAGTCCAGACACGAAGCTATGCTGACACCAGAAGAAGGGAACTCAATTTTGAAGTAGGAGACTATGTCTATTTGAAAGTGTCACCCATCAGATGAACCAAAAGGTTTGGAGTCAAAGGCAAGCTAGCACCTCGATATATCGGGCCGTACCAGATTCAAGCAAGACGTGGAGAAGTGGCTTATCAACTCAGCTTACCAGAAAATCTATCCGCCGTGCACGATGTGTTTCACGTGTCTGAGTTAAAGAAATGCTTGCAGTACCAGAAGAGCAGTTGCTAATGGAGGACCTTGAAGTTCAAGAAGATCTGACGTACATTGAGAAGCCAACTCAAATTCTGGAGACTGCAAATCGAGTCACTCGGAGGAGCACTATCCGGATGTGCAAAGTCAAGTGGGGTCACCACTAAGAAGAAGAAGCAACCTAGGAAAGAGAAGATGATCTAAGAGCCAAGTACCCTGAACTCTTTGCTAGCCAACCCTTAATCTCGAGGGCGAGATTCTTTTAAGGGGCATAGGTATGTAACACCCTGAATTTGGGGGTATAAAATTTCTTTCTAAAATACCAACCAAATTTAGGTGTTACTCTTCTCTCTCTCTAGTTTCTCTCTCTTTTTTCTTTTGGGTTAAACTTAGCTTAATTAGTGAGGGATTATTTATTTTATTTTGTCAAAACCATATGAGTCAAGAAATGTTGCATCATGTTGAGCTCCAAATATTCTTTGAATTGTTGCACATGTTTGATTTAATTTGAATTTGAAACTTAGTTTGAATTTGAATTGAAAACCCTAGAGAAAATAAATAGAAAAGGCATTAGAAATTCCCTGAAAATAGAAAAGTCCAATTCGGCACAGTTAGCCCAAGCAGGCCTAGCCCGCGCAAGCGCCCGAGTGCCCGCCCGCGCTGACAGGCGGCCCCCGCTTGTCAGCCTGTTTTGCATGCGCGCTGTCTCCGCTCTCTCCCTCCCGCTGCCCAGTGGGCTAGTTCTGTCGGCGCCGTTCCTCTCGCACGTGCGTCCGCTCTCTCTCTCTCTCTCTCTCTCTCTCTCTCTCTGTCCTGCGGACCCCACCCGTCAGTCTATCCCCAACCTCCCGCCCACGTCCCTCGCCGTGGACGCACCCACGACCGTGCGTTCTCCGGCCACGTTCTTGAGTCCGTGCCCCTTTAGAAGTCGCACGCTGCTCGCCCACTTCCCCTCGCTCACTTGCGCCCTCCGCTGAACTCTCTCGCCCTCTCTCTTGCCCTGCGCACGCGACCAGACAAGCTCCGCCTCCGCTCACCGGAGACCTCCGTCCGTTCTACGATCGCCGTCGAGCCCGCTCCCCGTCCGTTCCCTCGGTGAGTTCCGCCTCGCCGTCAGCTACTTGGGACACCGCTCGGTTCGCCCTTTCCCTCTCTGTTTTGCCTGGTCCACGCTCACCGGAGCACTTCTTGCGTAGCCGAAGCCCGCCGCCATCGACCTGAGACTTCCCTGCCTCCCCGCCGTCCTCTAGGCGCTCCTGAGTTCGCGCTTGTGGTAAGCAACCCTCCCATGCCCTTAATTCGTCCGTTACTGTCCTTGTGCTTGCGCAATTCCTTGCTGGAGTTGATCCGCATCGCTGTTAGCCCGCCTCGCCATGTCCCGCGTTCTCTGGTGCCCCTGCGCCGGCGTGGTACCCACGGTCAAGTTCTCCATGTCGCTCTGAACATGCCTAACCCTCTCCCTAAGCCCCTGGAGCCCCGCCGTGGCCGTCCACCTCGTCTCCAGCGAGACTTCGCCGTGGGGTCGAGCGGCGCCACCACACCCATGTCCGGCTATCGGCTGTTGGATCTCGGGCGTCCGTCCGAGATCTGGCAGTCTAGATAATCAGAGCAGACCTAATCTCAGCCCTCCGATCCAGATCCGGCCATTCTCCTCTCTCTCCCTTACCCGCTCCCCTGCCGCTAGGCCTAGCCTATCAGCCCTGCCCTAGTTTGCTGACACCCCGAGCCCACCTGTCAGCGCTTGCTGCGCGCCCGCGTCCGCAGAATCTAATCCTGTTCGTTGATCTGCAATCCGATGGTTGAGATCGTTCGATACCCCTTCGCGTGTATTTTTGCTTAAGAGACCCTCGGGTTTTAGGAAATGAACCCGTCGTCCCTGGTTTTCGCGCGGAGGCCCCTGCGTTCTTTTAAACAACCCCCTGTGCTTTTAAATAATTACAGAATTAGACCTAATTTCATATTTTAAACTTCAAAACTTGTTTATTTCATATCTTTTTCATATGAACTCCAAATTTAGTGGATCAAATTGCAAAATGTTCATAAGATTATTCTGTGTCCAAATAAATTATGTTCATCTATAGTCTGTACACTTTAATTTTATACCTAGAATATAAGATTAATGTATATGTAGATTTATTCCTTTAATAGAATAAATAATAAGGAGAACCCTAGGAGTAAATGGATGTTTAATCTTGTGAGTTTAATAATGTGTAAGATAAGAATTAATCTCTGGTTTAACCTTTAGGCCTCAATAAAATGAATACTATCAGATTATGTAATCATGAACAACACTTAAAGAGTAATCAACTCCTAATTGAGATTAGTTCATTTTATAATTTGATCTCCTTCTTCTTTAATTAATACTATACCTTGTGAGATGTGTTCCAATGTTTGTACATGTTTGTTGTGCTGTTGTAATACCCAAATTGTAAGATTACTAAAGGAGAGATTATTTCCTTATTGTATGTGCACTCTTTAATTACCATCACATGTGAACTCCTCACTTTAAAGGAAAAAAATAATTAATAGAAGACATACCATTAAATCATGCATCATGCTGGGCTTTATTTTGTGTGCACTTTGTGACAATACAAAAATAGTGTGAAAAGAAAAAAAATAAAGTCCAAAGTAGAATTTAAGATCTAAAGGAAATTCAAGAATTTAGAAAAGAGAAGGAAGAAATATTATAGAACACAAAATAAATCCATAACAAAACTCATTCCACTAAAATATTCAAGTTGAATATTTGAATTTAGTACAAATTTTGAGGAGAAATTGGAATTCAAATTCTAGGTTTGAAAATAAAAAGAAAACAAAAAGGAATTAAAACAGAAAATAAAATAAAAAGGGAACTTGAAACCTAAGCCTAACTTGGGCTGAAATCTGACTCGTGCGGCCCACTCCTGTTTTCCTCCGCACGGCGCAAGCTCCATCTCACGCGCGGGCTAGCTCTTTGGCTGCTGCGTGGGGCCCACTCCCCAGTAGACCGGTCACGCGCTTGCGACTATTTCTGCGACTGACCAGTGGGGCCTGTTAGTCATTGTGCCCGTTGTGCGCGAGTTCCGCGCGCAGCCCGACTCCGTTCCCCCGAAAACGCTGCGTCCGCAACTACTCTTCCGGATTCCCTGACATCAGTCGAACCTTGAAGTCGTGGCTCCATGCACGTGTATATAAAGATGTGGGCACCCCGGTCATACCTTCACCCCCGAATTTACGTGAGAATTCCACTGCTCGTGAAACCGTGTGTCCAGTTAAGCCATGCTGCCGGTGAAATCGCCCCATGGCGGTGTTCCGTTCTCTACGTGTGACCGTGCGAGTGCGTCGGTGCCTGGTTGATCCATCTGTGCCCTCGGGACGTGCTGGTCGACCCCGAATCAGGAGGAATTTCTCACCGGAGTGCGCGCTCGGGCGGAACCGCCCCTCTCCGTGGACAGCTCGCTTGCACCGGCAACTCCTAGTAAGAAACCCTCGCCCGAACCCGCCTTCATAACTGCAACGTGTAGAAGCATTTAATTGGAACTTGGTGCACCCAGGCCTGAGAATTGCGTCGCCGGCGGTGGTCCTTGCCGTCGTCGGTCATTTGGGGGGGAATTGGTCGGGGGGGGGGGAAGACAACGGGATGTGGACGGTTGATCAATGGATCAACGATCCAGATCATATCGCGTATTAGGTGATGTCTATACCGCTAGATCACCAACAAACGGCGCTGATTCAGTCTGAGAGTTGAGTAGCGCGGGATTAGTCACCGTCGTTGGATGCGATCTGAGCGGGTGAGGCAAGATGATGCTTATTTCAATCCAGAGCGTTGTTGTCCGATCCGACGGTGGCAATTACGTACCGATTCGGCCACTGGTAAATCTAATCCTAGTCGTAGAGTTTTAATCTGACGACTCAGAAATGGCCGATACCCCTTTGCGGGTGCATTTTGTTAAAGAGCCCTCGGGAAAAATGAAAATCAACCCGCAGTCTAACTTACCAGTGCGTTGAGTCTTAGGGATTTTTATGCCAGACACCCTGCCTTCTCTGGTAATTGGCGCCCAGTCCAGAGAGTTGGAAAATCAGAGAAAATTAATTAGAAATGGATTTTTAGTGCAAAAATAATTGCTAGAACTTGTATAAATCATAGAAAATTCATATGAACTCCAAATTGATCCATTTTAGTTTCTAAAATTTTGTAATATTATTATTTATCACCTCGAGTCTCTGTTTTGACATGAAAACAGTAATAAAATTGATTTCTCAATTAATCATATATCAAGCACATAAAACCTTTGGAAATTCATAACTTAAAATCTATAACTACAAAATTAATGATTCATGTTCCTAGGATCTTATTTTAATGTGTAGATTATTATTATGTATTTTGTTTACATGTTTGGTGTTATGTTAATTTTCTCTATATACTGTGCTTGTTTGTATTGTGGCGAGTAGAGGAGCTAGTGGCTGAGGATCCTGGTGCCCAGCAGATAGAAGTTGCTAAGAAGGAGCTCATTGAAGGCAAGTTGTGTCCTTGATCACTTCCTTTTTACCCAGTCATGTTCTTATTAATCATAATGATCTGCATAGTTTAATTTGATGGGATCCAATAGGTTACCCTACTTTGGCTATCTTTATACCTTGTTTTACCACTAAATTTTTGGGTAGTATATGCTATTGCTTTATGTGGTTTTGGGTATAGAGATATACATTCCTCATGTTCACACTTCTGTTATCAGTTTATTATCTACTGTTCATGATAAGATCATTATGTAAATGGGAACATGGTGAACCACCCGGGAAAACAGTGTCAGCACAAGGGTGGTACGGGACGCCCTTGGCTGACTAATTAGGAAAGCTAGTGGAAGACTACCTTACCTGAAAGAGGCAAGGGCAATAGGGGAGTTGCATGCAGGGAGGTTCTCGGGTTGATTTTATTGCGATGGCGGTCAGACGAGGGATTCTTGCAAGTGCTCTTCCCATAAACTGTAGCGGGTTTTCGGAAGCTAGTGGAACTTTGTAAAGGCCTCTTAGTGGATCACTAGCCATTCACCTCGGTAGTGTCTAAGGGCCTTGCAAACCCTGGCGACATGGGATACACGACTTGTGGGTACATGGTACAACCTCTGCAGAGTGTAAAACTGGTATACTAGCCGTGCTCACGGTCATGAGCGACTCGAACACTCACATGATTAATTTACGGAATTAAATTCAATTTGTCATTTGCATCACATCGGGATTAGTTTATTATTATTAAGGTTTGGTATTTAATTAAACTTAGTAACTGCTAATAAAATTTTGACCAACTTATAAAAGCAATGCTCAGCTTCAACCTTTATTTTGTTGATCAGCCTTACACTTCACATGAACTCCCACCTTTGGTGAGTTCATGCACATTATTCCCCACAACTTGCTGAGCGATGAACATGTGTGAGCTCACCCTTGCTGTCTCACACCCCCCACAGGAGAAGAAAAGGTGGTTCAAGAGGAGCCACACAACGAGGAGTTCGACTTGATCTAGGTGGCGTCTCCCAGTTGACTTTATGGCGCCAAGGATGGACTTTTGTTCGTTTTATATTATTATTTTGTAAGACTTCCTCTATGTAATATGTACTCTGATTATATTTTGACATTTATCTCTTTACACTCTGATTTATATGTCTTGTCTTCTTTGGCGCATATATGAGATGCACCCGGCTTTGTCCCTTAAATTCGGGTGTGACAGCTGTTCATTTGTACTTTCCAAATGTATTGAATGTATGATTGCTTTATTTAGACAACGAGCAGCCGGTGGTTCCTGAGTGTGTTGCCGAAGTTCTTCCTGAGCAACAACCTGGTGAAGGCAAGTGTCCTCAGACCTATCATGTCCTATTTTACTTTATAATTCAGTGTCTCGCATTACATTATTGAAAACTTAAGGATTGACTAGTCTGTATTTACCTTATCCTTGTTTACCTTTTTAGGTTAATCATGGTTAGCTTATGTTATTACTTTAACTTAATCAATGAACATAATGTGATTATTTATGATACGATGATGTTATCCTAATGATGATATTGTGATACTTTAGGGGACTCAGGATGTTTCCTGAGCACCTCTCCGTAAGGACCTGTTTGGGGAGTGACAACCCGGTATAATAGTGCAACCATGAGGGTGGAATGGGATGCCCTTAGCTGATTAATTAGAGGAACCAGAGGAGTAGTTGGCTTCGCCGTAGGGCCGTCAATAGGGCCCGGGCACAATACTTGCTCTGCCAAGGCTGGTTACAGAGGTTCTCGATTTGGTTTTGTTAGTCACCCTTCCTTTGGGGAGATGTATTGTGTTTATCAAACTGGAGAAACCTATCGGGTGGCTATGACCTCTGGGAAATCTTTGTAAAGGCTACATAGTGAGACCCTGTTAGGTCACCTTGGTAGTGATCAATGGGGAGGCTAGAACCCCGGGCAGAAAGGGAATCACGACTTGTGGGTAAAGTGTGTGACTTTTAAAGATTGTTAGAAACTGGTATATCAGCTTGCTCATGGTTAAGAGCGGCCTTGGGATCCTCTTTGATTAGAAGAACTTTGGTTACTTTTATGATGATGGTTAGCAATGATGGTTATAATTTTGATCTCTGGTATTTCCTCTTGGAGGGAGTGCTTCTGGGTAATAACTGGGTTTATTACTAAAAGTTGGCTCTACTTGTAGTAAAAAAACTTGACCATCTAAAAGCAACTGCTCAACCTTAACTCCACATACAACTAGTCCACTTTAATTTAGCCAAACGGGACATTTGCTAAGTATGTTGACATGTACTCACCCTTGCTTTACAAACCACCCCACCCAGGTTGTCCCCACTATACTTAATGCTCAAGAGAAGATGCTGGCAACATGGAGGACTTTGAGGAGTTTCTGGACTACGATGAGTTCTAGTTTATCTTAGTGGCAAACCCCCCAGTCAGCTGCCTATGTAGGCTTATCTACTACGTTTCGTATTTCCGCACTTTGATATTAATGTTGAAGACTATGGTTATGCATTAGACTTAGTGGATGTCTTGGACATCTTGTTGTAATAAAGTACTTTTCCGCTATTTACTTTGAGCATTGTGTGATGATGTCTAATTATGTAATCGTTGTGTACGTGAGTTCTGATCCTGGCACGTACATGGTTCGCATTCGGTTTACCTTCCAAAACCGGGTGTGACACTAGCTCACTACTCCTCCTGGTCCTCTCCTGCTGAGGCGGCATCCCACTCGACCATCCAACCCAGTGGCAGGGTGGCTGGCCAAGTTACATCATCAACCAATTCTTGTAGTGAACCTATAAAAATGATGCCACAAGCAAGGCTTAGTATACTAATACTCAGTTAGACTTACCCGGTGTGAGGAGTCTACTCCTCTATCTGTAGACCATGAAGTTGTTTGGCTGAGGGGGTTTGGTTTGCCAAAAGCACTAGATGAGTCTAAGAAAGTTTTAGCTTTTTAAGTTTTATCACATCCTTTTTACACTAGGTTTGCTTCCTTCTAATCATACATGGTAACAACCATTTAGAGCAATCAACATATTATCTCAAGAAACCTCATTTCACTTCTTACTCGATGTAGTATAAGGGGTCAAGCAGCCTCATTAGCTGCGAGAAGCAAATGATTCGAATCGAGTTTTAACCTTGGAAGGTAAACCTAAACACGCGACATGTAGCGGCACTCCATCCCCACACATATCAGTTGTCCTCGTTGATCCCTCGTCAACAGATCAGGGCTCACGGCCTTGGCGTACAATGCTCCATTGACCTCGACCACCGCCGTGCAATGACCGCACTTGTACCCACCATAGCTAGCATGGGAGACTCCGTCTCAGGTCCGATGTGGGATAAAGTATATGGGCAGGTTCAATCAGATACTAGGCTTATTGGTTACCATATTTCCCGACATGTGTCTAGTACGTTCAAACGCTTGACTCAGGTATCCGCACATTAATCCTTAAGTCCATTCTCGTCTTATAGACAAGGCATCCACCCTGGATCCATGTCCATAGACCATCATAGATCCCATTGTCAAGATGAATACAATCAGGTCCTGACCTCGCGCGAGTGCCAGAAAAATCACTCGACTTGTACCGAGATCCTCAATTAGCATAGCAACTACTTGACCTATCATACTAATATCCATCTCAAAAGAATCCTGAATTCATGCAACTAGGGTTTCAAGTAATTCCTACACTTAAGTGCACAATACAAGCCTACAATCATTAAGTGCAGTAAAATAGCATATATAACGGTTATGCATAAACTGGGGCTTGCCTTCAGATGCTGGTGCGACAGAAGGTTCTTCGGCGACGAGCTCGGGAGCTGGTTCCCGGGCTTCTTCCTGTTGTGCCTCTTGCTCTTGGATCAAGATGTACTCTCCATCCGCAAGATTTCAATCTAATGAATGCAAGTGCATGAGCATAAATGCAACATATATAATCTTGGTGCATACTAGAATTTTAAGAGCTACTTTATCCTGTTGTTACCAAGGGCTTTTATGGGTAGGTTGAACTACGCTTCTGATCTAGAAATTCCTAGAAATCCTATAAAAATTACAGTGGCTTCTTCTTGACTTACTTAAGCTTTTTTCAAAATTTGGGGTATAAAGTGGAAGTCGTTACCCCTGTACAAAAAGGAGAAGATCTAGGGCAACACTTTAAACTACAACCCTTGTGTAAAAGTGACTTCTGTCCTATAACTTATTTTTGCTAATGTTTATGGGTAATATTATGCTCCTATGCCAAATTGCATCCAAAGATACCTAATGGTTATTTATTGGTGATTTTCTAAAGTTTGGGGGCTTAGTGGGTGCTTTCTACTAACACTTTATTTGAAAAATATCAAACAACAGATTTTCCAATTTTTCTAGTTTCTTCTTTGCGCAAGAGCAATCATTGCTAAAGTTGGTAATTTTTACTTATAGGGGATGGGTTGTATGATTTCTTAAAGTCTTTAAGCTTTCTCATGGGGCAGGAGGTGGGGTACATTCTACTGTGTAACTACCTCATTTTTATATTTTTCCCTTATAGCACATACCTCAAGTGCTTAGGGAAAAATAAGGTTGCTTATTGTTTTCTACTTTTGGTCCCTCTTTTTATTTTCTAGAGGTAATGGAAAAATCCTAGTTTTATTTTCTGGGGTGGTTATAATTTTTATAGTGATACAATAGTGGTAAAGGGTCTACTAATTTTTTTCTTAACATCATTGCATATGTCCCATTATTTTTAATCATTATCTTACTTAAATACTCAATACCTAAATTAAATCACAAATTCCAGAACAGGACTGGACTATGGTTCCATATATTTTTCCCTTGAACTTTATCACTTAGTCATGCTAGGAAAATAATATGGCTCTCTGGTTTCTATTTTTGGTGTCCTTTTCCATTTTCCCAAGTTTGAGTAGAAACAAGTTTTAGCGTATAAATTTTGCTTAATCTTGTGTAGTGGGGTGCTTAACATTTTTAAACATTGTAACTATTGGTCAAGTATTTTCATAAATTTTCTCAACCCCAGTCTAAAAGTTTTACTACCAGTTTCCCTATTTTTAAGATTTAAGTAGTTATCTCATTGAAATCAAAACTCTAAAAAATAATGTAGGAAATATGGGGTCTACTATTTTTTCTTGGTAGTTTATTTTATGCAGAGTCTAGCAAAATTGGTTTGACCAAATTTGGATGAATATTATTTAAGTTATGCTTTTTCTAAGTCTGTTGTATATTAAAATGAATTAGAATTTAAAATGGAAAAGAAAATCAATCTTGCGCTCAGATCCCTGGCTTATTTTCACCTGCGTCCTTACAAACGGGTCCTCGGGCTACTATTCACATGAGTCACTGATCTTGCGAAAATCCCCTAGGATTGTGAACATTCCAATCCGCGCTCCCACCCCATCGGAACAGTAGTCGTGGTAGATAAAAGGGTGGAGGGGCTTACATGCGGCGGTCTAACTCCGGTGAAGTGGTCACAGAGATCGGGGGGGTCCTGGCGAACTCGTCGATGGTCGGGTGGCGATCAGTGGTGGTCAGAGTCGTCCTGGCCATGCGCGAGGGTGGGAGAGCTCGTCGACTGCGAGGAGCCTGGCCTGTACAGGGCAGTCTAATTCAATTGGATGACTTAGGGAGGTTCACCAGATGACGTAGAAGCTGCGCGCAGAAGGAATTTGGTAATGGCGTAGTGGCTTACCCGGGTCACGTGCTCCGGCGGGCGGAGGGATTCCAGCGAGGATGATCCGGCATTTTCGATGAGGTCACGCTTGGTCTGAGGGCTCGAGAAGCTTGACGGGACTCTGGGGAGGCTAGCCGAGCAATTGGCTTGGGCGAGGGATGGCTGGGGCGAGCTGGCCGCAGTGGCTGGTGCTCGGGCGGCTCTAGCGGGCGGTGTGGAGCTCGTCGGAGTTAGGGGCTTGCTCAGGGGAGTGAGGCGGGCTGCGGAGTGGGTTGCTATGCACTTGGGGAGGGATTTATAGGCGCGAGCGGGTGTGGTGCGCGGTTGTCCTGACAGGTGCGTGGGGCGCGCGTGGAGGAGGGCTAGTGCGCGCTCAGCCCCTTCGTCACGACATCGAGCACGTGGCAGGGTTTAGTGTAGTCATTTTCAAACGTCCGTTAGCTCCAAATCTCCGCGAATTTGGGCAAGATCCTTTTGTAAGATTTCTTCTCCCGACTACCTTCTGTCGTTTTTGTGTGGGGGCCGAAGCATTTCTTGGGCTGTGCAGTGAGTAGTCGCGTCCTCAAGATTGGTCTGTCTGACAGCCCCAATCCGAGAAGAATAGAGTGCCAAATCTTGTCAAATGGATTTGGTTTGACCGCAAATTTTTCCAAGGTGTTCTAAGTGTATTTTGGCACCATTTTGTCAATTGGGCTAAGTGGTTTTGAGTTAAGGAACATGGTGAACGTGTTTGATCTTGGTGAGGGGGCTGAATTTCAGAAATCTGAAATTCTAATTTTTATAGGAAGCTCCCACTTGACTGGCTTGTTTGGGGATTTTGCAAAACCCTTTTGGGACAACTCTCTTACTATTTTTGTAGGTTATTAAGTGTATTACAACTTTTAGAATTGGCCCAAGTCATGATAATGTGATTTACTTGGTCTTTTTACTAAGTTTCTCTTTGGTGCTCTAATGTTCTAAAGAGGGGAATTCTAGGGTTTGGCACTTCACCTTCTTTATTAGGCTTGACATTGTCATGGAACCTCCCAAGGTATTTGGCCCACCTACAGATGTCCTTGTCCTAAGGACCTCGGACAACCCTGTAGATGCACATAATCACTCAACAAGTTTGATCATCTGTATCATCATCATCAAATCGCCCAAGAGCACTTCACCCATCACGCAGACATCAAACACATAGTCGGAGTAAAGAATAAGCGGAAGGGTTACAATAACATAATTTACATCCATATATAAAATATAGGGAGAGTATTTATTACAACGCCAGGTGTCTGAGTGCATAACATAATATTACATATCAGGGAGGTAAAACATCCTCCCACCAACAAGTTCACTGATTTGCCTCCTCCTTCGGTACTGTCACACCCGAGTTTAAGGGACAAAGCCGGGTGCATCTCATACATGAGCCAAAGAAGACAACATATATAATAACAGTGTGTATAGAGATAAATGTCACAATATAATCAGCGTACTTATTACATAGCGGAAGTCTTACGAAATGAAATATAAATATAACACGAACTAAGGATCATCCTTGGCGCAAGTCAACTAGGAGACACCACCTAGATCGAATCGAACTCCTTAATGTGTGGCTCCACTTGAACCACCTGTTCTTCTCCTGTGGGGGTGTGAGATAGCAAGGGTGAGCTCACACATGTTCATCGCTCAACAAGTTGTGAGTAATAATGTGGCATGCACTCACCAAAGGTGGGAGCTCATGAAGTGTAAGGCTTATCAAAGAAAATGGTTAAAGCTGAGCCTTGCTTTTAATGTTGGTCAAGCTTTTATTAGCAATTACTAGATGTAAGTAAATATTAAACCATAATAAATAATAATAGAACAAAATTAATAAATAATCTCATGCAATGCATATGACCAATTAAGTTTAGGTTCCATAATTTAATCATGCGAGAGTCTTGAGCTGCTCTTGACCGTGAGCTCGGCTAGTATACCAGTTTTACACTCTACAGAGGTTGTACCATGTACCCACAAGTTATGTATCCCATGTTACCAGGGTTTGCAAGGCCCTAAGACACTACCGAGGTGAATGGCTAGGGATCCACTATGAGGCCTTTACAAAGTTCCACTAGCTTTCGAAAACCCGCTACAGTTTATGTGAAGAGCACTTGCAAGAATCCCTCGTCTGACCGCCATCGCAACAAAATCAACCCGAGAACCTCCTTGCAAGCAATTCCCCTACTGCCCTTGCCTCTTTCAGGTAAGGTAGACTTCCACTAGCTTTCCTAATTAGTTAGCCAAGGGTGTCCCATTCCACCCTTGTGGTGGCACGTGTTTCTCAAGTTAAGCGTAGTGATCCCATTTCAGCCCATGGAATCTGGATCGTGGATCGGGGAATCGAGGGTTGTGGATGAGAAGCTGTCGTGGACGATTTTGGACCACAGATCCTAGATCCTGTGGTCATAAACGCATACCGATTAATCTAAAGAGAAGATCTAATCTGTGCCATTGTTTTCGGATCCAACGACCCATGGCTCACGATACCCCTTCGCGGGTCAGAATTGCATAAGAGTCCCGGATTTAATGAGAATCAACCAACAGTCCAAGCTGTGTTTCTCAAGTTTGTACTTAACTTGTGGTGGCACGTGTTTCTCAAGTTAAGCTCCATGTTCCAATTAAAGATAATGATCTTGACATGAACATAAATAATATAACAGAATAATTGGAACATGGATATAATGAAATATTAATCCCAAAACCAAATAATGCAATAGCATAACTACCTAAGTGAATCAGGGTTAAACAAGCTAAACAAGATAAACAGACTAGGGTGACCTATTGGGGCCCATCTAAACCTATGCATTGAATAATGATAATAAAGAATATTATTGGGTAACAAAAGTGGATCAAGGGCACAACTTGCCTGGCACTTGAGATTCCAGTTACCAGGGTGATTCTTCTGATCCTCGTGACCTCACTGCTAGCCATAGCAATACAAACAGACATGTTATAGACAAAATTAACATCACACCAAACATAAGTACAAACTGAATAATAATGATCTACGCGTCGTAACGAGGTCGTAGGATCGAGAACTACTAAGATCGGAGTCGTGGTCATCAAGTTATGATTTTATAGAGGATCTGTGTGATTAAAATATTAATTATATTACAAATTGGTTAGTATAAATCATATCAGAGGTTATTCTATAAGTAATTATCTCAACTTTAATCGGAGTTATGCTATTGCGAGTTATGAATTTCCGAAGGTTTTATGTGTTTGGTATGGAAATAACTAAGTGTTCAAATTTAATATAGATTTCATGCTAAAACAGAGTCATTAGGTGATAAACAATATTAATACAAAATTATTACAACTGGAATTACTCAATTTGGAGCTAGAATAGATTTTCTATGAATTAAATAAGTTCCTGCAATTAAACGTGTACTAAAAATTAATTTCTATAATTACATATTTATTTTCTCTGCTCCCTAGACTGAGCGCATGAATTCTGGAAAGTGTAGGGGCCTCTGTGCGAACAAATCCAAGACTCAAAGTGCTACAGCTTGGACTGTTGGTTGATTCTCATTAAATCCGGGGACTCTTATGCAATTCTGACCCGCGAAGGGGTATTGTGAGCCATGGGTCGTTGGATCCGAAAACAATGGCACAGATTAGATCTTCTCTTTAGATTAACCGGTATGCGTTTATGACCACAGGATCTAGGATCTGTGGTCCAAAATCGTCCACGACAGCTTCTCATCCACAACCCTCGATTCCCCGATCCACGATCCAGATTCCATGGGCTGAAATGGGATCACTACGCTCAATCCGAGCCGTCTAACCGAGAGTCAATGGCCCAAAACACGAGCTAATCCTATCCATCCATCATGAAACGAGCGAACGACGTGTAATCCTTCATCTCCCTCTCTCTCACTGGAGTCGGCCCGACAGCACAAAGTTGTGGCACGACGGCACCATTGGCAAGCCCTGGCGTTGCTAATTCATGGTCCAATCCTTGGATTCAAGTGGTGATACAAGATGCAGATGCCACAACGAGTAGACTAGAGAAGCTTACCACCCGAGGGGACGAAGGTGAGGTCAGCCGATGGTGTTGCTCCGCTCCGCCCAGTTGAGCACACCACGATGACAAATTCGACGCTTGCCCCCTACCCCGGATCACACAGCAACCACGCCCAGGGGTGCAGAGCGCCCACGCGACAACCGTCAAACGCTCCCAGGTGGCCACCAACGGCGTGTAGGATGGTGGTCCGCGGTGGCGGTCGTGGTCGTGGCGGTGAGCTTCGATGGGATCCTAGGCGAACTCATGGAAATTTATAGGAGTTTGGCTGGCAAGATTTCTGCCCAAGGTCGATGCCAGAGTTCTCGGTGGCTTCAGTTGCGGCGCGGCGACCAGGAAGTCGGAGACACTGGGCGGATGACAGATGAGAGCAGCAGTGCTCATTTTTATAGTCCCCAGGATGCCAAGACCGATTCCTATGACGCACGACCAAGAAGAGATCCCAGGAGAGCTCGACTGTTATGGGTTAGGTATGGAGCTGATTCGGCCGGTCGTTGACCAGAATCTCAGGGGAGCTGTTGCGATTGGCGGCCAGAAATCCGCCTTCAGTTAGTGACCGGATCGGAGAAGAGATAGGGAGGGGAGCGGACAAAGTGGCCCCACATGGCAGTTGTACTGGGAGACAAGCCCGCGCGCTGGAGAAGTCCCGCCATGGTGGCCCACCGGTCATCGGCTTGCGGCAAGCACAGGTGAGGGCGTCCACACGAGTGCGGGTGAGGCTGAGCGCCAGGGATACAATGGCTGGGTGACGGGGTTGGGGACGCTCCTTACAGCATGGGCCTACCCGACAGCCAGCAATCAAAAAGGAAAAGACAAGGGGCGCAAATGGGCTGGCCAAGGCTATTTTGGCCCAGTCGCAGAAGGAGGAAGGGCAGGGTCGAGATGGGCTGGACTGCATTCGGCCCAGGTAAGCATTCCTTTTTATTTTATCTCTTCTGTTTTATTTGTTTTCTTTTCTCTTTTTTAATTTCCAATTTTGAATTTAAATTTGGTTGTGACTTGCACATATATCAATGTACAAATTAAAATCTTATGGTAAAAGAATATATTTATATATATATATATTTCTTTTATTTTATATCTTTATTTTCATTTATATTTATACTCCTTTTCTTTTCTCTCGTTCTTGATTATTTCTCATTTTCAAACATTCAAGTTAGTCTTTATATTTCTAATTTGTTTATTATTTTATTCATATTGTTGTGACTACTATTAAGTGCACAACAAGTCTTACCCGTCCAAGGAAAAAGACTCTCAAGGATATGCTGGCCTTTGGGAATCAAGGTAAAGTTTAACAAGATTCAAAGACTCTTTTTGCAGAAAAGCTTACTATGAGTGGATCCTTAGGAATTCATTTTACTTATCATGTTTGGTAGTTACCTGCATCTAGATTTCTTTCTATTCTAGATCAAACACATGGCCTATACTAGCCATCTTTTTATCACCCCTTTAGTTCACTTGTTGCTACATGTAGGTCAGTGACCAACTCTTCATGTCCGAGAAGTAACGACAATCCGAATCGATTAATACCCAGTTGTGGATCTCCAACCACACGACATATGTAGCACTTAACCCTTGCATATGTCATCTCGCACCCGGGTTTGTCAAGACCAGTATAAGTTCATGCCAACCGAGAGCACAGATACTCCACCGTCCAGCCTCTTGCCATAGAGGGTACACGCTACTCTCGCCATCTCTCCACTTCCATTGCATGGTGGCCTATCTGGTATTGGTCCGACCAAGGCAAAGCTTACCCATGATGAGGTATGTGGCCATTTAAAAGGTCTTCGACATCAAGCCTACATCGGCTCGGTCCTTAAATGACTTAGATGGAGGTACTACACTGAGACTTCCTTCTCGTGCAAGTCACCTGCCCGGTCTCATTTTTATTACTTAAAACACCAAATTTGGTACCTGACAGAGGTATTTCTTTTCATATGTTGAACCCATCACGCCCGTGATGGATCCACCATCATAAGTCTTTTCTTTGTAAAAATCTCTATCCAGTGTGAAGTATCACCTTTTTCAAAACAAAACATTTTTGTTTTCTATAGCAAGACTAATCATTAGAAAACATGTATAAATAAAATAGGTAAACAAGGATGGGCAACCAATTTTTCCATGGGAGGAAATGCATCAACTGTTTATCAAACTATTCCTATCACCTAATGCATCATATAAGGCGATAAAGATTTTTAAAACAACAAAGAAAAGGGATAATGCACCGGGGTTTGCCTTTTGTTGCAGGAGTTTATGTTTCCACACCGCAGATGTCGAAGTAAAAGTTTTTCTCCACTGGAGGATTCTCAGTCTACGGAACAACTTCTTCCTCTACTACAGATTCTTCCTCGTGTTCTATACATGATAATACATGTATATGAATGCTTATGCTATGTCATGAATATGCAATTATACAATAGAAATATAGTAAGTTGCGTCTTGAATACAATTTTCTTTCACGATACGAATCAACCACTAAGATTTCCTAGTTAGGTGTTCCTTTGGGATTTGTATTAGATAATTAATCTTATGATGCTAGTTATGGTTTTTCTAGTCAAATAGTGTCCAAAACATTTCAAACTTCACTCAGGGTCTCTTATCATCATATTAAGCCTACCCAAAAAGTTTTATAATTTTTGGAATTACTAACTTATTTCTAAAATTCTAAAAGACTTTATTGAAGCACCTTTAAATGCTACATAATTGCAGGTTTGAACTAAAAATCTTGGAATGATTTTTATTACATACTACATGATTTTAGAAATCTAACAAAATTGGTCTCATAATTTTATCATTTTTCTACTATTTTCTACAGATTTCCCAAGCTGACAGTAAAAAGTAAAGAAGAAAGCATGAATAATAATGGGCTCAATTCTGTCCATCCGGCCCAAACCCGCGCTGAAACCGAGCGCGCCCGCACCCACGTTCTTTAGTTTGTGTCAGGGTCCCTAGGGTTTCAAACAATCGCGAAGCGCCCCCAGGTACTATTTTTATGTGTCACTGACATCTTCACTTAGACCCCTCCCTTCTATATCCTTTACAACGTCACGCCCCCGCGCTCGACTCTGGTCGAATACCTAGCTCCGATCGTGAGGCTCGCCACCAGCGACCCCCATCACTGGTAGCAAGCACAATGGCATCACCCTAGAGGCTCCCAAAGTAGGTTACCGAGACTAACTCGACGGCCCCGCCCTCAGACCTTGTCTACCCGCAACGATGGCGGAGCTAGAGCTCCGGCGAGTCTGTTCCGAGCAACGAAGTGCGGTAGCATTTAAATTGACGGTAGGATGAGTATCACTAACTCACCAGAGGTGTGGTACGCACGCGAATTTGGACGAAGTAGACGTGGCAGAGTGGGTCGGCGTGCAAGGTGTCCACGGCGGCGTTCCCGGGCGACGATGTGGTGTTCTAAGAGCTTTGCGGTGGTAGCGTTCAATCGGCCAACATGGTGAGCATCTAGAGACTAAAGGCATGCCAAAACAAGTATTAGATGGATATGAACTGACCTGAGGAAGGCTAACCACAGTTGGGCTCCTCACGGCGGAGCCGGTGATGGCTCTCGGGGAAATTCGATGACAACGAGCTATGGTGAACGAGGGGAGGTGTTTGCGGGTGGACTGGATACGCAATAGAGAGGCGGAGCGAGGGAAGCACCCAATTTAAAGAGAAGGGGCGTGACTTGATCCAATTTTGGATGAGAGCGAATCCTATTGCCACGACGAAGTGACTTATAGAGACCTACCGTGGAGCTCATGCAATCACTGGTCTACGGGCACGACCTAGAGAGTGCCATGGTCACAATACTACGGTGAATCAAACAGCTACGTGTCGTTTACAGAGAACGACGACGAGCTCCATGGTTACATCCACTCGGGCAAGTGGGTATGGTAAACCGACCGGTGACAAGGCTCGAGCTCATCTCTATGACGAGATCTTTTACCCTCTGGTGTTATCCACTTCACCCTGCGCACGAATGTTACCGGCGAGCTTGGATCACCGCACGGGTACACCGACGACGGGTGCACTGCTCCTGAGATCTTCAGATACTGTTCACTCTGAATTTCCTTTCGAAACTGTCTGACAGAGCAACTTGAGGAGCTCTTTTTTTGATTTTCATGTAGTAAACTACCAATCCGACTGCATCAAAGTTATTCTCCTATAAACCAGCTTCAACTTTGTCACAAAGATCATAGTCATTTTACTCACTGGATCAAGCACAATTTGGCTCCAAAGTTGATCCGATGCAACTGATAGTCTGATTTCAGGGTAAGGCTCGACTGACAGCCCGACATCTAGGGTATTTTGCTGCAATTTTTGTACCATTCTTGGGCTAGGTCACTTAATCAAATTTGTACTACTATGGTAGATCTACAACTTTGTTGTGATGACCCATAAGAAACTCCTCATAGACGAAGAGATATAGAGGCTCCAAGTTAGCCTGTTGACACTGTTTCAGAGTTAAGCATATGGGTGCTCTTGGATCTTTTGCAATTTACCCCAATTTACACCACAAAACTTGGAAATCCCCAAGAATGAAAGTTGCTTAACATTTGTTACTCTATCATCTTGGTGTATACACTTTTGGCTAAAAGTGCATAGAACTCAAAATCACCCAATAGGGCACTAATTAGGGTTTTAGGGTTTCAAATTAGGGTTTAGGGGGTTGTAGGGTACATGTGGCACTTAAGCTCTCTAAGTTTAACTTTTCTTGAACATTTCTACTAACTTTTGAGATCATCCTCTAGTGCTCATCTCACAAGTCCACATGCTTCTAATCCTTGGGGAAATACCATATCCTAGGGTCAAGGGCCTCTTGGATCAAGTTTGTTCATGACACATGTTTGTTTTGAAATTTTAGCCTAGTGGATGCATCCTAGCTGTAGCATACATAATGAAATGTCAATGCATATGATGTCATGCCAAAGTTTTAGTTCTCGTAATACCAGAGGTGTTACAAAGAGTGCCATCGTTTCGAGGGTCGAGCGTTGAGAGAGAGAGAGAGCCCTGCACCGTAACAGAAATAGAGAGTGTGTGTTATATCCTGGCTCTTGGGATGGTGATGTCCTGGCCCAAGGCTTAATAGAATTAATAGAGTATCCAAACCAACAAGGTGCATCTTCTTTTTCGAAAGCCTATCTCAAAAGAACCTCCAAGTTGAGCGTGCTTGGCTTGGAGCAATTTGTGATGGGTGAGCGACCAGAAAGTTTTTCTCGGGTGCACATGAGTGAGGACAAAGTGTGCACAAAAGACCCATGTTGGTATGTGGGAAAATATATGATCCTTGAGAGCTGCCAGGAGTAAGTACCGGCGGTCCAGGGATTGGACGGGGTGTTACATGTGGTATCAGAGCCGACCCTCGAGGTTTCACTGGCGTGTGTGGGCTAGGGGGCTCGGGTATATGGCGCATGGCACATGTGGGCCTGGACTGGTCACATGGCATGGCATATGACGATACTAGACACACAAACGTGGCTAAGAGGGGAGGTTCTTGGATTAGGGTTGACCGACGAGGACGTCGGTCTTCTAAGGGGGGTGGATTGTGATATCCTGGCCCTTGGGATGGTGATGTCCTCGCCCAAGGCTTAATAGAAATAATAGAGTATCCATACCAACAAGGTGCATCTTCTTTTCCGAAAGCCTATCTCAAAAGAACCTCTAAGTTAAGCGTGCTTGACTTGGAGCAATTTGGGATGGGTGACCGACCGGGAAGTTTTTCTTGGGTGCACATGAGTGAGGACAAAGTGTGCACAAAAGACCCGTGTTGGTCTGTGGGGACAATATATAATCCTAGAGAGCTGTCAGGAGTAAGTACCACCGGTCCAGGGATTGGACGGGGTGTTACAGTGTGGCAAGAGTGAGAGCTGTCGAGGGTGATCCACATGGGCGTCGCCGATCCTGTCGTAATGCTCGATCCAGGGAGTAGTCCAGATCCTATTGAAGGTGTGCACGTGAGGTTGGCGGTATGTGATCAATCGACTGGCAGCAAATTTTTTCGCTTGTGTCACATCATTGTCGCGGTGCCGCATCGTCGCACAACCAGCATCGCCTGGACCACTGTTGACGGTAAGTAAGCCTCTAATGTACTCATCATCCACTATTTCAAGTTTCACGCTGATAGGTATCAAATTATTTCGGTACTAGGGTGGCCCGATCTTCAAGATAGTAGGTTGATGAATAGGATGGTTGGAAATAAAGGTAATGAAATAAAAAGTTAAATTTGCTGAAGAGCAGCGGGTAACTGACTTTATTCCTAATCAAGGTCAGAAGTGGCCAAGCGACGGGGAGAGAGACACCGTAACCGTGTAGACTTCGACTCGATCTCCAAACGACCGCAGAACCATAACCTGAGCTAACCCACACAATGCGAGGCAGCCGTACTATAACTCGCAAGGCACGAACTAGTGGATCCCAGAGGAATCCCTTCATAAGTCCAGGAGAACAAGGAAGAACATGGGTAGAGTAAACACTTAGCAGCTCGGTTGCAGTAATCACTTGGATTATCAAATCGTCAAAGGTTATCAAAAGTTGTTTTACATCATAGACATAGGGGGTATGTATACTAGCTACAATCAGCCTTAGATAGGTATAAACACGAAAACAAAGTAATTTAACGTGCTAATGTGAAGGGGCCACTTTGGGAGATATCCAGAGCTGAATTATGCATGGTTGTTTGACTTCCGCGCAGCCTTCAATATTTTTATAATAACTTCTCCTAGGTGTAACACCCCTGGTGTTACTAGCACTAAAACTTGAGCATAACATCATGTGAATTGACATTTCATATGTTTGTTACACCTAGAGTGCATTCAATAGGTAAAAATTTCAATCAAGTTGTGATGTTAGGACTTATTGAATGGTTAACCCTAGGGTAGGGCACTAAACCCTGAGTTAGGGCTTATGGAGGTAAGTGAAGCTCAAGTAAGTTAAAACCTCAAAAGACATGAGGATTGATCATAAGATATCATTTTTATAGACTTTGGTGGCATCAAAACCCTAATGTGCCCAAAACCCTAAAAACAAACCCTAGAACCCTAATTGAAACCCTAGGGGTAAATTGTAAATTTTGTGCACTTTTGGGCCAAAGTGCAAATATCAAAGTACTAGGACATTACAAATCAAGTACTTTTCACTTTTGAGGATTTCCAAGTCAAATGATGAAGTTTGGACTTATTTGCAAAAAGTACCCCCATGAAACCCATATGCCTAAGTCTGAAATTCAGTGCATGGGGTCAACTTTGGAGCTCTATATCTCTCAATTCATAAAGAATTTGCCCTAGGTCAACACATCAAGGTTATAGAGCTATTAAAGGAGTATAACTTTGTTTAAGTCATAAGACATAAGTGTTGTACAAAAGTTGGAGTTAAATGGACTCAAAGTGTGGCTGTCAGTCAGCCCTAAGACTGAATTCTGATCAACAGTGAAGTTGGATGAACTTGGAGATCGATTTTGAGTAGGATCCTGTGACTATTTGATTGTGGATACTATAACAAAGTTAGAGAGGGATTGTAGGGCAACAATTTCTCTGCAGGCCGAAGATCATGTTGTCACACAAAAATTAGAGAATAAGGCGCTTCATTTAGCTCTGTCAGGCGCTCTAAATGGGATCCCAATGGTACAGTGCCTGCAAAGATTAGCAGATACAACGTATCTCGCCGCCGGTGATCTTGCGCTCGGATTCACGCCGACCTCGTGATTCACGCCCGGTCGAACGCGGATAACGATCCTCGGTGAAAAATTGGGCGCTGGGGATGAGTTTGGGACACTGTTCCGCCCTGGCCGTCGTACCCACTTGCCTCACGGCCAGTCCGGATAACCTCGCCGGAGTTGGCCGCCTGCCGCTCGGGTGCCACGTGCCTAAACGTATTACTTCATCGCAGTGACTCGCCTTAACATATCCGGTCATCGCCGGTGGTCTTGCCACGGTGAAGTGCCACAGTAACCCTGTGCCAGTGACCACCCCTTTCTCCGGCCGCCGCGCGTCTTCTCAAAATTAGCCTCCACCGCCGATGGAACCTATAAATTGTCGCCCTAGTGAGCTCCGCTAAGTAGTTGTGCACCCAGTAAACCAGCCCTCACCTCCAATCGTCCCCTACAGCTCCCCAATTTGGGATTTCCCCCAAATCTGTCAAGAACACCGTAGTGTGTGAGCTCGCCGTGGCCAGCTCGCTACAGGTCTGTCCACGTCCCCCTCACTCTCGTTTCAATAACCCTGTGTGCTATAGATGCTCACCGGTCCAGCTAATTGAGCTAGAACACGTAGGATCACCGGGAACGCCTCGGTTCATCCATAGTTTGCGCTATCACCGTGGGCAGAGCGATTAGAAGCTAGAACCTTGCAATTACTTGAGGGGTTATGGTCGTTATAGGTGGAATTAGGTGTCAGCCGCACTGGAGCGCCGGTCATTGCGTTTTCCGGCCGGTATGGGCTCGCCAGAGCCACTGCTCCGCCGTCCACGGTTGGGGACCTCAATTCACGAAGGAATAGAAAGTGAAGGACCTTGATGCAACTGTTAGTGACCCGTGTGAATAGTGCGCAGGATTCCTTACTAGTTATTTGAAAGGCTAAGGTCCTCTACGCAAAGTGAACACCATGGGCGCGTGCGGGCGCGCTTTCTCCTGTGTGTGGGCCGACTCGGGCCAGATTCTGCCCATCACTGTTCACCATTTTCCTTTTTCTTTTTTCGCCTGGATTAGAGAAATCATAGAAAATTCTAGATAAATGCTAAAAATATGAGACCAATTTTGTTGGACTCCTAATTTTTTCTAGTATTTAATAAAAATAGTTCTGAGATTTTTAGTCCAAACTAGGAATTATTTAGTATTTAAGAAGGTCAAAACCTAGTCTCTTGGAATTTTAGAAATTATTTAATAATTCCAAAAATCACCAAACTTTTTGGATAAGCCTAATATGGTATGTAGATCCCATGAGTGACATTTGCTTTGCCTTGGACATTGTTTGAATTCCATACTTAAAACCCTAGTCTTCTAGGTAGTGTCTGCCATATGAAATGAAGAACTGACTCCAAAAACCCTAGTTCCCTGGAGTACCGTGAAGGAAAGTTGTATTCAAGATACAACTTGATGTATCTTTTCTATCATTGTATTTTCATAAGCATTACATAAGCATTCATGGTTGTATATGGTTATATATAGAAAACGAGGAAGAAGTGACTATTGAAGAAGAGGAGACTACTCCATCAACAGAAAATCCACCTGCAGGGAACTGCTTTTTAAAGATTATGGTGGCAGAGGAAAATAAAAGAAACTGGGTGGTTTAAAAGGAAGCGGGTCAGCTCAAATTTTTACTCCTTTAGTTCTTAATCCTTTTAGTTTTTTTAATGCACGCGTGCTGAAAATAATGTCTCCTCTCCGAATAAAAGGGTGCTTTAAGGCATCCTCTAAGAATCTAAATACTGGCCCACAGGGCCTACTTAATTAGCCACCTATTTTCCCACTATTCCTAAGGCCTTTCGTCCTAGGTCTAGCGGTCTAGTCCTGATGATTCACACTAGTTTCTAAGAAAGTTTTTAAATTTTGAAAATTGGTATTCATGATTTATTGTCCTCCTCTGTGGTGGTATTTGCTCCGATACCAGCTGTGGCAGAACCGCCCGAATTATTCCAGCTTAATTGCCTAAGTCACACCTCAGGGGCCGTAACACACTTAAATCGGAATAACCCGTCAGTCCCTCAGATCTAGTCTGATAAATCCACTTAACCAGGATCAAATACCACAAACTCACTCGAAGGTGAGTCACAGAAGAAATACAATAAAACAGGAAAAACCTCAAATTGAAGTACTGGAGTTATTACATAAATCGGAGTTTTTCAAGTAGCTGATATAAGTTCACAAAATAAAATGCAGCGGATAATCGATATCGTCGATAGCGAGGAATTGGGCAAGGCCTAGCCCACTACTCCTCCTGCTCCTCTCCTGCCAGAGCAGCATCCCACTCGACCGTCCAACCCGGTGGCAGGGTGGTAGGCTAAGTCACACCATCAACCATATCCTGAAGTGTACCTGCAAAAATTATGCCATAAGCAAGGCTGAGTATACTAATACTCAGCTAGACTTACCCCGTGTGAGGAGTCTACTCCTCTACCTCTAGACCATGCAGCTGTTTGGCTGAGGGGTTTGGTTTGCCAAAAGCACTAGTTGAGTCTAAAATCAATTTTTAGCTTTTCAATTTCTAGCATCATTATCTTAGCTAAGTTTGCTCCTTCTAAGCATACATGGTAGCAAGCATTTAGTACAATCAAAAAGTTATCTCATGTACAACCTCATTTCACTTCTTACTCAACGTAGTACAAGGGGTCAAGTAGTCTCATTAGCTGCGAGAAGCAGACGATTCGAATCGAGTTTTAAAACCTTGCAAGGTAAACCTAAACACGCGACATGTTAGGGCACTCTATCCCCACACACGTCAACCGTCCCCATCGATTCCCCGTTCGTGGCCAGGCCTCACCGCCTTGGCATACAATGCTCCACTGACATCGGCTGCCTCCGTGCAGTGGCCGCACTTGTACCCACCATAGCTAGCATGGGAGACCCAGTCTCAGGTCGCGTGAGGGGTAAAGTCCGCGCCCGGCTTCACTCAGGTACTAGGTTTACCAGTTACCATATTTCCCGACATGTGCTTAGTACATTCAAACGCTTGACTCAGGTATCCACACATTAATCCTTAATTCCTTTTCCCGTCTCATGGACAAGGCATCCTCCCTGGATCCAAGTCCATAGACCATCTTAGATTCCGTTATCAAGATGAATACAATCGATTCCAGACCTCGCGCAAGTGCTAGAAAAATCACTCGACTTCTACCGAGATCCTAATTAGCAAAGCAGCTACTCGACCTAGCATACTTGTATCCATCTTAAAAAGGAAGCCTAAGTTCATGCAACTAGAGGTTTCAAGCAACTCCTACACTTAAGTGCACATCACAAGCCTACAAACATTAAGTGTAGTAAAGTAGCATATGTAGGTACGGTTATGCATAAAACCGGGGCTTGCCTTCAATTGCTAGGGCTACGGGGAGATCATCAATGGCAGTCTCAGGAGCTTGCTCCTGGTCTTCCTCGTGGACAGCTCCTTGCTCAGGGATGAGCACGTACTCTCCGTCAGCAAGATTGCAATCTAATGGATGCAATGAGTAAGATACATGCATGTCATGATATGCAATTTTGCAATTAAAATTTGATGGGGGATGATCAATTTAATAAGGTAGGGCTTATTCTTACTACTGAAGGTTTTTGTGGTACACTTAGCAAATTAGGGTCAAGCTTGGTTAAGCTAATTGGTAAGTTCATTTTGGTGTTCCACTGATTTCTTTTTAATGTCTTAGTGAGAGTTTATTAAGATTTATAGCTGAATTCATTGGAGTGAGATTTATTTTCCCTCTCTTTCTTTCTATTTCTTTTATGCTTTTAAGGTGGGTTTGAACTACAAGATAGCTTAATACATTTCCAAAATTTTTGCAAAAATTTAAGTGGCTTCTTACTAGTGTATAGTTCTCTATCTCAAAATTTGGGGCTTAAAAAGTGAGGGGTTCTCTTTGTAGAAAATTATCAAATAATAGGGTAGAGGGGGTGTTTTGAACTACAACTCCCTTTTAACAGTGGGTTCTTCTCTAAGACATATTTTTGCTGGCATTTAGATGTTATAACATGACTTTGTACAAATTTTCAGCCACTAATACTTATTAGTTATTTTGTTATGTTTTTCTAAAGTTTATAGCTAAAGGGGTGCTTTCTACTACCACTATACTTGAAAAATATCAAACAACAGATTTCCAATTTTTCCTATTTTCTTCTTTGCGCAAGAGCAATCATTCTGAAGTTTTGCAACTTTTTGCTTAAGGGAAGGGTGGTAGGGTTTTCTTGAACTAAATGGCCTTTTTCATGAAGTAGGGGCAATGGGTATTATTTTGTAGCTTTCAATTGGGTTTTGCATTTTTCTATGGTGGCCTACTTCATTATTAATCTGGTAAAAATTTATTTGCCATTATTGCACTCTTTTTGGCTTGCTTATGATTTATATAAACTATGGCTCAATATCAAGTTTCATTTGTTCTCCCGACTTAAAATGATGGGCTGGGGTGTTTATCATTTTTGTAGTGGAGTCCTAGTGGTTACAAATCCACTGAATTTTTCTTAACAATTTTGAAATTATTTTCATAATTCTAATAATTGTCTTTCTAGTTTGATTAGTGCCTAATAAAACATTTTACCTTGAATTTGCTCTGGACTAGGGTTCTATTTATTTTTCCTAGGTTCTCTATTACTTAAGTGGACTAGGAAAAATATTTGCATTTACTGTTCATTATTTTCCAGTGCCTTTCTCATTTTCCTAAGTTTTGAGCAATTATGGCTTTTGCTAAATAACCTTGTTTAAATCTTCAATACTGGGGTGCTCACTATTTTTAAACAGTGTCTAAGTGGGTCCACACTTCTACAAATTTTCTTAAGTTCAGCACAGAAGCATAACTAATTTTCTTTATTTTAATAAGGTTTGGTCAGTTTCCTTAATTAATTCCAAACTCTAAAATCTAAAACAGGAAGCATAGAGTTCGGTATTTTTATGTGATAGTCCATAATATTTTGAATCCAACAAAATTGGTTTGACTAGATTTGGCTAAATATTTCTCAAGATATAAATTTTCTAAGTTCTCTGCTGAATTTAAAAAGATTAAATAGAAATGGATAAAGGAAAAAGGGTTTTGCACTGGGGTCCCTGGCGACAGGTTTTAAACGTATTACAGACAGGTCCTTGGTTCACTATTCATCTGAGTCTATGACTCTGCAGGAAACCCCCTAAGGTTTCACAAATTCGAACCCGCAGTCCTTCCCCTAATGGAACAGTGACCGCAGCGGAGAAAAAGGGCGGAGGGGCTTACCGGCGGCGAGGTTGCTCCGATGAGGGGTCGGGTGAGGTCCGAGAGTCTCTAGCGATCACGTCGAGGTGCGGATTATCGGCGCTGGTGGTCGGAGTAGGTCGGTCCACGTGCGCATGCGGGGAAGCTCGTCGGTGGCGAGGAATCCGGCCTAACCAGGGCACGATAGATCAATTAAATGGGTCAGGGAGCTTCACCAGAAATCAAGGAAGATGTGAGCGCGAGGAATTTGAGAATGGCTCACCGGATCGCTCGGTCTACGCGTGGCCATGGGCAACCAAAGTCCGGCGAAGGCAATCTTGGGTCTCCGGTGAGGTTCTGTCGGGTCCGAGAGCTTGGAAAGCTTAATGGGCCACTAGCGAAGCTAACCGAGGGACAGGCACAGCTTGGACGCGGCTGGAGCAAGCTGGCCATTGTGGCCGAGGCTTGGGCAGTGATGGCGGGCGAAGGAGAGCTCGCCGAAGCTAAGGAGGGGTGTCTGGCCAGCGAGGGTGAGCACGGGGTGAGATGAGGCACGCCCGGGGAAGGTTTTAAAAGCACGGGCGAGGGCGGCCGAGGGGAGGCTCTGACAAGCACTCGGGGCGTGCGTGGGCGAGCGCCAGTGCGTGCTCTAATGTCTGGCACAGCGTCGAGCACGAGGCAGCACAGAGAGAGGTCGTCTTCAAGCGTGGATTTGCTCCAAATCTTTGAGATTATGGCCATGATACCGTTGAGAGATCTCTTCCCCTGACATTCCTTTGTCGTTTGTGTGTGGAGGCTTGCAGGTTTCGTTGACTGGATCAAGAGATATGGAGGGGTAAAGTTTGGTTTGTCTCACTGTCGAGCACATGGAGAAGATCCCGGGTTTGACGTGTCCAGGGCATGCATCCCAATGCCATCTTCTGGTATGATGTAGAGGGGTTAGTTAGACACATTTTTGTCAATGGGAGCTTAGAGTTTTGAGATAGAGATCAAGGTGAACGCGCTCGGTTTTGGTTCAAAGGCTGAAAATTCAGAAATCTGAATTTCAGATTTCCCCATTGAACCTCCACTTGGATGGCTTGCTTAGAGTTTTTAACAAACTATTTGGCCAAACTTTTATAGTCTTTATTGTAGCTTAGTTAGTGTATTTCAATTTTTATAATTGGCCTAAGCCATGATTCCATGTTTTTCATGGTTTTTTATCCCCTTTTCTTCCTCTCTACTTAAGTGGCTTAATTAGGGTTGGTCTAGGGTTTCAACATTTTTCTCTTTTTTTTGAAAACCTCATTTGTTTTAGACATGATTCTTTAGATATAAACTTAGTGGATCTTTTATTCTTAAGTTGATTTGGTGCCTCTTGTCCAATTTGGTTCACATGAAATGATGGCACTAGAGTTAGTATGGAGAAGAACCTTAGGTGACACTGGGGTGTCACAATTCTTTGCACTGAATCAAGGGAAGGGTTTATTATCCATTCGCCTGGGGGATAAAAATTTACTAAGGAAATAGCCTTCCATGTGCCAGTAACATTGGCTAAACGGGATTTTCGCACCAACATGATTGTCTTAAAAGGCCAAGATATAGATGTAATTCTAGGCATGAATTGGTTAGCCCAGCATAAAGCTATCCTCAACACTGACTTAAGGACTATCAAGTTGAGCCATGGCCATGAAGAGGTTCTCTTATCCATCCCTGTAGCTGTCCCAGCCAAACCATTTGGACGGGTCTATGAAGCTATCATACTAGAAATCCAGGATATTCCGGTAGTATGTGATTTTCTGGATGTATTTCCTGAAGATCTGCCTCGATTATCTCCAGAAAGGGATGTAGAGTTTGTAATTGAACTGAAGCCCGGTACAGCTCCTATTTCTAGAAGGTCGTACCGAATGCCACCAAATGAATTAGCAGAGCTCAAGACTCAATTGCAAGACTTGCTTGAGAAGGGATTCATTCGGCCCAGTTCATCACCTTGGGGATGTCCTGCAATTTTTGTCAAGAAGAAGGATCAAACACTTTGAATGTGCATGGACTACAGAACCCTTAATGAGGTCACCATTAAGAACAAGTACCCTCTTCCCCGGATTGATATTTTGTTCGATCAACTTACCGGAGCCCGGGTATTCTCCAAGATTGACCTCAGATCGGGCTATCATCAGATCCGTATTCGACCCGAAGATATACCCAAGACCACATTTACTACGTGGTATGGATTATTTGAATATTTGGTTATGTCCTTCGGATTGACAAATGCTCTAGCCCACTTCACATATCTAATGAACTCGGTATTTATGCCCGAGTTGGATAAATTTGTGGTGGTCTTTATTGATGATATTTTGATTTATTCCAAGAATGAAGAGGAGCATGCTAAACATTTACGGATCGTGCTAACGCGATTAAGAGAACACCAATTATATGCTAAATTCAGCAAATGCGTGTTTTGGTTGGAGGAAATCCAATTTTTGGGACATGTATTGTCTGCAAATGGGATTGCGGTTGATCCCAGCAATGTCAAGGATATTCTAGAGTGCAAACCGCCAACCACTATACATCAAGTTCGAAGTTTCCTTGGGCTGGCTAGCTATTACCACAGATTTATTCTGGATTTCTCCAAGATTGTGAAACCAATCACAAGTCTGTTGAATAATGATACAAAATTTAACTGGTCAAGATGCAACGAAGCCTTCGAGCAGCTGAAGGTATTGTTGACCACTGCTCCAGTATTAGCTCAATCGGACATTGAAAAGCCTTTTGATGTGTATTATGACGCATCGGGCAGTGGTCTCGGATGTGTCTTAATGCAGGAGGGCCAAGTCATAGCATATGCTTCAAGACAGTTACGCTAGCATGAGGAACACTATCCAACTCATGACCTGGAATTAGCTGTTGTGGTTCATGACCTAGAAATATGGCATCATTATCTGCTGGGTAAAACAGATCATAAAAGTTTGAAATATATTTTTACCTAGTTAGAACTAAACGTGAGGCAGAGAAGATGGCTTGAGCTGATTAATGATTATGAATTAGAAATCCACTATCACCCAGGAAAGGCCAACGTGGTGGCAGATGCACTAAGTCGCAAGGCTCCCTGCCATTGTTTTACAGTAAGGACTCCGGACACCACATTATGTCAAGAAATGGAGAAATTAAACCTGGGAAGATACAACATGGAACCTTGAACCAATTGAAGCTTGAGTCGATTCTTCTACAAAGAATTATTAATGCCCAAAGGAATGATAAGGGTATGAAACATATTCATGAGAAAATAGAAGCCGGTAAAGCTAATTGTTTTAGAAAGAATGATCAAGGCATAGTATGGTTTAATGATTGCATAGTTGTGCCTAAGGATGCCGACGTCCGCCAGCAAATCGTGGATGAAGCTCATCTTAGTCGATATTCCATTCATCCTTGAAGCACTAAGATGTATCAAGATTTAAAGAAATATTATTGGTGGACAAAAATGAAGATTGAGATTGCACGCTATGTGGCGAGATGTGACACCTATAGACGTGTCAAAGCCATACATATGAAGACTGCTGGACCACTGCAATCTTTGGCCAACCCGACTTGGAAATGGGAGGACATCAGTATGGACTTCATTGTGGGATTACCCAGGACAGCAAAATGATTTGATTCTCTCTAGGTTATAATTGATCGCCTTACAAAGATCCCCACTTTCTTCCCGTTAAAGTAAAGTATTCAGTGATCACATATGCAGAACTTTACATTGCTCGTATTCTCAGTTTGCACGGGGTCCCAAAAACAATTGTGTTGGACCGTGGACCACAATTTGTATCCAAATTCTAGGAAGAACTCCACAAATCTCTGGGTACTAAGTTGCTCCACAGTTCGACATATCATCCCCAAACAAGTGGACAGACTGAGAGAGTAAATCAAATACTCGAAGACATGTTGCGGCATGTGTTCTAGAGTTTTCGTAGAAATGGGATGATTGTCTGCCCTTGGCAGAATTTTCGTACAATAATAGCTACCAAGCAAGTATTAAGATGGCACCATTTAAAGCATTGTATGGACCGACGGTGCCGTACCCCCTTGAATTGGTCTGAACCAGGAGAAAGGTGGTACTTCAGACCTGATTTAATTAAAGAAACCGAAGCAAAGGTTCAACGAATAAGGCACCACTTGAAAGAAGCTCAAGCTCGGCAAAAAAGTTATGCAGACAAACGACGCCGACACTTGTACTTTCAAGTCAGGGATTATGTGTACCTGAAAGTATCACCAATGAAGGGAGTAAATCATTTCGGTGTAAAAGGAAAGCTTGCACCCCGATACATTGGTCCATTTCCTATTCTAGAACAATATGAACCAGTGGCATACCGACTCCAACTACCCGAAACATTATATGCGGTGCACAATGTGTTCCATGTATCCCAATTAAAGAAGTGTCTTCGGGTTCCTGATCGAATCATTGATGTGATGGATGTTATCTTGGAACCAGACTTAACATATTCGAAACATCCTATTCGAGTTATGGATCAGAAGGACAGGGTCACCCGAAGAAGAACTCTTAAATTCTATAAGATACAGTGGAACCAACATACTGAAGATGAAGCTACCTGGGAGACTCAAGACTTCTTAAAAAAGAATTTTCCTAGGTTTTTAGCTTCATGTAACTTGTGAGATATGTACATTTGTTTGTAAAGATGGAATAGACCCCATACCACCCCCTGCTTTGTAAGACAGTCAAGGAAATAAAAATGTGACGTGTTTCCTTTTCGATTACTTGCCCTAGGATCTTGAATCTCGGGACGAGATTCTTTTATGTGGGGAAGGATGTAACACCCCTGGTGTTACTAGCACTAAAACTTGAGCATAACATCATGTGCATTGACATTTCATATGTTTGTTACACCTGGAGTGCATTCACTAGGTAAAAATTTCCATCTAGTTGTGATGTTAGGACTTGTTGAATGGTTAACCCTAGGGTAGGCACTAAACCCTGAGTTAGGGCTTATGGAGGTAAGTGAAGCTCAAGTAGGTTAAAAACTCAAAAGACATGAGGATTGATCATAAGATATCATTTTTATAGACTTTGGTGGCATGAAAACCCTAATGTGCCCAAAACCCTAAAAACAAACCCTAGAAACCCTAATTGAAACCCTAGGGGTAAATTGTAAATTTTGTGCACTTTTGGACCAAAGTGCAAATATCAAAGTACTAGGACATTACAAATCAAGTACTTTTCACTTTTGAGGATTTCCAAGTCAAATGATGAAGTTTGGACTTATTTGCAAAAAGTACCCCCATGAAACCCATATGCCTAAGTCTGAAATTCAGTGCATGGGGTCAACTTTGGAGCTCTATATCTCTCAATTCATAAAGAATTTGCCCTAGGTCAACACATCAAGGTTATAGAGCTATTAAAGGAGTATAACTTTGTTTAAGTCATAAGACATAAGTGTTGTACAAAAGTTGGAGTTAAATGGACTCAAAGTGTGGCTGTCAGTCAGCCCTAAGACTGAATTCTGATTAACAGTGAAGTTGGATGAACTTGGAGATTGATTTTGAGTAGGATCCTATGACTATTTGATTGTGGATACTATAACTGATAGTCGCCTAGAGGGGGGGTGAATAGGGCGAAACTGAAATTTACAAATATAAACACAACTACAAGCCGGGTTAGCGTTAGAAATATAATTGAGTCCGAGAGAGGGCGTGAAAACAAATCGCAAGCAAATAATGAAGTGAGACACGCGGATTTGTTTTACCGAGGTTCGGTTCTCTCAAACCTACTCCCCGTTGAGGAGGCCACAAAGGCCGGGTCTCTTTCAACCCTTCCCTCTCTCAAACGGTCCCTCGGACCGAGTGAGCTTTCTTTTCTCAATCACTTGGAACACAAAGTTCCTACAAGGATCACCACAAGATTGGTGTCTCTTGCCTCAATTACAAGTGAGTTTGATTGCAATGAAGGAATCAAGAAAGCACGATTGCAAAAGCCAAGCGACAAGAGCGACAAATAACACACGGATCACTTTCTCTCTCAAGTCACTAATCACTAATGATCTCTTTTCTCAATTGTGAAACTTGGAGAGATGGAGGCTTTGAATGTGTCTTGGAATGGATTGCTAGCTCTTGTATTGAATGTTGAAGGTTGGAATGCTTGGATGTATTGAATGGAGGTGGTTGGGGTGGTATTTATAGCCCCCAACCACTTCCTAGCCGTTGCACCTTTCTGATGAGCGCGGACGGTCCGCGAGTCAGGTCCGGACGGTCCGCCCTTGTTGATCAACGGCTGAAAACGCAACGGTCAGCAGTAACGGCTATATCAACGGCTATATTGCATTTAATGCGTCGTCAGATGTCAGACAGAGCCAGTCGCGGACGGTCCGGTCGTGCACCCCGGACGGTCCGCGAGGCCCCCTATAATTCATTTCTCCGAACCCGTTACCTTCGGGTTTTTCGGTTTCTTACCGACCGGACGGTCCGCGCCTGAGGCCGGACTGTCCGCGCGAGGGCTCGGACGGTCTTTGCTTTTCCTCCGGACAGTCTGTAGTGGAAACTTGTGTTTTTGCATTGGTTCTGTCCGAGGGGTATTCCGATGTCGCGGACGGTCCGCCGCAAGAGCCCGGACGGTCCGCGCTTGGCCTGTTTTTCCAAAAAGCTTCTCCTGTCCGGAATAATCTACGGTATTCCGGACAGTCGATTTAGTATAGTTGTATATGAACCTTTGGCACCTGTAGAACATATAATCTAGAGCAAACTAGTTAGTCCAATTTGTTTTGTGTTGGGCGATTTAACCACCAAAACTATTTAGGAACTCGGTGTAAGCCTAATTCCCTTTCAATCTCCCCCTTTTTGGTGATTGATGCCAACACAAACCAAAGCAAATATAGAAGTGCATAATTGAACTAGTTTGCATAATGTAAGTGTAAAGGTTGCTTGAAATTGAGCCAATCTAAATACTTACAAGATATGCATGGATTGTTTCTTGCTTATTTAACATTTTGGACCACGCTTGCACCACATGTTTTGTTTTTGCAAATGCTTTTGTAAATCCTTTTCGAAGTTCTTTTGCAAATAGTCAAAGGTAAATGAATAAGATTTTGCAAAGCATTTTCAAGATTTGAAATTTTCTCCCCCTGTTTCAAATGCCTTTTCTTTGACTAAACAAAACCTCCCCCTAAATGAGATGCTCCTCTTATTGTTCAAGAGGGTTTTGATATACCATTTTGAAATACTACTTTGTCCCCCTTGAACACAACAGGATCCCAATTGATAAATACTTCTTGAAAAACACTAAGTTTTGAAATTGGTGGTGGTGCGGTCCTTTTGCTTTGGGCTCATACTTTCTCCCCCTTTGGCATGAATCGCCAAAAACGGAATCATTAGAGCCCATTAAGTACTATCTTCCCCTTTGGTCATAATTAAAAGAGTTAAGATTATACCAACGACGAGGTCCGGTCCTTTTGCTTTGGGCTCTTACTCTCTCCCCCAAAGACAAGGTCCTTTTCTTGGAGCGATGGCGAAGGATGAGTTACGGAGTGGAAGCCTTTGTCTTCGCCGAAGACTCCAATTTCCTTTCAATACACCTATGACTTGGTTTGAAATACACTTGAAAAACACATTAGTCATAGCATATGAAAGAGATATGATCAAAGGTATATAAATGAGCTATGTGTGCAAGTTAGCAAAAGAAATTTCTAGAATCAAGAATATTGAGCTCATGCCTAAGTTTGGTAAAAGATTGTTCATCAAGTGGCTTGGTAAAGATATCGGCTAATTGATCTTTAGTGTTAATATAAGAAATCTCGATATCTCCCTTTTGTTGGTGATCCCTAAGAAAATGATACCGAATGGCTATGTGCTTAGTGCGGCTATGCTCGACAGGATTGTCAGCCATTTTGATTGCACTCTCATTATCACATAGCAAGGGGACTTTGGTTAATTTGTAACCGTAGTCCCGCAGGGTTTGCCTCATCCAAAGCAATTGCGCGCAACAATGACCTGCGGCAATGTACTCGGCTTCGGCGGTGGAAAGAGCGACCGAATTTTGCTTCTTTGAAGTCCAAGACACCAAGGATCTTCCCAAGAACTGGCAAGTCCCCGATGTGCTCTTCCTATTAATTTTGCACCCCGCCCAATCGGCATCCGAATAACCAATCAAATCAAATGTGGATCCCTGAGGGTACCAAAGTCCAAACTTAGGAGTATAAGCCAAATATCTCAAGATTCGTTTTACGGCCGTAAGGTGGGATTCCTTAGGGTCGGATTGGAATCTTGCACACATGCAAACGGAAAGCATAATATCCGGTCGAGATGCACATAAATAAAGCAATGAACCAATCATCGACCGGTATACCTTTTGATCGACGGATTTACCTCCCGTGTCGAGGTCGAGATGCCCATTGGTTCCCATGGGTGTCTTGATGGGCTTGGCATCCTTCATTCCAAACTTGGTTAGAATGTCTTGAGTGTACTTCGTTTGGCTAATGAAGGTGCCCTCTTGGAGTTGCTTGACTTGGAATCCTAGAAAATACTTCAACTCCCCCATCATTGACATCTCGAATTTCTGTGTCATGATCCTACTAAACTCTTCACATGTAGACTCGTTAGTAGACCCAAATATAATATCATCAACATAAATTTGGCATACAAACAAGTCATTTTCAAGAGTTTTAGTAAAGAGTGTAGGATCGGCCTTGCCGACTTTGAAGCCATTAGCAATAAGGAAATCTCTAAGGCATTCATACCATGCTCTTGGGGCTTGCTTGAGCCCATAAAGCGCCTTAGAGAGCCTATAGACATGGTTAGGGTACTCACTGTCTTCAAAGCCGGGAGGTTGCTCAACATAGACCTCTTCCTTGATTGGTCCGTTAAGGAAGGCACTTTTCACGTCCATTTGATAAAGCTTAAAGCCATGGTAAGTAGCATAGGCTAATAATATGCGAATTGACTCAAGCCTAGCTATGGGTGCATAGGTTTCACCGAAATCCAAACCTTCGACTTGGGAGTATCCCTTGTCCACAAGTCGAGCTTTGTTCCTTGTCACCACACCATGCTCGTCTTGCTTGTTGCGGAAGACCCATTTGGTTCCTACAACATTTTGGTTAGGACGTGGAACTAAATGCCATACCTCATTCCTAGTGAAGTTGTTGAGCTCCTCTTGCATCGCCACCACCCAATCCGAATCTTGAAGTGCGTCCTCCACCCTGTGTGGCTCAATAGAGGAAACAAAAGAGTAATGTTCACAAAAATGTGCCACACGAGATCGAGTGGTTACCCCCTTATGAATGTCGCCGAGGATAGTGTCGACGGGGTGATCTCGTTGTATTGCTTGGTGGACTCTTGGGTGTGGCGGTCTTGGTTCTTCCTCATCCTCCTTTTCTTGATCATTTTCATCTCCCCCTTGATCATTGCCATTATCTTGAGGTGGCTCATCTTCTTGATTTTGCCCTTCATCAACTTGAGCCTCATCCTCATTTTGAGTTGGTGGAGATGCTTGCATGGAGGAGGATGGTTGATCTTGTGCATTTGGAGGCTCTTTGGATTCCTTAGGACACACATCCCCAATGGACATGTTCCTTAGCGCGATGCATGGAGCCTCTTCATTACCTATCTCATCAAGATCAACTTGCTCTACTTGAGAGCCGTTAGTTTCATCAAACACAACGTCACATGAGACTTCAACTAGTCCATTGGACTTGTTAAAGACCCTATATGCCCTTGTGTTTGAGTCATAACCAAGTAAAAAGCCTTCTACAGTTTTAGGAGCAAATTTAGATTTTCTACCTCTTTTAACAAGAATAAAGCATTTGCTACCAAAAACTCTAAAATATGAAATGTTGGGCTTTTTACCGGTTAGGAGTTCATATGATGTCTTCTTGAGGATTCGGTGAAGATGTAACCGGTTGATGGCGTAGCAGGCGGTGTTGACTGCTTCGGCCCAAAACCGGTCCGGTGTTTTGTACTCATCAAGCATGGTTCTTGCCATGTCCAATAGAGTTCGATTCTTCCTCTCCACTACACCATTTTGTTGAGGTGTGTAGGGAGAAGAGAACTCATGCTTGATGCCCTCTTCCTCAAGGAAGCCTTCAATTTGAGAGTTCTTGAACTCCGTCCCATTGTCGCTTCTTATTTTCTTGATCCTTAAGCCGAACTCATTTTGAGCCCGTCTCAAGAATCCCTTTAAAGTCTCTTGGGTTTGAGATTTTTCCTGTAAAAAGAATACCCAAGTGAAGCGAGAATAATCATCCACTATTACAAGACAATACTTACTCCCGCCGATGCTTATGTAAGCAATCGGGCCGAATAGATCCATGTGGAGTAGCTCAAGCGGCCTGTCGGTCGTCATGATGTTCTTGTGTGGATGATGGACTCCAACTTGCTTCCCTGCCTGGCATGCGCTACAAATCCTGTCTTTCTCAAAATGAACATTTGTTAATCCTAAAATGTGTTCTCCCTTTAGAAGCTTATGAAGATTCTTCATCCCAACATGGGCTAGTCGGCGGTGCCAGAGCCAACCCATGTTAGTCTTAGCAATTAAGCAAGTATCGAGTTCAGCTCTATCAAAATCTACCAAGTATAGCTGACCCTCTAATACTCCCTTAAATGCTATTGAATCATCATTTCTTCTAAAGACAGTGACACCTACATCAGTGAATAGACAGTTGTAGCCCATTTGACATAATTGGGAAACAGAAAGCAAGTTGTAATCTAATGAATCAACAAGAAAAACATTAGAAATGGAATGGTCAGGTGAAATAGCAATTTTACCCAAACCTTTGACCAAACCTTGATTTCCATCCCCGAATGTGATAGCTCGTTGGGGATCTTGGTTTTTCTCATATGAGGAGAACATCCTTTTCTCCCCGGTCATGTGGTTTGTGCACCCGCTGTCGAGTATCCAACTTGAGCCCCCGGATGCATAAACCTACAAAACAAATTTAGTTCTTGACTTTAGGTACCCAAACTGTTTTGGGTCCTTTGGCATTAGAAACAAGAACTTTGGGTACCCAAACACAAGTCTTTGATCCCTTGTGCTTGCCCCCAACAAATTTGGCAACTACCTTGCCGGATTTGCTTGTAAGCACATAAGAAGCATCAAAAGTTTTAAATGAAATAGCATGATCATTTGATGCAGTAGGAGTTTTCTTTCTAGGCAATTTAGCATGGGTTGGTTGCCTAGAGCTAGATGTCTCACCCTTATACATGAAAGCATGATTAGGGCCAGAGTGAGACTTCCTAGAATGAATTCTCCTAATTTTGCTCTCGGGATAACCGGCAGGGTATAAAATGTAACCCTCGTTATCCTGAGGCATGGGAGCCTTGCCCTTAACAAAGTTGGACAATCTCTTAGGAGGGGCACTAATTTTGACATTGTCTCCCCTTTGGAAGCCAATGCCATCCTTAATGCCCGGGCGTCTCCCATTATAGAGCATGCTACGAGCAAATTTAAATTTCTCATTTTCTAAGTTGTGCTCGGCAATTTTAGCATCAAGTTTAGCTATATGATCATTTTGTTGCTTAATTAAGGTCATGTGATCATGAATAGCATTAACATCAATATCTCTACATCTAGCACAAATAGTGACATGCTCAATGGTAGATGTAGAGGGTTTGCAAGAATCAAGTTCCACAATCTTAGCATGAAGAATATCATTTTTATCTTTAAGATTGGAAATTGTAACTTTGCAAACATCAAAATCTTTAGCCTTAGCAATTAAATTTTCATTCTCTAATCTAAGGCAAGCAAGAGATACATTCAATTCATCAATCTTAGCAAGCAAGTCAATATTATCATCTCTAAGATTGGGAATTGAAACATTACAAACATGTGAATCAACCTTAGCATTTAAAATAGCATTTTCATTTCTAAGGTTGTCAATCATCTCACGGCATGTGCTTAGCTCACTAGACAATTTTTCACATTTTTCTACTTCTAGAGCATAAGCCTTTTTAACCTTAACATGTTTCTTGTTTTCTTTAATTAGACAATCCTCTTGGGAGTCCAAAAGGTCATCCTTTTCATGAATAGCACTAATCAATTCATTTAGTTTTTCTTTTTGCTCCATGTTAAGATTGGCAAAGAGAATACGCAAATTATCCTCCTCATCACTAGCATTATCATCACTAGACGATTCATATTTAGTGGAGGAGTTGGATTTAACCTTCTTCTTTTTGCTGTCCTTTGCCATGAGGCACTTGTGGCCGACGTTGGGGAAGAGAAGTCCCTTGGTGACGGCGATGTTGGCGGCGTCCTCGTCGTCGGAGGAGTCGCTTGAGCTCTCGTCGGAGTCCCACTCGCGACAAACATGGGCATCGCCGCTCTTCTTCCTGTAGTACCTCTTCTTCTCCTTTCTTCTCCCCTTCTTGTCGTCGCCTCGGTCACTGTCACTAGACATAGGACATTTAGCAATAAAATGACCGGGCTTACCACATTTGTAGCAAACCTTCTTGGAGCGGGACTTGTAGTCTTTCCCCCTCCTTTGTTTGAGGATTTGGCGGAAGCTCTTGATGACGAGCGCCATCTCCTCATTGTCAAGCTTGGAGGCGTCTATTGGTTGTCGACTTGGTGTAGACTCCTCCTTCTTTTCTTCCGTCGCCTTGAATGCAACGGGTTGAGCTTCGGATGGGTCGCCAAGCTCGTTGATTTTCCTCGAGCCTTCTATCATGCACTCAAAACTTACAAAATGCCCGATAACTTCCTCGGGGGTCATTTTAGTATATCTAGGATTACCACGAATCAATTGAACTTGAGTGGGATTTAGAAAAATGAGAGATCTTAAAATAACATTTACCACTTCGTGGTCGTCCCACTTCTTGCTCCCGAGGTTGCGCACTTGGTTTACCAAAGTCTTGAGCCGGTTGTACATGTGTTGTGGCTCCTCCCCTTTGTGAAGCCGGAACCGACCGAGCTCCCCCTCGATCGTTTCCCGCTTGGTGATCTTGGTGAGCTCATCTCCCTCGTGCGCGGTTTTGAGTACATCCCAAACCTCCTTGGCGTTCTTCAACCCTTGTACTTTGTTATATTCCTCTTTACTTAGTGAGGCGAGGAGAATTGTTGTGGCTTGTGAGTTGAAGTGCTCGATTTGGGCTACCTCATCCTCATCATAGTTCTCATCCCCTACGGATGGTACCTGCGCACCAAACTCAACAACATCCCATATGCTTTTGTGGAGCGAGATTAGATGAAATCGCATTAAATCGCTCCACCTAGCGTAATCTTCACCATCAAAAGTTGGTGGTTTGCCTAGTGGGACGGAAAGTAAAGGTGTATGTTTGGAAATGCGAGGGTAGCGTAGGGGGATCTTACTATACTTCTTGCGCTCTTGGCGCTTAGAAGTGACGGAGGGCGCATCGGAGTCGGAGGTCGATGTTGATGAAGTGTCGGTCTCGTAGTAGACCACCTTCCTCATCCTCTTGTGCTTGTCGCCTTTCCGATGCGGCTTGTGGGAAGAAGATTTTTCCTTCTTCTCTTTGTGATGAGAAGAAGATTTCTTCTCCTTCCCTTTGTTGGAGGAGCTCTTCTTCTTCTCCCTCCTTTTGGTGCGGGACTCTTCCGATGAAGTGCTCCCGTGGCTTGTAGTGGGCTTTTCGCCGGTCTCCATCTCCTTCTTGGCGTGATCTCCCGACATCACTTCGAGCGGTTAGGCTCTAATGAAGCACCGGGCTCCGATACCAATTGATAGTCGCCTAGAGGGGGGGTGAATAGGGCGAAACTGAAATTTACAAATATAAACACAACTACAAGCCGGGTTAGCGTTAGAAATATAATTGAGTCCGAGAGAGGGCGTGAAAACAAATCGCAAGCAAATAATGAAGTGAGACACGCGGATTTGTTTTACCGAGGTTCGGTTCTCTCAAACCTACTCCCCGTTGAGGAGGCCACAAAGGCCGGGTCTCTTTCAACCCTTCCCTCTCTCAAACGGTCCCTCGGACCGAGTGAGCTTTCTTTTCTCAATCACTTGGAACACAAAGTTCCTACAAGGATCACCACAAGATTGGTGTCTCTTGCCTCAATTACAAGTGAGTTTGATTGCAATGAAGGAATCAAGAAAGCACGATTGCAAAAGCCAAGCGACAAGAGCGACAAATAACACACGGATCACTTTCTCTCTCAAGTCACTAATCACTAATGATCTCTTTTCTCAATTGTGAAACTTGGAGAGATGGAGGCTTTGAATGTGTCTTGGAATGGATTGCTAGCTCTTGTATTGAATGTTGAAGGTTGGAATGCTTGGATGTATTGAATGGAGGTGGTTGGGGTGGTATTTATAGCCCCCAACCACTTCCTAGCCGTTGCACCTTTCTGATGAGCGCGGACGGTCCGCGAGTCAGGTCCGGACGGTCCGCCCTTGTTGATCAACGGCTGAAAACGCAACGGTCAGCAGTAACGGCTATATCAACGGCTATATTGCATTTAATGCGTCGTCAGATGTCAGACAGAGCCAGTCGCGGACGGTCCGGTCGTGCACCCCGGACGGTCCGCGAGGCCCCCTATAATTCATTTCTCCGAACCCGTTACCTTCGGGTTTTTCGGTTTCTTACCGACCGGACGATCCGCGCCTGAGGCCGGACGGTCCGCGCGAGGGCTCGGACGGTCTTTGCTTTTCCTCCGGACAGTCTGTAGTGGAAACTTGTGTTTTTGCATTGGTTCTGTCCGAGGGGTATTCCGATGTCGCGGACGGTCCGCCGCAAGAGCCCGGACGGTCCGCGCTTGGCCTGTTTTTCCAAAAAGCTTCTCCTGTCCAGAATAATCTACGGTATTCCGGACAGTCGATTTAGTATAGTTGTATATGAACCTTTGGCACCTGTAGAACATATAATCTAGAGCAAACTAGTTAGTCCAATTTGTTTTGTGTTGGGCGATTTAACCACCAAAACTATTTAGGAACTCGGTGTAAGCCTAATTCCCTTTCAATAACAAAGTTAGAGAGGGATTGTAGGGCAACAATTTCTCTGCAGGCCAAAGATCATGTTGTCACACCGAAATTAGAGAATAAGGCGCTTCATTTAGCTCTGTCACGCGCTCTGAATGGGATCCCAATGGTACAGTGCCTGACAAAGATCAGCAGATACAGCGTATCTCGCCGCCTGTGAACTTTCTCTCGGATTCGCGTCGGCGTCACGATTCACGCCTGGTCAAACGCGAATAACGATCCTCGGTGAAAAATCCCGCTGGGGATGAGTTTGGGACACTGTTCCGCCCTGGCCGCCATACCCACTTGCCTCACGGCCGGTCCAAATAACCTCGCCGGAGTTGGCCGCTTGCCGCTCAGGTGCCACGTGCCTAAACGCAGTACTTTGTCGCAGTGACTCGCCTTACCATGTCCGGTCATCACCGGTGGTCTTGCCACGGTGAAGTGCCACGGTAACCGTGCGCCAGTGACCACCCCTTTCTCCGGCCGTCGCGTGTCTTCTCAAAATTAGCCACCACCGCCGATGGAACCTATAAATCGCCGCCCCAGTGAGCTCCGCTAAGTAGTTGTGCACCCAGTAAACCAGCCCTCACCTCCAATCGTCCCCTATAGCTCCCCAATTTGGGATTTCCCCCAAATCTGTCAAGAACACCGCAGTGTGTGAGCTCGCCGTGGCCAGCTCGCTACAAGTCCGTCCATGTCTCCCTCGCTCTCGTTTCAGTAACCCTATGTGCTGTAGATGCTCACCGGTCCAGCCAATTGAGCTAGAACACGTAGGATCACTGGGAACGCCTCGGTTCATCCATAGTTTGCGCTATCACCAAGGGCAGAGCGATTAGAAGCTAGAACCTTGCAATTACTTGATGGGTTATGGTCGTTATAGGTGGAAGTAGGTGTCAGTCGCACCGGAGCGCCGGTCATTGCGTTTTCCGGCCGGTATGGACTCGCCGGAGCCACTGCTCCGCCGTCCACGGTCGGGGACCTCAATTCGCGAAGGAATAGAAAGTGAAGGACCTTGATGCAATTGTCAGTGACCCGTGTGAATAGTGCACAGGATTCCTTACTAGTTATTTAAAAGGCTAAGGTCCTCTACACAAAGTGAACACCATGGGTGCGCGCGGGCGCGCTTTCTCCTGTGTGTGGCCCGACTCGGCCCAGATTCAGCCCACCACTGTCACCATTGTTCTTTTTCTTTTTTACCAGGATTAGAGAAATCATAGAAAATTCTAGAAAAATGCTAAAAATATGAGAACAATTTTGTTGGACTCCTAAATTTCTCTAGTATTTAATAAAAATAGTTCCAAGATTTTTAGTCCAAACTAGAAATTATGTAGTATTTAAGAAGGTCAAAACCTAGTCTCTTAGAATTTTAGAAATTATTTAATAATTTCCAAAAATCACCAAACTTTTTGGATAAGCCTAATATGGTATGTAGATCCCATGAGTGAAATTTGCCTTGCTTTGGACATTGTTTGAATTCCAAACTTAAAACCCTAGTCTTCTACATAGTGTCTACCCTATGAAATGAAGAACTGACTCCAAAAACCCTAGTTCCCTGGAGTGCCGTGAAGGAAAGTTGTATTCAAGATACAACTTGATGGATCTTTTCTATCATTGCATTTTCATAAGCATTACATAAGCATTCATGGTTATATATGGTTATATATAGAAAACGAGGAAGAAGTGACTGTTGAAGAAGAGGAGACTACTCCATCAACAGAAAATCCACCTGCCGGGAACTGCTTTTATTTTGATATTTGTGGAGCAGAGCTCGACTCTCCTACAACACAAGGCAAGCCTCGGTGCATTTGCCACCTCCTTGTTGTTTTAAAATCTTTATCACCTTGTTTGATGCATTCAGTGATAGGAGTTGTGTGCTAAACCAATTGCTGCATTTCCGTCCTTGAAAGCTGATTACCAATCCTTGATTACCTGTTTTATTAAAAAGGTTTTTCTGATGCTTAGTCCTGCTTTAGAAAAACAAATGTTTTGTTTTAAACAAAAGATGATGCTTCAAGTGGATTGGGATGTTTTCAAAAATAAAACTTGATTGTGGATCCATCATGGCCATGATGGGTTCAACATCGGAAAAGATGTACCTCTACTAGGTACCAGACTTTGGGTTTTTAAATGATAAAGCTGAGACCGGGCGGGTGACTTGCACGAGAAGAGAGTCTCGGTGTAGTGTCTCCGTCTGAGTCGATTAAGGACTGTGTCGATCTAGGCTTGATGATTGAGGACCTTTCAATTGGTCACATGCCTCATCATGGGTAAGCTTTGCCTCGGGCAAACTAATACCAGAAAGGCCAACATGCAATAGGAGTGGAGAGATGGCAAGAGTAGCATGTACCCTCCGTGGCAAGAGGCTGGATGGTGGTGTATCTGTGCTCTCGGTTGGCGTGAACCCGATCTGGTCTTTAGAAACCCGGTGGCGAGTTGACATATGCAAGGGTTAAGTGCTACATATGTCGTGTGATTGGAGATCCCCAGCTGGGTATTAATCGATTCGGATCGCTGTTACTTCTCGGACATGAAGACTTGGTCACTGCCCTACACGTAGCATTCCAGTGAACTAAAAGGGGTGATAAAAGATGGCTAGTGCAGGTCAAGTGCTTGAACTAGGGTAGAAGGAACTCTAAATTCAGGTAATGAATTAACTTGGTAATAAAACTGGATTTTTAAGGATCCACTTTTAGTAAGCATTTTTGCAAACAGAGTCTTTGCTACTTGATCAGCCTCACCTTGACTCCCTTAAGCCAGCATATCCTTGAGAGTCTTTTATTTTGACGGGTAAGACTTGCGAAAGTACACTCCGTACTCAGGGTTTTCGAACCCATGTTGTTGTAGGTGAGGAAACATCAGACTTTTGTTGTTTTTTCTCTAAGGTGGTGCCCAAAGAAGAACCTCAACAGTGAAGCCACGGGATGATGTTGGCCTCCCACTTGAAAAACAATATACTTTTATGCGGGAGGGGTTTTTGCCTCCCAAGTATGTAATATTAATACTTATGCACTCATACACCCTGGTTTTGTAATAACTATAACACTCTCTCTATATTTTGATGAATCTAAATTAAGTTATTGTAAATTGTTTCCGCTTATTCGTTCCTCCGATGCGTTGTAATATCTGCGTGACGGGTGAAACGCTCTTGGGCGAGGAAATGATACATATACCGAACTTGTCGAGTAATTATGTGCATCTACAGGGTTGTCCAAGGTCCGTTGGACAAGGACAACTGTAGGTGGGCCTAATGACTTGGGAGATTCCGTCACACTAGGACACTTTAAATGGCATGGGGCTGGATGTGTTGGAAAGAAAACTTTATAATCTTTCTCACCATGTAGAGCACACCTAATGAAACTTCATAGAATGATGCAGTTTAATACTCAAACTTGGTCATCAAGCAGTCTGTTGACCTTCTGACCAGTCAGCACTAAACTAGGTCGGTTGCCTTGTTGGGAGATCGGATTAAGTTGATATTAGAAGCATAGGAAACTAGACTTCAATATATTTCCAAAATGTACTTATGGGCCTTCATAGCGTTTGGGAATCAAAAGATATGGTTGTTTCTTCTGGACGTTTCTGTCACGCTGGACTGACTGGAACGTAGTCCTTCTCTCTGATTCGCCCCTGATATGTTTTGTCCTTCTTTGGTGAACCTAAGCAAAATCAACATACACGACTTAGGTATCATAAAGTTATCATTAGTGTTTAATTTAAATTCGTAAAGTAGCACGAGCACCTCTTATTGTATCTGTTTTGCTCGGCTTTGAGTGATAGGTCCAGTAGGAATGGTCGGCAAGGTTGACGATGTTGGTATGATCACATCATCCTCCCCCTTGAAAAAGAGTCGTCCTCGACTCTTCTAATCCAAAGAAAGAAGAGAGGCCGGCCACGTTAAAACTAGAACTCACAACATAAGTGTCTAGCAGATCAATTTCATAAGCATTGTCGTTGATCTTGCGAAGCACTTTGAATGGACCATCAGCTCGTGGTTGTAATTTGCTTTTGCGTTGTTCAGGAAATCTTTCTTTGCGTAGATGTACCCAAACCATGTCTCCTGGTTCAAACAACATCTTTCTTCGACCCTTGTTGGCACGCTTTTCATATTTTTTTGTCATTTTCTCAATATTTGCTCGAGCTTTTTCATGAAGGTTCTTGATTAACTCGGCTCGCTTGCTAGCGTCAAAGTTTACACGTTCCTGCACAGGGAATGAGAAAAGATCTATGGAAGCAATGGGTTTGAAGCCATATACAATTTCAAATGGACAAAATTTAGTAGTCGAGTGTACAGCTCTGTTGTATGGAAACTCGACATGTGGTAGAATTTCTTCCTAAATAAATTTTTATTGAGGATAGCTCGCAACAACGTTAATAATGTTTGGTTTACAACTTCAGTCTGTCCATCTGTTTGTGGATGACATGTTGTAGAGAACAAAAGTCTTGTTCCAAGTTTTCCCCACAAATTTTCCAAAAGTAACTCAAAAATTTAGTATCAGGATCAGAAACAATGGTTCATGGAATCCCATGTAAACGAACAACTTCTTTGAAAAACAATTCAACAATATGTGAAGTGTCATCACTCTTGTGGCTTGGAATAAAATGTGCCATTTCGCTAAATCGATCAACCACAACAAAAATAGATTCCCTTCACTACTTTATTCACGGTAAACCAAGAACAAAATCCATGGATATGTCTTCCCAAGGCACCCTAGGAATAGGTAGTGGAGTGTATAAGCCATGAGGGTTTAAACGAGACTTAGCTTTATGACATGATTCGCATTGAAGGTTATGTCGCTCCACATCCCTTCTCATTTTAGGCCAAAAGAAATGATTGGCAAGCACTTGCTCCGTCTTCTTGGTACCAATATGACACATAGGTCCTTCTGCATGAGCTTCCTGCAAAAGTAACATTCGAACAGAACATTCTGGAATGCACAGTTTGTTAGCTCGGAACAAAAAACCATCATTAACATGAAATTTTACCCATCCTCTGCCATCACAACACTTAGAATATGGTTCATCAAAGTTTAAGTCAGTCGGATATAATTCCTTTATACTTTCTAATCCAAGAATTTTAGCACCGAGTTGTGTTAGCAAAGCATGTCGTCGAGATAAAGCATCTGCTACAACATTATCTTTTCCTTTCTTGTATTTGATAGTATAAGTAAATGTACAATAAATTCACACCATTTTGCATGCCTTCTATTTAGTTTTAGTTGTCCTTTAAGATGTTTTAATGATTCATGGTCTGAATGTATCACAAATTCCTTAGGAAAAAGATAGTGTTGCCAAGTTTCCAAACTCCGAACAAGAGCATAAACTAAATAATTTAGAGTCAGACCACTTAGCTTTTCACTGAAGTAGGCAATTAGTCTTTGTTCTTGCATGAGCATGCCTCCGATCCCAATTCCACTGGCATCACATTCTATTTCAAATGCCTTACCGAAGTCTGGGAGTGCACGAACTGGGGTTGTTGTTAACTTTGTCTTCAAATCTTCAAATGCCTTCTGTTGTGCTTCTCCCCATTTTAAAGGTACTTCTTTTTTGGTCAAGTCGTGGATGGGAGCTGCAATAGTATTGAAGTCTTTTACAAACCGTCGATAGAACCCAGCGAGCCCAAGGAAGCTTCTGTCACACCTGGGTTTTAGGGGTCCAAAACCCGGCGTGAAATAAACACCAGGTGTGCTTGCACCAAGTCTCACACATATGATGAATACTGGTACAAAAACAAATATCAAATCTTTACTGTATAATAGGAGTTCTGTACAAAATAAATAAATACATCATAAGGAGACAACGATCCAGCAACCCAAAGTTGACTTGGAGACGACGGCCTAGACCTCTTACGAACTCGTCACAACATCCTCCAAGTGCCTCATCCTGCAGTACCTATTCTTGACCTGTGTGGGGTGTGAGACAACAAGAGTGAGCTCACATACGTTCATCGGTCAACAAGTTGTGGGGAATAATGTGCATGAACTCTCCAAAGATGGGAGCTCATGTGAAGTGTAAGGCTTACCAAAGTGGATGGTTGAAGCTGAGCATTGCTATTAAAGTTGGTCAAAATTTTATTAGCAATTACTAAGTATAAGTAAATACCAACCCAATTAAGTAGTAGAACAAAAGTGATAACAACACCCTCAATTTAATGCATATGAAAAATTGAATTTAGTTCCATAAATTAATCATGTGGGTGTCTGAGCTGCTCATGACCGTGAGCACGGCTTATATACCAGTTTTACACTCTGCAGAGGTTGCACATCTTTACCCACAAGTCATGTTACACATCTGCCAAGAGAAGGCCAATCCCATACATCTCTATCTAGGAGGCGAGGCAGGGTAACACTACGAGGCCTTTACAAAGTTCCAATAGCTTCAGAAAACCCGCTACAGTTTATAGGAAGCTCCAATACAGGGATCCCTCGCCTAACCGCCATCGTAGCAAAATCAACCCAAGGACCTCCCTACACTGATCACTCCCCTACTGCCCTTGCCCCTTTCTGGTAAGGTAGTCATCCACTAGCTTTCCTAATTAATCAGCCAAGGGCGTCCCATACCACCCTTGTGGTAGCACTATTTTCCTAGGTGGTTCTCCATGTTCGAATTAACATAATGATCTTAACATGAACAGTAAATAACAACTGATAATAAATGTATGATCATGAATAATGTGCATCTCTATACCCGAAACCACATAAAGCAATAGCATGTACTACCCAAAAATTCAGTGGTAAACAAGGTATAAAGATAGTCAAACTAGGGTAACCTATTGGGTCCATCAAAATTAACCTATGGAAATCATTATGATTAATTAGAACATGACTGGGTAAAAAAGAAGTGATCAAGGGCACAACTTGCCTGGGACTCGAGATTCCAGGTACCAACTTGCTCTTCAGATGATACGTGTCCTCACTTCTAAACGTAGCAATACAGGCAAACATGTATAGGCAAAAATAACATCACACCAAACATAAGAATAAACTGTGTAATAATATTCTACGCTGCGTAACGAGATCGTAGGAATAAGAATTACTTTCGGAGTTACGGTTGTCAAGTTATGAATTTCTGAAGTTATTAAGCACCTAGAATAGATTAATTCAAATGAACATTTTTAATTCAAGTTTCAGGGCTAAATAGAGGCACTAGATGATAGATAATTTTAAAACAACCTTATTGCAACTGGAATGGTTCAATTTGGAGCTAAAATGAATTAAATATGAATTTCACAAGTTTCTGGAATTATTTTTGTATTAAAAATCAATTTCTATAATTAATTATCCATTTTCATTGTTCTCTAGACCGAGTACTAATTACAAAGAACCCCTGGGGCAAAACCAAAAGTTTCCCCAGACTCCAGACAACACAGAGGTGGACTGCGGGTTTATTAGTTGATTCCCTAGGGTCTCTTTAGAAAAAGAGCAAGGCGAAGGGGTATTGATTAATTCTGGTGTTGGATCATGCATCAAGGGCCATGATTAGATCGGGGAAGGTTGTAATCTGATATGCATTCACTGCCCTAGGATCAAAGATCAATGGCCCGAAATCGTCCACACTACAGATCGAATATAGGCCCTCTGATCGATGATCTACGTCCCAGACCTGTCCTAGCCGAAAGGGTACGCGAGATTTAATTTGTGCCCTCTATTACTGAATCCACGGCGGTGATCCAATCCCACCAAGCAGTATTCCCGGGTTAATCCAAGCCGCTGGCCGCGAGATCAACGCCCCACAGTACCTCTTCCTCCCACATGACGAAGACGGCGGCGTGCCCGCCCGCGCGGCGGCGCCTTTGCCGAATAGCGCTGTCCCTGCACAATTCTTGCATGAAACACCGCACAGGCAGCCGCAATTTAGAGCAGAGCAGATTGCGAATCAGGGGATGGATATCTTACCGGGGATGGTAACATGTACAACCCTGGCCACGGCGAGCGGCGGTGATCTGCTCGCACCGGTGAGCAATTCAGGGCACCCCGCGGACCCTTCAACAACCGTGATGCCATCCCAACCTTCCCAGGCACGGCCGAAGCTCCCCCAACCCAATTGACTGACCCTGAGCGGTAGTGGCGGTGAGAGGTTGCCGCAGCGTTCTCATCTCGGTTTCTCTCTTCTCTTCCCTCCCGGTCACGACTTGCGCACAGTTTTATAGGCCCAGAATCCAACGAAGTCGGTGGTGCATGGTGCGTAGCTGCAACAACCTTGACGAATCGTTCGGGGAACCCCACCCCCCGTAATCGCGGCACGCACGATGCGGAGGAGCCAAATCCGGCGATGTCGCAATGGATTCGAGCAGGGCGAGACGGCTGACATGGCTGGCCCACGTGTAAGCAAGAAAGGAAAGCAAAGGGAAGGGGAGACTGACCATCGGGGCCCATGTGTATGCGACTCGACAAGGGAAGTGTGGCAGCGCGACGAGGGAATGACGTGGGGGACCAGACAGTTAGCGCGGGGACGTGTGACTGTGAAGTGGGGCTGGCCGGTCAGTGGTACTAGTGAGAAGTAGCGCGCCCACCACGAAGTTGGGCCGCGACTGTGAGGCTGGGCCGAGACAGGTGAGATTCGGCCCAGGCGCAGGTTTCCACCCCTTTTGTTTTTTCCTTTTCTAATTTAAATTTCAAACTTTCAAATTCCTATTCCAAATTTTATCCTGTTTCAACTTTCTGTTTTGAATTTTCAATTCTGATTCTCAAATATAAACCTAATGTGAATATATATCCTACTATTTATAATATTATTATTTATTCTTTTCTCTATTATTATTTATGAAAGGTCTTAAATGCCTTCATTAAAATTTCCTTTCTTCAATTCTATTTTATGTTTTCATTTAAAATTTTGATGTCAAGTTTAAATTTATGATTCCTTATTTCAATAAAATGTATCACCACAAATCCATAGGTATGAGATGCCCACCTTTTCATATGTCTCCTTTAATATCTTTAGTTGATTATGAACAGAAAATGTCTTACTAAATTCCAAAGGTTTCAAAAATTCTAGAACACTCTCGTAGATATTTTTATTTCTTTATTTTATTATTTTAGGATATATATTTTTTTCTTCTACCAATTTTTAGGCTTTATAGCTTCTCACTTGGCTCACATTTTGTGGAGGCATCCAGTCGCGTATAGCTTTGATCTTTTCTTCATCAACCACCACACCTTGTCCTGATACAACAAATCCAAGAAACACTACCTTGTCGGTGCAACAGGTACACTTCTCAAGGTTAGCATACAACTTTTGTTCTCGAAAGACAACAAGTACGTATCGGATATGTTCAACATGTTCATCAAGGGATTTACTGTAATTATTATGTCATCATAATAGACAACAACAAATTTGCCAATGAAAGTTCTAAGAACATGATTCATTAATCTCATAAATGTACTAGGTGCATTTGTTAACCCGAAGGGCATCACCTACCATTCATAAAACCCAAATTTTGTTTTAAAGGTTGTTTTCCATTCATCTCCCTCTTTCATACGAATATGATTATAGCCACTTCTTAAGTAAATTTTAGTGAAAATAAAAGCACCACTAAGTTCATCGAGCATATCATCTAATCTAGGAATTGGATGTCTATACCTTATGGTGATGTTATTGACAGCTCGACAATCCAGACACATTCTCCAAGATCCATCTTTCTTAGGAACTAGAATGATAGGGACAACACAAGGGGAAAGACTTTCTTGTATGGAACCTTTTTTAATCAATTCTTCCACCTGTTGCTGAATCTCCTTTGTTTCTTCTAAGTTGGTGCGGAAGGCAGCACGCTTTGGGAGGGAAGCACCAGAAACAAGGTCTATTTGATGTTCAATCCCTCTCTTAGGTGGTAGCCCTGGTGGCACTTCATTAGGAAACACATCCTCATATTCCTGTAATGCATCAAAGACAATACTTGGCAAGGTAGAGGGTAAGTTGTTAGTAGAAAGAAGGGTGTCCTTGTATAGGAGCACAAAGAACATGGCATTAGGTTCACTCAATTCTTTTAGATCCCCATTCCTAGTCATCATGACTAATCCCTCTTTTCCCGGTGTCTTGGTTATTGGAGGTGGTGGAGTTTTATTTGGCTTTGGAAACTCCCCCTTACTATTTTTGTGGATCACTTTCAATTGGTTCTCGCTCTCTCGCCTTTTCTTCTTTAGATCATCCTTCAAAATTTCCTCCGGTGTTAAAGGAAGCAAAGAGATTCGCTCCCCTTTGTACAAGAAAGACAACTTATTGGTTCTTCCAAAAATCTGGACATCATGATCATATAAGCAAGGTCGGCCTAGCAGTAATTGACATGCTTGCATAGGGACCACGTCACATTCCACATGATCATTATACTTCCCAACAGAAAAAGGAACATTCACCACGTGGCTAACACGTATCTTATATGGACTAGGATGACGCCTTGATTTAAATTCTAATCTGTCCAATTCTTGACTAGCAATGTTGTTGCAGTTACCATTATCAACAATGAAGCAGCATATCTTATCTTTGATCATACCTTGGGTATGGAAAAGATTGTGGCGCTGTCCATTTTCTTCCCTTTCAGCAGTCACACTTAGCACTTGAAGAGAGATAAAATAGTTATGATCTCCATCTTCTGATTGAATCTCATTCTCTTCCTATTGAATTTCTTCAACAAACTTTGGTCCATCATCTTCTGGATCACTATCTGATTCCCATTCACCTTTTTCATTCAACAGCATTGTTGTCCTACTTGGACATTGAGCAACAATGTGCCCACGACCATGGCACTTATGGTACACAATTTCTCTTGTACGGGTAGAAGAAGTAGCGAATGTAGCTCCAGTCAGGTCTGATGTACTAGCAGCAGGTCGCTGCTTATTTGCAGTGAATGGCCCTATAGAAGTCGCCATCTTTGATGTAACATTGCATGCAGGAGAGCTAGCTACATTTCCTTGGGATCGTCCTCCACCAAAAGAAGCACTGGGTTGCTGTTTGCGCCATAGGACAACATTATAATGACTTGCATAAGATTTCCCACATGACTCTTGCTAAATTTTTCTCTCTGTACGCATTGCTTGATCAACTAGATCTTGCAAGGTAAGGTATCATCTCGACAAATCCAGAAATCTCTTCATTGCCTAGAAATCTTGCCATGGTTGACTCGGGATCTTCTCTGATTCCGGTCCGCACTAACAGTAACTCCATCTCCTTAAAATATTTATCAACTGATTTCTTTCCTTACTTCAATAATTGCAATCGATTTTGAAGTTCACGTTGATAGCTGGAAGGAACAAATCACCTCTTCATCACTCGCTTCATCTCTTCCCATGTATTAATATGTCTTAGTCCCAATCTAATTTGATGTTCTTGCACTTGATTCCACCAAGTAAGAGCATAACCAGAGAACTCGACTGAAGCCAAGTTCACTCGATGTTGATCTGAAAGATTGTGAACTCTGAAAATTTGATCACACTGCTCAGCCCAATTAAGATATTCATCTGCACTTTCTTTCCCAATAAATTTAGGAATATCCAACTTGACTCAGGCAATATTGTTTGAGTCATTTCTATGACAACGCCCATGATAACGGTCTCTATCTTCAAAGTTAGCTTGTCGGTGATGATGACGCCGACCAAACATTCCATCATTTGCAAAGGGATTCTCATCAGATCCTTCCTCACGATCACGATCTTCAAACTCCTCGTCTTCAAATCTTACTCGACGTCCATGTGCACAACGCCTTCTATGAAAATTATCGAAATTAGAGTGGCGACCATCACCATAACCTCTATGGCCACCACCGAAGGGATCGAATTCATGGCCGAAACCAGAATTCTCATCTCCGTATTCTTCGCAGTTAAATTCTTCTGGATCACGATGATGTAGCCTTCGACCTCCTATTACTGGTAGATGTTCATTTATCATCCTTTCCATGGCCCCCACGAGTGAGTCAGCCATCTGTTGCAATTCAGCTCGAGAGACAGGAGGCTCTTCGTCTCCTTTGTTTCCACCGTGAACACTTGAATTGGATCCTACCATGTTAAAGGGAAGCAAGAGAAAGTAGAATATGAAAGTATTTGTGGAACACTCTATCTCACCTCTTACTTACCCAAGCTCTTTCCAGATCTCTAGGACCGTGATGGTGCCGGTGTGACAGCTTCGACAGAGGTGGTAGAGCGGTCGAAAGGATCACAAGTCAAACGTCCCAGTTCAGGTTTTTAGTGGAGCTATAGGAGGCTGATCAAGGTGGGCTATGGTACTATCAACCAAGTGTGTTGACGTGCTAAAAAGATATGAAATTGTTGCTGGAAAGATTCTCACCAAATCAATGTAAACTAAAATATTCAGCAACACACTGTAACACAATCCCCTTTCACAAATTTTTTTACTTCTTTCTCTTCTTTTTTTTCTTTCTCTTTTTTTATTACAATAATGGGGTGCTGAGATCAAATGCAATGACACAATATGAATATAATGGTGGTAACTAGCAACTTGAGGAACTTTAAACAACACAAGGTAGCAGTACCGCCAAAGGGTTATAGGTTTTTTGTGGCTTTGGACTATAGGACAAAACAAAATATAAGATGTGTGAAGACTGTGATAAATAAGTGGATGACAGTAAGACCTACCATGACAACAAAAGTTCTGATACCAGATGATAGGCTTCAAGTTATCATCTGGTATCAGAACTTTCATTGTCACGGTAGGTCTTACTGTCATCCACTTATTTATCACAGTCTTTATACATCTTATATTTTGTTTTGTCCTATAGTCCAAAGCCACAAAAAACCTATAACCCTTTGGCGGTACTGGTACCTTGTGTTGTTTAAAGTTCCTCAAGTTGCTAGTTACCACCATTATATTTATATTGTGTCATTGCATTTGATCTTAGCAGCCCATTAGTGTAATAAAAAAAGAGAAAGAAAAAAGAAGAGAAAGAAGTAAAAAAATTGTGAAAGGGGATTGTGTTACAGTGTGTTGCTGAAAATTTTAGTTTACATTGATTTGGTGAGAATCTTTCCAGCAACAATTTCATATCTTTTTAGCACGTCAACACACTTGGTTGATAGTACCATAGCCCACCTTGATCAGCCTCCTATAGCTCCACTAAAAACCTGAACCGGGACGTTTGACTTGTGATCCTTTCGACCGCTCTACCACCTCTGTCGAAGCTGTCACACCGACACCATCATGGTCCTAGAGATCTAGAAAGAGCTTGGGTAAGTAAGAGGTGAGATCGAGTGTTCCACAAATACTTTCATATTCTACTTTCGTTGTCATATTCTACTTTCGTTGTCATCGAGTGATCCTTTCGTTGTCATCAACCTACTGTCATGAAGATCGGGCCACCCTAGTATGAAATATAATTCAGAACTGATAAGCATTCTCACCATGTATAGAATGCCTAATAAAACTTCATAGAATGATGCAGTTTCATACTGAAACTTGGTTATCAAGCAGTCTGTTGACCTTCTGACCAATCAGCACTAAAGTAGGTCGGTTGCCTTGTTGGGAGGTCAGATTAAGTCGGTCTTAGAAGCATTGGAAACTAGACTTCAATAGCTTTCCAAAATGTACTTATGGGCTTTCATAGCTTTTGGGAATCAAAAGATATGACTGTTTCTTTTGGACGGTTCTGTTACGCAGGACTGAATCAAACATATTTCTTCTCTCTGATTCGTCCTTGATATGTTTTGTCCTTTCTCTTTGGTGAACCTAAGCAAAATCAATATACACGACTTAGGTAGCACAAAGTTATCATTAGTGTTTAATTTAAATTCGTAAAGTAGCTCGTGCATCTAGTGTTGTATCTGTTTCGCTCGGCTTCGAGTGATAGGTCCTGTAGGAATGGTCGGCAAGGTTGAGGATGCTGGTATGGTCACATCACACATGAGTTTCGAGGGATTTGGAAAACCTAGCATCTAGGGCGCTGCTTGCCGGTGTTGTTCGTGGAGCCAGCGCGCCACCACCAGGGAGACTTCGGAGGAGAGTGAGGTGTTTGGTGCCATTGATTGGCAAAGTGACAGCTACGATTAGATTGTAGCTTACTGGTTCGGGCCATTGTAGAGTGGTCGTTGATTTGAAATCGTGTTGATTCGGGTGGGTCTCGTTCCATTAAATCTCGACCGAAGATCTATGATCTGACAGACCCAACTGCATATCAGGTCATAAAGTTATGATCTAATCTGCACCAGATCAAGGCATAACCCTTCGTCGAGAAATCTTTCTAAAGAGTCCATGTAATTTTAAAAAATAACCCATATACCATTTTAGTTAAAAAGAAATTACAGAGAAGTCCTAAAATTTATGTTTTGAACCATGAGTTGCAAAATAATTGACGTGTCCTCCATAGTAATCCCTGATTTTATAAAATTAATTCTACAATCGAATTTTCACTATGAAAATAATCTTATAAATTTAGAAAATCCATATCTTTCCATTTTAACTCCGATTCTGGTGGTTCTCGAACCTAGAGTTTTGTCTCGAAGCGTAGAATGTTATTATTCAGTTTGATTCTAATGTTATTTGCATCCTTTATTTTTTTATTTATATTTCTACGAGTAGAAGTGAGGTTACGAGGAATCTGATGCCCAACTTTTAGAAATACCTGGAGTTGCACCAAAAAGGCAAGTTGTGTCCTTGATCACATTCTTTGATCTAATAATATTTATGATTCTGTTAATCATTGTGGCATTGTTAGGTTAAACTTGAAGGATTGTGGGGAGGCTACACTAGTGCAAAACAAAATTTTCGACCCCATAAACCAAGAACTTCTACTGTTATAGGGCAGTAGAAGTCGTCTCGATGTAGACGTACATGTCGAGCAGTGTCGTGTAGTCCTCGATGCCCTTCTCGTCCTTGCGCGGTTCGTCCTAGTGCTCCAGATGTAGCACCTCCGAGGTATCCACACATACAAGGAGGAAGCACCGCGTACTCCCTCCGTTTTTTAATATTTGACGCTGGTACTCAAACTAGAAGTATTTAAAATACTTGACGCAGCTAGTTCCAAGTGAAAAAACTTTCCATTTTTACCCCCTTATACTCCTTTGCTTAGATAAATGCGAAGCAATTTTGTTTTACAGAAAAATGAGTTTCAGTTTTTGACCATTTATTTTATCGGATAGAGAAGAATCTAGAGTAATTATGCCAACAATGAGAAGATTTTCTCTTAGGTCTGTAAAGTATCAACAATGATAAGCTTTTTTAAGAATAATCTAGACATAGTACAATTTGGAGTAATTATGACAACTTTAATGTTTAACTGGACAGGGTACAATCTGTACAACATAAACCATTTTAAAATGAATAGTTACTCATTCTAAAAATTATCACCAACTGAATAGACAGAAAAAAGAGAACACAATCTTTGCCAAGTAAGACAATCTAAACCACAATATCTTTGCCAAACTAAAAACAAGCAAAAGAGTTTCCACTTCGTCAGCAACAAGCAAAAGAAAAAACAGATCATCCAAAGATTCCATCACCATTCATCAGAAGACTCTTAACCAAACACTAAACACCAGTGTTTAACTGTATCACCAAGGTTCTAGTACTTTCACTAGACAATTTTTTCATACTAGTACTTTTAGCTTTCCATTCAACAACTGTAACAAAATTTTCAAAATATTTTCAGCATCCAAAAGCAAACAGAAAACAATTGTTGCCTAAGAATAAATTGCAATTTTTTTATTCACTGATCTGAACCATAGCTTGTTGAACCAATGATGCATCACACTTGAGTTGTAAAGGAAGGCGCCCTTGCCTTTCAAGCATCCCTTTCTTGATGTTTGGTATGTTATATCCATTTCCAGCTCCAATTTTCATCACTTCCTTCATGCATCCATGTAGAGTCAAGAAAATTTTGTTTGATTGTCCCGCTGGATAGTCTACAAAAACCTGGATCCATAATATTAAGGTGTCAGGACATAATACTCTAGAGCACATGATAAGTACTGAACATAGGAAAACAAATGGTAAAAGAGCATTACTCATAAGTGTGAACATAGAGTATTTTTAGACCATTAGTATTATTTGCAAAGGTGTCGGCAGGAGAGAAAGTTCTAGTGAATGTTTCATCACCTAGAAATCTACGTTGCATTCATAAGCACTCTCTGGGTGCAATCTCTAATTTGGATAGAATGCTGGTCCTACTCTAAACAACAACAACATGAGCTACCTAGTATTAGGTCACGAGTATTTGATGCCCATACCTTGTTATCAATAATAATGCCAAGCCAACATATAGATCATATCCCTGCAGTCTTGGATTCAAACATGCTAGAAGTTTGGACCATTATGATGTGTGTCTCTACAGAGGCAATGCCATTGGATTAATATATTGACAACACATGGTAGGCCAGGACATAATACTCTAAAGCACATGGTAGGTAATGAACATAGAAAAACAAATGGTAAAAGAGCATTACTGTATTGACGACAACTACAAGCTCTTCGGTTGTTTTGGATGATGTCTTGTACTAAATTGACTGGAGACAATTAAAAGAACCATTGATCCAATACCTTCAAATCCGATGAGTTTGCAGGCTAACATATAAGTCTAATGTCGAACCCACCTTAGGTGAAACATGTGGCTTCGCATTGTCTTGTTGTATGTATATAAGCTTATTGGCATCTTCATGTGGCCACTTAGCACAAATTGCCAGCAAGACCTTTTCAATCATGAAACATCGCATGACATCCTTTGTGATTAATTCAATGGGCTGCATCTCTATTGTCCCTGCTGGCCAATTCACACTCGATCTCTTGGCAGGTTCAAATGTGACAAAGGCCCAGCAACCAATTTTGCCATCAAAGGTGCAATTTTCACCACTATTAAACCTCAGCCTACCGAGAGCTGTTAAAATCTGGATTTTTGGAATATAATTCTAGTTCTTCGTTGTGCGAGTAGGCTCTACTTCACCAGGAGTTGAATAATATCGCTCAGTCTTCTGAGTGACAAAAAACATTTCTCGTCTATCACAACCCAACCAAGTTATCAGGCCCACACACACTAATCCTTGCCCTCAAGGCCTTGAATGGATATGTAAGTGAATTAGATAACTTACTCGGGGTGCCGAGTTTTGATGAACTCATTCATTCCCAAGGACCATTCACCATAGTTGCAAGTAGTACAATAACCCAACAAGAACATAAACTTTAAATACAGGAGTTGAGCGGAAGACTTTACAATAAGATAATATACATCAACAAACTTTTAAAGTATACAAACTAAGTAGTATGTATTATTATTACATGCCCGGGGTAGATTCAAGTGCTAACTTATTACAACACCTGGGAAGAAGCTATCTTCCCACATTACACACATAACAAACATAAGCAAAAGTAGAAGCCTTTAGTGTGAGTTTAGCAAATCTCAAAGGTGTTAATAGTCTCTCCTACAGCAACAATGGGAATAAAACCCTGAGTACGCAATTACTCGGCGAGACTTACCCGAGTAAAGAAAAGAATCTTAAGGGTATGCTGGTTTGTTGGGAATCAAGGTAAGGCTTATCAAACTTCAAAGACTTCGTTTTGTAGAAAAGCTTACTAGTAGTGGATCCTTATGCCACACTTTTACTTCACAGGTTAAGTACTTTTCCTGAATCTAGATTTGCCTAATCTAGAGCATTCACTTATCCTACACTAGCTTCATTTTAGCAGTTTTAGTTTCACTTGTTATCTACGATGAGGGTCGAAGATCCAATCTTTATATCCGAGAAGTTTGATGATCCGAATCGATTAATACCCAGCTGGGGATCTCCAACCACATGACATATGTAGCACTTAACCCTTGCATATTGTTGGGGGCCTTCGTCTCCCGAAGGTCCTCAAAAACATGACTAACATGTCTTCCAGTATAGTATACTGTCATAGGAGGCTTCAGCTTTGAGATGAAGGTGTACACAGTATGAAAGGCACGACCTGGAAGAAGGATGGACCAGTTCCGAAGCTGTGGACGGAGAAGCTTCGGCTTAGCGTAAAGACGACGATGGAGAATGAAACCGACTTAAAAGGGAAAAGACAGCTTACTTTTTAGCTAATAGTAAATGTCAGGGACATGAATGTAATTTTACCCAGGCTGTGTCATGTGCCTATAAATAGATGAACAGTAACACCGTACTGTTCACGCTGACTTGTAATCACCCGCACATCACTCCTTGATTCTTACCTTCTATCAAGCCGAAGGTACAAATGTAATTTAATATCATCAATGTTTGTTCATGATCATATAATGAAAATATAGATAATCTAATGATTTAATATGATTATTCATGTTCTTTCTGTGTTTCATATGTTCCTGCTTTTATTCTTACATATTGAGATGATGAAGGTATGTCCTTCATAACCTTCGTCATGCTGCCGAAGAAGTCTTTAGGGCTAGAGGCTGCACTGCAACCACTGGACATCAATCAAGAAACATTACGCAAAGCTAGGAGCCAAAAAAGGAAGGCTACCAATCCGACACCTCAGGAGGAGGAGTTGGACCAAGAAATTAGGGACCTCGAAGCCATTCATCAACAGGTCTACAGGAAAAAGGAAAAGATGCTTCGTCTCGCCGATCTTCAGAAGAAGATTGATGAGGCCGCTGAGGAAATGCATCATATCACCCAAGATGACCAAGACTGAAGGCCTCAACACAGAGATCTTCGTCAAGACAATTCGTACAACGATGATGAATGGTATGATGATTTCCATCATGACAATTTTGCTTTTGATGATGCTTCTCGTCTAGCAGCAAAATTGCAGGCTACCCCATGGCCCCCGTCATACAAGCCACCCCAACTTCCTATGTATGATGGGCACTCAGACCCGAAGCAGTTTCTAATGAGCTACGAGGCAACCATATCTTCATATGGGGGCAACACTGCAGTCATGGCGAAATCCTTCATCATGGCAATCAAAGGTGTCGCACAAACTTGGCACTCTTCTTTCCGGCCAGGGACAATTACATCATGGCAAAAGCTTAAGGGTATGCTAATCACCAGCTTCCAAGGATTTCAGACGAAGCCAATCACTGCTCAGGCTTTGTTCCAGTGCACGCAAGACCACGAGGAGTACCTTCAGGCGTATGTCCAAAGGTTCCTGCGTCTGAGAGCACAAGCGCCCACAGTGCCCAATGAAATTGTCATTGAGGCCATGATCCAAGGGCTTCGGCCAGGACCTACGGCTCAGTATTTTGCCAGGAAACCCCCACAAACTCTAGAGAAGCTTCTTCAAAAGATGGATGAATATATCCGGGCTGATAATGATTTCCGCCAGAGAAGCGAAGAAGCCTACAGGTTTTCTGAGATGACTAGGGGCCTCGGAGGAAGAATCCACCCCAGGCACGTCAGATCGATTCATAATTCCAGCTTAAGTGATGACAACCTCAAAGGCCACAACACATCTCTCAATCTTCAGGGAAACAACAAAGCTCTTTCAGGTCACCAGTACCAAGGGGCAGAGGCAGCAGGGGCTTCGGAGGAAGATACGGAGATCAGCCCAGAAGGCTATATTGTTTATTCTATGGTGAAGATAAGGGCCACACCACAAGAACATGCCAAGTCACAATACAGAAGCAAAATGACATTACCGAAGCTGAGGCGCGGCAGAATCAGCCGAAGCAGGTCTTGCATACTGCTTCATGCTACTCTCCCTATGTACCAGAGTACGTAGGCAATCAACAACCTTCGGCTTCTATCGCTTTGGCAAGTCACTCTCAAGCTTCCTGGGCCCAGCTCCCATTACCACCACGATTACCACCTACTCAGACCCGAAGCCAGCACCCAGAAGGGCACCCACATGCACAGCAGCAGCGTGATTTTCGGGAGGAATCCGAAGCTCGCACAATCAACACCATTGTGCCAGAATCCAAGCATATCTATTAAAGAATATCCTATTTTTGATGTATCTTTATCTTTTATGCCATTTTAAATTTTCAATGAGAAACAAGTCATGAAGGATTAAATTTCGATTTTATGTAATAATTGTGTTTGTGTCAATGAGTAAAATACGTCTTAAATAGACTTCCGAAGCTACAAAACTCGTTCCTAAGGGAGCGCGGAGTAAGTTCCGAAGCTAGAAAACTCGTTCCTAAGGGTGCACGGAGTAAGTTCCGAAGCTACAAAAGTCGTTCATAAGAGAGCGCAGAGTAAGTTCCGAAGCTACAAAAGTTGTTCCTAAGAGAGCGCAGAGTAAGTTTTCGAAGCTCAGAAGTCGTTCCTAAGGGGATGCAGAGCCAAAAATTCCACCGAAATATAAGGTGAAGAAGCTCCAAAGTTGTTCCTAAGGGGATGTAGAGCTTAAATACCACCAAAATATAAGGTGAAGAAGCTCCAAAGTCGTTCCTAAGGGGATGCATAGATTAAAGACTCCAAAGACGTTCCTAAGGGGATGCAGAGTCTTGTGTGTTCCAGTGTGGGCACGCGTGTGTGTGTTCGGCATCACCATCATATTGCAATATTGAATCATATTGCAAGTTGTGCCCTTGATCACTTATTTTTACCCAGTCATGGTCTTATTAATCATAATGATCTGCATAGGTTAATTTTGATGGGATCCAATAGGTTACCCCAGTTTTGGCTATCTTTATACCTTGTTTTACCACTGAATATTTTTGGGTAGTACTTGCTATTACTTTATGTGGTTTGGGTATGGAGATACATTATTCATGATTACACTTTTATTATCAGTTAATTATTACTGTTCATGTTAAGATCATTATGTTAGTGGGAACATGGAGCGACCACCCGGGAAAACAGTGCTACCACAAGGGTAGTATGGGATGCCCTTGGTTGATTAACTAGGAAAGCTAGTGGATGACTACCTTACCCAAAAGGGGCAAGGGCAGTAGGGGAGTGGTCAGTGAAGGGAGGTCCTTGGGTTGATTTTGCTGCGATTGCGGTCAGGCGAGGGATCCCTGCATTGGAGCTTCCTATAAACTGTAGCGGGTTTTCTGAAGTTAGTGGAACTTTGTAAAGGCCTCGTAGTGTTACCCTGCCTTGCTTCCTTGGTAGAGGTGTATGGGGCCCGTACAACCCGTGGCAGATGGATAACATAACTTGTGGGTAAATATGCGCAACCTCTGTAGAGTGTAAAACTGGTACATCAGCCATGCTCATGGTCATGAGCAGCTCGGACCCTCACATGATTATTTTATGGAACTAAATTCAATTTGTCATATGCATTGCATCGCATGTGTTGTTATTACTTTTGTTATACTACTTAATTGGGTTGGTATTTACTTATACTTAGTAACTGCTAATAAAATTTTGACCAACTTTAAAAACAATGCTCAGCTTCAACCATCCTCTTTGGTAAGCCTTACACTACACATGAGCTCCCAGCTTTGGCGAGTTCATACACATTATTCCCCACAACTTGTTGAGCTATGAACATATGTGAGCTCACTCTTGCTGTCTCACATTGGCCCCCACAGGTCAAGAACAGGTACCACAGGATGAGGTGCATGGAGGATGCTGCGATGTGTTCGTGAGAGGTCTAGGCCGTCGTCTCCCAGTCAACTTTGGGTTGCTGGACCGTTGTCTCCTTATAATGTAATTATTTATTTATTTTGTTTAGAACTCCTATTACATAGTAAAGATGTGACATTCGATCCTGTGCTGTGATTCATCATATGTGTGAGACTTGATCCCAGCAAACCTGGTGATTATGTTCACGCCTGGGTCTTGGTGCCCCGAAACCTGGGTGTGACAGAAGTGGTATCAGAGGAATGTTGACTATAGAACGAAACCTAGATAGAACTAGACAACCATTGTCTACTTACCTTTGCTACTCTGATCTTTTTAAACATTCCTTAATCTTTTCTCATCCACTGCTGCTTTACTCTGATTATTCTTACCTTTTCTTTCTAAATACAAAGGTTGATTTCACACTTTGAAATCCTGTGCCTAAAGTGACCTTTAGGAATAGGAGACCTAATATTAGGAACCAAAACAAAACTATTTTTATAAGTATCTATATGCTTGAATGCTTGTTCTTATGATACATGTCTGATTTGGATCTTTGATTGAGTGTGATGAGTTGTGGAGTAATGTCCACAATTACATCTACATATACATATAAGAAAAAATGCTTATAAAAATAACTAGACAAACTAGGTTATCCCTCTTTAAAGTATCTAGCCTAACAATATCTATTTCATCTTAAAAGATTCTATCCTACACTCATAGATCTATCTTATCTCAAAAGATCCTAACCTATCCTAATATATCTAGTTTAATGTAACACCCTGGTGTTATGATAACTAAAAATTTTGCATGTCATCATGTGATGTACGAAATACGTACACACGGCGTCACAGGGCACGCGACGTGCGACGCGCGGCTGAGCGCGCAGGACGCCTGATCCAGCAGGCAGCCAGGCCTAGCGCCTAGATCTGGAAAGAATAAAAGTGATTGATGGCCTTCCTATTAGTCCGGGCTAGATTTAGAAGGAATAGGAGTGATTAGTGATTGATGGCTTTCCTTTATTAGTCCGGGCTAGATTTAGAAGGGAATAAGAGTGATTAGTGATTGATGGCTTTCCTTTAATAATCCGGGCTAAATTTAGAAGGGAATAAGAGTGATTAGTGGCTTCCTTTAGTAGCCCTAGCATATGGCCTTATATACCCCTTGTATGCACCCAGGATGAGGACAAGAAAGTTTTATCTCCGTCTCCTACTTCTCTCTAATCGGCAACAGGGGTCATAACCCGTTGACGAAGACCGCCGTTCCTGGGGGCATAACCCGGTCGGCAACACGGACGACGGCTACGACCTTCGGAGCCGCGGTCCTCCTACCCTCGGGCCCGACGCCCTTGAAAACCTGGTATCAGGAAGTCGGCGATCCCCAACCACCACCCCCAGCCCTTCAGCCACTGCAGCCGCACCACCACCACCAGCCTCCACCTCCCCGTCCACCGCTACGTCCAGGTTCATCACCATGGGTGACGACGCTCAACACTCCATGGCCGACGTCATGCAGATGCTCCAGACCCTGTCCACCAACATGTCCAAGATGCAGTCCGACATGGTTATCATGCAGGAGAAGGTCGCCTCCGCGACCGACTACGGCGGCCACCAAGATGGGCAGCCCCGCACGGATCACCCGCCGAAGTTCCAGAGGTTGGAGTTCCCGCGCTATGACGGCAAGTCCGACCCGCTGATCTTCATCAACAAGTGCGAGTCGTACTTTCGACATCAACGCACCATGCCGGAGGAAAAGGTATGGATGGCATCTTACAACATGGACGACGTGGCCCAGCTGTGGTTCCTCCAACTCCAGGAGGATGAGGGCACGCTGCCCTGGGGTCGCTTCAAGGAACTCCTCAACCTCCGGTTCGGACCAGTGCTGAGATCGGCACCGCTGTTCGAGCTGACGGAGTGTCGACGCACGGGATCGGTGGAAGAATATTCCAACCGCTTCCAGGCCCTTCTTTCGCGTGCTGTCCGGCTGCAGGAAAGCCAGCGCGTACAGCTGTACACAGGGGGGCTGCTGCCGCCGCTGAGCCATCAGGTCCGCGTTCACGCGCTGGAGTCCCTGGCCGCAGCCATGAGCCTGGCCAGGATGCTGGAACTGGTGGAGCTAGACCGGCTTAGCCCCCTACTCGGTCGGGCGGCCCCGCGCGGCCCTGCCCGCTCTACCTACGCGGCCAGCGCTGCCAGCGGCCGGCGCGCCTCCGGTGCATCCCGTACCGGTTCCCCCAGCACAACAGCTGGCCCTCCCGGCGCCTCCTCCACGCGGCGCGGCTGGGGCTGCCAAGCGCCTTACGATGGAGGAGCAGGCGGAACGTCGTCGTCTTGGCTTGTGTTACAACTGTAATGAGCCGTACTCCCGCGGGCACAATCGGGTGTGTCGCCGCGTCTTCTACATTGACGGCTTCGAGCTGGAGGATGCTGCCCAGGAGGCTGACGCCGTCGACACCTCCGCACCATTGTTCTCCCTTCGCGCTGTGGCTGGTATGCCCATTTGTGACTCCATGCAGGTGCGTGTGCAAGTGGGCGCCGTGACGCTGACCGCCCTTCTGGACACTTGCTCCACGCATAACTTCATCGCCGAGGCTGCAGCGTCACGCACGGGGCTTGCTGTCCAGATCAGCCCACGCCTCACGGCCACCGTGGCGAATGGCGAGTGCATCGCCTGCCCGGGTGTTTTCCGTCAGGCCCCGATCACCATCGCAGGCGAGGACTTTTGTGTCGACCTCTATGTGATGCCACTGGCTGGCTACGACGTCGTCCTCGGCACCCAGTGGATGGTCACGCTAGGCAAGATGGTGTGGGACTTCACCACACGCACCGTGGCCTTCACACGCCATGGCTGACCCGTCTGCTGGTAGGACGTGGCCGCCCGGCGCACACCGCGCCTCGACAGCATCACGGCGCCCGAAGCCTTGCTGGAGGAGCTGCTGACCACGTTCGATGGCCTCTTCGCCGAGCCCTCGGGACTGCCACCGCCGCGGGCGCGTGACCACAACATCGTACTCAAGTTGGGCACACTGCCGGTAGCGGTCCGGCCGTACCGTTACCCGGCGGCTCACAAAGATGAGTTGGAGCGACAATGTGCAGCAATGATCGCACAAGGCATCGTGCGTCGCAGCGACTCCGTGTTCTCGTCCCCGGTCCTCCTCGTCAAGAAGCCAGACGGATCGTGGCGTTTCTGCGTCGACTACCGGGCGCTTAACGCGCTCACGATCAAGGACGCATTCCCTATCCCAGTCGTCGACGAGCTGCTGGACGAGCTCCACGGGGCATGTTTCTTCACCAAGCTCGACTTGCGCTCCGGGTACCACCAGGTCCGCATGCGGCCGATTGACGTGCACAAGACGGCACATGACGGCCTCTACGAGTTCCTGGTCATGGCGTTCGGGCTGTGCAACGCTCCCGCCACATTCCAGGCCATGATGAATGATGTCCTGCGCCCCTTCCTCTGCCGCTTCGTGCTGGTATTTTTTGATGACATTTTGATCTACAACCGCACATGGGCGGACCACCTTCCTTACCTGCGTGCTGTCTTCGGTGCGCTTCAGCAGCACCAGCTCTTCGTCAAGCGCTCTAAGTGCGCTTTCGCGGCCTCCTCCATCGCGTACCTGGGACATGTCGGCTCGGCGGCCGGAGTCGCCATGGACCCCGCCAAGGTGCAGGCGGTGTGAGACTGGCAGCAGCCGCGGTCGGCCCGCGCGGTTCGCGGTTTCCTCGGTCTTGCCGGGTACTACCGGAAATTCGTGCACAACTATGGCACAATCGCCGCGCCGCTGACCGCCCTGCTCAAGAAGGACGGGTTTCTGTGGTCGGACGAGACGGCGGCTGCCTTCGCCGCTCTGAAGGAGGCGGTCACGTCGGCCCCGGTACTCGCCATGTCGGACTTCTCCAAGATGTTCGTCGTCGAATGCGACGCTTCGTCCCACGGCTTCGGGGCGGTGCTGGTCCAGGATAGCCACCCCGTGGCCTTCTTCAGTCGGCCCGTGGCGCCTCATCACCGCGCCCTAGCCGCCTATGAGCGGGAGCTGATCGGCCTAGTCCAGGCAATCCGCCATTGGAGGCCCTACCTTTGGGGGCGCCGTTTCGAAGTCAAGACCGACCACTACAGCCTCAAGTACTTGCTGGATCAGAGGCTGTCCACCATACCACAACACCAGTGGATGGGCAAACTTCTCGGCTTCGACTTCTCCGTCGAGTACAAGCCGGGACATACCAATGCCGTCGCGGACGCGCTCTCACGCCGCGACACACCAGAGGAGGGCTTGGTGCTGGCCTTGTCCGGACCACGCTTCGACTTCTTAGATCGGCTCCGTCAGGCACACACCATCGACCCCACGCTCGCGGCCCTCCAGCACGACATCAGCAGCGGCGCCAGGTCACGACCCTTGGCGCTAACCAACGGCCTCGTCCACTATGCGAGCCGGCTGTACATTCCGCCCGCCTCCCCGCTGCTCCAGGAGATCTTGGTGGTGGTCCACGAGGAAGGCCATGAGGGCGTACAACGCACCCTGCACCGACTCCGGCGCGACTTCCATTTTTCTCACATGAAACGTGTGGTGCAGGATCTGATTCGTGGCTGTGCAGTCTGCCAACGCAACAAGCCCGACCATCAGCACCCGGCCGGCTTGCTGTTGCCCCTGCCGGTGCCGCAAGGGGTATGGACGGACATCGCCATGGATTTCGTCGAAGCGCTGCCTCGCGTCCGCGGCAAGACCGTCATCTTCACGGTGATAGACCGCTTCAGCAAGTATGCACATTTCGTTCCCCTGGCGCACCCGTACACGACCGAGTCTGTGGCGCAGGCATTCTTCACCGACATCGTCCGTCTCCACGGCATTCCCCAGTCGATCGTCTCTGACCGGGACTCGGTGTTCACCTCCAACTTCTGGAGCGAGCTGATGCGCTTGAGCGGTACCAAGCTACAGATGACCACGACATTTCATCCCCAGTCAGACAGCCAGTCCGAATCGGCGAACAAGGTCATCATCATGTATCTCAGGTGCTTGATGGGAGATCGACCCCGCGACTGGTTGCGCTGGCTCCCATGGGCGGAATATATCTTCAACACCGCTTTCCAGTCGTCCCAGCGCAACACGCCGTTCCGCGTCGTCTATGGCCGCGACCCTCCCTCACTTCGCTCCTACGAGCAGGGGGCAACGCGGGTGCCTGCGGTGGCCAGGACTTTGGAGGAGCGCGTGGAGTTCCTGGCAGATATTCGTCACCATCTAGAGCAGGCCCAGGCTGTCCAGAAACATCATTATGATCGTCTACATTGTGACATCGACATGCAGGTCGTCGAGTGGGTGCTGCTTCGTCTACGCCAGCGCCCGACGGCCTCCATGCCCGACTCGTCGGCTGGCAAGCTGAAGTCGCGGTTCTACGGCCCATACCGCGTCGTCGAGCGCATCAACGCCGTGGCTGTCCGCCTGGCCCTGCCTCCTCAAGCTCGCCTCCACAACGTCTTCCACGTGGGGCTTCTCAAGAAGTTCCACGGCGCGCCTCCGCAAGAGCCTCCAGCTCTACCTCCGGTTCGCCACAGCGCAGTTATTCCAGAGCAAGAGCAAGCAGTCAAGATGAGGCTGCTCACGGGAGTTCGGCAGGTCTTCATTCGCTGGCGGGGAGCCTCTCCGGCATCGGCTACCTGGGAGGATGTGGACATGTTCCGCGCTTCATACCCACTCTTTCAGCTCGAGGACGAGCTGCCTCTCGAGGAGGAGAGAGATGTGATGTACGGAAATACGTACACACGGCGTCACAGGGCACGCGACGTGCGGCGCGCGGCTGAGCGCGCAGGACGCCTGATCCAGCAGGCAGCCAGGCCTAGCGGCTAGATCTGGAAAGAATAAAAGTGATTGATGGCCTTCCTATTAGTCCGGGCTAGATTTAGAAGGAATAGGAGTGATTAGTGATTGATGGCTTTCCTTTATTAGTCCGGGCTAGATTTAGAAGGGAATAAGAGTGATTATTGATTGATGGCTTTCCTTTAATAATCCGGGCTAGATTTAGAAGGGAATAAGAGTGATTAGTGGCTTCCTTTAGTAGCCCTGGCCTATGGCCTTATATACCCCCTGTAAGCACCCAGGATGAGGACAAGAAAGTTTTATCTCCGTCTCCTACCTCTCTCTAATCGGCAACAGGGGGCATAACCTGTTGACGAAGACCGCCGTTCCTGGGGGCATAACCCGGTCGGCAACATGGACGACGGCTACGACCTTCGGAGCCGCGGTCCTCCTACCCTCGGGCCCGACGCCCTTGACACATCATCTGCACTTGCATTAACTTCTTGATACACCTAAAATGCATTCACTAGGTCAAAAAATTTCAATGAATATGGTGTTGTGTATTAGAGTTAGGGATCAGATTAAGAACTTTGTTTAAGAGATGGGAAGTGAAGTCATCTCTTGAGCAAGTAATAAGTTGGCTTGGAATTTAAAGTATTAAAGGTAAGACTTAGGACCTAGTGCAACTTTGCTTTCAAAGGTGGGTTAAGTGGAAGAATTAATTGAGGAACTGAATTAACCTTAAAAATCTTAAGTGAGATTTGAAAATCTTGTTTGGAATTGAGTGTAAGCAAACAACTCTTAAACCAAGGATACTTTGGACCTAAGTTCCATAAGCCAAAGTTGGATTTAAGATTAAGGAGTAACTTTGCTTTAAAAGGATGGAGAAGTTGCTTTTGATATGTGGATTAGAAGTGGTGAAGCACTTAGGGTGGTTGAGTATCTATAAGCCCTAAACTAGCCCAAAAGTGGAATTTAAAATCTAGAAAGGACTGGTTAAAAGTTCATATACCAAATTTGTAGAGCTTGGAAAAGTGGATATGTTTCTTATTTGGAGATTCCTAAGTTGTGTGGAATAATTTGGAGTTAAGCACAAAAATTCAGTTTTGGGTTCATTTTGGAATTGGTGAAAATAATATAAACTAGACAACTTTGGACCCTTGTAACTTCTGATCTAGAACCATTTTGAAGATGATCATTTTAACAAAGTCATAGAGCTATATGAGGAGTATAAGTTTGGTTAAGTCACCTAGCCATAACACTCTATGGAACTTGGCGAAAAACTAATCCAAATTAGAGCTAACAGAGTTTCTGGATTTCAGACTTGGTAGAATTCTGAGTCTGAATTTCAGCAATTGGAGCAAACTTTGAGCTAATGTGGTTTGGAATCCAGGAGGTTTTGGTTAATGACCACTATACCAAATTTGTAATTCCATGATAGTAGAACAATTCTTATTAAGTGATATAGTTCCAAAACTATATTCTACTGGTAGAAAAGATAGTCCAAAGGTTGATTGATAGATTTTCCAGTTTTCAGACTTAAAACAGTAGTCTGAACATGAGTTTCAGTATTTTGAGCTGTTTTTGGAGCCCATTTGTACCTAATCCATGAGGTTTTAGGCTGTAGAGTATATAGAGGAATTCAAGACCACCTAAGAGGTGATTTGGTGACCCGGGATCCCGGGAGGATGGGAGGGGATTGAGGGGGAAATTAGTTCATTTCCCCCTCAATCCCCTCCAATCCTCCCGTGATCCCCTTGGCACCAAATCAACCCTAATGGTGAACAACTTTATTAAAGTATGATGGACATGGTCCCACATAAAAAGTGAAGTAACAGCTGCTCAAAGGTTGGACTGTCAGGTGGCTAGTGACTTAGGGAATGTTTGGTTCAGCTGTGGATTCCTGAAAATCTGATTTTTGAAATCAGCTGTGGGAAAGCTGCTGTATGATGGCGACTGTGAGAAAGCTGGAAGCTGTTTGGCTAAAACAGCTGTGAGCTGTGGATTGTATCTGAAATGTTTGTTAAGCCCCTAAGACTGTTTATATACTAATTAACCGCATTGACATGTAGATGACTGTTATGAAAATGAAATATTTATGTTTGTCAATGTTTGCAAATGTTCTAGTTCCTTCCCTGTCACTTCTGCAAATTTAACTTCAACATTCTTCCAACCCACTTTATTGAGATGCCCTAATGGCCTATGCCCAGCATTAACCTCTTTTGTGCATAGGTCACAAAAAAGCTTCACATTGGCTGCATCCCAAATGGCCTTCTCACCCATACTAGACAACAAATCTATCAATTGATCTGTTTTTAACAGGAAAAAACAACAAGATTAGGGCGCTGGATAGGATGACATACCTTGCAGCCGACGCTTGATTGCAACCCTGGGCACTTGATTGGAGACGCAGCTTTTATTGTAACGGCAGGGGTTGGCGGCGGCTACTGGTGGTGCGTTGTCCGGGATGGGCAGCTCGTCGCGGAACAAGTGCGACGGCGTGTACACCCGGAGGTAGAACTGCTGGCCCAGGTACCTGCGCGCCCACACCTCCGACCTCAACCCTAGCCCGCCATGGAGACAGGGGCGACGTCGGCTGGACACCCTAGGGCGGCAGCGGGAGAGGACCAGGGGCGGCGGCGGGAGAGGACCTGGGGCGGCGGCGGGTATGGATCCAGGGGCGGCGGCGACGGGAGGGGATCCAAGGGGCGGATCCAGGGGCGACGGCAGGAGTCTCCTCCGACGGATGCACGCGCTGGCTGGCTGGCTGGAAGGAAACAACGCTCAGGACAAAAAGAAATGAAGCGTTATGTTTGTAAAGAGTGGCAGTGCGGGTAATTTCGGAGGGGAATCAGTTGAAATCTGGGGTACCACGTGATTCCAAAATGACTTGCGGGAATCTGTAAATTTTCGAAAATCGCTTCTCATGGGAAGCCCCTTTGGTTGCGTTTTAAGATTCCAGAACGTGAATCTCTCCCTGGAAGCCAAACCAAAGGGACCCTTAGTCTATGCAGAATTTAAAGTCTAAAATCAGTAGTGATGCAAAGTTTAGAGCCCTATTGTGACCAACCCTTGTGGTTTTTTACTATGAACTATGTGGCAAAGTTGGAGCCCATAGTACAGAGAATATGTTTTATAAAGAGGTTTGGACTTGGTTCTACATAAAAGTGGGAGTAAAACACCTCTAAACTTGCTCTGTCAGCCAAAAGGTATGCAGATTTAGTTGACTGTTTCTAAGTAATTTAGTGTGTTTTTACCCACATTTGGAGCTCTCTGGTAATTAATATATGGAGTATGAGCCCTACTTCATGTAGAAAAGTTAAATACCATTTGAAGGAGAGTAAGTCTTATGCAAAGTGTTAGCCTTGCTGTTGTGTAAAATTTGGAGATAATGGTACTGCAATCCTCTATGTCAGGTTTGGCATGGAGCTGTGTCAGTGTAACACCTGGGTTTTAGGGGTCCAAAGCCCGGGCGTAAACATAATCACCAGGTGTGCTGGGACCAAGTCTCACACATATGATGAATCATGGCACAGGATCGAATGTCACATCTTTACTACATAACAGGAGTTCTATATAAAATAAGTAAATAATTACATTATAAGGAGACAACGGTCCAGCAACCCAAAGTTGACTGGGAGACGACGGCCTAGACCTCTCACGAACTCATCACAGCATCCTCCATGCGCCTCATCCTGCGGTACCTGTTCTTGACCTGTGGGGGGGGGGGTGTGAGACAGCAAGAGTGAGCTCACATACGTTCATCGCTCAACAAGTTGTGGGGAATAATGTGCATGAACTCGCCAAAGGTGGGAGCTCACGTGAAGTGTAAGGCTTACCAAAGAGGATGGTTAGAGCTGAGCATTGCTTTTAAAGTTGGTCAAAATTTTATTAGCAATTACTTAGTATAAGTAAATACCAGCCCAATTAAATGGTAGAACAAAAGTAACAACATCACCTGCGATGCAATGCATATGACAAATTGAATTTAAGTTCCATAAATTAATCATGTGAGTGTCCGAGCTGCTCATGACCGTGAGCACGGCTAGTATACCAGTTTTACACTCTGCAGAGGTTGCGCATCTTTACCCACAAGTCATGTTACCCATCTGCCAAGGGATCGCGACTTCCCATACACCTCTACCGAGGAGGCGAGGCAGGGTAACACTACGAGGCCTTTACAAAGTTCCACTAGCTTCAGAAAACCCGCTACAGTTTATAGGAAGCTCCAATGCAGGAATCCCTTACAGGACCGCCATCGCAGCAAAATCCTCCCGAGGGCCTCCCTACACTGACCACTCCCCTACTGCCCTTGCCCCTTTCGGGTAAGGTAGTCTTCCACTAGCTTTCCTAATTAATCGGCCAAGGGCGTCCCATTAAACCCTTGTGGTAGCACTGTTTTCCCGGGTGGTTCTCCATGTTCCAATTAACATAATGATCTTATCATGAACAGTAAATAGCAACTGATAACAAAAGTATGAATAATATGTATCTCAATGCCCAAATCCACATATAGCACTAGCAAGTACTACCCAGAAAGTTTAGTGGTAAACAAGGCATAAAGATAGACAAACTAGGGTAACCTATTAGGTCCCATCAAATTAACCTATGCAGATCATTATGATTAATTAGAACATGAGTGGGTAAAAGAAGTGATCAAGGGCACAACTTGCCTGGGACTTGAGATTCCAGGTACCAACTTGCTCTTCAGATGACACGTGACCTCGCTCTAGTCGTAGCAATACAAACAAACATTGTATAGGCAAAATTAACATTACACCAAACATAAGTACAAATATATATTAATAATCTACATATTAAAATAAGATCACTGGAACAAGAATTATTAATTTCGGAGTTATAGATTTTAAGTTATGGATTTCCAAAGATTCTATGTGTTTTGTACAAGATTAATTAGGATATAAATTTTAATGTGGCTTTCATGTCAAAACAGTGGTACTAAATGATAATCAATAATATTACAAAATTATAGGAATTGGAATGGATTAATTTGGACTTCACTTGAATTTTCTACAAATTAAACAAGTTTCTAGATTTATTTGTGCTCTAAAAATTGATTTCTGATATTAATTTCTGATTTTCAATGCTCTCTGGATTGGGCCTCAATAACAGAAAACAGCAGGGGCTCACTGGTAAATTATCCTAGACTCAGTGAATAATGCCCCCAGGACGGCGGGTTGGTTTCTGAGCTTCCCGAGGGCTTATTTGCAGTTTTACCGGGCCGAAGGGGTATCTAGGGTTTCTGACCGTTGGATCTGAGTTCAACGCTTAGGATTAGATCTAGCCTTTAATGAATCGGTACGTGATCTGGTTCGTCGGATCCGTGATCAAGGGCTGCGATCAATTATGCGCACGACCCGATCTCGCCCACACGTCGACCATCCAATGACTGAGATTCTATTTTACGAAACGATACCCTTCGGTCTAATCTACGCCCTCCCTGATCGAATCAACGGCCAGCGCGCTACGTGCCTCACACAAAACGCCCGCCGGTGGCGAGAACCCACCAAATTCCCCCCACGGCGGCGCTAAGGTCTCCGGCGAGCAATTCCTACTGCGCCAAAGCTCGAATCGTCCCTACCGAAACAGCTACACGAAGCGAACATAAGCACGAAGCTCTTGTTGGATTGCTTACCGAGAATCACCCGCGAAGAAGCTCTGCCCACGGCGTTAGGCGGTCCGACCGAGAGTCTTCAGCCACGGCGAGGAATTCCCCGAAGTTCGCCGCGCGATGCGCCAATGCAAGGTTACAGCCGTGACCCACCGCACCAGGCGTAGCTCCCGCACCCCAGACTTCGGTCCTATCGCTGAGAAATCGACCGGTCGACGACGGCGGACCGAATCCCCTCACACGGCGCGCGGCGGCGTTCTGGTGGCGATGAGAAATCGGGCTAAAAGAGGGGATAGGGGAGAAGGAGCGCGTGCGCTCGGCTTTTATCCACCGAGCCCACGGAGTCGGGGTCGTGGCCTTGCAGTTCCGGGAGAAGGGGAAGGAGTTCCGCGCTCTGCGCTCGGGCCATTGGCTCCGCCCACGGCGCGAATTTCTCGCGAGGGAGACGACCCGGTGAAAGAGGACCCACATGGCGGAGACCCGCAGTAGCTGAGGCGCTAAAGCGACCAGCTGACCGGGTGGGGGTCGGGAAGTGCACGCGAGCTGGTCAAACCTTCGACGACGTCGCCGCGGTCGTTGCGCATGAGTTCGGTAAAATCCGTGGGGGAAGGTGGGAGACGACTGACTCGCCAGGTCCACACGCCAGAGAAGGAAAGGAACCGAGAGCGAGAGAAACTGACTGCTCACTGGGCCCGTATGGCAGTGGAGAAATGGTTCAAACAGCGCGCAATGCCGATGCCGCTGACATGTGGGGTCTATGGTGCAGTGAGGTCCGCGCGCGCTGCAGTTGGTAATGGGCCGCGTGGAGGGAAAGTGCACCCTGGGCCGGAAATGAAGCAGTCGGCCCATGTAGCCCTTTTATCCTTTTTCTTTTTATTTTTCTGTTTTCTTTCTTCTTCTCTTCTAGGTTTAAATTTGAATTTGAATTTAGTTTCAAACCTTGTGCAAATTTGTTATCAAATCATATTATGGAATGAAAAATACAAACTTTAGAAATATATTTATATTATTTATATTTTCATATCATTTCTCTTCTTACTTTCAAACCCTAATTTTCCATTTAGGGTTTAATCCAATTTCTAGTTTTTTTATATTATTATTATTTTTATTTAATGCACCAACATAAAACTCCAACAAGATGTACTTTATTTTATTTTAGTATCATTTGTTTTAATTAATCCCTCATAATTTTATGTATGCTCTTTCTTATGATGCAATTATGGCACATACAATAGGGAATTCACTATTTATTCCTTGTAAACAATTTTGAGTGTTACAAATCCTACCCCCCTTAAAAATAATCTCGTCCTCGAGATTAGTAGAAAAGGGATCCAACAAGCTTGGTTTGTAGTCTATACTTTAGTTTCTAGTTGGTTTTAATACCAAAAGATTTGTTTTTTTAATATCACAAATTATCATGTGATTAGGAAAGCATGGGTATATATATAGCTACTTTATTATGTAGGATAAAAGATGTATCCAAAGCATGGATAGGTTTGGGTAAGGTAAGGAAGGACTCCATCCTAGATTGTGGATCTTGACTCATCTTGGTGATCCCGCTTGATCCTTGAAGACTTGAGTTGGTGCTTATACTTTCTTGATGAGGTTGATCATCTTCGGTCTCCAATCTTGGTATCTCCATCTGAGCTAGGGAGCTGTAGTTAAGATGGCTAGGGTCTGTGGATAGGACTTTTTTTTAGGTTTACATAGATGGATTATGTAACTTATTGGGAGTGTATGGCTGAGTTGATCTATGGCACTAACTTAGGCTTAAGTGAATTATGAGTACGGTTTTATCCTTTGTACCAGCATTAAGAATCACCCACAAGGTTAAATCATAATAGATTAGATAGGGCCTAATTTTTGTCGCCAACATTATCTAACTTATTTAAGTAACTCAAATTTGGATTAGATCATGGTTGTTATTCTAGAGTGGGATCAATATGATAATTAGGGCAAGATAAATCCATAAGGATAAGGTAGAATCCTTTGAGGTCAGTTAGATCTATTAAGATGGGATAAGTAAAGTGGTTAGGATAAGATGAATCCTTCAAGATAAGATGCATCTATTAAGATCAGAGATAATCTTTTAAGTTAAGATGAATCTATTAAAGTAGGAGAGTATCTTTTAAGATAAGATGGATATATTCTAGTGGGGGATTTTCGTAGATGATCTAGTTTATCTTATAAATATATCCATTTTTTAATAGGGAATATTCTGTGTTGTCTATTTTGTAAATATTTTCCCTTGTGTCTAGGTGTATATGCAGATGCAATTGTGGACATTACTCCACAAACCATCACACTCAATCAAAGATCCAAATCAGACAAGTATCATAAGAACAAGCACTCAAGCGTATAAACATCTATAAAAATAGTTTTGTTTTTGTTCCTAAGAGTAGGTCTCTTATTCCGAAAGTCACTTTAGGCACAGGATTTCAAAGTGTGAAATCCACATTTGTCTTTAGAATGAAAAGGTAAGAATAATCAGAGTAAAGCAGAAATAGATGAGAAAAGATTAAGAAAAGATTAGAAAAGAATCAGAGTAGCAAAGGTAAGTAAGTATTGGTTGTCCAATTCTATCTAGGTTTCGTCCTACATTCAACATTCCTCTGATACCACTTCTGTAACACCCGGGTTTTAGGGGTCCAAAGCCCGGGCGTAAACATAATCACCAGGTGTGCTGGGACCAAGTCTCACACATATGATGAATCATGGCACAGGATCGAATGTCACATCTTTACTACATAACAGGAGTTCTATACAAAATAAGTAAATAATTACATTATAAGGAGACAACGGTCCAGCAACCCAAAGTTGACTGGGAGACGACGGCCTAGACCTCTCACGAACTCATCACAGCATCCTCCATGCGCCTCATCCTGCAGTACCTGTTCTTGACCTGTGGGGGGGGGGGTGTGAGACAACAAGAGTGAGCTCACATACGTTCATCGCTCAACAAGTTGTGGGGAATAATGTGCATGAACTCGCCAAAGGTGGGAGCTCACGTGAAGTGTAAGGCTTACCAAAGAGGATGGTTAGAGCTGAGCATTGCTTTTAAAGTTGGTCAAAATTTTATTAGCAATTACTAAGTATAAGTAAATACCAGCCCAATTAAATGGTAGAACAAAAGTAACAACATCACCTGCGATGCAATGCATATGACAAATTGAATTTAAGTTCCATAAATTAATCATGTGAGTGTCCGAGCTGCTCATGACCGTGAGCATGGCTAGTATACCAGTTTTACACTCTGCAGAGGTTGCGCATCTTTACCCACAAGTCATGTTACCCATCTGCCAAGGAATCGCGACTTCCCATACACCTCTACCGAGGAGGCGAGGCAGGGTAACACTACGAGGCCTTTACAAAGTTCCACTAGCTTCAGAAAACCCGCTACAGTTTATAGGAAGCTCCAATGCAGGAATCCCTTGCAGGACCGCCATCGTAGCAAAATCCTCCCGAGGGCCTCCCTACACTGACCACTCCCCTACTGCCCTTGCCCCTTTCGGGTAAGGTAGTCTTCCACTAGCTTTCCTAATTAATCGGCCAAGGGCGTCCCATTAAACCCTTGTGGTAGCACTGTTTTCCCGGGTGGTTCTCCATGTTCCAATTAACATAATGATCTTATCATGAACAGTAAATAGCAACTGATAACAAAAGTATGAATAATATGTATCTCAATGCCCAAATCCACATATAGCACTAGCAAGTACTACCTAGAAAGTTTAGTGGTAAACAAGGCATAAAGATAGACAAACTAGGGTAACCTATTAGGTCCCATCAAATTAACCTATGCAGATCATTATGATTAATTAGAACATGAGTGGGTAAAAGAAGTGATCAAGGGCACAACTTGCCTTGGACTTGAGATTCCAGGTACCAACTTGCTCTTCAGATGACACGTGACCTCGCTCTAGTCGTAGCAATACAAACAAACATTGTATAGGCAAAATTAACATTACACCAAACATAAGTACAAATATATATTAATAATCTACATATTAAAATAAGATCACAGGAACAAGAATTATTAATTTCGGAGTTATAGATTTTAAGTTATGGATTTCCAAAGATTCTATGTGTTTTGTACAAGATTAATTAGGATATAGATTTTAATGTGGCTTTCATGTCAAAACAGTGGTACTAAATGATAATCAATAATATTACAAAATTATAGGAATTGGAATGGATTAATTTGGACTTCACCTGAATTTTCTACAAATTAAACAAGTTTCTAGATTTATTTGTGCACTAAAAATTGATTTCTGATATTAATTTCTGATTTTCAATGCTCTCTGGATTCGGCCTCAATAACAGAAAATAGCAGGGGCTCACTGGTAAATTATCCTAGACTCAGTGAATAATGCCCCCAGGACGGCGGGTTGGTTTCTGAGCTTCCCGAGGGCTTATTTGCAGTTTTACCGGGCCGAAGGGGTATCTAGGGTTTCTGACCGTTGGATCTGAGTTCAACGCTTAGGATTAGATCTAGCCTTTAATGAATCGGTACGTGATCTGGTTCGTCGGATCTGTGATCAAGGGCTGCGATCAATTATGCGCACGACCCGATCTCGCCCACACGTCGACCATCCAACGACCGAGATTCTATTTTACGAAACGATACCCTTCGGTCTAATCTACGCCCTCCCTGATCGAATCAACGGCCAGCGCGCTACGTGCCTCACACAAAACGCCCGCCGGCGGCGAGAACCCACCAAATCCCCCCCCACGGCGGCGCTAAGGTCTCCGGCGAGCAATTCCTACTGCGCCAAAGCTCGAATCGTCCCTACCGAAACAGCTACACGAAGCGAGCATAAGCACGAAGCTCTTGGTGGATTGCTTACCGAGAATCACCCGCGAAGAAGCTCTGCCCACGGCGTTAGGCGGTCCGACCGAGAGTCTTCAGCCACGGCGAGGAATTCCCTGAAGTTCGCCGCGCGATGCGCCAATGCAAGGTTACAGCCGTGACCCACCGCACCAGGCGTAGCTCCCGCACCCCAGACTTCGGTCCTATCGCTGAGAAATCGACCGGTCGACGACGGCGGACCGAATCCCCTCACACGGCGCGCGGCGGCGTTCTGGTGGCGATGAGAAATCGGGCTAAAAGAGGGGATAGCGGAGAAGGAGCGCGTGCGCTCGGCTTTTATCCACCGAGCCCACGGAGTCGGTGTCGTGGCCTTGCAGTTCCGGGAGAAGGGGAAGGAGTTCCGCGCTCTGCGCTCGGGCCGTTGGCTCCGCCCATGGCGCGAATTTCTCGCGAGGGAGACGACCCGGTGAAAGAGGCCCACATGGCGGAGACCCGCAGTAGCCGAGGCGCTAAAGCGACCAGCTGACCGGGCGGGGGTCGGGAAGTGCGCGCGAGCTGGTCAAACCTTCGACGACGTCGCGGCGGTCGTTGCGCGTGAGTTCGGTAAAATCCGTGGGGGAAGGTGGGAGACGACTGACTCGCCAGGTCCACACGCCAGAGAAGGAAAGGAACCGAGAGCGAGAGAAACTGACTGCTCACTGGGCCCGTATGGCAGTGGAGAAATGGTTCAAACGGCGCGCAATGCCGATGCCGCTGACATGTGGGGTCTATGGTGCAGTGAGGTCCGCGCGCGCTGCAGTTGGTAATGGGCCGCGTGGAGGGAAAGTGCACCCTGGGCCGGAAATGAAGCAGTCGGCCCATGTAGCCCTTTTATCCTTTTTCTTTTTATTTTTCTGTTTTCTTTCTTCTTCTCTTCTAGGTTTAAATTTGAATTTGAATTTAGTTTCAAACCTTGTGCAAATTTGTTATCAAATCATATTATGGAATGAAAAATACAAACTTTAGAAATATATTTATATTATTTATATTTTCATATCATTTCTCTTCTTACTTTCAAACCCTAATTTTCCATTTAGGGTTTAATCCAATTTCTAGTTTTTTTATATTATTATTATTTTTATTTAATGCACCAACATAAAACTCCAACAAGATGTACTTTATTTTATTTTAGTATCATTTGTTTTAATTAATCCCTCATAATTTTATGTATGCTCTTTCTTATGATGCAATTATGGCACATACAATAGGGAATTCACTATTTATTCCTTGTAAACAATTTTGAGTGTTACAGTCAGTTAGCTGAAATCAGTGTTTCAGTATGTTTGTTAAACTTTGGAGCACCATAACCATTGATCTGTGTGGTTATAAGCCAAGGACCCTATAGCAAAGTGATAGAGGGTTAGTTAGTGAACAAGTTTGTTTAGGAATGCTTGAGCTATCCTTGTTTAGAATAGGGAGAAAAAGGTGTTCAAACTGCCTTTGTGAGACATGTGAAGTGCAGGTCTGATGCAGTAATTTGAGTTTTGGTTCAGTGTCTTCCTATGGATTTTGGAGCTTCTTTGTGTGATCCAAGGGGTTTAAGCCTAAGGTCCCTATGGAGGAATGGTAGAGGGTCATTTGGTCGACAAGTTTTGTTAAACATGATCTCACTATTGCTATGTAAAACTTGGAGTAAGTTGTGTCCAAATGTTCCCTGTCAAGTTGAGGTTTTGCTGTTCAGTAACTGAAACTTGGAGGTTTCAGTGATCTTTTGCTGTGTTTGGGGCATCATAACTTTTGATCTGTAAGTTTGTAGCCTGGGGTGTTGTAACAAAGTAGTAGAGCTGTGTTTGGAGGGCAGCTTTGGTTAAGTAAGTCTGGCCTATTGCCATAGGGGTTTGTGAAATGATGGGGCCTCGATAGGGAGGTCTGCAACCGAGGTAGCAGTGGCTGGTTTAGTTAAGTCAGTGCTAGTCTGAAAACTGGAGATCTTTATCTTCCTGCTGTACTTCGCTTATGTGCTTGAGCTGAGATATGGATGAAGTATAGAGCTCAGGTACTAAAGGTCTCAACTCTACTGAAAATATCCAAGTTTGAACTATTGTGGGAGCATTAAAGTCTTATCTACTGGTTCCTTGGTGAAGTAAGCTACACGACAAAGGTTCTGGTGGCTACCCCCTGCAAAATATCAAACCTTGGACCCTTTAGTGTTTATCCACCAGTGGTGTTCGCAGTTGTCCTTCTCCTGTCTGTAGTATGAGACAAAGATGATATTTTGGCCATGAGAGGTAGACCAAATTATGTGTCTTGGGACCTTGCATGTGAACCTGTGTAGGGCTGCTGCTTGGGAGCCACGTTTGTGACTTCCTGCTGCGCTGGCACCCCTGGGACCCTTCTTCATCTAGTTGTAGCTAAGCTCGATGGTTTCCTCCCGTTTGCTGTGCGTATATGTTCAGTGACTACAAACTTGGTTCAGTGAAACCTCCTCTCTGCCCTCAAGTTCTAGCTAAAGCTCACTGCTTGAGTGTGGATTCCTGATGCTACAGCTGGTGTAACCCTCTTCCCTGTCCCAAGATCGAGTTGCTCCAGTGCCTGGCACACTATCACCAGTGTGGTGACTTGGTCCACCTGAGTGCTCGTCTCACCGTGGCCAGGTAACTTTAAGGGTTCCCTTAGTCGATTTTTGCATGTTTTGTGCTCTGCATAAGATAGAGAAACTCATATGATGGTGAACAAATCTCCTTAAGACAGTTTTGTTGGATGTTATATGAAAATTGGAGCAAAAGTGGTCTACAATTGGGCTGTCAGATTTCAGACTTAGTGCAAATTGAGAGTCTGAATTTGTATGTTTTGGTGCAGCTTTGGAGCTCTTTGCTGCTCTATTCATAGAGTTATAGCTTATTGCCACTATAATAAAGTTGTAGATCTATTATTGGAGTACAAGTTTGATTAAGCGATCTGACCCAAAAACTATATAGAACTGAGTGTAAAGGTTGCTCAAAAGTGGGCTATCAACTTCTGGGTTTCAGACTTAGCTAATTGGCTAAGTCTGAATTTCAGTAAACTTTAGCCATGTTTGGACCTTTGTAGTGGCTAACCTGTAGGGAATTAAATTAGGTCTCTTATAGAAAAGCAATAGAGCTATAGTAGAAGACCAAGTTTGGTTGAAGGCCATACCCTGGAAGCTTTTTGGAACTAGGAGTAAAAGTGAGCTAAAGTGGAGCTTGCAAATTTCTGGAGTTTTAGATGGTGAACAGTGGTCTGCAGCTAAAAATTCAGTGTTGATGGTTGATTTTGGACCTTGTTTGTGGCCATTCTATGAAGCTTTGGGTTATGGTTTTTGTAGAGGATGTGAAGACCATATGGTGGTGAAAAAGTCTCATTAAGTAAGTTTGGCCTTTTCCTTTTCTAGAGAACTTGTAAATAGCGCCAAAAATAGTAGAAAATTCCAAAAATCATGGGACAAATTTTGTTGGATGTCTAAATTCAAGAGCTCTCTAGTAAAGTTGGTTTTAGGATTTTTAGAGCCATTAGAAAATATTAAGTGAATTAAAGGTGCTTTTGGAAGGACTGTTTGGATTTTAGAAATAAAAGTATAATGCCAAAAATTATGGAAATTTTTGAGTAACCTTGTTTTGGTCAGTGGAGGGTGTGGTAAAGGTTTGAGACTATTTGGAATCAATTTTCTCTAAAAACTTTGTAAGCCCCAACATAAAGTAGTTAATCCCTAATCAAGTGTGGGTTAATGCTTTGGAAAGGAGATAAGTTTATTTAGGGAAGAGATGAAGTTGCTTAAGAAGTTTTAAGCTTTTGGATGAGATATAAGTTGGATTAGTTCCCTGGTTTACCTAAGTGAATTCAAATTGGTCACTTTTATTAAGTGCTAGGTTGTGTAGATGTATGTGTATACATGTCATGTACTTAGTTAGGAGTGTTTATGTTCCCCACCTCTCCTTGTGAGAGTTTGCATTTCATATCATAACATAAGCATACATGTATTTGTAATTGACTTGTAGAACACCTAGAAGAAGTGGTGTTTGAAGGAGTCTACTCCAGTGCCTGCTCATCAATTGATGGAGCTATCTAACTAAAGGTTGGGTACAAGAATCTAGAACCTCATCACTGCAATAAGGCAAGCCCCGGTGCATTTACCCCTTCCTTGTATTTTTAAAAAGACTTTTATACACTTAAGTCTAGTGAAATGTGCATTAAGTTTATAGAAATTGCTTGGAAACTATTTGATGCATTGCCTACCTTGATATACATACCTTTATAGATACTTCTGATGAAGTATCAAAATATGATTTACAAAAATGCTTAGCCCTGCTTAGATCTTGTGGATAGAGGTTGTCTTTTGCATTAATGCCTAGCTCATGGGTTATCCTGAGGAAGGATGGCTTCTACATGCAAGAATATTTTCATTGGGAGCATGGTGGGATCTTACTGCAAAGTTCCCTATAATGCTCTTTTCATCCTAAGAAACACAAAACAATTCTAAGGATGGAAGTACTTAAATCAAGACTTGGGCTAGGAACTGGTGATGCTCCACCTAGGTTAATTAAGGATTGTATGCGTATGTAGGCCTGTATGATCAAGGACTATCTTAACTGGCCACATGCCCTGGATATGGGACAAGGTAAGCTTGAACCCGACTATTCCATACGTGAAAAGACAACCGTGCACTGGGCGTGCGAGATGGTGGGAGTAGCGTGTACCCTCTTGGCGAGAGGCTGGACAGAGGAGTACTATGCTCCCGTGTAGCGCGGACCGGTTCAAGTTGTGGAGGATCTGTGGGAACGGTTGACATATGCAAGGGTTGAGTGCTACATATGTCGTGTGGTTAGAGATCCTCAGCTGAGTAAATCGATTCGGATCGCTGTTATATCCCCAAACAGTGGAGACTTGATATCTGACCTGCAACCTAAGTCAGGATGTAAACATTATGAATAAAAATGATGTTGTATTGATGAGATGGTGAAATTAGACTAGATGCAACTAGAGTCTATTAATATTTAATCTGGCGTTAAAATATTAAAAGTAAGGACTCACTTTAGTAAGCTATTTCTACAAAAGTATCTAATTTGATTCTTGCTAAAGCCTTTTCCTTGATTCCTATTTAACCAGCATGTCCTTGAGAGTCATTTTTTCTTAGTCGGGTAAGACTTGCGAAAGTACACTCTGTACTCAGGGTTTTCGAACCCATGTTGTTGTAGGTGATGAGGAGTACTCTAGGTGTTCCTGTGGCTGGAGGGCGTTTCCAGTTCTGGAGGAAGATTAGTTAGGCTTGTGTATAAGCTTTGGAGGGTTCCTACCTTCCTGCTATTGTAATAAGTTATGCACTTTGAGTATATCAGGACTTGTAATAAATGTAACTCTTCCTATGTAATGACCTTCAGTTTTAGAAATGAAAAGAATATTTTGTAAAGTCTTCTGCTCTTATCTCCGAAGTGTGTGTATCGAATGTGATTACTGTAATATACATGAATGTGGGAGATCCTTGGGATGATGAGTTCAAGTTGTTGAACTCGTGATAGCCTTGTTAAGTTACCTGGTACACGTGCATAGCCATCTAAGGCCATCAAGGCAAGGATTGGTGCATGTGGGCCCGATAACTTGGGAGGGCTGCCACACTTAATAGATCCATCTTATCTTAAAAGATTCTCTATTGTCTTAATAGATTCATCTTATCTTAATATATCAATCTTATCTCGAAAAGATTTTATCTAATCCTAACAGATCTAACTGACCTCAAAAGATTCTACCTTACTCTTGTGGATTCATCTTGCCCTAATAAGCATATTTATCCCACTCTAAAATAACAACCACGAGCTAATCCAAAATTTATTTAGATCTTATCTAGTTTAAAATAGTCATATCAATTTATTCTAGATCTGGTCCAATCTAATAGTTTAATCTAGCCTAACGAAGTCTAACCTTAAATTGAGCTAACCTAAGCTCAGTCACTTAACTAGTTAATAGTGGTAAAATAAATGAGACTCTACTCCTATAGAACATGTCTTAACTTAGTTCACTTTGCACTAAACTAAGAACGACAGACCAACTTGGCCTCATGCAATTACCTTAACCATCTGATGGTTGCATAACCCCTCTGTTTTAACCTAACAGAGATTCTGACTTACCTTCACCATATAATCCATCCCATCTCAAAAGATTATAACATATCCTAATAATATTTATCCTACCCTAGTAGATCTATTAAACCTAAACTAGTCATATTCAATCTAATCTAGCTCCTATTTAATCTAATATGATCTAATCTAGTGTGTGTTACTTAATGCTGGTGCAAAAGATATGGCCATGCTCCTAATTCACTTAAGCCTAAATTAGTGACTTAGATCAGTTCGGCCATACCCAACAAACTTGACCTACATAATAGGTTACATACCTTATCCAAACCATACAGAAGCAAAACAATCAAACCAGATTCTTACTAATCTCATTTAACTCATAGCCATCTACTAAACTAATCTAATGTGGCCTACTTAATCAGACTAATGATACGAGTAAGAAGAGATTAGACCTTACTAGCCAGGTGTTAACTTAACTTAGCACATTAGACTAACTCAACCATGAGCAGAAGATCTAACTCAACCAATAGATTCATAATGGATTGCATGATCTGTTTATCCCCTCCTAACATCAAACAAACTTTTGATCTACATCATGTAGTCTATCGCATCCATATCTATCTTAACCATGTTCCCCAACCCCGATGTTATACACTAACCTCGAATCAATGAGACCAAGATCAGAAAAGGAAAAGATCAACCTTGTCAAGGCAGGAGAGAAGTCAAACTCAATCTTTAGATGCATTACCACCCAACAAGGAGTCCTTTCTCACCGTAAACTTTCTTAACCCAGGCTATTCTTGCCCTAACCTACCTATCTCTTATATCCTACCTGATAAGTAGCTGGATACCCATGCTCTCCTAATCACATACTATGGACTAAAAAATGAGGGACTCTGAATTTTCGAACCAATTAGAAATTAAAGGCTAAAATCATAAACCAATTCTTTTATATCCCTTTTCTTACAAATCTCGAGGACAAGATTTCTGTAAAGGGGGGTAGGATTTGTAAAGCCCAAAATTGGTAGAAGAAAAAATATATAATAATAAAAAATTAAAGTGAGATATCTCAAATTATACCTAAGCTTTGAATTTTGAAGACTGGATTTTTGAAAACAATGATTAACGTAGAAAATAAATAGTAGTAAGATGCTCTATTGAATTGTTCTCCTCATAAACTATAAATACTTTTCAAATACGCGAGTAAACCTTAATATAAAGTATACAATATCTTATTTTCCTCAAAATAAGTGAGAAACAAATTGTCATTTTTAATTAATTTTTAACTGATCACACATTAAAAAATGATATTTTCATAAAACAAATAACATGTGAATTATTCATTATTTTATGTTTTTGGAGCACTTACGTAAATGAATATAATAGTAAGTAAATAAGTAATCATAAATTTGTGTGCATTCATGCTAATCTTTTTTGCTTGTGCATTTAGATATGTCAAACTTAAACACAAATTTGAATTTAGATTGAATTTGGATATTAGAGAAAAAGAATTCAGAAAAGAATAAAGCAAATTCGTACTCATGGGCCGAAAGTAATCAGCCGAACCACCTCTCCACTCACCTTCTCGGCCCACTAAGCTCCATCGCGCGACCCAGCTTCTTTCCCCTATTGCCGCGCCTGTTCGCATTGACATGTTGGACCCGCCGGTCAGTTACCTGCTGCCGCACTCGCTCACCGTTTAGTGGGGCCGCAAGGTCAGCTCCTTCTCCGCTGCGCCATTCGCAACAGACGGGCGCGCACCTCGAGCTCCTCCAACCAATTCCCCCCAATTCAGCGCTGACTTCGGAACCTACATGGACACCGCGCTATAAAGTCCGGGTCGTGACCTCCCCTTTGACCATCGCCTCACCGCCTTCAACAACGAAGACCGGGCACCCTATCCGAGTGACCGCCATGGATCCGCTGCGGTGCTCCCTGCGTCCTACTAATGTCCCGCCATCGATGGGAGGCAATAGAGGGTTGCCTGGCCACGTGGAGTATCGACATGACATCGATTGGCCGGAAGGGCCCTTGGGGCACTATGAATTGCTCACCGGACTTACTCCTTCCCCGTGGTCCGCCTCCTACCGCGACCGGCTATGTACCTGCCGTTTCTGCCCGAAAGGTACCCCCCTCACGTGTCCGCATTCTCCTCCTCTGCGCGTAGCTCGTTTAGGGCTCGAGTAGTTTGCTCGGAGTTCAAATTTAGGGAAGTCAGGCGATGGCTCCGCCATGGGAGAGGCGACGCCGCCTCGGACACGCGTCTGTTGGGGGCAAACGTAGCTGGTCGTTAATTTACAAGTGGACGACATAGATTAGTTCAATCATACCCCTTTGGCCCGATCAAACCTGGGTCGTTGGGATATGATCCGAGGGCTCAGGGCTTAGCAAGGTGCGGCACGTTTCTGGACGTCGATTCAGGATCCAAGGGCCCTAGTTGTGTGCGGGTTCATCATGCAACCGAAGTCTAATCGTGGCCACATGTGGTGGATCGGGCGGCCACGTTGCATCGGTACCCCTTCGGCCTGGGGCAATTGCAAAAGACCCCTCTAGGATTTTAGAAAATAACCCGCCATCCCTCAACTATAGGAAGACTTAGTAGATAGGCCCCTGGCTTTTGCAGTTTAGTCCTGGAAACTATTTATGGTATAAAAATTAAATATAAAAATGTTTAGAAATTTAGATAACTCATATTAAATCCATTTTAGCTCCAAATTGATTTGTTCCAGTTGCAAAAATTTTGTTTTAATATTTTCTACCACTTAGTACCTCTGTTTAGCAATGAAACATGAATTAGAATTATTCATCTAAATTAATCTATAACATGTACTCAATAACTTCATAAATACATAACTCAATAATCGTAACTCCATTTTGATCCATTCTAGTTGCATTAGTCTCACAATAACATTTATTATCATCTGGTAACTTTGTTTTGTCATGAAATATAGGTTAAAATGTTGCACTTAGTCTATTCTATACTTAACCACATGAATCTTCGGAAAATCATAACTTCATAATCGTAACCCCGAATTTAGCGATTTTCGTTCCCACGATCTCGTAGCAACGTGTAGATTATTATTATGCAGTTTGATCTTATGTTTGGTGTGATGTTAATTTTGCCTATACCATGTTTGTTTGTATTGCTACGTTTAACTATGAGGTCACGAGTCACCTGAAGAGCAAGTTGGTACCTGGAATCTCAAGTCCCAGGCAAGTTGTGCCCTTGATCACTTATTTTTACCCAGTCATGTTCTTATTAATCATAATGATCTGCATAGGTTAATTTTGATGGGATCCAATAGGTTACCCCAGTTTTGGCTATCTTTATACCTTATTTTACCACTGAATATTTTTGGGTAGTACTTGCTATTACTTTATGTGGTTTGGGTATGGAGATATATTATTCATGATTACACTTTTATTATCAGTTAATTATTACTGTCCATGTTATGATCATTATGTTAATGGGAACATGGAGCGACCACCCGGGAAAACAGTGCTACCACAAGGTGAAAGGGAAATGTGCCCTTGGGCCATTTCTATAAGATTTTGGTGATTAAGTGCCCAACACACATTAAGGGAATGAGTATATGCCAAAGGGTGGACAAAGTGCAAATCAATACAAAGGTATGATTCTAGACTTAGTACATTGGTTTCTGTGTACTAACATATTTGTCTAAACGCTAGAATCAGAGAAAAGACAATTGGAAAAGACTTGGCTCGAGCAGCCAAGACTCTGCTCAGTCTGGGTGCACCGGACTGTCCGGTGGTGCACCAGACAGTGTCCGGTGCGCCAGGCTGGCTCTGGTGAAAAGGCCGCTCTCGGGAATTCGTCGGCGGCGTACGACTAAAATTCACCGGACTGTCCGGTGAGCCAACGGTCGGCCGTGCAATCCGCGCGTGACGCGTGGCCGGGCCAACGGTGTGAAGGGGGCACCGGACTGTCCGGTGTACACCGGACAGTGTCCGGTGCGCCAACGGCTCCAAACCTTCAACGGTCGGCTGCGCCAGAATAGGAAAGAAATCCGCACCGAACTGTCCGGTGCGCCAGTCGACAAAAGGCAAAAATTGCCTTCCTGGAATGCTCTCAATGGCTCCTAGCTGCCTTGGGGCTATAAAAGGGACTCCTAGGCGCATGGAGGTAGACACCAAGCACACTTTGAGCATTCTTGATCATTCACACTTTGTCTTTGCGCACTCGTTTGACTTTCTTAGTGATTCGAGCTCCGTTCTAGGGAGAACTTTGTGATATTCATTAGAGCTCAAGTCTTGGTCGTGTGTGTGCGTATTTGCTGTAGACTTGTGTGTGTTGCTCATCCCATCCTTACTTCCGTGTTCATTTGTGATCATCTTTTGTAAGGGCGAGAGTCTCCAAGTTGTGGAGATTCCTCGCAAACGGGATATAGTGAAAGGAAAAGAAACACCATGGTATTCAAGTGGATCGTTGGATCACTTGAGAGGGGTTGATTCCAACCCTCGTCCGTTGGGACACCACAACGTGGAGTAGGCAAGTGTTGACTTGGCCGAAACACGGGATAAACCACTGTGCCTCTTTGTGTTGATATCTTTGTGATTATTGTGTCTTGCAAGAACTCCTCTCTAGCCACTTGGATTTATTGCTCTAACACTCAATCAAGTTTGTGGCTTTAAGTTTTAAGTTTTTACAGGATCACCTATTCACCCCCTTTAGGTGCTCTCAATTGGTATCAGAGCCGTTCCCTTCATGTGAGGGAATAATCGCCCGAAGAGATGGATCCTAAGGACAAGGGGATGGTGGTCAATGATAAGGAGAAGGAGTCTTTCTTCAATGAGCCAAAAGATGACAAGCCCACTGACTCGGGCTCGAGTCACAAGAAGAAAGACGGGAAGAAGAAGAGGCGCATCAAGAAGATAGTCTACTACGACAACGACGAATCTTCCTCTTCCCAAAAGGACGACGACGACTACGATAAAAAGAAAACGGTCAATTCAAACTTTTGTTTTGATTATTCTCGTATTCCGCAAAGTACAAATGCTCATTTGCTTTCCATTCCCCTTGGTAAACCTCCTCACTTTGATGGAGAGGACTACAGATTTTGGAGTCACGAAATGCGTAGCCATTTGTTCTCTCTCCATCCAAGTATATGGGAGATAGTAGAAAATGGAATGCAATTTGATAGTACGGATAGTCCCTTGTTTATTAATGAACAAATTCATAAAAATGCACAAGCTACTACTGTGTTGTTAGCTTCATTGTGCAGGGATGAATATCATAAAGTGAGCGGCTTGGATAACGCCAAGCAGATTTGGGACACCCTCAAGATCTCACATGAGGGGAACGACGTCACCCTGCTCACCAAGATGGAGTTGGTGGAAGGCGAACTAGGAAGGTTCACGATGATCAGGGGGGAGGAGCCAACCCAAACGTACAACAGGCTCAAGACCCTCGTCAACAAAATAAGGAGCTATGGAAGCACGCGATGGACGGACCACGACATCGTCCGTCTTATGCTAAGGTCCTTCACTGTCCTTGATCCTCATCTTGTTAACTCTATTCGTGAGAATCCTAGGTACACCAAGATAACGCCCGAGGAGATACTTGGAAAGTTCGTAAGCGGGTGAATGATGATCAAGGAGGCAAGATACGTTGATGATGCGTTAAATGGCCCAATCCATGAGCCTCAAGCCATTGCTCTCAAGGCAACAAGTAGCACGGAGGCTCTACCTAGCAAGGTGGCGCAAATTGAGGCGGCTAGACTAATGAGGATGAAATGGCCCTCATCATCAAGCGCTTCAAGACGGCGCTCAAAGGTCGCAATTAGCATCCCAACAAAAGCAAGACGAAGGGAAAGCGCTCCTGCTTCAAGTGTGGTAAGATTGGTCATTTTATCGCTAATTGTCCCGATAATGATAGTGACCAGGAACAAGAGAAGAAGAGGGAAAAGAAGAAGGCTTACAAGAAGGCTAAGGGAGAGGCACACCTTGGCAAGGAATGGGACTCGGATTGTTCGTCGTCCGACTCCGACAACGAAGGACTCGCCGCCTCGGCCTTTAACAAATCGTCCCTCTTCCCCAACGAGCATCACACCTGCCTCATGGCAAAGGAGAAGAAGGTAAGCACACGAAATGCTATTACGTATGCCTCTTCAAGTGATGATGAATCTAGCGATGAGGAAGTAGACTATGCTAGTTTATTCAAAGGGTTAGATAGAACTAAAATTGATAAAATCAATGAATTAATTGATGCATTGAATGAGAAAAATAGACTTTTAGAAAAGCAAGAAGACCTTTTATATGAAGAGCATGATAAATTTGTAAGTGCACAAAATTCTCTTGCTTTAGAAGTTAAAAGAAATGAAATGCTTTCATATGAATTGTCTACATGCCATGAATCTATTTCTAGCTTAAAGAGTATCAATGATGACTTGAATGCTAAGTTAGAAATAGCTAGTAAATCAACCTCTTGTATAGAACATGTTATGATTTGCAATAGGTATAAAGATTTCAATATTGATGCTTGTAGTGAACACCTAGTTTCAATTTCTAAATTAAATGATGAAGTGGCTAGTCTTAATGCTCAACTTAAGACTAGCAAAAATGAATTTGATAAACTGAAATTTGCAAGGGATGTCTACACGATTGGTAGACACCCCTCAATTAAGGATGGGCTTGGCTTCAAGAGGGAAGCCAAGAACTTAACAAGTCATAAGGCTCCCATCTCCGCCAAGGAGAAAGGGAAGGCCCCTATGGCTAATAGTACTCAAAAGAACCATGCTTTCATGTACCATGATAGGAGTTTGTAACGCCCTAAATTTGGGGGTAGAATTTTTTCTTCTTTTCTCTCACCAAATTCGGGTGTTACCCTTTCCTTTTCCCTTTTGTCCTCGCTAAACCTTGATCTTTTCCAAAGTTATAGCGGGTTTCGGCTTGAGATCCCATGTAAAGCAAAACCCTAAAATACTCTATTTTGTTTGATGCACCATGCCGAACCATGCATCCTTTTTGATTGTTTGAAAATGTGAATGCATTCATCTAGAGAAAAATAGATTTTAGAAAAAGGAAAACCTTTCTCTTCTCTCTTTCCCCCTCTCCTCCCATTTCGGCCCAGCCGCCCCTCCCCCTCGCGCCCGGCCCAGCCGTGCCCCCTCCCCTTTCTTTTCCCCGCGCCGTGGGCCGGCCTGGCCGCGGCCCACCTTGCCCCCCCCCCCGCGCGCCCCCATTTGGGCCCAAACCGGCCCAGCCGCGCCCCCCTCCCCCTCCCCAAAAATTTCTCTCCCCTCCCCTGCGGGCCCCGCCCGTCATTCTCCCCCTGCCCTAACCGCCGCCGCCCTCGCCCTGCGCGCCGCCGCCGCCCTCCCCCCGCGCGGTAAGCCCCCCTCCTCCCTCTCCTCTCCCCCTCCCTCCCTCTCCCTGGCCATGGCGCCTCCGCCCCGGCTCTGGCCGCCCCCGTCCCGGCCGGATCCGGCCGCCCCCGCCCCGGATCCGGCCGCCCCCGCCCCGGCTCCGGCAGCCCCCTCGCCCGGCCGCGCCGCCCGCGCCCCGCTCGCGCTGACCCCGGCCGCCCCCGCGCCCGGCCACGCCGACCCTGGCCGCGCCCGCCCCCGATCTGGCCGCCCCCGCCCCGGCCCGGCCGCCCCCGCGCCCGGCCGCGCCCCCCGCGCCCGGCCGCGCTAACCCTGACCGCGCCCGCCCCTGTCCGCGCCGTCCCGCCCCCGTCCGCGCCGCCCCGCCCGTGCCCCGCCCCACCCGTGCCTCGCCCCGCCCGTGCTCCGTGCTCACCCGCCCGCCCCGGCGTGCCCTGCTCGCGTCGTGACGGCCCCGGCGCGGCCTCGAGCTCGGCCCAGCGAGCTTGTGGCGCGCGGCCTTGAGCTCGGCCGGCGCGCGGCACCGACGTGCGCACGGCTAGTTCGCGGCGCGTGCGTGCGGCCTTGCGCGCGTGCTCGCGTAATGCGCAGTGCCTTGGCACGCCTCGTAGTGCCCGTCTACCCCCCCCTCTATATTTTATTTACGCTAATCACGTTGTTCATGTTAATGAAATAGGAAACTCAATTTAGAAATTGGTTACGTTAGTTAATTTATATAGCTAATCGTCTATCTCATTTAATGTTAACCTACTAAAAGTGGTCACGTTTCTATTAGTGCATGTAGCTAATCCTTATTATTGGAGCTAAGTAGAACTAGAGCACGTAACGTCTAGTTATTTTTCTACCCATAATGCGCCTCGAGCATAAGCTTAAACCCCTGCGAAACCCTCCCCGTCTCTTTCTAACCATGGTAAATGCAATATCACATGTCATATTCTATGCACATTTAATCTACGTGTTCTCTTGTATGGTGTACTGTTTGTTTCCTAATTTGAATGGATGGATGTATGTATGTTTGCACTCGCATAGAGAACGATCTGGTTGAAGAGCCCGAAGAACTCGCAGGAGAAGCCCCTGAGCAGCAGTCAGTTGGTGGAGGCAAGTGTTCCTTGACCTATCTCTGTCCTATACATTCTTTAATTCACCTCCCGCATTACACATTTATACCTAAGGATTGACTAGCTTTTGTTATCCATGTCCTTGTTTACCTATTTGGGTTGGATTATTATTGTTTTGCTTTATGCTATTGCTCAACTATAATCAATGAACATGATGAGAATTATCTATGATACACTGTTTTCCCCTCTTTTATTATGATATTATACTTGTGGTCTTCAAGGGGGCTCGAGCGGTTTCTCGAGTGCCTCTCCGTAAGGACCTGTTCTTTGGATGACCGCCCGGGAAAACAGTGCAACCATGAGGGTGGAATGGGGTGCCCTTAGCTGAATAATTAGAGGATCCGGGGTGTAGTTCGCTTAGCCGTCGTGCCGTCAATGGGGCTCGGTGTATGCGGCTCGCTCTGCCAAGTTTGGGTTCGCCCCTTGGGGAGGAGTGCGGTGCATTTAGGAAACCTAACGGGTGGCTACAGCCCCGAGGAATCTTTGTAAAGGCTACGTAGTGATGCCCTGCTGGGTCACCTTGGTAGTGATCAATGGAGAGTCATGATCTCCGGGCAGAAAGGGAATCACGGCTTGTGGGTAAAGTGCACAACCTCTGCAGAGTGTTTGAAAACTGATATATCAGCCGTGCTCGCGGTTATGAGCCGCCAAGGGAGCTCCAATGATTAGTGGTACTTGATCAGAGACATTTTGGTTTACAGGTGGCAATGAGGTTGATGGTTCTGGTTATGACTATGGTGCTGGTAAGTGGTATTCTTTCCGTTTGGAAAGAGTACATCGGGCTAATAACTTGGGTCAATGTTAAAACCTGGCTTTCTACTAGTAAATAATAATCTGACCAACTAAAAGCAACTGCTTGACTTATCCCCACATAAAGCTAGTCCACTACAGCCAAACAGGACACTTGTTGAGTATGTTGACGTGTACTCACCCTTGCTCTACACACCAAACCCCCCCCCCCCCCCATCCCCAGGTTGTCAGCATTGCAACCACTGCTAAGGAGAAGATGAAGCCGTGGAAGGAGACTTCTAGGAGTTCCAAGACTACGACGAGTTCTAGGTGTGGGTTAGCGGCAACCCCTAGTCGGCTGCCTGTGAAGGCCGCGTTTTCTATGTTTCTTTTCCACACATTGATTTATGGTAAAGACTATGTGGATGTCTCAGACATATGATGTAATCGACTATTATTTCCCTTTTAATACTATTTGAGCACTGTGTGATGATGTCCATGTATGTAACTGCTGTGTACGTGAATTGCTGATCCTGGCACGTACATGGTTCGCATTCGGTTTGCCTTGTAAAACTGGGTGTGACAGAGATATTCTAGGAATGTTCATTATGATAAAAGTTACAATGATGTTGTTTCACATGCCATGATTGCTTCAAGTTCTTCTATTATGCATGATAGAAGTTTGGCTAGGAAAAATGTCACTCATCATATGCCTAGGAGGAATGTACATGTACCTAGGAAAACAAGTAATGAACTTTCTACAATTTATCATGCTTGCAATGCTTCCTTTGCTATTTGTAGAAAGGATAAGAAAGTGGTTGCTAGAAAATTAGGGGCAAAATGCAAGGGAGATAAAACTTGCATTTGGGTCCCTAAGGCTATTGTTACTAACCTAGTAGGACCCAACAAGAGTTGGGTACCTAAGACCCAAGCCTAATTTGCCTTGCAGGTTTATGCATCCGGGGGATCAAGCTGGATTATTGACAACGGATGCACAAACCACATGACGGGGGAGAAGAAGATGTTCACCTCCTACGTCAAGAACAAAGATTCCCAAGACTTAATCATATTCGGTGACGGGAATCAAGGCAAGGTTAAAGGACTAGGAAAAATAGCTATTTCTTCCGAGCATTCTATCTCTAATGTGTTTTTAGTTGAATCGCTCGGGTATAATTTGTTGTCCGTTAGTCAATTATGTAATATGGGATATAATTGCTTATTCACAAATGTAGATGTGTCTGTCTTTAGAAGGAGTGATGGTTCATTAGCTTTTAAGGGTGTATTAGACGACAAACTCTATTTAGTTGATTTTGCAAAAGAGGAGGCCGGTCTAGATGCATGCTTAATTGCTAAGACTAGCATGGGCTGGCTGTGGCATCGCCGTTTAGCACATGTGGGGATGAAGAACCTTCACAAACTTCTAAAGGGAGAACATGTGATAGGTCTAACAAATGTAACCTTCGAAAAAGATAGACCTTGTGTAGCTTATCAAGCAGGTAAATAGGTGGGAAGCTCTCATCATACCAAAAATGTGATGAACACATCAAGACCTTTGGAGTTGCTTCATATGGACCTCTTCGGACCCGTCGCCTATCTAAGCATAAGAGGAAGTAAGTATGGTCTTGTTATCGTTGATGACTTTTCCCGCTTCACTTGGGTATTCTTTTTGCAGGATAAAACAGAAACCCAAGGGACCCTCAAGCGCTTCCTAAGGAGAGCTCAAAATGAGTTTGAGCTCAAGGTGAAGAAGATAAGGAGCGACAACGGGTCGGAGTTCAAGAACCTTCAACTAGAAGAGTACCTTGAGGAGGAAGGAATCAAGCACGAGTTCTCTGCTCCCTACACACCACAACAAAATGGTGTGGTAGAGAGGAAGAACAGGACGCTCATCGATATGGCAAGGACAATGCTTGGAGAGTTCAAGACCCCCGAGCAGATTTGGTCGGAAGCCGTGAACACGGCTTGCCACGCCATAAACCGGGTCTACCTTCATCGACTCCTTAAGAAGACTTCATACGAACTCCTAACCGGTAACAAACCCAATGTGTCTTACTTTCGTGTATTTGGGAGCAAATGTTATATTCTAGTGAAGAAAGGTAGAAATTCTAAGTTTGCTCCCAAAGTTGTAGAAGGGTTTTTGTTAGGTTATGACTCAAATACAAAAGCGTATAGGGTCTTCAACAAATCATCGGGTTTGGTTGAAGTCTCTAGCAACGTTGTATTTGATGAGACTAATGGCTCTCCAAGAGAGCAAGTTGTTGATCTTGATGATGTAGATGAAGAAGACATTCCAACAGCTGCAATACGCACCATGGCAATTGGAGATGTGCGGCCACAGGAACAAAAGGAGCAAGATCAACCTTGTTCCTCAACAATGGTGCATCCCCCAACTCAAGACAATGAACATGTTCATCAAGAGGAGGCGTGTGATCAAGGGGGAGCACAAGATGATCATGTAATGGAGAAAGAAGCACAACCGGCACCTCCAACTCAAGTTCGAGCAACGATTCAAAGGAATCATCCCGTCGACCAGATTTTGGGTGATATTAGCAAGGGAGTAACTACTCGCTCTAGATTAGTTAATTTTTGTGAGCATTACTCCTTTGTCTCTTCTATTGAGCCTTTCAGGGTAGAAGAGGCCTTGCTAGATCCGGACTGGGTGTTGGCTATGCAGGAAGAGCTCAACAACTTCAAGCGAAATGAAGTTTGGACACTTGTGCCTAGACCCAAGCAAAACGTTGTGGGAACCAAGTGGGTGTTCCGCAACAAACAAGATGAGCATGGGGTGGTGACAAGGAACAAGGCACGACTTGTGGCAAAAGGTTATGCCCAAGTCGCAGGTTTGGACTTTGAGGAGACTTTTGCTCCTGTGGCTAGGCTAGAGTCCATTCGCATTTTGTTAGCCTATGTCGCTTACCATTCTTTCAAGTTGTTCCAAATGGATGTGAAGAGCGCTTTCCTCAATGGGCCAATCAAGGAGGAGGTGTACGTGGAGCAACCCCCTGGCTTTGAGGATAAACGGTACCCCGACCACCTGTGTAAGCTCTCTAAGGTGCTCTATGGACTTAAGCAAGCCCCAAGAGCATGGTATGAATGCCTTAGAGACTTTTTAATTGCTAATGCTTTCAAGGTTGGGAAAGCCAATCCAACATTATTCACTAAGACTTGTGATGGTGACTTATTTGTGTGCCAAATTTATGTCGATGCCATAATATTTGGTTCTACTAACCAAAAGTCTTGTGAAGAGTTTACCAGGGTGATGACGCAGAAATTCGAGATGTCGATGATGGGCGAGTTGAACTACTTCCTTGGGTTCCAAGTGAAGAAACTCAAGGACGGCACCTTCATCTCCCAAATGAAGTACACGCAAGACTTGCTAAGGCGGTTTGGGATGAAGGACGCCAAGCCCGCAAAGACTCCAATGGGAACTGACGGACACGTCGACCTCAACAAAGTAGGTAAGTCTGTTGATCAAAAAGCATACCGGTCTATGATAGGGTCTTTACTTTATTTATGTGCTAGTAGACCGGATATTATGCTTAGCATATGCATGTGTGCTAGATTTCAATCCGATCCAAGGGAGTGTCACTTAGTGGTCGTGAAGCGAATTCTTAGATATTTAGTCGCTACGCCTTGCTTCGAGATCTGGTATCCAAAGGGGTCTACCTTTGACCTAATTGGATATTCAGACTCCGACTATGCTGGATGTAAGGTCGATAGAAAGAGTACATTGGGGACGTGCCAATTCTTAGGAAGGTCCCTGGTGTCGTGGAGCTCTAAGAAACAAACTTCTGTTGCCCTATCCACCGCTGAGGTCGAGTATGTTGCCACAGGACAGTGTTGCGCGCAACTACTTTGGATGAGGCAAACCCTCCGGGACTTGGGCTACAATCTGAGCAAAGTCCCACTCCTATGTGATAATGAGAGTGCTATCCGCATGGCAGACAATCCTGTTGAACACAGCCGCACAAAGCACATAGACATCCGGCATCACTTTTTGAGAGACCACCAGCAAAAGGGAGATATCGAAGTGTTTCATGTTAGCACCGAGAACCAGCTAGCCGATATCTTTACCAAGCCTTTAGATGAGAAGACCTTTTGCAGGCTGCGTAGTGAGCTAAATATCTTAGATTCGCGTAACTTGGATTGATATAGAGCATACATGTGTCTTATGCTTTGATCATGTTATTTTATGCATATTGTTGTTTATTTATGGTGCTCAAGTTGTACAAACACTCCCCGGACCTCACAAGTCCATTTGCAAGTGATGCACATGCTTAGGGGGAGATGTGCTACAACTTGACCCTTTGAGACTAACCATGTGTTTGAGCTTGCTTGATTTAGTCTCAAAGGTGGATTGAAAGGGAAAGATGGACTTGGACCATGAAAGACTTCCACTGCACTCCGATGAGAGGGTAACTTACTCCAAGTTCATCCCCATGTCACTTATTGCCTTTTTGCTCTTAATTGACAATTTTGGTGAGGCAATGGGGTTAAAGGGCCAAAAATGATCCCGTTTTGGTGCTTGATGCCGAAGGGGGAGAAATTAAGGGCCAAAGCAACAAATGGATCAGCTACCACTTGAGAATTTTGAAAATAATAGAGTCAGGACTTTTGTTTTGTCAAAATTCTAAATGTCTCTTTCTGTCAAAAGTTGGTCTCTTGTGGGGAGAATGTTTGATTATGGGAAATAGGGGGAGTTTTTGAATCAGTAATTAATTTCTCTTGGAATATCTTTCTCTATGACTCAACAAGTGAATTTGACTTAGAGATAGGAAATTGAGTTTGATTTGCAAAAACAAACCAAGTGGTGGCAAAGAATGATCCAAATATGCCAAATTTGAATCAAAACAAATTTGTGTTCTCATTTGCATTGATATTGCACTTCTTTTAGTTGCTTTTTGTTGTGTTGGCATAAATCACCAAAAAGGGGGAGATTGAAAGGTAAATGTGCCCTTGGGCCATTTCTATAAGATTTTGGTGATTAAGTTCCCAACACACATTAAGGGAATGAGTATATGCCAAAGGGTGGACAAAGTGCAAATCAATACAAAGGTATGATTCTAGATTTAGTACATTGGTTTTTGTGTACCAACATATTTGTCTAAATGCTAGAATCAGAGAAAAGACAATTGGAAAAAACTTGGCTCGAGCAGCCAAGACTCTGCTCAGTATGGGTGCACCGGACTGTCCGGTGGTGCACCGGACAGTGTCTGGTGCGCCAGGCTGGCTCTGGTGAAAAGGCCGCTCTCGGGAATTCGTCGGCGGCGTACGGCTAAAATTCACCGGACTGTCCGGTGTGCACCGGACTGTCCGGTGAGCCAATGGTCGGTCGCGCAATCCGTGCGTGACGCGTGGCCGGGCCAACGGTCTGAAGGGGGCACCGGACTGTCCGGTGTGCACCGGACAGTGACCGGTGCGCCAACGGCTCCAAACCTTCAACGGTCGGCTGCGCCAGAATAGGAAAGAAATCCACACCGGACAGTGTCCGGTGGTGCACCGGACTGTCCGGTGCGCCAGTCGACAGAAGGCAAAAATTGCCTTCCTGGAATGCTCTCAACGGCTCCTAGCTGCCTTGGGGCTATAAAAGGGACTCCTAGGCGCATGGAGGAAGACACCAAGCACACTTTGAGCATTCTTGATCATTCACACTTCGTCTTTGCGCACTCATTTGACTTTCTTAGTGATTCGAGCTCCGTTCTAGTGAGAACTTTGTGATATTCATTAGAGCTCAAGTCTTGGCCGTGTGTGTGCGTATTTGCTGTGGACTTGTGTGTGTTGCTCATCCCATCCTTACTTCCGTGTTCATTTGTGATCATCTTTTGTAAGGGCGAGAGACTCCAAGTTGTGGAGATTCCTCGCAAACGTGATATAGTGAAAGGAAAAGAAACACTGTGGTATTCAAGTGGATCGTTGGATCAGTTGAGAGGGGTTGATTGCAACCCTCGTCCGTTGGGACGCCACAACGTGGAGTAGGCAAGTGTTGACTTGGCCGAACCACTGGATAAAAAATTGTGCCTCTCTGTGTTGATATCTTTGTGGTTATTGTGTCTTGCAAGAACTCCTCTCTAGCCACTTGGCTTTATTGCTCTAACACTCAATCAAGTTTGTGGCTTTAAGTTTTAAGTTTTTACAGGATCACCTATTCACCCCCCCTCTAGGTGCTCTCACAAGGGTAGTATGGGATGTCTGTAACACCCCGGGTGTTACTGTCACTAAAACTTGAGCATCACATCATGAGCATTGGCATATCATGTGTTTGTTACACCTAGAATGCATTCACTAGGTAAAAATTTCAAATAAGTTGTACTGATATGACTTCATGTGTGGTTAACCCTAAGGTAAAGTGCTTAACCTCAAATCAGGGCTTATGGATATAAGTGAAGCCCAAATATGTGAAAAACTCAAAAGACATGAGACATGATCCTAACATATCATCTTGGAAGGACTTTAGTGACACCAGAACCCTAAAGTGCTAAAAACCCTGAAAGGACCCCTAAAAACCCTAAACTAGAACCCTATGGGGCCAAGTGTAAAATTGGTGCACTTTTGGACCGAAGTGCAAATACCAAAGTATTATAACACCCCAAATCATGTGTTTCTCACATTTGAGGATTTTCAAGTCAAAATGTGGGATTTGGGCTTATTTGCAAAAAGCACCACTTAAGCCATATAAGCCTAAGTCTGAAATTCAGTGAGCTTGAGGCATATTTGGAGCCTTGTATCTCTTAATCCATAAGGAATTTTCCTAGGGTTAATACATCAAATTTGTAGAGCTACTAAAGGAGTATAACTTTGTTTAAGACATCAGGCATAAGTGTTGTACAAAAGTTGGAGTTAAATGGACTCAAAGTCTGGCTGTCAGTCAACTCAGAGTCTGAACTTTTACTGACAGTGACATGGGGTGAACTTTGGGAGCTCTTTTGAAGATAATCCAGTGAGTGTTTGAGCATGGTTGCTATAGCAAGATTGTAACTGGATTATAGGGCTACAACTTTGATACAGAGAGGTGGCCAAGTCACTACATGAAATTTGAAGCAAATTGCGCTGCAAAACGCTTTGTCAGAACAACTGAAGCTGCCCCTGATGGTACAATAACGAAAAGATCTCAGGGTTCAGTCCCCCTCGCCGCCGGTGACCCGTGCGCTCGGATTCGTGCCAGTCACCGTGATTCGTGCTTGGCACACAGTGGATATCCACGGGGGGTAAAAAGATCTCGCGGGGGAGCGGATTTGGTCGCGGTGGAAGCTTATCACCGCGCCTATAGCCGTGCAACGTGGTCAGACCGCTGGTGTTGCCGTGGAAACTCTGGTGACCTCGGTTATGCCACGCTGTGGCTCGCTATTGTGCGGTAGTAACCGTGGCACACTTAGAATTACAATCCTTGAACCATTGCACCGGTGAACGCCACGATTAAGCCACCAGTGCTCTCCCCTCTCTCCGGCCGCCACAGCGCCATGCTAAATTCACGCGCCACCGCCCTCGGGTCCTATAAATTAAGCATGCCATCGGCTCTACTAGGTAGTCACGCACCCAATACACTAGCCCGTGCCTCGGATCGTCCACCAGAATGCCCCAATTTGAGATTTCCCCCAAATCGGTCAAGAACACCGCATGTGTGAGCTCGTCGTGGTCAGCCCTTCACAGGTCCGATCACGCCCTCCTCGGTCTTGTTTTAGCATCCCTGTGTGCTTGTGATGCTTCTCGACCTGGCCAATTGAGCTAGAACACAGAGGATCACCGGGAACGCTTCGGGTTGTCCGTTGATCGCACTGTCACCGTGGGCAAAGAGATTAGGAGCTACAACCTTGAAATTGGTTGAGGGGTAATGGTTATTAGGGGTCGAATTAGGTGTCAATCGCTCTAGAGCACTGGTCATTGCGTATCTTGGCCGGTACAGGCTCGCTGGAGCCGCTGCTCTGCCGTCCTCAGTCGGGGACTTCAGTTCGCGAAGAATTAGAAAGTGAAGGGCCTCTGCGCAAAGAGTCAATGACACATAGGAACAGTGCGTGGGACTATTAACAAGTTTTTCAAACAACCAGGGACCCCTATGCAAAGTAGACACCGCGGGCGCGCGGGCGCCTGTCTTGGGCTGAATCGGATTAGATTAAGCCCATCACTGTTGATGCTTTTCCTTTTTCTTTTTCTGCCAGACTTAGGAAATCCATAGAAAATTACAGAAAAATGGTAAAAACATGAAACTAATTTTGTTGGACTCCTAGATTTCTCTAGTATTTAATAAAAATAGTTCTAGGATTTTTAGTCCAAACAAGGAATTAATTAGTATTTCAAAGAGCTTAAACCTATACCTCTGAAATTTTAGGATTTATTTAATGACTCCAAAAATCACCAAACTTTTTGGATAAGCTTAAGATGGTATTTAGATCCTATGTGTGAAATTTGACTTGCTTTGGACATTGTTTGATTCCTAAACCCAAAACCCTAGTTCGTTAGGGTAAAATGCCTAACCCTACTAAAGTACGGACCTAGAAAAACCGTATTTTCCCTAGTGAACTATGAAGGAAAGTTGTATTCAAGATACTACTTAATGTAGCTTCTCTATTATTGCATTTTCATAAGCATTACATGAGCATTCATGGTTATATATGATTATGTATAGAGAACGAAGAAGAGATAACTGTTGAAGAGGAAGAGACTACTCCATCGACAGAAAGTCCACCTGCCGGGAAATGTTTCTATTTTGATATTTGTGGAACAGAGCCCGACTCTCCTACAACACAAGGCAAGCCCCGGTGCATTTGCCACCTCCTTGCTATTTTAAACTCTTTATCACTTGAATGATGCATTAGGTGATAGGAGTTGGGTGTTAAACCAATTGATGCATTTCATCCCTTGGAACTATTTACCATTCCTTGATTACCTGTTTTTCTTAAAAGGATTTTCTTATGCTTAGTCCTACTTTAGAAAAACAAATGTTTTGTTTTAAAACAAAAGGTGATGCTTCACAATGGATGGGATGTTTCAAAAATAAAACTTGATGGTGGATCCATCATGCCCATGATGGGTTCAACATAAAAAAAGATATACCTCTGCCAGGTACCAAACTCTTGGTTTTAAATGATAAAGCTGAGACTAGGCGGGTGACTTGCACGAGAAGAGAGTCTCAGTGTAGTGTCTCCGTCTGAGTCGATTAAGGACCGTCTCGATGTAGGCCTGATGATCGAGGACCTTTTAACTGGTCACATGCCTCATCATGGGTAAGCTTTTCCTCGGGCAGACTAATACGAGAAAGGCCAACACGCAATGGGTGTGGAGAGATGGCAAGAGTAGCGTGTACCCTCCGTGGCAAGAGGTTTGACAGTGGTGTATCTGTGCTCTCGGTTGGCGTGAACCCGGTCTTGTCTTAAGAACCCCGGTGGCGAGTTGACACATGCAAGGGTTAAGTTCTACATATGTCGTGTGATTGGATATCCTCAGCTGGGTGTTAATCGGTTCGGATCGCTGTTACTTCTCGGACATGAAGACTTGGTCACTGACTTACGCGTACCATTCCAGTGAACAAGAAGGGTTGATAAAAGGATGGCTAGTATAGGCCAAGTGCTTGAACTAGGGTAGAAAGAACTCTAGTGATGAAAGGGAAATGTACCTTTGGGCCATTTCTATTATGTTTTGGTGATTAAATGTCCAACACATTTGATTAAGTTCTTATGTGCCAAATAAAGTGAGAAGTACAAATCAAGGCACAAGGTATGTTTCTAGACTTAGTACAAGGTATGTGTTTCTCTAAGTACTAGAAACAGTGAGAAAAGAGAAGAAAAGGATTGCAAAAGAATTGGCTATGTGCAGCAAACTCCAGTTCGGCCTGGCACATCGGACTGTCCGGTGGTGCACCGGACAGTGTCTGGTGCGCCAGGCTGGTCCTTGGTGAACTAGCCGCTCTCGGGATTCGACAGCGGTGTACGGCTAAAAATCACCGGACTGTCCGGTGAGTCGTCCGCAGCGAACTATTTGCTCTCGGGAAAAACATCAGGGCGACATGGCTATATTTTACCGGACTGTCCGGTGGTGCACCAGACTGTCCGGTGTGTAAGTAGAGGGACTCTATCTCTCATCAAGAGGATGACACTATGAGTTGGGGCAATTTTCTGTTTATTTCCTCAAACACTACACAATGCCATACCCGTCTAAGGGTTGGGATACATATTTATAGCCCAAGGGGCTGCAGCATATGCTTCCTAGAGTTGCGAATATGCTGTCCTACAAACTGCACTAACCACTAGGTGCTGTTGTACTCTAGTTAAAAGAAAACCTGCAGCAAGCTGCTGTCCTCCAAAAGCAGGAAAATGAAAAAGGAGATGCCTGCAGCATGCTGTCCTTGAAGTCAAAAGACTGCTGCTGTGCTGTCTGCCGCAGTCCTTGTAATCAAGTTGTGCTGTGCAGTCCTTGCAGTCAAAAACTGATGTTGCTGCTGTCCTACAGCAGAGATGCTGTGCTGTCCTACAGCAGAGATGCTGTGCGGACAGCAGAGATGTTGTGCGGACTGTCCTCCACACGAAGACCACATGACTTATTCCATCATTCTCCCCTAAGTCTTGTACGTCGCCTTGTGGGAAAGTTGAGCCATTCTAGACCTAGAACAAAGCACAAGGAACTTGATCCTCCCAAGGGGCTTGGTGAGCAGACACCCAAGCTGATCCTTGGTGTTGATGTAGCGCGCCTTGATGCTTCCTTCTGTCAAACAGTCACGGATGAAGTGGTACCTCACCCGTATGTGCTTGCTCCGTTCATGAAACACGGGGTTCATGGCCAATGCCAGGGCGGACTAGCTGTCCACCCAGAGTTCCACTGCTCCAACGTCTCTCCCGAGGAGATCACCGAGCAGGCGAGCAAGCCAGAGCACCTGAGTTGAAGCGGTGTAGGCCGCTATGTACTCGGCCTCGCAGCTGGACATGGCCTCCACCTGCTGCTTGACTGACTTCCAGCTGATGGGGCACTTGCCGAGGAAGAAGAGGATCTCGCTTGTGCTCTTGCTGGTGTCGATGTCACCGGCGTGGTCGCTGTCGCTGTACCCGACAAGGCGTGCCTCCCCATGGCACCTCGGGTAGTAGAGACCGTGGTCGAGAGTCCCCACAACATAGCGGATGATCCTCTTCACAGCCTGCTCATGCTCCATCGTCGGTCGCTGCAGTAACCGACTAACGTAGCCGACGGAGTATGCCAAGTCAGGCCATGTGTGTACGAGGTAGCGAAGGCTCCCCACAAGACGCCGGTACTGTGTAGCATCCACCTCCTCCGTCGCGACTCAGCTTCAGCCTCTCCTCCATCGGAGTGAGAGCTGGGTTGCAGTCGGTGAGCCCAGCCAGCTCAACAATGTGCTTGGCATAGGCGGTTTAGCGAAGTGTGATCTCGGAGTCTCCCTGGTGCACCTCAATCCCCAGGTAGAAGGAGAGATGCCCCAGGTCACTCATTTGGAAGGTGGCCTTCATCTCTTCCTTGAATGCTGCCACCTCTGCATCCTTGGCGCCGGTGATCACCAAGTCGTCGACGTAGACACCCACCAGCATGGCACTTCCTCCATTGCCCCGCCGATAGATGGCCGCCTCGTGCGGGCTTGGCGTGAAGCCCATTCCTTTGAGCGTGGAATCCAGCTTGGCATTCCACACCCTTGGTGCCTGTCGCAGGCCATAGAGAGCCTTGCGCAGGCACAACACCTTGCCCTCCTTGCCAGGGATCGCAAAACCTGGCAGCTGGTGTACATAGACCTCCTCCGTTAAGTCACCGTTAAGAAACGCCGACTTGACATCCATGTGATGAACATGCCAGCCCTTCTGGGCTGCCAGCGCGAGGAGGAGTCGCACGGATTCCATCCGTGCCACAGGGGCGAAGGCACCGTCGAAGTCGATCCCTTCCTGCTGCAAGAAACCGCATGCCACCAAGTGAGCCTTATGCTTGACGATGGCGTCGGCTTCATCCCTCTTCAGTTTGAACACCCACTTAAGGGTGATCGCGCGATGACCATGAGGGAGATCAGCGAGCTCCCAAGTGCGGTTCGTCTCAACCGCGGCCATCTTCGACTGCATCGTGGCACACCAAGCCGCATGTTTCTCGGCCTCCGCGAAAGATCGAAGCTCACCATCGTCGCATGCAAGATGCAACTCTCCTGCCAGAATGCGAGACGCTAGGCCCGACACCGATGGGTCGATGAGAAAACCCTCCACCCTTTGATACTGCAACAGCTCGCCATCGTACCATGTGTCGACTCGCTCCTCGTCGTGGGGGAGTACGGTCATGAGCTCCATTGGGTCGTGCTCGACACGAGCTGGTGTCGGAGAGGACGTTCTCAGAGAGGGTACCGTCGGTGCTGGAGTACGTGGTGGCGAAGAGCTCGTTGTAGCCAGAGTCGTGGCTGGAGTGCGTGCGGTGAAGAGCTCGTTGTAGCCGGAGCTGGAGAGTGTGGCGCTGGAGTCGGTGGAGACTTGGGGGTTGGGGACCTACTCGGAGAAGAGTTGCCTACTCCCATAGCTCCCTCAAAGTGGACGTACTCGATGGTGAAGTCGTACGTCGGAGTCATGCCATCGTCCACCACCTTGTCCCACGCCCATCCTCGCCCTTCGTCGAACACTACGTCGCGCGCCGTGCGCACACGCTGTGTTCTTGGGTCAAGGATGCGGTAGGCCTTCGAGCCCTCCGCGTAGCCAATGAACACCCCCGGGATGCTCCTATCGTCGAGCTTGCTAATGTGGCCAATCTCCTTGGTGAACGCGAGGCAGCCGAAGACCCGTAGGTGAGAGACCACCGGTTTGCGCCCATGCCAAGCCTCGTACGGTGTCAACCTGTTGAGAGCCTTGGTGGGCGAGTGGTTGAGGATGTAAACCGCTGTCACCACCGCCTCTCCCTAGAAGGCAGCCGACATTCCCCTCTGTTTGAGGAGAGCCCGAGCCATCCCCACAACCATCTGGTTGTGCCGCTCGATGACGCCGTTCTGCTGCGAGCTGTATGGCGCGGTGTAGTGGCGCTGAACGCCCTCCTCCGCGCAGTACGACGTGAACTCAGCCGCCGTGAATTCACCGTCGTTGTCGGTGCGCAGCACGCATAGCTTGCAGCCGCACTCCGCCTCCGCATCGACCTGCACACACCTGATGGCGTTCGCAGCTTCTCCCTTGCTACCAAGGGTCATCACCCACATGTAGCGAGAGAGATCGTCGACAAGCAACAAGAAGTAGCGTCATCCTCCTGGTGTGGCTGATGTCACCGGGCCACACAAGTCCCCATGCACGAGCTCGAGCCTCTCCTTGGCTCGGAAGCTCGACTGCTGGGGAAAGGGGAGTCGTCTCTACTTTGTCAACACGCAGACATCGCTGAACTGCTCCACATGGTCAAGGCACGGCATGCCTCGTACCATCTCCTTGGCACTGAGCTGCTTCAGGGCCTCGAAGTTAAGGTGCCCAAAGCGTTCGTGCCACTGCCATGCCCCGTCGTCTTGACGAGCAGCAAGGCAGCAAGGTTGTGCCACCTTCACATTGAGGATGTATAGCCGATTTGGACTCCTGCGTACCTTGGCAAGAAGGAGACGAGAGGGGCCCAGATCCTCATGACTCCATGCTTGACCTCCACGCGCGAACCATTCTCATCCAGCTGTCCCAAGCTGATGATAGAGTTCCTCAACGCGAGGATGTAGTAGACTCCGGTGAGCAGCCTGTGCTCACCAGACGCGGCGATGAAGACGACTGAGCCGGCGCCCTTGATCTCTACGCCGGAGGCGTCCCTAAACTTGACGGAGCCTCGAACACTAGAGTCAAGCTCAGTGAAGAACTCCTGCCGGCCGGTCATGTGATGAGTGGCGCCGTGTCGAGGCACCATCCTTTGATCATGTCCTTGTTGGAGCCGTCGCCGAGGAAAGCGCGTGCTTTCGACTCATCAAGGTGCAGTAGTGCCACTGCGGCTGGTGCCGCTGGAGATGGCTTGATGCTTGCATGTGCTAGGAGCAGGGCCTCCTCCTCCACCTCCGCCTGTGCGATGATGGCCTGGCCACGTCGTGGCTGTCGACAGTCCCTAGCCCAGTGGACAAGCTTGCCGTAGTTGGGACAGCCGTCGTCTCGTGCCGGCTTCTTGTTGTCGACGGTGCCGCCTTGGGCACCTCCATGTGCACCACGCTCAGCATGGCCTCGTGCCCTGGCCTGGGTGCCTCCACGTGCCTTGCACGGCTTGCCGCGTTTGCGGCCTCGTGTCGAGGAGGACTCCCCTTCTTCTTGTCACCCTGGCAGGCCTTCCACTGCTCCCGAGTGAGATGTAGCTTCCCACCGATAGTGATAGGCCCAGAGGGAGCCTGTGGTTCATCGCCATCGACCACCTTGAGACGACGTATTGCCTCTTCAATTGTCATCGTGGAGAGGTCTAGCAGAGCCTCGATCGAGCGAGCAATCTGCTTGTACTTCTCGAGGATGCAACAGAAGAGCTTCTCAACAGCTCTCTCCTCATCGTAGGTGTCATCGACGAACTGCACCTTCTTCTACAACAGAGTGTTGAGGCGGAGAGCAAAGTCATCAACATCCTCACCTGGCTTGAAGGCCAGGTTCTCCCACTCCTTGCGAAGTGCTTGCAGTGTGGTCTTGCGGGCACGGTCGCTCCCGATGAGGGTCGCAGCGATGGCATCCTAGGCCTCCTTGGCAGTCCGCTTCTGGGAAAGCGAAAACTGCATCTCGGGCGGGACTGCAGCAATAAGGGCATCCAGCGCCCGTCGATCCTCGTGGTAGTCGACGTCGCCGTACCGAACTGCTTCCCACATGTGGCGAACCTGGAGTCGTACCCTCATCACCGTGGCCCACTCGACGTAGTTGGTCTTGGTGAGGGTAGGCCACCGACCGCCGGAACCGATGTCCCTGACAATGGCTTGGGCCATGCGGTGACCATGGTACTAATCCGGGGTGGGAGAACCGCGCTGCCTGTAGAGGCCGCGATCTCCGTCCACTCGGTCGACGCCGCCGGGAGCACCGCCGGCGTGTCTACGCCCGTCTGGGCTACCGCCGCATGCGTCCTCGCCCAGAGCGCCGTCCGCGCGTCGGCGCCTATCTGGGCTACCGCCACGCGCCCCCCCCCCCCATGGGGATGCATGGCTGCCCACTGTGCTGCCTACTCTCGTGCTGCTTCCCTCGCCAGCCTAAGCTCTTCGTCGGTGTTGTTGTCGATAGAAGCAGAGCTGTCGGCTCTACTGCCGCGTAGAGCCTTGAGTTCTGCTATCGCCGCACGTGCAGCATCCACCGCCTCGGCTGCTTCTACTTCCGCTCTCGCTGCTGCCAGTTCTGCCGCCGCAAGCCGTCCTGCCCTCGCCGCTGTCGCTGCAGCCGCTGCTGCTACTCGCTCGCGTTCTTGTGCCGCGGCAACCTCGGCCTCCTGCTGGCACCGCACACTCGAAGTGGCCAAGCGTAGGGACATGGTGGACTAGTGAGCAGTCGCTGCGTGCGGAAGAGGCTGTCTCAGACGAAAGGCATCTCGTCTGAGCAGGGGAGGAAGGAACAGTTGGAGCTCTTGCTGCCGACTGAGTGTGGGGAGAGGCGTGGGAAGGAGATGAGCATGAGATGTTTAGGCTGTAGGATAGTTTGGCTTTGATACCAACTATAAGTAGAGGGACTCTAACTCTCATCAAGAGGATGATACTATGAGCTGGGGCAATTTTCTGTTTATTTCCTCAAACACTACACAATGCCATACCCGTCTAAGGGTTGGGATACATATTTATAGCCCAAGGGGCTGCAGCATATGCTTCCTAGAGTTGCGAATATGCTGTCCTACAAACTGCACTAACCACTAGGTGCTGTTGTACTCTAGTCAAAAGAAAAACTGCAGCAAGCTGCTGTCCTCCAAAAGCTGGAAAATGAATAAGGAGATGCATGCAGCACGCTGTCCTTGCAGTCAAAAGACTGTTAATGTGTTGTCTGCCGCAGTCCTTGCAATGAAGCTGTGCTGTGCAGTCCTTGCAGTCAAAAACTGTTGTTGATGTTGTCCTACAGCAGAGATGTTGTGTTGTCCTACAACAGAGATACTGTGCGAACAGTAGAGATGCTGTGCGGACTGTCCTCCACACGAAGACCACATGACTTATTCCATCACGGTGAGCCAACGGTCGACCGCGCGATCAATGCACGACACGTTGCTGCTCCAACGGTTGGCTGGGTACACCGGACTGTCAGGTGCGCCATCTGACCCGCAGGAGCAACGGTCGACTGAGCCCGATTTGGAAGGAAATCGTGCACCGGACAAGCTACAGTGGCTGCCCGGTGGCGCACCGGACTGTCCGGTGCGCCACTCATCAGAAGGCAAGGAGAGCCTTCCATGTTGATCTCCAACGGCTCCTAGCTGCCTTGGGGCTATAAAAGGGACCCCTAGGCGTATGGAGGAGTCATCTAAGCATTCTAAGACTCCCACACTACGCCTCCGCTCATGTGATCGATTGTGTTAGTGATTTGAGCTCCGTTCGAGTTATGAACTCTCTGTGCTACGTTTCGAGCTCAAGTCTTGGCTTGTGTGCGTGTGTGTGCTGCGGATTTGTGTCTTGTGTGTGTTGCTCTCCCAACCTTACTCTGCGCTTTCTTTGTGATCCCTATTGTAAGGGCGAGAGAATCCAAGTTGTGGAGATTCCTCGCAAATGGGAAAATACAAGAAAGGAAAAGAACGTGGTATTCAAGTTGATCATCGGATCACTTGAAAGGGGTTGAGTGCAACCCTCGTCCATTGGGACACCACAACGTAGAAGTAGGCAAGTGTTACTTGGCCGAACCACGGGAAAAAATCGCGTGTCTCTTGTGTTGCTTTCTCTGTGATTGTTGTGTTCACAAGAACTCGCTTCAAAGCTACTTAGTCGCACTAACACTTCTATAACTAAGTTTTGTGGCTATTTAGTGTTTGATTTTACAGGATCACCTATTCACCCCCCTCTAGGTGCTCTCAATTGGTATCGGAGCCGTACTCTTCATCTAAGGGACTAACCGCCCGAAGAGATGGATCCTAAGGGAAATGGGATGGTGGTCAACGACAAGGAAAAGGAGTCTATGGCGGAACTGCCCGAATTATTCCAACTTAAGTGCCTAAGTCCCGCCTTAGAGGCTAGACCACACTTAAATGGGAATAACCCGTCAATCCCTCGGATCTAGTCCGACGAGGCCACTGACAGGATCAAGTACCACAGTCTCACTCGATGGTGAGTCATAGAGCAAATACAATAAAGCATAAAACCATACATTAAAGAGTATTAAACATATTACATCATCATCGGAGTTTTAACTAAATTAGTTATCATTGTTCGAAGTGCAGCGGAATAAAACTAACGGTAAATAAACAGAGATATGGGGAAGCCTGTCCCATCACTCCTCATGCTCCTCCTCAGCCGAGGCAGGGTCCCACTCGAAAGTCCAACCCAGTGGCAAGATGGACGGCCAAGTCACTCTAGCAACCATGTCCTCCAGAGAACCTGTAAAATTATGCCACAAGCAAGGCTGAGTATACTAATACTCAGCTAGACTTACCCGGTGTGAGGAGTCTACTCCTCTACCTCTAGACATGCAGCTGTTTGGCTGAGGGGTTTGGTTGCCAAAAGCACTAGCTGAGTTTGTAAATCAAGTTTTAGCTTTGTCAAGTTTTAGTGTGACTCTCTTAAGACTAAATGTATACCTATCTAATCATACATGGTATCAAACATTTAGCAATCAACAACTTTAGTCACATCATCACATTTCCACTTGTTACTCAATGTAGCAGCATGGATCAAGCAGTCTCATTAGCTGCGAGAAGCAGACGATTCGAATCGAGTTTTTATCCTTGCAAGGTAAACCTAAACACACGACGTGGCGAGGCACTCCGTCTGCACACACATAAACCGTCCCCATCGATTCCCCATCAGCAGAGAGGGGCTCACCGCCTTGGCGTACAATGCCTCACTGACCCCGACTGCCGTCGTGCAGTGACCGCACTTGTACCCACCATAACCGGAATGGGAGACCACGTCTCAGGTCACGTGAGGAGGGCAATCTGCTGCCAGGTTCACTCAGGTACTAGGCTTACCGATTTACCATATTTCTCGGCATATGTTTAGTACGTTCAAACGCTTGACTCACCGTACCACACCATAATCCTTATTCAAATTTTTATCCCGTAGACAATCAATCCCCATGGAATGTTGCCCACAATTCAACCTCGTTATGATATGAAAGTGAGTACAACAAATTCCTGACCTCGCGCGAGTGCTAGAAAAATCACTCGACTTCTACCGAGATCCCTAATTAGTAAAGCAGCTACTCAACCTAGCATACTAGTATCCATCACAAAAGGATTCCTGAGATCATGCAACTAGGGTTTCAAACAACTCCTACACTTAAGTGCACATTCAATCCAACAATCATTTAGTGTAGTAAAATAGCATAATAAATAGGTTATGCATAGAACCGGGGCTTGCCTTCCAAAGCTAGGGCAGGCAGATCCTCTGGGGCAGGCTCTGGTGTTGGATCCGGGGCTACCTCCTGAGCAACTCCTTGCTCCGGCACGAGGACGTACTCTCCGTCAGCGAGGTTGCAATCTATCGAATGCAATGAATAAGAATATGTATGCCATGATTATGCAGGATTTATTAAACATTATGCTAAGTGAAAGAAAACTAAGTTCGTTTAGTAACTTAGGGTTTCTTGGTCATACGTGGCTCTTAGTGGTGTATGCTTATCAATTTAGGTTTGGGTTTTGTTAGGGATAAGCATAGTGGATTGTATATCCCTTAGATATTTTAGTGGGCAATAAAAGGGGTTTTGCTGGTTGGGTTAGGGTGACATTAATCTCCACTATTAATTTCCCTTTTTCATTTTCTATTTATGAATTCTAGGGTGGGTTTGAACTACAATAGTGGTTTAACTTTTTTCCAAAAATTCTCTAAAAATTACAGTGGGTTACTAGTTGTTACTGTAATTTGTTCTATAAATTTGAGGTGGTTATTGATTCAGATACTACTTGTGCAAAATTAACAAGGATAAGTTTTAAAAAGGCACTTTACACTAATTGATGTTTCTGTACCAAATTTTATTTTTGTCCAGATACATAGGTGATATTAGGCCTTTGTGTTAAAAATCACAGAAAAAGGCCTACTAGATATTTAGTTGTGAATTTCTAAAGTTTTATGCCAAAAAGGTGTTTATAACTAACTTGTTATTTGAAAAATGTCAAACAACAGATTTCATATTTTTTCTATGTTCATAATAACAAAATATTAGTTATCCCAAGGTTTGGGGTGTTTTCTCTTTAGGGTTATTTTTCTAGGGTTTTTCTAAGTTTTCCTTGTTTCCCTAAAATAAAAGGTATCTCATTTATTCTGTACTAAACAAGGGTATAATAAATTTTTCTAGTGAACTATACTGAATTAGTAAACTAACAAAAATATGGGTGCTCTCTGGTTCTTTATTTAAACCACCTTTAATATTTTTTCTAACTTTAATTAAAAAGTGTTTTAAATGGCAAATCCTATCTTAATGGGGTGTACAGAAGGGTTTATTATTTTTAAAGAGGTTAAGAATTGATTAAGTACCTCTCCAAATTTTCTTAACCCCAGTCAAATAGTGTAACTATTTTTCCTTATTTCTTTTAGCTTTTGACTATTTAATCATTTAAATCAAAACTTTAAAGTTTTCTGTAACACTTTGGGGTTTTATATTTTTCCTAAGTAGTTTACATTATTTAGGATCTGGCAAAATTGGTTTGACTCGATTTGGGTAAACCAAACTGATGTTATGAATTTTTCAAATTCTATTTGGATTTAAATCAGAATATTTGAAAAGGTTTCCTGGAAAACTACTTTGCACCGAAGACCCTGGGTTCCTTTTAAATCAATCCATTCATTTCTACCCCTGCGCTATTATTCCCTTGAGTCACTGACAGCGCACAAAACCCCGTGGCCTTTTCTTCTTCTTCCCCGAGGTCCCTCCCCTTATGCAAACAGTACCCGCGGAAATGAAAAGGGCGGTGCGGCTTACCGGCGGTGAGAGAGGTCCGGCGAGGGGCGGGGTTGGCTTCGGGAGGTCCTGGCGGTCACAGCGAGGTACGGCTCGACGGCGGTGGTGGCCGGAATCGGCCGGTCCACGTGCGTAGGCGGGTGGTCTCGTCGGCGGCGGGTGTTCCGGCTGAACCACGGTGATCTAGTTCAATTGAATGGCACGATGCGCTCCACGGGATGGCGTAGAGGATATGTGCGCAAGGAATCGAAGAATGGGGCAGAGGCTTACCCGGTCTACGTTCACCGGCGGTCGGGTGAAGTCCGGCGACCATGGACTGGCCTCTCCGGCGAGACAAAGTCCGATTCCTTGCTCGGGTGTGGCTAGGAAGGGCTTTGCAGACCGGTCTACGGTGGCGGGGGATCGGGTGGCCGCGGGCACGCCGTTTGCTGGGCAAACGCCGGTGGTCTCTGGCTCCGGTGAGGTCGAGCGTGCGCGGGGGAGTACGGTCGACGTCTAAGGAGGCTTTATAGGCGCGGGCGCGAGCAACGGCGCCAGCTTGGCTTTGGCGCGACGCGGGGCACGCGGGGGCGCGCGCAGGCGTGCTCTGGCGAGCTCAGAGCGCGTCGAACACGTGGCTCTTTGCTTCTGCTCGTGTTCTTCCCTCTGCTGAGCGACCAAAACGTGCGAATCTTGCCCTAAGACTGTGAGAGATCTCTTCCCTGCACCTAGGGCTACCTAGTTCATGTGAGTTCCAAGGGGAGATGTGGTCGGGCTAGAGAGATATGGGGGTGGGAAGTTGTCTCTGTCCTAGCTGTCCAAACCAAGACAAAACTTGTGCCAAGTCGTGTCAAACGACTTTGGGTTTGGTTCAAACTTCTCCAGGGTGTTCTAGAGGTATTTTGGCGCCACTTTGTCAATTGGGCCATTTGGTTTTAAGTTTGGGATCAAGGTGAACATGTTTGATCTTTGGAAAGGGGGTGGTTTTGGACTTAGGAGAATTCTGATTTTTCCTTTGTGCTCACCCCTTGGGTGGATCTTTTGGGGTTTTTCTGAATACTTTTTGGGGTCACTTTCTTACTATCATTTGTGGGGTATCAAGTGTGCTACATCTTTTATAATTGGCCCAAGTCATGATCATGTGGTTTTCATACCCTTTTGTTCATGCTTACTTCTAGTGCTGCACTTGTCCAAAAGGGGTTTGAATTAGGGCTTGGGCAATTCTCCCCATTATATGTGCATAACAAGCCAAGGTATGACTTTTAAGGTGGGTTGCACTTACTTAGGATCTTGAGCTCCAACTTTGGTGTACTTTTTCCCAACTTAAGTCACATGTGATGATGGCTTACTTGTGTAGTCTTGACTGAAAATCCTAAGTAACACCTGGGGTGTTACAGCCCTCCCCCCTTAAAGGAATCTCGTCCCGAGATTTTAGGTAGAGTCCTTTGGAGGAGTGCTATGAAGGTGTGTTGGTATGTGGCTTCTTCCTTTGTCCAAGTTTCCCTAGTTAACTACTCTTCGAATGTCATCCTCTTTGGGACTTCAGAAGGAAGTCCTTTTTGAGTCATTTCCAAAACTTACACTACCCTTAACATCTAAGTTTTTCTTATATTTGAATTCAAAGGGCAGGTGGGGGTAGGGTTTTGGGTTACGTACCGACTCCTTTGGGCAAAAAGTCGGGGAAGCGAGAGCGTAGAAAATCCTCAGTCTCCCATGTAGCTTCTTCTACTCAATGGTGACTCCACTGAACCTTATACATTCTGATCGACCTTGCTCGCGTTGATCTCTCCTTCTGATCCAATACCTTGACGGGGTACTCTTGATAGGATAAGTCTGGTTCTATCTCAATTTCTGGTTCAGGTAGCACTTCAGTGGGTAAGCGGACACATTTCCGCAGCTAAGATACATGGAACACATCATGAACAGCTGACATGTGTCGTGGGAACTTCAATTGATATGCTACTAGTCCACAAGTTTCCTTGATCTCGTAGGGTCCAATGTAGCGAGGAGCTAACTTGCCCTTGATTCCAAATCTCTGGACACCTTTAGTGGGTGACACCTTAAGATAAACATGATCTCCCACTTCAAACTGCAGGTGCTTCCTTCTCTTGTCATGATAGCTCTTTTGCCTGGCCTGGGCAGCTTCTAGGTTATTCTTAATAACTCTGACCTTTTCCTCTGCTTCAAGTACCAAGTCTGGTCCAAATATTTCCCTTTCTCCTGCTTGAGACCAATTCAGCGGGGTCCTACACCTTCTCCCATATAAGGCTTCAAAAGGTGCCATCTTCAAACTGGACTGGTAGCTGTTATTATAGGAGAATTCTGCCAATGAAAGACACTTGTCCCAATCCTTTCCATAGTGTAACACACAGGCTCTCAACATGTCTTCCAAAATCTGATTTACCCTTTCTGCCTGGCCATCTGATTGAGGATGGTATGCTGAGCTTCTTATTACATGGGTCCCAAGTGATTCCTGCAATTGCTCCCAAAATCGTGCCACGAATGGTGCTCCTCTGTCCGATACTATAGTCCTTGGTATTCCATGCAAACGAACTATCTAGTCAATGTAGATTTCTGCATACTTCTCCGTCCTGTGGGTGGTGTGTACCGGCAAGAAATGAGCTATTTTGGTCAATCTGTCCACAATGACCCAAATGGAATCATGGTGCCGGGAGGTATTGGGCAATCCCACGATAAAATGCATGCAAATGTCCTCCCTTTTCCAAGATGGTATGGGAAGGGGTTGCAAAGGGCCTGCTACCTTCAAATGACTGGCCTTGATTCTCTGGCAGGTGTCACATTCGGATATGTACTTGGCAATTTCCCTCTTCATTGTGGTCCACCAGTATAAGGATCTGAGATCATGATACATCTTGTTACTGCCGGGGTGCATGGAGAATTTTGAAAGGTGGGCTTCATCCAATATCTTCTTTCTGAGATCAGGGTCCTTGGGAACAACCAATCGATCTCCAAACCATAGGATTCCTTTGCTGTCCTGCCGGAAGCATTTGTATTTTTCTGCTTTCTGCTTGATCATTTCCTTAATGACCTGAACACCCATGTCTTCAATTTGTGCCCTGACTATTTGCTCTTGTAATGTGGGCTCCACCGAGATATAATTTAAAGCACCTGAAGAAACAACTTCTAGGTTCAGCTTGCACAACTCATCAAACAGGGTGGTGACTCTTGCATCCATGCTCATACAATTGCACTGGGCCTTTCTGCTCAAGGCATCTGCCACAACATTGGCTTTGCCAGGATGGTAATGCACCTCCAAATCATAGTCCTTGATTAGCTCTAACCATCACCTCTGCCTCATATTAAGATCCGCTTGAGTGAAAATGTATTTGAGACTCTTATGATCAGTGTAGATGTTACAGTGAGCTCCCATCAGGTAATGTCTCCATATCTTGAGAGCATGAACCACAGCTGCTAATTCCATATCACGTGTGGGGTACTTCTGCTCATGGGGTCTAAGTGCTCGGGAGGCATACGCAATTACTCTGTTGTCTTGCATTAAGACACATCCCAATCCAGTACCGGAAGCATCGCAATACACATCAAAGGGCTTGGTGTTGTCAGGTTGAGCTAGCATGGGTGCTGTTGTCAAGTGCTGCCTGAGTGTATGAAAGGCATCCTCACACTTCTGGCTCCAATCATACTTGACTCCCTTCTTCAACAGTTCAGTCATTGGCTTGGCAATTCTGGAGAAATCCGGAATGAATCGTCGATAATACCCAGCCAATCCCAGAAAACTCCGAATCTGTCTCACTGTGGTAGGAGGTTTCCAATCCATTACTTCTTGTACCTTCTCAGAATCAACTGATATCCCATCCTGAGAAATTGTGTGACCCAAGAATTTAATTTCCCTTAGCTAGAATTCACACTTAGACAACTTAGCATAAAGACGATGATCGCGCAGTCGCTGAAGCATGATGTGTAGATGCTCAGTATGCTCGTCTTCATTTTTGGAATAGACTAGAATATCGTCAATGAAAACGACCACGAATTTGTCCAGCTCTGGCATGAATACCGAGTTCATCAGGTACATGAAATAAGCCGGGGCATTGGTCAGCCCAAAAGACATCACCAAGAATTCATAGAGCCCATATCTGGTAGAAAAAGCCGTCTTGGGAATATCGCTGGCACGGATCTTGATCTGATGGTAGCCCGAGCGAAAGTCTATCTTGGAGAACACTTTGGCTCCCACCAACTGATCAAACAAAACATCAATGCGGGGCAGCGGGTATTTGTTCTTGATGGTCACCGCATTGAGAGGGCGGTAATCAACACACATTCTCAAACTCTCATCCTTTTTCTTCACAAATAAGGTCGGACATCCCCACGGTGAAGTACTGGGGCGAATGAACCCTTTGTCCAACAACTCTTGCAGTTGCTTCTTCAATTCTGCCAATTCTGCTGGAGGCATCCTATAGGGTCTCTTGGATATAGGAGCAGTCCTGGGTTGCAATTCAATCGCGAACTCGATGTCTCTATCAGGTGGCATCCCTGACAATTCGTCAGGAAAGACATCTGGGTAGTCACAGACCATAGGGATTCTTTCAACCGGTGACTCTATCAGAGTGAATGCACAAGAACAGGTACAACCCTGATCAGGCAAATATAAAGTAGTCTCGCCATAAGCAGGGCAGTGAATCTCAATGGCCCTTGCTGCAATATGCAATACTGCCTGATGCCTGGATAACCAATCAGTTCCCAATATGATGTCCACGCTATCCAATCCTAAGATGAGAAGGGTGGTTCTAATCACAAGACTACCCAATTTTATAGGCACTTGCCTGTTGATTTGATAGGTGGCAACCCTGCCTCTTGGTGTTGAAATTGTGATACCCCCATCTGTGTGGTGAAAAGGTAATTGGCACTTGGCACTAAATTTGGCACTAATAAAACTATGTGATGCACCAGAATCAAAAAGAATAATAGCAGGATAATTCAAAACTGAAAAGATACCAGTCATGACGGGTGCTCCCTCTGGAATGTCAGCCATGGTGGTGAAGTTCAATCTGCCTTGCCTCATTTGCACCTTCTGTCTCTTGCCTTGATTCTGGTTGGCATTCTGTCCCTGCCTCTGCTGGTTTCTGGGGCAATTCTTAGCATAATGCCCGGTGTTACCACAAGTGAAACACTTGTTGTCATTGGCCTAGCGGAACTGCTGCTGGTGTTGATTGTTCCTCTGAGCTGGAAACTGGGTGCGGCTGGGTGCCTGCTGCTGCTGCTGTGGTCGGATCACCCAACGTTCTTGCTGCTGCTGAGGTCCTCTGTTCTGAGTGTCAGACACGATCCTGAAGCGTTGTGGCTGAGCTGGGGGTCCTGCCACAGGGGTCTTCCTCTTCTTTTCTGCCTGATGAGCTGTGATATAGTTCTCCTGAGAAATGGCCATGTTGACTAACTCATTATAGCAGTTGGCCCTGACTATGTTGAGACGGTCACGGAGCTTAGTGCTGAGCCCCCTCCTGAACCTGTCCCTCTTCTTATCGTCCGTGTCTGCATGATACCCGGCATACTAGCACAGGTCATTAAAGGCCTGAGCATACTGTAACACTGTCCGGTTTCCCTGAGTGAGTGCTAGAAACTCGTTGAGCTTTCGATCCATAATGCCTGCTGGTATATGGTGCCCCCTGAAAGCTGCCTTGAACTCTCTCCATTCCACCTCACGGTCAGCTGGCTGCATAGCAAGAAAGTGGTCCCACCATGTCCGCGCAGGTCCGCGAAGCTGCTGGGTGGCAAACCTGACCTTAGTCACCTCTGAACAGACTCCATGGAGTAGCAGGAATTTGGATTCCACTACTCTCAGCCATACATCAGCATCAAGTGGGTCCTCTGCCCTGGTGAACAATGGTGGCTGGGTACTGAGGAACGCCTGATAAGTGGCTGTCGCGGGGTGACGCTGATGATCACCACCACCATAGTGCTGAGGTGGTGGCTGACGCTGAGCTAGCTGTCTCAATATCTCATTCTGCTGAGCCATCAGCTCCTGCAGAGTAGGAGGCGGTGGCGGTGGTGGAGGAACGCGCTCATTTTGACCACGACACGCTCTTCCTGCCATCTGAAAAATCATATATATTCTCAATATCACATTTTAGAGGTTCAAGGTTCAATCGTGGTGAAAGAGTCAAAAGGGTGAAACCAATATATATTGCATAATTATAAAAGATTCCACATGGTCTAAACTTTTCTTCTTAAATTAAGACTGACAGCAATCATCAACCATGCTTCCAAAAGAGTTTGTCATGATTACATCAGTAACTCAAAAGACTCAACTCTATCTAGCCTAGTACCACAACGGTGCAAAAGCTAAGCTAGCTTCAAGGAGTCCTACCATCACAGACTTCTAACTCTATCCTTGCGACCTAGTGAGCAAACGAGGCAACGCTCGACTCGGGGGAAGGTGGTCTCCCTGAGCCAGCAGTGTCCAAACTGGAGGCAGGCTCCTCTCCTCCCTCGATGTCGACATCCTCGTTGGCCTCCATATCCTGGATCTCCTAGTGGTGCATATCTAGATGCTGGTTAGCCTCTGCAAGCTGCTGCTGGGTGTTGATAAGCTGATCCTCGAGAACCTCGATGGTGTTCTCCCTCGTTCCCACTAGCTCCTCAAGCTCTTGGATCTCATTTGACAGTTGCTCCACTTGTAAGTCCTTTTCCACCATCTCAGTGGTCAAGTCAACCACAAGTTCCTCTCTGTTATCCAAAGTGATCTTGGTCGCCTCCAACAATGCCATCAGATGGGACATTGCCTCACCACGCATCACTTGCAGACGATACAGGGCATTCATGCACCGCACCGTCAAGTGAGCAGTCTGACCTGGGTAGATAGCCCAGATATCCTTGGCATGCTCCACTCGGTCCTTCCACATTGGGTCGTCATCCTTCTTCGCGGGGAACAATCCAATGGTGTGAGTGGACAACTCCAAGGGGTGGAATCCGTAGAAGGTGGTCAGTCCGTGAAGAGCAATCGCCTCGATAGTATCCTCAGCCCGGTATCCAAAAGACTCAGAGTCCAGTGAACGCCAGCCTGGCTGCAGGGGATGAGGCTCTAGGGTCATCCTCACCCTACAGCGGGGCACTCGGTGCTTCGCGAACAACTGCACCGCGTACTGGGGAGGCGTCGTGTAACCAGCTCCCTGAAGTATCTCCCACAAAATACGGAGGGAAACCCTCTCGTGCAAGTCCGTCAGTGTGGGACTGTGCATTCCCTTCGTCCGAGGATCCGTGAGAAGTCATCTGTGTATGGTTAAGCGTAAGTAAAAGAAAAAGAATTATAAAAAGAAAAAAGGATCACAACTCAGCCTCTCTATAACTACGACAATGGTACTGGGGTACTTAGTTGGTCATCGTTTTGTATTAAAGTTCTTACCCAATTATCCATTAGTTTAATTAAGGATGCATGCATGCTCATTCTGAACGACCTCACATCAATGTAAAGGGAATAGGGAAGAACTCCCATCCCTTATAGTAGCCTGTAGGGCTTACTCAATCAGCCACCTAGCTACCCCTCTATCATCCTAAGGCTTCACGTCCTAGGTCTATCCTGATCGTCCTACGATCTACCCAACATTTGTTTCTACCAAGTTTTACTTTGGAAAAGAATGGCATTTATAGTTTATTGATTCCTCTGTGGTGGTACGAGCTCCGATACCAGCTGTGGCGGAACTACCCGAATTATTCCAACTTAAGTGCCTAAGTCCCGCCTTAGAGGCTAGACCACACTTAAATGGGAATAACCCATCAATCCCTCGGATCTAGTCTGACGAGGCCACTGACAGGATCATGTACCACAGTCTCACTCGATGGTGAGTCACAGAGCAAATAAAATAAAGCATAAAACAATACATTAAAGAGTATTGAACATATTACATCATCATTGGAGTTTTAACAAAAGTAGTCATCATTGTTCGAAGTGCAGCGGAATAAAACTAACGGTAAATAAACAGAGAGATGGGGAAGCCTATCCCATCACTCCTCATGCTCCTCCTCAGCCGAGGCAGAGTCCCACTCGACAGTACAACCCGGTGGCAAGATGGACGGCCAAGTCACTCCAGCAACCATGTCCTCCAAAGAACCTGTAAAATTATGCCACAAGCAAGGCTGAGTATACTAATACTCAGCTAGACTTACCCGGTGTGAGGAGTCTACTCCTCTACCTCTAGACATGCAGCTGTTTGGCTGAGGGGTTTGGTTGCCAAAAGCACTAGCTGAGTTTGTAAATCAAGTTTTAGCTTTGTCAAGTTTTAGTGTGACTCTCTTAAGACTAAATGTATACCTGTCTAATCATACATGGTATCAAACATTTAGCAATCAACAACTTTTGTCACATCATCACATTTCCACTTGTTACTCAATGTAGCAGCATGGATCAAGCAGTCTCATTAGCTGCGAGAATCAGACGATTCGAATTAGTAAAGCAGCTACTCGACCTAGCATACTAGTATCCATCACAAAAGGATTCCTGAGATCATGCAACTAGGGTTTCAAACAACTCCTACACTTAAGTGCACATTCAATCCTACAATCATTTAGTGTAGTAAAATAGCATAATAAATAGGTTATGCATAGAACCGGGGCTTGCTTTCCAAAGCTGGGGCAGGCAGATCCTCTGGGGCAGGCTCTGGTGCTGGATCCGGGGCTACCTCGTGAGAAACTCCTTGCTCCGGCACGAGGACGTACTCTCCGTCAGCAAGGTTGCAATCTATCGAATGCAATGAAGAAGAATATGTATGCCATGATTATGCAGGATTTAGTAAACATTATGCTAAGTGAAAGAAAACTAAGTTAGTTTAGTAACTTAGGGTTTCTTGGTCATACGTGGCTCTTAGTGGTGTATGCTTATCAATTTAGGTTTGGGTTTTGTTAGGGATAAGCATAGTGGATTGTATTTCCCTTAGATATTTTAGTGGGCAATAACAGGGGTTTTGCTGGTTGGGTTAGGGTGACATTAATCTCCACTATTAATTTCCCTTTTTCATTTTCTATTTATGAATTTTACGGTGGGTTTGAACTACAACAGTGGTTTAACTTTTTTCCAAAAAATCTGTAAAAATTACAGTGGGTTACTAGTTGTTACTGTAATTTGTCCTATATATTTGAGGTGGTTACTGATTCAGATACTACTTGTGCAAAATTAACAAGGATAAGTTTTAAAAGGGCACTTTACACTATAGCTATGATTTAATTGTGGTTTCTGTACCAAATTTTATTTTTGTCCAGATACATAGGTGATATTAGGCCTTTGTGTTAAAAATCACAGAAAAAGGCCTAATGGATATTTAGTTGTGAATTTCTAAAGTTTTATGCCAAAAAGGTGTTTATAACTAACTTGTTATTTGAAAAATGTCAAACAACAGATTTCATATTTTTCCTATGTTTATAATAACAAAATGTTAGTTATCCCAAGGTTTGGGGTGTTTTGTCCTCGGGGTTATTTTTCTAGGGTTTTTCTAAGTTTTCCTTGTTTCCCTAAAATAAAAGGTATCTCATTTATTCTGTACTAAACAAGGCTATAATAAATTTTTCTAGTGAACTATACTGAATAAGTAAACTAACAAAAATGTGGGTGCTCCCTGGTTCTTTATTTAAAGCACCTTTAATATTTTCTCTAACTTTAAGTAAAAAGTGTTTTAACTGGCAAATCCTATCTTAATGGGGTGTACAGAAGGGTTTATTATTTTTAAACAGGTTAGGAATTGATTAAGTACCTCTCCAAAGTTTCTTAACCCTAGTCAAATAGTGTAACTATTTTTCCTTATTTCTTTTAGCTTTTGACCAGTTAATCATTTAAATCAAAACATTAAAGTTTTCTGTAACACTTAGGGGTTTTATATTTTCCTAAGTAGTTTACATTATTTAGGATCTGGCAAAATTGGTTTGACTCGATTTGGGTAAACCAAACTGAAGTTATGAATTTTTCAAATTATGTTTGGATTTAAATCAGAATATTTTAAAAGGTTTCCTAGAAAACTACTTTGCACCGAAGACCCTGGGTTCCTTTTAAATCAATCCATTCATTTCTACCCCTACGCTACTATTCCTTTGAGTCACTGACAGCGCACAAAACCCTCTAGCCTTTTCTTCTTCTTCCCCGAGGTCCCTCCCCTTATGCAAACAGTACCCGCGGAAAGGAAAAGGGCAGCGCGGCTTACCGGCGGTGAGAGAGGTCCGACGAGGGGCAGGGTTGACTTCGGGAGGTCCTGGCGGTCACAGCGAGGTACGGCTCGACGGCAGTGGTGGCCAGAATCGGCCGGTCCACGTGCGCAGGCGGGTGATCTCGTCGGCGGCGGGTGTTCCGGCTAAACCACGGCGATCTAGTTCAATTGAATGGCACGATGAGCTCCACGGGATGGCATAGAGGCTATGTGCGCAAGGAATCGAAGAATGGGGCAGAGGCTTACCCAGTCTACGTTCACCGGCAGTCGGGTGATGTCCGGCGACCGTGGACTGGCCTCTCCGGCGAGACAAAGTCTGATTCCTTGCTCGGGGAGCTTCACCGAGGCATGCACGGTCTCTTCCGAGGGTCGAGCGTGGCTAGGAAGGGCTCTGCAGACCGGTCTACGGTGGCGGGGGATCGGGTGGCCGCGGGCACGCCGTTTGCAGGGCAAACGCCGGTGGTCTCTGGCTCCGGTGAGGTCGAGCGTGCGCGGGGGAGTACGGTCGACGTCTAAGGAGGCTTTATAGGCGCGGGCGCGAGCAACGGCACCGGCTTGGCTTTGGCGCGACGTGGGGCACGCGGGAGAGCGCGCGGGCGTGCTCTGGCGAGCTCAGAGCGCATCGAACACGTGGCTCTTTGCTTCTACTCGTGTTCTTCCCTCGGCTGAGCGGCCAAAACATGCGAATCTTTCCCTAAGACTTGTGAGAGATCTCTTCCCTGCACCTAGGGCTACCTAGTTCATGTGAGTTCCAAGGGGAGATGTGGTCGGGCTAGAGAGATATGGGGGTGGGAAGTTGTCTCTGTCCTAGCTGTCCAAACCGAGACAAAACTTGTGCCAAGTCATGTCAAACGACTTTGGGTTTGGTTCAAACTTCTCCAGGGTGTTCTAGAGGTATTTTGGCACCACTTTGTCAATTGGGCCATTTGGTTTTAAGTTTGGGATCAAGGTGAACATGTTTGATCTTTGGAAAGGGGGTGGTTTTGGACTTATGAGAATTCTGATTTTTCCTTTGTGCTCACCCCTTGGGTGGATCTTTTGGGGTTTTTTTGAATACTTTTTGGGGTCACTTTCTTACTATCATTTGTGGGGTATCAAGTGTGCTACATCTTTTATAATTGGCCCAAGTCATGATCATGTGGTTTTCATACCCTTTTGTTCATGCTTACTTCTAGTGCTGCACTTGTCCAAAAGGGGTTTGAATTAGGGCTTGGGCAATTCTCCCCATTATATGTGCATAACAAGCCAAGGTATGACTTTTAAGGTGGGTTGCACTTACTTAGGATCTTGAGCTCCAACTTTGGTGTACTTTTTCCCAACTTAAGTCACATGTGATGATGGCTTACTTGTGGTCTTGAGTGAAAATCCTAAGTAACACCTGGGGTGTTACAGAGTCCGTCTTCAACAAGCCAAGAGACGACAAGCCTACTGACTCAAGCTCATGTCAAAATAAGAGAGACGGCAAAAAGAGGCGCATCAAGAAGATCATCTACTACGACAGCGATGCCTCGTCTTCTTCATCACACGACGATGATGACGACTCTTCAAAGAAGAAAACGTTTAATCAAAACTATTCATTTGATTATTCCCGTATTCCACTTAATTTAAATGATCATTTGCTATTAATTCCACTTGGGAAACCTCCACACTTTGATGGAGAAGACTACTCTTTCTGGAGTCATAAAATGCATAGTCATTTATTTTCTCTCCATCCTAGTATCTGGGAGATTGTCGAAAACGGAATGCATTTTGATAGTACTGACAATCCCGTTTTCATAAATGAGCAAATTCATAAAAATGCACAAGCTACTACTGTCTTGCTAGCTTCACTTTGCAGGGATGAATATAATAAGGTGAGTGGCTTGGACAACGCCAAGCAAATCTGGGACACCCTCAAGATATCTCATGAGGGAAACGATGCCACCATGATTACCAAAATGGAGCTGGTGGAAGGCGAGCTAGGGAGATTTCCGATGATCAGGGGAGAGGAGCCAACTCAGACCTACAACAGGCTCAAGACCCTGGTCAACAAGATCCGAAGCTACGGAAGCACAAGATGGACGGATCATGACATCGTCCGACTCATGCTAAGGTCATTTACTGTAATTGACCCCCATCTTGTCAATCTTATTCGTGAAAACCCCAGGTACACAAAGATGACGCCCGAGGAGATCCTTGGAAAGTTTGTGAGCGGGCGGATGATGGTTAAGGAGGCTCGATACGTGGACAGTGCTCTAAATGGTCCACTACCCGTCTACGAGCCACAACCCGTTGCTTTCAAAGCAACAAGCAGTAGGGAGGCGCTACCAAGCAAGGTGGCACAAGTGGAGGCTGCCGGCTGAATGAAGATGAGATGGCCCTCATCATCAAGCGTTTCAAGACCGCGCTCAAAGGACGCAAGGAATATCCCTCCAAGAACAAAACAAAGGGAAAGCGCTCCTGCTTCAAATGCGGTAAGACTGGTCATTTCATAGCACAATGCCCCGATAACGATAATGACCAGGAACAAGAAAAGTACGAGAAGAAGGAAAAGAAGAAAAACTACAAGAAGGCAAAGGGTGAGGCACATCATGGAAAGGAGTGGGATTCTGACTACTCCTCATCTGACTCCGACGATGAGGGATTGGCTGCCTCGGCCTTCGACAAATCTTCGCTCTTCCCCAACGAACGCCACGCATGCCTCATGGCTAAGGAGAAGAAGGTCCGTATTCGAGATTCCCCTAAGTACTCTTCTTCTAGTGATGAGGAATCCTCCGATGATGAAGTAGATTACTCTAGTTTATTTAAAGGTTTAGATAGAGCCAAAGAAGAGAAAATTAATGAATTAATTGATGCTTAAAATGAAAAAGATAGATTGCTAGAGAAGCAAGAAGATATTTTGTATGAAGAGCATGACAAATTTATTAGTGTTCAAAAATCTCTTGCTCTAGAAATTAAAAGAAATGAAATGCTATCATTTGAGTTGTTTGCTTGCCATGAATCTGTTTCTAGTTTAAAGAGTTTAAATGATGAATTAAATGCTAAGCTAGAGGAAGTTAATAAGTCTAGTTCATGTGTAGAGCATATTGTTATTTGTAATAGATGTAAGGATTTTGATGTTGATGCCTGTGATGAACATCTTATTGCTATTGCTAAATTGAATGATGAGGTGGCAAGTCTTAATGCTCAACTTAAGACTTGCAAAAGTGATTTTGATAAATTAAAGTTTGCTAGGGATGCCTACACTATTGGTAGACACCCCTCAATTAGGGATGGACTTGGTTTTCGAAAGGAAACCAAGAACTTAACAAGCCAAAAGGCTCCCGTTCTCAACAAGGAGAAAGGGAAGGCCCCTATGGCTAGTAGTCCACAAAGGAATCATGCTTTTATTTATGATAGGAAAATTGCTAGTTATAATAAGAGTTATGTTCATACTACTTACAATGATTCACATGCTATGTTTGCCTCTAGCTCTACTTTTGTGCATGATAGAAGTAGGCCTAGGAAAAATCATGTTGTGCATCATGTGCCTAGGAAAATGTGTAATAAACCTACTATTGTTTTTCATGCTTGCAACACTTCGTTTGAACTTTCATGTAAGAATGAAAAGGTAGTTGCTAGGATGTTGGGATCCAAATGCAAGGGAGACAAGACTTGTATTTAGGTTCCAAAAATTATTATGACTAACCTTGTAGGACCCAACAAGAGTTGGGTACCTAAAACCCAAGGTTAAATTGCCTTGCAGGTTTATGCATCCGGGGGCTCAAGCTGGATTATCGACAGCGGATGCACAAACCACATGACAGGGGAGAAGAAAATGTTCACCTCCTAAGTCAAGAACAAGGATTCCCACGATGCGATTATCTTTGGAGATGGGAACCAAGGCAAAGTTAAAGGTTTGGGAAAGATAGCCATCACAAGCGAGCACTCCATATCGAATGTTTTTCTAGTAGAGTCGCTTGGGTACAACCTTCTGTCTGTAAGTCAATTGTGTCACATGGGTTACAATTGTCTTTTTACAAACGTTGATGTTTCTGTCTTTAGAAGGAGTGATGGTTCATTAGCTTTTAAGGGTGTATTAGACGACAAACTCTACATAGTTTATTTTCGAAAGAGGAGGCCGATCTAGATGCATGCTTAATAGCTAAGACTAGTATGGGCTGGTTGTGGCATCGCCGTCTAGCACATGTTGGGATGAAGAACCTTCATAAACTTCTAAAGGGAGATCATGTGTTAGGACTAACTGATGTCTGCTTTGGGAAAGACAGATCTTGTGCAGCATGTCAGGCAGGGAAACAGGTGGGAAGCACTCATCATAGTAAGAATGTGATGACAACATCAAGACCACTGGAGCTCCTCCACATGGACCTCTTTGGACCCGTTGCCTACCTTAGCATCGGGGGAAGTAAGTATGGTCTTGTAATTGTTGATGATTTTTCCCGCTACACTTGGGTATTCTTTTTGCAGGACAAATCAAAAACCTAAGGGACCCTAAAGCGCTTTGTAAGGAGGTCTCAAAATGAGTTTGAGCTTAAGGTGAAAAAGATAAGGAGCGACAATGGGTCCGAGTTCAAGAATCTACAAGTTGAAGAATTTCTTGAGGAGGAAGGCAACAAGCACGAGTTCTCCGCTCCCTACACACCACAGCAAAACGGTGTGGTAGAGAGGGAGAACAGGATGCTTATCGACATGGCGAGAACGATGCTTGGAGAGTTCAAGACGCCCGAGCGGTTTTGGTCGGAAGCTGTAAACACAGCTTGCCACGCCATAAACTGGCTCTATCTACATCGCCTTCTCAAGAAGACTTCCTATGAACTCCTCACCGGTAACAAACCCAACGTTTCTTACTTTCGTGTATTTGGGAGCAAATGCTACATTTTGGTGAAGAAAGGTAGACATTCTAAATTTGCTCCCAAGGTAGTAGAAGGGTTTTTACTAGGGTATGAATCAAATACAAAGGCGTATAGGGTCTTCAACAAATCATCAGGATTAGTTGAAGTCTCTAGCGACGTTGTATTTGATGAGACTGATGGCTCTCCAAAAGAGCAAGTTGATCTTGATGATATAGATGAAGATGAAGTTCCAACGGCCGCAATGCGCACAATGGCGATATGTGATGTGCGACCACAGGAACTACAGGAACAAGATCAGCCTTCTTGCTCGACGCTGGTGCATCCCCCAACTCAAGATGATGGACAAGTACCTCATGGAGAGGAGCGTGATCAAGGGGAGCACGAGAAGAACAAGTTATGGAGGAAGAAGCACCACGGGTCCCTCCAACTCAAGTCCGAGCGACGATCCAAAGAAATCACCACGTCGATCAGATTCTAGGTGATATCAGCAAGGGAGTAACGACTCGCTCACATTTAGCTAATTTTTGTGAGCATTACTCGTTTGTATCTTCTATTGAGCCTTTCAGGGTAGAAGAGGCCTTACAGGATCCAGATTGGGTGTTGGCCATGCAGGAAGAGCTCAACAACTTCAAAAGAAATGAAGTTTGGAGCCTGGTGCCACGTCCAAAGCAAAACGTTGTGGGCACCAAGTGGGTGTTCCACAACAAGCAAGACGAGCACGGAGTGGTGACAAGAAACAAGGCTCGACTTGTGGCAAAAGGTTATGCCCAAGTCGCGGGTTTGGATTTCGGGGAGACTTTTGCTCCTATGGCTAGGCTAGAGTCAATTCGAATATTGTTTGCCTATGCTGCTCACCACTCTTTTAGGCTGTTCCAAATGGATGTGAAGAGCGCTTTCCTCAACGGGCCAATCAAGGAGGAGGTATACGTGGAACAACCCCCTGGCTTTGAGGATGACAGGTATCCCGACCACGTATATAAGCTCTCTAAGGCGCTCTATGGACTTAAGCAAGCCCCAAGAGCATGGTATGAATGCCTTAGAGATTTCTTAATTGCTAATGCTTTCAAGGTTGGGAAAGCTAATCCCACTCTTTTTACCAAGACTTGTGATGGTGATCTCTTTGTGTGCCAAATTTATGTCGATGACATAATATTTGGCTCTACTAACCAAAAGTCTTGTGAGGAGTTTAGCAGGGTGATGATGCAGAAATTCGAAATGTTAATGATGGGCGAGTTAACATACTTCCTTGGGTTCCAAGTGAAGCAACTCAAGGACGACACCTTCATCGCCCAAACGAAGTACACACAAGATCTTCTCAAGCGGTTTGGGATGAAAGACGCCAAGCCCTCGAAGACACCGATGGGAACCGACGGGCATGTAGGCCTCAACAAAGGAGGTAAGTCCATTGATCAAAAGGCATACCAGTCTACGATAGGGTCATTACTTTACTTATGTGCTAGTAGATCGGACATTATGCTAAGTGTATGCATGTGTTCTGGATATCAATCCGACCCCAAGGAATATCACCTTGTGGCCATTAAGTGAATTCTTAGATATTTTGTTTCTACACCTTGCTTCGGGATATGGTATCCAAAGGGGTCTACCTTTGACTTGATTGGATACTCATACTCGATTATGTCGGGTGCAAGGTTGATAGGAAGAGCACATCAGGGACGTGCCAATTTCTAGGAAGGTCCCTGGTGTCCTGGAGTTCTAAGAAACAAACATCCGTTGCCCTATCCACCGCTGAGGCCGAGTATGTTGCCACAGGACAGTGTTGCGCGCAACTACTTTGGATGAGGCAAACCCTCCAGGACTTTGGCTACAATCTGAGCAAAGTCCCACTCCTATGTGACAATGAGAGTGCAATCCGCATGGCGGATAGTCCTGTTGAACACAGCCGCACTAAGCACATAGACATCGACATCACTTCCTGAGAGACCACCAGCAAAAGGGAGATATCGAGGTGTACCATATTAACACCAAGCACTAGCTAGCCGATATCTTCACCAAGCCTTTAGATGAGTAAAGGTTCTACAGGTTGGGTAGTGAGCTAAATGTCTTAGATTCGTGTAACTTGGATTGATCTATAGCATACTTGTGTTCTATGCCCTTGATCATTTTACCTTATGAAATTCAATCAATTATTGTTTATGGTGCTCATGTTGTACAAGTGATCCCCAGACCTCACAAGTCCATATGCGAATGATGCACATACTAAGGGGGAGATGTGCTACAACTTGACCCTTTGAGACTAACCTGTTTGTTTGAGTATACTTGATGTAGTCCCAAAGGTGCATTGAAAGGGAAAAGTGAACTTGGACGATGCAAAGTCTTCCACTGCACTCCGGTATGAGTAGGGATGGCAACGGGTCGGGTGGAGCAAAAACCCGCCTGCGACCGCACTCGCGAATTGTGACCAAACCCGCCCGCGGCCGCACCCGCGGATGGAATCCCGCACCCATCGGGTTTCGGGTGGGTTTCGGGTCCCCGTCGGGTTTTCCATTACGTAGCAATATAGCATGTTCAACAGCAAAAATATAATCGGAAGTCAGAAAAAAACAGCAATACACAGGCTAGTACTGACAGTAGTCCACAAATTACAAATATATAAAGCACCCTGCGAGAATACAAGTGCACACAAATACATAAGGGCATAAGGATTAAGGCAGCCCAGTAGTCCACTGCACAAATAAACAATTAAACACAGACTAAAGACAGTAGGTGAGTCCACTAATAAAACAATTAAACACAGACTGAAGACAGATAATACATAAAAGGGTTCACATTTCACAAAGACAGTCACACAGGTTACAGGTAGTAGTCCACAAACATAGCAGTTGAGTGCTTGGCTAATTGGATTGGTCGCTTGGATGAAATAACTCAATAAGACACAACAAGCACAATAGCAGCAGCACTGCAGTAGTCCACTGTCCACACCCCACAAAACCAAAAAGTTTCTGCTTCAGGCATCATATACAGATACACCCATACTTCAAGCACAGCAGCAACAATAGTCCACAATACACTCCAGCTCTAGGTGACCTGCAACAAAGAAAATATGTTGCATAATTTAATAACCTGCTTGAAGGTCAAAAATGATTAAATGAACAAAAAACTAGGGAAAACTGACCTGAATGTAGATTGCTGACTTGTTGCTTGCTTTCCAATTTTCAGTCAGTTATCATACTATTAGGATCATCCTAACAGTAAAAAGAGTGAAAATAGATAAATCCATGTTAATATTTAACAAACAAATGTAACAATAAAAGATGCTAAAGAGTAAGTGTTTGTTCTTACCATTTCATCCTCCTCATCTTCCAAACGAGCCATTAATGCATTAATAAAGCAAGATTTATCACCTAGCATGTCAGCACGTGACCACGCTTGCATGCACATCAATCCTTCCACTGTTTTTGGAGCAAGGCTACTACGATGTGGGCTAATTACCCTTCCCCCAGTGCTAAAGACTGACTCAGATGCCACAGTTGTAACAGGAATTGCCATGATATCTCGAGCTATATTTCTCAAAGTTGGGTATTTAATCCCGACATATTGCCACCAATGAATGATGTCAAATTCTTGAGTTCTTGGCATTGTTGGTTCCTCCAAATACAAATCTAATTCAGTACGCACAAAGGTTGAACTTTCTTCAGTTTCCTCTGACAAATATTTGTCAAACATGCCAAAGACAAGATCATCTCCTTCATTGAGGACAACATTCCTATTGGTTGCACCTACTCCATCAGTTGTTGTCATGCCTTCCATAGATCCTTGGTATTCCATAACTAGATCATACAACAAGCTTCTAACTCTAGAAACCTCAATGTCTATACTTGGACTTTCTTCCCCATATATGGTGTTATAAAAAGCTTTCATGAATTTTAGTTTGTACCTAGGATCTAAAACAATAGCTATTTCCATAAGCCCATGCACATCTGTCCAGTACTTATTAAACTTATATTTCATCAAATCCGACATCTCTTCTACCTAAGGAATATCACCAGTTCTCCATTTCTCAATAGCCAAATAAATGCCACAGATCTTAGGGAAAAAATGATTCGCTGTAACATAATTAGTGCCTGACAAAAGCTCGGTTGCATCATAGAACATTTTTAATCTAGCACAAAGTTCTCTAGCAAATACCCAATCATCTAGCGTTGGCTTAAATGAAGCACATAGCTTTTCTTTACTTGCAAGACGGTAAAAAACTGTTATGTACTGTAGTGCAGTGCTAAGCATAAGATAAGTTGAATTCCATCTTGTCTTACAATCTAGAGCTATCCTCTTTTCATACTTAATGTTCATTTGGGCTGCTGTGCGTTCAAAGCGTTCATGTCTTTTTGGTGTGGCACACCAAAAACAACTCTATCACGTACCCTTTGAATACCCTCATCCACAACAAACATTCCATCTTTTAAAATTAGATTTATGATGTGTGCTGCACAACGCATATGTAACAATTTACCACCTAGCATGAGAAAGGAAATAGGCAGCTTATCTTGCATAGCACTCATTAAATTGTCATTTGTGCTGCAGTTATCAAGAGTCACCGTTGACACCTTCTTTTCAATTTTCCAATCATGTAGTACATCATGAAGAACATCACATATAACTTCACCAGTATGTGGAGCGGGTACATATCATACCTACAAATAGTTAAGAACAATAGAAAAGTTCAGTTATGTGTAAATAGTTAAGAACAAAAGAACATTTCAGTTATTATTTATTACCTCAGTAAAAAACTTTTTAGCTTCCAATCATCATCAATAAAATGTACTGTTACAGACATATAACCTTTCTTTTGATGATTTGTTGTCCACATATCCGTAGTTATAGCTATACGAGATTGGCAATGTTGAAAAACATTCAGCAAAGAATTCTTGTGTATCTCATACATATCCAATATGTCTTTTTTGATTGTGTTTCTGGACACTGCTTTGAACAAAGGTTGTAGTGCTGCACAAAATTTTCTAAAGCCAACATGGTCAACCATAGATAATGGATACTCATGTAAACATATCATTAAAGCAAGCTCTTTCCTAGCAATTTCCTGATCAAACACATATTTTTCCACTACTACTGACCCATCCGTATTTTTGCCCAACTTCAAAGTTGATTGCTTTAGTCCTTTTATAACCTGCCTAGATTGACAAGTTCTTTGATGACCACGCAGATGATTTGTACCAGCTCTACTGTCTCTGACTAGTGCCTTCTTACACCAATTACACTCAGCTTTCAATTTGCTAGCCACTGTAACTTGTTTAAATTCTAACCATACATCTGACTTGAGATTTCTTTTGACCCCAACTTGAAGATTATCATCATCATATATGACTATATTTTCATTATCTTCTTCTGTTGGAGGTTGAGCTTGTGCACTTGAGCATGGAGTAGCATTAGCAGCACTTGACGAATGGGCATTCGGTGTAGGTGTAGCAGCTGCAACAACATTTGAAGAAGCTGCAAAATTGGTCGGTGTAGCACTTGACCTATTTGAGGAGGGCCTTCGTGATCTTGAATCTTGCAGTGTTGGAGGAGGGTTTCGTGGTGCTTGTGAATCAGAACCACCGGCGTTCGCCATGAGGGACTGGTCACTGGTGTTCGCCAATCTCCAACGCGCGGCTGGGCAGCAGAAGTAGAAGCACCTGGCGAGCGGCTGAGTGGCTGACCGATGACGGGTGAGCACCTAGCGAAGTGGCGAGTGGCTGAGTGGCTGACGGGCGACCTCCAGCGACCAGCGCGCGGCTGGGCAGCAGAAGCGCGTGGCAAGGTCAGCAGAAGCTCCACTGCTCTAGCGCGCGGCGAGGTCAGCAGAAGCTCCAGCCGTCCAGTGCGCGGCGAGGTCAGCACTCAGCAGAAGCAGAAGCGCGCGGGCGCGGCTCGGCTGCTGGGATTTTGGGAACTCGGTGGCTGGTGGGACCTGGGCGCGGCTGGGCTGCTGGGATTTACAGTGGCCAGTGGGCGGCGGCTGCGAGCAAGAGAGCGGCTGCTGGGACCTGGGGCTGGGAGGGAATTAGGTTTAGGTCTCGGTGGTGTACTAGTGTTGGTCAGTTGGGCTTGGGGCAGTAGTTCGAGACTGGGGACTAGGGATACTAATGGGTTGGCGTTCATGTTCGGGTACCCGTGGGTCACCCGTGGGTGAAGTGAGAAACCCGAACCCGAAAAGGTGCGGGTCGGGTTCGGGTCACACCCGTGGGTGAAAAAACGCACCCGCGCTCGCACCCGTCGGGTCGGGTACCCGACGGGTACCCGAACCCGTGGGTTAAATTGCCATGCCTAGGTATTAGTGTACTTACTTCCAAGTTCATACTTGCAATTTCATTGCCTTTTTGCTCTTAATTGATATTTTTGGTGAGGCAATGGGGTTAAGGGGGCAAAAAATGATCCCGTTTTGGTGCTTAATGCCAAAGGGGGGGTAATTAAGGCCAAAGCAAATGGATCAGCTACCACTTGTGAATTTCAAAAATAATAGAGTTAGAATTTTTGATTTGTCCAAAATGCTCTTATTGCAAAATTTGGTCTCTTGTGGGGGAGAATTTTGATTATGGGAAAAAGGGGGAGTTTTTGACACTTGATCAATTTCACTCTTGGAATATCTCTCTTTGTGCCCAAACAAGCGTGTTTGACTTAGAGATAGGAAAATGAATTTGATTTGCAAAAACAAACCAAGTGTGGCAAAGAATGATCCAAATATGTCAAATCTTGTGCAAAAATGATTTGGTCCTCATTTGCATTGATGTTGCACTTATTTTGGTTGCTTTTTGATGTGTTGGCATAAATCACCAAAAAGGGGGAGATTGAAAGGGAAATGTGCCTTTGGGCCATTTCTATAATGTTTTGGTGATTAAATGTCCAACACATTTGATTAAGTTCTTATGTGCCAAATAAAGTGAGAAGTACAAATCAAGGCACAAGGTATGTTTCTAGAATTAGTACATTGTTTTTTGAACGCTAATGTGTTTCCCTAAGTACTAGAAACAGTGAGAAAAGAGAAGAAAAGGATTGCAAAAGAATTGGCTATGTGCAGCAAACTCCAGTTCGGCATGGCACACCGGACTGTCCGGTGGTGCCACGGACAGTGTCTGGTACGCAGGCTGGTCCTCGATGAACTCGCCGCTCTTGGGATTCGACGGCGGCGTATGGCTAAAAATCACCGGACTGTCCGATGGTGCACCGGATTGTCCGGTGAGTCGTCCGCGGCGAACTAGTTGCTCTCGGGAAAAGCATCAGGGCGACGTGGCTATATTTCACTGGACTGTTCGGTGGTGCACCGGACTGTCCGGTGAGCCAATGGTCGATCACGCGATCAACGCGTGACACATGGCTGCTCCAACGGTCGGCTGGGTACACCGGACTGTCTGGTGTGCACCGGACAGTGTCCGGTGCGCCATTTGACCCGCGGGAGCAACGGTCGACTAAGCCCGATTTGGAAGGAGATCGTGCACCGGACAAGCTACAGTGGTTGTCCGATGGCGCACCGACTGTCCGATGTGCCACTCGTCAGAAGGCAAGGAGAGCCTTCCATGTTGATCTCCAACGGCTCCTAGCTGCCTTGGGGCTATAAAGGGACCCCTAGGCGTATGGGGGAGTCATCTAAGCATTCACTAACCATTCTAAGACTCCCACACTCTGCCTACGCGCATTTAATCGATTGTGTTAGTGTTTTGAGCTTCGTTCGAGTTGTGAACACTCTGTGCTATGTTTCGAGCTCAAGTCTTGCCTTGTGTGCGTGTGTGTGCTGCGGATTTGTGTCTTGTGTGTGTTGCTCTCCCAACCTTACTCTGCGCTTTCTTTGTGATCTCTATTGTAAGGGCGAGAGACTCCAAGTTGTGGAGATTCTTTGCAAACGGGAAAATATACTAAAGGAAAAGAATGTGGTATTCAAGTTGATCATCGGATCACTTGAAAGGGGTTGAGTGCAACCCTCGTCCATTGGGATGCCACAACGTGGAAGTAGGCAAGTGTTACTTGGTCGAACCACGGGGATAAAAATCGTGTGTCTCTTGTGTTGCTTTCTCTGTGATGATTGTGTTCACAAGAACTCGCTTCAAAGCTACTTAGTCGCACTAACACTTCTATAACTAAGTTTTGTGGCTATTTAGTGTTTGATTTTATAGGATCACCTATTCACCCCCCTCTAGGTGCTCTCAAGTGACAGGTAATGACTTAACTTGATAATAAAACTGGATTTTTAAGGATCCACTATTAGTAAGCATTTTTGCAAACAGAGTCTTGGTTCTTGATTAAGCCTTACCTTGACTCCCTTAAGCCAGCATATTCTTGAGAGTCTTTTATTTTGACGGGTAAGACTTGCGAAAGTACACTTTGTACTCAGGGTTTTCGAACCCATGTTGTTGTAGGTGATGAAACAGCAGACTTCTGCTGTTTTTGCACTAGGGTGGTGCCCAAGGATGTGGTGCCCAAGGACGAACCTCAACAGTAACGTGGTTGCAGAAGGACGTGGTCCTCCCCTTTGAAAAACAATATACTGTTATGTGGGAGGGGTTTTTGCCTCCCAAGTTTGTAATAATAATACTTATGCACTCTTATACCCTGGGTTGTAATAACTCTAATACTCTTTCTGTATTTTGATGAATGTAAATTAAAGTATTATAATTCGCTTCCGCTTATTCGTTCCTCCGATGTGTTGTAATATCTGCGTGACGGGTGAAACGCTCTTGGGAAAGGAAAAGGGTATAGATACCGAACTTGTCGAGTGATTATGTACATCTACAGGGTTGCCCAAGGTCCATTGGACAAGTACAATTGTAGGTGGGCCTAATGACTTGGGAGGTTCCGTCACAGCTGGTATCGGAGCGAAGCCCATCTCTTTAGATATTATGAAGCATTTCAAAAAGAATTTTCAATACTTATCCAAGAAATTTCTTTCATTCTTATCTTGTCACTTTCTAGAAGTACTCATCTTGTAATACCACGTAATAGAGTGCAATATATAAGAGGTTGGGAATCAACGAAGGTTGATTCCGTAATTATGCATGCATCATGTTTAAAAACTATACTTATAAATTTTCCCCCTTATGGAGATATGCCGCGTACGAGGAAAACCGCGCGCAAGTCCACTGGACCTATTGGCGTGCCTCGTCATCAGTTGGCAACGATCCAATCAGAGACTTAGAAGCCCAAGTGGAACAGCTTCGGATGGAGTTATGTCACCAAAACAGGGTGTGGGCAGAAGATTGTCAGTGTATAAATGAGTTGGCAGCAGATGTCAGACGCCTGCAAGACGAGCTTGCTGAACGAGATCTTGCGGTCGATTGGGCCGTCAACTCACGTTCGGTTGCTTGGGATCGGGAAGCTAAAGCTCGTGCCCACGTGACCGAGCTTAGTGCGGCCCTTGACAACTTGCAGGTATACTGAAATACTCTACATGAGGAAGTGTATGTACTGTATTCGCGACTGCACCCGGACGTACCTGCCGACCCTGTTCCAATGGGAGTCGATCCATCAAGGACAACAGGTGAAGGAACTGATGAATGAAGTCATGTTGTACACTTGAGTCTGTATCATTACGTTTTGGTATTGTAAAATGATGGTGTGTATCGGCATGTTATATTTTTCCTAAATGTTTCTTTGCCTCAGATGCCATCAAGGACTCATGCACATGATGGTGCGGGTATTTCCCGTGGTCAGGAAGATACTACTAATCCACCACCTATACCACCAACACTGGTCGAGGCTATCGCTGCCTTTGTTAATGCGACTGCCGATAATACCCGCTTCCTACGTGAAATGGCGGGTAACCAATTCCAGCAGCAAGGCGGAAGGGCTCCTCCCCAGGGACCGCATGAAACCTCATACCTGGACTTCTCTGAAACGAGTCCCCCACTCTTTGTTGAAGCTCAAGATCCTCTTGAAGCTGATGAGTGGATTAGGGTAATGGAGCAGAAGTTCAGATTAATCCGCTGCATCGAAACACAAAAGCCATTGTTCGCCGCCCAACAACTAAGAGGTCCTACCAGTACCTGGTGGGGAAATTTTGTGGCGATTCAATAAGCCAGACATCAGGTCACTTGGGATGAATTTAAATTGGCATTCTGTGAGCACTATATTCCAGAAGGAGTGCTTCACATGAAACAAGAGGAATTCATTCGACTAAAACAAGGAGGGGAGACTGTGATGCAGTATCTCAACAAGTTTAATCATTTATCCCAATATGCAATTGACCAAGTAAACACTGACCTGAAAAAGAAGAACTGCTTCATGAGAGAACTCAACGACCGGCTCCAAAGGAAAATGGCTACCTGCCTAGATCTTACGTACAACAGAGCTGTCAGCACGGCGCTGGCAGTAGAAGCCAAGAATACAGGCCAAGGAAAATCCAAGTGATTTGGAGGTGATAGGTCCAGTTAGGGACCTAAGAAGCGAACAAGGTTGGTAATCCGACCATTTAATCAGAATCGTTCTTTGCCTCATCCACCCTCCTATCTGTTCAAACAGCCTATTTTCAATCGTCCTGCCACTGCCCCCACTTCTACAAATCAGCTGAGTGCCCCTGGTGCTCGTTTCCCCGCCCTCCCTAGTTCCTCAACAGGCTGCTTCAAATGTGGGAAGTCTGGTCATTTTATCAAAGACTGCCCATATCCGAGGCAGAATAAGTCCAAAATTAGCAGAACTCGGGGAGCTCAAATCAAGGCAAAGGGAACGTGGCAAATAATTCAACATGGCAAAAATGTGAAGAAGACTGGGCGAATTTATTATACGCAAGTGGCCACTACACCGGAAGGAGAGCCGGTAATGATGGGTATGTTCCTTGTGGACAATCACCCAGTAGTCATTCTCTTTGATTCTGGTGCTTCGCATACATTCATAAGCAAGAAATTTGTGGAAAACATTGCATTCATTGCACTGAATCAAGGGAAGGGTTTATCATCCATTCGCCTGAGGGACAAATATTTACTAAGGAAATAGCCTTCCATGTGCCAGTAACATTGGCTGAATGGGATTTTCCCACCAACATGATTGTCTTAAAAGGCTAAGATATAGATGTGATACTAGGCATGAATTGGTTGGCCCAGCATAAAGCTATCCTCAATACGGACTTAAGAACTATCAAGTTGAGCCATGACCATGAAGAAGTTCTCTTGTCCATCCCTATAGCTGTCCCCGCCAAACCATTTGGATGGGTCTATGAAGCTATTATACAAGAAATCCAGGATATTCTGGTAGTATGTGAATTTCCAGATGTATTTCCTGAAGATTTGCCTGGATTACCTCCAGAAAGGGATGTAGAGTTTGTGATCGAACTGAAGCCCAGTACAGCTCCTATTTCTAGAAGATCGTACCGGATGCCACCAAATGAATTGGCGGAGCTCATGACCCAATTACAAGACTTGCTTGAAAAGGGATTCATTTGGCCCAATTCATCACCTTGGGGATGTCCCGCAATCTTTGTCAAGATGAAGGATCAAACACTTCGAATGTCTGTGGATTACAGACCCCTTAATGAGGTCACTATCAAGAATAAGTACCCTCTTCCCTGGATCGATATTCTATTCGATCAACTTACCGGAGCTCGGGTATTTTCCAAGATTGACCTCAGGTCAGGCTACCATCAGATCCGTATTCAATCCGAGGATATACCCAAGACCGCATTTACTATGCGGTATGGATTATTCAAATATTTGGTTATGTCCTTCGGATTGTCAAATGCTCCTGCCCATTTCACATATCTAATGAACTCGGTGTTTATGCCCGAGCTGGATAAATTTGTGGTGGTCTTCATTGATGATATCTTGATTTATTCCAAGACTGAAGAGGAGCATGCTAAACATTTACGGGTCGTATTAACGTGCTTAAGGGAACATCAATTATATGCTAAATTCAGCAAGTGCGCGTTTTGGCTAGAGGAAATCCAATTTTTGGGACATGTATTTTCTGCAAATGGGATTGCGGTTGATCCCAGCAAGGTCAAGGACATTTTAGAATGGAAACCACCAACCACTGTACATCAAGTTCGAAGCTTCCTTGGCCTGGCTGGCTATTAACGCAGATTTATCCCGGATTTCTCCAAGATTGTGAAGCCAATCACAAGCCTATTGAAGAATGATACCAAATTTAACTGGTCCTCCAAATGCAATGAAGCCTTCGAGTAGCTGAATGTATTTTTGACCACTGCTCCGGTATTAGCTCAACCGGATATTGAGAAGCCTTTTAATGTATACTGTGACGCATCAGGCAGTGGTCTCGGATGTGTATTAATGCAAGAGGGCCGGGTTATAGCATATGCTTCAAGACAGTTGCGTCGGCATGAGGAACATTATCCAACTCATGACTTAGAATTAGCTGTTGTGGTTCATGCCCTTAAAATATGGCGTCATTATATGCTGGGAAATATCTGCCATATATATACAGATCATAAAAGTTTGAAGTATATTTTTACCCAGTCAGAATTAAACATGAGGCAAAGGAGATGGCTTGAGCTGATTAAGGATTATGAATTAGAGATTCACTATCACCTAGGCAAGGCCAACGTGGTGGCAGATGCACTAAGTCGCAAGGCTTCCTGCCATTGTCTTACAGTAAAGACTTCTGACGTCACATTATGCCAAGAAATGGAGAAGTTAAACCTGGGAATGATTCAACATGGAACCTTGAACCAATTGAAGCTCGAGTCAATTCTTCTGCAAAGGATTATTGATGCCCAAAGAAGTGATAAGGGTATGAAACATATTCATGAGAAAATAAAAGCCAGTAAAGCAAATTGTTTCAAAAAGGATGTTCAAGGCATAGTATGGTTTAATAACCGCATAGTTGTGCCCAAGAATGATGAAGTCCGCCAGCAAATTTTAGATGAAGCTCATCTTAGTCGATATTCCATTCATCCCGGAAGCACTAAGATGTATCAAGATTTAAAGCAACATTATTGGTGGACAAAAATGAAGATCGAAATTGCACGCTATGTGGCGAGATGTGACACATGTAGACGTGTCAAAGCCATACTCATGAAGACTGCTGGTCCATTGCAATCTTTGCCCATCCCAACATGGAAATGGGAGGACATTAGCATGGACTTCATTGTGGGATTACCTAGGACAGCAAAAGGGTTTGATTCTATCTGGGTTATAGTTGATCGACTTACAAAAATAGCCCATTTTCTACCGGTCAAGACATCGTATCCGGTCCTCACCTATGCCCAGGTGTATATTGCCTGTATTCTCAGTTTGCACGGAATTCCAAAGACTATAGTGTTGGACCGCGGACCGCAATTTGTATCCATGTTTTGGGAAGAACTACATAGGTCCCTGGGTACTAAGTTGCTCCACATTTCAACCTATCATCCCCAAACAAGTGGACAGACTAAGAGAGTGAACCAAATACTTGAAGACATGTTGCGGTCATGCGTTCTGGAGTTCCCACAAAAATGGGATGAATGCTTACCATTGGCAGGGTTTTCATATAACAACAACTATCAAGAGAGCATCAAGATGGCGCCCTTTGAAGCTTTGTATGGACGACGGTGTCGTACTCCCTTGAATTGGTCTGAATCAGGAGAAAGGTGGTTTTTCAGGCCTGATATGGTAAAAGAGATGGAAGAAAAGGTTCAACGGATCATACATAATTTAAAAGAGGCATAAGCTCGACAAAAGAGTTATGCAGACAAACGATGCCAACCCTTGTACTTTCAAGTTGAAGATTATGTATACTTGAAAGTATCACCAATGAAGGGTGTGACCCGTTTCGGTGTAAAAGGAAAGCTTGCACCCTAGTACATTGGTCTGTTTCCTATTGTTGAAAGATGTGGACCAGTGGCATACCGACTCCAACTACCCGAAACATTGTCTGCGGTGCACAATGTGTTCCATGTATCCCAATTGAAGAAATGACTTCGGGTTCTAGATCGAACCATTGATGTGATGGATGTTACTTTGGAACCAGACTTGACATATTCAGAACATCCTATTCAAGTCCTGGATCAAAAGGACAGGGTCACCCGAAGAAAAGTTCTCAAATTCTATAAGATAAAATGGAACCAACATACGGAAGATGAAGCTACATGGGAAACCCAAGACTTCTTAGAAAAGAATTTCCCTGACTTTTTAGCTTCATGTAATTTGTGAGATATGTACAGTTGTTTGTAAGAATGGAATAGACCCATACCACCCCCTGCCTTGTACATGAAATAAGGAAATAAAAATATGACGTGTTTCCTTTTCCACTACTTGCCCTAGGACTTTAAATCTCGGGATGAGATTCTTTTATGGGAGGAAGGATGTAACACCCTGGTGTTACTGTCACTAAAACTTGAGCATCACATCATGAGCATTGGCATATCATGTGTTTGTTACACCTAGAATGCATTCACTAGGTAAAAATTTCAAATAAGTTGTACTGATATGACTTGATGTGTGGTTAACCCTAAGGTAAAGTGCTTAACCTCATATCAGGGCTTATGGATATAAGTGAAGCCCAAATATGTGAAAAACTCAAAAGACATGAGACATGATCCTAAGATATCATCATGGAAGGACTTTAGTGACACCATAACCCTAAAGTGCTAAAAACCCTGAAAGGACCCCTGAAAAACCCTAAACTAGAACCCTAGGGGGCCAAGTGTAAAATTGGTGCACTTTTGGACCAAAGTGCAAATACCAAAGTATTACAACACCAAAAATCATGTGTTTCTCACATTTGAGGATTTGCAAGTCAAAATGTGGGATTTGGGCTTATTTGCAAAAGGCACCACTTAAGCCATATAAGCCTAAGTCTGAAATTCAATGAGCTTGAGGCATTTTTCGAGCCTTGTATCTCTTAATCCATAAGGAATTTGCCTAGGGTTAATACATCAAATTTGTAGAGCTACTAAAGGAGTATAACTTTGTTTAAGACATCAGGCATAAGTGTTGTACAAAAGTTGGAGTTAAATGGACTCAAAGTCTGGCTGTCAGTCAGCTCAGAGTCTGAACTTTTACTAACAGTGACATGGGGTGAACTTTGGGAGCTCTTTTGAAGATAATCCAGTGAGTGTTTGAGCATGGTTGCTATAGCAAGATTGTAACTGGATTGTAGGGCTACAACTTTGATACAGAGAGGTGGCCATGTCACTACATGAAATTTGAAGCAAATTGCGATGCAAAACGCTCTATCAAAACAACTGAAGCTGCCCCTGATGGTACAGTAACGAAAAGATCTCAGGGTTCAGTCCCCCTCGCCGCCGGTGACCCACGCGCTCAAATACGTGCCTGTCGCCGTGATTCGTGCTTAGCACACAGTGGATATCCACGAGGAGGTAAAAAGATCTCGCGGGCGAGCGGATTTGGTCGTGGCAAAAGCTTATCACCGCGCTTATAGCCGTGCGACGTGGCCGGACCGCCGGTGTTGCCGTGGAAACTCCGGTGACCTCGGTTATGCCACGCCGTGGCTCGCTACTGTGCGGTAGTAACCGTGGTACACTTAGAATTACAATCCTTGAGCCGTTGCACCGGTGAACGCCACGATTATGCCACGAGTACTCTCCCCTCTCTCTGGCCGCCACCGCGCCATGCTAAATTCAGGCGCCACCGCCCTCGAGCCCTATAAATTGAGCGTGCCATCGGCTTCTCTAGGTAGTCACGCACCCAATACACCAGCCCGTGCCTCGGATCGTCCACCAGAACGCCCCAATTTGAGATTTCCACCAAATCGGCCAAGAACACCGCGTGTGTGAGCTCGCCGCGGTCAGCCCTTCACAGGTCCGATCACGCCCTCCTCGCTCTTGTTTTAGCATCCCTGTGTGCGTTTGACGATTCTCGACGTGGCCAATTGAGCTAGAACACGAAGGATCACCGGGAACGCTTTGGGTTGTTCGTTGATCGCACTGTCACCGTGGGTAGAGAGATTAGGAGCTAGAACCATGAAATTGGTTGAGGGGTAATGGTTATTAGGGGTCGAATTAGGTGTCAACCGCTCTAGAGCACCCGGTCATTGTGCATCTTGGCCGGTACAGGCTCGCCGAAGCCGCTGCTCCGCCGTCCTTAGTCGGGGACTTCAGTTCGCGAAGAATTAGAAAGTGAAGGGCCTCTACGCAAAGAGTCAGTGACACATAGGAACAGTGCGCGGGACTATTAACGGGTTTTTCAAACAACCAGGGACCCCTATGCAAAGTAGACACCACGGGCGCGCACGCGAGCGTGCTTTCGCCTGTCTTGGGCCGACTCGGATTAGATTAAGCCCATCACTGTTGATGCTTTTCCTTTTTCTTTTTCTGCCAGACTTAGGAAATCCATAGAAAATTACAGAAAAAGGGTAAAAATATGAAACTAGTTTTGTTGGACTCCTAGATTTCTCTAGTATTTAGTAAAAATAGTTCTAGGATTTTTAGTCCAAACAAGGAATTAATCAGTATTTAAAAGAGCTTAAACCTATACCTCTTAAATTTTAGGATTTATTTAATGACTCCAAAAATCACCAAACTTTTTGGATAAGCTTAATATGGTATTTAGATCCTATGTGTGAAATTTGACTTGCTTTGGACATTGTTTGATTCTTAAACCCAAAACCCTAGTTCCTTAGGGTAAAAATGCCTAACCCTACTAAAGTACTGACTTAGAAAAACCATAGTTTCCCTAGTAAACCGTGAAGGAAAGTTGTATTCAAGTTACAACTTAATGTAGCTTCTCTATTATTGCATTTTCATAAGCATTACATGAGCATTCATGGTTATATATGATTATGTATAGAGAACGAAGAAGTGATAACTGTTGAAGAGGAAGAGACTACTCCATCGACAGAAAATCCACCTGCCGCGAACTGTTTCTATTTTGATATTTTTGGAAACGAGCTCAACTCTCCTACAACACAAGGCAAGCCCTGGTGCATTTGCCACCTCCTTGCTATTTTAAACTCTTTATCACTTGAATAATGCATTAGGTGATAGGAGTTGGGTGTTAAACCAATTGATGTATTTCCTCCCTTGGAACTGTTTACCATTCCTTGATTACCTGTTTGTCTTAAAAGGATTTTCTTATGCTTAGTCCTGCTTTAGAAAAACAAATGTTTTGTTTTAAAACAAAAAGTGATGCTTCACAATGGATGGGATGTTTCAAAAATAAAACTTGATGGTGGATCCATCATGGCCATGATGGGTTTAACATCGGAAAAGATGTACCTCTGCCAGGTACCAAACTCTGGGTTTTAAATGATAAAGCTGAGACCGGGCGGGTGACTTGCACGAGAAGATTCTCGGTGTAGTGTCTCCGTCTGAGTCGATTAAGGACCATTTCGATGTAGGCCTGATGATCGAGGACCTTTCAACCGGTCACATGCCTCATCATGGGTAAGCTTTGCCTCGGGCAGACTAATACTAGAAAGGCCAACACGCAATGGGAGTGGAGAGATGGCGAGAGTAGCGTGTACCCTCCGTGGCAAGAGGCTAGACGTTGGTGTATCTGTGCTCTCGGTTGGCGTGAACCCGGTCTAGTCTTAAGAACCCCGGTGGCTGTGGTGGAACCACACGAATTATTCTAGCTTAAGTGCCCAAGTCGCACCCTTAAAGGCAGCAACACACTTCAACCGGAATAACTCATCAGTTCCTCGGATCTAGTCCGATAAAGCCAATTAATCAGGATCGAATACCACTAGCTCACTCAAAGGTAAGGCACAGAGAAATACAATAAAGCATAATACCACAAATTTAAGAAACATCATTAGTGATTACATTATCGGAGTTTCAGAAATAATAACAATAAGTTTTAATGTAGCAGAAATAACTAACGGAGAAAACCGAGTAACATGGCGAAGTCTCACTACAGCAATCCAAAGCATCCCCGTCGGCTAACTTAATTCTCGTCGGCCTGTGCGCGGGCCGACGGGAATTAATTAATGCCCGTCGGCTAGAAGAAGGCCGACAGGGATTAATTAATTCCCGTCGGCCAGTCAACGTAGCCGATGGGGATTAAGTAACTCCCGTCGGCCCAAACCCTAGCCGACGGGGATTAAGTAACTCCCGTCGGCCGCGCCTCCAGGCCGACGGGAGTTATTCGAAATAACCGACGCCGGGGGCCCCTTTCTTCTATCTTCCTGTTTCTTCTACCTTTCTCTACCGAAGCCGCGCCGCCCACGTCGCTGTGCCACCCGTGCCCCGCCCCACGCCGCCGGTCCCACGCTGCCGATAGCCGCCGCCCCGCGCCCGACCCGCGCCTGTCCTGTGCACCGCGCGCCCGTGCCGCGCGCACGGCCGCCGCCCCCACCTGTGCGCCCGCCGAGGCCCACCGCCGACCAACCCGACCACGACCGCCGCCGTCTGCTCACGGCCGCGCGCCCGCCCACCGCTGTCGCCCGCTGCCATCCACGGTAGCCGCGGCCTCCCCACATCGACGTCGTCCATCACTGTCGTCCACCGTCGTCGTCCACCACCGCCGTCCGCGCAAAGCGAGGTATATTATATATATTGTAATGTTTTATTTTCGTCGATTTTTTGTGGCCGACGGGAGTTAACTGTTATGTGATTAGAGTTTGTTTAAATTTGTTAATTAACAGTGTTAGTAGTCTTCATATGACTTTATACATGAATGTCTCACACACGCACTTCTTACTCGTACACACAGCCGCAATAATGGGTGATAGACATGATTGGATGTATGAAGGTTTCAAGAAGGGTGGGTGTCACACAAGTGAATGGTTTGCCAAGACACTGATGTTTCTGGACCATGCAGCTGCTTTGTCACAAATAGATAATATTAGGTGTCCATGCAATAAATGTAGAAATATGACGAGCCACACCAAGAGGCAGGTCACACTACACCTGTGCTCGCATGGTTTTATGCCAGGCTATAAGGTCTGGTATCTCCACGGGGAGTCACGCCTTGAATGAGCAGCAAAAGTAGAAGTTGAACACGGTGAAGATGATGTTGATAGGATGGATCAGATGCTTGAGGATCTATAGCCTGAACTGGCACCAGATCATCATGATTCACCTACACCGGAGGTTCAGAAGTTCTTCGACCTACTCAAAGCGTCAGAAGAGCCTCTTCACGGGCACACTGACGTGACCGTCCTCGAATTCGTGACCCGGCTGATGTCAATCAAGTCTAAGTTTGCATTCTCAATTAATTGTTACAAGGATCTTGTGGATTTGATTAGCGAGGTTCTTCCTACGGGTCACAAGATTCCATAAGGCATGTACCAGTCCAAGAAATTGCTTGAAGGTCTTGGTATGGAGTATGAGAAGATTGATGTTTGCCAGGACAACTGTATGCTTTTTTGGAAGGAACATGGCAGAGAACAGAAATGCTTAAAATGTGGGAAGTCGAGGTACGTGGAGCTTGTAAATGAAGATGGGGAGAAGGTGTTGACAAAGGTTGCACATAAACAGCTTTGGTACATGCCTCTCACTCCTAGAGTGAAACGTTTGTTTCTCTCGAGGAAGACCGCTATGCACATGATGTGGCATAAAGATTGTACGAACAGACAAGATGAGGTGTTTCAAGAAGAAGAGTTGCCAACTAGTTTTCATATTGACCCTGCACCAGCATTAGATTCACTAGTTGCAGACGTTAACAACTTAACTTTTCCCGAGAGACGGAGAAGACAACATGTTAGGAGAAAAGTTACATGGCGACCTCTGCATAGAAGAGAACAAATAGATCCCGATTTTGATGATATTTAACAAGTAAAGTTGTTTTGTTATTTCATTTGTTTCTATTTTTTAAGGATTATGTTATTTTTGATGCACTAATGAATAATTTCTTATTTTTGATGCAGGATGCTGCCAAAATCAAAGAAGTCAGTGAAGGGGTTGTTCAAGGGCCTAGGCCTTTTTCATGGCAGTTCTTCAAGCAGCAGCAGACGTCGAGAGCTGTCGAGCGCGGTACATGGAGATGAGGTAACATATCTTGTACAAATAAATTTGTTTACATATTTACAAATAAATCTTAAGTTGTATGTACCAGGATGAGCAGCACACTGAGGAGCAGCACAATGAGGAGGAGGAGCACAATGAGGCTGAGCAGCACAATGATGAGGTGGAGCACAATGAGGAGGTGGAGCACGTGACATGGGACCAGGCCGCACAATATCACTAGCCATGGGACCAGTGGGACCACCAGAGAGAGCAGCAACAGGCGTGGGACCAGTGGGCCCAATAGGGCGAACCGGCTGACAACCCGATGGATGATGGCTCGGGAGGCTCTTCAGCGACACACACACGTCGCTTAAGAAAAAGCCACTCAGTAAAGCCTCATCACGCGATAGAGCGAGAGGCTGATAGGACTTTAATCATGCCACATGGAGATCGGTGAGTGTAATATATTAACTTATCTCATATAACTATTATGTGTATTGTTAATGTTTTTGTGTAATGCAGGAATTGGGAGGACCAGTCCTTTGACGGCAAGGGACACTACACTCAGGTTAACCTTATGTTGGGTTCTCTTTGTCGCCTTCACTACCCTGTTATAGTGAAGGTGTCAAACGGTGATACCAAGGATGAGGTGCTCGTCAGTACCTGGGACGAGTACATGTTTAAAAAGGAACGAAACCACACCGACAGACAGGGACTTGTGCGTAATGACTTTTGGGTATGAATTCTTTATTATTTTTGTTATGTTTCTTAATATTGTAAATCTATGACTTATACCATTGTATTTGCAAAGAAGCTGGTGAAGGATGCCATATACTATGCGAGAATTCAGGCTACAAACCTGTATTTTCAAAATCATCCGGAAGAAGCAGGCCCCTTACATAATCCGAACTATAAATTATTCTATTTCAATACAACATCTTCAATATTAACACATATGTTTAATAGTTAATGCAGCAACAGGGCATGGCAACAAATTTTCCACCGCCACCACAATGGAGCCAGTTTGCAAACACACCAGCTCCGCCACCACAGTTCAACACCCCTCCGACACATATACCTGCACCTGGAGATAGGGTACGTTTGATAACTGTCGATTAATTTATACACTTGTATACTTTTTGATATTTGCATTTAACGTGTTGATATTTGCTAACTTGCATAGGTTATGTCCGAAGCGGGTGGTAGTGGGTCTGATCCCGCAGCAGGGACTGGATTTGTTGACTCCCTCTTCGCGTTCCCTCCTCCAGGTGGTGGTGGCGGCAGCGGTCAAAGCTCTAACCACCCAAGTGGTGGTTATCTCTAAACACTTGAACTCGTGCTCGTTATGTTTTTAACTCGTGGACATTATGTTTGAGTAAACACTTGATCTTAACTCGTATCTGAAATGTTTGTGATGTGTGAATCATATCAAGTTTGTGATGTGTATGTTCATGTGATATGTTTTGTCATATGATTGTGATGTGTATGTTCTGTGTATGTTATGTGTGCAATTATGGAGAAATATCTAATTTGGTGTTGCTGTTGCAGAATTATAGGTTAACTCCCGTTGGCCAAGTTAATTCCCATCGGTTTGACCATAGCCGACGGGAATTAACTATTAACTCCCGTCGGCCCAGTTAATCCCCGTCGGCAGACCTGGCCGACGGGAGTTAATAGTTAATCCCCGTCGGCTGACCTGGCCGACGGGGATTAATTAATAACTCCCGTCGGTTATGCTGGCCGACGGAAATTAGCTGTAATTCCCGTCGACTAGTTAGTGGCCGACGGGGATTAATTATTCCCGTCAGCGGCCAACGGGAATAACCTTATCCCCGACACCTGACGCCTGTCGGCTGACAACCGACGGGAATAAGCTCTAAACTGACGGGAATTACTTATTTCTGTCGGTTTAATGCTTATTCCCGTCGGTTCCTGGCCGACGGGAATTAAGTGTTTTCCTGTAGTGTCTAGCCACGCTACTCCTCCTGGTTCTCTCCTACGGAAGCAGTTACCCTCTCGACCATCTATCCCGGTGGCAGGGATGAAGGCCAAGTCACACCATCAACCAAATCAAGGAGGTACCTGCAAAAATTATGCCACAAGTTATATTGTTGAGGTGCCCGATCTTTCGGCGAGTAGAGATAATTCCGATTTGGCGGAAGATGACCCTTGCGATCCTACTACGACGAGCAAGCCCGAGGCACCAATGCAATCGCTGAACCAACTCCCTGTGGTTACCGACCTTGCTGATGCGAGATCGGGCTGATCACGAAGATCGTTTCCTGTGCGCAATCGAAGAACGAACAAGAAAAAGATGCGAGCAACCTAATCTATTACTCGAGGGTGGAGTTCTGAATACACGAAGATAGCGCTGATTTGCGCGTGTTCGAGAGTAGCTAAAGCTAACGTAAAACAAAACTCGAAGAACAAAGGAGGCGCAGCTCCAGGATAAATAGAGAGGGGGCACAGCCCCTAGGGGCGGCCAACCCTAGGTCGTCCACTATGGGCCGCAGTTGGGCTGGTCATCTATTCTTCTGGGCCCTCATTCTTCAGTAGCATGACGAAGTTAAGATCTCTAGCACGGGCCCAAGTGATTGGCCCAACTAATGAAGGAAGTGGCGCTTGATGTGGAGGTGATGCTGGTGTAGTCGTACTCATAGTGATGTCCTCATCATCCTCCCCTTCTTGAAGTGAAGTCGTCCTCGACGGCAACTCCTCATCCTCGGCCATATATGGTTTCCAATCTGCAACATTAAAACTAGTGGAAACACAAATTCCGCAGGCAGGTCAAGGATATAAGCATTATCATTAATCTTTGTTAGCACCTTAAAAGGACCAGCAGCACGAGGCATTAATTTAGAATGGCACAAAGTAGGAAACCGATCCTTTCTCAAGTGCAACCAAACCATATCACCTGGCTCAAAAGTAACAAGTTTTTTTCCTTTACTACCAGCAACCTGATTTTTTGCATTAGTAGCAGCAATATTTTGTTTCGTTTGTTCATGTATGGTAATCATTTGTTCAACATGTGCAGCAGCATCTACATGTGGGGCGTTCGCAGCATTAAGTGAAATCAAATCAATAGGTGCCCTAGGGATGTAACCATAAACAATCTGGAAAGGGCACATCTTTGTAGAAGAATGTGTGGCATGATTGTAAGCAAATTCAACATGAGGCAAGCAATCCTCCCAATGTCTCAAATTCTTGACTAAAACAGCCCTAAGCATGGTAGATAAAGTTCTATTTACTACCTCAGTTTGTCCATCAGTCTGAGGGTGACAAGTAGTGCTAAACAGCAATTTAGTTCCCAATTTATTCCAAAGAGATCTCCAAAAATGGCTTAGAAACTTAGCATCATGATCAGAGACTATTGTTTTTGGAATATCATGTAAACAAATAATTTCTCTAAAGAACAATTCAGCAACAATGCTAGCATCATCAGTTTTATGACAAGGTATAAAGTGAGCCATTTTAGAGAATCTATCAACAACCACAAAAATACTATCCCTCCCCTTCTTAGTTCTAGGCAAGCCCAAAACAAAGTCCATAGAAATATCAAGCCAAGGAGAAGAAGGGACAGGCAAAGGCATATACAAACCATGGTTGCCCAAACGTGACTTAGCTTTCTAGCAAGTAGTGCAACTTGCAACAAGACGCTCAACATCACGGCGCATCCGAGACCAAAAGAAGTGTGCGGCCAGCACCTCATGTGTCTTGTAAACACCAAAGTGCCCCATGAGACCGCCTCCATGAGCTTCCTGCAGCAACAAAAGACGAACCGAGCTTGCTAGAATACACAGCTTGTTAGCGCGGAACAAAAATCCATCCTGTATGTGAAATTTTCCCCATGGTTTGCCATCCTTACAATGTACATAGAAATCTTTAAAATCAGCATCATCCACATAATGATCTTTCACAGTTTGCAAGCCAAAGATTCTAAATTCTAACTGTGAAAGCATGGTATATCTACGGGACAATGCATCAGCAATGACGTTTTCCTTCCCATTCTTGTGTTTAATGATGTAAGAAAAGGACTCGATGAATTCTACCCAACTAGCATGATGACGGTTCAGATTTGTTTGGGTATGAATATGTTTTAAAGCCTCATGATCATAATGAATTATAAACTCACGAGGCCAAAGGTAGTGCAGCCATGTTTGCAAAGTGCGAACTAAAGCATAAAGTTCCTTATCATAAGTAGAATATCTCAAGCTAGCACTGCTTAATTTTTCACTGAAATAAGCAACCGGTTTTCCTTCTTGTAACAAAATAGCACCTAACCCAATACCACTAGCATCACATTCAAGTTCAAACACTTTCTGAAAGTCGGGCAATTGTAAGAGTGGAGCATGGGTTAACTTATCTTTCAAAGTATTGAACGCCTCTTCTTGTGGGGGTCCCAAGCAAAAAGACACACCTTTCTTTGTGAGTTCGTGCAAAGGTGCAGCGATGGAGCTAAAATCACACACAAAACGGCGGTAAAATCTTGCAAGTCCAAGAAAACTCCGAATTTGGGTGACCGTCGTTGGTGTAGGCCAGTCCTGAATGGCTTCAACCTTGCTGCTATCCACCTCAATGCCCTGCGGAGTAACCACATAACCAAGAAACAAGACACGTTGCGTGCAGAACGTGCACTTTTCCATGTTACCAAACAAGCGAGCAGCATGCAAAGCATCAAAAACAGCACGCAAATGTTCTAAATGCTCCTCTATAGACTTGCTGTAAATAAGGATATCATCGAAATAAACAACAACAAACAAACCTATGAAGGCCCGTAGAACTTCGTTCATTAAACGCATAAAGGTGCTAGGAGCATTAGTCAATCCAAATGGCATCACCAACCATTCATATAAACCAAATTTCGTTTTAAAAGCCGTTTTCCATTCATCACCGAGTTTCATTCTAATCTGATGGTAACCGCTACGCAAATCAACCTTAGAGAAAATAACGGCACCACTAAGCTCATCTAACATATCATCAAGGCGTGGAATAGGATATCGATAACGAACTGTGATGTTATTAATAGCACGACAATCTATGCACATACTCCATGACCCATCTTTCTTTGGAACGAGTAAAACAGGAACCGAGCAAGGGCTAAGAGACTCACGAATGTAACCTTTATCAAGCAGAGTCTGCACCTGGCGCTGGATCTCCTTCGTCTCATCTGGATTTGTACGGTTTGGGGCGCGGTTCGGAAGAGAAGCGTCGGGGATGAGATCGATCTGATTCCCAATGCCACGGAGCGGAGGAAGACCCGGTGGTAAGTCCATAGGAAAAACATCAGCATACTCCTGCAAAAGGTTAACAATAGCAGGGGGTATATCCAAAGACGGTGCATCATCAAGCGGAACAAGCATGCGCGAGCATACAAGTGCATAACAGGCATATGAGCTTCATGGAGATCATCAAAATCAGCACGGGTAGCAAGTAAAACAGGAGAGTGCAACTTGATTTCAGATTTAATAGGTGCGGGTGATGTCGATTTGACTTGTTGTGCAGTTTTAGCAGCCCTAGTAAGATCATCTTTCAAAATTTGGTCAGGGGTCATTGGATGTATAATTATTTTTTGGCCTTTAAACATGAAAGAATAATGATTTGAACGACCATGATGCAAACTTATCAGTATCATATTGCCAAGGTCGATCCAATAACAAAGAGCATGCTTCCATAGGAATAACATCTCAGCATAATCAGAATAAGAACCCAGCGAAAAGGGGACACGTACCGAACGTGTTACCTTTATTTTACCACCATCATTAAGCCTTTGAATGTGATACAGATGTGGGTGTGCGTGAGTGGGCAAGGATAATTTCTCTACCAAAGTTGTACTTGCCAAATTGTTGCAGCTGCCACTATCGATGATGATGCGAATCGACCATTCGTGCACAATGCCCTTGGTATGGAATAGAGTGTGTCGCTGATTTTTTTCGGCCTGGGCAACTTATGTGCTGAGAACACGCTGCACAACAAGACTCTCATACCTATCGGCATCGATGGGATCAACGTGGACTTCCTCATTTTCTGCATGGTTAGTGGCAATCATAGCATGACTAGTTTCCTCGGAATCACTGGCTGAAGAGTACTCACCATTGTCACGTATAAGCAAGGTACGCTTGTTTGGGCAGTCCTGAATCATGTGCCCAAACCCTCTGCAACGATGGCACTGAATATCCCGTGTACGTCCTATGGAAGAAACGGCGCCTTTGGCAGGGGGCGCCGCTGGCTTGGCCGTCCCTGTGCGCGGTGTAGTGCTAGGCGTAGAAGGTGCAGGGCTGGAAGGAGTTAGTATATGTCTTTGATCGTCGTCCCTGCACTTCACGTTTAGCTTTGCAAGCATATTCAAACAATTTGGTTATATCAAAATAATCCTTATAATCAAGTATATCCTGAATTTGCCTATTCAAACCACCACGAAAACGCGTAGCAGCGTCATCTGACTCAACCAAACCACAACGAAGCATACCCTTTTGTAACTCCTGGTAATATTCCTCAACAGATTGTGAACCTTGTTGAAAACGCTGCATTTTGTTAAGCAAATCACTGGCATAATAGGAAGTAACAAATCTGTGGCGCATGACAGTTTTTAATTGGGTCCAAGTAGTGACACTATTAATGGGAAGTTTTTGTTTATACTCACGCCACCAAATTAAAGCAAAATCAGTAAATTCACTAATGGAAGCCTTCACTTGGCTATTAGCAAGAATATCATGGCATGAAAATTTATGTTCTACCTCCAATTCCCAATCAAGATATGCAGCAGGATCATATTTACCATTAAAAGATGGAATTTTAAATTTAATCTTAGCAAATAAGTCATTAGGGGGATGACGAACCACACGGCGTGCACGACCACGGCGATCTCCATCGTCCTGCTCAGTGTCATCGCCGTAGTCCTGCTCCATCTTTGTGGTCAACGCATCAAGGCGTACCAGGATGGTGTCGAGTGTGGTGTGAGTCACCGTTTGAGCAAGGTCAAGCTGGTTGAAACGCGTGGTCGTCGAAGTGACCGTTGAATCAATCCGTTCATGCATCGTCCTAATGTCAGCAGCAAGTCCATCAACTTGTCCCCTTACTTCCTGCAACTGGACATCCACCGTGTCGTGTGCTCCTGCCATAGTTAGCGCAAACTCCAAAACAATAAAAGGAGAAAAAACCAACAACAACAGGGAAATGGTGGTGACAACTCGCTCAATGGAATGTTGTTATCAAGTTCTTATCCATTCTTACCAAGCCACAGTGGTGAACTGCAACCAACAGGTGGAACTAGTGAAAGATTGGATGAGCGATTGCCTGGAGAAACAGAAACCTGCTCGTCGTAGAAATATGTGGAGATCTGGGTAGGCTGCACTCAAGTCAAGGATTAGCACGATCAAACAATAATGCAAAGTTGAATTATCGTGCAAAACACGAAATTATATTGCTGGCCACAAGTGCAAAGGATGGATGGAACTAGCAGAATGGCAGTACCGTAAATATTGTACTAGCGAGGCCAAAAAGGCACTAGTAGGAATCACAGGTGATTTTGTTTTTCTTTTTTGCATGATTTTTTGATATTTTTCTCAGCACAATAAGCAACAAAATAGGAGCTACACCAAGTTTCACCTAAAACAGAGATCAGATGTGGTCTACAGAAAAAGAGCAAGTTCTCTAAAAAGCGTGCAAGAACTTTGACGATTTTTTTCATTATTTTCCCAAATTTTTATGATAATTTTATTGAAACCAAACAGGCCGATTATGTTGCTGGCCTCAGAATGTTGTCAACAAGCTCCTTAAAAGTTATATTGCTGGCCTCAGAATGGTGTCAACAAGCTCCTGTAAAAATTTCAGATTTTTTGAACAACCGAGCGAAAGGTTATGTCCGGATTAAGGAAGGTAGCTCAAGTTATGGTTAAAACGACCGAGATGAGACAACCGCTTTGTTTCCTTTCCCCATTTTTTGTTTGTTCTCTGGTTCTATCCTTTCTCTTTCTCTTTCTTTTTCTTTTTTTTCTTTTCTTTTTTTGTTTCTGTTTTTTTGACGTAACCGAAGGAGAAAAACAAGGAAGCGGCGTTGACTCAGTTTGTGGCGTGATCAAACGGGAGATGGTGGTGGCGCACTAGGGTTTAAATGGTGGAAGAAAGAAGGATGGTGAAAAAAACACAATGCAACCAGCAACAAATGACGCGCAAGCACACAAATTCAACAATGCAGATTATTGAAAGAAAGTGCGAGGCTCAAAAGGGTGCTGGGATAAGGTCTAACCTGAATTTTTATGTGGTTTTGTGAACTGTAGGAGAAAAAAAAACACTCGATAAACTCACCGATCAACCTAGAAATCTGATACCACTTGATATTGCTGAGGTGCCCGATCTTTTGGCGAGTAGAGATAATTCCGATTTGGCGGAAGATGACCCTTGCGATCTGACTACGACAAGCAAGCCCGAGGCGCCAATGCAATCGCTGAACCAACTCCCTATGGTTACCGACCTTACTGATGCGAGATCGGCCTGATCACGAAGATCGTTTCCTGTGCGTAATCGAAGAACGAACAAGAAAAAGATGCGAGCAATCTAATCTATTACTCGAGGGTGGAGTTCTGAATACACGAAGACAACGCTGATTTGCGCGTGTTCGAGAGTAGCTAAAGCTAACGTAAAACAAAACTCGACGAACAAAGGAGGCGTAGCTCCTTGATAAATAGAGAGGGGGCGCACCCCTGGGGCGACCAACCCTAGGTCGTCCACTATGGGCCGCAGTTGGGTTGGTAGTCTATTCTTCTGGGCCCTCATTCTTCAGTAGCATGACGAAGTTAAGATCTCTGGCACGGGCCCGAGTGATTGGCCCAGCTAATGAAGGAAGTGGCGCTTGATGTGGAGGTGATGCTGGTGTAGTCGTACTCATAGTGATGTCCTCATCAACAAGCAAGGCTGAGTATACTAATACTCAGCTAGACTTACCCGGTGTGAGGAGTCTACTCCTCTACCTCTAGACCATGCAGCTGTTTGGATGAGGGGTTTGGTTTGCCAAAAGCACTAGCTGAGTCTAAAAACAGGTTTTAGCTTTTCAAGTTCTAGAATAATAATTTAGACTAGATGAGAACCTATCTATTCATACATGGTATCAAACATTATATCAATCAACATCTTTTGCCAGTATCTCATTTCCACTTATTACTCAATGCAGTACAATGGATCAAGCAGTCTCATTAGCTGCGAGAAGCAGATGATTCGAATCGAGTTTTAACCTTGCAAGGTAAACCTAAACACACGACATGTCAGGGCACTCCGTCCCCACACACGTCAATCGTCCCCATCGATTCCCCGTTCGCGGCCAGGCCTCACCGCCTTGGCATACAATGCTCCACTTACCCCGACAGCCGCCGTGTAGTGGCCGCACTTGTACCCACCATATCTAGAATGGGAGACCCAGTCTCAGGACAGGTGAGTGGTAAAGTCCGCGCCGGGCTTCACTTAGGTACTAGGTTTACCGGTTACCATATTTCCCGACATCTGTTTAGTACGTTCAAACGCTTGACATAGGTATCCGCACGTTAATCCTTATTCCAATTTCGTCTCATAGACAATGCATCCCCATGGATCCGTGTCCACAGACCATCATCATTTCGTTATCAAAATGGATACAACCAATTCCTGACCTCGCGCGAGTGCTAGAAAAATCACTCGACTTCTATCAAGATCCTGATTTAGCATAGCAGCTACTCGACCTAGCATACTAGTATCCATATCAAAAGGAATCCTGAGTTCATGCAACTAGGGTTTCAGGCAACTCCTACACTTAAGTGCACGGTACAAGCCTACAAACATTAAGTGTAGTAAAATAGCATATATATAAACGGTTATGCATAAAACCGGGGCTTGCTTCTATTTAACACTTAGATAGTGTTTGCTAGGGGATACTCGCTTAGAGAGCATCTCCTATCCTGGCCTTTGTTCTGTCTGTCCATAAGCAAGGCGTCTGCCAACTCCGTCTTGGAGTCAGCTCCACTCCACGTCCTTTATCTCGCACGATCCTCATCTCTCGGTCCTAAATGAGATGCAAGATGCATATGTATGAATATAATGAAAATATCACAAGATATTCCAATACATGATAGCGAACTAAACACTAATTAGTAAGACACTGCAACGACTACACGCAAACGCTAGCTAGTCTTACGTTATCGACGTTCATCATTAACACCATTAAAAGACGACAACATTTTAGATACTTACGCAACACAAATACGACATCACAATTAGCTAGAGAAAGAAACATATAAAACAGGACACATATGTTATTTCAAACTTAGCCATGGCAAGACTATATTAATTAAGAGTTAACCAAACATTTTTAGCAAAAAGGGTGAACTCAACAATCAAATAAGCACTTGCAGATATTTGGACAGCAACTCAGCAGTTACTTGTTTTAATCATAACTCTTCAAATATTAGTTCAAAATTATCAAACTAGGACTTTCTGGAAAGCTTAAAAAGTGTTCTACAACTTTTATATTTTTACCTCAGCATGATTAGGCTCTTAGCAAGGTCGATTTGTATAAACACAACAGCTCTGTCCAGATTTGGACAGATTCAGACTTGCGACTTCAAAATTTCATAACTAAAGATTCAGGCATCCAAACAAAGTGATCCTAGACTTTCTGGAAATCTAATTAAATGTTCTACAAATTATTTATAAACATCCCTAGCTGGTTTAATACGTATCAAGGGTAAAATACACTATGAAGGCTTTGCTGTCCAAAACTGGGCAGATTCAGTCTTCACAATTTAAACATTCATAACTTAATCTTCAGATCACCAAAAAGAGTGATCTAAGACTTTTTAGAAAGATTGGAAAAAGCACTAGATAACTTTTATAATCACCAAGAAGTGATTCTATGCTTAACTGAATCAAACAACACAGTTTTCAAAATCTGTTCTGACGGTGGACAGAACACAACAATCAATTTGCAAAATTTATAACTCCTAAACTGTCCGGCCTATGGTTATGAAATTTTAACACAAGCAAGATGAGAAAAACATCTACAACTTTCTTATAACGACCATGAACTGATTGTAACATTAAATTAAGAAAACAATACAGTTTCTGAAATCTGCACAGAATTTGGACAGATTTAGTTACTTAATTTGTAAAAAGCATAACTTCTAAACGATCAGACTTATGCCTGTAAAATTTTAACATAAGTAAGATAATAGAGTTATCTACAACTTTTCTATAGCACATATCTACAGAAAGTACAATTTAGTTCATCAAACATACAGCACGGTGAAATCACTACGTGCAGTTCAAAACAGCAACTAATAATTTTCAACTCCTATATAAATCAAGAATTGTCGCGCTTTAGAGACTTGAATTATTCTAACACTTTACCATTCGTTAGAGTTAAATTAATCAAATAAGGACTAACAAGTAGACTTAAAAAATTTTATATAAGTTATTTCGTGCGCTAGAACTAACATACACAATTAATCAACGCATTCACCACAATCATCAAATCCGGCATATATGTATATCGAAACGATTTTCACCCACTAGTTCGCATTTTAGCTTAGACACCACATGAGCACTACTAATTTTTACCCGCGACCATAACCATGCGCATCTAGACTATAACAAGCAAATCATCGTGACTACGAGCTTAACTAAAACCATCTAACCAGTTGGTTATCTAGAGCAACAACCTAGCCCGCTAAATAACATACACGTCGGCTTGCCTATTATTATCGCAATCCGAGACACAATATACACTACAACATTTTTATAAACACACATAGTTACAAGTATTTTCGCACACTAACCAACTCATACGAATCGTAAACCACTAATATACAAATCGCAATCCCCATGCATTTACTTCCTGAATTATGAACGCATACATGTTTATCATACGAATCGAGTATTTCAATAATTATCCTAAAACAACTAACTCCATTACACACTTGTATCACAAACCTACTTGACTTACTTGAAGTGTCTACTCGAAATCGTGAGCACAATCATACACTATATGTGAAGCATAATTTAACGAACGCATAATACGCATCGTCACGACTCGGCTTATAAATATAGAGAAAGCGACGACTACTTTAACATGTCACCACCTCTCTATATAAGCCAAAACAATTTCTACCTACAATGATCAAACATTCATGTCGAGCACACTTTATTTTACCATATCTCGCATACAACCATATTGTAGCGTGCACTCGAGACACTTCGATCATCGTAGCGTAACCACTAATATATGAACTCCGATACTCATGTCTTAATAATACATCCTCCACGCAAAGTAGCATTTTCTAAACTACTCGTCACATCAACAAATATATCCCCAATATAATCACGAATGTCATCACATTGCGTAAAACAAATACACTTTCCACATAAATGCATATCGATGCATTTTCCCAAAACATAATCTGCATTTTGTAACTTAGTTTTTGCATTAAACAACGCATCACATATTTTTCCAATCAAAATATAAAAACATCCGAGTTCTTTTCTAATTCATTTTCTTCTCCACACGCGTCCATTCATACAATTATACTTTCACACACATATAACCACATGCACATCATCGACCAAATATGTAAATAAAACAAATTGTGAATCACTCTGTCGGCGTTTCGAGACCGGGGGGTCCCTGGGCCGACGAGTGAATGTCGCCGCGTGCCCCAGCCCAGATGGGTCGAGCGCGAGGGCGAGCGCGAAGGGGGAGAGCGAGGCGGCCGGAGACCGGCGTGAGAGAGGTGAGAATCCCGTGGCCTTCGTGTTCGTCCCGCGCCCAGGTCGGGTGCGCTTGCAGTAGGGGGTTACAAGCGTCCACGCGGGAGAGGGAGCGAGCGGCCCCAAGCGAGCGCCTGTCTCGTCCTCGTCCCCGCGCGGCCAACCTTCTCTAAGAGGGCCCTGGTCCTTCCTTTTATAGGCGTAAGGAGAGGAGCCAAGTGTACAATGGGGGGTGCAGCAGAGTGCTACGTGTCTAGCGGAGGAGAGCTAGCGCCCTAAGTACATGCCGTTGTGGCAGCCGGAGAGATTTTGGCACCCAGCTGGTGTGATGTCGTGGCCGTCGGAGGAGCGATGGAGCCTGGCGGAGGGACAGCTGTCGGAGCGGTTGAGTCCTTGCTGACGTCCTCCTGCTTCCGTAATGGGGCTGAGAGCCGCCGTCGTCACAGAGTATGCGGGGCGCCATCATTGCCTATCTGGCGGAGCGAGCCAGATGGGACACCGGTCTTGTTTCCTGCGGCCCGAGTCAGCTCGGGGTAGGGCGATGATGGTGCCTCCAGTTGACGTGGCTGGTCTGCGCCCTAGGTTGGGCGATGTGGAAGCTCCTCCGAAGCAGAGGTCGAGTCTGTCTTCCATGGACGAGGTCGAGTTCGAGCCCCTGGGTCGGGCGAGGCGGAGGCCGTCGACTGAGGCCAAGGCGGAGTCCGAGCCCTGGGGTCGGGCGAAGCGGAGTTCGTCGTCTTCTGGGGCTGAGCCCGAGTCTGAGCCCTGGGACGGGCGGAGCGGAGTTCGCCGTCTTCCGGGACTTAGCCCGAGTCCGAGCCCTGGGTCGGGCGGAGCGGAGTTCGCCGTCTTCCGGGACTTAGCCCGAGTCCGAGCCCTGGGTCGGGCGGAGCGGAGTTCGCCGTCTTCCGCTACTTAGCCCGAGTCCGAGCCCTGGGTCGGGCGGAGCGGAGTTCGCCGTCTTCTGGGACTTAGCCCGAGTCCGAGCCCTTGGTCGGGCGGAGCGGAGTTCGCCGTCTTCCGGGACTTAGCCCGAGTCCGAGCCCTGGGTCGGGCGGAGTGGAGTTTCCTATGATGCCTTCGGCAGGGCCTGACTGCCTGTCAGTTTCACTCTGTCAGGTGGCACCGCAGTCGGAGTGGCGCAGGTGGCGCTGTCCTTCTGTCAGGCCGGTCAGTGGAGCGGCGAAGTGACGGTGGTCACTTCGGCTCTGCCGACTGGGGGGCGCGCGTCAGGATAAAGGTGTCAGGCCACCTTTGCATTAAATGCTTCTGCGATTTGGTCGGTTGGTGCGGCGATTTGGTCAGGGTTGCTTCTCAGCGAAGGCAGGGCCTCGGGCGAGCCGGAAATATGTTCGCCGTTGGAGGGGGGCCTCGGGCGAGACGGAAATCCTCCGGGGTCGGCTGCCCTTGTCCGAGGCTAGGCTCGGGCGAGGCGTGATCGAGTCGCTCGAATGGACTGATCCCTGACTTAGTCGCACCCATCAGGCCTTTGCAGCTTTATGCTGATGGGGGTTACCAGCTGAGAATTAGGAGTCTTGAGGGTACCCCTAATTATGGTCCCCGACAGTAGCCCCCGAGCCTCGAAGGGAGTGTTAGCACTCGCTTGGAGGCTTTCGTCGCACTTTTTTGCAAGGGGACCAGCCTTTCTCGGTTGCATTTTGTTCCGGTGGGTGCGCGCGAGCGCACCCGCCGGGTGTAGCCCCCGAGGCCTCGGAGGAGTGGTTTTACTCCTTCGAGGTCTTAATGCCTTGCGTAATGCTTCGGCTGGTCTGGTTGTTCCCTCATGCGAGCTGGCCGTAGCCCGGGTGTACGGTCGGGTCCCAAGTTCTCGGGCTGGTATGTTGACGCTGTCAACGGTTCGGCCGGAGTCGGGTTTGTGAGAGCAGCCCCCGAGCCTCTGCATAGGGCGAGAGGGCGATCAGGGACAGACTCGGCTTTTTTACATACGCCCCTGCGTCGCCTTTCCTCAAGGAGGAGGGGGGAAAGCGCCATGTTGCCCTCGATGGGCGCCGAACATGGTGTCTCCGGTGAGCTGCAAGCGGGTAATCCGAGTGGACGTCCGTGCCCCGTTCGTTAGGGGTCGGCTAGGGGCCCAGAGGCACGCCCAAAAGTACCTGCGGGTGATCTGCCGGACCCGGTCCTCTGGCGACGGGGTCCGAGGGCTCGATGCCTCCCTCTGATGGGATTCCGTTACAAGATCGCTCCCGCTGGTCTCAGAAATGTTCTAGGGTACCTCGGGAGCGCAGCCCGAGCCTTGGTTATGTATCGAACGTACCCATGGTCATCCCTCGCTCGGCGTCTGAGGCGGCTGTGAACCCTTCGGGGGCCAGCCTTCGAACCCCTGATCAGTAATGGGCGCGGAGCCCGAGTAGCCTGAGGCGGCCGTGGAACCCTTCCGAGGGGCCGACCTTTGAACCTCTGACCAGTAGTGGGTGTAGGGCCCACGCGATCTGAGGCGGCTGTCGAACCCTTCCGGGGGGCCAGCCTTCGAACCTCTGATCAGTAGGGTGGCTCGGAGCCTGGTTCCTTCACAGGGAAGGATCCTTTTCGGGGTATCCCCCTTTCCCGGTCCCTGTTGCAAGAGAGAGAAAGAGGAAAAAAGGAAAAGGATACGAAATCGAACGACGCGGCGTACCTTTTTTGGCGTGGTTATTACGGCGAAGGCGAAGCGTCGCCTGCTTCTCCTGCCAGAGGCGCCGCCTGTCCCGCCGCGGAGTTAATGCGACGGGGCGAGTGGTTGGAGGGGCGGCCGTTGCGCGTGCGCGAGCCGTTCGAGGAACGGAACACGGGCGCGTTGTCTTTACGCCGTGAGAGAGGGTTCTCTCGCTGCCCCCAGATGGGACGTGAGCTTGGCTGACGACGTGACCGCTGCTCCCGCCCGCCTGCCACCGCCATTACTGCTGGCCCATTTTTGGCCGCACTGGCCGCCACGCCAGGCTGGCGCTGCTGGGTCGTGCACTGGGTCGCCTCGAGTCGCGGTATTGGTTCCGCAATCGAGGAGGCGCGGTGGTGGCGCAAGTGGTGGTGCGGTTGCGTGCACGAAGCGTTCGGCGCGCCGGTTGCATGACACGTGGGCCTGGGCCTCCATGCTGGGCGTGTTGGGAGTCGGAGAAGCGCGCCCACTTGGCGTGGTTGCATGCCGCCTGCATGGCTGCCCGCCCCTCTCGCCCGTTGGTCTGGGCAAAAGTGGAGGGTCACTTGTAACCGCTGGGCGGTCGTGCGCACCGCGCACGGCGGTTTGGCTTCTTCTGCTCTGAGCCGGCTTGCATGACATGTGGGACCCAGCCCCCGCGCCGTAGGGGAGGGCCTTGGAGCGTGTTGGAGAAGACTCAGCCCGTGACGGCTGGGGACGCAAGTAGGGATAGTCGCCTTTAAAAGGAGGGTGACCCCCTTGGAAGGCGACCATGTCTTCGCGCTCCCTTATGCATGGTGTCTTTCCACCTTCCAAGCCCCCCGGATGGGGGATACCCGCCGTCTTTCCGCCTCATCGTTGTAGGAACGCAACTCCGCGGGAGTTGGTACCTTTCAGCCATCGTTCGGCTTCAAGGATTTTCATCATGCAGCCCGGCTGCACCCCTCCGCCGGTGGTCACCCAAGATGGTGACCTCCAGCTTGATGGTGGGGGAAAGCGAGCCGGGCTGCGGCCTCTGCCCCTCCCACAGCCTCAAGGATTTTCATCACCAGGGCTGGGGAGGGGAGTGTGCCGAGTTGGGGTCGGCCCCTGCGTGGGCGGTGGCCCGCTCCTTCACTCAGTGATCGGAGGGAAGGGCGGTCGTCGTCCGTGGCGCCGGCAGCTGCACCGTGCCTGGCTCTCGGACGCGAGTGGCTTCGGAGCCGCTCGCGGCGTCGGCGTCTGCCACGGCAGCTGGAAGAGGTTCTTCCACCGACGAGATAGCCAGGGCCGCCCACGGACCGACCTCCAACTCTACGGCCTTCTGCCCGTCCTTGCCTCAGGAGTTTGGGCATGGGCGGGGGCCTCTTGGCAGCAGCATCCGCCCTGAGGTCAGTGCTGCCGCTGTTCGGCCCCCCGGAGCAGAAGTCGTCGTCGTCGCTGCTGCTGGAGCGGGCGACGACGCGCCGTTCGTTGGTCTTCTGTCGCTCCGCAGGCCTCTCTCATCGAGTGGGGTTGTTCGTACTTGCGGAGGGGGAACCGGAGTTCCGTTTGTAATGGCACTTTGAATGCCAGTGTTTTTGTTCATTGTGGCTGTCGAGGCCTGAACATGTATGTAATTTTGGCACGGAGCCGTGTTTTTCCTCATTTTCGAGCACTAAGACTCGCCTGTTGGTTGTCTGAACTGCTTCACCAAGCGTGAGTCGCCCCGTGTCAAGGTGACGAGTGAGGTATCCGTATCTCGGAGGCGTAGGAGTCCCTCGGCTCGGTCAGCCTTGTTGTCTGAGGCTTCTCTAGCTTAGTTAAAGGGACCCCTTGGCCGCTCTTCGATGAGCCGAGGCCAGGGGCAGCGATATCAGCGTGAACAGGGGCAGAGTTGGCTCGAAAAGGAAACCTGGTTGGCCGGAGCCCAGCCGGGTCGTCCGTTAGCGGGACCGACGCCGGAGTTGACCAGCCGAGGCCTCCGGTCGGGCTGGCGCCCTTGGAAGACGGTTGGCCGAGGCCCCGGGGTGACCGGCCGAGCCGCCTGCTCGGGCCGGATTCCCGGAGAAGACCTTGGCAGCGATTGCCCGGGTTTGGCGATGACGTCGTCCTTTAGAGCAGAGATCCTTGGACCGTGCCGCCGTCCGAGGCTAGGTCGGACCTCGCCGAAGGTGTCGTCGATGCCGAGGGTGCTGCTGCCCCCTTCCAGCGTCAAGACCAGAGCCTGCAGGGTTAGATTGTCTTGTAGCGTGTGTCTCCTGCGGCCGCCGAGGCCAGAAAACACACCCTCGCTGTGTTGTAAAGCTGCGTCTCTTTTCCTCTTGTTTTGAGTATCTGGACTTTTTTGTCGGCAACAGGGTTGTTTGTGCGAGCGAGAGTTGCTTCTCGCGGAAGGTGATGAGTGAGGTATCCGTATCCCGGAGGCGTAGGAGTCCCTCGGCTCGGTCGGCCTTGCCGCTTACGCGCACTTTTACCTGTCCATGAGGCTCTGTCACCGACTCAGTCGAGAAGGCTCGAAGGATCGCTTCGGCAGAAGAACTTTCGAACGTGAAGACTTGTTCGGTCCGCGGAATCACTTATCTGAATCGTGAGTTACTTATCGCAGAAGGTGATGAGTGAGGTATCCGTATCCTGGAGGCGTAGGAGTCCCTCGGCTCGGTCAGCCTTGGCTGCTTACGTGTACTCCGTCGTCTTCAGGATCCACTTTTCGAAGTAGTCAAAAAGCACGAAAGATATTCTGGCAGAAGAGATCTTTTTTTTCGAGGAAAATTTCAACGTAGAGGTAGGGGTGGTAATGGATCGCGATCCAAATGGCTCTTCACAATTTGGTAGGGCCCTAACTTATTTATAGTTCAAAAATGAATAGAAATAAAGCCCGATCCTAATCCGATTCGATCCTTAAGTTTTATAGTGTAAAATTTGAGGCCCATTGTCAGCCCTACGTAGAGGGGGTTCCCCCCCTTTTAGCCCCCGAGGGAGGGTCGGGCTTTGCCGAGGCGAGGCCGACCTTTCCTTGATGACTAAACTTTGCGTGGGTGCGAGGTGTATGAACAACTTGAAAACATCTTAACGGTAGAAGCGACGTAGCTGTTGGATGTTCCAAGCGTTGCCGTAGACCTCGCCTTGACTGTTGGCCAGCTTGTACGTTTCGGGCTTCAGAACCTTGGCGATGACGAACGGTCCCTCCCAGGGGGGCGTGAGCTTGTGCTCCCTCGGGCGTCTTGTCGCAGCCGAAGCACCAGGTCGCCCACCTGGAGGTCTCGGGACCGGACCCCTCGGGCGTGGTAGCGTCGCAGGGACTGCTGGTACCGCGCCGAGTGTAGTAAGGCCTTGTCGCGAGCCTCTTCCAGCTGGTCCAGCGAGTCTTCTCGGCTAGCTTGGTTGCTTTGGTCGTTGTAGGCCCTCGTCCTCGGGGAGCCGTATTCCAGGTCTGTTGGCAAGACAGCCTCGGCCCCGTAGACTAGGAAGAACGGCGTGAAACCCATGGCTCGGCTCGGCGTTGTCCTCAGGCTCCAGACCACCGAGGGGAGTTCCTTCATCCATCGCTTGCCGAACTTGTTGATGTCATTGTAAATCCGAGGCTTGAGCCCTTGTAGAATCATGCCGTTGGCACGCTCTACTTGCCCATTTGACATGGGATGAGCCACGGCGGCCCAGTCCACCCGGATGTGGTGATCCTCGCAGAAGTCCAAGAACTTTCTGCCGGTGAAATGGGTGCCGTTGTCGGTGATGATGGAGTTCGGGACCCTAAAGCGATGGATGATGTTGGTGAAGAACGCCACCGCCTGCTCGGACCTGATGTCGTTCAGAGGTCGGACCTCGATCCTCTTGGAGAATTTGTCGATGGCGACCAGCAGGTGCGTGTAGCCCCTGGGCGCCTTCTGCAAGGGGCCGACGAGGTCCAGACCCCACACAGCAAAGGGCCAGGTGATGGGTATCGTCTGCAAAGCCTGAGCGGGCAGGTGGGTCTGCTTCGCATAGAATTGACACCCTTCGCAGGTGCGGACAATTCTAGTGGCGTCAGCCACCACCGTCGGCCAGTAGAAGCCTTGTCGGAAAGCATTCCCGACAAGGGCTCGAGGCGCTGCGTGATGGCCGCAAGCCCCCGAGTGTATCTCTCGCAGGAGTTCCTGACCCTCGGTGACGGAGATGCATCGCTGAAGGATGCCTGAGGGGCTGCGGTGGTAGAGCTCCTTCTCATCGCCCAGCAAGACGAACGACTTGGCGCGCCGCGCCACCCGCCGAGCCTCGGCTCGGTCGAGGGATAGCTCTCCTTGGTGGAGATACTGCAGGTACGGGGTCTGCCAGTTTCGATCAGGCGTGGCCCCGCTTCGCTCCTCCTCGACGCGCAGTGCCTCACCCTCGGGGGCCGAGGGTACCTCGGGCTGAACCGAGGTCGCCTCGGGCCGGGCCGAGGGTTCCTCGGACTGGGCCGAGGGCACCTCAGGCTCGGGCGTGTCGTCGAGCTTGACGGAAGGTTGGTGCAGATCCCGGGAGAAGACGTCCGGGGGAACCGTTGTTCGCCCCGAGGCTATTTTAGCCAGTTCATCCGCAGTCTCGTTGTAGCGCCGAGCGATGTGGTTGAGCTCGAGCCCGTAGAACTTGTCCTCCAAGCGCCGAACCTCATCGCAGTAGGCCTCCATCTTCGGGTCGCGACAGTGGGAGTTCTTCATGACTTGGTCGATGACGAGCTGCGAGTCACCGCGGGCGTCGAGGCGCCGGACCCCTAGCTCGATGGCGATCCTCAACCCGTTGACCAGAGCCTCGTACTCAGCCACATTGTTGGACACCGGGAAATGGAGGCGTAGCGCATAGCGTAGGTGTTTCCCGAGGGGCGAGATGAAGAGCAGGTCTGCGCCGGCCCCCGTCTTCATCAATGACCCGTCGAAAAACATGGTCCAGAGCTCCGGTTGGATCGGAGCCGTCGGTAATTGGGTGTCGACCCATTCGGCCACGAAGTCCGCCAAAACCTGGGACTTGATGGCCTTCCGAGGGGCGAACGAGATTGTCTCGCCCATGATTTCCACCGCCCACTTTGCAATCCTACCCGAGGCCTCTCGGCACTGGATGATCTCCCCCAGGGGGAAGGATGACACCACAGTTACCGGATGAGACTCGAAGTAGTGTCGCAACTTCCGCCGTGTCAGGATCACTGCATACAGCAGCTTCTGAACTTGTGGGTAGCGGACCTTGGTTTCGGACAGTACCTCGCTGACGAAGTAAACTGGCCTCTGAACGGGCAACGCATGCCCCTCTTCTTGCCTCTCGACCACAATCGCGGCGCTAACCACCTGAGTGGTCTCGGCGACATAGACCAAGAGGGCTTCTCCGGCAGCTGGAGGCACCAAGATAGGCGCCTTTGTGAGGAGCGCCTTCAAGTTCCCGAGAGCTTCCTCGGCCTCGGGGGTCCAAGTGAAGCACTCGGCCTTCCTTAAGAGGCGGTACAGAGGTAGACCTCTTTCGCCGAGACGTGAGATGAAACGGCTCAGAGCCGCGAGACATCCCATGACCCTCTGTACGCCTTTCAAGTCCTTGATGGGCCCCATGCTGGTGATGGCTGCGATCTTCTCCGGGTTGGCTTCGATGCCCCGCTCGGAGACGATGAACCCCAAGAGCATGCCTCGGGGCACCCCGAAGGCACACTTCTTGGGATTGAGCTTGACGCCTTTCGCCTTGAGGCATCGGAATGTCACTTCAAGGCCGGAAAGGAGGTCGGAAGCTTTCCTCGTCTTGACTACGATGTCATCGACGTAGGCCTCGACCGTGCGACCGATGTGTTCGCCGAACACATGGTTCATGCACCGCTGGTACGTCGCGCCCGCATTCCTCAAGCCGAACGGCATGGTGACATAGCAGTACATGCCGAAGGGCGTGATGAAAGAAGTCGCGAGCTGGTCGGACTCTTTCATCCTGATTTGATGATACCCTGAGTAGGCATCGAGGAAAGATAGGGTTTCGCACCCAGCGGTGGAATCCACGATCTGATCGATGCGAGGCAGAGGGTAGGGAACCTTCGGGCATGCTTTGTTGAGACCAGTGTAGTCTATACACATCCGCCATTTCCCCCCTTTCTTTCTCACAAGCACAGGGTTGGCAAGCCATTCGGGATGGAATACCTCTTTGATGAACCCTGCCGCCATTAGCTTGTGGATCTCCTCGCCTATCGCTCTGCGCTTCTCCTCGTCGAATCGGCGTAGAGACTGCTTGACGGGTCGGGCTCCGGCCCGAATATCCAGCGAGTGCTCGGCGACATCCCTCGGTATGCCGGGCATGTTCGAGGGACTCCACGCGAAGACGTCAGCGTTCGCGCGGAGGAAGTCGACGAGCACTGCTTCCTATTTGGGATCGAGCCCGGAGCCGATCCGGATCTGCTTGGAGGCGTCGCCGCTGGGGTCGAGGGGGACGGCCTTAACCGTCTCCACTGGCTCAAAGTTGCCGGCATGACGTTTCACGTCTGGCACCTCTTTAGAGAGGCTTTCCAGGTCGGCGATGAGGGCCTCGGACTCGGCGAGGGCCTCGACGTACTCCACGCACTCCACGTCGCATTCGAATGCGTGCTTGTACGTGGGGCCGACGGTGATGACCCCGTTGGGGCCCGGCATCTTGAGCTTCAGGTAGGTATAGTTGGGGACGACCATGAACTTCGCGTAGCATGGCTTTCCCAGTACCGCGTGGTAGGTTCCTCGGAACCCGACCACCTCGAACGTCAGGGTCTCCCTTCGGAAGTTGGAGGGCGTTCCGAAGCAGACGGGAAGGTCGAGTTGTCCGAGGGGCTGGACGCGCTTCCCGGGAATGATCCCATGGAAGGGCGCAGCGCTTGCTCGGACGGAGGACAGATCAACATGCAGGAGCCTGAGGGTCTCGGCGTAGATGATGTTGAGGCTGCTGCCTCCGTCCATGAGGACCTTGGTGAGCCTGACGTCGCCGATGACGGGGTCGACGACGAGCGGGTATTTCCCCGGGCTCGGCACACGGTCGGTGTGGTCGGCTTGGTCGAAGGTGATGGGCTTGTCGGACCACTCTAGGTAGACTGGCGCCGCCACCTTCACCGCGCAGACCTCCCGGCGCTCTTGCTTGCGGTGCCGAGCCGAGCCATTCGCCGCTTGCCCACCGTAGATCATGAAGCAGTCGCGGACCTCGGGGAACTCTCCTGCTTGGTGATCTTCCTTCTTGTCATCGTCGCGGGCCCTGCCACCCTCCGCGGGTGGCCCGGCCCTGTGGAAGTGGCGCCGAAGCATGATGCACTTCTCAAGGGTGTGCTTGACGGGCCCCTGGTGATAGGGGCACGGCTCCTTGAGCATCTTGTCGAAGAGGTTGGCACCTCCGAGGGGTTTCCGAGGGTTCTTGTACTCTGTCGGAGCGGTTGAGTCCTTGCTGATGTCCTCCTGCTTCCGTAAGGGGGCTGAGAGCCGCCGTCGTCACAGAGTATGCAGGGCACCATCATTGCCTATCTGGCGGAGCGAGCCAGATGGGACACCGGTCTTGTTTCCTGCGGCCCGAGTCAGCTCGGGGTAGGGCGATGATGGCGCCTCCAGTTGACGTGGCTGGTCTGCGCCCTAGGTTGGGCGATGTGGAAGCTCCTCCGAAGCTGAGGTCGAGTCTGTCTTCCATGGATGAGGTCGAGTCCGAGCCCCTGGGTCGGGCGAGGCGGAGGCCGTCGACTGAGGCCAGGGCGGAGTCCGAGCCCTGGGGTCGGGCGAAGCGGAGTTCGTCGTCTTCTGGGGCTGAGCCCGAGTCCGAGCCCTGGGTCGGGCGGAGCGGAGTTCGCCGTCTTCCGTGACTTAGCCCGAGTCCGAGCCTTGGGTCGAGCGGAGTGGAGTTTCCTATGATGCCTTCGACAGGGCCTGACTGCCTGTCAGTTTCACTCTGTCAGGTGGCACCGCAGTCGGAGTGGCGCAGGCGGCGCTGTCCTTCTGTCAGGCCGGTCAGTGGAGCGGCGAAGTGACGGCGGTCACTTTGGCTCTGCCGGCTGGGGGGCGCACGTCAGGATAAAGGTGTCAGGCCACCTTTGCATTAAATGCTCCTGCGATTTGGTCGGTTGGTGCGGCGATTTGGTCAGGGTTGCTTCTCAGCGAAGGCAGGGCCTCGAGCGAGCCGGAAATATGTTCGCCGTTGGAGGGGGGCCTCGGGCGAGACGGCAATCCTCCGGGGTCGGCTGTCCTTGTCCGAGGCTAGGCTCGGGCGAGGCATGATCGAGTCGCTCGAATGGACTGATCCCTGACTTAGTCGCACCCATTAGGCCTTTGCAGCTTTTTGCTGATGGGGGTTACCAGCTGAGAATTAGGAGTCTTGAGGGTACCCTAATTATGGTCCCCGACACACTCAATGCGAACAACCTGGCCGACTCGTGTCGCGCATGTCTGCATGCTGTCCACGGCTTGGGTTTTCGTCGAGCATAGAATACGCGAGGCGTGATGACAAGGGCTGCGAGCACAACACAGTTTATTATACGATTCATTGGTGCGGCCATTTAATCGAACACGAAAAGCACAGGACAGTGGGGAGCTCACCGTGGGTTTCGACGACGATGCGCAGGGGCTGCTCAGATCGACGGCGTGAGGCCCGATCTGGCGAGCGTGACACAGCGGAGGGCGTTGCTGCTGCTGCAATACGTCGAGCACGCCGAGGGCGCGACGCAGTGGAGGATCCATGGCAGATTTGTGCTCTGGCATTCCGTCGAGCAGGCAAGAGCGCTGGGAAAAAATAGAGCTCGCTGCACATGACCATGGAGACAAGGCGAATGGCCTACTACAGAAGAGGAGCTCGATCGGCGATGGGAGCGACCACGGCCGGACTTGGGCGAGGCCGCTGGCAGCAGAGAAAGCCATCGCGCTGCTAAAGAGGGAATGGCGAGCTGCACACACACAAAAAAGGGAGGCCAACCTAGGGAGGATGACGACCAGGTGGGGCTGCTCAAGGAACTCCACGGCAAGGCGGGGATGGCCGGATTTGGGGCAAAGAAGCTCTGGGCGAGCAGGGGTTGGGCGAATTGGATCTAGCCTGGAGCTGGACTGCGTGGGGGAGAGCTTTCTGCGCCTAGGAATGGAGGGGAAGGATCAACGTGTGCCATGGTAGAGCTCCGAGCGGGGAGGAGAAAGGAGACGGGGTCGGACGCCATGGATGGGGGAGAGGCGCCATGGGAGTAGGAGCTCCTGCTGGTGGCGCCCATGGGAGGAGGGGTTGTGCATCCATGGAGGCCGAGCACCAAGGAGGGAGGAGCCCGGTGTGCTGGTGAAGATTTGCAGGGGCTTGCCTGCCTGTTGGCCGACACCGGAGGGAGTTGTAGAGGCGAGCGGCTGCTCCCTGGAAGCTCCTGCGCGCTAGGAGAGGGAGCCGAGCAGGGTAGGGGTGAGCGCTGGGCAGAGAGGGCCGCGGCCAAGGGGAGAGAAGGGGCGAGAGGGCGCCAGGGAGGCAGCCTTGGGAGGAGGCAAGCTCCAGCCGGACTTGGGGCAGGAGCGCCGAGCCGCAGGGGAAGCTGCAGGGGAGGACGTCCATGGTGGGAGGCGCGGTCACCAGGGCTCCATGGAAGAGCATGAGCAGATGGAGGAAGATGGCCCGAGGTGGAAGACGGCCAGGCTGCACGCGTGATAAGACTGGCGGCCAGGCAATGGAAGAAGGGAGTGGGAGAGTGCAGGGACGATCGGTCCTGAGCAGAGAAGAGGGAGCCGGATGAAGGAGGAAGAAGGCCGGCTGGTTGATTTAATCAAGACACCGCTGACCACCATTGGTCGGGATTGGGCGGCATTTCCCACTGGCCGGCTGCAGCAATTGGCGCAGAGAGCGCGGGGCCAAGCGCCAGGACCAGGGGTGTTGGCGTGCGTGTAGGGAGAAGGGTGGTGTGCGTTGTGTGCATGTGTTTTCCATTTTTTTGCAACACTACTAACATGACACACGAGAGAAATCAAGAAATAAATAATTAAAGTTTTAATCTCTCTACTGTAATTAATTATTAATTGATTTTCTTGTCAAACAGCTCGCGATCACATAGACATCAACAGGACCAATTTGGTAGACATTTGAGTCGATGTTGTCTGAAAATCTCTCATGTTATAATTCTCTTGTTTTTTATTAAAAGAGTTGACTCAAGTTCGACTGTGCTCCTAAGTTAGAACCTCGAAGTTCGAATTAAAATTTATTAATGTGAGTTGTTCCACTTTAGAATTATTGCTGCTTTTGTTCGTGCCGAAGGTACAATTTTTGATCCTGTACAAGTCTACGCTCGTGGCTGGGATTATAAAAATCAAGGTCTTTCTAAACGTGACATTATATTTTAGTTATTAAATCAGGAACCAATTTAGCAGGGAAGTAATCAGATGGAATATGGATAATACTAGTTTGGGTCGGATAAGAATTCATTAGAAGCCGACACATTAGAGATCCCGCTTGAGAGTATAGATTCAGATAAAATATTTGGATATATAGATCGAACATCGAGAAATTAGATTCGGACACAGTTTGAAGAACAGACATTGAGAGTCCGAGTAAATGAGCTTTAGACGAGATTTATAAATCGAGAATGATTTTCGAGTTTGCGTTCGCGTCGAGAATAAAGTTTTTAACAGGGTCCAAATTTGGCCTTCTGTCAGACTTAATGACTCCGAATTCGGTGAAATGTGGATGAATAATCCGGATAATCAGAGACATACGCGAGCGAGAATAGAAATTTTTACTAAGCATTCGAGGTTTGGATAAATCTCCCGATATAACAAGAAATAGACACCTGGGGTGTCACAGTGGCGAGTTGACATATGCAAGGGTTAAGTGCTACATATGTCGTGTGATTGGAGATCCCCAGATGGGTATTAATCGATTCAGATCGCCGTTACTTCTCGGACATGAGGACTTGGTCAATGACTTACACGTAGCATCTAGTGAACAAGAAGGGTTGATAAAAGGATGCCTAGTATAGGCCAAGTGCTTGAACTAGGGTAGAAAGAACTTTAGTGACAGGTAATGACTTAACTTGATAATAAATCTGGATTTTAAGGATCCACTATTAGTAAGCATTTTTGCAAACATAGTCTTGGTTCTTGATTAAGCCTTACCTTGACTCCCTTAAGCCCTTTTATTTTGACGGATAAGACTTGCGAAAGTACACTTCGTACTCAGGGTTTTCGAACCCATGTTGTTGTAGGTGATGAAACAACATACTTCTGTTGTTTTTGCACTAAGGTGGTGCCCAAGGATGTGGTGCCCAAGGATGAGCCTCAACAGTAACGTGGTTGCGGAAGAACGTGGTCCTCCCCTTTGAAAAACAATATACTGTTATGTGGGAGGGGTTTTTGCCTCCCAAGTTTGTAATAATAATACTTATGCACTGTTATACCCTGGGTTGTAATAAATCTAATACTCTTTCTGTATTTTAATGAATGTAAATTAAAGTATTATAATTCGCTTCCGCTTATTCGTTCATCCGATGTGTTGTAATATCTGTGTGACGGGTGAAACGCTCTTGGGAAAGGTAAAGGGTACAGATACCGAACTTGTCGAGTGATTATGTACATCTACAGGGTTGCCCAAAGTCCATTGGACAAGGACAACTGTAGGTGGGCCTAATGACTTGGAAGGTTCCGTTAAAATGCCCTTGGCTAATTAACTAGGAAAGCTAGTGGATGACTACCTTACCCGAAAGGGGCAAGGGCAGTAGGGGAGTGGTCAGTGTAGGGAGGTCCTTGGGTTGATTTTGCTGTGATGGCGGTCAGGCGAGGGATCCCTGCATTGGAGCTTCCTATAAACTGTAGCGGGTTTTCTGAAGCTAGTGAAAATTTGTAAAGGCCTCATAGTGTTACCGTGCCTCGCTTCCTTGGTAGAGGTGTATGGGGACCGTACAACCCCGTGGCAGATGGGTAACATGGCTTGTGGGTAAAGATGTGCAACCTCTACAGAGTGTAAAACTGGTATATCAGCCATGCTCACGGTCATGAGCAGCTCGGACTCTCACATGATTAATTTATAGAACTAAATTCAATTTGTCATATACATTGCATCGCAGGTGTTGTTATTACATTTGTTCTACTACTTAATTGGGTTGGTATTTACTTATACTTAGTAACTGCTAATAAAATTTTGACCAACTTTAAAAGCAATGCTCAGCTTCAACCATCCTCTTTGGTAAGCCTTACACTACACATAAGCTCCCTGCTTTGGCGAGTTCATACACATTATTCTCCACAACTTGTTGAGCTATGAACGTATGTGAGCTCACTCTTGCTGTCTCACACCCCGCACAGGTCAAGAACAGGTACCACAGGATGAGACGCATGGAGGATGCTGCGATGTGTTCGTAAGAGGTCTAGGCCGTCGTCTTCCAGTCAACTTTGGGTTGCTGGACCGTTGTCTCCTTATAATGTAATTATTTATTTATTTTGTACAGAACTCCTACTATATAGTAAAGATGTGACATTCGATCTTGTGCCATGATTCATCATATGTGTGAGACTTGGTCCCAGCACATCTGGTGATTATGTTCGTGTCCGGGTCTTGGTGTCCCGAAACCCGGGTGTGACAACAGTGCCCTTGGCGGCGTTCACCAGACGACACCACGGCGTTCTGGGTATCCCTATGCGGTAGAGTTCAAACGGTCAAGTGCATAAGCTTCACCATGCCCTATTGATTACAAAACATGAACCAAGTGCACGATAATCACCTCAGGAACTGCTGGCCATGGGGAACGGAGACGAGAGACTAAGGTGGTCACCACTGCTAGCTCCTGCTCGGTGTTCTAGCCTTCTCGGTGAAACCGAGGGGTGAATAAGATTTGAGGGTTTACCCAAGACGTATGTGAAGGATGTGGCACGGTGGAGAGAGTATAGTGTCGACTAAGGCTCAGTGGAGTTCAGTTTGTATTCTTATATGCCAAAATAATGACATAACTGCTGCAATCTGACTGTGGCTCCTTCGAGATCTTATGTCGTGGATAAAAGAGGGCCAACATGTTCCACTTATTCTTTGCATGGTCACCACGTTGATGTCAAACACGATAAACACTGAATACTCCTTCACTGCATGTTGGACAGCACTAGGAACAGTGAAGCAGCTGAGTCACCTCTAGATAAGTTTCGTATGGCCTCACTTTATCTACGGTATAATGGAGCTATGAGCTATGACAGGTGAAAGCCCCCCCCCCCCCCCCCCCCCCCCCCCCCCCCCCCCCCCCCCGCTCGAGGTAAATTTATTTCTACCAAACCCATCCAAGAAATGGGTAGAAGCTCAAGTGGAGGAAGATCTTTTACTGCAGATATTTTTGGCTCCCTCTGATCTGCTTCAGTTCCACCGCAGAACCAACTTCATCATTTCTTTTCTCCATTTACCAAACAAGGACAAACCTATATCCCTCAAACAATTTTATTCCTTAACTATAGGTCTATAAGTTTTCTATAATTTTCCAGGGCCAAGGATACAATAATCACAAACTATGCCCCCCCCCCCCCCCCCCAAAGTTGGCTAAAATTCACAGAACCCATATTCAGTTAACTTCAAAAAAACCTGAACCACATAGCCTGACAGGGTACTTTCAGGTAGCTTTCTTTTTACCTTTTTGTGTTGGATCAAACCCAACTCATTTAAGGGGACCTTCTCTTTAACAGATGAAATTCATTTTTGTTATAAAGATCTTAGCTCAAAACTGGCTAGAATAGACACCACACAGCTCCAAAGTTGAGCCAAACACTGAAACTCAAATCTGGTCACTATTCACTATCTGAAAATTCCAAGGGTCTGACAGTCCATCTTGGGGCGCCATTTACTCCATTTTTTATGTAGTACTAAGTCCATCACCCTTAAACAAACTTGTACCTTGATACATAATATACAACTTTGATATAATAGTCACTAACCAAAACCCTATGGATAGAACAGTAAAATGCTTCCAATCTTGCTCAAACACATAATTCCAGAGTCTGAATTTGCACTAAATCTGAGAATTCAGATTCGAGGATGGGATATTTAGGCCAAGTTTTCCACCAGTTTTATACAGCTTTAGTGGCAAAACTATTAGTTAAAGTTATAAACCAACATATGGCCTTTCACTTTGTTATAATACTCCAAATCCAGAACTGTATAGATTAGCCACTAATAGACTTCCAAAGTGGCTCCAGAACGTAAAAGTTTCAGTTTTAGAAATCCCACTAAAGTATGAAATCCAGCTTCTGACATCTCACCTTTTAGCAAGTTTTAGAAACAGTTACACTTGTTTTTATGGTTGGACAACTGAATCAAACTTGTACATCTAGTAGAGCTCTACAGATTTGACACAGTGATCACCTTCAAAGCATCCCTAGATCAAAAGTTACAAGGGTCCAAATACAGCTAGCTGCTAACATTTTCAGGAATCGAAACCCTAGGTCAAAACTACTTATGAGCTTTTCTCCACCTTTTTGCTATAAAACTGGGAAATCTATTCACATAAAAGTTGTTTGGTATAGAAAACTCTATAAGTTTGATATTTTGACTTTTGGCAAAATATGTCTAATTTACAAATTTCATTTTTGGGATAAAAAACTGCAGTTCTTCCAATGAACCCCCTGCTTACAAGTACTCACATCATCATACTTAGAGTTTTTCATAAGCCTAGTAAATGCACTCTAGATTCATTACAATCACAGAGATGCCAATGCACATGATGTTATGCCATGTTTTAGTTTTAGTAACACCAGGGGTGTTACATCGTCAATGACAACATGATCAAACATATCCTTGAACATAGGATCATGAGGTACACTCACTGGATCAATACAAACACCACTTCATCTTGTCCTTTTTATTCTTCTCTGTCAAATATGGCTTATGGAGTTTGAGACATGCTTTATGGTGCCATCTCTCTTCATAGAGTAGACCTTGCTTTTACTCACACCAAAGTGTGTAGCCACATCAGCTATCATTATACGACTTGATATAGGAATAGCTTGAAGTGTTGACAAATTTAGGTTAATCTTTTTGCGACCACACTTTGACTTTGCACTTCCAACATCAACCAAACGACCTTCACCTATACAACTTTTTCCTGTTTTCCAAATGCATTGTACTGTGCGGAGAGGTACCGAAAACTGTACCGAAACTTCTTTTTTGTCATTACCACCCATAAGATATCCATTTTTGCCCTTGCTAGCGAAGTTTCAAATATGACTCTCCGTTCAACATTGGTCACCACCTTATGCCTGCGCGCATTCTCTTGTGGTTGCACATTCTCATGAGCATATCCTTCGTGAGCATATCCTTCTAGTTGCATATTTTCACCACTCTCTTGAGCATATCCATCTAGTTGCATATTTTCACCACTCTCTTGAGCATATTCTTCTGGTTGAACATTTAAGTCGATTTCAGGCAATGCTCTTTGACCTCTAGATATTGTGGTCAATGGTGATGTGCCATGCTCTCGGTTCCATCACTGACGACAACAACATCCTGCTCAATAGGGATCTAAAAAGTGGCATGGTTGTGCAAGGGGACATCCTCTTCTTGCTTCATTGCCCTCTTTCTTCAGCACTTAGCCCACCTTGTGTGTTCTTATAAGAGTAAATTAAACAATGAGCTACATATTGTACATATTGACAGTCCACTAAAAATTCAGAAAACATATTGAGCACTCAGAATTCAACACTATGTGATACAGAGTACTCAAAAAAATTCAGACAACATATTCACACCCAAAAGGACAATGCTAGAGAAAGAATGAAATAAGAAGGTCTTCACACCATCCCAATAGAACCTCAGAACTCTAGCACTACTGATGAAAATTTAAAACTTACTGAAACTTTAGACACTCACTCATGGACTAGCATCTTGTTTGGCACCAAAATGAGCATGCGGACGGTCCGGCCCTGAGGCCGGACAGTCCGCGCATGTGGGCCGGACGGTCCGCGCGTGCTCAGAGTAGATTATGGTTCCGAGTTTTGTGCTACGGTTGTTAGCTAGATTCGCGGAATTAGCTCGGAAATCAGTTGTGTAAAGGGTCCAGGCCCCCTCCTCTATAAATAGAGAGGTATATGGCCGATTTGTAAGGATCAATCGAATCAATAACACTTCTATTTCGCTTTTATTTCCTAGGAGTAGTTCTAGTCTAGTTCTAATTTAGCCTTCCGATCCCCAAATTCTTCGCTTCTCTTTGACTCTACGTCGATTAGAGGAGTCTAGGTCGGCCTGCCCGAGCCTAGACAACTCCTAGGATCTCTCCTCCCCGACCGGGTCCCTCCCGGGAGCGAGATCCAGGCGCTGCCGGCGATCTTCCGTCGCCCCTGCGCACGCGCGGACCGTCCGGCTCCAGGGCGCGGACCGTCCGGTCTCAGGCAGGAACCCTAGCCTCGCACCAGGCCGCGAACCGTCCAGCCCCTGCGTGCGGACCGTCCGCCCCTGTGCAGAGAGCACCGCTGCTGGTTCGTGTTGAGTGTTTGGTGCCCTAAAAAGGTGTCAACATACTTTTTGGCGACTCCGCTGGAGAAAACAAATATAGACTCATCAAATCGGCCCTCAATGGCCGGTTCAAGGGATAGCTCTGATATTTCCCCAAGTAATATCATAGAGCCGACTTGGGAGACTTTGCCGGCTGACGAACAGCTCCAGTTCGAGGAGCACAAGGAGCAGATGATCCAGGAGACAAAAGCAAAGTTCTTGGCCAACTTCAAAGTGGACAGGAACAACAAGGTCATCCGCATCGGGCGACGGATCCGGCTTCGCTCCGACCCACACCAGATATCCCCAATGTAAGTAATACTAACGAGCTACAATATCTTAGGAATTATGTAGATGAACAGCGTGAACAAATGCAAAATATCATAGTGGGTATGCAAAACGATTATAGGAGACTAGTACGTGCATTTGATAAATCTAATATCGCAATTTTTTCTTCGCACGAGGTTGAGTTAGGGGGTAACACGCGTAATACATCGGCTACAGGTTGTCACGACCAGTCACAACCCCTTTATGGGATGCTGATGGACACATACCCTGAGCAACCACAAATAGGCAGCAAAACAACCGATCTACACATGCCCGGACCGTCCGCACGTGAGCGCGGACCGTCCGGGCCAGCAACGTTCGGGCCCATTTTTAATGAATTACCAACACATGTGCCCGAGCAACATCGTTTTGTGCAAAATTCAAACTACCCAGTCGGACCGTCCACATACCACGACGGACGGTCCGCATATAATCACGGACGGTCTGGGCCAATGTCCGGACAGTCCGCGCATGATCTTTTTGACGAGGATCGTTACCTGAATCCTCACCCGTCCTAGCAACACTTCTCAACACACTATGCTATGCATCAGCCCATTAATTCAAAATCCATAGCCCAAGAAAGCTTTCCGGCCCCACCAAGAAGGCAGGAAAGGAACGATCAATCCTATGAGCCATATAGGGCAAATGGCAGTGCACCTCATAGCTCAAACCCATGGGGGAAAGACAACATGCTAATATCTAGCCAACCCCACTTATGTTTGACTAGAGAGCTGGTGGTCTCGCACCGGCTGCCATTGACATAGTGAGAGCGGAAATAGTTGGGGCGTTCCGAGATACGCTCGAAGTAAGCATGGTCCCTGGGGGACAATCTTATCGGAAACTTTATGACAGCCGATTTGATCACCACCCATACCCACAGGGAACCAGAATACCCGAATTTGCAAAATTTTCGGGTGACCAAGGAAAAAACATGCGCGAACACATAGGCCAGTTTTTAGCACAATTAGGAGAATTGGCCGACACAAAAGCATTTCGCGTATGTTTATTTTCATTATCTTTAACAGGAACCACGTTTGCATGGTACGCCACTTTACCTCCTAATTCTATTTTATCATGGGGGGATTTAGAACAAAAATTCCATGATCACTTTTTCTCTGGTGACTATGAATTAGATCTGGTAGACCTAGTGGCCCTTCGACAGGGTAAGGACGAATCGGTTAATGAATACATCCGGAGATTCCAGGATACAAGAAACCGATGCTTCCAAATTCATTTAGCAGAGAAATAGCTAGCAGGATTAGCCTTGAATGGTCTGCGATATTATTTAAAAGAAAGATTAGAAGGCATCCAATTTTTTACACTAGCACAGTTACACCAGAGAGCTTTGGCCTCTGAAAGCCAAAGCAAAGAAACCGCTAAAACAATTCGTCACAACATGCATATAGTAGAGTGCGACCAAAGTAGCTCAGATGACGAATCAACAGAAGTTTATACTGCTGAAATGGTTTGGCCTAAGCAGGCCAAATCTTTGGCTTGTTCCTCCTTGCAGCCGGTTCAGAAGAAACGTCAAGAGGAAGTTAAGTTTACATTTAATGTTGGTAAATGTGATAAAATATTTGATGAATTACTCAAAAATGGCAACATTAAAATAAATCACACTGTTCCATCTGCCGACGAGCTAAAACGTCGGGCATACTGCAAGTGGCATAACTCATTTTTTCATGCCACTAATGATTGTAATGTATTCCGTCGACAGATTCAATCGGCCATTAACGAGGGACGATTGAAATTTCAGGAAATGCAGGTGGATACAGAGCCCTTTCCTATGAACATGATCGACTTCGAGGGCAAGAAAGTCTTGGTTCGGCCAAACACAGCCGATAAAGGCAAAGGCAAGGAGATAGTCATCGGCAATGCAAGAGAGTCCGATGAGAATCATAAAATTTCTTGCAGGAAAGTGGTGGCAGAGAAGACTCCCGATGGAGGAGAAACTCTTAAGGTGACCATCACGACCTCCGGCACTAGAGGGCAGGCACGGACCAAGGAGCAGGAACCCGTGCTGCGCATCCCAGACGGTCCGACACACAGGCGCGGACGGTTTGGAGAATTCCAGCGGATGGTCTGGCCCCACTCAAGACTCGCAACGACCACGTACCTTCAAACCACGACGACCAGAGATAGGTACGTGGAAAACAAATACATTCAAGGTAGCTGGCCGGTTGGTCAAAACCGGCCTGACCTTCGATCAATTATTGTCTAAGTACGTGAAAAAGAAGGCCGACCCTAGGGACCGGCCAGCAAAGTGACCCCGCTCACCTATTCATGAGCAATGTCAGGTAAGGCCGATTGGACCACCTCACCAATCGGAAGAAATGAAAGGTCATACTGTGCAATTGAGACCTAACATACCTCCATGGACACCTCCACATCCATATCCACCTATGCCTTACCCATACACATACATGCCTCCACCATATGTTCCAAATCAAATGTGGGGCATGCCACCATATTCGTTTGGGATGCCACAGTACCCCGCTTGGGGGGCACCCCAAACATCCGTATTCAACAGGTTGGCACCACCAGTACAAGACCGATTGAACGCCGCTCAATCCAGTCACCAGGCACAGACCCAACAAGATTGCCGGACTACTCGGCCTCCAAGGCCGACCAATCCGGCAGGGGGGCATATGCCTGCAGCAACTGAAAGAATAACAAAAAAGGACATCATCAAAATAGGTACTGCAGATGTTGTCATACAGGAAGATAGTAAAGGGCCGATGATTTTTGGTGAATCGACCAACACAACCAAAAAAGAAGATACGACTACCATCAAAACAGTCGATCCAAAATACTCCATGCCTCGGTGCTGCCCAGCGGGATTGACACGGTCCCAAAAGCGGAAATTACAGCGCCTAAGAGCAAAGGAGAGCCAGGAGAAGGAGGCAGAAAAGATATTCAATGACACACATCCACAGTACCCGCCACCACAAAAGAAATGGAGACCAAAGGTCGTTGAAGAAAAACAAACGGCCACGAAAATAGAAAATAAAACAACACTTGTGCAGCACGTTGCAGGTATGGCAGATAGCTTGGCCAGCAAGGCCGGACAATCTGCACCAGGCGCGGACCGTCCGCCCCCGGAGTCCGGACCGTCCGCACCACACCAGGAAGCCTCCAACGACATGCCAACATCAATGGAAGAAGACAACCTACTGGGAGAAGACCTGGTCGACTACGAGGCTTCTCCAGAGCGCCCAGGTATGGACGTAAATGCTATTTCATTTTTCGCCGATTGTACTATTGTCGGCAACGATCAACCTATTGTTGCCCAGTTTGATTTTGGTCCTAAAGAAGCCGCCTTTACTAAACCAAAGGAATCGGTAGATCATTTAAAGCCGCTCTTCGTGCGCGGTCACATTGATGGGATACCAATTGCTAAAATGTTGGTAGATGGAGGGGCGGCTATAAATCTAATGCCTTACTCATTATCTAGAAAATTAGGTAAACAAGATGACGAACTTGTCAAGACCAACATGACCCTCAGCGGTGTTGGAACTGATAGTTCGATCAAAGCCAGGGGAGTCACATCCGTTGAATTAACCATCGGGACTAAGACCCTTGCTGCTGCATTCTTCGTCGCTGATGTAGAAGGAAATTATAGTTTAATCCTAGGTAGAGATTGATTCATGCCAATCAATGTATACCTTCTATATTACATCAAATGTTAATACAATAGGTAGGCGATGATGTAGAACAAGTACATGATGATGTATCAGCCTGTATCGCTGTGGCCGATGCCCCTGTACTCTGGACTTATGAGACTGCTACATGTCTCACAGGAGTAGATTTTTCTGATTATCAGTTCATAAGTATAGATAAGAAGGGTTTCATTCCTGTAATGCTAGAGCCGATGGAGAATCGGCTAAATCATAAATAAAGTTTAAATGATGAGTACACACAAAGTTCATGAGTCTTTGGTCATGGACAATTTGGCTTCTAAGCCTGGATGGTCTGGTCTTTCACAAAATAGTATGGACTTTAAGACCGAACATCTACCGCAGCGTAAATACAGTGTTACGGATGACCCGGTCCCCGAGACCGGAAAGCCCGCCATCACACAAAGATCATCTGATTCCTCTGTGGGGGACATGATAGAGGAATTCAGAGATCTTGATAAACTAGGACAGGGGTTTACATCGGCTGATCCTTTGGAGGAGATTGACATAGGAGATGGTAAAACTCCAAGGCCGACTTTTGTAAACAAGACCCTGGAGACCGATCCTAGAAATGAGATGATCGGTCTATTGAAGGAATATTCAGATTGCTTTGCTTGGAATTACACTGAGATGCCTAGATTAAGCCGAGAGATCGTAGAGCATCGGCTGCCTATTAAGTCCGGTTTCAGACCTTTCAAGCAGAAAGCTAGAACATTTCGTCCAGACCTTCTCCCACGGATCAAGGACGAAATCCACCGGCTGCTAGAAGCTGATTTTATTAGACCTTGCAGATACGCATAATGGGTCTCCAATATTGTACCGGTGGAGAAGAAGGAGTCAGGTAAGCTTAGAGTATGCATTGATTTTCGCAATTTAAATAGAGCAACTCCTAAAGATGAGTATCCCATGCCCATAGCCGACACATTAATCAATAATGCATCAGGAAATAGAATTATTAGCTTTCTTGATGGTAATGCCGGATATAATCAGATTTTTATGGCCGAAGAGGATGCGTCTAAAACGACCTTCATATGTCCAGGCTTCATTGGTTTATTTGAATGGGTTGTCATGACATTTGGTCTTAAAAATGCTGGTGCTACTTATCAGAGGGCTATGAATTTGATTTTCCATGAGTTGTTAGGAAACACTGTAGAAGTCTACATTGATGATATTGTAGTCAAATCGGCTGAGTTTAGTTCTCATATAGCTGATTTGCACAAAGCCTTTGATAAAATGCGTCGGTAGGGTTTGAAAATGAACCCACGTAAATGTGCTTTTGGGGTGTCGGCTGGTAAGTTTTTAGGATTTATCATCCATGAACATGGCATAGAGATAGACCCTGGCCGAATTAAATCTATTCGGAATGTGGGACCTCCAACCTATAAGGTCAAAGTGCAAAAGTTTCTCGGCAAGGTGAATTATTTACGAAGGTTTATTTCTAACCTAGCCGAGAAGATTGATGTCTTCACCCCTATCCTTCAGCTTAAGAATGATGCCGAATTCGCTTGGGGGGCAGAGCAGCAGGAAGCATTTAATCTCATTAAAAAATACTTGTCTTCGGCTCCCGTATTAAAAGCACCACGAGCTGGAGTACCATTCCGATTATACATTGCAGCTGAAGATAAGGTCATTGGGGCTGTTCTGACACAAGAAAATGAAGGAAAGGAGCATGTGGTGACATATCTAAGTCGGAGGTTGGTGGATGCTGAAACGATGTACACTTTTATTGAGAAGTTATGCTTATGCTTGTTTTATGCATGCACCAAGTGTAGATGTTATTTACTGTCTAGTCATTGCACTGTTTCTGGTCAAGCCGATGTAATTAAATACATGTTGCATAACCCAATTATGAGTGGTAGAATTGGTAAGTGGGCTTATGCACTCATAGAATATGACTTGGCCTATGAACCATTGAAATCTATGAGGGGCCAGGTCGTAGCAGATTTTATTGTAGAACATCGGATTAATGATATTCATAAACTAGACATGTCATACCTCACTATTACTCCTTGGACTTTATATTTTGATGGATCAGTTTGCAATGAAGGGCAAGGGATTGGCATTGTACTTGTTTCACCAAGTGATGTCTCCTTCGACTTCTCTAGCCGATTGAAAACTTATTGCACTAACAATCAAGCCGAATATGAAGCCCTTTTATTCGGCTTGGAACTGTTAAATTGTATGGGAGTAAAACATGTGAAGGCATTTGGTGATTCTCAGCTGGTCGTCCAACAGGTGTTAGAAGAATATCAATGTTTTGATGGTACTCTAAATAGTTACCTTGAAAAATGTTGGAGCATAATCCATTCTTTTGACGAATTCAGTATTCGGCATATCTCTAGGGCTGAGAATCATAGAGCTAACAATTTGGCACAAGATGCATCAGGTTATCGGGTAAAGTGAGGGAAATTTCACAATACTGAAAATCTGATAACCAGTGCAAGGCCAAATTCCCAGGTCGCAGGCCATCCGCGTGAAGACGCCGGACCGTCCGGGGTTACCAGGAAAGTTCTCCTAATCGATTCGGCTGATAATGAAGCCGATGCAAGAGATTGGAGGATGCCCATAACTAGTTATTTACGAAATCCCAATGTCAGGACAGATAAGAACATTCGGCGTACAACTTTCAAGTATGTTTTGATGAGTGATGAGCTCTATCGCCGAACAGTCAACGATGTCCTGCTTAAGTGCTTGGGCCCAGATGATGCTATATTAGCCATGGCCGAAGTACATGAAGGAATTTGTGGTACCAATCAATTGGCTCCAAAGATGAAGTGGCTGTTGCGAAGGTCTGGTTTTATTCGCCTAATATGATAGCTGATTGTTTCTAGTACTACAAGGGTTGCCAACTGTGTCAAAAATTTGGCGACCTATAGTTGGTCCCTGTAGCCGAATTACATCCTATCATCAAGTCTTGCCTTTTAGAGGATGGGGATTAGACTTTATTGGGGAAATTCATCCTTCATCATCAAAGGGGCATCGGTTCGTGTTAGTTGCCACTGACTACTTTACCAAATGGACTGAAGCCGTTGCTCTGAAGAACATGACACACAAGGAGGTAATTGAGTTCATAACTGAGCATATTATTCATAGATTTGGCATTCCCTAGACCTTGACTAGGGATCAAGGGACTTCTTTCATGTCAAAGGAGGTACGTGAATTTGCTGAATTTTATAGAATTAAGTTGCTTAATTCATCTCCATATTATGCTCAGGCCAATGGACAGGCCGAGTCTAGTACTAGGACATTGATTAACTTGATAAAAAAGAAGATATCTGATAATCCTAAGCATTGACATAAGATTTTGTCCGAAGCTTTATGGGCTCACAGAATATCTAAACATAGTGCTACTAAAGTGTCTCCTTTTGAGCTTGTCTATGGGCAGGAAGCAGTGTTGCCTGTGGAAATAAGTTTGAATGCTGTCAGGTTCGCCAGACAAAATGATCTAACTCTCACTGATTATTACAATGCAATGATGGATAATATTGATGAGGTGACAGACAAGAGGGTGATAGCTTTGGGAGCAATAGAAATGGACAAGATCATGGTAGCCAGGGCCTACAACAAGAAGGTCAAAGCAAAGTCATTTCAAGTAGGGGACCTGGTGTGGAAGACCATCCTGCCTCTAAGGAATAAAGACCGGAGGTTTGGAAAATGGTCGCCAAGCTCGGAGGGTCCTTATAAACTAAAATAGGTAATATCTGGTAACGCCTATTTACTACAAACATTACAAGGCAAGGATTTACCCAAAGCTTTGAATGGTCGTTTCCTCAAGCAGTACCATCCTAGTATGTGGCAAGATGCTTAAGAAAACCGATGTGATCACATCGAGTTAAGATGCTTTTAGTTTGCCCAGCTCCACCAAAAGGCAGGGGGGCATATGTTTGGCACCAAAATGAGCGTGCAGACGGTCCAGCCCTTAGGCCGGACAGTCCGCGGTCCGGACAATCCGAACAGTCCGTGCCTGTGGGCCGGACGGTCCGCGCGTGCGTAGAGCAGATTAGGGTTCCGAGTTTTGTGCTACGGTTGTTAGCTAGATTCGTGGAATTAGCTCGGAAATTAGTTGTGTAAACAATCCAGCCCCCCTCCTATATAAATAGAGAGGTATACAGCCGATTTGTAAGGATCAATAGAATCAATAACACTTCTATTTCGCATTTATTTCCTAGGAGTAGTTCTAGTCTAGTTCTAATTTAGCCTTCCGATCCCCAAATTCTTCGCTTCTCTTCGACTCTACGTCGATTAGAGGAGTCTAGGTTGGCCTGCCCGAGCCTAGACAACTCCTAGGATCTCTCCTCTTCGATGGGGTCCCTCCCGGGAGCGAGATCCAGGCACCGCCGGCGATCTTCCGCCGCCCCTGCGCACGCGCGGACCGTCCGGCCCCAGGGCGCGGACCATCCGGCCGTCAGGCAGGAATCCTAGCCTCGCACCAGGCCGTGGACCGTCCGGCCCCTACGCGCGGACCGTCTGCCCCTGTGAAGAGAGCACCGCCGCTGGTTCATGTTGAGTGTTTGGCGCCCTAAAAAGTTGTCAACACATCTATTGAAAACCCACTGAAACTTCAACACACTGAAACTCTAAACTTCATTGAAATCAAACTCTGAAAACTGGCTCCCTCCAAAGCCATCAACGCAAACCTAGATCATTCAGAGCATATTGTAGAGGCTAGCTAGGTGTTGCGTTGACCCGTTTATCTATAGACTACATTATCTTATCACTAGAAATCAAACAACAACATCTGTTTCCGGCTTGAAGCCAGCCAAACGAACTATTGGGGTTCCATGGAGCCATATAACTAAAGAAATCCAGTGGGCTCAATGCAATTCACAATGTATTGCTGCACTTCACAATGCCACAGGCTTTCCAAGCTCTGTACGACCATCTCCACCTATATCTAATCCAGTTACTTCAATTCTAGTACTTCAAACTAATCAATTAATTGTAGCATCTGGTGCAGGAGTGTTCTTTTTCAGTGTCACCCACCCAAAACTTCAAGAGCGTTCTTCGTCACTGTCACCCAACCATACAAGGTAATCCTATCAGCCTAACTACGGTAACCTTGGAGCTGTTTCCAAGGTCTCGTCTTACTGGAGATCGGGCATGAGCAAGGGCATGATGCGTGTGATTGGGGAAGTGTTGGGCACGTCCAAGGTCCATGTGGGGGTCGTGAACATCACCCAACTTTTTGAGTATAGGAAGGATGCGCACACCTAGATCTACAAGAAGCAGTGGAAGCCACTAACCCCAGAGCAGAACCCAGAATAGGAATTGTTGGTCACTTGTTCTCAAATGTTATGATTCAAGAACAAGACAACACAATTGTTAAGGATTAGGGACCTTCGTCTTCTGAAGCATTATCTCCTCATGGACATAATGATCATCAGACGAAGGTCATGAAGGACATGCCTTCATCGTCTTATAGATAAACAAGAATGCAAAGAGACGAAAACAACAAGTGTATCCCATTGATTCATTCGTATTTGCATTCCACAGAACATGTATGAATATTAACAAGATTTATATTACAATGTTACCTTTGGCTTGCTTGAAGGTGTCGATGCGAGAGAGATTACAAATCAGCGTGAACAGTACGGTGCTACTGTTCATCTATTTATAGGCACGAGACGTAGCCCGGATAAAAGTACATTTATGTTCCTGATATTCACTTATGATTGTAATATAAGTCATTAAGGACTAAGTAGTCTTTTTCCCCTTCGGTCAGCATCATCATCATACTTCATCACCATTACAAGCCGAAGCTGTCAATCTAGCGATAGCTTCGGCGTTTATTCTTATCATCCTTATATCATATCTTCATCTCGTATGCCTTCATCTTGAGGAAAAGACTTCTATCCTGAAGACAAAGCTCCCTGTAATAGCTTATGCTGAAAACAAATGGTTAATTATGTTTTTGAGGACCTTCGAAAGAGGAAGGCCCCCAACAATAGCCCCTCGCAGTATTAATTTGTTTCTTTGTAACAAATTTAGATTGCGACGTGAACGAAGGCCTTTAGCCGAAGGTCCGAAAAAACACCTTCCCTTCGCTAGAATAGCGAATCACTCTGAGCCGCGAGACCCACCGGTGGGGCTCTGGGTATATATATAGAAGGTTGTGTTGCAGGTATTTTTCGTGCCATCTAGCTTTCGTGCTGCAGTTGTCATTTTAGTTTTCCTGTTTTGTGAGTGAAATTGTTTGTGAGCTTCGGCTTTCTACTGTGATCATCACCAAAATCACTGAGGATAATAAAAGCACTGATCCCACACTCATTGGCTTCTACGAAGCCATGGAAAAGACCAACGTAGAGAAAATCACCAATGAAATGTTAGCCGGACTATCTGGTGATTCAAGCTACAGTGAAAGCTTCGATGTTGAGAGTGAGAATGAAGATGTCGAAGATCGGCCGTGGAGACCAAGCCACGTTGTTTTTGGGAAATCCACAATTAGACAAGGGCAAATTGAAGCGATGAAAGGCAAATACTTTCATGATGTATAATGAGGGCTAGGGGAAAAGACACCGTTCCCTGCCATAAGGTGATGAAGTAGTAGTCTTCAGGAGTTTCATCAGGTTACCCCCGAAGCTCTTATTAGAGTGCGAGTTGTTATATGGGCCATGAGGATCCAAGGACTGGAGCTAGATGCGAGATGCTTCTGCAATATTCATGAGCTGTCTTATCAGACGAAGGCAATCAGAAAGGAACAATATCATAACAATTTTGATTATTACTGCTTTGTGCCTCGCTCTGAGGCGAATTACCCTGTGCCCACGTTTTGGAAGAAGTGGCTAGGTTCTTGGATGAAGGAATGGTTTTACGTGAAGAATGACCTAAGTCAGAGGGAAGACGTGAAAGGCGTTATCCAACGTCCTATATCGTCACGCTTCGGCATTAGAAGGCCATCCATCGCACTTGGAAATTGAAAGGGAAATTGGGTTAACCATTTCCTATAATTAATTTTGGTGGTTGATGATCAACACAAACACATGGACTAACTAGTTTGTCTAGATATTATTTATCTCAGGTGCATAAGGTTAAACAAAAACCCAAGAAAGAAATCTGGTTAGGGACACAATCAAAAATGGAGCAAAGGACTTGAGTATGCTGGTTTTGGCGCACCAGACAGTGTCCGGTGCACCAGGGCCGTACAACTCCAAACCAGCCACTCCCGGGAATTTGAAGACGCGCTCCGCTATAATTGAAAGGGAAATGAGCCCTTGGGCCATTTCTAAGTATTTTGGTGATTGAGTGCAAACACAAGTGCTTAAATGTGAATCTATGCCCATGGATGAACAAAGTGCAAATCATGAGAAAAGGTATGTTTCTAAGCCTTAGTACATTGGTTTTGTGTGCTAATATACTTGTCTAAGTGTTAGAAACAGAAAGAAGAAGAGTTGGCTGTGTACAGCCAAAAGGTTGTTTCGGTCTGGGGCACCGGACTGTCCGGTGGTGCACCGGACAGTGTCCGGTGCGCCAGGCTGCCTCGGGCGAAGAGGCCGCTCTCGGGAAATTGCCGACGGCGTACGGCTAAAATTCACCGGACTGTCCGGTGTGCACCGGACTGTCCGGTGAGCCAACGGTCGGCTGGGCCAACGGTCGGCCGCGTGATCTGCGCGAGACACGTGGCCGAGCCAACGGTCGGAAGGGGGCACCGGACTGTCCGGTGTGCACCGGACATGTCCGGTGCGCCAACGGCTCCCAGATCTGCAACGGTCGACTGCGCCGTTTAAGGAAAGAAATCGGGCACCGGACAGTGTCCGGTGTGCACCGGACTGTCCGGTGCACCCGACGACAGAAGGCAAGGATAGCCTTCCAGATTTGTTCTCAACGGCTCCTAGCTGCCTTGGGGCTATAAAAGGGGCCCCTAGGCGCATGGAGGAGAATACCAAGCATTCCTACAACATTCCTAAGCACCAAGACATCGATCTAGCGCATTCGTTTCATTGTGATAGCATATAGAGCTCTTGTGGAGTTGTGAACTCTTTGGGTTGTGTTGCGAGCTCTTGTTGCTGCTTGTGTGCGTGTTGTTGCTCTGATCTTTTGAAGTCTTGTGTGCGTTGCTCATTCCCTCCCTTACTCCGTATTTCTTTGTGAATCTCAAGTGTAAGGGCGAGAGACTCCAAGTTGTGGAGATTCCTCGCAAACGGGATATTGAAAGGCAAAGCAAAACACCGTGGTATTCAAGTTGGTCTTTGGACCGCTTGAGAGGGGTTGATTGCAACCCTCGTCCGTTGGGACGCCACAACGTGGAGTAGGCAAGTATTGGTCTTGGCCGAACCACGGGATAAACCACTGTGTCATCTCTGTGTTTGATCTCTTGTGGTATTGTGTTTTGTTGAGACTCCTCTCTAGCCACTTGGCAATAAATTGTGCTAACACTTAACAAGTTTTTGTAGCTATAAGTTTAAGTTTTACAGGATCACCTATTCACCCCCCCTCTAGGTGCTCTCAATTGGTATCAGAGCCGTTCTCTTCAAGAAAGGGACTAACCGCCCGAAGAGATGGATCCTAAGGGGAAGGGAATCGTGATCAACGATAAGGAAAAGGAGTCCTTCGTCAACGAGCCCAAAGATGACAAGCCTAACGACTCTGGCTCGGGTCATAGACGGAAGGAAGGGAAGAAGAAGAAGACAAGGCGCATCAAGGAGATCGTCTACTACGACGACAGCGACGAATCTTCCTCTTCCCAAAAGGACAACGACGACAACGACTATGACAAACAAAAGACGGTTAACTCAAACTTTTCTTTTGATTATTCGCGCATTCCGCATAGCTCAAATGCTCATTTGCTCCCCATTCCACTTGGCAAGCCTCCTCACTTTGATGGAGAGGACTATGGATTCTGGAGTCACAAAATGCGTACTCACCTATTTTCTCTCCATCCAAGCATTTGGGAGATTGTGGAAAGTGGAATGAAATTTGATAGCTCGGATAGCCCTTCGTTTATTAATGAACAGATTCATAAAAATGCACAAGCTACTACTGTGTTGCTAGCCTCCTTGTGCAGGGACGAGTATCACAAGGTGAGCGGCTTGGACAATGCCAAGCAGATTTGGGACACCCTCAAGATCTCACATGAGGGGAATGATGTCACCTTACTCACCAAGATGGAGTTGGTGGAGGGCGAGCTCGGACGATTCGCGATGATAAGGGGCGAGGAGCCAACACAAACATACAACCGGCTCAAGATCCTTATCAACAAAATAAGGAGCTACGGAAGCACGCGATGGACGGATCACGACGTCGTCCGCCTAATGCTAAGGTCATTTACCGTTCTTGATCCTCACTTGGTGAACAATATTCGTGAAAATCCTAGGTACATCAAGATGTCGCCCGAAGAAATTCTCGGAAAATTTGTAAGCGGGCGAATGATGATCAAGGAGGCGAGGTATGTGGACGACGCGTTGAATGGCCCAATCCATGAGCCTCAACCCATTGCTCTCAAGGCAACAAGGAGCAAGGAGGCGCTACCCAGCAAGGTGGCGCAAATTGAGGCGGCCGGTCTCAATGATGAAGAGATGGCCCTCATCATCAAAAGATTCAAGATGGCACTAAAGGGTCGCAAGGGACAGCCAAGCAAGACTAAGACCAAGGGAAAGCGATCATGCTTCAAATGCGGTAAGCTTGGTCATTTTATTGCTAACTGTCCCGACAATGATAGTGACCAGGAACACGGGAACAAGAGGGAAAAGAAGAAGCATTACAAGAAGGCCAAGGGCGAGGCACATATCGGAAAGGAGTGGGATTCGGATTGCTCCTCCTCCGACTCCGACAATGAAGGACTCGCCGCCACTGCCTTCAACAAGTCATCCCTCTTCCCCAACGAGCGTCACACATGCCTTATGGCAAGGGAGAAGAAGGTATGTAATCAAAACAATGTCACTTATGATTCTTCAAGTGATGATGAGTCTAGTGATGATGAAATAGATTACTCTAGTTTGTTCAAGGGATTGGATAGAACTAAAGTAGATAAAATTAATGAATTGATTGATGCCTTGAATGAAAAAGATAGACTCTTAGAAAAACAAGAGGACCTTTTGTATGAAGAGCATGACAAATTTGTAGAGGCACAAAAGTCTTATGCTTTAGAAGTTAAAAGAAATGAAGTGCTTTCTAGTGAACTATCTTCTTGTCATGAAACCATTGCTACTTTAAAGAGTGTTAATGATGACTTAAATGCTAAAGTAGCTAGTAAATCTAATTCTTGTGTAGAACATGTTGCGATTTGCACTAGGTGTAGAGAATTCGATGTTGATGCTTGTAGTGATCATTTAGTTTCAATTTCTAAATTAACTGAGGAATTGGCTAGTCTTAATGCCCAACTTAAGACTAGCAAGAATGAATTTGATAAACTAAAATTTGCAAGGGATGCCTACACGATCGGTAGACACCCCTCAATTAAGGATGGACTTGGCTTCAAGAGGGAAGCCAAGAACTTAACAAGCCATAAGGCTCCCATTCCCACTAAGGAGAAAGGGAAGGCCCCTATGGCTACTAGTGCTAAAAAGAACCATGCCTTTTTGTATCATGATAGGAGACAAACTAGAAATGCTTATAGGAGTTATAATGCGTACGATGATTTTTCTCATGCCATGTTTGCTTCCAGTTCTTCCTATATGCATGGTAGAAATATGTCTAGGAAAAATGCTACGCCTAGAAAGAATATTATTCATGCTCCTAGGAAAGTAGTGAATGAACCTCCTACAATATATCATGCTTTGAATGCTTCCTTTGCTATTTGTAGAAAGGATAGAAAGGTAATTGCTAGGAAGTTAGGGGCAAGATGCAAGGCAGACAAAACTTGCATTTGGGTCCCTAAGAATATTTGCGCTAACCTTGTAGGACCCAACATGAGTTGGGTACCTAAAACCCAAGCCTAAATTTGCCTTGCAGGTTTATGCATCCGGGGGTTCAAGCTGGATTATCGACAGCGGATGCACAAACCATATGACGGGGGAGAAGAAGATGTTCACCTCCTAAGTCAAGAATAAGGATTCCCAAGATTCAATCGTATTCGGTGATGGGAATCAAGGCAAGGTAAAAGGGTTAGGTAAAATTGCAATTTCTAATGAGCACTCTATCTCTAATGTGTTTTTAGTAGAGTCACTTGGATATAATTTGCTATCGGTTAGTCAATTATGCAATATGGGATATAACTGTCTATTTACAAATGTAGATGTGTCTGTCTTTAGAAGAAGTGATGGTTCACTAGCTTTTAAGGGTGTATTAGACGGCAAACTTTATTTAGTTGACTTTGCAAAAGAAGAGGCCGGTCTAGATGCATGCTTAATAGCTAAGACTAGCATGGGCTGGCTGTGGCATCGCCGCTTAGCACATGTGGGGATGAAGAACCTTCACAAGCTTCTAAAGGGAGAACACGTGATAGGTTTGACTAACGTTCAATTCGAAAAAGATAGACCTTGTGCAGCTTGTCAAGCAGGTAAACAAGTGGGAGGAGCACATCACAGCAAGAATGTGATGACCACTTCAAGACCTCTGGAGCTGCTGCATATGGACCTCTTCGGACCCGTCGCCTATCTAAGTATAGGAGGAAGTAAGTATGGTCTAGTTATTGTTGATGACTTTTCCCGCTTCACTTGGGTGTTCTTTTTGCAGGATAAGTCTGAAACCCAAGGGACCCTCAAGCGCTTCCTCAGGAGAGCTCAAAATGAGTTTGAGCTCAAAGTAAAAAAGATAAGGAGCGACAACGGATCCGAGTTCAAGAATCTTCAAGTGGAGGAGTTCCTTGAGGAGGAAGGGATCAAGCACGAGTTCTCCACTCCCTACACACCACAGCAAAATGGTGTGGTAGAGAGGAAAAACAGGACGCTAATCGATATGGCAAGGACGATGCTTGGAGAATTCAAGACCCCCGAGCGTTTTTGGTCGGAAGCCGTGAACACGGCTTGCCACGCCATCAACAGGGTCTACCTTCACCGCCTCCTTAAGAAGACTTCGTATGAGCTGCTAACCGGTAACAAACCCAATGTATCTTACTTTCGTGTATTTGGGAGCAAGTGCTACATTCTAGTCACTACACCAAAATCATACACTTCCTACGGTTTTTTAACTTTCTACAGCTTTTATAACAAACCGTAGGAAATAAATAACTTCCGAGAGGCAACTGATAGCTCTAGGAAATAAACATAACTTCCTACGGTATTTTATAAAAGCTATAGGAAGTTAGCTTTCACATGCTGACCGTGTGTTCGGTCAAGCGAGCCGCTAACTTTCTAGAGGCGGCTGTAGGAAGTTAGCATGGGCAGCTAACTTCCTACGGCTGGCTCTAGGAAGTTAGCATGAGCTAACTTCCTACGGCCTCCTCTAGGAAGTTAGCTTTTAGTTGCTGATCCATGGGTGTGGTCAAACGAGCCGCTAACTTTCTACGGCCTCCTCTAGGAAGTTAGATTTCAGCTTTTGACCAGTCAAACGAAAAGCTAACTTTCTACGGCTGCCTCTAGAAAGTTAGCATGTGCAGCTAACTTCCTACGACCTCCTCTAGTAAGTTAGATTTTAGCTTTTGACCAGTCAAACGAAAAGCTAACTTCCTACAACCTGCTCAAGGAAGTTATTTAACTTCCTAGAGTACATGTACAAACTCTAGAAAGTTATGTAACTTCCTACGGTTTTACTCTAGGAAGTTAAATTTTTTATCTTAAACCCTTACTCAATCTTATCCTCTTCTCATTCTCCTCTCACTCCCGTATCTTCCACCTACCGCCGACCAGGACTGAACGCCACCGCTGCACGCCCCTGCCCCCGCTCCCGCCGCCGACGAGGCCGACCCCGGCCCCACCCGCCAGCGGCACCCACCACCGGACAAACTGTCTTCTGTGAGAGCCGATTCGTTGTTCCACGAGGAGAAGGACATGAAAAAGATCGAAGAAAGTTGAGTTGCCTCTCACTATCTCTCATACCCCTCTATCATCTCCGTCTTCTATTGTTTTTCTCTAGATACAGACAAAACAATACACCGCTCTTAAAAAAACTGCAGGCTTCCTTCTGGAGCTCGGGTCATAATCCAGTCCGCGTCGTTGTGTGAAGAAAGTGACGACGGCAGCGAATGAATCACACTGTAAGGGTCCGTGTTGCATATTTTTTCTTTTGTTCTTTTATGCATTTCATTTTGTTGAGGATGATGGCATCTATCGGAATGGAATGCAGTGCACTGCGTGCGTAGCTTTTGGAGTAGAGGATTCAAAGGTATTGATTCTGTAAACCATGTGAATGTGATAGTCCGGGCGTTTTCTCACACCTCGAAGAAGAGAATAGTTTTCCTTTGCTTAGATTTTATTTTTTTTTAAAAAAGGCCTGCTTTTGTGTATCTTAGGTAGACAGTTTTACTTGCTTTGTTTTTCTTCAAGAAAATAAGCATGGATTGTTTTTCTTCTTCCCAAATATCAAGCAAATAGAAAACAAAAACAAGTCGTCCTTTCTAGACTACAAACCCTAAACCATAGCAAAAACAAGCTGAAAACTGTTGATATGCTAAGCAGCACCGTACCAATATATGGATCGATCCTTCTTGTGAAGGTTGTAACATTGTAGCATGGCTACATAGATATCTAAATCCTTTTCATGAGAGCTTGGTACGTGAAACCTTGATAGTATTGTACTAGTACGTACAATGTTACATTATTCCTGGACCACTTGAAGGGGTGCCTTGCGATTGAGCAGCGCGTACACGTCCGGATCTGAGTGAGAAGTGGGTGGGGGAAGATGTCGTTGCTTCTGTTCTTATGTGGGACACACACATTTGGCCTGCTGCCATTGTTGACCTTGCTGTAGTGAATCCCTAAAGGCAAATCGTAATGCTAGTACTGAACTGGCCGTTTTTACTTGTCGTGATGCTGCATGGTGGTCGTTTTTAGTTTCAGTCACGGATGACCTGTTGTTAGACTAGCCCCAACAAGGACCTCTAAAGGGTTCTGTACCCTACATTTAGAGGATGGGGTCGTCCTCTACTCACCCCAGCAGCGTCCTCTAAATGGTTCTCTAAATTTAGATGACGTTGTTGGATCCTCTATATATAGAGTTCCCCTAAACGATTTTCTATCTATTTGAATACTTTAAATAAAACTAAAATATGTACAATACATTTGAATGCAGTTCCAATCATGGAACCGAGTCGTATCACATGTATGGAGGTGATGATCACTTTCGTTTGGCAAAACGAATGGTAAGTACAATTTAATCCATTTTCGTTGATTGTAGTTGACTTGCTGTAATTTCTGGTTATAATGTTTGTCAAATGTACATATAGGAAGCCCAAGGGATACACGTCCCGGTGCCTCCACCACCACCACCACCTCCTGATCATTATACTTGGTCTTCACCTCCACCTACACCTACATCTCCACCTACCAAACATCAGGTATGCAAATTCATCATCATTTACTTGTTGTTAGTTATATTATGATGTAACTCAGCAAATATCATTTGTACATGTATATTAGACCCTCCAGCTACCTTGCTGACGCATGAACGAGAAGACGGGTTAGACTTTGTCGAAACCCTCTTCGCTAGTGGAGGTATCGACCATCACTCGTCACTGTAACCCGATGGTGATCGGCAACTGTGAGCTTCCATGTTATTGTGTTCTGATACTAGAGACTTTTATTATGACTATGTATGAGATATTGTATCTTATTAGTACTGGATAAGATGTGTCTTATTATGACTATGGATGAGACTTTTGTGATGTAATTGATGAGACTATGGATTTAAATATTGTTATGTGATTGTGTGTGAGATGTTCTATGTGAAAATATGTTCTGCTATATACCTGTTAATATATTTGTTATGTTGTGGAATGTGGTGTAAAATAAAAATAAATAGCATTTGTAATGCTGGTCAAATTAACTTCCTAGAGGCCAATTGGACCGTAGGAAGTTAGCCAGGTAACTTCCTAGGGGCTACATTCAGCCGTAGGAAGTTAGTCGTAGGAAGTTAGTCAACTGATGACGCTGACGGCGTGAAGCTACTAACTTCCGAGAACCTACTAACTTCCGAGAGGCTTCTTTGGCTGTAGGAAGTTAGCTAACTTCCTAGAGGGCTCTAGGAAGTTAAGCTAACTTTCGACAAAAAATTTCCGAGAGCCAAACTTCCGACGGGGTGGCTTAACTTCCGAGAGTTTAGCTAACTTCCTAGAGTTTAGGGCTAACTTCCTAGGGTTTAGGCTCTAGGAAGTTTACTATTTTGGTGTAGTGAGTGAAGAAAGGTAGAAATTCTAAGTTTGCTCCCAAAGCAGTAGAAGGGTTTTTATTAGGTTATGACTCAAATACAAAGGCGTATAGAGTCTTCAACAAATCATCGGGTTTGGTTGAAGTCTCTAGCGACGTTGTATTTGATGAAACTAATGGCTCTCCAAGAGAGCGAGTTGTTGATTGTGATGATGTAGATGAAGAAGATGTTCCGACGGCCGCTATACGAACCATGGCGATTGGAAAAGTTCGGCCACAGGAACAAGATGAACGAGATCAACCTTCTTCCTCAACAATGGTGCATCCCCCAACTCAAGACGATGAACAGGTTCATCAACAGGAGGCGTGTGATCAAGGGGGAGCACAAGATGATCATGTGATGGAGGAAGAAGCAGAACCGGCACCTCCAACCCAAGTTCGAGCGATGATTCAAAGGGATCATCCCGTCGACCAAATTCTGGGTGACATTAGCAAGGGAGTAACTACTCGGTCTCGATTAGTTAATTTTTGTGAACATTACTCCTTTGTCTCTTCTATTGAGCCTTTCAGGGTAGAGGAGGCCTTGCTAGATCCGGACTGGGTGTTGGCCATGCAGGAGGAGCTCAACAACTTCAAGAGGAACGAAGTTTGGACACTGGTGCCTCGTCCGAAGCAAAATGTTGTGGGAACCAAGTGGGTGTTCCGCAACAAACAAGACGAGCACGGGGTGGTGACGAGAAACAAGGCTCGACTTGTGGCAAAAGGTTATGCCCAAGTCGCAGGTTTGGACTTTGAGGAGACTTTTGCTCCTGTGGCTAGGCTAGAGTCCATTCGTATCTTGCTAGCATATGCCGCTCACCATTCTTTCAGGTTGTTCCAAATGGATGTGAAGAGCGCTTTCCTCAACGGGCCAATCAAGGAGGAGGTGTACGTAGAGCAACCCCCTGGCTTCGAGGATGAACGGTACCCCGACCACGTGTGTAAGCTCTCTAAGGCGCTCTATGGACTTAAGCAAGCCCCAAGAGCATGGTATGAATGCCTCAGAGATTTCTTAATTGCTAATGCTTTCAAGGTTGGGAAAGCCGATCCAACTCTTTTTACTAAGACTTGTGATGGTGATTTGTTTGTGTTCCAAATTTATGTCGATGACATAATATTTGGTTCTACTAATAAAAAGTCTTGTGAAGAGTTTAGCAGGGTGATGACGCAGAAATTCGAGATGTCAATGATGGGCGAGTTGAACTACTTCCTTGGGTTCCAAGTGAAGCAACTCAAGGACGGCACCTTCATCTCTCAAACGAAGTACACGCAAGACTTGCTGAAGCGGTTTGGGATGAAGGATGCCAAGCCCGCAAAGACTCCGATAGGGACCGACGGACACACTGACCTCAACAAAGGAGGTAAGTCCGTTGATCAAAAGGCATACCGGTCAATGATAGGGTCATTACTTTACTTATGTGCTAGTAGACCGGATATTATGCTTAGCGTATGCATGTGTGCTAGATTTCAATCCGATCCTAAGGAGTGTCACTTAGTGGCGGTGAAGCGAATCCTTAGATATCTAGTTGCTACGCCTTGCTTCGGGCTCTGGTATCCAAAGGGGTCTACCTTTGACTTGATTGGATATTCAGATTCCGATTATGCTGGATGTAAGGTCGATAGGAAGAGTACATCGGGGACGTGCCAATTCTTAGGAAGGTCCCTGGTGTCGTGGAATTCTAAGAAACAAACCTCCATTGCCCTATCCACCGCTGAGGCCGAGTATGTTGCCGCAGGACAGTGTTGCGCGCAACTACTTTGGATGAGGCAAACCCTCCGGGACTTTGGCTACAATCTGAGCAAAGTCCCACTCCTATGTGATAATGAGAGTGCTATCCGCATGGCGGAAAATCCTGTTGAGCACAGCCGCACAAAGCACATAGACATCCGGCATCACTTTTTGAGAGACCACCAGCAAAAGGGAGATATCGAAGTGTTTCATGTTAGCACCGAGAACCAGCTAGCCGATATATTTACCAAGCCTCTAGATGAGAAGACCTTTTGCAGGCTGCGAAGTGAGCTAAATGTCTTAGATTCGCGGAACTTGGATTGAATTATAGCATACATGTGTTTATGCCTTTGATCATGTTCATTCTGCATTTTGTTGCTTATTATGGTGCTCAAGTTGTACAAACACTCCCTGGACCTCACAAGTCCGTTGCAAAGTGATGCACATGTTTAGGGGGAGATGTGTTACAACTTGACCCCTTGAGACTAACCATATGCTTGAGTTATGCTTGATTTAGTCTCAAAGGAGATTTGAAAGGGAAAAGGTGGACTTGGACCATGAAAGACTTCCACTGCACTCCGATGAGAGGGTAACTTATTCCAAGTTCATCTTATGTACTCTTATTGCCTTTGTATTCTTATTGAAGATTTTGGTAAGGCAATGGGGTTAAAGGGCCAAAATTGATCCCGTTTTGGTGCTTGATGCCAAAGGGGGAGAAAATAAAGGCCAAAGCAATAAATGGATCAGCTACCACTTGAGAAATTTTGAAAATAGTAGAATAGAGCTTTTGGTTTGTCAAAACTCTTGTATTGTCTCTTTTATCAAAAGTTGGTTTCTTGTGGGGAGAAATGTTGATTATGGGAAAAAGGGGGAGTTTTTGAAATGTTGATTATGGGAAAAAGGGGAAGTTTTTGAAATCTTTGATCAATCTCTTTTGGAATGACTCTCTTTATGCTTCAACATGTGTGTTTGACTTAGAGATAGAGATTTGAGTTTGATTTGCAAAAACAAACCAAGTGGTGGCAAAGGATGATCCATATATGCCAAAATTGAATAAAACTCGAATTTATTTTATTTGAAGTGATTTTGCACTTGTTCTAGTTGCTTTATGTTGTGTTGGCATAAATCACCAAAAAGGGGGAGATTGAAAGGGAAATGAGCCCTTGGGCCATTTCTAAGTATTTTGGTGATTGAGTGCAAACACAAGTGCTTAAATGTGAATCTATGCCCATGGATGAACAAAGTGCAAATCATGAGAAAAGGTATGTTTCTAAGCCTTAGTACATTGGTTTTGTGTGCTAATATACTTGTCTAAGTGTTAGAAACAGAAAGAAGAAGAGTTGGCTGTGTACAGCCAAAAGGCTGTTTCGGTCTGGGGCACCGGACTGTCTGGTGGTGCACCGGACAGTGTCCGGTGCGCCAGGCTGCCTCGGGCGAAGAGGCCGCTCTCGGGAAATTGCCGACGGCGTACGGCTAAAATTCACCGGACTGTCCGGTGTGCACCGGACTGTCCGGTGAGCCAACGGTCGGCTGGGCCAACGGTCGGCCGCGTGATCTGCGCAAGACACGTGGCCGAGCCAACGGTCGGAAGGGGGCACCGGACTATCCGGTGTGCACCGGACATGTCCGGTGCGCCAACGGCTCCCAGATCTGCAACGGTCGACTGCGCCGTTTAAGGAAAGAAATCGGGCACCGGACAGTGTCCGGTGTGCACCAGACTGTCCGGTGCACTCGACGACAGAAGGCAAGGATAGCCTTCCAGATTTGTTCTCAACGGCTCCTAGCTGCCTTGGGGCTATAAAAGGGGCCCCTAGGCGCATGGAGGAGAATACCAAGCATTCCTACAACATTCCTAAGCACCAAGACATCGATCTAGCGCATTCGTTTCATTGTGATAGCATATAGAGCTCTTGTGGAGTTGTGAACTCTTTGGGTTGTGTTGCGAGCTCTTGTTGCTGCTTGTGTGCGTGTTGTTGCTCTGATCTTTTGAAGTCTTGTGTGCGTTGCTCATTCCCTCCCTTACTCCGTATTTCTTTGTGAATCTCAAGTGTAAGGGCGAGAGACTCCAAGTTGTGGAGATTCCTCGCAAACGGGATATTGAAAGGCAAAGCAAAACACCTTGGTATTCAAGTTGGTCTTTGGACCGCTTGAGAGGGGTTGATTGCAACCCTCGTCCGTTGGGACGCCACAACGTGGAGTAGGCAAGTATTGGTCTTGGCCGAACCACGGGATAAACCACTGTGTCATCTCTGTGTTTGATCTCTTGTGGTTTTGTGTTTTGTTGAGACTCCTCTCTAGCCACTTGGCAATAAATTGTGCTAACACTTAACAAGTTTTTGTAGCTATAAGTTTAAGTTTTACAGGATCACCTATTCACCCCCCCCTCTAGGTGCTCTCAATAATTCACCAGACTATCCGGTGTGCCACCGGACTGTTCGGTGAGCCAGCGGAGCAACGGCTCCTTGCGCACCAACGGTCGTTTCGTTAGAAGGAACAGTGACGAACAGTGCCACGCAGAGTCAGAAGCGCAGAAGTCAGAGCACACCGGACTGTCCGGTGTGGCACCGGACTGTCCGATGCAGCAAGATGACAAGACTTCCCAACGGTCAACTGCTCCGAACCCTAACGGTTGCGCTAACGTGGCGCGCACCGGACAGTGCATTCTGAACTCTTTATAAATATCCCCCAACGGCCCGTCAGCCAACGACTAGAAGTGGTTGAGAGGCTATAAATATCCCCCAACCATCTCATTCATATCTATCCAAGCATTCTGAACTCTTCATTGCAAGAGCAAAAGCCCAACACTCTAAGACACAATCAAAGCAATCAATCCACTCAAAGCCCCAAAATCAACTCTAGTGCATTAGGGCTTGTGAGAGGATCACTTGTGTTCTTTGTTGCTCTTGTCGCTTGCTTTGGCCTTTTTCTTTTCCCTTCTATTTTTCAAGTGACTTGTAATCGAAGCAAGAGACACCTAAGTGTGTGGTGGTCCTTGCGGGGTTTAAGTGACCCGAGAGATTAAGGAAAAGGCTCACTCGGTTTAAGTGACAGTTTGAGAGAGGGAAAGGGTTGAAATAGACCCAGTCTTTGTGACCTCCTCAATGGGGACTAGGTTCTTTGGAACCGAACCTCGGTAAAACAAATCATTGTGTTCACTTGCCTTGATTCTTATTTGATTTGTTTTCCCTTCTCTAACGTTTCCTTGCTAGTGTGAATTTGATTTGGCTCCCATACGTCATCCGCAATCCTTGAGCAACTCCTAGCAAGAGAGATATTCTTTTGGACTTGAATTTAATTCTAACGCTAACCCCCGACCTTAGTTTGTTTAAGTTTATAAATTTCAGGTTTCGCCTATTCACCCCCCTCCAGGCGACTTTCAATTGGTTTTTGAGCCAGTGCTTCATTAAAGAGTCTAACCAACTCGAAGTGATGTCTGGAGATCACGCCAAGAGGGAGATCATGACCGGCGAAAAGGCCGCAAGCTCGGGGAGGACTCTCTCAAGGGAATCTGGCAACAAACACAAGGAGGAATCCTCCTCCTCCGTCAAGTCGCATCGGAGAGGTGACAAGAAGAAGAAGATGAAGAAGGTGGTCTACTACGAGAACGACTCTTCTTCATCCTCCACATCAAGCTCCGAGTCGTCCACTACTTCTAAGAGCCATGAGCAAAAGAAGTATAGTAAGATGCCCCTACGCTATCCCCGTATTTCAAAGCGCACTCCATTACTTTCCATTCCCTCAGGAAAACCACCATATTTTGATGGTGAGGATTATTATATGTGGAGTGATTAAATGAGGCATCATCTAACCTCACTCCACGAAAGCATATGGGACATCGTTGAATCTGGATTGCAGGTTCCAAAGGTGGGGGACAAATACTACGACTCGGATGAGGCCGCCCAAATTAGGCACTTTAACTCCCAAGCCACGTCTATACTCCTCGCCTCCTTGTGTCGAGAGGAGTATAATAAGGTGCAAGGGTTAAAGAGTGCCAAAGAGATTTGGGACGTCCTAAAAACCGCATACGAAGGGGATGAGGTGACCAAGATCACCAAGCACAAGACGATCGAGGGAGAACTCAGTCGATTCATCCTCGACAAAGGGGAAGAGCCACAAGCCATGTACAACCGGCTCAAGACCATGGTGAACCAAGTGCGCAACCTCAGGAGCACCAAGTGGGATGACCATGAAATGGTTAAGGTTATTCTTAGATCCCTCGTATTTTGTAATCCTACTCAAGTACAATTAATACGTGGGAATCCTAGATACAAGCTAATGTCTACCGAGGAGGTTATTGGCAAGTTTGTGAGCTTTGAACTTATGATCAAAGACTCCAAACACATTGTCAACTTGGAGCAAGGCACAACCTCTACATCCGAGGTGCAACCCGTTGCATTCAAAGCAACAGAAGAAAAGGAGGAGTCTACACCAAGTAGGCTTCCAATCTACGCCTCCAAGCTCGACAATGAGGAGATGGTGCTCATCATCAAGAGCTTCTGCCAAATCCTCAAGCAAAGGAGGGGGAAGGATTACAAGCCCCGCTCCAAGAGGGTGTGCTACCTGTGTGGTAAGTCCGGTCATTTCATAGCTAAATGTCTAATTTGTAGTGAAAGTGACTGGGACGAAGACAAGAAGGGGAAGAAGAAGGAGAACAAGAGATACTATAAGAAGAAGGGCAGCGATGCACACATGTGCCGGGAATGGGGCTCCGACGAGAGCTCCATCGACTCCTCCTCCGACGAGGACACTGCCAATATCGCCATCAACAAAGGCCTCCTCTTCCCCAACGTCGGCCACAAGTGTCTCATGGCTTAGGACGGCAAGAAAAGAAGGTACACTCTAGAGCCAACCCCAAATATTCTACATCTAGTGATGAGGGTAGCTCTAGCGATAATGAGGATGATTTACTTTCTCTCTTTGCGAACCTTAGCATGGAAAAAAAGAAAAAATTGAATATATTGATTGAGACCATTAACGAGAAGGATGGTCTCTTGGAATGCCAAGAGGACTTACTCATTAAAGAAAATAAAAAATTTGTTAAGTTGAAAAAATGGTTATGCTCAGGAAGTAGAAAAATGTGAAAACTTAAGTAAGGAGCTTAGCATTTGTCATGATTCAATTTCTAGTCTTAGAACTGAAAATGATAATTTAGTTTCTAAGATTGAAAAATTGAATGTTTGCAATGATTCATTTTGCTGTCTTAGAGATGAGAATATTAGATTAAATGCTAAGATAGAAGAATTGAATGCCTGCAAACCATCTACATCTACTGTTGATCATGTTACTATTTGCACTAGATGTAGAGATATTAATATTGAAGCTATGGATGATAACCTTGCCATGATAAAACAACAAAATGATCACATAGCTAAACTAACTGCTAAAATTGCCGAGCATGAACTAGAAAATGAAAATTTTAAATTTGCTCGTAGTATGCTTTATAATGGGAGACGCCCTGGCATTAAGGATGGCATTGGATTCCAACAAGGGAACCAATCCAATGTCATGCTCAATGCCCCTAGGAGATTGTCTAATTTTATTAATGGTAAGGCTCCCATGGTTCAGGATAGTGAGGGCTACATTTTATATCCTGCAAACTATCCTGAGCACAAAATTAGGAAAATTCATGCTAGGAAACCTCATTCTATTTCTCATCATGCATTTATGTATAAAAATGAGGCTTCTAGTTCTAGGCATACCACTAATGTTAAAATGCCTAAGAAGAAAATTTCTAATGCATCAAATGAACATAATATTTCATTTAAAACTTTTGATGCTTCTTATGTGCTAACAAACAAATCAGGCAAAGTAGTTGCCAAATATGTTGGGGGCAAACTCAAGAGTCCAAAGACTTGTGTTTGGGTACCCAAGGTGCTTGTTTTAATGTAAAAGGACCCAAGACCGTTTGGGTACCTAAGAACAAGGCCTAAATTTGTTTGGTAGGTTTATGCATCCGGTGGTTCAAGTTGGATAATTGATAGCGGGTGTAGAAACCAAATGACAGGGGAGAAAAGGATGTTCTCCTCCTATGAGAAAAATAATGATCCCCAAAGAGCTATCACATTCAGGGATTGAAATCAAGGTTTGGTCAAATGTTTGGGTAAAATAGCTATATCTCCTGACCGTTCTATTTTCAATGTTTTTCTTGTAGATTCATTAGACTACAATTTGCTTTTAGTTTCTCAATTATGCAAAATGGGCTACAACTGTCTTTTTACTAATATAGGTGTTACTGTCTTTAGAAGAAGTGATGATTCAATAGCTTTTACGGGAGTCCTAGATAGTCAGCTATACTTAGTTGATTTCAATGATAATCAAGCTGAACTAGACTAATATGGGTTGGCTCTGGCATCGCATACTTGCCCATGTTGGAATGAAGAATCTTCACAAGCTTATAAAGGGAGAGCACATTTTAGGACTAACCAATGTTCATTTTGAGAAAGATGGGATTTGTAGCGCATGCCAAGCAGGAAAGAAAGTTGGAGTCCATCATCCACACAAGAACCTAATGACGACTGACAGGTCGCTTGAGCTACTCCACATGGATCTATTCGGCCCGATCGCTTACATAAGCATCGGCGGGAGTAAGTACTATCTTGTTATTGTGGCTGATTATTTTCGCTTCACTTGGGTATTCTTTTTGCAGGAAAAATCTCAAACCCAAGAGACTTTAAAGAGATTCTTAAGATGCTCAAAATGAGTTCGGATTAAGGATCAAAAAGACAAGAAGCGATAATGGGATGGAGTTCAAAAACTCTCAAATTGAAGGATTTCTTAAGGAGGGCATCAAGCATGGGTTATCTTCTCCCTACACACCTCAACAAAATGGTGTAGTGGAGAGGAAGAATAGAACTCTACTGGACATGGCAAGGACCATGCTTGATGAGTACAAGACATCGGACCGGTTTTGGGCGGAAGCAATTAACACCGCTTGCTACTCCATCAACTGGCTCTACCTTCACCGAATCCTCAATAAAACATCATATGAACTCCTCACTGGTAAAAAGCCCAATGTTTCATATTTTACAGTCTTTGGGAGTAAATGCTTTATTCTTATTAAAACAAGTAGAAGTTCTAAATTTGCTCCTAAGGCTGTAGAAGGCTTTTTACTAGGGTATGACTCAAACACAAGGGCATATAGAGTCTTCAACAAATCCACTGGATTAGTTGAGGTTTCTTGTGACATTGTGTTTGATGATACTAATGGCTCCCAAGTGGAGCAAGTTGATCTTGATGAACTAGATGATGAAGAGGCTCCGTGCATTGCGCTAGGGAACATGTCTATTGGCGATGTGTGTCCTAAGGAATCCGAAGAGCCTACACAATGCATAAGATCAACCATCATGTTCCATGTAAGCATCTCCACCAATTCAAGATGAGGATCAGGCTTAAGAAGATGAAAAAGAAGATCAAGAAGATGAGCTACCTCAAGAAGAGGACATGGATCAAGGGGGAGCTAAAGATGATCAAGACAAGGAAGAAGATCAAGAAATAAGGAATCAAAGACCACCACACCCAAAAGTCCACCAAGCAATTCAAAGAGATCACCCCGTCAACTCAATTCTTGGTGACACTCATAAAGGGGTAACTACTAGATCTCGAGTTGCACATTTCTGTGAACATTACTCTTTTGTGTCTTCTATTGAGCCATACAGGATAGAGGATGCACTAAGAGATCCGGATTGGGTGGTGGCAATGCAAGAGGAGCTCAACAACTTCACAAGGAATGAGGTATGGCATTTAGTTCCACGTCCTAATCAAAATGTTGTAGGTACCAAATGGGTATTCCGTAACAAGCAAGATGAGCATGGTGTGGTGACAAGGAACAAAGCCCGACTTGTAGCCAAAGGTTATTCACAAGTCGAAGGTTTGGACTTTGATGAAACTTATGCACCCGTAGCTAGGCTTGAGTCAATTCGAATATTACTTGCCTATGATACTTACCATGGCTTTAAGCTTTACCAAATGAACGTGAAAAGTGTCTTCCTCAATGGACCTATCAAGGAAGAAGTTTATGTTGAGCAACCTCCCGGCTTTGAAGATAGTGAGTACCCTAACCATGTTTACAAACTCTCAAAGGTACTTTATGGGCTCAAGCAAGCCCCAAGAGCATGGTATGAATACCTGCGAGATTTTCTTATCACTAATGGCTTCAAAGTCGGTAAAGCCGATCCTACTCTCTTCACCAAAACTATTGCTAAAGACTTGTTTATATGCCAAATTTATGTGGATGATATCATATTTGGGTTTACTAACAAGTCATCATGTGAAGAGTTTAGTAGGATAATGATTCAAAAATTTGAGATGTCTATGATGGGGGAGTTGAAGTATTTTCTAGGATTTCAAATCAAGCAACTCCAAGGTGGCACCTTCATTAGCCAAACAAAGTACATTCAAGACATACTTGTCACACCCGGGCTTTAAGGAACAAAGCCGGGTGCATCTCATACATGCGCCAAAGAAGACAACATATATAATAAAAAAGTGTATAGAGATAAATGTCACAATAAAATCAGAGTACTTATTACATAGCGAAAGTCTTACAAAATAAAAGATGAATAAAGCAGGAACTAAAATCTATCCTTGGCGCCAGAAAGTTGACTGGGAAACGCCACCTAGATCAAGTCGAAAGCCTCAGTGTTAGGCTGCTCCTCTTCTACCACCTGTTCTTCTCCTGTGGGGGGTGTGAGACAGCAAGAGTGAGCTCACACATGTTCATCGCTCAACAAGTTGTGGGGAATAATGTGTATGAACTCACCAAAGGTGAGAGTTCATGAAGTGTAAGGCTGATCAATGAAATAAAGGTTGAAGCTGAGCATTGCTTTTATAAGTTGGTCAAAATTTTATTAGCAGTTACTAAGTGTAAGTAAATACCAAACCATAGTAATAATAAATAAAAGTAATAATAAAAATAATCCCAAATGCAATGAAATGACAAATTAAGTGTGGCGGAACTGCCCGAATTATTCCAACTTAAGTGCCTAAGTCCCGCCTCAGAGGCTAGACCACACTTAAATGGGAATAACCCGTCAATCCCTCGAATCTAGTCCGACACGACCACTGACAGGATCAAGTACCACAATCTCACTCGATGGTGAGTCACAGAGCAAATACAATAAAGCATAAAACCATACATGAAGGAGTATTAAATTATTACATCACCATCGGAGTTTTGCAAAAGTAGTTGTCCTTGTTAGAAGTGCAGCGGAATAAAACTAACGGTAATTAAACAGAGAAATGAGGAAGCCTATCCCATCACTCCTCATGCTCCTCCTCAGCCGAGGCGGGGTCCCACTCGACAGTCCAACCCGGTGGCAAGATGGACGTCCAAGTCACTCCAGCAACCATGTCCTCCAGAGAACCTGTAAAATTATGCCGCAAGCAAGGCTGAGTATACTAATACTCAGCTAGACTTACCCGGTGTGAGGAGTCTACTCCTCTACCTCTAGACATGCAGCTGTTTGGCTGTGGGGTTTGGTTGCCAAAAGCACTAGCTGAGTTTCTAAGTCAAGTTTTAACTTTGTCAATTTAAGTGTGACTCTCTTAAGGCTAGAAGTGAACTATCTACTCATACATAGTAGCAAACATTATTAGCAATCAACATAGTATATCAACTCATCATTTTTCTACTTGTTACTCAATGCAGTACAATGGATCAAGCAGTCTCATTAGCTGCGAGAAGCAGACGATTCGAATCGAGTTTTTATCCTTGCAAGGTAAACCTAAACACACGACATGTAGGGGCACTCCGTCCCCACACATATCAACCGTCCCCATCGATTCCCTGGCAACAGATCAGGGCTCACCACCTTGGCGTACAATGCCTCACTGACCCCGACTGCCGTCGTGCAGTGACCGCACTTGTACCCACCATAACCGGAATGGGAGACCTCGTCTCAGGTCGCGTGGGGGGATATGTCTGCGGGCAGGTTCACTCAGGTACTAGGCTTACCGATTTACCATATTTCTCGGTATGTGTTTAGTACGTTCAAACGCTTGACACAGGTATCCGCACGTTAATCCTTATTCCATTTTCCCATCTCGTAGACAACCAATCCCCATGGATTGTTGTCTACCATAGTATCATAATAGTATGAAGGTGGGTACAACCAAATCCTGATCTCGCGCGAGTGCTAGAAAAATCAATCGTCTTCTACCGAGATCCTAATTAAATAAAGCAACTACTCGACCTATCATACTAGTATTCATCTCAAAAGGATTCCTGAGATCATGCAACTAGGGTTTCAAACAATTCCTACACCTAAGTGCACAATCAATCCTACAGTCATTAAGTGAAGTAAAATAGCATAAATAACATGTTATGCATAAACCGGGGCTTGCCTTCCAAAGCAGTGGCAGGCAGGTCCTCTGGTGCAGGCTCTGGTGCTGGGTCCGGGGCTACCTCTTGAGCAGCTCCTTACTCCGGCACGAGGACGTACTCTCCGTCAGCAAGGTTACAGTCTATCGAAATGCAATGAACATGTATGTCATGATTATGCAGGGTTTAATAACATTATGCTAAAAGAAACTAAGTCAAGAAGTAACTTAGGGTTTCTTAGTCATGCGGGGCTTCCAGTGGGTTATGCTTATTACTTTTTAGGCTTAGGTTTTCATTGAGGATAACATAGTGGATTTGTATTGTCTTTATACATTTCAGTGGACAAATTACAAGGGTTTTAGGATGACACTAATTACCATTATTCATTTTCCTCTCTTTAATTTCTCCTTATGGTTTCTAATGTAGGTTTGAACTACGACAGTGGTTTAATATTTTCCAAAAATTCTGTAAAAATTACAGTGGGTTGCCATTTGCTATTCTAGCCTGTTTTAAGAATTTGAGGCTCAACATATAAAGGCTATGCTTAAGACAAAGAGAATAAAAGTTGGGTAAATGGGCCAGTTTGTACTACAACTCTTAATTAGAGGTGAGTTCTGTCCTAAGGGTTATTTTTGTTGGAATCTAACAGTAATAATAGGCTTCTGTGCCAAAAATCACAGAAAGCTTAGGAATGGTCATTTAGTTATGATTTTCTAAAGTTAAATGCCAAAAAGGCACTTTCTACTACATTGTTATTTGAAAAATGTCAAACAGCAGATTTCATATTTTTCCTAAGTCCTTAATAACAAAACATTAATTATCCCAAGGGTGGGGGTGTTTTCACCTTGGGGTTATTTTTGTAGGGTTTTTCTAAGTTTTCCTTGTTTTATTCAAATAAAAGGTATCCCACTTAGTTTATACTAAACCAGGGTCTGATAGATTTTTCCAGTGAACTACATTGAATAAGTACCCTAACAAAAATAGGGGTGCTCTCTGGTTCATTATTTAAATCACCTTTTCTATTTTTCTTAACCTTAAGCATATTATAGAATAAGGGGTAAAAACTAACTTAATGGAGTGGACAGGGAGGTTTAACATTTTTAAACAGGTCAGTAGGTAGATATAAACTTCTCCAAATTTTTCTAACCCTAGTCAAATAGCACAACTATTTTTCTTTCTATTTTTGAGCTTTTGGATAAAACTATAATTAAATCAGAGCCTTAAAGTTTTCTATAGTGCCTAGGGGGTTTTATATTTTTCTTAAGTAGGTCACATTAATTAGAGTTTGGCAAAATTGGTTTGACCAAATTTGGATGAATTAAACAGAAGTTATGAGTTTTTAAAGTTTCTGTTCAAATTAAAAACAGATTTAATAAGAGTTTCCTGGAAAAACAGTTTACACCGAGGTCCCTGGGTTAAAGCTAAATCAACCTTCGCAGTTCTACCCTTGCGCCACAATTCCCCTGGGTCGCTGACAGTTCAAAAAGCCCCCTGACCTTCTCCTCCTCTCACCCGCAGTCCTTCCCCCAATGCAAACAGTACCCGCGGGAAAGAAAAGGGTGGCGCTGCTTACCGGCGGCGAGTTAGGTCCGGCGAAGGGCAGGGTTGGCTCGGGGAGGCTCTGGCGGTCACAGCGAGGTGCGACTCGACGGCGGGGATGGCCGGAATCGCTCGGTCCACGCGCGCAGGCGGGTGTTCTCGTCGGCGGCGAGTGTACCGGCCAAACCACGGCGATCTGGTTCAATCCAAGGGCACGGTGAGCTTCACGGGGTAATGTAGTGACCGTGTGCACAAGGAATCGGAAAATGGTTGAGTGGATTACCCGGTCCACGTACTCCAGCGTGGTTGAGAACTCCGGCGACCGTGGACTGGCCTCTCCGGCGAAGCAGGCTTCGATTCCTCGCTCGGGGAGCTTTACTGATGTGTGCACACTCGTCTCAGAGGGTTGGATGGGGCTGGGGAAAGCTGGACTGGCCGGTCTACGGCGGCAGTGGCTCGGGTGGCCGCGGACACACCGCGCACGGGCAAACGGCGGTGAACTGAGCTCCGGTGAGGCTTGAGGGTGCGCGGAAGAGTGTAGCCGACGCCTGGGTGGGCTTTATAGGCGCGGGCGCGGGACAGGGTGCCGGCTGGCCGTTGGCGCGACGCGGGGCGCGCGCGGGCGTGCTCTGGCGCACACAGAGCGCGTCGAACACGTGGAGCTTTCATTCTACCCGTGTTCCACAGCTCACCCAAGTCGCAAACGTGCAAATCTTGGCAAAAATCCGGCGCGAGTCTTTTCCTGGCACCTAGGGCTGTCTCTCATCCGTGAGCTGCCATGGCAGATATGGCCTAGGTAGGGAGATCTCTGGTCGCCAAATCGGGTGTGTCACAATGCCCACTTCGCGACAAAAACCATGCCAAGGCATGTCAAACGTCCAAGTCTCGGGCTCAGCTTTTTCCAGTGGGTGCCTTGGGTGGTATGCCACATTTTTGGTATAGGACATAGGTGGATTTGGTGCCAGCTTCGAGGTGAACACGACTGATCTTTAGTGTAGGTGTAGTTTTTAACTTAGAGAAAAATAGAGAGCTCTAGCTCTCTCTCCACTTGGAAATTTGATTTGGGGTTTCTCCAGGGGTCTTTTTGCAATATTACCTTCCCCTAATTGCTGGTTATAAGGTTGCTTAAGGTTTTGGTAAAGATTACTCATGTTTTGCACAATTGCTCACTCTCTTTCCCTTCTTATCCATGGTTTTGGGAGATAGGGTTTAAGAGAGGTCTAGGGTTTTTTTTCTCCCCTCTTATCCAAGGTAGTAAGTGTGCAAGGATTAGAGTAATGCTTCTTAGGTCATTGACAACATGATTTAACACATGATCTCCAAAGTTCTTATGTGTTGCCTTAAGCCTCTACCACATATGATCACAGTCCTTAGTGCCAAGGTGTGCTCTAGCCATGGTAACACCTGGGGTGTTACAGCCCTCCCCCCTTAAAAGAATCTCGTCCCGAGATTTTAGGTAGAGTCCCTTGGAGGGTGCTTGAAGGTGTGTTGGTGCTATTCTTTCTTTATACTCAAGTATCTCTTGTTAACTGCTCTTCGAATGTCATTCTCTTTGCAACTTCAAAAGGAAGCCCTTCTTAAGTTAAATCCACAACTTAGACTATCCTTGTTATCTAAGTTTTTCTTATAATTGAATTCAAAGGGCAGGTGGGGGTGGGGTTTTGGGGTTACGTACCGACTCCTTTGGGTAGAAAGTCGGGGAAACGAGAGCGCAGAAAATCCTCAGTCTCCCATGTAGCTTCTTCTGCTGAATGGTGACTCCACTGAACCTTGTACATTCTGACTGATTTTGCTCGAGTTGATCTCTCCTTCTGATCTAATACCTTGACGGGGTACTCTTGATAGGACAAGTCTGGTTCTATCTCAATGTCTGGTTCTGGCAGCACTTCAGTGGGTAGGCGAACACATTTCCGCAGCTGAGATACATGGAACACATTGTGAACTGCTGACATGTGAGGTGGCAATTCCAATTGATAGGCTACAGGTCCACAACTTGCTTTGATCTCATAAGGCCTAATGTAGCGGGGAGCTAACATGCCCCTGATCCCGAATCTATGGACACCCTTGGTGGGTGACACCTTAAGATAAACATGATCTCCCACCTCAAACTGTAGAGGCTTCCGCCTCTTGTCATGATAGCTCTTTTGCCTGGCCTGAGCAGCTTCTAAGTTCTTGGTAATAACCCTGACCTTTGCCTCTGCCTCAAGTACCAAGTCTGGCCCAAAAATTTCCCTCTCTCCTGCTTGAGACCAATTCAGTGGGGTCCTACACCTTCTCCCATATAAGGCTTCAAAAGGTGCCATCTTCAGACTGGACTGATAGCTGTTATTGTAAGAAAACTCTGCCAAAGAAAGACACTTGTCCCAATCCTTCCCGTAATGTAGTGCACATGCTCGCAACATGTCTTCTAGAATCTGATTCACCCTTTCTGTCTGACCATCGGTTTGGGGATGGTATGCTGAGCTTCGGATTACTTGGGTCCCAAGTGATTCTTGCAGCTTCTCCCAAAAGCGTGCCACAAACAGTGCTCCTCTGTCAGATATAATGGTCTTTGGAATACCATGCAATCGCACTATTTGATCAACATAAATTTCTGCATACTTCTCCGTCTTGTGGGTTGTGTGCACTGGCAAGAAATGAGCGGTCTTGGTCAACCTGTCCATAATAACCCAAACGGAATCATGGTGCCTGGAGGTATTTGGCAATCCTACGATAAAATCCATGCAAATGTCCTCCCATTTCCAAGATGGTATGGGAAGGGGTTGCAAAGGTCCTGCTGCCTTTATGTGACTGGCCTTGATTCTCTGGCAAGTGTCACACTTGGATATGTACTTGGCAATTTCCCTCTTCATTCTGGTCCACCAATATAAAGTTCTGAGATCATGGTACATCTTTTTGCTACCAGGGTGCATGGAGAATTTGGAAAGGTGAGCTTCATCCAGTATCTTCTTTCTGAGCTCAGGGTCCTTGGGAACAACCAATCGGTCTCCAAACCATAAAATTCCCTTACTGTCCTGACGGAAGCACTTGTATTTCTCTGCCTTTTGCTTGACCATTTCCTTAATCATTTGAACACCCTTATCCTCAATTTGTGCCCTCACTATTTGCTCTTGCAATGTGGGTTCCACCGAGATATAACTTAAGTCACCCGAAGAAACAACTTCCAGGTTCAGCTTGCACAACTCATCGCACAGGGTGGTAACTCTTGCATCCATGCTCATACAATTGCATTGGGCCTTTCTGCTCAAGGCATCTGCCACAACATTGGCTTTGCCAGGATGGTAATGCACTTCCAAATCATAGTCCTAGATTAACTCCAACCATCTCCTTTGCCTCATGTTCAGATCTGCCTGAGTGAAGATGTATTTGAGACTCTTGTGATCAGTGTAGATGTTACAGTGAGCTCCCATCAAGTAGTGTCTCCATATCTTAAGAGCATGAACCACAGCTGCCAATTCCAGATCATGTGTAGGGTAGTTCTGCTCATGGGGCCTGAGTGCTCGGGAAGCATAAGCAATGACTCTGTTCTCTTGCATCAAGACACACCCCAATCCTGTACCAGAAGCATCACAATAAACCTCAAATGGCTTGGTGTTGTCAGGTTGAGCCAGCACTGGGGCTGTTGTCAAATGCTGCCTCAAGGTATGAAAGGCATCTTCACACCTTTGGCTCCAATCATACTTGACTCCTTTCTTCAACAGTTCCGCCATTGGTTTGGCAATCCTGGAGAAATCCGGAATAAATCGTCGGTAATACCCTGCCAATCCCAGAAAACTCCGAATTTGTTTCACTGTAGTCGGGGGTTTCCAGTCCATCACCTCTTGTACCTTCTCAGGATCAACTGATATCCCATCCTGAGAAATTGTGTGACCCAAGAATTTGATCTCCTTCAGCCAGAATTCGCATTTAGACAACTTAGCATACTACTGATGGTCACGCAGTCTCTGAAGTACAGTATGCAAATGTTTGGTGTGCTCGGCTTCATTCTTGGAATAGACCAGAATATCATCTATGAAAACGACCACGAACTTGTCTAACTCCGGCATAAATACTGAGTTCATCAGGTACATGAAATAAGCTGGGGCATTGGTCAGCCCAAAAGACATCACCAAAAACTCATACAACCCATATCTGGTAGAGAAAGCCGTCTTGAGAATATCGCTGGCACGGATCTTGATCTGATGGTAACCTGAGCGAAGATCTATCTTGGAGAACACTTTGGCTCCTACTAACTAATCAAACAGAACATCAATACGGGGCAGTGGGTATTTGTTCTTGATAGTCACCGCATTGAGAGGGCGGTAGTCAACACACATCCTCAAACTCTCATCCTTTTTCTTCACAAACAAAGCTGGACATCCCCATGGTGAAGTACTTGGGCGAATGAACCCCTTATCCAACAACTCTTGCAATTGCTTTTTCAGTTCTGCCAATTCCGTGGGAGGCATCCTATAGGGTCTCTTGGAGATAGGAGCAGTCCCGGGTTGCAATTCGATTGCGAACTTAATGTCTCGATCAGGTGGCATCCTTGGCAATTCATCCGGAAAAACATCCGGGTAGTCACGGACCACTGGGATCTTTTCCACTGGGGATTCTATCATAACGAAGGCACAAGAACGGGTGCATCCCTGGTTAGGCAGATATAGTGTAGTTTCACCACAAGTTGGTGAGTGCACCTCAATGGCCCTAGCTGCAATATCAATCACAGCCTGATGTTTGGTCAACCAGTCAGTTCCCAATATGATATCCACACTATCCAAACCCAAAATGAGGATGTTGGTTTTAATTATCATACTACCAAACTTTATAGGCACATTCTTGTTGATTTGGTAGGTGGCAACCCTGCCTCCTGGTGTTGAAATTGTGATACCTCCATTGGTGTGGTGAAAAGGTAATTGGCACTTGGCACTAAATTTGGCACTGATAAAACTATGCGACGCACCAGAATCAAAAAGAATAATGGTAGGATAATTTAAAACTGTAAAGATACCGGTCTTGACGGGTGCTCCCTCGGGAATGTCAGCCATGGTGGTGAAGTTCAGCATGCCTTGCCTCACTTGCACCTTCTGCCTCTTGCCTTGATTCTGATTAACATTCTGCCCCTGCCTCTGCTGGTTTCTAGGGCAATTCTTGGCATAGTGCCCGGTGTTGCCACATGTGAAACACCTGTTGTCATTTGCCTGGCGGTACTGATGCTGCTGCTGACTGTTCCTCTGAGCTGGAAACTGGGTGCAGTTGGGTGCCTGCTGCTGCTGCTGTGGTCGGATCACCCATCTTCTTTGCTACTGCTGGGGTCCCCTGTTCTGAGTGTCGGACACAATCCTGAAGCGTTGTGGCTGAGCTGAGGGTCCTGCCACAGGGGTCTTCCTCTTCTTTTCTGCCTGTCGAGCGGTAATGCAGTCCTCCTGGGAGATAGCCATGTTGACCAACTCATTGTAGCTGTTGGCCCTGACGGTGTTGAGACGATCACGGAGCTTAGTGCTGAGCCCCCTCCGGAACCTGTCTCTCTTCTTCTCATCTGTATCTGCATGATATCCAGCATACTGGCACAAGTCATTAAAAGCCTAGGCATACTGCAACACTGTCCTGTTTCCCTGAGTGAGTGCCAGAAACTCGTTGAGCTTTCGGTCCATAATCCCGGCTGGTATGTGGTGTCCCCTGAAAGCTGCCTTGAACTCCCTCCATTCCACCTCTCGATCCTCTGGCTGCATGGCAAGAAAATGGTCCCACCAAGTCCTTGCGGGTCCGCGAAGCTGCTGGGTGGCGAACCTGACTTTAGTGACCTCTGAACAAGCTCCATGGAGTAGCGGAAATTTGGATTCCACCACTCGCAACCACACATCCGCATCAAGTGGATCCTCTGCCCTTGTAAACAATGGTGGCTGGGTACTGAGGAACTCCTGATAGGTAGCTGCCGCAGGGTGACGCTGATGGTCTCCACCACCATAATGCTGAGGTGGTGGCTGACGCTAGGCTAGCTGTCTCAAGATCTCATTCTGCTGAGCCATGAGTTCCTGCAGAGTGGGAGGCGGTGGCGGCGGTGGAGGAACACGCTCGTTCTGGCCACGACGCTGCCTCCCGGCCATCTGAAAAACCACATATATACTTAACACCATATCTCCAAGTTCAAGATTTAATCGCGGCGAAAAGAGTCAAAAGCAAAATGACAGACTCCAACTTCAACAAAAGGATTTAAAAAGGCATAAATTTTTCCTTCCAAATTTTAAAACTGATAACAGCATCCATCAAACATGCTTCCAAAAGAGTTTATCACGATTACATCAATTGTCCCAAAAAGACTCAACTCTATCTAGCCTAGTACCCCAAGGGTGCAAAAGCTAAGCTAGCTGCGAGGAGTCCTACCATCCAACTTCTAACCCTATCCTGAACACCTAGTGAGCGAACGAGGCAACACTCGACTCGGGGGAAGGTGGTCTCCCTGAGCCAGCAGTGTCCACACTAGAGGCAGGCTCCTCTCCCCCCTCGATGTCGACGTCCTCGTTGGCCTTCATGTCCTGGATCTCCTGATGATGCATATCCAGGTGCTCATTAGCCTCGGCAAGCTGCTGCTGGGTGTTAATGAGTTGATTCTCGAGAACCTCGATGGTGTTCTCCCTGGTGCCCACTAGTTCCTCCAAATCTTGGATATCAGTGGATAGCTGCTCCACCTGCAAGTCCTTCTCCACCATTTCATTGGACAAATCAACCACAAGCTCCTCCCTGTTGTCCAAGGTAATCTTTGTTGCCTCCAATAGTGCCATCAGATGGGACATCGCCTCACCGCGCATCACTTGCATACGGTACAGAGCATTCATGCACCGTACGGTCAAGTGCGCAGTTTGTCCTGGGTAGATGGCCCAGATATCCTTGGCATGCTCCACCCGATCCTTCCACATTGGGTCGTCCTCCCTTTCAGCGGGGAACAAGCCAATGGGGTGGGTAGCCAGCTCCAAGGGATGGAATCCGCAGAAAGTGGTCAATCCATGCAGAGCGATCGCCTCGATCGTGTCCTCAGCTCGGTACCCAAAAGACTCGGAGTCCAAAGAGCGCCAGCCTGGCTGCAGGGGATGAGGCTCCAAGGTCATCATCACCCTACAAAGGGGCACTCGGTGCTTCTCGAACTGCTGCACCGCGTACTGAGGGGGTGTCGCGTATCCGGCCCCCTGAAGTACTGTAACACCCACTTTGTAATTTGCTAGAAATAATACCAATAGAGAAACAATTTCGCTTTATGTGAGTTTGATCTTTATGCATCACCATATGTGAACACCATGCCCAAAAAAAATTAATAAAAATATATACTACCAAATTATGCATCATGCTGGTATTCTTATTTTGTGTGCATTTTATGACAACATAGAATAGTGTGAAAAGAAATATATTTAGGACCCAAATGGGAATTTAAAATCTAAAAGAAATTCTAGAATTTGGAAAGAAAGAAAGAAAATACTATGCAATACAAAAATAAAACTTATAAATAGATAAATTTATTCCACAATGATTTATCCAAATCATATACTCAGAAATTTGAGTACAAGTTCATCACAAATTTGAAATTCAAACTTAGATTAAAAATAAGAGAAAAGAGAAAGGAAAATGAAAATATAAAAGAAAAATAGTGCTGTGCTCGATTGGGCCTAAGCCAACCAATTCGGCCCACTCAGGAAACTGCACTGCGCGGCCCAATTGGCCACACCCGCCCTAATGCGCTGACCAATGGGGCCTACTCGTCAGCGCGTTTTCTCCCACGTCTACACGGGGCCGTTTTGTCAGCCTCTGTAGCGCCATGGCCGGCAGCTGGAGCTCAACTGACGGCGCGAGATCTCCGGGCACCGCGCTCCCAATAACCGAACCAGTCAGCCCTATATGACCGCGGGTCAGGGCCGCCATCTCTCTACCTGGTGCTCCCGTGAAACTCCAGCGCATTTCTCGCCGCCGCGGAAGGAACCGAGGCCGCCGTGCGTGAACCGTAGATTGCCGTCGACCGCGCCCTCGAAGTGTTGCCCAGAGGCTCCCTTGGAGTGGGGGAAAGCTTCATTTGGTGGCGCTGCTCGGGTTTGCTCGCCTGGGCCCCGACAATTCCTCGCCGCGCACCTCCTTCCGCCGCGGACTGCCTGGTTCCGTGGCCCGGGAGTTCTTCTGCGCCGCTGCGTGTAGGTAATCTCCCATCATCTTCGTCTACCGATTCTCGTCATGTAGAGCTTCGCAGGGGAGGTATTTACCCATCCGGGGACCATGAATTTGTCACTGGCGCCTCATCGGCGCCGCGACACCGCGCCATGCCGTGGGTAGGGCATTCCGCCGCACGTTTTCCAGAGAACACAGGTTCAGTAGGTTCGCCGTTCTTTGAATTTCGATTAGCACCAGTTGATTTGGGGATTTGGGGCCCTGTCTCCGTCGAGCGAGGTGCGCCGGCGTGTTGCTCCGCCGCGGGGTGCTGTTCGCCCCGTTTAGCCGCGTTGGGTTAGAGAAGACGACTCCGGGGCGCTGGATTCGCATCTGACGGCTTAGATTAGATTGGAGATAACGCTTGGGCACATGCGATCTCGGCCGCCCATCTAGATCGAACGACTGACATTAGATCGTGGTGTGGTGAGCTCCCTGCCCTGGATTTTAGATCCAACGGCCGAAATCTAGAGTTAACCCCTTCAGCCGAACAGTTTTGCAAAAGAGTCCTCGGGGTTCTGTGAAATAGAACCCGCAGTCCTGGCGGCAGAGATCTGAGTCTTAGAGACTTTTACACAAGACCCCCTGTGTTCCTGTTTAAATGAGGCCCAGTCCAGTGCGGTTTGAAATTGATTAAATGAATTAGAAAATAGATTTTTAATATGAAAACAATTACTATAACTTGATAAATTCATAGAAAATCCATTTTTAGTCCAAATTACTTCATTCCAGTTGCTAAAATTTTGTAATATTATTCTATTTCACTTAGAGCCTCTGTTTTATCATGAAAATAATAAGAAATTTAATTTCCCACTTAATCCTATTTAAAACACATAAAACCTTTGAAAATTCATAACTTAAAATCTATAACTCCAAAAATTATGATTCCTGTTCCTAGAATTTTATTTTAATATGTATAATATTGCTGTGTAATTTGTCCATATGCTTGGTGTGATGTTAATTTTTCCCCTGTACATTGTGCTTGTTTGTATTGTGGCGAGTAGAAGAGCCCGTGACCGAGGATCCTGGTGAGCAGCAGGTTGAAGTAGCTGAGCAGGAGCTCATTGAAGGCAAGTTGTGCCCTTGACCACTTTTTACCTAATAATGTTCTTTAATATCACTTATCCATGCATAGGTTAATTTTGATGGGACCCAATAGGTCACCCTAGATTGTTTATCTCATTACCTTGTTTACCCCTGAATCACTTGGGTAGCTTGCTATTGCTTTATATGGTTTTGGGATAATCATTTATTACCTCTATGTTCTAATTCTTTTTGTTATTCTATTTATGTTCATGTTGAGATCATTAATGTTAATTGGAACATAGAGCTTAACTTGAGAACCACGTGCCACCACAAGGGTTTAATGGGACGCCCTTGGCTGACTAATTAGGAAAGCTAGTGGAAGACTACCTTACCCGAAAGGGGCAAGGGCAGTAGGGGAGTGGTCAGTGTAGGGAGGTCCTTGGTTGATTTTGCTGCGATGGCGGTCAGACAAGAACCCTGCATTGGAGCTTCCTATAAACTGTAGCGGGTTTTCGGAAGCTAGTGGAACTTTGTAAAGGCCTCGTAGTGTTGCCCTGCCGCGCTTCCTAGGTAGAGGTGTATGGGATTCGCGACCCCTTGGCAGATGGGTAGCATGACTTGTGGGTAAAGGGTACAACCTCTGCAGAGTGTAAAACTGGTATACTAGCCGAGCTCACGGTCATGAGCAGCTCAGGACTCTCTGATGTTTAAATTATGGAACTTAAATTCAATTTGGTCATTTGCATATGCATGGGTTTATTATTAATTTTGTTCAATTACTTTATTTATGGTTTGGTATTTACTTACACTTAGTAACTGCTAATAAAATTTTGATCAACTACTTAAAAGCAATGCTCAGCTTTAACCATTCTCTTTGATAAGCCTTACACTCCATGAGCTCCCACCTTTGGTGAGTTCATGTCACATTATTCCCCACAACTTGTTGAGCGATGATCATGTGTGAGCTCACCCTTGCTGTCTCACACCCCCCCCCACAGGAGAAGAGCAGGTGGTTCAGGAGGAGCCACAAGGCGAGGAGTATGATCTGATCTAGGTGGCGTTTCTCAGTTGACATTGGCGCCGACGATCCTTAGTTTGTTTTATATTTATTCTTTTATTTTGTAATAAGTCTTCCGCTATGTAATAAGAACTCTGATGTTTTATGACATTTATCTCTATACACTCTGTTATTATATATGTTGTCTTCTTGGCGCATGTATGAGATGCACCTGGCTTTGTTCCTTAAAGCCGGGTGTGACAGAAGTGGTATCAGAGGAAATGTTGACTGTAGGACGAAACCTAGATAGAAATGGACAAACCCTTACCTACTTACCTTCTTCTGATTCATTCCATACTTACCTTACTCTTATTCTCTCTATACTTATCTTGATCCTGTCTCACCTTCTACTGTTCCACTCTGATGATTCTTACCTTTTCTACTCTGAGACAAGATGGATTTCACACTTTGGAATCCTACATTTATGACCTTTTTAAGAGATAGGAGACCTAAGACAAAAATTAAAATTATGTTCTCTATTAAAAAAATGTTGGTTGATTGTGCTGATGATCAATGCCTGATTTGCTTCTTTGATTGATTGAAATAGTATAGACGGGCATCTTAGCATGTACCACCATAAGGTAATGAATTAGCTTTAGTAGGTGACGCACTAATCTACTTAGCTAATAAATCCCCCGCAGTAACATTTCTCGTAATTACTCGCCTTGTCTACAATTCTTCCTTTCTTACCCTATGTTTCTAACCCAGATGTGCTAACCCTATAGTGTTAGAAGAGAGCACTATATACGTGATCCTTGGTATGTCGTGGTTAAGAAAGGTAAAGGCAGTTTATACACTGTGCTAATGGAACCATAGAACTCACCAGTTCCAAAGGAGAAAGATTTGAAGTTGGAACTGCAGTAACTACCGTCACCAGACTAGCGACATTCTTAGTCGATGGGAAGTTTGTTGGTGTCAACATCTGTGTGGTTAGAGATTTTCCGGATGTCTTCCCAGAAGAGTTACATGGATGCCACCATATAGGGAAGTTAAGTTTGTCATTGATCCCTTACCTAGCTGCCCCTACTTTCAAACGGCCATACAGGATGTCTGTAGAAGAGTTAAAGGGACTGAAGAAGCAGTTAACTGAGTTACAAGAGGCTGGGTACATTCGTCCGAGTTCCTCACCTTGGGGAGCGCCGGTTCTGTTTGTACAGAAGAAGGATGGATCACAGCGGATGTGTGTGGATTATAGATCTCTTAATGATGTCACTGTGAAGAACAAGTATCAGTTGCCCCGTATTGAGGATCTATTTGATCAAATGAGAGGTGCTAGAGTATTCTCGAAGATTGATCTCCGATCCGGTTACCATCAGATGAGGATTAGACCATCGGAGATTCCCAAGACGGCTTTCTCGACTCGATATGGATTATATGAGTTTACGGTTATGTCGTTTGGATTAACCAATGCACCAGCTTATTTTATGAACTTGATGAATAAGGTGTTTATGGAGTACTTGGATAGATTCGTCGTGGTGTTCATCGACGACATTCTTATTTATTTCCAGAGTGATAGCGATCATGAGGAACATCTGAGATTGGTGCTGCAGAAGCTACGAGATAACCAGCTATATGCCAAGTTTAGCAAGTGCGAGTTTTGGATTGGCGAGGTGCCATTTCTTGGTCATATTATTTCTAATGGAGGAATTTCAGTGGATCCTGCTAAAGTTAAGTAGATAATGGAGTGGAGAGTACCCACTACAGTTACTGAGATTCGGAGTTTCTTGGGATTAGCAGGCTACTATCGGAGATTTATTGAAGGATTTCCTAAGATTGCCAAACCTATGACTTCGCTTTTGGAGAAAGGAAAAGAATTTAAGTGGGACGAGAAGTGCCAAGATAGCTTTGATCAATTGAAGAAAAGATTGATGTCGCCACTAGTATTGGTTATGCCCGACCTATAGAAAGGATTTGATATCTATTGTGATGCATGTGGCCAAGGCTTAGGATGTGTGCTTATGCAAGAAGGACATGTGATTGCCTATGCGTCTCGTCAGTTACGGAAACATGAATTGAACTACCCCACTCATGACTTGGAATTGGCAGCCGTTGTGCATGCGCTTAAGATTTGGAGACACTATATCATGGGGACCAAGTGCCAAGTATATACGGATCATAAGAGTTTGAAGTATATATTCACTCAGAAGGATCTCAACCTTAGGCAACGCCGTTGGTTGGAGCTTATTAAGGATTATGATTTGGAGGTTCACTATCACCCGGGCAAGGCAAATTTGGTTGTAGATGCCTTGAGTCGCAAGGAGCATGTTCATTCAGCTATTGTTACCCAGCTACCTGACGAGATTGTTGAGGATTTCAGGAGACTTAACCTAGGGATAGTTGCTCATACTGAAGGAGTTACTATTAATGTAGAACCTACTTTGGAGTAAGAGATCCGTAAAGGACAAATTGGTGATGCTAAAATACAAGAGATTAAGGATCTTATTACTGAAGGTCGAGGTCCGGAATTCACGGAAGATGAGCAAGGCACTGTATGGTTCAAGGACAGGATGTGTGTTCCTGATATTGAAAGCCTTCGAGAGACTATATTGAAGGAGGCACATGACTCGGATTATTCTATTCATCCTGGTAGTACCAAGATGTATCAGGATTTGAACCAGAAATATTGGTGGTATGGATTGAAGAGAGATGTGGCTGCACATGTGGCTATGTGCGATGTATGTCAAAGAGTTAAGGCTGAACACCAGAGGCCAGCTGGACTATTGCATCCACTGAAGATACCCGAGTGGAAATGGGAAGAGATTGGTATGGATTTTATTACTGGATTGCCTCGCACCCAGAAAGGATATGATGCTATATGGGTGATTGTGGATAGATTGACTAAAGTGGCTCACTTTATTCCTGTCAAGACTACTTATAAAGGTTCTCAGCTAGCAGAGTTATATATGGCTCGGATTGTGTGTTTACACGGAGTACCAAAGAAGATCATGTCTGATCGAGGTTCACAGTTTACCTCAAGATTTTGGAGAAGCTTTCATGAGAACATGAGCACGAAGTTGAATTTCAGTACGGCTTATCACCCTCAGACTGATGGACAGACTGAAAGGACTAATCAAGTATTGGAAGATATGTTGAGAGCATGTGCCCTTCAGCATGGAGGAAGTTGGGATAAGAGTCTACCTTATGCTGAGTTCTCATATAACAATAGTTATCAGGCCAGTCTGAAGATGTCACCTTTTGAAGCTTTATATGGGAGGAAGTGCAGGACTCCTTTGTATTGGGATCAGACTGGAGAAAGACAATTCTTTGGGCCTGAATTGATTCAAGAAGCAGAAGAACAAGTCCGTATAATTCGAGAGAATTTGAGGGTGGCTCAAACCAGGCAAAAGAGTTATGCTGATAATAGAAGGAGGCCACTGGAATTTGAAGAAGGAGATTATGTGTATCTCAAGGTGTCACCACTTCGTGGAATGAGGAGATTCAAAGTTAAGGGCAAATTGTCCCCTCGCTACATTGGACCATTCTTGATCTTTAGAAGAGTTGGGGAGATGGCATACCAACTCGAGTTACCTGCTACCCTATCGGATGTGCATAATGTGTTCCACGTATCTCAACTTAAGAAGTGTCTTCGTGTTCCTGAGGAACAGTTACCAATGGAAGAGCTCAGTGTTCAAGGTGATTTGACTTACACGGAGTACCCGATCAAGATTTTGGATACTTTCACTCGAGTTACGAGGAATAAGGTGATAAAGATGTGCAAAGTCCAATGGAGTCACCACGGCGAAGATGAAGCAACTTGGGAAAGAGAAGAAGAGCTTCGCATAGATTTTCCCCACCTGTACCCTAGAACTTCTTAAATCTCGAGGACGAGATTATTTTTAAGGGGGGTAGGATTTGTAACACCCACTTTGTAATTTGCTAGAAATAATACCAATAGAGAAACAATTTCGCTTTATGTGAGTTTGATCTTTATGCATCACCATATGTGAACACCATGCCCAAAAAAAATTAATAAAAATATATACTACCAAATTATGCATCATGCTGGTATTCTTATTTTGTGTGCATTTTATGACAACATAGAATAGTGTGAAAAGAAATATATTTAGGACCCAAATGGGAATTTAAAATCTAAAAGAAATTCTAGAATTTGGAAAGAAAGAAAGAAAATACTATGCAATACAAAAATAAAACTTATAAATAGATAAATTTATTCCACAATGATTTATCCAAATCATATACTCAGAAATTTGAGTACAAGTTCATCACAAATTTGAAATTCAAACTTAGATTAAAAATAAGAGAAAAGAGAAAGGAAAATGAAAATATAAAAGAAAAATAGTGCTGTGCTCGATTGGGCCTAAGCCAACCAATTCGGCCCACTCAGGAAACTGCACTGCGCGGCCCAATTGGCCACACCCGCCCTGATGCGCTGACCAATGGGGCCTACTCGTCAGCGCGTTTTCTCCCACGTCTACACGGGGCCGAGTTTCTGGTACGCGGGGTCGTTTTGTCAGCCTCTGTAGCGCCATGGCCGGCAGCTGGAGCTCAACTGACGGCGCGAGATCTCCGGGCACCGCGCTCCCAATAACCGAACCAGTCAGCCCTATATGACCGCGGGTCAGGGCCGCCATCTCTCTACCTGGTGCCCCCGTGAAACTCCAGCGCATTTCTCGCCGCCGCGGAAGGAACCGAGGCCGCCGTGCGTGAACCGTAGATTGCCGTCGACCGCGCCCTCGAAGTGTTGCCCAGAGGCTCCCTTGGAGTGGGGGAAAGCTTCATTTGGTGGCGCTGCTCGGGTTTGCTCGCCTGGGCCCCGGCAATTCCTCGCCGCGCACCTCCTTCTGCCGCGGACTGCCTGGTTCCGTGGCCCGGGAGTTCTTCTGCGCCGCTGCGTGTAGGTAATCTCCCATCATCTTCGTCTACCGATTCTCGTCATGTAGAGCTTCGCAGGGGAGGTATTTACCCATCCGGGGACCATGAATTTGTCACTGGCGCCTCATCGGCGCCGCGACACCGCGCCATGCCGTGGGTAGGGCATTCCGCTGCACGTTTTCCAAAGAACACAGGTTCAGTAGGTTCGCCGTTCTTTGAATTTCGATTAGCACCAGTTGATTTGGGGATTTGGGGCCCTGTCTCCGTCGAGCGAGGTGCGCCGGCGGGTTGCTCCGCCGCGGGGTGCTGTTCGCCCCGTTTAGCCGCGTTGGGTTAGAGAAGACGACTCCGGGGCGCTGGATTCGCATCTGACGGCTTAGATTAGATTGGAGATAACGCTTGGGCACATGCGATCTCGGCCGCCCATCTAGATCGAACGACTGACATTAGATCGTGGTGTGGTGAGCTCCCTGCCCTGGATTTTAGATCCAACGGCCGAAATCTAGAGTTAACCCCTTCAGCCGAACAGTTTTGCAAAAGAGTCCTCGGGGTTCTGCGAAATAGAACCCGCAGTCCTGGCGGCAGAGATCTGAGTCTTAGAGACTTTTACACAAGACCCCCTGTGTTCCTGTTTAAATGAGGCCCAGTCCAGTGCGGTTTGAAATTGATTAAATGAATTAGAAAATAGATTTTTAATATGAAAACAATTACTATAACTTGATAAATTCATAGAAAATCCATTTTTAGTCCAAATTACTTCATTCCAGTTGCTAAAATTTTGTAATATTATTCTCTTTCACTTAGAGCCTCTGTTTTATCATGAAAATAATAAGAAATTTAATTTCCCACTTAATCCTATTTAAAACACATAAAACCTTTGAAAATTCATAACTTAAAATCTATAACTCCAAAAATTATGATTCCTGTTCCTAGAATTTTATTTTAATATGTAGAATATTGCTGTGTAATTTGTCCATATGCTTGGTGTGATGTTAATTTTTCCCCTGTACATTGTGCTTGTTTGTATTGTGGCGAGTAGAAGAGCCCGTGACCGAGGATCCTGGTGAGCAGCAGGTTGAAGTAGCTGAGCAGGAGCTCATTGAAGGCAAGTTGTGCCCTTGACCACTTTTTACCTAATAATGTTCTTTAATATCACTTATCCATGCATAGGTTAATTTTGATGGGACCCAATAGGTCACCCTAGATTGTTTATCTCATTACCTTGTTTACCCCTGAATCACTTGGGTAGCTTGCTATTGCTTTATATGGTTTTGGGATAATCATTTATTACCTCTATGTTCCAATTCTTTTTGTTATTCTATTTATGTTCATGTTGAGATCATTAATGTTAATTGGAACATAGAGCTTAACTTGAGAACCACGTGCCACCACAAGGGTTTAATGGGACGCCCTTGGCTGACTAATTAGGAAGGCTAGTGGAAGACTACCTTACCCGAAAGGGGCAAGGGCAGTAGGGGAGTGGTCAGTGTAGGGAGGTCCTTGGTTGATTTTGCTGCGATGGCGGTCAGACAAGAACCCTGCATTGGAGCTTCCTATAAACTGTAGCGGGTTTTCGGAAGCTAGTGGAACTTTGTAAAGGCCTCGTAGTGTTGCCCTGCCGCGCTTTCTAGGTAGAGGTGTATGGGATTCGCGACCCCTTGGCAGATGGGTAGCATGACTTGTGGGTAAAGGGTACAACCTCTGCAGAGTGTAAAACTGGTATACTAGCCGAGCTCACGGTCATGAGCAGCTCAGGACTCTCTGATGTTTAAATTATGGAACTTAAATTCAATTTGGTCATTTGCATATGCATGGGTTTATTATTAATTTTGTTCAATTACTTTATTTATGGTTTGGTATTTACTTACACTTAGTAACTGCTAATAAAATTTTGATCAACTACTTAAAAGCAATGCTCAGCTTTAACCATTCTCTTTGATAAGCCTTACACTCCATGAGCTCCCACCTTTGGTGAGTTCATGTCACATTATTCCCCACAACTTGTTGAGCGATGATCATGTGTGAGCTCACCCTTGCTGTCTCACACCCCCCCACAGGAGAAGAGCAGGTGGTTCAGGAGGAGCCACAAGGCGAGGAGTATGATCTGATCTAGGTGGCATTTCTCAGTTGACATTGGCACCGACGATCCTTAGTTTGTTTTATATTTATTCTTTTATTTTGTAATAAGTCTTCCGCTATGTAATAAGAACTCTGATGTTTTATGACATTTATCTCTATACACTCTGTTATTATATATGTTGTCTTCTTGGCGCATGTATGAGATGCACCTGGCTTTGTTCCTTAAAGCCGGGTGTGACAAGTACCTCCCACAGAATGCGGGGAAAGCCCTCTCGTGCAAGCCCGTCAGTGTGGGATAGTGCATTTCCGTCCTCTGAGGATCCGTGGGAAGTCATCTATGTACGGTTAAGCGTAAGTAAAAGAAAAAGAATTTTAAAAAGAACAAGAAAAATAAAACTCAGCCTTTCCCTAGTTAAATAAAAAGGCACTCGGGACTTAGTTGGTTATTATCTTGTTTTTAAGTCCTTACTAGTTATCCATTTGCTTAAATAAGAATGCATGCATGCTCGTCCTGAACGACCTCACAACGAGATAAAAGGAATAGGGAAGAACTCCCATCCTGTAAAAGTGGCCCGTAGGGCCTAATTACTTAGCCACCTAGCTACCCTTCTATTACCCTAAGGCTTCACGTCCTAGGCCTATCCTGCTCGTTCTACTATCTATCCAACCTTGTTTCTACCAAATTTTATTTTGGGAAAATGATGGTATTTACATTTTATTGATTCCTCTGTGGTGGTACAAGCTCCGATACCAGCTGTGGCGGAACTGCCCGAATTATTCCAACTTAAGTGCCTAAGTCCCGCCTCAGAGGCTAGACCACACTTAAATGGGAATAACCCGTCAATCCCTCGGATCTAGTCCGACACGGCCACTAACAGGATCAAGTACCACAATCTCACTCGATGGTGAGTCACAGAGCAAATACAATAAAGCATAAAACCATACATGAAGGAGTATTAAATTATTACATCACCATCGGAGTTTTGCAAAAGTAGTTGTCCTTGTTCGAAGTGCAGCAGAATAAAACTAACGGTAATTAAACAGAGAGATGAGGAAGCCTATCCCATCACTCCTCATGCTCCTCCTCAGCCAAGGCGGGGTCCCACTCGACAGTCCAACCCGGTGGCAAGATGGACGGCCAAGTCACTCCAGCAACCATGTCCTCCAGAGAACCTGTAAAATTATGCCGCAAGCAAGGCTGAGTATACTAATACTCAGCTAGACTTACCCGGTGTGAGGAGTCTACTCCTCTACCTCTAGACATGCAGCTGTTTGGCTGTGGGGTTTGGTTGCCAAAAGCACTAGCTGAGTTTCTAAGTCAAGTTTTAACTTTGTCAATTTAAGTGTGACTCTCTTAAGGCTAGAAGTGAACTATCTACTCATACATAGTAGCAAACATTATTAGCAATCAACATCCTATATCAACTCATCATATTTCCACTTGTTACTCAATGCAGTACAATGGATCAGGCAGTCTCATTAGCTGCGAGAAGCAGACGATTCGAATCGAGTTTTTATCCTTGCAAGGTAAACCTAAACACACGACATGTAGGGGCACTCCGTCCCCACACATATCAATCGTCTCCATCGATTCCCTAGCAACAGATCAGGGCTCACCGCCTTGGCGTACAATGCCTCACTGACCCCGACTGCCGTCGTGCAGTGACCGCACTTGTACCCACCATAACCGGAATGGGAGACCTCGTCTCAGGTCGCGTGAGGGGATATGTCTGCGGGCAGGTTCACTCAGGTACTAGGCTTACCGATTTACCATATTTCTCGGTATGTGTTTAGTACGTTCAAACGCTTGACACAGGTATCCGCACGTTAATCCTTATTCCATTTTCCCATCTCGTAGACAACCAATCCCCATGGATTGTTGTCTACCATAGTATCATAATAGTATGAAGGTGGGTACAACCAAATCCTGATCTCGCGCGAGTGCTAGAAAAATCACTCGTCTTCTACCGAGATCCTAATTAAATAAAGCAACTACTCGACCTATCATACTAGTATTCATCTCAAAAGGATTCCTGAGATCATGCAACTAGGGTTTCAAACAATTCCTACACCTAAGTGCACAATCAATCCTACAGTCATTAAGTGAAGTAAAATAGCATAAATAACAGGTTATGCATAAACCGGGGCTTGCCTTCCAAAGCAGTGGCAGGCAGGTCCTCTGGTGTAGGCTCTGGTGCTGGGTCCGGGGCTACCTATTGAGCAGCTCCTTGCTCCGGCACGAGGACGTACTCTCCGTCAGCAAGGTTACAGTCTATCGAAATGCAATGAACATGTATGTCATGATTATGCAGGATTTAATAACATTATGCTAAAAGAAACTAAGTCAAGAAGTAACTTAGGGTTTCTTAGTCATGCGGGGCTTCCAGTGGGTTATGCTTATTACTTTTTAGGCTTAGGTTTTCATTGAGGATAACATAGTGGATTTGTATTGTCTTTATACATTTAAGTGGACAAATTACAAGGGTTTTAGGATGACACTAATTACCATTATTCATTTTCCTCTCATTAATTTCTCCTTATGGTTTCTAATGTAGGTTTGAACTACGACAGTGGTTTAATATTTTCCAAAAATTCTGTAAAAATTACAGTGGGTTGCCATTTGCTATTCTAGCCTGTTTTAAGAATTTGAGGCTCAACATATAAAGGCTATGCTTAAGACAAAAAGAATAAAAGTTGGGTAAATGGGCCACTTTGTACTACAACTCTTAATTAGAGGTGAGTTCTGTCCTAAGGGTTATTTTTGTTGGAATCTAATAATAATAATAGGCTTCTGTGCCAAAAATCACAGAAAGCTTAGGGATGGTCATTTAGTTATGATTTTCTAAAGTTAAATGCCAAAAAGGCACTTTCTAGTACATTGTTATTTGAAAAATGTCAAACAACAGATTTCATATTTTTCCTAAGTCCTTAATAACAAAACATTAATTATCCCAAGGGTGGGGGTGTTTTCACCTTGGGGTTATTTTTGTAGGGTTTTTCTAAGTTTTCCTTGTTTTATTCAAATAAAAGGTATCCCACTTTGTTTATACTAAACCAGGGTCTGATAGATTTTTCCAGTGAACTACACTGAATAAGTACCCTAACAAAAATAGAGGTGCCCTCTGGTTCATTATTTAAATCACCTTTTCTATTTTTCTTAATCTTAAGCATATTATAGAATAAGGGGTAAAAACTAACTTAATGGAGTGGACAGGGAGGTTTAACATTTTTAAACAGGTCAGTAGGTAGATATAAACTTCTCCAAATTTTTCTAACCCTAGTCAAATAGCACAACTATTTTTCTTTCTATTTTTGAGCTTTTGGATAAAACTATAATTAAATCAGAGCCTTAAAGTTTTCTATAGTGCCTAGGGGGTTTTATATTTTTCTTAAGTAGGTCACATTAATTAGAGTCTGGCAAAATTGGTTTGACCAAATTTGGATGAATTAAAAAGAAGTTATGAGTTTTTAAAGTTTCTGTTCAAATTAAAAACAGATTTAATAAGAGTTTCCTGGAAAAACAGTTTACACCGAGGTCCCTGGGTCAAAGCTAAATCAACCTTCGCAGTTCTACCCTTGCGCCACTATTCCCCTGGGTCGCTGACAGTTCAAAAAGCCCCCTGACCTTCTCTTTCTCTCACCCGCAGTCCTTCCCCCAATGCAAACAGTACTCGCGGGAAAGAAAAGGGTGGCGCTGCTTACCGGCGGCGAGTTAGGTCCGGCGAAGGGCAGGGTTGGCTCGGGGAGGCTCTGGCGGTCACAGCGAGGTGCGGCTCGACGGCGGGGATGGCCGGAATCGCTCGGTCCACGCGCGCAGGCGGGTGTTCTCGTCGGCGGCGAGTGTACCGGCCAAACCACGGCGATCTGGTTCAATCCAAGGGCACGGTGAGCTTCACGGGGTAACGTAGTGACCGTGTGCACAAGGAATCAGAAAATGGTTGAGTGGATTACCTGGTCCACGTACTCAGGCGGGGTTGAGAACTCCGGCGACCGTGGACTGGCCTCTCCGGCGAAGCAGGCTTCGATTCCTCGCTCGGGGAGCTTTACTGATGTGTGCACACTCGTCTCAGAGGGTTGGATGGGGCTGGGGAAAGCTGGACTGGCCGGTCTACGGCGGCAGTGGCTCGGGTGGCCGCGGACACACCGCGCACGGGCAAACGGCGGTGAACTGAGCTTCGGTGAGGCTTGAGGGTGCGCGGAAGAGTGTAGCCGACGCCTGGGTGGGCTTTACAAGCGCGGGCGCGGGACAGGGCGCCGGCTGGCCGTTGGCGCGACGCGGGGCGTGCTCTGGCGCACACAGAGCGCGTCGAACACGTGGAGCTTTCATTCTGCCCGTGTTCCACAGCTCACCCAAGTCGCAAACGTGCAAATCTTGGCAAAAAATCCAGCGCGAGTCTTTTCCTGGCACCTAGGGCTGTCTCTCATCCGTGAGCTGCCATGGCAGATATGGCCTAGGTAGGGACATCTCTGGTCGCCAAATCGGGTGTGTCACACTGCCCACTTCACGACAAAAACCATGCCAAGGCATGTCAAACGTCCAAGTCTCGGGCTCAGCTTTTTCCAGTGGGTGCCTTGGGTGGTATGCCACATTTTTGGTATAGGACATAGGTGGATTTGGTGCCAGCTTCGAGGTGAACACGACTGATCTTTAGTGTAGGTGTAGTTTTTAACTTAGAGAAAAATAGAGAGCTCTAGCTCTCTCTCCACTTGGAGATTTGATTTGGGGTTTCTCCAGGGGTCTTTTTGCAATATTACCTTCCCCTAATTGCTGGTTATAAGGTTGCTTAAGGTTTGGGTAAAGATTACTCATGTTTTGCACAATTGCTCACTCTCTTTCCCTTCTTGTCCATGGTTTTGGGAGATAGGGTTTAAGAGAGGTCTAGGGTTTTTTTCTCCCCTCTTATCCAAGGTAGTAAGTGTGCAAGGATTAGAGTAATGCTTCTTAGGTCATTGACAACTTGATTTAACACATGATCTCCAAAGTTCTTATGTGTTGCCTTAAGCCTCTACCACATATGATCACAGTCCTTAGTGCCAAGGTGTGCTCTAGCCATGGTAACACCTGGGGTGTTACATTAAGTTTAAGTTCCATAAATTAATCATGTGAGTGTCCGAGCCGCTCATGATCGTGAGCACGGCTAATATACCAAGGAAGCGAGGCAGGGTACCACTACGAGGCCTTTACAAAGTTCCACTAGCTTCAGAAAACCCGCTATAGTTTATAGGAAGTTCCAGTGCAGGAATCCCTCGCCTGACCACCATCGCAGCAAAATCAACCCAAGGACCTCCCTACACTGACCACTCCCCTACTGCCCTTGCCCCTTTCGAGTAAGGTAGTTATCCACTAGCTTTCCTAGTTAATCAGCCAAGGGCGTCCCATTAAACCATTGTGGTAGCACTATTTTCCTGGGTGGTTCTCCATGTTCCCATTAACATAATGATCTTATTATGAACAGTAAATAATGAACAGATAATAAAAAGTGTAATCATGAGTAATAAATATCTCTATACCCAAAACCACATAAAGCAATAACATGTACTACCAGTGGTGAAACAAGGTATAAAGATAGTCAAAATCTAGGGTAACCTATTAGGTCCCATCAAAATCAACCTATGCAGATCATTATGATTAATAAGAACATGACTGGGTAAAAGAAGTGATCAAGGGCACAACTTGCCTTCAACGAGCTCCTGCTTAGCAGTCTCTACCAGTTGAACCTCAGGATCCTCTATAGCTTGCTTGTCTACTCGCATCAACACAATACATACATAATATAGCAAAAATTAACATCAAACCAAACATGTAAATAAAATACATAGTAATAATCTAGACATTAAAATATGATCATAGGAACTGGAATCATTAAATTCGGGGTTATAGATTTTAAGTTATGAATTTTCCAAGGTTTTATGTGTTTAATACAAGATTAGGTAATAGATGAATTTTAGTTTGTCTTTCATGCCAAAATAGTGGCACAAATGGTTAGACAATAATATTACAAAAATTTTGGAACTGGAATGGACCAATTTGGAGTTCATATGCATTTTCTATGAACTAAACAAGTTCAAACATTTATTTATGCATTAAAAATTAATTTCTGATATTAGTTCCTGATTTTCAATACTCTCTGGATTGGGCCTCAAATTCTAGAAAGTGCAGGGGCTCTGGCGCAAGAATCCGCAAGACTCAGGCTACTGTCACGCGGACTGCGGGTTATTTTCTAAAATTTATAAGGGCCCTTGTGCAAAAGATGCAGGTCGAAGCGGTATGTGAGATCACAGACCGTCGGATCGAAATGAGAGGCTACGATTACATCGCGCGCGGGGTTATACTTGCTTGGATCCTCGCCACCCATTGGCCAGCCAACGGCCCAGATTTAAAATACCTAGATCAGTCTACGCCCGTTGGATCTTGATCAAACGACGCTGACTAACCCAACCCAACCGGTATCCTTCTGTTCTAATCGTGACCGTTGAGCAAAGGATCAACGGTCGCGGCTCCCCCTGATCTCAACCCTCCTGAGCGGCAGTGCACACACCGGGTTGACGACAGCGCCATCGCCGGTGATCTCCGGTCCCGCATCCCGCGCGCCAAACTCCGATTCCTACGATACTACGCGTGGCAGATAGCGAAGCAAGGCAGATGGGGATAGTTCTACCTCGAATCGAGGCGGCGACAGCTCTGTCCACGTGGCACTGCAGCTCCGCGGCGGCGATCGAACGTCGTCGAGAAATCCGGAGTGCTCCGTTGGATAATCCCACTCGAATGCGCCACGAACAGCTTTGGGCGTTGCCCACGAACCCCCCGGACGCCTTGCCACGGCCGGACACCCCCGCAGTACTAATCTAGCCGGCGGCGGATCTCCCTTCCCTTGGTTTGAGCTTGTCGCGGTGCTGCGCTTGCTGTGGTGTACGCGTAGAGGAAAGTAGAGGAGAGGAGGAGGTCGTGGGCGCGCCCGGATTTTATCCCCCGAGTCCTCGGAGTCAGGGACGTGGTCCACCCGTGCGACGCAAGGATGAGATCCGCGCATGGCGCACGAGCTATTGACGCGGAGCGAAACAGAAATAGCGAAGAAGGGGGAGAGATAGGAATGACAGAGGGATCCCACCGATCAATGACTTAGCGCCAAGCACGGGGAGAACACTCGGCCATTGACGACCGGACCCCGCAACATAGAACCAGCTCGCGCGTGCAGCGTCTGTTGACCCGGGCCCGCCTGCCAGTGTCGTGCGCACAGGGGAAGGTTGGGCCGCGCGGTAGGAAAATCAGAAGTGGGCCGAATAGCGCCTAGTGAGCCAAGCTAGGTTAGTTTTGTTTTATTCTTTTCTTTTCTATTCCTTTTCTTCACACTTTCTAAGTTTAATTTGAATTTGAATTTTAAATTCAAATTTGTACCAAATTTATTCTCAAATCATATTGTGTAATTAAAAATACCAACTTTGGAAATATAATTATATTATTTATATTCTTATATCATTTTTATTCTTCTTATTTTCAAAACCCTACTTTCAAATTTAGGGTTTAATTCAACTTCTAGTAATTATTATCTTGTTATTATTATCCTTATTGTTTTATGTAATGCACAAACACAAAACTCCAACAAGATGCACTATCTTTTATTTTAGTATCATTTGTTTTTAATTAATCACTCTTAATTATATGTGTGCTCTTTTTATGATGCAAATAGGACACATAAAATAAGGAAATCCAATATAGTATTCATGTATACATTTTGGGTATTACAAATCCTACCCCCCTTACAAAGAATCTCGTCCTCGAGATTTACGAAGATATAGGGAAAAGATGGGGAAAATCTATGCGAAGCTCTTCTTCTCTCTCCCAAGTAGCTTCATCTTCTCTATGGTGACTCCATTGTACTTTGCACATCTTTATCACCTTATTTCTTGTAACTCGAGTCAAAGTGTCTAGAATCTTGATAGGGTATTCAGCATAAGTCAAGTCCTCTTGAACACTAAGGTCCTCCATTGGTAGTTGCTCCTCAGGTACCCTGAGGCACTTCTTTAGTTGGGACACGTGGAACACATCATGTACATCTGCTAGGTGATCGGGTAGTTCTAGTTGATATGCATTCTCCCACTCGCTTTAAGATCAAGAATGGTCCGATAAAGCGAGGGGACAACTTTCCTTTAACTTTAAATCTCCTCATACCCTGGATTGGTGACACCTTCAGATACATGTGATCACCCTCCTTAAACTCCAATAGTCTTCTCCGGGTATCAGCATAGCTCTTCTGTCTTGATTGTGCAATTCTCAAATTCTCTCTTATCATTCACACTTGTTCTTCTGCTTCTTAAATAAGTTCAGGTCCAAAGAACTGTTTCCTCCAGTCTGGACCTAATATAGAGGAGTCTTGCACTTCTTGCCATATAGAGCCTCAAACGGTGACATCTTCAGACTGGCCTGGTAACTACTATTATACGAGAATTCAGCATAAGGTACACTCTTGTCCCAACTATTACCATGCTGAAGGGCACAAGCTCTTAACATATCCTCTAGTACTTGGTTAGTCCTCTATGTCTGCCCATCAGTCTGAGGATGGTAGGCCGAGCTAAAATTCAACTGTGTATCCAAGCTCTCATGCAACTTCTTCCAAAACCGAGAAGTAAACTGTGAACCTCAATCAGACACGATCTTCTTAGGCACTCCATGTAGACAAACTATCCGAGTCATATACAATTCTGCTAGCTTGGCTCCCGTGTAATTAGTCCTCACCGGTATGAAATGAGCCACTTTTATCAATCTGTCCACAATTACCCAAATAGAGTCATATCCTGCCGGAGTGCGGGGTAGTCCAACAATGAAATCCATACCAATTTCTTCCCATTTCCACTCGGGTATCTTCAATGGGTGCAATAGTCCAGCTGGTCTTTGATGTTCGGCCTTGACTCTTTGACACACTTCACACTTAGCCACATGTGCAGCCACATCTCTTTTCAATCCATACCACTAGTATTTCTGCTTCAAATCCTGATACATCTTAGTGCTACCAGGGTGGATAGAGTAATTAGAATCATGAGCTTCTTTCAATATAGTCTCACAAAGGCTATCATTCTCGGAAACACATATCCGATCCTTGAACTATACAGTGCCTTGCTCATCCTCCATGAATTCTAGACCTCTATCTTCAGTAATCAGATCCTTAATCTCTTGAATTTTAACATCACCCACCTAACCCTTACGAATTTCTTGCTCCAAGGTAGGTTCCAATTCAATGGTGACTCCTTCCGTATGAGTAACAATTCCCAGGTTGAGTCTCTCAAAATCTTTTGCTAATTCATCGGGTAGCTGGACAACAATAGCGGAGTGAATGTGCTCCTTCCGACTCAAGGCATCCGCAACCAAATTCGCCTTGCCTGGGTGATAGTGAATCTCCAAATCATAATCCTTAATAAGCTCCAACCAACGACGTTGCCTAAGGTTGAGATCCTTCTGAGTGAATATATACTTCAAACTCTTATGATCTGTGTACACTTGGCACTTAGTTCCCAAAATATAATGTCTCCAGATCGTAAGTGCATGCACAACGGCAGCTAGTTCCAAATCATGAGTGGGGTAGTTCAATTCGTGTTTCCGCAACTGACGAGACGCATAGGCGATCACATGTCCTTCTTGCATGAGCACACATCCCAATCCTTGGCCACATGCATCATAATAAATGTCAAATCCCTTCAATAGATCTGGCATAACCAACACTGGTGGTGACATCAATCTTTCCTTTAATTGATCAAAGCTTTCTTGGCACTTCTCATCCCACTTAAATTCTATTCCTTTCTCCAGAAGCGAGGTCATAGGCTTAGCAATCTTAGAAAATCCTTCAATAAACCTCCGATAATATCCTGCAAGTCCCAAGAAACTTCGAATCTCCGTAATTGTAGTGGGTATGCTCCACACCACTATCTCCTTGACTTTAGCAGGATCCACTGATATCCCTCCATTAGAAATGATATGTCCAAGGAATGATACCACGTTAATCCAGAACTTGCATTAACTGTACTTGGCGTAGAGTTGATTATCTCGTAGCTTCTGTAGCACCAATCTTAGATGTTCCTTATGATCACTATCACTCTTGGAATAAATAAAAATATCATCGATGAAAACCATGACGAATCTGTCCAGATCACGAACACCTTATTCTTCAGATCCATAAAATAGGATGGTGCATTAGTTAGTCCAAATGACATATCAGTGAACTCATATAAACCATATCGGGTCGAGAAATCCGTCTTGGGAATATCCGATGGCCTAATCTTCATTTGATGGTAACCCGATCAAAGATCAATCTTCGAGAATACCCTAGCATCTCTCATCTAATCAAATAAATCTTCAATGCGGGGTAACAGGTACTTGTTCTTCACGGTAACATCATTAAGTGATCTATAGTCCACACACATCCGTTGCGAACCATCCTTCTTCTGTACAAACATAACCGGTGCTCCCCAAGGTGAGGAACTCGGACGAATGTACCCAGCCTCTTGTAATTCTGTTAACTGCTTCTTAAGTTCCTTTAGTTCTTCTACGGACATCCTATATGGCTGTTTAGAAATAGGGGCAGTCCCAGGTAATAGATCAATAACAAACTCAACTTCCCTATGTGGTGGCATCCCTGGTAACTCTTCTAGGAAGACATCCGGAAAATCTCTAACCACACAGATGTTGTCACCAACAAACTTCCCATCTACTAAGAATGCCGCTAGTATGGTGGCGGTAGTTACTGCAATTCCAACTTCAAATCTTTCTACTTTGGAACTGGTGAGTTCTATGGTTCCTTTAGCACAGTGTATAAACTGCCTTTGCCTTTCTTAACCATGACATACCAAGGATTACGTCTATAGTGCTCTGTTCTAACTCTATAGGGGTAGCCCATCTGGATTAGAAACACAGGGTACGAAAGAAAGGATTGTAGACAAGGCACGTAATTATGAAGCATGTTACTTTGGGGGATTTATTAGCTAAGTGTGTCGCCTACTAAAGCTAATTCATTACCTTATGGTGGTACATGCTAAGATGCCCGTCTATACTATTTTAGTCAATCAAAGAAGCAAATCAGGCATTGATCATCAGAACAATCAACCAACAATTTTAATATAGAAAATAATTTTTAAATTTTTTTGTCTTAGGTCTCCTATCCCTTAAAAAGGTCATAAATGTAGGATTCCAAGGTGTGAAATCCATCTTGTCTTAGAGTAGAAAAGATAAGAATAATCAGAGTAGAACAGTAGAAGGTGAGACAGGATCAAGATAAGTATATAGAGAATCAGAGTACGGTAAGCATAGAATGATTTAGATTAAGATAAGTAGGTAAGGGTTTGTCCATTTCTATCTAGGTTTCGTCCTACAGTCAACATTTGCTCTGATACCACTTCTGTCACACCCGGCTTTAAGGAATAAAGCCGGGTGCATCTCATACATGCGCCAAAGAAGACAACATATATAATAACAGAGTGTATAGAGATAAATGTCATAATAAAATCAGAGTACTTATTACATAGCGGAAGTATTACAAAATAAAAGATGAATAAAGCAGGAACTAAAATCTATCCTTGGCGCCAGAAAGCTGACTGGGAAATGCCACCTAGATCAAGTCGAAAGCCTCAGTGTTAGGCTGCTCCTCTTCTACCACCTGTTCTTCTCCTGTGGGGGTGTGAGACAACAAGAGTGAGCTCACACATGTTCATCGCTCAACAAGTTGTGGGGAATAATGTGCATGAACTCACCAAAGGTGGGAGTTCATGAAGTGTAAGGCTGATCAATAAAATAAAGGTTGAAGCTGAGCATTGCTTTTATAAGTTGGTCAAAATTTTATTAGCAGTTACTAAGTGTAAGTAAATACCAAACCATAGTAATAATAAATAAAATTAATAATAAAAATAATTCCAAATGCAATGAAATGACAAATTAAGTTTAAGTTCCATAAATTAATCATGTGACTGTCCGAGCCGCTCATGACCGTGAGCACGACTAGTATACCAGTTTTACACTCTACAGAGGTTGCACATCTTTACCCACAAGTCGTGTTACCCATTTGCCATGGAGTTGATCAGACCCCATACACCTCTACCAAGGAAGCGAGGCAGGGTACCACTACGAGGCCTTTACAAAGTTCCACTAGCTTCAGAAAACCCGCTACAGTTTATAGGAAGCTCTAGTGCAGGAATCCCTCGCCTGACCACCCTCGCAGCAAAATCAACCCAAGGATCTCCCTACACTGACCACTCCCCTACTACCCTTTCCCCTTTCTGGTAAGGTAGTCATCCACTAGCTTTCCTAGTTAATCAGCCAAGGGCGTCCCATTAAACCCTTGTGGTAGCACTGTTTTCCCGGGTGGTTCTCCGTGTTCCCATTAACATAATGATCTTATTATGAACAGTAAATAATGAACAGATAATAAAAAGTGTAATCATGAGTAATAAATATCTCTATATCCAAAACCACATAAAGCAATAACATGTACTACCCAAAAAAATTAGTAGTAAAACCAGTGGTGATACAAGGTATAAAGATAGTCAAAATCTAGGGTAACCTATTGGGTCCCATCAAAATTAACCTATGCAGATCATTATGATTAATAAGAACATGACTGGGTAAAAGAAGTGATCAAGGGCACAACTTGCCTTCAACGAGCTCCTGCTTAGCAGTCTCTACCAGCTGAACCTCAGGATCCTCTGTAGCTTGCTCGTCTACTCGCATCAACACAATACATACATAGTATAGCAAAAAATAACATCACACCAAACATGTAAATAAAATACACAGTAAAAATCTAGACATTAAAATAGGATCATAGGAACTGGAATCATTAAATTCAGGGTTATAGATTTTAAGTTATGAATTTTCAAAGGTTTTATGTGTTTAATACAAGATTAAGTAATAGATAAATTTAGGCTGTCTTTCATGCCAAAACAGTGGCACAAATGGTTAGACAATAACATTAAAAAAATTTAGGAACTGGAATGGACCAATTTAGAGTTTATATGCATTTTCTATGAATTAAACAAGTTCTAACATTTATTTATGCATTATAAATTAATTTCTGATATTAATTCCTGATTTTCAATACTCTCTGGATTCGGCCTCAAATTCCAGAAAGCGCAGGTGCTCTAGCGCAAGAATCTGCAAGACTCAGGCTACTGTCACGCGGACTGTGGGTTATTTTATTAAATTTAGTAGGGCCCTTGTGCAAAAGATGCAGGCCGAAGCGGTATGTGAGATCACAGACCGTCGGACCGAAATGAGTGACTACGATTACATCACGCGCGGGGTTATACTTGCTTGGATTCGCGCCACCCATTGGCCAGCCAACGACCCAGATTTAAAATACCTAGATCAGTCTACACCCGTTGGATCTTGATCAAACGGCGCTGACTTACCCAACCCACCCGGTTTCCTTCTGCTCTAATCGTGATCGTCGCGCAAAGGATCAACGGTCGTGGCTTCCCCTGATCTCAACCCTCCTAAGCAGCGGCGCACCCGCCGGGTTGACAACGACGCCATCGCCGGTGATCTCTGGTCCCGCATCCCGCGCGCCAAACTTTGATTCCTACGGTACTACACGTAGCAGATAGGGAAGCAAGGCAGATGGGGGTAGTTCTACCTCGAATCGGGGCGGCGACATCTCTATCCACGCGACACTGCAGCTCCGCGGCGGCAACCGAACGACGTTGAGAAATCCGGAGTGCTCCGTTGGATAATCCCACCCGAATGCGCCACAGACAGCTTTGGGCGTTGCCCACGAACCCCTCGGACGCCTTGCCACGGCCGGACACCCCCGCAGTACTGATCTAGCTGCCGGTGGCTCTCCCTTCCCTCGGTTTGAGCTTGTCACGGCGCTGCGCTTGCTGTGGTGTACGCGCAGAGGAAAGCAGAGGAGAGGAGGAGGTCGTGGGCGCGCCCTGCTTTTATCCCCCGAGTCCTCGGAGTCGGGGACGTGGTCACCCGCGCAACGCAAGGATGAGATCCGCGCATGGCGCACGAGCTGTTGACGCGGAGCGAAACAGAAATAGCAAAGAATGGGGAGAGATAGGAATGACAGAGGGGTCCCACCGATCAGTGACTTATCGCCATGCTCAGGGAGAACACTTGGCCACTGACGATCGGACCCCGCAATGCAGAACCAGCTCGCACGTGCAGCGTCTGTTGACCCGAGACCGCCTGCCAGTGTCGTGCGCATAGGGGAAGGTTGGGTCACGCGGTAGGGAAATCAGAAGTGGGCCAAATAGCGCCTAGTGAGCCCAGCTAGGTTAGTTTTGTTTTATTCTTTTTTATTCCTTTTCTTCTCTCTTTCTAAGTTTAATTTGAATTCGAATTTTAAATTCAAATTTGTGCCAAATTTATTCTAAAATCATATTGTGAAATTAAAAATACCAACTTTGGAAATATAATTATATTATTTATGTTCTTATATCATTTTTCTTCTTCTTATTTTCAAAACCCTACTTTCAAATTTAGGGTTTAATTCAACTTCTAGTAATTATTATCTTATTATTATTATCCTTATTATTTTATGTAATGCACAAACACATAAAACTCCAACAAGATGCACTTTCTTTTATTTTTGTATCATTTGTTTTTAATTAATCACTCTTAATTATATGTGTGCTCTTTTTATGATGCAAATAGGGCACATAAAATAAGGAAATCCAATATTCCTGTATACATTTTGGGTATTACGATACTTAAGAAGTTTGGAATAATGGAAAACCCATCAAGACACCCATGGGAACAAATGGGCATCTCGACCTCGACACAGGAGGTAAATCCGTAGATCAAAAGGTATATCGGTCGATGATAGGATCTTTACTCTACTTATGTGCTTCATGACCGGATATTATGCTTTCTGTATGCATGTGTGCAAGATTTTAGGCAAATCCTAAGGAAGTTCACCTTAGGGTCGTAAAGAGAATCATGAGATACTTAGTTTACACTCCTAAGTTTGGGTTGTGGTACCCCAAGGGATCTACCTTTGATCTAATTGGGTATTCCGATGCCGATTATGCCGGATGTAAAATTGATAGGAAGAGCACATCAAGGACTTGTCAGTTTCTGGGAAGATCCCTAGTGTCATGGGCTTCAAAGAAACAAAACTCTGTAGCTCTTTCCACCGCCGAAGTCGAGTACATTGCCGCAGGCCATTGTTGTGCGCAATTACTTTGGATGAGGCAAACCCTTAGGGACTATGGCTACAAGTTGAGCAAAGTTCCCCTCCTATGTTATAATGAAAGTGCAATCCGCATGACGTATAATCCCGTTGAACATAGCCGTACTAAGCACATAGACATCCGGTATCACTTTCTGAGAGATCACCAACAAAAGGGGGATATCGAAATCACTTATGTGAGCACCCACAACCAATTAACCGATATCCTGGAACCACTAGATGAGAAGACTTTTAGCAACTTAGGAATGAGCTAAATATACTAGATTCTCGGAACTTTGATTGAAACATTTCACACATAGCTCATGAATATACCTTTGATCACGTCTCTTTCATTTGGTACAAATTCATATTTCTTATTCTTCTTGTGCCAAGGATAAGACTAATGTGTTTTCGAGTATATCTCTATGATTAGTCTTAGATTGAAAGGGAAATGGAGTACTCGGCAAAGACAAGGCTTCCACTCCAACTCTGACGGTATCATTTACCCCTTGTCGATACTCATGTAACTCTCAATTGGTATGACCCTTCACTCATATTTACTTTACCATTTGGGAGAAAGTATTAGGCCCCAAAGGGGGAGAAGTGCATTAGGGGTCTCAAGTTCTCCGTTTTTGGCGATTAATGCCAAAGGGGGAGAAAATATTAAGCCCAAAGCAAAAGGACCGCACCACCATTTCAAAAAAAATTCGAAATGAATTTTTCAATTGATGTATTTTTCAAAATTGGTATCTAATTTTCAATTGATAAGTATAAGGGGAGAATTTTAAATTGGCATCTATTTCAAAACCCTCTTGAAAGCTAAGGGGAGAATTTCATTCAGGGGGAGCTTTTATTTAGTCAAAGGAAAAACATTTGAAACAGGGGGAGAAAATTTCAAATCTCAAAAATGCTTCTTGCAATCACATCTCTATACCTTTGACTATTTGCAAAAGAATTTGAAAAGATTTTTCAAAAGATTTGCAAAAACAAACAAGTGGTGCAAATGTGGTCCAAAATGCTATAAAAAGAAAAGCAATCCATGCATTCTTAGTAATACTTTCAATTGGTTTAACTCCAAGTAACCTATGCACATTCATCATAAATGCAAACTAGTTACATTTCTGTACTTTATATTTGCTTTGGTTTGTGTTGGAATCCATCACCAAAAAGGGGGAGATTGAAAGCGAAATTGGGTTAACCATTTCCTATAATTAATTTTGGTGGTTGATGATCAACACAAACAAATGGACTAACTAGTTTGTCTAGATATTATTTATCTCAGGTGCATAAGGTTCAACAAAAACCAAGAAAAAAAATCCGGTTACGGACACAATAAAAAATGGAGCAAAGGACTTGAGTATGATGGTTTTTGGCGCACCGGACAGTGTCCAGCGTGCACCAGACAGTGCCCGGTGCACCAGGGCCGTACAACTCCAAACCAGCCACTTTCGGGAATTTGAAGACGCGCTCCGCTATAATTCACCGGACTGTTCGGTGTGCCACCGGACTGTCCGGTGAGCCAGTGGAGCAACAGCTCCCTGCGCACCAACGGTCATTTTGTCAGAAGGAACAGTGATGAAAAGTACCACGCAGAGTTAGAAGCACAGAAGTCAGAGCACACCGGACTGTCCGGTGTGGCACCTGTCTGTTCGGTGCAGCAAGACAACAAGACATCCCAACGGTCAACTGCTCCGAATCCTAACGGTTGCGCTGACGTGGCGCGCACCGGACAGTGCACAGTGACTGTCCGGTGCTCCCATCGCCAGCAAAATCAGCCAACGGCTAGAAGTGGTTGGGAGGCTATAAATACCCCCAACCACCTCATTCATATCTATCCAAACATTCTGAACTCTTCATTCATTGCAAGAGCAAAAGCCCCACACTCCAAGACACAATCAAAGCAATCAATCCACTCAAAGCCCCCAAATCAACTCTAGTGCATTAGGGCTTGTGAGACGATCACTTGTATTCTTTGTTGCTCTTGTCACTTGGTTTGGCCTTTTTCTTTTCCCTTCTATTTCTCAAGTGACTTATAATTGAAGCAAGAGACACCTAAGTGTGTGGTGGTCCTTGCGGGGTCTAAGTGACCCGAGAGATTAAGGAAAAGGCTCACTCGGTCTAAGTGACCGTTTGAGAGAGAGAAAGGGTTGAAATAGACCCGATCTTTGTGACCTCCTCAACGGAGACTAGGTTCTTTGGAACCGAACCTCGGTAAAACAAATCATCATGTTCACTCGCCTTGATTCTTGTTTGATTTGTTTTCCCTTCTCTAATGTTTCCTTGCCAGTTTTAATTTGAGTTGGCTCTCATACGTCATCCGCAATCCTTGAGCAACTCCTAGCAAGAGAGATATTCTATTGGACTTGAATTTAATTCTAACGCTAAGCCCCGACCTTAGTGTGTTTAAGTTTATCAATTTCAGGTTTCGCCTATTCAACCCCCTCTAGACGACTTTCAGAAATGAAGTGCAAGCATGCCAAATTGCTTTCAACACCGTATGCACCTATATTGGCACAAGAGATTTGGTTCAAGAGCATATTGCTTATAAAGTATGGCCTCTTGTAAGCGAATGGGAAATGCCGAAGGAAGCCGCCGCTGGCTCCATCCAGAGCGGCTTGGTTTATCTTAAGTATACTTTTTGGTTTAGAAACCAATTTGATGAGCCAATTGATGATTGGCTTTACGCTATAGAGGTAACAAATGACGAACTACTTGGAGCGTACTCGAGGGAAGAAGACGAAGCTATGACAGCTGCCTTCGGCGCTCGCGACAAAAAGAGGTTGAATAGAGTGTTTGATGTTATTGGGTTCGTTTACCCAGACTACTGCTATAGCATCCAAAAGCAAGGGAGAAAAAGGAAAGTCGCTGCTTCGACATCTACTGGTACACCGAAAACAAAGAAAATCAAGGTCTTAACATGTAGACCGAGGCGCATCGAGACGGTCGATGTGCCGAAGTTAATTGAAAGGGTGGATACTGCCCCCCTAGCCATAGAGATTGCTCCTGCTATGCCTGTTGAAGCTATTGCAGACCCGACCAGAGAGCGATCGGAAAAGGTAGCAGAAAAGATACCAGAACAACCTAAGATGATGGTGACAGCGCTGCCGAAGCTGTCAGCTACTACAACAGGAACCTCGAGGAAAAGGAGGATGGCTAGTGTCTTGGACGCTATTTTATAATCTATGAAAACGTCGCCTCCTACTTCTGCCAAAGCTTCTGGCGACAAAATTGAAGATGCTAGAGAGATGGTCACTGCCAGCACTTCTTCTGCTCACTGAGGTGGGACCTTTAGAAACTACGCCAGAAAATCTTGTAGAAGAGAGGCTTCTAGAAAAACCCTCGGCACCTGCTCCCGAAGCACCTTCCAAGAGCGATTTGAATTGTATTGTTCAACATGCTTCGGGAAGACAGCTATCGACAGAGCAAGTCGCCGAAACTGAACATTATGCTAAGGAGCGGAAGTACCCCCAGGGATCCTTGGTATACGGAGGAGATAATGATGATGATTTCCTCTACTGTCTACCTGACGGTAAGGAAATTATTGTTTGCCGTGAAATGATGGATAACATGGGGTATCCGAAGCTTGAACTCGCCTTGTCTGCGATGACTAAGGATCAGCTTGCAGATAGCCTTGCCTACAACAGCCTGAATATAAGGCCCAAAATAAGTATAAGAAAAAAATATAATAATAAAATAAATATATGAAGAAATGAATTAGTAAATTCTGACATCTCAACTTATACTTGAGGAATGAATGTGAGGAATGAATTTTGAAAACCAAGAACTATTTTAGAAAAGGAGTAATAGAAAATTTTTCTATTCAACTAAATGACTATGCATTTCATGAAATAATGCACCATAAGCAATCACTTTCATGAATATTTAATTTTTAAGTAATTTTAAACTCATGTCCCGTAACGAAAATACCATTTTCTAAAAAGAAAAGAACCATATGAGTGTGACCCATATTTCAAACATTTATCAAATAAATAAATCATTTGAACTAAATATATATTGCTCCATAATTGATTGTGAGTATGTATTAAGTTTGAATTCTTAAACTATATCCTAAATTAGAATTCGGAATTTGAATTTTGAAAGTCAAAAAGGAAATAAATGATAAATGAAGGAAACAAAAATAAACACTATACAAGATAAAACAAAATATATGGTTAAATAAAATACTACCATACTAGTATGTTTATTTTGTAATTTTAATTTGAGTGCAAGTTCAAATTTAAATTTGAATTCAAAACTTGAATCAAAAAGATTAGAGAAGGAGAATAGAAAATAAAAAAAGAAAAAAAAAGAGAACCGCATACCTGCGCTTGGGCCTCGTTTCCTCAGCTAGCCCATCTCGTCGCTCACGCGCGGCCCACTAATCCTATCACCACGGTGCACTCGCGCATGGGTGCTCGACCACTGACCGGTGGGGCCAGCGTGTCGGTGCCTTTTACCTGAACTGTGTGATCTCCCTGCCACTAGCGAGTGGGCCCGGGAGCGCAGCTCCGCCCTCAACGGAAAGGCGAACATGGCGGGCACGCCGCTGGGCGATTCTCGCGCGACACACACGATCGCCCTGGAATTCTGCTTCTCGCGACCGACTCGCTGCTGGCTTCAAAAGTAGAACCGACGTCTCCTCTCGCCCTCCCTTTTCACATCCTCTCTTCCAACCGCCTCCGCGCCATACTCAGATTGGGGGGAGTGCGTGATGGTGCCGCCTTGGGTAATCATCGCCAACAGGCCCGCTCAGGGGTGCACGCGCGGTCATGAGGTATGGTCCGTGCAGTCGGATCGCGTTAGGGCCAGCGTGAGGGAAGAACGGCGGCCTCGGTGGCCGCAATTTCTCACCGTTGGCACAACTTCGCCGAGCGACGTGGGCGGCTCTCCGAGCATCATTCCTATCTTTAGTAAGTGTTCCATCGCATACGCCTTGTTCTCCTTTGCGCGTAATCCTAGCGGGATTGGGGAATCATCCGGTGGCTGGCCGAGACGGATGTCGCCGGCGGGTTCCGCCGCGTCCGGGGTGTAGCGCCGCCGCGCTTGGAGTCAGGTGGAAGAAGGCCCCTGGGGCGTTGATCTATTGAGGAACGGCTAGGATTATACTGTGGATACCGTTTCATTGGGATAGATCCAGGGCGTCGGTTCGGTATCGAGCGACTGGGAGCTGAGCGCCCGTCAATTGAATCCTAGCCGTAGATCTTCAATCCGAGGGCGGTTGTCGTGTACCGGTTGAAGATAACCTAGATCTAATCGTGGCCCTTGATTCTCGATCTGGCGGCTTAGAAACACTCGTACGCCTTCGTCAAACATATTTGCAAACGAGCCCCTGTTTTAATATAAAATAACCCGCCATCCACCAGTACTGTTCTCTGAGTCTTAGGACTTTGCGCAGAGGCCCCTGCCTTCTCTGAAAATTGATGTGTAGTCCGGGTACTAAGGAAAATCAGATAAATAATATCATAAATAGATTTTCAACACAAAAATAATTATAGAAACTTGTAAAATTCATATAATATTCATTTTAGCTCCTTTTCAGTTCATTTTAGTTCCTATAATTTTGTAATATTGTTGTTTATCACTTAGTGCCTCTATTTTGACATGAAAGTCACATTAAAAATTTATATCCTAATTAATCTTGTACAAAATACATAAAATCTTTAGAAATTCATAACTTAAAATCTATAACTCCGATTTGATCCTTTCAAGTTACGTTAGTCTCGTATAAATATTTACTATACAATAACAACATTTATTATACCATGTCTCAATATTTTATAATTAGATCTATATTTAACTGATGTTGGTTAGTCTGGTTAAACTGCTTATCATTATAAACTATTAGAATATGATCTATGGTCAATTTATAACTTAGATTAAAGTTGAGATAATTATTTATAGAATAACCTCTCATATGATTTATATTAACCAATTTATAATATAGTTTAATATCTTTATCACATAAATCCTCTATAAAATCATAACTCCTTAACCATGACTCCGATTTTACTAGTTCTCGAACCCATGATCTCGTTTCGACGTGTAAATCATTATTATTCAGTTTGTACTTATGGTTGGTGTGATGTTAATTTTGTCTATACCATGTTTGTTTCTATTGCTACGACTAGCAGTGAGGTCACGAGGATCTGAAGAATCACCCTGGTATCTGGAATATCAAGTGCCAGGCAAGTTGTGCCCTTGATCCACTTTTATTACCCAATAATATTCTTAATTATCATTATTCAATGCATAGGTTTAATTTTGATGGGACCCAATAGGTCACCCTAGTCTGTTTATCCTTTTTACCTTGTTTACCCCTTAATCATTTGGGTAGTTATGCTATTGCCTTATATGGTTTTGGGTTAATATTTCATTATATCCATGTTCCAATTATTTTGTTATGCTATTTATGTTCATGTAAAGTTCATTATCTTTAATTGGAACATGGAGCTTAACTTGAGAAACATGTGCCACCACAAGGGTGGAATGGGACGCCCTTGGCTAACTAATTAGGAAAGTTAGTGGAAGACTACCTTACCCGAAAGGGGCAAGGGCAGTAGGGGGAGTTGCATGCAAGGAGGTTCTCGGATTGATTTTTCTATGATGGAGGTTAGACGAGGGATTCTTGCAAGTGCTCTTCCCATAAACTGTAGCGGGTTTTCGGAAGCTAGTGGAACTTTGTAAAGGCCTCGTAGTGGATCCCTAGCCATTCACCTCGGTAGTGTCTAAGGGTCTGGCTAACCCTGGCGACATGGGATACACGTCTTGTGGGTACAGGGTACAACCTCTGCAGATTATAAAACTGGTATACTAGCCGAGCTCACGGTCATGAGCAGCTCAGGACTCTCGCATGATTAATTTATGGAACTTAAATTCAATTTGTCATTTGCATTGCATGGGATTATTTATTAATTTTGTTCTATTATTTATTATGGTTTGGTATTTACTTACATTTAGTAACTGCTAATAAAATTTTGACCAACTTATTAAAAGCAATGCTCAGCTTTAACCCCTATTGTTGATCAGCTTTACACATGACATGAACTCCCACCTTTGGTGAGTTCATGCCACATTATTCCCCACAACTTGTTGAGCGATGAATATGTGTGAGCTCACTCTTGCTGTCTCACACCCCCCACAGGAGAAGAACAGATGGTTCAAGTGGAGCCACACGAGGAGTTCGATTCGATCTAGGTGGCGTCTCCCAGTTGAATCATTGGCGCCAAGGATGGATTTTAGATCCTTTTATATTTATATTTTATTTTGTAAGTCTTCCGCTATGTAATAAGTACTCTAATTATATTGTGACATTTATCTCTATACACTCTGTTATTATATATGTTGTCTTTTTTGGCGCATGTATGAGATGCACCCGGCTTTGTCCCTTAAATCTGGGTGTGACACTGAAGGTTTGTATACTTTGGTTTGTCATTTTGCAATTTGTGTTATGATAAACTATTTTTGTGATATTTCTTATTATCGTTATATGTTCACTTTTCATTTTCTAGGGCTTGATTCTAAGCAAGGCTCTGAAGGCCTAGAAAGATGCAGAGGATGAGGGCTGTCGAATAGCGCTTGGAAACCTTCATTCAGAGGTCATTACATTAAGAAACGAAGCTCTTGAGAAGGATAAGATCCTACTCTCTTTAGTGGAAAGATTAAAATCTAGCGAAGCCAGGCTTTCTGCTCAAGCTGAAGCTCATGAACTCGAGGTGCAAGAGCTAAAGAAGAAAGTTGCCGAAGCATCCGAGAACTTTAATGTTGAAGTGGTGAAACACGAAATATGTGAAATTGAAAGATCAAGGGCACTGAAGAATGTCGATGAGCTTCGTGCCGCCAAGGAAAAATGCTATGAAATATTCATGGAATGCACTAAAAATCTAAAGAACAACTTTTCTAAAGTTGGCGCATATTCTTCCAAGCAGAAATTTATTTGTGGAAATCCTGATGAAGTCATTCAATGGATAAACGGCGAAGTCAAAGCTTTCGAGGAAGTTCTTAGCGACAAAGGGGACATTCGTGCCTTCGTCGGTGCCTGTAGGGTTATGTCCATCTTGGAGAAGGTTAGCTGCGCTCATGGTAAGGTTGTAGCTCAGCCAGACTTTGCCTTCTCAGCCAATGAAATTAGAAACCCTTCAGTCGAAGCTACTACCTTAGGTGAGAAATTTTATTCAGAAGTATGGCTGAAGGGTGGACGAGAAATTGTTGATGAAGCTATTAAAAGAAATAAGAAAGAATCTCATGATGCCTTAAAAGAGGCCAAAAGAATTGAAGAAGCTGTCGAGCGAGCTAGAATTATAGGTATGCCATTTATAACTCAGCTTCGTAAGTTTTTTCAGCTTCGACACTGATAGATGTTTGTGTTTCGATGCAGCTGAGCTTTCTTTGCCTCCCGAGCCATATAATCCTAAATCTGACCCTTCTGTCAAGGAGGCGCTTGATATAATCAAAATTGCTAATGATGCTATGGACGAAGCTGTCGACAAGCTGCTTAACGAAGTTGCCGACAAAGTCCTAAAGGAGGACTCAAGCTTTGTATTTTTGATAGTTTAATGTCTTTGTGTATAACTCTGTCACATCCGGATTTCGGGGCACCAAGACCCGGGCGCGAACATAATCACCAGGTGTGCTGGGACCAAGTCTCACACATATGATGATTCATGGCACAGGATCGAATGTCACATCTTTACTACATAACAGGAGTTCTATACAAAATAAATAAATAATTACATTATACGGAGACAACGGTCCAGCAACCCAAAGTTGACTGGGAGACGACGACCTAGATCTCTCTCACGAACTCGCCACAGCATCCTCCATGCACCTCATCTTGCGGTACCTGTTCTTGACCTGTGGGGGGGTGTGAGACAGCAAGAGTGAGCTCACATACGTTCATCGCTCAACAAGTTGTGGGGAATAATGTGCATGAACTCGCCAAAGGTGGGAGCTCACGTGAAGTGTAAGGCTTACCAAAGAGGATGGTTAGAGCTGAGCATTGCTTTTAAAGTTGGTCAAAATTTTATTAGCAGTTACTAAGTATAAGTAAATACCAACCCAATTAAGTAGTAGAACAAAAGTAACATCATCACCTGCGGTGCAATGCATATGACAAATTGAATTTAGTTCCATAAATTAATCATCAGAGAGTCCTGAGCTGCTCATGACCGTGAGCTCGGCTAGTATACCAGTTTTACACTCTGCAGAGGTGGTACCCTTTACCCACAAGTCGTGTTACCCATCTGCCAAGGGATCGCGACTCCCCATACACCTCTACCGAGGAGGCGAGGCAGGGTAACACTACGAGGCCTTTACAAAGTTCCACTAGCTTCAGAAAACCCGCTACAGTTTATAGGAAGCTCCAATGCAGGGTTCTTGCCTGACCGCCATCGCAGCAAAATCAAGCAAGGACCTCCCTACACTGACCACTCCCCTACTGCCCTTGCCCCTTTCGGTTAAGGTAGTCCTCCACTAGCTTTCCTAATTAATCAGCCAAGGGCGTCCATAAACCCTTGTGGTGGCACGTGTTTCTCAAGTTAAGCTCTATGTTCCAATTAACATTAATGATCTTGACATGAACAGTAAATAACAATGGATAACAAAAGTATAATCATGAATAATGTGTATCTCAATGCCCAAAACCACATATAGCACTAGCAAGTACTACCCAAAAAGTTCAGTGGTAAACAAGGCATAAAGATAGACAAACTAGGGTAACCTATTAGGTCCCATCAAAATTAACCTATGCAGATCATTATGATTAATTAGAACATGAGTGGGTAAAAGAAGTGATCAAGGGCACAACTTGCCTGAGACTTGAGATTCCAGGTACCAGGATGATCTTCAGAGGACTCGTAACCTCACGCTAGTCGTAGCAATACAAACAAACAGTGTATAGGCAAAATTAACATCACACCAAACATAAGAACAAACTGCATAAGAATATTCTACGCGATGATACGAGATCGTGGGTTCGAGAACTAATAAGATCGAAGTTACGGTTAAGGAGTTATGATCTATGTGATTAAAATATTAAACTATATCATAAATTAGTTAGTATAGATTATATGAGAAATTATTATATAAATAATTATGTCAACTTTAATCTAGGTCATTATTTGATTAAAGATTATCTAGTTAAATTATAGCCATAAAATTAGAATACTATATTAATATTAAAGAAGTCAATCCAATAGACATAGATTAACCCAATTATAAAAATCATGGAATATCATATAATAAATGTTTCTACTGTATAGTAAATATTTATACGAAACTAACGCAACTTGAACGGTTCAATTTGGAATTAGAATGGGGAAGTTACGAATTTCCAAAGTTTCTATGTATTTGATATAGGATTACTTATGAAATCAATTTTATTGTTGTTTTCATGTCAAAACAGAGGTACTATGTGATAAACAATAATATTATAGAATTACAGAAATTGGAATGAACTAATTTGGACATCATATGAATTTTCTTTGAATTAAACATATTCTAGCATTTATTTTCACATTAAAAATCATTTTCCAATCACTTTTACTGAATTTCTAATTCCCTGAATAGGGCGCCAAATTCTGGAAAATCCAGGGGCCAAATCCCAACTCTCCCAAGACACAGAGCACAGTCAGGCAGGACTGCAGGTTGTTTTCTGATAATTATGGGGTCTCTTATGCAAAGTTACAAGGCCGAAGAGGTATGGAATACTACTGGCCGTCCGATCGCGCACCAACCGCCCAGATTAGATGCTACTTCCATTGAACCGGTATGCGCTATCAGCCCTTGGATCTAGGATCCACGGTCAGAGCATCACGTGACCTAAAAACCATCCGATCGAAGATCTGCGGTCATGATTCAATGCCGCGAATGGTTATCCTCTTCTCTAATCACATCCGTCCGTTAAGATCAGACGGCCGAACGGCCTTGCTCCTATTCTCCGGCCGACCCGACGGCCTCGCCGCCAGACCCCACGGCGGAGGCCATTACCGGCGATAGCGTTCCTGCGACCTGAGATCCCCACTCGCCGACCAACTAGCGCAAATCGAATCAGGGAACATGGAGAATCTAAAGAAGTAATTCTCACCGCGATCGGAGCAGTGGGATTTCCTGCCCACGGTGAGCCACGGCCCTGAAGATCCGACGAGCAGTTCGCCGCGCGCCCTTGCACCGTTTTGCCCGCGAAGACCCGAAGGAGAAACTTGGTGGCGTGGTGAAGCTCACTGGGTCGAGCTCGTGCTCCGAATGGCAACAGGAATTTGGACCCATGGCGGCGGCGTGGATTTCGCCCGCGGCGGCGTGGATCACCCCATAGCTCAGCCTCGAGAACTATATGGCGAAGGCGTGGTCATCATCCGTGCGCGCCCATGAACACCCCTCCGGACCCTGCCCCGCGACCGAACACCGGTGAGTCGACGACTGTGGCGGCGGTAAATCTCCGGTCCCGAGCGAGGCGCACATGGCAGCGGGTTTTCCTCCACACAGCACCGATGATGGTGCCAGGCCGAGGCAAGATGGGATGGGCGAAGGGCCATAGAGCATGGTTTTATAAGCTGAGGTGGAGTCCGACCGAGGATCAATCACCACGGAATCCACGGGCGGAAGGTCGGCATCTAGTTGAGATTTGGGGCAGAGTCCATGAGGTTGAAGACCGACCTGAAGGAGTGGCCCACGCGTAAGTGATGAGGAGGGAGAATGGCGAGATGGCCCCACGCGTAAGTGACTCAGAGAAAAAGATAAGGGCGCTGATGGGCCAGTGGGGTGCGATTCAGTCTTGGGCCAAGCAGGAAAATAGGGCCCATAGCTCAGTTTCTTATCTTTTTTTTTCTTTCCTTTTATCCATTCTTTTCCAAATTTAAAACTTCAATTCAAATTTAAATCCGGTTTGAACATTGGCTTTCTGAATATACCCAATAAGAATCCTAATAATTCTAAGGAGTGCTCTAATATTTATCCTTATATAATACCTATTAACCTAAATAAAGGATAATTTATATAAGAATCCCTTTTTTGAATCTTTATTATTAAACATTTTTAGGAGATGTGACTTCAAAAGTTTTGAAAGAAGAGATAAAAAAATTCTAACTCAAAACCTTTGGAAAATTTTACATAATTCTCAAAATGAGATTTTGAGGTGTTACAAACTCCTAGTTTTGTAAGAAACATTTGTAAACAATTTGCATGTATATTGATGTAATATATTTCTTTATAAAGCGTGGAACCTTCGTACATACCGTTTTTGAGCCGGCGACGAAAAAACACCTTCCCTTCTTTTCACGCTTCGGAAAGAAATCCCCCTTCTTTTGTCGAAGCAACTATATGATGTTTGATTCTTGCTGTAGATGATGCATATGAATAGCATCGTCGAAAGCGCAAACTTCGTATGACAGTACTGTCACAGGCATGAACCATGCCTCTTCAGTGCTATTTCATGAGTCTTTGCCGATGCTGAATGAAGAATTCTCATTGTTGATGAAAAACGATGTATGATGCAATGTCATGATGCAATATGATGTAATGGCATGATGAAATGATGTAGGCGCACGAAACATAAAAAATATGACTCTGGATCCCCTTAGGAACGACTTTGAAGTCTCTTCACCTTTTACTTAGGTGGTATTTTAGTCTGCATCCCCGTAGGAACGACTTTGGAGCTAAGCTATGCATTCCCTTATGAATGACTTTGGAGCTTCTTCACCTCTTATTTAGGTGCCATTTTAGCTCTGTATCAGCATAGGAATGACTTTGGAGCTTCTTCGCCTCTTATTTAGGTGGCATTTTAGCTCTGCATCCACGTAGGAGCGACTTTGGAGCTTCTTCACATCTTATTTAGCTGGCATTTTAGCTCTGCATCCCCGTAGGAACGACTTTGGAGCTTCTTCACCTCTTTTTGTTACACTCGATGGTGTAATCACAGATTTATTAGATCAAGCTGAAGGTTAGACCTTCTTGTATTATCTTTTGAGGAGGAAATATAAAGGCAAAAAAGTAAAAATACATTGAACTAGAAAGCTTTCTGGTCATAGCGTTGCGTTGCTTTCAGTAGATGTGCCTTGACTCGGGCACAGTGCTATTGACCGTGTGAGCTTCGGATTCCTCCCGAGTATCGCGTTTTTGCTACTCTTGGCGATGCCCTTCTGCCTACTGATTATGTGCCAAGATAGGCGCCAATGGTGGTGGTGGTGGCAGCTGAGTCCAAGCAGCATGAAAATGACTCGCCGAAGCAACCGACGTCGTAGGTTGCTGATTGCCCAGATATTCTAGGATGTATGGTGAATAGCATGAAGCAGTGTGCAAGACCTTCTTCGGCTGATTCTGTCGCGCTTCGACTTCAGCGATCTCCTTCTGCTTTTGGATCGTGACTTGGCACATCCTTGTTGTGTGTCCCTTATCCTCCCCACAGAATAAGCAAAACAATCTCCTAGGTTGAGTACCAAATCTTCCTCTGAAGCTTCTCCCCCCTCTACCTCTTGGGGCTGGTGGCCTATAGGAAGTTTGCTGCATCCCCGAAGATTGTGAGCTTTGCTAGCTGCTCTGTGTGATTTGCCCTATCATCATTTGTGTTGGGATTGTGGATCGTTCTGACATGCCTGGGGTGGAGTCTTCCTCTGAAGCCTCTAGTCATCTCAGAATACCTTTAAGCTTCCTCCCTTCTCTGGCGGAAATTGTTGTCACCTCGGATGTACTCATCCATCTTCTGGAGAAGCTTCTCCAAGGTTTGTGGTGGCTTCCTTGCAAAATATTCTGTTGTCGGTCCTGGTCGGAGCCCCTTGATCATGGCTTCGATGACGATCTCATTAGGTACCGTTGGCGCCTGGGCTCTAGGTCGCAAGAACCTTCAGGCGTATGCGTGCAAGTACTCCTCATGGTCTTGCGTACACTGGAATAGAGCTTGAGCAGTCAATGGTTTCGTTTGAAAGCCCTGGAAGCTTGTGACTAACATATCCTTCAGCTTCTGCCACGATGTGATTGTTCCCGGTCGAAGAGAAGAATACCAAGTCTGAGCCACACTCTTGACTGCCATGACAAAGGACTTTGCCATGACAGCAGTGTTGCCACCATATGATGATATGGTTGCTTCGTAGCTCATGAGGAATTGCTTTGAGTCGGAGTGCCCGTCATACATGGGGAGTTGTGGCAGCTTGTATGAAGGCGGCCACGGGGTAGCCCACAACTCTGCTGCAAGAGAGAAGCATCATCAAAAGAAAAAATACCATGGTACAGGTCATCATACCATCCATCATCGTTGATTGGAGTTTCTTGATGAAGCTCTCTGTGTTGAGGCCCTCATCCTTGATCATCCTGCGCGATGTGGTGCATTTCTTCAGCAGCTTCGTCGATCTTCCTTTGAAGTTTGGCTAGCCAAAGCATCTTTTCCCATTTCCTCTGTACTTGGTGATGTATAGCTTCTAAGTCTCTGATTTCCTAGTCCAAATCCTCCTCCTGACGTGTTAGGCTGGTAGCCTTTCTCTTCTAGCTCCTAGCTTCTCTCAGTGAGAGCGTCTCCTGATTTGTGTCTAGTGGCTGCAGAGCAGCCCCTAGCGTTGTTGCCTTCTTCGGCGGCATGACGAAGGTGAACGCTTGCTGAAGGTTGTGGAAGTGAGTTCACCGGAGGTGGGCGACAATGTTGGTCACTTGTTTTCAAATGTTGTGAATCAAGAACAAGACAACACAATTGTTAAGTATTAGGGACCTTTGCCTTCCGAAGCATTATCTCCTCATGGACATAACGATCATCAGACGAAGGTCATGAAGGACATGCCTTCATCATCTTATAGATAAACAAAAATGCAAAGAGACGAAAACAACAAGTGTATCCCATTGATTCATTCATATTTGCATTCCATAGAACATGTATGAATATTAACAAGATTTATATTACAATGATACATTCGGCTTGCTCGAAGGTGTTGATGCGAGAGAGATTACAAATTAGCGTGAACAGTACAGTGCTACTGTTCATCTATTTATAGGCACACGACGCAGTCTAGGTAAAAGTACATTTATGTCCCTGATATTCACTTATGATCGTAATATAAGCCATTAAGGACTAAGTAGTCTTTTTCCCCTTTGGTCAGCATCATCATCATACTTCATCACCATTACAAGCTGAAGCTGTCAATCTGGCGATAGCTTTGGTGTTTATTCTTATCATCCTTAGATCATATCTTCATCTTGTATGCTTTCATCACGAGGAAAAGACTTCCATCCTAAAGACAAAGCTCTCTGTAATAGCTTATGCTGAAAACAAATGGTTAATTATGTTTTTGTCACACCCGGATTTAAGGAACAAAGCCGGATGCATCTCATTTATGCGCTAGAGAAGACAACACATATAATAAGAGAGTGCATAGAGATAAATGTCATAAATATCATAAATGTACTTATTACATAGTATAAGTCTTACAAAAATAAATGATAATATAAAACAAACTAAATATTATTCCCTCGCGCCACAAAGCTGACTGGGAGACGCCACCTAGATCAAGTCGAAAGCCTCAGAGCTAGGTGACTCCTCTTCGACCACCTGTTCTTCTCCTGTGGGAGGGTGTGAGACAGTAAGAGTGAGCTCACATACGTTCATAGCTCAACAAGTCATGGGGAATAATGTGCATGAACTCACCAAAGGTGGGAGTTCATGTGAAGTGTAAGACTGATCAATAAAATAAAGGCTAAAGCTAAGCATTGCTTTTATAAGTTGGTAAAAATTTTATTAGTAATTACTAAGCATAAGTAAATACCAAACCTTAGTAAATATAAGTAAAAGTAATAAGAAAATAATCCCAATGCAATGCAAATGACAAATTAAGTTTTAATTCCATAGATTAATCATGTGAGGGTCCGAGCTGCTCATGACCGTGAGCACGGCTAGTATACCAGTTTTACACTCTGCAGAGGTTGCACATCTTTACCCACAAGTCATGTTACCCATATGCCAAGAGACGACCAATCCCATACACCTCTACCGAGGAGGCGAGGCAGGGTAACACTACAAGGCCTTTACAAAGTTCCACTAGCTTCAGAAAACCCGCTATAGTTTATAGGAAGCTCCAGTGCAGGAATCCCTCGTCTGACCACCATCGCAACAAAATCAACCCAAGGACCTCCCTACACTGAACACTCCCCTACTACCCTTGCCCCTTTTGGGTAAGGTAGTCATCCACTAGCTTTCCTAGTCAATCAGCCAAGGGCATCCCATACTACCCTTGTGGTAGCACTGTTTTCCTGGGTGGTCGCTCCATGTTCTCATTAACATAATGATCTTAACATGAACAGTAATAATAAAAAATAATAAAAAGTGTGATCATGAATAATGTATTTCCATACCCAAAACCACATAAAGCAATAGCAAGTACTATCCAAAAATATTTCAGTGGTAAAACAGGTATAAAGATAGCCAAAACTGGGGTAACCTATTGGATCCCATCAAAATTAACCTATGCAGATCATTATGAATAATAAGAACATGGTTGGGTAAAAATAAGTGATCAAGGGCACAACTTGCCTTCAATGAGCTCCTGCTCAGCAACTTCTATCTGCTGAACCTCAGAATCCACAGTAGCTTGCTCGTCTACTCGCATCAATACAAACATACATAGTATAGCAAAATTAACATCACACCAAACATGTAAATAAAATACACAATAATAATCTACACATTAAAATAAAATCCTAGAAACAGGAATCATAAATTTTGGAATTATAGATTTTAAGATATGAATTTCCCAAGGTTTTATATGCTTAAAACAGGATTAAGTGAGAAATTAATTTTATTACTATTTTCATGTCAAAACAGATACTCTAGGTGATAGAGAATAATATTACAAAATTTTAGAAACTGTAATGGATTAATTTGGACTAAAATGAAATTTCTATGAATTTTACAAGTTCTAGCACTTATTTATATATTAAAAATACATTTATAATTTAAATTCTTTGGTTTTATACTATTCTGGACTGAGCCTCGAATACTGAAAACTGCAGGGGCTCATCTACGAAAACTCCCTAGACCCAGAGGGTAACCCGAGTGGACTGCGGGTTGATTTTCTAAAAAGGGGAGGGCTCTTAAGCAAAAACGACAGGGCGAAGGGGTATGGTGAGTTCTCCTCCGCCCGATCGACAACCGACGTCGGTGATTAGATTTAGGTTCCCTCGAACCGGTACGCACTGACAGCCATCGGATCTAAATCCAACGGCCACGATTTAAAACACCTATGACCGCATCTGCACCAGTCGTGATCAATCCAGCGGCCTAGATTTTATGACTTCGGACCTAACCGATGTCGTCCGATTATGCACGAAAAGCATAGATTCACTCTAATCCATATGATGCGTACGCCTGGTCACATCCATCGATCACTGGATCAACGGCTGATCAATCGTATTAAACCCCTAGCTCCCTCTCTCTCTTCTTTTTCTCTTTCCCACGACCGATCGCCACAGTTGTGTTAGCGAGCAGTTCCGAGCTCGCTGTTGGGGGCCTTCGTCTTCCAAAGGTCCTCAAAAACATGATTAACAATGTTTCCCAAAGCATAATATATGTACAGGAACCTTCGGACTCGGGATGAAGTTGTACACAATATGGAAAGCAGGGTCAGAACGAAGGTTGAACCAGCACCGAAGCTGTGCGCAAGGAAGCTTCGGCTCAATAGCAGAAAAAGGAACTGACTTAAGGAGGAAAAGGCTATTTAGTCCTTGACAGATTGTTCTTAAGTCAATACTGAATATGAATGGCATGAATGTAATTTTACACAGGCTGCGTCCTGTGCCTATAAATAGATGAATAGTACCCCCGTACTGTTCACGCTGACTTGTACTCGCTCGTGCGTCACACTTGTACTTTCACCTTCTATCGAGCCGAAGGTACAAATGTAGTTCGATATTGTTCTTATTCATCCATGATTATATAATAAAGATATGTAAATAATGTTATGTGATTATTCATGTTATTCTCTCATGTTTCATATGCTTCTCCATTTATCAATGTAAATTGTGATGATGAAGGTATGTCCTTCATGACTTTCGTCCGAAGATTGTTATATTCTAAGGGAAATAATGCTTCAAGGGACGAAGGCCATTAACCATTAACTTATTTCTGTGTTGCCTTGTTCTTAATTCATAGCATTTGAGAACAAGTCCCCAAGGGAAATAATGCTTCGAGGGACGAAGGGCATTAACTTCTTTCTATGTTGCCTTGTTCTTAATTCATAGCATTTGAGAACAAGTCCCCAACATTGGCGCCCACCTCTGATGTACTCACTTCCACAATCTTTGGCAAAGCATCGACCTTCTTCATGCCGCCGAAGAAGATAACAGCGCCAGGGGCTGCACTGCAGCCACAAGACACAAACCAGGAGACTCTCTCTCCGAGAGGCTCGAAGCCAGAAGAGAAAGGCCACTAGTCCAACATTCCCAAAGGAGGAATTGGACCAGGAGATCAGGGACATGGAAATCATCCATCAACATGTGCAAAGGAAAAAAGGAGAAGATGGCTCGACTGGCCGATCTTCAAAGGAAGATCGATGAAGCTACTGAGGAAGTGTGTCATCTTGCTCAAGATGATCAAGACCGAAGGCCCCAACACAAGGAGCTTCGTCAAGAGGGCTTGTTCAACGAAGATGGATGGTATGATGATTTTAATCATGATACCTTTACTTTTGATGATGCTTCTCCCTTGGCAGCAGAATTGCAGGCTATCCCGTGACCACAATCCTACAAGCCACCCCAGCTACCCATGTACGATGGGCACTCAGACCCAAAGCAATTCTTGATGAGCTATGAGGCAACAATATCCTCATACGGAGGCAATGCAGCTGTCATGGCAAAGTCTTATGTCATGGCAGTCCAGAACGTAGCCCAGACTTGGTATTCTTCCTTTCGGCCAGAGACAATCATGTCATGGCAGAAGCTCAAGGACATGCTAGTTACCAGTTTCCAAGGCTTTCAGACGAAGCCAATCATAGCTCAGGCCTTGTTCCAGTGCATGCAAGACCATGAAGAATACCTTCAGGCGTATGTTCGAAGGTTCTTGCGACTGAGAGCACAAGCACCCATAGTGCCCAATGAAATTGTCATTGAGGCCATGATCAAGGGTCTTCGGCTAGGACCTACGACTCAATACTTCACCATGAAGCCCCCCAGACTCTGGAGAAGCTGCTTCAGAAAATGGATAAGTACATCCGGGCTGACAACGACTTTCGCCAAAGAAGGGAGGAAGCTTACAGATTCTCTGAGATGACCAGGGGCTTTGGAGGAAGAATCCATCCTAGGCATGTTAGACCAATCCACAGCTCTAGTCAGAATGATGACAAAGGAAGCCGGCTTCAGAGGCCACAATACACCTCACAGTCTTCAGGGCAGTAGCAAAGCTCCTTCAGACCGCCAACTCTAAGGGGCAGAGGCGCCAGGGGCTTCGAAGGAAGATATGAGGATCAGCCCAGGAAAATCTATTGCTTATTCTGTGGTGAGGACAAGGGTCATACTACAAGAATGTGCCAAATCACTATTCTGAAGCAAAAGGAGATCGCAGAAGCCGAAGCTCGATAGAATCAGCCGAAGCAGGTCTTGCACACTGCTTCGTGCCACTCTCCCTACATACCAGAATATGTGGGCAATCATCCTGCAGCTTCTGTTGCTTCGGCTAGCCATTCACAGGCTTCTTGGCCTTTGCTCCCACCGCTACCACCACTTCAACCTACCTATTCCCGAAGCCAGCAGCCAGAAGGGCGCCAGCACTCCCAACAGCAACGTGAATTCAGGGAGGAATCCGAAGCTTGTACAGTCAACAGTACTGTGCCAGAATCAAAGCACATTTATTGAGCGATATCCTGCCTCTGAAATACTTTTATGTTCTATGTCATTTTGTTTTTAATAAGGAACAAGCAATGTAAATTTAGTTTTAATTTCTTGTAATGATTTTGCTTCTATCAGAATGGAATATATCTTCTTCACAGACTTACGAAGCTGAAAAGTTACGAAGCTCAAAAGTCATTCCTAAGGGAATGCAGAGCTAAAATTGCCGAAGCTACAAAAAGTAGTTCCAAAGGGAGCGCAGCGTAAGTTTTCTGCTCAAAAGTCGTTCCAAAGGGAATGCAGAGCCAAGTACTACAGAAATATATGACGAAGAAGTTCAAAAGTCATTCCTAAAGGGATGCAGAACTTATACCGCCGAAATAGAACGCGAAGAAGTTCAAAAGACGTTCCTAAGGGGATGCAGAACTTACACCGAAAATAAACGGTGAACATCGAAAAATAAACGGTGAAGAAGGCTCCAAAGTCGTTCCTAAGGGGATGCAGAGCTTGTGTGTTTCAGTGTGGGCGTGTGGGTGTGTGTCTTTGGCATCAGCATCATTTTGCATCATATCATCACATCATTCCGCATAGCATCACATCATACATCATATCGCATCAATGACACGAGAATCGAACACGGAGTTGATCTTTGGCGAATGCTTCGTAAAAATGAAAATGTGCTAAGGCACAAAGTAAGCTTTGGGAAATACAACTTCATCAGCCTTGTCACAAAAGAAGGGATCCTTTTTTGCGAAACATGGATATTTTTACGAAGCATGGATCTTTTTCTTTACGAAGCATGAAAAGAAGGGAAGGTGTTTTTTCGCTGAAGGCTCAAAAACGGTATGTATGTAAAGTTTCATGCATCGTAAAGAAATGAATTACAATAATTTACATATTCGATTCAAAGCTACACATATCAAATATTACAGTCTTGTTACAATAAAAGTACAATGTCCATTTTAGTGTCTCATACATTGACCATCTCAAAATGTTTTTACAATGAGTGCTATTCCTCTTTAAGGACCTTCTCTGCAACTTCGTGTAGTAATTTGTTAAAAACTTCATCAACAATGGATTCAGCCATGTTTATAATGTCCAGCGCTTCCTTCATTTCTGGATCCGCTACGGGATCGAACGGTTCTTCAGCTGAAGTAGGAAAAGTTAATCAGTCCAAGGCCACAAAACAAATGCCAAAGCTAAAAGCCAAAAAGCATTACCTATACGTTTTTCGCGCTCTGCAGCTTCTTCAGCTCGCCTTGCTTCTGCTCGGGCTTCATGGGTTTTCTTTTCACTTTTCTTTATAATTTCTTGAGCCATCTCTCAGCCACCATTCACCCAGACATCATTGTAAAATTTTCTGCCCATCAAGGTCGCTTTAGCTGAAGGATCCTTCCTATCATCTACGTAGAAGGCAGCTTCGGCCTGGGCCATGGCTTTAATATGATCGCATCCCGCCTTCTCCAAGATGGCTGAAATTCCCCGCGCACCAGAAAATGCGCAAAACATCCCCGCGATCACTTAAAATTTCTTCGAAGGTCTCGGCCTCTCCACTTATCCATTCAATAACGCCTTCGGGGTCGCCTCGTATGAAGTTTACTTCGGTAGAATAGGCACCCACTTTGGCAAAACTAGCTTTTATTTTCTTCACACAGTCCAAGGATTTTTCAAAGCATATTTCCTTGGATGTGCGAAGTTCTTCAACATTTTTCTCTAAATGATTTTTCCAATATTCGCTGATTTATTGGTTAGCTTCTGCGAGTGTGCATTTTTCTTTAGCTTCGGCTAGTTGCCTCCGAAGGTCTTCAATTACAATCTTTTGGGTTCGGCTTGAATTTTGAAGCTAGCTTCATCTTCTTTCACTTTGTTAACCAGAGAAATTAAGATTTTGTCTTTTTCAAGACCTTCGTTTCTCAATTCAATCACCTCTGAACGAAGGTTGTTCAGAGCCATCGTATAGCCTTCGTCTTCAATATTTTTCTACGCCCTAAGGGCATTACTAAGAATCAAGCCCTGCAAGAGGAGGACAGAATTGAGTATAGCAAATAAAATACTTCATTTTCAAATTCAAAATTAACTTCTATACCTTTATACTGTTGTATGGCAGGCTACCTGCAAGATCATCCTTCGACAGAATTGAAAGGCCGTCTTCTAGCTTTGGGAATCCGATGCTTCTACCTATCTCCTGACAAACGGATATTTCTTTGTTGTCCGGGAGACAGTATAAGAAATCATCTTCACTACTCCCATTAAAAACCAAGGCACCCTTCAGATATTTCAATTTTCGCGCATAGTGCCTGGCTTCCAAAATTTCTTCTTCGGACAATTTCTTCCCCGAAGCGTGTCGAAAGATGTAGTCAACATTTTCGATTAAAGCTTCAGGGGCAGGAACCTCAATCTTTTCTGGAAAAGTTTGCTCTGTCGCCTTTTCTTCAGGTACGGCAGGCTCTGTCTCGGTGGGCACTGAAGGACCAGCTTCGGTTTCATCTTGAACTTGTATAGCTTCGGCTTCTGCTTACCTAGTTTCGATTTCGGCCTGTGATTTGGTTTTAGTTGGAGCGACTTTCTTTGCAGGAGCAGGTCTTAGTGCCTTTGTAGTCTCCAGTACAACATCCAGCACATTCGCCATCCTTCTCCTCTTGGGAGTTGCGACATAAGCCTTTTGCACCTTCGGCAGTGTTGCCTCTGATAGAGGACTCAGGATTTCTGGCATTATTGTCACTCTTTCCACCTGTGGCTCTTTGGCCTTATTATCTTCAGCCTTGGCTGGCTCAACTGTAGTTATCTTCGGTACTACACTCGGCTCTATAGTGCTTTGCATAATTGGAACATTTTCTTTTGCTTTGGTAGCCGAAGAAGTACCTTCGCCAAATTTAGGTATCACGCCTGGTTCAATATAACGCGGCGGGTGAGTCAGAACCTTCATCTTCTTGCCCTTCGGCTCAACTGTGATGGCCTAAGCAGCAATCTTTCCCAAAGCAGCAATCTTTCTCTTTATCCCTTGTCCTCGCAGCGGGTAGCAATAGTCAGGGTATACGAAGCTAATAGCATCAAATACCATGTTCAACCTTTTCTTATTCTGACCCCCGAAAGCTGTGGACAAGGCATTGTCCTCGGCCTTGGAGTATGCCCCAAGTAGCTCATTGCTAGTAGCTTCAATGCACTTCAGCCAGTCATCATTTGGCTCATCAAATTTATCCCCAAACCTGAAGGTACACTTCAATCGGACTAAATTACCCTCACCAGAATTAGTGATGGTCTCCTTCGGCATTTCCCAGCTTTCCACAAGCGGCCATACCCTGAAGGCTATGTGTTCTTGAATCAAATCTCTTGTACCAATGAAGGAGCAAACAGTGTTGAAAGCCCTCTGGCAGGCTTTGACAGCGTCATCAATTTCCACCTTCGGCCTTCGCAGGCTCTGTGCCATCTCTTCCGAAATGTTGGCACCAGGTGTCTTACGTTGGGGCGAGCAATAATTCCATAACAACTGAAGTTGTTGTGGTATTGTTCTTTACCAACGGCCTTCGTCTCATATAAAAGTTCGTGCATACTGCAGAAGCACTTCGCGCTTGGCTCTAGCCCTTGACTCCTTACTACCCAGACAAAAATCCCCATCCTCATTATAGCTTCGGGGGTGATCTGATGAAGGAAGACCTGGAATATTTTTAGCACTTCAACAACAAACATGCTTAAAGGGAACCGAAGACCATCCTTAAAAAAGCTTCAGTAGATAACAACTTCATTCTCCTCAGGGGCAGGGGCACTGTTGTCTCCACCAACTCTGATAATAGACATGTCGTGAAAATATCTCCCTCTCATGGCATCAATATGACTTTGCTTGATAGTTGATTTTCCGAAGATAGTATGGCTTGGACGCCACGGTCGATCCTCAGAGTCTTCATCCCCACTTTCCACGTCATAGCTATCACTGTCACCAGTATCTTCAGACAAACCTTCCAGTATCTCTTTAGTAATCTTTTCTGTGTTTGTTTTTGCCATGGACTCAATGAATCCAGCAATATAAGGATTCGTAGCTTTCTTTCCTTCAAACAACTTCGTCCCTTCAGCCACCTTCGTTTCCACAATCAGCTTCGTCTCCTCAGTCATTTTTTCTCCAGACATGGTGAAAACACATCTTTAAGCCGAAACTCAAAAAGATTGAAAATCTAGCGAGAGCTAGTGAGCAAGAACTAAAAAGTTTGAGAAAATATTGCAAACGACAGAGATTGCGTGTAAAATGATGCCGACATGGATTCATATTTATATGCCCAGCGCATTACAACTTGGAGGGGCCCATTTGTCATTGAATATTGCTATTTTAGCAAAGAGAAGGTGTTTTTTCGGACCTTCGGCTTAAGGCCTTCGTTCATATCGCAGTCTGAATTCGTTGATATAACAAATTAATACTGCGAGGAGCTACTGTTAGGGGCCTTTGTCTTCCGAAGGTCCTCAAAAACATGATTAACAATGTTTCCCAAAGCATAATATATGTACAGGAACTTTCGGACTCGGGATGAAGTTGTACACAATATGGAAAGCAGGGTCAGAACGAAGGTTGAACCAGCGCCGAAGCTGTGCGCAAGGAAGCTTCGGCTCAATAGCAGAAAAAGGAACCGACTTAAGGAGGAAAGGGTTATTTAGTCCTTGACAGATTGTTCTTAAGTCAATACTGAATATGAAGGGCATGAATGTAATTTTACACAGGCTACGTCTTGTGCCTATAAATAGATGAACAGTACCCCCGTACTGTTCACGCTGACTTGTACTCGCTCGTGCGTCAAGCTTGGACTTTCACCTTCTGTCGAGCCGAAGGTACAAATGTAGTTCGATATTGTTCTTATTCATCCATGATTATATAATAAAGATATGTAAATAATGTTATGTGATTATTCATGTTATTCTCTCATGTTTCATATGCTTCTCCATTTATCAATGTAAATTGTGATGATGAAGGTATGTCCTTCATGACCTTCGTCCGAAGATCGTTATATCCGAAGGGAAATAATGCTTCGAGGGACTAAGGCCATTAACCATTAACTTCTTTCTGTGTAGCCTTGTTCTTAATTCATAGCATTTGAGAACAAGTCCCCAACACTCGCCATTCGAGCCCTAACTTCCGCCCGGACGACCCTGCTCGAACCCTTCGTGACCATGACCAGTAGGCAGGGAAGGAAAACTTACCCTGGGTGAAGTTGTAAGCCGCGCAGACCCGACCACGGTTCACCGAGGGAGTCCTCGCCGAGACCCAGACCTTGTCTGGCGTACCCTCTACTCCACCCGTGGCGTCGGCGCTTGGTGAGGTTGTCAATCCGGATGGACAGGGCAGCGGCCCAACGACGACGACCCTAAACTCGCCCCTCCGCGCTCCTTTCTCTCTCTCTCTCACCGATGGCATCAAAAGCCAATGGCGATTAGGGATTATTTTCTGCCTCGATATAGCGGTATAGCGAAGGCCGCGGTGTTACTTAAGTTGTCGTGCGTGGAGGAAGTCCCCACTCGGCGCGCGGTTGGTTGCAACGAGTCCGACTTCGGTGCGCGACATTGACGGCTTCAATGGCCCCGGGTGATGGTGAGAAGACATAAAGTAGTCCATGGCCCACTAGTCAGTGTCAGTGAAACAATTTTTCAGACGCGCGAGAAACTGACATGTGGGGCCTGGGTGACAGTGAGCGACCACGGTGGGACTTGGGATGGCGCGAGATGGGCTAAAATGGAGGCGCGCGGCCCATTTAGGTTGGTTTTGCTTTATTCCTTTATTTTCTATTCCTTTTCCTTTTTCTCTATTTTCAAATCCAATTTGAATTCAAACTTAAATTTAAACGTTGTGTTTCACCATTACAAATTATATCTGTGAAATTAGGAGTACTAATTATGGAGATATTTAATTATTTATATATATTATTTATATTTTCATAACCTTTATTTTCTTCTTCTCCCTACTTTTTCTTATTTTCAAACTCTAATTTCTCTCATTTTATTTAGTGATCTAATTTCGAATTCAAATCTAGACTTGCCTTAATCATAATTTTTGTTTTGATGCACAAACAAGGAAAAGTCCAACACGATGCACATATTATTTATGTGTTTTTGGTTATTTAATTACTAAAATAAGGGTGTTTACATGTGATATCAACATAGAAAAATTTTATATAGGAAAACGATTCCCTTTTGTTTGGTTTACAATGTTGGGTATTACGGTTTTTGAGGACCTTCGGAAGAGGAAGGGGCCCAACAGGAATCAAATGGGAGTACCTTGGGGATGGACTTGTGCAAGCTCGTCGGCGCCATGTGGGTGATGTAGATAGGCGTTGTGATGAGGATACACCCCCATGCATCGTCGACCGTGCTCTCATGTTTCACCTTTCAACGTGTCACCGATAGTGGAGACGGAGACAGAGGTGGGCTTTGTGGCAGTCTTGCTAGAGGAGGTGGAGGTGTGGTGGGCTTGCCCAACTACGTAGGCGACGCCTAATGAGAGGAGCAGCGAGCCTCGAACGGTTTCGATGTGGAGGAGAGGATGGCGGGCGCCGCGACGCGAGGCGAGCCCGGACGGGTTCGATACAGACATCTAAATGAGGGGCAATTTAGACATGTTTTTGTTACCTTAATCTTTGCAAACCTGTCGGATATGTCAAATACTAAAAATCAGAGGGAGTAAGTGACAGCGGCTTGGCGAGGACAAGAAGGGCGCAGCTGCTAGTTTGTTGTCGCGGATTAGGTTTAACCCTAAGCATGCCCCCGCCCCTCATTATATATAGGCGTTATGGTGGGCTTGTGACTCCGAGGCCCATAAGCAACCCTAACACCTCAAATCCATCAATTAAAATAATACATTACTAGTCGCTAAATTTAGTAGAGAGTAAATTAAAATTCAAATCAAGTGCTTGATTTTATTTACTTTTGGAGAATGATTTTTGTTTGTTAATAATTGATTGATGATTTTTATTATAGAATCCCTTTATTCGAAACCCAATTTATTAAAATTTTAGACTTTGGTCTAAAGAAAAATATTTAGTATTTTAGTTATAAATATTATTATTAGATTTTTTATAATTTTCCAAATATAAAAAATATTTATTTATATTTTTAATGGATAACCTATTAAAAAAGAAAAAAAGAAAATCGAAACCCTAGCCGAGCCTGGCCATTTCGGCCCAACCACGACCCAGTTGTCGTGCTTCCCCCTTATCTCCCCTCTCCCTCACTTCCAAGCGGGGCCCACTTAGCCCCTTCCTCTTCACCATTCGCGCGGACGTGCACCCGCACTGTTGGAACCTGCTCTCCAGGGCAAGTTGATCCAACGAGAAAGTAGAAAGAGTGTTTGCAAAGTTTAACACGGAATGCCAAAAGCTTTGTTGATCTCCCTGTGCATGGGCACATTATGGGGTATTTATAGGTACTCGAGGGGCCGCATGTCCCAATTAAAGACATTTAGACCCTCGAGTACCCGATTTATTCCAGAATATTCCCACGAGGGGGTTACAAACAGTCATTATGGTTAAACTTATTATAGACACGACCCTTATTACACCTGTCCACACAGGGCCCATATCTATGGGCCGAATCACACATGGGCCTCCCCCGGTGGTGAGGGGGCGGGAGGTCTGTAGACTTTGGCAGGGCCTTCGTCTTTAAACACGAGAGCGAAGGGGGTCAAACAGGCCTCCGTCCGATTGGCGCTCTCGACCTGTTCTGGTGGGTTCCGTGGATTCAGCCTTCGTCTGCGCAAGGAGAGGACGAGGTTGTCGAGCGAAGGGTGGCGTGTTTGCCTTCGCCCCAACATTTGCCCTCCGAGGGACCAGTTCAACTAAGTCAGCTGTTACCGAAGACCACCGTAAGATGGTGAAGACGCTGCCCTTGCTTGAAGTGGTCCTACGGGGGTTTTTGAAATGTGGCCGTTGATGGACGTGTTACTGTTGGACTGCATGTTTCCCGAGGCGTCGCGTCGCGCCTATAAAAAGTCGACCGCGGCTAGGCCTGTTTCCATCTTGCTTTTGCGCAGTAGAAACCCTAGCTTTTGTAAACTGCTCGCCTGCCCTCCTTGCTCTCCTACTTTGGAAATCTAGCCCACATCAAGCAGACCGCGCGCCGCCGCCGACAGTACGTTGCAATGTCTTCTTCTTCGTCTACTGCGAGCGCGTCGCCGGCCGTGCCATCGTCCGAGGAGACCTTGAGTGATTTGGCGGTGATGGAGTTGCAGCCTAGCCATACCGTGGAATTTGGTACTTCGAGGATTTCCTCAGTCCACGTGCTAGAGATGCAGTGGCTTGGTTACTTTGGTAATGGTGTCGGGCGGGCACCGGGTGCAGAGGAGGTCCTCGAGCCTGAAGGCGAGTTAGTGGTTTTTGAGGCCTTTTTTGTTGCCGATCTTCGCCTTCCGACACATCCATTCGTGGCGGAGGTGTTGTGAAGGTTCAAAGTGCAGGTCCACCAGTTGATGCCTAACGCCGTGGTTGCACTGGCGAAGTATGTCTGGGCAGTTACTTCCTACGGCGGGCAGCCGTCTGTGGAGGTCTTCGCCAAAAATTATTGCCTGCATTGGCAGAAAAAGGAAAATAGGAAATAAGATAGCACAATTCGGATCGTGCACCTTCACGCCGAGGATTGGGAAGACTTCGGCTGAAGTCGTGGAGATAGTCTTGATGTGCACCCGTTGGGTGATTGCCCGATCTTTCGATGAGAGGGTGTGGAATAACTCGATTGGGGGAGGAGATGACGTTCACGGCCCGACCACAGCCTTCCAAAGACGCTGCGGCTTAGCAACCGATACACCACCTCCTATGGCTGTCACGATCTTGTGGAGCATGACACCCTGGCCACTAGGGCACTCGTCCTACAAGCAATCGAAGAACTAGCAAGAACAAGTAGAACAAGTACTGAATTACCAGATCTAAATGTAGGTTTCAAAGTCAAACTCCAATATGGTGGGGTTCCGAAGACAAGAAGACGGGCGGCTGAACTAGCACGCGCGCTTGCAAGCAAGTAGCGAGAGCTAAACTTGATCTAAACAAAACCCGCTGTTCTTGGTGGCGGCTAGGGGGTCTATAAACATGGGAGGACGACCACAAGGGTATTGGGGTCATGCTGCAACCCTAGGATGCGTCCCTAATGGACCTAACTTGATACACGACCCATTGGGCCAAAATAGGGTGACGCAGCACCATGGGCAGAAAAGGCAGAAAATATCTCGGTAAGAAAATAATGATTACGGCGGCCTCAGAACAGATATGACTATAATTCCGGATCCATATGAAAGTAGACTTGATAAGCTTTCCATGTTGTGCTTGAACATTCCAATCCGAGCCCGCATCTGACCGTGGTGACCGTCACAAGTTGGTGTTCTTCTGTAGTCCGAATCCAGCATGTTCAAATCCTTTTCCCTTTCGGTCTTCTCCCTGGTTCCTAAGCAAAACAAGAGTGCACGGGTCTCCATGGTCTAAATAAGATGGACATGAACTCAAGAGTGTAATCACCTGATGGTTGAGTTGACGAGCACGAGCGCGAGTAATGGGACCAGAAATTGGTACTTGTATTGGCATAGATGTATCAGTAGTGTGGATGTCTTCATCATTCTCCCCTTCTTGCATTTGAGTCGTCCTCGACTCAAGCTCAACTTCCTCTCCCAAGTAGGGCTTTAAATCTGCAATGTTAAATGTGGGGCTAACCCCAAAGTCTGCAGGCAGATCTAGCCTATATGCATTGTCGTTAATTTTCTCTAGCACTTTAAATGGTCCATCGGCTCGAGGCAACAATTTAGATTTTCGTAATTCAGGAAACCTTTCCTTTATCAAATGCAACCAAACTAAATCTCCAGGTTCAAAATTTATTTCCTTTCTACCTTTATCACTAGCAAACTTATATCTAGCATTCATACGCTCTATGTTTTCTTTAGTAGTTTCATGCAGTTTTAACATCAATTCAGCACGCCTAGTAGCATCAAAATTTAGTTTTTCAGAAGATGGCAAAGGCATTAAATCAATAGGAGCACGAGGCAACAAACCATATACAATCTGAAATGGGAACATCTTTGTAGTAGAATGCAATGATCGATTATAAGCAAATTCAACATGAGGCAAACAGTCCTCCCACATCTTAATATTCTTCTTTAGAACTGCCCTTAACATAGTAGACAAAGTTCTATTCACAACTTCAATTTGACCATCAGTTTGAGGATGACATGTAGTAGAAAATAAAAGCTTAGTCCCCAATTTTGCCCACAAAGTCCTCCAAAAATGACTAAGAAATTTAGCATCACGATCAGAAACGATTGTGTTGGGCACACCATGCAAGCGAACAATTTCACGAAAGAACAAATCAGCAATATGAGTAGCATCGTCAGTTTTATGACATGGTATGAAATGTGCCATCTTAAAAAATCTATCAACAACCACAAACAAACTCCGATTCCTTGCTCGGGGAGCTTCACCGAGGCGTGCACAGTCTTCTCTGAGGGTTGGACGGGGTTAGGAAGGGCTCTGTTGGCCGGTCTACGGTGGCAGGGGCTCGGGTGGCCGCGGGCACGCCGTGCACGGGGCAAACGCCGGTGGTTTTGGGCTCCGGTGAGGTCGAGTGTGCGCGGAGGAGTACGGTCGACGCCCGAGGGTGCTTTATAGGCGCGGGCGCGAGGAGGAGACGCGGGCATGCTCTGGCGTGGCGCGGGGCGCACGGGGTCGGGCGCGGGCGTGCTCTAGCGCGTGCAGAACGCGTCGAACATGTTGAGGTGTCCATCTGCCCGTGTTCAAAAGCTTGCTGAGATCGCAAACGTGCGAATCTTGGCAAAAATCCAGCGCAGACCTCTTCCTGGCACCTATGGCTATCTCTTGTATGTGAGTTCCAAGGGAAGGTAAGCCCTAGGTCAGAAGATATGCGGATGCCAAATCTGGCTTGTCTCCCTGCCCGCTGCGTGACAAAAGTGATGCCAAGACATGTCAAATGTCAAGGGTTCGGTCTCAACTTTTTCCAGGGGGTGCCTTAGGTGGTATGCCACATTTTTGGTATAGAACTTAGGTGGTTTTGGTGCCATCTTCAAGGTGAACATGGTGGATCTTTAGATTAGGTGTAGATTTTGACTTAGAGAGAATTAGAGAGCTCTAGCTCTTTCTCTACTTAAGGAATGGATTTGGGGTTTCTTAAGGGGTCTTTTTGCAATGTTCCCTCTCCATATTTGTGGATTAATGTGTCACTTAACTTTAGCCAAGGGTTAGGTCATGATTTGCACATTTGCTTAATCTCTCCCCCCTTCAACCATGGTTTTAGGAGATAGGGGTTCAAGAGAGGTCTAGGGTTTACTCCCTTCTTGCCCAGGGTGGTAAGTGCATAAAAGCTTGAGTAATGCTTTTAGGTCATTAACATTTTTGGTTAATACATGGTCTCCAAGATTCTTATACTCTTCTCCTTAAGTTTCTTCCACATGTGATCACAGTCATTAGTGCATAGATGTACCCTATCCATGGTAACACCTGGGGTGTTAGACTACCCTTGTCATCTAGGTTTTTCTTATATTTGTATTCAAAGGGCAGGTGGGAGTGGGGTTTTGGGTTACGTACCGACTCCTTTGGGCAGAAAGTCGGGGAAGCGAGAGCGTAGAAAATCCTCAGTCTCCCATGTAGCTTCTTCCACTGAATGGTGACTCCACTGAACCTTATACATTCTGATCGACCTTGCTCGCTTTGATCTCTCTTTCTGATCCAATACCTTGACGGGGTACTCTTGATAAGATAAGTCTGGTTCTATCTCAATTTCTGGTTCAGGTAGCACTTCAGTGGGTAAGCGGACACATTTCTGCAGCTGAGATACATGGAATACATCATGAACAGCTGACATGTGTGGTGGCAACTTCAATTGATATGCTATTGGTCCACAAGTTTCCTTGATCTCGTAGGGTCCATTGTAGCGAGGAGCTAACTTGCCCTTGAATCCAAATCTCTGGATGCCCATGGTGGGTGACACCTTAAGATAAACATTCTCTCCTACTTCAAACTGCAGAGGTTTCCGCCTCTTATCATGATAGCTCTTTTGCCTGGCTTGAGCAGCTTCTAAGTTCTTCTTAATGACTCTGACCTTTTCCTCTGCTTCAAGTACCAAGTCTTGTCCAAATATTTCTCTCTCTCCAGCTTGTGACCAATTTAGCGGGGTTCTACACCTCCTCCCATATAAGGCCTCAAAAGGTGCCATCTTCAAACTGGACTGATAGCTGTTATTATAGGAGAACTCCGCCAAAGAAAGATACTTGTCCCAATCCTTTCCATAGTGTAGCACACATGCCCTCAACATGTCTTCCAAAATCTGATTTACCCTTTCTGTCTAGCCATCTGTTTGAGGATGGTATGCTGAGCTTCGTATTACATGGGTCCCAAGTGATTCCTGCAATTGCTCCCAAAATCGTGCCACAAATGGTGCTCCTATGTCTGATACTATAGTCCTTCGTATTCCATGCAAACGAACTATCTGGTCAATGTAGATTTCCGCATACTTTTCCGTCCTGTGGGTGGTGTGTACTGGCAAGAAATGACCTGACTTGGTCAGTCTGTCCACAATGACCCAAATAGAATCATGGTGCCGGGAGGTATTGGGCAATCCCACGATGAAATCCATGCAAACGTCCTCCCATTTCCAAGATGGTATGGGAAGGGGTTGCAAAGGGCATGTGGTCTTCAAATGACTAGCTTTGATCCTCTGGCAAGTGTCACACTCGGATATGTACTTGGCAATGTCCCTCTTCATTCTGGTTCACCAGTATAAGGATCTGAGATCATGATACATCTTGTTGCTGCCCGGGTGCATGGAGAATTTTGAAAGGTGAGCTTCATCCAATATCTTCTTTCTGAGCTCCGGGTCCTTGGGAACAACCAGTCAATCTCCAAACCATAGGATTCCTTTGCTGTCCTATCGGAAGCATTTGTATTTTTCTGCTTTTTGCTCGATCATTTCCTTGATAACCAGAACACCCTTGTCTTCAATATGTGCCCTGACTATCTGCTCTTGTAATGTGGGCTCCACCGAGATATAGTTTAAAGCACCTGAAGAAACAACTTCCAGGTTTAGCTTGCACAATTCATCACACAGGGTGGTAACTCTTGCATCCATGTTCATACAATTGCATTGGGCTTTTCTGCTCAAGGCATCTGCCACAACATTGGCCTTGCCAGGATGGTAATGCACCTCCAAATCATAGTCCTTGATTAATTCTAACCATCTCCTTTGCCTCATGTTTAGATCTGCCTGAGTGAAAATGTATTTGAGACTCTTATGATCAGTATAAATGTTGCAGTGAGCTCCCATCAAGTAATGTCTCCATATCTTGAGAGCATGAACCACAGCTGCTAACTCCAGATTATGTGTAGGGTATTTCTGCTCATGGGGTCTGAGTGCTCGGGAGGCATAAGCAATTACTCTGTTATCTTGCATTAAGACACATCCCAATCCCGTACCCGAAGCATCACAATAAACTTCAAAGGACTTGGTGTTGTCAGGTTGAGCTAGCACTGGGGCTGTTGTCAAGTGCTGCCTTAGTGTATGAAAGGCATCCTCACACTTCTGGCTCCAATCATATTTGACTCCCTTCTTCAATAACTCAGTCAAGGGTTGTTGATAGTTTCCTTTGGCATCTCCCAGTTGGCTACCAATGGCCATATTCTGTAGGCCACATGCTCTTGAATTAAGTCCCTTGTCCCGATGAACGAGCAGACTCTTCCGAAGGCCTTTCGGCATTCTTCGGCAGCTTCATCAATTTCCACCTTCGGCTTCCGGAGGCCGAAGCGTTGCCAGATAGGGCGCATGATAATCTCCTTAATATCCTCTCGTGCCTTTAAATCATTTTTCACATAGAACCATTCCTTCATCCAATCCCCGGACCATCGCTTCCGGAAGGTGGGCACAGGGCAGCTTGACCCGGAGCGGGCAACAAAGCTATAGCAGCCAAAGTTATTGTGATACTGCTCTTTACCCCAGGGCTTCGTCTCATATAGAAGCTCGTGCATGCTATAGAAACTTTTAGCATTCGGCTCCAAGTTCTGACTCCTCACAGCCCATACGAAGACTCCCATCCTTATAATGGCTTCAGGAGTAATCTGGTGAAGAAAAATCTGGAATATCTTCAAAACCTCAACCATGAAACTACTTAGAGGGAACCGAAGCCCAGCCTTGAAGAAGCTTCGGAAGATCACGACTTCATTATCTTCGGGAGTAGGTACATTCTTCTCCCCGTCATCTGCCCTCATAGTAGATATATCTCGAAAATATCTCCCCCTCATATTGTTAAGGTGACTCTGCTTAATAGTTGATTTTCCGAAGACTATGTGACTTGGTCGCCACGGTCGATCTTCGGAGTCCTCACCTCCGCTTTCCACATCATAACTGTCACTATCGCCAGTGTCTTCAGATAAACCTTCTAAAATCTCCTTAGTGATCTTCTCTGTATTTGTCTTTGCTATTGATTCAAGAAACCCAAGATTCTTCTCCTCAGAAAGACTCAGCCTTGTTTCGGCAACAACTTTTTTATCTTCCGACATCTTCAGAAATGCTAAAAAACTGCTCTCAAAGCCGAAGCTTAAAAAACCTAAAAAGCCAAGCAAGTGTTGGTGCGCAAAGAGCTAAAAGTTGAGTAAGCAAGAGCAGATGGCAAGAAAGCGTGCCAGATGTGCTCGCGGTGTGCTCGTATTTATACGCCCAGTGCGTTGCAAATGGGAGGGCCCCGCTTGTTATTGATTGATGTTATTCTAGCAAAGGGAAGGTGTTTTTTCGGACCTTCGGCTTAAGGCCTTCGTCCATATCGCAATCTGAATTTATCATTCTAACAAATTAATATTGCGAGGGGCTACTGTTGGGGGCCTTCGACTTCCGAAGGTCCTCAAAAATATGATTTGACAATGTTTCTGGAGTATGATACATGAACAGGTACCTTTGGACTTAGGTCAAAACTACAGTGTGAAGAAGCACAAAGAATACGAAGGATGTCGCAGAGCCGAAGCTATGCGCAGGGGAGCTTCGGCGTGATAACAGAAAAGGGAACCGACTTAGAGGGGAAAAGGCTATTTAGACCTCGATGGATTATTATAGAGTTATTAGCAAATGTAAAGGGCATGGGTGTAATTTTACATGGGCTGCGTCCCGTGCCTATAAATAGATAAACAGTGCTCCCGTACTGTTCACGCTGACTGGGCATTTGCTTTTGCGTTACGCTTGTACTTTTACCTTCTTTCAAGCCGAAGGTACCTTTGTAACTTGTTATCATTTCTATTTTTCCTTAATAATAAAACAAAAATGAGTTGATGGTAATAAATAACTGTTTGTATTATCTTTTATATTCCATATGTTTCTTTCCTCGTTTATATGTTGCTTTGACGAAGGTACGTCCTTCACAACCTTCGTCCGAAAACCATTATCTCTCAAGGGAAATAATGCTTTGAAGGACGAAGGACTTTAATGTTTAACATTCTTTGTGTTTCCTTGTTCTTGACTCATAGCATTTGAGAACAAGTCCCCAACAATATCCTCCAGCACTTGATTAGTCCTCTCTGTCTGTCCATCAGTCTGAGGTAGGCCGAACTAAAATTCAACTTCGCATCCGTATTCTCATGAAAACTTTTCCAAAATCTAGGGGTAAACTGTGATCCTCTTATCCAAAACGATCTTCTATGGTACTCCATGTAAACACACAATCCGAGTCATATATAACTCTACCAATTGAGATCCCTTATAAGTAGTCTTGACCGGAATGAAGTGAGCCAATTTGGTCAGTCTTTCCACAATCACCCATATCGAATCGTATCCTTTCGGGGTGCGAGGCAATCCAGTAATGAAGTCCATACCAATCTCTTTCCACTTCCATTCGGGTATCTTTAATGGGTATAATAGTCCAACTGATCTTTGGTGTTCGGACTTAACTCTTTGACACACTTCGCACATAGCCACATGTGCAGCAACATCTCTTTTCAATCCATACCACCAGTATTTCTGCTTCAAATCCTGATACATCTTAGTGCTACCATGATGAATAGAATAATCTGAGTCATGGGCTTCGTTCAGTATAGTCTCACGAAGGCTATCAATCTTAGGAACTCATATCCGAGCCTTGAACCATATTGTGCCTTGCTCATCCTCTGTAAACTCTGGACCTCTACCTTCCATAATAAGATCCTTGATCTCTTTTATTTTTGCATCATCCACTTGACCTTTATGAATTTCTTGCTCCAAGGTAGGTTTCGATTCAATGGTAACTCCTTTAGTATGCACAACTATTCCCAGGTTAAGTCTCCTGAAATCCTAAACAATCTCATCGGGTAGCTGGGCAACAATAGCGGAATGAACGTGCTCCTTCCGACTCAAGGCATCTGCAACCAAATTCGCCTTGCCCGGGTGATAGTGAATCTTCAAATCATAAACCTTAATAAGCTCCAACCATCAGCGTTGCCTAAGGTTGAGATTCTTCTGAGTGAATATATACTTCAAATTCTTATGATCTGTGTACACTTGGGACTTAGTTCCCATAATGTAATGTCTCCAAATCTTAAGCGCATGCACAACGGTTGCTAGTTCCAAGTCATGAGTGGGGTAGTTCAATTCGTGTTTCCGCAACTAACGAGACGCATAGGCGATCACATGTCCTTCTTGCATGAGCACACATCCTAATCCTTGGCCACATGCATCACAATAAATGTCAAATCCCTTCTGTAGATCTGGCATAACCAACACTGGTGGTGACATCAATCTTTCCTATAATTGATCAAAGCTTTCTTGGCACTTCTCGTCCCACTTAAACTCTCGTCCCTTCTCCAGAAGTGAGGTCATAGGCTTCGCAATCTTAGGAAATCCTTCAATAAATCTCCGATAATATCCTACAAGCCCCAAGAAACTCTGAATCTCCGTAACTGTAGTGGGTATGCTCCATGCCACTATCTCCTTGACTTTAGCAGGATCCACTGATATCCCTCCATTAGAAATGATATGTCCAAGGAATGGCACCTCGCCAATCCAAAACTCGCATTTGCTATACTTGGCGTAGAGTTGATTATCCCTTAGCTTTTGTAGCACCAATCTCAGGTGTTCCTCATGATCACTTTCACTCTTAGAATAGATAAGAATATTGTCGATAAATACTACGACGAATCTGTCCAAATACTCCATGAACACCTTATTCATCAAATTCATAAAATAGGCTGGTGCATTAGTTAGTCCAAATGACATAACAATGAACTCATATAAACTATATCGGGTCGAGAAATTCGTCTTGGAATTATTCGATGGCCTAATCTTCATTTGATGGTAACCCGATCGGAGATCAATCTTCGAGAATACCCTAGCATCTCTCATCTAATCAAATAAATCCTTAATACGGGGTAACAGATACTTGTTCTTCACAATGACATCATTAAGGGTCCTATAATTCACGTACATCCCTTGCGATCCATCTTTCTTCTATACAAATAGAACTCAGATGAATGTACCCAGCCTCTTGTAATTCTGTTAATTGCTTCTTAAGTTCCTTTAGTTCTTCTACGGACATCCGGTACAGCCGTTTGGAAATAGGAGCAGTCCCAGGTAAGAGATCAATGACCAACTCAACTTCCTTATCTGGTGGCATCCCTAATAACTCCTCTGGAAAGACATCCGGAAAATCTCTAACCACACGAATGTTGACACCAACAAACTTCCCATCTACTTTAGAATGCTGCTAGTCTGGTGGCGGTAGTTAATGCAATTCCAACTTCAAATCTTTCTCCTTTGGAACTGGTGAGTTCTATGGTTCCTTTAGCATAGTGTATAAACTGCCTTTGCCTTTCTTAACTATGACATACCAAGGATCACGTCTATAGTGCTCTCTTCTAACACTCTAGGGGTAGCCCATCTGGATTAGAAACACAGGGTACGAAAGAAAAGATTGTAGACAAGGCATGTAATTATGAAGCATGTTACTTTGGGGAATTTATTAGCTAAGTGTGTCACCTACTAAAGCGAATTCATTACCTTATGGTGGTACATGATAAGATGCCCGTCTATACTATTTCAATCAATCAAAGAAGCAAATTAGGCATTGATCATCAGAACAATCAACCAACATTTTTAAATAAAGAAAATAATTTTGGTTTTTTTGGTCTTAGGCCTCCTATCTCTTAAAAAAGTCATAAATGTAGGATTCCAAGGTGTGAAATCCATCTTGTCTTAGAATAGAAAAGATAAGAATGATCAGAGTAGAACAGTAGTAGGTGAGACAGGATCAAGATAAGTGTAGAAAGAATTAGAGTAAGGTAAGTAGGTAAGGGTTTGTCTATCTCTATCTAGGTTTCGTCCTACATTCAACATTTCCTCTGATAGCCATGCTCACGGTCATGAGCGGCTCGGACACTCACATGATTAATTTATGGAACTTAAATTCAATTTGTCATTTCATTGCATCTGGGATTATTTTATTATTACTTTTACTTATTATTACTATGGATTGGTATTTACTTACACTTAGTAATTGCTAATAAAACTTTGACCAACTTATAAAAGCAATGCTCAGCTTCAACCTTTATTTTATTGATCAGCCTTACACTTCACATGAACTCCCACCTTTGGTGAATTCATGCCACATTATTCCCCACAACTTGTTGAGCGATGAACATATGTGAGCTCACTCTTGCTGTCTCACACCCCCCACAGGAGAAGAACAGGTAGTAGAAGATGAGCAGCCTAACACTGGGGCTTTCGACTTGACCTAGGTGGCGTCTCCCAGTCAGCTTTCTGGCGCTAAGGATGGATTTTAGATCCTGTTATATTTTTATTTTATTTTGTAAGACTTCCGCTATGTAATAAATACTCTGATTTTATGTGACATTATTCTCTATACACTCTGTTATTATATATGTTGTCTTCTTTGGCACATGTATGAGATGCACCCGGCTTTGTTCCTTAAAGCCCGGGTGTGACACTCTCCCTTGATCTATTGCATGGCAGACAAAGGGACATCAGGGCAGAGAAGCGGCAGCGTGGAGAATTGAGAAGAAGAGCATGAGTCGGTTGCTATTCGAGTCTGTCGCCCAACCGAAGGATGTCTGCCCTTTATAGAGATAAGGTCACCGCAACCTCCCTTGATTCAATCTGCTAAATTCCAGGAATCGCCCCCTGAAATATCTCTACGTTCAACTGCCCGGAGATCTCACACATAACATGCATGCCCATTACTCTCGGTTGACGTGATAGTCTAGGTGTGATATTTGATAACCAAATAAACAAAAGGCAAAATTTAAACTGTCGTGACTTAGGTAAAGGAGGCATCATGAGATTCAGTCACGGTGTTAACATGCACATCTAGAAAATCATATTTAATCACCAGAAATCTATAGGCTGCACTATTATGCGCATATCCTAGAAAGACACAATCATCAGTTTTTGTCCCAATATACGTTTCTTGCACGCATGCACATGAACTTTGGCTAAACTGCCCCATGCACGCAGAAATCTAAGAGCAGACTTTCTACCTGTTCATCCATCATAGGGCGCTTTATCATCCTTAGCTGATGGAACTCGGTTTAGAACAAAGCATGCGTCCAAAATAGCTTCGCCCCACCATGACTTAGGTAAACCAAAACAATCCAACATGGCATTAACCAAGTCATTCAAAGTTTGGTTTTTCCGTTCAGCCACCCCATATGATTGAGGCAAGTAGGGAGCTGGTGTCTCAGGGATGATTCCATGTTCCATAGAGTATTCACCGAATTCATTAGAAAGATACTCCCCTCCTCTATCAGACCTAACCCGTTTAATTTTTTTCTAGTTGGTTTTCTAACTCTACCTTATAGATCTTAAAACAATTAAGAGCCTCATCTTTCGTCTTAACAAGATAGAGCTGGCAATATCTAGTAGAATCATCAATAAATGTGATAAAATATTTCTTAGCTCCTCGTCAAAATTCTATTCATTTCACACAGATCTGAGTGAATGAGATCTAAAGGTGCTGGACTCTTATCTTCCACGCTCTTAAAAGGTTCACGTGGTTGCTTAGCTTTCACACAAGCATGACACTTAGATCTCCTAACAACAGGAATTTTCGGAACCAAATTAATCCTAGACACTTGGATAATTGGATCAAAATTAATATGACAAAGTTGAGAGTGACAAATATTAGCCTCTCCTACATTCAATTTAGAATATGAAACTGAGTTTGCCACATTATTACAATCATCAGCCACTGAAAGGCAGAACAAACCACCACTGTCATAACCTTGGACAGTAAACAAACTAAATTTCGAGACAATAAACTTGTTCAACTCAAACACTAACTTAAAGCCATCATGACATAAAAGAGAACCACTAATAAGGTTCCTATTTTTTCCAGGAACGTGCTGCACATTGTTCAAAGAGAGAGTCTTTCCAAAGATCAACTTTAGATCGACTCTTCCTATGCCATGTATAGCAGCCCTTGACCCATTGCCCATCAAGATGGTGCTACTGTTTGTAGTCTGATAAGAAGAAAATAAGTTTAGACCAGAACAAACATGTACATTTGCTCCAGTATCTAACCACCAATCGGTGGATTGACATGCTAAGAGAATCTGAGGGACATACCCTGAATTCCCAGCATCACCAATAGCAACATTTGCAGTTTTCTGACCATCACCTTTCTTGCCCTTCCTATTACGGCATTTTCTGGCTATGTGACCAGATTCACCGCACACAAAGCAAGTCAGGTCTACAAGATTCTTCTTCTTCTTAAAATCAATGTTCTGCTTGGCCTTTGATTTCCAGTTCGTCTTGTTTTCATTTTTCCCATCAGATTTGCCTTCAACCACGTTGGCATTAAAGGTGCCACTATCCATTCGACCAGAACGGGGCACATCCTTAGATCTCGCCTCCTCCTCAACATCAAGAGTAGCAATTAGACTTTCAACAGTCATTGCCTCCTTCTTGTGTTTGAGAGTCATGGCAAAATTCCTCCAAGTAGGAGGTAATTTGGCAATGATGCCACCAACCACGAACTTGTTAGGCAAGACACAGTCAAAGTGTGCAAGTTCCCCCACCAAAAGCTAGATTTCATGAGCCTGTTCCATGAGAGAACGGTCATCGAACATCTTGTATTCATGGTATTGCTTATTAACATAAAGTTCTCGTCCAGCATCTAATTCAGTATACATCTGGTCCAAGATCTCCCATAAATCACGAGCCACATCATGGGGCATGTGTATGCCATATAGTTGATATGACAACAGCGTCAAGATACAACCAACATAGGTAGAGTTATCCGACTCGAAGTTACGGTCCTGGTTCTCATTGAGAGGAAGTACTAGGGAAATCACCCACCATATCCTCGACGACATGAGCCAGAATTTAACCCTAGTCTACCATCTCTTAAAGTTTTGACCATCGGCAAAACGCTCAGGTTTTAGTGCATCCGAAGGTCCAGCCATGTTAATTCTATCAGGTTTCTAGATTTTTGGAAAATTAACAGGGCCTAAGATTAACTTGATAATGCAGCATAAAATGAAAAACCCAGATCTACTGGAAGATACTATCCATGACATTAGAATAGAACAGATCTGAACTAACTCAACAAGATTAACGCATAAAAGAAGAATCGACAACAGATTTAACCATAAGACTGTCATCGCAATAAGCTAAAAAGCAGATTTACTTGCAATGATTTCCACAAGAGTTGGAGAGGATCCCGAGCGGACATGCGCGAAGCACTTCCCAGAAACCTGATTCGCCGGCACCCATGCAAGTCATCAAAACGCCGGTGGTGGTTTAGAGGCACCGCTCTCCCTTGATCTGCTGCACGGCAGACGAAGGGACGGCAGGGCAGAGAAGCAGTGACGCAGATAATTGAGAAGAAGAGGATGACTCAATTGCTATTCGCATTTGTCACCTGACTTAAGGACATCTGCCCTTTATAGAGGGGTCGCCGCAACCTCCTTTGATTCCATCTACTAAATTCCAAGAACCACCCCTAGAATATCTCTACATGCAACCGCCCAGAGATCTCGCACGTAACGTGTGTGCCCATTACTCCCGGTTGACGTGGCAGTCTAGGTGTGATATTTGATAACCAAATAAACAAAAGGCAAAAATTAAAATTTCATTTAGATCACATCACGACACGGTCGCACATCATCGCAAGTCACAAGTCGCAATAAATAACGTGAAACACGAGCAAGTGCGCACGCGTGTGGCAGCCTCCATATCTCTTTATTTGTCTCATGTGAAGAGTAGGGAACACTCCCACATATAAGTTGGTTCTCTCCTACCTAGATAGACAATATGGGACTAAAGCCCCATGCCATCTCTACACTCCCACATATAAGTTGGTTCTTGTATTTTTTTATGTATGCTTATCTTCATACCCCAATATTTGTTTAAGACATTTCAACTTACATGATCTTGACCACCCTGGTTTCTTAATGATCCATGAACGGTCATGTTGGGGGCCTTCGTCTTCCGAAGGTCCTCAAAAACATGATTTAATAATGTTTCTGGAGTATAATACATGAACAGGTACCTTCGGACTGGAATCAGAACCACAGTGTGAGAAGCACAAAGAATACGAAGGTTGACGTAGCGTCGAAGCTACGCGCAAGGGAGCTTCGGCATGACAGCAGAAAAGGGAACCGACTTAAAAGGGAAAAGGCCATTTAGACCTCGATGGATCACTATAGAGTCATTAGCAAATGTAAAGGGCAAGGGTATAATTTTACATGGGCTATGTCCCATGCCTATAAATAGATGAACAGTGCTCCCGTACTGTTCACGCTGACTTGTATTTGCTCGTGCATTACACTTGTACTTTTACCTTCTATCAAGCCGAAGGTACACTTGTAATTTTATATCATTTCTATTTGTCCATGATAATAAAATAGAAATGAGTTGATAATATTACATAATTATTCATGTTATCTCTTATATTCTATATGATTCTCCTTTTATTATCGTATATTGCAATGGTGAAGGTATGTCCTTCATGACCTTCGTTTGAAGATCATTATATCCTAAGGGAAATAATGTCTCAAAGGACGAAGGGCATTAACGTTTAACATTTTTTTGGGTTGCCTTGTTCTTAACTCATAGCATTTGAGAACAAGTCCCCAACAGGTCATTTTACTTTGCATATCCTTGGTAATCTCGTTGTCTCCTTGCAACTCCACTTGGTAATTGATTTTCTTTGCTACAACCACTTTGTTAAACCTCACCTATTTTACTCTTGCTTGTTTTCTCCACTTTGTCAGTCTTTCCTTAACTCTGTCCATGGTTATGCTTTTCATCATTATCGCATTTACCCTTATCACCTCTGTATCTTACCTTGAGGTTTATCTTATACCAGCCTTTAAAATATCCTCTTTTCAATATGGAATTGTTGGGGACTTGTTCTCAAATGCTATGAGTTAAGAACAAGGCAACATAAAAATGTTAAATGTTAATGCCCTTCGTCCTTCGAGACATTATTTCCCTTAGGATATAATGATCTTCAGACGAAGGTCATGAAGGACATACCTTCATCATTGCAACATGCGAAAATAAAAGGAAAATCATATAGAATGTGAGAGACAATATGAACAATTATATAACATTATCAGCTCATTTCTATTTTATTATCATGGAAAAATAGAAATGATATCAGATTACAAATGTAACTTCGGCTTGAAAGAAGGTAAAGGTACAAGCGTGATGCAAAAGCAAATGTCAAGTCCGCGTGAACAGTACAGGAGCACTGTTCATCTATTTATAGGCACGGGACGCAGCCCATGTAAAATTACACCCATGCCCTTTACATTTGCTAATGACTCTATAGTGATCCATCAAGGTCTAAATAGCCTTTTCCCTTTTAAGTCGGTTTCCTTTTCTGCTATCATGCCGAAGCTCCCTTGCGCATAGCTTCGGCTCTACGTCAACCGTCGTATTCTTCGTGCTTCTCACAATGTGGTTCTGATCCAAGTTCGAAGGTACCTATTCATGTATTATACTCCAGAAACATTGTTAAATCATGTTTTTGAGGACCTTCGGAAGACGAAGGCCCCCAATAGTAGCCCCTCATAATATTAATTTGTTAGAATAACGAATTTAGATTGCGATATGGACGAAGGCCCTAAGCCGAAGGTCCGAAAAAACACCTTCCCTTTGCTAGAATAGCAACAATCAATGACAGACGGGGCCCTCCAAATTGGAGCGCATTGGGCGTATAAATAAGAACTCACCCCGAGCACTTTTGGTACGCTACTTGCCGCCTGCTTTGCTTGCTCAATTTTTTAGCTCTTACCTACAAACGCTTGCTTGGTTTTTTAGATTTTTTAAGCTTCGGCTTTAAGAACACATTTTCACCATTTTCGAAGAGAAGATGTCTCAAGATAAAAAGGTTGTTGCTGAGACGAAGCTGAGCGAGGAGGAGAAGCTCCTTGAAGAGAAGACTGCTGGATTTATTGAATCAATAGCAAAGACAAATACAGAAAAGATTACTAAGGATATTCTAGAAGGCTTATCTGAAGATACCGATGACAGCTATAGTTATGATGCGGAAAGTGGGGGCGAAGACTCCGAAGATCGGCCCTGGCGACCAAGTCATGCAGTCTTCGGGAAATCGATTACTAGACAGAGTCATCTTGATAATATGAGAGGAAGGTATTTTTGAGATATGTCTATTGTGAGGGATGACAAAGGAGACAGGACTGTTCCTGTTCCCGAAGAAAATGATGTCGTGATCTACCGAAGCTTCTTCAAAGCTGGGCTTCGGTTCCCCTTAAGCAGATTTGTGGTTGAAGTTTTAAAGATATATTAGATTTTCCTTCACCAAATTACTCCCGAAGCAATTATCAAAATGGGGATCTTTGTCTGGGCCATGAGGAGTCAAGGTTTGGAGCCAAGTGCAAAATGTTTTTGCAGCATGCACGAACTTTCGTATGAGACGAAGCCCTAGGGTAAAGAACAGTATCATAACAATTTTGGTTGCTATGGCTTCGTTGCTCGTTCTGGCTCAAGCTGCCCAGTGCCAACTTTTTGGAAGAGATGGCCCGGAGACTGGATGAAAGAATGGTTCTATGTGAAGAATGATTTAAAGGCGAGAGAAGACATTAAAGAAATCATTATGCGACCTATCTGGTCCCGCTTCGGCCTCCAAAAGCCGAAAGTAGAAACTGATGAGGCAGCCGAAGCATGCCGAAGGGCCTTCAGCATAGTTTGTTCTTTTATTGGGACAAGGGACTTAGTCTAAGAACATGTGGCCTACAGGATATGGCCATTGATAGACAACTGGGAAATGCCAAAAGAGACCATCAGCAACCCTAGCGAAGGTGGTTTGGTTCGATTAAAAATATACCTTCAGGTTTGGAGACCAATTTATCGAACCAGATGATGACTGGCTGAAATGTGTTGAAAATACTAGTGATGAACTACTTGGAGCATACTCCAAGTCTAAAGATAATGAATTATCTGCGGCCTTCGGGAGCCGAAAAAAGAAAAGACTAAATAGGGTTTTTGATGCTATTGGATTTGTGTACCCTGACTATCGGTAACCGCCGCAGGGGCAGAAAAGAAAGGGTGCAACTTCTGGGAAGGATGTTGCTTCAGCCGCTTCAAGCGAGCCCGCACCGAAGAGGAAAAAGGTGAAGGTTCTTACTCACCGACCGCGCTACATTGAACCGGCCAAAGTGGCTTAATTTGGCGGTGAGACCTCTTCGGCTACTGAAGCCAAAGGACCTGCTCTTACGCAGAGGATTGAAGAGCCGGCTGCAATGCCGAAGGCTGACAAAATTGAAGAACCGAGAACCGAAGGTACGAAAACATCAGAAGTTCTAAGCCCTTCGGCAGGAGTGGAGGCTCCAAAGACACAAAAAGATCTAGCAGCAACCCCCAAGAGAAAAAGGATGGCTAGTGTATTAGATGTGCTGGAGACGATAAAAACTTCAAGCTCTACTCCAGGAAAAATTGCCAAGGCTTCGAAAATACAGGTTGAAACCGAGACAAAGCTGACCGAGGCCGAAGCTATAATGAGCCAGGCTGACGCCGAAGCTAGTTCTTCAGTGCCCGCCAAGTAGAAATCCTCGGAACTAGAGAAAAGGCAGCTGAAGAAGAGGGTATAGAACAGATTTTGCTTGAAAAAGCTGCCACTCCTACTCCCGAAGCGTCTTCCGAGGACGTTGATTATATTATTCGACACGCTTTGGGAAAAAAGATTATCTGAAGAAGAAATTTTTGAAGCTAAACACTATGCCCGAGAACTGAAATACCCAAAAGGGGCCTTAGTGTTTAATGGCACAGACGAAGATGACTTCTTATATTGCCTCCTAGACAACAAAGAATTATCTGTCTGCCGGGAGATGGCCAGAAGTATGGGCTTTCCGAAGCTCGAAGTTGGCCTCTGTGCCATGACGAAGGACGATCTCGCGAATAGCCTTGCGTACAACAGTCTTAAGGTACGAAAATTGTGATTTTGGAATTTTATGAATTTCGAATTAGTCTTTGGTTCTTATATTGATCCATTCATTCTTTCGTGTAGGGCTATGCTTGTAACATTGCAGATAAAGTTTTGAAACAAGAAGAATAGTTATTGTAAAAACATTGCTAGATTATTAATGTAACATTTGTTGGACTATGCTTGTAATATTTGGTGCTCATGGGTTTTGAAAGTAATATATGAATGACTTTGTAATTCATTTCTTTGCGATGCATGAAACTTTTATTTACATACCGTTTTTGAGCCTTCGGCGAAAAAACACCTTCCCTTCTTTTCATGCTTCGTAAAGAAGTGCTTTTATGCTTCATGAAAAATCCTCCAATCGTCGCAAAAACATTAATGCTTCGTCAACAATAGGTTTTTTCCTCCACATCAGAGTGCTTCGTACAAAATCCTCCAAGCGTCGTTAAAACATTAATGCTTTGTCAACAATAGATTTTTTCCTCCACATCAGAGCTGATGAAGCTGTATTTCTTCAAAACTTATTTTGTGCCTTAGCACAATTTCACTTTTTCAAAGCATTCTCCAAAGGTCAACAGTGTATCCCCTTCTTGTGCCATTGATGCAATATGATGTATGATGTTATGTTATGTGAAATGATGTGATGATGTTATGCTATGCAAAATGATATTTGTGCCGAAGACACAAACTCACATACCCATAGTGGAATACACAATGTCTTTGCCATTTATTTTTCGGTGTATCAGCGCTGACTTTTCGCTATAAGTTCTGCATTCCCGTAGGAACGTCTTTTGAACTTCTTCGCCTTCTATTTCGGCGGTATTCGCGTTGACTTTTCGCGCTTCGCCTTATATTTCAATGGTATTTGGCTCTGCATTTCCTTTGGAACGACTTTTGAGCAGAAAACTTACACTACGCTCCCTTAGGAACGACTTTTTTGTAGCAGAAAACTTTTTTGTAGCTTTGGTGATACTTGCAATGTGATTTTTAGCCCCGCATTCCCTTAGGAACGACTTTTGTGCTTCAGTGACTTTTTGAACTTCGTGAGTCTGTGGAGAAGATATATTTTACTTATGGCAAGAACGAAGTTGTTACAAGAAATTAAAAATGACAAAAGAACTAGATTTTCAATAATTTTTCCTTATTAAAAAAGAAAATGACAACAAATGTAAAAACTATTTCAAGGGTAGGATATCTCTTAGTAGATATGCTTCGATTCTGGCACAGTACTGTTGACTGTGTGAGCTTCGGACACCTCCCTGAAATCTCGCTGCTGATGGGTCTGTTGGCTCCCTTCTTGCTGCTGGCCTCGTGAGTACGCAGGTTGTAGTGGTGGCAGAGGTGGAGGCTGTGGCCAGGATGCTTGTGGCTGACTAGCCGAAGCAACAGACGCTGCAGGATGGTTACCCACATACTCTGGTATGTAGGGTGAGTGATACGAAGTAGTATGCATGACCTGCTTCGGCTGGTTCTGCTGAGTTGTAGCTTCTGCTATTTCCTTTTGTTTCTGAATGGTGACATGGCACATCCTTGTAGTATGGCCCTTGTCCTCACCACAGAATAAGCAATAAATTTTCCTAGGTTGATCCCCAAACCTTCCTCCGAAGCCCCTGGTGCCTCTGCCTCTTAGAGCTGGCGGCCGAAGACAGCTTTGTTGCTGCCCCGAAGCTTGCGAGGAATATTGTGGCCTTTGTTGTTGACTTCCTCTATCGTCACTCTGGGTGGAGTGGATTGATGTGACATGCCTTGGGTGGATTCTCCCTCCGAAGCCCCTGGTCATCTCAGAGAACCTGTAGGCTTCCTACCGTCTTTGACAAAAGTCATTGTCAGCGCGGATGTATTCATCCATCTTTTGAAGTAGCTTCTCCAAAGTCTGTGGAGGCTTTCAAGCAAAATACTTGGTAGTAGGTCCTGGACGAAGCCCCTTGATCATGGCCTCAATGACAATTTCATTGGGCACTGTAGGCGCTTGTGCTCTCAAACGCAAGAACCTTCGGACGTATGCCTGGAGATACTCCTCATGATCTTGCGTGCATTGAAACAGAGCCTGAGCTGTGACTGGCTTCGTCTGAAAGCCCTGGAAACTTGTCACCAGCATGTACTTGAGCTTCTGCCATGAACTGATGGTCCCTGGCTGAAGAGAAGAATACCACGCTTGAGCCACATTCTTGACTACCATGACGAAGGACTTGGCCATGACAGCTGCATTGCCTCCATATGAAGATATAGTTGCTTCATAACTCATCAAAAACTGCTTCGGGTCTGAATGCCCATCATACATTGGAAGCTGAGGTGGCTTGTATGATGGGGGCCACGAGATAGCCTGCAGTTCTGCTGCCAAGGGAGAAGCATCGTCAAAAGTAAATGTATCATGATTAAAATCATCATACCATCCATCGTCGTTGAACAAGCCCTCTTGATGAAGCTCCCTGTGTTGAGGCCTTCGATCTTGCTCGTCTTGAGCAAGGTGACGTACTTCTTTAGTGGCTTCGTCAATCTGCCTCTGAAGGTCAGCTAGTCGGGCTATCTTTTCCTTCTTCTTTTGCACTTGCTGATGAAGCACCTCCATGTTTCTGATTTCTTGGTCCAATTCGTCCTCCTGGGGTGTTGGACTAGTGGCATTCCTCTTCTGGCTTCGGGCCTCTCGAAGAGAAAGGGTCTCCTGATTTGGGTCTAGTGGCTGCAAAGCGGCAGCCCCTGTCGCTGAAGCTTTCTTCGGTGGCATGACAAAAGTCAGTGCTTGCCAAAGGTGGTCGAAAAGAGTTCACCGGAGGTGGGCGCCAATGTTGGGGACTTGTTCTCAAATGCTATGAGTTAAGAACAAGACAACATAAAAATGTTAAATGTTAATGCCCTTCGTCCTTCGAGACATTATTTCCCTTAGGATATAATGATCTTCAGATGAAGGTCATGAAGGACATACCTTCATCATTGCAACATGCGATAATAAAAGGAAAATCATATAGAATGTAAGAGACAATATGAACAATTATGTAACATTATCAGCTCATTTCTATTTTATTATCATGGAAAAATAGAAATGATATCAGATTACAAATGTACCTTCGGCTTGAAAGAAGGTAATGGTACAAGCGTGATGCAAAAGCAAATGCCAAGTCAGCGTGAACAGTACAGGAGCACTGTTCAGCTATTTATAGGGACGGGACACAGCCCATGTAAAATTACACCCATGCCCTTTACATTTGCTAATGACTCTATAGTGATCCATCAAGGTCTAAATAGCCTTTTCCCTTTTAAGTCGGTTTCCTTTTCTGCTATCATGCTGAAGCTCCCTTGCGCATAGCTTCGGCTCTACGTCAACCTTCGTATTCTTCGTGCTTCTCACAATGTGGTTCTGATCCAAGTTTGAAGGTACCTGTTCATGTATTATACTCCAGAAATATTGTTAAATCATGTTTTTGAGGATCTTTGGAAGACAAAGGCCCCCAACAGGAATGATCTGGAGATTACTAAGGTAATGGAGATGAAAGGCAAAAGCACACCAAAAGATAGAGTTAGGACAAGACTTGCAACACAACAGAGAAAAATAGAACGAACAAGAGTGGGATAGGTAAGACATCACTCTTGAAATGAAATGGGAGAGAAAGCTTTAAAATGCAGGTGCAAGATATGCATCATGGTAAAGATCAAGGGATGACAAGGGTTAAGGTGATAACAGACAAACACAACCAAGGATGTATTTTAGACAAAACTTGTGAGGCATCAAAGAAGGGGAAGCAATCAATGGTGAAGTAGGTGAGGCATTATCCTCAAACAGCAATGAAAAAGAGGAGGCTTTAAAGGGTAGGTTCAAAGTAGGCATATGGCAAGGGCATAGGTATCACGAGGGTTTAAAGGTGATAACTGACAAGGATGTAGGAGAGGAGGTAAATGTGCACAAGAACCATGAATATAAATACCATAAAGGATGGAGTTAAGACAAGACCTGCAATGGAAAAGGAGAGGGTACGTCCATGGGCCAGATAGGTAGACTGCCACTCTCAAATTGAGGTGGAAGAGAGGATAGTTTTTTTAAAGAGCAAGAATAAAGATAAGTGTCAAGGCAAGACCGATGGATGACAAGGTAATGGCGATAGCAAATAAAACACACAACAAAGGATGGAATTAAGACAAGGCTTGTAAGGCGACAAGAACTGAAATTAAATCAAGGGAGAGATGGGTGACTCGCAACTCTCAAACTGGGTTGAAAGAAAGGGGAGGCTTTTAAAGGATAAGTTCAAGGTAAGCATTTAGGTAAAGATACATATATTACAAGGGTTAAAGGCGATAACAGACAAGGGTGTAAGGGAAGAGGTGAAAGTGCAGGGGAACCAAGGGTACGAGTACAGTAAAGAATGAAGCTAAGGGAACCAAGGGTATGAGTACAACAAAGAATGAAGCTAAGGCCAGGCTGGCGCGTGGCAAATATGAGGTTACGACCAAAAGGCGGGATTAGTAGAATACCACTCCCGAAATGAGATGGGAAGTTGGAGATTCTAGATAACAGACATAATGTCATCACAAGGTAGGATAGAGTGATGAGAAGGGTAAAGGAGACGACAAACAAAACACAACAAAGGATAGAGTTAAAACTCGCAGGTGGCAAAGAAGAGGATACGACCAAGGAAAAAGTTGGTACAGTACAATGCTCGGATTGAGATGGAAAAGAGGATATTTTAAAGGCTAGTATAAGATAAACCTCAAGGTAAGATACAGAGGTGATAAGGGTAAATGTGATAATGATGAAAAGCATAACCATGGACAGAGTTAAGGCAAGACTAACAAAGTGGAGAAAACAAGCAAGAGTAAGATAGGTGAGGTTCAACAAAGTGGTTGTAGCAAAGAAAATTAATTACCAAGTGGAGTTGCAAGGAGACAACGAGATTACCAATGATATGCAAAGTAAAATGACCGTTCATGGATCATTAAGAAACCAGGGTGGTCAAGATCATGTAAGTCAAAATGTCTTAAACAAATATTGGGGTATGAAGATAAGCATACATAAAAAAATACGATAGTATGCAAGACTCTAAGGACACGAGTATACTAAAACCAATAAAGTAGAAATTGTTGAAAGATAATGACCTAACAACGGAACAGGAAAGGGTCTCAGAAGACAGGATGGTCATGGTCGTATAAACTGAAATGTTTAAGTAGGCAGTAAAAATTTAGAGGCAAGTATTTGAAACAAGAGAATTGAAGAATTCAGGGATATGAGTATGTCAATACCAAAGGACTAGAGTTTGCCAAATGGTACAATTTAATGACGAAAGTGGAAAGAATCCCAAAAGACAAGAAGGTTATGGTCAAGGGGCATCTACAAAGATGTCGCAAGCACAAGAGCGAGATCAGTTCTAATAGATTGAGAAAAGTATAGACCATACTAGAATAAAATACTTTTGACAAGGGGGCATATAGGAGCACAACATAGAATTAGTCGAGGTGACTAATATTTTGAAGCAGAATCAAGGATGAGGTGAAGTAATAATCAATAAGTCCTTAAAACGGCCAATGCTACTCTAGGTTAGCGGTCCTACAGTCAGCACGGCTTTGATACCACTTATGTCACACCCGATTTTTGAAGGTAAACCGAATGCGAATCATGTACGTGCTAGGATCAGTAATTCATGTACAACGATTACATAAATGACTCATCATAGCACAATGCTTCGAATTACAATAAACAGTAAGTAATAATATTATAGACTAGAGTCATTTACATAATATAAATCAAAGTACACAGAATAAAAACATAGCCAACGTAAACAACCCACCACAGGCAGCTGACTAGGGGAGGTCGCTAGCCTAATCCTCGAACTCGTCAAAGTCCTGGAACTCCTGGAGATCCGCCTCGACACCTTCTTCTTTACCTGAGCATAGATTGCACCAAAGGCAACCTGGTGTTTTGTGAAAGCAAGGGTGAGTACACATCAACGAACTCAGCAAATGTCCCATTTGGCTGTAGTGGACTAGCTTTATGTGGAGGTTAAGGTAAAGCAGTTGCTTTTAGTTGGTCAGGTAATTATTACTAGTAGAGAGCCAGGTTTTAGCATTAACCCAAGTTGTTAACCCAAAAGTACCCTTTCCAAACGGAAAGAATACCACTTACCATTACCATAGTCATAAACATCATCCTTATCACCACTTGTAATCCAAACCTCTCTGATCTAGTATCTCTAATCAATGGAGCTCCCTTGGCCGCTCATAACCACAAGCACTGTTGATATATCAGTTTCATAACACTCTGCAGAGGTTGTGCACTTCACCCACAAGCCGTGATCCCCTATTGCCTCGGGCCGATCAAACCCTTAAACACTACCAAGGTGAATAGGCAGGGTCTCACTACGTAGCTGTTGGGGACTTGTTCTCAATTGCTATAATTAAGAACAAGGCAACATAAAATGTTAAATATTAATGCCCTTCGTCCGCTGAAGCATTATCTCCCCAAGGATTTAATGAACTTCGGACGAAGTCCATGAGCAAAATATCACGAAGGTGACACCTTCGTGATCAGACTTATGAAATAATGTAAAATGAGATATAAAATATAAAACATTAGAGAAAGATATAACAAAAATAGAAAATATTATTCACATATTTTATCATTCAGACCTAAATATTAAAACGTAATATTTAGGTACATTTATACCTTCGCCTTGGCAAAAAGCGATAATTCCAGTGTAATGTGTCAGTGATTACAAGATTGCGTGAACAGTACATGGGTACTGTTCACCTATTTATAGGCACAGGGCGCAGCCTGTGTATAATTACATTTATGCCCTTTACAATTTACTACAATAATAACACAGAACGTCATGGGTCTTTTAGGTCATTTCATCTTTAAGTCGGTTCACCCCTTCGTCTTGAGGCATGTCACCGTGCCGAAGCTTTATAGGCGATAGCTTCGGCGCTGGTCTTGAGAGGATCTGCCGAAGGTGTTTTCTTTCTTTAGGATCTTCGGCTATGAAGCATACCCCCAACAGTAGCCCCTTCGCGGTGCTAGATCATTTTTCGTAACGAGCTTGATCCGTGAAAAAGATTTCTAGGCTTCGGGATGCCGAAGATCCGAAAACACCTTCCCTGAGCTCGTTGGCGAGAAACGAATAAAATAATCCACGCGCAAGGTGGCCTCATCCTGGAGCAGTTATGCGCGCACTGACGATTCACCTTCTCGGACTCTGTGGCCCACCGTTCAGTGAATGCGGGTGGCTGTTTGTCCGGTGAGGAAGACCTTGACGATTCACCTTCCCACCTGCGGCACTATATAAACAGACGGGTAGGTTTGAAGTTACCAAAGCATTTATTGCTATTGCACTGTTTTGCTGCCAAAATATTGACCAAAGCCGAAGCTTGATCACTGTTTCCGCAACCGAAGCTATTTATTTTGCTCAAGCTTCATAACGAGAAAGAGCTTCAGCAAAGTTAAGAAAAAATTTCAAATTCATTCGAAAAACAAGAAATTCAATCACCTGATGGCCAGAGTGTGTTCCACAGCTAGGGTTACTCGTGACGGGGAGGAGGCCGAAGGTGCCGAAACTGCCCCAATCTCCAAAGTGATGAAGCGCTCAGGGCTGGTAGCATCGGAGGATGCACCTGCCGTTGAAGCCGAGCAGGATGATGCCGAAGAACTTGAGTCTGAAGATGATTACAACGCAGTGCCAACTAAACCCAGCCACCTGGAGTTAGGGAAATCCACCATTTCCGAAGATGACATGCCGAAGCTGATAAATTTGGGCTATTTCAGTGAAGCGAAGAAAGAGCTGGTTTGTTTTGGTGGGGAAGAGATTACTCCGAAGCCAGGAAAGGATGAAGTAGTGGTCTTCAAAAGCTTTTTTAAGGCTGGTTTACGATTTCCTTTAAACAAGATGATTGCTGACGTTTTGAAGAAGTTTGGGATCTATCTTCATCAATTAACTCCTAACGCTATTGTTAGGCTTAGTGTTTATATCTAGGCTCTCCGAAGCCAAGGGGTGGAACCATTTGCCGAAGGTTTCTGCCGAGTGCACGAGCTTCATTATCAGACCAAGGCTAGAGGAGATGGGCTGCATGAAAACTTTGGCTGCTACAATTTTGCCTATCGCAAGAGTACAAAATTTCCAGTGATCAGCTATCGTAGCAAGTGGCCGGCTGGCTGGAAGTCTGAGTGGTTTTACGTCAAAGTTGATGAAGAAAAGGAGAAGCTGGTCCAGAGTCCGCTAGAATTAATCTTCGGAGAAACCAGACCCCAGTGCAACATGACACCAGGGAGCCCAAGCCAAATTGCTCTGGTTAAATTTAGAGTAATTGCGAAGCATATCGGCACTAGGGACTTAGTGCAAGAATTCTTGGCTTTCAGAGTGTTCCCAACTGTGAAAAAGTGGGACATGCCGAAGCTTAAAGGAGAAAAGAAGAAGGGGGAACTTATTCGGTTACCCTATCATTATAAATTCAAGAAATATTTCAAAGTGCCTTATCAAGAGTGGCTAGACACGATTGAAGTGATATGTAATGAAATTCTCGGCAATTACTCCAAAAAAGAAGATCAACTAATGATTGCAGCCTTCGGCACTCGTCCGAAGCGAAGGTTGAACCGAGTAATGGATGCTCTGGACTTTGAGTATCCCGACTACGAGCGGCTAGACAAGGATGCCGAAGGGCAGAAAAGAAAGAGAGTGGCTGGTGCTCTGAATAAAGACGATGAAGAACAATTGAAAAAGAAAAAGCCGAAGCCTGAGCCGAAAACAGATGCTTCGAAGAAAAGAAAAGCTACTGCTCCGAAGCAGAAGGCAATTGACGAAGAAGAAGAAACTGCTGCAACACCCTCTACCACCGACATGGAGGAAATTTTAAAGGTAATGACGATGCTGAGTCCACTGGGGCCACATCTGACGAAGCTTTTTTAGAAGGAAAAGGAGCCCGCAAAAACGAAGAAGGCAGCTAGGCCGAAGAAACAAAGAATCATTACAGTGACGGAAGTCATTGAAGGGACACCACCACAAGCTTCAGCTCCGAAGGCACCAGCTGTTGAGAGCACACAGCTACCGAAGCTGCACCTTCGGAGGCTACAGCTGCCGAAGCTGCCAGAGCCGAAGATATTCAGTTAGAAAGCACAATTGCAAATATTGATAAGATACTGCTAGACATGGCCGTAGAAGAAACTGCTGCAGCCACTAAAGAGACTATGACCCCAGAGTCTGAGAAGAAGAAAGAAATAGCCAAAGACACTTCGGAAGATGAAATTTTTAACTTTCAAAACTTAGTTGGACAAGAGCTAACAAAGGCTGAAAAAGAAGAGCTAAAAGAGTATGCCATATCTTGCGGATATCGGCCGGGGGCACTTCTCTTCGGTGGTGTCGATGACGAAAAGTTGGGCTGTGTCCGGGACCATACCGGAGTGAAGGTTATTGGTACTCTATCAAAGAGTATTGGTTTCCCGAAGCTCGAGACGGACATTAGTCGCTACCGACGACAGCACATCGTCGGTAGTTTATTCTATTCCAATTTCAAGGTAAACAACTTTTCTTTAACTTTTATTGTTTCAACAACGAAGATGTTTTCTAACGAAGGTTGTTTGTGCGTAGATTATGCTTTTGAGTAAAGCCTTGAAAATGCAGCAAGATTTGGAAGATAAAAAACACGAAGTTATAATTCAGAGTTTAGAAAGCAAAATAAAAGACCAATCAGCTGCTCTTGAAAAGGAGTTTGAGCTTCAGACAACCGAAGGCTTACTGACAGAAGCTGAAGCTAAAATAGCAGAACTAAATACGAAGCTTCTCTCTCAGTCAGAAGGCTTCGAACAAGAAAAACAGAAGCTTAATACAAATTTTGAAGCCGAGGTCCAGAAAAGTTCAGATTTGCAAAAATCATTGATAGGGCTTCAAAACAAATGTCTGGAGTTCAGTAATCGGTGTATACAACGACTGAAGCAGGTCTTTTATTCGGTTGGAGCCAGCAGCGAGAAATTTAATCCTTCGACTGAAGACCTGCCAGGGGCCTTCGAACATATCGAAGGTGAAATTGATGACCTTGATGAAGTTATAGCTAGACATGGTGACTTTTGTGCCCTGGTAGCTTCTCGGGGCACAGCTGTCGCCTTCCTGAAATCTGGCTGTGAACATGGGAAGGTTGTCAATAGACCCAATTTCAGTTTATCACCAGCAGATCTAGAGAATATTCCCAACCTTGCCCGAAGCATAGCAAATAGATTTATAAAACTGGTATGGACAAAGGGTGGATGAAGCATTGCTGGTGATGAAGCTCGGAGTCATCTTAAGCCGGTAACAAAATCATACCTTGTGCTTACCTCTTCCTTCAAACTTGAATCTTCCTTAGAATACTTTAATATATACAGGATGACGAAACCGACGAAGCTGAAGAGTAAGAAGACGAAGCCGAAGCTCAACAGATGACGAAGCTGAAGCCGAAGCTTAATGGATACTAATGAAGCTTGAGTAGATAACTGTAGAAAAAACTTTAAGGACTCTTGTAATAACTTTTGTAAAGAATTATGTAATTAAATTTTACTCTGAACCTTGTCCATACCTTGTAATATATTCTTACATTTCCGTCAATGTATAAAGTGCTTCGGTGTGAACGAACTTAGCATTTTTTAGTCGAAGGCGAAAAACACCTACCCTTCTTTTCGTACACAGTGAAGCATAAAACTGCTTCTTTTTCTTTTTTTCCGAAGCCTTAACTTTAGAGCCAAAGCAACTGGCTGTGTTATGATAATGATGATGATGATCCTATGTATGTCTAAATGAATGTTTATGAATGCAAATGTATGATGTAATGTACCATGCAAATGAATGTCCAAACACACGTATACGAAGCCACAACCATAGCCTTCATTCCCTTAGGAATAATCAAAGTCTCTTTGCCGTTTATTTTTCGGCTTCACCGTTTATTTTTCGGTGTATCAGCGTTGACTTTTCGCTGTAAGTTCTGCATTCCCTTAGGAACGTCTTTTGAACTTCTTCGCCTTCTATTTCGGCGGTATCGCGTTGACTTTTCATGCTTCGCCTTATATTTCGGCGGAATCAGCGTTGACTTTTCGCTGTAAGCTCTGCATTCCCTTAGGAACGACTTTTGAGCAGAAAACTTACACTGCGCTCCCTTAGGAACGGCTTTTTGTAGCTTCATCATGCTTTGCATCCCCTTAGGGACGTCTTTCGAGCTTCTCCCTATTTTTTCTTTTCTCTTTGCACTCGTTGGTGCATGCTCAGCTTTTACATTTACATTTTTGGGGGATATTGCTCTTGTAGAGCTGAAATAAAAAAGAGAAATTACATGCTATGGCCCCATTAAAAACCTTTCTCCCCCTTTAGAAAGGAAAAGGGTACCATAGGAAAAATAAAAAGATTACATCAAGCTATACATAATATCGCCGAAGCTCATTCGCATTCCAAGATCTAGGAATGTCGTTGTCGTCCATATCCTTCAATCTGTAAGAACCGGGTCTTGACAAAGATACTACCAAAAAAGGTCCTTCCCACTTCAACTGTAGCTTGCCTACTGTATCTGGGTTGGCAACTCTCCAAAGTACCAAGTGCCCTGGCTTGATATTTTTTAACCGAACTTTTCTGTCACGCCATTTTATTGTTTCGACTTGATATTTATTGATGTTCTCCACAACCTGAAGCATGATTCCTTCTATAGCATCTTTTGCCACAGAATAATCAGCTTCGTCCTCTGCCGAAGCCACTGTTCTTATTGATCCTGCTTTAGCTTCTTCTGGGGTTATTGCTTCGTCACCAAACAATAATTTGAATGGTGTAAAGCCTGTTGACCTTGATATTGTTGTGTTGTGGCTCCACACCACTTTGATCAATTCATCTGGCCACTTTCCTCTGGGCTGATTGATGATTAACTTCATTATTCCCATCATTATAATGCCATTAGCTCTTTCAACAAGTCCATTTGACTCCGGATGTCTGACCGATGCAAAATGAATCTTCGTGCCAATTTGTCCACAAAACTCTTTGAAAGCTTCAGCATCGAACTGTGTTCCATTGTCCACAGTAATGGCCTTCAGCACTCTAAAGCGACAAACAATATTTTGCCAGAAAAATTTCTGGACAGTGACCGAAGTTATTGTGGCTAAAAGCTTCGCCTCAATCCACTTGGAAAATATTCTACCGCCACCACAACATATTTTAAATTTCCTTGACCTGGTGGAAGTGGGCCTAGCAAATCGAGGCCCCACCATTGCAACAGCCAAGTGGGCTGTATTAACTGAGTTAGAGATGAAGGTTGTTTCTGATCTCTTGCACATTTCTGACAGCCTTCACATTTTTTAACTAACTCTGCTGCATCCGAAGCTGCCTTCGGCCAATAAAATCCTTGACGAAAAATTTTTCCCAGCAAGGGCCTAGATCCGATGTGAGACCCACACAGACCTGCGTGTATCTCCTTCATCAATTCGATACCTTCGGTCCTTGATAAACATTTGAGGAGTGGTGAACAAACTCCATGTTTATACAATTCCCCTTCTATCATGACATATGGTCTTGTTCTTGCCTCCATTCTTTTGTTGTAAACTTCATCACTTGAAAGACAATTTCCTTGAAGGAAAGATATTATTTCAGTTCTCCAATCTTCACTGTGTACTAGAGAAATAGTGAGCACTGCTCTTTCGATAAGCTCAACCGAAGGTGCTTTTATTGTTTCAAAAAATACTTCGGAGGGTAAAGGGAGCCCCTGAGCCGCTGATTTGGCTAGCAAATCCACATGCTCCTTTTCACCTCTTGGAATACTTTTGACAGAAAACCCTTCGAAGGAAGCTTCCAACCTTCAGACTGCATCCAAATATTTTTCAAGCTTCGAATCTCGTGCTCTGCTGCTTTTATCCACATGGCCAGCTATGACTTGGGAATCAGTCTTTAAAACAGCCCTTTTTATTCCCATTGCCCTTAGTTTCCGAAGCCCCAATAAAAGTGCTTCGTACTCAGCAATATTATTTGTGCAACTGAAATCCAGTTTGACTGCGAAACATGTTTTGACATTCGAAGGTGCGACTAGCACCGCAGCTGCTCCTGCACCGAAGGTTCCCCAAGAACCATCGCAAAATACCGTCCAAGCTTCGGCATCTTTGCTTCTCCCTTCCTCGTGAGCCCCTGGCGTCCAATCAGCTATGAAGTCTGCTAGCACCTGAGATTGAATTGAAGATCTATGCACGTAGTCAATGGTGAATTTATTGAGCTCCGCGGCCCACTTTCCAACCCTTCCAGTAGCTTCTCTGTTCCTCATTATATCCTTCAAAGGCTGTGACGAGGGAACAATTATGAGGTAAGCCTGGAAACAATGCCGAAGGTTCCTGGAAGCCATTAACACAACATACAACACTTTCTCCAACTCTGTGTAATTTTTCTTTGATAAGCTCAACACTTCAGAGACAAAATATACTGGGACTTGCTTTTTATTTTGTCCTTCAAGATTCTCCTGTACAAGCGCCACGCTCACTGCGGAGTGCGAAGCTGCCACATACAATAGCAGAGGAGCCCCTGGCGTGGGTGGAGTTAGCGTCGTTAGGTCTATCAGGTACTGCTTCAGCTCTTCGAAGGCTTCCTGCTGAGCTGATCCCCATTGAAAGACTTCGGCCGACTTCAGTACTTCAAAGAATGGTAAATTTCTCTTTGCTGATCTAGATATGAATCAATTCAAAGATGTCAGTCTTCCTATCAGCCATTGAGCCCCCTTCTTTGTGCTTGGCGGCTCCATCCGAAGGATAGCTTCGATTTTATTCGGATTAGCTTCGATTCCCTTTGTTCAAACTAGACAACCAAGGAATTTTCCCTTCTTTACTCTGAAGACACATTTTTCTAGATTCAACTTTAGGCCAACTTGCCTAAAGTTAGCAAATGTTTCCTGTATATCAGCAATGTGATTTTCTTGCTTCGTGCTCTTTACTATGATATCATCAACATATGTTAGCACATTTCTGCCTATCTGAGAATGAAGGACTTTCGCTGTCATTCTGCTGAAGCTTCCTCCAGCATTCTTGAGCCCCTCAGGCATCCGAAGATAACAATATGTACCACTAGGGGTTATGAAGCTGGTTTTTGGCTCATCTTCCTTCATCCAAATTTGATGGTAGCCTGAATAACAATCTAGTAGACTCATGAGCTCTAACGAAGCTGCTGCATCTACTAGAGAATCTATCCTTGGTAATGGAAACTCATCCTTCGGACAAGCCTTGTTGAGATCATTAAAATCAATGCACATTCTCCATTTACCATTGGCCTTCTTCACCATAACAGTGTTAGCTAGCCATTTTGGGTATTTTACTTCTCTGATGACTCCAGCGCTAACAAGTCTTTTCACTTCATTCCGAGCACCTTCGGCTTTGTCATCAGACATTTTCCGAATCCTCTGCTTTCTGGGTCTGAAGGATGGATCGACATTGAGCGAGTGTTCAATGACATCCCTGTTGACACCACAGAGATTGTTGGCGGACCATGCGAAGACATCTTTGTTGTTGAACAGAAACCTTGTTAGGTTTTTCTCCTGTTCCTCAGACAATTGAGATCCCAGCAACACCTTCTTCTCTGCTATATCTTCACATAAGAGCATGGGCTTCGGCTGATCGGCCGAAGCAGCCTTCTCCCTTTTGTACTTGTACTGCTCACAAGCTTCGGCTCCATCTATATTATGAATTGCTTTTGAGTCTGTCCAGTTTCGTTCAGCCTTTCTAGCAGCTTCCTGACTTCCATGAATAGCAATAGGCCCTTGATCCGAAGGTATCTTCATGCATAGATATGCTGGATGAAGAATTTCTTCAAAAGAATTAAGTGTCCCACGACCAATGATTGCATTGTAGGGGTACTCCATGTCGACAATATCAAAGACAACTTGCTCAGTCCTTGTATTGTTGACAAATCCGAAGGTCACTGGCATCGTGATCTTGCCGAGCGCTACAATCTGCCTTCCTTCGAAGCCACAAAGGGGGTGTGTAGCATCATGAATCTTATCCTCTGGCTCTTGCATCTGTCTGAAGGCCTTAGCAAATATGATATCCGCTGCACTGCCTGTATCGACCAGAACATTGTGGACCAGAAATTCTTTGATAACACAAGAAATAATCATAGCATCATTGTGAGGGTAATCCTTGAGCTGAAGGTCCTCTTGGGAGAAGGTAATTGGGATGTGGGACCATCTCGACTTGATGAAGGGTCCCTGCACCCCGACATGTTGTACCCTTCTCTGTGTCTCCTTCTTCTGCTTCTTGTTGGCTGGCTCTGAGCACGAACCGCCTGTTATCGGGAGTACCAGCTTCGTAGCCGAAGCAGCTCCAGCTTGGTTGTTGAACGAAACCACCAACTCAAAAAGTGGAAGTGAGTTCATCGGAGGTGGGTGCCAATGTTGGGGACTTGTTCTCAAATGCTATGAATTAAGAACAAGGCAACATAAAATGTTAAATATTAATGCCCTTCGTCCGCTGAAGCATTATCTCCCCAAGGATTTAATGAACTTCGGACGAAGGCCATGAGCAAAATATCACGAAGGTCACACCTTCGTGATCAGACTTATGAAATAATGTAAAATGAGATATAAAATATAAAACATTAGAGAAAGTTATAACAAAAACAGATAATATTATTCACATATTTTATCATTCAGACCTAAATATTAAAACATAATATTTAGGTACATTTATACCTTCGCCTTGGCAAAAAGTGATAATTCCAGCGTAATGTGTTAGTGATTACAAGATTGCGTGAACAGTACAGGGGTACTGTTCACCTATTTATAGGCATAGGGCGCAGCTTGTGTATAATTACATTTATGCCCTTTACAATTGACTACAATAATAACACAGAACGTCATGGGTCTTTTAGGTCATTTCATATTTAAGTCGATTCACCCCTTCGTCATGAGGCATGTCACCGTGCCGAAGCTTTATAGGCGATAGCTTCGGCGCTGCTCTTGAGAGGATCTGCCGAAGGTGTTTTCTTTCTTTAGGATCTTCGGCTACGAAGCATACCCCCAACAGTAGCCTTTACAAAGATTCCCTGGGGCTGTAGCTGAGCTCGTTAGGTTTCCTAAATGCACCGCACTCCTCCCCAAGGGGCGAACCAACTTTGGCAGAGAGAGCCGCATACATCGAGCCCCATTAACGGCACGACGGTGAAGCGAACGACACCCCAGTTCCTCTAATTATTCAGCTAAGGGCATCCCATTCCACCCTCATGGTTGCACTGTTTTCCCGGGCAGTCATCCAACGAACAGGTCCTTACGGAGAGGCATTCGAGAAACCGCTCGAGCCCTCTAAAGTATCACCAGTCCAACATCATAATCATAATTACAACATCGTATCATAAGTGTTCACATCATGTTCATTGATTAAAGTAAAGTAATAGCATGATTCTAACCATAGTTACCCAAAAGGTAATCAAGGACAAGTTAAAGAGAAAGCTAGTCAATCTTTAGGTTGTTCATAGTATGCGGGACAGTGAATTATAAAGTAAATGGGATATAATGGGTCAGAGGACACTTGCCTTCACCAAAAAGATGCTTAGGGTCTTCAACTTCGTGGAACTCGAAGAGCTAGATCACTTGGTCGCCGAAGCTTGACCGTCGGTTCCTCGAAGCTCGGAAATGGATCAAGTAAAACATAATAAAATACGCAAAATAAAATAGGGTGTATTACTACGGTCACACGAGGACAAAGAAACGCGACGGTCGAGGCTACGGTCGAGAGGTTATCGCGTCCACTCTAAACGAGTATTAATCATAATATCTAATTCGACATTATAAAATATAAATTATAACTGCTATGTAGTTTGAGTCAATCTGCTACACTAACAGCTGTGAAATAAATAACTAATATAATTAGCACGAGAGATTCTAAGCGAGGTAAGTTTACGATGCGCGAAACAGCACACTAGCTTGCGAACGACACGCGCGACATAGCGCGCGGACGACGCACGAAAGAGCACGACTGTGTACGAATGACGAGCAGACACGCGTGCGAACAACACGTGCGACACGCGAACCAGACACACGGCAGAAAGCGCGAAGAAAAGGCGACGACACACGAACAGTGCGCGAATGACACGTGAACACGCACGCGACAACGTGCGAGCAATATAAAATAGAGAGCGCTTCTGCAATTACGCGGGGATTAGAAACGTGACGGTCGAGAGGTTAACGCGTTTACACTAAGCAAGTATTAATTAGAATTGACATTATAATTACATGAGTTGACATTATCATATCAAATATAAATTAAAACTACTACTTAGATTTGACTAAATTACTATTTTAATAGTGAACGATTGAACCAATAATTAGTTAACTGACTCGAGTGTTCATAAGTGAACAATTTAATATCGTACGCGAAAAACGCGCGATACATGCGAACGGCGCACGACAACGCGTGCGAACAACACGTGCGACACTCGCAAACGACACACGACGACGCGCGTGAAACAACACGAACAATGCGACGACGACGAGCGCCACACGTGTCAACAACGCGACATACAAGTACTGCTAAATTATGTCGTTCTTATATTAGCCAAATATTAAATATAACATTTAAGTCATCGTAATCATGCTAATAGGTATCTACAAACGCATAATTAAAATCATTAATTAGATTCGATTAAATTATTATTTTAATAATACACAACTAAACAAGTAACCAATTATTTAACGTGAACGATATAGCGAAATGATTTTACTAAAGCATGCAAATAGCGATTTACGCGAACGACGACACGCGGACAGCACGAACGACACGCAAACGATGCCGCACGCGAACAACACAACTACGAGCCCAACAAACAGTTAATTAAACTAAAGTACTTAAACTGGTATTAAACAGGTTAATTAACATTTATATTAATCAAAGCACGAGTTAAAACTATAGACTCGTTTTAATTAAATCGTTATTTTATTAACCCTCGAACAAACCAATAATTAATTAATTAATTAAAACGTTTGAAATGATAGAACCATAATTTGTAACGGGTAGACCACATTAATACGAATCTAACACAACTTGCGCGGAGTGAAACCGATTTATAGTGCAAAAGATATGGCGCATTTAGTAACCGAGGGACCTATTCCTAATTAACCCTATACTTTAGCGGCTAGCATATAACTTTCTCAAGTCAAAAAAACAGCATACCATCTTCAGAAAAAGATAGGGGCTTTCTCAGAAATAGGCCTTCTTCCTCCTTGGGTCGTCACCATGGGGGCAGGGGACGAGCTCACGTGGGGATGGGGGGTTTGGCCATCTGGCCGGCGGCCGCGCCAACGCACATAGCAGCACCCCAGGGGACGCGTCGGGGAGGGGCGGGCGAGCGCCGCGCTAGGGCCGTGCCGCCGGGGCTGGACCGGTTGCGGGCTGGGCGACAGGGCGCCATGGCCAGCGCGGGAGGTGGCTGGTGCGTAGGTCCGCCAAGAGGGGGAGGACAGGGGCTGGCCCAGGCAGCCTGGCGGCTTAGCCCTGTGCTGCTGGTCGGTCGGCTACCGCGCCGGGGAGCTGGGCTGCCGCACCGCCACGGCGAGAGGGTGGGCTGTCACGCCGGGGAGGATCTCCACGGTCCCAGATGGCGGAGATTAGCACAGGGAAAGACTCAACGCGGTTGTGGGCGAGGACGAGCGATAGGAGCTCGTAGTGGGCGGTTCTGGCGGAGATACACGCGTGCACAGCTGAGAAAGAGGAGGCAGTTGCAAGAGATGACAGGTGGGGCCAAAAAACTGCGGCACCAGGCCGGCAGTGTTCGGCTGGGCGTTGCCCACACAGGCGCAAGCCGCTGGGGCGCATGGCGCGGGCGCCTGGAGTGTGCGGGCACGAGGCACCGCGGCCCAAGCCAGCTGGGCCGAATGGAAGCGGGAGGGGGGCTTGGGCCAGTGCAGGGCAGGTCGAAGGGGTCAAGGCATGTGGGCCACGCTGGGCCGACGAGAAGGCCAGCCAAGGGGGGAGGGCGCGCTAGGCCTGCGAGGAGGGATGTGCCACCTGGGCCGAGTCGGGCCGCGGGATGAGGAGAAGAGAGGCCGCCACGGCTGGGCCATGTGAGCGCGGGCCCAGGAAGGGGAAGAGGGGAGGGTGGGCTGGCTAGAGGGTTTGGGCTCCTTCCTTTCTTTTCCATTTTCTTCTTTTTCTTGCTCTTTTCTATTATTTCCAAATCAGCTTTATATGCGAGGGAGAGGTACCAAAAGAAAAGTAGATGCATACCAAGGCAATACATGTGACAGAACCTCCCAAGTCATTAGGCCCACCTACAGTTGTCCTTGTCCAACGGACCACAGACAACCCTGCAGGTGCCCCTGATCACTTGACAAGTTCGGTATCTGTAATCCTTACCTTTCCCAAGAGCGTTTCACCCGTCACGCAGACATTACAATACATCGGAGGTACGAAAATGCGGAAGCAATTACAATAATTTACTTAATTGAAAAGTAAGATAGAGTTATATAGTTACAGACCAGAACAAAATATATGAGTGCAGAGTATTATTATTACATTACCTGGGAGGTAAAAACCCCTCCCGAATAAACAGTAAAAAGTTTTCTCAACGGAGGACCTTTCCTCCCGCAGCTTTAGTCTTGATTCTCTTCTTTTGGTACCACCTTGGAACAGAAGCAACAAAAGTTTGCTGCTTCTTCACCTAAAACAACATGGGACAAAGCCCTGAGTACGAAATGTACTTTCGCAAGACTTACCCGTCAAAATAAAAGACTCTCAAGGATATGCTGGCCTTTGGGAATCAAGGTATGGCTTTTCAATAATCAATGACTCTGTTTGCAGAAATGCTTACTAATAGTGGATCCTTAAAAGTCCAGTTTTATTAGCAGGTTAAGTCATTACCTAAATACTAGAGTTCTTTCTACCCTAGTTCAATCACTTGACCTATACTAGCCAATTTCTTAACAACCCTTCATCTTCACTGGATTGCTACGTGTAGGGCGAAGGTCGCCGGTGGCGCCTGGATCTCGCTCCCGAGAGGGACCCCGTCGGGGAGGAGAGATCCTAGGGGTTGTCTAGGCTCGGCAGGCCAACCTTGACTCCTCCAATCGACGTAGAGTCGAAGAGAGGCAAAGAATTTGAGGATTGGAATACTAAACTAGGGCTAAACTAGAGCTACTCCTAATGCGTAAGGTAAAAACGAGGAATAGATTTGATTTGATCGATTGTTCGGGGGTTCAATCGACCGTAGCCCTTCATCTATATAAAGGGGGAGGTCTGGATCCGTTTCAAACTGATTTCCGATTTAATCCCGCGGTCTTAGGTAACAAATCCCGCGAGAAACTAGGAACCCTAACTGACTCTGCGCACGCGCGGACCTTCCGCGCCACCACCGCGGACCGTCCGCGAGGCTCTTTTTAGCCTTCAACATATGCCCCCTGCCTTTTGTTGAAGGTTGACGAACCAAAAGCATATGAACTAAACCTGATGTAAGTCACCGGCTTTTCAATATGGAGATCATTCAATAAAGCACCAATGCATAAAGGCCGTTTTGGATTGTATCTTTCTCGGCCATGACCATTTGATCAATGGATCAAAATGAATAGAATGGAGGTGCCCCCCAGCCTGGATAGACAAAGGGACTACAAATGTACCATGGATTCATCGTCGTGCCATTCCACATTTGAGTAGGACAATATACCGACGATGAATAAATGGTTGGAAAGTACCCTGGTCTCATAGGATGGACAGGCGATGCTTGTCGCGTCGCCTTTTGGGCCGTTGTGTTCGGCCGTTTCGTTTTAGCAGGTGACCGGGGTTTCTTCGTTGACCGATCACGTGGAACAGTCTTTTTGCTAGCATTTTTGGAGAGCAACTGATCAAAACTAGAGTCGGCTTTGATCAGCCGACTATATGTTCTTTGCCCTTGCGTCTCTTTCCTTGCTTCGTGTAGAGGCTGACGCTTTTGGTCATAGGTGGACTGTCCGGCTGGATTAGCCAGACCGTTTGTCTGAGCACCAGACCATCCGCACATAGGTGTCGGACCATCTGCGATGCTCAGGCCAGGCTGATGTGTTTGGTCTATTAATTGTGCCTGCCCCCCGGCGCCTTCGGACTTTTTAGCCTTCCCGTCCGAATCCTTTCGAGCAATCTCCTTTTGCGATATAATTGATATGCGAGGATCACCAATGACGATGCCCCTACCTTTGCCTTTATCGGCCATTTCGGGCCCAACCAAGACCTTTTTGCATGTGGGTTCTATTGAAGGAAAAGGTTGTGTGTCTACTTGCATCTCCTGAAAAGCCAACTGGCCCTCATTTATGGCCGATTGTATTTGTCGACGAAAAACATTACAATCATTGGTGGCATGAGAAAAGGAATTATGCCACTTACAATAAGCACGCCTTTTTAATTCATAAGGAGGAGGAATAGTATGAGTTAATTTAATGTTGCCGTTTTTTAGTAGCTCGTCAAATATTTTATCACATTTGGCAACATTAAAAGTAAACTTAACTTCTTCTTGTCGATTCTCTCGAATCGACTGTAAAGCAGAACATGCTAAAGGTTTAGCCTATCCTGGCCAAACTAGTTCGGCGGTGTATACATCCGTGGATTCATCGTCCGAATTATCGTATCCCACTAGATGCATCTTATGGCTAGCCGATTTTGATGTTTCCTTACTTCGGCTTTCACAGGCCATAGCCCGCTGGTGCAAGTGTACTAGCGAAAAGAATTGGGTGCCATCTAATTTTTCTTTTAAGTAGGGTCGCAATCCATTGAAAGCCAGCCCTGTTAGTTGTTTTTCTGCGACATGGATCTGAAAGCATCGGTTTCTAATGTCCCAGAACCTCCGGATATAGTCATTAACCGATTCTTCAGGCCCTTGTCGGACTGAAGCTAAGTCAGCTAATTCTAATTCATGTTCTCCTGAGAAGAAGTGTTCATGGAATTTCCGCTCTAATTCTTCCCAACAGTTAATAGAGTTTGGTGGCAAAGCTGCGTACCATGCGAATGCTGTATCAGTAAGGGACAACAAGAATAAACGAACGCGGTACGCTTCCCCATCAGCCAATTCTCCCAAGTGTGCTATGAATTGGCTAATATGTTCGTGTGTGCTTTTGCCACCTTCACCAGAAAACTTAGAGAAGTCTGGTATTCTAGTTCCCTGCGGATATGGCACGGTGTCGAATCGGTGGCTATAAGGCTTCCGATACGATTGTCATGTACCTGACACACTAACACCGAGTTTGTCTCTGAACATCCCATCTACCTCGTTTCGGATCCTCTCCGCCATGTATGGCGACCATCCATTGGGTTTGTGGGTGAAAATCTCAGTTTGCCTGACATCATTCTGTCGGCTTTCCTCCCAGGGGTGTTTGAAGTGTGTGTTAGGTGTTCTATTAATGTCACCAGCTCCTGCCCTATTCCTCTCAGGCTCTCTTGTGGCCGAATAGTATTCAGCCCTATGTCCATGAGGTGGTCTGGCATGATTATAATGTGTTGCTGGTGGGGCACCATAATGTGGTCACTGTGTGTATTGCGTAGCTCTCGGCTCTGCGTACGCATATCCGGACAGTCCGGCGTAAGAAGCCGGATGGTCCGTGACCGGGCCAAATGGTCTGAAGGTATATCTAGATTGTCCAGCCGTATATGGTGCTACGTGGGTAGTCTCGTACCCAGACCGTCTGTCGTAAAGAACTGGACGGTCCGTGATCGGGCCGAATGGTCCAGGGCTGTATCCGGATGGATCGGTCATATATGGCGCGACTTGGGCAGTCTGCGCGTGGACTCGTGTAGAGTCGGATGGTCCGGCGTAATACGTCGGCCAGTTCATGCCATATCCGGACGGTCCGACGTAAGATGGCAGACGGTCCGCAACATATCCGGACAGTCCGGCGTGATGCACTGGACGGTCCGTGATGGGGCCGAATTGTTCGGGGTTGTACCCTGATGGTTCGACCATGTACGGTGTGACCTGAGTGTTTTGTGTGCGGGCCTGCATCGGCTCGGACGGTCCGATGAAATACGTCGGACGGTCCGCGGTATAACTGGACTGTCTGAGATGATGCTCGGACGGTCCGGTCGCGTCCAGTACCAGCCGCGTGCCTAGTGGTTGCGGCTGTGATGGTGACACGAAAGCGTGCATCGACATACCATATGATGGCTGGGTCAAGGGTGACACGTTTATAGCCGATGTGTTTGACGCGGGTGGCTCTGTATTAGACTCTCGCGATGGAAAGCTAGGAGCAGCTGATTTCTCGTATGCACGTAGATGCATTTTAACAGATTCATCTACATATTGCTTTAACTGATCTCCTCGTTGATCCATGAAAGTCGTAAGAGATAGATCTGGAGTACTTACAGCGGGACCCTGAAGTGGAGGTAGGAGAGATTCCATGTCGATCTCCCCTTGACGGATGACCTTCTGGTGGCGATCCACCGTGAAGTGTGACAAGTACTTTTCTGCCGCCTCCTTGCGCCGTTAGGAGAGTTTATGCAGTAGTTCCGCCACTTCCTTGTCGCATTGTTCATTCCATTGCCACATCACCTCCTTCTCATCGCGCATTACGAGGTCTTCAAAGGGTCTTTGGTCATCAGCCGGGAGCGCCACCATGGCCGGCTTGATGATGTTGGTGGTAGAGATCTTGGTGTGATCCTTAGAACCGGCCATCTATAGGCCCATTTTTAGCAGGTCTAGACACCTAGTCCCCAGTGAAGTCGCCAAAAGTATGTTGACACCTTTTCGGGCGCCAAACACTGCGCGAGAACCGGTGGTGGTGCCCTCTGCAGAGGCGCGGACGGTCTGTGGCTAGGGGCTGGATAGTCTGCGACCTGGTACAGGGGCTAGCGTTCCCTACCTGACGGTCGGACGGTCCACGCCTACAGGTCGGACGGTCCGCGCGTGCATAGGGGCGGCAAAGGTCGCCGGTGGCGCCTAGATCTCACTCCTGGGAGGGACCCCGTCGAGAAGGAGAGATCCTAGGGGTTGTATAGGCTCGGCAGGCCGACCTAGACTCCTCCAATCGACGTAGAGTCGAAGAGAGGCAAAGAATTTCAGGATTGGAATACTAAACTAGGGCTAAACTAGAGCTACTCCTAATGCGTAAGGTAAAAACGAGGAATAGATTTGATTTGATCGATTATTCGGGGGTTCAATCGGTCGTAGCCCTTCATCTATATAAAGGGGGAGGTCTGGATCCGTTTCAAACTGATTTCCGAGTTAATCCCGCGGTCTTAGGTAACAAATCCCGCGAGAAACTAGGAACCCTAACTGACTCTGCGCACGCGCGGACCGTCCGCGCCACCACCGCGGACTGTCCGGACCGCGGACCGTCCGGCCTCAAGGCCGGACCGTCCGCGAGGTTCTTTTTAGCCTTCAACATCTTAATATCCGTGAAGTTATGGCGATCCGAATCGATTATACTCAGCTGAGGATCTCCAATAACACGACATATGTAACACTTAACCCTTGCATATGTCAACTCGCCACCGGGGTTCTTAAGACCAGATCAGGTTCACACCAACCGAGAGCACAGATACACCACCGTCCAGCCTCTTGCCACGGAGGGTACACGCTACTCTCGCCATCTCTCCACTCCCATTGCGTGTTATCTTATTCCGGTATTAGTCTGCCCGAGGCAAAGCTTACCCATGACGAGGCATGTGACCAGTTAAAGGGTCCTCGATCATCAAGCCTACATCGAGAAGGTCCTTAATTGACTCAGACGGAGACACTACACCGAGACTCTCTTCTCGTGCAAGTCACCCACCCGGTCTCAGCTTTATCATTTCAAACCCAAAGTTTGATACCTGGTAGAGGTACATCTTTTCCGATGTTGAACCCATCATGGCCATGATGGATCCACCATCAAGTTTTGTTTTTGAAAAAACATCCCGCCCACTTTGCAACATCATCTTTTGTGAAAACAAATATTTTGTTTTTCTAGAGCAAAGCTAAGCATTGGAAAAACCTTTTTGTAAAATAGGGGATCAAAGGAAGGTAATCAATTTCTCAAGGAAGGAAATGCAGGAATTGGTTTAGCATACAACTCCTATAACCTAATGCATCAAGCAAGTGAGAAAGATTTTAAAAACATCAAGGAGGTGGCAAATGCACCGGGGCTTGCCTTGTGTTACTGGTGAATCAGGCTCTGTTCCGCAGATATCAAAATTAAAACAGTTTCCTGTCTGATGTTCTTCAGGTGGTGTGGTGGTGAAGTCCTCTCTTCTTCAACTTCTATTTCCTCCTCGTTCTCTAGATATAGCCATATATAATCATGAATGCTCATGTAATGCACAAGAAGATGCAAAGATAATAAAAGTTTATTATCTAATGTCTTGAATATAACTTACCTTCACGGATCTCCGAGAAACTAGGGTTTTCGGAGTCTATAGTGAAGTTCAAAGGGCAGGGGGCTAGGGTTTTGGGTTCTAAGTATCAAACTTGGTCCAAATCATGCCAAGTTTTACCCAAGGCTTTTAAATATTATTTAAAGTCTATCTAAAAAGTTTGGTAAATTTTGGGATTATAAATTACTTTCTAAAATTCCAGAAGTATGGTTTCTAGCTGTTTTAAATGTCCCAAAATTCCCTATTGGGACTAAAAATCATGAAACTATTTTTATTAAATACTATAGGAAATTAGAAGCCTAGCAAAATTGGTTTGGTATTTTTAGCATTTTTCTGTAATTTTCTAGAATTTCTTTAGCTCTGGTAGAAAAGGAAAAAGACACGAACAGTGCTAGACCGGAATTGGCCCAAGTTGGCCCACGTGGTGGCGATAGCGCGCCCGTGCGCGCCCGCGCTGGCGGATTTGCACAGAGCTCCCCGGAGGTTTGAATATCTAAGGAAGAGTCCTGCGCACTATTTAACTGGGTCAGTGACATTTGCGAAAAGGTCCCTCCACTTCTTTTTCTTCACAGTTTGAAGCCCACGACGCGATCAGCGGAGAACCGAGCTCCGGCGAGCTTGTACCGTCTAGAATACTTGATGACTGGTGTTCTACTTTGGCAGAGACCAAATTCAAGCCCTAACCATCATTTCCCCTCAACTAATTTCAAGAACGGCAATCTAACCTACTCTGTCCATGGTGACAGCGGGCATCGCGGACATTCAAACGTGTTCCCGGCGATCCTAGGGACTCTAGCTCAATTGGAGGGGTCGGGCAGCATTAGGAGAACCTAAAGATACTAAACCAAACGACCAGAGAGTATGAACCGACCTGAGATGCGCTGACCACAGCGAGGTCTCTTTCGCGGTGGCGGAAACACAGATTAGGGGAAATGAGCGATTCGCGGTCTCTGGTGGACAATTGAAGACAAGCGTTGGTGCTATGGATGGGTGATTACCCTATGGAGCTCACGGCATGCTCAATTTATAGCAGGCATGAGCGGTGGCCGTGGAATTGGACGAAGACGTGAGGCGGTCGGAGGAATAGGAGGTAACTGGCATGTGTGATTGGTGTCTATTACCGTGGCAAGCTTTCTGGCGATCACCGTATACGCTTAACACGACTAACTACGACGTGGTGAGATGCTCGGGCACGTGGCGCAAGGCCGCGAAGAGTCTATCTCCGGCGAACCTATCCAAGGCGGCCGCGACACGCTCGGGTACGGCGGCCGGAGTAAAATAGCGGCTGGAGTTCATCCCCTGGCGATATTTCTTACCCCCGGTGCTATCCAATTGATCCAAGCACGAATCACCACGGCGATAGCACGAATCCACGCGTGGCTCATCGCCGACGAGGGCACTGAGCTAGCAATCTGAGCAGTGCACTGTACCATCGCGCAACTCATTCAGTCAGCCTTACAGCCCAACTTGCAAGGCCTGGATCTTAATTTTTCATGCAGCGACTCCCTAATCCATCTTTAAGAAAGTTGTTGCTCTACTATCTAGCTTCAATCTTACTATATCAGTCACTCCCAAATTCTTACTGGATCATGCTCGAATCCTAGCTCAAAGGTGGCTCAGTCACACTGTCATTTTGAATTTAGACTTAAGACAGTCTGACAGCTAAACTTTAGGCACATTTTTCTCCAATTTCTGTTCAGCACCAGTGCTTAGTCACTTAAGTAAACTTGTTCTCCTATGATAGCTCAACAACTTTGATGTGTTGATCTAGGGCAAACTCCTCATTATTTGGTCGACTTCAAAGTTGAGCCAATTCCACTAAATTTCAGACTTAACTCATTAGAGCTCAAATGTGGCTTTTTGCAAATAGGCCCAAAACTTAGGGTTTAAGTTGCAAATCCACATACATATGAATCATATGAGTTAAGGTACCCTAATTTTATGGTTTTTGCACTTAAGTCCAAAAATGTGCATATTTTGCATACAACCCCCTAGGGTTTTAGTCCAGGGTTTCTTAGGGGTCTATTTAGGGTTTTTGGTACTTCTAGGGTTTGGATGTTATTTAAGTACATCCATGGTGATATTTTATGACCATTTCTACTAAGTTTTGAAGTTTTCACTTATTAGGCTTTGTTTACTCTTTTAAGCCCAATCTAGGGTTAAGCACTGTACCCTAGGGTTTCACTTATAACATGTCACATCAATACAACTTGTTTAAACTTTTTGCCTAGTGAATGCATTCTAGGTGTGACAAACACATGATATGCCAATGCTTATGATGTCATGCTCAAGTTTTAGTTGCAGTAACACCAGGGGTGTTACATCCTTCCCCCTATAAAAGAATCTTGTCCCGAGATTATAAGTCCTAGGGCAAGTAATGGAAAAGGAAACGAGACATATCTTTATTTCCTTATTATTGGTACGAGGCAGGGGTGGTTTGGGGTTCATTCCTCTATTACAACAAATGTACACATTTTACAATTTACACGAAGCTAAAAAGCCTGGAAAATTCTTATCTAAAAAGGCTTGAGTTTCCCAAGTAGCTTCATCTTCCGTGTGTTGGTTCCACTATATCTTGTAAAACTTGAGAGTTTTCCTTTGGGTAATTCTGTCCTTTTGATCCAAGACTCGAACATGATGCTCTGAATATGTCAAGTCTGGTTCTAAGGCAACATTCGTTACTTCAATGGTTCGATCGGGGATCCGAAGACACTTCTTCAATTGAGACACATGGAACACACTATGTACAGTTGACAATGTTTCGGGTAACTGTAGTCGGTATGCCACTGGTCCATATCTTTCAAGGATAGGAAAATGACCAATGTACCGAGGTGCAAGCTTCCCTTTTATCCTGAAACGTGATACACCCTTTATTGGTGAGACTTTCAGGTAGACATAATCTTCAACTTGAAAGTACAAGGGTTTACGTCGTTTGTCTGCATAACTCTTCTGTCGAGCTTGGGCTTCTTTCAAATTATGAATTATTCGTTGAACTTTCTCTTCTGTCTCCTTTACCATATCAGGCCTGAAGAAATTTCTTTCACCTGGTTCAGACCAGTTTAACAAAGTACGACACCGTCGTCCATACAAAGCTTCAAAGGGTGCCATTTTGATATTTTCTTGATAGCTATTATTGTACGAGAACTCCGCTAATGGTAAACAGTCATCCCATTTCTGTGGGAATTCCAGAACACATGCTCGTAACATATCTTCAAGTATCTGATTTACCCTCTCAGTTTGCCCACTAGTTTGAGGATGATAGGCCGAACTATGGAGCAACTTAGTACCCAAGGATTTGTGAAGTTCTTCCCAGAATTTGGATACAAATTGAGGTCCAAGGTCCGACACTATTGTCTTCGGAACACCGTGCAAACTGAGGATGCGAGCAATATATAGTTCCACATATGCGATTACTGGATACTTTACTTTAACTGGGAGAAAATGGGCGATCTTTGTAAGTCGATCAATGATAACCCAAATAGAATCATATCCTTTTGCTGTCCTTGGCAATCCCACAATAAAGTCCATGCTTATATCCTCCCATTTCCATGTAGGGATAGGTAAAGATTGTAATGGACCAACAGTCTTCATATGTATGGCTTTGACACGTGTGCAAGTGTCACATTTTGCCACATAGCGTGCAATTTCAATCTTCATCTTCGTCCACCAATAGTGCTGTTTTAGATCATGATACATCTTAGTGCTTCTAGGATGAATAGAATAGCGACTAAGATGTGCTTCATCTAAGATTTGCTAGCGGACTTCTTCATTCTTAGGCACAACTATGCGGTTATTAAACCATATAATACCTTGATCATCTCTTCTGAAGCAGTTGGCTTTACCGGCCTCTATTTTCTCATGAATGTGTTTCATTCCCTCGTCATTTGTTTGTGCATCAATTATTCTTTGCAGGAGGACTGACTCAAGCTTCAAATGACTTGAAGTTCCATGTTGAATCATTCCTAGGTTCAACTTCTCCATTTCTTGGCATAATGTAATGTCAGAAGTCTTCATTGTCAGACAATGGCATGAAGCCTTGCGACTTAACGCATCTGCCACTACATTAGCCTTGCCTAGGTGATAGTGAATCTCCAGTTCATAATCCTTAATAAGCTCAAGCCATCTCCTCTGTCTCATATTTAGTTCTGACTGGGTAAAGATGTACTTCAAACTTTTATGTCTGTATAAATATGACAGATATTTCCCAGCAGATAATGACGCCATATTTTTAGGGCATGAACCACAGCAGCTAACTCCAGGTCATGAGTTGGATAATGTTCCTCATGTCGGTGCAACTGCCTTGAAGCATAAGCTATCACTCGGCCTTCTTCCATTAGAACACAGCCAAGACCACTGCCTGATGCGTCACAATACACATCAAAGGGCTTTTCAATGTTCGGTTGAGCCAATACCAGAGCAGTGGTCAATAATATTTTCAGTTGCTCAAAGGCTTCATTACATTTTGAAGACCAATTAAATTCGGTATCATTCTTCAATAAACTTGTGATTGGTTTCACAAGCTTGGAAAAATCCTGAATGAATCGGCGGTAGTAACCAGCCAGTCCAAGGAAACTTCAGACTTGATGTACAGTGGTTGGGGGTTTCCACTCAAAAATATCCTTCACTTTGCTGGGATCCACCGCAATCCCCTTGGCAGATAATACATGTCCCAGAAATTGGATCTCCTCTAGCCAGAATGCGCACTTACTGAACTTAGCATATAACTGATGTTCCCTTAAGCGCGTTAATACAATCCGCAAATGCCGAGCATGCTCCTCTTCATTCTTGGAATATATCAAGATATCATCAATGAATACCACCACAAATTTATCCAACTCGGGCATGAATACGAGTTCATAAGATATGTGAAGTGGGCAGGAGCATTTGTTAGTCCGAAAGACATAACCAAATATTCAAATAATCCATACTGCGTAGTGAATGCGGTCTTGGGTATATCTTCGGGTCGGATACGGATCTGATGATAACCCGACCTAAGGTCAATCTTGGAAAATACCCGGGCTCCAGTAAGTTGATCAAATAGGATGTCAATCCAGGGAAGAGGGTACTTATTCTTGATTGTGACCTCATTAAGGGGTCTATAATCCACGCACATCCGAAGCGTTTGGTCCTTCTTCATAACAAAGATGGCTAGACAACCCCAAGGTGATGAATCCCTTTTCTAGTAGATCTTGTAATTGGGTCTTGAGTTCTACCAGTTCATTCGGAGGCATTCGGTACGACCTTCTAGAAATAGGAGTCGTACCGGGCTTCAACTCAATCACACATTCTACATCTCTTTCTAGAGGCAATCCAGGTAGGTCTTCCAGAAATACGTCTAGGAACTCACATACTACCGGAATATCTTGGATCTCCGGTATGATGGCTTCATATACTCTGACACACGGTTTAGCTAGAATAGCTATGGGGATGGACAAAAGAACTTCTTCTTGCCATAACTCAACCTGATGGTTCTCAGATCAGTGTTGAGGATTGCTTTATGCTGGGCTAACCAATTCATGCCCAAAATTACATCTATATCTTGGCCTTTTAGAACAATCATGTTTGTAGGAAAGTCCTGTTCAGCCAATGTTACGGGCACATGGTAAGCCACCTCTTTAGTAAATATTTGTCTCCCAAGCGAATGAATTATAAACCCTTCCCTTGATTCATTGTATAGAATGCAATGTTGCTCCACAAACTTCTTGCTTATGAATGTATGTGAAGCGCTAGAATCAAAAAGAATAACTGCAGGGTGATTGGCCACGAGAAACGTACCCATCATAACCGGTTCTCCTTCTGGTGTCTTGGCCACTTGAGTATAATAAATCCGCCCAGTTTTCCTCATATTTTTGCCCGCGGTATTGTTCGCCGCATTTCCCTTGCCTTGAGCGGAACTCCCTGAACTCTGCTGATTATTTGATCTGTTCTGCTTCGGGTATGGATAGTCCTTGATAAAATGTCCGGACTTTCCACAATTAAAGCAGACTGTTGAAGAGCTTGGGAGAGCAGGGAAACGAGTACTAGGGGCACCCGGCTGATTTGTTGAGGTGGGGGCAGGGTAGGACGGATAAAGACTGGTTGCTTGAAGGGGTAGGAGGGTGGACGTGGTGAAGAATGATTCTGATTAAAAGGTCGGATTACCAACCTTTGTCTTTTCTCAGGCCCCTGATTGGGCCTATCGCCTCCATAGCCCTTTGATTTTCCTAGGCCTGCATATTTGGCTTCAACTGCCAGCGCCGTGCTGACAGCCCTTCCATAAGAAAGATCAATGCAGGTGGCCATCTTTCGCTGCAACCGATCATTGAGGCCTTTCATGAAGCAATTTTTCTTCTTTAGATCAGTATTGACCTGATCGATGGCATACTGGGACAAGTGGTTGAATTTGTTGAGATACTGAGTGACAGTATCTCCACCTTGTTTGAGCTTCATAAATTTCTCTTGTTTCATATGGAGCACCCCTTCAGAAATATAGTGCTCCCGGAAAGCCAGTTTGAACTCGTCCCATGTAATTTGATGGCCGGCCGGCTGAACGGCTACATGATTTCCCCACCAGGTGCTGACAGGGCCTCGCAACTGTTGTGCCGCAAATAAGGGCTTTTGAGTCTCCGTACATCGAGAAGCCCGAACGTTTGTTCGATAACTCGGATCCACTCATCTGCTTCAAGAGGATCTTCCGCCTGGACAAATAATGGGGGACGTGTCTCTGAGAAATCCAGATTTGAAGTTTCGTGGGGTCCTTGCGGATACGCTCGCCCGCCTTGCTGTTGCATTTGTTGTCCCGTCATTTCTCGCAGAAAGCGGGTGTTGTCGGTCGTGGCATTAACTAAAGCAGCGATGGCCTCAGCTAATGTTGGAGGTACTGGGGTGGATTAGGAGTTGCTTCCCTCCCACGGGAGGTTCCTGCACCATCCTGTGCACGAGTCTTGGATGGCATCTGAGGCAAAGAACATTTGGAAAATATAATATGTCAAAGCAAACCATCTATTTTACATTACTTCAAAGGGTAATGATACAGACTCAAATTTACAACAGGATTACACTACCTATTATACATCAACACTATTTCTATACTATACTACTCTAGCTTCTTGTCACTTTTGGTAGCTTCACTATCGGGCGTAGGAGACCATTCGTCGACCAGATTCATGGAAGGAGGGGGCCTGAAAAGGTCCAGTTCCCCTCCAAGGGCTTCACCCGCTGCTCCAGAAGGTCTGGCTCCCATTCCGACAGGATCCGCAGGGACGTTAGGGTGCAATTGTGAATACAATACATGAACTTCCTCATGTAGTGTATTATAGTAAACCTGCAAGTTGTCCACGGCTGTGCTAAGCTCCTCCACGTGGGCTCGAGCTTTGGCTTCCTTGGCCCAAGCAAGTGAACGAGAGTTAACAGCCCAATCGAGCGCTAGATCTCGTTTAGCAAGTTGGTCTTGCAGGTGGCGGATGTCAGTTCTTAATTCGTTTATTCTCTCACCATCCTCGACCCATATATCGTTCCTGTGACGGAGCTCTGTTTGAAGCTATTCTACTTGAGCTTCCAGATCCCCGATTGGATCATTGAACCGCTACTACTGTCTTCATGCCTTGGAGCTAGTTGATGGCAGGGTATGCCAATCGGTCTGGTAGACTTGCGCGCGGTTTTTCTTGTGCGCGGCGGCATTTCTCTAAGGGGGAAAATCTTATTAGTATTATTTTTATCATGATGCATGTATAATTACAGAATACACATTAGTTGATTCACACCCTTCTATACATTGCACTCTACTATCTGGTCTTTAAAATAAGTATTTCAGAAGGTAGTTAGATAAGAAGGAAAGAAATTTTCTAGACAAGTCTTTGAAATGTCTCATAACATCTGCAGAGATGGGCTTCGCTTCGATACGAGCTGTGACAGAACCTCCCAAATCATTAGGCCCACCTACAGTTGTCCTTGTCCAACGGACCTCAGATAACCCTGCAGGTGCCCCTGATCACTTGACAAGTTCGGTATCTGTATTCCTTACCTTTCCCAAGAGCGTTTCACCCGTCATGCAGACATTACAATACATCAGAGGTACGAAAAAGTGGAAGCAGTTACAATAATTTACTGTATTGAAAAGTAAGACAGAGTTATATAGTTACAGGCTAGAACAAAATATATGAGTGTAGAGTATTATTATTACATTACCTGGGAGGTAAAAACCCCTCCCAAATAAACAGTAAAAAGTTTTCTTAATGGAGGACCTTTCCTCCCGCAGCTTAAGTCTTGATTCTCTTCTTTTGGTACCACCTTGGAACAGAAGCAACAAAAGTTTGCTGCTTCTTCACCTAAAACAACATGGGACAAAGCCCTGAGTACGAAGTGTACTTTCGCAAGACTTACCCATCAAAATAAAAGACTCTCAAGGATATGCTGGCCTTTGGGAATCAAGGTATGGCTTTTCAATAATCAATGACTCTGTTTGTAGAAATGCTTACTAATAGTGGATCCTTAAAAGTCCAGTTTTATTAGCAGGTTAAGTCATTACCTGAATACTAGAGTTCTTTCTACCCTAGTTCAATCACTTGACCTATACTAGCCAATTTCTTAACAACCCTTCATCTTCACTGGATTGCTACGTGTAGGGCAATGACCAAGTCTTCATATCCACGAAGTTACGGCGATCCGAATCGATTATACTCAGCTGAGGATCTCCAATCACACGACATATGTAGCACTTAACCCTTGCATATGTCAACTCGCCACCGGGGTTCTTAAGACCAGATCAGGTTCACGCCAACCGAGAGCACAGATACACCACCGTTCAACCTCTTGCAACGGAGGGTACACACTACTCTCGCCATCTCTCCACTCCCATTGTGTGTTATCTTATTCTGGTATTAGTCTACCTGAGGCAAAGCTCACCCATGACGAGGCATGTGACCAGTTAAAGGGTCCTCGATCATCAAGCCCACATCGAGAAGGTCCTTAATCGACTCAGACGAAGACACTACACCGAGACTCTCTTCTCGTGCAAGTCACCCGCCCAGTCTCAGCTTTATCATTTCAAACCCAAAGTTTGGTACCTGGCAGAGGTACATCTTTTCCGATGTTGAACCCATCATGGCCATGATGGATCCACCATCAAGTTTCGTTTTTGAAAAACATCCCACCCACTTTGCAACATCATCTTTTGTGAAAACAAATCATTTTGTTTTTCTAGAGCAAAGCTAAGCATTGGAAAAACCTTTTTGTAAAACAGGGGATCAAAGGAAGGTAATCAATTTCTCAAGGAAGAAAATGCAGGAATTGGTTTAGCACACAACTCCTATCACCTAATGCATCAAGCAAGTGAGAAAGATTTTAAAAACATCAAGGAGGTGGCAAATGCACCGGGGCTTGACTTGTGTTACTGGTGAATCAGGCTCTGTTCCGCAGATATCAAAATAAAAACTATTGGGGGGTATGCTTCGTAGCTGAAGATCCTAAAGAAAGAGAACACCTTTGGCAGACCCTCTCAGGAGCAAGCGCCGAAGCTATTATTTAGAGAGCTTCGGCACAATGATAGATCTTAAGACGAAGGGTCGAACCGACTTAAAGATGGATTGACTTAAAGACCCATGATGTTTGTGTCATTATTGTAGTCAATTGTAAAGGACTTAAATGTAATTTTTTGCAGGTTGCACCCTGTGCCTATAAATAGGTGAACAGTACCCCGGCACTGTTCACGCGATTCTGTAACCACTGGCACATTACGCTTGAATTATTGCTTTCCGCCAAGGCGAAGGTATAAATGTGCCTAAATATTATGTTTTAATACTTATATATTCATATAATAAAATATGTGAATATATTTTATACTTTATATTTCATTTCTCATTGTTTGTTGTTTTACAAGTATGATCACGAAGGTGAAATCTTCGTGATATTTTACTCATGACCTTCGTCCGAAGCTCATTAAATCCTTGGGGAGATAATGCTTCAGCGGACGAAGGGCATTTATACTTAACATTTTTGTGTTGCCTTGTTCTTAATTCATAGCATTTGAGAACAAGTCCCCAACATTGGCGCCCACCTCCGGTGAACTCACTTCCACTTTCTGAGCTGATGGCTTCGTTTAAAGCTGGAGTTGCTTCGGCTCCGAAGCTCGTACTCCCGATAACAGGCGGTTCAAGCTCAAAGCCAGCCAACAAGAAGTAGAAGAAGGAGGCACAAAGAAGGGTACAGCATGTCAGAGTGCAAGGACCCTTCATCAAGTCAAGATGGTCCCACATCCCGATTACCTTCTCCCAAGAGGATCTTCAGCTCAAGGATTACCCTCACAATGATGTTATGGTTATTTCTTGTGTTATCAAAGGATTTCTGGTCCACAATGTTTTGGTTGACACAGGCAATGCAGCGGATATTATATTTGCTAAAGCCTTCACAAAGATGCAAGAGCCCGAAGATAAGATCCATGACGCCACACATCCTCTTTGTGGCTTTGGAGGAAGGCAGATTGTAGCACTTGGCAAGATCACAATGCCAGTAACCTTCGGATTTATCAACAATACAAGGACTGAACAAGTTGTGTTTGATATTGTTGACATGGAGTACCCTTACAACGCAATCATTGGACGTGGTACTCTCAATGCTTTTGAAGCAATTCTTCATCCAACATATCTTTGCATGAAGATACCTTCGGATCAAGGGCCTATTGCTATTCATGGAAGTCAGGAAGGTGCCAGAAAGGCCAAAGGAAACTGGACAGATTCAAAAGCAATCCATAACATAGATGGAGCCAAAGCTTGTGAGCAATACAAGTACAGAAGGGAGAAAGCTGCCTCGGCTGATCAGCCGAAGCCCATGCTCTTATGTGACGATATAGCAGAGCAGAAGGTGCTATTGGGATCTCAATTGTCTGAGGAGCAGGAGAAAACCCTGATAAGGTTTCTGTTTAACAACAAAGATGTCTTTGCATGGTCAACTAATGATCTCTGTGGTGTCAACAGGGATGTTATTGAACACTCGCTCAATGTTGATCCATCCTTCAGACCGAGAAAGCAGAGGCTTCGAAAGATGTCTGATGACAAGGCCAAAGGTGCTCGGAATGAAGTGAAAAGACTCCTCAGCGCTGGAGTCATCAAAGAAGTAAAATACCTAGAATGGCTAGCTAACACTGTTATGGTGAAGAAAGTCAATTGTAAATGGAGAATGTGCATTGATTTTACTGATCTCAACAAGGCTTGTCCGAAGGACGAATTTCCATTACCAAGGATAGATTCTCTAGTAGACTCAGCAGCTTCGTCAGAACTCATGAGTTTCCTAGATTGTTATTCAGGCTACCATCAAATCTGGATGAAGAAAGAAGACGATCCAAAAACCAGTTTCATCACCCCTAGTGGTACATATTGTTACCTTCGGATGCCTGAGGGGCTCAAGAATGATGGAGGAAGCTTCAGCAGAATGACAGCAAAGGTCCTTCATTCTCAGATAGGCAGAAACGTGCTAACATATGTTGATGATATCATAGTAAAAAGCACAAAGCAAGAAAATCACATTGCTGACCTGCAGGAGACATTCGCTAATTTTAGGCAAGCTGGTCTGAAGCTGAATCCGGAAAAATGTGTCTTCGAGGTAAAGAAGGGGAAATTCCTTGGTTGTTTGGTTTCAACAAAAGGGATCGAAGCTAATCCAAATAAAATCGAAGCTATCCTTCGGATGGAGCCGCCAAGCACAAAGAAAGGGGCTCAACGGCTGACAGGAAGACTGGCATCTTTGAATCGATTTATATCCAGATCGGCAGAGAGAAATTTACCATTCTTTGAAGTGTTGAAGTCAGCCCAAGTTTTTCAATGGGGATCAGCTCATCAAAAAGCCTTTGAAGAACTGAAACAGTATTTGATAGATTTGACAACTCTAACTCCACTAGTGCCAGGGGCTCCTCTGCTGTTGTATGTGGCAGCTTCGCACTCTGCAGTAAGTGCGGCGCTTGTTCAGGAGAAGATGGAAGGGCAATTGAAAAGGAAGGCTCCAGTATACTTTGTTTCCGAAGTTCTTAGTTTATCAAAGAAAAACTATACAGAATTGGAGAAGGTGATGTATGCTGATTTAATGGCCTCCAGGAAGCTTCGACATTATTTTCAAGCATACCATATAATTGTTCCTTCATCATAGCCTTTGAAGGATATTATGAGAAACAGAGAAGCTACTGGAAGGATTGGAAAGTGGGCTGCGGAACTCAATGAGTTCTGCATTGATTATGTGCATAGATCTTCGATTCAGTCCCAGGCGCTAGCAGATTTCATCGCTGACTGGACGCAAGGGGCTCAGGAGGAAGAAGCAAGTAAAGATGCCGAATCTTGGACAGTATTCTGCGATGGTTCCTGGAGAACCTTCGGGGCAGGTGCAGCTGCCATTTTAATTGCACCTTCCAAAGTCAGAACGTGCTACGCAGTGAAACTTGATTTTAGTTGTACAAATAATATTGCTGAATATGAAGCTTTGCTTTTGGGTCTTCGAAAGTTGAAGGCAATGGGGATAAGAAGGGCGGTTCTCAAAACTGATTCCCAAGTTATTTCTGGCCATGTTGACAAAAGTTGCAAAGCAAGAGATCCAAAGCTTGAGAAAAATTTGGATACAGTTCGAAGACTTGAAGCTTCCTTCGAAGGGTTTTCTGTCAAGAATATTCCACAAGGAGAAAATGAACACACTGATCTACTAGCCAAGTCAGCGGCACAGGGGCTGCCATTACCTTCAGAAGTATTCTTTGAAACAATAAAAGCACTTTCGGTTGACCTTCTTGAAAGAGCAGTGCTCAATATATCTCATGTTTATAGCGAAGATTGGAGAACTAAGATCATGTCTTTTCTTCAGGGCAATTTCCTTTCAGATGATGAAGCTTATCATAAGAGAATAGCGGCAAGAGCCCATCCATATGTAATAATAGAAGGGGAGTTATACAAGCATGGAGTATGTTCTCCATTACTCAAATGTTTATCCAGAGCTGAAGGTATAGAGTTGATGAAAGAAATACATGCAGGTCTGTGTGGATCTCACATCGGATCTAGGCCTTTGTTGGGTAAAGTTTTTCGTCAAGGATTCTATTGGTCGAAGGCAGCTTCGGATGCAGCAGAATTAGTCCAAAAATGTGAAGGTTGTCAAAAATGTGCAAGAGATCAAAAACAACCTTCGTCTCTAACTCAATTAATACAGCCCACTTGGCCATTGCAAAGATGGGGCCTTGATTTTCTAGGTCCACTTCCACCAGCACAAGGGAATTTAAGATATGTTGTAGTGGTAGTGGAATATTTTTCTAAATGGATTGAGGCGAAGCCTTTAGCCACAATAACTTCGGTCACTGTTCAAAAGTTTTTCTGGCAAAATATTGTGTGTCGCTTCGGAGTGCCGAAGGCCATTACCGTAGACAATGGAACATAGTTTGATGCCGAAGCTTTCAGAGAGTTTTGTGAACAAATTGGCACGAAAATCCATTTTGCATTAGTTCGGCATCCGGAGTCAAATGGACTTGTCGAAAGAGCTAATGGCATTATAATGACAGGAATAATGAAGTTAATCTTCAACCAGCCCAGGGGGAAGTGGCCGGACGAATTAATCAAAGTGGTGTGGAGCCACAACACAACAATATCAAGGTCAACAGGTTTTACACCATTCAAATTGTTGTTTGATGACGAAGCAATAACCCCAGAAGAAGCTAAAGCGGGATCAATAAGAACAGTGGCTTCGGCAGAGGACGAAGCTGATTATTCTGTGGCAAAAGATGCTATAGAAGGGATCATGCTTCAGGTTGTGGAGAATATCAACAAATATCAAGCCGAAACAATAAAATGGCGTGACAGAAAGGTTCGGTTAAAAAATATTAAGCCAGGACACTTGGTACTTCGGAGAGTTGCCAACCCAGACACAGTAGGCAAGCTACAGTTGAAGTGGGAAGGGCCTTTCCTGGTAGTATCTTTGTCAAGACCCGGTTCCTACAGGTTGAAGGATATGGACGGCAGCGACATTCCCAGGTCTTGGAATGCGGATGAGCTTCGGCGGTACTATGTGTAACCTGATGTAATCTTTTTTATTCTTTCCTATGGCACCCTTTTCCTTTCCAAAGGGGGAGAAAGGTTTTTAATGGGGCCATAGCATGTAATTTCTCTTTTTCTTATATCAGCTCTACAAGAGCAATATCCACCGAAGATGTAAATGTAAAAACTGGGCTTGCACCATCGAGTGCAACAAGAAAAAGGAAAACTGGGAGAAGCTCGAAAGACGTCCCTAAGGGGATGCAGAGCACGACGAAGCTACAAAAAGCCGTTCCTAAGGGAGCGCAGCGTAAGTTTTCTGCTCAAAAGTCGTTCCTAAGGGAATGCAGAGCTTACAGCGAAAAGTCAACGCTGATTCCGCCGAAATAAAAGGCGAAGCGCGAAAAGTCAACGCGAATACCACCGAAATAAAAGGCGAAGAAGCTCCTAAGGGAGGCTTACAGCGAAAAGTCAGCGCTGGTACACCGAAAAATAAGCGGTGAAGCCGAAAAATAAACGGCAAAGATTTGTTATTCCTAAGGGAATAAGAGTTGTGATTATGGTTTCGTATGTGTCTTTGATCATTCATTTGCACGATACATTACATCATACATTTGCATTCATAAACATTCACTTAGACATACATAGGATCATCATCATCATAACATACAAACTTGCTTCGGCTTTGAAAGAGAAGGCTTCAGAAAAAAGGGAAAAAGAGGCAATTTTATGCTTCGTTGTGTACGCAAAGAAGGGAAGGTGTTTTTCGCCTTCGGCTCAAAAGTATTAATTTCGTCCACACCAAAGCATTTCATACATTGCCGGAAGGTGTTTTTTCGGACCTTCGGCTCAGGGCCTTCGTTCCTATTGCAATCTAAATTTATTATTCTAACAAATTAATATTGCAAGGGGCTACTGTTGGGGGCCTTCGGCTTCCGAAGGTCCTCAAAAACATGATTTAACAATGTTTCTGGAAGTATAATGCATAAACAGGTACCTTCGATCTTGAAACAAAACCACCGCGTGAAGAAGCACAAAAAGAGTACGAAGGATAACACAAAGCCGAAGCTATGCGCAGGAAGGCTTCGGCATGATAGCAGAAAGGTAAACCGACTTAGAAATGAAAAGGCTATTTAAACCTCGATGGAATACTATAGAGTTATTAACAAATGTAAAGGGCATAAGTGTAATTTTACACGAGCTGCGTCTCGTGCCTATAAATAGGTGAACAGTAACCCCGTACGGTTCACGGGATTTGGCATTCATTTTTGCGTCACGCTCATGCTTTTTGCCTTCCTTTGAGACGAAGGTACACTTATAATTTAACGCCATTTCTATTTTCCTATGGTAATAAAATAGAAATGAGATAATAATAATATATGACTGTTTATATTATTTTTTATTTCTCATATGATCCTTTCTCTCAATATCATGTGTTGTGATTTACGAAGGTATGACCTTTGTAATCCTTGTCATCCGAAGGTCATTATATCCTAAGGGAAATAACGCTTCGGAGGACGAAGGACTTTAACATTTAACATTTTTTGTGTTGCCTTGTTCTTAACTCATAGCATTTGAGAACAAGTCTCCAACGTTGGTGCCCACCTCCGGTGAACCCTTTTCGACCACCTTCGGCAAGCATCAACCTTCGTCATGCCGCCAAAGAAAGCTTCAGCGACAGGGGTTGCCGCTCTGCAGCCACTGGATACGAACCAAGAGACCCTTTCTCTTCGAGAGGCCCGAAGCCAGAAGAGGAAGGCCACCAGTCCAACACCTCAAGAGGATGACTTGGACCAAGAGATTAGGAATATGGAAATGCTTCATTAGCAGGTATAGAAAAAGAAGGAGAAGATGGCTCGGCTAGCTGACCTGCAAAGGCAGATTGACGAAGCTACCGAAGAAGTGCGTCATCTTGCTCAAGATGAGCAGAACCGAAGGCTCCAGCACAGAGAGCTGCACCAAGAAGGCTTCTACAACGAGGATGACTGGTATGAAGATTTCCATCATGGAAATTTTGCTTTTGATGATGCTTCTCCTCTGTCAGCAGAGCTGCAGGCTACACCTTGGCCCCCTTCTTACAAGCCACCCCACCTCCCCATGTATGACGGACACTCAGATCCGAAGCAATTTTTGATGAGCTACGAAGCAACAATATCTTCGTATGGTGGCAACACTGCAGTCATGGCGAAATCTTTCGTCATGGCAGTCAAAAATGTGGCACAAACCTGGTACTCCTCTCTTCGGCCAGGAACAATCACGTCATGGCAGAAGCTGAAGGATATGCTGATTACCAGTTTCCAACAATTTCAGACAAAGCCGGTCACTGCTCAAGCTTTGTTCCAGTGCACGCAAGACCAAGAAGAATACCTTCAGGTGTATGTCCGAAGGTTCCTGCGTCTGAGGGCACAAGCGCCAACAGTGCCCAACGAAATTGTCATTGAGGCCATGATCAAGGGGCTTCGGCCAGGACCTTCGGCCCAATATTTCGCCAGGAAACCCCCTCAGGCCTTGGAGAAGCTGCTTCAGAAGATGGATGAATACATCCGCGCTGATAATGATTTTCGGCAGAGAAGGGAGGAAGCTTATAGATTCTCCAAAATGGCAAGGGGCTTCGGAGGGAGAATCCACCCTAGGCACGTCAGATCAATTCATTCCACTCAGAGTGACGACAGGGGAACTCAGCAGCAGAGACTGCAATACTCCTCTCAGGCTTCGGGACAGCAACAGAGCTATCCTCGACTCCCAGCTCCAAGGGGCAGAGGTGTCAGGGGCTTCGGAGGAAGATTTGGGGATCAGCCCAGAAAAATTTATTGTCTATTCTGCGGTGAGGACAAGGGCCATACTACCAGGATGTGCCATGTCACCATCCAGAAACAGAAAGAGATAGCAGAAGCTGCAGCCCAACAGAGCCAGCCGAAGCAAGTTATGCATACCGCTTCGTACCACTCACCGTACATTCCAGAGTATGTGGGTAACCATCCCGCAGCTTATGTTGCTTCGGCAAGCCAACCTCAGGCATCTTGGCAACAATTCCCACCACCACCACCAATACAACGAGGCCAGCAGCCAGAAGGGAGCCAACATACTCATCAGCAGCGAGACTTCAGAGAGGAGTCCGAAGCTCGTACAGTCAATAGTACTGTGCTAGAGTCGAAGCACATTTACTAGAAGATATCCTACTTCTGAAATAGTTCTTGTATTTGTCATCATTTTTCTTTTTAGTAAGGAACAATCATCAAAATCTTAAGCTTTTTCTTGTTGATTTTAATTTCTTGTAATAGCTTGGTTTGTGCAATAGCGAAGATATATCGTTCTTAAGAGCTCATGGCTACAGAAAATACCTCCGAAGTTACAAAAAAGTCGTTCTACAAAACGCAGCGTAAGTTTGCCAAAGTTACACAAAGTCGTTCCTAAGGGAGCGCAGCGTAAGTTTTCTGCTCAAAAGTCGTTCCGAAGGGAATGCAGAGCTTACAACGAAAAATAAACGCTGATTCCGCTGAAGTAAAAGGCGAAGAAGCTCCTAAGGGAGGCTTACAGCAAAAAATAAATGATGATTCCGCTAAAGTAAAAGGCGAAGAAGCTCCTAAGGGAGGCTTACAGCGAAAAGTCAGCGCTGCTACACCGAAAAATAAGCGGTGAAGCCGAAAAATAAACGACAAAAAGATTGTGTGCTCTACTGGGGAATGTGTGTGTACCTTCGGCGCAAATATCATTTTGCATGCCATTACATCATTACATCACGTGCATAGCATAACATCATACATCATATTGCATCAATGGCACAAGAAGGGGATGCAATGTTGACCTTCGGAAGGGTAGACAATGTTGACTTACAATACTGAACTTCAGAGATTGTTTCGAAGAAGTGCCAAGGCACAAAATAAGTTTTCAAGAAATACAGCTTCGACAACTTTAATATGAAAAAGAGATCTATTGTTTACGAAGCATAATGTTTTTTTCGAAAGCTGTATATTTTTACGGAATATGGATATTCTTCACGAAGCATGAAAATAAGGGAAGGTGTTTTTTCGCCGAAGGCTCAAAAACGGTATGTACGTAAAGTTTCATGCATCGTAAAGAATTGAATTATAAACAGCTTATATATTACATTCAAAATTATAAAATATTACACACATTGTCCAGCAAATATTACATTCCAAATGTCTTTACAATAACAGCTAATCTTCTTTTAAAACAACTTCTGCAGCTTCGTTTAATAGTTGATCAACAACTTTATCCATAATAGCTTCGGCCATTTTTATAATTTCATCATCCTCCTTTGCTTTGGGGTCCACCAATGGCTCGACAGGCTCTAGGGGAGGAGATAGTGCGGCTGTGATGCAAAGCGTAAATAAGTTCGAAGTCATAAAATTATAACATAAAGTCAAAAGCTATTAATCAATACCTATTCGCCTCTCGAGATCCACAGTTTTCTCAGCGGCCTCTGTTGCTTCTCTAGTATCGTGAGTATTTTTTTCACTTTTCCTTATAATTTCTTGAGCCATCTCCCGACCTCCATTTTCCCAGATGTCGGTGAAAAATTTTCCACCAACCAAGCTTGCTTCGGCCGAGGGGTCTTTTGTATCTTCAATAGATAAGGTAGTCTCGGTTTGCGCCAAGGATTTCACATGTTCGCAGCCTATCCTCTCCAAAATAGCGGCAATACCCCTAGCACCCGAGAAGGCGCATATGTCCCCACGGCCACTCAAAACTTCCTCAAAAGCTTCAGCTTCGTGGCTGGTCCATTAAATTGGGCCCTCGGGATCGCCCATTATGAAATTCTCCTCGCTTGAGTACGTGCCAACGTTGGCGAAGCTAATTTTTATTCTCTTCACACAATCCATAGATTTCTCAAAACATTTTTCCTTGGATATACGAAATTCTTCAATGTTTTTCTCTAAACATTTTGTCCTTTGATCGCTAATTTCTCGTTTAGCTTCTGCAACAGCACATTTTTCTTTAGCTTCGAATAGTTGTTTTTGAAGATCTTCGATTTCCTGTTTCTGAGCTTCGACTTGGGCTTTGGAAACAGCTTCGTTTTCTTTTATTTTACTCAACAATGAGTTTAATATTTTATCTTTTTCAAGACCTTCGTTTCTTAGTTCAATTACTTCGGAACGAAGGTTGTTCAAGGCTATGGTACACCCTTCATCTTCGGCATCTTTTTGTGCCCTGAGGGCATTGCTAAGAATAAGGCCGTGCAAAAAATGTGGTACTAAGTTTAAGCAAATGAAAAATTTTGTTTTTAAATACAAAAATCTCAATTTCTCACCTTTAAACTATTGTATGCTAAGCTGTCGGCCAACTCATCTTTTGACAGCACCGAAAGTCCGTCTTATAATGTCGGGAATCCGAAGCTCTTGCTCATCTCCCGACAGACAGAAATCTCCTTGCTGTCAGGGAGACAATACAAGAAGTCTTCTTCTCCGCTGCCGTTGAATATCAGCGTCCCTTTTGGATATTTCAATTTTTGCGCATAGAACTGAGCTTCTCGCTTTTCTTTTTCAGTCAATTTTTTACCCGAAGCATGACGTAAACACATAGTTGAGGGCTTCAGAAGATGCTTCGGGAATAAGGATGGCAGTTTTCTCAGATAAAATTTCTTCTACAGATTCTTTTTCCGTTTCTTTTCTAATTTCCAAGGATTTCTTCTTGGCGGGCTCTGAAGGCCCAGTTTTGGTCCTCTCAATTTGTGTTTTTGAGGCTTCGGCAGCTCTCTTCGGAGTAAAGCTTGAAGATTTTATTGTTTCTAGCACATCTAAAACGTTGACCATTCTCTTCCTCTTGGGAGTTGTTGTAAGATCCTTTTGTGCCTTCGGCATTGACACCTCAACTCTTGCCGAAGGACTTAAAACTTCCAATGTCCTTGTCTCTTCAGCCCTCGGTTCTTCAATTTTTTCCATGTCCGGCATTGCAGCCGGCTCTTCAATATTCTGCAGATGTGTAGGTTCTCTAGCTTCAGTGGCCGAAGAGGTCTCACCACCAAAATCAGCCACTATGGCCGGCTCAATGTAGCGTGGCCGGTGGGTAAGAACCTTCACCTTTTTTCTCTTCGGTGTAGGCTCACTAGAAGCAGCCGAAGCAACTTCCTTCACAGAAACTGCACCTTTTCTTTACTGACCCCGTAGCGGGTAACGGTAGTCAGGATAGATGAATCCAAAAGCATCGAAAACTCTGTTCAGCCTCTTCTTTTTCTGGCCTCCGAAGGCCGCTGATAGCGCATTATCCTCTGCCTTGGAGTACGCCCCAAGCAATTCATCACTTGTAGCTTCGACACTTTCCAACCAATCATCGTCTGGACCGACAAACTGGTCTACAAATCTGAAGGTATACTTTAGTCGAACCAGACCACCTTAGAGGGGGTTGCTGATAGTTTCCTTTGGCATTTCCTAGTTGGCTACCAATGGCCATATCCTGTAGGCCACGTGCTCTTGAACTAAGTCCCTTGTCCCGATGAAGGAGCAGACTATGCTGAAAGCCTTTCGGCATTCTTCGGCTGCTTCATCAATCTCCACCTTCGGCTTCCGGAGGCCGAAACGCTGCCAGATAGGGTGCATAATAATATCCTTAATATCCTCTCGTGCTTTTAAATCATTTTTTACATAGAACCATTCCTTCATCCAATCCTCGGGCCATCTCTTTCGAAAAGTCGGCACAAGGCAGCTTGACCCAGAGCGGGCACCGAAGCTATAACAGCCAAAATTGTTATGATACTGCTCTTTGCCCCAAGGCTTTGTCTCATAAACCAGTTCATGTATACTGCAGAAACTTTTTGCATTTGGCTCCAAGCCTTGGCTCCTCGTGGCCCATACAAAGACTCCCATTCTTACGATTGCTTCGGGAGTAATTTGATGGAGGTAGATTTCATACATCTTCAAAACTTCAACCACGAAACTGCTTAGAGGGAATCGAAGCCCAGCCTTGAAGAAGCTTCGGAAAATCACGACTTCATTTTCTTCGGGAGTAGGACAAGTCTTCTCTCCGTTGTCAGCCCTCACAATAGACATATCCTGAAAATATCTCCCCCTCATATTGACAAGATGGCTTTGTTTAATGGTTGATTTTCCAAAAACTGCATGGCTTGGCCGCCAGGGTCAATCTTCGGAGTCTTCCCCGCCACTTTCCACATCATAACTGTCACTATCACCAGTATCTTCAGATAAACCTTCCAAAATTTCCCTTGTAATCTTCTTTGTATTTGTCTTTGATACTGATTCAAGAAAGCCAAGATTCTTCTCCTCAGAAAGGCTCAGCTTCGTTTCAGCAACAGCTTTTTTATCTTCAGACATCTTCGAAATTGCTAAAAAACTGCTTTCAAAGCCGAAGCTTAAAAAACTTAAAAAGCCAAGCAAGTCTTGGTGCGCAAGAGCTAAAAACTGAGTAAGCAAGAGTAGATGGCAAGAAAGCGTACCAAATGACATTGCGGTGTGCTCTTATTTATACGCCTGGTGCATTGCATGCTGGAGGGCCCGCTTGTCGGTGGCTGTTGCTATTCTAGCAAAGGGAAGGTGTTTTTTCGGACCTTCGGCTCAGGGCCTTCGTTCCTATTGCAATCTAAATTTATTATTCTAACAAATTAATATTGCAAGGGGCTACTGTTGGGGGCCTTCGACTTCCGAAGGTCCTCAAAAACATGATTTAACAATGTTTCTGGAAGTATAATGCATAAATAGGTACCTTCGATCTTGAAACAAAACCACCGCGTGAAGAAGCACAAAAAGAGTACGAAGGATAACGCAAAGCCAAAGCTGTGCGCAGGAAGGCTTTGGCATGATAGCAGAAAGGGAAATCGACTTATAAATGAAAAGGCTATTTAAACCTCGATGGAATACTATAGAGTTATTAACAAATGTAAAGGGCATAAGTGTAATTTTACACGAGCTGCGTCTCGTGCCTATAAATAGGTGAACAGTAACCCCGTACGGTTCACGGGATTTGGCATTCATTTTTGCGTCACGCTCATGCTTTTTGCCTTCCTTTGAGACGAAGGTACACTTGTAATTTAACGACATTTCTATTTTCCTATGGTAATAAAATAGAAATGAGATAATAATAATATATGACTGTTTATATTATTTTTTATTTCTCATATGATCCTTTCTCTCAATATCATGTGTTGTGATTTACGAAGGTATGACCTTTGTAATCCTTGTCCTCCGAAGGTCATTATATTCTAAGGAAAATAACGCTTCAGAGGACGAAGGACTTTAACATTTAACATTTTTTGTGTTGCCTTGTTCTTAACTCATAGCATTTGAGAACAAGTCTCCAACAGTAATATTATATTACAAAGTGAAATTTAATTACATCATACTTTATACAAGTTATCACAAGAGTTTTTTGAGCTATTTTTACAGACTATTCGAGCTTCGATAGCATCCATGGAGCCTCGTATTTTTACTCTGCAGCTTCAGCTTCGGCTTGGTCAACCTGTATGTAAGTATTATAAGATAAATTCAAAATTCAAAGGAAAAGGTAAGCATAAGGTATGATTTTGTTACCAGCTTAAGGTGGCTTCGAGCTTCGTCACCAGCTTTGCTCCGTCCACCCTTTGTCCATACTAATTTTATAAATCTATTCGCAATACTTTGGGCCAGGCTGGGAATGTTATCTAGGTCTGTTGGTGACAGGCTGAAGTTGGGTCTATTAACAATCTTTCCGTGTTCACAGCCAGACTTCAATAAAGCAACAGTTGTGCCCCGAGAAGCTGCCAGGGCACAGAAGTCGCCATGCCCAGTTATAACTTCGTCAAGATCATTAATTTCACCTTCAATATGCTCGAAGGCACCAGGCAGGTCTTCAGCCGAAGGAGTGAACTTTTCGCTAATGGCTCCAACAAAATGGAACACCTGCTTCAACTGTTGAATGCATCGATTGCTGAACTCCAGGCATTTATTCTGAAGATTTGTCAAAGATTCTTTCAGCTCCGAGCTTTTTTGAACTTTGGCTTCAAACTTTGCATCAAGTTTTAGCTTTTCTTGTTCGAAATTTTCTGATTGGGAAAGAAGCTTCGAATTTAATTCTGTTATTTTGGCTTTAGCATCCGCTAATAAGCCTTCGGCTGTTTGAAGCTCGAAGTCTTTCTTTTCGATGGCAGCTGATTGCTCTTTTATTTTGTTTTCTAAGTTCCCAATTATAACTTCGTGCCTTTTATCCTCTAAGTCCTGCTGCATTTTTAAGGCCTTGCTCAAAAGCATACTCTGTGGACGAATAACCTTCGTTAGAAAATATTTGTGTTATTACAAATAGTAAGGGTTAGACACAAGATGTTTACCTTAAAATTGGAATAGAACAAACTGCCGACAATGTGTTGTCGTCGGTAGCGGCTGATATCCGCTTCGAGCTTCGAGAAACCAATACTCTTTGATAGAGTACCGATAACCTTCGTGCCAGTCGGATCTCGTATGCAGCCTAACCCTTCATCATCAATGCCACCGAAGAGAAGCGCTCTCGGCCGATACCCGCAGGATATATCATATTCTTTTAATTCCTCTTTCTCAGCTTTTGTCAGTTCTTGGCCAACTAAGTTTTGAAAATCAAAAGTTTCATCCTCTGAAGTATCTTCGGTCATCTCTTCCTTCTCGGGTTTTGCGGTCGTAGTCTCTTCGGTGGCTGCGGCAGCTTCTTCCGCGGCCATGTTTAGTAGCATTTTGTCTATATCAGCAGCTATGCTCTCTAAATTAATATCTTCGGATTTGGCATCTTCGGCTCTGGCCTCTTCTGCGGCAGCCTCCGAAGGTACAGCTTCAGTAGCTGTCATGCTTTCAATAGCCGGCACCTTCGGAGCTGAAACCCTTGGTGGTGTTGCTTCAATGACTTCTGTCACAGTAACAATTCTTTGCCTCTTCGGCCTAGGTGCTTTCGTTTTTATGGGCTCCTTTTCCTTCTGAAAAAGCTTCGTCAGATGTAGCCCTAGTGGACTTAGTTTGACAGCCAAAGTTTCAGTCATTACCTTCCTGATTTCCTCTATTTCAGTAGTAGAGGATGTCGCAGAAGTCTTTTCTTTTTCATCAATTGATTTTTGCTTTGGAGTCAAGGCCTTTCTTTTCTTCGAAGCAACTGTCTTCGCCTCATGTTCTTGTTTTTTCTTCTTTGATTGATCTTCGTCGTCCTTATTCAGAGCACTAGCCACTCTTTTTCTTTTTTGTCCTTCGGCACCCTTGTCCAGTCGCTCGTAGTCAGGATATTCAAAGCCTATAGCATCCATCACTCGGTTTAGCCTTCGTTTCGGACGGGTGCCGAAGGCCGCTGTCATCAATTGATCTTCTTTTTTAGAATAATTTCCAAGAATTTCGCTGCACATTACTTCGATTGTATCCAGCCATTCTTGGCAGGGTACTTTGAAATGTCTCTTGAATTTGTAGTGGTAGGGCAGCCGGATAAGTTCTCCCTCCTTTTTTTCTTCAAGCTTCGGCATGGCCCACTCTCTCATAGTTGGAAATACTTTGAAAGCCAAAAATTCCTGCACTAAGTCCCTAGTGCCAATGTGCTCTGCGATAATCCTGAATTCAGCCAGTGTAGTTTGGGTTGGACCCTCTGGCGTCATATTACATTGGGGTCTGGTCTCTCCGAAGATCAGCTCTAGCGGGCTCTGCACCAACTTCTCCTTATCATCGTCAACTTTGACATAGAACCATTCCGATTTCCAGCCTGCCGGCCATTTGCTTCGGTAGCTGATCACAGGAAATTTTGTAGTCTTCCGGTAGGCAAAATTGTAGCAGCCGAAGTTTTCATGTAACCCATCTTTTCGGGCCTAGGTTTGGTAATGCATCTCATGTACTCGGCAGAAACCTTCGGCAAACGGTTCCACCCCTTGGCTTCGGAGAGCCCAAATGTAAACGCTAAGCCTAACGATAGCGTTAGGAGTTAGCTGATGAAAGTAGATCCCAAACTTCTTTAGCACATCAGCAATCATCTTATTCAAAGAGAATCTCAAACCAGCTTTGAAGAAACTCTTAAAAACTACTTTTTCATCTTTTCCTGGCTTCGGAGTAGTTTCCTTTCCACCAAAGCGAATCAGCTCTTTCTTTTCTTCATTGAAATAGCCCAATTTCAACATCTTAGGAAGGTCACCTTCGGAGACTGTGGATTTTCCAAAATACATGTGGCTAGGTTTGCTCGGCATCGTGCTGCTATAATCATCCTCAGAATTGGTCTCCTCAACATCAACTTGCTCTGCTCTAGTGGCAGGGACGTCCTCCGATGTTACCAGCCTGGATCGCTTCATGGCTTCGGAAATCGGAACAGTCTCAGCAGCTTCGGTCTCATCTCCCTCTCGATCAACCCTAGCAGTAGAGCTAACTCTGGCCATTTGATTATGACTTTCTTGAAATTTTCCGTTGTTGACTTTTCTGATTTTCCTGAAGCTCTTCCTTTTGTGACGAAGCAGATTCAAAAGCGGAGTTTCGTCTGAGCACGATGATTAAGCTTCGGCTATGACTAAAATTTTGGCAGCAAAACAGTGCAATAGCAATGAATGTCGTGGTAACTTCACACCTACCCGTCTGTTTATATAGTGCCGCAGGTGAGAAGGTGAATCGTCAAAGTCTCCCGCACCGAACAAACAGTCACCCGCACTCGCTGAACGGTGGGCCATAGGGTTCGAGAGGGTGAATCGCCACGGCGCGCGTAACTGCTGCAAGATGGAGCCACCTCGAGCGTGGATTATTTTAATCGTTTCTCGCCAACGAGCTCAGGGAAGGTGTTTTTCGGATCTTCGGCATCCCGAAGCATAAAAGACTTTTTCACGGATCAAGCTTGTTACGAAAAACGATCTAGCTCCGCGAAGGGGCTACTGTTGGGGGGTATGCTTCGTAGCCGAAGATCCTAAAGAAAGAGAACACCTTCGGCAGACCCTCTCAGGAGCAAGCGTCGAAGCTATTATTTAGAGAGCTTCGGCACAATGATAGATCTTAAGACGAAGGGCCGAACCGACTTAAAGATGGATTGACTTAAAGACCCATGATGTTTGTGTCATTATTGTAGTCAATTAAAGGACTTCAATGTAATTTTACGCAGGTTGCACCCAGTGCCTATAAATAGGTGAACAGTACCCCGGCACTGTTCACGCAATTGTGTAACCACTGGCACATTACGCTTGAATTATTGCTTTCCGCCAAGGTGAAGGTATAAATGTGCCCAAATATTATGTTTTAATACTTATATATTCATATAATAAAATATGTGAATATATTTTATACTTTATATTTCATTTCTCATTGTTTGTTGTTTTACAAGTATGATCACGAAGGTGAAATCTTCGTGATATTTTACTCATGACCTTCGTCCGAAGCTCATTAAATCCTTGGGGAGATAATGCTTCAGCGGACGAAGGGCATTTATACTTAACATTTTTGTGTTGCCTTGTTCTTAATTCATAGCATTTGAGAACAAGTCCCCAACAAAAACAGTTTCCTGTCTGATGTTCTTCAGGTGGTGGTGGTGAAGTCCTCTCTTCTTTAACTTCTATTTCCTCCTCAGTCTCTAGATATAACCCTATATAATCATGAATGCTCATGTAATGCTCATGAAGATGCAAAGATAATAAAAGTTTATTATCTAATGTCTTGAATATAACTTTCCTTCATGGATCTCCGAGAAACTAGGGTTTTCGGAGTCTATAGTGAAGTTCATAGGGAAGGGGGCTAGGGTTTTGGGTTCTAAGTATCAAACATGGTCCAAATCATGCCAAGTTTTACCCAAGGCTTTTAAATATTATTTAAAATCTATCTAAAAAGTTTGGTGAATTTTGGGATTATAAATTATTTTCTAAAATTCTAGAAGTATGGTTTTTGGCTGTTTTAAATGTCCCAAAATTCCCTATTGGGACTAAAAATCATGAAACTATTTTTATTAAATACTATAGAGAATTAGAAGCCTAGCAAAATTGGTTTGGTATTTTTAGCATTTTTCTGTAATTTTCTAGAATTTCTTTAGCTCTAGTAGAAAAGGAAAAAGAAAAAGACAAGAACAGTGCTGGACCGGAAATGGCCCAAGTCGGCCCACGTGCTGGCGAAAGCGCACCCACGTGCGCCCGTGCTGGCGGATTTGCACAGTGGTCCCCGGAGGTTTGGATATCTAAGGAAGAGTCCTGCGCACTACTTAATTGGGTCACTGACATTTACGAAAAGGTCCCTGAACTTCTATTTCTTCACAGTCTGAAGCCCACGACGCGGTCCGGCGGAGAGTCGAGCTCCGGCGAGCTTGTACCGGCTAGAATACTTGATGACTGGTGTTCTACTTTGGCAGAGACCGAATTCAAGCCCTAACCATCGTTTCCCCTCAACTAATTTCATGAACGGCGATCTAACCTACTCTGTCCACTGTGACAGCGGGCATCGTGGACATTCAACTGGTTCCCGGCGGTCCTAGGGACTCTAGCTCAATTGGAGGGTCGGGCAGCATTAGGAGAACCTAAAGATACTAAAACGAACGACCAGAGAGTATGAACCGACCTAAGATGCGCTGACCACGGCGAGGTCTCTTTCGCGGTGGCGGAAACACAGATTGGGGGAAATGAGCGATTCGCGGTCTCTGGTGGACAATTGAAGACAAGCGTTGGTGCTATGGATGGGTGATTACCCTATGGAGCTCACGGTGTACTCAATTTATAGCAGGCATGAGCGGTGGCCGGGGAATTGGACGAAGACGCGTGGCGGTCGGAGGAATAGGAGGTCACTGGCGCGCGTGATTGGTGTCTATCACCGTGGCAAGCTCTCTGGCGATCACCGGATACGCTTAACATGACTAACTGCAATGTGGTGAGATGCTCGGGCACGTGGCACAAGGCTGCGAAGAGTCTATCTCCGGCGAACCTATCCAAGGCGGCCGCGACACGCTTAGGTACCGCGGCAGAGTAAAAATAGCGGCTGGAGTTCATCCCCGGGTGATATTTCTTACCCCTGGCGCTATCCAATTGATCCGAGCGCGAATCACCTTAGCGATAGCACGAATCCACGCGCGGCTCGTCGGCGGCGAGGGCACTGAGCTGGCGATCTGATTAGTGCACTGTACCATCGCACAACTCATTTAGTCAGCATGACAGCCCAACTTGCAAGGCCTGGATCTTAATTTTTCATGCAGCGACTCCCTAATCCATCTTTAAGAAAGTTGTTGCTCTACTATCCAGCTTCAATCTTACTATAGCAGTCACTCCCAAATTCTTACTGGATCATGCTCGAATCCTAGCTCAAAAGTGGCTCAATCACATTGTCAGTCTGAATTCAGACTTAAGACAGTCTGACAGCTAAACTTTAGGCACATTTTTCTCCAATTTCTGTTCAGCACCAGTGCTTAGTCACTTAAGTAAACTTGTTCTCCTATGATAGCTCAACAACTTTGATGTGTTGATCTAGGGCTAACTCCTCATAATTTGGAAGATATATGACTTCAAAGTTGAGCCAATTCCACTGAATTTCACACTTAACTCATTAGAGCTCAAATGTGGCTTTTTGCAAATAGGCCCAAAACTTAGGGTTTAAGTTGCAAATCCACATACATAGGAATCATATGAGTTAAGGTACCCTAATTTTATGGTTTTTGCACTTAAGTCCAAAAATGTGCATATTTTGCATACAACCCCCTAGGGTTTCAGTCCAGGGTTTCTTAGGGGTCTATTTAGGGTTTTGGTACTTCTAGGGTTTGGATGTTATTTAAGTCCATCCATGGTGATATTTTATGACCAATTCTACTAAGTTTTGAAGTTTTCACTTATTAGGCTTTGTTTACTCTTTTAAGCCCAATCTAGGGTTAAGCATTGTACCCTAGGGTTTCACTTATAACATGTCACATCAATACAACTTGTTTAAACTTTTTGCCTAGTGAATGCATTCTAGGTGTGACAAACACATGATATGCCAATGCTTATGATGTCATGCTCAAGTTTTAGTGGCAGTAACACCAGGGGTCTTACAATACACCAAATAGGAGTAAGTGCATTCCAACATGATGCAACAACAATTTCAATCTTAGATTTTGGTTACACACGATACGAACACCAGTCTCTCTATTGCTTTGAAAATAGGAGGAACGAGCGAAACTGGAAGAGAAAAGGAGAGTAACACCTGAATTTGGTGAATATTAGAAAAAGAAATTTTATACCCCAAATTCAGGGTGTTACAAGTAGGAAAACTTAACATCACTCCAAACATGAGAACACACTGCATAATAATGTTCTACGCGTTGCAATGAAACTGTAGGTTCGAGAGCCACTAGAATCGAAGTTACGGTTAACGAGATATGATTTTATGAAGATTTTGGTGATTAAATAGTGATAATATATATATATATATTCTATGTTAATTAATACAATTCATGTGAGAAGGATTACTAAGAAATAGATAATTCATCCTCAATCTAAGTTATAACTTGGTTAGAGACCATATTTTAGTCAAAGCATAGTTATGGATGAACGACATTATATTAACTTTTAAATTAGAAAAGTATCCCTAATGATCACAAGTTAAACCACTATTTTATTACTTCTGAAAACATGAGGAAATAATGTTTTAGGAACGGATTAATACAGAGCTAACGCAACTGGAATGGATTAAATCGGAGTTAAAACGAATAAGATATGAATTTTCTAATCTTTTAGGAATTATTTTTATACTTAAAAACATTTTCTAATTTCAATTTACTAATATCCATGGAGTTTTTTTGGACTGTGGCCACAATTTAATAAAGGCATAGGGGCTAAAGCGCTAAAAATAGGACCTACTTGTCATGTTTCTTTGTATTGTCTAGGTCTGCGGGCTAAAACAGAGAAACACCAGGGACTCTTTCGAAAGACTCTACTACGAAGGGGTATTGATGTACCAGGGTCGTCCAAATCAAATACATCGGCCGTATGAGTGGGTTGGATCGGTGCTCTCTGATCCGCAATCAGCCGCCACGATCAATTCCCCCGGAGAGGGACCCTAAGCTCTAATCCCGACCATTCAGATTGAGATCGACGACATATGACACCTTGCCACCCTACTTGCCGCCCTGAGGCAGCGACGCCCACTACACGCCGTCAAGCTCACCAGAGCAAGACAATACGATGCCACAACACTCCACGCCGATCACCAAAATCTGAAAATAACGCGAATAGACGAGGGAATCGATGGATGAGTACTCATTGCTCCAAAAAAACGCCGACCACAGAGATCAGCGACATGACGACGATGAAGGATCTCTAGTGATGAATCTCCATGACACTGAAACCTCGTACACAAAATCACACCCTCCTACACGACCAGTCAACCCGAACGGTGCTCCAGGACCTCTCCCTGAAGCCCAAGCAGCGATAAAGACGTACGACGACGATGGCACTCCCTTATGCGCTCGACACACGAAATCACACTGTTGGTAATCTATAAATCAAGAACAAGGCAACACAAATGTTAATGGTAAAAGACCTTCGTCCTTCGAAGCATTATTTCCCTTGGGATATAATGATCTCCAGACGAAGGTCATGAAGGACATACCTTCATCATCATATTAAATAAAGGTGTAGATGAAAACAGGTAAGACATAAAAGGGAGAATATAAATAATCATCTCAAATCATTCATTAGATTATTCATATTCTTATATTGTATGTACAAATAAACATCAATGATATTTGTATTACATTTGTACCTTCGTCTCGGTAGAAGGTACAAAAGTAGGAGTGACGCAGGAATGATTTCAGGGCCGCGTGAACAGTACGTGAATACTGTTCATCTATTTATAGGCACGGGACACAGCCCGGACAAAATTACATTCATGTCCTTAGTAACAAATCATAACCATGACACAAACTATCAAGGACTATGCGGTCTTTTCCTCTTTAAGTCGGTGCCACCCTTCGTCTCAAGCGCGTCATCATGCCGAAGCTCTTTCGATTGTAGCTTCAGCATATATCTTTCATGCCATGCCTGTTTGCATATTATCTTGCCGAAGGTGTTTTTGCTTAGAGGACCTTCGGTAGAGAAGAAGGCCCCCAACAGTAGCCCCTTCGCGGTGCTAGATCGTTTTTTGTAATGATCTCGATCCGCGAAAAACTCGAAGGCTTCAGAATGCCGAAGGTCCAAAAAACACCTTCCCTGAGCTCGTTGCCGAGAAACAATTATAATATTCCAAGCGTCGAGCGGTCCACCGTTCAGCGAGTGCAGGCGACCTAGCGGTTCGCCTTCCCACCTGCAGCACTATATAAACAGACGGGTTGGTGAAGAGTTACCATAGCATTCATTGCCATTGCACTATTGTGCTGATAAAAATTTAACCATAGCCGAAGCTTTCTGCACTGCGCTTTCAAGCGAACACTTCATCATTTAAGGTTAGCTTCGTCAGACGGGTTAGCTTCATCAAACTGTAAAAATCCATCAAAATGGCCAAAGCGGGATCAACCACAAGGGTGTCTCACAAGGGGGACGAAACTTAGGCCGCCGAAACAACGTCGATTTAAGAAGTAATGGAACGATCAGGTCTAGTAGTGACAGAGGAAGTTGTTGACAAAGGTGCTCCTGATGCCGAAGCTGAACGAACTATTGCTAAAGGAGAAAATGTTGATGAGAGCGAAGAAGATTATAGTATTTTGATCCCAACAAAGCCCAATCACCTTGAATTTAAAAAATCTACCGTGACGGAGGATGACATGCCGATGATGATGAAAATGGGCTATTTTGGAGAAGCTGAGAGAAAACTTGTTCGGTTTGCTGGGGGAGAAGTAATCCCGAAACCTAAAGAGGATGAAGTTGTCGTTTTCAAGAGCTTCTTAAGAGCAGGGCTCTGGTTCCCCCTGAATGAGATGGTAGGGGAGGTTTTAAAGAATTTTGAGATACATCTTCATCAGCTAACTCCCAACGCCATTGTTAGGCTCAGCGTCTTTATCTGGGCCCTTCGAAGCCAAGGGATGAGCCCAGATGTTGAAGCCTTCTGCCGAGTGGACGAGCTGCACTATCAGACAAAGGCCAGGGCAGATGGCCTTCATAAAAATTTTGGTTGCTACAACTTTGCATACTGGAAGGATACGAAGGCACCAGTCCTCAGCTACCGCACCAAATGGCCGACCTAGTGGAAGAGTGAATGGTTCTATATGAAGGCTGACGGGAAAAAGAGGGAGAAGCATGGTCATGAGTCCGCTGTCTTTGAACTTCGGAATGACCAGGCCCCTATGCAGTATGCAACTGGGGTCACCATGTCAGTTGGCTGAAGTAGAGTTCAGAGTGGTGACTGAGCAAATCAGTACCAAGGACCTAGTGCAGGAATATTTGGCCAACAGGACGTATCCAACGTCAAGTGGCTGGGGAATGCCGAAGATGAAAGAAATGAAGAAGAAGCATGAACTTGTTCGACTAGCTTATCATTTCAAGTTTGAAAAACAGTTCAAAGAGCCTTGCCAAGAATGGCTAGAGATGATTGAGACCATGTGTAACAAAATACTTGGGAATTTTACCAAGAAAGAAGACCAGCTGATGACCGCGGCCTTTGGTACCCGGTCGAAACGAAGATTGAACCGGATAATGGATGCCCTAAAATTTGAATACCCTGATTATGAGAGACTTAACAAAGGTGCCGAAGGGGTAAAAAGGAATAGAATTGTCAGCATTCTGAACACACAAGCTGCCATAATGGTAAAGGAGGATGAGAAGGTTTCAAAAAAGAGAAAATCCACTCCTGAGCTGAAGGTGGCAGTTTCGAAGAATAGGAAGGCTGAAACTCCGAAGCCGAAGATAACTGAGGCAACAGAGGAGACTCCTTCGATGCCTCCTGCTGCCCAAATAGCAGAAATTTTAAAGATAATGACTGAATCTTTACCTATCAAGCTGCTAAGTCATCTGAGACCAGAACTGACACAACTTTTATAGAAGAATGATCTGCCCTCGGCCTTAAAGAAGAAGACTGAGGGCCAGAAAAAACGAAGAACTGTTACTGTCATGGAAGCTATTGAATGAACACCACCCTCGGCCAAAATAATGCATGTTGCAAGTGCCGAGGGTATTGCCGAAGCTGAAACTTGTGTCGAAGCTGCCGCTGTTGACGAAGCTGCCAATCTTGAAAGTACATTGTCAGGAATCGATAAACTTCTTTTGGTTATGGCTGCGGAAGAGATAGCTACGGCTACGGAGAAGGTCATGGCCACAGTGCCTGACAAAGGAAAGAAAATTGCTGATGTCGCTTCAGAAAAAAGGGACTTTGACCTTCGGAACCTGGTGAGTCAAGAATTATCTGGAACCTGGTGATATAGGAATATGGGATATCCTGTGGCTACCAGCCAGTAGCTATGCTCTTTGGTGGAATTGAAGAAGGAGCCTTAGTATGCATTCACGATCGCGTCAGGGCAAAGATAATCGGCACTCTATCGAAGAGTGTCAGTTTCCCGAAGCTTGAGGCTGATCTTAGCGGCTACCCGCGACAACATATTGTCGGCCTTCTATTCCAACTTCAAGGTAAAATTCTATTGTCTGGATTTCTGTTATCTTTGTGATAAACTAAAAAATTTCTGACATCATATTATTTACATAGAGCATGTTGCTGAGTAAAGCGTTAAGGATGCAACAAGACCTCGAGGACAAGAAAAATGGGATCATAATCGAGGGCATGGAAAATAAAATTAAAGATTATGAAGCTTCTCTTGAGAAGAAAGACTTCCTGCTTCAGGCAACAGAGGGTTCCCTCATGGAGCTTCAGACTGAAAATGCCAGATTAAACGAGGAGCTTCTCTATGCTCAAGTAGCTTTAAAGAAAAATTCAGAATGCTTCGAGCAAGAGAAGCAAGAACTGCAAGCAAAATGCAAAGTCGAAGCTGATAATAATACGAAGTTGCAGGAGTCTTTGAAAGAGCTTCGGAATACGTGCCTGGAATTTGGTAGTCGTTGTGTATAGCGATTAAAAGGAATCTTTAGATCGGTTGGGGCCAGCTCTGATGAGATTGTCCCTTCGGCTGAAGAAATATCAAATACCTTCGATCATATTGAAAATTAAGTTGATGCACTTGATGAAGTAATAATAGAGCACGATGACTTCTGTGCTCTGTTAGCTTCTCGCGGCACAGCTGCTGTATTTTTGAAGGTCGGCTGCACGCACGCAAGGACAGTAAATAGGCCAACCTTCAGTCTGTCGCCATCAGATTTCGTTGACGTTCCTAGTGAAGCCCGAAGCATTGGAAACAGATTCATAACTCAGATTTGGGCTAAGGGTGGACGAGAGTTAGCTGGGGACGAAGCCCGAAACTTGCTTAAACTAGTACAGAACTTATACCTGTTACTTGCTTTGATTCATATGATTACTTTTACCTTATACTGTTGTTTGTCTGCAGGATGTTGGTGCCGAAGGTTGATAACCCGAAGCACATTTCGAAGGTTGCTGAAGCTTCTCTGTTTGCCTGCCTGTATAGGGCTTAGGAATATTAGTATTATCTTTGCAAAAAAGGAAAATTGTAATAAAGAATTAAATAGTACTGTGTACATTTGTCCATACCATGTAATATATTTTTACCTTTTTCAACTGTGTACGAATTGCTTTGCTGTGGACGAAATTCGTATCTTTTGAGCCGAAGGCGAAAAACACCTTCCCATCTTTTCATACACAATGAAGCATCTTTTTGATCAAAGCTTCTTCGCATTCATCGAAGCTGTTTGTCATCGAAGCTGGAGTATTTTTGTTCGTGCTTCATGTTATGATGATGATGATCCTATGGATGTCTAAATGAATGTTTATGAATGCAATGAATGATGTGATGTAATGTGCAGATGAATGTCCCAAACGCACACGAAACCACACCTAGACTCTGCATCCCCTTAAGAACGACTTTGGAGTCTTTAAGCTCTACATTCCCTTAGGAACAACTTTGGAGCTTCTTCACCTTCTATTTCGGTGGCATTTAAGCTCTGCATCCCCTTAGGAACGATTTTGGAGCTTCTTCACCTTCTATTTCGGTGGCATTTAAGCTCTTCATCCCCTTAGGAATGACTTTGGAGCTTCTTCACCTTATATTTCAGTGGTATTTGGCTCTGCATCCCCTTAGGAACGACTTCTGAGCTTTGGAACTTACGCTGCGCTCCCTTTGGAATGAGTTATGTGGCTTCGGAACTTACGCTGCGCTCCCTTAGGAACGACTTTTTGCAGCTTCATCATCGTTTGTGGTGATTACAGCTCTGCATCCCCTTAGGGACGTCTTTTGAGCTTCTTCCTGTTTTCTTTTGCACTCGATGGTGCAGGCTCTGATTTTACATATTACATCTTTGGGGTATTTTGGCCCTTGTATTGCACGGGGCTAAATAAGAATGACAATTACAAACTATGGCCCCATTAAAAACCTTTCTCCCCTCGTGAAAGGAAAAATGGTGCCATAGGAAAAATGAAAAAGATTACATCAATTACACATAGTACCATCGAAGCTCATCAGCATTCCAAGATCTGGGTATGTCGTTACCGTTCATATCCTTCAATCTGTAAGAACTGGGTCTTGATAAAGATACTACCAGAAAAGGACCTTCCCACTTCAGTTGTAACTTGCCCACTGTATCTGGGTTGGCCACTCTCCTAAGCACCAAATGACCTGGCTTGATGTTTTTCAATCGAACTTTCCTATCACGCCATCTTATTATTTCGGCCAGATACTTATTGATGTGTTCTATGGCCTGAAGTCTGGTCCCTTCTATTGTGTCTTTTGTTATTTGATAATCAGCTTCGTCCTCCGCTGAAGTTGTTGTTCTTATTGATCCTATCTTTGCTTCTTCTGGTGTTATTGCTTCGTCACCAAACAGGAGCTTGAAAGGTGTAAAACCTGTTGACCTTGACACAGTTGTGTTCTAGCTCTAGACCACTTTAATCAACTCATCTGGCCACTTTCCTCTAGGCTGGTTGAAGATTAGCTTCATTATTCCTGTCATTATAATTCCATTTGCTCTTTCTACCAACCCATTTGATTCTGGATGCCTTACTGATGCAAAACGAATTTTTGTACCAATTCGGTCATAGAAATCTTTGAACGTTTCAGCATCAAATTGTGTTCCATTGTCCACGGTTATTGCCTTCGGCACGCCGAAGCGACAAACAATGTTTTGCCAAAAGAATTTATGTTTGTGGCCGAAGTTATTGTGGCTAAGGGCTTTGCTTCGATCCACTTAGAGAAATATTCCACTGCTACAACGACATATTTCGTGTTTCCTTGTGCTGGTGGAAGTGGACCTAATAAATCCAAACCCACCTTTGCAATGGCCAAGTTGGTTGTATCAACTGGGTTAGAGACGAAGGTTGCTTCTGGTCTTTTGCACATCTTTGGCAATTTTCACATTTTTGAACCAGATCTGCTACATCCGAAGCTGCCTTCGGCCAATAAAACTCTTGTCTGAAAACCTTCCCCAGCAAAGGCCTAGACCCAATATGAGACCCACATAAACCTGCATGTATTTCCTTCATGAGTTTGTTGGGGGCCTTCGTCTTCTGAAGGTCCTCAAAAACATGATTTAACAATGTTTCCCAAGTGTAATATATGTACAGGTACCTTCGGACTCGGAATAAAATTGTACACAATATGAAAAGCATGGCCAAGACGAAGGTTGATGCAGCTCCGAAGCTACGTGCAAGGGAGCTTCGGCTCAGCGGCAGAAAAAGGAACCGATTTAAAGGGGAAAAGGCTATATAGTCCTCGTTGGATTGTCCTTAAGTCAATAGTAGATATAAAGGGCATGAATGTAATTTTACACAGGCTGTGCCCTGTGCTTATAAATAGATGAACAGTACCCTCGTCCTGTTCACGCTGACTTGTATTCACTCGTGCGTCACGCTTGGACTTTTGCTTTCTATCAAGCCGAAGGTACAAATGTAATTCAATATTGCTCTTGTTCATTCGTGACGATATAACAAAGATATACTGATAATGTCATATGATTATTTATCTTGTCTCTAATATCTTGTACGCTTTTTCTTTCATTAACATATAATATGATGATGAAGGTACTTCCTTCATGACCTTCGTCTGAAGATCATTATATCCTAAGGGAGATAATGTTTCGAAGGACGAAGGGCATTAACCTTTAACATTCTGTGTTGCCTTGTTCTTAACTCATAGTATTTGATAACAAGTCTCCAACATTGGTGCCCACCTCCAGTATACTCACTTCCACAATCTTCGGCAAAGCATCAACCTTCGTCATGCCGCCGAAGAAGATAACAACGATAAGGGCTACACTGCAGCCACTGGACACAAACCAGGACACACTCTCTCTCTCCGAGAGGCCAGGAGCCAAAAGACAAAGGCCACCAGTCCAACACTTCAGGAGGAGGAATTGGACCAGGAGATAAGGGACCAAGAAATCATTCATCAGCAGGTGCAAAGAAAAAAAAAGGAGATGATGGCTCGGCTAGCCGACCTTCAAAAGAAGATCGATGAAGCTACTGAGGAAGTGTGTCATCTAACTCAAGATGATCACGACCGAAGGCCTCAACACCGGGAGCTTCGTCAAGTGGGCTCACTCAACGAAGATGAATGGTACGATGATTTTAATCATGGTACCTGTAATACCTAATTTATAATAGATAATATAAGAGGAGAAAAGTTATTTCCTCTATTTTAAGTGTGTGTTGAATCTACTTATCATCACATGTGAACACCATATTCAAAAACAAATAATTAATAAAAGATATGCCACTAAATTATGCATCATGCTGGTTTTCATTTTTGTGTGCATCTTGTGACCATATAAAAAAATCATATGAAAAGAGATATAGTAAAGTTCCAAAGTGGAATTTAGAAAACAAAAGAAAATCTAGAATTTAGAAGTGGAGTAAGAAAAAGAATTACCACATAAACCATAGGAAATAAATGTATACATAAATATATTCATATCATCCCCAAAATTAATTTGGCACATTTTTAATATGTACAAATCCATAGCTGAAATTCAAATTTGAATTTGAAATCCAAAAGGAGAAAGGAAAATCTAAACTTGAAAAAAAAAATGAATAAAAAAAGAAAGAGGAATGGCGCAATGGCCTAAACCCTCGAATCCAGCCCTCCTTCCTTTTCCTTGCGCGGCCCACTATCACCCTCGCTCGGCCCAGCCAACCGGCCTCCGCGGGCGGGCCTGTCGTCATTCCCACTTCCGTGTGGACCCCGCTTGCCTGTTTCTCCGCCAGGTGTGATAGATCTTGGGGCGCTGCTCGGGCCGGGTGCACATCGCTGGGCGCTGGCCGTGGACATCCGCCGCCTTCGATTCGGAAGGCCGATAGGGAGCCTGGGCGCAGTAGGAGCTTCTGGTACATGCGGGCAGGGCAAAGAGGCGGGACTCGGCGATTCTCTGTACCGCACAGAGGCGATTTCGGTCGGGGCATCACTGCGCGCCATTGAACCGCACACTTCACTAGCGACATCGTTGGTCGTGTTCACTTCACCGGTGGTGAGACTCCTTTTCACGCTCCGTTTTATTCGTTTCTTTGGTTGTGCGCGGGGCGACGATCTGTGCACTGTCGGGGAGAGGGGCTGGCCGCTGCGAGAGGTGCGCAGCCTGGGAGGCTTGAGGTTGAAGAAGGATGGCGAGTCGTTGATCTTTTAAGCAACGATTGCGATTAGATAGAGCGATATCCCTTCGATGGATTGGAACTGGGCCATAAGTGCAGATCGGACGGCCTTGTGCGCTCGCGGGTTCATAATGGACGAGATTCGATCCTGGCTCTCGGATCTGATCTAAACGGTCTGAATCTTCCCATACCCCTTCGCCCGAGAACACTTGCAAAAGAACCCCTCTGTTTTAGAGTAATCAACCCGCAGTCCGCAGAACTGTTTTATGTGTCTTAGGCAAACTTACCCCGAGACCCCTGCACTTCCTAGAAATCTGTGCGCAGTCCAGATAGTTGATAAAACCAGGAAAATTATTTAGAAAATAGTTTTTAGTACAAATTTAATTGCAGAAACTTGTTTAATTTGTAGAAAATTCATATGAACTCCAAATTGGTCCCTTCCAGTTTCTAAATTTTTCTAATATTATGGTATATATATTTGTGCCTCTGTTTTGGCATGAAAGACTAATTTAAATTTATCTAATACTTAATCTTGTATTAAATACGTAAAACCTTGGAAAATTCATAACTTAAAATCTATAACTCCAAATTTAATAATTACAGTTCCTATGATCTTATTTTAATATCTAGATTATTATTGTGTATTTTATTTATATGTTTGGTGTGATGTTAATTTTTGCTATACTATATATGTATTGTGTTGATGCAAGTAGACGAGCAAGCTACAGAGGATCCAGGGCCTCAGCTGGTAGAGTCTGCTGAGCAGGAGCTCGTTGAAGGCAAGTTGTGCCCTTGATCACTTTTTTACCCATTCATGTTCTTATTAATCATAATGATCTGCATAGGTTAATTTTGATGGGACCCAATAGGATACCCTAGATTTTGACTATCTTTATACCTTGTTTCACCACTGGTTTTACTACTAAATTTTTGGGTAGTACATGCTATTGCTTTATGTGGCTTTGGGTATAAAGATATTAATCACTCATTGTTATACTCTTTATTATCTATTTATTATTTACTATTCATGATAAGATCATTATGTTAATGGGAACATGGAGAACCACTCGGGAAAACAGTGCTACCACAAGGGTTTAATGGGACGCCCTTGGCTGATTAACTAGGAAAGCTAGTGGATGACTACCTTACCCGAAAGGGGCAAGGGCAGTAGGGGAGTGGTCAGTGTAGGGAGGTCCTTGGGTTGATTTTGCTGCGATGGCGGTCAGGCGAGGGATTCCTGCACTGGAGCTTCCTATAAACTGTAGCGGGTTTTCTGAAGCTAGTGGAACTTTGTAAAGGCCTCGTAGTGGTACCCTGCCTCGCTTCCTTGGTAGAGGTGTATGGAGTCTGATCAACTCTGTGGCAAATGGGTAACATGACTTGTGGGTAAAGATGTGCAACCTCTGCAGAGTATAAAACTGGTATACTTGCCGTACTCACGATCATGAGCGGCTCGGACACTCACATGATTAATTTATGGAACCTAAACTCAATTTGTCATTTCATTGCATCTGGGATTATTTTTATTATTACTTTTATTTATATTTACTATGGTTTGGTATTTACTTACACTTAGTAATTGCTAATAAAATTTTGACCAACTTATAAAAGCAATGCTCAGCTTCAGCCTTTATTTCATTGATCAGCCTTACACTTCATGAACTCCCACCTTTGGTGAGTTCATGCCACATTATTCCCCACAACTTGTTGAGCTATGATCGTATGTGAGCTCACTCTTGGTGTCTCACCCCCCCCCCATAGGAGAAGAACAGTTGGTTCAAGTGGAGCCAAGTATCGAGAAGTTCGATTCGATCTAGGTGGCGTCTCCCAGTCAGCTTTTTGGCGCCAATGATGGATGTTAGATCCTGTTATATTTATATTTTATTTTGTAAGACTTCCGCTATGTAATAAATACTCTGATTATATTGTGACATTTATCTCTATACACTCTGTTATTATATATGTTGTCTCCTTTGGCGCATGTATGAGATGCACCCGACTTTGTTCCTTGAAGCTCGGGTGTGACAGTACCTTTACTTTTGATGATGCTTCTCCCCTGGCAGTAGAATTGCAGGCTATCCCATGGCCACAATCTTACAAGCCACCTCAGCTACCCATGTACGATGGGCACTTGGACCCAAAGCAATTCTTGATGAGCTATGAGGCAACAATATCCTCATATGGAGGCAATGCAGCTGTCATGGCAAAGTCCTTCGTCATGGCAGTCTGAATCGTGGCCCAGACATGGTATTCTTCTCTCTGGCCAGGGCCAATCATGTCATGGCAGAAGGTCAAGGATATGCTGGTTACCAGTTTTCAAGGCTTTAAGACAAAGCCAGCCACAGCTCAGGCCTTGTTCCAGTGCACACAAGACCATGAGGAATACCTTCAGGCGTATGTCCAAAGGTTCTTGTGACTGAGAGCACAAGCGCCCATAGCGCCCAATGAAATCGTCATTGAGGCCATGATCAAGGGTCTTCGGTCAGGACCTACGGCCCAATACTTCGCAAGGAAACCCCCCAGACTTTGGAGAAGCTGCTTCAGAAAATGGATGAGTACATCCAGGCTGATAATGACTTCCGACAGAGAAGGGAGGAAGCTTACAGATTTTCTGAAATGACTAGGGGCTTCGGAGGGAGAATCCACCCTAGGCATGTCAGATCAATCCATAGCTCCAGTCAGAATGATGACAAAGGAAGCCAGCTTCAGAGGCCACAACACACCTCACAGTCTTCGGGACAGCAGCAAAGCTCCTTCAGGCCACCAGCTCCAAGGGGCAGAGGCGGTAGGGGCTTCAGAGGAAGATATGGGGATCAGCCTAGGAAAATCTATTGCTTATTCTGTGGTGAGAACAAGGGCCACACTACAAGAACGTGCCAAATCACTATTCTGAAGCAAAAGGAGATTGCCAAAGCAGAAGCTCGGCAGAATCAGCCGAAGCAGGTTTTACACACTACTTCGTGCCACTCTCCTTACATACCAGAATATATGGGCAACCAACCTGCAACTTCTGTTGCTTTGGCAAATTCACAAGCTTCTTGGCCTCAGCTCCCACCGCCACCACCACTGCAACCTACTTATTCTCGAAGCCAACAGCTAGAAGGGCGCCAGCACTCCCAACAACAACATGACTTCAGGGAGGAGTCCGAAGCTCGTACAGTCAATAGTACTATACTAGAATCAAAGCACATACACTGAGCAATATCCTGCTTCTTAAATACTTTTATATTCTAGGCTATTTTGTTTTTTGAATAAGGAACAAGCAATGAAAACTTAGTTTTAATTTCTTATAATGATTTTGCTTCTATCAGAATGAAATATATCTTCTTCACAGATTTACGAAGCTCAAAAGTCGTTCCTAAGGGAATGCAGAGCCAACATAAACGAAGCTACAAAAGTCGTTCCTCAGGGAGCACAGCGTAAGTTTTAAGCTCAAAAGTCGTTCCTAAGGGAATGCAGAGCTAAAATTCCGAAACTACAAAAAATCGTTCCTAAGGGAGCGCAGCGTAAGTTTTCTGCTCAAAAGTCATTCCAAAGGGAATGCAGAGCCAAATACCGCCAAAATATAAGGCGAAGAAGTTCAAAAGTCATTTCTAAGGGGACGCAGAACTTATACCACCAAAATAGAAGGCGAAGAAGTTCAAAAGACGTTCCTAAGGGGATGCAGAACTTATATCACCGAAATAGAAGGTGAAGAAGCTCAAAAGTCGTTCCTAAGGGGATGCAGAGCTTGTGTGTTCCAGTGTGGGTGTGTGACTGTGTGTCTTTGGCATTCTCATCATTTTGCATCATATCATCACATCATTTCACATAACATTACATCATACATCATATTGCATCAACAACACAAGAATCGAATACGAAGCCAATCTTCGGCACATGCTTCGTCAAAATGAAAATGTGCTAAGGCACGAAGTAAGCTTCGAGAAATACAGATTTATCATCCTTGTCACAAGAAGGGATCTCTTTCTTTACGAAGCATGAAAAGAAGGGAAGGTGTTTTTTTCGCCGAAAGCTCAAAAACGCTATGTGCGTAAGTTTCATGCATCGTAAAGAAATAAATTACAATAAATTACATATTTAATTCAAAGTTACATACATCAAATATTACATAGTATTGTTACAATAGAAGCTTAATGTTCATTCCATTACATCGAGCATTTCGAAATGTTATTACAATGAAGTCTACTCTTCTCTGAGAACTTTTTCCGCAACTTCGTTTATAAGTTTATGAACAACTTCGTCAATAATGGAGTCTGCCATGTTTATAATGTCCAGCCTCCTTCATTTCTAGATCAGCTAGGGGATCATACGGTTCCGGCGGCGGAGATAGTTCAGCTGAAGTAGGTAAAATCAATTAGTCCGAAGCCACAAAACAAGTACTGAAGCTAAAAACCAAAAAATAATACTTATACGCCTTTCGCGTTCTGCAGCTTCTTCAGCTTGTCTTGCTTCTACTCGGGCGTCATGTGTTTCTTTTTCACTCTTTTTTATAATTTCATGGGCCATCTCTCGGCCACCATTCACCCAGACATCATTGTAAAATTTCCCACCCATCAAGGTTGCTTCAGCTGAAGGATCCTTCGTATCATCTATGGAGAAGGCAGTTTCGGTCTGGGCTATGGCTTTAATGTGATCGCATCCGACCTTCTCCAAAATGGCTAAAATTCCCCGTGCACCGGAAAATGCACAGACATCCTCGCGATCACTCAAAATTTCTTCAAAGGTTTCGGCTTCTCCATTCAACGACGCCCTCAGGGTCGCCTCGTACGAAGTTTTCTTCAGCACAGTAGGCACCCACTTTGGCGAAGAAAGTTTTCAATTTCTTCACACAATCTAAGGATTTCTCGAAACACCTTTCCTTGGATTTGCGAAGTTCTTCAACATTTTTCTCTAGATAATTTTTCTAGTACTCGCTGATCTCTCGGTTGGCCTGTGCGAGCGCGCAATTTTCTTTAGCTTCGGCCAGTTGTCTACGAAGATCTTCAATTTCCGTTTTCTGGGCTTCGGCCTGAGCTTTATAGTTAGCTTCGTCTTCTTTTACTTTATTTACCAATGAAATTAATATTTTATCTTTTTCTAGACCTTCGTTTCTCAATTCAATCACCTCTGAACAGAGGTTATTAAGAGCCATTGTATAGCCTTCGTCTTCAATATTCTTCTGCGCCCTGAGGGCATTACTAAGAATTAAGCCCTGTAAAAAGGAGGAAATAATTGAGCATGACAAATAAAATACTTCATTCTCAAACTCAAAGTTAACTTCTATACCCTTATACTGTTGTATGCTAGGGTGTCAGCAAGATCATCCTTCAACAAAATCGAAAGGCCATCTTCCAGCTTCGGGAATCCCATGCTCTTACCTATCTCCCGGCAAACAGATATTTCTTTGTTGTCCGGGAGACAGTATAAGAAGTCATCATCGTTAGTTCCGTTAAACACTAAAGCTCCCTTCAGATATTTCAACTTTCGCGCATAGTGTTTGGCTTCCAGAATTTCTTCTTCGGACAATTTCTTCCCAGAAGCGTGTCGAATGATGTAGTCAATATTTTCGGTTGGAGCTTCTGGAGCAGGAGTATCGATCTTTTCAGGTGAAATCTGCCCTACCCTTTTTTCCTCAAGCGTGGCAGGCTTCGTCGCGTTGGGTGCTGAAGGCCCAGCTTCGGCTTCAGCTTGAGCTTTCATAGCTTCGGTTTCTGCTTGCCTAGTTTCGCTTTCGGCTTGCGCTTTGGCAGCTTCAGCAATTTTCTTTGTAGGAGCAGGGATCAAGGCCTTTGTAGTCTCCAGCACAGCATCCAGCATGTTGGCCATCCTCGTCCGCTTGGGAGTCGCGGCAGAAGCCTTTTGCACCTTAGGCAGTTTTGCCTCTGTTGGAGGGCTCAAAATTTCTGGCATTTTCATTATTTCTTCAACATTTGGCTCTTCAGCCTTATCAACCTTAGCCTCGACTGGCTCTATTGTGGGCACCTTCGGCACTACAATCGGCTCTTCAGTATTCTGCACAATCGGAGCAGCTTCCTTGGCCTCGGCAGCTGAAGAGGTCCCCGCACCAAATTTAGGCAGCACGACCGGTGGGTCAGAACCTTCATGTTTTTGCCTTTTGGCTCAGCTACAGTGGTTCAACCGGTAGTCTTCCTCTTTTTCTCTTGCCCTCTTATCGGATAATGGTAATCAAGGTATACGGAGCCAATAACATCAAATACCCTGTTTAATCTTTTCTTGCCCCGACCTCCAAAGGCTGCGGACAAAGCATTATCTTCGGCCTAGGAGTATGCTCCAAGCAGCTCGTCACTGGTAGCTTCGACACACTTTAGCCAATCTTCGTTTTGCTCATCAAACTTCTCCCTAAATCTGAAGGTATACTTTAGTCGGACCAGACCACCCTCATTAGAGTCGGCGGTGGTCTCCTTCGGCATATCCCAGCTCTCCACAAGTGGCCATACCCTGAAGGATATATGCTCTTGAATCAAATCCCTTGTGCCAATGAAGGCATACATAGTGCTAAAAGCCCTCTGACATGCTTTGACATTGCCATCAATTTCTACCTTTGGCCTTCGGAGGCCAAAGCGAGACCAGATGGGTCGCTGAATGATTTCCTTAATGTCTTCCCTTGCCTTTAATTCATTTTTAACATAAAACCACTCCCCCATCCAGGACCCAGGCCATCTTTTCCGGAATGTTGGTACCAGGTGGCTTGCATTGGGGCGAGCAATAAATCCACAACAACCGAAGTTGTTGTGGTACTGTTCTTTGCCAGTAGCCTTCATCTCATACAAGAGCTCGTGCATGCTGCAGAAGCACTTCGCGCTCGGCTCCAGTCCTTGACTCCTTACAGCCCAGACAAAAATCCCCATCCTCATTATAGCTTCGGGGCTGATCTGATGAAGGAAGACTTGGAATATCTTCAGCACTTCAACCACAAACTTGCTTAAAGGGAACCGAAGATCAGCCTTAAGAAAGCTTCGGTAGATAACAACTTCATTCTCCTCAGGAGCAGGGACGATGTTGTCTCCGCCAACTCTCACGATAGACATGTCACCAAAGTACCTTCCTCTCATGTTGTCAAGATGACTCTGTTTAATAGTCGATTTTCCGAAAACAGTATGGCTTGGTCGCTAGGGCCAATCTTCAGAATCTTCGTCTCCACTTTCCACATCATAACTATCACTGTCATCAGTATCTTCAGACAAACCTTCTAGTATCTCTTTAGTAATCTTCTCTGTGTTTGTTTTTGACATAGACTCAATAAACCCGGTGATAAAAGGATTTGCAGCTTTCTTTTCTTCAAACAACTTCGTCTCCTCAGTTAGCTTCGTCTCCAGAGTCATCTTCTTTTCCTTAGTTATTTTTTCCCCGGACATGGTGAAAACACGTCTTTAAACCGAAGCTCGAAAAGCTTGAAAATCAGGCGAGAGCTAGTGAGCAAGAGTTAAAAAGTTTGAGAAAATAACGCGAATGCTAGAAGTGGTGTATCAAATGTTACCGGTGTGGGTTCATATTTATATGCCTAGAGCTTTGCAACTTGGTGGACCCCATCTGTCATTGACTTTTGCTATTCTAGCAAAGGGAAGGTGTTTTTTCGGACCTTCGGCTTAAGGCCTTTGTTCATGTCGCAGTCTGAATTCGTTGTTATAACAAATTAATACTACGAGGGGCTACTGTTGGGGGCCTTCGTCTTCTGAAGGTCCTCAAAAACATGATTTAACAATGTTTCCCAAGTGTAATATATGTACAAGTACCTTCGGACTCGGAATAAAACTGTACACAATATGAAAAGCATGGCCGAAACGAAGGTTGATGCAGCTCCGAAGCTACGCGCAAGGGAGCTTCGGCTCAGCGGCAGAAAAAGGAACCGACTTAAAGGGGAAAGGCTATCTATCCTCATTTGATTGTCCTTAAGTCAATAGTAGATATAAAGGGCATGAATGTAATTTTACACAGGCTGCGCCCTGTGCCTATAAATAGATGAACAATACCCCCGTACTATTCATGCTGACTTGTATTCACTCGTGCGTCACACTTGGACTTTTGCTTTCTGTCAAGCCGAAGGTACAAATGTAATTCAATATTGCTCTTGTTCATTCGTGACGATATAAGAAAGATATACTGATAATGTCATATGATTATTTATCTTGTCTCTAATATCTTGTACGCTTCTTCTTTCATTAACATATAATATGATGATGAAGGTACTTCCTTCATGACCTTCGCTGAAGATCATTATATCCTAAGGGAGATAATGTTTTGAAGGACGAAGGGCATTAAACTTTAACATTCTGTGTTGCCTTGTTCTTAACTCATAGCATTTGAGAACAAGTCTCCAACAGAGTTCTTGACCTTCGGTTCTGGATAAGCACTTGAGTAATGGAGAGCAGACTCCATGTTTATACAACTCCCCTTCTATGATCACATATGGTCTTGTTCTTGCTTCCATTCTTTTATTATAAACTTCGGCATTCGAAAGACATTTACCTTGGAGGAAAGATATAATTTTAGTCCTCCAATCTTCACTATGTACAGGTGATATTGCAAGCACTGCCCTCTCCATAAGTTCGACTGAAGGTGCTTTTATTATCTCAAAGAACACTTCCGAAGGCAAAGGGAGCCCCTATGCCGCTGATTTAGCTAGCAAATCTGCATGCTCATTTTCCCCCATTGGAATATTTTTTACAGAAAATCCTTCGAAAGAGGCCTCCAATCTTTGGACTGCATCCTAATATTTTTCAAGCTTCGGATCCCTTGCCTTGCTGATTTTGTCTACATGGCCAGAAATAACTTAGGAATCAGTTTTAAGGATTGCCCTTCTTATTCCCATTGCATTTAGCTTCCGAAGCCCTAGCAGAAGAGCTTCGTATTCGGCAATATTATTTGTACAACTAATGTCCAGCTTTAGTGCGTAGCATGTCCTGACTTTAGAGGGCGCTACTAGAACAGCATCCGCTCCTGCGCCGAAGGTTCCCCAAGAACCGTCACAGAATACCGTCCACGCTTCGACATCTTTTGTTGCTTCGTCTCCTTGAGCCCCTTGCGTCCAATCAGCAATGAAATCTGTTAACGCCTGGGATTGAATTGAGGATCTATGTACATAATCAATAGTGAATTCATTGAGTTCTGCAGCCCATTTTCCGATTCTTCCTGTAGCTTCTCTGTTTCTCATTATATCCTTCAGAGGTTGTGATGAAGAGACTATTATATGATATGGTTGAAAGTAATGCCAAAGCTTTCTAGAGGTCATTAACACAGCATACAACTTCTCCAATTCTGTGTAATTTTTCTTTGATAAACTAAGTACTGCAGAGACGAAGTATACTGGTGCTTGTCTTTTCACTTGGCCATCTTGCTTCTCCTGTACAAGTGCTGCACTGACCGCAGAATGGGATGCAGCCACATACAGGAGTAACGGAGTTCCTGATGAAGGTGGAGTTATTGTTGTCAAGTCTATCAGGTATTGCTTTAACTCTTCGAAAGCCTTTTGTTGAGCCGGACCCCATTGAAAAACTTCAGCTGATTTTAGTATTTCAAAGAATGGTAGATTCCTCTCTGCTGATCTTGATATAAATCTATTCAGTGATGTCACCCTTCCTGCCAATCGTTGAGCCCCCTTCTTTAAATTTGGTGGCTCCATCCAAAGGATAGCTTCGATCTTACTCGGGTTAGCTTCGATACCCTTTGTTGATACCAGACAGCCAAGGAACTTGCCCTTCTTTACTCCGAAAATACACTTTTTTGGATTTAACTTGAGACCAGCTTGCCTGAAATTGGCAAATGTCTCTTGCAAATCAGCAATATGATTTTCTTGTTTCATGCTTTTTACTATGATGTCATCAACATAAGTTAGCACATTCCTGCCTATTTGAGAGTGAAGAACCTTGGCTATCATTCTACTGAAGCTTCCTCCAGCATTCTTGAGCCCATCGGGCATCCGAAGGTAACAATAAGTACCACTGGGACTTATGAAGCTTGTCTTTGGCTCATCTTATTTCTTCATCCAAATTTGGTGACAGCCCGAGTAGCAGTCCAATAAGCTCATGAGTTCTAAAGAAGCTGCTACATCTACAAGGGAGTCTATTCTTAGCAAAGGGAACTTGTCCTTCGGACATGCCTTGTTGAGATCTGTGAAATCAATACACATTCTCCATTTCCCATTAGCCTTCTTCACCATAACAGTGTTGGCTAGCCACTCTGGATATGTTACTTCTCTGATGACACCAGCATTGAGAAGTCTCTTTACTTCATTCCGAGCACCTTCGGCTTTATCCTCAGACATTTTCCGAAGTCTTTGTTTTCTTGGCCTGAAAAATGGGTCCACATTGAGTGAATGCTCAATGACACCTCTGTTAATACCACAGAGATCATTAGTTGTCCAAGCGAAGACATCTTTGTTGTTGAACAAAAATCTTAGCAGGGACTTTTCTTGTTCGTCAGATAATTGAGATCCCAGCAGTACCTTTTGGTCTGCTATATCTTCACACAGGAGCATAGGCTTCGGTTGCTCTGCCAAAGCAGCCTTCTCTCTTTTGTGCTTATATTGCTGACAAGCTTCGGCTCCATTTATGTTATGGATTGCCTTTGAATCCGTCCAACTCCCTTCAGCCCAGCTGGCAGCTTCTTGACTCCCATGAACAGCAATGGGCCCTTGTTCCGAAGGTATCTTCATGCATAAGTATGCTGGATGGAGTATTGATTCGAAGGCATTAAGTGTCCCTCGACCAACGATTGCATTGTATGGATACTCCATGTCAACAATGTCAAAGACAACTTGCTCAGTTCTTGTGTTGTGGATGTAACCGAAGGTAACTAACATTGTTATTTTGCCTAGTGCCACAATATGTCTTCCTCCTAAGCCACAAAGAGGGTGTGTTGCATCATGAATCTTGTCTTCTGGTTCTTGCATCTGTCTGAAAGCCTTTGCAAAGATGATGTCTGCTGCACTGTCTGTGTCAACCAACACATTATGGACCAGAAATCCCTTGATGACACAAGATATAACCATGGCATCATTGTGAGGATAGTCTTTAAGCTGAATATCCTCCTGGGAGAAGGTGATTGGGATGTGAGACCACTTGGATTTGATGAAGGGTCCTTGGACCCCAACATGCTGCACTCTTCTTTGTGCTTCCTTCTTTTGCTTCTTGTTAGCTGGTTCTGAGCTTGAACCACCTGTGATTGAGAGCACCAGCTTCGTAAGCGAAGGTGGTATAGCTTGGTTGTTGTATGAAGCCATTATCACAACAGTTGAAGTGAGTTCACCGGAGGTGGGCGCCAATGTTGGTCACTTGTTCTCAAAAGCTATGAATCAAGAACAAGGCAACAAATGTTAATGGTAAAAGACCTTCGTCCTTCGAAGCATTATTTCCCTTGGGATATAATGATCTCCAGACGAAGGTCATGAAGGACATACCTTCATCATCATATTAAATAAAGGTGTAGATGAAAACAGGTAAGACATAAAGGGGAGAATATAAATAATCATCTCAAATCATTCATTAGATTATTCATATTCTTATACTGTATGTACAAATAAACATCAATGATATTTGTATTACATTTGTACCTTCGTCTTGGTAGAAGGTAGAAAAGCAGGAGTGACGCAGGAATGATTACAGGGCCACGTGAACAGTATGGGAATACTATTCATCTATTTATAGGCACGGGACACAGCCCGGACAAAATTACATTCATGTCCTTAGTAACAAATCATAACCATGACACAAACTATCAGGGACTATGCGGTCTTTTCCTCTTTAAGTTGGTGCCACCCTTCGTCTCAAGCGTGTCATCGTGCCGAAGCTCTTTCGATTGTAGCTTCGGCATATATCTTTCATGCCATGCCTATTTGCATATTATCTTGCCGAAGGTGTTTTTGCTTAGAGGACCTTCGGCAGAGAAGAAGGCCCCCAACACACACCCTCCTAGACTCCCACACGACGTTGATGTTCTTCCTAGGTTAGTCTCAAGGGTGGGTTCGATCACGGGTGCTCGTTTATAAATACCAAAGCCATGGATCATAAGGGGGGAAGGGAGTAGCTGGAGGCGTCTACGTTGTTACGGAGATCGGGCGTCGTTACAACATCTTCAGCGAGGAAGACGACCTAACGCTAGGGGCCCACGCAACGACGACAATGAGCGCGTGCGGGCACACTAGTCGAGCGGAGCCCACATGTCAGCGAGCGAGGGAGGATACACAAGCGCGGGCCCAGCCTGTCAGCACAAGGGTGCACATGGGGTGGAGCTGGCCGAGGTGGGCTGTGAGCGGGAGTTGAGCTAGGCCAGAGATGAGCCGACTTGGGCCATGCAATTTGTTTTTCTTTTTTTCTTTTTTTTTCTTTTTGCTTTCTTTTCTATTTCCCCTTTTTAATCTAATTTCAGATTTCTATTTTGAATTTCAATTCTAGTTTGGGTTCAAAGTTTAATTTCAAATTGCACAGCCAAAATACTAGCATGAATGCAACTTCTTTTCTTTATGTATATATATAATAACATATCTCAATACTAGAACACAATTCCAAAAAAAATTATAGTATTATTCTCTATTCCCCAAATAATAAAGGCACTAACTAACTTCCTTAATATCATATTTAGGGTTTTACATTGATGCTCTTCTTGATTGCGGAATTAATTCAAGAGCAATATCATAAGTGAAGATTAGAGCAAGAACTTAGGAAGAGAGAGAGGAAAAATAATTTGCAGAAAGTAAAGAACAAGAGACACAACAATTTGTTTCCCGAGGTTCAGTTCTAAAGAACCTATGTCCCCATTGAAGAATCCCACAGCACTTGGTCTCTCTCAACCTTCTCAAGTGATCCAATGATCAACTTAAGTCTTTAGCTCCTTTTATTTTGATATTCCTTCGCACAAGGTTCTTCATAGAGATTAGAGACTATTGCCAGCCATACACAATGAATGGGAGCTAGAACTCCAGTGGAAGGAAAGGGAGGAAGAACGAACACAAGAGCTCAATAACAACACTGAAAGATTAAAGAACACAAGCGTAAAACTATAGCACAGCTCTCTTTGGACTACTCTTGCGAATATGGGCGCCTAGATCTTTTTGGTGTGCTTCTCTAATGCTTAGGAATGAAAACACTAGCTCTTGGGTGACTTGGTGACTCTAGGAGGCTGGTTAAGGGGTCTATTTATAGCCACAAACCCTAAAGAGTTATTGAGAGAAACTGTCTGGATCTGCTCTCGACTGGTGCACCAAACCAAGTCATGTAGCCAATCTCCGGGATCCTAATTGGCACCTTCCTTTTGAGGTGGCATCGGACCGGCTCGGTGCACCACTATACCTCATGCCACGTCAGCTAGTCATTGTGTCGCCCGTTGAAGCCTGAAGTAGCTGTTGGAGCCTAGTGGTACGGTGCACACCTGACTGGGTCGATGTGCCCAAGTCATCTCATCCATCTACAACCCTTTCAAGAGAAGTGGCCCGGCGCACCACCGAACTGGTCCTATGCGCTAGGCCGCTGAAGCCTTTCTGTAGCTCTCTAAAAAGTGGTCTAGTGTGCCTTAGAAGTTCTACTTTGTGTTTTCAAGGTTTTTTTCCAAATTAATTCCACATTTTCCAAGAATGTTCCCATGACTTACATAAATAATTCTAGTGACAATCCAGCTAATGTATCTCATGTAACTTTATTAATTTGATTTCTCCAACTCAATTTCTGTTTATATGAGTTAAATTTTTGTGTACACATACTTAGCAAATATGTTAGTCCACATTTATTGTGTTGGTCATTAATCACCAAAACAGTTATAAAAATGGCTCAAGGAACATTTCCCTTTCAACCAACAAGTGTGATAGAATTTTGGATTTTTGCTGAAACCCTAAGTGTGAGGGAGTAGTCATGGATGATTTTTTTTGAAATTTTGGTGGATGACTGCTGGTCGATGCCTAGCGCCTGGCTAGGGCAATCTTAAGCGGTGCAAGAAAGTAGGTGCACACAAGCGAGGACAAGTCGCGAGGGAGGGACGAGGGATGATGAGAGACGACTAGGTTGCGACAACGCACCATAAGAACAGATGACCAGGGTGTGACAAATGACTGACGGTGGTGCGAGAGAGATTGCCGATCACAATGAGTTTTTATAGTAAGAAAGGTAAGAAGAAAGATATGATTTTAAATGTTAAAAATAATAATTTAAAAGGTAAAATGAGACTGAAATACTATTTATTTTAGATCAAATCTAAATTGAGGATACTATTAAAAAAGCACGTAATAAAAAGCCCTCCATCTAGTCTCCTCCTCTCTCGTTAGTCGTTACTCTTACAGTTTTCCCATTCCGTGAGCGCAGAGAAGGACGAGGCGTTTGGGACACCGGTAGTCACCACCACTAGGGTTTAGAATCCAACCGGCAACCGACGCCTCTAATCTCTAGCCAGGATCTAGTGCTAGTTGGATGCCAAATCTCCGTTGCCTGTTGGTGACTAGCTCTCTGGGTCGGTGTTGGTAAACCCAATAGCTCGCACCACCGCCTCTACCCTCCTCAAGTTTCAACCTTCTCATCGACAATCCTGCACCTTGCTCACTCTTGGCCTCTTTATGCATACCGAGTCACCCTACCAACCTAGGTAAATTTTGTCATCCCTATTGTTTGGATTTTTCTGTGTACTATTTTTTAGATAATGGAAAAAATCAATTCAAGCACTTTACAGTTACTTGCATACGGCCTTACAAAATAGTCCACACAAATCTTGAACATACTAAAAGTGACAAAGAAAGAAAGCCTAACATATAAGCAGAAAATCATTAAGAATTACAATTCTAGCATTAAACTGCCACACATGTCTTGCAAAAATCTCCATAGCCACCACCTCCGAAGAGAGACAAACATCGTTTATTATTTCTCGATTAGCATCTTCTTTCTGTGTATCGTTGCTCGATCGTGATTCCTATGGACAAAATCTTGGCCAATCGTGTTGCCCGCACACAAATTGTGTGTGCCTCCTACTACTTGCTTTTATTCTATTCATCTTAAGGGCTTTTTCGGTTTGAGGTGGTTTGAGTGGGGTTAGATGTGATTAAATCCCCTCCTATTCAAATTTGTATAGGAGGACATTAAATCCCCTCCGATCCTTCTCAATTCACCGCAACCAAACAAGCCCTAAGTTGGGACATCGGTTGATTTATTTGTGTGTCTAAATATGCATGGCTGCTTAGGTTATGTCCAATAGCTCAAGCGATCACTCCCCCTCCCCATGTACTCAGTGTACATCGCCCTCTCTCTGCTCTAATGGTGCACCCTCTCCTTCTCCCTCTTCTATGTGAGAGAAACAAACCCCCTTGTGAAATCTCCCCCTCTCCACTAATCAACAATAATAACTGTGAAAACAATCATTTTCGAGTGTAATTAGTAAATAACAATATATATTACGGTACTACAAATATAACATTATTTTTAAAACTCCAAAAATTGATGTATAAAAGTCAAATAGTCCAATTAAATAGTAAAGGGAGGTTGAATAGGGGGAATAGTTGGAGAGGAGGAGAAATAGAGAGAAGAATAATTAAGGGAGAAGTATTTAAATATAAAAGAAAGGAAGTATGAATGTGTTGGGGACTTGTTCTCAAATGCTATGAATTAAGAACAAGGCAACATAAAATGTTAAATGTTAATGCCCTTCGTCCGCTGAAGCATTATTTTCTCAAGGATTTAATGAACTTCGGACGAAGGTTAAAACGACACAATTACGAAGGTTGAATTCTCATAATTAAACTCTCAAAGATTATATAAAATAATGTGAGATATAAAGCATTAAAGACAAGTAAACTATAAACAAACAACATCATTTACGTATTATATAAACTTGATGTATTCAAATACAATATTAGATACATTTATACCTCTGCCTTGGCAAGGAATGATTCCCGAGTGATGTGATTGCAATTACAGAAATGTGTGAACAGTAAAGGAATACTGTTCACTATTTATAGGCACAAGACACAGCCTGTGAGGAATTACAATCATGCCCCTCATAAAAGTTTACAACAATGACTCAAACACTTGTGGACTAAAAGGTCATTCTACTTTTAAGTCGGTTTGCAATTTCGAAGCTTCATGAACAGCAACCTTCGGTCATCACGTGCAGACAGCTTCAGCCGAAGCTGTTTCTTCCTGCAGGACCTTCGGCGACGAAGCATGGTCCCAACAGTAGCCCCTTCGCGGTGCTAGATCGTTTTTCGTAACGAGCTTGATCGGTGAAAAAAGTCTCTTAGGCTTCAGGAAGCCGAAGGTCCGAAAAACACCTTCCCTGAGCTCATTGTCGAGAAACGATTCAGTTTCCGAGCGCGTAGCGGTCCCACCCTGCAGGGTTACTATTTGGTCTCTGCGGTCCACCTCGCAGCGGGTGTAAGCAGCTGTCTGCCTGGTGTAAAAATCCTGACGATTCACCTTCTTACCTGCAGCACTATATAAACAGACGGGTAGGTGTGAAGTTACCACAGCATTCATTGCTATTGCACTGTTTTGCTGCCAAAATTTTTAACCATAGCCGAAGCTTGACTCTCGCAAGCAGACGAAGCTCCAGTTTTAAAGCCTACTTCGTCAGAAGAAAAAGCTTCGGAAGAAAAAGTTTTTTAGTTCCCAAGAAATTCAGAATTAAATGGCCAGAGTGCGCTCTACCGCTAGAGTTGAGCGTGAGGGAGGCAAAGCCGAAGGAGCGGAGACTGTTCCTATCTCCGAAACGATGCAACGATCCGGACTGGTGACCTCGGAAGGAATCCGTACTGCCGAGACAGAGCAGACTGCTGCCGAGACAGAAGAAGTTGTTGCCGAAGCGGAAGAAGGAAATATTGAGGAAGCTGATTCCGATGATGATTACTGTATTGTCGTGCCAAGCAAGCCCAGCCACTTGGACTTCGGGAAGTCGACTGTCTCCAAGGCTGATTTCTCCAAGATGGTGAAGTCGGGATATTTCAGTGAGAATGAGAAGAAGCTACTTCGCTTCGGGGGGGAAGAAACTACCCCGAAGCCAGAAAAAGATGAAATAGTTATTTTTAAGAGCTTTCTGAAAGCTGGATTAAGATTCCCCTTAAATAGGATGATATCTGATGTGCTGCAAAGATTTGGTATCTACTTTCACCAACTGACTCCCAACGCAATTGTCAGGCTCAGCGTCTATATCTGGGCTCTCCGAAGCCAGGCGGTGGAGCCATTTGCCGACAGCTTCTGTCGAGTTCATGAGTTGCATTACCAAACTAAGGCCAGAAAAGATGGATTGCATGAAAATTTTGGCTGCTATAATTTTGCTTATCGGAAAACCACGAAGTTTCCCGTGATCAGCTACCGAAGCAAATGGCCGGCAGACTGGAAATCAGAATGGTTTTATGTCAAAGTTGATGAAGATAAAGAGAAGCTGGTTCAGAGCCCTCTTGAATTAATCTTCGGAGAAACAAGACCCCGATGCAAAATGGCAGTAGAAGGTCCAACTTGGGCTGCTCTGGGCGAATTCAAAATTATAGCAGAACATATTGGCACTAGAGATTTAGTGCAAGAATTCCTGGCCTTCAGAGTTTTTCCAACGATGAAAGAGTGGACAATGCCGAAGCTTAAAGGGGAAAAGAAAGAGGGGGAACTCGTCAGGCTACCTTATCATTATAAATTCAAGAAATATTTTAAAGTACCCTGCCAAGAATGGCTTGATACAATTGAAATAATGAGCAATGAAATTCTTGGGAACTACTCTAAAAAAGAGGACCAACTAATGACAGCGGCCTTCGGCACTCGGCCGAAACGAAGGCTGAACAGGGTGCTTGATGCCATAGGATTTGAATACGCTGACTACGGTCGACTGGGCGGAGATGCCGGAGGCCCGAAGCGAAAAAGGATTGCCAGCGCTACTGACGAAGAGGTCGTCAAGGTAGCCAAAAAGAAAAAGAAAGATTCTGAAAATCTTAGCGCTGAAGAGTTAAATCTTGAGCCGAAGGTGGCCACTTCAAGAAAGAGAAAAGGTGCATCCCCGGAGCCGGAAACACTGGTCCGAGAAGAAGATATTCCTGCTTCTCATTCTGCTGTTGAAGTAGAAGAGATTATGAAGGTAATGACTGAACCCTTGCCTATCAGGCTAAGTCCACTGGCACTGGAACTGACGAAGTTTTTTCAGAAGGACAAGGCAGCTTCGGCAGCAGAAAGTCCTGCGAAGCCGAAAAAACGGAGAATTATTCAAGTAACAGATGTGATCCACCAGACGCCGCCACCGGCAACGGTGCCGAAAATTGCCTTTGCTGAAACTGCCGAAGCCGAAACTACTGGAATGAAAACTACTAAAGCTGAAACCGGCGAAACCGAAGCTACCGGGGCCGAAGCCGGGGCCACCGAAGAGTCAAACCTGGAAACTACACTTGAGGTTATTGACAATATTCTCCTGAAAATGGCCGAAGAAGAAGCTACTGTGGCTGCAGTGAATACGGCAACTGAGAAGGGGAAAGAGCAAATTGATGAAATTTCTGAAGGAGAAGATTTTAACTTTCAAGACCTACTTGGACAAGAGTTAACAGACGCTGAGAAAGAGGAGTTGAAAAAATATGCCATATCTTGCGGATATAAATCAGGCGCTATGCTATTTGGTGGGGTGAACGAAGGGAAACTAAGGTGCCTTCGGAACCGCACCGAGGCCAAAATTGTCAGAACCCTTTCCAAAAGCATTGGCTTGCCGAAGGTGGAAGCGGACTTGTGTCGTTACCAACGACACCACATCGCCAGAAGCTTGCTTTATGCTAACTTCAAGGTAACGAATATTTTTGTTATTTTATTACTATTATTATTAACTTTTGGGTCGTGTTCTAACGAAGATCATTTCGACAGAGCATATTATTAAGCAAGGTTCTGAAAATGCAACAAGATCTGGAGGAAGAGAAAAACAAAGCCGTCATTCAAGATTTGGCTGAAAAAGTTGAAAATCACGAAGCCAATCTGAAAAAGAAAGACTTCGCAATCCAAGATCTTGAAATCATGGTCAAAGAGCACGAAGGTGCATTAGAAAAGAAGGATTTTGTTATTCAGACCATGGAGGGCTCTTTGTCTGAAGTCCAAACTGAAAATGACAAATTAAAGAATGAATTGCTCCGTCAATCAGAAAAATTCGAGCAAGAAAAGAAATATTTTGAAACAAGCCTGAAAGCTGAAGTGGATAAATACTCAAATTTGCAGAAATCCTTTACAGAACTTCAGGAGAAATGCTTAAGCTTCGGCATCCGATGTGTGCAGCGGCTAAAGGACGTGTTTCACTCTGTCGGAGCTAGCTCTTCGAAATTTACACCTTCAGCTGAAAATCTGCCAAGAACATTAGAACATATTGAAGGTGAAGTTGATGCCCTTGACGAAGTTATTGGTGGGCACGCTGACTTCTGCGCCCTGGTAGCTTCTCGGGGCACAGCTGCTGCTTTTTTGAAGGCTGGCTGCACACATGGAAACATCGTGAACAGACCAAACTTCAGCTTGTCAGCTTCAGATTTGTTAGATATCCCAAGCTTAGCCAGAAGCATCGAAAATAGATTCATGACCCAGATCTGGGTAAGTGGCGGGCGGAAAATGGCAGGCGACGAAGCTCGAAGCCATCTGAAGCCGGTAAGAAACTTATGTTTGTTACTTTTACCTTCTCCTTTGAAATTTGTACCTTTTTTACTGTGCTGTTTGATATATACAGGATGACGAAGCTAAATATTGACAATGCTGAAGTTTGACAAAACTGAAGACGAAGCCTTAGCTGAAGCTTAAAATTGCTTATAATGCGCTTTCCTGCAAAAATTCTTAGAGAAACTCTTGTAATATAGATATGGAATAACTTATGTAAATTTGTACATACCTTGTAATATATTGTCTCCTATAACCGCATCCAGTCTGCTTTGCTGTGGACGAAACTTCTCTTTTGAGCCGAAGGCGAAAAACACCTTCCCTTCTTTTCGTACACAACGAAGCATAGAAAATTTTTCCTTCGAATCTTTTCCTTATTTCCTGAAGCACCTGTCTTTTTTGTGTAGCATGATGATGACTCTACATATGTCTAAATGGATGTTTATGAATGCAAATGACATGATGATATGTTATGTGCAAATGAATATTAGGACACATGTTCAAAAAACCATAAGCACGGCCCTTCGTCCCCTCAAGAATGATAAAAATCTTTTTGCCGTTTACTTTTCGGCTTCACCGTTTACTTTTCGGTGTATCAGCGTTGACTTTTCGTTGTAAGCCTCCCTTAGGAGCTTCTTCGCCTTTTACTTTCAGCGGAATCAGCGTTTATTTTTTGCTGTAAGCCTTCCTTAGGAGCTTCTTCGCCTTTTACTTTCAGCGGAATCAGCGTTTATTTTTCGCTGTAAGCTCTGCATTCCCTTAGGAACGACTTTTGAGCTTCTCCCTGTTTTCTTTTCTTTTTTCTTTGGACTCGAAGGTGCGTTCTCAGCTTTTACATTTACATTTTGGGGGATATCGCTCTTATAGAATTGAAATAAGGAAAAGAAAAATTACATGTTGTGGCCCCATTAAAAACCTTTCTCCCCCTTTGGAAAGGAAAAGGGTGCCACAAAAAAGAATATAAAAAATTACATCAAACTAAACATAATATCGCCGAAGCTCATCCGCATTCCACGATCTAGGAATGTCATTACCGTCCATATCCTTCAATCTGTAGGAACCAGGTCTTGACGAAGATACTAAGAAAAAGGGGCCTTCCCACTTCAGCTGTAATTTGCCTACTGTTTCAGGGTTAGCTACTCTTCGAAGTACCAAGTGTCCTGGTTCAATATTCTTTAGCTTGACCTTTCTATCACGCCATTTTATTGTTTCAGCTTGGTATTTATTGATGTTTTCCACAGCTTGAAGTCTAATCCCTTCAATAGCATCTTTTTCCACAGAGCAATCAGCTTCGTTTTCGCCCTCTGCCGAAGCTACTGTCCTTATCGATCCTGTTTTAGCCTCTTCTGGGGTTATTGCTTCGTCACCAAACAATAGTTTAAAGGGTGTAAAGCCTGTTGATCTTGAGATGGTTGTGTTATGACTCCACACCACTTTGATTAACTCGTCTGGCCACTTTCCCTTGCCTGATTGAAGATTGACTTCATTATTCCTGTCATTATGATCCCATTGGCTCTTTCAACAAGTCCATTAGATTCTGGGTGTCGGACTGATGCAAAATGGATCTTCGTGCCGATTTGATTGCAAAATTCTCTGAAGGCTTCAGAATCAAACTGTGTCCCGTTATCCACAGTGATAGCCTTCGGCACTCCGAAGCGACAAACAATGTTTTGCCAGAAAAACTTTTGAATAGTAAACGAGGTTATTGTGGCTAAGGGCTTTGCCTCAATCCATTTGGAAAAATATTCCACTGCCACCACCACATATCTTAAGTTCCCCTGTGCAGGTGGTAGTGGACCTAGCAAATCCAGACCCCACCTTTGCAATGGCCAAGTGGGCTATATTAATTGAGTTAAAGACGAAGGTTGTTTTTGATCTCTTGCACATTTCTGACAACCTTCACACTTTTGAACTAAATCCGCTGCATCCGAAGCTGCCTTTGGCCAATAAAATCCTTGGCGAAAAACTTTCCCAAGCAAGGGCCTAGATCCAATGTGAGATCCACACAGACCTGCATGTATGTCCTTCATTAATTCTATACCTTCGGATCTGGATAAACACTTGAGCAATGGGGAACAGACCCCGCGCTTGTATAACTCCCCTTCTATTATGACATATGGTCGAGCTCTTGCTTCTATTCTCCTGTTATAAGCTTCGTCGTCTGAAAGAAAATTACCCTGAAGGAAAGAGATGATTTCAGTTCTCCAATCTTCACTATAAATAGGGGATATGTTGAGGATTGCTCTTTCAAGAAGCTCGACCGAAGGTGCTTTTATTGTTTCAAAAAATACTTCCGAAGGTATAGGCAGCCCCTGGGCTGCTGACTTAGCCAATAGATCAGCGTATTCATTTTCTGCACGAGGAATATTTTTGACAGAGAAACCTTCGAAGGAAGCCTCAATCCTTCGGACTGTATCTAGATACCTTTCAAGCTTCGGGTCTCTTGCTTTGTAACTTTTGTCAATATGACCAGAAATAACTTGAGAATCAGTTTTAAGAATGACCCTTCTGATTCCCATTGCCTTTAGTTTCCGAAGACCCAAAAGCAGAGCTTCATACTCGGCGATATTATTTGTGCAACTAAAATCAAGTCTTGCCGCATAACAAGTTTTAACTTTGGAAGGTGAAACCAACACAGCAGCCGCTCCTACTCCAAAGGTTCCCCAAGACCCATCGCAAAACACTGTTCATGCTTCGGCGTCTTTATTTGTTTCTTCCTCCTGAGCCCCTGGCGTCCAATCAGCAATGAAGTCTGCTAATGCCTGGGACTGAATCGAAGATCTATGAACATAATCAATACAAAATTCATTGAGCTCTGCAGCCCATTTTCCAATCCTTCCAGTAGCTTCTCGGTTCCTCATAATATCCTTCAGAGGTTGTGAAGAAGGAACAATTATGTTGTAAGCTTGAAAATAGTGTCGAAGCTTTCTGGAGGCCAACAAGACAGCATACAGTACCTTCTCCAACTCTGTATAATTTTTCTTTGATAAACTAAGAACCTCGGATACAAAATATATTGGGGCCTGCCTCTTAACTTGGCCTTCAAGCTTCTCCTGAACAAGTGCTGCACTTACCGCTGAGTGCGAAGCTGCCACATATAATAACAAAGGAGCCCCTGGCGTAGGTGGAGTTAATGTTGTTAGATCTATCAAATACTGCTTCAGTTCTTCGAAGGCCTTCTGCTGGAGTGGTCCCCATTGAAAGACTTCAGCTGTCTTCAGCACTTCGAAGAATGGTAAGTTTCTCTCTGCTGATCTAGATATGAATCTGTTGAGAGATGCTAGCCTTCCTGTCAATCTTTGAGCCCCCTTTTTTGTACTTGGTGGCTCCATTCGAAGTATAGCTTCGATTTTACTTGGGTTGGCCTCAATTCCCTTTGTTGAAACTAAACAACCGAGAAATGTCCCCTTCTTTACTCCGAAGACACATTTTTCTGGATTCAGCTTTAGACCAGCCTGTCTAAAATTAGCGAAGGTCTCCTGTAAATCAGCAATGTGGTTATCCTGCTTCGTGCTTTTTACAATGATATCATCAACATAAGTTAGTACATTCCTGCCTATCTGAGAATGGAGAACCTTTGCTGTCATCCTGCTGAAACTTCCTCCAGCATTTTTAAGCCCCTCAGACATCCGAAGGTAGCAATATGTCCCACTAGGGGTTATGAAGCTGGTTTTTGGTTCATCTTCCTTCTTCATCCATATTTGATGATAGCCTGAATAGCAATCCAGCAAACTCATGAGCTCTGATGAAGCTGCTGCATCAACTAAGGAATCTATCCTTGGCAATGGAAACTCGTCCTTCGGACAGGCTTTATTAAGGTCAGTAAAATCGATACACATTCTCCATTTACCATTGGCCTTCTTCACCATAACATTGTAAGCCAACCATTCTGGATATTTTACCTCTCTAATAACTCCGGCACTGAGGAGTCTTTTCACTTCATTCCGAGCACCTTCGGCCTTGTCATCAGACATCTTCTGAAGCCTCTGTTTCCTGGGTCTGAAGGATGGATCAACATTGAGCTAGTGCTCAATAACATCCCTGTTAACTCCGCAAAGATCATTAGCTGACCAAGCAAAAACATCTTTATTGTTGAACAAAAACCTTATCAAGGTTTTCTCCTGCTCTTCGGACAATTGAGATCCCAATAGCACCTTCTGCTCTGCTATATCCTCACATAAGAGCATGGGTTTCGGCTGGTCAGCCGAAGCAGCTTTTTCCCTTCTGAACTTGTATTGCTCACAAGCTTCAGTTCCATCTATATTATGGATTGCTTTTGAGTCTGTCCAATTTCCTTCGGCCCTTCTGGCAGCTTCTTGACTTCCATGAATAGCAATGGGCCCTTGGTCCGAAGCTATCTTCATGCAAAGATAAGCTGGATGCAGAATTGCTTCGAAGGCATTAAGAGTACCACGACCAATGATTGCATTGTAAGGGTACTCCATGTCAACGATATCAAACATAATTTGTTCAGTCCTTGTGTTGTTGATGAATCCGAAGGCCACTGACATTGAGATTTTGCCGAGTGCTACAATTTGCCTTCCTCCGAAGCCACAGAGGGGATGTGTGGCATCAAGAATTTTATCTTCGGGCTCTTGCATCTGTCTGAAGGCTTTAGCAAATATGATGTCAGCTGCACTGCCTGTATCAACCAAAACATTGTGGACCAGAAATCATTTGATAACACAAGAGATAACCATAGCATCATTGTGTGGGTAATCCTTGAGTTGAAGATCCTCTTGGGAGAAGGTAATAGGAATGTGAGACCATCTTGACTTGATGAAGGGTCCTTGCACCCCGACATGCTGTACCCTTCTCTGTGCTTTCTTCTTCTGCTTCTTGTTGGCTGGTTCTGAACATGAACCGCCTGTTATCGGGAGTACCAGCTTCGGAACCGAAGCAGCTTCAGCTTGAATATTGAACGAAGCCATCAGCTCAGAAAAGTGGTAGTGAGTTCACCGGAGGTGGGCGCCAATGTTGGAGACTTGTTCTCAAATGCTATGAATTAAGAACAAGGCAACATAAAATGTTAAATGTTAATGCCCTTCGTCCGCTGAAGCATTATTTCTTCAAGGATTTAATGAACTTCGGACGAAGGTTAAAACGACACAATTACGAAGGTTGAATTTTCATAATTAAACTCTCAAAGATTATATAAAATAATGTGAGATATAAAGCATTAAAGACAAGTAAACTATAAACAAACAACATCATTTACGTATTATATAAACTTGATGTATTCAAATACAATATTAGATACATTTATACCTCTGCCTTGGCAAGGAATGATTCCCGAGTGATGTGATGGCAATTACAGGAATGCGTGAACAGTAAAGAAATAATGTTCACTATTTATAGGCACAAGACACAGCCTGTGAGGAATTACAATCATGCCCCTCATAAAAGTTTACAACAATGACTCAAACACTTGTGGACTAAAAGGTCATTCTACTTTTAAGTCGGTTTGCAATTCCGAAGCTTCATGAACAGCAACCTTTGGTTATCACGTGCAGACAGCTTCAGTCGAAGCTGTTTCTTTCTGCAGGACCTTCGGCGACGAAGTATGGTCCCAACAGAATGTGGGATTTAGGGAATGGTTGGAGGAAGCCTTACCTGGTGTGAGCTGGCTGCTGCAGTAGCAGCATCAGCAAGCTGTACCAAGCAGGCTTGAACCTTTCGCAAATCTGCGAGTCAGCAGATACGTTCACTTGTTCAGGCCTTGAGGGTAACCCGTGTTGGGCCAATAAAATTAGGCCCTTTTATTCTTTCTGAGTCCATGTCTTCCGCTCCGCTGCGGCGCTGACTCTGGTGCGGTGCGCGATGAGCCTTTCCCTTGCTGCTGGTAATCCCTAAACAACAAACACTGAGTGAACACAACCACCCAATCTGCATCGAAGCAAAGCTTTTCTACTATCCAAATCGACTCCCTTTTCTGGTTGGGTTGAATTTATCGGGTGGTGTCTCTAGTTGGATGGATTTATTTTAAGCCCTAACTCGGGCAGTGTGTCTACTCTCTACGCAGTTGCTTCCGATGGACGGTGCTGCAGCTGCAGGAGGAAGTAGGGAACCGGCGGCCAACGGTTCCAAACCTGAGGAGCAGCAGTTTGATCCCAGCCGAAGTAAGGGGGCGCTCTCGTCTCAACTTGCAGCTTCGTTTCATTCAGTAGATTATTCTTTATTTCTAGTCGAACTGTAGCTTGGTTCTTGCTTTTTTCTGTAGGAAATCATGATATCTTGTTCTCATGCTTGGGGAATTCGGATGGAAGATTGACTTATTATGCTTTAGTTGGTTATTTGCACAACAAATTATGAATACCACATTCCCTGGCATATTATTTTTTGAGAATGGCTTCAAGTTCATAATTTTTTTAAATGATTTTGCTAGATTAGTTTCTGGTACTATACTGTGAGGACGGTGTCTTTACAATGTTGTCAAACTCAATGATAATGTATTGTTTGGCGTTACCTTGGTTTCTCAAAGCTATGCTTTGAGCATAGTTTATCAATCTCACGGTAGTCTGACGCCTAATTTTTTGATGTTTTGAAGTGATCGGGATAGTTAAAAGGAAGGCCTCAATTAAAGACTTGGCCACGGCATACCATGCTGAATGTATAGCATCCTGTAAAGAACTCCTGCAGCTTCAGAGAAAGTGGGAGGAGGTCCGTAGCCTTCATCTTCCAAAATCTAACATTTAGAGAAGTATTTTCCTCTGAATTGCTTATAGCACTGTAATTCAAGCTTTGTTTCTTGTGTATTTGCAAGACAAATAGCGGCTCTTAATCCATTTTGCATCAGTCCGTATGGCCTCCGTTCATTTGAATTTTGATATACGAAGTCAATTGAGCCGTAAAATAATCATATTGTCTTCAGACACTGTAGCATATTATCACGGGCTTTTATGTAACAAGAAGAGCTGTCTAATCTGTTTGAATTGTACCAGTGCCAGATCTACTGGAATATCCTTATGCTGTCTGTGACAAAAAGGAAAATTAAGTGTCCCAGACTCTTTCCTAGCAGAATTCATCCATCTCACATACTTACTAGCTAGTTTTTCAGTTTCTTCAGCATCCCTTTAGCTATTTACTTTTGTTTGAGTTTCAGGGTTAGGACTCATGAGTTTACTTGTACGGTTGTACCAGTTTTGGAGAAAGATGTTAATTCTACCTAGCATCCCAGAATTATGTGTTGTCTTACATACAGTAGTAAAAATCTTCGGGCGAAGTTTGTTTTTTCTTGGTTTTTTCCTTACAGTATTTTTCCTAATGAGTTGTCTCAAAATTTTAGTATTGATCACAGGAGCAGCAAGTTGAAGCCAAAATGCCTGAAGAACCAAGATCGTTGGTGTTCAAGACCTCGAAGCATAGGAAGAAGTAGATTTAGGAGACTAGTTTTTACTTCCTTTCAAAAGAACACTTTTTGGCTCTGTCAACTGCTGTGATTGTTAGCTTGAAAGTAAACTAAACGCCGGGAAACATTGCCTTAAGGTGGGTTTATACTGTAAAACTTCATTTGCCTTTTACCATTTGCTCTTTTAATTAATATTTTCATATTTTTTTTTACAAAAAAACATTTTTTTCATCTTTAAAGGCTTATAAAATAAATGCTAACATGTTGGATCCTTTTACAGTTTTATCCAACAATGAAAACAATTACATATCTCACTGATTTTCACTTTGATCATCACAACTCTTTTTTCTTCAAAGATGATCCTTACAAACAAGTAACCTGTAGCGATGTAGTTTCATTCAACGAAGGCATTTACTTGTATCGCAATGATTTTAGCTCTAGTCAAGTTTGTAGTTGAAGCTGCCAAAACGTTGTGATCTATCTGTGTTCTTACTTGTGTTGACCTTAATCAAAATTAGGTTTTGATCTAATTTTCCTCGATGCTCCACTGCTCAGCCCACTTCCCTCCGAGGATTCTTTCCTCTAGCGCTAGCTCACTCATGGTTCGCTCGCTCCTTCCGCCATCGAATGATCAGTTGGGTGACCTAACTCGCGCGCTACCAACGTCACCTTACCTCCTCGTCACTTGTCAGCTTGTCGCCTCATGCTTTGTCTGGATACTTTACACCCCAATACATCTCAATACATGTGGATCGGGATGGATACTAGAGTATCCAAATAAAGCCTCATCAGGATCTTGCACATAGTACATCTACCTTGCCTCGTAGTCCACACCAGTATATGGGTAGGCTATCGGTAGGATCTTACCTTGGCACCATGACGCCACCTACGCTCACGATCTAACTGGGTCTCACTATGACGTTGCAACGCGGCAATGGATGCCGCTTGCTGCCGCCACCATGTACCACCACATCGTCGCCTGCCCTCGCTAACCCTCGTCTGTTGTCACCTCACCGTTTCGCGTTGGACTCACTTACACGTGACATGCCACACTGACGCACCGAAGCGCTCGCTCTGCCCTAGCACACCGCCACCGCTGGCCTGCCTCTTTGCCCTCTCCAACTCTCATTTAGAATGACCAAAAAGGTTTTTTATATTCATGTCATTTTAGAACACTTCTCGTATTATCACTTAACCACCGTAAATATTATTATTATAAAACTATTTTTATCTAATAGTTTAATCTAGTGATTTGCATCTTACTGTATGGCCTTACCTACAGTTTTGTCCTGCATCCGTCATTGGCTGAATGCATTTGTGATTTGTCCGGGTGAACCGTGATTAGAGAAAAAAATTATTTGATTTTGTTAAATGCGCTCTCTTTGTGCTCAAGGGCATGTAAATCAGTAGCTCGCTCTAGCAGCCTTTTATTCGGACGAACTATGCACTAGAACATGTTGCTATTTTGGTGTTTGATGATTTGTCTACCCATATGACTTGTTTGGTTTAGGTTCTTGTTGGGGGCCTTCGTCCTCCGAAGGTCCTCAAAAACGTAAATAACAATGTCTTCCAAATATGGCTTATGGATAGGTACCTTCAGATTACACGATGAGAAGGGCGCGATCGTGACGAAGGTTGCCGATACTTCGAAGCTATGCGCATAGAAGCTTCGGCTCAATCACGAGAAAAGGAACCGACTTAAAAGGGAAAAGGTTATCCAGTTCTCATAGATTTTTCTATAAGCCAACAATAGATGTAAAGGGCATGAATGTAATTTCTCACAGGCTGCGTCCTGTGCCTATAAATAGATGAACAGTACCCACGTACTGTTCACGCTGACTGGTACTCGTTTGCGTGTCACGTTTGTACTTTTTACCTTCTGTCAAGCCGAAGGTACATATGTAATTCAATACTGTCTCTATTTTCACATGTTGATATGATAAAGATGGATTGATAATGTTATGTGATTGTTCATGTTGTCTCTCATATTTCATATACTTCTTCTTTTATTAATGTGTGCTACGATGAAGAAGGCACGTCCTTCACGACCTTCGTCTGAAGATTATTATATCTTAAGGGAAATAATGCTTTGAAAGACGAAGGGCATTAATATTTAACATTCTATGTTTTCTTGTTCTTAATTCATAACATTTAAGAACAAGTCCCCAACAGTTCTGGTTTAGAACAACCCCATCCGTATTTTGGTTGCTGTGGACTGTTTAGTGAAAGTAGTTTTCCATTAGGATCAACTTGACAGGGCTCTTCTTAAAAAAGCTCTAGTTTCTCTGATAAAGGTAAAACCATCTAAAGTATAAAAATAATGTTCGGCAAAAACGGTTTTCCTGGCTGTTTCGTAGTAATGTTTTGTAAGCTTACGAGAGAAAGCCACGAGTAACCGTGTTCAGCAAAAACTGGCTTTATGGCACGTACAGCGCCATTGATTATGTCGTCCCTAAACAGCCACACAAGCTACCTGTTGAGCATCAAATTGGGCAGCCGGACTTTCAGCGGTCTAGAAAATTCGCAGTTGCGACATGGACGGTTCGCGTGTGCGTAGAATTAGTAACAATTCCCCATTTTTTATGAGATTTGTTAGCGATCTCCGTGAGATTAGATAAGAACCAACTTGTAACGGGTCTAGACTTCTCCTTATATAGATGAAGGGGTACAGTTGATTGAATCTCCACAACCGATACAATCAAATTTACTTATAAAATTTATCTTATTTACACTATTCTTTTTGTTCTTTGGGAGTAGGAGTAATTTAGCCTTAGCCTAGCCCTAGTATTAATCTTCCTCGACCTATTTCTTCTCCGTTGTTCGACTCTAAGTTAACCAGAGGTGTCTCGGGTGGCCTGTTGACCCTAAGACAACCCCTAGAACTCTCGTCCCCGACGACGTCCCTCTCGAGAGGCGAGATCCAGGTTCTTTGCGGAGAAGAAGGCCCTCTGCGCCATCCCAGACTGTCCGGATGCGCGCAGAGGAGAAGCTCCTGCGCCGTGGTCGCGGACCGTCCGACCCCATGCCACGGACCGTTCGCGCACTCGTAAAAGAATCGTCAGCCCGTTCACATTGAGTGATTGACGCTCAAATCGGCGCCAACACACTTTTTATTGATTCCGCTGGGGACGAGAGTGTTTAGATCTATCAAAAATCGGCCCCCATATGGCCGGTTCGAAATATCACACTGACGTCTCCACTGTAGGAAACGGTGAAAGTAGCCTAGAGGGGGTGAATAGGCTAACCTGAAAATTTTCACCACAAACTTCAAAATATTGTTAAATCTACAGTTCAACTAGTGCAGACCAGTTCAACTGCTACACGGGCAAGTTGAACTACTCTGAACCAGTCCAACTGTTAAAGTAAATCTATTGTTTTATTTGATCCTGCTGCTGATCTACATAATACTTAGTAGATTGGATGTCATCGGGTTTACTTATGTTGGGGACTTGAAGCGAAGATAGAAGAAATGCGACGTCGGTTTCTCCATGTTCGATAACCTTTTGGTGGCGATCCACCGCGTATTGTGACAGGAAGGCAAAATCTAAGACTACTATAAGACTACTAATAAAATAAGAAAAAAATGAGAACGATTAAATTACTCCCTAAACCCTAAACCCTAAACCCTTTCTCCTTCGCTTGACGCATGTAGTCCTCATATTATTGTTGCTCATCGGCCGTCAGACTTTCAACAACCGGCTTCAGGATATTATCTAGGGAGATATCGATGTGATCTTTAGAACTGGCCATTTGGGGCCTAATTTAGTAGATCTAGACACTTGGTCCCCAGCGGAGTTACCAAAAAGTGTGTTGGCGCCGATCCGGGCGCCAAGCACTGGAGATGAACTGCTTGTCGGGGCTCTCTGCGGAGGTGCGGACGGTCCGTGGCACAAGGTCGGACAGTCCGCGACCTGGCGCAGGAGCGACTCTCTTCTGCATACGTTCGGACGGTCCGCGCCTAGGGCCCGAACGGTCCGCAATGGTGCAGAGGGTCTTCTTCGCAGCAGACCTATATCTCGCCTCCCGGGAGGGACCCTATCGAGGAGAGATCCTAGGGCGTGTCTTAGCATCGGCAGGACACCCAAGACACCTCTAGTCAATGTAGAGCTGAAGAAAGGTGAGGATTTGAGGTAGGGGGAAGACTAAACTAGGGCTAAAATAGAACTACTCCTATTGCATAAGATAAAAATGATAAGTAGACTTGATTTGATCGATTGTGGGAGCGTTCAATCGGTCGTAGCCCTTTATCTATATAAAGGGGGGAGGTCTGGACCCGTTACAAGTCGTTTCTCGAGTTAATCCCCCAAGTTTAGCTAACAAATCCCCCGAGAAACTCAGAACCCTAACTGATTATGCGCACGCGCGGACCATCCGACCTTAGGGCCGGACCATCCGTGAGGACGTTTTCTATGCTCAACGGGCATGATGAAATGCTAGTAGCCACAATAGGCTAGAAAGGAAGGAATCCTCCGATCGACGTGGCCACCGATCATTTTGAAAAACTACTTGAGGCCCCGTGCTCAAACTACCGCAGCCCGGTCCGACATGGCTACAAGGAATGTGGGTTGCTTATGAAATTCCTAAGCAAAAAAGGCACCACCTATAAAAGGGTATGACCCCTAGAGGGATGATGATCAAGAGAGAAGGGGCCCACATTCATCGATGAAATCAGGTGCTTGCTGATCTTTGGCAGGTTCAACTACTACGCATAAAAAAGACAATAGCAGCAGTGATGTCCTTCCTTGACTGGTCCGACCATGTCATTACCTCTGATCTCTTCAACCATCTCGAGCACGTCCCTCAGCCCAGGCAATACCCGCTTATCATCAATCTCGTCGTCAAATCGGTACAACTATCAAAAGTATTGATTGATGGGGGAGTAGGCTCAATATTCTCTACTCTATCATGCTTTACGCCATGGGCCTTGTTGGGGTCTCCTTCTCTACTGAAGGTCCTCAAGACGGAGAAATCGCATATAACCAACGAGACTGAGTGTCGAAGCTGCAACAAGCATGCACAAAGCGCCGAAGGATTATAGCTTCGGCTCAAGGTAGTTACGAAGGTCAAATGTACTTTTACGCGATGTTTGTATTAGATTTATGTGTATATGTCAGGGTCATAAATGTACTTTTGTTTGGGATGCGTCCCATGTCTATAAATAGATGAATAGTACCCTTGTACTGTTCACGCTGGATTGGAATTGCATTCGCGCTTTTGCCTTCGAGCAAGCCAAAGGTACAATGTAATATACATTATGTATCATTTTGTTAATATATGATATGGATCTTGATGTTGTTTAATATTTCATGAATAACAATCATAATGTTACATCTGTGACTACATTTTTATAATTATGAATGATGAAGACTTGTTCTTCATGACCTTCGTCCAAGATCCATTATGCCCGAAAGGAGATAATGCTTCGAAGGACGAAGGTCCTTAACGTTTAACAATTGCATTTCCTTGTTTTATGATTCAGTAATAAAAAACAAGTGACCAACATTGGCGGCCACCTCCGGTAAACTCACGTCCATGACTATAACAATGGCTTCACAAAGTCATCTAGCTGCGTCACCTTCGACGATGAAGCTCGTGCTTCTGATCACAGGTGGTTCAAGCTTCGAACCAGCCAACAAGAAGCAAAAGAAAGAAGCACAAAGAAGTGTACAACATGTTGGAGTACAAGGACCCTTCATCAAGTCTAAATGGTCTCATGTGCTGATTACATTCTCTCAAGAGGACCTTCAACTTAAGGATTATCCCCACAATGATGTCATGGTCATATCCTGTGTCATTAAAGGGTTCTTGGTGAAAGGGAAATGTGCCCTTGGGCCATTTCTAAGTATTTTGGTGATTTAGTGTCCAACACAAATGTCTAGGTGTTAAATGGTGGACAAAGTACAAATCAAGTATAAAGGTATGTTTCTAAGACCTAGTATATTGTTTTGGAGACTAATGTATTATGTCTAAGTGTTGGAAATAGGAAAATTCAAGTTGGAATTAAAGATGGCTTTGTTCAGCCAAAGTCAGCTCAGTCTGGGTACACCGGACAGTGTCCGGTGCGCCAGGCTGACTCAGACGAACTTGCCGCTCTCGGGAAATCGTCGGCGACGTACAGCTATAAATCACCAGACTGTCCGGTGGTGCACCGGACTGTCCGGTGAGCCAACAGTCAGCTAGGCCAACGGTCAGCCGCAGAATCCGCGCGCGACGCGTGGCAAGTGCCAACGGTCGGATGGGGCACCAAACTGTTCAGTGTGCATCGGACAGTGTCCGGTGCACCAACGGCTCTAAGACTGCAACGGTCGGCTTCGCCAAATAAGGAAAGAGATCCGCACCGGACAGTGTCCGGTGGTGCACCGGACTATCCGGTGCGCCAGGCGATAGAAGGCAAGAATTGCCTTCTTGAAATGCTCTCAACGGCTCCTAGCTGCCTTGGGGCTATAAAAGGGACCCCTAGGCGCATGGAGGAGAACACCAAGCATTCACAAAGCATTCCTGAGCACCAAGACCTCGATTCCGCGCATTTGATTCTTTGTGATAGTAACTAGAGCTCTATTTGAGTTGTGAACTCGTCGAGTTGTGTTGTGAGCTCTTGTTGCGACTTGTGTGCGTGTTGTCGCTCTGATTTTGTGTCTTGTGTGCGTTGCTCATCCCTCCTTTACTCCGTGCTTCTTTGTGAACATTAAAGTGTAAGGGCGAGAGGCTCCAAGTTGTGGAGATTCCTCGCAAAAGGGATATAGTAAAGTGAAAGCAAAGCACCGTGGTATTCAAGTGGGTCTTTGGACCGCTTGAGAGGGGTTGATTGCAACCCTCGTCCATTGGGACGCCACAACGTGGAGTAGGCAAGTGTTGAACTTGGTCGAACCACGGGATAAACCACTGTGCCATCTCTGTGTTGATCTCGTTGTGGTCATCGTGTTGTGCAAGTTCTCCTCTCTAGCCACTTGGCTTAATTGTGCTAACTCCTAATCAAGTTTTGTGGATTAAGTCTCAAGTGTTTTACAGGATCACCTATTCACCCCCCCTCTAGGTGCTCTCAATTGGTATCAGAGCCGTTCTCTTCAAGAAAGGGACTAATCGCCCGAAGAGATGGATCCTAAGGGCAAGGGGATTGTGATCAATGATAAGGAGAAGGAGTCCTTCTTCAACGAGCCGAAAGATAACAAGACTACCGACTCGGGCTCAGGCCACAAACGAAAAGATGGAAAGAAGAAGAAGACGAGGCGCATCAAGGAGATCGTCTACTACGATGACAGCGACGAGTCATCTTCTTCCCAAAAGGACGACGACAACGACTACGAGAAAAAGAAGACGGTTAACTCAAACTTCTCTTTCGATTATTCTCGTATTCCGCATAGCTCAAATGCACATTTGCTTAACGTTCCTCTTGGCAAAACCTCCTCACTTTGATGGAGAGGACTACGGATTTTGGAGTCACAAAATGCGTAGTCACTTGTTCTCTCTCCATCCAAGCATATAGGAGATAGTCGAGAATGGAATGAAATTTGATAGTAATGATAGTCCCATGTTCATTAATGAGCAAATTCACAAAAATGCACAAGCTACTACTGTTCTTCTAGCTTCATTGTGCAGGGACGAATACCATAAGGTGAGCGGCTTGGATAACGCCAAGCAGATTTGGGACACCCTCAAGATCTCACATGAGGGGAACGACGTCACCATGCTCACCAAAATGGAGTTGGTGGAGGGCGAACTTGGGAGATTTGCAATGATCAGGGGCGAGGAGCCAACCCAAACATACAACTGGCTCAAGACCCTCGTCAACAAAATAAGGAGCTATGGAAGCACGCGATGGACGGACCACGACGTCGTCCGCCTAATGCTAAGGTCCTTTACTATACTTGATCCACATCTGGTAAACAATATTCGTGAAAATCCTAGGTACACCAAGATGTCGCCCGAAGAAATCCTTGGGAAATTTGTAAACGGGCGGATGATGATCAAGGAGGCGAGATACGTGGATGATGCATTGAATGGCCCAATCCACGAGCCTCAAACCGTTGCTCCCAAAGCAACAAGGAGCAAGGAGGCACTACCTAGCAAGGTAGCGCAAGTTGAGGCGGCCGGGCTTAATGAGGAAGAAATGGCCCTTATCATCAAGCTGTTCAAGACGGCACTAAAGGGTCGCAAGGAGCACCCCAACAAGAACAAGACGAAGGGGAAGCACTCCTGCTTCAAATGTGGTAAGATTGGTCATTTTATCGCTAATTGTCCCGATAATGATAGTGACCAGGAAAAGAAGAGTGGAAAGTGGGAAAAGAAGAAGAACTACAAGAAGGCGAAGGGCGAGGCACATCTTGGAAAGGAGTGGGATTCGGATTGCTCCTCGTCCGACTCTGACAACGAAGGACTCGCCGCCATCGCCTTCAACAAGTCATCCTTCTTCCCCAACGAGCATCACACATGCCTCATGGCAAAGGAGAAGAAGGTATGTACTCGAAACAATACTACTTATGCTTCTTCAAGCGAGGATGAGTCTAGTGATGATGATGAAATAGACTATTCATGCTTATTCAAGGGATTAGATAGAACTAAGATTGATAAGATTAATGAACTGATCGATGCTTTGAATGATAAGAATAGATTACTAGAAAAACAAGAGGACCTTTTATATGAAGAGCATGATAAATTTGTTAGTGCACAAAATTCTCTTGCGCTAGAAGTTAAAAGGAATGAAATGCTTTCTTGTGAACTATCTACTTGTCATGAAACCATTTCCACTTTAAAAAGTGTTAATGATGATTTAAATGCTAAACTAGAAGTAGCAAGTAAATCTAACTCTTGTGTAGAACATGTTATGATTTGCAATAGGTGCAAAGATTTTAATATTGATGCTTGTAGTGAACACCTAGTTTGCATTTCTAAATTAAATGATGAAGTGGCTAGTCTTAATGCCCAACTTAAGACTAGCAAGAGTGAATTTGACAAACTAAAATTTGCAAGGGATGCCTACACGATTGGTAGACACCCCTCAATTAAGGATGGTCTTGGCTTCAAGAGGGAAGTCAAGAACTTAACAAGCCATAAGGCTTCCATCTCCGCCAAGGAGAAGGGGAAGGCCCCTATGGCTAGTAGTGCTCAAAAGAACCATGCCTTCATGTATCATGATAGGAGACATTCTAGAAATGTTTATAGAAGTTATGATGCTTTTGATTCTCATGCCATGGTTGCTTCTAGTTCTTCTATTATGCATGATAGAAATTTAGCTAGGAGAAATGTTATTAATCACATGCCTAGAAGAAATGTTGTTCATGTTTCTAGGAAAATAATAAATGAACCTTCTACAATTTATCATACTTGCAGTGCTTCATTTGCGATTTGTAGAAAGGATAGGAAAGTGATTGCTAGGAAACTAGGGGCAAAATGCAAGGGAGATAAAACTTGCATTTGGGTCCCTAAGGATATTGTCACTAACCTTGTAGGACCCAACAAGAGTTGGGTACCTAAGACCCAAGCCTAAATTTGTCTTGCAGGTTTATGCATCCGGGGGATCAAGCTGGATTATCGGCAGCAGATGCACAAACCACATGACGGGGGAGAAGAAGATGTTCACCTCCTACGTCAAGAATAAAGATTCCCAAGATTCAATCATATTCGGTGACGGGAATCAAGGCAAGGTTAAAGGCTTAGGCAAGATTGCAATATCAAATGAGCATTCTATTTCTAATGTATTCTTAGTTGAGTCGCTTGGATATAATTTGCTATCCGTAAGTCAATTATGTAATATGGGATATAATTGTCTATTCACAAATGTAGATGTGTCTGTCTTTAGAAGAAGTGATAGTTCATTAGCTTTTAAGGGTGTATTAGACGGCAAACTCTATTTAGTTGATTTTGCAAAAGAGGAGGCCGGTCTAGATGCATGCTTAATTGCTAAGACTAGCATGGGCTGGCTGTGGCATCGCCGCTTAGCACATGTGGGGATGAAGAACCTTCATAAGCTTCTAAAGGGAGAACACATGATAGGTCTAACTAATGTTACTTTCGAAAAGATAGACCTTGTGCAGCTTGTCAAGCAGGGAAACAGGTGGGAAGCTCTCATCATGCCAAAAATGTGATGACAACATCTAGACCCCTGGAGTTACTTCATATGGACCTCTTCGGACCCGTCGCCTATCTAAGCATAGGAGGAAGTAAGTATGGTCTTGTTATAGTTGATGATTTTTCCCGCTTCACTTGGGTATTCTTTTTGCAGGATAAATCTGAAACCCAAGGGACCCTCAAGCGCTTCCTAAGGAGAGCTCAAAACGAGTTTGAGCTCAAGGTGAAGAAGATAAGGAGTGACAATGGGTCCGAATTCAAGAACCTTCAAGTGGAGGAGTATCTTGAGGAGGAAGGAATCAAGCACGAGTTCTCCGCTCCCTACACACCACAACAAAATGGTGTGGTAGAGAGGAAGAACATGACGCTTATAGACATGGTGAGGACGATGCTTGGAGAGTTCAAGACCCCCGAGCGCTTTTGGTCGGAAGCCGTGAACACGGCTTGCCACGCCATCAACCGGGTCTACCTTCATCGCCTCCTCAAGAAGACTTCATATGAGCTACTAACCGGTAACAAACCTAATGTTTCGTATTTCTGAGTTTTTGGGAGTAAATGCTACATTCTAGTGAAGAAGGGTAGGAATTCCAAATTTGTTCCCAAGGCCGTAGAAGGGTTTTTGTTAGGTTATGACTCAAATACAAAAGCGTATAGGGTCTTCAACAAATCATCGGGTTTGGTTGAAGTCTCTAGCGACGTTGTATTTGATGAGACTAATGGCTCTCCATGAGAGCAAGTTGTTGATCTTGATGATGTAGATGAAGAAGATTTCCGACGGCTGCAATGCGCACCATGGCAATTGGAGATGTGAGGCCAATGGAACAAAATGAGCGAGATCAACCTTCTTCCTCAACAATGGTGCATCCCCCAACTCAAGACAACGAACAGGTTCATCAAGAGGAGGCGTGTGATCGAGGGGGAGCACAAGTTGATCGTGTAATGGAGGAAGAAGCACAACCGACACGTCCAACCCAAGTTTGAGCGATGATTCAAAGGGATCATCCCGTCGACCAGATTTTGGGTGACATTAGCAAGGGAGTAACTACTCGGTCTTGATTAGTTAATTTTTGTGAGCATTACTCCTTTGTCTCTTCTATTGAGCCTTTCAGGGTAGAGGAGGCCTTGCTAGATCCGGACTGGGTGTTGGCCATGCAAGAGGAGCTCAATAACTTCAAGAGAAATGAAGTTTGGACACTGGTGCCTCGTCCCAAGCAAAATGTTGTGGGAACAAAGTGGGTGTTCCGCAACAAACAAGACGAGCACGAGGTGGTGACAAGGAACAAGGCACGACTTGTGGCAAAAGGTTATGCCCAAGTCGCAGGTTTGGACTTTGAGGAGACTTTTGCTCCTGTGGCTAGGCTAGAGTCCATTCGTATATTGCTAGCATATGCCGCTCACCATTCTTTCAGGTTGTTCCAAATGGATGTGAAGAGCGCCTTTCTCAACGGGCCAATCAAGGAAGAGGTGTACGTGGAGCAACCCCCTGGCTTCGAGGATGAACGGTACCCCGACCACGTGTGTAAGCTCTCTAAGGCGCTCTATGGACTTAAGCAAGCCCCAAGAGCATGGTATGAATGCCTTAGAGACTTTTTAATTACTAATGCTTTCAAGGTCAGGAAAGCTGATCCAACTCTTTTTACTAAGACATGTGATGGTGATCTTTTTGTGTGCCAAATTTATGTCGATGGCATAATATTTGGTTCTACTAACCAAAAGTCTTGTGAAGAGTTTAGCAGGGTGATGACTCAAAAGTTTGAGATGTCGATGATGGGCGAGCTAAGCTACTTCCTTGGGTTCCAAGTGAAGCAACTCAAGGATGGCACCTTCATCTCCCAAACAAAGTACACACAAGACTTGATCAAACGGTTTGGGATGAAGGACGCCAAGCCCACAAAGACTCCAATGGGAACTGATGGACACACCGACCTCAACAAAGGAGGTAAGTTCGTCGATCAAAAGGCATACCGGTCTATGATAGGGTCTCTAATTTATTTATGTGCTAGTAGACCGGATATTATGCTTAGCGTATGCATGTGTGCTAGATTTCAATCTGATCCAAGGGAGTGTCACTTAGTGGCTGTGAAGCGAATTCTTAGATATTTAGTCGCTATGCCTTGCTTCGGGATCTGGTATCCAAAGGGGTCTACCTTCGACCTGATTGGATATTCAAACTCCGACTATGCTGAATGTAAGGTCGATAGGAAGAGTACATCGGGGACGTGCCAATTCTTAGGAAGGTCCCTGGTGTCGTGGAGCTCTAAGAAACAAACTTCTGTTGCCCTATCCACCGCTGAGGCCGAGTATGTTGCCGCAGGACAGTGTTGCATGCAACTACTTTGGATGAGGCAAACCCTCCGGGACTTTGGCTACAATCTGAGCAAAGTCCCACTCCTATGTGATAATGAGAGTGTTATCCGCATGGCGGACAATCATGTTGAACACAGCCGCACAAAGCACATAGACATCCGGTATCACTTTTTGAGAGACCACCAGCAAAAGGGAGATATCAAAATGTTTCATGTTAGCACCGAGAACCAGCTAGCCGATATCTTTACCAAGCCTCTAGATGAGAAGACCTTTTGCAGGCTGCGCAATGAGCTAAATGTCTTAGATTCGCGGAACTTGGATTGATGTGTAGCATACATGTGTCTTATGCTTTGATCATGTTCCCTTATGCATTTTGTTGTTTATTTATGGTGATCAAGTTGTACTCATGATCCCCGGACCTCACAAGTCCATTTGCAAGTGATGCACTTATTTAGGGGGAGGCATGCTACAACTTGACCCTTTGAGACTAACTGTGTGCTTGAGTTTACTTGATTTAGTCTCAAAGGTGGATTGAAAGGGAAAGGTGAACTTGGACCATGCAAGACTTCCACTGCACTCCAATGAGAGGGTAACTCACCCCAAGTTCATCTCCATATTCTTATTGCCTTTGTACTCTTATTTGAATATTTTGGTGAGGCAATGAGGTTTAAAGGCCAACATTGATCCCGTTTTGGTGCTTGATGCCAAAGGGGGAGAAAATAAGGCCAAAGCAACAAATGGATGAGCTATCACTTGAGAATTTTGAATGAAAATAGTAGAGTTAGAGCTTTTGTTTGTCAAAATACTCTTGTTTGTCTCTTATTGTCAAAAGTTGGTCTCTTGTGGGGAGAAGGCTTGATTAAGGGAAAAAGGGGGAGTTTTTGAATCAGTGATCAATTTCTTTTGGAATATCTTTCTCTATGCCTCAACAAGTGAATTTGACTTAGAGATAGGAAATTGAGTTTGATTTGAAAAAAACAAACCAAGTGGTGGCAAAGAATGATCCATATATGCCAAATTTGAATCAAAATAATCTTGAGTTCTTATTTGAATTGATTTTGCACCTGTTCTACTTGCTTTGTGTTGTGTTGGCATAAATCACCAAAAAGGGGGAGATTGAAAGGGAAATGTGCCCTTGGGCCATTTCTAAGTATTTTGGTGATTTAGTGTCCAACACAAATGTCTAAGTGTTAAATGGTGGACAAAGTACAAATCAAGTATAAAGGTATGTTTCTAAGACCTAGTATATTGTTTTGGAGACTAATGTATTATGTATAAGTGCTGGAAACAGAAAAAATCAAGTTGGAAATAAAGATGGCTTTGTTTAGCCAAAGTCAGCTCAGTCTGGGTGTACCGGGCTGACTCAGGCGAACTTGCCGCTCTCGGGAAATCGTCGGCGACGTACGGCTATAAATCACCGGACTGTCCGGTGGTGCACCGGACTGTCCGGTGAGCCAACAGTCAGCCGGGCCAACAGTCGGCCGCAGAATCCGCGCGCGACGCGTGGCAAGTGCCAACGGTCGGATGGGGCACCAGACTGTCCGGTGTGTGCACCAACGGCTCCAAGACTGCAACGGTCGGCTTCGCCAAATAAGGAAAGAGATCCGCACCTGACAGTGTCCGGTGGTGCACCGGACTGTCCGGTGCGCTAGGCGACAGAAGGCAAGAATTGCCTTCTTGAAATGCTCTCAACGGCTCCTAGCTGCCTTGGGGCTATAAAAGGGACCCCTAGGCACATGGAGGAGAACACCAAGCATTCACAAAGCATTCCTGAGCACCAAGACCTCGATTCCGCGCATTTGATTCTTTGTGATAGCAACTAGAGCTCTATTTGAGTTGTGAACTCGTCGAGTTGTGTTGTGAGCTCTTGTTGCGACTTGTGTGCGTGTTGTCGCTCGGATTTTGTGTCTTGTGTGTGTTGCTCATCCCTCCTTTACTCCGTGCTTCTTTGTGAACATTAAAGTGTAAGGGCGAGAGGCTCCAAGTTGTGGAGATTCCTCGTAAAAGGGATATAGTAAAGTGAAAGCAAAGCACCGTGGTATTCAAGTGGGTCTTTGGACCGCTTGAGAGGGGTTGATTGCAACCCTCGTCCATTGGGACGCCACAACGTGGAGTAGGCAAGTGTTGGACTTGGCCGAACCACGGGATAAACCACTGTGCCATCTCTGTGTTGATCTCGTTGTGGTCATCGTGTTGTGCAAGTTCTCCTCTCTAGCCACTTGGCTTAATTGTGCTAACTCCTAATCAACTTTTGTGGATTAAGTCTCAAGTGTTTTACAGGATCATCTATTCACCCCCCCTCTAGGTGCTCTCACTTGGTCCAAAATGTCCTCATAGATACGGGCAGTGCAACAGACATCATTTTTTTAAAAGCCTTCAGACAAATGCAAGAGCAGGACGACAAGATACACGATGCAACACACCCCCTGTGTGGCTTCGGAGGAAAGCAGATAGTGGCACATGGAAAAATAACAATGCCAATCACCTTCGGCTACGTGCACAACACCAAAACTAAGCATGTTGTATTTGACATTGTAGACATGGATTATCCTTACAATGCAATCATTGGACGAGGAACATTGAATGATTTCGAAGCAATACTTCATCCAGCATATTTGTGTATGAAAATACCATCATACTAGGGACCTATTGTTGTGCATGGAAGCCAGGAGGCTGTTAGAAGGGCCGAAGAGAATTGGATAGATTCTAGGGCCATTCACAACATAGATGAAGTTGAAGCTCACCAACAGCATAAATGCATAAGAGATAAAGCTGCTTCAGTGGATCAACCAAAGTCTATGTTTTTGTGCGAAGACATAGCTGAACAGAAAGTGTTGTTTGGATCCCAATTATCTGAGGAACAAGAAAGGGCTTTATTAAAATTTTTATTCAACAACACCGTCTTTGCTTGGTCAACAAATGATCTTTGTGGTGTCAACAGAGATGTCATCGAGCACTCTCTCATTGTGGACCCAACTATCAGACCAAGGAAGCAGAAGCTTCGGAAGATGTCAGATGACAAAGCCGGAGGTGCAAGAAACGAAGTCAAAAGACTCCTGAGTGCCGGAGTAATAAGAGAATTAACTTATCCAAAGTGGCTAGCCAATACTGTGATGGTGAAAAGGCCTACGAAAAGTGGAGAATGTGTATCGATTTCACAGATCTCAACAAGGCATGCCGGAAAGATAAATTTCCTTTGCCAAGAATAGATTCTCTCGTAGATGTGGCAGCCACTTTGGAGCTCATGAGCCTGCTGGGCTGTTAGTCAGGCTATCATCAGATTCCGATGAAAAAAGAAGATGAGCCCAAAACAAGCTTCATAATCCCTAGTGGAACTTGTTGCTATCTTCGGATGCCTGAGGGGCTCAAGAATGCTGGAGAAAGCTACAACAGATAGACTTCCAAGGTCCTCTGCACTTAGATTGATAGGAATGTTTTGACATATGTCGATGATATCATAGTCAAGAGTGCAAATCAAGAAAATCACATCACTGATTTGCAAGAAACATTTGCCAACTTCAGAAAGGCTGGCCTGAAGTTAAACCCGGAAAAATGTGTCTTTGGGGTGAAGAAAGGAAATTAAAATTCCTTGGCTGTCTAGTATCAACAAAGGGGATTGAAGCTAACCCAAGCAAAATAAAAGCTATACTTTGGATGGAGCCACCAAAGTCAAGAAAAGGTGCTCAGAGATTGACAGGAAGGCTGGCATCATTAAATAGATTTATTTCAAGATCAGCAGAAAGGAATATACTAGTCATTCAATGGGGACCGGCCCAACAAAAAGCCATCAAAGATTTGAAACAATATCTTATACAATTAACAACCTTTACTCACGCTGCAGTCAGTGCAACACTGGTTGAAGAAAAGCAAGATTAACAAACAAAAAAAGTTCCAGTTTACTTCGTCTCCGAAGTATTAAGTCCATCGAAAAGGAACTATATAGAATTGGAGAAGGTATTGTATGCTATATTAATGGCTTCTAGGAAGCTTCAACATTATTTTCAGTCTTACCATATAATAGTACCTTCGTCCCAACCTCTAAAGGACATCATAAGAAACAGAGAAGCTACAGGAAGGGTTGGCAAGTGGGCTGCAGAGTTGAACGACTTCACCAATGACTTTGTTTATAGATCTTCGATTCAATATCAAGCACTAGCAGACTTCATTGTCGATTGGACGCCAGGGGCTCATGAAGAAGTACACCTGGTAGATGTTGAAGCTTGGACATTATTCTGTGATGGCTCGTGGGGAACCTCCAACGCAGGTGCAGCAACTATTCTAATTCACCATAAAAAAATCAAAACCTGCTATGTAGCTAGGCTAGAATTCAATTGCACAAACAACATTGCAGAATACAAAGCAGTCCTTTTGGGGCTTTGAAAGCATAGGGCCATGGGAATAAGAAGAGCAGTAATTAAATCTAACTCTCAAGTAATCACAGGCCAAGTTGACAAAAGCAGTAAGGCAAGGGATCCGAAGCTAGAAAAATATCTTTACAGAGTCCGAAGAATGGAAGCCTCCTTCGAAGGATTCTCTGTGAAAAATATCCCAAGAGCAGATAATGAATAGGCAGACTTGCTAGCCAAATCAGCAGCACAGGGGCTTCCACTTCCCCCAGAAGTATTCTTTGAAACTCTCAAAGCACCTTCGGTTGAACTTATGGAAAGGGCGATGCTTACAATTTCTCCTGTGTATAGCGAAGATTGGAGAACAGAAATTATATCCTTTCTCCAGCACAATTACCCTTCGAATGATGAAGCTTACATAAAAAGAATGCATACAAGAACAAGGCCGATTATAGAAGGGGAGTTAATCAAGCAAGGGGTATGCTCCCCATTACTAAAATGCCTATCTAGAGCCGAAGGTCAAGAATTGATGAAAGAAATACACTCAGGAATATGTGGAGCGCACATTGGATCCATGCCACTCCTTGGCGAAGTTTTTAGACAAGGATTTTACTAGCCGAAGGCTGCTTCGGATGCAGCGGACCTAGTGCAAAAATGTGAAATTGTCAGAAGTGTGCGAGGGACCAGAAACAACCTTCATCCCTAACGCAACTGATTCAGCCCACTTGGCCATTGCAAAGATGGGGACTAGACTTATTGGGACCACTTCCACCAGCCCAAGAGAATTTTAGATATGTTGTGGTAGTAGTGGAGTATTTCTCAAAATGGATCAAAGCTAAACCACTCGGTACGATAACTTCACCCACAGTCTAAAAGTTTTTCAGGCAGAATATCATTTGTCGTTTCGGTGTGCCGAAGGCTATCACAGTTGACAATGGAGCACAATTCGACTCTGAAGCATTCAAAACTTTCTGTGATCATATTGGAACGAAAATACACTTTACATCAGTAAGCCATCTAGAATCCAACGGTTTAGTAGAACAGGCGAATGGAATCATCATCACATGACATGAATAATGAAATCAATCTTTAATCTGCCAAAGGGAAAGTGGTCAGACGAGTTAGTGAAGGTAGTGTGGAATCATAACACTGTTGTTTCAAGGTCAACAGGGTTCACCCCATTTAAGCTTTTGTTCGGAGACGAAGCAATAACACCGAAAGAAGCAAGAACATAATCGATAAGGTCTCTAGCTTTGACAGAGGACGAAGGCACTTGAAAAGTATCAAAAGACTCCATAGAAGGGATCAGACTTCAGGCAATAGATCATATCAGTAAATATCAAGCCGAAATAGCGAAGTGGCGGGACAGGAAAGTGAGATTAAAAAAATATTAAGCTAGGACATTTGGTGCTTTAAAGAATAGCGAACCCAAAAGCAGTGGGGAAGCTACAACTCAAGTGGGAGGGCCCTTTCTTGGCGAAATCTTCATCAAGACCAGGATCTTACAGGTACTATGTGTAACGGTCATGTAATTTTCTTTTTCCTATGGCACCCTTTTCCTTTCAAGAGGGGAAAGGTTTTTAATGGGGCCATAGATTGTAATTTTCATTTTCTTTTCACAGCCTTGTCCAATACAAGGGCAGATTTCCCCCATCTGAGATTACACCATCGAGTGTAAAAATATAAGAAAGCTCCACAGTCATTCCTATGGGCATGCAGAGCTAAAATGCCACCTAAGTAAAAGGTGAAGTAGCTCCAAAGTCGTTCCTATAAGGATGCAGAGCTAAAATGCCACCTAAAGTAAAAGGTGAAGAAGCTCCAAAGTCGTTCGTAAGGGGATGCAAAGCTTAGCTCCAAAGTCATTCCTAAGGGGATGCAAAGCTAAAATGCCACCTAAGTAAGAGGTGAAGAGACTCCAAAGTCGTTCCTAAGGGGATGCAGAGTCTGTGTGCGTATTCGTGTGGGTTTTGTTTTCTTCGGCATGCACTTGCATACTTCATCACATCATGCTTTGCATTCATACAAACATTCATTAGACATCTGTAGCTTCATTACATCATGGCGCATTGCATAAGGCACTAATGGAAAAGAAGGAAAGGCGTTTTTCGCCTTCGGCTCAAGAGTGTTTTATTATGAACAAAAAGAAGTTTTTTTGGACTTCGGTCTGAAGGTGCTTCGTTGTGAACAAAAAGAAGGGAAGATGTTTTTCGCCTTCGGCTAAAAAGAAATAAAGTGGTTTCGTCCACACCAAAGCAAATGACAGCAGACGAAGGTAAAACTACAAGGTAACATTATATTACAAGGCAACTTTTCATTACTTTCATTAAAATGATTTTTCTATCTACATATATTTTCTTTGCACAAAAGTTACAAGAATTCTTCTAAGACTATGCAAAGATCTACAACTTCGGCTCTCTAGACTATACTAACATCGTCTTCAACATCGGTTCTTCATTCTCCTCCAGCATCAGCCTGGAAAATATATCATATGAAATACTTGGTAATATCAAGCAGAAAAAGGGGGAGTAGGGATATTTTCATACTCCGTCAAGAAGAGCCCGACCTTCATTTCCAGCTAGCTCTCAGCCAACTTCGTCCAAATTTAGGTAGCAAATCTGTTACCCACGCTTCGAGCCTCGCTTGGAATGTTCTCATGGTCATCCGGGGAGATATTGAAAGTAGGCTTGTTAACATTTTTGAAATGATCACATCTCGCTTTCGCAAAAATCGCAACAGTTCCTCGGGCGGCCACTAGAGCGCAAAAATCACCATGCCCCACCATAACTTCATCAAAGTCATTGATTTCTTTTTCGAAGAACTCAAGCGCCTTTGGAATATTGTCAGTAGAATAATTCGCATCTCCTGACACTACTCCGACCAAATTGAAGATTTCGCGCAGACGAAGGGAGCACCGAGTTGCGAAGCCGAAGCAGGTGTCTCGAAGCATTCTGAAGGCTTCGGTTAATTTATAACTTTTTTCTACTTTAGCTTTGACTTTCTCTTTTAGCTCTTTAATTTCATGCTCGTAGCGGTCTGTAGCATCTTTAAAGATTGAGTTCACTTTTTTGAGCTCTGTGCTTAACCTTTTCAATTGTTTGTCCTGGTTAGAGATTTTAATAACTTGATTTTCAATTTGAAGGTGAGCTTTGGCATGGTCTGCTTCGGCGGCTTCGATCTTAGAATCCTTTTCCTCCAACAGATTTTCAAGGTCCTTCACTTTCCCTTCCAAGTTATCGACAACAAGCTCATTCTTTCTGTCTTCTTGTTTTGTTGCAACTTCAAAGCTTTGCTTAGAAGAAGGCTTTGTTGTAAAAGCCGAAGCTATGTTAGCTTCAAACTCTTAAAATTCAAAAAAATAATAAATTGTAAAGGTAAACAATAAATTTTGCACCTTAAAATTTGAGTAGAATAAACTTTCAGTGACATGTTGCCTTCTATAGTTACTCAGATCTTGTTTAAGCTTCGGGAATCCAATGCTCTTTGGTAGAGTGTTGACAATCTTTGCTCTGGCACAATCAGGGATGCACCCTAGAATTTCTTCGTCAACACCACCAAAAAGCATGGATCTAGGCTGATAACCAGCCCCAATAGCGAACTCTTTTAATTCAGAAATATCTTCTTCCGAGAGTTCCTGGCCACCCATGTGTCGTAGGTCCATCCTTGCCCTCCGAAGAAGCTCCTGCTAGTTCTTTCACTTTTAAGGGTGTAGCCCTGCCGGCACTAACTTCATATATTTCCCTCTCAGGAACCACATCAGCTATAATCCTGTCAATTTTCGACAATGTGGTTCCAAGAGGTTCTCCGCTATTTTCGGCTTCAGTGTTTATTTCACCATCTTCGGCATCGGTGGAAGCAGCAATTTTTTCTATCTCTACCGGGGGGTCTTTTGCATGATCCTCATCACAGCCAGCATGCGTCGTTTCTTCTGACCACCCACATTCCCCTCGTCAGTGAAGCAATCTTCTTCTCATCTTCAGCACCTTTTTCAACCCCCTTCTCCTTTGACTGCAATAAGCTTGTCAGATCTGATCCTAGAGGACTTAGCATAGAAAACAGGAAGGGTTCAGTCATTACCTTTAGAATTTCTATTACACCGACAGAAGAGGACGAAGAAGTCTCAACAATCTTCTCTGGTAAATCTTGCATCTTTGTCTCGATAGGTTCCAAGGTTGAAGATTTTCGCTTTTTAGGAGCCGAATGCTTCGACTTCGCTGAAATTTTCTATTTCTTGGAAGCAGCTCTTTACTTGTCTTTTTCAATAGATCTGATTGTTTGTTTTTTCAAAATACTTACAATCCTCTTTTTCTTTACCCCCAGCTTCTTCGTCAAGTCTCTCATAGTCAGGGTATTCGAAGCCAAGGGATGACATTACCTAGTTCAGCCTTCGTTTCTTTCGAGTACCAAATGCGACGGTCATCAATTGATCCGCCTTCTTAGTATAGTTACCAAGGATCTCATTACACATTGTTTATATCATTTCCAACCATTCAGCACAAGGGCCACTGAAAGTATTCTGAAATTTGAATCGGTATGGCAACCAAACAAGTTCAAAGTTCTTCTCTTCATCCTTCCTCTTCAGCATTCCCCACCCACCAGATGTTGGAAAAGTTTTGTTAGCCAAATATTCTTACATCAAGTCTCGAGTACTGATGTGCTCTACCATAACTCTGAATTCTACTTCAGCTAATTAGCCTGGGGAGTCGAGTTGCATGTTGCACAATGGCCTCGTCATACCGAAGCTTAACTTCAAAGGACTCATTACCATGCTCATGAGTTTCAACCTTTTCTTCTCATCAGCCTTTACGTAGAACCATTTATTTGTCCAACCGGTAGGCCACTTTGTGCGGTATCCAATCACTGGAGCTTTCGTATCTTTCCGATATACGAAGTTGTAGCATCCAAAGTTTTTATGGAGACCATCTGCTCTCTGTTTTGTGCTTCTAACTCTGATTTTTGGCAGATAGTTGGGTTGATCTGTTTCTAGGTTTTTGGTGTATTCAAACGACACTGGTTTGGATTGCACAGTGATCTAGTGCTTTGTGAGTCCCTAGGAGTTTTGGGTCAAATTTAGGAATCAACTCACGGTGTTGTTCTCACAAGTTGAGAATTTTTTAGTGGCTCCCATTCACCCCCTCTAGTCGCCTCACTAGTTCTTCAATTGGTATCAGAGCCGGTTAAAGATTTCCTTACCCTAATCGATTTGAAATCCATGAAGGTGACATGGAACGTGGTGTTTGCAAACCACTGTTCTTCGATGGGATTAATTACCCATATTGGAAGATCCGCATGTTCATATCTTCATAGTATAGTGTCACACCCGGGTTTCGGGCACCAAGACCCGGTCACGAACATAAACACCAGGTGTGGTGGGACCAAGTCTCACACATATGATGAATCATGGCACAGGATCGAATGTCACATCTTTACTATATAATAAGAGTTCTGTACAAAATAAATAAATAATTACATTATAAGAAGACAACGGTCCAGCAACCCAAAGTTGACTGGGAGACGATGACCTAGACCTCTCACGAACTCATCACCGCATCCTCCATGCGCCTCATCCTGCGGTACCTATTATTGACCTGTGTATGGGGGGGGGTGAGATAGCAAGAGTGAGCTAACATACGTTCATAGCTCAACAAGTTGTGGGGAATAATGTGCATGAACTCGCCAAAAGTGGGAGCTCATGTGAAGTGTAAGGCTTACCAAAGAGAATGGTTAGAGCGGAGCATTGCTTTTAAAGTTGGTCAAAATTTTATTAGCAGTTACTAAGTATAAGTAAATACCAACCCAATTAAGTGGTAGAACAAAAGTAACAACATCACCTGCGATGCAATGCATATGACAAATTGAATTTAGTTCTATAAATTAATCATGTGTGTCCGAGCTGCTCATGATCGTGAGCACGACTAGTATACCAGTTTTACACTCTACAGATGTTGCGCATCTTTACCTACAAGTCATATTACCCATCTGCCAAGAGACGGCCAATCCCATACACCTCTACCGAGGAGGCGAGGCAGGGTAACAATACAAGGCCTTTACAAAGTTCCATTAGCTTCAGAAAACCCGCTACAGTTATAGGAAGCTCCAATGCAGGGATCCCTCACCTGACCGCCATCGCAGCAAAATCAACCCAAGGACCTCCATACACTGACCACTCCCCTACTGCCCTTACCCCTTTCGGGTAAGGTAGTCCTCCACTAGCTTTCCTAATTAGTCAGCCAAAGGCGTCCCATACCACCCTTGTGGTAGCACTGTTTTCCCAGGTGGTTCTCCATGTTCTAATTAACATAATGATCTTAACATGAACAGTAAATAATAGCTAATAATAAAAGTATAATCATGAATAATATGTATCTCTATACCCAAAACCACATAAAGCAATAGCATGTACTACCAAAAAATTCAGTGGTGAACAAGGTACAAAAATAGTCAAACTAGGGTAACCTATTGGTTCCCATCAAAATTAACCTATGCAGATCATTATGATTAATCAGAACATGGCTGGGTAAAAGGAAGTGATCAAGGGCACAACTTGCCTGGGACTTGGGATTCCAGGTACCACTTGCTTTTCAGATGTCACGTGTCCTCGCGCTAGTCGTAGCAATACAAGCAAACATAGTATAAAGGTGAAATTAACATCACACCAAACATATAAACAAAATATATAATAAAATCTAGACATTAAAATAATATCCTAGGAACAAGAATCGTTAATTTTGGAGTTATGGATCTTAAAATATGAATTTTCAAATGTTTTATGTGCTTGCTATATGATTAAGTGAGAAATTAATTTTACTATTGTTTTCATGCCAAAACAGAGACTCTAGGTGATAAACAATAATATTACAAAATTTTAGAATCTGAAATGGATCAATTTGGAGTTCACATGAATTGTCTATGATTTATACAAGTTCTAGCAATTATTTTTGCACTAGAAATCTATTTCTAATTTATTTTTCTCTTGTTTTCTGTTCTCTGGACTGGCCTCAATTTCCAGAGAAACATAGGGGTCTAAATCACAATTTACCTAAGACTCAGACTAACACTCAGTGTGGACTGCGGGTTGGTCTAAGAAAAGCCGAGGGGCTCTTTTGAAATTGTTCCAGGCCAAAGAGGTACCTTCAGTTGTGAGTCGTCCGATCCAAGATCAGTGGCCCAGATTAGATCGAATTCCCGCGAACCTGTACCCGATTTCCACCGTTGGATGGAGATCTAGTGGTCCGAGTTTTATCGCTTAGCTCCAATCCGGACCGCTCATTAAGATCCAATGGTCACAGAGCTCACGGCCGAACCGATACGATGTGACTTAATCTGGGGCGTCCGCACCGCGATCAACGATTCACATTTCTCCTTCTCCCTCAGCCACGGTGGGACGCACGAGTCTGAGGACGGAGCAGAGGGGTTGCACGCGATCTAGGTGAGCTTAGCGTCCCAGGCCATGGCCTGCTCGTGGAGGAGGAGCTTGCTGGGGTTGGCGCCTTATCGTGCTTAGGGGAGGCGAGCCGAGGTGGGGCTAGGTGAAGAAGGAGCCTGAGGTTTAGGCACCGCAGGGACCATGGCCGGACCTACAGGTGAGCACATCGGCACGGATCAGAGGTCCGAGGCGAAGCCAACCATGGCCCCGGTGATGGATCCCACCATGGCATCAGTGAAGAAGCGGAGGGCGCGATATCCGGAAGGGAGCAAATCTAGCGGCTTGCGGAGGATTCAAGGCCCACCGACTTCAATCCGCCCGGAATGGCCATACGCACCCCACTGGCGAGTTGGCGAAGTCTGTAGTCGGTCGCCGAGGCCAAACGCCGGAGCTCACCCGAATTACCTAGGACCGCAGGTTCCAACCTCGACGACGGACACTTTTCCTCGCACTGCTCGACACATGGCAGCGCACAGGGCCTCCACTCCCTCCTCTCTTCTCTCCTCAACGGCGGCTGCTGTCCATGAGGTGAGATGGCCGAGGGCCAAGGGCCGAAGGGTTCCCGGTGCCTTTCTTATACTCTGTGCCGAAGTCCGATTGAGCGGCGCCATTGGCGAATTTTACGGGCGGATCACACCGATATCCACAATCGAAACTGAGTCTATAGAATCCGGAGGGGATAAATCTGGACATCTGGTAGCTTGAGCCCACGAGGTAGTGAGACCCGGCGTGGAGGACCAAGGCGGTGTGAGGCAGACATCCCGGGCCCGCCTAGCAGCACGGTTAATGGAGCCGCCCGCGAGTTCTGGTGAGGCTGGCATTTGCGGTCCACATGGAAGCGAAGTAAAGCAGGGCGCATAAGTGGGCTGGCGGGGTAGGGAGGGAGTTGGGCCGTGGTCGGAGAAAATCGGCCCAAGGCTGGACGGTTAGCTTTTCTTTTTCCTTTTTTTGTTTGTTTTATTTTCTATTTTATTTCCTGTTTTCTATTTCAATTGAAATCCAGGTTTGAATTTCAAAATTTTAAGTTAGATGCAGAAACAAACTCCAACATGATACAAGTATAATTTATATTAATTAATTTATTCATGCAAAGAAAAAAAAATGATCCAATTATGCAACCCACACAATATTTTTTCCATAAGTTATTTCATTTTTTAAGGAGTGCATTTTTATGTAGTTCATAAAGATAATATTAAATAGATAAAAGTCTTCCTTGTGTTTATGGTTCCAAGCTTTTAATTCTATGTTTTTTCCTGAATAACATTTAAAAATGAGGAATCTTATATTAAAATACCTTTTAACCCCAAATCTTATCAAGAAATATTTATAAATCTTAGAATAGGATTTTGGGTGTTACAAATCCTACCCCCCTTAACAGAAATCTCGTCCTCGAGATTTGTAAGAAAAGAGATACATAAGGATTGGTTTGTAATTCAGTTTTTTGTCAATAATTGGTTCAAAAATCCAAAGTCTCATCTTTCGCCAATAGTGAGTGATTAGGAGAGCATAGATATCCAGCTACTTATTATGTAGGATATAAGAGATGTATAGGTTAGGGCAAGAATAGCCAGGGTAAGAAAGTTTATGGTGAGGAAGAACTCCGCGTTGGGTGGTAATGCATCTGAAGATTGATTTTAACTTCTCTCTCCTTCCTTGATAAGGTTGACCTTTTCTTTCTCTGGTCCTGATCTCATTGAGTTGGGGTCAGTGTATCTCATCGGAGTTGGGAAAATATGGTTAAGATAGATATAAGTGAGATAGACTACATGATGTAGGTCAAAAGTTTGTTTGATGTTAGGTGGAGATAGACAGATTATGTAATCCATCATGACGCTACTGGTTGGGTTAGATTTCATGCACGTGGCTGAGTTGGTCTAAGGTGCTAAGTTAAGTTATCACTTGGTTAGTAGGGTCTAATTTCTTCTTCCAGTATCACTAATCTATTTAAGTAGACTACATTAAATTAGATCATATTAGCTTAGATCACATTAGATTAGCTCCACTTTAGCCTTCATTAGGTTAGATTAATCTACTACATTAGATCAGATCTAAGTATGACTAGCTTCGACTAGACAAGATCCAATTAATTTGGGTTAGATCATGATCATGGTAGGATAAGTCATGTGGTTTTAGTCACACAAATATAACTTAGATCTGATATCATTATTTTGGATTAGATCCTGGTTATTACTTTAGGATGATATAAGTAAAGTGGTTAGGATAGTTATGCTTATTAGGACAATATGAATCTCTAAGAATAAAATAGAATCTTTTGAGATTAGTTAGATCTATTAGGATGAGATAAAATCTTTTCAAGATAAGTTGAGTCTACTAAGGTAATAGAGTATCTTTTAAGATAAGATGGATCTATTAAGATAAGATAGAATCTTTTAACATAAGATGAATCTATTTGATATATGCTAGTGGGGAATATCCTTAGTTGATCTAGTTTATCTTATAAATATATCTAGTTTAATAGATCCATTTTTTGATAGGGATTATTCTGTGTTGTCTATTTTGTAGATATTTTCCCTTATGTCTAGGTGTATATGTAGATGCAATTGTGGACATTACTCCACAAACCATCACACTCAATCAAAGATCCAAATCAGACAAGTATCATAAGAACAAACACTCAAGCGTATAGATACCTATAAAAATAGTTTTGTTTTTGTTCCTAAGAGTAGGTCTCCTATTCCTAAAGGTCACTTTAGGTACGGGATTTCAAAGTGTGAAATCCACATGTAGGAAACGGGTGACGCCTAAGAGGGGGGTGAATTAGGACTTCTAAAACTTTCGCTAACCTAGGCCACAAATAAATCCCTAGAGCAAAACCTATGCAAGTAATCAAACTAGAATGTGCAAACTAGGTTTTGTCTAAGTGTTGCTATCTCTACTGCAAAGGCTAAGTTCCAATCTACATAATATAAGTATGAATACAAGACTGAAACTTAAATGCTTAATATAAAATGCGGAAACTTAAAGAGCAAGATAGAGAAGCAAACTCTCGTGGATGACGCCGGTATTTTCACTGAGGTATCCGGAACTACGCAAGGTTTCGACTAATCCTCGTTGGTGCCCCTACGCAAAGGGTAGCCCACGCGAGGGCCAAGCACCTCGGTCGAGTAACTCCATAGAGAGCCACGGGCCTTCTCCACGCGCAAGTGGTGCTCCGCTTCTGGCTCCTCTCGGACGCTCCCCACCGTCTCCACTATCGAGCTTCAGGTCGAAACACCGTGGGCCTCGTTACCTCTAGAACCCGGTGGCGGCCAAGACACAAACTCGGTTGTCACGGTCTCGCAATACTTGCGCCCCACTCTGTACAATTACAACGGCTCGCACAAGAGCCAAGGGGTTGTGTGGTTTTACAAAACTCACTCAACTAACTAGGGTTCACCTAAAGCAAGCGCTAGAGCGGTCTAACTAACCTAAGTACTTCGCAAAGCACCTACGCTAATCATCGAGTGATTCTATTAAGCACTTGGGTGTAAGAGCACATGGGATTGTCTGCTATATGCCTTGTTATGTCTCTTGGGCTCCCAGACTTGAGAATGGCCGATTGGAGGTGTATTTATAGCCCCCAACACAATTCTAGCAGTTGGAGGAAAGCTGCTGCTTTCTGCGGTCACACCGGACAGTCCAGTGGTGCACCAGACAGCGCACTATTCCTTCTCCGGTGCGCCTAGCCATTACCCTATCAGAGCAGGTGACCGTTGGCACCATAGGCTTTCACACCGGACAGTCCGGACTTCACACTGGACAGTCCGGTGGTCTTCCCTCCGAGTGCCACCTGGAACTAGCCGTTGGGGCTGAGGTTCCTGGTGCACCGGACAGTCCGGTGTGCCACCAGACAGTCCGCAGGCAACACACATCTTCATTCTTGGACTTTTCTTGGATCTTCTTAATGTCTTCTTTTGAGGTGTTGCTTTCCTCAATTCCTTGGTCCAAGTAATTCTAGCATCCTGTGAACTACAAACACAAACACTAGGAAATTCATTAGTTCATGGATTGTGTTAATCATCAAATACCAAAACTCATTAAGCCAAATGGCCCGGGGTCCATTTTCCTTACAATCTCCCCCTTTTTGGTGATTGATGAAAACACTACCAAAGCAAGCAAATAATACAAGTATTTGAATGAAAATAAGCAATCTACTTGCTAGGATGCATGTTTGCCCCACAATGTGATATTATGGACTTAAGCCTCCCCCTAACTCCATAATTCACTTACTTCCTATTTTGGACCAAACAACCAAAATCACTTGAAAAGCCACTTGCAGAATTAAAATTTTAAATTAGTGGTGTTTGGTGTTTGAAACGTTTTTCATGGCTTTGGTCCCTAAACTTCTCCCCCTTTGGCATCAACCATCGAAAAGGAAGACATTAAAAGCATGTAGGAAGTAAATAAGACTTGCCCTCTTAAGGAATTGAAACACTTGTAGGTTACCATCAAATGATAACCCCCCTAAATGAGTGTTCTCTTTAGAAAGCAATTTCTCCTCCTTTTTAGAGACGAAGAAATACTCCCCTGACAGAGATCTTCTACTTAGGAAAAATGCATGTAAAAATTAGAGGTGCAAGGCATAATTTGATTAGACTAACTTCCCTTATGCATAGGTAACAGAATATGAGTTAACCACATATGCATTTTTTAGCAACATGGAAGTATATGATATGAAAATATAGCCTGATCAAATATTGGAGAAGACATGTAAATGATACTAAATATAGTCTCAAAAGATACCGATTGAAAGTCAATGGCGGACCAATTGAAAACCAATGGCAGGCTTGTGAGACATGAGAGTTCTTGGAGATTTTGTAGTGGAAGATTGTTGTCTTTCTCCAGGGACTTCATTTTCCTTACAATGAGTCTATCACAAGAAATAGACTTGAAAGAGGTGTTAGTCTTAAAATCTTAGATTATAGAGTAATCTCCCCCTGAAAGTGTGCATACAAGTTTTGAATACCTGTAGGAGACATGCACTTTGATTTGATATCAAAAGGGGCAAATTATCTATAATCCAAACTTTGGCACATATAAATTAAATGATACAAATTGAAGAATATGAGTGTTTTACGACTAGTAATATTTAAAAATATCAATTGATGTATCATTTACTAAGGAGTGATATATAATCTATGTGCCGTGCTTAAATAGACATTTTAAACCATGTAGGTTTGCTTAAGTGTATGTATTTAAAGCAAGCAATCCTATCATGTGATTTACCTAGTATGCATGCATTTAAGCAAAAGTAAGTACAAATTGTAATACTAGGCATGAAAGGTAAACTAGATATAAAATAAATAGATACACATAAAAAAAATAATAAATCTAGTTACCTTAGTCATGGGTTGGAAATTTGGGTCCAAACTTTTTATTAACTTACTTGGCAATAACTTGATCCAATTTGATGTATCCCATGATATATACATTCCCACTTTGCCAAGTCTCCAAATTTCCCGTTAGACCTTCGATCTACTCACTTCCATTTCGGTATCCAAACCTTCTTGGTGCTTTTCATGGTTGTAATTATTTCCTTTGGCACCCAGATGCGTTTGTCCCCCTTTCCTTTGTTGGCTTGCTTGTTGGCCTTGATTGCTATCACCTCTCCATTCTTTTTCTTTTTGATTAGATATGGTGTAGAGGTCTTTTTATCCACCTTTTTGATGTAGGTGTTAGAGATTTTGCTTGAGCTTTTGCTTTTGCTTATCCCCGGTCATCGCCTTGCATTAGAAAGACTTATGGCCTTCCTTGTGGCATAACCTACAAATCACAGTTTCACCCTCCATAGGCTTGTTCACTTCTGTAGTGGTGTTATCCCGTGGAGGTTGGATTTGTTTGGCTTTGCCTTTCTTGTTATACAAGGCTTTTCCAAGGCGAGCCACTTCTTGCTTTAATTGCTCATTTTCTGTTGCAATCTCGTCAGAAGAGGTTTCTATAATAACATTCTTAACAAGAACTTGATTGCAGGGGTTAGATTCATCAATTAAATCAAAGCAGGAAGTAGAAGCATCTTTCTTAATAATTTCAGGTATTTCAATCAAAGATACTTCTAGGGTGCTACCAATGTTTTCTAGCTTAGTAGTTAGCTCATTGTTGTGTATGCTAAGAATTTCCATTTTCCCTGGCAAATTTTCAATAGATTCTTGAGAGCTAGCTAACTTAGCCTTAAGTTTTTCATTCTTTTTAATAAGGCCATCATCGGTAGCAGTGGATGGAGCACTAGACTCTAGTACCTCAATTTTAGTTGATAGCTCACTATTTAAGTTTGCAAAAGTTTCAAATTTTTCTAGCAAACCTTTATAATCATTTTGGGAGCTAATCAACTTATTTTTCAAAGTTTTAAGTTGAGCTAATTGCTTAGTGCAAACATCCTGAAAAAATTAACGGCTTCCGCAAGCTCATCTACGGAGGGCTTTTCCTCACCTTCATCATCACTGCTACTTTCATCACTAGAGGATGGAATGCTTTTGTTACCTCTTTCCATAAGGCATTTGTGTGATGACCATGATGAGCGTGATGAGGACCGGTGGCTGCGCGTCCTTGGAGGTTCATCTTCACTTGAAGAATCATCCCAAGTTTTGACACTTGTTAGCGCCTTGCCTTTGCTCTTCTCCTTTTTGGGTTCAGCCATAGTTGGACAGTTGTCCCTGAAGTGGCCCTTCTCCCCGCATGCGAAGCACCCTTTCTTTCTTTGCTTTTTTCTGTCAATGTTAAAGAGAAGATCTTTGACCTGCAGGGGCACACCCATTAGATTAATCTTGTGGATCATCCCCATTACCTTTTCGACGCGTCGGATTGTTTCTTCGTCCTCGGAGGATGATGTGCACGGTTGATTATCTTCATTATCATCACTCTCTTCTTCTTCCTCATCTTCTTCACTTGAGGAACTTGGAGTGGGAGCCTTCTTTTTACCCTTCCTTTCATCACATGCAAAAGCATATGGTTTTGAGGAAGTTGGCTCCTCTTCCCGACACATTTTTTGCGACATCTCAAAAGCCGCGATTTTCCCAATCACAATGGTCGGGGTCATGGTACTCAAGTCCTCCATGTTGTGAAGGATGGTGATGATGCTCCCATATCTTCGTTGTGGTAGCAGGGAGATAATCTTCCTTACAATCTCCGCATCACCTAGCTTATTTATGCCAATAGAGTTGAGCTCATTGATGATTAGATTTAAACGAGAATACATGTCTCTAACAAGCTCATCATCTCTCATAGCAAAAGAATTATACTCATTTAAGACTAGGCAATGTTTTTGCTCACGAACATTTGATGTGCCGTCATGGAGCTCATGCAATTTTAGCCAAATCTCATTAGCAGTTTTCAATGTAAATACTTGATTAAAGATATCCATGCTAAGAGATTCATACAAGCAATTTTTGGCTCTAGCATTTAAATGGATTTCTTTTTCCTCACTGGTTGTGGGTTTTTCGGGATTCTTGGGGGGTTTCATCCTGTCACAAGTGACTCGCCAAACACCTAGATCAACGACCTCTAGGTAACAAGCCATTCTAGCACTATAATATGGGAAGTTAGTGCCGTTGAAGTGTGGTGGCCTATGGGTATCCATCCCTTCCTCTAAAAAATGTCGGCTCTTTTAGCGGTGAAGCTAAAGTGTTTCAAATGAGCCAAACCAGGTTCTGATATCACTTGTAGGAAACGGGTGACGCCTAAGAGGGGGGTGAATTAGGACTTTTAAAAATTTTGCTAACTTAGGTGTTGGGGACTTGTTCTCAAATGCTATGAATCAAGAACAAGGCAACACAGAATGTTAAATGTTAATACCCTTCGTCCTTCAAAACATTATCTCCCTTAGGATATAATGATCTTCAGACAATGGTCATGAAGGATATACCTTCTTCATCGTAGCATATGCTGATAAAAGAAGAAGTATATGAAATATACGAAACAACATGAATGATCACATAACATTACCAATTCATTCTTATTATATCAACATGGGAAACTAGAGAGATTATTGAATTACATATGTACCTTCGGCTTGATAGAAGGTCAAAATACAAGCGTGACGCACGAGTGAATACAAGACTGCCTAAACAGTACGGGGGTACTGTTCATCTATTTATAGGCACAGGACGCAGCCTGTCAGAAAGTACATTCAGGCCCTTTACATTTATTATTGGCTTATAGAAAAATTTATGAGGGCTGAATAGCCTTTTCCCTTTTAAGTCGGTTCCTCTTCCCGTGATTGAGCCGAAGCTCCTTTGTGCATAGCTTTAAAGTATCAACAACCTTTGTCACGATCGCGCCCATCTCATCGTGTAATCCGAAGGTACCTGTCCATAAGCCATACTTGGAAGACATTGTTAAATTACATTTTTGAGGACCTTCGGAGGACGAAGGCCCCCAACAGTAGCCCCTCGCAGTATTAATTTGTTTAAGATAACGAATTCAGACTGCGACATGGACAGAGGCTTTAAGCCGAAGTTCTGAAAAAACACCTTCCCTTTGCTAGAATAGCAATAGTCAATGACAGATGGGACCCTCCAATTTGGAGCGCGCCGAGCGTATAAATAAGAACTCACCCTAACCACATTTGGTACGCTGTTTTCGCCACTTGCTTTGTTTGCACAATTTTATAGTTCTTGCTCACCAATGCTTGCTTAGTTTCCCAAGCTCCCTAAGCTTCGGATTGAAGGACACATTTTCGTCATTTTTGAAGAAAAGATGTCTCAGGACAAGAAAGTTGTTGCTGAGACGAAGCTAACCGAAGAGGAGAAGCTCTTTGAACAGAAGAAGGCTGCGGATCCTTATATAGCTGGGTTTCTAGAATCAATGGCAAAATCAAATACAAAGAAGATTACAAAAGAGATACTGGTGACAGTGATAGTTATGATGCTGAAAGTGGGGGTGAGGATTTTGAGGACCGGTCCTAGAGGCCAAGTCATTCGATTTTCGGAAAATCGACCATCAAACAAAATCACCTTGAGAGCATGCGAGGGAGATACTTTCGGGATATGTCTATTGTGAGAGCTGGCGGACACAACAACGTCCCTGCCCCTGAGGAAGACGAAGTTGTGATTTACCGAAGCTTCTTCAAAGCTGGGCTTCGGTTTCCATCGAGCAGGTTTGTGGTTGAAGTGCTGAAAATTTATCAGATCTTTCTTCATCAGATAACCCCCGAAGCTATTATTAGAATGGAAATTTTTGTCTGGGCTGTGAGAAGCCAGGGAGTGGAGCCAAGCGCGAAATGTTTCTGCAGTATGCATGAACTTGCATATGAGACGAAGGCCATGGGCAAGGAACAGTATCACAATAACTTTGGCTGTTATGGATTTACTGCCCACCCCAACGCAAGCTATCCAGTGCCAACATACCAAAAAAGGTGGCCTGGAGCCTGGATGGAGGAATGGTTTTACGTGAATAATGACTTGAAGGCAAGAGAAGATATTAAAGAAGTTATTATGCGCCCCATTTGGTCCCGCTTCGGCCTTCGAAGGCCAAAGGTTGAGATTGACGAAGCTGCCGAAGCATGCCAAAAAGCTTTTGTACTGTCTGCTTTTTTATTGGTACAAGAGATTTAATCCAGGAGCATATAGCCTTCAGAGTATGGCCACTTGTAGAGAACTGGGAAATGCCGAAGGAGACTGTCACCAAGTCTGGCGAAGGTGAGCTGGTTCGACTGAAATACGCCTTCAGATACGGAGATAAATTTGATGAACCAAATGATGACTAGCTGAAATGTATCGAAGCTACAAGTGATGAACTACTTGGGCCGTATTCCAAAGCGGAAGATAATGCCTTATCCACATCCTTCGGGGGCCGGGGAAAAAAGAGATTAAACATAGTTTTTGATGCCATTGGTTTTGTTTACCCCGACTACTGCTACCCGCTGTGAGGACGGGGAAAGAAGAGGAAAACTGCTGCTTCGGCCAAGATTACTGCTTCGGCCACTCCAGATGAGCCTGCACCGAAGAGCAAAAAGTTGAAAGTCCTTACCCACCGGCCACGTTATATTGAGCCGGCCGTGGTGCCTAAGTTTGGGGGGGGGAGACTTCTTCAGCTGCTGAACCAAAAGAGCCCATTCCTCCTATGCAGAAGGCTGAATAACCGGCTACCATGCCGAAGGCGCCCTCAGCCGAGCTAGCTGAGTCAAAGACTGGTAGAGATAAGGCCGAAGAGCCAAAAACTGAAGGAACAAAAATGTTAGAAATTTGAAGCCCTTTGGCAGAAGTAACAGTGCCGAAGGCACAAAAAAGTCTTGCGGCAACTTCGAAAAGAAGAAGGATGGCAAATGTACTAGACGTGCTAGAAACAGTAAAGGCTTTAAGCTCTACTCCTTCAAGGAAAATTGCTGAGGCTTCAAAAATGCAAACCGAAGCTGAAACAAAGCCGACCGAAATTGAAGCTGCAGTAAGCCAAGCTAGTGTCGAAGCTGGGCCTTTAGAGCTTGTCGAGAAAAAACCTTCAGAAATTGAAGAGAAAGCAACAGAAGAAAAAGCCTCAGAGCAAACTTCGCCTGAAAAGGTTGCTACTCCTGCTCCCGAAGCTTTGGAAGAGAGCATTGATTACATCATTCGCCATGCTTCGGGAAAGATGCTTTCTTCGGAAGAAAAACGAGAAGCTCGCCATTATGCCCAAAAACTGAAATACCCGAAGGGGGCACTGGTGTTTAATGGCAGCGGAGAAGAAGATTTTTTATACTGTCTCCCGGATAACAAAGAGATATCCGTCAGCCGGGAGATAGGAAGAAGCTTCAGATTTCCGAAGCTAGAAGATGGCCTCTCAGTATTGTCAAAGGATGAATTAGCTGACAGTTTAGCATATAATAGCATAAAGGTATGAAAATCAATTTTTGTATTTGGAAATGAATTATTTGTTTATACTTAATACTATACTCCTCTTGCAGGGCTTGATTCTTAGCAATGCCCTCAGGGCATAGAAAAATATCGAAGATGAAGGGTGTACAATGGCTCTAAATAACCTTCGCTCAGAGGTAATTAAACTAAGGAACGAACGCCTTGAAAAGGATAAAATATTAATTTCATTGGTAAACAAAATAAAAGAAGATGAAGCCAGTTCCAAAGCTCAAGCTGAGGCCCAGAAAAGTGAAATTGAAGATCTTCGGAGACAATTAGCTGAGGCTAAAGTAAAATGCGCTGTTGCTGAATCTGATCGAGATGCCAGCGAATACTGGAAAAATTATTTTGAAAAGACAGTTGCAGAGCTTCGCGCATCGAAGGAAAGATGTTTTGAAAAATCTGTGGGGTGCGTGAAAAAGATGAAGACTAGCTTCGCCAACGTGGGCGTATACTCAAACAAAGACAACTTTATACGAGGCGACCCTGAGGGCGTTATCAAGTGGATTAGTGGTGAAGCCGAAGCTTTTGAAGAAATCTTAAGTGATCGTGGAGACGTCTGAGCCTTCTCTGGCGCAAGAGGAGTTGCAACCGTCCTGGAGAAGGCGGGTTGCGAACATATTAAAACCTTGGCCCAGGCCGAAGCTGCCTTCTCTGTTGATGACACGAAGGACCCCTCGGCCGAAGCAAGTTTATTGGGCGGCAAATTTTTCAATGATATTTGGGACAATGGCGACCGAGAAACAGCTCATGAAATAATGAAGAAGAGCGAAAAAGATATGCACGACTCTCGAGAAGCAGCAAAGAAAGCTGAGAAAGCCGCAGAACTTGAGAGACGGATAGGTATTGTTTAATGGCTTGTAGCTTCGTTGTTTGTTTTCAAGGCTTCAAACTGATTGATTTTTTCTGTCGCAGCTGAGCTACCTCCTCCACCGGAGCCGTTCGACCCCCTAGCCGACCCGGAAACAAAGAAAGCGATAGAAATCATTAATATGGCCGAAGCTATTGTCGACGAAGTTGTTACCAAACTGCTTAACGAAGCTGCAGAAAAAGTTCTGAATGAAGAAGAGTAGCTATTGTAAAAACATTTCTAGGATATTAATGTAACATTTGCTGAACTATGTGTGTAATATTTGGTGTTTATAAATTTGAATGCAATATGTGAATTATTTGTAATTCAGTTCTTTGCGATGCATGAAACTTTATGTACGAACCGTTTTTGAGCCTTCGGCGAAAAAACACCTTCCCTTCTTTTCATGCTTCGTAAAGAAGAGTTTTTATGCCTCGTAAGAATCATCCACACTTTGTAAAAACATTGATGCTTCGTAAACAATAGATCCCTTCTTCCACATCAGAATCGATGAAGCTGTAATTCTCAGCTTACTTTGTGCCTTGGCATCTTTTCATTTTTTTATAAAGCATTCTCCGAAGATCGGCTTCGTTTCCAATTGATGTCGTTGATGTGATATGATGTATGATGTGATGCTACGCGATATGATGCGATGCTATGATGCAAAGAATGATGCTAATGCCGAAGACACATACCCACGCTGAAACACAATCTCTGCGTCCCCTTAGGAACCATCAAAATCTCTTTGCCGTTTATTTTTTGGCTTCACCACTTATTTTTCAGTGTAAGTTCTGCATCCCCTTAGGAACGTATTTTGAACTTCTTCGCCTTCTATTTCGGCGGTATTCGCGTTGACTTTTTGTGCTTCGCCTTATATTTTGGCGGTATTTGGCTCTGCATTCCCTTTGGAACGACTTTTGAGCAGAAAACTTACACTGCGCTCCCTTGGGAACGACTTTTTGCAGCTTCGACAAACTTACGCTGGCTCCTTAGGAACGACTTTTTGTAGCTTCGGTAAAACTTGCAATGCAATTTTTAGCTCTGCATTCCCTTAGGAACGACTTTTGGGCTTCACCAGTTTTTGAGCTTCGTGAGTTTGTGGGAAAGATATATTTCACTATGACAAGAACGAAGCTATTACAAGAAATTAAAAATGACAAGAAGACTAGATTTATATTGATTGTTCCTTATTAAAAAGAAAATGACAATGAATGTAAAAATGCTTCAGGGGTAGGATATCTCTCAATAGATGTGTTTTGATTCTGGCACAGTACTATTGACTGTGCGAGCTTCAGATTCCTCACTGAGATCTCGCTGCTGATGAGTCTAATGGCTCCCTTCTGGCTGCTGACCTCGTGAATAGGCAGGTTGTAGTGGCGGTGGAGGTGGAAGCTGTGGCCAAGAAGCCTGTGGCTGACTAGTCGAAGCAACAGAAGCTACAGGATGATTACCCACATATTCTGGTATGTAGGGTGAGTGACACGAAGCAGTGTGCAGGACCTACTTCGGTTGACTTTGCTGGGCTTTGGCTTCTGTGATCTGCTTCTGCTTTTGGATGGTGATTTGGCACATTCTTGTAGTATGGCCCTTGTCTTCACCACAAAATAGGAAGTAGATCTTCCTGGGCTGGTCCCCATATCTTCCTCCGAAGCCCCTGGCGCCTCTGCCTCTTGGAGCTGGCGACCGAAAAGAGCTTTGTTGCTGCCCCGAAGATTGTGAAGTATACTGCAGCCTCTGCAGATGACTTCCTCTGTCATCACTCTGAGTGGAGTTGTGAATTGACCTGACATGCCTCGGGTGGATTCTTCCTCCGAAGCCCCTGGTCATCTCAGAGAACCTGTAAGCTTCCTCCCTTCTTTGGCGGAAGTCATTGTCAGCCCTGATGTACTCATCCATCTTTTGAAGCAGCTTCTCCAGAGTCTATGGAGGCTTTCTAGCGAAGTACTGGGCAGTAGGTCCTGGACGAAGCCCCTTAATCATGGCCTCAATGACAATTTCATTGGGCACTATAGGCGCTTGTGCTCTCAGATGCAAGAACCTTCGGACATTCGCCTGGAGATACTCCTCATGGTCTTGCGTGCATTGAAACAGGGCCTGAGCTGTGACTGGCTTCGTCTAAAATCCTTGGAAACTTGTCACTAGCATATCCTTGAGTTTCTGCCATGAAGTAATAGTTCCTGGCCGAAGAGAAGAATACCATGTTTGAGCCACATTCCGAACTGCCATGACGAAGGACTTGGCCATGATGGCTGCATTGCCTTCATATGAAGATATAGTTGCTTCATAACTCATTAAAAACTTCTTCAGATCTGAATGCCCATCATACATGGGGAGCTGAGGTGGCTTGTATGATAGGGGCCATGGGATAGCCTGCAGTTCTGCTGCCAAGGGAGAATCATCATCGAAGGTAAAGGTATCATGATTAAAATCATCACACCATCCATCCTCGTTGAACAAGCCTTCTTGATGAAGCTCCCTGTGTTGGGGCCTTCGATCTTGTTCATCTTGATCAAGATGGTGTACTTCTTCATTGGCTTCGTCGATCTGCCTTTGAAGATCAGCCAGTCGGGCCATCTTCTCCTTCTTCCTTTGTACTTGCTGATGGATTATCTCCATGTTTCTAATTTCTTGATCCAACTCTTCTTCCTGGAGTGTTGGACTAGTGGCCTTCCTCTTCTGGCTTTGGGCCTCTCGAAGAGAAAGGGTCTCCTGATTTGGGTCCAGTGGCTGTAGTGCGGCAGCCCCTGGCGCTGAAGCTTTCTTCGGCGGCATGACGAAGGTCAGTGCTTGCCGAAGGTGGTCAAAAAAGGGTTCACCGGAGGTGGGCGCCAATGTTGGGGACTTGTTCTCAAATGCTATGAATCAAGAACAAGGCAACACAGAATGTTAAATGTTAATACCCTTCGTCCTTTGAAACATTATCTCCCTTAGGATATAATGATCTTCAGACGAAGGTCATGAAGGATATACCTTCTTCATCGTAGCATATGCTGATAAAAGAAGAAGTATATGAAATATACGAAACAACCTGAATGATCACATAACATTACCAATTCATTCTTATTATATCAACATGGAAAACTAGAGAGAATATTGAATTACATATGTACCTTCGGCTTGACAGAAGGTCAAAATACAAGCGTGACGCACGAGTAAATACAAGACTGCCTGAACAGTACGGGGTACTGTTCATCTATTTATAGGCACAGGATGCAGCCTGTCAAAAATTACATTCAGGCCCTTTACATTTATTATTGGCTTATAGAAAAATTTATGAGGGCTGGATAGCCTTTTCCCTTTTAAGTCGGTTCCTCTTCCCGTGATTGAGCCGAAGCTCCTTTGCGCATAGCTTCGAAGTATCGACAACCTTCGTCACGATCGCGCCCTTCTCATTGTGTAATCCGAAGGTACCTATCCATAAGCCATACTTGGAAGACATTGTTAAATTACGTTTTTGAGGACCTTCAGAGGACGAAGGCCCCCAACACTAGGCCACAAATAAATCCCTAGAGCAAAACTATGCAAGTAATCAAACTAGAATGTGCAATCTAGGTTTTGTCTAAGTGTTTCTATCTCTACCACAAAGGCTAAGTTCCAATCTACACAATATAAGTATGAATACAAGACTGAAACTTAAATGCTTAATATAAATGCGGAAACTTAAAGAGCAAGATAGAGAAGCAAACTCTCGTGGATGACGCCGGTATTTTTACCGAGGTATCCTAACCGCGTAAGGTTCCGACTAATCCTCGTTGGTGCCCCTACGCAAAGGGTAGCCCACGCGAGGGCCAAGCACCTCGGTCGAGTAACTCCGTAGAGAGCTGCAGGCCTTCTCCACGCGCAAGTGGTGCTCCACTTCCGGCTCCTCTCGGACGCTACCCATGTCTCCACTATCGAGCTTCCGGCCGAAACGCCACGGGCCTCGTTCCCTCTGGTACACGGTGGCGGCCATGACACAAACTCGGTTGTCACGGTCTCACAAGACTCGCGCCCCACTCGGTACAATTACAACGGCTCGCACTAGAGCTGAGGGGTTGTGTGGTTTTACAAAACTCACTCAACGAACTAGGGTTCACCTAGAGCAAGCGCTAGAGCGGTCTAACTAACCTAAGTACTTCGCAAAGCACCTACACTAATCACCGAGTGATTCTATTAAGCACTTGGGTGTAAGAGCACTTGGGAATGTCTACTATATGCCTTGGTATGTCTGTTGGGCTCCCACACTTGAGAATGGCCGGTTGGGGGTGTATTTATAGCCCCTAACACAATTGTAGCCATTGGAGGAAAGCTGCTGCTTTCTGCGGTCACACTGGACAGTCCGGTGGTGCACTGGACAGTCCGATGGTGCACCGGACAGTGCACTGTTCCTTGTCCAGTGCGCCTAGCCGTTACACTGTCAGAGCAGGTGACCGTTGGCGCCGTAGGCTTTCACACCGAATAATCCGGACTTCACACCGGACAGTCTGGTGGTCTTCCCTCCGAGTGCCACCTAGAACTAGCCGTTGGGGCTAAGGTTCCTGGTGCACCCGACAGGCCGGCGTGTGGGCACCGGACAGTCTGGTGTGCCACCGGACAGTCCGGTGCACCTCGCACAGACAGTTCGCAGGCAACACACATCTTCATTCTTGGACTTTTCTTGGATCTTCTTTATGTCTTCTTTTGAGGTGTTGCTTTCCTCAATTCCTTGGTCCAAGTAATTCTAGCATCCTATGAACTACAAACACAAACACTAGGAAATTCATTAGTTGAGGGATTGTGTTAATCATCAAACACCAAAACTCATTAAGCCAAATGGCCCGGGGTCCATTTTCCTTACAATCTCCCCCTTTTTGGTGATTGATGACAACACAACCAAAGCAAGCAAATAATACAAGTATTTGAATGAAAATAAGCAATCTACTTGCTAGGATGCATGTTGGTCCCCACAATGTGATATTATGGACTTAAGCCTCCCCCTAACTCCATAGTTCACTTACTTCCTATTTTGGACCAAATAACCAAAATCACTTGAAAAGCCACTTGCAGAATTAAAATTTTAAATTAGTGGTGTTTGGTGTTTGATACGTTTTTCATTGCTTTGGTCCCTAAACTTCTCCCCTTTGGCATCAACCATCGAAAAAGAAGACATTAAAAGCATGTAGGAAGTAATTAAGAGTTGCTCTTTTAAGGAATTGAAACACTTGTAGGTTACCATCAAATGATAACTCCCCCCTAAATGAGTGTTCTCTTTAGAAAGAAATTTCTCCTCCTTTTTAGAGACGAAGAAATACTCCCCTGACAGAGATCTTCTACTTAGGAAAAAATATGTGAAAATTAGAGGTGCAAGGCATAATTTGATTAGACTAACTTCCCTTATGCATAGGTAACATAATATGAGTTAACCACATATGCATTTTTTAGCAACATGGAAGTATATGATATGAAAATATAGCCTGATCAACATGTAAGTGATTTTGCAAAAAGTATTTTTGGGTGGAGTTTAGAGCTAAATAGAAATTTGGAAAACCCCCCAAAAACCCTCCCTCCATTCCTGCTGGCCTTTTTGGCCCATGGTGCAGCCTCTGGCCTTTGGGCCCGCGGCGCGGCCCACCTGGCCGTGTTCCCACTCCCCTTCTCCCCCCGCGCGGGCCAGCCGGCTCCTTCCGCGGCCCCGCTCTCGCGCCCTCCCGCTGCGCGTCAGGCCCGCCTGGCAGCCGCGGCCTGGCGTCCGAACGGACCGCGCGCACCAGCCGCCGCGTGCCCGCGCGCTCCCGCGGCCTCGGCGTGCGCGAAACCGCCGCCGCAACAGCCGCACCCACGATGCCCTAGTCCAAAAAGAACCAGCCTCCTTCCTCCCATATTCCGCCCAAATTCTTCTCTCGCTTGACGCCGCGCAGGGAGGAGCCGAATCGCCGACTTGGAGCTCACCGCGGAGCTCGCCTGCGGCCATCAAGGTAAATCCCCCTCCCTTCCCATTTCCCCTCCCTTCCTCTATGTTGTCGCGCGTGGTCAGGCGTGCTCACGGCGTGGCGCGCGGCCGGAGCTCGGCCGGCGCGCGGCCTGCGACCTTGCGTGCGGCGCCCCTGGCGCGTGTCCTGGCCTCTTTCTCGGCTCCCTGCCCTGCGCGCGCATGGTGTTCTCGCCCGCGGCGGCCTGCGCTCGCGCGGCCTGGCGCGTGCGGCGCGTCCCTGGCTCGGCTGCTCGCGGCACGCGCAGCGCGGTCTGCTCGCCCGCAGTAGCTCGGTCCGGCCCCGGCGCGCGCAGCCTGCTCGTTCGCGGCGTAGTTCGGCCATGGCGGCCATGGTGCACGCAGCCAGCCCGACCGGCGACCGACGCCTTCCCTGGTTAACTCGGCCAGTAAAGGGAGAAGCCTATTGTTCCTATTATTATTATTATTATTATTATTATTATTATTATTATTATTATTATTATTATTATTATTATCTACTTTATTTTATTTTTGTCTTGCGAATAGAACACCAATGGATCACGTAAATGGTTTAGTTCTTTTGTTATATATAGTAATAATACCATTTGTATGTTAACAACATTAACCTGTCTTAATGCATGCTCCCACAAGTTGTGTAATTACTTGTTAACCTGTCTTATGTGTAATTAGGTCCCCTCGAGTGTTTTTACTTGTTAGATATAAATGTGTCGCCAAGCTAGAAGTTCCTTTACATAGCACGTGTGGTTTCACGCGTCATCATGTGTCGTTCCGCCAACGCTAGTTTTGCGTGATCGTAAGTACGAACTTTATGTCATGTGCATGTTTAACTGATTTGTTTCCTTATATGGTGTACTGTTCCTTTCTGATTTGAGATGTGAATGTATGATTGTGCTTGCATAGATAATGATTTGGTTGCGGAGTCCGAAGAGATCGCAGGAGAAGACCCTAAGCAGCAGCTGGTTGGTGGAGGCAAGCTTGACCCATCTATGTCCTACTCATTTTATAATTCACTCCCCACATTTACACAATTTATACCTAAGGATTGACTAGCTTTTGTTTATCTTGTCCTTGCTTACCTATATGGGTTGGGTTATTTTGGTTTAGCTTTATGCTAGTGCTTCACATTAATCAATGAACATGATGAGATTATTTACGATACGATGTTTTCCCTTTTGATTATGATGATGATACTGTGACATTTAAGGGGACTCGAGCGGTTTCTCGAGTGCCTCTCCGTAAGGACAGATTCGTTGGATGACCGCCTGGGAAAACAGTGCAACCATGAGGGTGGTATGGGACGCCCTTGGCTAAGTAATTAGGGGAGTCTTATGTTGGGTGCTGGTTTTGGTCATTGGGGAACGGAGGCATCTGCTATGGCTCCTATAATCTCGCTCAGAGATTTTGGTACGGGCATCGTCCCACGGCTTTCCCTGAGGGCGGAGGTGTAAGTTTGGAACAACAGATGGTCTCTATGCGATGGTTATTTCCAACATTCACATAGTAAGGACCCTAAGGAAAGGCCACGTTGGGAGACCCTGCTAGGTCACCTTTGTAGTGATCAATGGAGAGTCATGATCTTCGGGCAGAAAGGGAATCACGACTCGTGGGTAAAGTGTGTAACCTCTGCAGAGTGTTATGAAACTGATATATCAAACGTGCTCGCGGTTATGAGCGGCCAAGGGAGCTCCATTGATTAGAGATACTTGATCAGAGATGGTTGGTTTGCAGGTGGTGACGAGGATGATGGTTATGATTATGGTAATGGTAAGTGGTATTATTTCAGTTTGGAAAGGGTAGTTTGGGTTAATAACTTGGGTTAATGATAAAACCTGGCTTTCTACTAGTAATAATAACCTGACCAACTAAAAGCAACAGCTTGACTTAACTCCACATAAAGCTAGTCCACTACAGCCCAACGGGATATTTGCTGAGTATGTTGATTTGTACTCACCCTTGCTCTACACACCAAACCCCCCAGGTTGTCCACGTTGCAACCACTGCTCAGGAGAAGATGAAGCTGTGGAGGAAGACTTACAGGAGTTCCAAGAGTACGATGAGTTTTAGGCGTGGGTTAGCGGCAACCCCCAGTCGGCTGCCTGTGAAGGCCGCGTGTATCTACGTTTCGTTTTTCGCACTTTGATTATTGTTAAAGACTATGTGGATGTCTCACACATTATGATGTAATCGACTATTATTACCCCTTTTATGTTATTATTTGAGCACTGTGTGATGATGTCCAGTTATGTAACTGATGTGTACGTGAATTGCTGATCCTGGCACGTACATGGTTCGCATTCGGTTTGCCTTCTAAAACCGGGTGTGATAACCTGCGATGCAATGCATATGACAAATCGAATTTAGTTCCATAAATTAATCATGTGAGTGTCCGAGCTGCTCATGATCGTGAGCACGGCTAGTATACCAGTTTTACACTCTGCAGATGTTGCGCATCTTTACCTACAAGTCATGTTACCCATCTGCCAAGAGATGGCCAATCCCATACACCTCTACCGAGGAGGCGAGGCGGGGTAACACTACGAGGCCTTTACAAAGTTCCACTAGTTTCAGAAAACCCGCTACAGTTTATAGGAAGCTCCAATGCAGGGATCCCTCGCCTGACCGCCATCGCATCAAAATCAACCCAAGGACCTCCCTACACCGACCACTCCCCTACTGCCCTTGCCCCTTTCGGGTAAGGTAGTCCTCCACTAGCTTTCTTAATTAGTCAGCCAAGGGTGTCCCATACCACCCTTGTGGTAGCACTGTTTTCCTGGGTGGTGTTCCATGTTCCAATTAACATAATGATCTTAACATGAACAGTAAATAACAACTGATAATAAAAGTATAATCATGAATAATATGTATCTCTATACCCAAAACCACATAAAGCAATAGCATGTACTATGAAAAAATTCAGTGGTGAATGTGGCAGAACCTCCCAAGTTATTGGGCCCACATGCACCTGTCCTTGTCTCAAAGACCTCAGATGACTATGCATGTGCACCAGATAACTTAACAGGATCCATCCAAGTGTCCCAAGGACCCCGGATAAACCACTTACAACCAGGACCGTAGGATTAAGTAAACACAAATCACACACCAACAATTTGTAGCGGAAATCTTATTACCAAATTTTACAAGTTACATCAAGTTTACATTGTACATGATCGGAGTGATTACAAATGTGATTCAAAGAAATAACTTTGAACTGTTATAAATTATTTAAAGTTTCGAAATATATGCTAGCTCAGTGACCATCCTCAATAAGAAGTACAGAAGAAGTACTTAGACTTATTAGAAGGCCGAGCCCACCGGCACTTAACATCAATCACAGTCAAAGTGACTGGTAACCTGCTGCAACAATGGGAATAAAACCCTAAGTACACAAGTACTCAGCAAGACTTACCCGACTAAAGAAAAGACTGTCAAGGATATGTTGGCTTGTCAGGAATCAAGGTAAGGCTTATCAAATTTCAAAGACTCATTTGAAGAAGAGCTTACAAGTACTTATGCCAAAATTTTACTTCACAAGTTAAGTACTTTTCCTGAATCTAGATTTGCCTATTCTAGAGCATTCACTTGTCCTGGTCTAGCTCTCTTTTACCCAAATTCTTATTTTACTTATAAACTACGATGAGTGGTCGGAGGGTAGAGTCTCCATGACCGAGGAGCAACCACGATTCGAACCGATTATACCCGGCTGAGGATCCCTAACCACACGACATATGTAGCACTTAACCCTTGCATATGTCAACCGTTCCCACAGATCCTCCACAACGTGAACTGGTCCACGCTACCCGGGAGCACAGTACTCCTCCGTCCAGCCTCTAGCCAGGAGGATACACGCTACTCCCACCATCTCCCACGCCTAGTGCACAATTGTCTTTTCACGTATGGAATAGCCAGGTTCAGGCTTATCAGGGCATGTGGCTAGTTGCAAAGTCTCCACCACAACAGGCCTACATCGAACGGTCCTTAATCGACACAGACGGGTGAACTTTCCTGCTCAACGTCTAGTCTACATTACATATTATTTCCCAAAACTTGATACCTGAGAGAGGTACCCTACTTGAATGATGAAATCATCACGGCCACAATGGCTTCATCATCACAAGTCATTTTATTTCACAAACTCCCATATCCCGTGTTACACATCATCTTTTAAAAACAATCCTAAATTAATAAGCAGGGCTAAGCATCACTAAATTTTGATAAAACGAGTATTAGGGTTGTTTAATCAAGGAAGGAAATGCATCAACTGTTTGATCACACAACTCCTATCACCTAATGCATCATTCAAGGTGATAAACTTTTTAAGACAGAAGGAGGTGGCAAATGCACCGGGGCTTGCCTGGATAACACTAGGTTAGTGTTGTTAGATGACGTCCACTTGGCGACCAACCTTTTGTGTTGGCGCTCGTTCAGATTATCCATCTTTAGGTTCGTCTGACTGACAACGTCGTCTTGCGGAGATGTTCAATCTCTGCATTATTCTGGGGTCGACTTGGGTCGTCTTCTGCATCACATGATTAATTATCGTACCTAAATGAAATGCATAATGCACATGTATGAATTTAAGGAGGAATAGCAACTAAATAATGCTATACGGGAGGGAACTAAACACTTAATAGCGAGGCACAATACAACTCAAGCAAGAAACTATAGCCAGACATAGGTTCTATGAACTTTCTAACCAAAAATTATAACCTAACTTAAATAGCACGCCAACTAAGCAAAGCAGCACGCTAATTTTAAGTCTAACGGATAATACATTATCAAAAGGCATAGAGCCTTGCGAAACTACATTCTCCATAATCTGGATACTTAAAACACTTATACCTCTTCTACTATGGGGTTTCTCGTATTTCGACTGAAATCGGCTCGCTAACTCTACTCGCTTCCAATTTATTTAGAAACGCCGCACACTTATCTAATATTTCGGCTAAAAGGAATAACAAAAATGCGCGCTGATATTAGATTAAGCTCAAACCTACTACATCGATTAATGTATACTACTTTGGACTTTTCATCGATCACACGTTAAATATCGCAATCTATTCCACTAATCCATTTATTAAAATAAAATAAAATAACAGAAGCAGAGAATCAACTTACCATACTAAAATCTGATTTGAAACCACGAAATCAATGGCGCTATCCGGTCCGCGCACAACACCAACACCTGACAAACGTTGCATTGGCGGTTTCCTTTCGTCTTCTGGCACAATAACGACAAAGAAAAACTGTGTCACGAGGAGAAGCTCATTAGTATTCCATTGACAAATAGATAGCGCGCGAGTCACAACAGGAAAGAGCTCGACGCGTCAAAGCATGCGGAGGCACGGTCAGTGATGTTGCTGTACATGACGCGGAGACGTACGACGGCTACATGGATAGTGTTGGGCATGGTCGAGTCCGCGTAGAGCTCTAAATCAACGGCCACCAGGACGAGCTGGGACAATCGGACTTGACGATATTGGCTAGCTGGAGCGCTAGGAAGCTCGGCAGACGCGGCCAAGAAAATTGGCGAGCATACGCGGGGCGAGCTCCATGGCCAGCAAGGCCGACACGACCAACCAGAAAGAGCTTCTGGAATGCGGTCAAGACTAGAGACGGACGCGTGGCTAGAGACCTAAGCATCTAAGACCGACAAACGGCAACGCGAGGAGCAAGGCAAGCTATACATCATCAGCAACGATACAGCATCGATAAGAACACCGTGCGCAGCCATGGGGGACTTGGGCGAGTTGGGCGACAGCGCGCGACCATGGGCAAGCACGGGCATGGGAGGGACACCGAGGGAGCTCGACATGGGCGAGCTCGGACTAAAGCACGCGCGGCAAGGACAGTCGACGGCAAGCTGAAACCACCGGAGGCGAGGGCACTTGAGACCATCCAAGGAGAATCGACGGCGGCCATGGATGGAGTTTAGCTTGGGTCGGGCGAGATTCGAGCTAGGGAAAATGCCGGCGAGCCACAGCAGGGACCAAGCAGAGGGAGCCGCTCGGCGAGGCGCGATAGGTGGCGCACCGGCTGACCATGGCGGGGTCGACAACTGGTTCACACATTTTGCTGAACATGTGGTACACAAACTCGAGCCTAGGCATAAACGTGAACTAGAGTAGCACAGCGCACGACCAGATATTGCTTCTGCAGACCTGCGCGATGTCCCGGTGGCGTTTTCTGGTGGCAGCAAGATGAGCAGGACCGCCAGAGATGCTTGGGACAGAAGCAGGGTCGAGCAGGGAGGGATCCACGACCTTGGGCACCGAGAGCCAGTGGCATTCGACGTCGAGTACCGAGGAGGGGCGCAAGCACCATGGCCAAGAAGATGGGGCGACCGCCGGTGAGGAGCCTAGCTCCAGGGAGCCGTGCAAGGGGGAGTTGGAGACCGAGTTGGGGGTGGACGCGAGCTCTAGTAGGGAGATGCGTGGGAGGAAATCCTGGGCGCCATGAGGGAGCCACAGGAGAGGAGCTTGGCTGGGAAAGGGATGAGGGAGGGGATCCGAGCTGGGGCAGAGGTGACCAGCGAGCTCGCCATGGGAGGGACTCCGAGCTTTGGTCGGCGCTGGGGACGATGAGCAGTGGGCGCGACCAGGGAGATGGGCGCCGACAGAGGAGCGCAACTGCATGCAGGGAGAAGCGACTGGCAGTGGGAACTTGAGGGGTGCGCGACGGGAAGATGAAGGAGAAGCTCGGCTGGTGGAAGGACTCGGCCACGGTGAGCAGGCTGGGCGGGAGCTGCCGTGGGAGAAGCAGCAGAGGAACGCGCTGGAAGAAAGAGGATGAGGCCGCGTGCGCGCAGGAGATAACGCCGACTGCGAAATAAAATCAGCAACTGGGGCGGCTGAAAATATCGGAGGAATGGAAAGCGATGACAGCGGGATTTTTTTAGGGATAGGATCGGCTGGATATTTTTCTCCTTTTTTTACTCAAACGATACAAATATCCATACTATGAGATTAGGGTTAAAAGAGGCATAAACGAGTTGGATCCGGACAATACTAGATACAAAATTTGGATAGAATTTGATTTAGTGAACACCTTGGAGTTCAAATGAATTGTTACCAGTTACTTATATTCAAAGATTTGGACCCGGGCGAGAAACAACAGACCGAATTAAACTGATTTCGGCTTTGATAATTTTCTCTGAAAATTTTATTCGTTGAATTCTAAATACATTTGTCTGGGCAAAATTACAAGGAGGAGTTTTAGCCTTATGTCGACGGATCAAACCGACGATATCGAATTTGATATTTTTAATAGACATTCGATTTAGTGGAGCCAAAACGAATTTCGCCGCTATTACGTGTTAAAGTCCGCACGCGTGGGCGAGCAGACGATAAACACTTGAGGTGTTATAGTGAAGAAGGTATAAAGATAGTCAAACTAGGGTAACCTATTGGGTCCCATCAAAATTAACCTATGCATATCATTATGATTAATCAAAACATGACTGGGTAAAAGGAAGTGATCAAGAGCACAACTTGCCTGGGACTTGAGATTCCAGGTACCACATGCTTTTCAGATGTCACGTGTCCTCGCGCTAGTCGTAGCAATACAAGCAGATATAGTATAAAGGTGAAATTAACATCACACCAAACATGTAAACAAAATATATAATACAAATCTACACATTAAAATAATATCCTAGGAACAAGAATCATTAATTTTGGAGTTATGGATCTTAAATTATGAATTTCCAAAGGTTTTATGTGCTTGATATATTATTAAGTGAGAAATTAATTTTACTATTGTTTTCATGTCAAACAGAGACTCTAGGTAATAAACAATAATATTACAAAATTTTAGAATCTGGAATGGATCAATTTAAAGTTCACATGAATTTCTATGATTTATACAAGTTCTAGCAATTATTTTTGCACTAGAAATCTATTTCTAATTTACTTTTCTCTGGTTTTCTATTCTCTGGACTGGCCTCAATTTCCAGAGAAACACAGGGGTCTAAATCACAATTTACCTAAGACTTAGACTAACCCTCAGTGTGGACTACGGGTTGGTTTAAGAAAAGCCGAGGGGCTCCTTTGAAATTGTTCCAGGCCAAAAAGGTACCTTCAGTTGTGAGTCGTCCGATCCAAGATCAGTGGCCCAGATTAGATCAAAGTCCCGTTAACCGGTATTCGATTTCCACCATTGGATGGAGATCCAATGGTCCGAGTTTTATCGCCTAGCTCCAATCCGGACCACTCATTAAGATCCAATGGTCATAGAGCTCACGGCCGAACCTGTACGATGTGGCTTAATCTGGGGCGTCCGCACCACGATCAACTATTCACACTTCTTCTTCTCCCTCAGCCATGGTGGGACGCATGAGTCCGAGGATGGAGCAGAGGGGTTGCACGCGATCTTGGTGAGCTTAGCATCCTAGGCCACGACCTGCTCGTGGAAGAGGAGCTTGCTGGGGTTGGCGCCTTGTCGTGCTGAGGGGAGGCGAGCCGAGGTGGGGCTAGGTGAAGAAGGAGCCTGAGGTTTAGGCACTGCAGGGACCATGGCTGGACCTACAGGTGAGCACGTCGGCGTGGATCAGAGGTCCGAGGCGAAGCCAACCATGGCCCCGGTGATGGATCTCACCATGGCATCAGTGAAGAAGCGGAGGGTGCGATATTCGGATGGGAGCAAATCTGGCGGCTTGCTAAGGCCTTGTTCGATTGTGTCGGATTGATGGGTCGAAACGATTCCTAGCCGGATTGCTTCTCTAATTTATATAAACTTTGATTAGCTAGAACTATTCCGGGTGCAATCCGATGTAAACGAACAAGGCCTAAGGATTCAAGGCCCACCAGCTTCAATCCGCCCGGAACGGCCATACGCACCCCACTAGCGAGTTGGCGAAGTCTGTAGCCGGTCGCCAAGGCCAAACGCTAGAGCTCACCCAAATTACCCGGGACCGCAGGTTCCAACTCTGGTGATGGACACTTTTCCTCGCACTGCTCGACACATGGTGGCGCATTGGGCCTCCACTCCCTCCTCTCTTCTCTCCTCAATGGCGGCTGCTGTCCATGAGGTGAGATGGCCGAGGGCCGAAGGGTTCCCGGTGCCTTTCTTATACTTTGTGTCGAAGTCCGATTGAGCTATGTCGTTGGCGAATTTCACCGGTGGATCACTCCGATATCCATGCGCGCTGCAAATCGGAACCGAGTCTGTAGAATCTAGAGGGGATAAATCTGCCAGCTTGGGCCCACGAGGCAGCGAGACCCGGCGTGGAGGACCAAGGCGGTGTGGGACAGACATCTCGGGTCTGCCTGGCAGCACTGTTAATGGAGCCGCGCCCGAGTTCTGGCGAGGCTGGCATTTGCGGCCCACATGGAAGCGAAGTAAAGCAGGGCGCATAAGTGGTCTGGCAGGGTACGGAGGGAGTTGGGCCATGGTCGGAGGAAATCGGCCCAAGGCTGGATGGTTAGCTTTTCTTTTTCCTTTTTTTTGTTTGTTTTATTTTCTATTTTATTTCCTGTTTTCTATCTCAATTCAAATCCAGGTTTGAATTTTAAAATTTTAAGTTAGATGCACAAATAAACTCCAACATGATGCAGGTATAATTTATATTAATTAATTTATTCATGCAAAGAAGAAAAAAATGATCCAATTATGCAACCCACACAATATTTTTCCCATAAGTTATTTCATTTTTAAGGAGTGAATTTTTTATGTAGTTCATAAAGATAATATTAAATAGATAAAAGTCTTCCTTGTGTTTATGGTTCCAAGATTTTAATTTTTATGTTTTTTTTCCGGAATAACATTTAAAAATGAGGAATCTTATATTAAAATACCTTTTAACCCCAAATCTTATCAAGAAATATTTATAAATCTTAGAATAGGATTTTGGGTGTTACATATAGGGTACAGAGTCTGGGAGATCTGTCTCGTTGTTGCGTTCCATGCTACAAGTGAACAAATCACTCTAATTCAAGTGGAGATCCATGATTCGAACAACAAAGCTCATGACGCTTTGTTCTCATGCCACTCGCTGGCGGAGTTTGAGCGAGTTGGACACTTCGCTATGGCTCACGCGATCTGGTCCACCCTTTAGAAATTACATGAGTGCAATGATCATATGAAGACTAGACTCTTTGAGATGTACCGGCAAGAGTACAAGAACTTTGTGCAATTGCCTGGAGAGACCATAGACATTATGTTTTATCGGTTCTAGTCGATTGTGAACAATATGTGTGTCAACAAGGCACAACTTCCCTATGATGATCATGAGAGAGCGCTGAAGTTATTACATGCTCTAGATCGGAGGGTTTGGGAGGTGCATGCCTTGGCGATCGTTGAGTCGCCCAACTATGAGACCCTCAATGTGGATGAGCATTTTAATAAGCTCAAGTCCATAGAGATTGACAACCAGACCTGGGGTAAGATTGAGAACCCTAGTGCACCCACTATGGCCTTGGTCTCTGGAGGTGGTTCCTCTCTAACCCTTCACTTGCTATTTTTGCTTTTGTGACACCCCAGGTATTCATTTCGTGTTATGCCGTGAGATTGGTCCTAAAGCTCAGATCGTCAGTGGAAATTTTGATTTCTTGATCGCGTCTATCCTCGTTTATTAAGATTGTTTATGGAAGTTTCACCGGATTCAAAATTATGTGATCTCGAGAAAAGCCAAATCTGGAGCCTGTTAAAACTTTTATTAAGTGCTCGGTCGTCTGTCATCTGGACGCATGTTTTCTTCGTTTGTCACACCAGTTCTAGTTCCTCACAGATGAATCATCGACCAAATCCACGTTATTTTTGGTTTCCTTAGCTTAGAAGGAATCCCGTCCTACTACTCTATGCAAACCAGCCCAAACCCTAACCCTCACTTGTCTATAAATATGAGGCCTTCCCTTGCAAATTTGAAAAAAATTACCACAACCTACCCCTAGCCGCCACTTCTCCCATGGCATCTCCTCCTTTTGGTCACTTGTTCTCAAATGCTATAGGTCAAGAACAAGGCAACACAATTGTTAATTATTATGGACCTTCGTCCTCCGAAGCATTGTCTCCACATGGGTATAATGCGCATCAGACGAAGGTCAAGAAGGACATACCTTCATTATTTAATATGTGAATGGGAATGCAAAAGGATGAAGACAGTAAATGCATCTCATTGATTCATACATATTTGCATTTCATAAAACATGTATGAATATTAACAGTATTAATATTACATTGATACCTTCGGCTTGCTCGAAGGTTAAGACGCGAGAGAGTGATTACAATTCAGCGTGAACAGTACGGTGTTACTATTCATCTATTTATAGACACGGGCCGTAGCCCGGGTAAAATTACATTCATGACCCTCAACATTTATCTATAGACAACCTGAAATACTAAGGTCTATCTGATCTTTTCTTCTTCTGCTTGACTTGAACCGAAGCTGATGGTAGCTTCGGCATTTTGCAATATTGCTTCTACGCAAGGTCTTCATCTTGAGAACCCTCGGCAGAGGAAAAGAGGACCTCTGTATCACTTTGCTGATGGTTTTTTTGCCTTGTTGAGGACATTCGGCGGAGAAGAAGACCCCCAATAGTAGCCCCTTTGCGATGCTAGATCGTTTTTCGTAATGAGGTCGGTCCGTGAAAATACGAAGGCTTCAGAATGCCGAAGGTCCAAAAAAACACCTTCCCTGAGCTTGTTATCCAAAAACGATTAAAATATTCTGAACGCTGGCCGATCCACCGTTCAGCCAGTATACACGCTCTGGCAGTTCGTGTAACACCCTAGGTGTTACTTAGGGTTTTCACTGAAGTCTACACTGTTGAACCCATCATCACATGTGGTTTAGTTTGAGCACAAGACACCAAACTTGGGGATCAGGATCCTAAGTAGGTGTAACCCATCTTGGAAGTCATGCCTTGGCCTTATCATGCACTAAAGAGAAAAGAATGACTCAAACCCTAATTCAAATCCCTTATAGGCAAATGGAGCCCTAGCGGGGATTATGGCAAAAAAGTCTATGTAAATCACATTGTCATGACTTGGACTAATTATAAAAGTTGTAGTACACTTAATACCCTACAAAACATAGTGAGAGAGTGACCCCAAAAAGAATTCAGAAAACCCCCAAAAAGGTCACCAAAGAGAAAGACATAAAAGAAAAATCAGGTTTTTCTCAAGTTCAAAACCGACCCTCTTTCAAAGATCAAACATGTTCACCTTGTTCCCAACCTCAAAACCTTATGGCCCAATTAACAAAATGGCGCCTAAAGACCCCTAGAACACCCTGGAAAAGTTTGAACCCAACCCTAAGTCGTTTGACATGACTTGACACGGTTTTTGTCTCGGTGTGGATAGCTCGGACAGAGCCAACTTCCCACCCCTATATCTCTCAACCCCGACCATAGCTTTGCTTGGAACTCACATGGAAAAGATAGGATTTGGTGCAGAGAAGAGACCGTACACAGGATTTTTGCTGAGATCTGCACGCTAAGGCGACCAAACAAGCCGTTGAACACTGGCAGAAGTAAACCACCACGTGTTCGACGTGGGTAGACACTCGGGAACGTGACAGAGCACGCCCGCACGCGCACCCCTGCGCACGCCCTCTGCCGCCCCCGTGCCACGCCCGTGTCGTGCCCGCGAGTGGCTATAAAGCCCACCCTCGTGCATGGCCACCTTCCCCGTTGCCTCCCCCGCACCGCGCCTAACCCTCCCGAGCTCGCCCGCAGCTCCGGTGACCTCCCTGCGACCCACCAGAGCCGCCCGAGGGCAACCACCATGGCCAAACCCTTTCCCGTCCACCTCCGCTCGATCCGAGTCCTCAGATAGCTTCCCCAGGAGGCCGTGAAGCTTGCCCAAGCTTGAGCTGAGGACCAGCCCCACCGGAATAGTGTAATCACGCTCGCCGGAGTTCGTGAACCCGCCGGAGCACGTGGACCGGGTAACCCTCTGCACCATTTCTCAATTCATTGCACGCATGGCCTCTGCATCACCCCGTGGAGCTCCTCGTACACTTTAATTGAACCCTACCACCGTGGTTTGGCCAGAGCAGGAGCCACCGATGACCTCCGCCACCTGCGCTCGTGGCCAGGGCAGCTCCGACCACCTCTAACACCGACCCGCACACTGTCGTGACCGCCGTGACCTCCCCGACGTCACTGACCACCCCGCCAGGGCTATACTGCCGCTGGTAAGCCTCGTCGCCATGATCTTTGCCATGGTTACTGTTTCAGCCAGCCAGGGATCGTGGGTTAGGTTTAGGTTAAGTCCAGGGGGTTTTGTGCAAGGTCAGTGACTCATGCAAATAGTAGACCGAGGGCTGTTTTGTGAGAGAAAAGGGGGAGAAAACCCAGGGGCTTCAACGCAAATATGTATTTCTTTTCCATTTCGAATTTACTTTTCTTTTAAATATTGCAGAGAACTTAATAAATGCATAACTTGAAGATTAATCATCCAAAATCAGTCAAACCAATTTTGCTAGACTTTGTGAAATATAAACTATCAAGCAAAAATAAGAAACCCCATAGTTCCTGTGATATTTTCTAGGGTTTTGATTTAAATAAGGAAACTGCCCAAAACTTAATATTAAAGGGAAAATAGAAATGCTGTTAGACCAGGGTTAAGATAAATAGTGGAGACACTAACCTAGTAGTTACACTGTTTAAAATTAATAAACACCCCAGTATACAAGGTTAAGGAAGGTTTATTCACTAAAACTTGTTTATGCTCAAACTTAGGAAAATTAAGAAAAGGGATTAAAAAGGAAACCAGGGGGCAACCATATTTTTCCTAGCATGCCTAAGTTATGTAGTTCACAAGAAAAATCTGTTGAACCATAGTCCAGTGAAAGGAGATTGCACTCATAATTATTCATGAAAAACAGAGAAAAGTTTGAAAAGTCATAAGAAAGAAATCACCCCTACCTTAGGAATGACTATTCTTGTGCTAAGAAGAACATAGAAAAATACAAGTTCTGTTGTTTGATATTTTTCAAATAGCAAGTTAGTTATAAGGGTCTTTTTGGCATTAAACTTTAGAAAATCATAACTACATAACCACTAAGTAACCCTCTGTGATTTTTGGCACAGAAGCATGTTATTACCCATAGATACTAGCAAAAATAACTCTTAGTACAAAACCCACACCTAGATGAGAGTTGTAGTGCAAAGTGACCCCTCTGCCCCAACTTTTGCTATTTTTGTCCAGGGCATATTTTTAGTTGTTATTGACTTCAAATTTATAAGACAGACTAGGGTGACCAATGTCAACCCACTGTAATTTTTACAAAATTTTTGGAAAATTTAAAACCACCGTTGTAGTTCAAACCCACCTTAAAAGCATAAATAGAAAATGAAAAGAGAAAATTAGAAGTGGAAATTAATGTTACCCTAACCAACCCAGCAAACCCTTGTGTACCTAATAGAACCTTTAAAGGGCAATCCGAGCCTTAATCCACTATGTTTACCTCTAAGCAAAACCTTAGACCTAAATTGCTAAGCATAAACCACTAAGAGCTTATTATAACAAGGAAACCCTAAGTTATCAACTAACTTAGTTTTTCTTCACTACGCATAATGGTTACTGGAATCCTGCATATCATAGCATACATATTTCTTATTCATTGCATTCGATAGATTGCAACCTCGCTGACGGAGAATACATCCTCGTGCCGGAGAAAGGAGTTGCTCAGGAGGTAGCCCAGGATCCAGCACGAGAACCTGCCATAGAGGATCTGCCTGCCCTAGCTTTGGAAGGCAAGCCCCGGTTTTATGCATGATTAGTTCTATATATTATTTTACTGCACTAAATGTTTGTAGGTTTGTACTGTGCACTTAAGTGTAGGAGTTGACTGAAACCCTAGTTGCATGATCTCAGGATTCCTTTTGAGATGGATACTAGTATGCTAGGTCGAGTAGCTGCTTTATTAATTAGGGATCTCGGTAGAAGTCGAGTGATTTTCTAGCACTCGTGCGAGGTCAGGAAATTGGTTGTATCCACTTCATATCATACTGATGTCGGTCTGTGGACACGGATCCATGGGGATGCATGGTCTACGAGATGAAATTGGAATAAGGTTTAACATGCGGATACCTGTGTCAAGCGTTTGAACGTACTAAGCACATGCCGAGAAAAATGGTAAATCGGTAAGCCTAGTACCTGATTGAACCTGGCAACAGACTTTGCCCCTCACTCGACCTGAGACGTGGTCTCCCATTCCGGTTATGGTGGGTACAAGTGCGGTGACTGCACGACGGCAGTCGGGGTCAGTGAGGCATTGTACGCCAAGGCGGTGAGCCCTGATCTGCTGATGGGGAATCGAGGGGGACGGTTGATGTGTGTGAGAACGGAGTGCCTCGCCATGCCGTGTGTTTAGGTTTACCTTGCAAGGATAAAAACTCGATTCGAATCGTCTGCTTCTCGCAGCTAATGAGACTACTTGATCCATTGTACTGCATTGATTAACAAGTGGAAAGGTGATGATATGGCAAAAGTTGTTGATTGCTAAATGTTTGATACCATGTATGATTAGATAGGTATACATTTAGTCTTAAGAGAGTCACACTAAAACTTGAAAAAGCTAAAACTTGATTTGTAGACTCAGCTAGTGCTTTTGGCAAGCAAACCCCTCAGCCAAACAACTGCTTGTCTAGAGGTAGAGGAGTAGACTCCTCACACCGGGTAAGTCTAGCTGAGTATTAGTATACTCAGCCTTGCTTGTGGCATAATTTTACAGGTTCTCTGGAGGACATGGTTGCTAGAGTGACTTTGCTAAAACTCCAATGATGATGTAATAAATTTAACACTCCTTAATGTATGGTTTTATGCTTTATTGTATTTGCTCTGTGCCTCACCATCGAGTGAGTACGTGGTACTTGATCCTGTTAGTGGCCTCGTCGGACTAGATCCGAGGGACTGACGTGTTATTCCCATTTAAGTGTGGTCTAGCCTCTAAGGCGGGACTTAGGCACTTAAGTTGGAATAATTCGGGCGGTTCTGCCACAGCTGGTATCGGAGCTCATACCACCACAGAGGAATCAATAAAATGTAAATACCATCCTTTTCAAAATTAAAACATGATAGAAACAAATGTTGAATAGATCGTAGTACGATCCGGATAGATCTAGGATGTGAAGCCTTAGGATGATAGAGGGGTAGCTAGGTGGCTATTTGAGTGAGCCCTACAGTCTACTATGAGGGATGGGAGTTCTTTCCTATTCCCTCTAAGTTGAAATGAGGTTGTTTAGGACGGGCATGCATGCATTCTTACTTAACCTACTTGATAATTAGGTAAAAAAAACTTTAATACATGATAATGATAGATTAAGTACATCCAGTCACCTTATCGTAGCCTTCGCTAGGCCGAGCTTTGATTTTCTTTTATTTTATAATTATTTTTCTTTTTCACTTACGCTTAACCGTACACAGATGACTTCTCACAGATCCTCGAACGAAGGGAACGCACAGTCCCACACGGACGAACTTGCACGAGAGGGTTTTCCCCATATCTTGTGGGAGGTACTTCAGGGAGCCGGTTACACGACGCCTCCCAGTACGCGGTGCAGCTGTTTGAGAAGCACCGAGTGCCCCGCTGTAGGGTGAGAATGACCCTAGAGCCTCATCCCTTATAGCTAGGCTGGCGTTCGTTGGACTCCGAGTCTTTCGGATACCGGGCTGAGGATACCATCGAGGCGATTGCTCTCCACGAGCTGACCACCTTATGTGGTTTTCACCCCTTGGAGCTATCTACTCATCCCATTGGCTTATTCCCTGCTGAAAAGGAGGACGACCCAATGTGGAAAGACCGAGTGGAGCATGCCAAGGACATATGGGCTCTTTACCTAGGGCAGACTGCTCACTTGACAGTGCGATGCATGGATGCTCTGTATCGTCTGCAGGTGAGGCGAGGAGAGGCAATGTCTCATCTGATGGCATTATTGGAGGCTACCAAGATTACCTTGGATAACAGAGAGGAACTTGTGGTAGACCTGTCCACTGAGATGGTGGAAAAGGACCTACAAGTGGAATAGATGTCCAATGAGATCCAGGAGCTTGAGGAACTAGTGGGAACCAGGGAGAATACCATTGAGGTTCTCGAGGATCAGCTCATCAACACTCAACAACAACTTGCGGAAGCTAACCAACATTTGGATATGCACCACCAGGAGATCCAGGATATGGAGGCCAACGAGGATGTCGACATCGAGGGAGGAGAGGAGCCGGAGCCTGCCTCTAGCTTGGACACTGCTGGCTCAGGGAGACCACCTCCCCCGAGTCAAGCGTTACCTCGTTCGCTCACTAGGTCGCCGGGATAGAGTTAGAAGTGTGTGGCGGTAGAACTCCTCGAAGCTAGCTTAGCTTTTGCAGCCTTGGGGTACTAGGCTAGACAGAGTTGAGTCTTTTGGGTCACTGATGTAATCTTAGCAAACTCTTTTAGGAGTATAGATGATGAATGATGTCAGTTTTAATTTATGAAGGAAAGTTTATGCCATGTGGAATCTTTTTATGATTTATGCAAGAAAATAGTGGTTTTACCCTTGCAAATCTTTCACCGCGTATGAACCTTGACATCGGAAATATGATATTGAGAGCATTCTTGATTTTTTAGATGGCACGAAGAGCGCGTCGTGGACAGAATGAACGCATTCCTCCGCCACCGCCTCCTACCCTGCAAGAGTTGATGGCTCAGCAGAATGAGATTCTGTGGCAGTTGGCTCAGCGTCAGCCTCCACCTCAGCATTATGGTGGTGGTGATCATCAGCGTCACCCAGCAGCAGCCACTTATCAGGAGTTCCTCAGTACGCAGCAGCCGTTGTTCACTCGGGCTGAGGATCCGCTGGATGCTGATGTATGGCTTAGGGTAGTGGAATCCAAATTCCCACTACTCAACGGAGTTTGTTCAGATGTGACTAAGGTCAGGTTCGCCACCCAGCAACTTCGCGGACCCGCACGGACATGGTGGGACCACTTTCTTGCTATGCAGCCAGTTGACCATGAGGTGGAATGGAGAGAGTTCAAGGCAGCTTTCAAGGGGCATCATATACCAACAGGCATTATGGACCGCAAGCTCAATGAGTTTTTGGCACTTACTCAGGGAAATCGGGCAGTAGTATTCTCAAGCCTTCAATGACCTGTGCCAGTATGCCGGATATCATGCATACACCGATGAGAAGAAAAGGGACAGGTTCAGGAGGGGGCTCAACACTAAGCTCCGTGACCGTCTCAACACCGTCAGGGCCAACATTTACAATGAGTTAGTCAACATGGCCATTTCTCAGGAGGACTGCATCATAGCCCGTCAGGCGAAAAAGAAGAGGAAGACCCCTGTGGCAGGATCATCAGCTCAGCCACAGCGTTTCCGGATTGTATCAGACACTCAGAACAGGGGACCTCAGCAGCAGCAAAGACGTTGGGTGATCTGACCACAGCAGTAGCAACAGGCATCCAACCGCTCTCAGCTTCCCGTTCAGAGGAACAACAATCAGCCACAGCAGCAACAGTACCGTCAGGCCAATGACAATAGGTGTTTCACTTGTGGTAACACGGGGCACTATGCCAAGAATTGCCCTAGGAATTAGCAGAGACAGGGACAAAATTCCAACCAGAACCATGGCAAGAGGCAGAAGGTGCAAGTGAGGCAGGGCAGGCTGAACTTCACCACCATGGCTGATATTCCAGAAGGAGCACCCGTTTTGACTGGTATCTTTTCATTTTTGAATTATCCTGCAATTATTCTTTTTGATTCTGGTGCATCACACAGTTTTATCAGTACCAAATTTAGTACCAAGTGCCAGTTACCTTTTCACCATACCAATGGGGGTATTACAATTTCTTCACCCGGAGGCAGGGTTGCCACCTATCAGATCAATAGACACGTACCAATAAAGTTGGTAGCTTCATATTTAAAACCACTCTTCTGATCATGGGATTGGATAGTGTGGATATCATCCTGGGGACTGATTGGTTATCGCGACACCATGCGGTAATTGATGTCACAGCCAGAGCCATATAGATTCATGTGGCGGAACCACCCGAATTATTCCAGCTTAAGTGCCTAAGTCACGCCTCAGGGGCCGTAACACACTTAAATCGGAATAACCCGTCAGTCCCTCAGATCTAGTCTGATAGAGCCACTTAACCAGGATCAAATTCCACAATCTCACTCGAAGGTGAGTCATAGAAGAAATACAATAAAACAGGAAACCTCAAATTAAGTGCTGGATTATTACATAGATCAGAGTTTTTGAGTAGCAAATAAGAGTTCACAAAATAAAGTGCAGCGGATAATCGATGTCGACGGTATCGAGGAATTGGGCAAGGCCTAGCCCACTACTCCTCGTGCTCCTCTCCTGCCGGAGCAACATCCCACTCGACCGTCCAACCCGGTGGCAGGGTGGTAGGCCAAGTCACACCATCAACCATTTCCTGAATGGTACCTGCAAAAATTATGCCACAAGCAAGGCTAAGTATACTGATACTCAGCTAGACTTAACCGGTGTGAGGAGTCTACTCCTCTACCTCTAGACTATGCAGCTGTTTGGCTGAGGGGTTTGGTTTGCCAAAGGCACTAGCTGTTTCTAAAATCAATTTTTAGCTTTTCAAATTCTATCATCATTAACTTAGCTAGATTTGCTCCTTCTAAGCATACATGGTGACAAGCATTTAGTTCAATCAACAAGTTATCTCATGTAACCTCATTTCACTTCTTACTCGATGCAGTACAAGGGGTCAAGCAGTCTCATTAGCTGCGAGAAGCAGACGATTCGAATCGAGTTTTAACCTTGCAAGGTAAACCTAAACACACGGCATGTCAGGGTACTCCGACCCCACACATGACAACCGTCCCCATTGATTCCCCGTTCGTGTCCAGGCCTCACCGCCTTGGCATACAATGCTCCACTGACCCCGGCTGCTGCCGTGCAGTGACCGCACTTGTACCCACCATAGCTAGCATGGGAGACCCAGTCTCAGGTCGCATGAGGGATAAAGTCCGCGCCCGGCTTCACTCAGGTACTAGGTTTACCGGTTACCATTTTTCCCGGCATGTGCTTAGTACGTTCAAAAGCTTGACTCAGGTATCCACACATTAATCCTTAATTCCTTTTTCCCGTCTCATGGGCAAGGCATCCTCCCTGGATCCAAGTCCATAGACTAACATATATCCCATTATCAAGATGAATACACTCAATTCCTAACCTCGCGCGAGTGCTAGAAAAATCACTCGACTTCTACCGAGATCCTGATTAGCAAGCAGCTACTCGACCTAGCATACTAGTATTCATCTCAAAAAGGAATCCTAAGTTCATGCAACTAGAGGTTTCAAGCAACTCCTACACTTAAGTGCACATTACAATCCTACAAGCATTAAGTGTAGTAAAGTAGCATATAATAATACGGTTATGCATAAAACCGGGGCTTGCCTTCAATTGCTGGGGCTGCGGGGAGATCCTCAATAGCAGCCTCTGAAGCCTGCTCCTGGTCCTCCTCTTGGACAGGTCCTTGCTCAGGGATGAGCACGTACTCTCCATCGGCAAGATTACAATCTAATGAATGCAATGCGTAATATATATGCATGATATGATATGTGCTTTTAGAAATTACAACTTTGGAGGTGTATGATCTACTTGAGTTAAACAAGGTTAACTTTACTTATGTAAGACCCTTGGGTGGTATACTTGGTAAATTGGGTTAAACTTAGCTAAGGTAAGTGGTAGGTTTATTTTTTTGGGGTTCCACTGAATTCCTTTTAAGTCTTAGTGAGAGTTGATAAGTACTCAAGTTAGACTTATTGGGGTGGGGTTTATTTCTTCTTCCCTTTTCTTTTACTCTCTTAAATGTTTTGGAGTGGGTTTGAACTACGAGTTGCTTTTATAACATTCTAAAAATTCTGCAAAAATTACAGTGGCTTGGTACTGGTGTATGTTTCTCTGTCTCAAAATTTGGGGATCAGAAAGTGAATGGTTTTCTCTGGACAAAATTATTAAATTCTAGGGCAGAAGGGGTGCTTTGAACTACAACTATTATCTAACGGTGGGTAATTCTCTAAAACTTATTTTTTGCTGGCTTTTAGGTGTTATAACATGACTTGATACAAATTTCTAGTCATTAATACCTTTTAATTATTTTTCTATGGTTTTCTCAAGTTTGTAGCCAAATAGGTGCTTTCTACTACCACTATATTTGAAAAATATCAAACAACAGAGTTCTTATTTTTCTTAGTTATTGTTTTGCGCAAGAGCAATCATTCTGAAGTTTGGCATCTTTTTGCTTAAGGGAAGGGGTGGTATGCATTATTTGAGTTAAGTGGCCTTTCTCATAAAACATTAGCAATAGGTAAGAGTTTGCTCCTTTGTCATGGGTTTGTATTTTTCACTGGTGGTTCATCTCATTATGGACTTAGCAAATTTTTGGTTGCCCATTATTACATTATTAGGGGTTGTTCATGATTTATTTGGAAAATGCCTTATTATCATTTCATATTTATTTTCCGTACTTAAAATGTTGGGCTGAGGTGTTCTTTATTTTTGTAGTAGGGCTCTGGGGGTTTTAAGTCCACTAGATTTTTATTATTCATTTTGGGTATAGTTTTGTAATTCCAATAATTGACTTTCAGTTCAAATAAGGCTAAATAAAGCATTCTAATTTAAAACTGATCTGGACTAAGGGTCTCTTTATTTTTCCTAGGTTCTTTGTTACTTAAGCAAACTAGGAAAAATAATTCTAATCACTGTTCATCAATTTCTAATGCCTTTCTGATTTTTCCTAAGTTTTGGGCAAAATAGCTTTAATTGAATATCTACATCATTTTTTCCAATGCTGGGGTTCCTACTATTTTTAAACAGTGTCTAAATGAGGTTTGAATACCCACAAATTTTCTTAAGTTCAGTACAGAAGAAAAACTAATTTTCCTTAATTAAACTAGGTTTGGTAAGTTTCTGTTTTTAATTTTAAACTCTATAATTTAGAACAGAAAGCATAGGGTTTATCATTTTTAAATGATAGTTCATAATATTTAGGATTTAGCAAAATGAGTTTGACAACTTTTTATTAAGAATTCATCAAGTTATGGGTTTTCTAAGTTCTCTGGTCATTTTAAAAAGATTAACAAAATTGATTTAATGGAAAACCACTTTACACTGGGGTCCCTAGCGGGTAATTTAAGTTTTCTTCGCAGATTAGTCCCTAGGCTACTATTCACATGGGTCACTGACGTTACAGAAAACCCCTCGGGTTCTTCAAATCCTAACCCGAGGTCCTTCTCCTAACTTAAACAGTAACCGCGATGGAAGAAAGGGCGGAGGGGCTTACCGGTGGCGAGATGGCTCCGGTGAAGTGGTCGAGGACGTAGGGGAGGTCTCGGGGATCACAACGGTGGGCGGGTCGCCGTCGGGGATGGCCGGAGTCGGTCGGTCCACGTGCGCAGGTGGGGATGCTCGTCGGCGGTGAGGAGTCCGGCCTGCTCACGGCGAGATAGTTCAATTGGACGGGTCAGAGAGGTTCACGGGATGCCAGAGAAGATATGGGTGCAAGGAATTGGACGGAGACTCACCGGTTAGCTCTGTCCACGCGCGGCGACGAAAGACCGAAGTCCGGTGAGGTCGATCTCGGGCCTCCGGCGAAGTCCGGCCTAGTTCGAGGGCTTGGAAAGCTTCACGGGCCACTGGCGGAGCTAGCCGAAGCACTGGCTCGACTTGGGGGTGGCTGGAGTGGGCTGGCCACGGTGGCCGAAGCTCTGGCGGCAATGGCGGGCGGAATTGAGCTCGCCGGAGCTAAGGAGAGGGGGCTGGCCGGTGAAGGTGAGCGCGGGGTGAAGTGGGGCGCGCCTTGGGAGGCTTTATAGGCACGGCACGGTGCACGGGCGGCCGTGAGCGCGCGCGGGTGTGCACTGGGAGGCGCGGTGCGCGAACGGGCGTGAACCGGAGGTGTCAGCCACGGTCGAACACGTGTGCCCGTTGCCTCTGTCCATGTTCAAGCGTTGGTTGGGTGCAAATCTTCGCGAATTTGGGCAAGATCGCTGTGAAGGATTTGTTCACCTGACCTTGCTTTGTCTTTTGTGTATGGACGTCGCGCGGTTTTAGGCTAGGGACAGGGAGTTGTAGCGTCACCAAGGTGCCAGTGTTAGAATGTCTGGTCCCGAGGTCAAACTGCACTAAAACCGTGTCAAATGAATTTGGTTTGAGTTCAAACTTTTCCAGGACGTGTTCAAGGGAATTTGGCACAACTTTGATATTTGGATCTTCTAGTTTTGAGTTTTGAAAAACAGAGAACGCAGTTGATCTTTGGAAAGAGGTCTGAATTTCAGAAATTCAGAAATCCGAATTTCTCCAAGGGTTCATGGTTCAAGGGCTGATTTGGGAATTTTAAAAAGACCAAAAGGCCAAACTCTCTTACTATGTTTTGTTAGTTACTTGGTGAATTAAAGTTTTGTAATTTGATCATATCTAAATTTTTGCATTTTCCCTCATGACTTCTCCCAATTCCCTTATATGCTTAACTTGGCTTACTTAGGGTTTATTAGGGTTGCAACATTATTACCTAGGTGACACTGAGGTGTCACAATTCACTCCCCACTGGATGGTGAGATCACCTTGTATCTACCCGACCAGGGATGTACCCGTTCCTGTGCCTTCACCATGATAGAGTCGCCTGTTGAGAAAATCCCAGTGGTCTGTGACTACCCAGATGTTTTTCCGGATGAATTACCAGGAATACCACCCGACTGGGACATTGAGTTTGCGATTGAGTTGCAACTCGAAACTGCACCTATATCCAAGAGACCCTATAGGATGCCGCTAGCAGAATTGGCGGAATTGAAAAAGCAACTAGAAGAGTTGTTGGACAAGGGGTTCATTCGCCCAAGTACTTCAACATGGGGATGTCCAGCATTGTTCGTAAAGAAGAAGGATGAGAGTCTGAGATTGTGTGTCGATTACCGCCCTCTCAATGCGGTGACTATCAAGAACAAGTATCCATTGCCCCGCATTGATGTTTTGTTTGATCAGTTGGTGGGAGCCAAAGTATTCTCCAAGATAGATCTTCGCTCTGGCTATCATCAGATAAAAATCAGAGCCAATGATATTCCAAAGACGGCTTTCTCTACCAGATATGTGCTTTACAAGTACTTGGTGATGTCTTTCGGGCTGACCAATGCCCCGGCTTACTTCATGTATTTGATGAACTCGGTATTCATGCTAGAGCTGGATAGATTTGTGGTGGTTTTCATTGATGATATTCTGGTTTATTCCAAAAATGAAGATGAGCATACTGAGCATCTACACATCGTACTTCAGCGACTGCGCAATCATCGTCTATATGCTAAGCTGTCCAAATGTGAGTTCTGGCTGAAGGAAATAAAATTTCTAGGTCATACCATTTCTCAGGATGGGATATCAGTTGATCCTGAAAAAGTACAAGAAGTGATGAATTGGAAACCTCCTACCACAGTACGGCAGATCCGTAGTTTTCTGGGATTGGCAGGGTATTATCGACGATTTATTCCGGATTTCTCCAGGATTGCCAAGCCAAAGACTGAATTTTTAAAGAAAGGGGTCAAGTATGAATGGAGCCAGAAGTGTGAGGATGCCTTTCATACACTAAGGCAGCATTTGACAACAGCACCCGTGCTAGCTCAGCCTGACAACACCAAACCCTTTGAGGTTTATTACGATGCTTCCAGTACTGGATTGGGATGTGTCTTGATGCAAGACAACAGAGTCATTGCTTATGCCTCCCGAGCACTCAGACCCCATGAGCAGAACTACCCCATACATGATCTGAAGTTAGCAGCCGTGGTTCACGCCCTCAAGATTTGGAGACATTACTTAATGGGAGCTCACTGTAATATTTACACTGATCATAAGAGTCTCAAATATATCTTCACCTAGGCTGATCTTAATATGAGGCAGAGAAGATGGTTAGAATTAATCAAGGACTATGATTTGGAGGTACATTACCATCCTGGCAAAGCCAATGTTGTGGCAGATGCCTTAAGCAGGAAAGCCCAGTGCAATTGTATGAATATGGATGCAAGAATCACCACCCTATGTGATGAGTTGTGCAAGCTGAACATAGAAGTCGTTTCCTTCGTTGCTTTAAGTTATATTTTAGTGGAGCCCACCTTATAGGAGCAAATAGTCATGGCACAGATTGGTGACAAGGGTGTTCAAGTTATTAAGGAAATGATCGAACAGAAGGCAGAAAAGTACAAATGTTTCTGTCAGGACAGCAAAGGGATTCTATGGTTTGGAGACCGATTGGTTGTTCCCAAGAACCCCGAGCTCAGAAAGAAAATATTGGATGAAGCTCACCTTTCCAAATTTTTCATGCACCCCGGCAGTAACAAGATGTATCATGATCTCAAATCTTTGTACTGGTGGACCAGAATGAAAAGAGAAATTGCTAAGTATATATCTGAATGCGACACTTGCCAGAGAGTCAAGGCCAGCCATTTGAAGGTAGCAGTCACCTTATAGCCCCTTCCCATACCATCTTGGAAATGGGAGGATATTTGCATGGATTTTATCGTGGGATTGCCCAATACCTCCCGACACCATGATTCTATTTGGGTCATCGTGGATAGGTTGACCAAGACAGCTCATTTCTTGCCAGTGCATACCACCCACAAGACAGAGAAGTATGCAGAAATCTATATTGATCAAATAGTGCATTTGCATGGAATTCCGAAGACCATTGTGTCTGACAGAGGAGCACTGTTTGTGGCACGCTTTTGGGAGCAGCTCCAAGAGTCAATTGGGACCCATGTAATAAGAAGCTCAGCATACCACCCTCAAACGGATGGTCAGACGGAAAGAGTGAATCAAATTCTCGAAGACATGTTGCGAGCCTGTGTGCTACACTATGGTAAAAATTGGGACAAGTGCCTTTCCTTGGCAGAATTTTCGTATAACAACAGCTACTAGTCCAGTCTAAAGATGGCACCTTTCGAGGCCTTGTATGGGAGAAGGTGTAGGACACCGCTAAATTGGTCTCAAGCGGGAGAGAGGGAAATATTTGGACATGACTTGGTACTTGAAGCAGAGGAGAAGGTCAGAGTTATTAAGAAGAACCTAGAAGCTGCTCAGGCCAGGCAAAAGAGCTATCATGTCAAGAGGAGGAAGCCTCTACAGTTTGAAGTGGGAGATCATGTTTATCTTAAGGTGTCACCCACCAAAGGTGTTCAGAGGTTTGGAATCAAGGGCAAGTTAGCTCCTCACTACATTGGGCCCTATGAGATCAAAGCAAATTGTGGACCCGTAGCATATCAATTGGAGTTGCCACCTTACATGTCAGCAGTTCATGATGTGTTCCACGTATCTCAGCTACGGAAGTGTGTCCGCTTACCCACGGAAGTACTACCTGAACCAGAATTGGAGATAGAACCAGACTTGTCTTATCAGGAGCACCCCGTCAAGGTATTGGATCAAAAGGAGAGATCAACGCGGGCAAGGTCGATCAAAATGTATAAGGTTCAGTGGAGTCACCATTCAGTAGAAGAGGCTACGTGGGAGACTGAGGATTTTCTACGTTCTCGCTTCCCTGACTTTTTGACCAAAGGAGTCGGTACGTAGTCCAAAACCCCACCCCCACCTGCCCCTTTGAATCTAAATATAAGAAAAACTTAGATGTTAAAGGTATTGTAAACTTTGAAAATAATTTTAAAAGGGCTTCCTTTTGAAGTTGCAAAGAGAATGACATTCGAAGAGCAGTTAACTAGAGGAACTTGGATAAAGTAAAATGCAACACCCGAGTAAACCTTTTGGTACCCCCTCTAAAGGACCCTACCTAAAATCTTGGGACGAGATTCCTTTAAGGGGGGAGGGTTGTAACACCCCAGGTGTTACTTAGGGTTTTCACTCAAGTCTACAATGTTGAACCCATCATCACATGTGGTTTAGTTTGAGCACAAGACACCAAACTTGGGGATCAGGATCCTAAGTAGGTGTAACCCATCTTGGAAGTCATGCCTTGGCCTTATCATGCACTAAAGAGAAGAGAATGACTCAAACCCTAATTCAAATTCCTTATAGGCAAATGGAGCCCTAGAGGGGATTATGGCAAAAAAGTCTATGTAAATCACATTGTCATGACTTGGACTAATTATAAAAGTTGTAGTACACTTAATACCCTACAAAACATAGAAAGAGAGTGACCCCAAAAAGAATTCAGAAAAACCCCAAAAAGGTCACCAAAGAGAAAGACATAAAAGAAAAAATCAGGTTTTTCTCAAGTTCAAAACCGACCCTCTTTCAAAGATCAAACATGTTCACCTTATTCTGAACCTCAAAACCTTATGGCCCAATTAACAAAATGGCGCCAAAAGACCCCTAGAACACCCTGGAAAAGTTTGAACCCAACCTAAAGTCGTTTGACATGACTTGACACGGTTTTTGTCTCGGTGTGGACAGCTCAGATAGAGCCAACTTCCCACCCCTATATCTCTCAACCCCGACCATATCTTTGCTTGAACTCACATGGCAAAGATAGGATTTGGTGCAGAGAAGAGACCGTACACGGGATTTTTGCTGATATCTGCACGCTAAGGCGACCAAACAAGCCGTTGAACACTAGCAGAAGTAAACCACCACGTGTTCGACGTGGGCAGACACTCGGGAACGCGACAGAGCACACCCGCATGCGCACCCCCACGCGCGCTCTCGGCCGCCCCCGTGCCACGCTAGTGTCGTGCCCACGAGCGGCTATAAAGCCCACCCTCGTGCACGACCAGCTTCCCCGTTGCCTCCCCCGCACCGCGCCTAACCCTCCCGAGCTCGCCCGCAGCTCCGGTGACCTTCCCGTGACCCGCCAGAGCCGCCCGAGGGCAACCATCATGGCCAAACCCTTTCCCGTCTACCTCCGCTCGATCCGAGCCCTCGGATAGCTTCCCCAGGAGGCCGTGAAGATTGCCCAAGCTTGAGCCGAGGACTAGCCCCACCGGAATCGCGCTCGCCGGAGTTCGTGAACCCGCTGGAGCACGTGGACCGGGTAACTCACTGCACCATTTCTCAATTCATTGTGCGCATGGCGTGTGCATCACCCCGTGGAGCTCCTCGTACACTTTAATTGAACCCTACCGTCGTGGTTTGGCCAGAGCAGGAGCCGCCGATGACCTCCGCCGCCTGCGCTCATGGCCAGCGTAGCTCCGACCACCTCTGACGCCGACCCGCACACTGACGTGACCGCCGTGACCTCCCCGACGTCACTAACCACCCCGCCGGGGCTATACTACCGCTGGTAAGCCTCGTCGCCGTGATCTTTGCCATGGTTACTGTTTCAGCCAGCCAGGGATCAAGGGTTAGGTTTAGGTTAAGTCCAGGGGGTTTTGTGCAAGGTCAGTGACTCATGCAAATAGTAGACCGAGGGCTGTTTTGTGAGAGAAAAGGGGAAAAACCCAGGGGCTTCAGCGCAAATCTATATTTCTTTTCCATTTCGAATTTACTTTTCTTTTAAATATTGCAGAGAACTTAATAAATGCATAACTTGAAGAATATTCATCCAAAATTAGTCAAACAAATTTTGCTAGACTTTGTAAAATATAAACTATCAAGAAAAAATAAGAAACCCTATAGTTCTTGTGATATTTTCTAGGGTTTTGATTTAAATAAGGAAACTGCCCAAAACTTAATATTAAAGGGAAAAATAGAAATGTTGTTAGACCAGGTTTAAGATAAATAGTGGAGACATTAACCTAGTAGTTACACTGTTTAAAATTAATAAACACCCCAGTATACAAGGTTAAGGAAGGTTGATTCACTAAAACTTGTTTATGCTCAAACTTAGGAAAATTAAGAAAAGGGATTAAAAAGGGAAACCAGGGGGCAACCATATTTTTTCTAGCATGCCTAAGTTATGTAGTTCACAAGAAAAATCTGTTGAACCATAGTCCAGTGAAAGGAGATTGCACTCACAATTATTCATGAAAATCAGAGAAAACTTTGAAAAGTCATACGAAAATAATCCTAAGGAGAAAACACCCCTACCTTAAGAATGACTATTATTGTGCTAAGAAGAACCTAGGAAAAATACAAGTTCTGTTGTTTGATATTTTTCAAATAGCAAGTTAGTTATAAGGGTCTTTTTGGCATTAAACTTTAGAAAATCATAACTACATAACCACTAAGTAACTCTCTGTGATTTTTGGCACAGAAGCATGTTATTACCCATTGATACCAGCAAAAATAACTCTTAGTACAAAACCCACACCTAGATGAGAGTTGTAGTGCAAAGTGACCCCTCTGCCCCAACTTTTGTTATTTTTGTCCAGGGCATATTTTTAGTTGTTTTTGACTTCAAATTTATAAGACAGACTAGGGTGACCAATGTTAACCCACTGTAATTTTTACAAATTTTTTGGAAAATTTAAAACCACCGTTGTAGTTCAAACCCACCTTAAAAGCATAAATAGAAAATAAAAAGAGGAAATTAGAAGTGGAAATTAATGTTACCCTAACCAACCCAGCAAACCCTTGGGTACCTAATAGAACCTTTAAAGGGCAATCCGAGCCTTAATCCACTATGTGTACCTCTAAGCAAAACCTCAGACCTAAATTGCTAAGCATAAACCACTAAGAGCTTATTATAACAAGGAAACCTAAGTTATCAACTAACTTAGTTTTTCTTCACTACGCATAATGGTTACTGGAATCCTGCATATCATAGCATACATATTTCTTATTCATTACATTCGATAGATTGCAACCTCGCCGACGGAGAGTACATCCTCATGCCAGATCAAGGAGTTGCTCAGGAGGTAGCCTAGGATCCAGCACCAGAACCTGCCATCGAGGATCTGCCTGCCCCAGCTTTGGAAGGCAAGCCCCGGTTTTATGCATGACCTGTTCTATATATTATTTTACTGCACTTAATGTTTGTAGGCTTGTACTGTGCACTTAAGTGTAGGAGTTGACTGAAAGCCTAGTTGCATGATCTTAGGATTCCTTTTGAGATGGATACTAGTATGCTAGGTCGAGTAGCTGCTTTATTAATTAGGGATCTCGGTAGAAGTCGAGTGATTTTCTAGCACTCGCGCAAGGTCAGGAAATTGGTTGTATCCACTTTATATCATACTGATGTCGGTCTGTGGACACGGATCCATGGGGATGCGTGGTCTACGAGATGAAATTGGTGTCAAGCGTTTGAACGTACTAAGCACATGCCGAGAAATATGGTAAATCGGTAAGCCTAGTACCTAATTGAACCTAGCAGCAGACTTTGCCCCTCACGCGACCTGAGACGTGGTCTCCCATTCCGGTTATGGTGGGTACAAGTGCGGTCACTGCACGATGGCAGTCGAGGTCAGTGAGGCATTGTACGCCAAGGTGGTGAGCCCTGATCTGCTGATGGGGAATCGAGGGGGATGGTTGATGTATGTGGGGACGGAGTGCCTCGCCACGCCGTGTGTTTAGGTTTACCTTGCAAGGATAAAAACTCAATTCGAATCGTCTGCTTCTCGCAGCTAATGAGACTTCTTGATCCATTGTACTGCATTGAGTAACAAGTGGAAAGGTGATGATATGGCAAAAGTTGTTGATTGCTAAATGTTTGATACCATGTATGATTAGATAGGTACACATTTAGTCTTAAGAGAGTCACACTAAAACTTGAAAAAGCTAAAACTTGATTTGTAGACTCAGCTAGTGCTTTTGGCAAGCAAACCCCTCAGCCAAACAGCTACATGTCTAGAGGTAGAGGAGTAGACTCCTCACACTGGGTAAGTCTAGCTGAGTATTAGTATACTCAGCCTTGCTTGTGGCATAATTTTACAGGTTCTCTGGAGGACATGGTTGCTAGAGTGACTTGGCCGTCCATCTTGCCACCGGGTTGGACAGTCGAGTGGGACCCTACCTCGGTTGAGGAGGAGCATGAGGAGTGATGGGACAGGCTTCCCCATCCCTCCATTTATCGTTTGTTTTATTCCGCTGCGTTCCGAACAATGATCACTACTTTTGCTAAAACTCCGATGATGATGTAATAAATTTAACACTCCTTAATGGATGGTTTTATGCTTTATTGTATTTGCTCTGTGCCTCACCATCGAGTGAGTATGTGGTACTTGATCCTGTTAGTGGCCTCGTCGGACTAGATCCAAGGAACTGACTTGTTATTCCCATTTAAGTGTGGTCTAGCCTCTAAGGCGGGACTTAGGCACTTAAGTTGGAATAATTTGGGCGGTTCTGCCACAGCTCGCCTTCTTCTCCTGCATCACTATATAAACAGACAGGTTGGTGAGAAGTTACCGCAACATTCATTGCCATTGCACTGTTGTGCTGTTAAAATTTTTAACCGAAGACGAAGCTTTCTGCATTGCGCTTTCGAACAAGCACTTCGTCACTCGAGATCAGCTTCGTCTTAAGGAAACTGAACACAGAAATGGCCAGAGTAAGATCTTGCTCGGGTGTCCCGTGAGGGAGATGAGACCCAAGTAACTGAAACAACACAGATATCAGAAGTGATGAGACAATCAGGTCTGGTTGCGCTAGAAGAAGCTACTGCCGAAGGTGCCTCCAACGTCAAAGCTGAACAGGCTGTGGCCGAAGGCAAAAATGACAACGAAAGTGAGGGGGACAACAACATTCTGAGCCCAACAAAAACTAGTCACATTGAATTTGGAAAATCGACCGTAACAGCAGAGGACTTGGTTGTGATGAAAAAGCTAGGCTATTTTGGGGAAAATGAAGATGGATTGATTTGCTTTGCTGGGGTAGAAGTAATTCCAGAGCAAAAGGATGATGAGGTTGTTGTGTTCAAGAGCTTCTTCAGGGTGGGGCTTCGGTTCCCCTGTACGATATGATAGGGGATATTTTGAAAAGATTTGAGATATATCTCCACTAGTTGACCCCAAATGCTATTGTTAGGCTTAGCATTTACATATGGGCTCTCTGAAGCCAAGGTAAAAGTGCCAATGGCGAAGGGTTATGTCGAGTGCACGAACTGCACTATCAGACGAAGGCCAGAGCTGATGGTCTGCACAAAAACTTCGGGTGCTATAATTTTGCATATCAAAAAAATACGAAGGCCCCTGTGATTGGATACCGCACCAAATGGCCTACTGGCTAGACAATTGAGTGGCTTTATGTGAAAGCTAACGAGAAGAAAAGAGAGAAGCTTATGAGTATGGTGATGAGCCCTTTGAAATTAAGCTTCGGCATGATGAGACCACTATGCAACATGCATCTTGGCTGTCCATGCCAACTAGCCGAAGTAGAATTGAGGGTGGTGGCTAGGCATATTGGCACTAGGGATTAAGTGTAGGAATACTTGGCAAATAGAACTTTCCCAACCTCTAGCGGATGGGGAATGCCAAAGAAGAAGGAAGAAGGGAAAAAGTATGAACTTGTCTGACTCCCTTACCGCTTCAAATTTCAGAAGACATATAAAGAGCCATGCACTGAATGGCTAGAATTGATAGAAACAATGTGCAACGAGATTCTTGGGAACTATACAAAGAAGCAAGACCAGTTGATGACTGCTGCCTTCGGCTCCCGGCCAAAATGAAGGTTCAACCGTGTTATGGATGCTCTTAACTTTGATTATCCTGACTACGAAAGGCTTGATGAAGGGGTCAGAGAGGTAAAAAAAGGGTTGTCAGTATTCTGGGTAGGCAAGCTACCCGATCTGTCAAGGAGGACCAGAAAGCTTTGAAGAACCAGAAGACTCTTTCAGAGCCGAAGGATTCGGCTCCCTAGAAGCGAAACCTTGTTAGGATATCTTCTGCAGATACGAAGGTACAGGATGTGCCAGAGAAGACTATGGGTCCTTCACCCTCTGATGCTGAAGATTCGGAAATTTTGAAGGCAATGACTGAATCCATGCCATTTGCACTGCTATGTCCTCTAAGGATAGATCTGACTAGCCTTTTGCAATCAAAGGAAGCCGCTCCATCTACGGAGGAGAAGGCCGGGGGGCAGAAGAAACGGTGGATGATAAATGTGATGCAAGCTATTGAGCAGATGTCACCCCCATCTTCGGTGGCAAAAGCAGTTGTGCCTGTTGATGCCGAAGATACCGCCGGAGCTGATGAACTCACAACCACAATGTCGGAAATCGACAGACTCATATCGGATGTGGTTGCCGAGAAGGACATAGCCGCAATGCCTCACAAGGGAAAAAGAATTGAAGATGCCTCTTCGGAAGATAAAGATTTTGACCTTCGGCATTGGGGTGGCCAAGAACTTTCTGAAGAGGACAAATCAGAATTGAAAGAGTTTGCTATATCCTGCGGTTACCAGCCCTATAATACCCACTTTGTAAAAAAATAATAATAAAAGGAGAAATGATATTCCTTTACATATATGTGTGTTATCTATATTTATCATTTCATGTGAACATCACATTTAAACAAATAAATAAATAACAAAAGACACCCAAAAAAATAAATTATGCATCATCCTGGGATTTTATTTTTTGTGTGAGCATTTTGTGACAATGACAAGAAATATATTAAAGCCCAAAGTAAAATTTAAATTCTAAAAGAAAATTTAAGAATTTAGAAAAGAGAGAAAGAAATATTGGCCAATACAAAATAAATTCTTAGAGAAATAAATTCATCTCACCATGGCATGTTTGAATCATACCTCCAAATAGTTGAGTACAAATTCGTCACAAAATTTGAAATTCAAAATTTGGATTTCAAAATAAAAAAAACAAAACAGAAAAAATAAAAAGAAAAGAGTAAAACTACTCATCCAGGCCGCCAGGGGTGGATTTCGGCCCACCTAACCGAGTCCCCGGGCCCATGATCCCTCAGCCACGCTTCGTCAGCAAACCGGATGCCGCACGCGCACGCTGGGCGATCCCTCTGGCACTCGACCTATTCCCGTTCCCGACCTAACCATCTCGAGTCAAACCTTGCGCCGCCAACACACCAAGTGCTCGTCGGGGGGGGGGGGGGAGCACGCCGCCGCCGTCGACACTGGTGTTCTTCACCGCTTGGACCCTGATCCAGTATCTGGTGGGCGGGATACGTTCTGCGCTGAGGCTGTGCGAGAGGATTGTCGCGAGGAGCTTTGGAACACGGTGGATTTCTCACCAGAGGTCCGGGAATCGACGCCGAATCGCCTCACCACACGAGCAGGGGAATCTTCGCCTCGAATCGAGGTAAACGGTGCACCATTCATTCCGTTTTTCACTGGGCGTCGTGTAGAGAGATTCAGATTAAGTTTTTAGTGTCTGCGGTGCGGAATAGTGTGCAGTCTAGCCGTGCGCCGCCATGCTTCGGGCGGCGCCGCCATGGGTGTTTCGCGGGCAGGAAGGCGTGCCTCGGACCGTGCGATGCGTCACAGGCAGATAGGATTAGATACTACGTACCGTTTCACACGGGTTGTTCTAAGGTGTTGATTCGGGATTGGGCGGTGGTGATCAGATCGCGTGCACATGAAACCGTGACCATCGATCGCGGATCCGAGGGTCACGGCTTCGTACCGCTTCATGGCGTGTGGCGATCTAATTTGCACCGTTAGCTCGTCATCTAACGACCGTGATCACAAAATACCTCTTCGACCGAGACCCTTTTACATAAGAACCCCTGGGTAAAGTGAAAACAATCCACCGTCCTATCTGCAGCGCGCCGAGTTTTGGGGATTTTTATTCCATCCCCCCTTCTGTTTTCTGTAATACTACGCGAGTCCAGAGAGTTGGAAATTAGAGAAGAATTAATTATAAAATGAATTTTTAATACAAAAACAAATGCTAGAACTTGTATAAATCATAGAAAATTCTTATGAACTCCAAATTAACCCATTCCAATTTCTAAAATTTTGTAAGATTATTTTTATCACCTGGAGTCTCTGTTTTGACATGAAAAAGTAGGAGAAATAATTTCTCACTTAATCCTATTTCAAGCACATAAAACCTTTGAAAATTCATATCTTAAAATCTATAACTCCAAAATTAATGATTCCTGTTCCTGGGATTTTATTTTAATGTGTTGATTATTATTATGTATTTTGTTTACATGTTTGGTGTGATGTTAATTTTCTCTATATATTGTGCTTGTTTGTATTGTGGCGAGTAGAAGAACCTGTGACTGAGGACCCTGGTGCCCAGCTGGTAGAAGTAGCTGAGCAGGAGCTCATTGAAGGAAAGTTGTGCCCTTGACCACTTTTTACCTAATAATGTTCTTTAATTTCACTTATTCATGCTTAGGTTTAATTTTGATGGGACCCAATAGGTCACCCTAGTCTGTTTATCCATTTTACCTTGTTATCCCTAAATCACATGGGTTGTTTTGCTATTGCTTTACATGGTTTTAGGATAATATTTCATTATATCCATGTTCCAATTATTTTGTTATTCTATTTATGTTCATGTCAAGATCATTAATGTTAATTGGAACAAAGAGCTTAACTTGAGAAACATGTGCCACCACAAGGGTGGAATGGGACGCCCTTGGCTGACTAATTAGGAAAGCTAGTGGAAGACTACCTTACCTGAAAGAGGCAAGGGCCATAGGGGAGTTGCATGCAAGGAGGTTCTCAAGTTGATTTTGCTGCGATGACGGTCAGACGGGGGATTCTTGCAAGTGCTCTTCCCATAAACTGTAGCGGGTTTTCGGAAGGCTAGTGGAACTTTGTAAAGTCCTCGTAGTTTTGCCCTTCCTCTTCCTTGGTAGAGGTGTATGGGAGTCGCGATCCCTTGGCAGATGGGTAACGTGACTTGTGGGTACAGGGTACAACCTCTGCAGAGTGTAAAACTGGTATACTAGCTGAGCTCCTGGTCAAGAGCAGCTCAGGACTCTCGCATGATTAAATTATGGAACTTAAAGTCAATTTGTCATTTGCATTTGCATGGGTTTATCATTAATTTTGTTCTACTATTATTTATTGTGGTTTGGTATTTACTTACATTTTGTAACTGCTAATAAAATTTGACCAACTTATTAAAAGCAATGCTCAACTTCAGCCTTTATTTTGTTGATCAGCCTCACACTTCACATGAACTCCCACCTTTGGTGAGTTCATACACATTATTCTCCACAACTTGTTGAGCGATGAACATGTGTGAGCTCACCCTTGCTGTCTCACACCTCCCACAGGAGAAGAACATGTGGTTCAAGAGGAGCGACGCAACGAGGAGTTCAATTCGATCTAGGTGGTGTCTCCTAGTTGACTTTCTAGCGCCAAGGATGGATTTTAGTTCGATCTATATTTATAATTTATTTTGTAAGACTTCCGCTATGTAATAAGTACTCTGATTATATTGTGACATTTATCTCTATACACTCTATTATTATATATGTTGTCTTCTTTGACGCATGTATGAGATGCACCCGGCTTTGTCCCTTAAAATCGGGTGTGACAGAAGTGGTATCAGAGGAAATGTTGATTGTAGGACGATACCTAGATGGAAATGGATAAAACCCTTACCTACTTATCTTACTCTGATTCATTCTATACTTATCTTATCCTGGTCCTGTCTCACCTTTTGCTTTCATACTCTGATTACTCTTATCTTTTCTGCTCTAAGACAAGATGGATTTCACACCTTGGAATCCTACAATTATGAACTTTATCAGAGATAGGAGACCTAAGACAAAAATTAAAACTATTTTCTCTATTTAAAAAAAATGTTGGTTGATTGTTCTGATGATAAATGCTTGATTTGCTTCTTTGATTGATTGAAACATTATAGTTGGGCATCTTAACATGTACCACCATAAGGTAATGTATTAGCTTTAGTAGGTGACACACTAATCTACTTAGCTAATAAATCCCCCGCAGTAACATTCCTCGTAATTATTCGCCTTGTCTACAAATCTTCCTTTCTTACCATGTGTTTCTAACCCAGATGGGCTACCCCATAGTGTTAGAAGAGAGCAGTATAGACTTGATTCTTGGTATGTCATGGTTAAGAAAGGCAAAGGCACTTTATACATTTTTGCTAAGGGAACCGTAGAACTCACCAGTTCCAAAGGAGAAAGATTTGAAATTGAAATTGCAGTAACTACAACCATCAGACTAGCGACATTCTTAGTAGATGAGACGTCTATTGGTGACAACATCCATGCGGTTAGGATTTTTTGGATGTCTTTCCAGAGGAGTTACCAGGGATGCCACCAGATAGGGAAGTTGAGTTTGTCATTGATCTCTTACCTGGGACTGCTCCTATTTCTCACCGGCCATACAGGATGTCCGTAGAAGAACTAAAGGAACTTAAGAAGCAATTAACGAAATTACAAGAGGCTGAGTACATTTGTCCGAGTTCTTAACCTTGGGGAGCGCTAGTTCTATTTGTACAGAAGAAAGATGGATCGCAATGGATGTGCATGGATTATAGGACCCTTAATGATGTCACTGTGAAGAACAAGTATCTGTTACCCCGCATTGAGGATTTATTTGATCAGATGAGAGGTGCTAGGGTATTCTCGAAGATTGATCTCCGATCGGGTTATCACCAAATGAAGATTAGGCCATCAGATATTCCCAAGACGACTTTCTCAACCTGATATGGTTTATATGAGTTCACTGTTATGTCATTTGGACTAACTAATGCACCAACCTATTTTATGAATCTGATAAATAAGGTATATATGGAGTATCTGGACAGATTCGTCGTGGTATTCATCGACGATATTCTTATTTATTTCAAGAGTGAGAGCGATCATGAGGAACATCTGAGATTGGTGCTACAAAAGCTAAGGGATAATCAACTCTATGCCAAGTATAGCAAATGTGAGTTCTGGATTGACGAGGTGCCATTCCTTGGACATTATTTCTAATGGAGGGATATCAGTGGATCCTGCTAAAGTCAAGGAGATAATGGTGTGGAGCATACCCACTACAGTTACGGAGATTTGGAGTTTCTTGGGACTAGCAGGATATTATCGGAGATGTTGAGGACTTGTTCTCAAATGCTATGAATTAAGAACAAGGCAACACAAAAAGAGGTTAATGGAAAATGCCCTTTGTCCTTCGAAGCATTATTTCCATTAGGATATAACGATCTTTGGACGAAGGTCATGAAGGACGTACCTTCATCATCACGGTATATGTTAATGAAAGAAGAAGCATATAAAACATGAGAAATAACATGAATAATCATATGACATCATTAATATATCTTTATTATATCATCATGGATGAATAAGAACAATATTGAATTACATTTGTACCTTCGGCTTGATAGAAGGCAAAAATCCAAGCGTGACGCACGAGCGAATACAAGCCAGCGTGAACAGTACGGGGTACTGTTTACCTATTTATAGGAACGGGACGCAGCCCGGTCAAAATTACATTTATGTCCTTGATAACTAGTTACAATCATGACACAAATTCTCATGGACTGATCGGTCTTTTCCTCTTTAAGTCGGTGCAGCCCTTCGTCTCAAGGTGTACCATTATGCCGAAGCTCCTTGGATAGCAGCTTCGTGTGTACCTTCGTGCTATGTTTGATTATACATTGATGTTTTGAAGGTATTTCTTCTTAAAGGACCTTCAGCGACGAAGCAAGCCCCCAACAGTAGCCCCTTCGTGGTGCTAGATCGTTTTTTTGTAACGAGCTTGATTCGTGAAAAATCTTCAAGGCTTCAGAATGCCGAAGGTCCGAAAAACACCTTCTCCGAGCTCGTTGCCGAGGAACGATTAAAGTATTTCGGGCACGAGGTGGCCCACCGAGGTGGCCCACCACACAGCGGGTAGTGGTCCACCGTTCAGCGGTTGCGGGTGACTGTCCGGCGGGTGCGGGCGACTTGGCGATTCACCTTCCCACCTGCAGCACTATATAAACAAACGGGTAGGTGTGAAGTTACCACAACATTCATTGCCATTGCACTGTTGTGCTGTTGAAAAATTCAACCATAGCCGAAGCTTTTTCACTTCATTCTCGAGCGAACTATCTCTTTTGAATTAGCTTCGGCAAACGAAAGAGCTTCATCAAAACTGTAAAAATCATTAGCTTCATAAAAAGCAAAGGATTCATCATCATATGGCGAGAGTACACTCGACTGCGAGGGTGACCTGTGAAGGGGAGGAAACTGAAGCTACTGAGACAGCTCCGATCTCCGAAGTCATGAGACAATCGGGATTAGTTGTGACGGAGGGAGCCATTGACAAAGGTGCACCTACTGCCGAAGCTGAACAAGCTGATATCGAGGAAGAAAATGTTGATGAAGAAGAGGAAGACTATAACACTCTGATCCCAACAAAACCAAACCACTTGGATTTTGAAAAATCTACTATGTCTGAGGCCGACATGCCCATGATGATGAAGCTGGGTTACTTCGAAGAAGCTGAGAAGAAACTTATTTGTTTTGCCAGAGAAGAAACCACTCCAAAGCCGAAAAATGACGAAGTAGTGGTTTTCAAAAGCTTTTTCAGAGCAGGATTACAGTTTCCGCTTCACGAGATGATTGGAGAAGTTTTGGATAATTATGAATTCTATCTTCATCAGCTGACCCATAATGCTATCGTTAGGCTTAGCATCTTCATCTGGGCCCTTCGAAGCCAAGGAATGGACCCAAATGCTGAAGCTTTCTGCCGAGTGCATGAATTGCATTACCAAACGAAGGCTAGAGAAGACGGGCTACATGAAAATTTCGGTTGTTATAACTTTGTGTATCGCAAGGATACGAAGGCTCCGGTGCTCAGCTATCATACCAAGTGGCCAACCGACTAGAAGAGTGAATGGTTTTATTTCAAGGCCGATGAGAAGAAGAGAGAGAAGCTGATGCAAATGGTTATGTGTCCGATGACTCTAAGTTTCAGACTGACTAGGCCTCTGTGCCGCATGATGTCGGGGTCACCATGCCAACAAGCTGTAGCAGAATTCAGGGTGGTGGCTGAACAGATCAGCATTAGAGATCTAGTGCAAGAATATCTAGCCAACAGGGTATCTCCAACGTTGAGCGAATGGAGTATGCCGAAGCTAAAAGGAACAAAGAAGAAGAATGAACTTGTTCGATTACCTTATTGCTTCAAGTTTGATAAACAGTTCAAAGAGCCCTGCCAAGAATGGCTGGAGATGATTGAGACTATGTGCAACGAAATTTTGGGCAATTATACCAAAAAAGAGGATCAACTGATGACTGCAGCCTTTGGCACCTGACCAAAACGGAGGTTGAATCGGGTAATGGACACTTTAAACTTTGAATAGCCTGATTATGAACGACTAAGCAAAGGTGCCAAAGGTCTAAAGAGAAAAAGGGTTATCAGTGTTCTGAGCAGACAGGCTGCTAGGATGGTGAAAGAGGACGAAGGAGCTCTGAAAAATAGAAAATTAGTCCTGAGCCGAAGGTGGCGACTTCTAAGAAGAGAAGGGCTGCAACTCCAGAGCCAAAAGCAGCTGAGATAGAAGAGGAAACTCCTTCAACGCCTTCTGCTGCTGAAATAGAAAAAATTTTAAAGGTAATGACTGAATCCTTACCTATCAAGCTGCTAAGTCCACTAGGGCCGCAGCTGACGAAGCTTTTACAGAAGAAGGACGAGCCTTCGGCAGCGAAAAAGGTGGTTGGGCCAAAAAAGCGAAGAATTGTTACTGTAATGCAAGCCATTGAGGAAACACCACCACCGGCCTCTGCATCAAAAATAACACCAGCTGCCGAAGTTGCTGCTTCTACCGAAGCTGCGACTGCCGAAGCTACCAATCTTGAGAGTACATTATCTGCTATTAATAAAGTGCTCTTGGATTTGGCTGCGAAGGAGACTGCTGCGGCTGTAGAAGAAGTCCTAGCCATAGTGCCTAGGAAACGGAAGGAAATTGCTGAAGATACTTCGGAAGAAAAAGGCTTCAAGTTTGAAAATCTAATTGGTGAATAATTAACTAAGGCTGAGAAGGAGGAGCTGCAGGAGTATGCTATATCCTGTGGCTACCAGCCAGGGGCCATGCTCTTTGGCGGAGTTAATGATGAAGCCTTAGGATGTATTTGAGACCGTACTGGGGCAAAGATTATCAGCACTCTGTCGAAGAGTGTTGGTTTTCTAAAGCTTGAAGCTGACATCAGCACCTACCGACGACAGCATATCGTTGGCAGCTTATTCTATTCCAACTTTAAGGTAAAGCTTTTTTCCTCATCTTTTATTTCTTGGTTATGAAACAAAAAATTTCTAATGAAGGCTATTTCGTACAGAGTATGCTATTAAGCAAAGCGCTGATGATGCAGCAAGATATTGAAGATAAAAAGAATGAGATTATAATCGAGGGCTTGGAAAAGAAAATTAAAGATCAAGAAGCCTCTCTAGAAAAGAAAGACTTTCTCCTTCAGACAATGGAGGGTTCATTGGTGGAAGCCCAAGCCGAAGTTGCTAAATTAAATGATGATCTCCTCCAAAAATCAGAAAGTCTTGAGCAAGAAAAGAAGAATTTTGATGCAAAGCTTGAAGCCGAAGTCGAGAAAACTTCGAATCTACAAAAATCCTAAAAAGAGCTTCATGACAAATGCTTGAACTTCGGCAACCGGTGTGTGCAACGGCTGAAACAGGTGTTCAACTCAGTGGGGGCCAGCTCTGAAAAATTTGAACCTTCGATTGAAGACCTGCCAAGCACCTTCGAACATATTGAGAGCGAAGTTGAGGCGCTTGATGAAGTAATAGCTGGTCATGGTAACTTCTGTGTGCTGCTGGCTTCTCGCAGCACAGCTGTAGCTTTTATGAAGGCTGGTTGCACGCACCAAAAATTTGTAAATAGGCCGAACTTCAGCCTATCACCAGCGAACTTGACTGATATCCCCAGCCTAGCCCGAAGTATTGGGAATAGATTTATAACACAAATCTGGATGATGGGTGGGTGGGACTTAGCTGGTGACGAAGCTCGAAGTCATCTTAAGCTGGTATTAAACTTGTACTTTTTGCTTACCTTCTCCTGAGATTACTTTTTACCTTATACTGCCTTGTTGTATACAAGATGACGATGCCGAAGGTCAGTAATCCGAAGCTTGACGAAGACTGATGAAGCTGCTGCACAAAGCTTTAGAGACATCTGAATTATCTTTGTAAAAGATATTGTAATTTAGGAATCAAACATTACTCTGTAAATTTGTCCATAACTTGTAATATATTTTACCTTTTAATCCGTGTGTGAATTGCTTTGATGTGGACGCAACTTACATCTTTTGAGCCAAAGGCGAAAAACACCTTCCCTTCTTTACACAACGAAGCATATTTTTGCTTCTTTATATTCATCGAAGCCTTGTCATCAGAGCCGAAGCATTTGTTTGTACTCTATGTTATGATGATAATGATCCTACAAATGTCTACATGAATGTGTATGAATGCAATGAATGATGTGATGTAATGTGCAAATGAATGTCCAAACACACGCACACGAAGCCACACCCAGACTCTGCATCCCCTTTGGAATGTCTTTTGAGTCTTAAGCTCTGCATCCCCTTAGGAACGTCTTTTGAGCTTCTTCACCTTCTATTTTGGTGGTATAAGTTCTGCATTCCCTTAGGAATGTCTTTTGAACTTCTTCACCTTCTATTTCGGCGGTATAAGTTCTACATCCCCTTAGGAACGACTTTTGAACTTCTTCGCCTTATATTTCGGCGGTATTTGGCTCTACCTTCCCTTAGGAATGACTTTTGAGCAGAAAACTTACGCTGCGCTCCCTTAAGAACGACTTTTTGTAGCTTCGTCATGCTCTGCATCCTCTTGGGGACAACTTTTGAGCTTCTCCCTGCTTTTCCTCTTCTTTTTTTATCTCTGCACTCGATGATGCATGCTCAGATTTTATATTTTACATCCTTTTGGAGGATTTGGCTCTCGTGGAGCTAAATAAGAAAGGAAAAATTACAAGCTATGGCCCCATTAAAAACCTGTCTCCTTCTTTGGAAAGGAAAAGGGTGCCATAGAAAAAATGAAAAAAGATTACATCAAATTACACATAATATCGCCAAAGCGCATCCGCATTCCAAGATCTGGGTATGTCGTTGCCGTCCATATCCTTCAATCTGTAAGAACTGGGCCTCGACGAAGATATCACCAGAAAAGGTCCTTCCCACTTCAGCTGCAATTTGCCTACTGTGTCCGGATTGGCCACTCTCCGAAGCACCAAATGCCCTGGCTTAATATTTTTCAACCGAACTTTTCTGTCGCGCTATTTTATTGTTTCGGCTTGATATTTATTGATGTTCTCCACAGCCTGAAGTCTAGTCCCCTCTATGGTATCTTTTGCTATGTGATAATCAGCTTCGTCTTCTGTCAAAGTTGCTATTCTTATTGACCCTGCTTTAGCTTCTTCTCGAGTTATAGCTTCATCACCAAATAATAGTTTGAAAGGTGTAAAACCTGTTGATCTTGATGTGGTTGTATTGTGGCTCCACACTACTTTAATCAACTCATCTGGCCACTTTCCTCTGGGCTGATTGAAGATTAGCTTCATTATTCCTGTCATTATAATGCCATTTGCTCTTTCTACCAGCCCGTTTGACTCCGGATGCCTAACTGATGCAAAATGAATCTTCATGCCAATTTGGTCACAGAAATCCTTGAACGTTTCGGCATCAAACTGTGTTCCATTGTCCACAGTTATAGCCTTCGGCACGCCGAAGTGACAAACAATATTTTGCCAGAAAAATTCTGGACTGTAACCGAAGTTATTGTTGCCAAAGGCTTTGCTTCAATCGACTTAGAAAATATTCTACGGCCACCACAACATATTTCAAATTACCTTGCGCTCGTGGAAGTGGGCCTAACAAATCTAGGCCCCATCTTTGCAATGGCCAAGTAGGTTGTATTAGCTGGGTGAGAGATGATGTTGATTCTGGTCTCTTGCGCATTTTTGACAATTTTCACATATGTGAACTAGCTCTGCTGCATCCGAAGCTGCCTTCGGCCAATAAAATCCTTATCTAAACACTTTTCCCAGCAAGGGCCTAGACCCAATATGAGATCCACACAGACCTGCATGTATGTCCTTCATTAACTCAATACCTTCAGCTCTCGATAAATATTTGAGGAGTGGAGAACAGACTCCATGTTTATATAATTCCCCTTCTATTATAACATACGGTCTTGTCCTTTCTTCCATTCTCTTATTATAAGCTTTGTCATTCGAAAGACAATTACCTTGGAGGAAAGATATAATTTCAGTCCTCCAATCTTCGCTATGCACAGGGGATATTGCAAGCACTGCTCTCTCCATGAGTTCAACCGAAGGTGCTTTTATTGTTTCAAAAAAATACTTCCCAAGGTAGAGGGAGCCCCTGTGCCGCTGATTTGGCTAACAGATCTGCATGCTCATTTTCTCCTCTTGGAATATTCTTGACAGAAAAGCCTTCGAAAGAAGCCTCCGACCTTCGAACTGTATCCAGATAGTTTTCAAGCTTCAGGTCTCTTGCCTTGTTACTTTTGTCTATATGGCCAGAAATGACTTGAGAATCAGTTTTCAGGATGGCCCTTCTTATTCCCATTGCCCTTAACTTCCGAAGCCCCAACAGAAGTGCTTCGTATTCAGCAATATTATTTGTACAACTAAAGTTAAGCCTTGCTGCATAACATGTTCTGACTTTAGAAGGTGCTACTAGGACAGCATCCGCTCCTGCGCCGAAGGTTCCCCAGGAACCATCACAGAACACAGTCCAAGCTTTGGCGTCTTTATTTGTTTCCTCTTCCTGAGCCCCTCGCGTACAATCAGCAATGAAGTCTGTTAACGCCTAGGACTGAATTGAGGATCTATGTACATAATCAATACTGAACTCGTTAAGCTCCGCAGCCCATTTTCCAATCCTTCCAGTAGCTTCTCTGTTCCTTATTTTGTCCTTCAGAGGCTGTGACGAAGGAACAATTATGTGATATGCTTGAAAATAGTGCTGAAGCTTTTTGGAGGCCATTAACACAGCATACAACACCTTCTCCAACTCCGTATAATTTTTCTTTGATGGACTTAAAACTTCGGAGATGAAGTACACTGGAGCCTGCCTTTTGATTTGTCCATCTAGCTTCTCTTGTACAAGAGCCGCACTAACTGCAGAGTGCAAAGCTGCCACATATAAGAGTATTGGAGCCCCTGGCGAAGGTGGAGTTAATGTTGTTAGATCGATCAAGTATTGCTTCAACTCTTCGAAAGCTTTTTGCTGAGCCGGACCCCATTGAAAAACTTCGGCTGACTTCAGTATTTCAATGAATGGCAGATTTCTTTCTACTGATCTGGATATGAATCTGTTTAATGATGCTAGTCTACCTGCCAGCCGTTAGGCCCCCTTCTTTGTGCTTAGCGGCTCCATCCGAAGGATAGCTTCAATCTTGCTTGGGTTGGCTTCAATTCCCTTCGTTGATACCAAATAGCCAAGGAACTTGCCCTTTTTCACCCCAAAAACACACTTTTCTGGATTTAACTTTAGGCCAGCTTGCCTGAAATTTGCAAATGTCTCTTGCAAATCAGCAATGTGATTTTCTTGCTTCGTGCTTTTCACTATGATATCATCTACATAGATCAGTACATTCCTGCCTATCTGAGAATGAAGGACCTTGGCTGTCATTTTGTTGAAGCTTCCTCCAGCATTCTTGAGCCCCTCAGGCATTCGAAGGTAGCAATAGGTGCCACTGGGAGTTATGAAGCTAGTCTTTGGCTCATCTTCCTTCTTCATCCAGATTTGATGATACCCTGAGTAATAATCCAGTAGACTCATGAGCTCTAAAGAAGCTGCTGCATCTACTAGAGAGTCTATTCTTGGCAATGGGAACTCGTCCTTTGGGCATGCCTTGTTGAGATCTGTGAAATCAATACACATTCTCCATTTACCATTGGCCTTCTTCACCATAAAAGTGTTGGCTAGCCATTCTGGGTATTTCACCTCTCTAATGACACCATAACTAAGAAGTCTCTTTACTTCGTTCCGAGCTCCTTCAGCTTTGTCTTCAGACATCTTCCGAAGCCTTTGTTTTCTTGGCCTGAAGGATGGATCCACATTGAGTCAATGTTCAATAACATCTCTGTTGACACCATAGAGATCATTGGTTGACCAAGCAAAAACATCTTTGTTGTTGAATAAAAATCTTAGCAAAGTCTTCTCTTGCTCATCAGATAACTGAGACCCCAGCAGTACCCTTTGTTCTGCTATGTCTTCGCATAGAAGCATAGGCTTTGGCTGATCCGCTGAAGCAGCCTTCACTCTTTTGTATTTATACTGCTGACAGGCTTCGTCTCCATCTATGTTATGGATTGCCTTTGAATCTGTCCAGTTTCCTTCGGCCCTTCTGGCAGCTTCTTGACTCCCATGAACAACAATGGGCCCTTGTTCTGAAGGTATCTTCATGCATAAATATGCTGGATGAAGTATTGCTGCGAAGGCATTAAGTGTCCCTCGTCCAATGATTGCATTATAGGGGTACTCCATGTCAACAATGTTAAAGACAACCTGTTCAGTCCTTGTGTTGTGGACGAAGCCGAAGGTCACTGACATTGTGATTTTACCAAGTGTGACAATCTGCTTTCCTCCGAAGCCACAAAGAGGGTGTGTAGCATCATGAATCTTGTCTTCTGGTCTTGCATTTGTCTGAAGGCCTTAGCAAATATGATGTCCGCTGCACTACCTAGGTCAACCAGAATATTATGGACCAGAAATCCCTTGATAACACAAGATACGACCATAGCATCATTGTGAGGGTAATCCTTGAGCTGAAGATCCTCCTGGGATAAGGTGATTGGGATGTGAGACCATTTGGACTTGATGAAGGGTCCCTGCACCCCAACGTGTTGCACCCTTCTCTACGCTTCTTTCTTTTGCTTCTTGTTAGCCGACTCTGAACTTGAACCGCTTGTTATCGGGAGCACCAGCTTCGTAACCGAAGGTGCTACGACTTGGTTGTTGAACGAAGCCATCAGCTCAAAAGTGGAAGTGAGTTCACCAGAGGTGGGCACCAATGTTGGGAACTTGTTCTCAAATGCTATGAATTAAGAACAAGGCAACACAAAAACAGGTTAATGGAAAATGCCCTTCGTCCTTCGAAGCATTATTTCCCTTAGGATATAACGATCTTCGGACGAAGGTCATGAAGGACGTACCTTCATCATCACGGAATATGTTAATGAAAGAAGAAGCATATAAAACATGAGAAATAACATCAATAATCATATGACATCATTAATATATCTTTATTATATCATCATGGATGAATAAGAACAATATTGAATTACATTTGTACCTTCGGCTTGATAGACTGCAAAAATCCAAGCGTGACGCACGAGCGAATACAAGCCAGCGTGAACAGTACGGGGGTACTGTTCACCTATTTATAGGCACGGGACGGAGCCCGGTCAAAATTACATTTATGTCCTTCATAACTAGTTACAATCATGACACAAATTCTCATGGACTGATCGGTCTTTTCCTCTTTAAGTCGGTGCAGCCCTTCGTCTCAAGGTGTACCATTATGTCAAAGCTCCTCGGATAGCAGCTTCGTGTGTACCTTCGCGCTATGTTTGATTATACGCTGATCTTTCGAAGGTATTTCTTCTTAAAGGACCTTCGACGACGAAGCAAGCCCTCAACAGGAGATTTATTGATGGATTCTCTAAGATTGCCAAGCCTATGACCTCACTTCTAAAGAAAGGAAGAGAGTTTAAGTGGGACGAGAAGTGCTAAGACAACTTTGATCAATTAAAGAAGAGGTTGATGTCGCCCCCAGTGTTGGTTATGCCAGCTCCTTAGAAAGGATTTGACATTTATTGTGATGCGTGTGGCCAAGGCTTGGGATGTGTGCCTATGCAAGAAGGACACGTAATTGCCTACGCATCTCGTCAGTTGCGGAAACATGAGTTGAACTATCCCACTCATGACTTAGAACTGGTAGCCGTAGTACATGCACTTAAGATATGGAGACATTACATTATGGGAACTAAGTACCATGTATACACGGATCATAAGAGTTTGAAGTATAAATTCACTCAGAAGGATCTCAACCTTAGGCAACGCTGTTGGTTGGAGCTTATTAAAGACTATGATTTGGAGATTCACTATCACCCGGGCAAGGCGAATTTGGTTGTAGATGCATTGAGTCGAAAGGAGCACGTTCATTCAACTATTGTGGCCCAGCTACCTGATGAGATTGTTGAGGATTCTAGGAGACTTAACCTGGGGATAGTTGCTCACAATGAAGGAGTTACTATTGAGGTGGAACCTACCTTGGAGCAAGAAATCCGCAAAGGACAAATTGGTGATGCTAAAATACAAGAGATTAAGGATCTTATTACGAAAGGTAGAGGTCCAAAATTCACGAAGGATGAGCAAGGCACTATGTGGTTCAAGGACGGGATATGTGTTCCTGATATTGAAAGCCTTCGTGAGACTATTTTAAAGGAGGCCCATGACTCGGATTATTCTATTCATCCTGGTAGTACTAAGATGTATCAGGATTTGAAGCAGAAATATTGGTGGTATGGATTGAAGAGAGATGTGGCTGCACATGTGGCTATGTGTGATGTGTGAAGAGTTAAGGCTGAACACCAGAGGCCAGCTGGACTACTGCATCCACTAAAGATACCCAAGTGGAAGTGGGAAGAGATTGGTATGGATTTCATCACTGGATTGCCTCGCACCTAGAAAGGATATGATGCTACATGGGTGATTGTGGATAGACTGACTAAAGTAGCCCACTTCATTCCGGTCAAGACTACTCATAAAGGCTCTCAGCTGGCAGAGTTATATATGGCTCGGATTGTGTGTTTACACGGAGTACCAAAGAAGATCATGTCTGATCGAGGTTCATAGTTTACCTCAAGATTCTGGAGAAGCTTTCATGAGACTATGAACAGTAAGTTGAATTTTAGTACGACTTACCACCCTTAGACTGATGGACAGACCGAAAGAACTAATCAAGTGTTGGAAGACATGTTGAGGGCTTGTGCACTTCAGCATGGAGGAAGTTGGGATAGAAGTCTACCCTATGCTAAGTTCTCATATAATAATAGTTATTAGGCCAGTCTGAAGATGTCACCATTCGAGGCTTTATATGGCAGGAAGTGCAGGACTCCTCTATATTAGGATCAGACTGGAGAAAGACAGTTCTTTGGGCCTAAACTTATTCAAGAGGCAGAAGAACAAGTTCGTATAATTCGGGAGAATTTGAGGGTAGCTCAGACCAGGCAAAAGAGCTACGCAGATAATAGGAGGAGACCACTGGAGTTTGAGGAAGGTGATCATGTGTACCTCAAGGTGTCACCACTTTGTGGAATGAGGAGGTTTAAAGTCAAAGGCAAATTAGCTCCTCGCTTTATTGGACCATTCATGATCTTTAGGCGAGTTGGGGAGATGTCATACCAACTCGAGCTACCTGGTAATCTGTCTGATGTGCATAATGTATTTCATGTGTCTCAACTTAAGAAGTGTCTTTGTGTCCCTGAGGAACAGTTACCAATGGAGGAGCTCAGTGTTCAGGGAGATTTGACTTATACGGAGTATCCTATCAAGATTCTTGATACATTGACTCGAGTTACAAGAAATAAGGTGATAAAGATGTGCAAAGTGCAATGGAGTCATCATGGTACGGTGAAGATGAAGCTACTTGGGAGAAAGAAGAAGAGCTTCGCATAGATTTTCCCCATCTTTTCCATAGGCCTTCTTAAATCTCGAGGACAAGATTCTTTTTAAGGGGGTAGGATTTGTAATACCCACTTTGTAAAAAGAATAAAAACAACAACAATAATAATAATAATAAAAGGAGAAATGATATTCCTTTACATATATATGTGTGTTATCTATATTTATCATTTCATGTGAACATCACATTTAAACAAATAAATAAATAACAAAAGACACCCAAAAAAATAAATTATGCATCATGCTGGGATTTTATTTTTTTGTGTGCATTTTGTGACAATGACAAGAAATATATTAAAGGCCAAAGTAAAATTTAAATTCTAAAAGAAATTCTAAGAATTTAGAAAAGAGAGAAAGAAATATTGGCCAATACTAAATAAATTCTTAGAGAAATAAATTCATCTAACCATGGCATGTTTGAATCATACCTCCAAATATTTGAGTACAATTTCGTCACAAAATTTGAAATTCAAAATTTGGATTTCAAAATAAAAAGAAAACAAAACAAAAAAATAAAAAGAAAAGAGTAAAACTACTCATCCGGGCCACCACGGGTGGATTTCGGCCCACCTAACCGAGTCCCCAAGCCCATGATCCCTCGGCCACGCGCTGCCCCTCGCCCCCTTCACTGATCGCTAGGGTCGCTTCGTCAGCAAACTGGATGCCGCACGCGTGCGCTGGGCGATCCCTCTGGCACGCCGGGCCCATGCGTCAGGCAACCCTGTAGATCTTCTCCACGAGCTCCATGACCTCTCGTAGTTCGCGGCGACCGTTGCGGCCCGTCTACCTTATAGCGCCCCACCTCCCGACCATAAAGGTCATCGCTGCGACCTATTCCCATTCCCGACATAACCATCTCGAGTCAAACCTCGCGCTACCAAAACACTGAGTGCTCGTTGGCAGGGAAAGCACGCCACCACCGCCATCGACACTGGTGTTCTGCACCGCTTGGAGCCTGATCCAGTGTTTGGTGGGTGCGGGATACGTTCTGTGTCGTGGCCGTGTGAGAGGATTGTCGCGGGGAGCTTTGGAACACGGTGAATTTCTCACTGGAGCTTCAGGAATCGACACGGAATCGCCTCATGGCACGAGCAGGGGAATCTTCGCCTCGAATCGAGGTAAACGTTGCACCATTCATTCTGTTTTTCACTGGGCGTCGTGTAGAGAGATTCGGATTAAGTTTTTAGTGTCCGCGGTGCGGAATAGTGCGCAGTCCGGCCGTGCGCCGCCATGCTTCGGGCAGCACCGCCGTGGGTGTTCCGCGCGCAGGAAGGCGTGCCTCGGACCGTGCGATGCGGCACGGGCGGATAGGATTAGATACTACGTACCGTTTCGCGCGGGTTGTTCTACGGCGTTGATTCAGGATTGGGCGGTGGTGATCTGATCGCGTGCACATGAAACCGTGACCATCGATCGCGAATCCGAGGGTCATGGCTTCGTACCACTTCATGGCGTGTGACGATCTAATCTGCACCATTAGCGCATCATCTAACGGCCGTGATCACAAAATACCTCTTCGGCCGAGGCCCTTTTACATAAGAACCCCTGAGTAAAGTGAAAAACAACCCGCCGTCCTATCTACAGTGCGCTGAGTCTTGGGGATTTTTGTGGTGGAACCGCCCGAATTATTCCAGCTTAAGTGCACAAGTCGCACCCTTAAAGGCAGCAACACACTTAAACCAGAATAACTCGTCAGTCCCTCGGATCTAGTCCGATAAAGCCACTTACCAGGATCGAATACCACTAGCTCACTCGAAGGTGAGGCACAGAGAAATACAATAAAGCATAATACCATAAATTAAGAAAGTATCATTAGTGATTACATTATCGGAGTTTCAGAAATAATAACCATAAATTTTAATGCAGCGGAAATAACTAATGGAGAAAACCGAGTAACATGACGAAGCCTAGCCACACTACTCCTCCTGGTCCTCTCCTGTGGAAGCAGTAACCCAGTCGACCATCTATCCTAGTGGCAGGGATGGAGGCCAAGTCACACCATCAACCCAAAACCAAGAGGTACCTGCAAAAATTATGCCACAAGCAAGGCTGAGTATACTAATACTCAGCTAGACTTACCCGGTGTGAGGAGTCTACTCCTCTACCTCTGGACATGCAGTTGTTTGGCTGAGGGGATTGGTTTGCCAAAAGCACTAGCTAAGTCTAAAATCATATTTTAGCTTTTCAAGTTTTAGTATGATCCTTTTTAAACTAAATGAGTACCTAGCTATTCATACATGGTTTCAAACATTTTATCAATCATCATCTTTTGTCAGTCACCTCATTTCCACTTATTACTCAATGTAGCAGCATGGATCAAGCAGTCTCATTAGCTGCGAGAAGCAGACGATTCAAATCGAGTTTTAAAACCTTGCAAGGTAAACCTAAACACACGATGTGGCGAGGCACTCCATCCCCACACACATCAACCGTCCCCATTGATTCCTCGTCAACAGAACAGGGCTCACCGCCTTGGCGTACAATGCCTCACTGACCCCGACTGCCATTGTGCAGTGACCGCACTTGTTCCCACCATAACCGGAATGGGAGACCACGTCTCAGGTCGCTGTTAGGTTCACTCAGGTACTAGGCTTACCAATTTACCATATTTCTCGGCATATGTTTAGTACATTCAAACGCTTGACACATGGTACCACACCTTAATCCTTATTTCCATTTCCGTCTTGTAGACAACATATCCTCATGGACCGTTGTCCACAGACCATCATCATTCCGATATAAAAATGGATACAATCAATTCCTGACCTCGTGCGAGTGCTAGAAAAATCACTCGACATCTACCGAGATCCCTAATTAGTAAAGCAGCTACTCGACCTAGCATACTAGTATCCATCTCAAAAGGAATCCTGAGTTCATGCAACTAGGGTTTCAGTCAACTCCTACACTTAAGTGCAGAGTACAAGCCTACAAACATTAAGTGTAGTAAAATAGCATATATAACGGTTATGCATAAAACCGGGGCTTGCCTGGAATTTAACACTTAGATAGCGTTTGCAGGGGGATACTCGCTTGGCGATCATTCACTGGTTAAGTCCATCATTCTTCAGGTTGTCCACCAACTGCATCTTGTGGTTGGCGCCACATCACTTGCACGATCATCATCTCTCGGTCCTAAATGAGATGCAAGATACATATGTATGAATATAATGAAAGTAACACAAGATATACAAAGACACAACGGTGAACTAAACATTAAATTGGAAGGCACCATAAACAACCACATGTTAGCTTTAGTTATCTACACGTTATCGGCGTTCAACATTAACACCATTGAAAAGACGACAACATTTTATTTACTTACGCAACACAACTACGACATCACAAGTATGTGTATTTACCATGCTCACATTAATAATCCATTAGTTACTTATCATTAAATTAGTTAAGCACCTAAGTTCGCTACGACTTTTCCTTAGTTCTTCTAGTGATCATACAAAAGCATCCCAAACAACACAAGTTTCATAGAGGACCTATGCATCAATGTCTATGGAACTTTTATATCACAATCAACTAGAGAAAGAAACATATAAACAGGACACATATGTTATCTCGAGCTTAGCCATGGCAAGTCTACATTAATTAAGAGCTAACCAAACATTTTTAGCAAAAAGGGTGAACTAAACAATCAAATGCGCACTTGCAGATTTTTGGGACAGCAACATAGCAGTCACTCGTTTTAATCATAACTCTTCAAATATTAATCCAAAAAGAGCAAAATAGGACTTTCTGGAAAGCTTAAAAAGTGATCTACAACTTTGGTACTTTTACCTCAACAAGATTCAACACTTAGCAAGGTCAAAAAGTGCTAATACAACAGCTCTATCCAGATTTGGACAGATTCAGACTTGCAACTTCAAAAATTTACAACTAAAGATTCAGACATCCAAACAAAGTGATCTTAGACTTTATGGAAAGCTACTTAAATGTTCTACAAATTATTTATATATATCGCTGGCTGGTTTAATATGTATCAAGGGTAAAATACACTATGAAGGTTGTGCTGTCCAGAACTGGACAGATTCAGTAATCACACTTTAAACATCCATAACTTACTCTTCAGATCACCAAAAAGAGTGATCCAAGACTTTTTGGAAAGCTCAGCAAAAGTTCTACACAACTTTTATAATCACCCAGAAGTGATTCAATGTTTAACTAAATCAAACAACACAATTTTCGAAATCTATTCTGACGGTGGACAGAACACAACAACCAGTTTGTAAAATTGATAATTATTAAACTATCAGGCCTGTGGTTATGAAATTTTAACAAAATCAAGATAAGAAAAGCATCTACAACTTTCTTTTAACGACCATGAACAGATTGTAATATTAACTTAAGAAAACAATTCAATCTCTGAAATCTGTACAGAATTTGGACAGATTCAGTTACTGAATTTGTAAAAAGCATAACTTCTAAACGATCAGACTTATGGCTGTCAAATTTTAACACAAGTAAGATAATAAAGTTATCTACAACTTTTCTATGGCACATATATACAGAAAACACACTTTACTTAACTAGATTAATCGCACAACTAAAACTGCCTGCGCAGGAATTTCAGCTTGCGGTCATAATAGCACTTGACTCAAGCACCAAACATAAACATGGAAAGATAGTGCCACAACTGTCAAGTCTAATTTATTATGACTTAGTTATCAACTTATAATGGACATCAAGGAACAAAATCTCATATGTTCATGTTGTCTAAGTTGAGTAACATGAAAGGGCACCTTACTCTATTAGTGAAATTCCAGCAAGTCACTTCCAAATTTTATAGCGCAACACATTTTCATTGACTTGCCATGAAGCGACCACAATATCCCAAACGGCCGCGAGAACACTAGTTTCTAGTTCTAACCCTATAATTATTCCATTAATCATTTTAACTACTTACTCGGCATCGACCGACTTAACCTTTATCTCGACGGTTCGAGCACCACAATTCACGAAAGTCTACCTAGACATCTAGCATCACTTAGAGAGCCTACTACTTCACATTGCAATTCATACAGAACCACGGCGTGACGGTAATAACACAGGTAATTGACCTTTCTTCACGACCTTCAGCTAGGTCACCAACAGACGACATGATGACTACGAAGGCATGTCACCACTTCATCACACCCATTCATTGCCTATATGCGCACTAATTCATTTCTTGCGACACATGCACTCAAAATCAGTCCACACTACACAAAATACATCTATCTCTTAATTATGCGCAGACTTAACACCTTTCGGGATAAAGCGTCACTATAAACACCTTACACATAATTGCATTAGGAACCTATTAGTTTACTCGCAAACATCCATTCAAAGTCATAAACACAATCATACACTATATGTGAAGCATAATTTAACGAACGCATAATACGCATTGTCACGACTCGACTTATAAATATAGAGAAAGCGATGACTACTTTGGCATGTCACCACCTCTCTATATAAGCCAAAACAATTTCTACTATCGACTAATAGTTCTAAGTATTAAACACATTATTACTTTCCACGCACAAATAAACCTCAACTTAACACCAGTGACACCGATGGATTTTTACTAAACCCATCATGCGCATAACCCCGTCTCGCATACAACCATATTGTGGCGTGCACTCGAGACACATCAATCAATGTAGCGCAACCACTAATATATGAACTCCAGCACACATTTTATCGATACATCCACCCTGCAAAAGAGCATTTTCTACATTACTCGTCATATCAAACAAACACGACATGTTTGCCTCTCCGATCTACCCATACATCTAAACGCCCTAAGGGGAACAAGGCATTTGTCAGACACGCCATATTCATTTAAGGGTACCATTTGTAACAAAATAAAACTAAAAACACAAAGAACATTTCGAACCTTTTGCTTACTTTTGGAAATGCGACATTGCGGGAGCGATGGCCGGTCATGGGCATGGCGTCGATCGCCCGCGCGCGTCGATGACCATCAGACAACGGATTTGACGATGGTGATGAGTACGACAAGCACGATGAGGTGGAGCACCCGACGAGGAGTTGGTTTACTGGCTTGGCACATGGGATGCAAGAGTGCAGGGCTGCGCGCAGATGCGGACAATGCGCAGCAATGAAGGCTAAGCGATGTATGACGCGAAGTGGAGGATGGCGTTGCTGCAGGTACTAACGACACACAGCTTGCTGAGCTTTTCGTTGAGCCGATTCAAGGCGAGGTTTGAGGGTGTGTTACTACTGCTATTTGGCGTGACACGATGCTCGGGTGTGTGGCGCAAACTCGCAGCAGCGACGCAGATGGTAGACGATGCTCTCCATGACACAAAGCTCACCTGGACATTGTAACACCCACTTGTAAATAGCTAGAAAAAAAATACCAATAGAGAAAACAATTTCTCTTTATGTGAGTTTTACCTTTATGCATCATCACATGTGAACACTAAATTCAAAAAAACAAAAAAGTAATAAAAGGATATACCATTAAAGTTTATGCATCATGCTGAGTTTTTATTTGGATGTGCATTGTGCTTAATAAAATAAATATACCATTAATAGCATCTCAATGGATCCATAGAATTTAAAGTCTAACTTGAAAATAAAACCATGAAAATAGGGAAGAAGAAGGGCCTGTGGCCGTCGATCGCGAAATAAACGATGGAGATTAGATCGGGGCATACCTCTTCGGTGTTTAGATCCCGACCGTTGATCTGACTGCTGGCGGCCCAGATTAGCTAGGCGTACCGCTTTAGGTGATTGGATCTGTGCCGTCGGATCGGTATCCTGCGGATCCAAACAGATCGTGTTCCATTAATCTGTGGCCGTCGATCTCCGATCTTGCGGCCGATAACGCGTACCGGTTCAGACTTATGTGGATCTAATCGTGGCCCTTAGAGTTGGATCCAACGGCTCAGATTCACCGATACCCTTTCGTCGTGCCCATATTGCTAAAGAGCCCCTCTGTTTATTTAAAAACAACCCGCAGTCCCCGGGTGCTGTTCTTTGAGTCTAGGAAACATTGCGCAGAGCCCCCTGCGCTTTGCAATAATTGAGGCCCAGTCCAGAGTATTATAAAACAAAGAAAATAGTTTATAAATGGATTTTTAATAGATAAATAAATGCTAGAACTTGTTTAAATCATAGAAAATCCATTTTTAGTCCAAATTAATCCATTCCACTTTCTAAAATTTTGTAATTTTATTCTCTACCACCTAGAGCCTCTGTTTTGTCATAAAAACAATTAGGAATTTAATCTCTCACTTAATCCATTTTAAACACATAAAACCTTTGAAAATTCATAACTTCAAATCTATAACTCCAAAATTAATGATTCCTGTTCCTATGATCTTATTTTAATGTGTATATTATTAATGTGTATTTTGTTCTTATGTTTGGTGTAATGTTAATTTTGCCTATACCATGTTTGTTTGAATTGCTACGACTAGCAGTGAGGTCACGAGAATCTGAAGATCATCCTGGTACCTGGAATCTCAAGTCTCAGGCAAGTTGTGCCCTTGATCACTTCTTTTACCTACTCATGTTCGGATTAATCATAATGATCTGCATAGGTTAATTTTGATGGGACCCAATAGGTCACCCTAGTTTGTTCATCCTGAATACCTTGTTTACCCCCGGATCACTTGGGTAGTTCTGCTACTGCTTTATATGGTTTTGGGTTAATATTTCATTACATCTATGTTCCAATTATGTTGTTATTCTATTTATGTTCATGACAAGATCATTAAATGTTAATTGGAACATAGAGCTTAACTTGAGAACCACGTGCCACCACAAGGGTTTAATGGGACGCCCTTGGCTGACTAATTAGGAAAGCTAGTGGAGGACTACCTTACCCGAAAGGGGCAAGGGCAGTAGGGGAGTGGTCAGTGTAGGGAGGCCCTCGGGAGGATTTTGCTGCGATGGCGGTCCTGCAAGGGATTCCTGCATTGGAGCTTCCTATAAACTGTAGCGGGTTTTCTGAAGCTAGTGGAACTTTGTAAAGGCCTCGTAGTGTTACCCTGCCTCGCCTCCTCGGTAGAGGTGTATGGGAAGTCGCGATCCCTTGGCAGATGGGTAACATGACTTGTGGGTAAAGGGTACCACCTCTGCAGAGTGTAAAACTGGTATACTAGCCGAGCTCACGGTCATGAGCAGCTCAGGACTCTCTGATGATTAAATTATGGAACTTAAACTCAATTTATCATATGCATTGCATCGCAGGTGAGGTTGTTACTTTTGTTCTACTACTTAATTGGGTTGGTATTTACTTATACTTAGTAATTGCTAATAAAATTTTGACCAACTTTAAAAGCAATGCTCAGCTCTAACCATCCTCTTTGGTAAGCCTTACACTTCACGTGAGCTCCCATCTTTGGCGAGTTCATGCACATTATTCCCCACAACTTGTTGAGCGATGAACGTATGTGAGCTCACTCTTGCTGTCTCACACCGCCCCACAGGTCAAGAACAGGTACCACAGGATGAGGCGCTTGGAGGATGCTGTGATGTGTTCGTGAGAGATCTAGGCCGTCGTCTCCCAGTCAACTTTGGGTTGCTGGATCGTTTCCTCATATGATGTAATTATTTAATTATTTTTGTATAAAACTCCTGTTATATAGTAAAGATGTGACATTCGATCCTGTGCCACTATACATCATATGTGTGAGACTTGGTCCCAGCATATCTGGTGTTTATGTTCGCGCCCGGGTCTTGGTGCCCCGAAATCCGGGTGTGACAGAAGTGGTATCAGAGGAATGTTGACTGTAGGACGAAACCTAGATAGAACTGGACAACCAATACTTACCTACCTTTGCTTATTCTGATTCTTTTCTAAACTTATCTTAATCTTTTTCTCATCTATTTCCGCTTTACTCTGATTATTCTTATCTTTTTTTCATTCTAAAGACAAATGTGGATTTCACACTTTGAAATCTTGTGCCTAAAGTGACCTTTAGGAATAGGAGACCTAATCATAGGAACAAAAAAAACTATTTTTATAGATATCTATGAACTTGAATGCTTGTTCTTATGATACTTGTTTGATTTGGATCTTTGATTGAGTGTGATGAGTTGTGGAGTAATGTCCACAATTGCATCTGCATATGCATAAAAGCATAAAGAAATCATAATATAACTAGATCAACTAAGAATATCCCCCATTAAAATATATCTAGCTTCATAAGATCCATCTTATCTTAAAAGATATTGTCTTACCTTAATAGATTCATCTCATCTTAAAAGATTTTATCTTATCTTATCCTAACCACTTTGCTTATCTCATCCTGGAGTAACCACCATGATCTAATCCAAAGTAATTAGACATTATCGAGTCTAACCTAGTTGTACCGATCTAATCTAGATCCCATCTAATCTACTATGATCCAATTTAAAGAGAGTGACCTAAGAAGTTAGTTAATCCTGGTGAAATACATTAGACCCTGCTCCTATAAACAAGTTTGAGATCCTAGATCAACTCGGCCATACCCAACAACTTGACCTACATAATAGATCTATCTTAACCTCCTGTCCCAAACCCGGATGGAGACACCAAAGAGCAAGAAGGAGGAGATCAACCTCGACATGGAAGAATAGGAGTCAAATCAGATCTCGAGATGATTCAAATTTACCACCTTGGACGGAGTCTTCCCTTACCAAGTTCTTCTTACCATCAGCTAACCTCACTCTGACCATCTCTCTTCTTACCTGTGTGTCTAAACATAGAAGATACCCATGCATTTCTAAGTACTTGCTAAATAGTATTTTAAAAAGAGAAAGAGAGAGACTCTTAATTTTTGAATCCATTAGAAACTACAATCTCAATTACAAACCAACCTCGGTATAACCCTTCTGCTTACTAATCTCGAGGACGAGATTATTTTTAAGGGGGTAGGATTTGTAACACCCACTTGTAAATAGCTAGAAAAAAAATACCAATAGAGAAAACAATTTCTCTTTATGTGAGTTTTACCTTTATGCATCATCACATGTGAACACTAAATTCAAAAAAAAAAGTAATAAAAGGATATACCATTAAAGTTTATGCATCATGCTGAGTTTTTATTTGGATGTGCATTGTGCTTAATAAAATAAATATACCATTAATAGCATCTCAATGGATCCATAGAATTTAAAGTCTAACTTGAAAATAAAACCATGAAAATAGGGAAGAAGAAGGGCCTGTGGCCGTCGATCGCGAAATAAACGATGGAGATTAGATCGGGGCATACCTCTTCGGTGTTTAGATCCCGACCGTTGATCTGACTGCTGGCGACCCAGATTAGCTAGGCGTACCGCTTTAGGTGATTGGATCTGTGCCGTCGGATCGGTATCCTGCGGATCCAAACATATCGTGTTCCATTAATCTGTGGCCGTCGATCTCCGATCTTGCGGCCGATAACGCGTACCGGTTCAGACTTATGTGGATCTAATCGTGGCCCTTAGAGTTGGATCCAACGGCTCAGATTCACCGATACCCTTTCGTCGTGCCCATATTGCTAAAGAGCCCCTCTGTTTATTTAAAAACAACCCGCAGTCCCCGGGTGCTGTTCTTTGAGTCTAGGAAACATTGCGCAGAGCCCCCTGCGCTTTGCAATAATTGAGGCCCAGTCCAGAGTATTATAAAACAAAGAAAATAGTTTATAAATGGATTTTTAATAGATAAATAAATGCTAGAACTTGTTTAAATCATAGAAAATCCATTTTTAGTCCAAATTAATCCATTCCACTTTCTAAAATTTTGTAATTTTATTCTCTACCACCTAGAGCCTCTGTTTTGTCATAAAAACAATTAGGAATTTAATCTCTCACTTAATCCATTTTAAACACATAAAACCTTTGAAAATTCATAACTTCAAATCTATAACTCCAAAATTAATGATTCCTGTTCCTATGATCTTATTTTAATGTGTATATTATTAATGTGTATTTTGTTCTTATGTTTGGTGTAATGTTAATTTTGCCTATACCATGTTTGTTTGAATTGCTACGACTAGCAGTGAGGTCACGAGAATCTGAAGATCATCCTGGTACCTGGAATCTCAAGTCTCAGGCAAGTTGTGCCCTTGATCACTTCTTTTACCTACTCATGTTCGGATTAATCATAATGATCTGCATAGGTTAATTTTGATGGGACCCAATAGGTCACCCTAGTTTGTTCATCCTGAATACCTTGTTTACCCCCGGATCACTTGGGTAGTTCTGCTACTGCTTTATATGGTTTTGGGTTAATATTTCATTACATCTATGTTCCAATTATGTTGTTATTCTATTTATGTTCATGACAAGATCATTAAATGTTAATTGGAACATAGAGCTTAACTTGAGAACCACGTGCCACCACAAGGGTTTAATGGGACGCCCTTGGCTGACTAATTAGGAAAGCTAGTGGAGGACTACCTTACCCGAAAGGGGCAAGGGCAGTAGGGGAGTGGTCAGTGTAGGGAGGCCCTCGGGAGGATTTTGCTGCGATGGCGGTCCTGCAAGGGATTCCTGCATTGGAGCTTCCTATAAACTGTAGCGGGTTTTCTGAAGCTAGTGGAACTTTGTAAAGGCCTCGTAGTGTTACCCTGCCTCGCCTCCTCGGTAGAGGTGTATGGGAAGTCGCGATCCCTTGGCAGATGGGTAACATGACTTGTGGGTAAAGGGTACCACCTCTGCAGAGTGTAAAACTGGTATACTAGCCGAGCTCACGGTCATGAGCAGCTCAGGACTCTCTGATGATTAAATTATGGAACTTAAACTCAATTTATCATATGCATTGCATCGCAGGTGAGGTTGTTACTTTTGTTCTACTACTTAATTGGGTTGGTATTTACTTATACTTAGTAATTGCTAATAAAATTTTGACCAACTTTAAAAGCAATGCTCAGCTCTAACCATCCTCTTTGGTAAGCCTTACACTTCACGTGAGCTCCCATCTTTGGCGAGTTCATGCACATTATTCCCCACAACTTGTTGAGCGATGAACGTATGTGAGCTCACTCTTGCTGTCTCACACCCCCCCACAGGTCAAGAACAGGTACCACATGATGAGGCGCTTGGAGGATGCTGTGATGTGTTCGTGAGAGATCTAGGCCGTCGTCTCCCAGTCAACTTTGGGTTGCTGGATCGTTTCCTCATATGATGTAATTATTTAATTATTTTTGTACAGAACTCCTGTTATATAGTAAAGATGTGACATTCGATCCTGTGCCACTATACATCATATGTGTGAGACTTGGTCCCAGCATATCTGGTGTTTATGTTCGCGCCCGGGTCTTGGTGCCCCGAAATCCGGGTGTGACAGACATTTTGTCGAATAGCCGGCGGGCACCACGGAGAACAGCAAGGAGGGGCTGGAGATAAGAGCAGGGGCGTCGGTCTGCAATAGAGGGGCGGCGAGCTAGAGGGGGCAGAGGTCCGGCCATGGCTGTGTGGTCGGGGCGAGCAGCGGCTAGGGAGTGGGGGCACCATGGAGAGGAGGGTCGAGCTGCTGCAATCCATGGACATGGAGCCAACTTCACTGCGTGGAAGAGGAACAGGGAGGGCACTCGGCCACGATAATAGCAGGGGAGTGGAGGTCGGTCGTCGACCCAGACACGGCCATGGAGCTGTGCTCGGCCATGGGAGAAAAACTGCAGGGGAGGGTTGGCGCCTGGTCAGCCGAGCGCCATGGGCAAACTAGAGAGGCTGCTGGCTTCTTGCTGCCGGAGAACAGGGGGACAGAGGGAGGCGACCATGGCTGGCGTCGAGTGAGTCTGGCGACCTGCAGGGAGGGAGCGCCATGGGGAAGCTCGGGCTTGAGCCATGGAGAAGGGAGGAAGAAAGGGCGCCCTGCTGCTGCGCGTGGGAGAAGGAGGAAGAAGGCTAAGGCGGCTGTAGAAAAGATAGGGGTGGGAGTGCAAAATGCCTCCAATTGCAAGGAGAGGGCTCCTATTTATAGAGGAAGTCCTAGGGTTAGGGTTCCTTAGTGGGCCAATTGGGCTGGAATGGGCTTGGCCCAAAACACTAAATCGAGTCGCGCTAAATTTTTTTCCAGAATAAAAATGTTCCTGCGGATTTCGTGTGTACGCAAAACCGAGTGAACTAGAGTTCGGACGAACGGACGATTGCGCGATTAGCTCGACCAAGAGTTTGATTTGATTTTGCTCGAAAATAATTCCCCACGCATGATTCGAAAATAAATCGTCTTGAGATATGACCGGCTTTCGGATTTTTAGTCGGAGAAGACGAATCGTGACATTTTACAATCGTGGCCGGAGTGGGTTTTCAATTCGGTTCAGACATAAGATATTTGGCCGAGTTAGATAAAATTGATTAGAGGACAACATATTGAGTTATCCGTTTGAGAGTACGGACTCAGATTAAAATAGTCGGACATCGATCAAAGTCCGAGGAATCGGATTCAGACATAGCTCGACTAGCAACTGCCGAGCGCTTGATTAAATGAGCTTTAGACAATATTTATAAATCGAGAATGATTTTCGAGTTTGCATTCGTTCCGAGAAATAAAAGTTTTAACAGGCTCCACAATTGGCTGTTTCTCGTGATCGAATAACTCCGACTTCGGTGAGCTTCCATGAATAATCCTGATAAACAGAGATAGACACGATCGAGAAATAGGAAATTTCACTGAGCATTCAAGTTAGGGACAAATCTCCCGACATAACACGAAACTGACACCTGGGGTGTCCCAATTTTTATTCCAGCCCCCTGCTGTTTTTTGTAATACAACGCCAGTCCAGAGAGTTGGAAATCAGAGAAGAATTAATTAGAAAATGAATTTTAATACAAAAACAATGCTAGAACTTGTATAAATCATAGGAAATTCATATGAACTCCAAATTAACCCATTCCAATTTCTAAAATTTTGTAACATTATTGTTTATCACCTAGAGTCTCTGTTTTGACATGAAAACAGTAGGAGAAATAATTTCTCACTTAATCCTATTTCAAGCACATAAAACCTTTGAAAATTCATATCTTAAAATCTATAACTCCAAAATTATTGATTCCTGTTCCTAGGATTTTATTTTAATGTGTAGATTATTATTATGTATTTTGTTTACATGTTTGATGTGATGTTAATTTTCTCTATATACTGTGCTTGTTTGTATTGTGGTAAGTAGAAGAACCTGTGACTGAGGATCCTGGTGCCTAGCTGGTAGAAGTAGCTGAGCAGGAGCTCATTGAAGGCAAGTTGTGCCCTTGACCACTTTTTACCGAATAATGTTCTTTAATTTCACTTATTCATGCTTAGGTTTAATTTTGATGGGACCCAATAGGTCACCTTAGTCTGTTTATCCATTTTACCTTGTTATCCCTGAATCACTTGAGTAGTTTTGCTATTGCTTTACATGGCGTTGGGATAATATTTCATTATATCCATGTTCCAATTATTTTGTTATTCTATTTATGTTCATGTCAAGATCATTAATGTTAATTGGAACATGGAGCTTAACTTGAGAAACACGTGCCACCACAAGGGTGGAATGGGACGCCCTTGGCTGACTAATTAGGAAAGCTAGTGGAAGACTACCTTACCCGAAAGGGGCAAGGACCGTAGGGGAGTTGCATGCAAGGAGGTTCTCGGGTTGATTTTGCTGTGATGGCGGTCAGACGGTGGATTCTTGCAAGTGCTCTTCTCATAAACTGTAGCGGGTTTTCGGAAGATAGTGGAACTTTGTAAAGGCCTCGTAGTGTTGCCCTGCCTCGCTTCCTTGGTAGAGGTGTATGGGAGTCGCGATCCCTTGGCAGATGGGTAACATGACTTGTGGGTACAGGGTACAACCTCTGCAGAGTGTAAAACTGGTATACTAGCTGAGCTCATGGTCAAGAGCAGCTCAGGGCTCTCGCATGATTAAATTATGGAACTTAAAGTCAATTTGTCATTTGCATTTGCATGGGTTTATCATTAATTTTGTTCTACTATTATTTATTATGGTTTGGTATTTACTTACATTTAGTAACTGCTAATAAAATTTGACCAACTTATTAAAAGCAATGCTCATCTTTAGCCTTTATTTTGTTCATCAGCCTCACAATTCACATGAACTCCCACCTTTGGTGAGTTCATACACATTATTCCCCACAACTTGTTGAGCGATTAACATGTGTGAGCTTACCCTTGCTGTCTCACACCCCCCACAGGAGAAGAACAAGTGGTTCAAGAGGAGCCACGCAATGAGGAGTTCAATTCGATCTAGGTGGCGTCTCCTAGTTGACTTTTGGCGCCAAGGATGGATTTTAGTTCGATCTATATTTATAATTTATTTTGTAAGACTTCCGCTATGTAATAAGTACTCTGATTATATTGTGACATTTATCTCTATACACTCTGTTATTATATATGTTGTCTTCTTTGGCGCATGTATGAGATGCACCCGGATTCGTCCCTTAAAATTGGGTGTGACAAGCTCGGATCCATACTCTTCGGCGGGGTCGACGAAGAGATTTTGGGATGCATTCACGACCGCGCCAGGGCGAAAATCATAAGAACTTTATCCAAAAGTGTTGGATTTCCGAAGCTAGAAATAGACATCAGTTGCTATAGGTGGCAACACTTTATTGGCTGCTTGTTCTACTCAAACTTCAAAGTAAGACTTCTCTACAGTTCCCTATTGGTACCTTCGTGGTGATTTGGGTATTCTAACTTTGATTGATTTTTCAGAGTTTACTACTGAGAAAGGCCTTGAAGATGTAGCAGGATGTCAAGGACAGAAAAACGAAATCATTGTTGAATGCTTTGAAGATAAAATCAAAAAACTTGAAGATTCCTTGAAAGAAAAAGACAACCTGTTGAGCTCAGCCGAAGGCTCACTCGTCGAAGCTCGTTCTCAGAATCAAAAATTGAGCAGAGAGCTGGACGAAGCTCGAATAACTTTGGAAAAGAACTCAGATCGCTTCGATTGCGAGTCCAAAGCATTGAGTGCAAGAGTTGAAGCAAAAATTGAAAAGAACGTTAAACTGAGCGAGACAATCACAAATCTTCGGGATAGATGCTTCGGCTTCGCTACTCAATGCATTGCTTAGTTGAAGGGGATATTCAATTCTGTCAGAGCCGCATCTTAAGAAGTTACCCCTTATTTCGAAGATATTCCTGGGGCTCTTGAACATATTGAAAAAGAAGTTGATGCCCTCGACGAGGTCATAACCAGCCACAACGATTTTTGTGCGCTGGTGGCCTCTCGTGGTATAGCTGCAGCTTTCATGAACGCCATATGCAACCATGTGAGAGCCGTCAACAGGCCAAACTTCGGCCTGTCACCATCTGACTTAGTTGATATTCCGGCCGAAGCCCGGAGCATAGGGAACAAATTTATCATCCAAATCTAGGCAAAGGGCGGCCGAGAGCTGGCTAGAGACGAAGCTCGAAACCTGCTCAACAAAGTATAGAAAAATTCTTTACCATTAGGCTTTTATTTTATATTTTCCCTTACCATGTTCCTCATTACCCTTTCTTTTGTCATTTTTAGGGTGATGGTCAATGAGCCGAAGTTAATTCTTAAGCGCTGAAGGCCTTAGAAACTCCTTTTGCTGACATCTGTAGAAACACTTTTGGAAATCCTTTGTAGAAGAAAGTGTATCATTTGAAATAGGGTTGTAATTGAAAGTGAACAAATTATTGTAAATATTTGTAAAATGCTTCGTAATGCTACTTTACCTTCCGTTCGTATGTCATCTACTTTGTTGTGGATGAAACCATTGCTCGCAGCTTTTTGAGTCGAAGGCTAAAAACACCTTCCCTTATTTTCATTCACATCGAAGCATCTTTCGTATACAACAAAGTTTCATTTGATAAGAAGCATCTTTGTATACAATGAAGTTTCATTTGAGGCAAAGCATTTTTGAAGCATTTTCTTGAAGATAGGAATCATCGCTTTTCCTGTTAATGCTTTTTGCTTTATGTGATGATGATGAACCTACGAATGTCTAATGTATGTTTGTATGAATGCACAAGATGATGTGATGAAGTGTGCAAATGTATGCCGAAGGTAAAAAACTCACATGAATACACACCCAGACTCTGCATCCCCTTAGGAACGACTTTGGAGCTAAGCTGTGCATCCCCTTAGGAATGACTTTGGAGCTTCTTCACCTTTGCCTTAGGTGGCATTTAAGCTCTGCATCCCCTTAGGAACGACTTTGGAGCTTCTTCACCTTTTACTTAGGTGGCATCTTAGCTCTGCATCCCCTTAGGGACAACTTTAGAGCTTTTTCATACTTTTTTACACTCGATAGTGTAATCCCAAATTTTACATTTTACATGTGGGGGAATTTGGCCCTTGTATTGCACAGGGCTGGGTAAGGAAAAAAAATGAAAATTACAACTTATGGCCCCATTAAATCTTTCTCCCATTATGAAAGGAAAAGGGTGCCATTGGGAAAAATAAGAAAATTACATAGTTTACACATAATATCTCCGAAGTTCATCTGCATTCCAAGATCTTGGAATGTCATTGTCATCCATGTCTTTCAACCTGTAAGATCCAGGTCTTGACGAAGATACCACCAAGAAAAGACGTTCCCACTTAAGCTGAAGCTTCCCTACTGTATCCGGGTTCGCCACCCTCCGAAGCACAAGGTGGCCTGGCCTAATGTTCTTCAGTTTTACCTTCCGATCATGCCATTTAATTGTTTCGGCCTCATACTTATTGATGTGGTCTACTGCTTGGAGCCTGGTCCCTTCTATGGTGTCTTTTGTTATTTTGCAATTCTCTTTATCTTCTCCCGAAGCTAAGGTCCTTATTGAGCCCCTTCTTGCTTCGTTTGGTGTTATTGCTTCGTCATCAAACATAAGCTTGAATGGGGTAAAACCCGTTGACCTTGAGACAACAGTGTTGTGGTTCCACACCACCTTTATTAATTCGTCTAGCAATTTTCCTCTAGGCTGATTGAAGATTGACTTCATTATCCCTGTTATTATGATTCCATTGGCTCGCTCTACCTGTCCATTTGATTCTGGATGTCTCACTGATGCAAAGTGTATTTTTGTACCAATTTGGTCACAAAAAGCTTTGAACGTTTCGACATCAAATTGAGTTATGTTATCAACCGTGATGGCTTTCGGCACACCTAAGCGACAAACAATATTTTTCCAAAAGAACTACTGGATTGTGGCTGGAGTTATTGTAGCTAGGGGTTTAGCTTCGATCCACTTCGAGAAGTACTCCACTGCTACCACAACATATTTCAAGTTTCCTTGCGCTGGTGGAAGTGGGCCTAGGAAATCTAGGCCCCACCTTTGCAGTGGCCAAGTAGGCTGAATTAATTGGGTTAGAGACGAAGGTTGTTTCTGGTCTCTCGCACACTTCTGGCAGTTTTCACATTTTTGAACCAAATCCACTGCATCCAAAGCTGCCTTTGGCCAATAAAATCCTTGTCTAAAAACCTTCCACAGTAAAGGCCTAGACCCAATATGAGCTCCACACAGTCCTGCATGTATCTCCTTCATCAGCTCTTGACCTTCGGTTCTAGACAAACATTTTAGTAATGGAGAGCAGACTCCTTATTTGTACAACTCTCCCTTTATGATTACATAGGGTCTTGTTCTTGCTTCCATTCTTTTGTTGTAAGCTTCGTCATCCGAAAGACAATTGCCTTGGAGGAAAGATACAATCTCAGTCCTCCAATCTTCGCTGTGCACTGGCGAGATTGTAAGCACTGCTCTCTCCATGAGCTCGACTGAAGGTGCTTTTATTGTTTCAAAAAATACCTCTGAAGGTAATGGATGCCCCTGTGCCGCTGACTTAGCTAATAAGTCTGCGTGCTCAATTTCTCCTCTTGGGATATTCTTTACAGAGAAACCTTCGAAAGAGGTTTCCATCCTTCGGACTGTGTCGAGATACGTCTCAAGCTTCGGGTCTCTTGCTTTACTGCTTTTGTCAACGTGACCCGAAATAACTTGTGAGTCGGTTTTGAGGATTGCCCTTCTTATTCCCATTGCCTTAAGTTTCCGAAGCACCAAGAGACGGGCTTCGTACTCTGCAATTTTATTTGTGCAGTTGAACTCCAACTTTGCTGCATAATAGGTTTTGATTTTAGACGGTGAAATTAGAACGGCAGTCGCTCCTGCACCAAAGGTTCCCCATGACCCATAACAAAATACTGTCCAAGCTTCATCATCTTTAGTTCTTTCTTCGTCTTGAGTCCCTGGCGTCCAATCAGCAATGAAGTCTGCTAACGCTTGGGATTGGATCGTAGATCTATGAACATAATCAATAGTGAATTCATTTAGCTCTACATCCCACTTTCCCACTCTTCCTATGGCTTCTCTATTTCTCATTATATCCTTGAGAGGTTGTGAAGAAGGTACTATGATATGGTACATCTGGAAGTAATGCCGAAGCTTTCTGGAAGCCATCAGTACAACATATAGTACCTTCCAACTCTATGTAATTTTTTTAATGGGCTAAGTACTTCATAGACGAAGTACACTGGCACTTGCTTCTTTGCCTGGCCATCCTGCTTTTCTTGCACCAGCGCTGCACTAACCGTAGCGTGGGAAGCAGCTACATACAATAGCAATGGAGTTCCTAATGAAGGTGGGGTTAAGGTTGTTAATTCTATCAAATACTGCTTCAGTTCTTCGAAGGCTTTTTGCTGAATTGGTCTCCATTGGAAGACTTTGGCTGAATTCAGCACTTCGAAGAATGGCAAGTTCCTCTCTGCTGATCTTGAAATAAATCTATTAAACGATGCCAGCCTTCCTGTCAACCCCTAGGCACCTTTTTGTGGCTTCGGTTACTCCATCCGAAGTATGGCTTTTATCTTGCTTGGGTTGGCTTCGATGCCCTTTCTTTATACTAAACAACCAAGAAATTTTCCCTTCTTCAATCTGAAGACACATTTTTCTGGATTCAACTTGAGATCAGCCCTTCTAAAATTAGCAAATGTCTCTTGCAAATCAGCAATGTGATTTTCTTGCTTCGTGCTTTTAACTATGATATCATCAACATATGTCAGCACATTCTTGCCGATTTGAGAGTGGAGAACTTTGGCAGTCATCCTGCTAAAGCTTCCTCCAGCATTCTTGTGCCCCTGGGGCATCCGAAGGTAGCAGTAGGTTCCACTGGGGGTTATGAAGCTTGTCTTGGGCTCGTCTTCTTTCTTCACCCAAATTTGATGGTAGCCTGAATAACAATCCAATAGGGTCATTAGCTCTGAAGTAGCTGCTGCATCCACCAGAGATTCTATTCTTGGTAAAGGAAACTCATCCTTAGGACACGCCTTATTACGATCAGTGAAATCAATGCACATTCTCCACATTCCATCGGCCTTCTTCACCATTACAGTATTGGCCAGGCACTCTGGATATGTTACTTCTCTGATTACTCTAGCACTTAGAAGTCTTTTGACTTTGTTTCGTGCACCTTTGGCTTTGTCATCGAACATCTTCCGGAGCTTGTACTTTCTTGGCCTGATAGCCGGATCTATATTGAGTGAATGTTCGATGACATCTCTGTTGACACCACAGAGATCATTGGCTGACCATGCAAAGACATCCTTGTTGTTTAACAGAAACCAAAACAGGGTTTTTTCTTGTTCATCAGACAGTTGTGATCCCAGCAACACCTTCTGCTCGGCTATGTCCTCACATAGAAGCATGGGCTTCGGCTGGTCTGCTTAGGCAGCCTTGTCTCTTTTGTGCTTGTACTGCTGATAAGCTTCGACTTCATCTATGTTATGGATAGCCTTTGAATCTGTCCAGTTTCCTTTGGCCCTTCTAGCAGCCTCTTGACTCCCATGCACAGTTATGGGGCCTTGGTCTGATGGTATCTTCATGCACAAATATGTTGGATGAAGTATTGCTTCGAAGTCGTTTAATGTTCCTCGCCCAATGATTGTATTGTTGGGATACTCCATATCAACAATGTCAAAGACATCCTGCTCTATCCTTGTGTTGTGAACATAGCCGAAGGTGATCAGCATAGTTATCTTGCCGAGTGCCAATAACTGCCTTCCTACGAAGCCACAGAGGGGGTTGTTGCAACATGTATCTTGTCATCCTGCTCCCGCATTTTCCTAAAAGCTTTTGCAAAGATGATGTCTGCTGCACTGCCTGTGTCTACAAGGACATTGTGAACCAGAAATCCCTTGATGACACAAGATATAACCATTGCATCATTGTGAGGATAGTCCTTGAGCTGAAGTTCTTCCTGGGAGTAGCTGATTGGTATATGAGACCACTTGGACTTGATGAAGGGTCCTTGTACTCCAACATGTTGTACCCTTCTCTGTGCTTCCTTCTTCTGCTTCTTGTTGGCTGGTTCAGAACTTGAGCTGTCTGTGATTGGGAGCACCAGCTTTGTAGCCGAAAGTGCCACAGCTTGGTTGCCTTGCGAAGCCATTGTCGCAGTCGTGGGAGTGAGTTCATCGGAGGTGGGTGCCAATGTTGGTCACTTGTTCTCAAACGTTGTAGGTCAAGAACAAGGCAACACAATTTTTAATTATTATGAACCTTCGTCTTCCGAAGCATTATCTCCACATGGGTATAATGCTCATCAGACGAAGGTCAAGAAGGACATACCTTCATCATTTAATATGTGAATGGGAATGCAAAAGGATGGAGAAAGTAACTGCATCTCATTGATTCATACATATTTGCGTTTCATAAAACATGTATGAATATTAACAGTATTCATATTACATTGATACTTTCGGCTTGCTCGAAGGTGAAGACATGAGAGAGTGATTACAATTCAGCGTGAAAAGTATGGTGTTACTATTCATCTATTTATAGGCACGGGACGTAGCCCAGGTAAAATTACATTCATGACCCTCAACATTTATCTACAGACAACCTGAAATACTGAGGTCTATCTGGTCTTTTCTTCTTCTGCTTGACTTGAACTAAAGTTGATGGTAGCTTTGGCATTTAGCAATATTGCTTGTACGCAAGGTCTTTGTCTTGAGTATCCTCGGCAAAGGAAAAGATGACCTCTGTATCACTTTGCCAAAGCTTTTTTTGTCTTGAGGACCTTCGACCGAGAAGAAGACTCCAACACCTCCCTTCCTCAAGCCAGCAGGGCAACACCCCTTCCTGCTCCCTTCTAGGCTGCCTCCCTCCATCGTTGGCCCTCACCTCCACCCCCTTCACTCGTCTCCCTAGGTGCAGGCACTCCTCTTCCTCACAGCCGAGCCCTTTTTTGGTGCCTCTATCCGTGGATGAATAGCAGGGCACATCCCATTGCACGACGTGCTCCCAGCTCCTCCATGTTATTGCCATGGTGCTCTGCTCCACCATGTGGCCTTCTTCCCCCGAGCGGGCGCAACTCTCTCCCTCACCATGGCTGGCTTCTTCACAGGATGTCGTCGAGCCCCCTCTAGAAATCCCCCTATTTTCATGGCACAGCCCCTCCCCTGCAGCAGCCTGCTTCCAGCCACGACCCGATCCCATATCTTCTTTGTTTTGCGCGCATGTCAGGGAAGTCATCGCAGCAGCCGTCCAACGCCACACCTCTGGCTCTCCCTGCACGCCGGTCTAGGTCCAGGGCCGTGCGAGCTCCTCCTTGCTGTAGGCCAGAATCCACGCACTTGCGCACTCTCCTGCCATCCTAGCTGGCTCCACTTGCACATGTCGTCCTCGCTACCACGTCATCCACCTTGGTGAGGACCCGCTGTTCGTCTTGTGTTTGTTCATGGTCGATGCTTGTACTTGCATGATTGATTATGTGTATTTATGTGTTTGTGCGTGTCTGTATTCGTGGAGGGTTGAGTGGAGAGGCAAAGCAGGGCAACACTCTCTAGGTGTTTGATGAAATGCTCGAATCGTGAACCATCGCCATTTTTATGATTATTAAATCAAATTTAGTTAAGAGAAGTTATTTCGCTATTCTTGTTAGTTAGCCTAATTGGTGGATCTAGTATTGTGTAAGGTCCTTATTGAGATGCCTTTTCATATATAGTGTCGTGGTTGTATGCTTAAGTTGATTGAGAACACATTGTATGGTGTTGAGGACATAAATTGGCCATGCGGATGGTCCGGCTATAAGACCAGACGGTCCATGGTCCAGACGGTCCGTAGTGGTGGTGCGGATGGTCCACACGTGCGCAGAATTAGTTACGGTTTTGAATTTCTTGCAGGATTTGTTAGCTAAAATTGTGGGATTAACTCGGGAAATGACTTGTAATGGGTCCAGACCTCCCCCTTTATATAGACGAAGGGCTACGGTCAATTGAACCCCCACAATCGATCAAATCAAATCTTTTTTTCAGTTTTACCTTTTCGTTCTTCCAATTCATAGGAGTAGGAGTAATTTAGTCTTAGGATTAGATCTAGTTAAGTCTTCCACAACAATTTCTACTTGACTCTAGACCGATTAGAGGAGCACCGGGTGGCCTGCTGACCCGGAGCAACACCTTAGAACTCTCTGCCTCAACGGGATCTCTCCCAATGCAAGTTCAAGGGTTCTTCGCTATCACGGACCATCCGGACCTAGGCGCGGACCATCTGGAAGTATGCAGAGGAGGAGCCACTCCTGCGCCAGGTCATAGACCATTTGGCCCTAGGCCGCGTATCATCCGCTCCTCCACAGAGAGCCTTGATGGGTGGTCTGTTCTCGTGTTTGGCACCCAGATTGGCGCCAACACACTTTTTGGTGACCCTGCTGGGGACATGGGTGTCTAGATCTGCTAAAAAATCGGCCCATAGATGGCCGGTCCCAAGGATCACACCAAGGTCTCCACCACTAACATCATCATGCCGGCCATGGAGGCACTCCCGGCTGATGACCAGCAACCCTTTGAGGACCTCGTAATGCGCAATGAGAAGGAGGTGATGCGGCAATGGAACAAACAACACAATAAGGAGGAGGCGGAACTGCTGCATAAACTCCCCGAACGACACAAAGAGGCGGTAGAAAAGTACCTATCACACTTCACGGTGGATCGCCACCAGAAGATCATCCACCAAGGGGAGATCGATATGGAATCTCTCCTACCTCCGCTTCAGGCTCCTTCTGTAAGTGCTCTAGATCTATCTCTTACAACTTTCATGGAACAACGAGGAGATCAGTTAAAGCAATATGTAGATGAATTTATTAAAATGTATATACGTTCATACGAGAAATCAATAGCTCCTAGTTTTCCCTCGCATAAGTCTAATACGGAGACACCCATGCCAAACACATTAGCTACAAATGGGTCACCGTTGGCCTAGCCATCATATGGCATGCCGATGCACACGTTCATGTCATCATCACAGTCATCGCCACTGTTGGTCACTTGTTCTCAATTGTTGTGACTTAAGAGCAAGGCAACACATTTGTCATACGTTCAAGACTTTCGTTCTTCGATGCATTCTTCCCTCTCGGGTATAATGAATCTTAGACGAAGATCATAAAGAACAAATCCTCATCATTCATAGATATAAAAACATAATTACAAATGTAATATGAAGTCACATATTTACTTCATAATGAATGTATTAATACTATCAAAGTTTGTATTACATCGATACCTTCGTCTTGCTTGAGGGTGATGTCGCGAGTGTGATTACAATCCAACGTGAACAGTACGGGGGTACGGTTCATCTATTTATAGGCAATCGTATAGCTTCATATGTTATTACATTCATGCCCTCAACCATTACATATAAGGTTTGCAAATTTCATAGGGACAACATTATCATTTGTACTCAACAACTTGAACAACACCTTCTCTCTGCGTCGCCTTCCTACTTCATCATGACGAAGCTTGCTTCGTCATATTTACCTTGATCTATGTCGAGCTTTGCTCATAATGAAGACCCTTTAATACTTAATAATATACTAAAAACAAATGGTTAGCCATATTTTTGAGGACCTTCAGAAGACGAAGGCCCACAACAGCCACCAGGCACGCGACAGGCTCTGGACACAGTCGGACCGTCCAAGAGTCTTCTTGGACAGTCCGGCTATGTTGCGGACCGTCCGGTCTATTTAGCCAGAGCGTCCGACCCTACATAGGCCCGCACACAGACCACTTAGGTCTTACCATACATGGCCGGATCATATGGGTACAACCCCAGACAATTCGGCCCTATCGCGGGCCATCTGGTGATGTCGCGGATCGTCCGATACCTTACGACAGGCCATCCGGATATGTCATGGATCGACTAACATATTTTGCCGGGTCGTCCGACTCTATATGAGGCCACGCGCAGACCACCCAAGTCGCGCCATACATGACTGGATCGTCCGGGTACAACCCTGGACCATTCGTCCCGATCGCGGACGGTCTGGCCCCTTGCGATGGACGGTCCGGGTACAAAACTACCCAGGCAGCACCATATACGGCCGGACAGTCCGGATATACCCTCGGACCGTTCAGCCCGGTCATGGATTGTTCGGCCCCTTACATCGAAATGTTTGGGGTAAGCGTACGGAGAAACGAGAGTTGCACAATATACACAGTTCCCACACCCATCGCAGCAACACTATGGTGCCCCACCGACGACATGTTATAACCATGCCATGCCACCTCATGAACACATGGCTGAATATTCTTCGGCCACTAGAGAGCCTGAGAGATATAGAGCAGGAGGTGGTGGCATTAATAGGACACCTAGGACACATCTCGGACATCCCTGGGAGGAAAGCCGATAGAATGATGCCAGGCAACCTGAGATTTCCACCCACAAACTTAATGGAGGGCCGCCAGACGTGCTAGAAAGAATTAGGGATGAAGTAGCCGGATTGTTTAGAGACAAACTCGGTTTTAGTGTGTCAGGCATAGGGTAGTCATATCGGAAATCTTATAGTCACCGATTTGATGTCGTGCCATATCCCCAAGGGGTTAGGATACCGATCTTCTCCAAATTTTCCGGTGAAGGCTGGAAGAGCATGCTTGAGCCCATAAGCCAGTACTTAGCAGACCTATGAGAATTGGCTGATAGGGAAGCCTACCGTGTTCGTTTATTCTCTCTATCTCTGACTAGTACCACATTCGTGTGGTACGCAATCCTGCCACCTAACTCTATCAATTCTAGGGAGGAATTAGAACATAAATTTCATAACACTTCTTCTGAGGAGAACATGAGTTAGAATTAACTGATTTAGCTTTAGTCCTACAAGGACCTGAAGAATCGGTTAATGACTATATCCGGATGTTCCCAGACACTAGAAATCGATGCTTTCAGATCTATGTCGCGGAAAAACAACTAACGGAGCTGGCTTTCAGTGGGCTACGACCTTACTTAAAAGAGAAATTAGATGGTACCTAATTCTTTTCGTTAGTACACTTGCACTAGCGGGCTTTGACCTGTGAAAGCCAAAGTAAAGAAGCATCAAAATTGGCTAGCCATAAGATGCATCTAGTAGGGTGCGATAATTCGAATGATGAATCCACAGATGTATATACCACCCAACTTGTTTGGCCAGCACAGGCTAAACCTTCTTCATGTTCTTCTTTATAACCAATTCAAAAGATTCAGCAAGAAGAAGTTAAATTTACTTTTAATGTTGCCAAATGTGATAAAATATTTGACGAAATGTTAAAAATGGCAACATTAAATGAACGCATATTATTCCTCCTCCTGATGAATTGAAAAGACGTGCTTACTGCAAATGGCATAATTCTTTTTCCATGCTTCCAATGATTGTAATATTTTCTAAAGACAGATACAATCGGCCATAAATGAGGGTCGGTTAAGTTTTCAGAAGATGCAAGTGGACACACAACTATTTCCTATCAATACAATAGAGCTAGCAAGCAAAAGGGTCTTGGTTCGACCAGAAGTGGCTGATAAAGGCAAAGGAAAAAACCTCATCATTGGTGATCCTCGCACGTCGAATATATCACAAGGAGGAATTGCTCGGAAAGCTTCAGACAAAAAGACTAACAAGTCAGGTGGCGTCGGGGGCAAGCTCAATCGAACAGTCGAGCAAAGGTCCCTGCCTTGAGCATCGCGGACTATCCGGCACCTACGCGCTAATAGTCTAATGCTCATGCAAACAGTCCGGCCAACCAAGCTGGACAGTCCACCCATGGACAGAGGCATCAACCTCCACACAAAGCAAAGAAGGGGATGCAGGGGCAAAGCCCATGTAACACACATGGTCGGCTAGTCAAAGCTATCCCTACTTTTGATCAATTACTCTCCAAGTATGCTAGCAAGAAGGTCATTGTACGCAATCGGCCAACAAAGAAAGCCCGAACAAAATGACCGAATAAGACGGCCCAAAAGGTGACACAGCATGCATCGCCTATTCATCCAATAATGCCAGCATTGTAACACCCCTGGTGTTACGAGAACTAAAACTTTGGCATGACATCATATGCATTGACATTTTATTATGTATGATACACCTAGTTTGCATCCACTAGGCAAAAATTTCAATACAAACATGTGATGTGATGCTCTGACTTGGTAAAAAGGGATTCCTAACCCTAGGTTAGAGTATATCTCTTTAAGGATTAGAGACCTATGGCCTTGTGAAATGAGCACTAAAGGATGATCTTAAAGTTAGTAGAAATGTTCAAGAAAGGTTAAATTTAGAGAGCTTAAGTGCCACTTGAACCCTAGAACACTCAAAACCCTAATTGAAACCCTAAAACCCTAATTAGTGCCCTATTGGGTGATTCTGAGTTCTATGTACTTTTAGCCAAAAGTGTATGTATCAAAGTGATAGAGTAACAAAAGTTAAGCAACTTTCATGTTTGGGGATTTCCAAGTTTTGTGGAGCAAATTGGGGTAAATTGCAAAAGAGCCAAGGGCACCCATATTGTGATATCCTAGCCCCTGGGATGTGATTCCTGGCCCAAGGCTTAATAGAATTAATAGAGTATCCAAACCAATAAGGTGCATCTTTTTTTTGGAAGTCTATCTCGAAAGAACCTCCAAGTTAAGCGTGCTTGGCTTGGAGCAATTTGGGATGGGTGACCGACCGGGAAGTTTTCCTGGGTGCGCATGAGTGAGGACAAATTGCGCACAAAAGACTCGTGTTGGTCTGTGGGGACAATATATGATCCTAGAGAGCTACCAGGAGTAAGTACCGGCGGTCCAGGGATTGGACGGGGTGTTACAAGTGGTATCAGAGCCGACTCTCGAGGTTTCATGGGCGTGTGTGGGCTAAGAGATTTGGGTATACGGTGCATGGCGCATGTGGGCCCGGAGTGGTCACATGACATGGCATATGACGACACTAGACACAGAGACGTGGCTAAGAGGGGAGGTTCCTGGATTGGGGTTGACCGACGCGGATGTCGCTCTCCTAAGGGGGTGGATTGTGATATCTTGGCCCATGGGATGGGATGTCCTGGCCCAAGGCTTAATAGAATTAATAGAGTATACATACCAATAAGGTGCATCTTCTTTTTCGGAAATCTATCTCGAAAGAACCTCCAAGTGAAGCATGCTTGGCTTGGAGCAATTTGGGATGGGTGACCGACCGGGAAGTTTTCTCGGCTGTGGATGAGTGAGGACAAAGTGCGCACATAAGACACATGTTGGTCTGAGGGGACAATATATGATCCTAGAGAGCTGCCAGGAGTAAGTACCACCGATCCAGGGATTGGACGGGTGTTACACCTTGTGAAATGAGAACTAAAGGATGATCTTAAAAGTTAGTAGAAATGTTCAAGAAAGGTTAATTTTAGAGAGCTTAAGTGCCACTTGAACCCTAGAACACTCAAAACCCTAATTGAAACCCTAAAACCCTAATTAGTGCCCTATTGGGTGATTTTGAGTCCTATGTACTTTTAGGCAAAAGTGTATGTATCAAAGTGATAGAGTAACAAAAGTTAATCAACTTTCATATTTGAGGATTTCCATGTTTTTTGGAGCAAATTGGGGTAGATTGCAAAAGAGCCAAGGGCACCCATATGGTTAACTCTGAAAAACAGTCTTAACAAGCCAACTTCAAGCCTCTGTATCTTTTGATCCATGAGGATTTTGTCATGAGTCACCACAACAAAGTTGTAGAGCTACAATAGTAGTTTAAGTTTTATTAAGTGACCTAGCCCAAGAATGGTACAGAAATTGGAGTAAAATGCCCTAGAAGTCGGGTTGTCAGTCGAGTTTTAAACTGAAATCAGACTGTCAGTTGTATTGGATCAACTTTGAAGCCAGATCATGGTCGATCTAATGAGTAGATGACCAAGATCTCTGTGACACAGTTGAAGCTGGTATATAGGGGAACAACTTTGATATAGTCGACTTGGTGGTTTGCTGAATGAAAATTGAAGTAAAAGTGACCAAAACTTGCTCTGTCAAACAGTTTCAGAAGCAATTCAGTGGTGAACAGTGGACTGAAGAAGATCTTACGTTCTCTGAACCTGCCGCCGGTGATCCCTGCGCCATGATCCACGTCGGCTTTATGATTCATGCGCAGGGTGAAGTGGGTAACACCAGAGGGTAAAAGATCTCGACATAGAGATGAGCTCGAGCCCTGTCACCGGTCAGTTCCCCGTACCCACTTGCCCAACGACGTGGCCATGCGGCCGTCGCCGTGGTGGCCACCATTTATCTCGGTTGTGCCACGCCATCATCTGTGTTACCACGTCACAATTGGTTGTGAGAGATAGCCAGTTACCACCCCGAGACCTTGCTCCATTGAGCGCCACGGTAGATGAGTTCGGGTGACTCACCTATTCACCACCATGTGCACTTCAGTCCCAAATTCGCAAAGCACGCGGATGATCACTATAAATTGAGTGTTCCCCTTGCTCCGTCTCTCTGTTATGAACCTAGCGCACCACTCCTCACTCCCGATCATCCACCATAGCTCACAAATTCCATATTTCCCCCAAATCGACTAGAATGCCGCCGTGAGACACCTCGCCGTGGCTAGAGAATTCCAGGTCGGTTCATACTTCTTAGGTCTATGTTCTAGTATCCTTAGGGTCTCCTGTTGCTTGTAAACTCAAACGTTTGAACGCTACCACGCTAGGTTGACGGGAACAACTTTGCCGATCCTTGGTGTTCACCGTCGTTGTGGACGGGGGGGGGGGATCCCGGGTCAGGTTAGCCAAATTAGTACATGGATTAGGATCGTCATGGATCGGGGATGATGATTTGATGCTCGGATTCAGCAATCATCGCCGTTTGAAGTGAGTCCCAGCGAGGGGTGGTCGGTGGGCGAGCGCGCCGTCGTTGGGGACCTAGCACCATGAAGAAATAGAAGTAGGAGGGGGTTGGTGAAACTGTCAGTGAGACATGTAAATAGTGCCACAGACTCTTTATTGGTTATTCAAATAGCTAGGGACTTTGCGCAAAACCAAACGCGCGGGCACGTTCTGCCTGTCCGTGGGCCAGTCGGGCTGGATAAGGCCCGTTACTATTCACGTTTTATTCTTTTCTTTTTATTGTCAGCTTGGGAAATTCATAGGAAATAGTAGAAAATTGTTAAAATCATGAGACCAATTTTGCTAGATTCCTAAAATCAAGTATTATTTAATAAAAATAATTCCAAGATTTTTGTCCCAAATCTAGAATTGTATAACATTTAAAGGTGATTAAACCAAGCCTTTTAGAATTTTACAAATGGTTTAATAATTCGAAAAATCATAAAACTTTTTGGGTAGGCTTAATATGATGATTAGAGCCCCTGAGTGAAGTTTAAAATAATTTGGACATAGTTTTACCAGAAACCCAATAACTAGCTTCATTGGATTAATTACTTAATACTAATCCTAAAGGAATACCTAACTAGAAAAACCTTAGTGATTGGTCTGTACCATGAAGGAAAGTTGTATTCAAGATGCAACTTACTATATTTCTATTGTGTATCTGCATATTCATAACATAACATAAGCATTAATGTACATGTATTATCATGTATAGAACACGAGGAAGAAGTTGTCTCGCAGACTGAGAATCCTCTAGCAGAGAACAACTTTTACTTCGACATCTGCGTTGTGGAAACAGAAACTCCTACAGCACAAGGCAAACCCCGATGCACTATCCTTGACCCTTCATGTTTTAAAATCTTTATCACCTTATATGATGCATTAGGTGATAGGAATTGGGTGTTAATCAGTTGATGCATTTCCTTCCTTGGAAAGTTGGTTACCATTCCTTGTTTGCCTATTTTATTTAAACAAGTTTTCTAAAGCTTAGTCTGCTATAGAAAACAAAAGGTTTTGTTTTAAAAAAGGTGATGCTTCACATGTGATGGGAATTTTTACAAACAAAAGACTAATAATGGTGGATCCATCACGGCCGTGATGGGTTCAACATTTGAAAAGAAGTGCCTCTGCTAGGTACCAAACTTTGGGGTTTTAAATAATAAAGATGAGGCCGGACAGGTGACTTGCACGAGAAGGAAGTCTCAGTGTAGTGTCTCCTTCTGAGTCGGTTAAGGACCGAGCCGATGTAGGCTTGATGATCGTGGACCTTTTAACTGGCCACATGCCTCGCATGGGTAAGCTTTGCCTTAGTCGAACCAATACTAGAAAGGCCACCATGCAATGGGAGTGAAGAGATGGCGAGAGTAGTGTGTGCCCTCCATGGTAAGAGGCTGGACGGTGGAGTATCTGTGCTCTTGGATGGCGTGAACCCATTCTGGTCTTGAGAAACCCGGGTGCGAGTTAACATATGAAAGGGTTAAGTGCTACATATGTCGTGTGGTTGGAGATCGTTGGGTATTAATCGATTTGGATCGCCGTTACTTCTCGGACATGAAGACTTGGTCAATGCCCTACATGTAGTAACAAGTGAACTAAAGGGGTGATAAAAGGATGGCTAGTATAGGTCAAGTGCTTGATCTAGAATAGAAAGAAATCTAGATGCAGGTAACTACTTAACCTAATAAGTAAAAATGGATTCTTAAGGATCCACTCATAGTAAGCTTTTCTGCAAAAGAGTCTTGATTCTTGATAAGCTTTACCTTGATTCCCAAAGGCCAGCATATCCTTCAGAGTCTTTCTCCTTTGATGGGTAAGACTTGCAAAAGTACACTCTGTACTCTGGGTTTCAAACCCATGTTGTTGAAGGTGATGAAAGTACCGAGTTATGTTGTTTCTGTTCCAAGGTGGTTCCAAAGAAAGAAGAAGAGAACTAAGACCTACCTGGGGAGGGTGTTTTGCCTCCTGATGATGTAATAAGTTTAAGCCCTCAGTACCCGGTTATGAAATAATCAACTCTTTCTATATTTTACTCATGAATGTGATTTATGTTATTGTAATCCTTTCCGCTTACTCCGATGATATGTAATGTCTACGTGATGGGTTAAGCGCTCTTGGGCGATGTGATGGAGATACAGATAACCGGACCTGCCGAGCCATTATGCGCACCTACATGACTATCTGAGGTCCTCATGAAAAGGACATTAGTAGGTGGGCCTAATACCTTGGGAGGTTCCATGACAGATGGTATTGGAGCGAATCCCACTTAGTACTTCAAAAGATTTTAAAATGCTTACCTTTGATCATTCTTTCATTCTTACCTTGATCCTTTCTGATAGCAACTTATATTTTGAAGTCGCGTAAAAGAGTGCCAAATAATAGGTTATATATAGGAGACAGGGAATCAACAAGTGGTTGATTCCATAACCGTAGGTTATGCATGCATCACATTTAAACAATACTAAGTAATCTTCCCCTCTTATAGAGACATGGCACGCACAAAGGTTACCCAGCGGATGGCGACCAGACCTCAAGGCGTACCTCGAGACTAGTTGGCTCCTCGACATGAGGGGAGTAGTAGTGGCAGTAATGATCCCCTAGGGAATTTGGAGGCCAGAGTTGAACGTCTAATGATGGAACTGTGCCATGGAAGCAGGGAGCGTGCGCGTGATAGTCGTCTCATTGCTGAGTTGTCAGGAGAGGTTGACTATTTGTAGTGGGAGATTGTGGAGCGGGATAGGGCTATTGACTGGGCTATAAATTCACGATCTATAGCCTAGGATTGTGAGGCGAATGCCCGAGCCCGGGTGGAAGAGCTAAGCGTAGCCCTGGAAAATCTACAAGCGTATAACAACACTCTACACGAGGAAGTCCACGTGTTGTATGACCAGTTGCATCCGAACGTGTCACCGGAGGTTGCACCTATGGGAGCCAGAACATCAGGAGTAGCTAGCGGAGGACCTTATGGGGAGTTGGATCTCTCTGGAGCTCGTCCTTCCATGAACATCGCGGATGATCGTTCTCTCGAAGCTAGCAGTGGAGCGGGAGCAGCCAAGGACGCGAATAACTAGATTAGTATACTAATAGGTTGTTTCCTTATGTAATCTAAATTAGGAAAAATGAGTTGTATAAGTTGAGTATGTACAATTAGAACAAGTTTGGAACAATGTAACAGAGGTTATGTAATCATGGCATGTAATAATCAAGTATGTTTTCTTCTTCGGATGTCGTCTAAAACTGGTGCTCAAGATGGGGCTGGAACTTCCCGTGGTGGGGAGGAAACTCCGAACCCGCCGCCTGTACCTCCCACACTGGCAGAGGCTATCGCTTCCTTAATTAATGCCACTGCTGATAACACTCATTTTCTTCGAGAAATGGTCGGGAATCAAATTCATCAGCAGGGAGGCAGAGGTCAACACTAGGCCCCAGAGACACTACGTACATGGACTTTTTAGAAACTCGTCCACCTATTTTCATCAAGGCGGAAGAAGCTTTGGAGGTGGACGAATGGATTCAGGTAATGGAGCAGAAATTTGGATTGATTCAGTGCACAGAGACCCAGAAGCCCATGTTTGCTGCCCAGCAATTGAGAGGTCCGGCCAGTACCTGTTGGTCAAACATTATAGCTGTTCAACCTGAAGGACATCTTGTCACATGGGTAGAGTTCAAGCAAGCGTTCAGGGAACACTACATTCCATATGGTGTTCTACAGATGAAACTGGAAGAGTTTGTTCGCTCAAAGCAAGGAGACTTGGTGATGCAATATCTCGCCAAATGCAACCATCTCTCCTAGTATGCTATAGAGCAAGTTGACACGGACCTGAAAAGAAAAATTGTTTCCTTAGAGGTCTGATGATCGACTACAACGAAAAATGGCCACTTGCCTAGATCTCACTTACAGCAGGGCCGTGAGCACAACGCTTTTGGTGGAAGCCAAGAATTCGGGGTAGGGAATGACAAAAAGTTTTGGGCGTGAAGGGGGTGAAGGATCCTCTCAAGGATCCGAGAAGCGGTCGAGGTTGGTAATTCGTACTTTAACCCAAATCGTTCTTTTCCTCGTCCGCCCGCCTATCCTTTCAAGCAACAAGTTTTCATCCGTCCCACTCCTGCCCCTCCTCAAAACAATCAGTAGAGTGCCCGTGGTACTCATTTCCTGGCCTTACCCAGTTCATCTAATAGTTGCTTTAACTGTGGGAAGTCTAGACACTTCATCAAGGACTGTCCCTATCCAAAACAAAATAAATCCAATTTTCAAAAGGCTTCTAGAAACACATCTCAAGGCAAGGGAAATGTGGCAAACACTTAGGGGGGCAAAGATCAAAGGAAGACTGGACGAGTCTACTATACTCAAGTGGCTACCACCCCGGAAGGAGAGCCTGTGATGATGGTACGTTCTACATTACTAATCATCACGCTGTCATTCTTTTTGATTCTGGTGCATCACATACTTTGATGAGCAAGCTTTTGTTGAGAAGCATTGCATACCTAGTGTTCAATCAAAGAAGGGTCTTGTTGTTCAATCACCTAGGGTTAAATTTTTACTAAGAAAGTAGTCTTCCTCGTACCTGTGAATTTAGCCGGATATGATTTCCCCACTAATATGATAGTTATAAAGGGGCAAGACGTAGATGTGATTCTGGGCATGAATTGGTTATCCCAGAATAAGGCTATTATTAATGTCGATCAAAGGACTTTTCGGCTAAATCATGGACAAGAAGAGGTCAGTTTATCTACCTCTGTATCTGTCCCAGTCAAAGTATTTGAACAAGTTTTTGAAGCCATGGGGCAAGAGATATAAGACATAACGGTTGTGTTTGAATTTCTGGATGTATTCCCTGAAGATTTACCTGGATTACCTCCAGAGAGGGATGTAGAATTTGTGATTGAATTGAAACTGGGTACGACTCCTATGTCTAGAAGATCATACCGTATGCCCCCTAATGAGTTGGCAATACTAAAGATGCAATTACAAGACTTGTTGGAGAAAGGATTTATCAGTCCGAGTTCATCGCATGGGGATGTCCAGCCATCTTCGCCAAAAAGAAGGATCAAACCCTACAAATGTGTGTGGATTACCGACCCCTTAATGAAGTTACCATTAAAAACAAGTATCCCCTTCCCCGGATCGATCTTTTATTCGATCAACTCACTGGAGCCTGGGTATTTTCTAAAATGGATCTTAGATCAGACTATCATCAGATAAGAATTCGACCCAAGGATATACCCAAGACGGCTTTCACAACTCGATATGGTTTATTCGAGTATCTGGTTATGTCCTTTGGATTCACAAATGCTCCAGGTCATTTCACATATTTAATAAATTTGGTGTTCATGCCCAAATTAGATAAGTTTGTGGTGGTCTTTATTGATGACATTTTGATCTATTCTAAGAATAAGGAGGACCATGCAGAACATTTGCGGATTGTTTTAATGTGCTTAAGAGGACATCAACTTTATGCTAAATTCAGCAAGTGTGCATTTTGGTTAGAGGAAATCCAATTTTTAAGACATGTTTTATCTGATAAAGGGATTGCAGTTGATCCCAGCAAGGTTAAAGATATTCTGGAATGGAAATCTCCTACCATAGTGCATCAGGTTAGAAGTTTTCTAGGACTAGCTGGTTATTACCGTAGGTTTATCCCAGATTTCTCCAAGTTGTTAAACCTATCACTGAGCTATTGAAGAATGATGTTAAGTTTGACTGGTCTCCCAAGTGCAATGAGGCCTTTGAACAATTGAAAACATTACTGACCACTGCACTAGTTTTGGCTCAACCGGATATTGAGAAGCCATTTAATGTATATTGTGACGCGGCAGACATTGGGCTTGGATGTGTTCTGATGCAAGAAGGACGAGTAATAGCAAACATTACCCAACACACGATTGGGAACTGGCCGCAGTAGTTCATGCCCTTAAAATTTGGCATCATTATCTACTGGGAAATGTATGTCATATGTATACTGATCACAAGAGTTTAAAGTACTTTTTCACCTAGTCAGAGTTAAATATGAGACAAAGAAGATGGCTCGAGCTAATCAAGGACTATGACCTAGAGATTCACTATCATCCAGGAAAAGCTAATGTGGTGGTTGATGCTTTAAGTCGTAAAGCATTTTGACATTGCCTCACTATGGGATTGTGTAACACCCTAAATTTGGGGGTATAAAATTTCTTTCTAAATATCTACCAAATTCAGGTGTTACTCTTGTCTCTCTCTAGTCTCTCTCTCTCTCTTTCTTTTGGTTAGAATTAAGTTAATTAGGAGTTGGATTAATTATTTATTTTGTCAAAACAATGTGAGTCATGAATTGTTGCGCCATGTTGGACCTAAATTATCCTTTTGTTTGATGCACATGTTTGAAATAATTTGAATTTGCCTTTGGTTTGAATTTGATTTGAAAACCCTGGAGAAAATAAAAAGAAAAGGATTAGAAATTTAGAAAATAAAAGAAAAAACGAAAAGCAGCCCGAACTCTCTATCCCCCGAGCCTTTCGGCCAAAGACGACCCAGCTAACCCGCCCCCCTACGCGAGCGCCCACGTTCGCTGGCAGGCAGGCCCCGCCTATCGGCGCTAGCCCACACTCTCTCCTCTCTCTCTCCCGCTGCCCTATGGGGCCGACCTGTCAGTGCCGATCCCCTCGCGCACGCGCCCGTTCTCTCTCACTGCCCAGTGGACCCCTTCTGTCAGCGTTGACCGCCCGTTCGCGAGTTCTCTCTAGCTGGCCCGCGGACCCCACCCGTCAATCCCCTCCACTTCCCTAACCTCTCGCCCTCACACCTCGCCACGGATGCGCCCACGTCGTGCGTTTCCCGGCCACCTCCGCACGCACTCAGCCTCCTTTTTGAGCCCGCACCTCGTTCACTCACCCCCACTCATTTGCGCACTCAGCCGAACTCCCTCGCTCTCTCTCTCACCTTATACATGCGCCCAGGAAGACCGTTGCCGTTCACCGTGTCCGCGTGCCCGTTCCGTCGCCACCGTTGGGCGCTCGCCGTGCCCTTTGCCTAGGTAAGTCCTGCCTTGGTGTCCGCATCATGGGACACACCTCAATTTACTCTCCCCCTCTCTGGTTCCCTCTGCCTGTGCTCACCAGAACATTCCTCGCATAACTAGAGAGCCGCCACCATCGACCCAAGCCTTCGCCGTGTCTCTGCTGCCGTTCCAGGGTCCCAGAGTCTCTTCTCAAGGTAACCAACCTGTCCCGCCCCCAATTTACCCTTTCCCTGTGCTCGTCTGGGCGCGATTGCTCGCCAGAGAGTAGTTGTGCCACCATCGAGCCATCCCGCCGCAGACAGTTGTTCTCTGGTGTCTCCGCGTCGTTGCTGTGCCCATGACCGCGTTCGGTACATTCCCCCGAACCTCCTAGAGCCTTTCTTAGTGTCCCGAGGGTCCCAGCGCGCCTGCGCCCTCATCTCCGGCGAGCCCCCGCCATAGACGCAAGAGGTGCCACCGCTGGCGACGGAGGGACCTAGTCGGTGGATCTTAGGCGTTCGTCTGAGATCGGGCGGCCCGGATTTAATCAAACCCAATCTAATCCTAACCGTTCGATTCGCACCCAACCGCTCGGATTCGCACCCTCACCCGTGCCCCTGCTGCTGGGCCCAGTCTGTCAGCCCTACCTCAGGTCCCTGACACCCCGAGCCCACCTATCAGCGCTCGCTGCGCGCCCACGCCCGCGCGCTCGTCTGCGGGATCTAATCAACGTCGTTGATCGGAGATCGAATGGTAAGTATAGCCCCGTACCCCTTCACGTGGTAAAATTGTTAAAGAACCCCTCGGTTTTCCAAGAATCAACCCGCCGTCCTTATGTTTTGAGCGCAGGCCCCTGAACATTTATAAATAGACCCCTGGCTTTTTAAATAATCACAGAATTGGACCTAGTTATATATTTCAAACTTCAAAATTTGTTTATTTCATATCTTTTTCATATGAACTCTAAATTTAGTGGTTCAAATTGCAAAATGTTCATAGGAATATTCTCTGTCCAAATAAATTATGTTCATCCATAGTATGTGCACTTTAATTTTATGCCTAGACTGTAGGTTAAGTTTATGTAATAATGTATTTGTTTAATAATATAAATAAAAAGGAAATTCTAATGGTACATAGATGTTTAATTTTCTGAGATTAATAAAATGCTGTGTATGAATTGATCCCTAGTATAATTTTGTGTCTCACTAAAATTAGTGGCACTAAATTATATAATCCATAATGTCTAGGGGTTCACTGATCTCTAAATATACTAATCCCTAGCATTTAAGTTTATCTTTGGTATTTATAATGTCATGTTAGACTTGTGTTCACTTGATTGTACATGTTTGTTGTGCTGTTCATTTGTATTTTCCAAATGTATTGAATGTATGATCGCTTTATTTAGACAACGAGCAGCCCGTGGTTCCTGAGTGTGTTGCGGAAGATCTTCCTGAGCAACAACCTGGTGAAGGCAAGTGTCCTTTGACCCATTATGTCCTACGTACTTTATAATTCACTATCTCGCATTACAGTATTGAAACCTAAGGATTGACTAGTCTGTATTTATCTTATCCTTGTTTACCTTTTGGGTTATCATGGTTAGCTTTATGCTATTGCTTTACTTTAATCAATGAACATGATGTGAATACTTATGATACGATGATGTTGTCCCGATGATGATCATGTGATACTTTAGGGGGATCAAGCTGTTTCCTGAGTACCTCTCCATAAGGACCTGTTTGGGGAGTGACAACCTGGGATAACAGTGCAACCATGAGGGTGGAATGGGACACCCTTAGATGGTTAATTAGAGGAACCAAAGGAGTAGTTGGCTTCGCCGTACGGCCATCAATGGGATTCGGGCACAGTACTTGCTCTGCCGAGGCTGGTTGCAGAGGTTCTTGATTTGGTTTTGTTAGTCACCCTTCCTTTGGGGAGACGTACCGTGTTTATTAAACTAGAGAAACCTAACGGGCGACAATGACCTCTGGGAATCTTTGTAATGGCTACGTAGTGAGACCCTGCTAGGTCACCTTGGTAGTGATCAATGGAGAGTCATGATCTCTAGGCAGAATGGAAATCACGACTTGTGGGTAAAGTGTGCGACCTCTGCAGAGTGTTAGAAACTGGTATATCAATCGTGCTCACGGTTAAGAGTGGCCTTGGGATCCTCTTTGATTAGAAGAACTTTGGTTACTTTTATGATGATGGTTAATGTTGATGGTATAATTATGATCTCTCGTATTTCCTCTTGGAGAGAGTACATTTGGGTAATAACTGGGCTTATTACTAAAATTTTGGCTCTACTATTAGTAATGAATACTTGACCAACTAAAAGCAACTTCTTAACCTTAACTCCACATACAACTAGTCCACTTTAGCCAAACGGGACATTTGCTGAGTACGTTGATGTGTACTCACCCTTGTTTTAAAAACCACCCCACCCAGGTTGTCCACACTGTACTAAGTGCTGAGGAGGAGATGCTGGCAACATGGAGGACTTTGAGGAGTTTCAGGACTATGACGAGTTCTAGTTAACTTAGTGGCAAACCCCTAGTCAGCTGCCTGTGAAGGCCTTATCTTCTATGTTTTGTATTCCGCACTTTGATTATGTTAATGACTATGTTATAGACTCTATGGATGTCTTGGACGTCTTGATGTAATAAATTACCTTTCCGCTATTTAATTTGAGCATTGTGTGATGATGTCCAATTATGTAATCGTTGTGTACATGAGTTTATGATCCTGGGACGTACATGGTTCGCATCTGGTTTGCCTTCTAAAATCGAGTGTGACATAAGTGGTATTAAAGCCTTGCTGACTATAGGGCCACTAACCTGGACTAGAATGGTCGTCCTAAGGACTATAGACCTCTACCCTTACCTTGACCTTTAGTGTCATTTCAAAAGTTGGTCATCTTGATCAATTCTATGTTATTACTCATCCTACAAAATTTTGTTGAACTTTTCTATCTGTTTACTTGGTGGTCATATAGTTCTACTCTTACTCTTCTACTTACAATGTCTTTTGTAGATGGCTCGTATTAGATGCTTTGCACGTAAGTCAGTGATCCCCTTTTTGCCCTCTCGCCTGGTGGAGTGCCCACTGCGCCGCACTGTGACAGGTCAGTCTAGCCACCTGGAGAGACTGCATCATCGCTTGCACGAGGAGCAGGAGCGTCGATGCAAGGAGCAGGAGCAGTAGGACTCTTCCCCCTCGCCTCAGCAGCAGGTGGAGTCTAGGAGCCAGCCTATCCCTACACATCAGCTAGAGATGCCCCCTGCACCACCACAGGGCATCCCAACTACTGGAGAAGACCCTGACAGAGACGACGACGCCGGTGGCAGTTCGAGCCAAAGCACGGAGCTCTCGGAGGAGTAGGAGCCAGAGGAATGGTTTGCTAGACCCATCACTCGCGACGCCACTCGCGGGTGTCACTTCCACGACGCACTCGGCACCTTGATGTGTCGGGCCTTCGACCAACACACATGGTCTATCGAGTACTGTTGTGTAGTCTACTAGCATCATCGCGGGTTATACCCAGACCAGTGGGAGTCTACTTGCTTGGTGCGCCATCCGAACGATGATCTCCGGGGTGCAGAGGCCTTCTCAGAGCACTATTCTATTACTGAGAGGGACACTACCAAGGCAGCCATGCAAGATGCTACACGACGTGCACTTTTGCAGTATTGCTCGTTGTTCAGTGGTGTTGTTGACGGCCTTGACATCAAGTACTACCATCATCGTTCGACCGACAGTGCTAGAGGTGTGATTGTCTCGCCCGTTGGTGAGGGCAATCCCAGGTTGAACAACATGGTCAACCTGGTTACAGTGCTCAATAACGAGCTGGACCACGCCCTTGATGAGTTGGGCAAGGTTCAGGCAGAGGTTGCGGAATTGCATGATGAGCGCGCAACGTGCCACTATCAGAATGGTGGTTCTCCCGCCCCTGTCGGGATTCTGCACCCTTACCGTTCGCCGCCCCGTGGTCGCTTTGATTATGGCACCCCTGAGTGCAGGACCCAGATAGATTTAGATCCATAGATCGACGGAGTCAGATTTGTAATAATGTTTAATTCAGTGTCTTAGTCTTAGTCAGTTTAGTTAGAGTTAGTTTCTTATCATATGTTTTAATGCTTGTCGTGATGAACTTGTAATGAAGTTGAATCATTTTTTATGATTGTCATCCAGTTGTGGGCATCCCCTAAAACTTGGTGTAGTTATTAATAAAGTCAGTTGTTTAGTTGGGCAACCTATTTATTCTCACTTTCCTCTTTATGTGAGAAGCTATGTTGGCTGTGTTGAGAGTCAATGAAGATGATCAATTGTTCAGTGTTATGAAGATCTCCATATATCTTTTCTTAAGCTGAAAGACTGCAGAGTTAGATCTGATGTGTGTGTGCTTTCTACAGATGTCTAAGAATAGGCGCCGAGGTGCAAGGCTTGCTCAGGAGAAGCAGCAGGCACCCTAGGAGGAGGCAGCCCAGCAGCAGTTGCCACCGCCACCCCCAATGACCATTGAGCAGATGCTCCTGATGCAGACCCAAGCAGTCCAAGCGATTGGTCAGACCTTAGAAGCAATGCAGCAGGTGCAGCAGCAGCAACCCCCACCTCAGCCCCAAGTGCAAGTTCAGATGCCACAGGTGCCCAGAGACAAGCGAGCAGAGTTCATGAGGGGCCATCCCCCTGTCTTTGCCCATTCTGCTGATCCCATGGACGCTGAAGATTGGCTGCGTACCATGGAGCATGAGTTGCACACTGCTCAGTGCAACGATCGCGAGAAGGTGCTATATGGTCCCCGTCTGCTAAGGGGAGCAGCACAGTCCTAGTGGGAGTCTTACCTCGCCACCCATGCTAACCCTAAAGCCATCACCTGGGAGGAGTTCAGGGACAACTTCCGTCATTACCATGTGCCTAAAGGACTGATGATAGTAAGGAAGGAGGAATTCCTAGCGTTGAAGCAAGGTCCGCTGTCTGTCAGTGAGTACAGGGACAAGTTTCTGCAGCTGCCACATTACGCACCAGAAGATGTCAACATGGATGCTAAGAGGTAGTACCGTTTTCTAAGAGGTTTGGTTGACCCTCTTCACTACCAGCTGATGAACCACACTTTCCCCACCTTCCAGCATTTGATTGACAGAGCAATAATGACTGAAAGGAAGTGTCAAGAGATGGAAGACAGGAAACGTATGATTGGTAGATCTCAGACCGGGAGTAGTAGTCGTCCCCGCTACTCAGGCAACCCACCTTAGCAGTTCAAGCAAGGTCACCCTCAAGGTCACCAGCATCAGCACCAGCAGCAGTACCAGAGGCAGTTCCCTCAGTAGTAGCAGCAGTACCATCAGAACAACGAGTAGGGAGGAAATCATTACCCGCGTCAGAACAACTAGGCACCTCGCCTTCCTGTCCTAGTAACTTGCCAAAACAATCAAGCAGCTCCAGCTCAAGTAGGAGGCCGCCCATGCTTCTATTGTGGGGAACAAAACCACTGGGCGAAACACTGCTCAAATAAGGAAACTCAGCAGTCGCCAATAGTCAACACTTCAACAATACAAGGAGCACCACAACAAGCACTAGGAGGTCATGGCCAGGCCTACAACCATGGAAAGGTGAACCACTTGGAGGCCGAAGCAATCCAGGATGCTTAGGACGTGGCAGTAGTTATGTTTCCAGTCAAATCCTATCCAGTAAAAGTATTATTTGATACTGGTGCCACACATTCTTTTGTTTCTACATCATGGGTAGAAACAAATAGCATCCCGTAGAACCAATGTTTCCACCTTTAAGAGTTAATTCAGTTGGGGGAAAGGTTCAGTCCGATAAGATGTGTCTGAATCTAAGGATTGAAATAAGGGGGATAGACTTCCCCACCAACCTAGTGGTAATGGGTACTCAAGGGTTAGATGTCATCCTAGGGATGAATTGGCTGTATAGAAACCAAGCCACTGTCAGTTGTGACAAGAGGACAATCAAGTTAGTGTCTCCATACGTAAAGGAAGTAATAACTGAGTTGTACATGCCTGAACTAGAAGAAGGAGCATGCCACTATTTGTCGGTTGATGACGAGGAGGCCAACCTGATTGAGGATATATAGAATTGTGTCGGAATTCCCCGATGTGTTTTCCAAGGAGTTACCAGGCATGCCACCCAAGCGTAAAGTTGAGTTTGCCATAGAGCTTATTCCAGGCACTGCCCCTATTTCCAAGAGAGCCTATCGCGTCTCCGGACCAGAATTGGTGGAACTCAAGAAGCAGATTGATGAGTTGTTGGAGAAAGGCTACATCAGACCAAGTACCTCGCCTTGGGCAACCCCGGTGTTATTTGTGGAGAAGAAGGACAGTACAAAGAGGATGTGCAATGATTACAGATCGTTGAATGAACTCACTATCAAGAACAAGTACCCCCTGCCCATAATTGAAGATCTATTCGATCAGTTGAGAGGAGCTAGTGTGTTCTCGAAGATAGATTTGAGGTCTGGTTACCATCAGCTCAGGATCCGACCCTCGGATATACCAAAGATAACATTTATCACCAAGTATGGGTTATATGAGTTCACTGTCATGTCATTCGGTCTAACGAATACGCCCGCTTAATTCATGTACTTGATGAACAAGATATTCATGGACTAGATTGACAAATTCATAGTGGTGTTCATTAATGATATCCTTGTATACTCCCACAATGAGCAATAGCATGAAGAGCACTAGAGGAAAGTACTACAGAGGCTACAAGAATGTCAGTTGTATGCCAAGCTTAGCAAGTGCGAGTTCTGGATCAGCGAAGTTCTGTTCTTGGGTCATATTATCAACTGAGATGGTCTAGCTATAACACTATAAAAACCATCAACTAAAAATAATGAATTTAGTTATTTATGGTAATTAGGGTAATAAAATTTTATTCAAGTGTTTATTATTTATTTGCATTTGAAATAATTTTTGATTGCGCATGATTGATTATTGGATATTTAATAACATTTTTCTTATAGGAAAATCCTAGTAGATAATATAATAATTTTTAGTCTAAAAGTAAATATTTTATTTATAAATAGTTTTGGTTTAATTATTATGAATTTTAAAGTTATTTAAAAATGTATTTCAAATTTAGAAAATAAATAGGAAAAAAGAAAAACAAAACCCTAAGGCCCACTAGGGGCCCAACTAAGCCCCAGCCGTCGCACCCTCCCCCTGGCTCTCCAGCTGCCGCCGCCCCCTGCTGCTTCCCTCTCTCTCCCCTTGCTCTCTCACGCGCGCGCACCAGGAAGCCACCGCAGCCGCCAGGGAGCCGCGCCCTCCTGTCTCCTCCCAGCCCGACGCGCTGCCAGGAGCCCCGTGCACGCCTAGTCCTAACCGGCCGAGCGAGCCGACGCTCGCCTGACGCCTTGCACCGAGCGCCGGGGCCGAGCCAGGCCAACCGACCCCGCACCCCTTCTCTACCGTGTGCCCCGCGCCCGAGCAAGCCCAAACGACCGCGCCATGAAGTCCCACGACTGTTTCTTCTCCCCCATTACTCTTCATGAAACCGACGCATCAATGGCCATGAAGCACAGCCGACGCCCCTCTTCCCTTCCTCGGCCGACCTTCCCTCTCCCCTCCATCTCCTCTATAAAATATGAGCTCCTCCTCTCTCCCTCCTCCCTACCCGAGGTCGCCCCCATCTCTCTCTTACTCTCCTCGCCGTTAGATCCACCGCCGCCGTCGCCGGAGCCCGTGGAGCTCGCCGGAGATACGCCATCCACCATCCGAAGCCGAGCCCCTGCTCTTCTCCACCCGGCCGAACCCCCGCCGAACTCTCCCCATCACAAGTGCAAACTCAAGGTTGAAGACGACCCAAAATATTTTATGTATTTTTGAAATTACTTTTGAATCAATTTGTGAATTGTATATTTATTTTGTTGTAATATGAACATGTGTGATTTGGAATTCATACGTATGTGCGCTATAGAATTTTTGGTAGATATATGCGATAAGTAGTGCACCGTGATTATTCATGTTATTCGATGCGATGACTTTTAGAATGTTGTATTAGAGAAGTATGACGAAAATTAGTAGACACATGTTGGTAATAAAAAACACTAGATAGGAAAGTTTATAGTTAATTTTGGTCATAATGAACTTTGGAAATTATTTGGAGAATTATAATCATAGGTTCATTTTAATGGAATTAGTAAATGGTATAGAATTCATGACCATATAAACATTATAGGATTTTAGATGATTTATATCCGATTATTTTTAATAATATTTTCTTTTAGAAAGAAAAGGAGAAAATACCACTAGTTGTATGGAAAATAGATTTTTACTAGCCAAAATAAAGATGCTCATAAGTATAGCACTTAACTTTTTAGAATTGGTAAAATACTTGTTTATGTTATAAAAAGTCCAATTGGTGATTTATGTTGATTTTTAGAATATTATATTAGTAGATTCATTTTTAGCTATACGCATAAATTCTAGTTAGAAATAAAAACAATAAAATCTATTAGTCTATTTATTAGTGTTAAAGAAAATAATTAGCTTTTATTTTCCTAAAGGATGTTAATACATATTAATACTAGTTAAAAACTATTATTATAGCACCTACTTATAATTTCACCATTTATGACTCGCAATAATAGTCATAATTGAATTAATAAGTATTTACACGTTTAGGACGTATTTATGTGTGTGATAAGTGCGATGTGTTAATGTGAATGTAATGGTGAATGAATATTCTGTACTAGTGTATGTTTATTTTTTTGGCGTACGTATTCTTTTGTATGTGCGATATGCGAATCGATGCTAGAAGTGGACTGTGAGGTAGACGAGCCTAACACGTTCGAGGATGACCTGCAGGACACGTTCGTGCAAGGCAAGTGGATTCTCCCTCTGCATATTCTATTTGTACCCAATTAATGCATATAATAATGTTTACTTTTTGGATATACTGCATAATTTGATAGAATTTACCTAATTAAGGATTTCCTAGATTTACCAACTGTATTCCTTGATTACCCTGGGAAAATACTATGCTTTGCAAATTGATGCTACCGCTCAACTTAAATAATTTGTCACTCCTATTTATGATATTAATGTTCCGCAAATGAAATTCGTATTATGATGTTAACCCGATGGTTAAACAAGATTATTGCATATTAATTGGAACATAGAGTGACCATCCGGGAAAACAGTGATACCATGAGGGTGGTATGGGACGCCCTTGGCTAAATAACTAGGGAAGTCTTATGTCGGGTGCTGGTCGTAGTCGACCGGAACAGGGGCATCTGGCAAGCGCTTATAGTTTCGGCTCAGGCAGATTGGATACGGGCATTGTTCCCAAAGCTTTACCCTGTAGTCTGGACTATAAGATGGTTACTGTTGGGGACTCGTTCTCAAATGCTATGAGTTAAGAACAAGACAACACAAAAATGTTAATCGTTAAAGTCCTTCGTCCTTCGAAGCATTATCTCCCTTAGGATATAATGATCTTCAGACGAAGGTTATGAAGGACGTACCTTCATCATCGCAGTGTATATTAATAGAAGTAGAAGCATATAAAACATGAGAAATAACATGAATAATCATACAACACTATTAATATATCTTTATTATATTATCATGAATGAACATGAACAATATTGAATTACATTTGTACCTTCGGCTTGACACAAGGCAAAATTCCAAGCATGACGCACGAGTGAATACCAATCAGCGTGAACAGTACAGGGTTACTATTCATCTATTTATAGGCACGAGACGTAGCCCGGTCGAAATTACATTGATGCCCTTGACAAATAACTATAGACATGACACAAACTATCATGGACTGATCGGCCTTTTCCTGTTTAAGTCGGTGCAGCCCTTCGTCTCAATGCATGTCAGTATGCCGAAGCTCCCTGGATCGTAGCTTCAACCTGTACCTTTGTGTTGTGTCTGCTTATGTGCTATCTTGCTTAGAGGACCTTCGGCTACGAAGCGGACCCCCAACAGTAGCCCCTTCGCGGTGCTAGATCGTTTTTCGTAACGAGCTTGATCCGTGAAAAAATCTCAAAGTCTTCGGAATGCCGATGGTCCGAAAAACACCTTCCCTGAGCTCGTTGCTGAGAAACGATTAAAATATTTGGAACTCAAGGTGGCCCACCACGCAGCGGGTATGAACGATCTGGTGATTCACTCCCCAGGCGTTGAGTGGTCCACCGTTCAGCGGGTGTGGGCAACTATTCAGCTGGTGTGAGTGACTTGGCGATTCACCTTCCCACCTGCAGCACTATATAAACAGACGAGTAGGTGTGAAGTTACCACATCATTCATTGCCATTGCACTGTTGTGCTGTTGAAAAATTTAACCATAGCTGAAGCTTTTTCACTACATTCTTGAGTGAACCATCATTTTGAACTAGCTTCGTCAAAAAAGAGAGCTTCATCAGAAAAGAGAGCTTCGTCAAAATTGTAAAAGACATCAATTTCGTAAAAAACGCAAAAGATCTATCAGATGGCCAGAGTACGCTCGACTGCAAGGGTAACTCATGAAGGAGAGGAGACTGAGGCTACCGAGATAGCTTCGATTTCTGAAGTCATGAGACAGTCGGGCTTAGTTGTGACAGAGGGAACCGTTGATGTAGGTACTTCTGGTGCCGAAGCTGAGAAGGCTGATATTGAAGAAGAAGAAAATGCTAATGAAGAGGAAGAAGATTATAGCATTTTGATCCCATCAAAACCTAGCCACCTAGATTTTGAGAAATCTACTGTGTCTGAAGCCGACGTGCCCATGATGATGAAACCGGGCTACTTCAGAGAAGCTGAAAAGAAGCTTATTCGTTTTGCCGGAGAAGAAACCACTCCGACGCCGAAGGGTGATGAAGTAGTAGTTTTCAAAAGCTTTTTCAGAACGAGATGATTGGAGAAGTTTTGGATAATTATGAAATTTATCTTCATCAGCTGACCCCCAATGCTGTCGTTAGGCTCAGCATCTTCATCTGGTCCCTTCAAAGCCAAGGGATGGACCCAAATGCCGAAGCATTCTATCGAGTGCATGAATTGCACTATCAAACGAAGGCTAGAGCATACGAGCTGCATGAAAATTTTGGCTGCTACAACTTCGCGTATCCCAAAGATACGAAGGCTCCGGCTCTCAGCTATCGTACCAAGTGGCCAACCGGCTGGAAGAGCGAATGGTTTTATATCAAGGCCGATGAAAAGGAAAGGGGGAAAATGATGACGATGGTCATGTGCCCGCTGGCTTTAAGCTTCGGAATGACCAAACCTTTGTGCAACATGAAGCCAGGGTCACCATGCTAGCTGGCCGTAGTAGAATTCAGAGCGGTGGCTGAACAAATCAGCACCAGGGATCTAGTGCAAGAATACCTAGCCAACATGATATCTCCAATATTGAGTGACTGGAGTATGCCAAAGCTAAAAGGAACAAAGAAGAAGAATGAAGTTGTTCGTTTGCCTTATCGCTTTAAATTTGAGAAGCAGTTCAAAGAGCCTTGCCAAGAGTGGCTGGAGATGATTGAGACAATGTGCAATGAAATTTTGGGAAACTACACTAAAAAGAAGATCAATTAATGACTGCAGCCTTCGGTACCCGACCGAAACGAAGGTTGAACCGAGTAATGGACGCTCTAAATTTTGAATACCCTGATTACGAGCGACTCAACAAAGGTGCCGAAGGGGCAAAAAGGAAGAGAGTTGTCAGCGTTCTGAGCAGGCAGGCTGCCAGAATGGTAAAGGAGGATGAAAAAACTATGAAGAAGAGAAATTCCAGTCCCGAGCCAAAATCGACGGCTTTGAAGAAGAGAAAGGCTGCAGCTCCAGAGCCGAAGATGACTGAAGTGGAGGAGGAAACTCCTTCAACACCTCCCGCTGCCGAAGTGGAAGAGATTTTAAAGGTAATGACCGAATCCTTACCTATCAAGCTGCTAAGTCCTCTGAGACCACATCTGACGAAGCTTTTTCAGAAGAAACAAGAACCTTCGGCTACAAAGAAGGCAGATGGGCTGAAGAAGCGAAGGATTGGTAGCGTGATGCAAGATATTGAAAAGACGCCTCCTTTGGCCTCGGTATCTAAGATATCACCTACCGCAAGTATCGAGGCCACTACCGAAGCAAACACATCTACCGAAGCTGCAGCTGCCACCGAAGCTACCAACCTATGTGCTGAAGCTGCAGCTGCCACCGAAGCTACCAACCTGGATGCTACCTTGTTTGGGATTGATAAATTGTTATTGGATATGGGCATAGAAGAAACAGTTGCAACTGCGGAATATGTCATGGCCCCAGTGCCTGACAATGGAAAGAAAATTTCTGATGCTACTTCGGTTGAAGAAGTTTTTGAGGTTCGGAACCTGATCAGACAGGAATATCTGAGGTTGAGAAGAAGCTATAGGAATACAACATTTCCTGTGGCTACCAGCCAGGAGCCATGCTCTTTGGTGGAATCAATGAAGAGGCCTTGGGATGTGTTCGTGACTGTATCGGGCGAAGGTAATCGGCACTCTATCGAAGAGTGTCGGTTTTCCAAAGCTCGAAGCCGACATTAGTAGCTACCGACGACAACATATCGTCGGCAGTTTATTTCATTCCATCTTTAAAGTAAGATTCTTATAATAAAACAAAATTTTATTATTTGTTTGAATCAATGATGTTAACTGATGAAGGCCTAATCTGTACTGAGTATGCTGCTGAGTAAAGCGCTGCAAATGCAACAGGACCTCAAAGATAAGAAGAATGAAATTATAATTGATGGTCTAGAAAGCAAAATCAAAGAGTACAAAGCTTCTCTTGAAAAGAAGGACTTCCTACTTCAAGCAGCGGAAGGTTCTCTTGTAGAACCGCAAGCCGAGAATATCAGATTAAACAAGGAACTCCTGCTGAAGTCAGAGAGCTTCGAACAGGAAAGAAAACACTTGCAGACGAAGTATGAAGCCGAAGCTACCGAGAATACAAAGCTAAAACAATCTTTGAAGGAGCTTCGCGACATATGTCTGGATTTTGGCAATCGCTGCATACAGCGATTAAAAAAGGTTTTCAACTCAATCGGAGCTAGTGCTGAAAAGTTTACTCCTTCGGTCGAAGATATATCAAGCACCTTAGAACATATTGAAGGCAAAGTTGAGGCACTTGACGAAGTAATAGCAGGGCATGGTGACTTCTGTGCCCTTCTAGCTTCTCATAGCACAGCTGCAGCATTTTTGAAAGCTGGCTGTACGCACGCAAAAAATTTTAATATAGCCCGAAGCATAGAAGCAGGTTTATAACGCAAATTTGGGCGAACGGTGGTCGAGAATTGGCTAGTGACGAGGCCCGAAGCCTGTTAAAGCCGGTATGAAACTTATACCTGTTGCTTACCTTCTCCTATGATTACCTTTTACCTTATAAAATTTTGATGTGTGTAGGATGATGATGCCGAAGATCAGTGATCCGAAGTAGATTCCGAAGCCCACTGAAGCTGATCTTTAAGCCTGCATGCATAGATCTTTTAGAGGCATTTGAATTATCTTTGTAAAAGACATTGTAAAAAAGAATTGAACATCACTCTGTATATTTGTTCATACCTTGTAATATATTTTTACCTTTGCTTTAATGTGTAAATTGCTTTGCTGTGGACGAAACTTATACCTTTTGAGCCGAAGGCGAAAAACACCTTCCCTTCTTTTCATACACAACGAAGCATATCTTGCTTCTTTATGCTTATCGAAGCATTGATGTCAAAGCTGAAGTATCTGTTTGTACTTTATGTTATGATGATGATCCTACGAATGTCTACATGAATGTGTATGAATGCAATGAATGATGTAATGTAATATGCAAATGAATGTCCAAACACACGCACACGAAGTCACACCCAGACTCTGCATCCCCTTAGGAACGTCTTTTGAGCTTCTTCACCTTCTATTTCGGTGGTATAAGTTCTGCATCCCCTTAGGAACGTCTTTTGAACTTCTTCGCCTTCTATTTCGGCGGTATAAGTTCTGCATCCCATTAGGAACGACTTTTTAACTTCTTCGCCTTATATTTGGCGGTATTTGGCTCTTCATTCCCTTAGGAACGAATTTTGAGCAGAAAACTTACGCTACGCTCCCTTAGGAACGACTTTTTGTAGCTTCGTCCCCTTGGGGACGTCTTTTGAGCTTTTGTTTTTCTTTTTGCACTCGATGGTGCATGCTCAGATTTACATATTACATCTTTTTTCGGGGATTTGGCCCTCATGGGGCTAAATAAGAATGAAAAATTACAAGCTATGGCCCCATTAAAAACCTTTCTCCCCTCTTGAAAAGAAAAGGGTACCATAAAAAAATGAAAAAAGATTACATCAATATTACACATAGTATCGCCGAAGCTCATTCGCATTCCATGATCTGGGTATGTCGTTGCCGTCCATATCCTTCAATCTGTAAGAACCAGGCCTTGACTAAGATACAACCAGAAAAGGACCTTCCCACTTCAGCTGCAATTTGCCCACTGTGTCTGGATTGGCCACTCTCCGAAGCACCAAATGTCCTGGCTTGATATTTTTCAATCTAACTTTTCTGTCATGCCATTTTATTGTTTTGGCTTGATATTTATTGATGTTCTCTACAGCCTGAAGTCTGGTCCCCTATATAGTATCTTTTGTTACGTGATAATCAGCTTCGTCTTCTGCCGAAGCTAGTGTTCTTATTGATCCTGCTTTAGCTTCTTCTGGAGTTATAGCTTCGTCACCAAATAATAGTTTGAAAGGTGTAAACCCTGTTGATCTTGACGTAGTTGTATTGTGGCTCCACACCAGTTTAATCAGCTCGTCTGGCCACTTTCCTCTGGCCTGATTGAAGATTAGCTTCATTATTCCTGTCATTATAATGCCATTTGCTCTCTCTACCAGCCCATTTGACTCCGGATGCCTAACTGATGCAAAATGGATCTTTGTTCCAATCTGGTCACAGAAATCTTTGAATGTTTCAGCATCAAACTGTGTTCCGTTGTCCACAGTTATCGCCTTCGGTACACCGAAGCAACAAACAATATTCTGCCAGAAGAATTTTTGGTCTGTAGCTCAAGTTATTGTAGCCAAGGGCTTTGCTTCAATCCACTTAGAAAAATATTCTACTGCCACCACAACATACTTCAAATTACCTTGTGCTGGTGGAAGTGGACCTAACAAATCTAGGCCCCATCTTTGCAATGGCCAAGTAGGTTGTATCAGCTGCGTGAGAGATGAAGGTTGCTTCTGGTCTCTTGGACATTTTTGACAATTCTCACACTTCTGCACCAGCTCTGCTGCATCCGAAGCTACCTTCGGCCAATAAAATCCTTGTCTAAAAACATTTCCCAGTAAGGGCCTAGACCCAATATGTGATCCACACAGACCCGCATGTATCTCCTTCATTAATTCTATACCTTCGGTTCTGGATAAACACTTGAGGAGTGGAGAACAGACTCCATGTTTGTATAATTCCCCTTCTATTATCACATACAGTCTTGTCCTTGCTTCCATTCTCTTATTATAAGCTTCGTCATCCGAAAGACAATTACCTTGGAGGAAAGATATAATTTCAGTCCTCCAATCTTCACTATGCACAGGGGATATTGTAACACCCCAGGTGTTACCCAGGGTGTCCATCCCAGGGTTACCCCTTTTTACCCATTATCACATGAAGACTGATTTGGGCAAAGTATACCAAACTTGGAATTCTAGGTCCTAAGCAAGTGTAATCCACCTTGGATGTCATGCCCTAGCTTATCATGCACATCTAAGTGGGGATCTCCCAAAACCCTAAAGCAAAACCCCCATAGGTAATGGGAACCCTAATTGAAGCCATGATCAAAAGATCATGTAAACCTTATGATCATGGTTTGGGCCAAATATAAAAGTTGTAGTACACTTAATAACCTACAATTAATAGTAAGGAAGTACCCCCAAAAAGTTTTCAGAAAAGCCCTAAACAGTTCACCTAAGATTTAGCACAAGGGAAAATTCAGTTTTTGCCTAAGTACAAAAACTAACCCTTGCACAAAGACTCCACATGTTCACCTTAATCCCCTTTTCAAAACCCTTCGACCCAATTGACAAAATGGCGCCAAATTAACCCTAGAACACCCTGGAAAGAGATGACACCTACCCTAGGGCGCTAGACACGACTTGACACCCCTTTTGTCTCGGTTCGGGCTTGGCTGACACAGCAAACTTCTCCCCTCTCTATCTCCCTACCCCGACCATATCTCGACTTGGAACTCACAGCGAAAAGATAGGATTTGGAGCAGAGAAGCGACCGTACACAGTGACTTTGCCAAGATACGCACGCTATGGCGCTCTAATCGGCCGTTGAACCATGGCAGAAGCAAGCTTCCACGTGTTCGACGCGAGCTGGCATCCGGGGGCGCGCTCAGAGCACGCCCGTGTGCGAACCCCCGCGCACCCGCGGCCGCCCGTGACCACGCCCGTGCCACGGCTATAAAGCCCGCCCCAGTACTTGGTTGCCTTCCCCGTTACCTCCTCCGTACCTCGCCGGACTCGCCCGAGCCAGCCATTAACTCCGGCGACCTCCCCGCGACCCGCCAGTGCCGCCCGAGAGCAACCACCATGGCCAGCCCCTCTCCCGTCCTCCTCCGTGCGATCCAAGCCCTCAGAGAGCTTCCTGGTGAAGCCGTGAGACTTGCTCAAGCTTGACCCGGGGACCCTCGTCACCGGAATAGCCCAATCGCGCTCACCGGAGTTCAAGAACCCGCCGGCGCGCGTGGACCGGGTAAGCCCCTGCACCGTTTTCCAATTCCTTGCGCGTATGGCCTCTGTGTCACCCCGTGAAGCTCCTCGTGCACCCTAATTGATCTATGCCGCCGTGGTTTGGCCGGAGCAGGAGCCGCCGACGACCCCCGCCGCCTGTGCTCGTGGCCAGGGTAGCTCCGACCACCTCCGACACCGACCCGCACATCGACGTGACCGTTGCGACCTCCCGGACGTCACTGACCACCCCGCCGGAGCTCTACTGCCGCCGGTAAGCCCCACCGCCGTAAAATGTACCGCAGGCACTGTTTAAGCCGGTCAGGGAGCGCGGGTTAGATTTTAGTTAAGCCCAGGGGGCTTTCCGCAATGTCAGTGACTCAAGCCAATAGTGGACCAAGGGCTGTTCTGTGAGAAAAAAAAAGGAAAAACCCCAGGGGCCTCGGCGTAAACACGTTTTCTTTTTCTATTTTTGAATTTCTTTTCTTTTGTTATAACAGATAGCTAAGTAAATGCATAACTTGCAGAATAATCATCCAAAAATGTTCAAACCAATTTTGCTAGATTCAGAAATTTATGAGCTATCAGAGAAAAATAATAGAACCCATAGCTTCTGTATTTCTTTCTGATGTTTAGAATTAAATAAGAAAACCACTCAAAACCCAATATTAGGAGGAAAAATAGGAATATTGTTTGACCAGGGTTAGAAAAATTTTGAGAAGCTTATATCTACCTACTAGACCAAGTAAAAATGTTAAACCCCTCTGCCCACTCCATTTAAGTTAGTTTTACCCTTTATTCTATAATATGCTTAAGGATAAGGAAAATAGAAAATGCAACTTAATTAATGAACCAGAGAGTACTTCTATTTTTGTTAGGTTACTTATGCAATATAGTTCACTGGAAAAATATATCATACCTTGGTTTAGTACAAATTAAGTAGGATATCTTTTATTTCATTAAAACAAGGATAACTTAGAAAAACCCTACAAAAATGACCCCAAGGTAAAAACACCCCCACCCTTGGGATGACTATTGTTTTATTAGAGAGAACTTAGGAAAAATATGAAATCTGCTGTTTGACATTTTTCAAATAATAATGTAGTAGAAAGTGCCTTTTTGGCATTAAACTTAAGAAAAGCATAACTAAATAACCACCCCTTAGTTTTCTGTGATTTTTAGCCCAGAGGCCTATTATTACCATAGGATGCCAACAAAAATAACCTTTAGGGCAGAACCTACCCCCAACTAAGAGGTGTAGTGTGAAGTGGCCCATTTTGCCTAACTTTTGTTATTTTTGTTTAAAGCCTAACTTTTATACTTTAAGCCTCAAATTCTTAAAGCAAGCTAGAATAGCCAGTGGTAACCCACTGTAATTTTTACAGAATTTTTGAAAATTATTAAAACCCTGTTGTAGTTCAAACCTACCCTAGAAACCCTAAATGGAAATCAAGGAAAGGAAAATGAATAATGTGAATTAATGTTATCCCAAAACCCTTGTAATCTGTCCACTAAAATGTATCAAGGTAATACCAACCCACTATGTTATCCTCACTGAAAACCCAAGCCTAAGGAGTATTAAACCTAACCCACTGGAAGTCCCGCATGACTAAGAAAACCCTAAGTTACTTCTTAACTTAGTTCTCTTTAGCATAATATTATTAAATCCTGCATAATCATGACATACATGTTCATTGCATTTCGATAGACTGTAATCTTGCTGACGGAGAGTACATCCTCGTGCCGGAGCAAGGAGCTGCTCAGGAGGTAGCCCCAGATCCAGCACCCGAGCCTGCACCAGAGGACCTGCCTGCCACTGCTTTGGAAGGCAAGCCCCGGTTTTATGCATAACCTGTTATTATACTATTTTACTTCACTTATTGCTTGTAGGATTGATTGTGCACTTAAGTGTAGGAATTGTTTGAAACCCTAGTTGCATGATCTCAGGAATCCCATTGAGATGAATACTAGTATGATAGGTCGAGTAGTTGCTTTACTTAATTAGGATCTCGGTAGAAGACGAGTGATTTTTCTAGCACTCGCGCGAGATCAGGAAATTGATTGTACCCACTTTCACACTGTCATGATACTAGTTGGTGGTCAACAATCCATGGGGATTGATTGTCTACAAGATGGAAAATGGAATAAGGATTAAGGTGTGGTACCGTGAGTCAAGCGTTTGAACGTACTAAGCACATGCCGAGAAATATGGTAAATCGGTAAGCCTAGTACCTGATTGAACCTGGCAGTGGACTTTACCCCTCACGCGACCTGGGACGAGGTCTCCCATTCCGGTTATGGTGGGTACAAGTGCGGTCACTGCACGACGGCCAGTCGGGGTCAGTGAGGCATTGTACGCCAAGGCGGTGAGCCCTGATCTGCTGACGGGGAATCGATGGGGACGGTTGATGTGTGTGGGGACGGAGTGCCCCTACATGTCGTGTGTTTAGGTTTACCTTGCAAGGATAAAAACTCGATTCGAATCGTCTGCTTCTCGCAGTTAATGAGACTGCTTGATCCATGCTGCTACATTGAGTAATAAGTGGAAGTATGATGAGTTGAGATAAGACGTTGATTGTTAATAATGCTTGCTACCATGTATGAGTAGATAGTTCACTTTTAGCCTTAAGAGAGTCACACTTAATTTTGACTAAGTTAAAATCTTGATTTAAAACTCAGCTAGTGCTTTTGGCAACCAAACCCCACAGCCAAACAGCTGCATGTCTAGAGGTAGAGGAGTAGACTCCTCACACCGGGTAAGTCTAGCTGAGTATTAGTATACTGAGCCTTGCTTGTGGCATAATTTTTACAGGTTCTCTGGAGGAGATGGTTGCTGGGATAACTTGGCCGTCCACCTTACCACCGGGTTGGACTGTTGAGTGGGACCCTGCCTCGGCCGAGGAGGAGCATGAGGAGTGATGGGACAGGCTTCCCCATCTCTCTGTTTGATTACCGTTAGTTTTATTCCGCTGCACTTCGAACAATGATGGTTACTTTTGCAAAAACTCCGATGATGATGATGGTGATGTAATAATTTAACATTGTGACATGTATAGTTTTATGCTTTATTGTATTTGCTCTGTGACTCACCTTCAAGTGAGATTGTGGTACTTGATCCTGTCAGTGGCCGTGTCGGACTAGATCCGAGGGATTGACGGGTTATTCCCATTTAAGTGTGGTCTAGCCTCTGAGGCGGGATTTGGGCACTTAAGTTGGAATAATTCGGGCAGTTCCGCCACAGATATTGCAAGCACTGCTCTCTCCATAGTTCAACCGAAGGTGCTTTTATTGTCTCAAAAAATACTTCCGAAGGTAGAGGGAGCCCCTATGCCGCTGATTTGGCTAACAAATCTGCATGCTCATTTTCTCCTCTTGGAATGTTCTTAACAGAAAAACCGTCGAAAGAAGCCTCCAGCCTTCGAACTGTATCCAGATATTTTTCAAGCTTCGGGTCTCTTGCCTTGCTACTTTTGTCTACATAGCCAGAAATGACTTATGAGTCATTTTTAAGGATTGCCCTTCTTATTCCCATTGCCTTTAACTTCCGAAGCCCCAACAAAAGGGCTTCGTATTTAGCAATATTATTTGTACAACTAAAATCCAGCTTTGCTGCATAACATGTTCTGACTTTGGAAGGCGCTACTAGAACAGCAGCCGCTCCTGCGCCGAAGGTTCCCCAAGAACCATCACAGAAGACCGTCTAGGCTTCGGCATCTTTTGTTGCTTCTTCTCCTTATGTCCTTTAGAGGCCCCTAGCGTCCAATCAGTAATGAAATCTGCTAAGGCCTGAGACTGAATTGAGGATCTGTTGGGGACTTGTTCTTAACAGCTATGAATTAAGAACAAGGCAACACAGAAATTGTTAAATGTTATATTCCTTCATCCTTCGAGGCATTATTTCCCTTGGGATATAATGGATTCCGGACGAAGGTTATGAAGGTCATACCTTCATAAGCACAACAAATAATGAAGAGGGATTTATTAAAATATGGGAAATAATTTAAACACATGATTATTATTATTAACTCGTTTCTATTTCATTATTATAGAAATAATGACAAATTACAAAATGTACCTTCGACTTGAAGGAAAGTAAAAATACCAGCGTGAAGCAAAAGCAAATGCCCAATGCGTAATCACAGGAGCGCGTGAACAGTACAGGGGTACTGTTCACCTATTTATAGGCACAGGGCGCAGCCTGTGTATAATTACATTTATGCCCTTTACAATGAACTACAATAATGACACAGAATATCATGGGTCTTTAAGTCATTTTATCTTTAAGTCGGTTCACCCCTTCGTCTTGAGACATGTCACTGTGCCGAAGCTTTATAGTCGATAGCTTCGGCGCTGCTTTGGAGAGGATCTGCCGAAGGTGTTTATTTCTTTAGGATCTTCGGCTACGAAGCATACCCCCAACAGGATCTACGAACATAGTCAATAGAAAATTCATTGAGCTCGGCAACTCATTTTTCGATCCTCCCAGTAGCTTCTCTATTTCTCATTATGTCCTTTAGAGGTTGCGACGAAGGAACAATTATATGATATGCTTGAAAATAATGCAGAAGCTTCCTGGAGGCCATTAATACAGCATATAGCACCTTCTCTAGTTCTGTGTAATTTTCCTTTGACAAGCTTAAAACTTCGGAGACAAAATATACTGGTGCTTGTTTTTTGACCTAGCCGTCTTGCTTCTCCTGTACAAGCACCACACTAACTGCAGAGTGCGAAGCTGCAACATATAAGAGCAATGGAGCCCCTGGCGAAGGTGGAGTTAGTGTTGTCAGATCGATCAAGTATTGCTTCGACTCTTTGAAAGCTTTTTGCTGAGCCGGACCGAATAATAAACTTTGGCTGATTTCAGTATTTCAAAGAATGGCAGATTTCTTTCTGCTGATCTGGATATGAATATGTTTAATGAAGCCAGTCTTCCTACCAGCCGTTGGGCCCCCTTCTTTGTATTTGGCGGCTCCATCCGAAGGATAGCTTCGATTTTATTTGGATTGGCTTCAATTCCCTTCGTTGATACAAGGCAGCCAAGGAACTTGCCCTTCTTCACTCCAAAAACACACTTTTCTGGATTTAATTTCAAACCAGCTTGTCTGAAGTTGGAAAATGTTTCTTGTAGGTCAGCAATGTGATTCTCTTGCTTCGTGCTCTTTACTATGATATCATCAACATATGTAAGCACATTCCTGCCTATTTGAGAATGAAGGACATTCGCTGTCATTCTGTTAAAACTTCCTCCTGCATTCATGAGCCCCTCAGGCATCCGTAGGTAGTAATAGGTGCCACTAGGAGTTATGAAGCTGGTCTTTGGCTCATCTTCCTTCTTCATCCAAATTTGATGATAGCCTGAATAACAGTCCAATAAACTCATGAGCTCTGAAGAAGCTATTGCATCCACAAGGGAGTCTATCCTTGGCAATGGGAGCTCGTCCTTTGGGCATGCCTTGTTGAGATCTGTGAAACCAATACACATTCTCCATTTGCCATTAGCCTTCTTCACCATAACAGTGTTGGCTAACCATTCTGGATATGTTACTTCTCTGATAACATTAGCACTGAGAAGTCTCTTTACTTCATTCCGAGCACCTTCAGCTTTATCATCAAACATCTTCCGAAGTCTTTGCTTCCTTGGCCTGAAGGATGGATCCACATTAAGTGAATGCTCGATGACATCTCTGTTGACACCACAAAGATCATTGTCTATCCAAGTGAAGACATCTTTGTTGTTGAACAAAAATCTTATCAAAGTTTTTCCTGCTCATCAGATAGCTGAGACCCCAGCAATACCCTTTGATCTTCTATGTCTTCACATAAAAGCATAGGCTTCGGCTGATCTACCGAAGCAGCCTTCTCTCTTTTGTGCTTATATTGTTGACAAGCTTCGGCTCCATCTATGTTGTGTATTGCCTTTGAATCTGTCCAACTCCCTTTAGCTCTTCTAGCAGCTTCTTGACTGCCATGGATAGCAATGGTCCCTTGTTCCGAAGGTATCTTCATGCATAAGTATGCTGGATGAAGTATTGCTTCGAAGGCATTAAGTGTCCCTCGGCCAATGATTGCATTATATGGGTATTCCATGTCAACAATGTCAAAAACAACATGCTCAGTTCTTGTGATGTGGACATAGCCGAAGGTAACTCGCATTGTGATTTTGCCAAGTGCTACAATCTGTCGTCCTCCGAAGCCACAAAGAGGGTGTGTAGAATCATGAATCTTGTCCTCTGGTTCTTGCATCTGCTTGAAGGCCTTTGCAAATATAATGTCCGTTGCACTACCTGTATCAACCAGAACATTGTGGACCAGAAATCCCTTGATGACACAAGATATGACCATAGCATCATTGTGAGGATAGTCCTTTAGCTGAAGATCCTCTTGAAAGAAGGTAATTGGGATGTGAGACCACTTGGACCTGACGAAAGGTCCTTGCACCCCAACATGCTGCACTCTTCTCTGCGCTTCCTTCTTCTGCTTCTTGTTGGCTGGTTCTGCACTTAAACCACCCGTGATTGGGAGCACCAGCTTCGTAGCCAAAGGTACTACAACTTGGTTGATGAACGAAGCCATCAACTCAATTGTGGAGTGAGTTCACTGGAGGTGGGCACCAAGGTTGAGGACTTGTTCTCAAATGCGATGAGTTAAGAACAAGACAACACAAAAATGTTAATGTTTAAAGTCCTCCGTCCTTCGAAGCATTATCTACCTGAGGATATAATGATCTTCAGACGAAGGTTATGAAGGACGTACCTTCATCATCGCAGTGTATATTAATGGAAGTAGAAGCATATGAAACATGAGAAATAACATGAATAATCATATAACACTATTAATATATCTTTATTCTATTATCATGAATGAACATGAACAATATTGAATTACATTTGTACCTTCGGCTTGACAGAAGGCAAAAGTCCAAGCGTGACGCACGAGTGAATACCAGTTAGCGTGAACAGTATGAGGTTACTGTTCATCTATTTATAGGCACGGGACGCAGCCCAGTCAAAATTACATTCATGCCCTTGACAAATAACTATAAACATGACACAAACTATCATGGATTGATCGGTGTTTTCCTCTTTAAGTCGGTGCAGCCCTTAGTCTCAATGCATGTCACTATGCCGAAGCTCCCTGGATTGTAGCTTCGGCCTGTACCTTCGTGATGTGTCTGCTTATGTGCTATCTTGCTTAGAGGACCTTCGGCTACGAAGCGGACCCCCAACAGTTATGTTAGGTGTACTCTATGTAGTTTGACCATTTCCAGCATTTGCATATTGAGGACTCTAAGGAAAAGCCTCGTAGTGAGACCCTAGCCTTTCACCTCGGAAGTGAATACGGATCTAATCAACCTAGGCAAGAAGGGAATCGCTGCTCATGGGTAAAGATGCACCACCTCTGCAAAGTGTAAAACTGATATGTCATCGTGCTCATGGTTAAGAGCAGCCTGGACTCCTCACATGATAATTGAACTTGAAGATGGAAATAAATCAAGATCCGACGATCTGCCAATGGTTTGCTTAAGTGGTTTCACTTAAGTGTTTTTGATATACTCTTATACCTTTGTTTAATGGGAATACTTGGGATACACTCTTATTAGTAAGAAAGGTGTTGCTAATAAAATATTGACCAACTAAAATGTTTACTGCTCAACCTTAGCCTCACCTTGTTAAACTTGCATTAATTTTTCTCCCACTTGCTGAGCCCCGACCATAAGTGAGCTCCCCTTGCTAATATTTTGATCAGAGGGTGATGCTGGAGACTTCGCTGATGATGACGATGAGTTGTAAGTCTAACGATGTGTCGGTCATCTTCCTGTGGGAGATTACCCATGTTATTTCCACCTTACTTAGATGTTGATACTTGTTAAAGATACAATGATTCAGATGATGTAATAAAATACTCTACTCTCTTTATGCCTTGATTGCATTGTCTTTTGATATATTACACTTGTGACATCAACATATGTGTGGAAATGGATCTTGGCACACATATGCTATGTGCTCGGTTCTGCCCCCTGGAATCGGGTGTGACAGAAGTGGTATCAAAGCTATGCTGACCCTAGGTCGTTAGACTAGTTAGAAATGGAAAGCCTAGTTTGTTCAAAACTTGCTAATTTCATTCTTATAAAATTATTTTATTAGCCTTATCTCTTTAAAATTTCAACTAAGTTGACATTTCTCTTGTAGATGGTTCGTACCCTTCAAACCACCCGGGTTAACACCAGCTACGCCCCTCCGCCACGGCAAATTCCTGTCTACCTAGTGGTAGTTGAGGAAGTTCTTGTGGACCTCTCTCGCATTGGAGTGGAGCATGGAGTCATCCTAGAAGACAGCTCGGAGGAACTTCTACCGACGCCCACCCCGTTAGCAGAGTCACTGGCCTTCGCAGCTAGGTCATCGACCTCAGCACCGCCTGCACCAGCCGTTCAAGCTCCTGCACCCAGAGGCGATGACCTAGACAACTCTAGGGACAACGATGATGAGGATGATAACAACAGCGAGGACGAAGAGGAACAAGTCAACGAGGAAGCTAACTACGCCCAACAGGACTACTTCATGGGGTTTGGTCTTGCCGTCGAACATTACATATCAATGTTCGAGATGGGGCACTTCCCCAACCTGCTGCAAGATGTGCTGCACGCGTTAGGAACCTACGTCTGCCCCCTGTACGAAACAAGGCGAGTGAGCGAGCCTCCCCGGGCTTGCTACTACATCACTCGCATCCACGTCAGGGTGATGGATGCAGGGGATAGGAGATTTAAGACTCTGTTTGCTCATGAGTCCCTGACACCGCTATCCACCTACACTGCTTCAGTCAGCGATGCTGCCAGACGGACCCTGTGATCTCTCAGCCACACCTATCGGCAGTAGCTGCATGACACGAGGTTCATGCATCTCCCTCTGTGTCTGAGTGAAGGAAGCCAGACCAGCATCATTCCAGTGAAGCTGGTGAGGATCGCCTCAACACCCTAGCTGGTGTGGTGGCCGGCATCAACACCAACCTGGATAGTGCCACCCTGGATCTCTCTAGGGTGCACTTGGAGCTAGAGGATGCCCATGCCAGGATTGCAGCCCTGGAAGCCCAACTTCAAATACGAGATCCGCTGAAGCCCAGGTCCCCCATGGCGTTGTCTCCTCCCCGCAAGAGGCTTCGCTATGGGGAACCCGGATCCATCACTAGGCTACTTTAAATTTTTAAGTTATGATGTAATAAGTTAATTCTTGCGTCAGACGATGAATACTATTTTAAAGTTATCTTTATAATAATAACAACCATGTGATGGTGTTGGTTGATATGTTTGAGTTGGATTTTTGTTTGAGTGCAATGGTCTTATGAAATGATGGCCATAAGAGAATATAAAAACATAAACTTAAGCTATTCCCCTCTAGAATCTTTATTATTCCCCACTTCTCTAAGAATTTCACTCTCTGACCAATCAGATGGTGAATGCTCGTTATGGACCCAACAACAATAGGAACCAGCATGGTCAACAGATACCACCACCACCACCAAACCCTAATATGGAATAGTTCATCGCAGCTCAGATGCAGCTCCTGTAGGGTCTCACTGCATCTGTGCAGCAGATTCAGCAGAATCAGCAGAATCAACAACACCACCAGCAACAACAGTATGCACCCCCGGCTAGAGATAAGCACCAGGAGTTTATGAGCCATCACCCGCCAACTTTCTCTCACGCGGTTGATCCTTTGGATGCCGATGACTGGCTCAAGGTCATTGGAAAGAAGTTGGATATCACCCAGTGCAACGACCGGGAGAAGGTCTTGTACGCCTCGGGAAGACTCGAGGGTTCCGCGTCCGATTGGTGGGATGCCTTCACAGCGGCACACTCTAATGCGGATACCATAACCTGGTAGGAGTTCCAAGTGAACTTCCGTGCTCATCATATTCCCTCGGGAATTATGAAACTGAAGAAGCAGAATATGACTGTCAGTGAGTACTGTAATCGCTTCACTCAGCTTTCACGCTACGCACCAGAAGAGGTGGATACAGATGAGAAACGCCAAGAGCGTTTCTTGGAAGGACTAATTGGACCTCTGAATTATCAACTGCAGAGTCATACCTTCCCCAACTTCCAGACTCTGTTGAACAAGGAAATTGCCCTTGAAAGTAAAAGAAGGGAACTGTCTGACCATAAAAGGAAGTTCCAAGGTCAGTCCCGCAGAAACACCCGCCCGAAAAATGTTCAAGGTTCTCAGTTCCACTCTGGAAATCAGGGTGAAAATAATTATCAAGTGCAACGCTCTCGACAATAAGGCTAGAGGAGCAATCAAAGTCAGAACCAGCAGAGGAACAACTCTCAGACCAACTAGCGGTCTGGTTGGAGTTCACAGAATCGTCAAGGTTGCGTCGTGAACACGCAGGCTAGAAGCAACAACGCACCAGTCCAACCCAATGGATGTTTCAAGTGCGGTGAGCTTGGCCATTATGCTAACAACTGCCCTAGGCGCAACCAGCAAACACCTCAGAAGATGTAATACCCAAATTGTAAGGAAGAATAAAAGGAGCAATTGTTTTTCCTTTATAAAGGTGTGGGTGTCTCTATTTATCATCACATGTGGCTACTCATGGTTTTAAAAAAATGAGTAAATCTTTACTAAGACACAAATAAACCATGGCATCATATTGGATTTCGTTTGTTTGTGCATTTAAAACAATAATAACATGAATAAAAATATTACAATGAGTAGAAGAGTTAGATTAAAACCCTAGATTTGAATTTGGGATTTAAAATGGAAAAGGAGAAGGAAATATTATAAAATACAAAATAAATTCATAAATCCCACACTAGTATGTTCAAGATGAATAATTAAATTGAGTACAAATTATGCTGCAAGATTTGAATTCAAATTCTAGATTTGGAAATGAGAGAAAAAAGAGAAAACAAGATAGGAAAATAAAAAGAAAGAAATAAAATGTCAAACTCGTGCTTGGGCCAAATCCGGTAAGTTGGCCCATCTGGACTCCTCGCTGCGCGGCCCAAACCCTCTCCTCCGCCCGCGCACGCGCGTATCGGCCACAGACACCGCCAGGTGGGACCAACCCGCAGACACACGTTACACCACAGTTTGGCGCACGGACTCACCAGCTCGCGGGCCCTCTGTGTCAGGCGCCCACCTCCCCCTTCCTTCGTCACTCAGTTCGGGCGAGCTCGGTCATGGCGGGCGTTGCGGACTCCATTTTGGGCACGCGTGAACCAATCCTAGACGGCTATAAGAAGGTCGTAGCCGGGATTCTTATCCTCCCTTTTCTTCGTCAACGCGCAAATAGTCCCAACCAAACCAACCTCCACTATCGTCGTGATAACCGTGTGGGCCAAGCGCCGCCGCACGGGGCAAGCCTTCCCCTTTGCCGATCTGGGCGCGTTGTCGGGCCGTGGAGCATCGCGGGTTCGTGGTGAATCCGTCCGTGGTCTCGGCGGGGCGAATCAAGAGTCGGTGCGTGAGGAATTGCTCATCAGCGTGTCACCGACGACGGAAATCATGCCGTCCCGTGCGCAGCCTCTTCCTCACCTCTATACCCAGTGAGTACCTCCCTAGGGGCTTTGTGTTTATACGCGCATCGTTTAGAGGGCAATAGGAGGGAGTTTCGGGCTCGGATTTGGCGGTTTAGCGATCCGCGGCAATGGCGCCGCCGTAGATTGGGTGCGCCACCATAGCGTGGGAGCACGGGGTTGAAGACGCCTAGGTGCCCTTAGATTTGTGATGGACGACTGGGATCAGTTGATGTCTTACCCCCTTCGTCCAATCAATCTGCGACTGTAGTGCTGTGATCCAACGGTTACGAACGTGTAGGGTTATTTTAAATCCAGGCCGCATGTGGCGGATCCAACGGACGTGCTTCCTTACCGGTTCGCGTAGGCATCAATTTAATCTGGATCGCTCACCTTAGATCGATTCATACCCCTTCGGTAGGCAGATTTATTAAAGACCCCCTCGGCTTTTGGGTTATCAACCCGCAGTCTGCTCGGGTTACCCTCTGTCTTGGGAAATTTTATTGTTTAGCCCCTTCACTTCTCTGTATTCGCTGCTCGATCGAGAGACTAAGGAAAATAGGAAATAATCACAGAAATTGACTTTTAATGCATAAATAAATGTTAAAACTTGTTTAATTTGTAGAAAATTCATATGAACTCCAAATTTAATGATTCCAGTTCCTATGATCTCATTTTAATGTCTAGATTATTATTGTGTATTTTATTTACCTGTTTGGTGTGATGTTAATTTTTGCTATACTATGTATGTATTGTGTTGATGCGAGTAGACGAGCAAGCTACTGAGGATCTTGAGGTTTAGCTGGTAGAGACTGCTGAGTAGGAGTTCGTTGAAGGCAAGTTGTGCCCTTGATCACTTCCTTTTTACCCAGTCATGTTCTTATTAATCATAATGATCTGCATAGGTTAATTTTGATGGGACCCAATAGGTTACCCTAGATTTTGACTATCTTTATACCTTGTTTCACCACTGGTTTTACTACTAATTTTTTGGGTAGTACATGCTATCGCTTTATGTGGCTTTGGGTACAAAGATATTTATCACTCATTGTTATACCTTTTTATTATCTGTTTATTATTACTATTCATGATAAGATCATTATGTTAATGGGAACATGGAGAACCACCCAGGAAAACATTGCTACCACAAGGGTTTAATGGGACGCCCTTGGCTGATTAACTAGGAAAGCTAATGGATGACTACCTTACCCGAAAGGGGCAAGGGCAGTAGGGGACTGGTCAGTGTAGGGAGGTCCTTGGGTTGATTTTGCTGCAATGGCGGTCAGGCGAGGAATTCCTGCACTAGAGCTTCCTATAAACTATAACGGGTTTTCTGAAGCTAGTGGAACTTTGTAAAGGCCTCGTAGTGGTACCCTGCCTCGCTTCCTTGGTAGAGGTGTATGGAGTCTGATCAACTCTATGGCAAATGGGTAACACGACTTGTGGGTAAAGATGTGCAACCTCTGCAGAGTGTAAAACTGGTATACTAGCCGTGCTCACGGTCATGAGCGGCTCGAACACTCACATGATTAATTTATGGAACTAAAATTCAATTTGTCATATCATTGCATCTAGGATTATTTTTATTACTTTTATTTATTATTTCTAAGGTTTGGTATTTACTTACACTTAGTAACTGCTAATAAAATTTTCACCAACTTATAAAAGCAATGCTCAGCTTCAACCTTTACTTTGTTGATTAGCCTGACACTCCACATGAACTCCCACCTTTGGTGAGTTCATGCCACATTGTTCCCCACAACTTGTTGAGCGATGAACATGTGTGAGCTCACTCTTGCTGTCTCACACCCCCCATAGGAGAAGAACAGGTGGTCGAAGAGGACCGCCTAACTCTAACACTTTCGACTTGATCTAGGTGGCGTCTCCAAGTCAGCTTTCTGGCGCCAAGGATAGATTTTAGTTCCTGCTATATTCATCTTTTATTTTGTAAGACTTCCGCTATGTAATAAGTACTCTGATTTTATTGTGACATTTATCTCTATACACTCTGTTATTATATATGTTGTCTTCTTTGGCGCATGTATGAGATGCACCCGGCTTTGTTCCTTAAAGCCCGGGTGTGACAGAAGTGGTATCAGAGGAAATGTTGACAGTAGGACGAAACCTAGATAGAAATGGACAAATCCCTTACCTTTTTACCTTATTCTGATTCTTTCTATACTTATCTTGATCATGTCTCACCTTCTACTGTTCTACTCTGATTACTCTTATCTTTTCTACTCCAAGACATGATGGATTTCACACCTTGGAATCCTACACATATGATCTTTTTAAGAGATAGGAGGCCTAAGACAAAATTATAACTATTTTCTATATTTAAAAATATTGGTTGATTGTTCTGATGATCAATGCCTGATTTGCTTCTTTGATTGATTGAAATAGTATAGACGGGCATCTTAGTATGTACCACCACAAGGTAATGTATTAGCTTTAGTAGGTGACACACTGATCTACTTAGCTAATAAATCCCCCGCAGTAACATTTCTCGTAATTACTCGACTTGTCTACAATCCTTTCTTTCTTACCCTGTGTTCCTAACCCAGATGGGCTACCCCTATAGTGTTAGAAGAGAGCACTATAGACGTGATCCTTGGTATGTCATGGTTAAGAAAGGCAAAGGCAGTTTATATACTGTGATAAAGGAACCATAGAACTCACTAGTTCCAAAGGAGAAAGATTTGAAGTTGGAATTGCAGTAACTACTTCCACCAGACTAGCGGCATTCTTAGTAGATGGGAAGTTTGTTAGTGACAACATCCGTGTGGTTAATGATTTTTCGGATGTCTTTATAGAAGAGTTACCAGGGATGCCACAAGATAGGGAAGTTGAGTTTGTGATTGATCTTCTACCTGGAACTACCCCTATATTTAAGCGACCATACAGGATGTCTGTAGAAGAGTTAAAGGAACTGAAGAAGCAGTTAACGAAGTTACAAGAGGCTAGATACATTCGTCTGAGTTCCTCACCTTGGGGAGCACCGGTTCTGTTTTTACAGAAGAAGGATGGATCACAAACAATGTGTGTGGATTATAGATCACTTAATGATGTTACTGTGAAGAACAAGTATCCATTACCCCGTATTGAGGATTTATTTGATCTGATGAGAGGTGCTTGGGTATTCTCGAAGATTGATCTCCGATCGGGATACCATCAAATGAAGATTAGACCATCAGATATTCCCAAGACGGCTTTCTCAACCCGATATGGATTATATGAGTTCACTGTTATGTCGTTTGGATTAACCAATGCACCAGCTTATTTTATGAATTTGATGAATAAGGTGTTTATGGAGTATTTGGACAGATCCATCATGGTGTTCATCGACGATATTCTTATCTATTCTAAGAGTGAAAGTGATCATGAAGAACATCTAAGGTTGGTGCTACAGAAGCTACGAGATAATCAACTCTACACCAAGTTTAGCAAGTGAGAGTTTTGGATTGACAAGGTGCCATTCCTAGGACATATTATTTCTAATGGAGGAATAGCAGTGGATCCTACTAAAGTGAAGGAGATAATGGAATGGAGTGTGCCCACTACCGTCACTGAGATTCGGAGTTTCTTGGGGCTTGTATGATATTATCGGAGATTTATTGAAGGATTCTCTAAGATTGCCAAGCCTATGACCTCGCTTCTAGAGAAAGGAAGAGAATTTAAGTGGGATGAGAAGTGCCAAGAAAGCTTTGATCAATTAAAGAAGAGGTTGATGTCGCCACCAGTGTTGATAATGCTAGATCTACAGAAGGGATTTGACATTTACTGTGATGCATGTGGCCAAGGCTTGGGATGTGTGCTCATGCAAGAAGGACATGTGATCGCCTACGCGTATCGTCAGTTGCGGAAACATGAATTGAACTACCTCACTCAAGATTTAGAACTGGCAGCCATTGTGCATGTGCTTAAAATTTGGAGACATTATATCATGGGAACTAAGTGCCAAGTATACACAGATCATAAGAGTTTGAAGTATATATTCACTCAGAAGGATCTCAACCGTAGGCAACATCGTTGGTTGGAGCTTATTAACGATTATGATTTGGAGATTCACTATCACCCAGGCAAGGCGAATTTGGTTGCAGATGCCTAGAGCCGGAAGGAGCACGTTCATTCTGCTATTGTTGTCCAGCTACCCGATGAATTAGCAAAAGATTTTGAGAGACTCAACCTGGGAATTGTTACTCATACGGAAGGAGTTACCATTGAATTGGAACCTACCTTGGAGTAAGAAATTCATAAGGGTCAAGTTGGTGATGCTAAAATTCAAGATCTTAAGGATCTGATTACGGAAGGTAGAGGTCCGGAATTCACGGAGGATGAACAAGGCACTGTATGGTTCAAGGATCGGATATGTGTTCCTGAGATTGATAGCCTTCGTGAGACTATATTGAAAGAAGCTCATGATTCTGATTACTCTATCCACCCTGGTAGCACTAAGATGTATCAGGATTTGAAGCAGAAATACTGGTGGTATGGATTGAAAAGAGATGTTACTGCACACGTGGCTAAGTGTGATGTGTGTCAAAGAGTCAAGGCCGAACATCAAAGACCGGCTGGACTATTGCACCCATTGAAGATACCCGAGTGGAAATGGGAAGAAATTGGTCTGGACTTCATTGTTGGACTACCCCGCACTCCAGTAGGATATGACTCTATTTGGGTGATTGTGGACAGATTGATAAAAGTGGCTCATTTCATACCAGTGAGGACTAATTACACGGGAGCCAAGCTAGCAGAATTGTATATGACTCGGATAGTTTGCCTACATGGTGTGCCCAAGAAGATCGTGTCTGATCGAGGATCATAGTTTACTTCTCAGTTTTGCAAGAAGTTGCATGAGAGCTTGGATACAAAGTTGAATTTTAGTTCAGCCTACCATCCTCAGACTGATGGGCAGATAGAGAGGACTAATCAAGTACTGGAGGATATATTAAGAGCTTGTGCTCTTAAACATGGTCGAAGTTGGGATAATAGCTTATCATATGCAGAGTTCTCTTATAATAATAGTTACCTGGCTAGTTTGAAGATGTCACCCTTTGAGGCTTTATATGGCAGGAAATGCAGGACTCTATATTGGGATCAGACTGGAGAAAGATAGTTCTTTGGGCCTAAACTTATACAAGAGGCAGAAGAACAAGTTTGAATGATAAGAGAAAATTTGAGAATTGCACAATCAAGACAGAAGAGCTATGCTGATACCCGGAGAAGGCTACTGGAGTTTAAGGAGGGTGATCATGTGTATCTGAAGGTGTCACCAATCCGGGGTATGAGGAGATTTAAAGTTAAAGGAAAGTTGTCCCCTCGCTTCATTGGACCTTTCTTGATCTTAAAGCGAGTGAGATAAGTTGCATATCAACTAGAACTACCCAATCATCTGGCAGATGTACATGATGTATTCCACGTGTCACAACTGAAGAAGTGCCTCAGGGTACCTGAGGAGCAGCTACCAATGGAGGACCTTAGTGTTCAAGATGATCTGACTTATGCAGAATATCCTATCAAGATTCTTGACACATTAACTCGAGTTACAAGAAATAAGGTGATAAAGATGTGCAAAGTGCAATGGAGTCACCATGGAGAAGATGAAGCTACTTGGGAGAGAGAAGAAAAGCTTCACATAGATTTTCCACATCTTTTCCCTAGTCTTTCCTAAATCTCGAGGACGAGATTCTTGTTAAGGGGGGTAGGATTTGTAATACCCAAATTGCAAGGAAGAATAAAAGGAGCAATTGTTTTTCCTTTATAAATGTGTGGGTGTCTCTATTTATCATCACATGTGGCTACTCATGGTTTTAAAAAAAAAGAGTAAATCTTTACTAAGACACAAATGAACCATTGCATCATATTGGATTTTGTTTGTTTGTGCATTTAAAACAATAATAACATGGATAAAAATATAACAATGAGTAGAAGAGTTAGATTAAAACCCTAGATTTGAATTTGGGATTAAAAATGGAAAATGAGAAGGAAATATTATAAAATACAAAATAAATTCATAAATCCCACACTAGTATGTTCAAGATGAATAATTAAATTGAGTACAAATTATGGTGCATGTTGGGGACTTGTTCTCAAATGCTATGAATTAAGAACAAGGCAACATAAAATGTTAAATGTTAATGCCCTTCGTCCGCTGAAGCATTATTTCCTCAAGGATTTAATGAACTTCGGACGAAGGTTAAAACGACACAATTACGAAGGTTAAATTTTCATAATTAAACTCTCAAAGATTATATAAAATAATGTGAGATATAAAGCATTAAAGACAAGTAAACTATAAGCAAACAACATCATTTTAATATTATACAAACTTGATGTATTCGAATACAATATTAGATACATTTATACCTCTGCCTTGACAAAGAATAATTCCCGAGCGATGCAATTGCAATTACAGGAATGCGTGAACAGTAAAGAAATACTATTCACTATTTATAGGCACAAGACACAGCCTGTGAGGAATTACAATCATGCCCCTCATAAAAGTTTACAACAATGACTCAAACACTTGTGGACTAAAAGGTCATTCTACTTTTAAGTCGGTTTGCAATTCCGAAGCTTCATGAACAGCAACCTTCGGTCATCACGTGCAGACAGCTTCAGCCGAAGCTGTTTCTTCCTGCAGGACCTTCGGCGACGAAGCATGGTCCCAACAGTAGCCCCTTCACGGTGCTAGATCGTTTTTAGTAACGAGCTTGATCCGTGAAAAAAGTCTCTTAGGCTTCAGGAAGCCGAAGGTCCGAAAAACACCTTCCCTGAGCTCGTTGCCGAGAAACGATTCAGTTTCCGAGCGCTTAGCGGTCCCACCCTGCAGGGTTACTATTTGGTCTCTGCGGTCCACCGCGCAACGGGTGTAAGCAGTTGTTTGCCTGGTGTAAAAATCCTGACGATTCACCTTCTTACCTGCAGCACTATATAAACAGATGGGTAGGTGTGAAGTTACCACAGCATTCATTGCTATTGCACTGTTTTGCTGCCAAAATTTTTAACCATAGCCGAAGCTTGACTCTCGCAAGCAGACGAAGCTCCAGTTTTAAAGCCTACTTCGTCAGAAGAAAAAGCTTCGGAAGAAAAAGTTTTTTAGTTCCCAAGAAATTCAGAATTAAATGGCCAGAGTGCGCTCTACCGCTAGGGTTGAGCGTGAGGGAGGCGAAGCCGAAGGAGCGGAGACTGTTCCTATCTCCGAAGCGATGCAACGATCCGGACTAGTGACCTCGGGAGGAATCCGTACTGCCGAGAGAGAGCAGACTGCTGCCGAGACAGAAGAGGTTGTTGCCGAAGCGGAAGAAGGAAATATTGAGGAAGCTGATTCCGATGATGATTATCATATTGCCGTGCCAAGCAAGCCCAGCCACTTGGACTTCGGGAAGTCGACTGTCTCCAAGGCTGATTTCTCCAAGATGGTGAAGTCGGGTTATTTCAGTGAGAATGAGAAGAAGCTACTTCGCTTCGGGGGGGAAGAAACTACCCCGAAGCCAGAAAAAGATGAAATAGTTATTTTTAAGAGCTTTCTAAAAGCTGGATTAAGATTCCCCTTAAATAGGATGATATCTGATGTGCTGCAAAGATTTGGTATCTACTTTCACCAACTGACTCCCTACGCAATTGTCAGGCTCAGCGTCTATATCAAGGCTCTCCGAAGCCCGGTGGAGCCATTTGCCGACAGCTTCTGTCGAGTTCATGAGTTGCATTACCAAACTAAGGCCAGAAAAGATGGATTGCATGAAAATTTTGGCTGCTATAATTTTGCTTATCGGAAAACCACGAAATTTCCCGTGATCAGCTACCGAAGCAAATGGCCGGCAGGCTGGAAATCAGAATGGTTTTATGTCAAAGTTGATGAAGATAAAGAGAAGCTAGTTCAGAGCCCTCTTGAATTAATGTTCGGAGAAACAAGACCCTGATGCAAAATGGCAGTAGAAGGTCCAACTTGGGCTGCTCTGGGCGAATTCAAAATTATAGCAAAACATATTGGCACTAGAGATTTAGTGCAAGAATTCCTGGCCTTCAGAGTTTTTCCAACGATGAAAGAGTGGACAATGCCGAAGCTTAAAGGGGAAAAGAAGGAGGGGGAACTCGTCAGGCTACCTTATCATTATAAATTCAAGAAATATTTTAAAGTACCCTGCCAAGAATGGCTTGATACAATTGAAATAATGAGCAATGAAATTCTTGGGAACTACTCTAAAAAAGATGACCAACTGATGACAGCGGCCTTCGGCACTCGGCCGAAACGAAGGCTGAACAGGGTGCTTGATGCCATAGGATTTGAATACGCTGACTACGGTCGACTGGGTGGAGATGCCGGAGGCCCGAAGCGAAAAAGGATTGCCAGCGCTACTGACGAAGAGGTCGTCAAGGTAGCCAAAAAGAAAAAGAAAGATTCTAAAAATCTTAGCGCTGAAGAGTTAAATCCTGAGCCGAAGGTGGCCACTTCAAGAAAGAGAAAAGATGCATCCCCGGAGCCGGAAACGCCGGTCCGAGTAGAAGATATTCCTGCTTCTCCTTCTGCTGTTGAAGTAGAAAAGATTATGAAGGTAATGACTGAACCCTTGCCTATCAGGCTAAGTCCACTGGCACTGGAACTGACGAGTTTTTTCAGAAGGACAAGGCAGCTTCGGCAGCAGAAAGTCCTGCGAAGCCGAAAAAAACGGAGATTTATTCAAGTAACAGATGTGATCCACCAGACGCCGCCACCGGCAACGGTGCCGAAAATTGCCTTTGCTGAAACTGCTGAAGCCGAAGCTACTGGAATGAAAACTACTGAAGCTGAGACCGGCGAAACCGAAGCTACCGGGGCCGAAGCCGGGGCCACCGAAGAGCCTAACCTGGAAACTACACTTGAGGTTATTGACAATATTCTCCTGAAAATGGCCGAAGAAGAAGCTACTGTGGCTGCAGTGAATACGGCAACTGAAAAGGGGAAAGAGCAAATTGATGAAATTTCTGAAGGAGAAGATTTTAACTTTCAAGACCTACTTGGACAAGAGTTAACAGACGCTGAGAAAGAGGAGTTGAAAAAATATGCCATATCTTGCGGATATAAATCAGGAGCTATGCTATTTGGTGGGGTGAACAAAGGGAAACTAAGGTGCCTTTGGAACCGCACCGAGGCCAAAATTGTCAGAACCCTTTCCAAAAGCATTGGCTTGCCGAAGGTGGAAGCGGACTTGTGTCGTTATCAACAACACCACATCACCGGAAGCTTGCTTTATGCTAACTTCAAGGTAACGAATATTTTTGCTATTTTATTACTGTTATTATTAACTTTTGGGTCGTGTTCTAACGAAGATCATTTCGACAGAGCATATTATTAAGCAAGGTTCTGAAAATGCAACAAGATCTGGAGGAAGAGAAAAACAAAGCCGTCATTCAAGATTTGGCTGAAAAAGTTGAAAATCACGAAGCCAATCTGAAAAAGAAAGACTTCGCAATCCAAGATCTTGAAATCATGATCAAAGAGCACGAAGGTGCATTAGAAAAGAAGGATTTTGTTATTCAGACCATGGAGGGCTCTTTGGCTAAAATCCAAACTGAAAATGACAAATTGAAGAATGAATTGCTCCGTCAATCAGAAAAATTCGAGCAAGAAAAGAAATATTTTGAAACAAGCCTGAAAGCTGAAGTGGATAAGTACTCAAATTTGCAGAAATCCTTTACAGAACTTCAGGAGAAATGCTTAAGCTTCGGCATCCGATGTGTGCAGCGGCTGAAGGACGTGTTTCACTCTGTCGGAGCTAGCTCTTCGAAATTTACACCTTCAGCTGAAAATCTGCCAAGAACATTAGAACATATTGAAGGCGAATTTGATGCCCTTGACGAAGTTATTGGTGGGCACGCTGACTTCTGCGCCCTGGTAGCTTCTCGGGTCACAACTGCTGCTTTTTTGAAGGCTGGCTGCACACATGCAAACATCGTGAACAGACCAAACTTCAGCTTGTCAGCTTCAGATTTGTTAGATATCCCAAGCTTAGCCAGAAGCATCAGAAATAGATTCAAGACCCAGATCTGGGTAAGTGGCTGGCGGAAAATGGCAGGCGACGAAGCTCGAAGCCATCTGAAGCCGGTAAGAAACTTATGTTTGTTACTTTTTCCTTCTCCTTTGAAATTTGTACCTTTCTTACTGTGATGTTTGATATATACAGGATGACGAAGCTGAAGATTGACAATGCTGAAGTTTGACAAAACTGAAGACGAAGCCTTAGCTGAAGCTTAAGATTGCTTATAATGCGCTTTCCTGCAAAAATTCATGGAGAAACCCTTGTAATATAGATATGGAATAACTTATGTAAATTTGTACATACCTTGTAATATATTCTGTCTCCTATAACCGCATCCAGTCTGCTTTGCTGTGGACGAAACTTCTCTTTTGAGCCGAAGGTGAAAAACACCTTCCCTTCTTTTCGTACACAACGAAGCATAGAAAATTTTTCCTTCGAATCTTTTCCTTATTTTCTGAAGCACCTGTCTTTTTTGTGTAGCATGATGATGACTCTACATATGTCTAAATGGATGTTTATGAATGCAAATGACATGATGATATGTTATGTGCAAATGAATATTAGGACACATGTTCAAAAAAAAAACCATAAGCACGGCCCTTCGTCCCCTCAAGAATGATAAAAATCTTTTTGTCGTTTACTTTTCGGCTTCACCGTTTACTTTTCGGTGTGTCAGCGTTGACTTTTCGCTGTAAGCCTCCCTTAGGAGCTTCTTCGCCTTTTACTTTCAGCGGAATCAGCGTTTATTATTCGCTGTAAGCCTCCCTTAGGAGCTTCTTCGCCTTTTACTTTCAGCGGAATCAGCGTTTATTTTTCGCTGTAAGCTCTGCATTCCCTTAGGAACGACTTTTGATCTTCTCCCTGTTTTCTTTTCTTTTTTCTTTGCACTCGAAGGTGCGTTCTCAGCTTTTACATTTACATTTTGGGGGATATCGCTCTTATAGAATTGAAATAAGGAAAAGAAAAATTACATGTTGTGGCCCCATTAAAAACCTTTCTCCCCCTTTGGAAAGGAAAAGGGTGCCACAAAAAAGAATATAAAAAATTACATCAAACTAAACATAATATCACCGAAGCTCATCCGCATTCCATGATCTAGGAATGTCATTGCCGTCCATATCCTTCAATCTGTAGGAACCAGGTCTTGACGAAGATACTACCAAAAAGGGGCCTTCCCACTTCAGCTGTAATTTGCCTACTGTTTCAGGGTTAGCTACTCTTCGAAGTACCAAGTGTCCTGGTTCAATATTCTTTAGCTTGACCTTTCTATCACGCCACTTTATTGTTTCAGCTTGGTATTTATTGATGTTTTCCACAGCTTGAAGTATAATCCCTTCAATAGCATCTTTTTCCACAGAGCAATCAGCTTCGTTTTCGCCCTCTGCCGAAGCTACTGTCCTTATCGATCATGTTTTAGCCTCTTCTGGGGTTATTGCTTCATCACCAAACAATAGTTTAAAGGGTGTAAAGCCTGTTGATCTTGAAATGGTTGTGTTATGACTCCACACCACTTTGATTAACTCGTCTGGCCACTTTCCCCTTGGCTGATTGAAGATTGACTTCATTATTCCTGTCATTATGATCCCATTGGCTCTTTCAACAAGTCCATTAGATTCTAGATGTCGGACTGATGCAAAATGGATCTTCGTGCCGATTTGATTGCAAAATTCTCTGAAGGCTTCAGAATCAAACTGTGTCCCGTTATCCAAAGTGATAGCCTTCGGCACTCCGAAGCGACAAACAATGTTTTGCCAGAAAAACTTTTGAATAGTAAACGAGGTTATTGTGGCTAAGGGCTTCGCCTCAATCCATTTGGAAAAATATTCCACTGCCACCACCACGTATCTTAAGTTCCCCTATGCAGGTGGTAGTGGACCTAGCAAATCCAGACCCCACCTTTGCAATGGCCAAGTGGGCTGTATTAATTGAGTTAAAGACGAAGGTTGTTTTTGATCTTTTGCACATTTCTGACAACCTTCGCACTTTTGAACTAAATCCGCTGCATCCGAAGCTGCCTTTGGCCAATAAAATCCTTGGCGAAAAACTTTCCCAAGCAAAGGCCTAGATCCAATGTGAGATCCACACAGACCTGCATGTATGTCCTTCATTAATTCTATACCTTCGGATCTGGATAAGCACTTGAGCAATGGGGAACAGACCCCGCGCTTGTATAACTCCCCTTCTATTATGACATATGGTCGAGCTCTTGCTTCTATTTTCCTGTTATAAGCTTCGTCGTTTGAAAGAAAATTACCCTGAAGGAAAGAGATGATTTCAGTTCTCCAATCTTCACTATAAACAGGGGATATGTTGAGGATTGCTCTTTCAAGAAGCTCGACCGAAGGTGCTTTTATTGTTTCAAAAAATACTTCCCAAGGTATAGGCAGCCCCTGGGCTGCTGACTTAGCCAATAGATCAGCGTATTCATTTTCTCCACGAGGAATATTTTTGACAGAGAAACCTTTGAAGGAAGCCTCAATCCTTCGGACTGTATCTAAATACCTTTCAAGCTTCGGGTCTCTTGCTTTGTAACTTTTGTCAATATGACCAGAAATAACTTGAGAATCAGTTTTAAGAATGGCCCTTCTGATTCCCATTGCCTTTAGTTTCCGAAGACCCAAAAGCAGAGCTTCATACTCGGTGATGTTATTTGTGCAACTAAAATTAAGTCTTGCCACATAACAAGTTTTAACTTTGGAAGGTGAAACCAACACAGCAGCCGCTCCTGCTCCGAAGGTTCCCCAAGACCCATCGCAAAACACTGTCCATGCTTCGGCGTCTTTATTTGTTTCTTCCTCCTGAGCCCCTGGCGTCCAATCAGCAATGAAGTCTGCTAATGCCTGGGACTGAATCGAAGATCTATGAACATAATCAATACAAAATTCATTGAGCTCTGCAGCCCATTTTCCAATCCTTCCAGTAGCTTCTCGGTTCCTCATAATATCCTTCAGAGGTTGTGAAGAAGGAACAATTATGTTGTAAGCTTGAAAATAGTGCCGAAGCTTTCTGGAGGCCATTAAAACAGCATACAGTACCTTCTCCAACTCTGTATAATTTTTCTTTGATAAACTAAGGACCTCGGATACAAAATATATTAGGGCTTGCCTCTTAACTTGGCCTTCAAGCTTCTCCTGAACAAGTGCTGCACTTACCGCTGAGTGCGAAGCTGCCACATATAATAACAAAGGAGCCCCTGGCGTAGGTGGTGTTAATGTTGTTAGATCTATCAAATACTGCTTCAGTTCTTCGAAGGCCTTCTGCTGGAGTGGTCCCCATTGAAAGACTTCAGATGTCTTCAGCACTTCGAAGAATGGTATGTTTCTCTCTGCTGATCTAGATATGAATCTGTTGAGAGATGCTAGCCTTCCTGTCAATCTTTGAGCCCCCTTTTTTGTACTTGGTGGCTCCATTCGAAGTATAGCTTCGATTTTACTTGGGTTGGCCTCAATTCCCTTTGTTGAAACTAAGCAACCGAGAAATTTCCCCTTCTTTACTCCGAAGACACATTTTTCTGGATTCAGCTTTAGACCAGCCTGTCTAAAATTAGCGAAGGTCTCCTGTAAATCAGCAATGTGGTTATCCTGCTTCGTGCTTTTTACAATGATATCATCAACATAAGTTAGTACATTCCTGCCTATCTGAGAATGGAGAACCTTTGCTGTCATCCTGCTGAAACTTCCTCCAACATTTTTAAGCCCCTCAGGCATCCGAAGGTAGCAATATGTCCCACTAGGGGTTATGAAGCTGGTTTTTGGTTCATCTTCCTTCTTCATCCATATTTGATGATAGCCTGAATAGCAATCCAGCAAACTCATGAGCTCTGATGAAGCTGTTGCATCAACTAAGGAATCTATCCTTGGCAATGGAAACTCGTCCTTCGGACAGGCTTTATTAAGGTCAGTAAAATCGATACACATTCTCCATTTACCATTGGCCTTTTTCACCATAACAGTGTTAGCCAACCATTCTGGATATTTTACCTCTCTAATAACTCCGGCACTAAGGAGTCTTTTCACTTCATTCCGAGCACCTTCGGCCTTGTCATCAGACATCTTCCGAAGCCTCTGTTTCCTGGGTCTGAAGGATGGATCAACATTGAGCGAGTGCTCAATAACATCCCTGTTAACTCCGCAAAGATCATTAGCTGACCAAGCAAAAACATCTTTATTGTTGAACAAAAACCTTATCAAGGTTTTCTCCTGCTCTTCGGACAATTGAGATCCCAATAGCACCTTCTGCTCTGCTATATCCTCACATAAGAGCATGGGTTTCGGCTGGTCAGCCGAAGCAACTTTTTCCCTTCTGAACTTGTACTGCTCACAAGCTTCAGTTCCATCTATATTATGGATTGCTTTTGAGTCTGTCCAATTTCCTTCGGCCCTTCTGGCAGCTTCTTGACTTCCATGAATAGCAATGGGCCCTTGGTCCGAAGGTATCTTCATGCAAAGATAAGCTAGATGCAGAATTGCTTCGAAGGCATTAAGAGTACCACGACCAATGATTGCATTGTAAGGGTACTCCATGTCAACGATATCAAACATAATTTGCTCAGTCCTTGTGTTGTTGATGAATCTGAAGGCCACTGACATTGAGATTTTGCCGAGTGCTACAATCTGCCTTCCTCCGAAGCCACAGAGGGGATGTGTGGCATCAAGAATTTTATCTTCGGGATCTTGCATCTGTCTGAAGGCTTTAGCAAATATGATGTCAGCTGCACTGCCTGTATCAACCAAAACATTGTGAACCAGAAATCCTTTGATAACACAAGAAATAACCATAGCATCATTGTGTGGGTAATCCTTGAGTTGAAGATCCTCTTGGGAGAAGGTAATAGGAATGTGAGACCATCTTGACTTGATGAAGGGTCCTTGCACCCCGACATGCTGTACCCTTCTCTGTGCTTCCTTCTTCTGCTTCTTGTTGGCTGGTTCTGAACATGAACCGCCTGTTATCGGGAGTACCAGCTTCGGAACCGAAGCAGCTCCAGCTTGAATATTGAACGAAGCCATCAGCTCAGAAAAGTGGTAGTGAGTTCACCGGAGGTGGGCGCCAATGTTGGGGACTTGTTCTCAAATGCTATGAATTAAGAACAAGGCAACATAAAATGTTAAATGTTAATGCCCTTCGTCCGCTGAAGCATTATTTCCTCAAGGATTTAATGAACTTCGGACGAAGGTTAAAACGACACAATTACAAAGGTTAAATTTTCATAATTAAACTCTCAAAGATTATATAAAATAATGTGAGATATAAAGCATTAAAGACAAGTAAACTATAAGCAAACAACATCATTTTAATATTATACAAACTTGATGTATTCGAATACAATATTAGATACATTTATACCTCTGCCTTAGCAAAGAATAATTCCCGAGCGATGCAATTGCAATTACAGGAATGCGTGAACAGTAAAGAAATATTGTTCACTATTTATAGGCACAAGACACAGCCTGTGAGGAATTACAATCATGCCCCTCATAAAAGTTTACAACAATGACTCAAACACTTGTGGACTAAAAGGAAATTCTACTTTTAAGTCGGTTTGCAATTCCTAAGCTTCATGAACAGCAACCTTCGGTCATCACGTGCAGACAGCTTCAGTCGAAGCTGTTTCTTCCTGCAGGACCTTCGGCGACGAAGCATGGTCCCAACAGTGCAAGATTTGAATTCAAATTCTAGATTTCGAAATGAGAAAAAAAGAGAAAACAAGATAGGAAAATAAAAAAGAAAGAAAGAAAATGTCAAACTCGCGCTTGGGCCAAATCTGGTAAGTTGGCCCATCTGGACTCCTCGCTGCGCGGCCCAAACCCTCTCCTCCGCCCGCACACGCGCGTATCGTCCACAGACACCGCCAGTTTGGACCCAACCCGCAGACACACGTTACACCACAGTTTGGCGCACGGACTCACCGGCTCGCGGGCCCTCTGTGTCAGGCACCCACCTCCCCCTTCCTTCGCCGCTCAGTTCGGGCAAGCTCGGTCATGGCGGGCGTTGCAGACTCCGTTTTGGGCACGCATGAACCAATCCTGGACGTCTATAAGAAGGGCGTAGCCGAGATTCTTATCCTCCCCTTTTCTTCGTCAACGCACAAATAGTCCCAACCAAACCAACCTCCACTATCGCTGTGATAACCGTGTGGGCCGAGCACCGCCGCACGGGGCAAGCCTTCCCCTTCGCCGATTTGGGCGCGTTGTCGGGCCATGGAGCATCGCGGGTTCGTGGTGAATCCGTCCGTGGTCTTGGCGGGGCGAATCAAGAGTCGGTGCATGAGGAATTGCTCATCGGCGTGTCACCGACGACGGAAATCGCACCGTCCCGTGGGCAGCCTCTTCCTCGCCTCTATACCTGGTGAGTACCTCCCTAGGGGCTTTGTGTTTATACGCGCATCGTGTAGATGGCAATAGGAGGGAGTTTTGGGCTCAGATTTGGCAGTTTAGCGATCCGCGGCCATGGCGCCGCCGTAGATTGGGCGCGCCACCAAAGCGTGGGAGAACGGGGTTGAAGACGCCCAAGTGCCCTTAGATTTGTGATGGATGACTGGGATCAGTTGATGTATTACCCCCTTCGTCCAATCAATCTGCGAACGTAGTGCTGTGATCCAACGGTTACGAACATGTAGGGTTATTTTAAATCCGGGCCGCATCTGGCGGATCCAACGGACGCGCTTCCTTACCGGTTCGCGTAGGCATCGATTTAATCTGGATCGCTCACCTTAGATCGAACGGCCGAGATCGCTTCATACCCCTTCGGTAGGCAGATTTATTAAAGACCCCCCTGGGCTTTTGGGTTATCAACCCGCAGTCCACTCGGGTTACCCTCTGTGTCTCGGGAAACTTTATTGTTTAGCCCCTACACTTCTCTGTATTCGGTGCTCGATCCAGAGACTAAGGAAAATAGGAAATAATCACAGAAATTGATTTTTAATGCATAAATAAATGTTAAAATTTGTTTAATTTGTAGAAAATTCATATGAACTCCAAATTTAATGATTCCAGTTCCTATGATCTCATTTTAATGTCTAGATTATTATTGTGTAATTTATTTACCTGTTTGGTGTGATGTTAATTTTTGCTAAACTATGTATGTATTGTGTTGATGCGAGTAGACGAGCAAGCTACTCAGGATCCTGAGGTTCAGCTGGTAGAGACTGCTTAGCAGGAGTTCGTTGAAGGCAAGTTATGCCCTTGATCACTTCCTTTTTACCTAGTCATGTTCTAATTAATCATAATGATCTGCATAGGTTAATTTTGATGGGACCCAATAGGTTAGCCTAGATTTTGACTATCTTTATACCTTGTTTCACCACTGGTTTTACTACTAAATTTTTGAGTAGTACATGCTATCGCTTTATGTGGCTTTGGGAATAAAGATATTTATCACTCATTGTTATACCTTTTTATTATCTGTTTATTATTACTGTTCATGATAAGATCATTATGTTAATGGGAACATGGAGAACCACCCGGGAAAACAGTGCTACCACAAGGCTTTAATGGGACGCCCTTGGCTGATTAACTAGGAAAGCTAGTGGATGACTACCTTACCCGAAAGGGGCAAGGGCAGTAGGGGAGTGGTCAGTGTAGGGAGGTCCTTGGGTTGATTTTGCTGCGATGGCGGTCAGGCAAGGGATTCCTACACTGGAGCTTCCTATAAACTGTAGTGGGTTTTCTGAAGCTAGTGGAACTTTGTAAAGGCCTCGTAGTGGTACCCTGCCTCGCTTCCTTGGTAGAGGTGTATGGAGTCTGATCAACTCTATGGCAAATGGGTAACACGACTTGTGGGTAAAGATGCGCAACCTCTGCAGAGTGTAAAACTGGTAAACTAGCCGTGCTCACGGTCATGAGCGGCTCAGACACTCACATGATTAATTAATGGAACTAAAATTCAATTTGTCATATCATTGCATCTGGGATTATTTTTATTACTTTTATTTATTATTTCTAAGGTTTGTTATTTACTTACACTTAGTAACTGCTAATAAAATTTTGACCAACTTATAAAAGCAATGCTCAGCTTCAACCTTTACTTTGTTAATTAGCCTGACACTCCACATGAACTCCCACCTTTGGTGAGTTCATGCCACATTGTTCCCCACAACTTGTTGAGCGATGAACATGTGTGAGCTCACTCTTGCTGTCTCGCACCCCCCACAGGAGAAGAACAGGTGGTCGAAGAGGAGTCACCTAACTCTGAGGCTTTCGACTTGATCTAGGTGGCATCTCCCAGTCAGCTTTCTGGCACCAAGGATAGATTTTAGTTCCTGCTATATTCATCTTTTATTTTGTAAGACTTCCGCTATGTAATAAGTACTCTGATTTTGTTGTGACATTTATCTCTATACACTATGTTATTATATATGTTGTCTTCTTTGGCGCATGTATGACATGCACCCGGCTTTGTTCCTTAAAACCCGGGTGTGATAGAAGAGCAAAAACCAGAGGAATGACCAGAACACCCCTGCTTGTGAATCTGCATAGAAACAAAGCTCCGCAGATTTAGAGTAGAGGAAGGGTCAATCACGTCACAACTGAATCAGTGCCTAAGGATGCCGACGTGGTGTATGGTATGTTCCTTGTTAACTCCATACATGCATCAGTTTTATTTGACTCTGGAGCATCGCATTCATTTATAACTGAGTCATTAGTGGAAAAGCATAACTTACCAAAGCACCCTCTTATGGAGATGTTACACATTAGTTCACCGGGAGGTGACATGAAGGCCACACATTCATGCTTCCATGTTAATATCAAGATTCAAGGAATAGATTTTCCAGTCAACCTAGTGGTCTTAGGATCCAATGGTATTGATGTGATTCTTGGATGCGACTAGTTGAAAAGTTGTGATGGAGTGATACAACGTGCCAACGAAACAATTATGTTGACAAGTCCTCAAGGTGAAAGAGTCCAAGTTAGCATAGACATGTCAACAAATGCAAAATTAAAGACAGTGATAAATCACTTGGAAGAAAATCCCTTGGAAAATATCAAGGTAGTGTGTGAATACTCAGACGTATTTCCGGAGGAATTACCAGTTATGCCACCTGACCGTGATATAGAGTTTTCTATTGAATTATTACCTGGAACTGCACCTATCTCAAAAAGACCTTATAGAATGGATGTCAAAGATTTAGTTGAACTGAAGAAACAAACAGAAGAATTACTAGAAAAAGGTTTCATTCGCCCAAGTTCATCCCCTTGGGGAGCCCCAGTTCTATTTGTGAGCAAGAAAGATGGTTCGAGGAGAATGTGTGTTGATTATAGAAGTTTGAATGAAGTAACTATTAAGAATAAATACCCATTACCTCGGATTGAAGATTTATTTGATTAGATGAAGGGAGCTAAGATATTCTCGAAGATAGATCTAAGGTCGAGATATCATCAGTTAAAGATTTGAGCAGAAGATGTACCCAAGACAACCTTCACTACGAGATATGGATTATATGAGTTTTTGGTCATGTCGTTTGGACTGACTAATGCACCGGCATATTTTATGAACTTGATGAATAAAGTATTCGTGGAATATCTGGATCAGTTTGTGGTATATTCATTGACGACATACTGATATACTCTACGGATGAAGAAACACATGAAGATCATCTAAGGTTAGTCCAACAAAAGCTTCGTGACAACCAATTGTACGCAAAGTTCTAAAAGTGTGATTTTTGGCTAAAGGAAGTTGCTTTCCTAGGATATATTGTTACTGATGATGGAATTAAAGTAGATCCAGGAAAGATAAGTGAGATACTAAATTGGAAGCAACCAAAGGATGCGTCCAAGATCAGAAGTTTTCTTGGATTATCAGGATACTACAGAAGATTTATTAAAGGTTTTTCCAAGTTAGTGAAACCTCTTACCTCTCTAATGGAGAAAGGTAAAGAGTTTAAGTGGGATAAAGCATGCCAGAATTGTTTTGAGGAACTCAAGAAAAGGTTAACCACTACACTAATATTGGTAATGTCGGACATTCACAAGGGATTTGATGTGTATTGCGACGCATCACACCTTGGACTTGGATGTGTGCTAATGCAAGAAGGAAAAGTAATAGCTTATGCCTCAAGATAGTTGAGGAAGCATGGCAAGAATTATCCTAAGCATGATTTGGAATTAGCTGCCATAGTGCATGCTTTGAAGATTTGGAGGCACTATATGATTGGAAATAAGTGCAAAATCTTCACGGATCACAAAAGCTTGAAATATATATTCACTCAGAAAGAACTCAACCTCAGACACAGAATATGGCTTGAGTTGATCAAAGACTACGATTTGGAAATACAATATCACCCAGGAAAAGCAAATGTAGTGGCTGAAGCTTTGAGCCGTAAGGGTCAAGTGAACAACATCACTACTCATTTGATGTCACAGGAATTATGCTAGGAAATGGAGCAACTAAAACTTGGTATGCTCAATAATATGGAAGCAATGGTTATGGAAGTTGAATCTACTTTGGAAGAAGGGATTCGTAAAGGACAAGGGTCCAATGAGAAAATTAAGGAAATTAAAAATTTGATTGGCTTGGGAAAAGCCCCAGATTTCACAGAAGATGGTCAAGGCACAATATGGTTTAAGAAGAGAATCTATGTACCAGAAATTGAACACCTACGCCAACTTATTTTGAGAGAAGCTCATGATTCGGCTTACTCTATTCACCCTAGAAGTACAAAGATGTACCAGGATCTAAAGGAAAAGTATTGGTGGTACAGTTTGAAAAGAGTTGTTGCTATTCATGTTGCATTGTGCGACGTGTGTCAACGAGTAAAAGCTGAACACCAAAGACCAGCAGGATTGCTACAACCTCTCAAGGTACCTGAATGGAAATGGGAAGAAACCGGTATGGATTTCATAGTTGGACTTCCCCGTACTCGGGATGGCTATGATTCAATATGGGTCATAGTAGATAGGTTGACTAAAGTGGCACACTTTATACCTGTGAAGACAACTTACTCAAGAGCCCAGTTAGCAGAGCTATACATGTCAAGGATTGTTTGTCTACATGGAGTACCAAAGAAGATCGTATCGGATCGAGGAACCCAATTTACCTCACACTTTTGGAAAAGACTAATGAGTCCATGGATACCAAGCTAAACTTTAGCTCAACTTATCATCCGCAAACGGATGGGCAAACGGAAAGAACAAACCAAGTGTTGGAAGATATGCTAAGAGCTTGCGCTCTAAAGCATGGTAGAAGCTGGGATAAAAGTTTGCCTTATGCAGAATTCTCGTATAACAATAGTTATCAAGCAAGTCTAAAAATGGCACCATTTGAAGCACTTTACGGACGAAAGTGTAGAACACCGCTTTATTGGAATCAGACCGGAGAAAGTCAAGTATTTGGTCCAGAAATTCTCCAAGAAGCAGAAAAGCAAGTGCAGATTATCAGAGAGAATATGAAGACGGCACAGTCAAGACAGAAAAGCTATGCCGACAATAGAAGAAGATAGTTGATATTTGAAGTAGTAGACTTCATATACCTTAAAGTTTCACCGATGAGAGGAATGAAAAGATTTAAGGTTAAGGGAAAATTATCTCCTCGCTATATTGGCCCATTCAAGATTTTGGAAAGAAAAGGTGAAGTAGCCTACCAGTTAGAGCTACCCGATAGTTTATCGGATGTGCATGACATATTTCACGTATCACAACTCAAGAAGTGCTTAAGGGTACCAGAAGAATAGTTACCCATGGAAGAACTGAATGTTAATGAGGATTTGACTTATTCGGAGTACCCTATCAGAATTCTGGAAACATCTCGCAGAATTACACGAAGTAAAATCATTAACATGTGCAAAGTTCAGTGGAGTCATCATTCGGAAGATGAGGCCACTTGGGAAAGAGAAGATGAACTCAGAGTAGAATTCCCCCAGTTATTCTCGGAAGTTTCTTAATCTCGAGGACGAGATTCTTTTAATAGGGGTAGGTTTGTAACACTATAAAAACCATCAACTAAAAATAATGAATTTAGTTATTTATGGTAATTAGGGTAATAAATTTTTATTTAAGTGTTTATTATTTATTTGCATTTGAAATAATTTTTGATTGCGCATGATTGATTATTAGATATTTAATAGCATTTTTCTTGTAGGAAAATCCTAGTAAATAATAAAATAATTATTAGTCTAAAAATAAATATTTTATTTATAAATAGTTTTGGTTTAATTATTATGAATTTTAGAGTTATTTAAAAATATATTAGAAAAGAAATAGAAAAAAAAAGAAAAACAAAACCCTAACCTAACCCTAAGGCCCACTAGGGGCCCAACTAAGCCCGAGCCGCCACACCGTCACCCTGGCTCTCCAGCCGCCGCCGCCCCCTGCTGCTTTTCCCTCTCTCTCCCCTTGCTCTCTCACACGCTCGCGCCAGGATGCCACCGCAGCCACCAGGGAGTTGCACCCTCCTCTTTCCTCCCAGCCCGACGCGCCGCCAGGAGCCCCGCGGGCGCCCAGTCCCGACCAGCCGAGCGACCCAACGCCCGCCCAGCATCGAGCGTCGCGGCCGAGCTAGGCCAACCAACCCCGCCCCTTCTCCGCCACGTGCCCCGCGCCCGAGCAAGCCCAGGCGACCGCGCCACCCGCGCCATGAAGTCCAGCGACCGTTTCTTCTCCCGCCAATTACTCTCCATGAAACCAACGCATCAATGGCCATGAAGCACAGCCGACGCCCCTTCCCTCTCCCCTCCCTCTCCTCTATAAAAACCAAGCTCTTCTCTCCCTCCTCCCTACTCGAGCTCGCCCACATCTCTCTCTCACTCTCCTCGTTGTTAGAGCCACCGCCGCCGTCGCCGGAGTTCGCCATCGTCGGAGCCCGTGGAGCTCGCCGGAGCTACGCCATCCGCCATCCGAAGCCGATCCCTGCTCTTCTCCACCCAGCCAAGCCCCCATCGAACTCTCCCCGTCACACATGCAAACTCAAGGTTGAAGACGACCCAAAATATTTTATGTATTTTTGAAATTACTTTTGATTCAATTTGTGAATGGTATATCTATCTATGTGTGATTTGAAATTCATACGTATGTGCGCTATGGAATTTTTGGTAGATATATGCGATAAGTAGTGCACCATGATTATTCATGTTATTCGATGCGATGACTTTTAGAATGTTGGATTAGAGAAGTATGACGAAAATTAGTAGACACACGTTTGTGATAAAAAACACTAGATAGGAAACTTTATAGTTAATTTTGTTCACATTGAACTTTGGAAATTATTTGGAGGATTATAATCATTGGTTCATTTTAATGGAATTAGTAAATGGTATAGAATTCATGACCATATAAACATTATAGGATTTTAGATGATTTATATCCGATTATTTTTAATAATATTTTCTTTTAGAAAGAAAGGAGAAAATACCACTAGTCGTATGAAAAATAGATTTTTACATGCTCATAAGTATAGCACTTAACTTTTTAGAATTGGTAAAATACTTGTTTATGTTATAAAAAGTCCAATTGGTGATTTATGTTGATTTTTAGAATATTATGTTAGTAGATTAATTTTTAGCTATACACATAAATTCTAGTTAGAAATAAAAAGAATAAAATCTATTAGTCTATTTATTAGTGTTAAATAAAATAATTAGCTTTTATTTTCATAAAGGATGTTAATACGTATTAATACTAGTTAAAAACTATTATTATAGCACCTACTCATAATTTCACCATTTATGACTCGCAATAATAGTCATAATTGAATTAATACGTATTTACGCGTTCAGGACGTATTTATGTGTGTGATAAGTGCGATGTGTTAATGTGAATGTAATGGTGAATTATTACCCTGTATTAGTGTATGTTTATTTATTTGGCATACATATTCTTTTGTATGTGCGATACGTGAATCGATGCTAGAAGTGGACTGTGAGGTAGACGAGCCTAACACGTTCGAGGACGACCCGCAGGACACGTTCGTGCAAGGCAAGTGGATTCTCCCTCTGCATACTATTTGTACCCAATTAATGCATATAATAATGTTTGCTTTTTGGATATACTGCATAATTTGATGGGATTTAACTAATTAAGGATTTCTTAGATTTACCAACTGTATTCCTTGATTACCCTAGGAAAATACTTTGCTTTGCAAATTGATGCTACCGCTCAACTTAAATAATTGTCACTTCTGTTTATGATATTAATGTTCCATAAATAAAATTGGTATTATGATGTTAACCCGATGGTTAAACAAGATTATTGCATATTAATTGGAACATGGAGTGACCACCTGGGAAAACAGTGCTACCATGAGGGTGGTATGGGACGCCCTTGGCTAAATAACTAGGAAAGTCTTATGTCGGGTGCTGGTCGTGGTCGACCGGAACGAGGGCATCTGGCAAGCGCTTATAGTTTTGGCTCAGGCAGATTGTATATGGGCATAGTTCCCAAAGCTTTAACCTGCAGTCTGGACTATAAGATGGTTACGTTAGGTGTACTCTATGCAGTTTGACTATTTCCAGCATTTGCATATTGAGGACTCTAAGGAAAAGCATCATAGTGAGACCCTAGCCATTCACCTCGGATGTGAATACGGGTCTGATCAACCTAGGCAAGAAGGGTATCACGACTCATGGGTAAAGATGTGCCGCCTCTGCATAGTGTAAAACTGATATGTCAGTCGTGCTCACGGTTAAGAGCGGCCTGGACTCCTCACATGATAATTGAACTTGAAGATGGAAATAAATCGAGATCCGATGATCTGCCAATGGTTTGCTTAAGTGGTTTCACTTAAGTGTTTTTGATATACTCTTATACCTTTGTTTAATGGGAATACTTGGGATACACTCTTATTAGTAAGACATGTGTTGCTAATAAAATATTGACCAACTAAAATGCTTACTACTCAACCTTAGCCTCAACTTGTTAAACTTGCATTAATTTTCCCCCACTTGCTAAGCCCCGACCATAAGTGAGCTCACCCTTGCTAATATTTTGATCAGAGGGTGATGTTGGAGACTTCGCTGATGACGACAATGAGTTTTAAGTCTAACGATGCACCGGTCATCTTCCTGTGGGAGATTACCCATGTTATTTCCGCCTTACTTTGATGTTGATACTTGTTAAAGATACAATGATTCAGATGATGTAATAAAGTACTCTACTCTCTTTACGCCTTTATTGCATTGTCTTTTGATATATTACACTTGTGACATCAACATATGTGTGGAAATGGATCTTGGCACACATATGCTATGCGCTCGGTTCTACCCCCTGGAACCGGGTGTGACAGTAGATATGGATCCAAAGAAGGTAGCAACGATTCTGGACTGGAAAGCACCAAAAGATGTCCGATGAATCAAAAGTTTCATTGGAATGGCCAGTTACTATCAGTGTTTCATTGAAGGTTTCTCCAAGATTGCCAGGCCAATGATAGCCTTGCTGGCAAAGAAGGTTGAGTTCAAGTGGACCCCTCCGTGTCAAGAATCTTTTGAGACATTGAAGAAAAAGTTGACGATAGCACCAACATTGATTCTGCCAGATGTCCACAAGCCATTTTCAGTATATTGTGATGCTTCATATACCAGACTGGCATGTGTGTTAATGTAGGAAGGGAAAGTAGTGGCATACTCGTCCCGACAGTTGAAGATTCATGAGAAGAACTACCCCGCTCATGATCTGAAGCTAGCAGCAGTGGTTCATGCACTGCAGACCTAGAGACATTATTTGTATGGGCAGAAGTGTGATATCTACACGGATCACAAGAGTCTCAAGTACATATTCACTCAGTTAGAGCTAAACATGAGGCAGCTAAGATGGCTAGAGTTAATAAAAAACTATGATCTGGAAATACATTATCACCCAGGTAAAGCAAACGTAGCTATAGATGCTTTGAGCAGATAGAGTCAGGTCAATATGTTGGCCACTCACCCGATGTCGTACAAGCTAGCAAAGGAATTCGACAGGCTGAGTCTCAGATTTCTGAACAATACTCAAGGAGTGACGGTCGAGCTGGAACCCACTCTAGAGCAAGGTATCAGGAAGGTCAGAAAGATGATGAGAAGATCATAGATGGGAAAGGCCTAGATTTCCATGAAGATGCAGAAGGAGTGGTGTGGTTTAAGGATAGACTATGCATTCCCGACATCAAATCAATCCAGGAACTGATTCTAAAAGAAGCTCATGAGATAGTGTATTTTATACACCCTGGTAGCGAGAAGATGTACCAAGACCTGAAGAAAAGATTCTTGTGGTATGGTATGAAAAGGGAGATAGCAGAGTATGTTGCCAAATGCGACAGTTGTCAGAGAATCAAGGCAGAACAACAAAGACACGTAGGTTTGTTGCAGCCGTTGCAGATTTCTCAGTGGAAATGGGATGAGATTGGGATGGACTTTATATTTGGTCTATCCCGCACTCGTGCAGGTTATGACTCCATCTGGGTAGTAGTGAACCGTTTAACAAAGGCGGCCCATTTCATACCAGTCAAAACTGATGAGGACATCACCTGCAACATGAGTACGACTACACCAGCAGCACCTCCACATCAAGCGCCACTTCCTTCATTAGCTGGGCCAATCACTCGAGCCCGTGCCAGAGATCTTAACTTTGTCATGCTACTGAAGAATGAGGTTTCAGAAGAATAGACAACAAGCCCAACTGTGGCCCATAGTGGGCGACCTAGGGTTGCGTTTTCCCCTTTGGCCGCCACTAGGGGCTGCGCCCCCTCTCTCTATTTATCCAGGAGCTGCGCCTCCTTTGTTCTTTGAGTTCTGTTTTACGTTAGCTTTAGCTACTCTCGAACACGCGCAAATCAGCGCTGTCTTCGTGTATTCAGAACTCCACCCTCGAGTAATAAATTAGATTGCTCTCATCTTTTTCTTGTTCGTTCTTCGATTGCGCACAGGAAACGATCTTCGTGATCAGGTCGATCTCGCATCAGCAAGGTTGGTAACCACAGGGAGTTGGTTCAGCGATTGCATTGGCGCCTCGGGCTTGCTCGTCGTAGTCGGATCGCAAGGGTCATCTTCCGCCAAATCGGAATTATCTCCACTCACCGAAAGATCGGGCACCTCAGCTATATCAAGTGGTATCAGATTTCCAGGTTGATCGGTGAGTTTATCGAGTTTTTTTTCTCTCCTATAGTCCACAAAACCACATAAAAATTCAGGTTAGACCTTGTCCCAGCACCCTTTTGAGCCTCGCACTTTCTTTCAATAATCTGCATTGTTGAATTTGTCTGCTTTCGCGTCATTTGTTGCTGGTTGCATTGTGGTTTTTTTCACCATCCTTTTTTCTTCCACCATTCAAACCCTAGCGCACCACCACCATCTCCCGTTTGATCATGCCACAAACCGAGTCAACGCCGCTTCCTTGTTTTTCTCCTTTGTTTACGTAAAAAAAACAGAAACAAAAAAAAAGAAAAAAAGAAAACGAAAGAGAAAGGATAGAACCAGAGAACAAACAAAAAAGAAAGGAGAAAGGATACAAAGCGGTTGTCTCATCTCGGTCGTTTTAAACAAAACTTGAGGTACCTTCCTTAAATCGAGCATAACTTTTCGCTCGGTTGTTCAAAAAATCTGAAATTTTTACAGAAGCTTGTTGACAACATTCTGAGGCCAGCCAAACTGGCCTATGGCCTGTTTGGTTTCAATAAAATTGTCAAAAAAGTTCAGGAAAATAAAGAAAAAAATTCATCAAAGCTCTTGCACGCTTTTCAGAGAACTTGCTTTTTTTCTGTATACCACATCTGATCTCTGTTTTAGGTGAAATTTGGTGTAGCTCCTATTTTGTTGCTTCTTGTGCTGAGAAAAATATCAAAAAAATCATACAAAAAAACAAAATCAGCTGTGATTCCTACTAGTGCCTTTTTGGCCTCGCTAGTACAATATTTACGGTACTGCCATTCTGCTAGTTCCATTGTTCTTTGTTCCAACTTGTTGTGTCCTTTGCACTTGTGGCCAGCAATATAGTTTCGTGTTTTGCACTATAATTCAACTTTGCATTATTGTTTGATCGTGCTAATCCTTGACTTCAGTGCAGCCTACCTAGAACTCCACATATTTCTACGACGAGCAGGTTTCTGTTTCTCCAGGCAATCGCTCATCCAATCTTTCACCAGTTCCACCTGTTGGTTGCAGTTCACCCCTGTGGCTTGGTAAGAACGGATAAGAACTTGATAACAACATTTCATTGAGCGAGTTGTCACCACCATTCCCTTGTTGTCGTCAGTTTTTCTCCTTTTAGCGTTTTGGTGTTTGCGCTAACTATGGCAGGAGCACACGACACGGTGGATGTCCAGTTGCAGGAAGTAAGGGGACAAGTTGACAGACTTGCTGCTGACATTAGGACGATGCATGAACGGCTTGATTCAACGGTCACTTCGACGACCGCGCGTTTCAACCAGCTTGACCTTGCTCAAACGGTGACTCGCACCACACTCGACACCATCCTAGCACGCCTTGATGCGTTGACCACAAAGATGGAGCTGGACTATGGCGGTGACACTGAGCAGGACGATGTGGATCACCGTGGTCGTGCACGCCGTGTGGTTTGTCATCCCCCTAATGACTTATTTGCTAAGATTAAATTTAAAATTCCACCTTTTAATGGTAAATATGATACTGCTGCATATCTTAATTGGGAATTGGAGGTAGAACAGAAATTTTCATGCCATGATATTCCTGCTAATAGCCAAGTGAAGGCTACCATTAGTGAATTTACTGATTTTGCTTTAATTTGGTGGCGTGAGTATAAACAAAAACTTCCCATTAAAAGTGTCACTACTTGGACCCAATTAAAAACTGCCATGCGCCACATATTTGTTCCTTCCTACTATGCCCGTGATTTGCTTAACAAAATGCAGTGTTTTCAACAAGGTTCACAATCTGTTGAGGAATATTACCAGGAGTTACAAAAGGGTATGCTTCGTTGTGGTTTGGTTGAGTCGGATGACGCTGCTATGGCGCGTTTTCATGGTGGTTTGAACAGGGAAATTCATGATATACTTGATTATAAGGATTATTTTGATATAACCACATTGTTTGAATATGGTTGCAAAGATGAACGTGAAGTGCAGGGATGACGATCAAAGACATATAGTAACTCTTTTGCAGGTCGGGGTTCGACACACAGCTCAACTCCTTGTAGCCCTGCACCTTCTATGCCTAGCACTACACCACGCACAGGGACGGCCAAGCCAGCGGCGCCCCCTGCCAAAGGCGCCGTTTCTTCCACGGGACGTACACGGGATATTCAGTGCCATCGTTGCAGAGGGTTTGGGCACATGATTTAGGACTGCCCAAACAAGCGTACCTTGCTTATACGTGACAATGGTGAGTACTCTTCGCCAGTGATTCCGAGGAAACTAGTCATGCTATGATTGCCACTAACCATGCAGAAAATGAGGACGTCCACGTTGATCACATCGACGCCGATAGGTATGAGAGTCTTGTTCTGCAGCGTGTTCTCATCACACCGGTTGCCCAGGCTCAAAAAAATTAGCGACACACTCTATTCCATACCAAGGGCGTTGTGCACGAACGGTCGATTCGCATCATCAACGATAGTGGTAGCTGCAACAATTTGGCAAGTACAGCTTTGGTAGAGAAATTATCCTTGCCCACTCGCGCACACCCACATCCGTATCACATTTAATGGCTTAATGATGGTGGTAAAATAAAGGTAACATGTTCGGTACGTGTCCCCTTTTCGCTGGGTTCTTTTTCTGATTATGCTGATTGCGATGTTATTCCTATGGAAGCATGCTCTTTGTTATTGGGTCGACCTTGGCAATATGAGACTGATAGTTTATATCATGGTCGTTCAAATCATTATTCTTTCATGTTTAAAGGCCAGAAAATAATTATACATCCAATGACCCCTGACCAAATTTTGAAAGATGATCTTACTAGGGCTGCTAAAACTGCACAAGTCAAATCGACATCAACCGCACCTATTAAATCTGAAATCAAGTTGCACTCTCCTGTTTTACTTGCTACACGTGCTGATTTGATGATCTCCATGAAGCTCATATGCCCTGTTATGCACTTGTATGCTCACACATGCTTGTTCCACTTGATGATGCACGGTCTTTGGATATACCCCCTGCTGTTGTTAACCTTTTGCAGGAGTATGCTGATGTTTTTCCTATGGACTTACCACCGGGTCTTCCTCCGCTCCGTGGCATTGAGCATCAGATCGATCTCATCCCCGGCGCTTCTCTTCCGAACTGCGCCCCGTACTGTACAAATCCAGATGAGACGAAGGAGATCCAGCGCCAGGTGCAGACGCTACTTGATAAAGGTTAAATTCGTGAGTCTCTTAGCCCTTGCTCGGTTCCTGTTTTACTCGTTCCAAAGAAAGATGGGTCATGACGTATGTGTGTAGATTGTGGTGCTATTAATAACATCACAGTTCGTTATCGATATCCTATTCCACGCCTTGATGATATGTTAGATGAGCTTAGTGGTGCCGTTATTTTCTCTAAGGTTGATTTGCGTAGCGGTTACCATCAGATTAGAATGAAACTTGGTGATGAATGGAAAATGGCTTTTAAAACGAAATTTGGTTTATATGAATGGTTGGTTATGCCATTTGGATTGACTAATGCTCCCAGCACCTTTATGTGTTTAATGAATAAAGTTCTATGGGCCTTCATAGGTTTGTTTGTTGTTATTTATTTCGATGATATCCTTATTTACAGCAAGTCTATACAGGAGCATTTAGAACATTTGTGTGTTGTTTTTGATGCTTTGCGTGCTCCTCGCTTGTTTGGTACATGGAAAAGTGCACATTTTGCACGCAACGTGTCTCGTTTCTTGGTTATGTGGTTACTCCGCAGGGCATTGAGGTGGATAGCAGCAAGGTTGAAGCCATTCAGGACTGGCCTACACCAACAACGGTCACCCAAATTCAGAGTTTTCTTGGACTTGTAGGATTTTACCACTGTTTTGTGCGTGATTTTAGCTCCATCGCTGCCCCTTTGCACGAACTCACAAAGAAAGGTGTGTCTTTTGCTTGGAACCCCCCACAAGAAGAGGCGTTCAACACTTTGAAAGATAAGTTAACCCATGCTCCACTCTTACAATTGCCCGACTTTCAGAAAGTGTTTGAACTTGAATGTGATGCTAGTGGTATTGGGTTAGGTGCTGTTTTGTTACAAGAAGGAAAACCGGTTGCTTATTTCAGTGAAAAATTAAGCGGTGCTAGCTTGAGATATTCTACTTATGATAAGGAACTTTATGCTTTAGTTCGCACTTTGCAAACATGGCAGCACTACCTTTGGCCTCGTGAGTTTATAATTCATTCTGACCATGAGGCTTTAAAACATATTCGTACCCAAACAAATCTGAACCGTCGTCACGCTATTTGGGTAGAATTCATCGAGTCCTTTCCTTACATCATTAAACACAAGAACGGGAAGGAAAACGTCATTGCTGATGCGTTGTCCCGTAGATATACCATGCTTTCACAGTTAGAATTTAGAATCTTTGGCTTGCAAACTGTGAAAGATCAATATGTGGATGATGTTGATTTTAAAGATTTCTATATACATTGTAAGGATGGCAAACCCTAGGGAAAATTTCACATACAGGATGAATTTTTGTTCCACGCTAACAAGTTGTGTATTCCAGCAAGCTCGGTTCGTCTTTTGTTGTTGCAGGAAGCTCATGGAGAAGGTCTCATGGGACACTTTGGCGTTTACAAGACACATGAGGTGCTCGTCGTACACTTCTTTTGGCCTTGGATGCGCCGTGATGTTGAGCGTCTTGTTGCACGTTGCACTACTTGCCAGAAAGCTAAGTCACATTTGGGCAACCATGGTTTGTATATGCCTTTGCCTGTCCCTTCTTCTTCTTGGCTTGATATTTCAATGGACTTTGTTTTGGGCTTGCCTAGAACTAAGAAGGGGAGGGATAGTATTTTTGTGGTTGTTGATAGATTCTCTAAAATGGCTCACTTTATACCTTGTCATAAAACTGATGATGTTAGCATTGTTGCTGAATTGTTCTTTAGAGAAATTATTCGTTTAGATGGTATTCCAAAAACAATAGTCTCTGATCGTGATGCTAAGTTTCTAAGCCATTTTGGATATCTCTTTGGAATAAATTGGGAACTAAATTGCTGTTTAGCACTACTTGTCACCCTCAGACTGATGGACAAACTGAGGTAGTAAATAGAACTTTATCTACCATGCTTAGGGCTATTTTAGACACGAATTTGAGACGTTGGGAGGATTGCTTGCCTCATGTTGAATTTGCTTACAATCATGCCACACATTCTTCTACAATGATGTGCCCTTTCCAGATTGTTTATGGTTACATCCCTAGGGCACCTATTGATTTGATTTCACTTAATGCTGCGAACGCCCCACATGTAGATGCTGCTGCACATATTGAACAAATGATTACCATACATGAACAAACGAAACGGAACATTGCTGCTACTAAAGCAAAAAATCAGGATGCTGGTAGTAAAGGAAGAAAACTTGTTACTTTTGAGCAAGGTGATATGGTTTGGTTGCACTTGAGAAAGGATCGGTTTCCTACGTTGCGCCGTTCTAAATTAATGCCTCGTGCTGCTGGTTCTTTTAAGGTGCTAACAAAGATTAATGATAATGCTTATATCCTTCACCTGCCTGCGGAATTTGGTGTTTCCACTAGTTTTAATGTTGCAGGTTTGAAACCTTATATGGCTGAGGATGAGGAGTTGCCGTCGAGGACGACTTCACTTCAAGAAGGGGAGGATAATGAGGACATCACCTGCAACATGAGTACGACTACACCAGCAGCACCTCCACATCAAGCGCCACTTCCTTCATTAGCTGGGCCAATCACTTGGGCCTATGCCAGAGATCTTAACTTCGTCATGCTACTGAAGAATGAGGGCCCAGAAGAATAGACAACCAGCCCAACTGCGGCCCATAGTGGCGCTTGATGTGGAGGTGCTGCTGGTGTAGTCGTTCTTTGAGTTTGATGTGGAGGGGGAAACACAACCATCCTTTGTGCCCCCTCTCTCTATTTATCCAGGAGCTACGCCTCCTTTGTTCTTTGAGTTTTATTTTACGTTAGCTTTAGCTACTCTCGAACACGCGCAAATCAGCGCTGTCTTCGTGTATTCAGAACTCCACCCTCGAGTTATAAATTAGGTTGCTCACATCTTTTTCTTGTTCGTTCTTCGATTACGCACAAAAAACGATCTTTGTGATCAGGCCGATCTCGCATCAGCAAGGTCGATAACCACAGGGAGTTGGTTCAGCGATTGCATTTGTGCCTCGGGCTTGCTCGTCATAGTCGGATCGCAAGGGTCATCTTCCACCAAATCGAAATTATGTCCACTCACCGAAAGATCGGGCACCTCAGCTATATCAAAAACTACCTATAACTGTGCAGTGTTGGCAGAACTATACATGTCTCGGATTGTATGCTTGCATGGCATTCCAAAGAAGATAGTATCAGACAGAGGCACTCAATTCACTTCTCATTTTTTGTAGCAGTTACATGAAGCTTTGGGCACACACTTGAAGTTCAGTTCATCTTGTCACCCGCAAACAGATGGTCAGACTGAGAGAACCAACCAGATTCAAGCAAGACGTGGAGAAGTAGCATATCAACTCAGCTTACCAGAAAGTCTATCGGATGTGCATGATGTGTTCCATGTGTCTCAATTAAAGAAATGCTTGCGCGTACTAGAAGAACAATTGCCAACAGAGGACCTTGAAGTTCAAGAAGACCTAACATATATTGAGAACCCAACTCAAATTCTAGAGACAGGAGATCGGGTCACTCGGAGAAGCACCATCAGGATGTGCAAAGTCAAATGGGGCCATCATTTAGAAGAAGAAGTAACCTGGGAAAAACCTGGGAAAGAGAAGATGATCTAAAAGCCAAGTACCCTAAACTCTTTGCTAGCCAACCCTGAATCTCGAGGCGCGAGATTCTTTTTAAGGGGGATAGGTTTGTAACACCATGAATTTGGGGGTATAAAATTTCTTTCTAAATATCTACCAAATTCAGGTGTTACTCTTGTCTCTCTCTCTAGTCTCTCTCTCTCGCTCTCTTTTGGCTAGAATTAAGTTAATTAGGAGTTGGATTAATTATTTATTTTGTCAAAACAATGTGAGTCATGAATTGTTGTGCCATGTTGGACCTAAATTATCCTTTTGTTTGATGCACATGTTTGAAATAATTTGAATTTTCCTCTTGTTTGAATTTTATTTGAAAATCCTAGAGAAAATGAAACGAAAAGGATTAGAAATTAAGAAAATAAAAGAAAAAAGGAAAAGCAGCATGAACTCCCTATCCCCCAGCCTTTCAGCCCAAGCCGACCCAGTTAACGCCCCCCTCGCGTGAGCACCCACATTCGGTGGTAGACGGGCCCCGCCTGTCGGTGCTAGCCCGCGCTCTCTCCTGTCTTTCTCTCTCCCGCTGCCTAGTGGGGCCGACCTGTCGGCACCGATCCCCTCGCGCATGTGCCCGTTCTCTCTCACTGCCCAGTGGACCCCTTCTGTCAGCGCTAACCGCCCATTCATGAGTTCTCTCTCGCTCGCCCGCAGACCCCACCCGTCAGTCCCCTCCGCTTCCCTAGCCTCTCGCCCTCACACCCCGCCGCGGACGCGCCCACGTCGCGCGTTTCCCGGCCACCTCCGCACACACCTGGCCTCCTTTTTAAGCCTGCACCTCGCTCACTCACCCCCCACTCATTTGCGCACTCAGTCAAACTCTCTCGCTCATGCGCCCACGTCGCTGGCAGGCGGGCTCCACCTGTCGGCGCTAGCCTGCGCTCTCTCCACTCTCTCTATCTCTCTCTCTCTCTCTCTCTCTGTAACACCTCTGGTGTTACCAAAACTAAAACTTTGGCATGACATCATTTGCACTAAGATTTCATTATGTATGATACACCTAGAGTGCATCCACTAGGTAAAAATTTCAAAACAACTTGTGATGTGATGACTTGAATTGATCCTTAACCCTAGGATAGGGTGCTTACACAAGGACTAGAAGTATGTGGGTGTGTGTAACACCCCTGGTGTTACTGCTACTAAAACTTGAGCATGGCATCGTAAACATTGGCATTGCATATGTTTGACACACCTAGAGTGCATTCACTAGGTAAAAATTTGAAACAAGTTGTATTGTTATAGCATTTTGCAAATAGAACCCTGGATAGGGAACTTAACCCTAAATAGGGATTAAAGGGGTAAAACATAACCCAAATTGAGAAAACCTAAAAGATTTAGGAGAATAGTCATAAAATGTTCCCAAGAATGAACTTGAATCACATTTATACCCCTGAGATACCAAAAACCCCCATTGGAACCCTGGAAAACCCTAAATCCAAACCCTAGGGGCCTATGTGCAAAAGTTGTGCACATTTGGACTAAAGTGTAAAAACTACAATGTTAAAGCATATTAAGTCCTTTGGTTCACAAATATGTGAATTTGCAAGTTAAACCTTAAGTTTTGGGTCTATTTGCAAAAATCACCTCTTAAGCCCTATATAGCCCAAGTCTGAATTTCAGAGTTATGGGCTCAAATTTTGAGCTTTGTATCTTTCAAATTTTATGGTTTTTGCCCTAGGGAACCACATCAAAGTTGTAGACCAAACAAAGGAGAGAAACTTTGCTTAAGAGTGTAAGCATAGTTGTTGAGAAGAATTTAGAGATAATTAAGACTGAAGCTGGAATGTCAGGTTACTGGGTCTGAATTTTCAGACAGACAGTGGAACCACTGAGACTTTGAGCATAAATTCAACTATGATCCAGCAAGAATCTGCCCATGGCTGCTATGACAAACTTGTAGTTGATTTGTAGCTCTCCAACTTTGCTGCAGAGCATGGAGTATGTTACCATATAGATTTGTGATAAAATCGAGCCTAAATGTTGACTGTCAGGCGCTCTGAATAAGTGCTCGCCATGGTACAGTGACCGAAACGGATCAGAACGCCAGCATGACTGTCCTCACTGCCGACGACTCCCTTCACCGTGATTCGTGCTACCAACGTCCCGATTCGTGCCCAGGGTGGATGGATAACCTCGTGGGGTAAAAGAATCTTTGCTGCCGGTGAGCTGGAGGTCACTCCGGTGACTCACCGCCGCACCCTTCTGCCTTGCGGCTGGAGCTGATAGGCACGCCGGGGATCGCCGTTGCTCGGTCTTGCGCCACATGTCTGGGCGCTTTACCACGTCACGGATAGTCACGCTAGGGGCGTCCGGAGTTTGCGGGAGAGACCGCCACGGTAGAAGCCACCTAGCGCTTGCGCCAGTGCCTTATTCTTTCTCTGGCCGACGCGCGTCTCGCTCGAATTCACCGGCCACCGCTTGCGAGCGCTATAAATTGAAGGCTCGGGCAACTGCGCTAGATCATCCTAAAGCCATAGCACCCGCTCCCACCCTCGATCATTCACCAGCGCTCGCAAATTTCATATTCTCCCCAAACTGATCTCCGCCGCCGTGAAGAACAGCTCGCAGCGGCCAGCTCGATTCAGGTTAGCTCAAGTCCCTCTGCTGCTTGTTCTAGCATCCTTAGGTACCCCGCAAACCCCTCGACCCCTTTAATTGAATCGGACCGCCAGGGATCGCCGGGAACACGACTGTCCGTCCGCAACACTCTCGGTCAAAGTGGCCAGAGCAAACCAATTGGCCATAGATGAAATTGTGTTGGGGGAAATGGTCAGGGTAGGTCCTATTTTTTGTCCGCAGCTCGGGGCCGCTAGTCTTGGCTCCCTCCAGCCAGTACAGATGCTCGCCGGAGCTCCATAGCGCGCGCAGTTGTCGGGGACCTCCCCCTGCGAAGAAATAGAACGTGGAGGGTTTTTGCGCAAACTGTCAGTGACACAGAAAAATAGTAACTGAACCCGTTTCCAATTAGCCAGAACCCCGAGGATCCTTCTGCAAAATCGCCAGCGCGGACGCGCGCATGGGCGCACTTTTGCCCTAACTGGGCCGACGCAGGCCAGTTTGAGCCCAATACTGTTTAGGATTTTCCCTTTTCTTTTTCAGTGGAACTTTAGAAATATGTAGAAAATTGTAGAAAAATCCTAAAATTGTCAATCCAATTTTCCTAGACTTCCTATTTTTCATAGTATTTAATAAAAATAATTTTATGATTTTTAGATTAAATAAGGAATTTTGGAGTATTTAAATTAGCTTAAATCATTAGTTCTGGATTTTTAGAAAATAGATGATAATTCCAAAAATGCCCAAACTTTTTATATGAGCTCTACACATTAGTTAGAAGCCTTGGGTAGAGTTTGGTTTGATTTGGACCTTGTTTGATAACTAGAACCCACAACCCTACCCCTGCCCTTTGAATTCCTTTACTCACTCCTGAAACCCTAAGTTCTCGGAGTTTCGTGAAGGAAAGTTGTATTCAATCCTTATTATCTTTGCACTCTCATGAGGATTACATGGCATTCATTCTTATATATACTTATATGGTTATGTTTAGAAAACGAAGAAGAGATCGAAGTAACTGAAGAGAAGACACCACCACCTTCGGAATCTCAGGCCGGAAATTGTTTCTACTTTGATATCTACGGGTCCGAGCCTGACTCACCTATCAACGAAGGCAAGCCCCGGTGCATTTGCCACCTCCTTGATGCTTTTAAAATCTTTCTCACTTGATTGATGCATTAGGTGATAGGAGTTGATTGATTAAACAATTCATGCATTACCTTCCTTGAATTTGATTACCTTCCTTGATCACCCGTTTTACAAAAGATTTTGATGCTTAGCCTTGCTTTAGAAAAACAAAATGTTTTGTTTTTACAAGGATGATGTGGCAAAAAGTGGGTGGGATGTTTTCGAAAATAAAACTTGATGGTGGATCCATCACGGCCGTGATGGGTTCAACATCGGAAAAGATGTACCTCTGCCAGGTACCAAACTTTGGGTTTGAAATAATTAAGCTGAGACCGGGTGGGTGACTTGCACGAGAAAGGAGTCTCAATGTAGTGTCTCCGTCTGAGTCGATTAAGGACCGTGTCGATGTAGGCTTGCTGACCGAGGACCCTTTAACTGGTCACATGCCTCGTCATGGGTAAGCCTTGCCTCGGGCAGACTAAGGCCAGAATAAGATAACACGGAATGGGCGTGGAGCGGTGGCGAGAGTAGCATGTACCCTCCGTGGCAAGAGGCTGGACGGTGGTGTATCTGTGCTCTCGGTTCGCGTGAACCTGATCTGGTCTTAAGAACCCCAGTGGCGGGTTGACATATGCAAGGGTTAAGTGCTACATATGCCGTGTGATTGGAGATCCTCAGCTGAGTATAATCGATTCGGATCGCCGTACCTTCGCGGTCATGAAGACTTGGTCACTGCCCTATACGTAGAACTCCAGTAAAGATGAAAGGTTTGTTAAGAAATTGGCTAGTGCAGGTCAAGTGATTGAACCAGGGTAGAAAGAACTCTAGTTACAGGTAATTTTACTTAACTTGACAAGTAAAACTGAATTTTTAAGGATCCACTTTTAGTAAGCATTTCTGCAAAACAGAGTCTTTGATTATTGAGAAGCCTTACCTTGACTCCCTTATAACCAGCATACCCTTGAGAGTCTTTCCTTTAGTCGGGTAAGACTTGCTGAGTAAATCCATACTAAGGGTTTTATTCCCCGTTGTTTTTAGGTGAGGAAGCGACAAATTTTTGTTGCTTCTGCTCTAAGGTGGTGCCAAAGGAAGAACGCAAGGAATGAAGTGCGGGAGGAAAGGATCCTCCATTTAGGACTTTTGTGTAAAAACTTATCGGGAGGAGTTTTTGCCTCCCTTGGTATGTGTAATAATATTACTCTGCACTCCTAGGATATAATCTGGTCTGTACATATTCAACTTTATCTTACTTTAAAATAAAGGTAAGTTTATGTAATTGCTTCCGCTTTCTCGTAACTCTGATGCTTGTAATGTCTGCGTGACGGGTGAAACGCTCTTGGGAAAGGTGAGAAAAATAGATATCGAACTTGTCAAGTGATTCAGGGGCACCTATAGGGTTGTCTGAGGTCCGTTGGACAAGGACAACTGTAGGTGGGCCTAATTGCTTGGGAGGTTCCGTCACAGCTGGTATCGGAGCGAAGCCCTTCTCTGCAGATATTATGAGGCATCTTCTAAAGGATTTTCTAAAGACTTATCTAGAAAATCTCTTCCCTTCTTACCTAAGTATTCTGAAGAGTTTATCTTAAAGACCAGGTAGTAAGAGTGCAACATATAGAAGGTGTGAATCAACTAAGGTTGATTCTGTAATTATACATGCATCATGCTATGAACTATTCTAATAAAGATTTCCCCCTTAGAGAATTGTCGCCGCGCACCAGAAAGACCGCGCGCAAATCTACTAGACCCATTGGCGTACCCCTCTATTAACTTGCCCCAAGACATGAAGAAAGTAGCAGTGGTAGCAACGATCCTATCGGGGATCTGGAAGCACAAGTCGAACTGCTTCAATCAGAACTCCGTCACAGGAATGATCTATGGGTCGCAGATGGTGAAAGAATAAACACATTGAGAGCAGCCATCCGCTACTTGCAAGACCAACTTGCGAAACGAGATCTAGCGCTCGATTGGGCGGTTAACTCTCGTCCATTCGCCTGGGCTAAGGAAGCCAAAGCTCGAGCCCGCGTGGAGAAGCTTAGCTCAGCCATGGATAACTTGCAGGTCTCTTATAATACACTACATGAAGAAGTTCATGTGTTGTATTCACAACTGCACCCGAACGTCCCTGCGGATCCTGCCGGGATGGAAGCCGGACCTTCTCATGTAGCGGGAGAAGCACTTGATGGTGAACTGGACCTTTTCAGGCCCCCTCCCTCTATGAAGTTGGTTGACGAATGGTCTTCCCCGCCCGACAGTAAAGCTACCAAAAGTGAAAAGAAGTGGCTTATCAAGTGCCCGTAACATTGGCTGGACGGGACTTTCCTACTAATATGATGGTTCTGAAAGGCCAAGACATGGATGTCATCTTGGGCATGAACTGGTTAGCCTAGCATAAAGTAATTCTCAACCCTGATCTGAGAACCATCAGGTTGAGTTATGACCAATAGAGGGTTGGTAACTTGATTGCCTAAACCCAAGATTAGGCTATATTCGTATTTAGTGAACCGTGATCCAAGTTTGAATTTTCCATTATCACTCCATGACCACACCCATACAAATAAATGCCTAGATAATTTCTTTGTCGGACCTAAAGTGTACCTAGACTTAAAATAAGGATCTCAAGTCATGTCTCCTTCTAGAACCATTCTCTTGTTCAGTTGATACAGGTTGTGGTCTCTAGTGTATTTGGCCTCTCCTTGCGGATCGCCCTGTTGTTTTATCAACCCAACCCGGGAAAGACATGTCCAACCATTTTTCTGGAATTTGATGCCTTCGGTTTCCCCATATCTACCAAAGGCATACCCACGTAATCTTATGATTGTTTTCCCTACGTATCTAATCAGATACTAATCCTTGACCTTGTGATCTCTATGATGGGCATAGAAATATGCTTGGGGTTGAATTAACAGTCTCCCATCGTACTTCTTTCATCAAGTTTAGGTTATGGCCATGCCTTGTTCATTTCAACGGGCCATAATCTATTTGGCTCCCTACTTGTAACCATCTTTACTGGTGGAGTATCTCTTTGTATATTGTCACCCTTGCCCAATCCATTAGTGTCACGCGAGATTTCTTATTAGTTACGTCTAGCAATGGCGTTATGACTAAAACCGATGGCACCGCGATGAAACCGAGGGCCTCCTGTGGATGCACACACATGGTTGCGCTACTTGGCACCCGTTGGTATCACCGTTAATAGTTATAATCCATTATTAGACTATATCGATATGTTATCTTTGCGCAAATTGTTCTTACCTCGTGAGATTCATTATTGGTGCCAGTTTTGTAATGGTATCATGGTTAAGGAGTTACGGTACCGCGGCGAAACTGAGAGCCTCCTGTGAATGTGCACACAGGATTTTGCTGCTTGGCGCATGTCGGTATCGAGGTCTCTAGTCATGATCCATTATGGAATTACACTGATGTGTTATCTTCCATTGACCTTTCCATGAAACAATTTCTATGTTGTTTGTGAAGAGATCAAGCAACATCTGTCATATCCGTTGGATCAAAAGGGCATACCACTTTCATGTGTGGTCTTATTTCTTTTGATCTTGGTAGTGACTACTCATACAAGTTCCCTTTACATCCTTTGTGTAAAGGTAAAGCCTTGGAGCTTTTTAGTGTTGGAAAACAACTGATTAGATCTCAAAATAGAGATCTGCTTCCCCTGCTGTTGAAATGCATGAGTTTGTTCATTCGCTCTCTTATTTAAACCATGTATTCCCTAACCAAGTGGATAATTCATCTCGCATGAGGAAACAGATGAACAACTTGACCAAATAGATTTTACCCACATACATAACCTCTTATTAACAAAGAGTGAACTCTCAACCCTTGGCTTACCAATGGTACTGAGAGGATTTGCTTAATGTCAAAAGTAGTTCAACAAGTTGGTTTTGACTAACTTGTAACTGCCCAATGAACGAAGGCTGAGTTTAGAGATCGTTTTATCGAGTTGTCTAAACTCACTTTGGTTCAACCCACCCTAAGGGAAAGTACTTAGCAAAATCAAAATAAGTCGACCAGTAACCACCTAATTATCGCTCTAGTCGCGCCTCGACCGCCTCACGCCGATCCACGACTAGTGCTGGATAAAATGGACTGGTTACAAGGTCCGCATTTATAGATCCCTTCGCTGGTGATTTTCCTGAATCTATATCACCTCTCGTGGACTTGGATTCCCTGGCTAACATGAGTTGACCGTGATGTTATTCGACATTCACACCCGTCTCGTGTGCTATGAACTTACTGCAACCACTTGTTGGTAAACCTCTTTCTGTGTGTTTTACCCAAGATGGTGCATCTGATTCTGTTTGGGTAAAATTGCATAATTGTCGCCCGCCCAACAGACTCAAATAGTACAGTGTCATCAGAAGAAGCAACTTGCACACATGGAACCTTATGTGTTCTTCTGGCTGACATCGTCTTTGTGGGTGGGCAAAGATGAAAATTGAAATTGCACGCTATGTGGCTAGATGTGACACTTGTAACCGTGTCAAGGCCATACACATGAAGACTGCTGGTCCATTACAATCTTTACCTATCCCAACACGGAAATGGGAAGGTATTAGTATGGACATCATTATGGGATTACCCAGGACTACAAAAGGGTATGATTCTATCTGGGTTATAATTGATCGGCTTACGAAAATTGCTCATTTTCTGCCAGTCAAGACAGATCACCCGGTTACTGTCTATACCCAATTGTACATTGCTCGTATTCTTAGTCTGCATGGTGTTCCAAAAACCATAGTGTCGGATCGTGGACCTCAATCTATAGCCATGTTTTGGGAAGCACTTCACAAATCCTTGGGTACTAAGTTGCTCCATAGTTCGGCCTACCATCCTCAAACCAGTGGGCAGACTGAGAGAGTGAACCAAATACTTGAAGATATGCTGCGGGCATGTGTTCTGGAATTCCCACAAAAATGGGATGAATGTTTGTCGTTAGCGGAGTTCTCATATAATAATAGCTATCAAGAAAGCATCAAGATGGCACCCTTTGAAGCTTTATATGGACGACGATGTCGTACTCCGCTAAATTGGTCTGAACCTGGTGAAAGGTGCTTCTTCAGGCCTGATATGGTGCAAGAGACTGAAGAAAGAGTTCAAAGAATAATTCATAATTTGAAGAAAGCTCAAGCTCGTTAGAAGAGTTATGGAGACAAACGACGAATGCCCTTATATTTCCTTGAGGGAGACTATGTCTACCTAAAAGTTTCGCCAATGAAGGGGGTGTCGCGTTTCGGGATTAAAGGGAAGCTTGCACCCAGGTACATTGGTCCATGCCTTATACTTGACTACTTGAGCGATGTGGACCAGTGGCATACCGACTTCAAATACCCGAAACTTTGTCTGTTGTACATAATGTGTTCCACGTGTCCCAATTGAAGAAATGTCTTCGGGTTCCCGATTGAACCATTGAAGTGACAGATGTTGTCCTTAAACCAGACTTGACATATTCCGAGCATCCCATTCGAGTCTTGGATCAGAAGGACAGGATTACTCGGAGAAAAACTCTCAAGTTTTACAAGGTACAGTGGAACCAACATTCCGAAGATGAGGCTACATGGGAAACTCAAGACTTTTTAGATAAGAATTTCCCAGGCTTTTTAGCCTCTTGTAATTTGTAAAATGTACAACGTTGTTATAATAAAGGAGTGAGTCCCAAACCACCCCTGCCCTGTACCAAGAATAAGGAAATAAAAACGTGAAGTGTTTCCTTTACCATTACTTACCCTAGGACTTTTAATCTCGGGACGAGATTCTTTTATGGGGGGAAGGATGTAACACCCCTGGTGTTACTGCTACTAAAACTTGAGCATGGCATCATAAACATTGGCATTGCATATGTTTGACACACCTAGAGTGCATTCACTAGGTAAAAATTTCAAACAAGTTGTATTGTTATAACATTTTGCAAATAGAACCCTAGATAGGGAACTTAACCCTAAATAGGGATTAAAGGGGTAAAACATAACCCAAATTGAGAAAACCTAAAAGCTTTAGGGGAATAGTCATAAAATGTTCCCAAGAATGAACTTGAATCACATTTATACCCCTGAGACACCAAAAACCCCCATTGGAACCCTAGAAAACCCTAAATCCAAACCGTTGGGGCCTATGTGCAAAAGTTGTGCACATTTGGACTAAAGTGTAAAAACTACAATGTTAAAGCATATTAAGTCCTTTGGTTCACAAATATGTGAATTTGCAAGTTAAACCCTAAGTTTTGGGTCTATTTGCAAAAATCACCTCTTAAGCCCTATATAGCCTAAGTCTGAATTTCAGAGTTATGGGCTCAACTTTTGAGCTTTGTATCTTTCAAATTTTAGGGTTTTTGCCCTAGGGAACCACATCAAAGTTGTAGACCAAACAAAGGAGAGCAACTTTGCTCAAGAGTGTAAGCATAGTTGTTGAGAAGAATTTAGAGATAATTAAGACTGAAGCTGGACTGTCAGGTTACTGGGTCTGAATTTTTAGACAGACAGTGCAACCACTGAGACTTTGAGCATAAATTCAACTATGATCCAGCAAGAATCTGCCCATGGCTGCTATGACAAACTTGTAGTTGATTTGTAGCTCTCCAACTTTGTTGCAGAGCATGGAGTATGTTACCATATAGATTTGTGAGAAAATAGAGCCTAAATGTTGACTGTCAGGCGCTCTGAATAAGTGCTCGCCATGGTACAGTGACCGAAATGACTCCCTCCGCCATGATTCGTGCTGCCTACGTCCCGATTCGTGCCCAGGGTGGATGGATAACCTCGTGGGGTAAAAGAATCTTTGCCACCGGTGAGCTGGAGGTCACTCCGGTGACTCACCGCCGCACCCTTCTGCCTTGCGGCTGGAGCTGATAGGCACGCCGGGGATCGCCGTTGCTCGGTCTTGTGCCGCGTGTCCGGGCAATTTATCACGTCGCGGATAGTCACGCTAGGGGCGTCCGGTGATCACCGGAGAGACCGCCACAGTAGAAGCCAACTAGCGCTTGCGCCAGTGCCTTCTTCTTTCTCTGGCCGCCGCGCGTCTCGCTCGAATTCACCGGCCACCGCTTGCGAGCGCTATAAATTGAAGGCCCGGACAACTACGCTAGATCATCCCAAAGCTATAGCACCCTCTCCCACTCTCGATCATTCACCAGCGCTCGCAAATTTCAAATTCTCCCCAAACTGATCTCCGCCGCCGTGAAGAACAGCTCACAACGGCCAGCTCGATTCAGGTTAGCTCAAGTCCCTCTGCTGCTTGTTCTAGCATCCTTAGGTACCCAGCAAACCCCTCGACCCCTTTAATTGAACCGGACCGCCAGGGATCGCCGGGAACACGACTATCCGTCCGCAACACTCCAGGGTAGAGCAAACCAATTGGCCATAGATGAAATTATGTTGGGGAAATGGTCAGGGTAGCTCCTATTTCATGTCCGCAGCTCGGGGCCGCTAGTCTTGGCTCCCTCCAGCCAGTACAGATGCTCGCCGGAGCTCCACAGCGCGCGCCGATGTCGGGGACCTCCCCCTGCGAAGAAATAGAACGTGGAGGGTTTTTGCGCAAACTGTCAGTGACACAGAAAAATAGTAACTGAACCCGTTTCCAATTAGCCAGAACCCCGAGGATCCTTCTGCAAAATCGCCAGCGCGGACGCGCGCATGGGCGCACTTCTGCCCTAACTGGGCCGACGCAGGCCAGTTTGTGCCCAATACTGTTTAGGATTTTCCCTTTTCTTTTTCAGTGGAACTTTAGAAATATGTAGAAAATTGTAGAAAAATCCTAAAATTGTCAAACCAATTTTTCTAGACTTCCTATTTTTCATAGTATTTAATAAAAATAATTTTATGATTTTTAGATTGAATAAGGAATTTTGGAGTATTTAAAGTAGCTTAAATCATTAGTTCTGGATTTTTAGAAAATAGATGATAATTCCAAAAATGCCCAAACTTTTTATATGAGCTCTACACATTAGTTAGAAGCCTTGGGTAGAGTTTGGTTTGATTTGGACCTTGTTTGATAACTAGAACCCAAAACCCTACCCCTGCCCTTTGAATTCCTTAACTGACTCCGGAAACCCTAAGTTCTCGGAGTTCCGTGAAGGAAAGTTGTATTCAAGACTTTAGATAATAAATCCTTATTATCTTTGCACTCTCATGAGCATTACATGGCATTCATTCTTATATATACTTATATGGTTATGTTTAGAAAACGAAGAAGAGATCGAAGTAACTGAAGAGAAGACACCACCACCTTCGGAATCTCAGGCCGGAAATTGTTTCTACTTTGATATCTGCGGGTCCGAGCCTGACTCACCTATCAACGAAGGCAAGCCCTGGTGCATTTGCCACCTCCTTGATGCTTTTAAAATCTTTCTCACTTGCTTGATGCATTAGGTGATAGGAGTTGATTGATTAAACAATTCCTGCATTACCTTCCTTGAATTTGATTACCTTCCTTGATCACCCGTTTTACAAAAGATTTTGATGCTTAGCCTTGCTTTAGAAAAACAAAATGTTTTGTTTTTACAAATGATGATGTGGCAAAAAGTGGGTGGGATGTTTTCGAAAATAAAACTTGATGGTGGATCCATCACGGCCGTGATGGGTTCAACATCGGAAAAGATGTACCTCTGCCAGGTACCAAACTTTGGGTTTGAAATAATTAAGCTGAGACCGGGCGGGTGATTTGCACGAGAAAGGAGTCTCGGTGTAGTGTCTCTGTCTGAGTCGATTAAGGACCGTGCCGATGTAGGCTTGCTGACCGAGGACCCTTTAACTGGTCACATGCCTCGTCATGGGTAAGCCTTGCCTCGGGCAGACTAAGGCCAGAATAAGATAACACGGAATGGGCGTGGAGCGGTGGTGAGAGTAGCGTGTACCCTCTGTGGCAAGAGGCTGGACGGTGGTGTATCTGTGCTCCCGGTTCGCATGAACCTGATCTGGTCTTAAGAACCCCAGTGGCGGGTTGATATATGCAAGGGTTAAGTGCTACATATGTCGTGTGATTGGAGATCCTCAGCTGAGTATAATCGATTCGGATCGCCGTACCTTCGCGGTCATGAAGACTTGGTCACTACCCTATACGTAGAACTCCAGTAAAGACTTGGTCACTACCCTATACGTAGAATTTTGTATTTACTTACAAACTAAAAGTATTAATATACATATTTTCCAAAAATATTATTTTAGCACTACATTATTGTTTTGTAAAAATGAGATTTTTCTTCACAAGATCAAATCCATAAATTGAATTTGCAAATCAATTCAAACAAAACATATGCTTCGGCATGAGTGCAACAAATAATTGGTAAATTTATCCAATCACGAAATTATTCAATATATTTATATTACCATTTTATTATTAGAAATCATAAGTATTTTCCCTTTTTATTGAAAACTAATAACTTAAACTGGTTTGTTTTTAGGTGATGGATTTAGAGTGTTACAAAATCTACCCCCTAAAAAGAATCTCGTCCTCGAGATTAAGGAAGGCTAGCAAGAAAACAAAGGTGATATATGGTTACTCGTAGGTTCTTGGTTCACACTTTAACTCTTCTAAATGTAAAGAACTCGTTGTTTCTTTGCTTCGCAGTGAATACTAACCAGGCGACCTTCATCATCGCACTTATAAAACAGTTGGTCTTCTGAATTATTGCTTAGGTCATGCTTGGCAGCTTTCTTCTTTAGTTGGTCTAGACGCTTCTTGGGGCATTCGCGAATAATATGTCCTTCATTTTTTTGCAGTAGTAGCAAGCACCTCTTGCTTTGAGTTCTTTGCGAGTCAACTTTTCTTGACCAACCGGTGATGAGGGATGATTGGGTGTCTGTATCTCATATAGCTGAGTCTGGCTTGATTCTTCTGTTTGGGTATCCATGTGTTTCGAAGTTTTTTGCTCGTGGTTGAGGTGGACCACTCATATATCCAAACATTTTTCTATTCCTTTTGTTGTTCTTCACGATGTTGATGGAAGTTTCTGTGCATTTTGGTTCATATCCCATGTCTGGAGACTGAGATAGCTTTATCTCGGGGGTGATCTGTAGTGAACTCTTCTCAGGACAGTTACGGAAGTAATGACCTTCACGACCACATTGATAGCAAGACTTTCTTGAAGTAATTTCTTGACTTTTTCCATGTTTCCACTTTTGTTTCTTGGAACTGATGCGACGACAAGGCTGAAGCTATGTGCAGGTGATAGTCCATCCATCAATGTAACACTCATTTGCTTCTTTTTGGAGCTGGGCATCCTTGTGATGTTTCCTTTTTGGAAAACCTGGCAATTCATCGTCTGACAGTGTATCTGCTATTAGTTGTTCTTGGGAAGACCATTGACTTTTTATACCAGAAAATAAAATCCGGTTCTTCTGTTTTGTAGTTTCACTTTCGTTCGTACTGATCTGGCGACAAGGAATTCCATAGTACTCACAACAACAACATGTTCCAAGATCATTTGTCTGTTGGTGTGCATCCTTTTGTTCATCAGTTGTTTCATTTCTAGTGATGTTTTGACTTGCCAACACTTGCTGGTATGAGGAGGTGAGTTGCGATACATTCTGTATTACAAGAGCTTGTGCATGTAACAGCGTTTCTAAGTCAACTATCGAGGGTGATGTTGTGGTTGATGTCATATGGTTATCAGTAGTCTGCTCATGTGCTATAAATTCTGCTAAATCAACTTGTTGGAGTCTAGCTACCACTTGAGATGTTGCTTGCAGAAACTGAGCATGTCCCTTCTTGAACTGTTCCATCTGATCCTTAGCTAGAGGAGTTGCCAACACAATGTATTCTTTGCACTTAGTGACATCACTTGCAGTTGACATTCCAAGGACTGACATCTGTATGGGTATGGAAGAATGGAAGGGACGAGAGGGTTGAGCAAAGACAGATTATAGAGGGCAGAGAAAACCCATCTATCTAAGGTTTTACCTAGCTAACTGATGTCATTGTGGACAAAAGTCACACAATACACCAACAATCATTTCAAAGAAGCAAATCAAACATGAACACAAAGGACAATGAATTCAAGCATACCAGCACAACACAATCCAATTCTACTTATTCAACCAAAACAAAAGGTGAGACAAGGTTTGGAATAAGAAAGATATTATAAAGTCAAGGAGTCAGGTAAGAATTATCAAGGAGTTAGACAAGACCAAAACATTATTGTTAATGACCAATAATGAAATAAGATAACCACAACTGGTGAAGCGAGGATAAATTATACAACCAAGGACATGAGAAAGTTTTTTTTTCTTTTTTTAAGGATACAAAATACAAGGGCATTATCAAGTAGAGAGACAAAGGGTTCAATATCTCGAGGTAGATATTGTCCAAGGATGACAATACAATGGCAAGAAAACAAAAGTATAAGAATTCAATAGGGAGAAAGCATTATCAAGGAGAAAAGTAGAGAGGCAAAAGTTTATTATATCAAGGTAGATATTGTCCAAGGATGACAATACAATGGCAAGAAAACAAAAGTATAAGAAGTCAAGGGTTATATAGCAATATTAGGGATTAGAAAACCACTATAATATAATGTCGTCTTTACCGATCTAGTCGAAAATCTTAATACTAAAGAATAATCCTATCAACCTAGCCAAGAAGTCAAATAATAGATCCAGGGGATCCAGAACAAAACTTCTGCAGAGTGGGGATAAGATAGAGAATAGGGCATCGTCGATAGCTTCGAGAGGGTTTCTTCTGGCAAACTTCGCTTCAAGTTCTGCAATCTTAGCTTGATCATCTTGCAATGCTTCTCATTAGAACCTTCTGATAGACGAAGAATCAGACAAGAAGGGTTGAAGATAAAAGAGACGAGTTTTTGTATAAAGTAAGTTTTTATGGAGACAATTAAGTCAAGTTTTGAAAGACTGACTGGGCTTTCCATTTCTATCTAATCTAGCGACCTACGGTCACATTGCTTTGATACCACTTCTGTCACACCCGTTTCCAAGGGGCAGAACCGGGTGCATAGCATATGTGCGCCAGGATCTATTTCCACACATATGTTGACGTCACAAGTGTAATATATCAAAAGAACAATGCATAAAAGTGTAAATAACGATTATATTACACTTTGAACAGACATAATGTCTTAACCTTTATTCATCAAAGTACAGGGAAACAAGGACATCCATCCACAGGAAGATGACCGGGGTATCACTAGACTAGCATCCATGGAGTTCAGCATCATATCTTCATCTGCAAACTTCTGATCAAAATTAAGCAAGGGTGAGCTCACTTATGGTCGGGGCTCAGCAAGTGGGGGTAAAACTAATGCAAGGTCTAACAAGGTGAGGCTAAGGTTGAGCAGTAAGCATTTTAGTTGGTCAACATTTTATTAACAACACCTGTCTTACTAATAAGTGTGAATCCCAAGTATTCCCATTAAACAAAGGTATAAGAGTATATCAAAAACACTTAAGTGAAACAACTTACGCAAACCATTGGTAGATCATCGGATCTCGATTTATTTCCATCTTCAAGTTCAATTATCATGTGAGGAGTCCAGGCTGCTCATAACCGTGAGCACGGCTGATATATCAGTTTTACACTCTGCAGAGGTGGCGCATCTTTACCCATGAGTCGTGATTCCCTTCTAGCCCGGGTTAGCTAGACCCGTATTCACTTCCGAGGTGAATGGCTAGGGTCTCACTACGAGGCTTCTCCCTAGAGTCCTCATTACGCAAATGCTGGAAATGGTCAAACTGCATAAGGCACACCTACCGTAACCAACTTATAGTCCAGACTACAGGGTAAAGCTTTGGGAACTATGCCCGTATCCAATCTGCCTGAGCCGGAACTATAAGAGCTTGCCAGATGCCCCCGTTCCTGTCGACCACGACCAGCACCCAACATAAGACATCCCTAGTTATTTAGCCAAGATCAGAGCCATGATAGTTCTCATGGTAGCACTATTTTCCCGGGTGGTCACTCCATGTTCCAATTAATATGCAATAATCGTTTTTAACCATCGGGTTAACAACAATAATGTAAACTTACCATTTGGAACATTAATATCATAAACAGGAGTGACTGCATAAAGTTTAAGTTGTAGCAATAGCATAGCTACTAAGGTAAAGTATAATACCCAGGTTTGATCAAGGAATAAGATTGGAAAGGTTATCTAAATAGGTAACCCATCAAGTTATGCATATATATCCAAAAGAGTAAACTTTATTAAATGTATTGTTTGGGATCAAACAGAGTATGCAGAGGGAGAAGTCCACTTGTCTTGCTTATTGAAAACTTGAGACTCTTCCACGAATCTGAATAGATCTTGATTCATAACTACTAGATCAACCACTGAATATCACACAAACAAACAATAAGAGCAAACATCATTCAATAACATACAACATTCACCATACGTAAAGCTAAAAGAAAGCCTAACGAAAAGAGCGTTCGCTTTTCAAAAACATCACACGCAAGGGTTATAATAAAAAGGTATTCTTTTCAAACATGTGATCTATACTTAATAAAATAAGACATGAGCTTAAAATGTCTTAATTAAACTATACAAATATTAGGTTCACTAATTTAATCTTTTATAAAACGTCAAACGCGATACGTCTAAGATAAAGGATTTATAAGACGATAAAACACGTTATAACGATATTAAACATTTTTAACCTTTTAGAATAGTTATAAGTTATATATCTATGGTTAATGCGTTATGAAATACATTGTTAATTTATGAAGCATTATGGAACATATAATTCATTGTTAAACCTATCACTTATGATAAATTAAGATATAGGTCTAAATAGGTTTTATGTGAAAAGATCATTATTATTACACACCTATTTTATGAAAAACTAGGTTATAGGCCCTTAAGTGGATTTTCATGCAAAAGATAATGAACAAATGACTATCTTTTATTTTTATTAGAAAGTACATGGCCTATATTCTTTATTAAAATAGCTATATACAAAACAATATGTAAACTAACATTTTTAGTTATTATAAAAGAACATGAACACTAATTTCATTATTTTATTCTTTAGGAGAAACTAAGTGATTTATACAACATGGCCTAAATGTGATGCAATGATTAATCAAGCCTATATAACTAGTTATGCAGAAGTTGATAATAGGTTTAACTAATAAATTATGAGAAAGGATACTTAATCTTTTAATTATCTTTAGTTTTAATTTAGGAACAAATGATCTATATCGTTAAAAAGAAACTATGTTCAACAATATACAAACTATTTTTGTTACTAATATTATGAAGACGTGAGCACTTTAAATAAGCGATTTTAACTTCATTTGAAAACTTTATTCTTTCTTAGTGTGAACAGACAATATTTATGCATATAACACTTTTATTATAAATCTGAATAACATTTTATGAGTAAAGATAATCATATAATTATTTATCTAATGTTTTTGTTATGAAAATGTGGTCTAAAATTCCTTTTAACTTCATACTTAGAAAACTGCGTATAAATTTACTTTGATTCAAATAAATTTTATGAACTTAAAAATTGATGAAAAACAATAATTAAAATGATTAATCACATTTTTATAAAATTAGTAAATTTATAATTAATTTATTGGAACACTAAGTATTACTTTTTTATATATAACTAAGTTTAGCGCAATGGCTAGATCATAATTATTTGCAGAATATATGGTAGTATGAAAGGTGGGCTTTCTTCTACCTTTGGTCGGCACAGAGCAGAGACGGCTGGGCACCGGCGATGGGGCTTCATCGAGGTTGATGGCAACAAACAGATGACGACCGACGAACATGGACAGACGACGTCGTGGCGTTGAACAACGACGAGTGCGACAGCAGCAGTGGCAAGTACGACACGGCAACGGCGGGGCACTCAGCGATGTGTGGTGTGACAACGGCTGAAGTTCCGTCGATGGTGCGGTAGTAGCAGAGAGCAGCACGATGATGACACGAACAAGTGCTTGGCGCACAGCAATAGGGAGCAGGGGCTTCGGCGACGGATCGGCGGTGCTCGAGGTGAACTTCAACGAGCTGTGTTGACAACAGCTAGAAGGCGAACACAACGACAGTGCGGATAACAGGCGCGCGAGTGACAAATGATGGTGAGGGCGACAGCTTTGATAGGGACGAAGGCGAGGAGGCTGTGTGAGCAGAGTAGGATGTTGGTGTCACGGTGGCGAACTCCGGCGAGGTCGATGTGCAAAACAGAGACCAGCTGGGCGCGTGGGCGACGAGCGGCAATGGCACAGCAATACGCTGTCGCGAGGCGAGCAACGGCGTGGCTCTGCGCAGTGGGCGAGCAATAAAGAGGAGGAATGGCGAGCAGGGGCAGGGGCTCGGCAGCGCTTTATAGCCACGGGCTAGCATACGAGAGGGCGTCGGAAGGAGAAACGGCGCTGCACAAATGCTCGGCATCTATTGAAGGTAGCTGGTGACTGGACAAGAAACTGACGTGGTTAATGGAGAGGAATTAGTCACGAGAAACTGTCACGACGAGTAACGGGCGTGGGACAGCTAGGCACCGAGTGCGGTGCGGTAGTCCACTGCCTGGGATGCAAGCAGGCGGGGAAGACAAAGCAGCAGTGGCAGGCGACGAGAAGGCAGATTGCGGCGACAACACTGCCTAGACCCGTTCGAACAGACGAACAGAGAAGAACACTGGAGCAGCAGTGGGATCCACCTGCCATTGAAAGAAAGAAAAAGAGAGAGACCCACGAGTAAGTGAAAGAGAGGAGGAAAGGTGAGATGCCTCCTGCTGGTTGAGTGGGGTGAGCTTGAGGGGTCGGCTAGACTAGGAAGCTCATCCGTTCATTTTGCAGTTTTGTTTTTTTTCGAAATTCATTTTTTTTCTTTTTTTCTTTTCTTTTCTGTAGAGAAAGAATATATATAATATATAATTAAAAATCCAGAATAAATATAATTTTATTATTAACTTAATAAAACTTATTTCGTAAAAATTATTTTAAGAGAATTTTATTATTTAAATAAATGGCTCTTCTCATAATGAAATAAAAACAAATAGAATTTTGTATTTACTTACAAACTAAAAGTATTAATATACATATTTTCCAAAAATATTATTTTAGCACTACATTATTGTTTTGTAAAAATGAGATTTTTCTTCACAAGATCAAATCCATAAATTGAATTTGCAAATCAATTCAAACAAAACATATGCTTCGGCATGAGTGCAACAAACAATTGGTAAATTTATCCAATCACGAAATTATTCAATATATTTATATTACCATTTTATTATTAGAAATCATAAGTATTTTCCCTTTTTATTGAAAACTAATAACTTAAACTGGTTTGTTTTTAGGTGATGGATTTAGAGTGTTACAAATTGTCATATCCTTAGTTAAGAATATGTGAGCTTTCCACCTCTCTCTAAATGCGAGTTTGCATGGCATATCATTACATGAGTATTCATATACTTCTAATTGACTTGTAGAGCACATAGATGAAGAATTCTAAGTGGAAGTGGAAGAGGAGTCTGCTCCTACATCTGAAACTGCTCCAACTGAAGTTGTCTTTGAAGGTCCTCCAGAAGGTGCCCCGATAGGGTTTGCTGCTAACTCCAATATCCTAGTAGAAGAGTCTGACTCTCCTCCTCATCAAGGCAAGCCCCGGTGCATTTTCCACCTCCTTGTTGTATTTAAACTTTTATCACTTATATGCTGCATTAGGTAGTAGGAGTTGAATGATTAAACCTTTGCTGCATAACTTCCTTGAATTATTGATTATCGTCCTTGATACCTGATTTGAAAAGCTAGATATGCTTAATATGCTTATACACAAGGAACAAAATGTTTTGATGTATGAATCATATTTTTACAAAGAAAAAGAGACTGGAGTGATGAAGGTATCAAAGGCCTTGATGACTTCATCATTTCAGAAGGGTACCTCTGACAGGAACCAGGTTTTTTAGAAATAGTTAAATGTGAGACCAGACGTTGAGCATGAAAGGTTGCCCGTCTTTGTCGTTTAAGGACCGCATGATTGTTGGCCTGCTGATCTAGGACCCTTTAACTGGCCACATGCCTCATCATGGGTAAGCTTAGCCTCGGTCGGACCAATAACAGAACAGCTCGCACACACTGGGAGTGGAGAGATGGCGGGAGTAACGTGTGCCCACCTGGCAAGTGGCTGGATGGTGGGGTACTATGCTCTCAGGTCGCGTGAACCCATTCTGGTCTTGAGAAACCTGGGTGCGAGTTGACATATGCAAGGGTTAAGTGCTACATATGTCATGTGGTTGGAGATCCCCAGCTGGGTATTAATCGATTCGGATCGTCGAACTTCTCAGATATGAAGACTGGATCTTCGACCCTCATCGTAGATAACAAGTGAAACTAAAGCTGCTAAAATGAAGCTAGCGTAGGACAAGTGATTGCTCTAGATTAGGCAAATCTAGATTCAGGAAAAGTACTTAACCTGCAAAGTAAAAGTGTGGCATACACTACCGGAATCCGAGGCTTTGCCGAGTGTTGTATTCTTTGCCGAGTGCCTTTTGTCGGGCACTCGGCAAAGACGGCTTTGCCGAGTGTCGCACTCGGTAAAGTTAGGCTCTCGGCAAAGAGCCCCTTTACCGAGTGCTAAACACTCGGCACAGGTAGGCACTCGGCAAAGACAAGTTTGCCGAGTGTAACGCACTCGGCAAACGGGGCTCTCGGCAAAGGGCCGTCAGCGGCCGTCCCAGAGCTGACGGCCGTGAGTCTTTGCCGAGAGCCAACGGCTGGCACTCGGCAAAGAGGCTTCTTTGCCCATTGCTACGTAATAGACACTCGGCAAAGCCCTCTTTGCCGAGTGTCATACCTAGACACTCGGCAAAGTGTATTTTCATTTTTTTTATTTTGTCTCCCAAACTTTTTGTGGTATGTTCCTACACTATGTAGACCTACATGTATCATTTGTGGACAATTATAACATAGTTTCCATAGTTAGTAGATTTAGTTCGTTTATTTGAATTTCTTCGGAAAATTCAAATTTGAACTGCAGGTCACTCGAAACTTGGAAAACCGTGCATGAAAAAATGATATTCATGTTACTTAGCATAAGTTACGACCGATTGCAGAAGCGTACCGGAAACTTCGAGCAACATGCTCACTAAACATGGCCGTGAACTTGGCATCCACATGTTTAAAAATTGTATAAAACACAAACAAAGTCAGAAAATCATGAAACTTGTCCATGTGTCATGATATCATATGTATAGGCTGTGATAAAAATTTTAGAATGTTTGGAGAAAGTTGTGAGACACTATGTGTAGAAACCTAAGAGATCCACATGAAATAACTCTTAGATTTCATGTGGATCTCTTAGGTTTCTACACATAGTGTCTCACAACTTTCTCCAAACATTCTAAAATTTTTATCACAGCCTATAATTGTCTCAAAATGGTACATGTAGGTCTACATAGTGTAGGAACATACCACAAAAAGTTTGGGAGACAAAATTTAAAAAATTTAAATGTATTTTGCCGAGTGTTAAATTATGACACTCGGTAAAGATAGCTTTGCCGAGTGTCAGTCGGTTGACACTCGGCAAAGAACATAGAAAAACTCTTTGCCGAGTGCCTGTCTGTTGACACTCGGCAAAGCCGCCTTTGCCGAGTGCCAGCGATCTGGCACTCGGCAAAACGTATTTTAAAATTAAAAAAAATCTTTGCCGAGTGCCAGATCGCGGGCACTCGGCAAAGAGGCGAAATAAACGCCCCGCGCGCCTTCTCCTTTCTCCTTCCTCTCCTCTCACTCTTCTCTGTCACCGCTGCTCGCCGTGCGCCGCCGCTCGCCTCGCCTCGCCGTGCGCCGCCGACGTCGCCCGCCGACGCCGCCGCGCCCCTCTCCCTCTCCCGCCGTGCGCCGCCCCTCTGTGGCGGAACCGCCCGAATTATTCCATCTTAAGTGCCCAAGTCGCACCCTTAAAGGCAGCAACACACTTAAATCAGAATAACCCGTCAGTCCCTCGGATCTAGTCCGATAAAGCCACTTATCCAGGATCGAATACCACTAGCTCACTCGAAGGTGAGGCACAGAGAAATACAATAAAGCATAATACCATAAATTAAGAAAGTATCATTAGTAATTACATTATCGGAGTTTCAAATATGATAACCATAAATTTTAATGCAGCGGAAATAACTAACGGAGAAAACCGAGTAACATGGCGAAGCCTGACCACGCTACTCCTCCTGGTCCTCTCCTGCGGAAGCAGTAACCCACTCGACCGTCTATCCCGGTGGCAGGGATAAAGGCCAAGTCACACCATCAACCAATCAAGGAGGTACCTGCAAAAATTATGCCACAAGCAAGGCTGAGTATACTAATACTCAGCTAGACTTACCCGGTGTGAGGAGTCTACTCCTCTACCTCTAGACATGCAGCTGTTTGGCTGAGGGGTTTGGTTTGCCAAAAGCACTAGCTGAGTCTAAAAACAAGTTTTAGCTTTTCAAGTTCTAGAATAATTATTTTAGACTAGATAAGAACCTATCTATTCATACATGATATCAAACATTATATCAATCAACATCTTTTGCCAGTATCTCATTTCCACTTATTACTCAATGCAGTACAATGGATCAAGCAGTCTCATTAGCTGCGAGAAGCAGACGATTCGAATCGAGTTTTAACCTTGCAAGGTAAACCTAAACACACGACATGTCAGGGCACTCCATCCCCACACACGTCAACCGTCCCCATCGATTCCCCGTTCGCGTCCAGGCCTCACCGCCTTGGCATACAATGCTCCACTGACCCCGGCCGCCGCCGTGCAGTGGCCGCACTTGTACCCACCATATCTAGAATGGGAGACCCAGTCTCAGGTCGCGTGAGGGATAAAGTTCGCGCCCGGCTTCACTCAGGTACTAGGTTTACCGGTTACCATTTTTCCCGACATGTGTTTAGTACATTCAAACGCTTGACACAGGTATCCGCACGTTAATCCTTATTCCAATTTTGTCTCATAGACAACGCATCCCCATGGATCTGTGTCCATAGACCATCATCATTCTTATTATCAAAATGGATACAACCAATTCCTGACCTCGCGCGAGTGCTAGAAAAATCACTCGACTTCTACCGAGATCCTGATTTAGCATAGCAGCTACTCGACCTAGCATACTAGTATCCATCTCAAAAGGAATCCTGAGTTCATGCAACTAGGATTTCAACCAACTCCTACACTTAAGTGCACAGTACAAGCCTACAAACATTAAGTGTAGTAAAATAGCATATATAAACGGTTATGCATAAAACCGGGGCTTGCCTTTAATTTAACACTTAGATAGTGTTTGCTGGGGGGTACTCGCTTGGCGAGCATCCACTGGTTAAGTCCATCCTTCCTTGGGTCGTCCACCGACTGCATCTTGTGGGTGGCACCACATCACTTGCACGATCATTCTCTCTCGATCCTAAATGAGATGCAAGATGCATATGCATGAATATGATGAAAAATACCACAAGATATATAAAGACACAGTAGCGAACTAACATTAATTTAGAAGACACCGTAAACCACCACACGTTAGCATTAGTTATCTACACGTCATCGGACATACGTAGTCGCTACCACTGGAAAGATGACGACGCTTACTTAACCAATACAAACATGACCACACAAGCATGAGCACAAGTGTCTACCACGTTCACTTTAATCATCCATTAGTTACCTAACATTAAATTAGTTAAGTACACAAGTTCGCTATGACTTATATATAGATATACTTAGTTAAAAAAAGGAATAGTTGCTTAATCGGGTTTTATAATCATTCATAACCTTCTACTGCAAGCATACACCCCAAAGAACACACATGAGGAGATAGTTTAATCACAATTACATATTATACTACTTTAATGATGTTGGTGACTTAGTAGTATTAGCAGAAAGCCAAAGACATGACATTATTCATTTTGTTTCCCTAATATATAAGTGCACTTGCTAACTGTTGATTAAGCTAAGCTACTTATTAGACCTTAATCAATTTAGTTCACTAACTTAGTGAGATGTGTACTACTTACTTATATATAACCCCAATTATACTAGTCACTTATTATTATTACTCATGTTCACTTAAAACCAAAACAAGCAAGCAATTACTCAAGTCAAACACAATAGAGTAGAGCAATCAATCACTTCTAACACATTTAGGACAGCAACACAATAGTTTTTGTTTTAATCATAACTCTTCAAATATTAGTTCAAAATTATCAAACTAGGTTTTTCTGGAAAGTTTAAAAAGTGTTCTACAACTTTGATATTTTTACCTCAGCATGATTAGACACTTAATAAGGTTAAATAATGATAAACGACAGCTTTATTCAGATTTAGGCAGATTCAGACTTATGCCTTCAAAAATTCACAACTATAGGTTCAGACATCCAAACAAATTGATCCTGGACTTTCTGGAAAGGTAATAAAATTTTCTACATATCATTTATAAACATCTCAAGGTGATTCAATATTTAACTAAGGACAAAAGACACTAGAAGGCTTTGCTGTCTAGAATTGGACAGATTCAGTCTTCAGACTTTAAACATCCATAACTGAATATTCAGATCACCAAAAAGAGTGATCCAAGACTTTTTGGAAAGCTTAGCAAAAGTACTATATAAATTTTATAATCACCAAGAAGTGATTCTATGTTAAACTGAATCAAACAATTCAGTTTTCGAAATCTGTTCTGTCAGTGGACAGAACACAACAACCATTTTGTAAAATTCATAATTCCCAAACTGTCAGGCCTATGGTTGTGAAATTTTAACACGAGGAATATAAGAAAAGCATCTACAACTTTCTTATAATGACCATAAACAGATTGTAAAGTTAAATTAGGCAAACAATGCAGTTTCTAAAATCTGTATAGAATTTGGGCAGATTCAATTACTGAATTTGTCAAAAGCATAACTTCTAAACGATCAGACTTATGGCTGTCAAATTTTAACACAAGAAATTTAATAAAGTTATCTACAACTTTCTTGTGACCACCAATAACTGATTTCAAAATTAAATTAAGCAACCATTGCAATCTCTGAAATCTGTTCAGAAATTGGACAGATTGAGTTACTGAACTTATGAAAAGTATAGCTTCTAAACAATCAATTCTTAGCTCATGCATTTTTAGGACAAGCTACGTACACAAGTAAACTATAACTTTTATATAGCACATATATACAGAAAACACACTTTACTTTACTAGATTACTCACACAACCAAAACTGTACACCCATAAATTTCAGTTTGCTAGCACAAGAGCACTTAACTAAATCACCAAACAAACTCATAGAGAGATACTATCACTAATTTCTCAAATTCAAATCATTATGACCTAGTTGTAAAGTTTCAATTTATATCAAGGTACTTAAGTATTTCAAGAAACATGGATGCTTTTGTTTTCTTCTAATTTGTCTCTAATTCTTCTTATAATTATAAAACGTGTGTCATTTTAGTACCATATGAAACTATCTAATTTGGGGCTGGAACTTTTATGAGGCATAGGTAATAACAAATCATGACCAATGTATAAATTTCACATGCCCAGGTTTTATATTTTATTTAATACAAAAATAACAATGTGTTAATGCAATAAAGCTTGTGAGAGCAAGTTAATTCTAAAATTAATTATTTTCTGTGGATGCATGACCATATTAAGTTTTATTAGGCTACTATAATATCATGCAAGGACAGTGGAACACCATTTTACATTTTTGCATCTATACATTATTTTTAAATCATTTAAAACTACTTAAGGTGCATTAAACAAGTTAAATCACTAACTTAATCATACTTGCATCACAATTCATGAAATTTTTACCAGTCACCAAGCATCACACCAAGAGTCTACTGTAAAAATTTCAACCTATTTGGAGCACCAGAGCTACAGATCCAAAAATAACAATCAAAACAATCATCTTTTTCCTATTTAACATGTTTTAATTAACACACCAAGAAAACAGTGAACAACATATAAGTTTTATATTTTTCCTTGATGTAGTATGACAACATCTAACTAACAAAACAGGTTTCATCATTTTTAGATTTTTATAAATAAAATTATGGAGAGAAGCAAGTTCGTTTATTTTGTAAACCAGTTTTTAAATACGAATTTTTACAGAAAACTTTTCCACTAAAACATACCAACATATAGATCCAATAGTTAGAGCATTTCATAAGGAAGCCAACAAAACAAGTTTCGTGATTTTTGGAGCTATAAAACTCGAGATATGAATATTTGAACACAGCACAAAAATCTGCAACTTTGTGTACAAATGCACATGGGACCCATTTGTCATACTCACATATTGTTTCTTCTTCCTCCTTGCTTCCTGTACGCACGCAGGGAGGAGTGGAGCTGGCCGACGACCGACCATGGAGCTGTGCAGGGGCGAGCAGCAGCTGAGAGGGGGAGGGACACCTGCTGCTGTTCATGGACAGAGAGGAGGGCGAGTCAGAGAGGGGCGCTCGGCATGCTGGTTCGGGGAAGGAAGAACGCTGGGCTGCTGCTCCGACCATGGGAGAGACAGCAGGAGAAAAAGATGGGGCGCCATGGGGAAGGTGGAGGTTTTCCTGCTGCTGAATGCCATGGGGAGCTCCTTGCTGCTGTGAGGGAGAGGGAGGACGGCATGGAGGAGGAATGAGAGGGCAGGATGCTGCTATTTATAGAGCAGGAGCTCTGGATATGTCAGACAGCAGAGAGCAGTGGCAGGTGTGACAGTGTTAACATTGGGCGGCAGTTTCCGTCCTTTTCTGTTTGGATTCGGATCTCAGTCAGTGCACGAAATATCTTCCTTGATCTATACTCTACAATTGTTGTACAGAACTTGAGGTGATTTAGGCACTGGTTAGAGAGTTATAGACCCACGAAAATTGGTTTGTCAGTGGGTTAGAAATCAGTGGAAACTCGTGAAAACTGAATGTCAAAGCATGTCAAACGAAATCGGATGAATGCCATCTTTTAATATGTTGTGCCCTTATTAATTATTAACAACTTTTATATTTGGGAAAACTTGAGTTATTCAACAAAAATTAGGGAACGCGAGACGTCAACCCGAACGATGCTGATTTCAGACTTAGAAGAATTCGAATCCCGAAATCAGATTTTTATTCTGTCTTGATGGCACTGTTTGAGATACTTAGAGATTGAATCAAGGATTTGTTTAAATATAAACTTTGTTGTATTACACAGGTTCTACAACTTTTATTAAAGGTCAAACCTCATATCTTGAATATAAATTAAAGTTTCACCTTAGTAAAGGTAGCATCATTATAAAGCTTCAAACTATATTTTTAAGGCAATCGGAGTATTTTCTCGATATTTTCTTGGCATTTTCTCTACATGAAGCCTTAATAGCTTTTGTTGTAGAGTTGATATAGAGTTGTTTGAGCAAGATGGCAAGGCTTAGTTGAATTCAAAAATTTGCACATGTTCAAACGAGAAGTTTCAAGCAAGTATATGATTTATGTTTTCATATAAATATTTGGTTCAAACTTTGAGAAATCTTTAGAATACACTTGATAGATAGATATGAATGATGATATAGAGATAACAAGCTGATTTGCATAAGAAATAATTAGAGGTTGACACTACAGAGATTCCGCTGAAGAAGGCGGATTTGGATTATGTATTTGGACATAGACCGACTATCGAGAAAGCGGATTCGGACATAGATCGGATAACATCACAACTATCGAGAGTCCGAATAAATGAGTCTGGACGGGAGTTGTGATACGAGATTGACTTTTGAATTTGCATTTGCCCCGAGAAATAAAAGTTTTAACAGGCTCCAAGTTTGGCTGTTCTTGAGATCGAATTATCCCAAACTCGATGAAACTCTCATGAGTAACTTGATAAATGGAGATAAATGTGATAAGGAGATAGAAATTTTCACTGAGCATCCAAGCTTAGGATAAATCTCCCGACATAACACGAAACTGACACCTGGGGTGTCACACCCTCGCCCGCCCCTCGCCCGCCGTGCGCCGCCCCTCGCCGCGCCCCTCGCCAAAGCCGCCCGCCCGCCGACGCCGCCGCGCCCCTCTCCCTCTCCCTCGCCCGCCCACCCTCCGACACCGCCGCTGCGCCCCGTCACCGCCACCGCCGCGACCCGGCCTCAACCGTCGTCCCCACGCCTCGCCCTCAACCGCCGTCGCGCCCGGCACCACGCCGCCGGTAAATCATTTTTTATTTTTGTTGAGCATATGATTGATAATGTGATGGATAGTTAGAGCTATATTATATCTAACCATTCTGTACTTAGAATTTCCATTGTGTGGATAATCTTGTTTCTAGTAGATTAAAAAAAGAATGCCAAACTCTAAAACATGCATAGATTGAATATATATATATGTGTGATTGCTGGCCATCGTGCCGTTGAATTATGCGTGGAAGACAGCCATCGTGCTGATAGTTTTATTTGCAGGATTTCGAAACCTCCCCGTGCTGGGGAGGTGCTGCCGAAATTTTCTGTTGCTAGGCTTCTGTTAGGGGATGGAGGACCGTGAGTGGATGTACACGGGCCGTAGAGGAAGGAACGATGTCACCACTGAATCGATTAGAAAGACCGATGATTTCGTGGAACGGGCATATGGCGAAGCTGCTAAAGGAGCGAGTCTAGTCCCATGCCCGTGCAACAAATGTGACAACCGGAAAAGAAAACCAAAGAAGACCATGGTAGAACATATTTGGAAGAATGGATTTACGTCGGGCTATACTCGGTGGATATTTCATGGTGAAGCGCATCGTACAAGAGAGGAGGTGCTGAGACAACGTGTCGAGGATTATGACGCGGATGCGGGGGTAGCAGATATGTTGAACGACTATCAGGAGGCACAGTACACGGGAGGATGTATGGATGACGAGCCAGAGCCGACTGCAAAGGCGTTCTACGACATGTTCGACGCGGCACAGAAGCCCCTTCACGGCCAGACAAAGGTTTCTCAACTGGATGCCATTGGGCGTGTAATGGCGTTCAAGTCGCAGTACAACATGAGTAGAGACGCATTCGATGGCTTGTTGACGGTTATTGGGAGTCTGCTTCCGGATGATCACGTTCTGCCAAAGAGCATGTACGAGGCACAGAAACTACTTCGTGCACTCAAGATGACGTATGAGCAGATTCATGCTTGTCCGAAGGGCTGCGTGCTATTTAGGAAAGAATACGCGGAGGCAAAGTACTGTCCCAAGTGTAATTCGTCTAGGTTTATGGAGGTAGACTCTGGTGATGGACAAAAGAGGCAGCTCGACATCCCCTTGACAATCCTACGACACCTTCCGTTCGTACCGAGGATCCAGCGTCTGTACATGACAGAGGAATCTACGAAACAGATGACTTGCACAAAAATGGAAAACGATACAATCCTGACAAGATGGTGCACGCATCAGATGGTGAAGCATGGAAACACTTTGATGACATTCACCGTGAGAAAGCCGAAGAGGCTCGTAATGTACGTGTTGCGTTGGCCACAGATGGGTTCAATCCCTATGGAATGAGCGCTGCCCCGTACACATGTTGGCCCGTGTTTGTTATCCCAATCAATCTCCCCCCTGGTGTGTGCTTTCAAAGGCAGAATATATTCGTGTCGTTGATAATTCCCGGACACCCGGGGAACAAAATGGGCGTGTACATGGAGCCTTTGATCGATGAATTGGTACGTGCCTGGGAGGAAGGGGTATGGACGTTTGACCGAGCTACGAAGACAAACTTCAGAATGCATGTTTGGTACCAGTACTCCATGCATGACTTACCGGCCTATGGGCTATTCTGTGCCTGGTGTGTTCACGGTAAGTTCCCATGCCCAGTTTGCAAGGAAGCTCTCAGGTTCATTTGGTTGAAAAAGGGTGGCAAATATTCGTCCTTCGATAAACATCGACAATTTCTTCCTGCTGACCATCCATTCCGCCTAGACATCAAGAACTTTACGAAAGGTGTCGTAGTGACAGACCGCCCACCTGCAGCGATGACTGGTGCCGAAATTCGTCAACAGATAGATGGGCTCGTGGCCAATACAGAAGGTGGTTTTGTGGGATATGGTGAGCAGCATATGTGGACACATAAGTCTGGCTTGACTCGGCTCCCCTATTATGACGACCTGCTCCTTCCACACAACATTGACGTGATGCACACTGAAAAAAATGTTGCCGAGGCACTGTGGGCAACAATTATGGACATTCCTGATAAGTCAAAGGATAATGTGAAGGCAAGAGTGGATCTGGCAGCGTTATGTGATAGACCAAAACTAGAGATGAAGCCGCCAAGTGGCGGAAAGACATGGAGAAGGCCTAAGGCCGATTTCGTCCTAAGCAGGGCCCAGAGGAAGGAAGTACTTCAGTGGATCAAGATGTTGATGTTCCCTGATGGGTATGCAGCTAACCTGAGTAGGGGGGTGAACTTATCTACTATGCGAGTCTTAGGGATGAAGAGTCATGACTTCCACATATGGATTGAACGGATTCTTCCTGCGATGGTTCGAGGCTATGTCCCTGAGCATGTCTGGCTAACGCTTTCAGAGTTGAGCTATTTCTTCCGTCAGCTTTGTGCAAAAGAGTTATCTCGGACCGTGGTTGCAGACTTGGAAAGATTGGCCCCCGTGTTACTGTGTAAGCTTGAGAAGATATTTCCACCCGGCTTCTTCAATCCAATGCAGCATTTGATTCTTCATCTCCCCTATGAGGCACGAATGGGGGGCCCCGTGCAGGGACGTTGGTGCTATCCAATCGAGAGATGTCTAAAGACTATTCGAAAGAAATGTAGAAATAAATGCAAAATCGAGGCTTCCATTGCAGAGGCATACATTCTAGAGGAGGTCTCAAACTTCACAACAACTTATTATGGTGACAAACTGCCGAGCGTGCATAATCCACCCCCTCGTTACAATGATGGCGACAATGAATCGAACCTTAGCATATTTCGAGGCCAACTCGGAAGCGCAAGTGGCTCGACCACCAAGACCCTGAATCATGACGAGTGGCGACATATCATGCTATACGTATTGACCAACCTTGAAGAGGTGACGCCATACATGGAACAATTTCTTCATGAATTCTGGCGTCGATCAAGGGACCCCACTCCACAGGAATATGACGCTCTTCTTAGAAAGGGTGCGCGAAATGGGTTGCCCGATTTCATTTCCTGGTTCAAACGTAAGGTACGTGCTTAGTTTGTAAAAGAGATACGTCTTTGAACTCAATTTAGCATCTTTTAACTTGCGAATACTTGCAGGGCCAAAGAGATCCGTCTATGAGTGCCGAGTTGAGACAAGTAGCCAACGACTTTGCTTATAGGGTCAAGAAATATTCTGGGTATGACGTCAATGGATACCGTTTTCGCACAACACACTACGACCAAAGTCGGCCCAATCGGAAAACAACGTGTTCTGGAGTCTTTACGCCGGGGCTTGACAATGTCGATTATTTTGGACGAATTGAAGAAATATATGAGCTCAATTTTTATGGTTCCAAACCTCTTACTCCAGTGATATTCAAATGTCATTGGTTTGACCCTCAAGTGACGAGACGGACACATTCTAATCTTGGGATAGTCGAAATTCGACAAGATTCCACCTTAGCAGGAGACGATGTCTATATCGTGGCCCAACAGGCCACACAAGTGTATTATCTCCCATATGCGTGTCAAACGAAAGAACATCTTAAGGGTTGGGATGTTGTGTATAAGGTATCGCCGCATGGGAGGTTACCTGTTCCTAACGATGAAGATTACAACTTAGACCCGGACACATATGATGGAGAGTTCTTCCAAGAAGATGGGCTAGAAGGGCGATTTGAGATAGACTTAACAGAAGCTATCGGAATGGACGTAGATATTGAAATGGTTGTTGATGAGGAGGATGATGAGGTGCAAAATGATAATGACTTAGTAATCCTTGAAGGCAATGATGAGGTTGCGTCTTCTGATGGTGTTGAGATTGAAATGCTTGATAGTGATGATGAGAGTTTTGATCCGGCTAACCCCGACACATATGAAGATTATTTTTAATCGATGTAATGCTATATGACTTTTTATTTCGCACCTGTTTTTAAATACATCTTTTTATATGTGCTTATTTGTTTACTCTTAATTGCAGGTTGTTGGACAAATATGGTGGGCGGTTTCCTGAGGAGGAGGAGGGGGAGGAGGAGTAGGACGGCGGACGATGCAGAGCAGGCAGCGCAGCAGCAGGAGGCAGAGCAGGCAGCGCAGCAGCAGCCGGCGCCTCAGGACGACGACGACCAGCAGCAGGACGCCTCAGGTTCAGGCGGCTCTAGTTCGAGGAGCATCTACCTGCGAGGCCCCGCGAGTCTCCCGCCGCGTCCCATACTTCGGGACAGACGGCCGTTGATTCGGCCGGAAGGGGAGAGGTATGTAACTTTATGTTCTTCATTCTTGTTCATATTATGTGTTCAAAATCATAATATAAACTAATACTTTTTATTTATCACTTGGACAGGTCTTGGACGGTTTTGGATTATGCTGGGGGTCATCGTCGCCCCCCCAACAACATCCTCGGCCTGCTGTGCAGGGAACACTTCCCTGGACTTGTGGAGTACGCCGGAGTGACGGGCCCAGCCTTCACCTTCGACCACTACGCCGTCGCCCCCGATGCAGTAGACCGGGACGACAGGGAATTCAATAACAAGGCGGAGCGGGTGAAGCAAGAGCTGTGGGTAAGTCTTAGTATAATATAAAATATGTCGCATTCGTTGCAAATTCTTGAAATAATGTATGGATACATCGTTTTTGTATGCAGGATTTCTTCAGATGCGATGCTGGATACGAGGCTAGGGCGGATGTGGTGGCCACCACGTGCTGTAAGAAGCTCGTCGTGGACATGCACTATGAGGCCCACATCCAGGCCATCATCACCTACCACGGCTCCGTCCTTGGGGAGAAGGTGACCAAACCTCAAGCCCGAACCATGTCGTTGACCAGGGAGCAGTACATGCAGGTAAAGTCATGCATGTTTGGTACCAGTACTCCATGCATGAATTTTATTTTATCTTCTGATATGCACTTTATGTGTTTACTTTGCAGGTGATTCCACATTGGTGCGCCGCACATCCTCTCTGCTGGGAGCAAATGGTGGATAGGTGGTGTTCGGCTGAGTGGGACGAGGTGCACACAGCTAGCCGGGAACGGCGTTTGCAGATGCAAGGGCCCTCGCACCACCAAGGCAGCCGGAGCCTGGGCCAATATGCCGAAGCATGGGTACGCCACCTTTTTATTTCGATATATAGCACTAAGTTAGATATTATTTCTAACTATCTCGTTGGTTTTCGTTGCAGTCGGCGTCACATGGTGGCAGGCCTTGTTCCACCTTCTCGGCCTATGCTATGGCCCATAAGGGTAAGGCGACGTCCGACGTCACCTACAACCCGGATGACGGGCCCGAGGCCTACACCAACCCCACCGTCTACAGCCGCCTCCATGACTACACCGCCATGGCGCAGGAGGTCCATGGCCCAGACTATGATCCGAGCACCGAGCCTATCGACCCCGATGTGCTCATGAGGGTCGGAGGAGGCAAGAGACATGGGCGGTACTGGATTGCCGACGGGGCAATCGACTCGTCCTCCACTCCCACTCTGTCTCAGGTGAGAGCAAGGAGCACTGGCTCGAGCCCAGCCATTCGACCTCGACACGACAGCTCACAGCATCGCATTTCACAACTCGAGGTTAGTGCTTATGTAACTCGTCCTTCCTTTAGTTATATACCTAGTCTTTGAGTTACTATAACGTTGGCTTGTAATATTACAGACCCAACTAGAAGAGATGGAGGCGAGGATAATGGCGGAGCGGGCGGCGGCTGATCAGAGGATGGCGGAGATGTTCCAGTACATGCAGAGCCTTGGCACCGCACAGGGCATCGCTCCGCCACCTCCATTGTTCCCCCCAGTTGACCCTACTCTCTTCCACACTCCTGTGAGTACCAAAATTGTAGTTAGATGTTTGTAATGCATCTGGTATAACACATGCTATCTCTTCTTTGTGCAGGGCCAATCTGGGGCGGCATCCAACAACCCTCCGGAAGGGTTCAGCCCAACGCAACCCCGGCCAAACCGCCCACCTCCATGAGTCGTTGTTTTAGACTTCACAACTTATGTATAATACTTATGTTTCTGTTTGATACTTATGTGAGAGCTTGCGACGTTTGAGACTTATGTTTGTGTTGAACACTTATGTTTGTGATGGATATTTATGTTTGTGGTCACGGTTTTATGTTTGTGTTGGCTATTTATGTCTGTGATGATATCTGTGATGTATATATGTGATATATATGTGATATCTTCTGTTTGTGTGGATGGAAAACAAAAAACAAATAAAAAAGGTACATACTGGTCACTTTGCCGAGTGTAACACTCGGCAAAGAGGCTCTTTGCCGAGTGTCTGGGTCAAAACACTCGGCAAAGAGCACAGACCTGGGCACCGGCTTAGGTTCTTTGCCGAGTGTTGTGTCGCTGGCACTCGGCAAAGAGGTCGGCTTTGCCGAGTGCCAGTTGGGACACTCGGCAAAGAGCCTGACATGGGGACCCTCCCTGGCGGGCTCTTTGCCGAGTGTCCCAAGTGGCACTCGGCAAAGAAGGCGGCTTTGCCGAGTGCTGCCGGGAGGACACTCGGCAAAGATATTTTCGTTGCCGAGTGTCACCGTTGACACTGGGCAAAGCCGCCGTCTCCGTCAACCGGCGCCGTAACGGTCGCTTTTCTTTGCCGAGTGCACCCTGACACTCGGCAAAGATCTTTGCCGAGTGCCCGAAAAAAAGTACTCGGCAAAGAAGTCTTTGCCGATGTACTGTTTGCCGAGCCTTCTTTGCCGAGTGTTACACTCGGCAAAGCCTTTGCCGAGTGTTACACTCGGCAAAGCCTTTGCCGAGTGTTTTTAAGGCTTCGCCGAGTGCTTCCGGCACTCGGCGAAGAGGTTGATTCCGGTAGTGATAAGGACCCACAACTAGTAAGCTTTTCTGCAAAACTGAGTATTTGAAATTTGGTAAGCTTTACCTTAATTCCCCACAAACCAGCATACCCTTAAGAGTCTTTTCTTTAGTCGGGTAAGTCTCGCTGAGTAATTGCGTACTTAGGGTTTTATTCCCATTGTTGCTGTAGGAGATACTATTAACACTTATGAGTTTTGCTAAAACTCACACTGGAGGCTTCTACTTTTGTTTATGTTCAATATGTGTGTGTTGTGTGAAGATAGCTTCTTCCCAGGTGTTGTAATAAGTTAGCACTTGAATCTACCTCGGGCATGTAATAATAATAACTACTACTTGGTTCAGATACCTTAAAAGTCTCTTAATGTATATTATCTTATTGTAGAAGTCTTCCGCTCAACTCCTGTATTTAAATTGTATGTTCTTGTGGGATTATTGTAATACTTGCAACTATGGTGAACGTCCTTGGGAATGAACGAGTTCATCGAAACTCGGCACCCTGAGTAAGTTATCTGATTCACCTACATATCCATCCAAGGCCTTGAGGGCAAGAATTGGTGTACATGGGCCCGATAACTTGGTTGGGTTGTGACAGCTAGTATCGGAGCCATTCACACATTTTTGCAAATAATAGAATAATCATCAGAACATGTCTTTAAATGAAATTGAGTTCAAATGAAAATTTTTGGAAAAATCTAAACTAGGATTACATGCCTGGTAGTAAAAGTGCAGTTAGTCCTATAGTAAATTAAGGACTAATAGGTGGCTTAGCTTGAGGTATTAACCACTAACCACAACTTAGGCTGGAATAGAATCTTCTGCAGGTACACTGACAAAACCTTAGAAGACTACGACTAGTTAATTACGGAGTGAGTAGGATTGCCACCGTCATAAAGCGTGATAGCCAAATATGTTGGCAGTAGTTGAGAGGCGAATAGGAAACAAAGCATGCATCATAACATTCAATTCGTTGATAAAAGTTTCCCCCTAAAGCTAAATGGTTACTAGAATGTATGTGGGTTTAAAAATTATTCTCACAATCCGACTAATCCTTTGATCTTTTCTTTCATCTTTATTCCTTAAAAATTCAGAATGGCTCCCCCTAAGGAGACGCCCCGTATGCGGGTTGAACCACGAGGTGTGCCCAAGCATTAGATGGCCTCCCGTGTAGTGGAGACCGACAGTAGAAGTCGTGCACCTCAGTCACAGGTGGAGCAGTTGCATCAGAGTCTAGATGTGTCCTTCAATGAGCGGTGTATTGACGCAGCCCATATTCTTGAGTTGCTGGCAGAAAATAAGCAGCTTCAGAAGGAATTGGTGGAGCAGAAGGAACGCCTGGCAGCAACCATGCGATCCCAGGAGGTAGCTTTTGTCCGTGAGGACCACTTGAGGGGCCGTTTCCAGGATTTGGTTATAGCTTGTAACAATCTAGAGGATTACTCCAATGAGCTGCATGAGGAATTTCACCATCTTTACTACCAGCTACACCCCAATGACGCGTCAGGAGCCGCGAAAGCAGAAGGTGGTGTTGTGCTAGCTGATGGGGGTGAGCCTGATGCAGACTTAGAAGAAGCAGCTCCTATGCTCGTACTAGGTGGTGAGTCTCCAGGATGTATTGATGCTTCTGAGGTAGCTAGTGATACAGATGGCTATGTCGATTTTGGTATTGTAATGAATAAAACTCCATTTACCTGCCTCATGTAATATATTTTATGGTTATGGATGTTTATTCATGAGTTTTTTTACTCTAGATGCCTATGTGTACTTGTTGGTCGGATGGGGTTAGCACATCGCGTGGTAGCGCAGAAGATGATGTCAATTCTCCACCACCACCAGTTCCACCTACACTGGCAGATGCCATTGCTGCCCTAGTAAATGCCACTACTAATAATGCTAGGGTTTTGCATGAGATTGCTCACCATCAAAACAATCAGGGTGGGCCTCGTATTCCCCAAAATCAGCAAAGGAATGCAACGTACATGTAATTTATGGAGACTCGGCCGCTAGTGTTTGCTAATGGAGAGGGGCCTCGTGACGCAATTGAGTGGCTGCAGGTGATTGAATAGAAGTTTGGCCTTATTCAGTGCACTCAGGTATAAAAGTCTTTATTTGCGGCACAACAACTTCACGAAACTGCCAGTACTTGGTGGTCCAACTTTGTCGCCATACAACCTCTAGATCACCAGGTTACTTGGGTTGAATTTAAAAAAGCTTTCCGTACTCATCATGTTCCTGATGGGATTTTTCAAATGAAACTTGAAGAGTTTCTGAGACTTAGGAAAGCGACAGATACTGTCATGCAGTATAATGGGAAATTTAACCACCTTTCTCAATATGCTATTGAGCATGTGAACACGGATATCAAGAAAAGAGATTGTTTTATGAGAGGCCTCAACTCAAAATTGCAAAATAAGATGGCCACTTGCTATGATCTTACCTTCAATCGGGCAATAAGTGTGGCTATAGCTGTGGAAGAAAAGGCACAAGTACATCAAAATGTGAAGTAGACATGGAAAGGTTCTAGGTCAGGGTTTTCTCAATCGACGGCGAAGCACCAGAAGGTGGTAATCAGGACTGCTGGTTCTACAAATGTTCTTTATCGTTCAACTACCTATCCATTCAAGAACACCACTTATATTCGTCCCACCAACTGGCCAAACCAACTTCCACCCACAAACACCCAAGTTCCCTGCTTGCCTGCTCCCACTGGCACTAAATATCCTTGTTACAACTATGGAGAAGTGGGACATTTCATTAAAGATTGTCCCAATCCTCGACAAAATAACTCCAACTCCCATAGACCAGCAGGAAACAGTTCTCAAAATCAGAAGAAGAATATTTCTGGCAACAGTGCAAAAGGGAAGGACAATAGGAAATCTTGGCGAGTGTTTTATACTCAAGTTGATGTGACTTGAGAAGGGCATCCGGTGCTTATGGGTACGTTCTTTGTTGCCCATCATCCTGCGAAAGAACTATTTGATACTGGTGCATCCCATACATTTCTCAATAAAGATTTCGCCATTCATCATAACATTTCTATTCAAGAAGCAAGATGGGGTGTGGCAGTACAATCACCTGAGGGTCGATTGTTTACGAAGGAAATGGTTTTACAGGTGCCTATAGAATTGGCTGGGCATGGTTACCCTACCAATATGATCGTGCTAAAAGGCCAAGACATAGATGCGATCTTAGGTATGAATTGGTTAGTCCAACATGAGGCTACTATTGGTGCAAGAAAATGAACCATTACCTTAAATACCATGTTAGGAGAGGGCTAGTTAATAATTCAGTTACCATCTCTACAAGAAGCTCCAGAAAGAGCCTATAGTGCTATAATTAAAGAGTTAGCCAATATTCCAGTGGTGCGAGAGTTTCCATATGTATTTCTAGAATAATTGCCCAGTTTGCCGCCAGAACGGGATGTGGAATTCTCTATTGAATTAAAGCCTAGTACAACTCCTATTTCCTGGAGATCATACAGAATGGCACCAAATGAATTGGCCAAATTGAAGACTCAATTGCAAGATTTGTTAGAAAAGGGTTTTATTCGACCCAGTTCCTCACCATAGGGCTGCCCTGCATTTTTTGTGAAAAAGAAAACCAAACTCTAAGGATGTGTGTCGATTATAGACCCTTAAATGAAGTAACTATCAAGAATATGTATCCATTGCCGCGAATAGACCTTTTGTTTGACTAGCTTGTTGGGGCAAAGGTATTTTCAAAGATTGATCTCTCTTCAGGTTATCATCAAATTCAGGTTCGACCGGAGGATATTCCAAAGACCGCTTTCACAACAAGATATGGGTTATATGAGTATTTTGTTATGTCGTTTGGACTTACTAATGCTCTTGCCCATTTCACCTATTTAATGAACTCGGTGTTTATGCCCAAACTAGATAAGTTCGTGGTGGTTTTTATCGATGACATCCTGATTTATTCTAAGAGTAAGGAAGAACATGCCACTCATCTTCAGGTTGTGCTAACTCGACTTCGGGAACACAAGTTGTATGCTAAATTCAGCAAGTGTGAGTTTTGGTTAGATCAAGTTCCATTTCTTGGTCATATCTTGTCAGCTGAAAGGGGTAGCCGTAGATCCGGGCAAGGTGAAGGATATTTTATAATGGAAGCCGCCTACCACAGTTCATCTTGTTCGAAGTTTTCTTGGTATGGCTGGATATTATCATCGGTTCATTCCCGATTTTCAAAAATCTCCAAGCCTATTACCGAACTATTCAAGAACAATGTGAAGTTTAATTGGACACTAGAATGTATGAAGCTTTTGATAAACTAAAGAAGTTGTTAACCACAACACCCGTGTTGGCCCAACCTAACATTGAGAAGTCCTTCGACGTTTATTGTGACGCTTCGGGTATGGGCATTTGATGTGTATTAATGCAAGAAGGCCGTGTAATAGCATATGCCTCACGGCAGTTGAAGAGACATGAAGAACACTATCCTACTCATGATCTACACCATGCCGCAGTGGTTCATGCTTTGAAGATCTGACACCACTATCTTCTGGGCAATACTTGCCATATTTATATAGATTACAAAAGTCTCAAGTACATCTTCACTAAAGCTGAATTAAATTTGAGACAACGAAGATAGCTTGAATTAATCAAGGATTACGATCTAGAAGTACATTATCATACTGGAAAGGCAAATGTGGTCGTAGATGCGCTCAGTCGCAAGGAACATTTATGTCATTTGTCGACAAGTTTGTACGAAACCACCATCTATCAAGACATGGAATGACTGAATCTGAGTATGTTCCAACCAACATTACGAACCAATTTGCAGATGGAATCAACCCTAGTTACTCAAATTGTGGAAGCTCAAAAGACAGATGCCGGAATAACTCATATTAAGGAACGTATGGCAGTGGATCCCACTACGTGTTTTCAACTGGATGACAAATGTATTCTTTGGTTTAAGCTTCGGTTAGTAGTCCTAAAGGTCCCGACATGAGGCAACAGATACTTGATGAATCTCATACCTCTCGGTATTCTATTCATCCTGGGAGTAACAAAATGTATCAAGATTTGAAATCGAGTTACTCCCTTCATAGGTGAAACTTTCAGATACACAAAATCGCCAACTTGGAAATACAAGGGTCATCTTCTCTTATCTACAAAGTGCAATTGAATAAACATTCTGAAGACGAAGCTACATGGGAATCCGAAGAGTTTCTAAATAGTCAGTTTCCTAAGTTTTTAGAATCCTGTACGTCTTAAGTTTGTTGTAATATATCTCTAATGCAAACCACCCGGGCCCCCCACACCCCTGCCTTGTAACAGAAATAAGGAAATGAGATTGTGACGCATTTCCTTTTCCATTACTTAGCCACGGCCTTTAATCTCGGGACGAGATTTATTTTTAGGGGGAAAGGATGTAACACCTCTGGTGTTACCAAAACTAAAACTTTGGCATGAAATCATTTGCACTAGTATTTCAGTATGTATGATACACCTTGAGTGCATCCATGTCAGATGTCACACCCGGATTTAAGGGATAAAGCCGGGTGCATCTCATATGTGCGCTAAGGAATAACAACACATATAATTACAGAATGCATAGAGATAAATGTCATAAATATCATAAAAGTATTTATTACATAGCGGAAGTCTTACAAAATAAATGATAAACATAAAACGAACTAAATATTATTTCCCTGGCGCCACAAAGCTGACTGGGAGACACCACCTAGATCAAGTCAAACTCCTCGCTAGGCGGCTCCTCTTGAACCACCTGTTCTTCTCCTGTGGGCTGTGTGAGACAGTAAGGGTGAGCTCAAATACGTTCATAGCTCAACAAGTTGTGGGGAATAGTGTGCATGAACTCACCAAAGGTAGGAGTTCATGTGAAGTCTAAGGCTGATCAACAAAATAAAGCTTGAAGCGGAGCATTGCTTTTATAAGTTGGTCAAAATTTTATTAGTAGTTACTAAGTGTAAGTAAATACCAAACCATAGTAATAATAAATAAAAGTAATAATAAAATAATCCAAATGTGATGCAATGACAAATTGAATTTAATTCCATGAATTAATCATGTGAGGGTCCGAGCTACTCTGACCATGAGCATGGCTAGTATACTAGTTTTACACTCTGCAGAGGTTGCGCATCTTTACCCACAAGTCATGTTACCCATTTGCCAAGAGACGGCCAATCCCATACACCTCTACCGAGAAGGCGAGGCAGGGTAACACTACAAGGCCTTTACAAAGTTCCACTAGCTTCAGAAAACCCGCTACAGTTTATAGGAAGCTCCAGTGCAGGGATCCTTCGCCTGACCTCCATCGCAGCAAAATCAACCTAAGGACCTCCCTACACTGACCACTCCCCTACTGCCCTTGCCCCTATCGGGTAAGGTAGTCATCCACTAACTTTCCTAGTTAATCAGCCAAGGTCGTCCCATACCACCCTTGTGGTAGCACTGTTTTCCTGGGTGGTCGCTCCATGTTCCCATTAACATAATGATCTTAACATGAAAAGTAATAATAAACTGATAATAAAAGTGTAATCATGAATAATGTAGCTCCATACCCAAAACCACGTAAAGAATAGCAAGTACTACCCAAAAAGTTTAGTGGATTCAAGGTACAAAGATAATCAACCTAGGGTAACCTAAAGGGTCCCATCAAAATTAACCTATGCAGATCATTATGATTAATAAGAACATGACTGGGTAAAAAGAAGTGATCAAGGGCACAACTTGCCTTCAATGAGCTCCTGCTCAGCAACTTCTATCTGCTGACCACCACGATCCTTAGTAGTTTGCTCGTCTACTTGCATCAATACAAACATACATAACATAGCAAAATTAACATCACACCAAACATGTAAATAACATACACAATAATAATCTACACATTAAAATAAGATCCTAGGAACAGGAATCATTAATTTTGGAGTTATAGACTTTAAGTTATGAATTTCCAAAGGTTTAATGTATTTGATACAAGATTAACTAAGAAATAAATTTTATTACTGTTTTCATGCCAAAACAGAGACACTAGGTGATAAACAATAATATTATAAAATTATTGATATTGGAATGGATTAATTTGGACTAAGTATGAATTTTCTAGGAATTTAACAAGTTCTAGGAATTATTTTTGTATTAAAAATGCATTTTCTAATTCATTTACCCTGATTTTTCCATTCCCTAGACTGCACATGAAATTCTAGAAAGGCTAGGGGCTATCCTATAAAAATCCCTAGACTCAGGCTACTATTACTGTGGATGACGAGTTGATTTTTGTAGAGCGCAGGGTCTCTTTTAGAAAACACACGGCTGGCAAGGTCTGAACTAACCGGAGCCATCCGATCAACTGCGAGTGGCCAGGATTAGACTTAGATTTTTACGAACTGGTACGCCACGTGAGACGTCGGATCAACCATCGACGGTGGAGGATCCATCTACCCAAGTGTTTTCTATAACCTAATCCACACCGTTGCCACAGAGATCAACGGCCAACTCCTATCTTCCTCTTGGTAGCGCGTAGCGGCCAGGAACCGGCGGCGCAAAGTCACCGCGGTGCAACTCCGGTGACCCCCGATTCCCGATTTCTGACGCACGAACTTCTACGGTAACGGGCTCTAAGCACTGTGGGAACAAGAGTAAACTTTGAAGGGGGTTCCCTTACCGGAGTGATGAAGTGTAGCCGCTCGACCGCGGCTGGAGTTGAATCCGCGGCGCCTCCCAAAACCGGCGAGAAATTCGGTTGACGCCGGTGGTGCTCACACCTAATTGCGCACTCCCACACTATCCGCACGCGCCAGTGAACTCCAATTTCGCCTTCCCCAAAGAAAGAACGACAACGCTCAGAGGAATCGTTGCAACAGCAATCTCCGGCTCCACCCTGCTCCCAATTTCTCTCTCTGCGGCGGAACAAAGTCGGTAGCGTGGATTCCGGCGAGGGTTAGAAGATTGTGCGGCCTGGGAGCACCCCGTCATTTATAGACGCGAGGCCTAGTCAACCAGCTGATCCGCACATGCCACGGTTGGTTTCCACCCGCCCGATCATCGTGGGAGCGTGGGGAAGAAGGTCTCTAGCATTCCAGGGCCGCAATGTCAGTGTCTGTGCGCCTGAGCGCACGCCTGGGAAGCCGACAGAGTGGGCCCACCAGTCAGTAATAGAGGTGGCTCCAATGCACGGTACTTACTCGGTCCCATAGACGAGTGGACCCCGTGAGTCATACTCGGCGCGAGCGCGCAAGGGCGCGCCTGACCAGGTGGTCCCGCATGTCAACGCTGGTAGGTCAGTTGGGTTGCGAGGCAAAAGACTTATTGGGCCGAAAATGGGATCCGCGGCCAGGTACGCTTTTCTCTTTTTTCTTTTTCTGATTTGTTTTTCCTTTTTGTTTTTAGCATTCAAATTTGAATTTAAATTTGGTTATGGGATTCATCCATGATTATAGTGTACCAAATTCAAAATTTGAGGTTAAGAAATATATTCTTATTTATATATTTTATTTTATCTCATTTGCATAATATTTTCCTCTCTTTTCTCAATTTCTAGGGTTTCCTTTAGAACTCAAATTCCAATTTGAGTATCAACAGATTTCTTTTTACATTATTTTTATATTATCACAAAATGCACACACAATAAAACCTCAACATGATGCATATTCCATTTTAGTATCATTTGTTTTAATTCATCACTCTTAATTATAGGTATGCTCTTTTTATGATGAAAATATGGCACACAAAATAAGGAGATCAACTATATTCTCATTGAATACATTTTTTGGGTATTACAAATCCTACCCCCCTTACAAAGAATCTCGTCCTCGAGATTTAGGAAGGACTAGGAAAGAGGTGTGGAAAATCTATTCTAGTTCTTCTCTTTCCCATGTAGCCTCATCTTCTCCATGATGGCTCCATTGTACTTTGCACATTTTAATCACTTTACTCCTCATGACTCGAGTCAAGGTATCAAGTATCTTGATAGGATATTCAGTACAAGTCAGGTCATCTTGAACAGAGGTGTTCTTCATAGGTAGCTGCTCTTCAGGTACCGTGAGACACTTCTTCAATTGTGATACATGGAAGACATCATGTACATCCGCAAGATGATCTTGTAGTTCCAGTTGATATGCAACCTCTCCGACTCGCTTTATGATTAAGAAGGGTCCAATGAAGCGAGGGGACAACTTCCCTTTAACTTTGAATCTTCTCATACCCCGGATTGGTGACACCTTAAGATAGACGTGATCTCCTCGTTAAACTCGAGCAGTCTTCTCCGAGTATCAGCATAACTTTTCTGCCTTGACTGCGCAGTTCTCAAAATCTCCCTTATTTGATGGACTTGTTCTTCTGCCTCTTGTATAATTTCAGGTCCAAAGAACTGCCTTTCGCCAGTTTGATCCCAATACAGTGGAGTCCTACACTTTCTGCCATACAAAGCCTCAAACGGGGATATCTTCAAACTGGCATGGTAACTGTTATTGTAGGAGAACTCTGCATAGGGCGAACTCTTATCCTAACTACCACCATGTTTAAGAGCGCAAGCTCTTAACATATCTTCTACTACTTGGTTGGTCCTCTTGGTCAGTCCATCAGTTTGAGGATGGTAAGCCGAACTAAAATTCAATCTTGTATCCAAGCACTCGTGCAACTTCTTCCAATACCGAGAAGTAAAATGTGATCCCCGTTCTGACACAATCTTCTTAGGCACACCATGTAAGCAGACAATACGTGCCATGTACAGCTGTCACACCTGGTTTTAGAAGGCAAACCGAATGCAAACCATGTACGTGCCAGGATCAGCAATTCACGTACACAGCAGTTACATAACTGGAAATCATCACATAGTGCTCAAATGATAACATAAAAGGGTAATAATAGTCGATTACATCATATGTCTGAGACATCCACATAGTCTTTACAATAATCAAGGTGCGGAAAAGAAAAGTAGATACACGCGGCCTTCACAGGCAGCCGATTGGGGGTTGCCGCTAACCCACGCCTAGAACTCGTCATAATCTTGGAACTCCTGGTGGTCTCCTTCCACAGCTTCATCTTCTCCTGAGCAAGGGTTGCAATGCTGACAACCTGGGGATGGAGGGGTTTGGTGTGTAGAGCAAGGGTGAGTACACATCAACATACTCAGCAAGTATCCTGTTTGGTTGTAGTGGACTAGCTTTATGTGGGGGTAAGTCAAGCAGTTGCTTTTAGTTGGTCAGATTATTATTACTAGTAGAGAAAGGCAAGTTTTAGAGTTAACCCACGTTATTAACACAAACGTACTCCTTTCCAAACGGAAAGAGTACCACTTACCATTACTAGAGTCAATACCAAAACCATCATTCTCATTGCCACATGCAATCCGAACATCTCTGATCAAGTACCACTAATCACTGGAGCTCCCTTGGCCGCTCATAACCGCAATCACAGCTGATATATCAGTTTTCATACACTCTACAGAGGTTGTGCACTTTACCCACAAGCCGTGACTCCCTTTATGCCCGGAGATCATGACTCTCCATTGATCACTACCAAGGTGACACAGCAGGGCATCACTACGTAGCCTTTACAAAGATTCCCCGGGGCTGTAGCCGCCCGTTGTGGCGGAACTGCCCAAATTATTCCAACTTAAGTGCCTAAGTCCCGCCTTAGAGGCTAGACCACACTTAAATGGGAATAAACCGTCAATCCCTCGGATCTAGTCCGACGAGGCCACTGACAGGATCAAGTACCATAGTCTCACTCGATGGTGAGTCACAGAGCAAATACAACAAAGAATAAAACCATACATTAAAGAGTATTTAACATATTACATCATCATCGGAGTTTTAGCAAAAGTAGTATTCATTGTTCGAAATGCAGCGGAATAAAACTAACGATAATTAAATAGAGAGATGAGGAAGCCTGTCCCATCACTCCTCATGCTCCTCCTCAGCCGAGGCGGGGTCTCACTCGACAGTCCAACCCGGTGGCAAGATGGACGGCCAAGTCACTCCACCAACCATGTCCTCCAAAGAACCTATAAAAATTATGCCACAAGCAAGGCTGAGTATACTAATACTCAGCTAGACGTACCCGGTGTGAGGAGTCTACTTCTCTACCTCTAGACATGCAGTTGTTTGGCTGTGGGGTTTGGTTGCCAAAAGCACTAGCTGAGTTCATAAATCAAGTTTTAGCTTTGTCAAGTTTTAGTGTGACTCTCTTAAGACTAAATATGTACTATCTACTCATTCATGGAAGCAAGCAAATTTAGCAATCAACATCTTTTGTCACCTCATCACATTTTCACTTGTTACTCAATGTAGCAGAGCATGGATCAAGCAGTCTCATTAGCTGTGAGAAGCAGACGATTCGAATCGAGTTTTTATCCTTGCAAGGTAAACCTAAACACACGACATGTAGGGGCAGTCCGTCCCCACACATATCAACCGTCCCCATCGATTCCCTGGCAACAGATCAGGGCTCACCGCCTTGGCGTACAATGCCTCACTGACCCCGACTGCCGTCGTGCAGTGACCACACTTGTACCCACCATAACCGGAATGGGAGACCATGTCTCAGGTCGCGTGAGGGGTAAAGTCTGCGGGCAGGTTCACTTAGGTACTAGGCTTACCGATTTACCATATTTCTCGGTATGTGACACTAATTTCCACCATTAATTTTTCCCTTCTTTATTTTCTATTTATGAATTCTAGTGTGGGTTTGAACTACAACAGTGGTTGAACTTTTTCCAAAAATTTTGTAAAAATTACAGTGGGTTACTATTGGTCACTATAATCTGTTCTATGAATCTGAGGTCCAGAATAAAAAGAGTATGCCTTGGACAAAAATAACAAAAGTTGGGCAAAGGGGGTCACTTTGCACTACAACTCTAAACTAGGGGTGGGTTCTGTCCTAAGGGTCATTTTTGTTGGTATTTAACAGTAATCACATGCTTCTGTGCCAAAAATCACAGAAGGTTAATTGGTGGTTATTTAGTTGTTGATTAATATGTTACTTAACTTTGGCCAAGGGTTAGTTCATGATTTGCACATTTGCTTAATCCCCCCCTTCAACCAAGGTTTTAGGAGATAGGGGTTCAAGAGGGGTCTACGGTTTACTCCCCTCTTGCCCAAGGTGATAATTGTACAAAAGCTTGGGTAATGCTTTTAGGTCATTAACATTCTTGGTTAATACATGGTCTCCAAGTTTCTTATGCTCTTCTCCTTAAGTTTCTTCCACATGTGATCACAGTCATTAGTGCATAGATGTGTCATAGCCATGGTAACACTTGGGGTGTTACACCCGTTAGGTTTCCTAAATGCACCGCACTCCTCCCCAAGGGGCGCACTCCTCAAGGGACACTTGCCTCCACCAACCGACTGCTACTCAGGGGCTTCTCCTGCGAGTTCTTCGTGCTCCTCAACCAGATCGTTCTCAATGCGAGCGCAAACATACATACATCCATCCATTCGAATTAGAAAATAAACAGTACACCATACGAAAGAGCAGATAAGTCAAACATGCATAAGATATGACATACGATATTGCATTCGCCATGGCTAGAAAGAGAAGAGGGAAGGTCTCGCAGTGGTTAAGTCTATAGTCGAAGCGTATTACGAGTAGATGCATAACTAATCATTGCGTGATTTAATTCCATCGAGTTACACTAACAAATATGAGCCACATGCACTAATAGAATTATAACTATTTTCAATTGATCAACATTGCACGTGGTCCAAGATTAGCTACATGAAATAACTAAATTAACCAATTTCTAAATTGAGTTTCAATATGAATAACGTGCTTAGCGCGTATAAAATACACCGGGGGAGTAGACGGGCACGTCTAGGGGTAGATGAGCGCGCCGAGGGCACGGCGAGATGTGCCAAAGCACCACACACACCACGCGAGCACGCGCGCGCAAGGCCGCGCTGACGCGTCGCGAACGGGTCGCGCACACACCGGGGCCGAGCTGCGCACGCGCCATGCTACGCAGGGGCAACACGGCCGCGCGAGCCGAAGCCGCGCCGAGCCGGGGCCGCGCTGCGCAGGGGCGGGGCGAGACGCCGGGGCCGGGCCGAGGCCGAGGGCGCGCGCAGGGCGCCGCGCCGCGCGTGGCAGGCACACCGCGGCCGGAACGGAGCGAGGCCAGGGCGGGCCGGGCGCGCTGCGGAGGCCGCCGAGGTCGGGGCGCTGGGGTCGCGGACAGGGGAGCTCGCCGGGCGGGGCAGGGACGCAGCGCCGCGGGCAGGGGATGGGGCCGCGCGCCGGGACGGCGAGCGCCGTGGCCGTGGGCCACGCGCTGGACAGGGGCAGGGGCGGGGGAGCGCGCCGGGGCGGGCGGACGCGTCGAGCGCGCCGCGCAGGGAGGGGCTGGGGCGGGCGAACGCCGGGGAAGGGCGGGCGCGGCCGCGCCGCGGCCGGAGCGGGGGCCGCGCTGTGACGGAACCTCCCAAGTCATTAGGCCCACCTACAGTTGTCCTTGTCCAACGGACCTCAGACAACCCTGTAGGTGCTCCTGAATCACTTGACAAGTTCGGTATCTCCTTTTCTTACCTTTCCTAAGAGCGTTTCACCCGTCACGCAGACATTACAAGCATCAGAGTTACGAGAATGCGGAAGCAATTACATGAACTTACCTTTATTTCAAAAGTAAGACAAAGTTATATATTACAGACCAGGATATAACCTACGAGTGCATAGTATTATTATTACAGAACCAAGGGAGGCAAAAACCCCTCCCGATAAGTATCAAACAAAAGTTCTTATGGAGGATCCTTTCCTCCCGCAGCTTTACTCCTGGTGTTCTTCCTTCGATAACACCTTAGAACAGAAGCAACAAAAGTTTGTCGCTTCTTCACCTAAAAACAACGGGGAATAAAACCCTGAGTATGGAATTACTCAGCAAGTCTTACCCGACTAAAGAAAAGACTCTCAAGGGTATGCTGGCTTAAGGGAGTCAAGGTAAGGCTTATCAATAATCAATGACTCTGTTTTGCAGAAATGTTTACTAAAAGTGGATCCTTAAAAATCCAGTTTTATTTGTCAAGTTAAGTAAAATTACCTGCAACTAGAGTTCTTTCTACCCTAGTTCAAACACTTGACCCTGCACTAGCCAATTTCTTAACAATCCCTTCATCTTTACTGGAGTTCTACGTATAGGGCAGTGACCAAGTCTTCATAACCACGAAGGTACGGTGATCCGAATCGATTATACTCAGCTGAGGATCTCCAATCACACGACATATGTAGCACCTAATCCTTGCATATGTCAACCCGCCACCGGGGTTCTTAAGACCAGATCAGGTTCACGTCAACCGAGAGCACAGATACACCACCGTCTAGCCTCTTGCCACGGAGGGTACACGCTACTCTCGCCATCACTCCACTCCCAATGTGTGTTATCTTATTCTGGCCTTAGTCTGCCCGAGGCAAAGCTTACCCATGACGAGGCATGGGACCAGTTAAAGGGTCCTCGGTCAGCAAGCCTACATTGGCACGGTCCTTAATCGACTCAGACGGAGACACTACACCGAGACTCCTTTCTCGTGCAAGTCACCCGCCCGGTCTCAGTTTAATCATTTCAAACCCAAAGTTTGGTACCTGGCAGAGGTACATCTTTTCCAATGTTGAATCCATCACGGCCATGATGGATCCACCATCAAGTTTTATTTTCAAAAACATCCCACCCACTTTGCCACATCATCTTTTGTAAAAACAAAACATTTTATTTTTCTAAAGCAAAGCTAAGCATCAAAATCTTTTTGTAAATCAGGGATTTCAAGGAAGGTAATCAAATCCAAGGAAGGTAATGCAGGAATTGTTTTAGTAATCAACTCCTATCACCTAATGCATCAAGCAAGTGAAAAAGATTTTTAAAACACAAGGAGGTGGCAAATGCACCGGGGCTTGCCTTCGTTTATAGGTGAGTCAGGCTCGGATCTGCAAATGTCAAAGTAAAAACAATTTCCTGCCTGATGTTCTACAGGTGGTGGCGGTGAAGTCTTCTCCTCTTCTACTTCAACTTCTTCCTCATTTTATAAATATAACCATATATATATATAAGAATGAATGCCATGTAATGCTCATGAGAGTGCAAAGATAGTAGAAGTTTATTTCTAAGGTCTTGAATACAACTTTCCTTCATGGAACTCCGAGAACTTAGGGTTTTCGGAGTCAACAGTGAAGTTCAAAGAGCAGGGGGTGGGGTTTTGGGTTCTAATTATCAAACAAGGTCCAAATCATACCAAAATCTACCCAAGGCTTCTAAATATTATATAAAGGTCATCTAAAAAGTTTGGGGATTTTTGGAATTATTATCTATTTTCTAAGAATCCAGAAACAATGTTTTAGACCATTTTAAATACTCTAAAATTCCCTACTTGACCTAAAAATCATGAATCTATTTTTATTAAATACTATGGAGAATTAGGAATCTAAGAAAATTGGTTTGACATTTTTAGGATTTTTCTACAATTTTCTAGAATTGTTGGAGTCCTGCTAGAAAAAGAAAAGGAAAAAGAATGAATGAACAGTCCTGGGCCGATTTTAGCCCAGGCGGCCCAACCAACACAAGAAAGCGCGCGCGCCCTCGCCCGCGCTGGTAACTTTGCAAAAATGCCCTCGGCTTACTGGATAACTGGAAGCGGGTTCATGGCACTATTTGACTGAGTCACTGACCGATGCAAAAAAGCCCTTGGGTTTCTATTCCTTTACCACGCCAGGTCCTCGACGACGACGAGCGCAGAGCCGGGCTCCGGCGAGCTTGTACTAGGTGATTTACGCAAGGACCAGCGCCCTTCTTTGGTCTAAACCAAATTCGGGATCTAATGAACGTTTCCCCTAAGTCAATTTCATGAATGGCTAACCAAATGTCTCTGACCACGGTGACCACGCAGATGATCCAAAGAACAACGCGTTCCCGGCGATTGGTGGCGGTCTAGTTCAATTGGGTGGGTCGACGAGCATCACGAGCACATGAGAACACTTAAACGAGGGAGAAGAGGGTATGAGCTGACCTGAATCTAGCTGGCCGCGGTGAGGGTGTTCTTGCGGTGGCGAAAACCGAATTGGGGGAAGTATCAAATTGGAGGTCTCTAGTGATTGACTGGGGGCAATACTGGGCGGCTAGGTGTGTGATGACCTTGCGGAGCTCACGGCGGGCTCAATTTATAGGCCTAGTGAGTGGTGGCCGAGAATTCAAGCGATGACGCACGGCGGTCGGAGGAGAGGGAGTTTACAGGTGCGCGTGAATTCGTGTCCTACGTCGTGGCAGTCACTCCGACAATCAACGGGGAGCTAAAGTAAGTCACGGCGATGCGGTAGAGATGCTTAGACACGCGGCGCAAAGCTGGAAGGCGGTGGTCACCGCCGTGCTTATCGGATTACGCCGCGGTGAGCTTGGTACAGCAGTCAGATTTGTTTACCGGCCGGACTTATCCACGGCGAGGACCCTTACCCAATCCCAAGCGCTATCCACATGTTCTGAGCACGAATCCAGACGCCGGTGACATGAATCGCGGCGGAGGTCGTCGGCGGTGAGATGCGCTGGCGTTCTGATCCAATCCTGGTAGTGTACCATTGCACAGCTTCATCAGTCGGTCTGACAGAGCAGGTTTGGCGTTGATTTACTCCCGATTTTGTGTAGTAACTGTCACACCCGGATTTCGGGGCACCAAGACCCGGGCGCGAACATAATCACCAGGTGTGCTGGGACCAAGTCTCACACATATGATGAATCATGGCACAGGATCGAATGTCACATCTTTACTGAATAACTGGAGTTCTATACAAAATAAATAATTACATTATAAGGAGACAACGGTCCAGCAACCCAAAGTTGACTGGGAGACGACGACCTAGACCTCTCACGAACTCGTCACAGCATCCTCCATGCGCCTCATCCTGTGGTACCTGTTCTTGACCTGTGGGGGGGTGTGAGACAGCAAGAGTGAGCTCACATATTTTCATCGCTCAACAAGTTGTAGGGAATAATGTGCATGAACTCGCCAAAGGTGGGAGCTCACGTGAAGTGTAAGGCTTACCAAAGAGGATGGTTAGAGCTGAGCATTGCTTTTAAAGTTGGTCAAAATTTTATTAGCAGTTACTAAGTATAAGTAAATACCAACCCAATTAAGAAGTAGAACAAAAGTAACAACATCACCTGCAATGCAATGCATATGACAAATTGAATTTAGTTCCATAAATTAATCATGTGAGTGTCCGAGCTGCTCATGACCGTGAGCATGGCTAGTATACCAGTTTTACACTCTGTAGAGGTTGCGCATCTTTACCCACAAGTCATGTTACCCATCTGCCAAGAGACTGCCAATCCCATACACCTCTACCGAGGAGGCGAGGCAGGGTAACACTACGAGGCCTTTACAAAGTTCCACTAGCTTCAGAAAACCCGCTACAATTTATAGGAAGCTCCAGTGCAGGAGTCCCTCGACTGACCGCCATCGCAGCAAAACCATCCAAGGACCTCCCTACACTGACCACTCCCCTACTGCCCTTGCCCCTTTCGGGTAAGGTAATCATCCACTAGCTTTCCTAGTTAATCAGCCAAGGGCGTCCATAAACCCTTGTGGTAGCACTGTTTTCCCGGGTGGTTCTCCATGTTCCAATTAACATAATGATCTTAACATGAACAATAAATAACAACTGATAACAAAAGTATAATCATGAATAGTGTAATCTTCATACCCAGAACCACATAAAGCAATAGCAGGTACTACCCAAAAAGTTTAGTGGAGTCAAGGTATAAAGATAATCAAACTAGGGTAACCTGTTGGGTCCCATCAAAATTAACCTATGCTGATCATTATGATTAATCAGAACATGACTGGGTAAAAAGAAGTGATCAAGGGCACAACTTGCCTAGGACTTGAGATTCCAGGTACCAAATTGCTCTTCAGATGACTCGTGACCTCACTTCTAGTCGTAGCAATACAAGCAAACATGGTATAGGCAAAATTAACATCACACCAAACATAAGAATAAACTGCGTAATAATAGTCTACGCGTCGCAATGAGATTGTGGGAACCAGAACCACTAACTCTGAAGTTACAGTTACCGAATTACGATTTACGGAGGATCTATGTGGTTTTTAAGTATTAAACTATATTATAAATTGGTTAATATACATCGTATGATAAAATATACTCCAAATAGTTAAGTAAACTTTAATCCAGATTATAACTTGTTTAGAAATCATATTATAGTAAAATTATAATTATAGATATGTAAACCTTGGATTAGAAGAGTTAGGCTACTAACCATAAGCTAAATAAATATTTAAGTATAAAAGTACTTGATATGTTACAAATAATGTTATTACTGTGTAGCAAATTTTATTACGAAGCCACCACATGTTTTTTTAACTCTTCCACTGACATCCTATATGGCCTTTTTGAAATGGGAGCAGTACCAGGTAAGAGATCAATAACAAATTTGACTTCCCTATCTGGTGGCATTCCAGGTAACTCTTCAGGAAAGTCATCTGGAAAGTCTCTAACAACTCAGATGTTTCTACCCACAAATTTTCCATCTACTAGAAATATGGCTAGTCTAGTAGAGGCGGTTACAATAATCTCAACTTCAAATCTTTCCCCTTCGGAACTAGTGAGTTCTACAGTTCCCTTAGCAGAGTGTATAACTGCCTTAGCCTTCCTTAACCAGGACATCCCGAGTATCAGATCTATACTGCTTTATTCTAGTACTATGGGTGTAAACCAGAATTCCCTTCCCATAATTGTCAGTGTTAATCTTTATGTCATATAGTTTGCTTCCACAGGCCCTTTAGGTGTAATTACTACCATATGTGTATTCATGTTTTGCAGTGGTAATTCATTGGTGGTTGCAAATCGAGCAGAAATAAATGAATGTGTAGCTCCAGAATCAAATAATAATGCTGCTGGAATTGCATTAATGTAAAACATACCGATAGCGATGTCTGCATCGTCAACAGTGACCTCAGCACTGACTTGATTAACTCTAGCAATGTTGAATCCCTTGCAAGGAGTCTGTTCCTTGTTCTGAGCTGGTGCACTGGAATTCCCCACCGGACAAGCATTAGCATAGTGCCCCATCTGACTACACATGAAGCATGTAGGGCCGTTCTTCTGTCTTGTAGGCCTCAGCGGGCTGCCAGTGGGGGCAGCCTGACGAGTGTGGGGTGTCTGCAGAGTCCCCTATGGAGCATATTGAGCTGCACGTGGTCCTCCTCCTGGACGAGCTGGGGTACCCTGGGGCGACACGTAGCTAGGACAAACACTGCTGCTACCCTGCCCCTGGGCAATGGCCTTCCTCTTCAAGTCTCCCAGTTGAACACGCTTGTGTTCAATAGCGAGAGCTTTATCTAGCAGCCTCTAGAATGATGGAAATGTGTGAGCAACCAGTGCGTACTGTAGTGGTCCATTGAGTCCTTCGGTGAATGTACCTAAACATTATATTTGAATATCTTAAGTTGATATAATATGTAAATGATCTTGTTTACTTCTAATTTATTTGTCTTTAATGCTTTATGCCTCATGTTGTTTTATATTATCTTTGAAAGTTCAATTACGAAGATATAACCTTCGTAATTGTGTCATTATAACCTTTGTCCGAAGTTCATTAAATCCTTGGGGAAATAATGTTTCAGCGGACGAAGGACATTAATATTTAACATTTTATGTTGCCTTGTTCTTAATTCATAGCATTTGAGAACAAGTCCCCAACATTGGTGCCCACCTCCGGTGAACTCACTTCCACTTTTTTGAGCTGATGGCTTCGTTCAACGATCAAGCTGGAGCTGCTTCAGCTCCGAAGCCGGTACTCCCGATAACAGGCGGTTCAAGCTCAGAACCAGCCAATAAGAGGCAGAAGAAGGAAGCACAGAGAAGGGTACAACATGTCGGGGTACAAGGACCCTTCATCAAGTCAAGATGGTCTCACATTCCAATCACCTTCTCTCAAGAGGATCTCCAACTCAAGGATTACCCACACAATGATGCTATGGTTATCTCTTGTGTGATCAAAGGATTTCTGGTCCACAATGTTTTGGTTGATACAGGCAGCGCAGCTGACATCATATTTGCTAAGGCCTTCAGGCAGATGCAAGAGCCCGAAGACAAAATTCATGATGCCACACATCCCCTTTGTGGCTTCGGTGGAAGGCAGATCGTAGCACTTGGAAAAATCAAAATGCCAATAACCTTCGGATTCATTAACAACAAAAGGACTGAACAAGTTGTATTTGATATTGTTGATATGGAATACCCTTACAATGCAATCATTGGTCGTGGTACTCTCAATGCCTTCGAAGCAATTCTTCACCCAGCTTATCTTTGCATGAAGATACCTTCAGACCAAGGGCCCATTGCTATTCATGGAAGTCAGGAAGCTGCCAGAAGGGCCGAAGGAAATTGGACAGACTCGAAAGCAATCCATAACATAGATGGAGCTGAAGCTTGTGAGCAATACAAGTTCAGAAGGGAAAAAGCTGCTTCGGCTGATCAACCGAAGCCCATGCTCTTATGTGAGGATATAGAAGAACAGAAGGTGCTACTGGGATCTCAACTGTCCGAAGAGCAGGAGAAAACCTTGATAAGGTTTTTGTTCAACAACAAAGATGTGTTTGCTTGGTCAGCTAATGATCTTTGTGGAGTAAACAGGGATGTCATTGAGCACTCGCTCAATGTTGATCCATCCTTCAGACCAAGAAAGCAAAGGCTTCGGAAGATGTCTGACGACAAGGCCGAAGGGGCTCGTAACGAAGTGAAAAGACTTCTCAGTGCTGGAGTTATCAGAGAGGTAAAATATCCAGAATGGCTGGCTAACACTGTTATGGTAAAGAAGGCCAATGGTAAATGGAGAATGTGTATCGATTTTACTGATCTCAACAAGGCCTGTCCGAAGGACGAGTTTCCATTGCCAAGGATAGATTCCTTAGTCGATGCAGCAGCTTCATCAGAGCTTATGAGTCTGCTGGATTGCTATTCAGGCTATCATCAAATCTGGATGAAGAAGGAGGATGAACCAAAAACCAGCTTCATAACCCCCAGTGGAACATATTGTTACCTTCGGATGCATGAGGGGCTTAAGAATGCCGGAGGAAGTTTCAGCAGAATGACAGCGAAGGTCCTCCATTCTTAGATAGGCAGGAATGTGCTAACTTATGTTGATGATATCATTGTAAAAAGCATGAAGCAAGATAATCATATTGCTGATCTACAGGAGACCTTCGCTAATTTTAGACAGGCTGGTTTAAAGCTGAATCCAGAAAAATGTGTCTTCGGAGTAAAGAAGGGGAAATTTCTTGGTTGCCTAGTTTCAACAAAGGGAATTGAGGCTAATCCAAGCAAAATCGAAGCTATACTTCGAATGGAACCACCAAGTACAAAAAAGGGGGCTCAAAGATTAACAGGAAGGCTGGCATCTCTCAACCGATTCATATCCAGATCAGCAGAGAGAAACTTACCATTCTTCGAAGTACTGAAGTCAGCCGAAGTCTTTCAATGGGGACCTATCCAACAGAAAGCCTTCGAAGAGCTGAAGCAAAATTTGATAGATCTAACAACATTAAGTCCACCAACGCCAGGGGCTCCTTTGTTATTATATGTGGCAGCTTCGCACTCAGCGGTAAGTGCAGCACTTGTCCAGGAGAAGCTTGAAGGCCAAGTCAAGAAGCAGGCTCCAATATATTTTGTATCTGAAGTTCTTAGTTTATCAAAGAAAAATTATACAGAATTAGAGAAAGTACTGTATGCTGTTTTGATGGCCTCCAGGAAGCTTCAGCATTATTTTCAAGCTTACAACATAATTGTTCCTTCTTCACAACCTTTGAAGGATATTATGAGAAACCGAGAAGCTACTGGAAGGATTGGAAAATGGGCTGCAGAGCTCAATGAATTTTGTATTGATTATGTCCATAGATCTTCGATTCAGTCCCAAGCGTTGGCAGACTTCATTGCTGATTGGACGCCAGGGGCTCAGGAGGAAGAAACGAATAAAGATGCCGAAGCATGGACAGTGTTTTGCGATGGGTCTTGGGGAACCTTCGGAGCAGGAGCAGCTGCTGTGTTGGTTTCACCTTCCAAAGTTAAAACTTGTTATGTGGCAAGACTTGATTTCAGTTGTACAAACAATATTGCTGAATACGAAGCTCTGCTCTTGGGTCTTCGGAAGTTAAAGGCAATGGGCATCAGAAGGGCCATTCTTAAAACTGATTCCCAAGTTATTTCTGGTCATGTTGACAAGAGCTATAAAGCAAGAGATCCGAAGCTTGAAAAATATCTAGATACAGTCCGAAGGATTGAGACTTCCTTCGAAGGTTTCTCTGTCAAAAATATTCCTCGTGGAGAAAATGAATATGCTGATCTATTGGCCAAGTCAGCAGCCCAGGGGCTGCCTATACCTTCGGAAGTATTTTTCGAAACAATAAAAGCACCTTCAGTTGAGCTTCTTGAAAGAGCAATCCTTAATATATCCCCTGTTTATAGCGAAGATTGGAGAACTGAGATCATCTCTTTCCTTCAGGGTAATTTTCTTTCAGACGACGAAGCTTATAACAGGAGAATAGAAGCAAGAGCTCGACCATATGTCCTAATAGAAGGGGAGTTATACAAGCGTGGGGTCTGTTCCCCATTGCTCAAGTGTTTATCCAGATCCGAAGGTATAGAATTAATGAAGGAAATACATACAGGCCTGTGTTGATCTCACATTGGATCTAGGCCCTTGCTTGGGAAAGTTTTTCGCCAAGGATTTTATTGGCCAAAGGCAGCTTCGGATGCAGCGGATCTGGTCCAAAAGTGTGAAGGTTGTCAGAAATGTGCAAAAGATCAAAAACAACCTTCGTCTTTAACTCAATTAATACAACCCACTTGGCCATTGCAAAGGTGGGGCCTCGATTTACTAGGCCCATTACCACCAGCACAGGGGAACCTAAGATATGTAGTAGTGGCAGTGGAGTATTTTTTCAAGTGGATTGAGGCAAAGCCCTTAGCCACAATAACTTCATTTACTATTCAAAAGTTTTTCTGGCAAAACATTGTTTGTCGCTTCGGAGTGCCGAAGGCTATTACTGTGGACAATGGGACACAGTTTGATTCTGAAGCCTTCAGAGAATTTTGTGATCAAATTGGCACGAAGATCCATTTTGCATCAGTCAGACATCCAGAGTCAAATGGACTTGTCGAAAGAGCTAATGGGATCATAATGAAAGGAATAATGAAGTCAATCTTCAATCAGCCCAGGGGAAAGTGGCCAGACGAGTTAATCAAAGTGGTGTGGAGCCATAACACAACCATGTCAAGGTCAACAGGCTTTACGCCCTTTAAACTATTGTTCGGTGACGAAGCAATAACCCCGGAAGAGGCCAAAGCAGGATCAATAAGGACAGTAGCTTCGGCAGAAGGCGAAGACGAAGCTGATTGCTCTGTAGAAAAAGATGCTATTGAAGGGTTCAGACTTCAAGCCGTGGAAAACATTAATAAGTATCAAGCCGAAACAATAAAATGGCGTGACAGAAAAGTTAAGCTGAAAAATATTGAACCAGGACATTTGGTGCTTCGAAGAGTAGCCAACCCTGAGACAGTAGGCAAATTACAACTGAAGTGGGAAGGCCCCTTTTTGGTAGTATCTTCGTCAAGACCCGGTTCCTACAGATTGAAGGATATGGACGGCAACGACATTCCAAGATCATGGAATGCAGATGAGCTTCGGCGATATTATGTTTAGCTTGATGTAATTTTTTCTATTCTTTTTGGTGGCACCCTTTTCCTTTCCAAAGGGGGAGAAAGGTTTTTAATGGGGCCATAACATGTAATTTTCTTTATTTCAATCCTATGAGAGTGATATCCCCCAAAAATGTAAATGTAAATGCTACGAAAAAAAGAAAAGAAAACAGGAAGAAGCTCAAAAGTCGTTCCTAAGGGAATGCAGAGCTTACAGCGAAAAATAAGCGCTGATTCCGCCGAAAGTAAAAGGCGAAGAAGCTCCTAAGGGAGGCTTACAGCGAAAAATAAGCGCTGATTCCGCTGAAAGTAAAAGGCGAAGAAGCTCCTAAGAGAGGCCTACAGCGAAAAATAAGCGCTGATTCCGCTGAAAGTAAAAGGCGAAGAAGCTCCTAAGGGAGGCTTACAGCGAAAAGTCAACGCTGAAGGGCTATGATTATGGTTTTTTGAATATGTGTTTTGATATTCATTTGAACAATACATTTCATCATGTCATTTGCATTCATAAACATGCATTTAGACATATATAGAATCATCATTGTACCGCACAAAAAACACAGATGCTTCGGCAATGAGGAAAAACTCGAAGGAAAAATTTTTTATGCTTCGTTATGAACGAAAAGAAGGGAAGGTGTTTTTCGCCTCTGGCTCAAAAGAGAAGTTTCATCCACAACAAAGCAGATTGTGCACGTATAGCAGAAACAAAATATATTACAAGGTATGTACAAATTTACATGAGTAGTTCCATAAATATATTACAAAAGTTTCCTCATAATTTTTGTAGAAAATTATATTACAGCAACTGTCAAGCTTCAGGCTAGGCTTCGTCAAACTTCAGCTTCGTCATTCTTCAGCTTCGTCATCCTACGAATATCAAAGAGCAGAATAAGAAAAGTACAAATTTCAAGGGGAAGGTGATAGTAACAAATATAAGCTTCTTACCAATTTAAGATGACTTCGAGCTTCGTCACCCGCCATTTTTCGCCCGCCATTTACCCAGATTTGAGTCATGAATCTATTCCCAATGCTTCGGGCCAGGCTTGGGATGTCTATCAGATCTGATGCTGACAAGCTGAAATTTGGTTTGTTCACAATATTTCCATGTGTGCAGCCAGCCTTCAGAAAAGCAGTAGCTGTGCCCCAAGAAGCTACCAGGGCGCAGAAGTCGGCGTGTCCACTAATAACTTCATCAAGAGCATCAACTTCGCCTTCAATATATTCTAATGTACTGGGCAGGTTGTCAGCTGAAGGTGTAAACTTTTCAGAGCTGGCTCCGATAGAATGAAACACATCCTTCAGCCGCTGCACGCATCGGCTGCCGAAGCTTAGGCATTTCTCTTGAAGTTCTTTAAAGGATGTCTGCAAATTTGAATTTTTATCCACTTCAGCTTTCAGGCTTGCTTCAAGATATTTCTTTTCTGGCTCAAATTTTTCTGACTGTTGGAGCAATTCATTCTTTAAGTTGTTATTCTTAGTTTGGACTTCAGCCAAAGAACCCTCCATAGTCTGAATAACAAAATCTTTCTTTTCTAATGCACCCTCGTGCTCTTTAACCATGATTTCAAGGTCCTGGATGGTGAAGTCTTTCTTTTTCAGATTAGCTTCGTAATTTTCAACTTTTTCAGCCAAATCTTGGATGACGGCTTTGTTCTTCTCTTCTTCGAGATCTTGTTGTATTTTTAGAACCTTACTTAACAATATGCTCTGTCGAAACGATCTTCGTTAGAAAACGACCTAAAAGATAATAATAATAATAATAAAATAACAAAAATATTTGTTACCTTGAAGTTAGCATAAAGCATGCTTCCGGTGATATGGTGTCGTTGGTAACGGCAGAGGTCCGCTTCTAGCTTCGGCAAGCCAATGTTTTTGCAGAGAGTTCTAACAATTTTAGCTTCGCTGCGGTTTCGAAGGCACCTCAGCTTTCCTTCGTTAACCCCACCGAACAGTGTAGCCCCTGGCTTATATCCGCAGGCTATGGCACATTTTTTAAGCTCTGCTTTTTCAGCGTCTGTCAGTTCTTGCCCAAGTAAATCTTGAAATTCAAAATCTTCTTCCTCCAAAATGTCTTCAGCTTGTTTTTCCCCTTTTCAGTAGTTGTGCTCGCTGCGGCCACAACAGATTCTTCCTCAGTCATTTTTAGGAGTATGTTATCAATAACTTCAAGTGTGTCTTCCAGGTTCGGATCTTCTGTGGCCCCGGTTTCAGCCCCGGCAGCTTCGGTTGCGCCGGTTTCAGTTTCGAAGGTTTCCGCTCTGGTGGCTTCGGCTGCGGCGCCTTTAGCTTCGGCGGTTTCGGCAGTCTGGTCAATGGCAATTCTCGATGCCGGTGTCGGTGACGGTGTCCCATGAATTACATCTGCTATTTGAATAATCCTTCGTTTTTTCGGCAGTGCATGACCTTCTTCTGCCGAAGCTGCTTTGTCCTTCTGAAAAAACTTCGTCAGTTCCAGCGCCAGCGGACTTAGCTTGACAGGCAAGGGTTCAGTCATTACCTTCATAATCTCTTCTACTTCAACAACAGAAGGCGTTGCAGGAGTATCTTCTTCTTGAACTAACGTTTTTGGTTCTGGAGATGCAGTTTTCCTCTTTCTTGCAGTGGCCACCTTCGGCTCAGGGTTCAACTCTTCCCTTTTCTTTTTGGCTACCTTCGCGACTTCTTCGTCAGCAGCGCTGGCAATTCTTTTTCGCTTCGGGCCTCCAGCATCTCTGCTCAGTCGACCATAATCAGCATATTCAAATCCTATAGCATCAAGCACCCTGTTTAGCCTTCGCTTCGGCCGAGTGCCGAAGGCTGCTGTCATCAGCTGGTCCTCTTTTTTGGAGTAATTTCCAAGAATTTCATTACTCATTACTTCGATTGTATCGAGCCATTCATGGCAGGGTGCTTTAAAATATTTCTTAAACTTATAATAATAGGGTAGTCGGACAAGCTCCCCCTCTTTCTTTTCTCCTTTAAGCTTCGGCATAGTCCACTCCTTCATAGTTGGAAATATCCTGAAGGCCAGAAATTCCTGCACTAAATCTCTAGTGCTAATGTGTTCTGCAATAATTTTGAATTAAGCCAGTGCGGTCCAAGTTGGACCTTCTGCTGTCATATTGCATCGGGGTCTGGTTTCTCCGAAGATCAGTTCAAGAGGGCTCTGTACCAGCTTCTCTTTGTCATCGTCAACTTTGACATAAAACCATTCTGACTTCCAGCCTGCCGGCCATTTGCTTCGGTAGCTAATCACAGGAAATTTTGTGGTTTTCCGATAGGCAAAATTATAACAACCAAAATTTTCATGCAACCCATCCTTTCTGGCCTTAGTCTGGTAATGCAGCTCATGTACTCGACAGAAGCTGTCAGCAAACGGCTCCACCGCCTGGCTTCGGAGAGCCCAGATATAAACGCTAAGCCTGACAATGGCATTAGGAGTCAGTTGGTGAAAATAGCTCCCAAACGTTTGCAGCACATCAGAAATCATTCTATTTAAAGGAAATCTCAACCCAGCTTTTAGAAAACTCTTGAAAATAACTATTTCATCTTTTTCTGGCTTTGGGGTAGTTTCCTCTCCCCCGAAGCGGATCAGCTTCTTCTCATCTTCACTAAAATAGCCCGACTTCACCATTTTGGAAAAATCAGCCTTGTAGATAGTCAACTTTCCGAAGTCCAAATGGCTAGGCTTGCTCGGTACTGCGATATGGTAATCACCGTCAGAATCAGCTTCCTCAATATCTCCTTGTTCCGCTTCGGCCGCACCTTGTTCTGTTTCGGCAGTGGGGATTCTTTCCGAGGTCACCAGTCCGGATCGCTGCATTGCTTCGGAGATAGGAACAGTCTCCGCACCTTCGGCTTTGTCTCCCTCACGCTCAACTCTAGCAGTAGAGCGCACTCTGGCCATTTAATTTTGAATTCCTTGAAAGATTTCTTGGGAATTAAACAACCTTTTCTTCCGAAGCTTTTCTTCTGACGAAGTAGGCACCAAACTGAAGCTTCGTCTGAACGCGAGAGTCAAGCTTCGACTATGGTTAAAATTTTTGGCAGCAAAACAGTGCACAATAGCAATGAATGCTGTGGTAACTTCACACCTACCTGTCTGTTTATATAGTGTTGCAGGTAAGAAGGTGAATCGTCAGGATTTTTACACCAGGCAAACAGCTGCTCGCACCCGTTGCGCGGTGGGCCGCAAAGACCAAAATAGTGAACCTGCATGGTGGGATCGCTACGCGCTCGGAAACTGTATCGTTTCTCGACAACGAGCTCAGGGAAGGTGTTTTTCGGACCTTCGGCTTCCTGAAGCCTAAGAGACTTTTTTCACGGATCAAGCTCGTTACGAAAAACGATCTAGCACCGCGAAGGGGCTACTGTTGGGACCATGCTTCGTCGCTGAAGGTCCTGCAGCAAGAAACAGCTTCGGCTGAAGCTGTCTGTACGTGATGCCGAAGGGTGCCGTTCATGAAGTTTCGGAATTACAAACCGACTTAAAGATAGAATGACCCTTTAGTCCATAAGAGTTTGAGTTGTTGTTGTAAACTTTTAAGAGGGGTATGATTGTAATTGCTCACAGGCTGTGTCCTGTGCCTATAAATAGTGAACAGTATTCCTTTACTGTTCACGTTTTTCCTGTAATTGCAGTCACATCACTCGGAAATTATTCTTTGCCAAGGCAGAGGTATAAATGTACCTAAACATTATATTTGAATATCTTAAGTTGATATAATATGTAAATGATGTTGTTTACTTCTAATTTATTTGTCTTTAATGCTTTATGCCTCATGTTGTTTTATATTATCTTTGAAAGTTCAATTACGAAGATATAACCTTCGTAATTGTGTCATTATAACCTTCGTCCGAAGTTCATTAAATCCTTGGGGAAATAATGTTTCAGCGGACGAAGGACATTAATATTTAACATTTTATGTTGCCTTGTTCTTAATTCATAGCATTTGAGAACAAGTCCCCAACAGACCATCTGAGTTAGAAACATATGGTAAGAAAGAAAGGATTGTAGACAAGGCAGGTAATTATGAGGCATGTTACTTTGGGGATTTATTAGCTAAGTGTGTCACCTACTAAAGCTAATACATTACCTTATGGTGGTACATGCTAAGATGCCCAACTATAATGTTTCAATCAATCAAAGAAGCAAATCAAGCATTTATCATAAGAACAAACATCCAAAAATTTTAAGTAGAGAAAATAATTTTCAATTTTTTGTCTGGGGTCTCCTATCTCTTTAGAGGGTCATGGATGTAGGATTCCAAATTGTGAAATCCTCCTTGTCTTAGAATAGAAAAGGTAAGAATGATCAGAGTAGAATAGTAGAAGGTGAGACAGGATCAAGAAAAGTATAGAAAGAATTAGAGTAAGGTAAGTAGGTAAGGGTTTGTCCATTTCTATCTAGGTTTCGTCCTACAGTCAACATTTGCACTGATACCACTTCTGTCACTCCCGGATTTAAGGGATAAAGCCGGGTGCATCTCATATGTGCGCCAAGGAAGAACAACACATATAGTTACAGACTGCATAGAGATAAATGTCATAAATATCATAAAAGCACTTATTACATAGTGGAAGTCTTACAAAATAAATGATAAATATAAAACGAACTAAATCTTATTTTCCCTGGTGCCACAAAGCTGACTAGGAGACGCCACCTAGATCAAGTCGAACTCCTCGCTAGGCGGCTCCTCTTAAACCACCTGTTCTTCTCCTGTGGGGGTGTGAGACAGCAAGGGTGAGCTCACATACGTTCATAGCTCAACAAGTTGTCTGGAATAATGTGCATGAACTCAGCAAAGGTGCGAGTTCATGTGAAGTGTAAGGCTGATCAACAAAATAAAGGTTGAACCTGAGCATTGCTTTTATAAGTTGTTCAAAATTTTATTAGCAGTTACTAAGTTTAAGTAAATACCAAACCATAGTAATAATAAATAAAAGTAATAATAAAATAATTCCAATGCGATGCAATTAAAAATTGAATTTAATTACATAAATTAATCATGTGAGGGTCCGAGCTGCTCATGATCGTGAGCACGGCTAGTATACCAGTTTTAAACTCTGCAGAGGTTGCACATATTTACCCACAAGTCATGTCATCCATTTGCCAAGAGACGGCCAATCCCATACACCTCTACAGAGGAGGCGAGGCAGGGTAACACTACGAGGCCTTTACAAAGTTCCACTAGCTTCAGAAAACCCGCTACAGTTTATAGGAAGCTCTTGTGCAAGGATCCCTCGCCTGTCCGCCATCACAGCAAAATCAACCCAAGGACCTCCCTACACTGACCACTCCCCTACTGCCCTTGCCCCTATCGGGTAAGTTAGTCATCCACTAGCTTTTCTAGTTAATCAGCCAAGGGCATCCCATACCACCCTTATGGTAGCACTATTTTCCCGGGTGGTCGCTCCATGTTCCCATTAACATAATGATCTTAACATGAACAGTAATAATAAACTGATAATAAAAGTGTAATCATGAATAATGTATCTCCATACCCAAAACCACATAAAGCAATAGCATGTACTACCCAAAAAGTTCGGTGGATTCAAGGTACAAAGATAATCAAACTAGGGTAACCTAAGGGGTCCCATCAAAATTAACATATGTAGATCATTATGATTAATAAGAACACGACTGGATAAAAATAAGTGATCAAGGGCACAACTTGCCTTCAATGAGCTCCTGCTCAGCAACTTCTATCTGCTGAACACCAGGATCCTCAGTAGCTTGCTCGTCTACTCGCATCAATACCAAATGTTGGGGGTATGCTTCGTAGCTGAAGATCCTAAAGCAAGAGAACACCTTCGACATGTCCTCTCTGAAGCAGCGCCGAAGCTATCACCTATAAAGCTTCGACACAGTGACAGATCTCAAGACGAAGGGGTGAACCGACTTAAAGATGAAATGATGTAAAGACCCATGACGTTTTGTGTCAATATTGTAGTCGATTGTAAAGGGCATAAATGTAATTTTATACAGGCTGCACCCTGTGCCTATAAATAGGTGAACAGTACCCCTGTACTGTTCACGCAATCTTGTAATCACTGACACGTTACGCTGGAATTACTGCTTTCTGCCAAGACGAAGGTATAAATGTACCTAAATATTATGTTTTAATATTCAGGTTTGCACAATAAAATGTGTGAATAATATTATCTGTTTTAGCTATATCTTTCTATAATATTTTATGTTTTTATTTCATTTTATGTTGTTTTATAAGTCTGATCACGAAGGTGCGACCTTCGTGATATTGTGCTCATGGCCTTCGTTCGAAGTTCATTAAATCCTTGGGGAGATAATGCTTCAGCAGACGAAGGGCATTAATATTTAACATTTTATGTTGCCTTGTTCTTGATTCATAGCATTTGAGAACAAGTCCCCAACATTAGCGCCCACCTCCGGTGAACTCACTTCCACTTTCTGAGCTGATGGCTTCGTTCAACAACCAAGCTGGAGCTGCTTCGACTCTGAAGCTCGTACTCTCGATAACAGGCGGTTCATGCTCAGAGCCGGCCAACAAGAAGCAGAAGAAGGAGGCACAGAGAAGGGTACAGAATGTTGGGGTGCAAGGACCCTTCATCAAGTCAAGATGGTCCCATATCCCAATTACCTTCTCCCAAGAGGACCTTCAGCTCAAGGATTACCCTCACAATGATGCTATGGTTATTTCTTGTGTTATCAAAGGGTTTCTGGTTCACAATGTTCTGGTTCACACAGGCAGTGCAGCAGATATTATATTTGCCAAAGCCTTCAGACAGATGCAAGAGCCAGAGGACAAGATTCATGATGCTACACACCCTCTTTGTGGCTTCGGAGGAAGGCAGATTGTAGCACTCGGCAAAATCACGATGCTAGTGACCTTTGGATTTGTCAACAATACAAGGACTGAGCAAGTTGTTTTTGATATTGTCGACATGGAGTACCCCTACAATGCAATCATTGGTCGTGGGACACTCAATGCTTTTGAAGCAATTCTTCATCCAGCATATCTTTGCATGAAGATACCTTCGGATGAAGGGCCTATTGCTATTCACGGAAGTCAGGAAGCTGCCAGAAAGGCTAAAGGAAACTGGACAGATTCAAAAGCAATCCATAATATAGATGGAGCCGAAGCTTGTGAGCAATACAAGTACAGAAGGGAGAAGGCTGCTTCGGCCGATCAGCTGAAGCCCATGCTCTTATGTGAAGATATAGCAGAACAGAAGGTGCTGCTGGGATCTCAATTGTCTGAGGAACAGGAGAAAAGCCTAACAAGGTTTCTGTTCAACAACAAAGATGTCTTCGCATGGTTCGCCAATGATCTCTGTGGTGTCAACAAGGATGTCATTGAACACTCGCTCAATGTTGATCCATCATTCAGACCCAGAAAGCAGAGGCTTTGGAAAATGTCTGATGACAAAGCCGAAGGTGCTCGAAACGAAGTGAAAAGACTTCTTAGTGTTGGAGTCATCAGAGAAGTAAAATACTCAGAATGGCTAACTAACACTGTTATGGTGAAGAAGGCCAATGGCAAATGGAGAATGTGCATTTTACTGATCTCAACAAGGCTTGTCCGAAGGATGAGTTTCCATTACCAAGGATAGATTCTCTAGTGGATGCAGCAGCTTCGTCAGAACTCATGAGTCTACTAGATTGTTATTTAGGCCACCATCAAATCTGAATGAAGAAGGAAGATGAGCCAAAAACCAGCTTCATAACCCCTAGTGGTACATATTGCTATCTTCAAATGCCTGAGGGGCTCAAGAATGCTGGAGGAAGCTTCAGCAGAATGACAGCAAAAGTCCTTCATTCTCAGATAGGCAGAAATGTGCTAACATATGTTGATGATATCATAGTAAAAAGCACGAAGCAAGAAAATCACATTGCTGATCTGCAGGAAACATTTGCCAACTTTAGGCAAGCTGGCCTGAAGTTGAATCCAGAAAAATGTGTCTTCAGAGTAAAGAAGGGAAAATTCCTTGGTTGTCTAGTTTCAACAAAAGGAATCGAAGCTAATCCGAATAAAATTGAAGCTATTTTTCGGATGGAGCCGCCAAGTACAAAGAAGGGAGCTCAGCGGCTGACAGGAAGACTGGCATCTTTGAACCAATTCATATCTAGATCAGCAGAGAGAAATTTACCATTCTTCGAAGTGCTGAAGTCAGCCAAAGTCTTTCAATGGGGATCAGCTCAGCAAAAAGCCTTCGAAGAGCTGAAGCAGTATCTGATAGATCTAACGACGCTAACTCCACCCGCGCCAGGGGCTCCTCTGCTGTCGTACGTGGCAGCTTCGCACTCTACAGTGAGTGCAGCACTTGTCCAGGAGAAGCTTGAAGGACAAACTAAAAAGCAAGCCCCAGTATACTTTGTCTCCGAAGTCCTCAGTTTATCAAAGAAAAATTATACAGATATGAAGAAGGTGCTATATGCTGTCTTAATGGCCTCCAGGAAGCTTCGGCATTACTTTCAAGCATTCCATATAATTGTCCCTTCATCACAGTCTTTGAAGAATATTATGAGGAACAGAGAAGCTACTGGAAGGATTGGAAAGTGGGCTACAGAACTCAACGAATTCAGCATTGATTATGTGCATAGATCCTCGATCCAGTCCTAGGCGTTAGCAGACTTCATCGCTGACTGGACGCCATGGGCTCAAGAAGAAGAAGCAAGTAAAGATGCCAAAGCTTGGACAGTGTTTTGCGACGGTTCCTGGGGAACCTTTGGGGCAGGTGCAGCTGCTGTTTTAATTGCACCTTCCAAAGTCAGAACATGTTATACAGTGAAACTTGATTTCAGCTGCACAAATAATATTGCTGAATACGAAGCTTTACTTTTGGGGCTTCAGAAGTTAAAGGCAATGGGGATAAGAAGGGCGGTTCTTAAAACCGATTCCCAAGTTATTTCTGGTCATATTGACAAGAGTTGTAGAGCAAGAGATCCGAAGCTTGAGAAATACTTGGATACAGTTCGAAGGCTTGAAGCTTCTTTTGAAGGGTTTTCTGTCAAGAATATTCCACGAGGAGAAAATGAGCACGCTGATCTGCTAGCCAAGTCAGCGACACAGGGGCTGCCTTTACCTTTGGAAGTATTCTTTGAGACAATAAGAGCACCTTTGGTGGACCTCCTTGAAAGAGCAGTGCTCAATATATCTCCTGTTCATAGTGAAGATTGGAGAACTGAGATTATATCTTTTCTCCAGGGCAATTGCCTTTCAGATGACGAAGCTTATAACAAGAGAATAGAGGCAAGAGCTCGACCATATGTAATAATAGAAGGGGAGCTATACAAACATGGAGTCTGTTCTCCATTGCTTAAATGTTTATCCAGAGATGAAGGTATAGAATTGATGAAGGAAATACACGCAGGTCTGTGTGGATCTCACATCGGATCTAGGCCTTTGCTGGGGAAAGTTTTTCGCCAAGGATTTTATTGGCCAAAGGCAGCTTCGGATGCAGCAGAGTTAGTCCAAAAGTGTGAAGGCTGTCAAAAATGTGCAAGAGATAAAAAACAGCCTTCATCTCTGACTCAGTTAATACAACCCACTTGGTCGTTGCAAAGGTGGGGCCTTGATTTGCAAGGCCCACTTCCACCAGCACAAGGAAATTTAAAATATGTTGTGGTGGCGGTGGAATATTTTTCTAAATGGATTGAGGCGAAGCCTTTAGCCACAATAACTTCGGTCACTGTTCAGAAATTTTTCTGGCAAAACATTGTTTGTCGCTTCGGAGTGCCGAAGGCTATTACTGTGGACAACGGAACACAACTTGATGTCGAAGCTTTCAAAGAGTTCTATGAGCAAATTGGCACGAAGATCCATTTTGCATCAGTTAGACATCCGGAGTCAAATGGACTTGTCGAAAGAACTAATGGCATTATAATGACGGGAATAATGAAGTTAATCTTCAATCAGCCCAAGGGAAAGTGGCCAGATGAATTAATCAAAGTGGTGTGGGGCCACAATACAACAATGTCAAGGTCAACAGGCTTCACACCATTCAAATTGTTGTTTGGTGACGAAGCAATAACCCAAAAAAAGCTAAAGCTGGATCAATAAGAACAGTGGCTTCGGCGAAGGACGAAGCTGATTATTCTGTGGCAAAAGATGCTATAGAAGGGATCAAACTTCAGGCTATGGAGAATATCAATAAATATCAAGCCGAAACAATAAAATGGCGTGACAGAAAAGTTCGGTTAAAAAATATGAAGCCAGGGCATTTGGTACTTCGGAGTGTTGCCAACCCAGATACAGTAGGCAAGCTACAGTTAATGTGGGAAGGACCTTTTCTGGTAGGATCTTCGTCAAGACCCGGTTCTTATAGATTGAAGGATATGGACGGCAATGACATTCCTAGATCTTGGAATGCGGATGAGCTTCGGCGATATTATGTGTAGCTTGATGTAATCTTTTTATTTTTTCCTATGGCACCCTTTTCCTTTCCAAAGGGGGAGAAAGGTTTTTAACGGGGCCATAGCATGTAATTTATCTTTTTTCTTATGACAGCTCTACAAGAGCAATATCCCCCAAAGATGTAAATGTAAAAACTGAGCATGCACCATCAAGTGCAAAGAGAAAAGGAAAAACGGGGAGAAGCTCGAAAGACGTCCCTAAGGGGATGCAGAGCACGATGAAGCTACAAAAAGCCATTCCTAAGGGAGCGCAGCGTAAGTTTTCTGCTCAAAAGTCGTTCCTAAGGGGATGCAGAGCTTACAGCGAAAAGTCAACGCTGATTCCACCGAAATATAAGGCGAAGCACGAAAAATCAACGTGATACCGCCGAAATAGAAGGCGAAGAAGTTCAAAAGATGTTCCTAAGGGAATGCAGAACTTATAGCGAAAAGTCAGCGCTGATACACCGAAAAATAAGCGGTGAAGCCGAAAAATAAATGGCAAAGAGGCTTTGATTATTCCTAAGGGAATAAAGGCTTTGGTTGTGGCTTCGTATATGTGTGTTTGGACATTCATTTGCACGAAACATTACATCATACATTTGCATTCATAAGCATTCATTTAGACATACATAGGATCATCATCATCATAACACAGATAGTTGCTTCGGCTCTAAAGACAAAGCTTCAGAAAAAAGAAAAAGAAGCAGTTTTATGCTTTGTTGTGTACGAAAAGAAGGGAAGGTGTTTTTCGCATTCGGCTCAAAAAAGCTAATTTCGTTCACACCAAAGCATTTTATAAATTGATGGAAAGGTAAGAATATATTACAAGGTATGGACAAAGTCCACAAAGTAAAATTTAATTACATCATTCTTTACACAAGTTATTACAAGAGTTTTTAGAGTTTTTTCTACAGATATCTATTCAAGCTTCATTAGTATCCAAGGAGCTTCGGTTTCGGCTTCGTCATCCGTTAAGCTTTGGCTTCATCTCCTTACTCCTTAGCTTCGGCCTCGGCTTCGTCATCCTGTATGAATCAAAGTATGGTAAGCAAAATTTAAGCTTGAAGGAAGAGGTAGGCACAAGGTATGATTTTGTTTCCGGCTTAAGATGACTTCGAGCTTCATCACCAGCTTTGCTTCGTCCACCCTTTGTCGATACCAATTTTATAAATCTATTTGCTATGCTTCGGGCAAGGTTGGGAATGTTATCCAAATCTGCTGGTGATAAGCTGAAATTTGGTCTATTGATAACCTTTCCGTGTTCGCAGCCAGACTTCAGGAAGGCAACAGCTGTGCCCCGAGAAGCTACCAGGGCACAGAAGTCACCATGTCTAGCTATAACTTCGTCAAGGTCATCAATTTCACCTTCGATATGTTCGAAGGCCCCTGGCAGGTCTTCAGACGAAGGATTAAATTTTTCGTTGCAGGCTCCAACCGAATAGAAGACCTGCTTCAGTCGTTAAACACATTGATTACTGAATTCCAAACATTTGTTTTGAAGGCTTGTCAATGATTTTTTCAAATCTGAATTTTTCTGGACTTCGACCTCAAATTTTGCATTAAGCTCTTGCTTTTCTTGTTCAAAGTGTTCTGATTGGTAGAGAAGCTTCGTATTTAATTCTGCTATTTTAGCTTTAGCTTCCGCCAATAAGCCTTCGGTTGTCTGAAGCTCGAAGTCTTTCTTTTCAATAGCAGCTGGTTATTCTTTTATTTTGCTCTCTAAATTCTCAATTATAACCTCGTGTTTTTTATCTTCCAAATCCTGCTGCATTTTCAAAGCTTTGCTCAGTAGCATACTCTGCACATAAACAACCTTCGTTAGAAAACATCTTCGTTATTAAAAACAATAAAGGTTAGAGAAAAGTTGTTTACCTTGAAATTGGAATAAAATAAACTACCAACGATGTGTTGTCGTCGGTAGCGGCTCATATCTGCTTCGAGCTTCGGGAAACCGATACTCTTTGATAGAGTACCGATAACCTTCGCTCCGGTCTGATCCCGGATGCAGCCCAACTTTTCGTCATCAATACCACCAAAGAGAAGTGCTCCCGGCCGATATCCGCAAGATATAGCATATTCTTTCAGCTCTTCTTTTTCAGCCTTTGTCAGCTCCTGACCAACTAAGTTTTGAAAGTTAAAAATGTCATCCTCCGAAGTGTCTTCAACTATTTCTTTATCCTTCTTGGGCTCTGGGGCCATAGTCTCTTCGGTGGCTGCGGCAGCTTCTTCAGTGGCCATGTTTAGCAGTATTTTATCAATATCAGCAATTGTGCTTTCTAAATGAATATCTTCGGCAGCTGTGGCTTCCGAAGGTGCAGCTTTGGTAGCTGTTGTGCTCTCAACAGCTGGGGCCTTCGGAGCTAAAGCTTGTGGTGGTGTCCCTTCGATGGCTTCTGTCACTGTAATGATTCTTTGCTTTTTTGGCCTAGCTTCTTTCTTCGTTTTTGCAGGCTCCTTTTCCTTCTGAAAAAGCTTCGTCAGATGTGGCCCCAGTGGACTTAGCTTGACAGACAAAGATTCAGTCATTACCTTTAGAATTTCCTCCACGTCGGTGGCAGAGGGTGATGCAGCAGATTCTTCTTCTTCATCAATTACCTTTTGCTTCGGAGCTGTAGCTTTCCTCTTCTGCGAAGCATCTGTTTTTGGCTCAGGCTTTGGCTTTTTCTTTTTTAATTGTTCTTCATCATCTTTATTCAGAGCACCAGCCACTCTCTTTCTCTTTTGCCCTTTGGCATCCTTGTCTAACCACTCGTAGTCGGGATACTCGAAGTCCAGAGCATCCATCACTCAGTTTAACCTTCGCTTCGGACGGGTGCCGAAGGCTGCAGTCATCAATTGATCTTCTTTTTTAGAGTAATTGCCGAGTATTTCATTGCACATTACTTCGATCATGTCCAGCCACTCTTGACAAGGCACTTTAAAATGTTTCTTGAATTTATAATGGTAAGGCAACCGGATAAACTCCCCCTTCTTCTTTTCCCCCTTCAGTTTCGGCATGTCCCACTCCTTCAAGGTTGGGATCACTCTGAAGGCTAAAAATTCTTGCACTAAGTCCCTAGTGCTGATATGATCTGCAATAATTCGAAAATCAGCCAGGGCAATTTGGCTCGGACTCCCTAGTGTCATGTCAAACCGGGGTCTGGTCTCTCCGAAGATCAATTCCAACGGACTCTGGACTAGCTTCTCCTTCTCTCCATCAACTTTGACGTAGAACAACTCAGACTTCCAGCCAGTTAGCCACTTGCTTCGGTAGCTAATCACTGGAAAATTTGTAGTCTTGCGATAGGCAAAGTTGTAGCAGCCAAAATTCTCATGTAGCCCATCTCCTCTAGCTTTCGTCTGGTAATGGAGCTCGTGCACTCGGCAGAAGCCTTCGCCAAATGGTTCCACCCCTTGGCTTCGGAGAGCCCAGATATAAACACTAAGCCTAACGATAGCGTTAGGAGTTAGCTGATGAAGGTAGATCCCAAACTTCTTCAGTACATCAGCAATCATCTTGTTCAAAGGAAACCTTAAACCAGCTTTAAAGAAACTTTTAAAGACCACTACTTCGTCCTTTCCTGGCTTCGGAGTAGTCTCTTCCCCACCAAAACGAATCAGCTCTTTCTTCGCTTCATTAAAATAGCCCAAATTCAAAATCTTAGGAAAATCATCTTTGGAGATGGTGGATTTCCCGAAGTCCAGGTGGCTGGGTTTACTTGGCACCACGCTGTAATCATCTTCAGACTCAGTCTCAACATCAGCCTGCTCTGCTTCAGCGGCAGGTACATCCTCCGATGTTACCAGCCCTGAGCGCTGCATCACTTTGGAGATTGGGGCAGTTTCAGCACCTTCGGCTTCCTCTCCGTCGCGCGTAACTCTAGCTGTGGAACGCACTTTGGCCATTTGATGATTGAATTTCTTGTTTTTTGAATGAAGTTGAAAATTTTTCTTTACTTTGCCGAAGCTCTTTCGTTTTACGAAGCTTGAGCAAAGAATATAGCTTCGGCTTTGGTCAATATTTTGGCAGCAAAATAGTGCAATAGCAATGAATGCTATGGTAACTTCACACCTACCTGTCTGTTTATATAGTGCTGCAGGTGGGAAGGTGAATCGTCAAGGTCTTCCACATCGAACAAACAGTCACCCGCACTCACTGAACGGTGGGCCACAAAGTCCGAGAAGGTGAATCGCCAGGGCGCGTGTAATTGCTGCAAGATGGGGCCACTCCACGCGCGGATTATTTTAATCGTTTCTCGCCAACGAGCTCAGGGAAGGTGTTTTTCGGATCTTCGGCATCCCGAAGCCTAGAAGACTTTTTCATGGATCAAGCTCGTTACGAAAAACGATCTAGCACCGCGAAGGGGCTACTGTTGGGGGTATTCTTCGTAGCCGAAGATCCTAAAGCAAGAGAACACCTTCGACAGGTCCTCTCAGAAGCAGCGCCGAAGCTATCACCTATAAAGCTTCGGCACAGTGACAGATCTCAAGACGAAGGGGTGAACCGACTTAAAGATGAAATGACGTAAAGACCCATGACGTTTTGTGTCATTATTGTAGTCGATTGTAAAGGGCATAAATGTAATTTTACACAGGCTGCGCCCTGTGCCTATAAATAGGTGAACAGTACCCCTGTACTGTTCACGCAATCTTGTAATCACTGACACGTTACGCTGGAATTACTGCTTTCTGCCAAGACGAAGGTATAAATGTACCTAAATATTATGTTTTAATATTCAGGTTTGCACAATAAAATGTGTAAATAATATTATCTGTTTTCGCTATATCTTTCTATAATATTTTATGTTTTATATTTCATTTTATGTTGTTTTATAAGTCTGATCACGAAGGTGTGACCTTCGTGATATTTTGCTCATGGCCTTCGTCCGAAGTTCATTAAATCTTTGGGGAGATAATGCTTCAGCGGATGAAGGGCATTAATATTTAACATTTTATGTTGCCTTATTCTTGATTCATAGCATTTGAGAACAAGTCCCCAACACCAACATACATAGTATAGCAAAATTAACATCACACCAAACATGTAAATAACATACACAATAATAATCTACACATTAAAATAAGATCATAGGAACAGGAATCATTAATTTTGGAGTTATAGACTTTAAGTTATGAATTTCCAAAGGTTTTATGTATTTGATACAAGATTAACTAAGAAATAAATTTTATTACTGTTTTCATGCCAAAACAGAGACACTAGGTGATAAACAATAATATTATAAAATTATAGAAATTGGAATGGATTAATTTGGACTAAGTATGAATTTTCTAGGAATTTAACAAGTTCTAGGAATTGTTTTTGTATTAAAAATGCATTTTCTAATTCATTTACCCATATTTTTTCCATTCCCTGGACCGCGCATGAAATTCCAGAAAGGCAAGGGGCTACCCTATAAAAGTCCCTAAACTCAGGCTACTGTTACTATGGACGGCAGGTTGATTTTTGTAAAGCGCAGGGTCTCTTTTAGAAAACACACGGCTGGCAAGGTCTGAACTAACCTGAGCCATCTGATCAACTGCGAGAGGCCAGGATTAGACTTAGATTTTTACGAACCGGTACGCAGCGTGAGACGTTAGAATGGCCATCGACGGTGGAGGATCCATCTACCCAAGCATTTTCTATAAACCTAATCCGCACCTTTGCTGTAGAGATCAACGGCCAACTCCTATCTTCCTCTTGCTAGCGCGCAGCGACCAGGAACCGGCGGCGCAAAGTCACCGCGGTGCAACTCCGGCGACCCCTGATTCCTGATTTCCGATGCATGAACTTCTACGGTAACGGGATCTAAGCACTATGGGAACAAGAGTAAACTTTGAAGGGGGTTCCCTCACCGGAGTGATGAAGCGCAGCCGCTCGACCACGGCTGGAGGTGAACCCGCGGCGCCTCCCAACATCGGCGAGAAATTCGGTTGACGCCGGTGGTGCTCACACCTAATTGCTCACTCCCACACGATCCACACGTGCCAGTGAACTCCAATTTCGCCATCCCCGAAGCAAGAATGGCAACGCTCGGAGGAATCGTCGCGACAGTAATCTCCGGCTCTGCCCTGCTCTCAATTTCTCCCTCCACGGCGGAACGAAGTCGGTAGCATGGATTTCGGCGAGGGTTAGAAGATTGTGCACGGCCTAGGAGTACCCCGTCATTTATAGACGTGAGGACCAGTCAACTAGCTAATCCGCGCATGCCGCGGTTGGTTTCCACCTGCTCGATCATTGTGGAAGCGTGGGGAAGAAGGTCTCTGGCGTTCCAGGGCCGCAATGTTAGTGTCTATGCGCCTGAGCGCGTGCCTGGGAAGCCGATAGAGTGGGCCCGCCGGTCAGTAATAGAGGTGGCACCAACGCGCGGTACTTACTCGGTCCCGCAGACGAGTGGACCCTGTGAGTCATACTCAGCGCGAGCGTGCAAGGGCACGCCTGACCAGGTGGTCCTGCATGTCGGTGCCGGTATGTCAGTTGGCATGCGCGAGGAAAGACTTAGTGGGTCGAAAATGGGATCCGCGGCCCAGGTAGGCTTTTCGCTTTTTTCTTTTTCTGATTTGTTTTTTCCTTTATGTTTTTAGCATTCAAATTTGAATTTAAATTTGGTTATGTGATTCATCCATGATCAGAGTGTACCAAATTCAAATTTTGAGGTTAAGAAATATATTCTTATTTATATATTTTATTTTATCTCATTTGCATAATATTTTCCTATCTTTTCTCAATTTCTAGGGTTTCCTTTAGAACACAATTTCTAATTTGAGTATCAACATATTTCTTTTTACATTATTTTATATTATCACAAAATGCACACACAATAAAACCTCAACATGATGCATATTCCATTTTAGTATCATTTGTTTTAATTCATCGCTCTTAATTATAGGTATGCTCTTTTTATTATGAAAATATGGCACACAAAATAAGGAGACCAACTATATTCTCATTGAATACATTTTTTGGGTATTACATCAGCGTACCGGTGGTAAGCCAGTCCCAGGCGGATGGAGACGCAAGCTTCTGTCACACCCGTTTGGCGGGTGCATAGCATATGTGTGCTAGGATCTATTTCCACACATATGTTGACGTCACAAGTGTAATATATCAAAAGAACAATGTATAAGAGCATAAATAAAGATTTTATTAATATATTACACTTCGAACAGACATAATGTCTTAACCTTTATTCATCTAAGTACAGCGAAACATGGACATCCATCCACATGAAGATGACCGGGGGTATCACTAGACTAGCATCCATGGAGCTCAGCATCATAACTTCATCTGCAAACTTCTGATCAAAATTTAAGCAAGGGTGAGCTCACTTATGGTCGGGGCTCAGCAAGTGGGGGAAAAACTAAAGCAAGTTTAACAAGGTGAGGCTAAGGTTGAGCAGTAAGCATTTTAGTTGGTCAACATTTTATTAACAACACCTATCTTACTAATAAGTGTGAATCCCAAATATTCCCATTAAACAAAGGTACAAGAGTATATCAAAAACACTTAAGTGCAACCACTTAAGCAAACCATTGGCAAATCATCGAATCTCGATTTATTTCCATCTTCAAGTTCAATTATCATGTGAGGAGTCCAGGCTACTCATAACCATGAGCACGGCTGATATATCAGTTTTACACTCTACGAGGTGGCACATCTTTACCCATGAGTCACAATTCCCTTTTAGCCTGGGTTAGCTAGACCCGTATTCACTTTCGAGGTGAATGGCTAGGGTCTCACTACGAGGCTTTTCCCTAGAGTCCTCAATATGCGAATGCTGGAAATGGTCAACTGCATAAGGTACACCTAACGTAACCAACTTATAGTCCAGACTATAGGGTAAAGCTTTGGGAACTATGCCCGTATCCAATCTGCCTGAGCCGGAACTATAAACGCTTGCCAGATGCCCATTCCGATCAACCACGACTAGCACCCAACATAAGACTTCCCTAGTTATTTAGCCAAGGGCGTCCCATACCACCCTCATGGTAGCACTGTTTTCCCGGGTGGTCACTCCATGTTCCAATTAATATGCAATAATCTTGTTTAACCATCGGGTTAACAACAATAATGTAAACTTATCATTTGAAACATTAATATCATAAACAGGAGTGACTGCATAAATTTAAGGTTATAGCAATAGCATAGCTACTTGATTAGATCATAATCCCAGGTTAAACAAGGAGTAAGGTTGGAAAGGTTAGGGATATCTAAATAGGTAACCCATCAAATTATGCATATATATCCAAGAGTAAACTTTATTAAATGAATTGTTTGGGATCAAACAGAGTATGTAGAGGGAGAAGTCCACTTGCCTTGGTTATTGAAAACTTGATGTTCTTCCACGGATAGGAATAGATCTTGATTCTTAACTACTAGATGAACCACTGAATATCACACAAACAAACAAGAAGAACAAACACCACTCAATAACATACCACATTCATCATACGTAATGCTAAAACAAAGCCTAACGAAAAGAGCATTCGCTTTTCAAAAACGTCGCAACTAACGGTAATAATAAGAGGGTATTCTTTTCAAAAATGTGTGATCTATACTTAATAAAACAAGACATGAGCTTAAAATATCTTAATTAAAATATACAAATATTAGGTTCACCCATATAATCTTTTATAAAACATCATATGTGATATGTCTAAGATTAAGGGTTTAAAAGATGATAAAACACGTTATAACAATATTAAACCTTTTTGAGATATATGTTATATCTAAGGTTAAAGGGCTACGAAAACACGTTATTAATTTTAGAAGCATTATGGAACATCTTATAAATCATTGTTAATCATTCACTTATGATAACCTAAGATATAAGTCTAAATAGGTTTTATGTGAAAAGATCATTATTATTAAACACCTATTTTATGAAAACTAGGTTATAGGCCTTTAAGTGGATTTTCATGCAAAAGATCATGAACAAATAACTATCTTTTAATTTCATTAGAAAACACATAGCCTATTTTATTATATTCAAAGTCAATACATAAAGTAACATTTTAAGTTATAAAAGAACTTAAACTCGTATTACTTTATTTTATCCTTTAGGAAAAGCTAAGTGATTCGTATATAATGTGGACTAAATTCTATCAAATCATTAATCATGCCATAAATCTAGTTAACAATAATTTGACTATATGTTTGATTAATACATTATGATAAAGGATAATTAATCTATTAATTATCTTTAATGATATTGTAGGAACAAATGATCTAATTCATTAGAAAGGAAATTATGTATAAACTATCATTTTAGTTTATAAAAGCAATGACCCTTGTTATCTTTTAACTAAGAAAATATAAATAATCTATTAATTGGACATATATTAATCTTCTATTTTTATTAAGAAACATATGGTCTACATATTCTTTTAAGTTTCTATTTAATACGGCTATACTTAAACATCTATAAAGAACCTTATTAAATCAAAAACATGATATCTATTAAAAAGGTCATTTTAAAGTTAGAAACAAATTATCTAATTCTTTAGTAAGAAATCTATGTTTACCAACATAACTATCAATTTCTTTATTAGAAAATTATTAGTGCCTAGTTAAGTCATTTTAACATTATTATAAATTCTACTATTTCGTTTTTCTCCTTTCTTTTCTAAATAGAATTTATACGTATAACTAAAAATTGTTTATTTATAATTCTTCTGCCATTAATATACTAAGAATTAATTGTAAATTACTAAATGGGAGTTTTAATAACATATTCATGGTTATTATGACATAAATAAGCATTTTACTATTCTAAGTAATTAAGTACTATACTTTTGATTACATGTATCATTACTAGCAACATCTATATTTTCATTTGACCGGAAAAATGTGGCCTAGTATTTCTTCTATTTTTCTTATATCAATAAAATTATACTTATACCAATACTAACCAATGTCCTTCCACACACTAAAGCTAAATCAAATCTGTAAACATTTTCTAGTATGAAAATCACCGCAGTAGTGAATAGTGACCGTACTCATTTTTAAAATTATAAAATCATACACATATTCAAAGCATTGTCGCGGGGTTCGATTTTGGCTACACGTATACATCGAAATCTCTAAAATCATACACGTGAATCGCCAAATCACATCAATATTACAACAATATTTCACAAGATCCATAAATTAATTCAAAACATGATTTAGAAAATAAATCAACATTTTGGGGTTGTCTTCAACCTTGGGTTCTCTCATGCTTAGGGATGAACGTCGACGAGCAGGGAGGGTTCGACTGGCAAGGAACGACGAGGTACAAGCTCCGGCGAGGCTCCACGGTCTATGATGTCAAGCGAAGGAGAGAGGGGGCGCGGGGTTGGTGAGCTCGGGCAGGGGAGGGAATGCTCTGTGGGCGTGGCTTTTATAGAAGAAGGGGGAGAGGAAGAGGCGGCCGGGGAAGGGAGAGGCGGCCAGGACTTCATGGCGCCATTGATGGGTCAGTTTCTTCCTTCAAGGAGAGTAATGGGGGAGCAACGTCTCCATTGAAGTAGAGGAACGGTCGCGGGCGTCGCTGTCGGGCTAGGAGCGGCTCGGTCGGACTTCCTGGCATCGGGTCATGAGGCTGCCTGGTGCGGTCCTGCTCGGAGGCGTCGGGGTCGGCTCGGGTTGGCGTTCTGGCGCATCGGGTGCGCAGGTTGCAGGGGCGTTGGGGCAGGGGTGTCGGGGTCGCGGCTCCATGGGCAGGGCGCGGTCGGGTCCTCCTAGGCGAATGAGGGTCGAGGCAGTCAGGGCGCAGGGTCGCGGTGTCGGCCTGGCGCGGTCGTCGATCAGGCGGTGATGGGCGCATGGCTAGGCATGGCCCCTGGCGGCTGGAAAGAGCAAGGGGGAGGAGGGAGAAGGAGGGATGGGGCCAGGGGGTCCTAGGGGCGAAGGCCGCTGTGCAGGGAGCAGGGGGCGCCGAGGCTAGGGTTAGGGCAGGGGCGGTGGCTTGCTTGTTGGGCCTAATGGGCAAAGGGCGGTTAGGGTTATGTTAGGTTAGATTTGTAACACCCCAGGTGTTACTTAGGATTTTCACTCAAGACTACACAAGTAAGCCATCATCACATGTGACTTAAGTTGGGAAAAAGTACACCAAAGTTGGAGCTCATGATCCTAAGTAAGTGCAACCCACCTTAAAAGTCATACCTTGGCTTGTTATGCACATATAATGGGGAGAATTGCCCAAGCCCTAATTCAAACCCCTTTTGGACAAGTGGAGCACTAGAAGTAAGCATGAACAAAAGGGTATGAAAACCACATGATCATGACTTGGGCCAATTATAAAAGATGTAGCACACTTGATACCCCACAAATGATAGTAAGAAAGTGACCCCAAAAAGTATTCAGAAAAACCGCAAAAGATCCACCCAAGGGGTGAGCACAAATGAAAAATCAGAATTCTCCTAAGTCCAAAACCACCCACTTTCCAAAGATCAAACATGTTCACCTTGATCCCAAACTTAAAACCAAATGGCCCAATTGACAAAGTGGCGCCAAAATAACTCTAGAACACCCTGGAGAAGTTTGAACCAAACCCAAAGTCGTTTGACACGACTTGGCACAAGTTTTGTCTTGGTTTGGACAGCTAGGACAGAGACAACTTCCCACCCCCATATCTCTCTTGCCCGACCACATCTCCCCTTGGAACTCACATGAACTAGGTAGCCCTAGGTGCAGGGAAGAGATCTCTCACAAGTCTTAGGGCAAGATTCGCACGTTTTGGCCGCTCAGCAGAGGGAAGAACACGAGCAGAAGCAAAGAGCCACGTGTTCGATGCGCTCTGAGCTCGCCAGAGCACGCCCGCGCGCGCCCCCGTGTGCCCCACGTCGCGCCAAAGCCAAGCCAGCGCCGTTGCTCGCGCCCGCGCCTATAAAGCCTCCTTATACGTCGACTGTACTCCCCCGCGCACGCTCGACCTCACCGGAGCCAGAGACCACCGGCGTTTGCCCTGCAAATGGCGTGCCCGCGGCCACCCGATCCCCCGCCACCGTAGACCGGTCTACAGAGCCTTTCCCAGCCACGCCCGACCCTCGGAAGAGACCGTGCATGCCTCGGTGAAGCTCCTCGAGCAAGGAATCAGACTTTGTCTCGCTGGAGAGGCTAGTCCACGGTCGCCGGACTTCACCCGACCGCCGGTGAACGTAGACCGGGTAAGCCTCTGCCCCATTCTTCGATTCCTTGCGCACATAGCCTCTACGCCATCCCGTGGAGCTCATCGTGCCATTAAATTGAACTAGATCGCCGTGGTTCAGCCGGAACACCCACCGCCGACGAGATCACCCGCCTGCGCACGTGGACCGGCCGATTCTGGCCACCACCTCCATCGAGTCGTACCTCGCTGTGACCGCCAGGACCTCCTGAAGCCAACCTCGCCCCTCGCCGGACCTCGCTCACCGCAGGTAAGTCGCGCCGCCCTTTTCCTTTCCGCGGGTACTGTTTGCATAAGGGGATGGACCTCGGGGAAGAAGAAGAAAAGGCCAGGGGGTTTTCTGCGCTGTCAGTGACTCAAGGGAATAGTAGCGCAGGGGTAGAAATGAATGGATTGATTTAAAAGGAACCCAGGGTCTTCGGTGCAAAGTAGTTTTCCAGGAAACCTTTTAAAATATTCTGATTTAAATCCAAACAGAATTTGAAAAATTCATAATTTCAGTTTGGTTTACCCAAATCGAGTCAAACCAATTTTGCAAGATCCTAAATAATGTAAACTACTTTGGAAAAATATAAAACCCCTAAGTGTTACAGAAAACTTTAATGTTTTGATTTAAATGATTAACTGGTCAAAAGCTAAAAGAAATAAGGAAAAATAGTTACACTATTTGACTGGGGTTAATAAAATTTGGAGAGGTAATTAATCAATTCCTAACCTGTTTAAAAATAATAAACCCTTCTATACACCCCATTAAGATAGGATTTGCCATTTAAAACACTTTTTACTTAAAGTTAGAGAAAATATTAAAGGTGGTTTAAATAAAGAACCTGGGAGCACCCACATTTTTGTTAGTTTACTTATTTAGTATAGTTCACTAGAAAAATTTATTATACTCTTGTTTAGTATAGAATAAATGAGATACCTTTTATTTTAGGGAAACAAGGAAAACTTAGAAAAACCCTAGAGAAATAACCCCAAAGAGAAAACACCCCAAACCTTGGGATAACTAATATTTTGTTATTATGAACATAGGAAAAATATGAAATCTGTTGTTTGACATTTTTCAAATAACAAGTTAGTTATAAACACCTTTTTGGCATAAAACTTTAGAAATTCACAACTAAATATCCAGTAAGCCTTTTTCTGTGATTTTTAAATCAAAGGCCTAATATCACCTATGTATCTGGACAAAAATAAAATTTGGTACATAAACCTCAATTAAATCATAGCTATAGTGTAAAGTGCCCTTTTAAAACTTATCCTTGTTAATTTTGCACAAGTAGTATCTGAATCAGTAACCACCTCAACTTTATAGGACAGATTACAGTAACAACTAGTAACCCACTGTAATTTTTACAGAATTTTTGGAAAAAAGTTAAACCACTGTTGTAGTTCAAACCCACCCTAGAATTCATAAATAGAAAATGAAAAAGGGAAATTAATAGTGGAGATTAATGTCACCCTAACCCAACCAGCAAAACCCCTTTTATTGCCCACTAAAATATCTAAGGGAAATACAATCAACTATGCTTATCCCTAACAAAACCCAAACCTAAATTGATAAGCATACACCACTAAGAGCCACGTATGACCAAGAAACCCTAAGTTACTAAACTAACTTAGTTTTCTTTCACTTAGCATAATGTTTACTAAATCCTGCATAATCATGGCATACATATTCTTATTCATTGCATTCGATAGATTGCAACCTCGCTGACGGAGAGTTCGTCCTCGTGCAGGAGCAAGGAGTTGCTCAGGAGGTAGCCCCAGATCCAGCACCATAGCCTGCCCCAGAGGATCTGCCTGCCCCAGCTTTGGATGGCAATCCCCGGTTCTATGCATAACCTATTTATTATGCTATTTTACTACACTTAATGATTGTAGGATTGAATGTGCACTTAAGTGTAGGAGTTGTTTGAAACCCTAGTTGCATGATCTCAGGAATCCTTTTGTAATGGATACTAGTATGCTAGGTCGAGTAGCTGCTTTACTAATTAGGGATCTCGGTAGAAGTCGAGTGATTTTTCTAGCACTCGCGCAAGGTCAGGAATTTGTTGTACTCACTTTCATGTCATAACGAGGTTGAATTGTGGGCAACAATCAATGGGGATTGGTTGTCTATGGGATAAAAATTTGAATAAGGATTATGGTGTGGTACCGTGAGTCAAGCGTTTGAACGTACTAAACATATGCCGAGAAATATGGTAAATCGGTAAGCCTAGTACCTGAGTGAACCTGGCAGCAGATTGCCCTCCTCACGCGACCTGAGACGTGGTCTCCCATTCCGGTTATGGTGGGTACAAGTGAGGTCACTGCACGACGGCAGTCGGGGTTAGTGAGGCATTGTACGCCAAGGCGGTGAGCCCCTCTCTACTGACGGGGAATCGATGGGGACGGTTGATGTGTGTGGGGACGGAGTGCCTCGCCATGTCGTGTGTTTAGGTTTACCTTGCAAGGATAAAAACTCGATTCGAATCGTCTGCTTCTTGTAGCTAATGAGACTGCTTGATCCATGCTGCTACATTGAGTAACAAGTGGAAATGTGATGATGTGACAAAAGTTGTTGATTGCTAAATGTTTGATACCATGTATGATTAGATAGGTATACATTTAGTCTTAAGAGAGTCACACTAAAACTTGACAAAGATAAAACTTGATTTACAAACTTAGCTAGTGCTTTTGGCAACCAAACCCCTCAGCCAAACAGCTGCATGTCTAGAGGTAGAGGAGTAGACTCCTCACAACGGGTAAGTCTAGCTGAGAATTAGTATACTCAGCCTTGCTTGTGGCATAATTTTACAGGTTCTCTGGAGGACATGGTTGCTGGAGTGACTTGGTCGTCCATCTTGCCACCGGGTTGGACTGTCGAGTGGGACCCTGCCTCGGCTGAGGAGGAGCATGAGGAGTGATGGGACAGGCTTCCCCATCTCTCTATTTATTTACCGTTAGTTTTATTCCGCTGCACTTCGAACAATGATGACTACTTTTGTTAAAACTCTGATGATGATGTAATATGGTTTTATTCTTTATTGTATTTGCTCTGTGACTCACCATCGAGTGAGACTGTGGTACTTGATCCTGTCAGTGGCCTCGTCGGACTAGATCCGAGGGATTGACGGGTTATTCCCATTTAAGTGTGGTCTAGCCTCTAAGGCGGGACTTAGGCACTTAAGTTGGAATAATTCGGGCAGTTCCTCCACAGCTGGTATCGGAGCTCGTACCACCATAGAGGAATCAATAAACTATAAATGCCATTCTTTTCCAAAGTAAAACTTGGTAGAAACAAGTGTTGGGTAGATCGTAGGACGATCAGGATAGACCTAGGACGTGAAGCCTTAGGATGATAGAGGGGTAGCTAGGTGGCTGATTGAGTAAGCCCTATAGGCTACTACAATAGATGGGAGTTCTTCCCTATTCCCTTTACATTGATGTGAGGTCGTTCAGGACGAGCATGCATGCATCCTTAATTAATCTAATGGATAATTGGGTAAGAACTTTAATACAAAACGATGACCAACTAAGTACCCCAGTACCATTGTCGTAGTTATAGAGAGGCTGAGTTGTGATCCCTTTTTCTTTTTATAATTCTTTTTCTTTTACTTACGCTTAACCGTACACAGATGACTTCTCACGGATCCTCGGACGAAGGGAATGCACAGTCCCACACTGACGGACTTACACGAGAGGGTTTCCCCAGTATTTTGTGGGAGGTACTTCAGGGAGCTGGTTACACGACGCCTCCCCAGTACGCGGTGCAGTTGTTCGAGAAGCACCGAGTGCCCTGCTGTAGGGTGAGGATGACCCTAGAGCCTCATCCCCTGCAGCCAGGTTGGCATTCGCTGGACTCTGAGTCTTTTGGATACCGGGCTGAGGATACTATCGAGGCGATTGCTCTTCATGGACTGACCACCTTCTACGGATTCCACCCCTTGGAGTTGTCCACTCACCCCATTGGATTGTTCCCCGCGGAGAAGGAGGACGACCCAATGTGGAAGGACCGAGTGGAGGATGCCAAGGATATCTGGGCTATCTACGCAGGTCAGACTGCTCACTTGATGATGCGGTGCATGAATGCCCTGTATCGTATGCAAGTGATGCGTGGTGAGGCAATGTCCCATCTGATGGCATTGTTGGAGGCGACCAAGATCACTTTGGATAACAGAGAGGAACTTGTGGTTGACTTGTCCACTGAGATGGTGGAAAAGGACTTACAAGTGGAGTAACTGTCAAATGAGATCCAAGAGCTTGAGGAGCTAGTGGGAACGAGGGAGAACACCAACGAGGTTCTCGAGGATCAGCTTATCAACACCCAGTAGCAGCTTGCAGAGGCTAACCAGCATCTGGATATGCACCACCAGGAGATCCAGGATATGGAGGCCAACGAGGATGTCGACATCGAGGGAGGAGAGGAGCCTGCCTCCAGTTTGGACACTACTGGCTCAAGGAGACCACCTTCCCCCGAGTCGAGCATTGCCTCGTTTTCTCACTAAGTCGCAAGGATAGAGTTAGAAGTCTGTGATGGTAGGACTCCTCGAAGCTAGCTTAGCTTTTGCACCCTTGTGGTACTAGGCTGGATAGAGTTGAGTCTTTTGAGTTACTAATGTAATCATGACAAACTCTTTTGGAAGCATGGTTGATGAATGTTGCCAGTCTTAATTTAAGAAGAAAAGTTTAGACCATGTGGAATCTTTTATAATTATGCAATATATATTGGTTTCGCCCTTTTGACTCTTTCACCACGATTGAACCTTGAACCTCAAAAATGTGATATTGAGAATATATATGATTTTTCAGATGGCAGGAAGCGCACGTCGTGGTCAAAATGAGCGCGTTCCTCCACCACCGCCACCGCCTCCTACTCTGCATGAGCTGATGGCTCAGCAGAATGAGATATTGAGACAGCTAGCTCAGCGTCAGCCACCACCTCAGCACTATGGTGGTGGTGATCATCAGCGTCACCCCGCGGTAGCCACTTATCAGGAGTTCCTCAGTACCCAGCCACCATTGTTCACCAGGGCAGAGGACCCACTTGATGCTGATGTATGGCTGAGAGTAGTGGAATCCTAATTCCCGCTACTCCATGGAGTCTGTTCAGAGGTGACTAAGGTCAGGTTCGCCACCCAGCAGCTTTGCGGACCCGTGCGGACATGGTGGGACCACTTTCTTGCTATACAGCCAGCTGACCGTGAGGTGGAATGGAGAGAGTTCAAGGCAGCTTTCAGGGGGCACCATATACCAGCAGGCATTATGGACCGAAAGCTCAACGAGTTTCTGGCACTCACTCAGGGAAACCAGACAGTGTTACAATATGCTCAGGCCTTTAATGACCTATGCCAGTATGCTGGGTATCATGCAGGCACGGACGAGAAGAAGAGGGACAGGTTCAGGAGGGGGCTCAGCACTAAGCTCTGTGACCGTCTCAATACAGTCAGGGCCAACAGATATAATGAGTTAGTCAACATAGCCATTTCTCAGGAGGACTGTATCACAGCTCGTCAGGTAGAAAAGAAGAGGAAGACCCCTGTGGCAGGACCCTCAGCTCAGCCACAGCGCTTCAGGATCGTGTCTGACACTCAGAACAAAGGACCTCAGCAGCAGCAAGGACGTTGGGTGATCCGACCACAGCAGCAGCAGCAGCAGGCACCCAACCGCACCCAGTTTCCAGCTCAGAGGAACAATCAATAGCAGCAGCAGTACCGCCAGGCCAATGACAACAAGTGTTTCACTTGTGGTAACACCAGGCATTATGCTAAGAATTGCCCCAGAAACCAACAGAGGCAGGGACAGAATGCCAACCAGAATTAAGGCAAGAGACAGAAGGTGCAAGTGAGGCAAGGCAGATTGAACTTCACCACCATGGCTGACATTCCAGAGGGAGCACCCGTCATGACTGGTATCTTTTCAGTTTTGAATTATCCTGCTATTATTCTTTTTGATTCTGGTGCATCACACAGTTTTATCAGTGCCAAATTTAGTGCCAATTACCTTTTCACCACACCGATGGGGGTATCACAATTTCAACACCAGGAGGCAGGGTTGCCACCTACCAAATCAACAGGCAAGTTCCTATAAAATTGGGTAGTCTTGTGATTAGAACCACCCTTCTCATCTTAGGATTGGATAGCATGGACATCATATTGGGAACTGATTGGTTATCCAGGCATCAGGCAGTATTGGATATTGCAGCAAGGGCCATTGAGATTCACTCCCCTGCTTATGGCGAGACTACTTTATATTTGCCTGATCAGGGTTGTACCCGTTCTTGTGCATTCACTCTGATAGAGTCACCGGTTGAAAGAATCCCTCTGGTCTGTGACTACCCAGATGTCTTTCCTGACGAATTGCCAGGGATGCCACCTGATAGAGACATCGAGTTCACGATTGAATTGCAACCCGGGACTGCTCCTATATCCAAGAGACCCTATAGGATGCCTCTAGCAGAATTGGCAGAATTGAAGAAGCAACTGCAAGGGTTCTTGGACAAAGGGTTCATTCGCCCCAGTACTTCACCGTGGGGATGTCCGGCCTTATTTGTGAAGAAAAAGGATGAGAGTTTGAGAATGTGTGTTGATTACCGCCCTCTCAATGCGGTGACCATCAAGAACAAATACCCGTTGCCCCGCATTGATGTTTTGTTTGATCAGTTGGTGGGAGCCAAAGTGTTCTCCAAGATAGACCTTCGCTCGGGCTACCATCAGATCAAGATCCGTGCCAGCGATATTCCTAAGACAGCTTTTTCTACCAGATATGGGCTCTATGAATTCTTGGTGATGTCTTTTGGGCTGACCAATGCCCCGACTTATTTCATGTACCTGATGAACTCAGTATTCATGCCAGAGCTGGACAAATTCGTGGTCGTTGTCATTGATGATATTCTAGTCTATTCCAAAAATGAAGACGAGCATACTGAGCATCTACACATCGTGCTTCAGCGACTGCGCGATCATCGTCTTTATGCTAAGTTGTCTAAGTGTGAATTCTGGCTAAGGGAAATTAAATTCTTGGTTCACACAATTTCTCATGATGGGATATCAGTTGATCCTAAGAAGGTACAAGAAGTAATGGATTGGAAACCTCCTACCACAGTGAGATAGATTCGGAGTTTTCTGGGATTGGCAGGGTATTATCGATGATTCATTCCGGATTTCTCCAGAATTGCCAAGCCAATGACTGAACTGTTGAAGAAGGGTGTCAAGTATGATTGGAGCCAGAAGTGTGAGGATGCCTTTCATACACTAAGGCAGCACTTGACAACAGCACTAGTGCTAGCTCAACCTGACAACACCAAGCCCTTTAAAGTGTATTGCGATGCTTCTGGTACTAGATTGGGACGTGTCTTAATGCAAGACAACAGAGTAATTGTGTATGCCTCCCGAGCACTTAGACCCCATGAGCAGAACTACCCCACACATGATCTAGAATTAGCAGCTATGGTTCATGCTCTCAAGATATGGAGACATTACCTGATGGGAGCTCACTGTAACATCTACACTGATCATAAGAGTCTCAAATACATTTTCACTCAAGTGGATTTTAATATGAGGCAGAGGAGATGGTTAGAGCTAATCAAGGACTATGATTTGGAGGTGCATTACCATCCTGGCAAAGCCAATGTTGTGGCAGATGCCTTGAGCAGAAAGGCCCAGTGCAATTGTATGAGCATGGATGCAAGAGTCACCACCCTATGTGATGGGTTGTGCAAGCTGAACCTAGAAGTTGTTTCTTCAGGAGCTTTAAATTATATCTCGGTGGAGCCCACATTACAAGAGCAAATAGTCAGGGCACAGATTGAAGACAAGGGTGTTCAGGTCATTAAGGAAATGATCAAGCAGAAAGCAGAAAAATACAAATGCTTCCGGCAGGACAACAAAGGAATCCTATGGTTTGGAGATCGATTGGTTGTTCCCAAGGACCCTGAGCTCAGAAAGAAGATATTGGATGAAGCTCACCTTTCAAAATTCTCCATGCACCCCGGCAGTAACAAGATGTATCATGATCTCAGATCCTTATACTGGTGGACCAGAATGAAGAGGGAAATTGCCAAGTACATATCCGAATGTTACACCTGCCAGAGAATCAAGGCCAGTCATTTGAAGGTAGCAGGCCCTTTACAACCCCTTCCCATACCATCTTGGAAATGGGAGGACATTTGCATGGATTTTATCGTGGGATTGCCTAATACCTCCCGGCACCATGATTCCATTTGGGTCATTGTGGACAGATTGACCAAGACAGCTCATTTCTTGCTGGTACACACCACCCACAGGATGGAGAAGTATGCAGAAATCTACATTGACCAGATAGTTCGTTTGCATGGAATACCAAGGTGAAAGGGAAATGTGCCCTTGGGCCATTTCTAAGTATTTTGGTGATTGAGTGTCAACACAAGTGCTTAAATGTGAATCAATACCCATGGATGAACAAAGTGCAAATCTAGAGCAAAGGTATGTTTCTAAGTCTTAGTACATTGGTTTTGTGTACTAATATACTTGTCTAAGTATTAGAAACAGGAAGAAGAAGAAGAGAAGAAAGTTGGCTGTGTACAGCCAACAGGCTGTTTCGGTCTGGGGCACCGGACTGTCCGGTGGTGCACCGGACAGTGTCCGGTGGTGCACCGGACAGTGTCCGGTGCGCCAGGCTATCTCGGCCGAAGAGGCCGCTCTCGGGAATTTGCTGACGGCGTACGGCTAAAATTCACCGGACTGTCCGGTGTGCACCGGACTGTCCGGTGAGCCAACGGTCGGCCAGGACCAACGGTCGGCCGCGCGATCAGCGCAGGACACGTGGCCGAGCCAACGGTCGGAAGGGGGCACCGGACTGTCCGGTGTGCACCGGACATGTCCGGTGCGCCAACGGCTCCCGCATCTGCAACGGTCGGCTTCGCCATTTAAGGAAAGGAATCGGGCACCGGACACTGTCCGGTGTGCACCGGACTGTCCGGTGTGCACCGGACTGTCCGGTGCGCCCGACGACAGAAGGCAAAGATGGCCTTCCAGATTTGTTCTCAACGGCTCCTAGCTGCCTTGGGGCTATAAAAGGGACCCCTAGGCGCATGGAGGAGAACAACAAGCAACTCTTGAGCATACTTGATCATCCACACTCAGTCTTTGCGCATCCGTTTGTGATTCTAAGTGATTCGAGCTCTGTTCTTGTGAGAAACTGTGAGATAGTCTTTGAGCTCGATTCTTGGCCGTGTGTGTGCGCGTTTCGCTGTGGATTTGTGTGTGTTGCTTCCCTCCCTTACTCCGTGCTTCTTTGTGAATCTTAAGTGTAAGGGCGAGAGACTCCAATTTGTGGAGATTCCTCGCAAGTGGGATAAAGATAAGCAAGGCAAAATACTGTGGTATTCAAGTGGGTCTTTGGACCGCTTGAGAGGGGTTGATTGCAACCCTCGTCCGTTGGGACGCCACAACGTGGAGTAGGCAAGTTTTGTACTTGGCCGAACCACGGGATAAATCACCGTGTCTCCTCTGTGTTGAATTCTCTGTGATTGTCGTATTGTGCAAGATCTTCTCTTTAGCCACTTGGCAATTATTGTGCTAACCCCTAACAAGTTTTTGTGGCTATAAGTTAAGTTTTTACAGGATCACCTATTCACCCCCCCCCCCCCCTCTAGGTGCTCTCAATTGGTATCAGAGCCGTTCTCTTCACAAAGGGACTTACCGCCCGAAGAGATGGATCCTAAGGGGAAGGGAATCGTGATCAACGACAAAGAGAAGGAATCCTTCGTCAACGAGCCGAAGGACGACAAGCCTACCGACTCCGGCTCGGGGCATAGACGGAAGGAAGGGAAGAAGAAGAAGACAAGGCGCATCAAGGAGATCATCTACTACGACGATAGTAATGAGTCTACTTCTTCCCAAAAGGATGATGACAACGACTACAAAAAGACGGTCAATTCGAACTTTTCATTTGATTATTCTCGTATTCAACATAGTTCAAATTCGCATTTGCTTTCCATTCCTCTTGGCAAACCTCCACACTTCGATGGGGAGGACTACGGATTTTGGAGTCACAAAATGCGTAGTCACTTATTCTCTCTCCATCCAAGCATATGGGAGATTGTGGAGAATGGAATGAAATTTGATAGCTCGGATAGCCCTATGCTTATAAATGAACAAATTCATAGAAATGCACAAGCTACTACTGTTCTCTTAGCGTCTTTGTGCAGGGAAGAGTACAATAAGGTGAGTGGCTTGGACAATGCCAAGCAGATATGGGACACCCTCAAGATCTCTCACGAGGGGAACGACATCACCATGCTCACCAAGATGGAGTTGGTGGAGGGCGAGCTTGGACGATTCGCCATGATAAGGGGAGAGGAGCCAACTCAAACTTACAACCGGCTCAAGACTCTTATCAACAAAATAAGGAGCTACGGAAGCACACGTTGGACGGATCACGACGTCGTCCGCCTAATGCTCAGGTCCTTTACCGTTCTTGATCCTCATCTCGTGAACAATATTCGTGAGAATCCCAGGTACACGATGATGACGCCCGAGGAAGTACTTGGAAAATTCGTGAGCGGGCGGATGATGATCAAGGAGGCAAGATACGTCGACGACGCGTTGAACGGTCCACTCCATGAGCCTCAACCCATTGCTCTAAAGGCAACGAGGAGCAAGGAGTCGCTACCTAGCAAGGTGGCGCAAGTTGAGGCGGCCGGGCTCAATGATGAAGAGATGGCTCTCATCATCAAGAGATTCAAGACGGCGCTAAAAGGTCGAAAGGGACAGCCAAGCAAGGCCAAGACCAAGGGAAAGCGATCATGCTTCAAATGCGGTAAGCTTGGTCATTTTATTGCTAACTGTCCCGAAAATGATAGTGACCAGGAGCAAGGGAAAAATGGGAAGAGAGAGAACAAGAAGGTTTACAAGAAGGCCAAAAGCGAAGCACACCTTGGAAAGGAGTGGGATTCGGATTGCTCTTCGTCCGACTCCGACGACGAAGGACTCGCCGCCACTGCCTTCAACAAATCGGCTCTCTTCCCCAACGAGCATCACACTTGCCTCATGGCAAGGGAAAAGAAGGTAATCACTCGTAATGCTAATACTTATGATTCTTCTAGTGATGATGAATCTAGTGAGGATGAAATTGATTACTCTAGTTTATTCAAGGGATTGGATAGAACTAAGATAGCTAAGATTAATGAGTTGATCGATGCCTTAAATGAAAAGGATAGAACCTTAGAGAAACAAGAAGACCTCTTATATGAAGAACATGATAAATTTGTTAGTGCACAAAATTCACTTGCTCTAGAAGTTAAAAGAAATGGAATACTTTCTTGTGAACTTTCTACTTGTAATGAAACCATTTCTTCTTTAAAAGGTGAAATTAACGATTTAACTGCTAAACTAGAAGTAGCAAGTAACTCGTATGTTGAAAATATTACAATTTGCACTAGGTGTAAGGATTTTGATGTTAATGCTTGTAGTGAACACTTAGTTTCAATTTCAAAACTAAATGATGAAGTGGCTAGTCTTAATGCTCAACTTAAGACTAGCAAGAGTGAAGTTGATAAAATAAAATTTGCAAGGGATGCCTACACAGTGGGTAGACACCCCTCAATTAAGGATGGTCTTGGCTTCAAGAGAGAAGCCAAGAACTTAACAAGCCATAAGACTCCTATCTCCACCAAGGAGAAAGGGAAGGCTCCTATGGCTAATAGTGTTAAGAAGAATCATGCTTTCATGTACTATGATAGGAGATACTCTAGAAATGCTTTTAGAAGTAATGATGTTTTTGATTCACATGCTTATGACTCTTATGCTATGACTGCTTCTAGTTCTCATGTTATGCATGGTAGAAATGTGTTTAGAAGAAATGTTGTTCACCAAATGCCTAGGAGAAATGTAGTTCATAATGCTCCTAGGAAAGTAGTGAATGAACCTTCCGAAATTTATTGTGCTCTAAATGCTTCCTTTGCTATTTGTAGAAAGGATAAGAAAATTGTTGCTAGGAAGTTAGGGGCAAGATGCAAGGGAGATAAAACTTGCATTTGGGTCCCTAAGAATATTTGTGCTAACCTTGTAGGACCCAACATGAGTTGGGTACCTAAGTCCCAAGCCTAAATTTGCCTTGCAGGTTTATGCATCCGGGGGTTCAAGCTGGATTATTGATAGCGGATGCACAAACCATATGACGGGGGAGAAGAAGATGTTCACCTCCTACGTCAAGAATAAGGATTCCCAAGATTCAATTATATTCGGTGATGGGAATCAAGGCAAGGTAAAAGGGTTAGGTAAAATTGCGATTTCTAATGAGCATTCTATCTCTAATGTATTTTTAGTAGAGAGTCTTGGATATAATTTGCTATCTGTTAGTCAATTATGTCATATGGGGTATAACTGTCTATTTACAAATGTAGATGTGTCTGTCTTTAGAAGAAGTGATGGTTCACTAGCTTTTAAGGGTGTATTAGACGGCAAACTTTATTTAGTTGATTTTGCAAAAGAAGAGGCCGGTCTAGATGCATGCTTAATAGCTAAGACTAGCATGGGCTGGTTGTGGCATCGCCGCTTAGCACATGTGGGGATGAAGAACCTTCACAAGCTTCTAAAGGGAGAACACGTGATAGGTTTGACTAACGTGCATTTCGAAAAAGATAGACCTTGTGCAGCTTGTCAAGCAGGTAAACAAGTGGGAGGAGCGCATCACAGCAAGAACGTGATGACCACTTCAAGACCCCTGGAGCTGCTGCATATGGACCTCTTCGGACCTGTCGCCTATCTGAGCATAGGAGGGAGTAAGTATGGTTTAGTTATTGTTGATGATTTTTCCCGCTTCACTTGGGTGTTCTTTTTGCAGGATAAGTCTGAAACCCAAGTGACCCTCAAGCGCTTCCTCAGGAGAGCTCAAAATGAGTTTGAGCTCAAGGTAAAGAAGATAAGGAGCGACAACGGGTCCGAATTCAAGAACCTTCAAGTGGAGGAATTCCTTGAAGAGGAAGGGATCAAGCACGAGTTCTCCGCTCCCTACACACCACAGCAAAATGGTGTGGTAGAGAGGTAGAACAGGACGCTAATCGATATGGCGAGGACAATGCTTGGAGAATTCAAGACCCCCGAGTGTTTCTGGTCGGAAGCCGTGAACACGGCTTGCCACGCCATCAACAGGGTCTACCTTCATCGCATCCTCAAGAAGACTTCGTATGAGCTTCTAACCGGTAACAAACCCAATGTATCTTACTTTCGTGTATTTGGGAGCAAGTGCTACATTCTAGTGAAGAAAGGTAGAAATTCTAAGTTTGCTCCCAAAGCTGTAGAAGGGTTTTTGTTAGGTTATGACTCAAATACAAAGGCGTATAGAGTCTTCAACAAATCATCGGGTTTGGTTGAAGTCTCTAGCGACGTTGTATTTGATGAGACTAATGGCTCTCCAAGAGAGCAAGTTGTTGATTGTGATGATGTAGATGAAGAAGATGTTCCGACGGCCGCTATACGGACCATGGCGATTGGAGAAGTACGGCCACAGGAACAAGATGAACGAGATCAACCTTCTTCCTCAACTATGGTGCATCCCCCAACCGAAGATGACGAACAGGTACCTCAAGTGGAGGCGCTTGATCAAGGGGGAGCACAAGATGATCAAGTGATGGAGGAAGAAGCGCAACCGGCACCTCCAACCCAAGTTCGAGCGATGATTCAAAGGGATCATCCCGTCGATCAAATTCTGGGTGACATTAGCAAGGGAGTAACTACTCGATCTCGATTAGTTAATTTTTGTGAGCATTACTCCTTTGTCTCTTCTATTGAGCCTTTCAGGGTAGAGGAGGCCTTGCTAGATCCGGATTGGGTATTGGCCATGCAGGAGGAGCTCAACAACTTCAAGCGCAATGAAGTTTGGACACTGGTGCTTCGTCCGAAGCAAAATGTTGTGGGAACCAAGTGGGTGTTCCGCAACAAACAGGACGAGCACGGGGTGGTGACGAGGAACAAGGCTCGACTTGTGGCAAAAGGTTATGCCCAAGTCGCAGGTTTGGACTTTGAGGAGACTTTCGCTCCTGTGGCTAGGCTAGAGTCCATTCGTATCTTGCTAGCATATGCCGCTCACCATTCTTTCAGGTTGTACCAAATGGATGTGAAGAGCGCTTTCCTCAACGGGCCAATCAAGGAGGAAGTGTACGTGGAGCAACCCCCTGGCTTCGAGGATGAACGGTACCCCGACCACGTGTGTAAGCTCTCTAAGGCGCTCTATGGACTTAAGCAAGCCCCAAGAGCATGGTATGAATGCCTTAGAGACTTTTTAATTACTAATGCTTTCAAGGTTGGGAAAGCCGATCCAACTCTTTTTACAAAGACATGTGATGGTGATTTGTTTGTGTGCCAAATTTATGTCGATGACATAATATTTGGTTCTACTAACCAAAAGTCTTGTGAAGAGTTTAGCAGGGTGATGACGCAGAAATTCGAGATGTCGATGATGGGCGAGTTGAACTACTTCCTTGGGTTCCAAGTGAAGCAACTCAAGGACGGCACCTTCATCTCCCAAACGAAGTACACGCAAGATCTGCTAAAGCGGTTTGGGATGAAGGACGCCAAGCCCGCAAAGACTCCGATGGGGACCGACGGACACACCGACCTCAACAAAGGAGATAAGTCCGTTGATCAAAAAGCATACCGGTCAATGATAGGTTCTTTGCTTTACTTATGTGCTAGTAGACCGGATATTATGCTTAGCGTATGCATGTGTGCTAGATTTCAATCCGATCCTAAGGAGTGTCACTTAGTGGCGGTGAAGCGAATTCTTAGATATTTGGTTGCTACGCCTTGCTTCGGGCTCTGGTATCCAAAGGGGTCTACCTTTGACTTAGTTGGATACTCAGACTCCAACTATGCTGGATGTAAGGTCGATAGGAAGAGTACATCGGGGACGTGCCAATTCTTAGGAAGGTCCCTGGTGTCATGGAACTCTAAGAAACAAACATCCGTTGCCCTATCCACCGCTGAGGCCGAGTACGTTGCCGCAGGTCAGTGTTGCGCGCAACTACTTTGGATGAGGCAAACCCTCCGGGACTTTGGCTACAATCTGAGCAAAGTCCCACTCCTATGTGACAATGAGAGTGCTATCCGCATGGCGGAGAATCCTGTTGAGCACAGCCGCACAAAGCACATAGACATCCGGCATCACTTTTTGAGAGACCACCAGCAAAAGGGAGATATCGAAGTGTTTCATGTTAGCACCGAGAACCAGCTAGCCGATATCTTCACTAAGCCTCTAGATGAGAAGACCTTTTGCAGGTTGCGTAGTGAGCTAAATGTCATAGATTCGCGGAACCTGGATTGAATTGTAGCATACATGTACTTATGCTTTTGATCATGTTCCTTTTTTGCATTTTGTTGCTTATTATGGTGCTCAAGTTGTACAAACACTCCCTGGACCTCACAAGTCCGTTGCAAAGTGATGCACATGTTTAGGGGGAGATGTGTTACAACTTGACCCTTTGAGACTAACCATGTGCTTGAGTTTGATAATTTAGTCTCGAAGGAGGATTGAAAGGGAAAAGGTGGACTTGGACCATGAAAGACTTCCACTGCACTCCGATGAGAGGGTAACTAATTCCAAGTTCATCTCATGAAATCTTATTGCCATTTGCTCTTAATTGAAGACTTTGGTGAGGCAATGGGGTTAAAAGGCCAAGATTGATCCCGTTTTGGTGCTTCATGCCAAAGGGGGAGAAAATAAAGGCCAAAGTGATAAATGGATCAGCTACCACTTGAGAGATTTTGAAAATAGTAGAATAGAGTTTTTGTTGTGTCAAAAGGCTTTTATTATCTCGTATTGTCTCTATTGTCAAAAGTTGGCTTCTTGTGGGGAGAAGTGTTGATTATGGGAAATAGGGGGAGTTTTTGAAATCTTTGATCAATCTCTTTTGGAATGACTCTCTTTATGCCTCAACATGTGTGTTTGACATAGAAATAGAGATTTGAGTTTGATTTGCAAAAACAAACCAAGTGGTGGCAAAGGATGATCCATATATGCCAAAATTGAATCAAAACCAATTTGAGTTTTTATTTGAAGTGATTTTGCACTTGTTCTAGTTGCTTTATGTTGTGTTGGCATAAATCACCAAAAAGGGGGAGATTGAAAGGGAAATGTGCCCTTGGGCCATTTCTAAGTATTTTGGTGATTGAGTGTCAACACAAGTGCTTAAATGTGAATCAATACCCATGGATGAACAAAGTGCAAATCTAGAGCAAAGGTATGTTTCTAAGTCTTAGTACATTGGTTTTGTGTACTAATATACTTGTCTAAGTATTAGAAACAGGAAGAAGAAGAAGAGAAGAAAGTTGGCTGTGTACAGCCAACAGGCTGTTTCGGTCTGGGGCACCGGACTGTCCGGTGGTGCACCGGACAGTGTCCGGTGGTGCACCGGACAGTGTCCGGTGCGCCAGGCTATCTCGGCCGAAGAGGCCGCTCTCGGGAATTTGCTGACGGCGTACGGCTAAAATTCACCGGACTGTCCGGTGTGCACCGGACTGTCCGGTGAGCCAACGGTCGGCCAGGACCAACGGTCGGCCGCGCGATCAGCGCAGGACACGTGGCCGAGCCAACGGTCGGAAGGGGGCACCGGACTGTCCGGTGTGCACCGGACATGTCCGGTGCGCCAACGGCTCCCGCATCTGCAACGGTTGGCTTCGCCATTTAAGGAAAGGAATCGGGCACCGGACACTGTCCGGTGTGCACCGGACTGTCCGGTGCGCCCGACGACAGAAGGCAAAGATGGCCTTCCAGATTTGTTCTCAACGGCTCCTAGCTGCCTTGGGGCTATAAAAGGGACCCCTAGGCGCATGGAGGAGAACAACAAGCAACTCTTGAACATACTTGATCATCCACACTCAGTCTTTGCGCATCCGTTTGTGATTCTAAGTGATTCGAGCTCTGTTCTTGTGAGAAACTGTGAGATAGTCTTTGAGCTCGATTCTTGGCCGTGTGTGTGCGCGTTTCGCTGTGGATTTGTGTGTGTTGCTTCCCTCCCTTACTCCGTGCTTCTTTGTGAATCTTAAGTGTAAGGGCGAGAGACTCCAATTTGTGGAGATTCCTCGCAAGTGGGATAAAGATAAGCAAGGCAAAATACTGTGGTATTCAAGTGGGTCTTTGGACCGCTTGAGAGGGGTTGATTGCAACCCTCGTCCGTTGGGACGCCACAACGTGGAGTAGGCAAGTTTTGTACTTGGCCGAACCACGGGATAAATCACCGTGTCTCCTCTGTGTTGAATTCTCTGTGATTGTCGTATTGTGCAAGATCTTCTCTTTAGCCACTTGGCAATTATTGTGCTAACCCCTAACAAGTTTTTGTGGCTATAAGTTAAGTTTTTACAGGATCACCTATTCACCCCCCTCTAGGTGCTCTCACAAGGACTATAGTATCGGACAGAGGAGCACCATTCGTGGCACGATTTTGGGAGCAATTGCAGGAATCACATGGGACCCATGTAATAAGAAGCTCAGCATACCATCCTCAATCAGATGGCCAGACAGAAAGGGTAAATCAGATTTTGGAAGACATGTTGAGAGCCTGTGTGTTACACTATGGAAAGGATTGGGACAAGTGTCTTTCATCGGTAGAATTCTCCTATAATAATAGCTACCAGTCCAGTTTGAAGATGGCACCTTTTGAAGCCTTATATGGGAGAAGGTGTAGGACCCCGCTGAATCGGTCTCAAGCAGGAGAAAGGGAAATATTTGGACCAGACATGGTACTTGAAGCAGAGGAAAAGGTCAGAATTATTAAGAATAACCTAGAAGCCGCCCAGGCCAGGCAAAAGAGCTATCATGACAAGAGAAGGAAGCCCCTGCAGTTTGAAGTGGGAGATCATGTTTATCTTAAGGTGTCTCCCACTAAAGGTGTCCAGAGATTTGGAATCAAGGGCAAGTTAGCTCCTCGCTACATTGGACCCTACGAGATCAAGGAAACTTGTGGACCAATAGCATATCAATTGAAGTTGCCACCACACATGTCAGCTGTTCATGATGTGTTCCATGTATCTCAGCTGCGGAAATGTGTCCGCTTACCCACTAAAGTGCTACCTAAACCAGAAATTGAGATAGAACCAGACTTATCCTATCAAGAGTACCCCGTCAAGGTATTGGATCAGAAGGAGAGATCAACGCGGGCAAGGTCGATCAGAATGTTTAAGGTTCAGTGGAGTCACCATTCAGTAGAAGAAGCTACATGGGAGACTGAGGATTTTCTATGCTCTCGCTTCCCCGACTTTCTGCCCAAAGGAGTCGGTACGTAACCCAAAACCCCACCCCCACCTGCCCTTTGAATTAAAATATAAGAAAAACTTAGATGTTAAGGGTAGTGTAAGTTTTGGAAATGACCCAAAAAGGACTTCCTTCTGAAGTTGCAAAGACGATGACATTCGAAGAGCAGTTAACTAGGGAAACTTGGACAAAGGAAGAAGCCACATACCAACACACCTTCATAGCACTCCTCCAAAGGACTCTACCTAAAATCTCGGGACGAGATTCCTTTAAGGGGGGAGGGCTGTAACACCCCAGGTGTTACTTAGGATTTTCACTCAAGACTACACAAGTAAGCCATCATCACATGTGACTGAAGATGGGAAAAAGTACACCAAAGTTGGAGCCCAAGATCCTAAGTAAGTGCAACCCACCTTAAAAGTCATACCTTGGCTTGTTATGCACATACAATGGGGAGAATTGCCCAAGCCCTAATTCAAACCCCTTTTAGACAAGTGGAGCACTAGAAGTAAGCATGAACAAAAGGGTATGAAAACCACATGATCATGACTTGGGCCAATTATAAAAGATGTAGAACACTTGATACCCCACAAATGATAGTAAGAAAGTGACCCCAAAAAGTATTCAGAAAAACCCCAAAAGATCCACCCAAGGGGTGAGCACAAAGGAAAAATCAGAATTCTCCTAAGTCCAAAACCACCCCCTTTCCAAAGATCAAACATGTTCACCTTGATCCCAAACTTAAAACCAAATGGCCCAATTGACAAAGTGGCGCCAAAATACCTCTAGAACACCCTGGAGAAGTTTGAACCAAACCCAAAGTCGTTTGACACGACTTGGCACAAGTTTTGTCTCAGTTTGGACAGCTAGGATAGAGACAACTTCCCAACCCCATATCTCTCTAGCCCGACCACATCTCCCCTTGGAACTCACATGAACTAGGTAGCCCTAGGTGCAAGGAAGAGATCTCTCACAAGTCTTAGGGCAAGATTCGCACGTTTTGGCCGCTCAGCAGAGGGAAGAACACGAGCAGAAGCAAAGAGCCACGTGTTCGACGCGCTCTGAGCTCGCCAGAGCACGCCCGCGCGCGCCCCCACGTGCCCCGCGTCGTGCCAAAGCCAAGCCGGCGCCATTGCTCGCGCCCACGCCTATAAAACCTCCTTAGACGTCGACCGTACTCCCCCGCGCACGCTCGACCTCACCGGAGCCAGAGACCACCGGCGTTTGCCTTGCAAACGGCGTGGCCGTGGCCACCCGATCCCCCGCCACCGTAGACCGGTCTGCAGAGCCCTTCCCAGCCACGCCCGACCCTCGGAAGAGACCGTGCATGCCTCGGTGAAGCTCCCCGACACTACATGAATTCTACTGATTCCCGTCGGCCAGGGTAATTCCCGTCGGCCAGAGCGAAAGCCGACGGGAATAGACTAATTCCCGTCGGCCACAAAATAGCCGACGACCATTATTTTAATTCCCGTCGGCCCCGTCCCAAGCCCACGGGGATTAACTAATCCCCGTCGGCCCTGTGCTCTGGCCGACGGGAATAAGTTAATTCCCGTCGGCGCCGTATACTAGCCGACAGGGATTAATCTTTTTAGAGCCAGGCCACAGCCGCGCGGGCTCATTTCTTCTCCGTTCGCACAATCCCTGCCCGACCGCCGCCCCTGCTCAACCGCCACACTGCCGGACCGCCGCCCGAGCCGCCCCTGCCCGAGCGCCGCCGGCGAGGCCGACCCCGCCCGAGCCGCCCCGCCCGAGCCTGCCGGCCGCCCCCGCCCGAGCCGCCCCGCCTGAGCCGCTGCCTGCCCGAGCGGCGCCCTGGCCGAGCACCGCCGCCGCTTGAGCGTCGCCGCCCTGCCCGAGGCCGCCCTGCCCCCGAGGCCACCCTGCCCGAGGCCGCCCCGCCCGAGCGCCGCCGCCACCGTCGGCCCGCCACGGAGCGCCGCCGCCATCGCCCGAGTGCCACCACAAGCTCCCGAGCTCCTCGTACCCCGAGCATCGTCGTCCCCAGCCCGTCGTCGTCCACCGTCCGCTCGTGCCCCGACGGGAATCAGTAACTGAGGTATAATTCTATCTATATGTAAATAAGTATTGATTATTTTCGTTGGTTTTTTGTGGCCGACGGGAGTTAACTTTCATGTGATTAGAGTTAGTTTAAAATTGTTAATTTATAGTGTTTTTAGTTTTCATATGACTTTATGCATTATTGAATGTAAATGCGAGTGCGATTGTTAATGTAAATGCGAGTGCGATTGTTAAATTTGTGTATACATGCTTATTTTTGTCGGTTTTTTATGATCGACGGGAGTTAACTTTCATATGATTAGAGTTAGTTTAATATCACATGTGATTAGAGTGTGATTAGAGTTAGTTTAATATCACATGTGTGGCTTGATGTTAGGTAAGTATTAATTCTATTATTATAATAGATTTAACTTATGCTATTGAATTGTTGAATTTGATGTTATTTAATAATTAGATTTAACTTATAATATTAGGTTGTATGAAGGTTTCGATATTGATAAATTTAATGTTATTTATGTATATATATAGTTATTTATGTATATATATAGTTTTACTACTTACCTATAGATGTATGTGTGATGTGTAGAAACGTGATTGTCTCACACACACTCTTTACTCGTACACACAGCCGCAATAATGGGTGATAGACGTGATTGGATGTATGATGGTTTCAAGAAGGGTGGGTGTCACACAAGTGAATGGTTTGCCAAGACGCAGATATTTCTGGACCATGCAGCTGCTTTGTCACAAATAGATAATATTAGGTGTCCATGCAATAAATGTAGAAATATGATGAGCCACACCAAGAGGCAGGTCACACTACACCTGTGCTCACATGGTTTCGTGCCAGGCTATAAGGTCTGGTATCTCCACGGTGAAGATGTTGAACGAGCAACAGAAGTAGAAGTTGATGATGGTGAAGATGATGTTGATAGGATGGACCAGATGATTGAGGATCTGCAACCTGAACTGGCACCAGATCATCATGATTCACCTACACCGGAGGTTCAGAAGTTCTTCGACCTACTCAAAGCGTCAGAAGAGCCTCTTCATGGGCACACTGACGTGACCGTACTAGAATTCGTGACCCGGCTGATGTCAATCAAGTCCAAGTTTGCATTCTCAATTAATTGTTACAAGGAGCTTGTGGATTTGATTGGCGAGGATCTTCCTACGGGTCACAAGATGCCCAAAGACATGTACCAGTCCAAGAAATTGCTTGAAGGTCTTGGTATGGAGTATGAGAAGATTGATGTTTGCCAAGACAACTGTATGCTTTTTTGGAAGGAACATGGCAGAGAACAGAAATGTTTAAAATGTGGGAAGTCGAGGTACGTGGAGCTTGTAAATAAAGATGGGGAGAAGGTGGTGACAAAGGTTGCACATAAACATCTTCGGTACATGCCTCTCACTCCTAGAGTGAAACGTTTGTTTCTCTCGAGGAAGACCGCTATGCACATGAGGTGGCATAAAGATTGTACTGACAGACAAGATGGGTTAATGGTGCACCCGTCAGATGGTGATGCATGGAAGGCTCTTGACAAATTTGATCCAGATTTTGCCAGCGATGCAAGAAACGTTCGTATCGGCTTGGCAACTGATGGTTTCACGCCGTTCAATATGACCGCTGCGTCGTATTCATGTTGGCCTGTCATTGCCATACCGTACAACCTTCCACCTGCTCTTTGCATGAAATATGAGTTTATGTTCCTATGTCTTGTTATACCTGGTCCTGAGCATCCTGGCGTACGCCTCAATGTGATGCTTCAACCACTGATTGAAGAGTTAAAGAATCTATGGCAAGGTGTGTAAGCCTATGATTGCTTCAAGAAGCAGAAATTCAATCTTTGTGTTGCATATCTGTTCTCGGTTCATGATTTTATGGCGTATGGTATTTTCTCTGGATGCAGCGTGCATGGTAGATTGACGTGTCCTTATTGTGCTAAAGATACAGATTGTTTTCGTCTTAGTGCTGGTGGCAAGATATGTTACTTTGATTGCCATAGATGTTTTCTACCCTTCAATCACCCCTTCAGAAGGCAGAGAAAGGAATTTAGGAAGGGCACCATCGTCACGAAGGGACCGCCCAAGCGACGTAGTGGGATAGAAATTACAGAAGAGCATATGAAACTTGTCCTAGACGAGAGTGGGAAAAGGTATCAAGGTTTTGGTGAGGAGCATAACTGGACTCACATATGTGGCTTGTGGGAGCTTCCTTATGCTAAGTCATTGATTTTGATGCACAACATCGACGTCATGCATCAAGAGAGTAACTTTTGCCAAGCCCTCATAAATACATGCATGGATTTCCCTGATAAAACGAAAGACAATGACAAGGCACGCATGGACTTAGCAGTGATATGTGATCGTCCAACCCTAGTGCTTAGAGAAAACAGAGGCAAACCAAAAGCTGACTATTGTATGAAATCTAAGCAACGGAAAGAAGTGATGAAGTGGATGAAGGATATTAAATTCCCCGATGGTTATGCCGCTGGTTTTAGAAGATCTGTGAACTTGAAGACAATGAAGATGAATGGACTGAAGAGCCCTGACTTCCACATAATTATGGAGAGGCTCATGCCTGTAATGTTTCGTGGGTACATTTCCGAAGCTGTGTGGAAAACGTTAGCTGAAGTTAGCTATTTCTACAGACAGTTGTGTGCTAAAGAAATCAGAAGAGATGTGATGGAACAGCTGGAGAAAGAGGCACCAATGCTTTTGTGCAAATTGGAAAAAATATTTCCACCGGGTTTCTTCAATCCTATGCAGCATCTCTTTATACATCTTCCATATGAGGCTAAGGTCGGTGGTCCTGTTCAGTATAGGTGGATGTTTCATATAGAAAGAGCATTAAAGAAGCTTAGAGCAATGGTGGGCAATAAGGCAAGAGTTGAAGGATGTATTGCGGAACAATTTAAACTAAAGGAGGTAGCACACTTCACAAGTTGTTACTTTGCAGAAGAACATAATGTAATTGCTCGAAAGAAAAGGTACCATGATGATGAACGAGAGATGCCTCCGTGTAGTGATCTTTCGATTTTTTAGACAAACGGCAAAGCCGTTGGTCCACCCAAGGCATATCACCTCAGTATGGAAGAACGGAAGTCTGCTTTACAGTACATGTTCACGAATATGCCTGAGGTGGAGAAATACTTTGTGTAAGACTTGTTTTCTTAAACTGTTCATATGTGAATTAGTTTATGTTATCAAATATCTCATGTCATACAATAATATTTGACAGCGAGTTTGATGAACAAAACATGAGGTGTCTCGGTAGGCCAACAGCGAGAGACATAGACAAATTGCGACGCGATGGTATGCATGGGCGACCTAATTTCATTATGTGGCTTCGGGACCGTGTAAGTCTTAATTATGTGGCTCCGAGAGCTAATTTCATTTAACTAATATTACAGAATTTGCTAATGCTTTGTGGCATGATTGACAGTTTGGGGAGGAAATGAATTTGAATGATGACTTACGTCAGTTATCTATTGGAAGCGTAACTACCAAAAGCTATGGACGTTACGACGTCAATGGATATCGCTTTCGTTCAAGCATTTTCGAATCAAGTCATCCTATGGCCGCCACTCAAAATAGTGGAGTCGTTACTAGGGCAACCGACATGGAAGGACACGAAGCCTGCTATTACGGGAAAATCAAAAATATAATCGAGATTACATTTGCTGGAAATAAGCCTTTAGCGCTAGTTTTCTTTGAGTGTAAATGGTATGACCCGAAGTATTATAGGACCGAATTTGGGATGACACAGATCCAACCTGAGAAATTGCTTCAAGGACACGACACGTATATCCTTGCCCATCAAGCAGACCAAGTTTATTTCTCGACATATCCATGCAAAAAGTTGTCTAAATGGAGGGTTGTGTACAATGTAAATCCCCGCGAACGCCTATACACTCCTGGTGAGGACGAATATCAAATTGGTCACCTTGAGCAGGTTGATGAGGTGTTTCAAGAAGAAGAGTTGCCAACTAGTTTTCATATTGATCCTGCACCGACATTAGATTCACTAGTTGCAGACGTTAACGACTTAACTTTTCCCGAGAGACGGAGAAGACAACCTGTTAGGAGAAAAGTTACATGGCGACCTCTGCATAGAAGAGAACAAATAGATCCTGATTTTGATGATATTTAACAAGTAAAGTTGTTTTGTTATTTCATTTGTTTATATTTTAAGTATTATGTCATTTTTGATGCGCTAATGAATAATTTCTTATTTTTTATGCAGGATGCCGCCAAAATCAAAGAAGTCAGTGAAGGGGTTGTTCAAGGGCCTGGGCCTTTTTCAGGGCAGTTCTTCGAGCAGCAGCAGATGTCGAGAGCTGTTGAGCGCAGTACATGGAGATGAGGTAACATATCTTGTACAAATAAATTTGTTTACATATTTACAAATAAATCTTGAGTTGTATGTACCAGGATGAGCAGCATACTGAGGAGCAGCACATTGAGGAGGAGCAGCACAATGAGGCTGAGCAGCACAATGAGGAGGTGGAGCACAATGAGGAGGTGGAGCACGTGACATGGGACCAGGCCGCACAGCATCACCAGCCATGGGACCAGTGGGACCACCAGAGAGAGCAGCAACAGGCGTGGGACCAGTGGGGCCAACAGGGTGAACCGACTGACAACCCGATGGATGATGGCTCGGGAGGCTCTTCAGCGACACGCACACGTCGCTCAAGAAAAAGCCACTCAGTAAAGCCTCGTCACGCGATAGAGCGAGAGGCTGATAGGACTTTAATCATGCCACATGGAGATCGGTGAGTGTAATATATTAACTTATCTCATATAACTATTATGTGTATTATTAATGTTTTTGTGTAATGCAGGAATTGGGAGGACCTGTCCTTCGACGGCAAGGGACACCACACTCAGGTTAACCTTACGTTGGGTTCTCTTTGCCGCCTTCACTACCCTGGTATAGTGAAGGTGTCAAACGGTGATACCGAGGATGAGGTGCTCGTCAGTACCTGGGACGAGTACAAGTTTAAAAAGGAACGAAACCACACCGACAGACAGGGACTTGTGCGTAATGACTTTTGGGTATGAATTCTTTATTATTTTTGTTATGTTTCTTAATATTGTAAATCTATAACTTATACCATTGTATTTGTATTCTTTATGTTGTAGCTTCGATATCGGTTGCCTGACGGAGAGGATTACATGGGGCACGCTGAACGTGTCTTCCAAAACAATGCAAAGAAGCTGGTGAAGGATGCCATATACTATGCGAGAATTCAGGCTACAAACCTGTATTTTCAAAAGCATCCAGAAGAAGCAGGCCCCTTGAGTAAAAAGGAAGGGTCCTCAAAGATATATTTGGCTGAGGATCAATATCGTGAGGTTAGTATTTAATTTGTTTTACCTTTATATTGATTGTTGTGATTGATATAATATGTAACATTGTGTGTGCAGGTGATGGTTCCATGGATGGCGCCCGTGCCTGATGCGTACTATGCTTGGTGCCGATATTGGGCTTCCGAAGGCTTCCAGAAAGCGTCAGCGCATCACAGACAATGTCGAGGAACCAATCCTAACCACAAGTTTGGCGGTGATGACATGATACGAAAAGCTAAAAGAATGGTAAGTTTGATCTAGCTATGTCGATCAGCAAATAGTACAATTTCTTATGAATGTTTTTTGTTTATACAGGAAGCTACAAGTGGCCAAAAGCCTAGTGACATTGAGGTCTACCAGGAGGGCCATAAAGGACCAGACCCGAACAACCCTGACCAGCTCTGCAGCCAGACAGCCACGGATCGCTTGGTAAGTTTTGGCCCAAAAGTACAAACGTTTAAAGTATAGAAATTCCTGCATTTGTAAGGTTGTGAATGATGTATAGGCGGCATATGGGGAGGAGATGGTTCGTCGCCATGGCCCTGACTTCGACTGGCGTCATGAACCGGTGGATCCCTCGGTGGTGTACGCAAGTGGTGGTGGCAAAGCGCATGGACGGTAAGCTCTAACTTATGAAATTATACGGTTGACACTAAATTGATTATGCAGTAATAACATTTTTTGAATCACTTATAGATACGCACTCTTCGACGGATTCATTGACTCGTCGTCGGTGAGATCTCAGAGGACGGGTTCGTCTTCCCATAGCTCATGCTCTCGTCGACCGAACGAGCAGGAGTAGGAGATTATGAGGATGCGTGAAGAGATGAGACAACAACACGAATTTATGGAGGCTTGCAATGCCCATAACCAAGCCATGTATCAAGTGAGTACACATAATCCGAACTCTAAATTATTATATTTCAATACAACATCTTCAGTAGTAACACATATGTTTAACAGTTAATGCAGCAACAGGGCATGGCAACAAATTTTCCACCGCCACCACAATGGAGCCAATTTGCAAACACACCGGTTCCACCACCACAGTTCAACACCCCTCCGCCACATATACCTGCACCTGGAGATAGGGTACGTTTCATAACTCTCGATTAATTTATACACTTGTATACTTTTTGATATTTGTATTTAACGTGTTGATATTTGCTAACTTGCATAGGTTACGCCTGAAGCGGGTGGTAGTGGGTCTGATCCCGCAGCAGGGACTGGATTTGTTGACTCGCTCTTTGCATTCCCTCCTCCTGGTGGTGGTGGCGGCAGCGGTCAAAGCTCTAACCACCCAAGTGGTGGTTATCTCTAAACACTTGAACTCGTGCTCGTTATGTTTTTAACTCCTGGACATTATGTTTGTGTAAACACTTGATCTTAACTCGTATCAGAAATGTTTGTGTATGTTATGTGACGGATTTAACCTATAATGCGTTTGTGATGTGTATGTTCATGTGGATGATATATATGTTTGTGATGTGTATGTTTTGTGATGTGTATGTTCATGTGGATGATATATATATTTTGTCATATGTTTGTCTGTGGAGAAATATCTAACTTGGTGTTGCTGTTGCAGAATTATAGATTAACTCCCGTCGGCCCAGTTAATCCCCGTCGGTTTGACCATAGCCGACGGGCATTAACTATTAATTCCTGTCGGCCCAGTTAATCCCCGTCGGCTGACTGGGCCGACGGGAATTAATTGTTAATTCCCGTCGGCTGGTAGGGCCGACGGGAATTAATTGATAACGCCCGTCGGTTCTCCTGGCCGACGGGGATTAGCCATAACTCCCGTCGGCCATTAGCTAGCCGACGGGGATTAATTATTCCCGTCAGCCGCCGACGGGAATAACCGTATCCCCGACATCTGACGCCTGTCGGCTAACAACCGACGGGAATAAGCCTTAAACCGACGGGAATAGGTAATTCCCGTCGGTTTAAGGCTTATTCCCGTCGGTTCCTGGCCGACGGGAATTAATTGATTTCCTGTAGTGCGAGCAAGGAATCAGACTTTGTCTCGCCGGAGAGGCCAGTCCACGGTTGCCGGACTTCACCCGACCACCGGTGAACGTAGACCGGGTAAGCCTCTGCCCCATTCTTCGATTCCTTGCGCACATAGCCCCTACGCCATCCCGTGGAGCTCATCGTGCCATTCAATTGAACTAGATCGCCGTGGTTCAGCCGGAACACCCGCCGCCGACGAGATCACCCGCCTGCGCACGTGGACCGGCCGATTCCGGCCACCACCGCCATCGAGCCGTACCTCGCTGTGACCGCCAGGACCTCCTGAAGCCAACCCCGCCCCTCGCCGGACCTCTCTCACCGCCGGTAAGCCATGCCACCTTTTTCCTTTCTGCGGGTACTGTTTGCATAAGGGGAGGGACCTCGGTGAAGAAGAAGAAAAGGCCAGGGGGTTTTGTACGCTATCAGTGACTCAAGGGAATAGTAGCGCAGGGGTAGAAATGAATGGATTGATTTAAAAGGAACCCAGGGTCTTCGGTGCAAAGTAGTTTTCCAGGAAACCTTTTAAAATATTTTGATTTAAATCCAAACAGAATTTGAAAAATTCATAACTTCAGTTTGGTTTACCCAAATCGAGTCAAATCAATTTTGCCAGATCCTAAATAATGTAAACAACTTAGGAAAAATATAAAACCCCTAAGTGTTACAGAAAACTTTAAAGTTTTGATTTAAATGATTAACTGGTCAAAAGCTAAAAGAAATAAGGAAAAATAGTTACACTATTTTACTGGGGTTAAGAAAATTTGGAGAGGTACTTAATCAATTCCTAACCTGTTTAAAAATAATAAACCCTTCTGTACACCCCATTAAGATAGGATTTGCCATTTAAAACACTTTTTACTTAAAGTTAGAGAAAATATTAAAGGTGGTTTAAATAAAGAACCAGGGAGCACCCACATTTTTGTTAGTTTACTTATTGAGTAGAGTTCACTAGAAAAATTTATTATACCCTTGTTTAGTATAGAATAAATGAGATACCTTTTATTTTAGGGAAACAAGGAAAACTTAGAAAAATCCTAGAAAAATAACCTCAAAGAGAAAACACCCCAAACCTTGGGATAACTAATATTTTGTTATTATGAACATAGGAAAAATATGAAATCTGTTGTTTGACATTTTTTAGATAACAAGTTAGTTATAAACACCTTTTTGGCATAAAACTTTGGAAATTCACAACTAAATATCCAGTAGGTCTTTTTCTGTGATTTTTAACACAAAGGCCTAATATCACCTACGTATCTGGACAAAAATAAAACTTGGTACAGAAACCTCAATTAAATAATAGCTATAGTGTAAAGTGCCCTTTTAAAACTTATCCTTGTTAATTTTGCACAAGTAGTATCTGAATCAGTAACCACCTCAAATTTATAGGATAAATTACAGTAACAACTAGTAACCCACTGTAATTTTTACAGAATTTTTGCAAAAAAGTTAAACCACTGTTGTAGTTCAAACCCACCCTAGAATTCATAAATAGAAAATGAAAAAGGGAAATTAATAGTGGAGATTAATGTCACCCTAACCCAACCAGCAAAACCCCTTTTATTGCCTACTAAAATATCTAAATACAATCCACTATGCTTATCCCTAACAAAACCCAAACCTAAATTGATAAGCATACACCACTAAGAGCCACGTATGACCAAGAAACCCTAAGTTACTAAACTAACTTAGTTTTCTTTCACTTAGCATAATGTTTACTAAATCCTGCATAATCATGGCATACATATTTTTATTCATTGCATTCGACAGATTGCAACCTCGCTGATGGAGAGTACATCCTCGTGCCGGAGCAAGGAGTTGCTCAGGAGGTAGCCCCGGATCCAGCACCAGAGCCTGCCCCAGAGGACCTGCCTGCCCCAGCTTTGGAAGGCAAGCCCCAGTTCTATGCATAACCTATTTATTATGCTATTTTACTACACTTAATGATTGTAGGATTGAATGTGCACTTAAGTGTAGGAGTTGTTTGAAACCCTAGTTGCATGATCTCAGGAATCCTTTTGTGATGGATACTAGTATGCTAGGTCGAGTAGCTGCTTTACTAAATAGGGATCTCGGTAAAAGTCGAGTGATTTTTCTAGCACTCGCGCGAGGTCAGGAATTTGTTGTACTCACTTTCATATCATAACGAGGTTGAATTGTGGGCAACAATCCATGGGAATTGGTTGTCTACAGGATAAAAATTTGAATAAGGATTATGGTGTGGTACCGTGAGTCAAGCGTTTGAACGTACTAAACATATGCCGAGAAATATGGTAAATCGGTAAGCCTAGTACTTGAGTGAACCTGGCAGCAGATTGCCCTCCTCACGCGACCTGAGACGTAGTCTCCCATTCCGGTTATGGTGGGTACAAGTGCGGTCACTGCACGACGGCAGTCGGGTCAGTTATTCATTGTACGCCAAGGCGGTGAGCCCCTCTATGCTGACGGGGAATCGATGGGGACGGTTGATGTGTGTGGGGACGGAGTGCCTCGCCACGTCATGTGTTTAGGTTTACCTTGCAAGGATAAAAACTCGATTCGAATCGTCTGCTTCTCGCAGCTAATGAGACTGCTTGATCCATGCTGCTACATTGAGTAACAAGTGGAAATGTGATGATGTGACAAGTTGTTGATTGCTAAATGTTTGATACCATGTATGATTAGATAGGTATACATTTAGTCTTAAGAGAGTCACACTAAAACTTGACAAAGCTAAAACTTGATTTACAAACTTAGCTAGTGCTTTTGGCAACCAAACCCCTCAACCAAATAGATGCATGTCTAGAGGTAGAGGAGTAGACTCCTCACACCGGGTAAGTCTAGCTGAGTATTAGTATACTCAACCGTGCTTGTGGCATAATTTTACAGGTTCTCTGGAGGACATGGTTGCTGGAGTGACTTGGCCGTCCATCTTTCCACCGGGTTGGACTGTCGAGTGGGACCCTGCCACGGCTGAGGAGGAGCATGAGGAGTGATGGGACAGGCTTCCCCATCTCTCTTTTATTTACCGTTAGTTTTATTCCGCTGCACTTCGAACAATGATGACTACTTTTGTTAAAACTCCGATGATGATGTAATATGTTTAATACTCTTTAATGTATGGTTTTATGCTTTATTGTATTTGCTCTGTGACTCACCATCGAGTGAGACTGTGGTACTTGATCGTGTCAGTGGCCTCGTCGGACTAGATCCGAGGGATTGATGGGTTATTCCCATTTAAGTATGGTCTAGCCTCTAAGGCGGGACTTAGGCACTTAAGTTGGAATAATTCGGGCAGTTCCACCACTAAATTTTTTTTATTTCCTTTCTAAATTCAAAATATATTTTTAAATAACCCTAAAATTCTTAATAATTATACCAAAACTATTTATAAATAAAATATTTATTTTTGAACTAATAATTATTATATATATTATTTACTAGGATTTTCATTTAAGAAGAAATGCTATTAAATATCCAAAAATCAATCACGCGCAATTAAAAATTATTCCAAATGAAATAAATGACAAATACTTCAATGAAATATTTATTACCATAAATATCATTAATAAACTAACTGCATTATTTTTATTTAATGGTTTTTATAGTGTTACAAACCTACCCTCTTAAAAGAATCTCGTCCTCGAGATTAAGGAAGGCTTGCACGAAAGCAAAGGAGATAAATGGTTTATTTGTAGGTTCTTAGTTCACATTGAACTCTTCTAACATTAAGGAACTTCCTTACTTTCCTCCGCAATGTATACTAATCAAGCAACCTTCATCATCGTACTTATAAAATGGTGGGTCTTCTGAATTATTGCTTAGGTCATGCTTGGCAACTTTCTTCTCTAGTCGGTCTAGATGCTTCTTGGGGCATTCACGAATAATATGTCCTTCATTTTTGCACTAGTAGAAAGCACCTCTTGCTTTGAGTTCTTTGCGAGTCAACTTTGCTTGACCAACAGGGGGTGAGGGTTGATTGGGTGTTTGTATCTCATATAGCTAAGCCTGACTTGATTCTTTTGTGGCTTTTGCTTGTGGTTGAGGTGGACTAATCATGTATCCAAACCTTTTTTTCTAGGGCCAATTCCCTGTATGCCACTGGAAAATATACTCATTCCTTGTATGCCACTGGTCCCACATGTCATAGACACCAAAAAATATACCTATATGCCACTCAGTGGCACACAAGGGATGAGTATAAAATCTGATGGCATACCAGGAATTTTCTCTTTTTTCTATTCCTTTTGTTGTTCTTCATTCTATTCATCGAATATCTCTGTGACTCATTTTTCTCGTTCATAGTTTTTAAGGTAGGAATATTGTCGTTGGCATCATTTACTTCATTTCCATTAGGGTTCATCATCTAGTCATAGGGTAAAAGAGTTAATGAGACAGACTGCATAAAAGGCTTGTATGACATTAAGATAAAGAGCTAACACAACATTTCGATTTCCAAGATAAGATTAGTCAAGGAGCAAGGATGGTTTCAGATTTCTCCTAGCTTCATCATACTTCAAGGGTTTACAGGTGTTATAATCCTTAACAAAGATCTTTTGAACTTTATAGATTTCAGAGCATGATATCCAAATCATCTTTCTGATCCAACAGTATTTCTTTGAGCACAATTTGAGAGAAAGACTTGAGCGGGACTTTAGGGCAACTAGATTAGAGCATCACATTGTTTGCATATAGGAGATGACACCATACTTTATTTTCTTTAAGAGGCAAAACACAATAGGTGCGAGAGATTCTCCAAATTTATTCATATATCACTTAGCACAATTACAAATCCTTTAAGGGGTAACACCTTGACATTTTTTTTCTCGTGAGACATACTCCTTCTAGCTAAATGATATATTATTCTTCCTTGTCAGATGTACCAAACTTCAGAGCTGGAGGTCGGTTATCCTCAACTACTATTCTTTCTCTATATGGGGTTTCCAAACACATGGTTCTCTTAGTATGTTGGATTACTGCCTTAGTTCTTTGTAACCAATTCTTTCCAAGAATCACATCCTTTCTCATTGATTCTATCACTATAAGATCATCTAGAAAATCAATCCTAATGATTTTAACACTTACATTTGGACATATGTAGTTAACTAACATTTTATTTCGGGTGCACTGATGGTAATCCTTGATTTCAAGGGATACTTAAAGATACCATACTTCATTACAAACTGGGCACCGATAAAGGAATGTGTTGTACGAGGATCATAAACACGGTGGCAGTAGTTGTGTGAATGACTAGTGTTCCAAAAATTACTAAATTTTCATATGGAATGGTTCCTGTCACTGCATAACTTATCCTTCCTATGGACTTTTTCCGTTGTTTATTCTTTGTCGATGCATGAGTTTCAGGGTGTTGTCTTTTCTTTTGGACCTTATTGATCTCCACTTCTTTCTTAGGACAACTATTAACAAGATGACCAGTATCACCACAGCCAAAGCAAGCATGACTTGATGAGTTACATGGTGGAGTTGTCTTTACGTTGTCGGTAGAAGTTTCTGTGCATTTTTGTTCATATTCTATGTCTGAAGACTGAGATAGCTTCATCTCGGAGGTGATTTGAAGTGAACTCTTCTCAGGACAGTTACAGAAGTAATGACCTTCATGTCCACATTGATAGCAAGCTTTTCTTGAAGTTATTTCTTGACTTTTTCCATGTTTCCCTTTTTGTTTCTTGGACCTAATGCGACGACGAGGCTGAAACTGTGTGCAAGTAATAGTCCATCCATCAATGTAACACTCATGTGTTTCTTCTTGGGGTTGGGCATCCTTGTGATGTTTCCTTTTTGGAATACTTTGCAATTCATCAACTGATAGTGCATTAGGTATGAGAGAATCTGCTATTAGTTGTTCTTGGGGAGACATCCGTCTTATTATGCCAGAAAATAAAATCCGGTTCTTCTGTTTTGTAGTTTCACTTTCGTTTGTACTAATGTGGCGACAAGGGATTCCACAGTACTTACAACAACAACATGTTTTGTTGGCGTTTCGAACACGGGGGGTCCCTGGACCGACGAGTAAATTGTCGCCGCGTGCCCCAGCTCAAATGGGTCGGCGCAAGACGGAGCACGAAGGGGGGAAGAAGCCGGAGGGAGGCAGGCGTGAGAGGTGAAACCCGCGGCCTTCGTGTTTGTCCCGCGCCCAGGTCGGGTGCGCTTCCAGTAGGGGGTTACAAGCGTCCACGCGGGAGGGAGCGAGCGGCCTTACGAGAGCGCCGTCCCGTCCTTCTCCGCGCGGCCAACCTCCTGTAAGAGGGCCCTGGACCTTCCTTTTATAGGCGTAAGGAAAGGATCCAGGTGTACAATGGGGGGTGTAGCAGTGTGCTAACGTGTCTAGCGGAGGAGAGCTAGTGCCCTAAGTACATGCCATCGTGGCAGCCAGAGAGGTTTTGGCACACGGTTCGTGTGGTGTCGTGGCCGTCGGAGGAGCGCTAGAGCCTGGCGGAAGGACAGCTGTCGGGGCTGTCGGGTCCTTGCTGACGTCCTCTTGCTTCCGTAAGGGGGCTGAGAGCCGCCGTCGTCATAGAGCGTGCGGGTCGCCATCATTACTTGTTTAGCGGAGCGAGCCTGATGGGACGCCGGTCTTGTTCCCCGTAGCGTGAGTCAGCTTGGGGTAGGGTAATGATGGCGCCTCCTGTGACGCGGTCGGTCCGAGCCCTGGGTTGGGCAAGGTGGAGGCTCCTCCGAGGTCGAGGTCGAGTTTGTCTTCCAAGGCCGAGGTCGAGTCCGAGCCCCTAGGTCGGGCGAGGCGGAGACCGTCGGCTGAGGCTAGGGCTGAGTCCGAGCCCTGGGGTCGGGCGAAGCAGAGTTCGTCGTCTTCCAAGGCTGAGCCCGAGTCCGAGCCATGGGGTCAGGCGAAGCGGAGTTCGTCGTCTTCTGGGGCTGAGCCCGAGTCCGAGCCCTGGGGTCAGGCGAAGCGGAGTTCATCGTCTTCCGGGGCTCATCCCGAGTCCGAGCCCTGGGGTAATCCGAGTGGACGCCCGTGCCCCATTTGTTAGGGGTCGGCTAGAGGCCCGGAGGCGCGCTCCAAAAGTACCTGCGGGTGATCTGCCGGACCCGGTCCCCTTTCGACGGGGTCCGAGGGCTCGATGCCTCCCTCTGATGGGATTCCGTTACAAGATCATTCCCGCTGGTCTCGGAAATGTCCTAGGGTACCTCGGGAGCATAGCCCGAGCCTTGGTTATGTATCGAACGTACCCAGGGTCATCCCTCGCTCTGTGTCTGAGGCGGCTGTGAACACTTTGTAGGCCAGCCTACGAACCCCTGATCAGTAGTGGGCGCGGAGCCCGAGTGGCCTGAGGCGGCCGTTGAACCCTTCCGAGGGGCCGGCCCTCGAACCTCTGACCAGTAGTGGGCGCGGAGCCCGAGCGCTCTGAGGTGGCTGTTGAACCCCCTGAGGGGCCAGCCTTCGAACCTCTGATCAGTAGGGGGGCTCGGGGCCCGTTTCCCTCGCGGAGAAGGATCCCTTTCGGGGTATCCCCTTTCCCGGTCCCTGTTGTAAGAGAGAGAAAGAGGAAGAGGAAAAGGATACGAAATCGAAATGACGTGGCGCACCTTTTTTGACGCGGTCATTATGGCGAAGGCGAAGCGTCGCTAGCTCCTCCTGCCAAAGGTGCCGCCTGTCCCGCCGCGGAGTTAATGCGACGGGTCGAGTGGTTCGCGGGGCAGCCGTTACGCGTGCGCGAGCCGTTCGAGGAACGGAACACGGGCGCGCCGTCTTCACGCCGTGGGAGAGGGTTCTCCCGCTGTCCCATGAGGGGACATGAGCTTGGCTGACGACGTGACCGCTGCTTCCGCCCGCCTGCCACCGCCATTACTGTCGGCCCATTTTTGGCCGTATTGAACGTCGCACCTGGCTGGCACTGTTGGGTCATACGCAGGGTTGCCTCGAGTCACGGTACTGGTTCCGCAGTCGAGGAGGCGCGGTAGTGGCGCGAGTGGCGGTGCAGTTGCTCGCACGTAGCAACCGGCGCGCCGGTTGCATGACGTGTGGGCCTGGGCCTTCATGCTGGGCGCATTAGAGTCAGAGGGGTGCACCCACTTGGCGCGGTTGCATGCCGCCTGGATGGCTGTCCACCCTTTCACCCGCTGGTCTGGGCGAAAGTGGAGGAATGCTTGTAACCGCTGGGCAGTTGGATACACCGCGCGCGGCGGTTTGGCTTCTTCTGCCCTGGGCCAGCTTGCATGACGCGTGGGACCCAGCCCCCGTGCCGTAGGGGGGGGACCTTGGAGCATGATGGGGAAGACTCAGCCCGTGATGGCTGAGGACGCAAGTGGGGAGAGTCGCCTTTAAAAGGAGGGTGATCCCCTTGAAAGGCGACCATGTCTTTGCGCTCTCTTATGCGTCGCGTCTTTCCACCTTCCGAGCCCCCGGATGGGGAACACCCGCAATCCTTCCGCCTTGTCGTTGGAGGAACGCAACTTCGTGGAAGTTGGTACCTTTCAGCCATCGTTCGGCTTCAAGGATTTTCATTAGGCAGCCCGGCCGCACCCCCTCGCCGGTGGTCACCCAAGACGGTGACCACCAGCCCCTGGGTGGGGAGAAGCAAGTGGGGCTGCGGCCTCTGCCCCTCCCTCAGCTTCAAGGATGTTCATCATCAGTGCTGGGGAGGGGAGTGCGCCGAGTTGGGGTCGGTCCCTGCGTGGGCGGCGGCCCGCTCCTTCCCTCAGTGATCGAGGGGAAGGGCGTTCGCTGTTCGTGGCGCTGGCAGCTGCCGCGTGCCCGGCTCTCTGACCCGAGTGGCTTCGGAGCCGCTTCCGGCGCCGCCTTCCGCCACGGCAGCCGGAAGAGGTTTCTCCGCCGACGAGATAGCCGGTGCCGCCCACGGACTGACCTCCAACTCTATGGCCTTCTGCTCGTCCTTGCCTCTCGAGTGAGGGCATGGGCGAGGGCCTTATGGCAGCAGCATCCGCCCTGAGGTCATCGCTGCTGCTGTTCGGCCCCCCGGAGCAGAAGTCGTCGTCGTCGCTGCTGCTGGAGCGGGCGACGGCGAGCCATCTGTCGGCCTTCTGTTGCTCCGCAGGCCCCCCAATCGTGTGGGGTTGTTCGTACCCGCGGAGGTGGAACCGGAGTTCCGTTTGTAATGGCACCTTGAATGTCGGTGTCTTGTTCATTGCGGCTGTCGGGGCCTGAACATGTATGTATTTTCGGCACGGAGCCGTGTTTTTTCCTCTTTTCGAGCACTAAGACTTGCCTGTCGGCTATCTGAACCGCTTCACCAAGCGTGAGTCGCCTCGTGCAAAGGTGACGAGTGAGGTATCCGTATCCCTGAGGCATAGGAGTCCCTCGGCTCGGTCGGCCTTGCTGTACGAGGCTTCTCTTGCTTAGTTAAAGGAAACCCTCGGCCGCTCTTTGATGAGCCGAAGCCGGAGGTAGCGGTGTCAGCACGAACAGAGGCAGAGTTGGTTTCGAAAAGAAGATTTGGTTGGCCGGAGCCTAGCTGGGTCGTCCACTGGCGGGACCGACGCCGGAGTTGAGTTGCCGAGGCCACAAGCCGGGCCGATGTCCTCGGGGGACAGCTGGCTGAGGCTTCGGGGTGACCGGCCCGAGCCGTCTGCTCGAGCCGGATTCCTGGAGAAGGCCCTGGCAGCGATGGCCCAGGCGTGGTGCTGATGTCGTCCTTCAGAGTGGAGATCCTCCGACCGCGTCGCCGTCCGAGGCTAGGTCGGACCTCGCCGAAGGTGTAGTTGACGCCGAGGGTGCTGCTGCTCCCTTCAACTGTCAAGATCCGAGCGTGCAGGATCGGATTATCTTGTAGTGTGTGTATGTTTTATGTGGCCGCCGAGGCCCAAACACACCATCGTCATGTTGTAAAGCTACGTTTCTTTTCCTCTTGTTTCGAGTATCTGGACTTATTTGTCGGTAACAGAATTGTTTATCCAAGCGAGAGTTACTTTTCACGGAAGGCGATGAGTGAGGTATCCGTATCCCGGAGGCGTAGGAATCCCTCGGCTCGGTCGGCCTTGCCGCTTACGTGCACTCTTACTCGTCCATAGGGTTCTATCACCGACGCAGTCGAGAAGGCCCAAAAATCGTTTCGGTACAGGAGTCTTCGAGCGTGAAGACTTGTTCGGTCCGCGGAATCACTTATCCGAGCGTGAGTTACTTATCGCAGAAGGTGATGAGTGAGGTATCCGTATCCCGGAGGCGTAGGAGTCCCTCGGCTCGGTCAGCCTTGGCTGCTTACGTGTACTCCGTCATTTTCAGGATCCACTTTCAAAGTAGTCGAAAAGCACGAAAGACATTCTAGCAGAAAAGATCTTTTTCCGAGGAAAATTTCGACGAAGAGGGGGTTCCCCCCTTTTAGCCCCAGAGGGAGGGTCGGGCTTTGCCGAGGCAAGGCTGGCCCTTCCTTGATGACTAAACTTTGTGTGTAAGCGAGGTGTATGAATAACTTGAAAGCATCTTAAGGGTAGAAGCGACGTAGCTATCAGATGTTCCAAGCATTGCTGTAGACCTCGCCTTGACTGTTGGCCAGCTTGTACGTCCCGGGCTTCAGAATTTTGGCGACGACGAACGGCCCTTCCCAGGGAGGCGTGAGCTTGTGCCACCCTCGGGCGTCTTGTCGCAGCCGAAGCACCAGGTCGCCCACCTGGAGGTCTCAGGACCTAACCCCTCGGGCGTGGTGGCGTCGTAGGGACTGCTGGTACCGCGTCGAGTGTAGTAAGGCCATGTCCTGAGCCTCTTCCAGCTGGTCCAGTGAGTCTTCTCGATTAGTTCGATTGCTTTGGCCGGCGTAGGCCCTCGTCCTCGGGGAACCGTATTCTAAGTCTGTGGGCAAGATGGCCTCGGCCCCATAGACTAGAAAGAACAGTGTGAAGCCCGTGGCTCGGCTCGACGTCGTCCTCAGACTCCAGACCACTAAGGGGAGTTCCTTCATCCATCACTTGCCGAACTTGTTGAGGTCGTTGTAGATCCGAGGCTTGAGTCCTTGTAGAATCATGCCGTTGGCACGTTCTACCTGCCCATTCGTCATGGGGTGAGCCACGGCGGCCCAGTCCACCCGGATTTGGTGATCCTCGCAGAAGTCCAGGAACTTTCTGCCGGTGAACTGGGTGCCGTTGTCGGTGATGATGGAGTTCGGGACCCCAAAGCGATGAATGATGTTGGTGAAGAACGCCACCGCCTGTTCGGACCTGATGCTGTTTAGGGGTCGGACCTCGATCCACTTGGAGAATTTGTCGAGGCGACCAACAGGTGCGTGTAGCCCTCGGGTGCCTTCTGCAAGGGGCCGACTAGGTCCAGACCCCACATAGCAAACGGTCAGGTGATGGGTATGGTCTGCAGAGCCTGAGCGGGCAGGTGAGTCTGCTTTGCGTAGAACTGACACCCTTCGCAGGTGCGGACAATTCTAGTGGCGTCGGCCACCGCCGTTGGCCAGTAGAAACCTTGTCGGAAGGCGTTTCCAACAAGGGCTCGAGGTGTTGCGTGATGGCCGCAAGCCCCCGAGTGTACCTCTTGTAGGAGCTCCTGGCCTTCGGCGATGGAAATGCATCGCTGGAGGATGCCCGAGGGTCTGCGGTGGTAGAGCTCCTTCCCGTCTCCCATCAAGACGAACGACTTGGCGCGCCGCGCCAACCGCCGAGCTTCGGCTCGGTCGAGGGGTAGCTCTCCTCGGTGGAGATATTGCAGGTACGGGGTCTGCCAGTTTTGATTAGGCATGACCCCGCTCCGCTCCTCCTTGATGCGCAGTGCCTCACCCTCGTGGGCCGAGGGTGCCTCGGGCCGAGCCGAGGGTGCCTCGGGCTGGGCCGAGGCCTTCTCGGGCTCGGGCGTGTCGTCGGTCTTGATGGAGGGTTGATGCAGATCTCGGGAGAAGACGTCCGGGAGAACCATTGTTCGCCCCGAGGCTATTTTAGCCAGCTCATCCGCGGTCTCGTTGTAGCGTCGGGCGATGTGGTTGAGCTTGAGCCCGTAGAACTTGTCTTCCAGGCGCCAAACCTCATCGCAGTAGGCTTCCATCTTCGGGTCGCGGCAGTGGCAGTTCATCATGACTTGGTCGATGACGAGCTACGAGTCACCGCGAGCGTCGAGACGTCGGACCCCTAGCTCGATGGCGATGCTCAACCCATTGACCAGAGCCTCATACTCGGCCACATTGTTGGATGCCGAGAAATGGAGGCGTAGCACGTAGCGTAGGTGCTTCCCGAGGGGCGAGATGAAGAGCAGGCCTGCGCCTGCTCCTGTCTTCATCAGCGACCCGTCGAAAAACATGGTCCAGAGTTCTGGTTGGATCGGAGCTGTTGGGAGCTGGGTGTCGACCCATTAAGCCACAAAGTCCACCAAGACCTGGGACTTGATGGCCTTCCGAGGGGCGAACAAGATCGTCTCGCCCATTATTTCCACCGCCCAATTTGCAATTCTACCTGAGGCCTCTCGGCACTGGATGATCTCCCCTAGGGGGAAGGATGACACCACAGTTACCGAATGAGACTCGAAGTAGTGTCGCAACTTCCGCCGTGTCAGGATCACCGCGTACAGCAGCTTCTGAATTTGTGGGTAGCGGATCTTGGTCTCGGATAGTACCTCACTGATGAAGTAGACTGGCCTTTGGACGGGCAATGCATGCCCCTCTTCTCGTCTCTCAACCACAATCGCAACGCTAACCACCTGAGTGGTCGCGGCGACGTAGATCAAGAGGGCTTCTCCGGCAGCGGGGGGCACCAAGATGGGCGCGTTCGTGAGGATCGCCTTCAGGTTCCCGAGGGCTTCCTCGGCCTCAGGGGTCCAAGTGAAGCACTCGGCCTTCCTTAAGAGGCGGTACAGAGGCAGGCCTCTTTCGCCGAGGCGCGAGATGAAATGGCTCAGAGCCGCAAGGCATCCCGTGACTCTCTGTACGCCTTTCAGGTCCTTGATGGGCCCCATGCTGGTGATGGCCTCGATCTTCTCCGGGTTGGCCTCGATGCCCCGATCGGAGACAATGAACCCCAAGAGCATGCCTCGGGGAACCCCGAGGACACACTTCTTGGGATTGAGCTTCACGCCTTTCGCCTTGAGACATCAGAATGTCGCTTCAAGGTCAGAAAGGAGGTCGGAGGCTTTCCTCGTCTTGACTACGTTGTCATCGACGTAGGCCTCGACCGTTCGGCCAATGTGTTTGCCGAACACGTGGTTCATGCACCTTTGGTATGTTGCACCCACATTCCTCAAACCAAACGGCATGGTAACATAGCAGTACATGCCGAAGGGTGTGATGAAAGAAGTCGCGAGCTGGTCGGACTCTTTCATCCTGATCTGGTGATACCCCGAGTAGGCATCGAGGAAAGATAGAGTTTCGCACCCAGCAGTGGAATCCACGATTTGATCGATGCGAGGCAGAGAGTAGGGAACTTTCGGACATGCCTTGTTTAGACCAGTGTAGTCTACACACATCCACCATTTCCCTCCTTTCTTTCTCACAAGCACAGGGTTGGCAAGCCATTCGGGATGGAATACCTCTTTGACGAACCCTGCCGCCTTTAGCTTGTGGATCTCCTCGCCTATGGCTCTGCGCTTTTCTTCGTCAAATCGGCGCAGAGGCTGCTTCACGGGTCGGGCTCCAGCTCGGATATCCAGCGAGTGCTCGGCGACATCCCTCGGTATGCCGGGCATGTCCGAGGGACTCCACGCGAAAACGTTGGCGTTTGCGCGGAGAAAGTCGACGAGCACTACTTCCTATTTGGGATCAAGCTCGGAGCCGATCCGGATCTGCTTGGAGGCGTCGTTGCTGGGGTCGAGAGGGACGGATTTAACCGTCTTCGCTGGCTCGAAGTTGCCGGCGTGGCGCTTCACGTCTGGCGCCTCCTTAGAGAGGCTCTCTAGGTCGGCGATGAGAGCCTCGGATTCGGCGAGGGCCTCAGCGTACTCCACGCACTCCACGTCACATTCGTACGCGTGTCGGTACATGGGGCCAACGGTGATGACCCCGTTGGGGCCCGGCATCTTGAGCTTGAGGTAGGTGTAGTTGGGGACGGCCATGAACTTGGCGTAGCATGGCCTCCCCAGCACTACGTGGTAGGTTCCTCGAAACATGACCACTTTGAATGTGAGGGTCTCCCTTCGGAAGTTGGAGGGTGTCCCAAAGCAGACGGGTAGATCGAGTCGTCCGAGGGGCTGGACGCGCTTCCCGGGGATGATCCCGTGGAAAGGCGCAGCGCCTGCCCGGACTGAGGACAGATCGATCCGCAGGAGCCCGAGGGTCTCAGTGTAGATGATGTTGAGGCTGCTGCCTCCGTCCATGAGGACCTTGGTGAGCCTGACGTTGCCGATGACGGGGTCGACAACGAGCGTGTATTTCCCCGGGCTCGGCACGCGGTCGGGGTGGTCGTCTTGGTCGAAGGTGATGGGCTTGTCGGACCAGTCTAGGTAGACTGGCGCCGCCACCTTTATCGAGCAGACCTCCCAACGCTCTTACTGCGGTGCCGAGCCGATGTGTTCGCCACTTGCCCACCGTAGATCATGAAGCAGTCGTGGACCTCGGGGAACTCTCCTGCCTGGTGATCTTCCTTCTTATCGTCGTCGCGAGCCCTGCCACCCTCCGCGGGTGGCCGGGCCTTGTGAAAGTGGCACCGAAGCATGGCACACTCCTCAAGGGTGTGCTTGACGGGCCCCTGATGATAGGGGCATGGCTCCTTGAGCATCTTGTCGAAGAGGTTGGCACCTTCGGGAGGTTTCCGAGGGTTCTTGTACTCGGCGGCGGCGACAAGGTCCGCGTCGGCGGCGTCGCGTTTCGCTTGCGACTTCTTCTTGCCTTTCTTCTTGGCGCCGCGCTGAGTTGACGCCTCGGGGACATCTTCTGGTGGGCGGCCCTGGGGCTGCTTGTCCTTCCGGAAGATGGCTTCAACCGCCTCCTGGCCAGAGGCGAACTTGGTGGCGATGTCCATCAGCTCGCTCGCCCTGGTGGGGTTCTTGCGACCCAGCTTGCTCACCAGGTCGCGGCAGGTGGTGCCGGCGAGGAACGCGGCGATGACATCCGAATCGGTGATGTTGGGTAGCTCGGTGCGCTGCTTCGAGAATCGTCGGATGTAGTCCCAGAGAGACTCTCTCGGCTGCTGGCGGCAGCTTCGGAGATCCCAGGAGTTTCCAGGGCGCACGTACGAGCCCTGAAAATTGTCGGTGAAGGCTTGGACCTGGTCGTCCCTGTTGGAGATCTGCCCTGGAGGCAGGTGCTCCAGCCAGGCGCGAGCGGTGTCGGAAAGGAACAGGGGGAGGTTGCGGATGATGAGGTTGTCATCGTCCGTTCCACCCAGTTGGCAGGCCAGCCAGTAGTCCGCGAACCACAGTTCCGGTCTCGTCTCCCCCGAGTACTTTGTGATAGTAGTCGGGGCTCGAAACCGAGTCGGGAACGGCGCCCGTCGTATGGCGCGGCTGAAAGCCTGCGGACCGGGTGGTTCGGGCGAGGGACTCCGATCCTCCCCGCTGTCGTAGCGTCCCCCACGCCTGGGGTGGTAGCCTCGGTGCACCCTCTCGTCGAGGTGGGCCCGACGGTTGCGGTGATGGTACTCGTTGCCGAGGCGACCCGGGGCTGCAGGCGCTGTGTTGCGCGTGCGCCCGGTGTGGACCGAGGCTTCCCGCATGAATCGGGAAGTCGCGGCGCGATGTTCCGAGGGGTACCCCTACCTTCGGGAGGCGGAGATTTCGGCCTGTCGGACCGCGGCGTCCTCCAGGAGATTCTTGAGCTCTCCCTGGATACGCCGCCCCTCGGTGGTAGATGGCTCCGGCATCACGCGGAGAAGTATTACCGCCGCAGCCATGTTCCGACCAACTCCACTGGAAGTCGGTGGCGGCCTTACCCTGACATCGTCGGCGATGCGGTGCTGGAAGCCTAGGGGAGATGACGCACTTCTCCGGCCGGAGGTTGGCCCGCCCATTCCTGCCCGATGTCCCGGCGGATCGGCTCAAGCGTTCCTGCTCCCTCGTCGAGCCTGGCCTGCATCTCGCGGATTTTCTCGAGCTGTGGGTCATGACCCCCCGCCGGGACGGGGACCACAGCTAGCTCCCGTAGGATGTCAACGCGAGGCACATGCCTAGGGGGATCACCATTCTCCGGCATACCAAGATGGTTGCCTTCATCGGGACCCCCTAGATCGACGTGGAAACATTCACGACTTGGGCCGCAGTCCTCATCGTCGAGGCTGCGGCTACCGTCGGAACAGTCGGAAAGGCAGTAGTCACACGCGGTCATGAAGTCCCGCATGGCACTGGGGTTACCAAGTCCGGAGAAATCCCAACAGAAGTCGGGCTCGTCGTCTTCCTCGGACCCCGAGGGCCCGTAGGTCGAGACGGTCGTCAGCCGGTCCCAGGGTGACCGCATACGATACCCCAGAGGGTTTGGACTCGCCTCTATGAGAGTGTCCACCGAAGCAAAGTCGCTTGGTGGGTCGAGGCCGAATCCAAAAGGCACGAGATGGGAATCGGTCGGTACCTCTTGGTCGACGGGCGGTGACGAAGTCACGTCCGGAGCAGACTGCACCGTCGTCTCAAGTACGAAGGTGACGCCCAGCAAGTCCTTTGCGAGCGCGCTGGCGTGGTCCGTTTGCTTGGGGTTGGCGTGTTGCGGGGAGACGGCGCTCGTCTTCGTCTCCGACGCGAGGTCGATGCCCGACGTACCCCTCGTTGGGGCGCCGGCGCCGTCGACTCGCTCGACAGCCGACGAGGTGCCGCCTCCTGCTTGGCCTTGGTTGCCCTACCTCCTCCTCCGTCGGCGGGGGAGGGGACGGGACAAGCCCGAATGTTGTTCTTCCACCACCTGGGGAAGACGTCGTCGATTCCGCCGCTGGCGGGCGGGTTGATGGCCGCCATTGTCGCTGTCGCGCGGCGGGGGAAGGAGTATCATGTCGTAGCTGCCGTCGAGGGACATGAACTCAAGACACCCTAAACGGAGCACCGTCCAAGGCTGGAAAGGTTGCTGGAGACTGCCCATCTGGAGCTTGATGGGAAGCTGTTCGTCAACACACAGCAGGCCCCTACCTGGCGCGCCAACTGTCGGTGTTTCGAACCCGGGGGGTCCCTGGACCGACGAGTAAATTGTCACCACGTGCCCCAGCCCAGATGGGTCGGTGCGAGACGGAGCGCGAAGGGGGGAAGAAGCCGGAGGGAGGCAGGCGTGAGAGGTGAAACCTGCAGCCTTCGTGTTTGTCCCGCGCCCAGGTCGGGTGCGCTTGCAGTAGGGGGTTACAAGCGTCCACGCAGGAGGGAGCGAGCGGCCTTACCCGAGCGCCGTCCCGTCCTTCTCCACGCGGCCAACCTCCTGTAAGATGGCCCTGGACCTTCCTTTTATAGGCGTAAGGAAAGGATCCAGGTGTACAATGGGGGGTGTAGCAGTGTGCTAACGTGTCTAGCGGAGGAGAGCTAGTGCCCTAAGTACATGCCATCGTGGCAGCCGGAGAGGTTTTGGCACCCGGTTCGTGTGGTGTCGTGGCCGTCGGAGGAGCGCTGGAGCCTGGCGGAAGGACAGCTGTCGGGGCTGTCGGGTCCTTGCTGACGTCCTCTTGCTTCCGTAAGGGGGCTGAGAGTCGCCGTCGTCATAGAGCGTGCGGGGCGCCATCATTACTTGTTTAGCAGAGCGAGCCTGATGGGACGCCGGTCTTGTTCCCCGTAGCCTGAGTCAGCTTGGGGTAGGGTAATGATGGTGCCTCCTGTGTCGCGGTCGATCCAAGCCCTGGGATGGGCGAGGTGGAGGCTCCTCCAAAGTCGAGGTCGAGTCTGTCTTCCAAGGCTGAGGTCGAGTCCGAGCCCCTGGGTCGGGCTAGGCGGAGACCGTGGGCTGAGGCCTGGGCTGAGTCCGAGCCCTGGGGTCGGGCGAAGCGGAGTTCGTCGCCTTCCGAGGCTGAGCCCGAGTCTCAGCCCTAGGGTCAGGCAAAGCGGAGTTCATCGTCTTCTGGGGCTGAGCCCAAGTCCGAGCCCTGGGGTCGGGCGAAGCGTAGTTCGTCGTCTTCCGCGGCTGAGCCCGAGTCCGAGCCCTGGGGTCAGGCGAAGCGGAGTTCGTCGTCTTCTGGGGCTGAGCCCGAGTCCGAGCCCTGGGGTCGGGCGAAGCGGAGTTCGTCGTCTTCAGGGGCTGAGCCCGAGTCCGAGCCCTGGGGTCGGGTGAAGCGGAGTTCGTCGTCTTCTGGGGCTGAGCCCGAGTCTGAGCCCTGGGGTCGGGCGAAGCGGAGTTCGTCGTCTTCCGGGGCTGAGCCCGAGTCTGAGCCCTGGGGTCGGGCGAAGCGGAGTTCGTCGTCTTCCGGGGCTGAGCCCGAGTCCGAGCCCTGGGGTCGGGCGAAGCGGAGTTCGTCGTCTTCCGGGGCTGAGCCCGAGTCCGAGCCCTGGGGTCGGGCGAAGCGGAGTTTCCTATGGCGCCTGAGGCTGGACTTGGCTGCTATCAGCCTCACTCTGTCGAGTGGCACAGCAGTCAGAGCGGCACAGGCGGCGCTGTCCTCTTGTCAGGCCGGTCAGTGGAGCGGCGAAGTGACTACGGTCACTTCGGCTCTGTCGACTGGAGGGCGCGTGTCAGGATAAAGGTGTCAGGCCACCTTTGCATTAAATACCCCTGCGATTCGGTCGGTTGGCATGGCGAGTTGGCCAAGGTTGCTTCTTGGCGAAGACTGGGCCTCGGGCGAGCCGAAGGTGTGTTCATTGCTGGAGGGGGTCCTCGAGCGAGACGTAGATCCTCCGGGGTCGGCTGCCCTTGCCCGAGGCTGGGCTCGGGCGAGGTGTGATCGCGTCCCTCGAATGGACCGATCCTTGACTTAATCGCACCCATCAGGCCTTTGCAGCTTTGTGCTGATGGGGGTTACCAGCTGAGATTTAGGAGTCTTGAGGGTACCCCTAATTATGGTCCCCAACATGTTTCAAGGTCACTTGTCTGTTGGTTTGGTTGTGCATCCTTTTGTGTCTTTAATGTCTGTTCATTAGCTATTTTATTTATAGTGTTGTTTTGACTTGCCAACACACCACATTCTTTGCATTTAGTGACATCACTTGTAGTTGACATTCCAACTTCCAAGGTCTGACATCTGTATGGGTATGGAAGAATGGAAGGAATGAAAGGGTTGAGCAAAGACAGATTATAGAGAGTAGAGAAAACCCATCTATCTAAGGTTTTACCTAGCTAACTGATGCCATTGTGGACAAAAGTCACACAATACATCAACAATCATTTCAAAGAAGCAAATCAAACATGAACACAAAGGACAATGAACTCAAGCATACCAGCACAACACAATCCAATTCTACTCATTCAACCAAAACAAAAGGTGAGACAAGGTTTGGAACAAGAAAGATATTATAACATCAAGGAGTTGGGTAAGAATTATCAAGGAGTTAGACAAGACATAATTGTTGGTGGCCAATAGTGAAATAAGTTAACCATGAACTATTAAAGTGAGGATAAATGATACAACCAACACTACACGACGGTTGATCTTTAGCGACCCTTATTAGGTACCAACTGTTGGTTGCTAAAGGTTAGGGACCGACGGTCAGTCGCTAAATCCTTTTGTAGCAACGGTCGGTTGGTCGCTAAAAGTTTTGAAATTTAACAATTTATGGTTGGTCTCTATAGATGTCGTCGGGGACTAGCGGTGGGTCGCTATAGAGCAAGGATCACTATCAAATCTTATAGCCTGAACGTACCTGTAGATGTTAGTGACTAAAAATTAATTAAAACAAGTAAACGTTGATCGCTAAATTGCATGGTGAATCATGGTAACAATGATGATGAGTTTAGCGAGCATCCTACAGAAGATGATGCAATATCTGAGTTGTTGTAACTCTATAAAAGCCATCAACTAAAAATAATGAATTTAGTTATTACGATAAATAGGGTAATAAATTTTGTTCAAATGTTTATTATTTATTTGCATTCGTAATAATTTATTCAAATGTTTATTATTTATTTGGTAAATTTTTTATGAATTTTTGAGTAATTTAAAAATGCATTTCGAAATAAATAAAAAAAGAAAACCCTCCCTAACCCTAAGGCCCACTAAGGGCCCATCTACCTAAACCTAGCAGCCGCGCGCTGCGCTCCCTGGCTTCTCTCGTAGCCGCCGCCTCTATCTCTCCCTTCCCTCTTCTCTCTCCCCTCGCCTATCTCCTCCCTCCCCTCTCCTATCTCCTCCCCCGACGCGCCTGCACCGACCGTCCTCCGCCACCTCTGCTGAGAGCGAGAAGAGATGGCTGGCAAGGGTGATGGGCCCAAGGAACCCAAGGAGGTCAGTTACTTATACTTGCCGATTATTATTCAAGTCCCGTGCGGCGATGATCCTCGTCGCCTTCTGCTCTGGTTCCAAGAGACGGTGACGACATGCTCTGGTTCCAGGAGATGGTGACGACATGCTCCCGTGCAACTGGACGACATGCTCTGGTTTCTGTTCTAGGAGACGGTGACGCTCAAGATCCAACTGCACTGCGACGGCTGCATGGACTGCATCAAGCGCCGCATCTGCAAGATCAAAGGTGGGTCGTTTTGTTCGCCATGTACCGCAGGTTAGCTGGATCTCTACGTCAGTGCTTGATTTGATTTGTTTAACTTCCCTTGTCGTAAAAGTTGCTCAGATCCCATGTAGTTCAGCTTTGTTTTCTTATAGATCAGTTGGATCTGAAGGCGATTGTTGCTGGTAGTAGTAGTTGCATAATTATTTTTACTCTCGCTGAGTTCAGATCTATCACTATATGTCCGATTTAGTCTTGGGACAGAGATCCGCTAGTTTTTAAGACTCTATAGCCTTACAGCCTGGTGCCTTAATTTTTATTACTCGGCACTAAAATTATATACAAATGTGTTTTTAGATCCATGATATGTTGTCTGTCTGTTGTTCGTAGTCCTAGATATCTTCGTTTTGTCACTACTAAAAACACCGACTGGTTCTGATGTACTGCTATTTATTGATCTGATATTTTGGTCATGTATGTGATTGGTGACTTGGGCTTTACTAGAGAAACATTCGTGGTATAGTTTTGAAGAGAGAAGTGAGTCATAAAATTAGAGATATCTGCATTCATTGTGATCTATCTTTAACACTTCATTTTTACTGTAGACATCAAGTAAGTGGCGACAACACAACCCATACAAGCTTGTGCCTTAAAACAAGAGGATACAAGAAGTTGGAGTGCTTTTGTGAAGGCTTTTGCGAATCACTTGAAGCGTTGGTACTTTTGTGAATGATTTTGTAAAGTGTTTGCAAATATGTGCAAAACATAATAACATGTGTAGGTTTTGTGAATGATTTTGTTGTGGTGCTTGTTGATGGTTTATGTGATGTGGATCTATCATTGTGCAATACTAATTAAATTTGTATATCTATGTGATTATGTGTATAAAAATTGGTGATTTGTGATGCTTTTTTATATATAACAGTTGTTAAATGCTAATTAATGGTATATTATCATTATTAACGACTATAACTAGGGGCAACATTCTGTTGGTTGCTAAGTGTATAGTATAACGACTCACGATTGGTTGCTAAATCTATAGTATAACAGCCCACGGTTGGTCGCTAAATATACAATATTAGCAACGGACGGTCGGTCGCTAAAAAGATGTTGGTCGCTAAAGCCTTTAGCGATGACACTTATAGCGACCATCCTTATGGGTCGCTAAAAGTTTTTAGCGACCAACCATAGGTCGCTGAAGGCCGTTTTAGCAACCAACCGTAGGTCGCTGTAAGTGAACCGTCGTGTAGTGCAAGGATATGAAGTGGGTTAGGGAGAAAGCATTATCATGGAGAAAAGTAGAGAGGCAAAGGTTTAATATATCAAGGTAGACATTGCGCAAGGGTGGCAATACAATGGCAAGAAAACAAAAGTATAAAAAGTCAAGGGTTATATACCAATAATATTAGGGATTAGAAAACCACTTATAATATAATATAATATCGCCATTACCGATCTAGTCAAAAATCTTAATACTAAAGAACAATCTTATCAACCTAACCAAGAAGTCAAATAATAGATCTAGGGGATCCATAACAAAACTTCTTGCGGAGTGGGGATAAGACAGAGAATAGGGCATCGCTGATAGCTTCGAAAAGGTTTCTTCTGGCAAACTTCGCTTCAAGTTCTGCAATCCTAGCTTGATCATCTTGCAATGCTTCTCATTAGAACCTTCTGATAGACGAAGAATCAGACAAGAAGGGTTGAAGACAAAAGAGACAAGTTTTGATATAAAGTAAGTTTTTATGAAGGAAAATATATCATGCTTTGAAAGTGAGAGCACCTAGAGGGGGTGAATAGGTGATCCTGTAAAAACTTGAAACTTATAGCCACAAAACTTGGTTAAGTGTTAGTAGGCTAAATAGCGAGCTCTTGTTAACACAAGTATCACAGAAAAGCAATCACAAAAGACACGCGAGTTATCCCGTGGTTCGGCCAAGTACAACACTTGCCTACTCCACGTTGTGGCGTCCCAATGGACGAGGGTTGCACTCAACCCCTTGTAAGTGATCCAAGGATCCACTTGAATACCACGGTGTTTCTTCCTTTCACTATATCCCGTTCGCGAGGAATCTCCACAACTTGGAGCATCTCGCCCTTACAAATGATGATCACAAAGAAGCACGGATGTAAGGGAGGGAAAAGCAACACACAAGTCTCAAATGCAACAGCTCAAACATGCACACTAGTCACAACTTGAGCTCTAAGTTCACACACGAAGTTCTCAACACAAGAGGAGCTCAAATTGCCATCACAAAGAATCAAATGCGCTAGAATGAAGACTTGGTGCTTAGAGATGATCAAAGAATGCTTGGTATACTCCTCCATGCGCCTAGGGGTCCCTTTTATAGCCCAAGGCAGCTAGGAGCCATTGAGAGCAATCCAGGAAGGCAATTCTTGCCTTCTGTCGAGTGGCGCACCGGACAGTCCGGTGCGCCACCGGACAGGCACTGTTCACTGTCCGGTGCAGATTGCTTTCCTAATTTGGCGCAGTCGACCGTTGAGGAATTGGAGCCATTGGCGCACCGGACAGTCCGGTGCCCCCATCAGACCGTTGGCCCGGCCACGCGTCACGCGCGGATTGCGTGACCGACCATTGGCTCGGCCGACCGTTGGCTCACCGGACAGTCCGGTGCACCACCGGAAAGTCCGGTGAATTTTAGCCGTACGTCGTTGATCACTTCCCGAGAGCGACGACTTCGCAGTGGATGGCTCACCAGACAGTCCGGTGCACCACCGGATAGTCCGGTGATTTTTAGCCGTACACCGCCGTCGAGTCCCGAGAGCGGGTTGTTCACCGAGACTGGTCCTGGCGCACCGGACACTGTCCGGTGCACCACCGGACAGTCCGGTGCACCCAGACCGGAGCTGTATTTGGTTGTTCACTGCCAACTCTTTTCCAAATCGTTTTCTCCTGTTTCTAGCATTTAGACACAATACATTAGTCTTCAAAACAATGTACTAAGTCTAGAAGCATACCTTGCACCTTGATTTGCACTTCTTGAGCCTTTGGCACAATTTAACAATTAAACCATTTGTGTTGGCACTTAATCACCAAAATACTTAGAAATGGCCCAAGGGCACATTTCCCTTTCAATCTCCCCCTTTTTGGTGATTTATGCCAACACAACAAAAAGCAACACATAGAAGTGCAACATTAATGCAAATGAAAACAAGAATTGTTTTTGATTCAAACTTGGCATATTTGGATCATCCTTTGCCACCACTTGGTTTGTTTTTGCAAATCAACTTCAATTTCCTATTTCTAAGTCAAACACACTTGTTGAGACATAAAGAGTGGTATTCTAAGAGAAATTGATCAAAGATTCAAAAACTCCCCCTTTTTCCCATAATTAAACATTCTCCCCACAAGAGACACCCTTTTGACAAAAAGAGACACTTAGAGTATTTTGACAAATCAAAAGTTCTAACTCTACTATTTTCAAAAATTCTCAAGTGGTAGCTGATCTATTTGCTTTAGCCTTAATTTCTCCCCCTTTGGCATCAAGCACCAAAACAGAATCATTTTTGGCCCTTAAACCCCATTGTCTCACCAAAATCTTCAATTAAGAGTAAAAAGACAATAAGAGCATAGAGATGAACTTGGAATTAGTTACTCTCTTATCAGAGTGCAGTGGAAGTCTTTCATGGTCCAAGTCCACCTTTCCCTTTCAATCCACTTTTGAGACTAAAACAAGTAAACTCAATCGCAAGGTTAGTCTCAAAGTGTCAAGTTGTAGCATGCCTCCCCCTAAATAAGTGCATCACTTGCAAATGGACTTGTGAAGTCCGAGGATCATGGGTACAACTTGAGCACCATAAATAAGCAACAAAAATGCATAAAGGAACATGATCAAAGGCATAAACACATGTATGCTATAGATCAATCCAAGTTACGTGAATCTAAGACATTCAGCTCACTACGCAGCCTGCAAAAGGTTGACTCATCTAGAGGCTTGGTAAAGATATCGGCTAGCTGGTTCTCGGTGCTAACATAAAACACTTCGATATCTCCCTTTTGTTGGTGGTCTCTCAAAAAGTGATGCCGGATGTCTATGTGCTTAGTGTGACTGTGTTCAACAGGATTATCCGCCATGCGGATAGCACTCTCATTATCACATAGGAGTGGGACTTTGCTCAGATTATAGCCAAAGTCCCGGAGGGTTTGCCTCATCCAAAGTAGTTGCGCGCAACACTGTCCTACGGCAACATACTCGGCCTCAGTGGTGGATAGGGCAACGGAAGTTTGTTTCTTAGAACTCCAAGACACCAGGGACCTTCCTAAGAATTGGCACGTCCCTGATGTACTCTTCCTATCAACCTTGCATCCAGCATAATCGGAGTCTGAGTATCCAATCAAGTCAAAGGTAGACCCCTTTGGATACTAGATCTCGAAGCAAGGCTTAGCGACTAAAATATCTAAGGATTCGCTTAACCGCCACTATGTGGCACTCCCTTGGATCGGATTGAAATCTAGCACACATACATACGCTTAGCATAATATCCGGTCTACTAGTACATAAATAAAGTAAAGACCCTATCATAGACCGGTATGCCTTTTGATCAACAGACTTACCTCCTTTGTTGAGGTCGACATGTCCGTCGATTCCCATTGGAGTCTTTGTGGGCTTGGCGTCCTTCATCCCAAACCGCTTGATCAAGTCTTGCGTGTACTTCATTTGAGAGATGAAGGTGTCGTCCTTGAGTTGCTTCAGTTGGAACCCAAGGAAGTAGTTCAACTCGCCCATCATCGACATCTCAAATTTTTGAGTCATCACCCTGCTAAACTCTTCACAAGACTTTTGGTTAGTAGAACCAAATATTATGTCATCGACATAAATTTAAGTCACCATCACATGTCTTAGTGAATAAAGTTGGATCAGCTTTCGCAACCTTGAAAGCATTAGCAATTAGAAAGTCTCTAAGGCATCCATACCATGCTCTTGGGGCTTGCTTAAGTCCATAGAGCGCCTTAGAGAGCTTACACACGTGGTCGGGGTACCGTTCATCCTCAAAGCCAGGAGGTTGCTCTACGTACACCTCCTCCTTGATTGGCCCGTTGAGGAAGGCGCTCTTCACATCCATTTGGAACAACTTGAAGGAATGGTGAGCGGCATAGGCTAACAAAATGCGAATGGACTCTAGCCTAGCCACAGGAGCAAAAGTCTCCTCAAAGTCCAAACCTGTGACTTGGGCATAACCTTTTGCCACAAGTCGTGCCTTGTTCCTTGTCACCACCCCGTGCTCGTCTTGTTTGTTGCAGAACACCCACTTGGTTCCCACAACGTTTTGCTTGGGACGAGGCACCAGTATCCAAACTTCATTTCGCTTGAAGTTGTTAAGCTCTTCCTGCATGGCCAACACCCAGTCCGGATCTAGCAAGGCCTCTTCTACCCTGAAAGGCTCAATAGAAGAGACAAAAGACTAATGCTCACAAAAATTAACTAATCTAGAGCGAGTAGTTACTCCCTTGCTTATATCACCCAATATTTGGTCGACGTGATGATTCCTTTCAATCATCGCTCGGACTTGAGTTAGAGGGGTTGTGGTGCTTCTTCCTCCATTGCATGATCATCTTGTGCTCCCCCTTGATCATACGCCTCTCCTTGATGAACTTGTTCATCGTCTTGAGTTGGGGGGTGCACCATTGATGAGGAAGAAGGTTATCTTGCTCCTTTTGTTCATGTGGTCGCACATCTCCAATCGCCATGGTGCGTATTGCGGCCGTTGGAACATCTTCTTCATCTACATCATCAAGATCAACTTGCTCTCTTGGAGAGCCATTAGTCTCATCAAATACAACATCGCTAGAGACTTCAACCAAACCCGATGATTTGTTGAAGACTCTATACGCCTTTGTATTTGAGTCATAACCTAACAAAAACCCTTCTACAGCTTTGGGAGCAAATTTGGAATTCCTACCTTTCTTCACTAGAATATAACATTTACTCACAAATACACGAAAGTATGAAACTTTGGGTTTGTTACCGGTTAGTGTGGCGGAACTGCCCGAATTATTCCAACTTAAGTGCCCAAGTCCCGCCTTAGAGGCTAGACCACACTTAAATGGGAATAACCCGTCAATCCCTTGGATCTAGTCCGACGAGGCCACCGACAGGATCAAGTACCACAGTCTCACTCGATGGTGAGTCACAGAGCAAATACAATAAAGCATAAAACCATACATTAAAGAGTATTAAACATATTACATCATCATCAGATTTTTAACAAAAGTAGTCATCATTGTTCGAAGTGCAGCGGAATAAAACTAACGGTAAATAAACAGAGAGATGGCGAAGCCTGTCCCATCACTCCTCATGCTCCTCCTCAGCCAAGGCAGGGTCCCACTCGACAGTCCAACCCGGTGGCAAGATGGACGGCCAAATCACTCCAGCAACCATGTCCTCCAGAGAACCTGTAAAATTATGCCACAAGCAAGGCTGAGTATACTAATACTCAGCTAGACTTACCCGGTGTGAGGAGTCTACTCCTCTACCTCTAGACATGCAGTTGTTTGGCTGAGGGGTTTGGTTGCCAAAAGCACTAGCTGAGTTTGTAAATCAAGTTTTAGCTTTGTCAAGTTTTAGTGTGACTCTCTTAAGACTAAATGTATAGCTATCTAATCATACATGGTATCAAACATTTAGCAATCAACAACTTTTGTCACATCATCACATTTCCACTTGTTACTCAATGTAGCAGCATGGATCAAGTAGTCTCATTAGCTGCGAGAAGCAGATGATTCGAATCGAGTTTTTATCCTTGCAAGGTAAACCTAAACACAAGACGTGGCGAGGCACTCCGTCCCCATCGATTCCCCGTCAGAAGAGAGGGGCTCACCGCCTTGGCGTACAATGCCTCACTGACCCGACTGCCGTCGTGCAGTGACCGCACTTGTACCCACCATAACCGGAATGGGAGACCACGTCTCAGGTCGCATGAGGAGGGCAATCTGCTGCCAGGTTCACTCAGGTACTAGGCTTACCGATTTACCATATTTCTCGGCATATGTTTAGTACGTTCAAACGCTTGACTCACGGTACCACACCATAATCCTTATTCAAATTTTTATCCTGTAGACAACCAATCCCCATGGATTGTTGCCCACAATTCAACCTCGTTATGATATGAAAATGAGTACAACAAATTCTTGACCTCGCGCGAGTGCTAGAAAAATCACTCGACTTTTACCGAGATCCCTATTTAGTAAAGCAGCTACTCGGCCTAGCATACTAGTATCCATCACAAAAGGATTCCTGAGATCATGCAACTAGGGTTTCAAACAACTCCTACACTTAAGTGCACATTCAATCCTACAATCAAAGTGTAGTAAAATTGCATAATAAATAGGTTATGCATAGAACCGGGGCTTGCCTTCCAAAGCTGGGGCAGGCTCTGGTGCTGGATCCGGGGCTACCTCCTGAGCAACTCCTTGCTCCGGCACGAGGACGTACTCTCCGTCAGTGAGGTTGCAATCTATCGAATGCAATGAATAAGAATATGTATGCCATGATTATGCAGGATTTAGTAAACATTAAGCTAAGTGAAAGAAAACTAAGTTAGTTTAGTAACTTAGGGTTTCTTGGTCATACGTGGCTCTTAGTGGTGTATGCTTATCAATTTAGGTTTGGGCTTTGTTAGGGATAAGCATAGTGGATTGTATTTCCCTTAGATATTTTAGTGGGCAATAAAAGGGGTTTTGCTGGTTGGGTTAGGGTGACATTAATCTCCACTATTAATTTCCCTTTTTCATTTTCTATTTATGAATTGTAGGGTGGGTTTGAACTACAACAGTGGTTTAACTTTGTTGCAAAAATTCTATAAAAATTACAGTGGGTTACTAGTTGTTACTGTAATTTGTCCTATAAATTTGAGGTGGTTACTGATTCAGATACTACTTGTGCAAAATTAACAAGGATAAGTTTTCAAAGGGAACTTTACACTATAGCTATGATTTAATTGAGGTTTCTATACCAAATTTTATTTTTGTCCAGATACATAGGTGATATTAGGCCTTTGTGTTAAAAATCACAGAAAAAGGCCTACTCGATATTTAGTTGTGAATTTCTAAATTTTTATGCCAAAAAGATGTTTATAACTAACTTGTTATTTGAAAAATGTCAAACAACAGATTTCATATTTTTCCTATGTTCATAATAACAAAATATTAGTTATCCCAAGGTTTGGGGTGTTTTCTTTTTGGGGTTATTTTTCTAGGGTTTTTCTAAGTTTTCCTGGTTTCCCTAAAATAAAAGGTATCTCATTTATTCTGTACTAAAAAAGGGTATAATAAATTTTTCTAGTGAACTATACTGAATAAGTAAACTAACAAAAATGTGGGTGCTCCCTATTTCTTTATTTAAACCACCTTTAATATTTTCTCTAACTTTAAGTAAAAAGTGTTTTAAATGGCAAATCCTATTTTAATGGGGTGTACAGAAGGGTTTATTATTTTTAAATAGGTTAGGAATTGATTAAGTATCTCTCCAAATTTTCTTAACCCTAGTAAAATAGTGTAACTATTTTTCCTTATTTCTTTTAGCTCATGACCAGTTAATCATTTAAATCAAAACTTTAAAGTTTTCTGTAACACTTAGGGGTTTTATATTTTTCCTAAGTAGTTTACATTATTTAGGATCTGGCAAAATTGGTTTGACTCGATTTGGGTAAACCAAACTGAAGTTATGAATTTTTCAAATTCTGTTTGGATTTAAATCAGAATATTTTAAAAGGTTTCCTGGAAAACTACTTTGCACCGAAGACCCTGGGTTCCTTTTAAATCAATCCATTCATTTCTATCCCTGCGCTACTATTCCCTTGAGTCACTGACAGCGCACAAAACCCCCTGGCCTTTTCTTCTTCTTCCCCGAGGTCCCTCCCCTTATGCAAACAGTACCCGCGGAAAGGAAAAGGGCGGCGCGGCTTACCGGCGGTAAGAGAGGTCCGGCGAGGGGCGGGGTTGGCTTCGGAAGGTCCTGGCGGTCACAGCGAGGTACGACTCGACAGCGGTGGTGGCCGGAATCGGCCGGTCCACGTGCGCAGGCGGGTGATCTTGTCGGCGGCAGGTGTTCCAGCTGAACCACGGTGATCTAGTTCAATTGAATGGCACGATGAGCTCCACAGGATGGCGTAGAGGCTATGTGCGCAAGGAATCGAAGAATGGGGCAGAGGCTTACCTGGTCTACGTTCACCGGCGGTCGGGTGAAGTCCGGCGACCGTGGACTGGCCTCTCCGGCGAGACAAAGTCCGATTCCTTGCTCGGGGAGCTTCACCGAGGCATGCACGGTCTCTTCCGAGGGTCGGGCGTGGCTAGGAAGGGCTCTGCAGACCAGTCTATGGTGGCGGGGGATCGGGTGGCCGCAGGCACACCGTTTGCAAGGCAAACGCCGGTGGTCTCTGGCTCCGGTGAGGTCGAGCGTGCGCGGGGGAGTACGGTCGACGTCTAAGGAGGCTTTATAGGCGCGGGCACGAGCAACGGCGCCGGCTTGGCTTTGGCGCGACGCGGGGCACGTGGGGCTGCGTGCGGGCGTGCTCTGGCGAGCTCAGAGCACGTCGAACACGTGGCTCTTTGCTTCTGCTCGTGTTCTTCCCTCTGCTGAGCGGCCAAAACGTGCGAATCTTGCCATAAGACTTGTGAGAGATCTCTTCCCTACACCTAGGGCTACCTAGTTCATGTGAGTTCCAAGGGGAGATGTGGTCGGGCTAGAGAGATATGGGGGTGAGAAGTTGTCTCTGTCCTAGCTGTCCAAACCGAGACAAAACTTGTGCCAAGTCATGTCAAACGACTTTGAGTTTGGTTCAAACTTCTCCAGGGTGTTCTAGAGGTATTTTGGCGCCACTTTGTCAATTGGGCCATTTGGTTTTAAGTTTGGGATCAAGGTGAACATGTTTGATCTTTGGAAAGGGGGTGGTTTTGGACTTAGGAGAACTCTGTTTTTTCCTTTGTGCTCACCCCTTGGGTGGATCTTTTGGGGTTTTTCTGAATACTTTTTAGGGTCACTTTCTTACTATCATTTGTGGGGTATCAAGTGTGCTACATCTTTTATAATTGACCCAAGTCATGATCATGTGGTTTTCATACCCTTTTGTTCATGCTTACTTCTAGTGCTCCACTTGTCCAAAAGGGGTTTGAATTAGGGCTTGGGCAATTCTCCCCATTATATGTGCATAACAAGCCAAGGTATGACTTTTAAGGTGGGTTGCACTTACTTAGGATCTTGAGCTCCATCTTTGGTGTACTTTTTCCCAACTTAAGTCACATGTGATGATGGCTTACTTATGTAGTCTTGAGTGAAAATCCTAAGTAACACCTGGGGTGTTACAGTTAGAAGCTCATACGAAGTCTTCTTGAGGAGGCGATGAAGGTAGACCCGGTTTATGGCGTGGCAAGCCGTGTTCACGGCTTCCGACCAAAACTGCTCGGGCGTCTTGAACTCTCCAAGCATCGTCCTTGCCATGTCTATGAGCGTCCTGTTCTTCCTCTCTACCACACCGTTTTGTTGTGGTGTGTAGGGAGAGGAGATTTCATGCTTGATTCCTTCATCCTCAAGGTACTCCTCCACTTGAAGGTTCTTGAACTCGGACCCATTGTCGCTCCTTATCTTCTTCACCTTGAGCTCAAATTCATTTTGAGCTCTCCTTAGGAAGCGCTTGAGGGTCCCTTGGGTTTCAGATTTATCTTACAAAAAGAATACCCAAGTGAAGCGGGAAAAGTCATCAACAATAACAAGACCATACTTACTTCCCCCGATGCTGAGGTAGGCGACGGGTCCGAAGAGGTCCATATGAAGTAGCTCCAAGGGTCTTGATGTGGTCATCACATTTTTGCTATGATGAGTACTTCCCACCTGTTTACCTACCTACTTGACAAGCTGCACAAGGTCTATCTTTTTCGAAAGATACATTTGTTAGACCTAACACATGTTCTCCCTTTAGAAGTTTGTGAAGGTTCTTCATCCCCACATGTGCTAGACGGCGATGCCACAGCCAGCCCATGCTAGTCTTATCAATTAAGCATGCATCTAGACCGGCCTCTTTCTTTGCAAAATCAACTAAATAGAGTTTGTCGTCTAGTACACCCTTAAAAGCTAATGAACCATCACTCCATCTAAAGACAGACACATCTACATTAGTAAATAAGCAATTATAACCCATATTACAAAGTTGACTAACGTACAACAAGTTGTACCCGAGCGATTCAACTAAAAACACATTAGAGATGGAATGCTCGGATGAAATAGCTATTTTTCCTAGTCCTTTAACCTTGCCTTCATTCCCGTCACCGAATATGATTGAATCTTGGGAATCTTTGTTCTTGACGTAGGAGGTGAACATCTTCTTCTCCCCCGTCATATGGTTTGTGCATCCGCTGCCAATAATTCAGCTTGAGCCCCCAGATGCATAAACCTGCAAGGCAAATTAGGCTTGGGTTTTAGGTACCCAACTCTTGTTGGGTCCTACAAGGTTAGTAACAATAGCCTTAGGGACCCAAATGCAAGTTTTATCTCCTTTGCATTTTGCCCCTAATTTCCTAGCAACCACTTTCTTATTTTTACATTGAAGTACAAAATCAGTGTTGCAAGCATATATAATAGTAGCATTTTCATTATGCATTTTCCTAGGCATATGAACAACATTTCTCCTAGGCATATGATGAATAACATTTGTCCTAGGCATATCTCTACTATGCACATAGGAAGAACTTGAAGCAATCATGGCATTTGAATCATAAGCATTACAACTCCTATCATGATGAACATTTCTAGAAAATTTCATATCATAAATAAATGCATGATTCTTTTGATTACTACTGGCCATAGGAGCCTTCCCTTTTTCCTTGTTGAAAATGGGAGCTCTTTGGCTTGTTAAGTTCTTGGCTTCCCTTTGAAAGCCAAGACCATCCTTAATAGAGGGGTGTCTACCAATAGTATAGGCATCCCTTGCAAATTTTAGTTTATCAAAGTCATTCTTGCTAGCCTTAAGTTGGGCATTAAGACTAGCCACTTCATCATTTAATTTGGAAATGGAAATTAAGTGTTCACTACAAGCATCAACATTAAAATCCTTACACCTATTGCAAATCACAACATGTTCTACACAAGAGCTTGATTTATTAGTTATTTCTAACTTAGTATTCAAGTCATCATTAACACTCTTTAAGCTAGAAATAGATTCATGGCATGTAGATAACTCACATGAAAGCATTTCATTTCTTTTAACTTCTAAAGCAAGAGAATTTTGCGAACTTACAAATTTATCATGCTCTTCATATAAAAGATCCTCTTGCTTTTCTAACAATCTATTCTTCTCATTCAAAGCATCAATTAATTCATTGATTTTATCAATTTTAGTTCTATCTAAACCTTTGAATAAGCTTGCGTAGTCTACTTCATCATCACTAGACTCATCATCACTTGAAGAAGCATATGTAATGGTACTTCGAGTACTTACCTTCTTCTCCTTTGCCATGAGGCAGGTGTGATGCTCGTTGGGGAAGAGAGCCGACTTGTTGAAGGCTGAGGCGGCGAGTCCTTCGTTGTCGGAGTCGGACGAGGAGCAATCCGAATCCCACTCCTTTCCAAGGTGTGCCTCGCCCTTCGCCTTTTTGTAGGTCTTCTTCTTTTCCCACTTTCCGCTCTTTCCTTGTTCCTGGTCACTATCATTGTCGGGACAGTTAGCAATAAAGTGACCAATCTTACCACACTTGAAGCAGGAGTGTTTTCCCTTCGTCTTGCTCTTGTTGGGATGCTCCTTGCGACCTTTGAGCGCCGTCTTGAAGCGCTTGATGATGAGTGCCATTTCATTCTCATTTAGCTCGGCCGCCTCAACTTGCGCCACCTTGCTAGGTAGCGCCTCCCTGCTACTTGTTGCTTTGAGAGCAATGGTTTGAGGCTCGTGGATTGGGCCATTCAACGCCTCATCAACATATCTTGCCTCCTTGATCATCATTCGCCAGCTTACAAACTTTCCGAGTATTTCCTCGGGCGTCATCTTGATGTACCTAGGATTCTCACGAATAGAGTTTACGAGATGAGGATCAAGGACAGTGAAGGACCTTAGCATAAGTCGGACGACGTCGTGGTCCGTCCATCTCGTGCTTCCATAGCTTCTTATCTTGTTGACCAGGGTCTTGAGCCTATTGTACGTTTGAGTTGGCTCTTCTCCCCTCATCATCGTGAACCTTCCTAGTTCGCCTTCCACCAACTCCATCTTGGTGAGCATGGTGGCGTTGTTCCCCTCATGCGAGATCTTGAGGGTGTCCCAGATCTGCTTGGCGTTATCCAAGCCGCTCACCTTATTGTATTCTTCCCTGCACAAGGATGCTAAAAGAACAGTAGTAGCTTGTGCATTTTTATGGATTTGTTCATTGATGAACATACAATTATCCGAACTATCAAATTGCATTCCATTTTATACTATCTCCCATATACTTGGATGAAGAGAGAACAAATGGCTACGCATTTTGTGACTCCAAAATCCGTAGTCCTCTCCATCAAAGTGTGGAGGTTTACCAAAAGGAATGGAAAGCAAATGAGTATTGGAATTTTGCGGAATACGAGAATAATCGAAAGTAAAGTTTGAGTTAACTGTTTTCTTTTTCTCCTCGTATTCATCGTCTTTTTGAGAAGAAGAAGATTCGTCGCTGTCGTAGTAGACAATCTTCTTGATGTGCCTCTTCTTCTTTCCATCCTTCTTCTTTTGACTCGAGCCGGAGTCATTGGCTTTGTCGTCCCTCGGCTCGTTGAAGATGGACTCCTTCTCATTGTCGTTGACCACCATCCCCTTTCCCTTAGGATCCATCTCTTCGGGCGATTTGTCCCTTTCGTGAAGAGAATGGCTCTGATACCAATTGAGAGCACCTAGAGGGGGGTGAATAGGTGATCCTATAAAAACTTGAAACTTATAGCCACAAAACTTGGTTAAGTGTTAGTAGGCTAAATAGCGAGCTCTTATGAACACATGTATCACAGAAAAGCAATCACAAAAGACACACGAGTTATCCCGTGGTTCGTGTAAAGCCCAAAATTGGTAGAAGGAAAAAAATAATAAAATAAATAAATAAATATATTTGTAATAAGGTTTTGAGATTTTTTTTACCTTTGAAGTTTATTATGACCTTTTCTTTTAAAATACTCATGTAACAAATAAATGAATAAAAGAGTGGGCATCTCATACTTATGAATTTGTTGTGATACATTTTATTTGACCTCAAATCACAAATGAAAATGTAAAATAGAAACAAAAAAATTGTAATACTCATTTATTACTTCTAGAATTTGAAAAGAAAGAAGGAGGATAAATAATAATATTATAATTAGTGGGATTAATATTCACATTAGGATGGTAATTAATAATTGGAAATCTGAAACATAAACCAGGATTTTAAGGGTTAATTCGAATCTTTAAATTTGGAACTTTAAAAGAAATGGAAAAGAAAAAGAAAAAACAAATAAATAACAAAAGCGCTTTGGGCTCAAACTGCTTCCACCGACCCATTTCACCTGCGTCTCCAGTCCAGTCCAATCACCAGCACCGCGTGGACCTCTGTCGGTGGGTCGCTCTTGCCAGCTTCTCATGCGCTTTTCTCTCCACGACAATCACTTGCTCTATAGGCCCGGTTCGTCAGCGCTTATCCCCTTCCCAGGTCCGACTCAATCTAAACAGACGCGGCGAGCTCCTCTACAGGAAGCGAACTCCGTGACAAACTCAAGAAGATCCCGCGGGTTCCGCCTGATTTCTGCGCGCGCGTTTCGGAGGGCCGGTACGATGCTGGGCCTGTAAAGTACAGATCGCTGCGAACGCCTGTACCAATCCAGTAGCCATGGCTTGCAGAGTTGGGGGAGAGAAAGAGATCGTGCGCCTATGCGGATCCTCAACGAGTGTGTGATGGTTGGCCTCGGTTCATTGATCGACGGGGGGGAATTGGAGCTCAGTGTCGTGGTGGTGCTCGTCAACTCTAACCCGGTCACCATCTTGGCCGACTCGGGCCTCACCGTCGACCCCCCGACATGTTCCTCCCTCGATGCCGAGTCCTCCCATCTCTCCTCCCTCCCCATGCATGCGAACAGCCCTCAGCTGCATCAGCCAAAGCGGTGGTCGCGGCGATGTGCCGCTACTCGAACACCAGAGTACGGCAACAGCGGCAAATGGAGGTGGTGGCCGAAGAGATGGGCATGGACCGTCTCTACGTCATGGACGGAAGCTTCGGCAGCACGATATCAGGTAAGACAGCTCTCGGGCGTTCTTCTTTCCCCGCTACTGGTGACCGTGTTCTGGGTGGAGAATCAAGCACCGGTGTGCGGTCAGGTTGATCCTATGGCAACACCGTCGTGGCTTGTGGCTCCATCGTCGGGGTCTCGGCGTTGGAGAAGAACTGGGCATTCAGTTGGGGAAGAGGGACGCGTGGCCATCTGAAATAAGATGAACGCTCTATATTAAATGAGGAGGATGAACACGCCTTGGCCGTTGATCGACCGATGTGTGCTTTTGATTAGCTTGAGACACCCTTTCGGTTGGGAGAATCGTGGCCGTGCGTCGCTGATCGGATGGATCCATTGTGATCTCGGTTTCTTTAAATCCGTACCCTTGATCGTTGATCCAAGGATGGCCGATGTATACCGGTTCACATAATACGCTAATCTAATCTGTGCCGTTCAACTGTGATCCGATGGATGAGATCCGAGGATAGCCCTTCGGGCTGGGAAGTTTTCAAAAGAAACCTTAAGTCTTTAATGAATCAACCCGCCATCCGTGCGGGGAGAATATGAGTCTTGGGAGAAATTGCGAGTTAGCCCCTGACATCATAAGAAATATTGTGCCCAGTCCTGAACCCTTAAAAATTCTGAATTAATAAAGAAAATAAGTTTTTAGTATAAAAATTAATTCATAAACTTGTTTAATTCATATTTAATTCATTCTAACTCCGAATTGACCCATTCCAGTTTCTATAATTTTGTAATATTACCGTTTATCATTTAATACCACTGTTTATCCATGAAACTAGAATTAAAATCGTTCATTTGGATTAATCTATTCTAAGCACGAAATAAATTCAGAAATTCATAACTTAATAATCGTAACTCCGAATTTAGAGGTTCTTGTTTCTACGATCTCGTAGTTTCACGTAGATCATTATTATGTAGTTTGTTCTTATGTTTGGTGTGATATTAATTTTGTCTATACCATGTTTGTTTGTATTGCAACGACTAGCAGTGAGGTCACGTGTCATCTGAAGAGCAAGTTGGTACTTGGAATCTCAAGTCCCAAGCAAGTTGTGCCCTTGATCACTTCTTTTTACCCACTCATGTTCTAATTAATCATAATGATCTGCATAGGTTAATTTTGATGGGACCCAATAGGTTACCCTAGTTTGTCTATCTTTATACCTTGTTTACCACTGAACTTTTTGGGTAGTACTTGCTAGTGCTTTATGTGGTTTTGGGTATGAAGATACATTATTCATGATCACACTGTTATTATCTGTTTATTATTACTGTTCATGATAAGATCATTATGTTAATTGGAACATGGAGCGACCACCCGGGAAAACAGTGCTACCACAAGGGTTTAATGGGACGCCCTTGGCTGATTAATTAGGAAAGCTAGTGGAAGACTACCTTACCCGAAAGGGGCAAGGGCAGTAGGTGAGTGGTCAGTGTAGGGAGGCCCTTGGGATCATTTTGCTGTGATGGCGATCATGCGAGGGATCCCTGCATTGGAGCTTCCTATAAACTGTAGCGGGTTTTCTGAAGCTAGTGGAACTTTGTAAAGGCCTCGTAGTGTTACCCTGCCTCGCCTCCTCGGTAGAGGTGTATGGGAAATCGCGATCCCTTGGTAGATGGGTAACATGACTTGTGGGTAAAGATGCGCAACCTCTGCAGAGTGTAAAACTGGTATACTAGCCGTGCTCACGGTCATGAGCAGCTCGGACCCTCACATGATTAACTTATGGAACTAAATTCAATTTGTCATATGCATTGCATCGCAGGTGATGTTACTTCTGTTCTACTATTTAATTGGGTTGGTATTTACTTATACTTAGTAATTGCTAATAAAACGTTGACCAACTTTAAAAGCAATGCTCAGCTCTAACCATCCTCTTTGGTAAGCCTTACACTTCATGTGAGCTCCCACTTTTGGCGAGTTCATGCACATTATTCCCCACAACTTGTTGAGCGATGAACGTATGTGAGCTCACTCTTGCTGTCTCACACCCCCCACAGGTCAAGAACAGGTACCACAGGATGAGGCGCATGGAGGATGTTGCGATGTGTTTGTGAGAGGTCTAGGTCGTCGTCTCCCAGTCAACTTTGGGTTGCTGGACCGTTGTCTCCTTATAATGTAATTATTTATTTTGTATAGAACTCCTATTATATAGTAAAGATGTGACATTCGATCCTGTGCCATGATTCATCATATGTGTGAGACTTGGTCCCAGCACACCTGGTGATTATGTTCGCGCCCGGGTCTTGGTGCCCCGAAACCCGGGTGTGACAGAAGTGGTATCAGAGCAATGTTGACTGTAGGACGAAACCTAGATAGAACTGGACAACCCTTATTTACTTACCTCTGCTACTCTGATTCAATTCTAAACTTTTCTTAATCTTTTCTCATCTATTTCTGATTTACTCTGATTACTCTTACCTTTTTCTTCTAAAGACAAACTTGGATTTCACACTTTGAAATCATGTGCTTAAAGTGACTTTTAGGAATAGGAGAACCAATTCTTAGGTACAAAAACAAAACTATTTTGTACATATTTGTATGCTTGAATGTTTGTTCTTATGATACTTGTCTGATTTGGATCTTTGATTGAGTGTGATGAGTTGTGGAGTAAGGTCCACAATTACATCTACATATACATATTGGCATAAATATAAATAAATAAAATTCATAAGATAACGAAACAACCTAGATTATCCTAATTAAAATATATCTAGCGTAATAACTCCATCTTATCTTAAAAGACTCTCTTATCTTAATGGATTCATCTTATCTTGAAAAGATTTTATTCCATCCTAATAGATCCAACTGACCTCAAAGGATTCTATCTTATCCTTATGAATTCACCTTGCCCTAATTAGCATATTTATCCTACTCTAGAATAACAACCATGAGCTAATCCGGAATTTATTTAGATCTTATCTAGTCTAAAATAATCATATCAATTTATTTCTAGATCTGACCTAATCTGACCTAACGAAGGCTAACCTTAGGTTGAACTAATCTAAATTGAGTTACTTAAACAAGTTAGTTAGTACTGATGAAATAGGTTAGACCCTACTAGCCATGTGTTAACTTAACTTAGTACATTGGACCAACTCAACCATGAGCAAAAGATCTAACCCAACCAATAGAGTCAGGATGGATTGCATAATCTATCAATCCTCACCTAAAACAAACTTTTGACCTACATCATGTAGTCTATCTCACCCATATCTATCTTAACCATATTCCCTGACCCCGATGATATACACTAACCTCGAATCAATAAGACCAAGACTAGAGAAGGAAAGATCAACCTCGTCAAGGAAGGAGAGAAGTCAAACTTGATCTTCATATGAATTACCACCCAACACGGAGTTCTTTCTGACCGGAAACTTTCTTACCCAAGGCTATTATTTTCCTAACCTATCCATCTCTTATATCCTACATAATAAGTAGCTGGATACCTATACTCTCCTAATTACACATTATGGACTAAAAAAATGTGAGACTCTGAATTTTTGAACCAATTAGAAATTAAAGGCTAAAAGCATAAACCAATTCTTCTATGTCCCTTTTCTTACAAATCTCGAGGACGAGATTTCTGTTAAGGGGGGTAGGATTTGTAAAGCCCAAAATTGGTAGAAGGAAAAAAATAATAAAATAAATAAATAAATAAATATATTTGTAATAAGGTTTTGAGATTTTTTTTACCTTTGAAATTTATTACGACCTTTTCTTTTAAAATACTCATGTAACAAATAAATGAATAAAAGAGTGGGCATCTCATACTTATGAATTTGTTGTGATACATTTTATTTGACCTCAAATCACAAATGAAAATGTAAAATAGAAACAAAAAATTGTAATACTCATTTATTACTTCTAGAATTTGAAAAGAAAGAAGGAGGATAAATAATAATATTATAATTAGTGGGATTAATATTCATATTAGGATGGTAATTAATAATTGGAAATCTGAAACATAAACCAGGATTTTAAGGGTTAAATCGAAACTTTAAATTTGGAACTTTAAATGAAATGGAAAAGAAAAAGAAAAAACAAATAAATAACAAAAGCGCTTTGGGCCCAAACTGCTTCCACCGACCCATTTCACCTGCGTCTCCAGCCCAGTCCGATCACCAGCACCGCGTGGACCTCTGTCGGTGGGTCGCTCTTGTCAGCTTCTCATGCGCTTTTCTCTCCACGGCGATCACTTGCTCTACAGGCCCGGTTCGTCAGCGCTTATCCCCTTCCCAGGTCTGACTCAATCTAAACAGACGCGACGAGCTCCTCTACAGGAAGCGGACTCCGTAACAAACTCAAGAAGATCCCGTGGGTTCCGCCTGATTTCTGCGCGCGCGTTTCGGAGGGCCGGTACGATGCTGGGCCTATAAAGTACAGATCGCCGCGAACGCCTGTACCAATCCAGTAGCCATGGCGTGCAGAGCTGGGGGAGAGAAAGAGATCGTGCGCCTGTGCAGATCCTCAACGAGCGTGTGATGGTTGGCCTCGGTTCATTGATCGACGGGGGGGGGGGGGGAATTGGAGCTCAGTGTCGTGGTGGTGCTCGTCAACTCCAACCCGATCACCATCTTGGCCGACTCGGGCCTCGCCGTCGACCCCTCGACACGTTCCTCCCTCGTCGCCGAGTCCTCTCATCTCTCCTCCCTCCCCATGCACGCGAACAGCCCTCTGCTGCAGCAGCCAAAGCGGTGGTCGCGGTGATGTGCCGCTACTCGTACACCAGAGTACGGCAACAGCGGCAAATGGAGGTGGTGGCCGCAGAGATGGGCATGGACCGGCTCTACGTCATGGACGGAAGCTTCTGCAGCACGATATCAGGTAAGACAGCTCTCGGGTGTTCTTCTTTCACCGCTACTGGTGACCGTGTTCTAGGTGGAGAATCGAGCACCGGTGTGCGGTCGGGTTGATCCTATGGCAACACCGTCGTGGCCTGTGGCTCCATCGTCGGGGTCTCGGCGTTGGAGAAGAACTGGGCATTCAGTTGGGGAAGAGGGACGCATGGCCATCTGAAATAAGATGAACGCTCTAGATTAAATGTGGAGGATGAACACGCCTTGGCCGTTGATCGACCGATGTGTGCTTTTGATTAGCTTGAGACACCCTTTCGGTTGGGAGAATCCTGGCCGTGCGTCGCTGATCGGATGGATCCATTGTGATCTCGGTTTCTTTAAATCCGTACCCTTGATCGTTGATCCAAGGATGGCCGATGTATACCGGTTCACATAATACGCTAAGACCCTCACATAATCTCGGTTTCTTTAAATCCGTACCCTTGATCGTTGATCGGATGGGTAAAGATGCGCAACCTCTGCAGAGTGTAAAACTGCTATACTAGCCATGCTCACGGTCATGAGCAGCTCGGACCCTCACATGATTAACTTATGGAACTAAATTCAATTTGTCATATGCATTGCATCGCAGGTGATGTTACTTCTGTTCTACTATTTAATTGGGTTGGTATTTACTTATACTTAGTAATTGCTAATAAAACTTTGACCAACTTTAAAAGCAATGCTCAGCTCTAACCATCCTCTTTGGTAAGCCTTACACTTCACGTGAGCTCCCACCTTTGGCGAGTTCATGCACATTATTCCCCACAACTTGTTGAGCGATGAACGTATGTGAGCTCACTCTTGCTATCTCACACCCCCCACAGGTCAAGAACAGGTACCACAGGATGAGGCGCATGGAGGATGCTGCGATGTGTTTGTGAGAGGTCTAGGCCGTCGTCTCCCAGTCAACTTTGGGTTGCTGGACCGTTGTCTCCTTATAATGTAATTATTTATTTTGTATAGAACTCCTATTATATAGTAAAGATGTGACATTCGATCCTGTGCCATGATTCATCATATGTGTGAGACTTGGTCCCAGCAGACCTGGTGACTATGTTCGCGCCCAGGTCTTGGTGCCCCGAAACCCGGGTGTGACAGTTCGGCCAAGTACAACACTTGCCTACTCCATGTTGTGGCGTCCCAATGGACGAGGGTTGCACTCAACCCCTTTCAAGTGATCCAAGGATCCACTTGAATACCACAGTGTTTCTTCCTTTCACTATATCCTGTTCGCGAGGAATCTCCACAACTTGGAGCCTCTTGCCCTTACAAATGATGATCACAAAGAAGCACGGATGTAAGGGAGGGAAAAGCAACACACACAAGTCTCAAAAGCAACAGCTCAAACACGCACACTAGTCACAACTTGAGCTCTAAGTTCACACACGGAGTTCTCAACACAAGAGGAGCTCAAATTGCTATCACAAAGAATCAAATGTGCTAGAATGAAGACTTGGTGCTTAGAGATGATCAAAGAATTCTTGGTATACTCCTCCATGCGCCTAGGGGTCCCTTTTATAGCCCCAAGGCAGCTAGGAGCCGTTGAGAGCAATCCAGGAAGGCAATTCTTGCCTTCTGTCGGGTGGCGTACCGGACAGTCTGGTGCGCCACCGGACAGGCACTGTTCACTGTCCGAACAGATTGCTTTCCTAATTTGGTGTAGCTGACCGTTGAGGAATTGGAGCCGTTGGTGCACCGGACTGTCCGGTGCCCCCATCAGACCGTTGGCCCGGCCACGTGTCACGCGCGGATTGCGCGGCCGACCGTTGGCTCACTGGACAGTCCGGTGCACCACCGGACAGTCTGGTGAACTTAAGCCGTACGTCGTTGATCACTTCCCGAGAGCGACGACTTCATTGTGGATGGCTCACCGGACAGTCTAGTGCACCACTGGACAGTCCGGTGATTTATAGCCGTATACCGCCGTCGAGTCCCGAGAGCGGGCTGTTCACCGAGACTGGTCCTGGCGCACCGGACAGTCCGGTGCACCCAGACCGAAGTTGTATTTGGCTGTTCACTGCCAACTCTTTTCCAAATCATTTTCTCCTGTTTCTAGCACTTAGACACAATACATTAGTCTTCAAAACAATGTACTAAGTCTAGAAACATACCTTGCACCTTTATTTGCACTTCTTGAGCCTTTGGCACAATTTAACACTTAAACCATTTGTGTTGGCACTTAATCACCAAAATACTTAGAAATGGCCCAAGGGCACATTTCCCTTTCAGAAAGACTGACAGGGCTTTCCATTTCTAACTAATCTAGCGACCTATGGTCACATTGCTTTGATACCACTTCTGTCACACCTGTTTCCAAAGGGGCAGAGCCGGGTGCATAACATATGTGTGCCAGGATCTATTTCCACACATATGTTGACGTCACAAGTGTAATATATCAAAAGAACAATGCATAAGAGCGTAAATAAAGATTTTATTAACATATTACACTTCGAACAGACATAATGTCTTAACCTTTATTCATCAAAGTACAGCGAAACATGGACATCCATCCACAGGAAGATGACCGGGATATCACTAGACTAGCATCCATGGTGCTCAACAACTTCATCTGCAAACTTATAATCAAAATTTAAGCAAGGGTGAGCTCACTTATGGTCGGGGCTCAGCAAGTGGGGGAAGAACTAATGCAAGTTTAACAAGATGAGGCTAAGGTTGAGCGGTATGCATTTTAGTTGGTCAACATTTTATTAACAACACCTGTCTTACTAATAAGTGTGAATCCCAAGTATTCCCATTAAACAAAGGTATAAGAGTATATCAAAAACACTTAAGTGAAACCACTTAAGCATACCATTGGCAGATCATCGGATCTCGATTTATTTCCATCTTCAAGTTCAATTATCATGTGAGGAGTCCAGGCTGCTCGTAACCATGAGCACTGCTGATATATCAGTTTTACAATCTACAGAGGTGGTGCATCTTTTCCCATGAGTCACGATTCCCTTTTAGCCCGGGTTAGCTAGACTCGTATTCACTTCCGAGGTGAATGGCTAGGGTCACACTACTAGGCTTTTCCCTAGAGTCCTCAATATGCGAACGTTGGAAATGGTCAACTGCATAAGGTACACCTAACATAACCAACTTATAGTCCATACTACAGGGTAAAGCTTTGGGAACTATGCCCATATCCAATCTGCCTGAGCCGGAACTATAAGCGCTTGCCAGATGCCCCCGTTCCGGTCGACCAAGACCAGCACCCAACATAAGACTTCCCTAGTTATTTAGCCACGGGCGTCCCATACCACGCTCATGGTAGCACTGTTTACCCGGGTGGTCACTCCATGTTCCAATTAATATGCAATAATCTTGTTTAACCTTCGGGTTAACAACAACAATGTAAACTTACCATTTAGAACATTAATATCATAAACAGGAGTGACTGCATAAATTTAAGGTTGTAGCAATAGCATAGCTACTTGATTAGATTGTAATCCCAGGTTAAACAAGGAGTAAGGTTGGAAAGGTTAGGGATATCTAAATAGGTAACCCATCAAATTATGCATATATATCCAAGAATAAACTTTATTAAATGTATTGTTTGGGATCAAACAGTGTTTGCAGAGGGAGAAGTCCACTTGCCTTGCTTATTGAAAACTTGAGGTTCTTCCACGGATAGGAATAGATATTGATTCTTAACTACTAGATCAACCACTGAATATCACACAAACAAACAAGAAGAACAAACACCACTCAATAACGTACCACATTCACCATACGTAAAGCTAAAAGAAAGCCTAACGAAAAGAGCGTTCGCTTTTCAAAAACATCGCAAGTAATGGTTATAATAAGAGGGTATTTTTTTCAAAAATGTGTGATCTATACTTTATAAAACTAGACATGAGCTTAAAATATCTTAATTAAAATATACAAATATTAGGTTCACCCATTTAATCTTTTATAAAATGTCATATGTGATATGTTTAAGATTAAGGGTTTATAAGATGATAAAACACGTTATAACAATATTAAACCTTTTTAACCTTTTTAGAAAAGATATATGTTATATCTAAGGTTAATGGGCTACGAAAACACGTTATTAATTTTAGAAGAATTATGGAACATCTTATAAATCATTGTTAAACATTCACTTATGATAACCTAAGATATTAGTCTTAATAGGTTTTATGTGAAAAGATCATTATTATTAAACACCTATTTTATGAAAACTAGGTTATAGGCATTTAAGTGGATTTTCATGCAAAAGATCATGAACAAATAACTATCTTTTAATTTCATTAGAAAACACATAGCCTATATTATTATATTCAAAGTCAATACATAAAGTAACATTTTAAGTTATAAAAGAACTTAAACTCTTATTACTTTATTTTATCCTTTAGGAAAAGCTAAGTGATTCATATATAATGTGGACTAAATTCTATGAAATCATTAATCATGCCATAAATCTAGTTAAGAATAATTTTACTATATGTTTGATTAATACATTATGATAAAGGATAATTAATCTATTAATTATCTTTAATGCTATTGTAGGAACAAATGATCTAATTCATTAGAAAGGAAATTATGTATAAACTATCATTTTAGTTTATAAAAGCAATGACCCTTGTTATCTTTTAATTAAGAAAATATAAATAATCTATTAATTGGACATATATTTATCTTCTATTTTTATTGAGAAACATATGATCTACATATTCTTTTAAGTTTCTATTTAATACGACTATACTTAAACATCTATAACGAACCTTATTAAATCAAAAACATGATATCTATTAAAAAGGTCATTTTAAAGTTAGAAACAAATTATATAATTCTTTAGTAAGAAATCTATGTTTACCAACATAACTATCAATTTCTTTATTAGAAAAGTATGAGTGCCTAGTTAAGTCATTTTAACATTATTATAAATTCTACTATTTCGGTTTTCTCCTTTCTTTTCTAAATAGAATTTATACGTATAACTAAAAATTGTTTATTTATAATTCTTCTGCCATTAATATACTAAGAATTAATTGTAAATTACTAAATGGGACTTTTAATAACATATTCATGGTTATTATGACATAAATAAGCATTTTACTATTCTAAGTAATTAAGTGCTATACTTATGATTACATTTATCATGACTAGCAACATCTATATTTTCATATAACCGGAAATACGTGGCCTAGTATTTCTTCTATTTTTCTTATATCAATAAAATTATACTTATACCAATACTAACCAATATCGTTCCACACACTAAAGTGAAATCAAATCTGTAAAAGTTTTCTAGTATGAAAATCTCCACGGTAGTGAATAGTGACCGTGTTCATTTTTAAAATTATAAAATCATACACATATTCAAAGCATTGTCGCGGGGTTTGATTTTGGCTACACGTATACATCGAAATCTCTAAAATCATACACGTGAATCGCCAAATCACATCAATATTACAACAATAATTCACAAGATCCATTAATTAATTTAAAACATGATTTAGAAAATAAATCAACATTTTGGGGTTGTCTTCAACCTTGGGGTTTCTCATGCGCAGGGATGAACGTCGACGAGCAGGGAGGGTTCGACTGGCAAGGAACGGCGAGGTACAAGCTCCGGCGAGGCTCCACGGACTACGATGGCGAGCGAAGGAGAGATGGGGCGAGGGGTTGGCGAGCTCGGGCAAGGGAGGGAGTGCTCCGTGGGCGTGGCTTTTATAGAAGAAGGGGGAGAGGAAGAGGCGGCCAGGGAAGGGAGATGCGGCCGGGACTTCATGGCGCCATTGATGGGTCGGTTTCTTCCATGGAGGAGAGTAATGGGGGAGTAACGGCTCCATTGAAGATGAGGAACGGTCACGGGCGTCGTGTTCGGGCTGGGCACGGCTCGGTCGGACTTCCTGGCGTGGGTGCGCAGCGCGTCGGGTCGCGGGGTTGCCTGGTGCGGTCCTGCTCGGCGGCGTCGGGGTCGGCTCAGGTCGGCGTCCTGGCGTGTTGGGTGCGCATGTTGCAGGGGCGTGGGGGAAGGGGTGTCGGGGTCGCGGCTCCATGGGTAGGGCGCGGTTAGGTCCTCCTGGGCGCAGGCAGGTCAAGGCAGTCAGGGCGTGGGGTCGCGGAGTCGGCCTAGCGTGGTCATCGGTCGGGCGGTGATGGGCGCACGACTGGGCTTGGCCCCTGGCGGCTGGAAAGAGCAAGGCGGAGGAGGGAGAAGGAGGGATGGGGCCGGGGGGGTCCCAGGGGCGACGGCAGCTGTGCAGGGAGCAGGGGGCGGTGCGGCTACGGTTAGGGCGGGGGCTGCGGCTTGCTTGTTGGGCCTAATGGGCCATGGGCGGTTAGGGTTAGGTTAAGTTTTTTTATTTCCTTTCTAAATTCAAAATATAGTTTTAAATAACCCTAAAATTCATAATAATTATACCAAAACTATTTATAAATAAAAATATTTATTTTTGAACTAATAATTACTATATATATTATTTACTAGGATTTTCATTTAAGAAGAAATGCTATTAAATATCCAAAAATCAAATCATGCGCAATCAAAAATTATTCCAAATGAAATAAATGACAAACACTTCAATGAAATATTTATTACCATAAATATCATTAATAAACTAACCACATTATTTTTATTTAATGGTTTTTATAGTGTTACAGCTTCAGCGTGGGAGAGAGACGGGAAGTGGAGCCAGGCACGCGCGATGACGGACTCAGAAGAAGCCAAAGGGTGACACAGCCCAATGTCCGGCTCTTGGGCCGTGAGTGGGTGAAGTGAATGAGGCCTAGAAAGTGTAATATCTAGAGGGGGAAATTATATGCTGCTGAGGAGAGGAAGAAGGGGAGAGCAGACTGGAATTTGGAATTGGATCCGGCCGCGTCTGGCAAACAGACGACATGGCGTCGTGTATAACTATACCGCCACACCCCATAATCTTCGAGAGAGGATCCGAGCGCCGAGAGCGGTGCTTGTCCCATTCCCACCATCATGTGTGTTCTAACATTTGGTATTCGAAGTTTTCGTTCCCGAGCTGGAGTTTCCGAATCACGAGTACTTCACCAGGTTGCAAGCCAAGGCAGGGGACATGGCGTCTACGCGAATCGAAGATCCGATGATGCAACTCATGGTCAAAATCAATGAAGGCAACAAGGAGATGCATAAGCGGATGGATCAGTTGCAGACGATGATGACTGGTTTGGAGGTCACCATGAAAGGAGTAGTAAGCGATCGGATCGGATTTCAGAAGTGGAAACCGGAGATGGAATCGAGGGTGAAGGATCTAACGGAGACATTGAAGGACGTCTAGATGAAGGTAGATCAAGTCGCTCTGAATCTACCAGTGATTCAGTCTGCTGGTGGGGTTCAGATTGTAACACCCCGGGATCTACAAACACCCCAGAATGCTACTAAACTACACATCTAACCTTCATATATAAATTTTTGACATCTCCTTTGAAAATTGCATAAATGGAGAAGCAACAAAGTATAAATAGATATCATGATAAGAAAAGATAATAGATATTAATAATCTGCTAGCAATGGGAACACAACCATAACGACATGAACTGAATTAACCAGTGCGCACGACTAGTTAAAAACAAACATCCTTTGACAAGAAGTTTCCAATTAAATCATGACTGCACCTAGGCAGCGTTATTATGAGAGTGAAGGTGGATGTGCTGCTACTTTCCACTCCCCTTGATGTGTAACAAAAATCTGCATTGAGTAATGCAAGAGTGAGATGAAACATCTCAGTAAGCAAATTGTTTTGACGAGATATTTAAACCATAAATTGAATTAATTAACATTCTAAAAGAATCACAAATAAAATCAGAAATACTTGTAGATATAGAACTCAGTAGTCCCAATATAACCTATACAATCTCATTTCCTCGAACAACCACGATAGGTTGTATAACACTTCCCTACGTCAACAATACCTGCAAATATCACTCAATGTATGCATAGGAATGCAATGTGTAGGTCCTCTGTCTTCATACCTCTAAGGGTATAAAACCACATCATCTGCAAATATCATTTCAATGAATTCATATGAATGCAATGCATACACTACTGGAATCGCCGCCTTTGCCGAGTGCCTGAAGCACTCGGCAAAGCCTTAAAAACACTTGGCAAAGGCTTTGCCGAGTGTCGCACTCGGCAAAGAAGGCTCGACACATAGTGCATCGGCAAAGCCTTCTCTGTCGAGTACTTTTTCTCGGCGCTCGGAAAAGAAAAGCAGCCATTACGGCGCCGGGTGACGGAGACGGTGTGTTTGCCAAGTGTCCTAGGTGACACTCGGCAAAGGAGTTACCTTTGCCGAGTGTCTGCCCGACAACACTCGGCAAAGAACCCGCTAGAGAGGGTCCCCATTTCAGGTTCTTTGCCGAGTACTAGGTACGGCACTTAGCAAAGCGTGCTTCTTTGCCGAGTGTCAGAGACATTACACTCGGCAAAGAACCTATACCGGTGACCAAGTCTTGGTTCTTTGCCGAGTGCTATGGCCTTGACACTCGGCAAAGAACCTCTTTGCCGAGTGTTACACTTGGAAAAGTGACCAGTAGGCACCTTTTTTATTTGTTTTTTATATTCCATCCAAACAAACAAAAGATATCACATATACATCACATATATCACAGATATCATCACAAACATAAATAGCCAACACAAACATAAATATCCATCACAAACATAAGTGTTCAACACAAGTATCCAACACAAACATAAGTCTCATACGTCTCAAGCTCTGACATAAGTATCCAACACAAACATAAGTATTCAACACAAGTTCTGAAGTCTAAACACTGAAAACATAACACTCATGGACGTGGGCGGTTCGACTGGTGCTGCGTTGGGCTGAACCCTTCCAGAGGGTTGTTGGATACCGCCCCAGATTGGCCATGCACAGAGAAGAGATTGCATGTATTATACCAGATGCATTACCAACATCTAACTACAATTTTGATACTCACAGGAGTATGGAAGAGAGCAGGGTCAACTAGGGGGGACAATGGAGGTGGCGGAGCGATGCCCTGTGCGGCGCCAAGGCTCTGCATGTACTGGAACATCTCCGCCATCCTCTGATGATCTGCCAGGCGAGCCTCCCGCTCCGCCCGCTCCGCCATAATCCTCGCCTCCATCTCGTGATGTTCCCTCCTCTCTTCTTCTAGTTGAGTCTGTAATATTATAAGCCAACGTTATAGTAACTCAAAGAGAAGGTATATAACTCAAGGAAGGACGAGTTACAGAAGCACTAACCTCGAGTTGCTGTATGCGAAGCTGTGAGCTGTCGTGCCGAGGTCATATGGCTGGACTCGAGCCCGTGCTACTTGCTCTCACCTAAGACAGAGTGGGAGTGGAGGACGAGTCGATTGCCCCGTCGGCAATCTAGTACCACCCATGTCTCTTGCCTCCTCCGACCCTCATGAGCACATCGGGGTTGATCGGCTCGGTGCTCGAATCATATTCTGGGCCATGGACCTCTTGCGCCATGGCGGTGTAGTCATGAAGGCGGCTATAGATGGCAGGGTTGGTGTAGGCCTTAGGCCCGTCATACGGGTTGTAGGTGACGTCGGACGTCGCCTTGCCCTTATGGGCCATAGCATAGGCCGAGAAGGTGGAGCAAGGCCGGCCACCATGTGACGCCAACTGCAAGAAAACCAATGAGATAGTTAGAAATAATATCTAATCCAGTGCTATATACCTAAATAAAAAAGTGGGTGTACCCATGCTTCGGCATATTGGCCCAGGCTCTAGCTGCCTTGGTGGTGAGAGGGACCTTGCATCATCATACGCCGTTCCTGGTTAGCGTTGTGCGCCTCATCCCACTCAGCCGAACACCACCTATCCACCATATGCTCCCAGCAGAGAGGATGTGCGACGCACCAATGTGGAATCATCTACAAAGTAAACACGTAAAGTGCTTATCAGAAGATAAAATAAAATTCATGCATGGAGTACCGGTACCAAACATGCATGACTTTACCTGCAGGTACTGGTCCCTGGTCAACGACATGGTTCGGGCTTGCTGCTTGGTCACCCTCTCCCCAAGGACGGAGCCGGGGTAGCTGACTATGGCCTTGATTCGGGCCTCATAGTGCATGTCTACGACGAGCTTCTTACAGCTCATGGTGGCCACCACATCCTCCCTAGCCTCGTATCCAGCCTCGCATCTAAAGAAATCCTGCATACAAAAACGATGTATCCATACATTATTTCAAGAATTTGCTACGAATGTGACATATTTTACATTATACTAAGACTTACCCATAGCTCTTGCTTCACCCGCTCTGCCTTGTTATTGAATTCCCGGTCGTCCCGGTCTACTGCATCGGGGGCGACGGCGTAGTGGTCGAAGGTGTAGGCTGGGCCCATCACTCCGGCGTACTCCACCAGTCGAGGGAAGTGTTCCCTGCACAGCAGGTCAAGGATGCCATTGAGGGGGCGACGATGACCCCCGGCATAATCCACAACCGTCCAAGACCTATCCAAGTGATAAATAAAAAGTATTAGTTTATATTATGATTTTGAACACATAATATGAACAAGAATGAAGAACATAAAGTTACATACCTCTCCCCATCTGGCCGAATCAGCGGTCGCCTGTCCCGAAGTATGGGACGCTGAGGGAGACTCGCGGGACCTCGCAGGTAGATGCTCCTCGAACTTGAGCCGCCAGAACCTGAGGCGTCCTGCTGCTGGTCGTCGTTGTCCTACTGCTGGTCGTCGTCGTCTTGAGGCACTGCCTGCTGCTGGACAAGGTCGTCCTGCTGCGCCGCCTGCTCTGCCTCATCCGCCGTCCTACTCCTCCTCCCCCTCCTCCTCCTCAGCCAATTACTGCCGACCATATTTGTCCAAAAATCAGCAATTAAGAGTAAACAAATAAGCACATATAACAAGATGTATTTAAAAACAGGTGCGAAATAAAAAGTCATATAGCATTACATCGATTAAAAATAATCTTCATATGTGTCGGGGTTAGCCAGATCATAACTCTCATCATCACTATCAACCATTTCAATCTCAACACCATCGAAAGACGCAAGTTCGTCATTATTGTCATTGCCTTCAAGGATTACTAAGTCATTATCATTTTGCACCTCATCATACTCCTCATCAACAACCATTTCAATATCTCCGTCCATTCTAATAGCTTCGGTTAAGTCTATCTCAAATCACCCTTCTAGCCCATCTTCTTGGAAGAACTCTCCATCATATGTGTCCGGGTTAAATTGTAATCTTCATCGTTAGGAACAGGTAACCTCCCGTGCGGCGATACCTTATACACAACATCCCAACCCTTAAGATGTTCTTTCGTTTGGCACGCATTTGGGAGATAATACACTTGTGTGGCCTGTTGGGCCACGATATAGACATCGTCTCCTGGTAAGGTGGAATCTTGTCGAATTTTGACTATCCCAAGATTAGAATGTGTTCGTCTCGTCACTTGAGGGTCAAACCAATGACATTTGAATATCACTGGAGTAAGAGGTTTGGAACCATAAAAATTGAGCTCATATATTTCTTCGATTCGTCCAAAATAATCGACATTGTCAAGGTCGTGCTTAAAGACTCCAGAACACGTTGTTTTCCGATTGGGCCGACTTTTGTCGTAGTTTGTTGTGCGAAAACAGTATCCATTGACGTCATATCCAGAATATTTCTTGACCCTATAAGCAAAGTCGTTGGCTACTTGTCTCAACTCGGCACTCATAGACAGATCTCTTTGGCCCTGCAAGTATTCACAAGTTAAAAGACGCTAAATTGAGTTCAAAGACGTATCTCTTTTACAAACTAAGCACATACCTTACGTTTGAACCAGGAAATGAAATCGGGCAACCCATTTCTCGCACCCTTTCTAAGAAGAGTGTCATATTCCTGTGGAGTGGGGTCCCTTGATCGACGCTAGAATTCATGAAGAAATTGTTCCATGTATGGCGTCATCTCTTCAAGGTTGGTCAATACATATAGCATGATATACCGCCACTCTTCATGTTTCAGGGTCTTGGTGGTCGAGCCACTTGCGCTTCCGAGTTGGCCTCGAAATATGCTAAGGTTCAATTCATTGTCGCCATCATTGTAACGAGGGGGTGGATTATGCACGCTCGGCAGTTTGTCACCATAATAAGTTGTTGTGAAGTTTGAGACCTCCTCTAGAATGTATGCCTCTGCAATGGAAGCCTCGATTTTGCATTTATTTCTACATTTCTTTCGAATAGTCTTTACACATCTCTCGATTGGATAGCACCAATGTCCCTGCACGGGCCCCCCCATTCGTGCCTCATAGGGGAGATGAAGAATCAAATGCTGCATTGGATTGAAGAAGCCGGGTGGAAATATCTTCTCAAGCTTGCACAGTAACACGGGTGCCAATCTTTCCAAGTCCGCAACCACGGCCCGAGATAACTCTTAGGCACAAAGCTGATGGAAGAAATAGCTCAACTTTGAAAGCGCTAGCCAGACATGCTCAGGGACATAGCCTCGAACCATCGCAGGAAGAATCTGTTCAATCCATATGTGGAAGTCATGACTCTTCATCCCTAAGACTCGCATAGTAGATAAGTTCACCCCCTACTTAGGTTAGCTGCATACCCATCAGGGAACATCAACATCTTGATCCACTGAAGTACTTCCTTCCTCTGGGCCCTGCTTAGGACGAAATCGGCCTTAGGCCTTCTCCACGTCTTTCCGCCACTTGGCGGCTTCATCTCTAGGCGTGCTCTTTCACATAACGCTGCCAAATCCATTCTTGCCTTCACATTATCCTTTGACATATCAGGAATGTCCATAATTGTTGCCCACAATGCCTCGGCAACATTCTTTTTAGTGTGCATCACATCAATGTTGTGTGGAAGGAGCAGGTCGTCAAAATAGGGGAGCCGAGTCAAGCCAGACTTATGTGTCCACATATGCTGCTCACCATATCCCACAAAACCACCTTCTGTATTGGCCACGAGCCCATCTATCTGTTGATGAATTTCGGCACCAGTCATCGTTGCAGGTGGGCGGTCTATCACTACGACACCTTTCATAAAGTTCTTGATGTCTAGGCGGAATGGATGGTCAGGAGGGAGAAATTGTCGATGTTTATCGAAGGATGAATATTTGCCACCCTTTTTCAACCAAATGAACCTGAGAGCTTCCTTGCAAACTGGGCATGGGAACTTACCGTGAACACACCAGGCGCAGAATGGCCCATAAGCCGGTAAGTCATGCATGGAGTACTGGTACCAAACATGCATTCTAAAGTTTGTCTCTGTAGCTCGGTCATACGTCCATACCCCTTCCTCCCAGGCACATACCAATTCATCGATCAAAGGCTCCATGTACATGCCCATTTTATTCCCCGGGTGTCCGGGAATTATCAATGACACGAATATATTCTGCCTTTGAAAGCACACACCAGGGGGGAGATTGATTGGGATAACAAACACGAGCCAACATGTGTACGGGGAGCGCTCATTCCATAGAGATTGAACCCATCTGTGGCCAACGCAACACATACATTACGAGCCTCTTCGACTTTCTCATGGTGAATGATATCAAAGTGTTCCCATGCTTCACCATCGGATGCGTGCACTATCTTGTCAGGATTGTATCGTTTTCCATTTTTGTGCCATGTCATCTGTTTCGCGGATTCCTCTGTCATGTACAGAAGCTGGATCCTCGGTATGAACGGAAGGTGCCGTTGGATTGTCAAGGGGATGTCGAGTTGCCTCTTCTGTCCATCAACAGAGTCTACCTCCATGAACCTAGACGATTTACACTTGGGACAGTACTTTGCCTCCGCGTATTCTTTCCTAAATAGCATGTAGCCCTTCGAACAAGCATGAATCTGCTCATACGTCATCTTGAGTGCACAAAGGAGTTTCTATGCCTTGTACATGCTCTTTGGCAGAACGTGATCATCCCGAAGCAGGCTCCCAATAACCATCAACAAGCCATCGAATGCGTCTCTACTCATGTTGTACTGTGACTTGAACGCCATTACACGCCCAATGGCATCCAGTTGAGAAACCTTTGTCTGGCCGTGAAGGGGCTTCTGTGCTGCGTCGAACATGTCGTAGAACAACTTTGCAGTCAGCTCTGGCTCGTCATCCATACATCCTCCCGTGTACTATGCCTCCTGATAGTCGTTCAACATATCCGCTACCCCAGCATCCGCGTCATAATCCTCGACACGTTGTCTCAGCACCTCCTCTCTCGTACGATGCGCTTCACCATGAAATATCCACCGAGTATAGCCCGGTGTAAATCCATTCTTCCAAATATGTTCTACCATGTCCTTCTTTGGTTTTCTTTTCCAGTTGGCACATTTGCTGCACGGGCATGAGACTAGACTCGCTCCTTTAGCAGCTTCGCCATATGCCCGTTCCACGAAGTCATCGGTCTTTCTAATCCATTCAGTGGTGACATCGTTCCTTCCTCTATGGGTCGTGTACATCCACTCACGGTCCTCCATCCTCTAACAGAAGCCTAGCAACAGAAAATTTCGGCAGCACCTGCCCTGCACGGGGAGGTTTCGAAATCCTGCAAATAAAACTATCAACACGATGGCTAACATACACGCATAATTCAATGGCACGATGGCCGGCAATCACATCTATATATATTCAATCCATCAGAGATAACACAACAAATTCTCAACAAGACTATAATCTAACTTACATGATTTACATCCTATCATTCACAAATTTACATTATTTACATCCTATCATTCACAAATTTACATGATTTACATTTTTTACATCATATCATCTAATCAATAATAAATACAAAGTGACACGTAATAAATACAAAACTAAATCATGAACAAATTCATACCTAGTGGAGATCGTCGGGGTCGGGCGTGGGTCGCGTGGGGGCGGCGGTTGGGCCGTGCGGGTCGAGGCGGTCCCGGCGGTGGTGGTGCGCGTGGCGGTGCCGACAGGGAGGCAGTGGTGGCCGGGCGGGGAGGCGGGGCGTGGGGAGGTGGGCGCGGTGGTGGTGGGCGCGGGGGTGGTGGACGCGGCGGTGGTGGGCGCGAGGGTGGCCGGGCGCGGGGAGGTGCGGCGGCAGCGGCAGCGGGCGCGGGGATGCGAGCACGGGGAGGCCGGGTGGTGGTGGGTGCAGCGGTGGCCGGGCGCGGGGAGGCGCGGCGGCGGCGGCAACGGGCGCGGGGAGGCATGCTCCGGCGGTGGCGGCTGCGGGCGCGGGGAGGCGCGTCGCCGGCGACGGGTGAGACCGGACGGGGAGGCGGTGGCGGTGAGTGTTGTGAGTGAAAGTGAAAGAGGAGAAGGAGAGGCTGCAGACGGTAAAGTGTCGCTTCTTTGCCGAGTGCCCGCGATCTCGCACTCGGCAAAGATTTTTTTAAAATTTAAAAATATACTATGCCGAGTGCCCACGATCCGGCACTTGGCAAAGTCCTCTTTGCCGAGTGTCCCCAGGGCGACACTCCGGAAAGATTATTTCCCTATACTTTGCCGAGTGCCACCCAGTTCACACTCGACAACGAATTCTTTGCCGAGTGCCTTCTTTGGGCACTCGACAAAGTACATTTTTATTTTTTTTATTTTCCCAACCAAACTTTTTGTGGTATGTTCCTACACTATGTAGACCTACATGTACTATTTTGGGACAATTAAAAAAACGTTTTCTATAGCTAGTAGATTTAGTTCGTTTATTTGAATTTCTTCGGAAAATTCACATTTGAACTGCAAGTCACTTGAAACTTGGAAAACCGTGCATGCAAACATAATATCCATGCTATTTAGCACAAGCTACGACCGACTTTAGGAGCGGACCGGAAACTTCGAGCGCCATGCTCACTCAACATGGTCGTGAACTTGCCATCCAGCAGTTTAAAATTTTTATAAAACACAAACAAACTCAGAAAATCATGAAACTTGTCCACGTGTCATGATATCATATGTAGAGGCTGTGATAAAAATTTTAGAATGTTTGGAGAAAGTTGTGAGACACTATGTGTAGAAACCTAAGAGAACTACACATGAAATCATAGAGTTTCAATGTGGATCTCTTAGTTTTCTACACATAGTGTGTCACATTTTTCTCGAAACTTTTTCAAATTTTTATCACAGTCTCTACATATGATATCATGACACGTGGATAAGTTTTCATGATTTTCTGAGTTTGTTTGTGTTTTATAAAACTTTAAACTGCTGGATGGCAAGTTCACGACCATGTTGAGTGAGCATGGTGCTCGAAGTTTCCGGTACGCTCCTGAAGTCGGACGTAACTTGTGCTAAATAGCATGGATATTATGTTTGCACGCATGGTTTTCCAAGTTTCGAGTGACTTGCAGTTCAAATGTGAATTTTCTGAAGAAATTCAAATAAATGAACTAAATCTACTAGCTAAAGAAAACACTTTTTTAGTTGTCCCAAAATGGTACATGTAGGTCTACATAGTGTAGGAACATACCACAAAACGTTTGGTGGACAAAATGTAAAAAATAAAAATATGGTTTGCCGAGTGTCTAGAGAAGACACTCGGTAAAGAGTTCTTTGTCGAGTGCCAAGTATTAGGCACTCGGCAAAGAAGCCTCTTTGCCGAGTGCCAATCCTCGGCCCTCGGCAAAGGCTGACGGCCGTCAGCTTTAGGAAGGCCGCTGACGGCCCTTTGCCGAGCGCCACCTTTGCCGAGTGTGTGACACTCGGCAAACATGTCTTTGCCAAGTGTCCTACGCTCTGTAAACCAGCTCGTTACCGAGAGCCGGACTTTGCCGAGTGCGGCTCTCGGCAAAGCCTTCTTTGCCGAGTGCGGCTCTCGGCAAAGCCTTCTTTGCCGAGTGCCCGACAAAAGGCACTCGGCAAAGAGTCCGGCACTCGGCAAAGGCCCGGATTCCGGTAGTGATATGTCTCTGCCTTCATACATCTAAGAGTATGAAGCCGCATTGTACCCCTCCTCGGGCAACGTATGATGCTAAGTTGTACCGGTACGGTCAGACCATAGGTCACGACAAAACTTCAGATGCAAATGAGTGATGCAATGTATATGGCATGCTGCATTTATCAATAAACTACACATCCTTCAGATACAATACAAACCTCAACTAATACTTCATCTGCCTTCAGATACAATACAAACCTCAAATAATACTTCATCTGCCTTCAGATACAATACCAATCTCAAATAATGCTTCATCTTCCTTCAGGGGTGTGAATTAATCTCATGGGTCATACTCGAACCATAATCATCATCAATATATGATAGAGCATCAATATAATACAATCAAGTAAAACATCATCATATAGTTCAATTATGAAAGAATCCAATAATTCTGAATATTAGAGTGTAGGCGATAGAAATAACAGGTCAAAACGGTAGCAACCACCACTACATTTGCCAACAATCAACAATTCGCTCCTACACTTGAAACCATGACCTGGTGGAAAGACTCCCACCCTGAACCACATGCCATACAGCCACAACACTGTTTCTTATTTTGTATCTTTCAAATTATAACAGTAGTGACATCAAACAAATACTCTAGGAGTATCTACACAAAATACTCTACAACTTTGGTATTCAATGGATAATTAAATTCTGCCATCTATAAGTTCTAAAACATCTGACAAGGTAACTGACTGAATCTGTTTCAGACAGCAGCATAGTTAACTTAAAAATTCGATATCACCCAAACTACTCAACCAAAAATTATGAAATTCTCCTGGCAGTAAGAACTTTTATCTCTTTACAAAAGTCTACATAGTTGGAAGAGCCAATTCGGACAATTACTAGATGAAACCTACCAGTGAATAGACCCTCTCATTTTTGTCAGGCAAACAGGAACAGCCACAGTAAAACAAACATAATTGGAGTTTCAAAGTTCATATGAATGCACTCTTTAACAATCTGGAAAGCATATGAAATTATCTACAACTTCTTTTACCAACCTAAAGTTGAATTCTGTTGATAAAATTGTCTAAATCTTAAGAGAACAGATTCTGCACAGAATTGTGAGACTGAAAAACTGCTATAATCAAATTAAAATAACTTTCTGATCTGATGTCCGATTGAAGTGTTCTTCATGTCCACGAAAAGATCTACAAATTATCTACAACTCATAGATAAAGTTTTTATTTTTTTGAGGCCACTAAGAGCACTGAAATCTAGTATGAACAGAAACTGTTGAATCTGCCATTCTGCAGAAACTAATTTCGAGATAGAAAACTAATCCCCCATCTAATCCAACCTCTAATCCTTCAATCCCCATGATCCACAACCTCCAAAAACACATAATTATAGGGAGGAACATGGATTTTATCCTTACCTAGGGTTTTCCCCAAGAAAATCTGCAAGAAGAGATGGGGTAGAACATCTCCTTGATCCTCTCTTCCTCTTCAATTCAACGTGCTCCTCCTCTTCTCGATCCTTGCTGCATGGGGGATGATCTAGGGAGGAGGAAGCAGTGGAGAGCGGCTGCTATGGGAGGAGAGCGGCGGCCAGCCAAGGGGAAGGGGGAGGGGCGGCCAAGTGTGGCAGTGGAAAAGGGGGGGGTGGTGGCCAAGAAGGGGCAAAAGGGGGGGAAAAGGCCACCACTAGGGTTTCTTTGCGGGAGAAAAGAAACGACGCCACAGATGACTCTGACTTAGCATTCAACAGCCCACAACCCTTTTCCCACATCCACGCACCGAAGATCAAACTTTGGAAACATTTTTTTGGGATATTACACTCTACCCCCCTTAAAAAGAATTCGTCCCCGAATTCGACCACTCCAAACAAAACATCCAAGGTACCCCATATAGCACCACCATTCAAAACATGGGTCCATTAGTGGTCTTAATTAACACATGAACTTCTACCTCGGACTAATTGTCTAAGGAAACTACACCACCTGACACAAGCATGAACCAACATGTAATGAAGCTCAAACCAAGTCATAGATGCAATCAACACTACGATTTCACAACATCGAATTTGGATGCAGCCATACATCCGCATCAATGTCTTAAAACGACACTCTTTTATGAAGGGGTAATATGCACTAAGAACAACTTTTACCAACTTCAACAATTTATTTTAATTCAATGGTGAGACATCCACACTAGGTGACTGTATAAGAAGATCAAACACCTCACCTCACAGCACCACGAAACAAGTAGTTCTGTTGAAACAAAACTTCTAATCTTCCTAAACCTTGTTCTTGCCATAATGAAGAGATAATCATGTAATCTAACATTCTTTGCACCCCACCAAATGGGAGAAAATCTACAGAACTAATGGATCAATAAAGCCGATAAGAAGCCAATAACATTCTGCGCGGCACAGTTCATCGAAGAAATGCCAAAAACTCCACATAGAGCACTGACAACCCAACAACAACACAATACTTGCTTAACCCATGTCACTATACTTCATCCAACAACTCAACTAAGAAAAATATCCAAACTAGTAAGGTTAACCTACACATAATATAAGTCTTCATCTACTGTAGTTCAGAAACTTACATTTCATTCTATCATATGATGCCCTCAAAGTACCATACATAAAGGGTCAATACTAACCCTGTAATCCTTCACACATTTGGCAAACATCCCAAGCTGATGTAAAAAACCACATCATTTAGGAATAGGTGACTAACCACACACAACCAACTCTAGGCTAGGCAATGACTTCATTCAAACCAATAGATAAGTGGTCCAACAATGGCTCCACAAACATGCATCGGCGAGAGAACCATCAGATCCTCAACGTATTAATACATAATCAATGGATCAAGAAAATCAAAGATTTATTCTACAATTAGCATGACTAACATGCAACCACTTTAAACCACATCTAGGCATTGTGGGTACTAAAACACATGATAGAAGAGAGACATGTAAGCCATTCTGGCTATGTACCAATATTCATTTCATTCAAAACTGGTTTCTCGACATAAACAATCATTCTTTGCAAAGATAGTTGAAGCTATCCACCAACCGCTCAACAATTTAAATTCAAATTGATGATTACCTTGTACCCCAAAACACGCAATTCACACTCCTCTTAGAAACATCCTCAATCAAGCATATATAACAATATTATTGTAATAAAACTCAACCATGAAAAATATGGTGAAAACAACATAGGCATACTTGTATATCATAAGCATAATAACAACTTCAATCTCACAAATGACCAGCGATATCAACCGCATTAATAAAACAATATCAAAATTTCAGAAACAAATTATATCAAGCATTAAGCCATAAACAACTTACCACATCACCGTAAAGGAATAGGAAGGGGTGAAATTATTGTCATCTGCACTTCAAAGACACTAATATATATCTAAGATATTTGAACCCATACCCTTCTTATATGTGCAAGTGTGTCAAATTTATCTTCAAATTCCCAACAATATAAAGCCTTTGCTTTGATACCAACTGTAACACCCCGAGATCCACAAACACCCCAGAATGCTAATAAACTACACATCTAACATTCATATATAAAATTTCGACAGCATCTCCTTTGAAAATTTCATAAACGGGGAAGAAACAAAGTATAAATAGATATCATGATAAGAAAATATAATAGACATTAATAATCTGCTAGCAATGGGAACACAACCATAACGACATGAACTGAATTAACCAGTGCACATGACTAGTTAAAAACAAACATCCTTTGACAAGAAGTTTCCAATTATTATGAGAGTGAAGGTGGATGTGCTGCTACTTCCCACTCCCCTTGATGAGTAACAAACACCTGCATTGAGTAATGCAAGAGTGAGATGAAACATCTCAACAAGCAAATTGTTGTGACGAGATATTTAAACCACAAATTGAATTAATCAACATTCTAAAAGAATCACAAATAAGATCAGAAATACTTGTAGATATAGAACTCAGTAGTCCCAATATAACCAATACCATCTCATTTCCTCGAACAACCACGATAGGTTGTATAACACTTCCCTGCGTCAACAATACCTGCAAATATCACTCAATATATGCATAGGAATGCAATGTATAGGTCCTATGTCTTCATACCTCTAAGGGTATAAAACCACATCATCTGCAAATATCACTTCAATGAATTCATATGAATGCAATGCATATGTCCTCTGCCTTCATACCTCTAAGGGTATGAAGCCGCATCGAACCCCTCCTCAGGCAACGTACGATGCTATGTTGTACCGGTACGGTCGGACCATAGGTCATGACAAAACTTTAGATGCAAATGAGTGATGCAATGTATATGGCATGCTGCATTTATCAATAAACTACATTTCCTTCAGATACAATACAAACCTCAATTAATACTTCATCTGCCTTCAAATACAATACAAACCTCAAATAATACTTCATCTGCCTTCAGATACCATACCAACCTCAAATAATGCTTCATCTGCCTTCAGGGGTATGAATTAATCTCATGGGTCATACTCGAACCATAATCATCATCAATATATGATAGAGCATCAATATAATACAATCAAGTAAAACATCATCATATAGTTCAATTATGAAAGAATCCAATAATTCTGAATATTAGAGTGCAGGCGATAGAAATAACAGGTTAAAACGGTAGCAGCCACCGCTACATTTACTTGCCTTCATCGAAGAAGAAAAATGTATTGGGCATGATCTGGAGTGTAGCCACCTGCTAGCGCACATAAAACTTAGTACAAATATTTCACAAACATTTGCCAACAATCAACAATTCGCTCCTACACTTGAAACCAAGACCTGGTGGAAAGACTCCCACCGTGAACCACATGCCATACAACAGCAGCGCTGTTTGTTAATTTTGTATCTTTAAAATTATAACAGTGGTGATATGAAACAAATACTCTGGGAGTATTTAAACAAAATACTCTACAACTTTGGTATTCAATGGATAATTAAATTCTGCCATCTATAAGTTCTAAAACATCTGACAATATAACTGACTGAATCTGTTTCAGACAGCAGCATAGTTAACTTCAAAATTCGATATCTCCCAAACTACTCAACCAAAAATTATGAAATTCTGCTGGCAGTAAGAACTTTTATCCCTCTACAAACGTCTCCATAGTTGGAAGAGCCAATTCGCACATTTACTAGATGAAACCTACCAGTGAACAGACCCTCTCATTTTTGTCAGGCAAACAGAAACAGCCACAGTAAAACAAACATAACTAGAATTTCAAAATTCATATGAATGCACTATTTAACAATCTGGAAAGATTATGAAATTATATACAACTTCGTTTACCAACCTAAAGTTGAATTCTGTTGATAAAATTGCCTAAATCTTAAGAGAACAAATTCTGCACATAATTGTGAGACTGAAAACTGCTATAATTAAACTACAATAACTTTCTAATCTGATGTCCGATTGAGGTGTTCTTCATGGCCACGGACAGATCTACAAATTATCTACGACTCATAGAAAGACTTTTTATTTTTTTGAGGTCACTAAGAGCACGGAAAATTGGTATGAACAGAAACTGTCGAATCTGCCATTCTGCAAAAACTAATTTCGAGATAAAAAACTAACCCCCCCATCTAATCCAACCTCTAATCCTTCAATCCCCATGATCCACAACCTCCAAAAACACATCATTACAGGGAGGAACATGGATCTTATCCTTACCTAGGGTTTCCCCAAGAAAATCTGCAAGAAGAGATGGGGTAGAACGTCTCCTTGATCCTCTCTTCCTCTTCAATTCAACGTGATCCTCCTCTTCTCGATCCTTGCTGCGTGGGGGAAGATCTAGGGAGGAGGAAGCAATGGAGAGCGGCTGCCATGAGAGGAGAGGGGCGGCCAGCCAAGGGGAAGGGGGAGGGGCAGCCAAGTGTGGGAGTGGAAAAGGGGGGTGGCGGCCATGAAGGGGCAAAAGGCCACCACTAGGGTTTCTTTGCGGAGAAAAGAAACGACGCCACAGATGACTCTGACTTAGCATCCAACGGCCCACAACCCTTTTCCCACATCCACGCACCGAAGATCAACCTTTGGCATTTTTTGGGATATTACACAGATTGAGAAAGGAATGGCTGCTTCTGCTCATCTGGAAGCCTTGACGTCAAGGAAGGCGGTCGGGCCAAATCGCCATCACCTTGCGGATATACACCGGAGGCCAGGTGTTACGGAAAATCTCCGCACACCCGCTCGGTCGAAGGTGTAACACCCCTGTTGTTTATATTCTGCTCGACAACGAGTATGGATTTCAGCACGTAATATCAGTGGATAAAACGGATGCTAAATTTTAACCATTTTCGCCTATTGCGGTTTTAATATCGCATCTGTTCGGCTGTCGCGAGTTCGACACCATTTTTTATCTATCCTGGCTCTTCCTAAGTTTTCGTGATGTTCGGAACATAGTTGTTCCGAAAATTGGTGCGTCCAGTAATTATTTAAAATTCATCGCTCGTGCGAATACGAATTCGAAAGCTCGACCCACTAGGTGATTTTTATCCCAGGCAAATTAGTTTGAACTCGACGACTAAAATGTTCGGCGTAAAATAATTCGAATCGCGCGAAATCTTGCGCGAGGCTGTGACCCAATTTATCCTTCAGCACGCTATTTTGACAACGAAATCACGTATACATTAGCGGATCTGGTTTCGACTAATTTCGGTCGAACCACACAGAACAAGTTATCAGTGCCGAGATCAGTTTATTTCGGTCTGTCGTTTCCTGTTCAGATTCAAATCTTCGGATATAGGTAACGGGTAAAAATTCGTTTGAATTTCGGAATATTTGCTAAATCAAATATCCGGGACAAAGGCAGATCAATTAATCCGATTTCAAAATATCTGCGATTTTCGTTATCAAAAAGATGAGAGAAAAGCAAATCCAAAAAATCTCCCACCGATCTTTCTCCCTCTGATTTTTCCCACCGCCCCTTTCTGATATTTTCATTGCGTGGTCTGGCCTTATCTCCCTCGTGGTGGCCAGGTTGTTTCTGTCGTGCGTCTCTATCTTTCTCCCTGCCGCGTTCTCTCTCCAGCACCCAGCTTCTCCTGCGCACGGCTCTAGCTCCTCGCTCGCCCTCTCTAGTTCTCCCGCGAGAGCACGCCTGGCCGGAGCTTCTTCCTCTCCCTGCTCGCCGGCGTTCGGACAGCGGCCTCCTTCTCTAGCTCCGGCATCGAGCTCCTTCCCTGCCGCGGCATCGCTGCTCCAGCTGCGCCGCTCCTCTCTCCTTCCCCCATCTCTCTCCAGCCGTGCGCCCTCCCTGCTCCCTGGAGCTTCCTTGCCGCGCCCAAGGTTCCTCCATGGCTGCGCGCTCCTCCCTGCTCGCTCCTCCTTCGGCTCGTCGCTCTATCTGCTTGCCGCGTCCGGCCGAGCGTCCCTGCGTGCCGCGGTTCCTCGCCTGTATCCCTCCCCTGTGGCCACGCATAGTTCTCTGCTTCCTCTGCCAAGTCCGGCCGGCGCTCTTTCCCTGCTCGGATTTCGCTCAAGCTCATGCTCCGCTCGACCATGGCGCGTCCCCATGGCCGTGGCCGCGATGGTCGGGGGCCAGCCGTCGTGTGCCCCTGTAGCGCGCCCTTCCTGCTCGTCTTAGCCATGGAGTTCGTCGGCCGTGTGGCTCGGCCCCTTCCCCGCGCTCTCGTCCCAGTCCAGATCCCACCCCTGCGCGCGCGCTGAGCTCGGCGTTCTCTGTTTTCCCCATGGCGCGCCCTGCTCTGTTGCTGCCCGCCGGAGTTTGCCGATGGCCTGTGTTGTCCCTGCGCGCCGTGGTCGCGTGCAACTCGCCCAGCTCGGGTCTTTTCCATGGCCGCGCACACCTCAAGCTCGGCTCTCTGGTGCCGAGCGCGTGCCCCTGCTGAGCGTGTCGAGCTCCTCTGTTGTGTGTCCGTGTCGAATCCTTGTCTAGCTCGCCGTGACGCCCGGCGTCCTGCCTGCTTTGCTCACTCGCGTCGGCTACTCGCTGGTGCTCCAACTCATCAGCGGTTGTTGTCCTATCCGCGTCAGCACGCGACCGTGGTCGTGTTCGTCGAGTTTGCCAATGCCCTGTTGCTAATTCGACTGTCGTCGTTGTTGTGTGCTTCGTTGCGTGGTGGCCGAGTGTTGTCGGTTGTACCTCAGCACTCGTGCTTGCCGCTGGCTCGCGTTAACGCTTGCACGCCTGCTCGTTGTCACTGCGTCACACTCGCTCTTCGTCCATCGGGCTTCACGCGTGCTCGCGTTTGTCGTCGAGCTGTTGAATCCATCCTCCCTTGCTTGTGACTTCGTCGTCGCCAAAGCCCTCACTAGATTCGTGTCCTCGTCAGCTCGCTCTAGACACAATCTCGTCGTCGTTCCGTACGTCATCAAGAAATCCCAAGAATCGGGTGAAGACGAAGCTAGCAGCGTGATATTCACCAAGTGCTCGACACCAGCTCGAACAAGTCGTCGAGCGTCATCCTCGTCTACGCCAAGCCCCCAAGCTGTGAAGACACTCTGGTGTTGGCCACGCATCACCAGCTCGACAAAAAGGAATCCCACCGGTATTTGGTCAAGAATGGAAACTGTATGCCTCGCTCGCCAGACGTGTGCGATCAATGACGTCAACCGGAAACCGTCGTCGTGCTTGCGACTATCGCGTCGAATTAGTCAGGGTAAGTAAATTTGTTATTCGTGTTAGTGGATTGGTGGATGATTTGACTAGGTATAATATTTATTAGATCGCCTGAGTCGCTTTGGTAAATTGGTCGATGTTGTAGGATGAAAGAGGTCTCAATAGGTCTCAGTGTTTGCGGGTCTATAGGTGTTAAAAATGGGAAGTTTTATTAATATATATGATACACAAGTTAACCGGTAAATTAGTTTAGAAAGTTAATGAAAGTTCTTCTATCAAATTTTATAAGTGTTAGGCGTCCAAGAATTTTGAAGTTAAAGTTATAAGTCGTTTAGTGTGCTCTCTAAACTAGGTATGATATTCTATGTGTGTTGGTCGATTTCATGATTTGAATGAATGTTGATTGCTACTTCGAATATTTAGGATCAAGTAACATCGATATATCTGTTTCAATTAAAATCTAGGGTCTGTCTGATCAGTAATGCGTATAAACACTTTAGGTCTTTTAGTTCTAAAATTGTAATTGGTATATTGTATAAAATATGCTTGGTTATAGGTTATAAGTGTTTCATCCTTTTTAGCGTAGATTATCTATCTTGTACTATTTATACTCGTGCTCATGCATGTGCATTGTGTATCTCATGAGGTACGATAATTAATCGCGTTGCGGAAGACGAGCCAAGTCGATCCCAATCGTGGGCTACTCCGCATGGTGGTGCTGGTAGACGAACCTGCCTGATCAAGTGCTAGGACAAGGTTGATCGTCAAGTGGATGTCGCCTAACAAACACTAACCTAGAGTTATTCAGACAAGCCCCGGTGCATTTGCCACCTCCTTGTGTTTTAAAATCTTTATCACCTTGTTTGATGAATTAGGTGATAGGAGTTGTGTGCTAAACCGTTGATGCATTTCCTTTCTTGAAAATTGATTACCCTTCCTTGATCCCCTGTTTTATAAAAAAATTATGATGCTTAGCCCTACTTTAGCAAACAAAAATGTTTTGTTTTAAAACAAAAGTGATGCTTCAGTGAATGGGAAATTTTCGAAAATAAAACTTGGTGGTGGATCCATCACGGCCGTGATGGGTTTAACATCGGAAAAGATGTACCTCTGCTAGGTACCAGACTTTGGGTTAAAAATAATAAAGCTGAGACTGGGCGGTTGACTCACACGATTAAGGACCTTCTCGATGTAGGCTTGATGATCAAGGACCTTTTAACTGGTCACATTCCTCATCATGGGTAAGCTTTGCCTCGGGCAGACTAATACCAGAAAAAGATAACACGCAATGGGAGTGGAGAGATGGCGAGAGTAGCATGTACCCTTCGTGGCAAGAGGCTGGGCGGTGGTGTATCTGTGCTCTCGGTTAGCGTGAACCTGATCTGGTCTTAAGAACCCCGATGGCGAGTTGACATATGCAAGGGTTAAGTGCTACGTATGTCGTGTGATTGGAGATCTCTAGCTGGGTATTAATCGATTCGGATCGCCGTTACTTCTCGGATATGAAGAGTTGGTCACTGACCTACACGTAGCAATCCAGTAAACTGAAGGGATGATAAAAAGACAGCTAGTATAGGTCAAGTGCTTGAACTAGGGTAGAAAGAACTCTAGATGCAGGTAATTTTACTTAACCTGACAAGTAAAAATGGATTTTTAAGGATCCACTTTTAGTAAGCATTTATGCAAAATAGAGTCTTTGATTCTTAATAAGCCATACCTTGAATCCCTCTAGCCAGCATACCCTTGAGAGTCTTTTCTTTAGTCGGGTAAGTCTTGCTGAATAATTCCGTACTCAGGGTTTTATTCCCTGTTGTTTTTTAGGTTATAGTTTTGTGCTGCTGTTGATGGTGTTAAGTGCCGGTGGGCTCGGCCTTCTTATAAGTCTAAGTAACTCTTCTATACTTTTTATTGAGGATGGTCACTTGAGCTAGCATATATTTCAAACTTATACTTCTGTAATCACTCCGATAAATATAATGTAAAAATTTTGTAACTTGTAAAATTTGGTAATAAGATTTCCACTGCAAAATGTTGGTGTGTGTGATTTGTGTTACTTAATCTTGCGATCCTGGTTGTAAGTGCTTTATCCGGGATCCTTGGGACACTCGGACGGATCATGTTAAGTTATCTGGTGCACATGCATAGCCATCTGAGTCTTCGAGACAAGGACAGGTGCATGTGGGCCCAATAACTTGGGAGGTTCTGCCACATCTTGTATCGGAGCAGGATTAAGTATAATACAGTCACACACGTATTTTAAAAACAAAGTTTTGGTTTTAGAAAACCTAGTTTCAACTAAACACATTGTTTGGTTTTGAAAAACAATTTTCAAAAACAGTTTTGAAAAATTATAATGCTAGCGACATCCTCTGTTAAGCCCTAAGTTAAGGACTATTAGGTGGCTTATTTAAAAACCACTAACCCACAATCGGGGGTATTGCATACATGTGTATTGTTATTTTGAGGCCATTCAGTTTTGTATGGATCGACGCTCAGGTAAGGTGAGATGTGAGAGCATGACCGAACAAACGTCGGTCTAGGGAAGAGTATAAAAAGCGCTTGATTATATACATGTTCCACATATGTATATATGAAGGCTGCGATGTGGAGTATTTACTTTTCTAGGAAATCAGTACCCCATGGATGTGTATGGGTATGCAGACATGGGAATACTGAGAAGTGTAATGTACTTGTAACGACACACCTAGACTCAAGTAAGAAGGTGAGTTACCATAATGAGTTGCCCTATGGTTAAAGTGTGGCAACGACGCCTATTCGTGGCTCGGCGCTTAATGTTGAGCTGGCCTCCATATAGCAATATATGGAGTATAAACTGTGAAAAACTGTTATGTGTGAATTGCATCATGGGAAATTGGGTTGTGATGGATTTTTCTGCAGGTACACTAACCTCGAACACGTATGTGTAGCTAACGACTAGCAAAATACCGTGAGAGTCGTAAGTATGCCACCGATATAGAACGCTATCGCCACATTATGTTGGCAAAATCAGTGAGGACGAATAAGACGAGCATGCATCCTGATTGTTGCATCATGTTTGTCACCTATACACCCAAGATGCTTCTCTCATCTTTATTCTAGTAACCATTGATTGTAGATGATGTGGTGCAATGTTGAATTATGAATTTCGATGAAATAACTGTCCTCCATTCTTTAGGTAATATGTTTAGGTGTTGTATGTGTTTGCTCTTGTGCTTGATGTGCCAATAGAAGGTTGGTAACTTGATTGCCTAAACCCAAAATTAGGCCATGTTCTTATTTAGTGAACCATGACCCAAAGTTGATTTTTTCCGTTATCACTCCAGGACCAAACACATAAAAATAAATGCCTAGATAATTTATTTGTTGGACATAAAGTGTACTCAGGCTTAAAACGAGAATTTTGAGTTATATCTCCTTCCAAAACCATGTCCTTGTTCAGTTGATGCAGGTTGAGGTCTCTATTGTATTTGGCCTCTCCTTGCGGATCGCCATGTTGCTTTATCAACCCAACCTAGGAAATACATGTCCAACCATTTTTCTGTAATTTGATGCCTTTGGTTTCCCCATATCTATCGAAGGCATACCAACTTAATCTTATGATTGTTTTCCTCTGTATCTAGTCAGATACTTATCCTTGACCTTGTGATCTCTACGATGGGCTTAGAAATATGCTTGGGGCTGAATTAACAGTCTCCCATCGTACTCCTTTCATCAAGTTTAGGTTATGGCCATGTCTTGTTCATTTCATCGGGCCATGATCTATTGGCTCTCTACTTGTAACTATTTTGACAGGTAGAGTCTCTTTGTATATTGTCACCCTTGCCCAATCCATTGGTGTCACGCGAGATTTCTTATTGGTTACGTCTGGTAATGGTGTTATGACTAAAACCGATGGCACGGGCTGGTATCACCGTTAGTAGTCATAATCCATTATGAGACTATATCGATATGTTATCTTCCGTAGACCTCCTCCTTGAAACAATTTCTATGTTGTTTGTGAAGTGATCAAGCAACATCTGTCATCTCTGTTGGATCAAAAGGGCATACCCCTTTCATATGTGGTCATATTTCTTTTGATCTTGGTAGTGACTACTCATACAAGTTCCCTTTACATCCTTTGTGTAAAGGTGAAGCCTTGGAGCTTTCTAATGTCGAGAGACAACTGATTAGCTCTCAAAATGGGGATATGTTTCCCCTGCTGCTGAAATGCAGGAGTTTGTTCATTCGCTCTCCTATTTAATCCATGTATTTATGAACCGAGTCGGTTCATCTCGCATGAAGAAACGGATGAACAACATGACCAAATGGATTTCTACCCAAATGCATGACCTTTTGCTAACAAATGTGAACTCTCAACCCTTAGCTTACCGATGGTACTGAGAGGACCTACTCAATGTCAAAAGTTGTTCAACAAGTTGGTTTTACTAATTTGTAACTGCCCAAAGAACAAAGATTGAGTTTAGAGATCGTTTCACCGAGTTATCTAAACTCATTTGGTTCACCCCACCCTAAAGAAAGTACTTGCAAGAATCGAGATTGAGTCGGCCAGTAACCACCTAATCATCGCTCTAGTCGTGCCTCGATCGCCTTACGTGTGCTTTTCCAACATGTGTCATCCAGTCGAGCCATGAATAGTGCTGGATAAAACGGACTGGTTGCAAAGTCCGCATCTACAGATCCCTCCGCGGATGATTTTCTCGAATCTATACCATCTTTTGTGGACTTGAATTCTCGGGTTAACCGCATGTTACCCGCGACAGTATTCAACATCCACATCCGTCTCATGTGCTATAAACTTATCGTGACCACTTGTTGGTAAACCTCTTTCTGTGTGTTTACCCAAAATGTTGCATCTGATTCTGCTTGGGTAAAATTGCGTATTTGTCGCTTGCCCAATAGACTCAGATAGTACAGTGTCATAAAAAAGCAAACTGCATACATGGAACCTTATGTGTTCTTCTAGCAGACATCATCTCTATTGGTGGACATTTCTAAATTAGCCTAAGGCGATACATGATATGTCCACTAGAGAAACAACATCCTGAGACACTCGCCTTTGCTTGGAACTGTCTTATGATTATCACTGATATGGACTGGGTTACATGCTTCTCTACTCTTAAAAGTCTTTCGCTCTGAATCTCGGGACAAGATTATTTTAAGGGGGAGGGCTGTAACACCCCTGGTGTTTATATTCTGCTCGACAACGAGTATGGATTTAAGCACGTAATATCAGTGGATAAAACAAATGCTAAATTTTAATCATTTTCGCCTATCGCGGTTTTAATATCGCATCTGTTCCGGCTGTTGCGAGTTCGACACCATTTTTTTATCTATTCGGGTTCTTCCTATGTTTTCGTGATGTTCGGAACATAGTTGTTCCGAAAATCGGTGCGTCCGGTGATTATTTAAAATTCATCGCTCGCGCGAATACGAATTCGGAAGCTCGACCCACTGGGTGATTTTTATCCTGGGCAAATTAGTTTGAACTCGACGACTAAAATGTTCGAGGTAAAATAATTTGAATCGTGCGAAATCTTGCGCGAGGCTGTGACCCAATTTATCCTTCAACACGCTATTTTGACGACGAAATCACGTATACATTAGCAGATCTGGTTTCGACTAATTTTGGTCGAACCACACAGAACAAGTTATCAGTGCCGAGATCAGTTTATTTCGGTCTGTCGTTTCCCACCCAGATCCAAATATTCGGATATAGGTAACTGGTAAAAATTCATTTGAATTCCAGAATGTTCGCTAAATCAAATATCCGGGACAAAGGCAGATGAATTTATCCGATTTTGAAATATCTGCGATTTTCGTTATCAAAAAAAGTAAGAGAAAAACAAATCTAAAAAAATCTCCCGCCGATCTTTCTCCCTCTGATTTTCCCACCGCCCCTTTCTGATATTTTCATCGCGTGGTCTGGCCTTATCTCCCTCGCGGTGGCCAGGTTGTTTCTCTCGAGCGTCTCTATCTTTCTCCCTGCCGCGTTCTCTCTCTAGCACCCAGCTTCTCCTGCGCATGGCTCTAGCTCCACGCTCGCCCTCTCTAGTTCTCCCGCGACAGCACGCTTGGCCGGAGCTTGTTCCTCTCCCTGCTCGCCGGTGTTCGGACTGCGGCCACCTTCTCCAGCTCCGGCGTCGAGCTCCTTCCCTGTCGTGGCATCGTTGCTCCAGGCGCGCTGCTCCTCTCTCCTTCTTCCATCTCTCTTCAGCCGTGCGCCCTCCCTGCTCCCTGGAGCTTCCTTCCCGCGCCCAAGGTTCCTCCATGGCTGAGCGCTCCTCCCTGCTCGCGCCTCCTTCGGCTCGTCCCTCTCTCTTCTTGCCGCGTCCGGCCGAGCGTCCCTGCGCGCCGCAGTTCCTTGCCTGTATCCCTCCCCTATGGCCGCGCCTGGTTCTCTGCTTCCTCTGCCAAGTCCGGTCGGAGCTCTTTCCCTGCTTAGATTTCGCTCAAGCTCACGCTCCGCTCGTCCATGGCGCGTCCCCATGGCCGTGGCCTCGATGGTCGGGGGCCGGCCGTTGTGTGCCCCTGCAGCGCGCCCTTCCTGCTCCTCTTAGCCATGGAGTTCGTCAGCCGTGTGGCTCGGCCCCTTCCCCACGCTCTCGCCCCAGTCGAGATCCCACCCCTGCGTGCACGCAGAGCTCGGCGTTCTCTGTTTTCCCCATGGCGCACCCTGCTCTGTTGCTGCCCGCCGGAGTTTGCTGATGGCCTGTGTCGTCCCTACGCATCGAGGTCGCGTGCAACTCGCCCAGCTCGGGTCTTTTCCATGGCTGCGCGCACCTCAAGCTCGGCTTTCTGGTGCCGCGCGTGCCCCTGGTTCGCCTCTGCTGCGCGTGTCGAGCTCCTCTGTTGTGTGCCCGAAGTTCTCTGCTCGCCACGGCGCGTCGAGCTCCCGCACCGAATCCTTGTCTAGCTCGCCGCTACGCCTGGTGTCCTGCCTGCTTTGCTCACTCGCGCCGGCTACTCGCTGGTGCTCCAACTCGTCAACTGTTGTTGTCCTATCCGCGTCAGCACGCGACTGTGGTCGTGTTCGTAGAGTTTGCCAACACTCTGTTGCCGATTCGACTGTCGTTGCTGTTTTGTGCTTCGCTGCATGCTCACCGAGTGTTGTTAGTTGTACCTCAGCACTCGTGCTTGCCACTGGCTCGCGTTAACGCTCGCGCGCCTGCTCGTTGTCACTGTGTCGCACTCGCTCTTGGTCCATCGGGCTTCACGCGTGCTCGCGTTTGTCGTCGAGCTGTTGAACCCGTCCTCCCTTGCTCGTGACTTCGTCGTCGCCAGAGCCCTCATTGGATTCGTGTCCTTGCCAGCTCGCTCTAGATACAATCTCGTCGTCATTCCATACGTCATCAAGAAATCCCAAGAATCGGGTGAAGACGAAGCTAGCAGCGTGATATTCACCAAGTGCTTGACACCAGCTCGAACAAGTCGTCGAGCGTCATCCTCGTCTACGCCAAGCCCCCAAGCTGTGAAGACACTCTATTGTTGGCCACGCGTCACCAGCTCGACAAAAAAGAATCCCACGGGTATTTGGTCAAGAATGGAAACTGTATGCCTCGCTCGCCAGACGTGTGCGATCGATGACGTCAACCAGAAACCGACGTCGTGCTTGCGACTATCGCGTCGAATTAGTCATGGTAATTAAATTTGTTATTCGTGTTAGTGGATTGGTGGATGGTTTGTCTAGGTATAATATTTATTAGATTGCCTAAGTCGCTTTGGTAAATTGGTCAATGTTGTATGATGAAAGAGGTCTCAATAGTTGCGGGTCTGTAGGTGTTAAAATGGGAAGTTTTATTAATATATATGATACATATGTTAACCGGTAAATTAGTTTAGAAAGTTAATGAAAGTTCTTCTATCAAATTTTATAAGTGTTAGGCGTCCAAGAATTTTGAAGTTAAAGTTATAAGTCGTTTAGTGTTCTCTCTAAACTAGGTATGATATTCTTTGTGCGTTGGTCGATTTCATGATTTGAATGAATGTTGATTGCTACTTCGAATATTTAGGATCAAGTAACATCAATATATCTGTTTCAACTAAAATCTAGGGTCTGTCTGATCAGTAATGCGTATAAACACTTTAGGTCTTTTAGTTCTAAAGTTGTAATTGGTATATTGTATAAAATATGCTTGGTTATAGGTTATAAGTGTTTCATCCTTTTTAGCGTAAATTATCTATCTTGTACTATTTATACTCGTGCTCATGCATGTGCATTGTGCATCTCATGAGGTACGATAATTAATCGCGTGATGCGGAAGACGAGCGAAGTCGACCCCAAGCGCGAGCTACTCCGCATGGTGGTGCTGGTAGACGAACCTGCATCATCAAGTGTTAGGACAAGGATGATCGTCAAGTGGACGTCGCCTAACAAACAGTAACCTAGTGTTATCCAGGCAAGCCCCGGTGCATTTGCCACCTCCTTGTGTTTTAAAATCTTTATCACCTTGTTTGATGCATTAGGTGATAAGAGTTGTGTGCTAAACCGTTGATTTATTTCCTTCCTTGAAAATTGATTACCCTTCCTTGATCCCCTGTTTTATAAAAAGAATTTTATGATGCTTAGCCCTGCTTTAGCAAACAAAAATGTTTTGTTTTAAAACAAAAGTGATGCTTCAGTGGGTGGGAAGTTTTCGAAAATAAAACTTGATGGTGGATCCATCACCGCCGTGATGGGTTCAACATCGGAAAAGATGTACCTCTACCAGGTACCAGACTTTGGGTTAAAAATAATAAAGCTGACACCGGGTGGTTGACTTGCACGAGAAAGGAGTCTCGGTGTAGTGTCTCCGTCTGAGTCGATTAAGGACCTTCTCGATGTAGGCTTGATGATCGAGGACCTTTTAAACTAGTCACATGCCTCATCATGGGTAAGCTTTGCCTGGGGCAGACTAATACCAGAATAAGATAACACGCAATGGGTGTGGAGAGATGGCGAGAGTAGCGTGTACCCTCCGTGGCAAGCGGCTGGACGGTGGTGTATCTGTGCTCTCGGTTGGCGTGAACCTGATCTGGTCTTAAGAACCCCGGTGGCGAGTTGATATATGCAAGGGTTAAGTGCTACATATGTCATGTGATCGGAGATCCCCAGCTGGGTATTAATCGATTCGGATCGCCGTTACTTCTCGGATATGAAGACTTAGTCACTGACCTACACGTAGCAATCCAGTGAACGGAAGGGATGATAAAAAGACGGCTAGTATAGGTCAAGTGCTTGAACTAGGGTAGAAAGAACTCTAGATGCAGGTAATTTTACTTAACCTGACAAGTAAAAATGGATTTTGAAGGATCCACTTTTAGTAAGCATTTCTGCAAAACAGTGTCTTTGATTCTTGATAAGCCATACCTTGAATCCCTCTAGCCAGCATACCCTTGAGAGTCTTTTCTTTAGTCGGGTAAGTCTTGCTGAGTAATTCCGTACTCAGGGTTTTATTCCCTGTTGTTTTTCAGGTTATAGTTTTGTGCTGCTGTTGATGGTGTTAAGTGCCGGTGGGATCGGCCTTCTTATAAGTCTAAGTAACTCTTCTATACTTCTTATTGAGGATGGTCACTTGAGCTAGCATATATTTCAAACTTATACTTTTGTAATCACTCCGATAAATATAATGTAAAAATTTTGTAACTTGTAAAATTTGGTAATAATATTTCCACTGCAAAATGTTGGTGTGTGTGATTTGTGTTACTTAATCTTGCGATCCTGGTTGTAAGTGGTTTTCCGGGGTCCTTGGGACACTCGGACGGATCCTGTTAAGTTATCTGGTGCACATGCATAGCCGTCTGAGGTCTTTGAGACAAGGACAGGTGCATGTGGGCCCAATAACTTGGGAGGTTCTGCCACAGAAGGTACGCAACAACCTGCTGGATACCTTCCGTCTTTTATAGATTGGGGAACTGTAGGAAGAAACTCGATAGCCAACTGGTCTTTGGTGTCAGGTCTGGCCATTCCTAACATGAATTTTCCAGTGTTCGATGGAACTAATCCCAAATTGTGGAAGCATAGATGTGAGACTTATTTTGAGTTCTATGCAGTACCTATCGAGGTGTGGGTTAGGATGGCTACCATGTATTTCGAGGGATCTGCAGTGTTCTGGGTTCAATCTATGGAGAGTAGGATTAGGGAAATGAATTTGGAATCCCTGTGTGCTGCCCTTAGTGCTAGGTTTGGTCGAGACTAGCATAATATGCTTATTCATTAGTTTTATCATATCCATCAAACTGCATCAGTAGCTGAATATGTAGAGCATTTTGACCAACTGATGCATCATTTGCTAGCTCTTGAGAATAGTCTAACTGCAAACATGATAACTGCATGATTTGTTGATGGGTTAAAAGATGAGATAAAAACTGTTGTTACCATTTACCGACCGTCCGATTTGGATACTTCTTGTTCCCTTGCAATATTGCAGGAAGACGTGCTGCTGCACATGGGTCGCAGAGAAGTCAGAAGACCGGAGTTCAGCAGTTTGGCTAGAACACCAGTCAAAGCAGTCCCAATGCCTCTACCGTTGCCACCGGTTATTGCAACTCGGACTAGTGGTACCACCGAAGACCGGAGAAGCAGTGGATGGTACCAGAGGATAGGAGAAGATATCAAGCTATCAGCTCTAAGAGATTACAGAAGATCAAAAGGGTTATGTTTCAAATGTGGAGAACAGTGGGGCCATTCACATCGTTGTTCGACCAGTGTAGCACTACATTTGGTGCAAGAAATGTGGAATTGGCCATACAAGGGGAGAGTATTACTAAAGACGCCAATGTTGACAACAATGAAGCAACAGTTGAGGAAAGTGTCCAAGCCATATTTGTAGCAGCTGTTAATGGGAGCGAAGGTAGTCAAACAATTCGGTTGTGGCCTCGGTGCATTGTCAACAAGTGTCGGTTTTGGTAGATTCGGGGAGTTCTGCCAGTTTCCTGGGAAGTCATCTCATGGGAGCCATGCCGGGAGTGCAGCTACTTACCAAGCTAGTGAGGGTAAAAGTGGCTGATGGAAGAACTTTTGTGAGCAAATATTGTGTTCCCAATTGCAAGTGGCTTTGTGGTGCGCTGACATTTTCTACTGATTTTAAGATTTTACCTCTGGGTGGTTATGACATAATCCTAGGTATGGACTGGTTGGAGTGCCACAGTCCAGTGGAAGTTCATTGGGTAGAAAAATGGTTGGAGTTTGACTATAATCACAGAAGGGTGCAGTTATAATGAGTTCAGCCCAAAATTCAGACCTGCTACAGTTAACCTATTTCCAATTGGGGTCCTTGACCAGACAGGAGGCGGTTGAGCAACTCTTGGAATTACAAGGAGGGGAGAGTGTGGATACAAATGCGACATTGGTTCCTGAGTCGATCAAGCAAGTGGTGGACCAATATCAACATCTGTTCTTGAAACCTACCGGTCTTCCTCCCAAGAGGGCAATTGATCATGCTATTGAGCTCTTGCCAAGCGCCCAACCTTTTCGGCTAAGACCTTATCGGTATACTCCACAATAGAAAAACGAGATAGAGAAGCAAGTTAAGGAAATGTTTGACAGTGGTGTGATACAACAGAGTTTCAGTACTTTTGCATCACCTATTTTATTAGTCAAGCAGAAAGATGGTGAATGGCGTTTGTGCATGGATTATAGAAAATTAAATGCTTATACAGTCAAGAATAGGTATCCCATGCCTATTTTTGAGGAAATAGTTGACGAGCTACAAGGAGCATCCATATTTTCTAAATTGGATCATCGGTCAGGCTACCATCAGATACGCATCAAGGAAGGCGAAGAGTACAAGACCGCATTCCAAACACACCAGGGACATTTTGAGTACAGAGTTATGCCTTTTGGCTTAACTGGAGCTCCATCCACCTTCCAAAGTTTTATGAACAGATTACTGACTCCATTGCTACAGAAGTGTGTGTTTGTCTTTATTGATGATGTGTTGGTCTATAGTGCTACTCTTGAAGACCATGTCATACACTTGAAATAAGTATTTGAGCTACATAGCCAACAAAAACTACACTTGAAGCGGTCGAAATGCCTATTTGCTTAAGAGAAATTGGAATTTCTGGGACACATAGTTAGCGTTGCTGGCATAACCACTGATCCAAAGAAAGTGGAAGTCATTCAGAAATGGCCCATACCAAAATCGACCAAAGATGTACGCAGTTTTTTTGGGAATGGCAGGTTACTATAGAAAATTTGTTGCTCATTTTGGAATCATCAGCAGGCCCCTCACTACCTTATTAAAGAAGGATACTATATTTGTGTGGACTAAACTTGTAGACCAGTCATTCAAGGCATTAAAAACAGCTTTGGCAAAGGCGCTAGTGTTGGCCATCCCGATTTTTTCTAAATCATTCACCATCAAGACTGATGCCAGTGGGGGTGGAGTTGGGGCTGTTTTGTAGCACGAAGGACATCCAGTGGTCTATATCAGTCGAGCCTTAGGTCCAAAGAATATTGGCCTATCCATCTATGTCTAATACCCAACTTGTAATTGGTAAGAGATAATATAAACGGGGACACAATTTCACTTCATCTATATGTGAGTTTGACCTTTATGCATCATCACATGTGAACACCCTATGTAAAAACAAATAATTAATGAAATAAAAGCCATTAAATTTTGCATCATGCTGGGATTTTACTTTTGTGTGCATTTTGTGACAATATAAAATAATATGACAAGAAATATAATAAAGTCCCAAAATGGAAATTTATAATATAAAAGAATATGTGGACACCCAAATTGGAAATTGAATTCTATAATTGGAGAAGATTGGCAAAACACTAAACAAAGAGGATAAAATAAATACATAAATAAAATTTAGTCCTTATGGTTATTAAGATTTAGACAATTAGCCTGAGTTTGATCTTCACACAAAAATAGATTCAAATTTGAAATCTAAAATTTAAAAGGAAGAAAAGAAAAAGAAAACATAAAAGAAAAAGAAACCTTGCTGTTGGGCCTGGTTCGCGCAATTCGGCCCACCAGAGGGGAACCACTGCACAGCCCAACCTCGCGATGCCGCGCGCCTACAACTGGGCCCATCGGGCAGTCTCTAGTCACGCCCCTCTCACCGATTCACTGTCGTGCGGGTCCCGGGCACAGGCCCTCTTTCGTCCGCGCATTTGTCTCACTGGTGCGGGGGGGGGGGCCTACCTGTCATCTCTTCTACGCGTGCGACCGGGACAAAGGAGCTCCGCGAGATCCGCGGCGGATACCGGCCACACTCCCGTCATTGTCGACACCCGTGGAACCTCCTTTCACGGACCATAAAGCTTCTAGACGTGTTCCTTCCCTTCCCTTCTCAATTCTCCTCCTCGGGTAGGGAAGAAACCCACCGCCACGCACCGTTGCCGTTGGAAGACCTCGCAGCCGCTGCGTAGCCACTTGCCCTCACCACCGTCCGGTGCCCGATTGACGCCGCCTAGTCTCGCCTGAACGCTCGGGAGAGTTGTTCTGACCCGTTCCTCAGACAACCGCGCTCTGGGGCGAGCAGGATTTCTCGTCGTAGTGAAGCTGTGCCGCGGTACCACGTTGTTGCGCGGACTGAGTCATTGGAGCTCCATACCAAGGTAATAAGGCCACCTTTCTGTCCGTTATTCCCTTGACGTGGCGTAGCACGGGTTCAATTAGTGAATGGGGGCGAGAATGGCGGAATCGGGCAGCGCCGGCCATGGCTCCGCCGCTGGGCACCCTGGGCGCCACCGAAAGGTCTGGGCCATCCGACTGTTGATCGACGGCCACAGTTTAGTGCAAGATAACGATTCGGCCCATGGCGCGAGGGTCGTCCTATCGGGATCGGATGGGTGAGAACCGTGAATGCGTTATTAATTCTTGGCCATAGATTTGGGATCGGAGGGTCGCAAACAATTACCAATTCGTAAGCAGGCCGATCTAATCTGGGTCGCGAGTGTGTAAATGGACGGCTCGGATCCTACGATACCTCTTCGGCCACACTTTTTGCTTAAGAGACCCTAGGTTTATTTGAAATAGAACCCGCCGTCCTTTTGCGACTGTGCGCTGGGTCTGGGATATTTTACCCTGAGGCCCCTGCCTTTGTCTATAATAGTGTGCCCACTCCAGAGACCCAGGAAACTCAATAATTAAACATAGAAAGTGATTTTTATGTATAAATAATCGCTAGAAACTTGATTAAATCATAGAAAATCCAGTTTTAGTCCAAATTAATCCATTCTAGTTTCTAAAATTTTGTAATATTATTATCTATCACTTAGAGTCTTTGTTTTGACATGAAAACAGTAAGAAAATTAATTTCTCATTTAATCCTATTTAAGCACATAAAACCTTTGGAAATCCATATCTTAAAATCTATAACTCCAAAACTAATGATTCATGTTCCTAGGATTTTATTTTAATGTGTAAATTATTATTATGTATTTTGTTTACATGTTTGGTGTGATGTTAATTTTCTCTATATATTGTGCTTGTTTGTATTGTGGCGAGTAGAAGAACCTGTGACTGAGGATACTGGTGACCAGCGGATAGAAGTAGTTGAGCAGGAGCTCATTGAAGGCTAGTTGTGCCCTTGACCACTTTCATTACTCAATAATGTTCTTTATAATCATTTACCATGCATAGGCTTAATTTTGATGGGACCCGATAGGTCACCCTAGATTGTTTATCTCTTTACCTTGTTATCCCTGAATCACTTGGTTAGTTTTGCTATTGCTTTACATGGTTTTGGGATAATATTTCATTATATCCATGTTCCAATTTTTGTTATTCTATTTATATTCATATCAAGATCATTAATGTTAATTGGAACATGGAGCTTAACTTGAGAAACACGTGCCACCATAAGGGTTTAATGGGACGCCCTTGGCCAACTAACTAGGAAAGCTAGTGGAAGACTACCTTACCCAAAAGAGGCAAGGGCAGTAGGGGATTGCATGCAAGGAGGTTCTCGGGTTGATTTTGCTGCGATGGCGGTCAAACGGGGGATTCTTGCAAGTGCTCTTCCCATAAACTGTAGCGGGTTTTCAAAAGCTAGTGGAACTTTGTAAAGGCCTCGTAGTGGATCCCTAGCCATTCACCTCGGTAGTGTCTAAGGGTCTAGTTAACCCTGGCGACATGGGATACACTACTTGTGGGTACAGGGTATAACCTCTGCAGAGTGTAAAATTGGTATACTAGCCGTGCTCGTGGTCATGAGCAGCTCAGGACTCTCTGATGATTAAATATGGAACCTAAACTCAATTTGTCATTTGCATTGCATGGGATTTGTTAATTAATTTTGTTCTATTATTATTTATTATGGTTTGGTATTTAATTACATCTAGTAATTGCTAATAAAGTTTTGACAAACTTATTAAAAGCAATGCTCAGCTTTAACCCCTATTGTTGATCAGCCTTACACATCAGATGAACTCTCTCCCACCTTTGGTGAGTTCATGCCACATTATTCCCCACAACTTGTTGAGCGATGAACATGTGTGAGCTCACCCTTGCTGTCTCACACCCCCCCACAAGAGAAGAACAAGTGGTTCAGGAGGAGCCACAAAGCGAGGAGTTTGATCTGATCTAGGTGGCGTTTCCCCCAGTCGACTTTTGCACAAAGGATGATCCTTAGTTCGCTTTATATTTATCTTTTATTTTGTAAGACTTCCGCTATTTAATAATTACTCTGATTATTGTGACATTTATCTCTATACACTCTGTTATTATATATGTTGTCTTCTTTGGCGCATGTATGAGATGCACCCGGCTTTGTTCCTTAAAGCCCCTGGTGTGACACTATGAAAAAGAATCTTTAGCCATTCTTTTTGCTGTCGAGCACTGGCGTCCCTACCTTCAACATGGTGAATTTATCATTCAAACACACCACCAAAGCTTGACTCATTTGGATGATTAGAGGTTGTCTACACCATGGCAGCAGAAAGCATTAACTAAGCTGCTTGGTTTACAATATAAAATCCAATGCAAGCAAGGAAGTGAAAATTGGGTTGCTGATGCTCTATGCAGAAGACCCAATATGGATCAAGATACAGTCAATGCACAACTGAACACAACATCAGTATCTACTATTGCACCTAACTAGTTGTTGCAGGTTACTCAAGGGTATGACCAAGACCCGATGGCCCAGAAAATATTAACTCAGCTAGCTATCAGTGGGCAACTGGCACACTATATGATCACTCAAGGTGTTATTCGGTTCAAAGGAAGGATTTGGCTAGGAAGTAACCAAGAAATGCATCAGAAGGTGATGTTGGCATTACACGATAGTGCAGAGGTCATTCTGGATTTCCGGTTACCTACCGAAGGATTAAATCTAATTTTTCCTGGCCAGGAATGAAGCACCAAATCTGTGAATTTGTTCAAGGGTGTCAGATCTATCAACAAGCTAAACCAGAAAGGGTTAAATACCCAGGATTACTATTACCGCTTCCAGTTCTGAAACAAGCATGGCAAACGGTTAGTCTCGATTTTATTTCAGGACTTCCTCCAACAGGCAAAGGAAATTGTATTCTAGTGGTTGTGGACAAGCTATCCAAGTATGCTCACTTTATGGTTTTGAAACACCCTTTGACTGCTCTAACGATGGCTAAAATATTTTTGGACCACGTATACAGACTGCATAGGTTGCCGACAGCTATTATTTCAGATCGCGATCCTAACTTTACCAGTTGCTTGTGGCAAGAACTTTTCAGACTCACTGGTACTCAACTATGTCTTAGCAGCTCATATCATCCACAATCGGACGGACAAACAGAGAGGGTCAATCAGTGTCTCGAAACCTATCTTCGCTGTTTTGTTCACTCATGTCCACGACAATGGCCCATGTGGTTATGGCTTGCGAAGTTTTGGTACAACACTTGCCATCATTCATCTCTTGGCAAGTCTCCATTTTAAGTGCTTTATGGTCATTTGCCAACACAAGTGGGACTGGTAGCTGCTGAACAGTGTGATGTTTCAGGCCTTCAGCAGTTTCTGGAAGACAGACAAAATGTGCTTCAACAGGTTCGCATGCATCTGCAACGAGCTCAAGCACGAATGAAAAGGCAGGCTGATCAGGGCAGAACTGAACGCTCCTTTTTAGTTGGGGACCAAGTGTTTCTGAAACTGCAGCCATATTGTCAGTCGTCGATAACCGAGAGGCAGAACCAAAAACTGTCTTTTCGGTTCTTTGGTCCTTATACTATCAGCAGACAAATCAATCCAATGGCTTATGAACTGGCTTTACCAGCTAGCAGTTCTATTCATCCTGTCTTTCACGTTTCTCAACTCAAGGCGGTCATCGAATCTCGTATCTTGGTGAGTCTTGTGTTACCTGATTTGTCTCATAATCTTCAGGTGTCGGTTGCTGTGCTTGATACTAGGTTGAGGCGTCAGGCGGGGAAGGTCCAGAACCAATTGTTGATTCAATGGAGCGGATGGCATCCGACATTAGCCACCTGGGAGGAAGAAAGCGACATCAAGCAGGATTTTCTATTCGCTCTAGCATAGGGACAAGATGGCGTTTTAGGAGGGGAAAATGTCAGCGTACCGGTGGTAAGCCAGTCCCAGGCGAATGAAGACGCAAGCTTCAGAGTGGGAGAGAGACGAGAAGTGGAGGCAGGCGCGCGCGCTGACAGACTCAGAAGAATCCAACGGGTGACATGGCCCAATGTCCGTGTAACACCCCTGGTGTGACTATCACTAAAACTTGAGCACAACATCATGAGCATCAGCATTTCATATGTTTGATACACCTAGAATGCATTCACTAGATAAAAATTTCAAACAAGTTGTATTGTTATGGTATTTTGCAAATAAAACCCTAGTATAGGATACTTAACCCTAAATATGGTTCTGAGGGGTAAAACAAGACCCAAATAGAGTAAACCCTGAAGTTTAAGTGAAATGGTCATAAAATGTTCCTAAGAATGGACCTACATTGCATTTACACCCTTGAAATACCAAAAACCCTAATAAGGACCCTGGAAAACCCTAAATCCAAACCCTAGGGGGTTAAGTGCAAAATTAGTGCACTTTTGGACTAAAGTGTAAAAACTATCATGTGAAGGCATATAAAGTCATTTGGTTCACATTTATGAAGATTTGCAACCTAAACCCTGAGTTTTGGACTTATTTGCAAAAGAGCCACATTTGAACTCTTTTGACTAAGTCTAAATTTCACTGTAATGGGTTCACCTTTGGGGCCTTGTAACTTCCAAACAAAAAGGATTTTGTTCTATGTCACCACATCAATTTGGTAGACCTATGGAAGGAGAATAACTTTGCTATAGAAATCATCCCTTGGTACCATGAAGAATTCTGAGATAAATGAGTTTGAAGTTGGACTGTCAGACTGCTTGAAATCTGAAATTCAGATTAACAATGGAATGGCATGGAGTTAGGGCTCGAATTTAAGCATGATCCAGTAAGAATTTGTTTTGGAATACTATAACAAAGATGAAGCTGGTATGTTGGACTACAACTTTGCTACAGAACCTTGGATTGGTTGCCAAGCGAATTTAGGAGAAAATCCAGCTTCAAGTTACTCTGTCAGGTCAACCGGAGATTTATGCCATGGTACACTAACTGAAGAAGATACCGATTCATCCCCCCTCACTGCCGACGATCTCTACGCCGTGATTCACGCCGTCGCCGCGATTCGTGTTCACTGGCGGGTGGATAACTATGGTAAAGTAAAGATCTGGGCGTGGGATCAGCTCGAGCTCGGCCGCGGCTAAGCCCGCCGTACCCCCTTGCTCATCGGTGGATCAGGTAAGACCTCGCCGCCGTTGATCGATCACTGTCGTGCGCCGCGTGTCCAGACACTTTACTACGTCACGATTAGTCATGTTAGGGGATCCGGTGATCGCCGGAGGGAGCGCCACGGTGAAAACCACTAAGCGCTTGCACCAGTGCTCCGCTCCTTCTCCGGCCGCCGCGCGTCGTCATCCAAATTCCCAGCCGCCGCTCTTGCTTCCTATAAATTGAGCGCGCCGTCAGCTCCATAGTGTAATCACACACCCAGCCCCAAAGTATTGCCTCCAATCGTGTACCCGAGAGCTCCAATTTCACACTTTCCCAAATCTGCTCAAAAACACGCACGGTTACCCTCGTCGTGGACAGCTTACTCCAGGTCAGTTCCAGCGCATTGGCCATTTGTTCTAGCATCCTTAGGCTCTGCTCAAACTCCTCGACCCCTCGGATTGAACTAGACCGCCATGAATCGCCGGGAACACGTTGTTCCTTTGATTTTCCCCGCTGTCATCGTGGCCAGAGTAAATTAGGTAGCCATTCTTGAAATTAATTGGGGGGAAACAATGGTTAGGACTTGAATTCGGTTTCAACCGAAGTAGGGTGCCAGTCTTTGAGCAATTTGGCTGGTACACGAGCTCGCTGGAGCTCTGCGCAACGCCGCTCGACGTCGGGGACTTCGAGTTGTAAAGGGAAGGAAGTGCAGGGGTTTATTGGTAAATGTCAGCGATTGTTTCAAATAGTACTTTGAACTCCTTCGGATTATTCAAAAAGGCAGGGACCACCATGCAAAGTCTGCCACGTGGGCGTGCGCGCGGGCAGTTTCTTTCGGTCGTGGGCTGGCCTGTGCTGGTTTCGGCCTAGGACTATTCATTCATTTTCTTTTTCTTTTTCTACCAGAGCTAAAACAATTCTAGAAAATTGTAGAAAAATCCCAAAAATGTCAAACCAATTTTTCTAGATTCCTAATTTTCCATAGTATTTTATAAAAATAGTTTCGTGATTTTTAGGTCAAATAAGGAATTTTGGAGCATTTAAAATAGCCTAAAACATTGGTTCTGGATTTTTAGAAAATAGATAATAATTCCAAAATTGCCCAAACTTTTTACTTGAACTCTAAACATTATTTAAAAGCCTTGGGTAGAATTTGGTTTGATTTGGACCTTGTTTGATGCTTAGGACCCAAAACCCTACCCCCTGCTCTTTGAACTTCACTATTGACTCCGGAAACCCTAAGTTCTCGGAGTTCCGTGAAGGAAAGTTATATTCAAGACCTTAGAAATAAACTTATACTATTCTTGCACTTTCATGAGCATTACATGGCATTCATTCTTATATATATATGGTTATATTTAGAAAACGAGGAAGAAGTTGAAGTAGAAGAAGAGAAGACTTCGCCACCACCACCTGCGGAACATCAGGCAGGAAATTGTTTTTATTTTGACATTTGCGGATCCGAGCCTGACTCACCTATAAAATAAGGCAAGCCCCGATGCATTTGCTACCTCCTCGTGTTTTAAAAATCTTTTTCACTTGCTTGATGCATTAGGTGATAGGAGTTGATTGCTAAAACAATTCCTGCATTACCTTCCTTGAATTTGATTACTTTCCTTGATCACCCGTTTTACAAAAGATTTTTGATGCTTAGCCTTGCTTTAGAAAAACAAAATGTTTTGTTTTTACAAAAGATGATGTGGCAAAAGTGGGTGGGATGTTTTTGAAAATAAAACTTGATGGTGGATCCATCATGGCCGTGATGGGTTCAACATCGGAAAAGATGTACCTCTGCCAGGTACCAAACTTTGGGTTTGAAATGATTAAGCTGAGACCGGGCGGGTGACTTGCACAAGAAAGGAGTCTCGGTGTAGTGTCTCCGTCTGAGTCGATTAAGGACCGTGTCGATGTAGGCCTGTTGACCGAGGACCCTTTAACTGGTCACATGCCTCATCATGGGTAAGCTTTGCCTCGGGCAGACTAAGGCCAGAATAAGATAACACGCAATGGGAGTGGAGCGATGGCGAGAGTAGCATGTACCCTCCGTGGCAAGAGGCTGGACGATGGTGTATCTATGCTCTCGGTTGACGTGAACCTGATCTGGTCTTAAGAACACCGGTGGCGGGTTGACATATGCAAGGGTTAAGTGCTACATATGTCGTGTGATCGGAGATCCTCAGCTGAGTATAATCGATTTGGATCGCCGTACCTTCGCGGTCATGAAGACTTGGTCACTGCCCTATACGTAGAACTCCAGTAAAGATGAAGGGATTGTTAATTAATTGGCTAGTGCAGGTCAAGTGTTTGAACTAGGGTAGAAAGAACTCTAGCTACAGGTAATTTTACTTAACCTGACAAATAAAATTGGATTTTTAAGGATCCACTGTTAGTAAGCATTTCTGCAAACAGAGTCTTTGATTCTTGATAAGCCATACCTTGAATCCCTCTAGCCAGCATAACCTTGAGAGTCTTTTCTTTAGTCGGGTAAGACTTGCTGAGTAATTCCATACTGAGGGTTTTATTCCACGTTGTTTTTAGGTGAAGAAGCAACAAACTTTTGTTGTTTCTGTTCTAAGGTGGTACCGAAGGAAGAACACCAGGAGTAAAGCTGTGGGAGGAAAGGATCCTCCATAAGAACTTTTGTTTGATACTTATCAGGAGGGGGTTTTGCCTCCCTTGATGTGTAATAATATTACTCTGCACTCATAGGTTATATTCTGGTCTGTAAATATTCAACTCTATCTTACTTTTAAATAAAGGTAAGTTCATGTATTTGCTTCCGCATTCTCGTAACTCCGATGCTTGTAATGTCTGCGTGACGGGTGAAACGCTCTTGGGAAAGGTAAGAAAAGCAGATACCGAACTTGTCAAGTGATTTAGGGGCACCTACAGGGTTGTCTGAGGTCCGTTGGCAAGGACAACTGTAGGTGGGCCTAATGACTAGGGAGGTTCCGTCGCAGTCCGGCTCAAGAGGGGGAAATTATATGCTGTTGGGGAGAGGAAGAAAGGGAGAGCGGACTAGATTTTAGAACTAGATCCGGCTGCATCCGGCGAACAGACGACGTGCCGTTGTGTAAGACAATACTGCCACACCCCATAATCTTCGAGAGAGGACCCGAGTGCCGAGAGCGGTGCTCATTCCATTCCCACCACCATGTGTGTTCTAACAATCCACTAGGTAAAAATTTCAAAACCAGTTGTGTTGTGATGACTTGAATTGGTCCTTAACCCTAGGATAGGGTGCTTAACCAAGGACTAGAAGTATGTGGGTGTGAGAGATAGCAATTTGAGTATGAACTCAAAGATTAGTGGAAATGTTCAAAAGAGACTAAACATGGAGTGTTTGAGTGGCACATAAACCCTAGAACACTAAAACCCTAACATGGACCCTAGAAACCTTAATTAGTGCTTTATGAGGTGACTCCAATTTCTATGCACTTTTGGACCAAAGTGCATATATCCAAGTTGTAGTGTAACAAAAACAAGGCAACTTTTATATTTGGAGATTTCCAAGTTTTATGGAACAAATTGGAGTAAATTGCAAAAAGGTCCCAAAGGCACCCAAATGCTTAACTCTGAAAAACAGTGATATTGTGCTGATTTTAGATCCCTGTATCTTTTGATCTATCGAGATTTTGCCATGGGTCACTACAACAAGTTTGTAGAGCTATTAAAGTAGTCCAAGTTTGCTTGAGTGATTAAGCCCTAGAGCTGTACAGAAATTGGAGTAAAATGGCCTAGAAGTTGGACTGTCAGTCGTTTATTGGTCTGAAAGTTAGACTGACAGTGGCATTTGATCAACATTAGAATCGAATTGTGGTTTATCGAGGGGAGGTATGAGAAAGAACCTTATAACAAAATTGAAGCTGGCATGATGGACAACAACTTTCATGTAGTTGGATAAACAAGTTGTCACGTAAAAATTTGAGAAAAGAACTCCTTAAATCGCTCCGTCAAGCGCGCTGAACGAACATTGCCATGGTACAGTGAACTGAACAAGATTATGTTACGTGTGCTCGCCATCGACGTCCCTCCTCCATAATTCGAGCTCGCGCCACGATTGGTGCCGCTGAGACGTGGATCAATGAAGTGGTAAAAGATCTCTGGCTCGGATTTGGTGATCGAGTTACCGCTCTAGCCACAGACACCACGTGCCCTCACCGTGCTTCATCCACCACCGCCGTGCAAGCCACCGAACGCTTTGGCCATCCATGGAGCTAGTTGGAGGCTCTTGTGTTGGACCGTCGTACAGGGTTCGCGGTAAGTCCGCCAAGTTACTGGCATGTGGACACCGTTGAGGCTAACATGGAGCTCCTCGGGCAATCACCGCCGTCATGATTCAACGTTCAAATTTGACCACCGTCATGGTGACTCCCTTTAAATTGAGCCTGCTCTCAGTCCCGCCTCTCCTTTACGCACCCAAGCCACTCTTTGTTTCCCATGTTCCACCGTTGGTACCCAAGAACACCAGTTTTTCCCCCATCGGTGGTCACTAGTGCCGCCGAGTGGTGCAATCGCGTGGTCAACCTTTCCTAAGGTTAGTCATAGTTGTTTAACTCATGTTTTGCAGTCTATAGATCATGGTGAAGCTTATGTGCTTGCCCGTTTGAACTCTACCACACAGGGTTAACTGGAACATCGTCGTGTCGTTCTGTGAACGCCGCTGAGGGCGGTGTCCACGTCTATCGGCTGACCCGTAGCTCCTCGGACAAACATAGGTGAGCATCGTATGTCTGATGTATTACTGGTACTCGTAGTGACCTTGGATTGAACCCTACCATGCTCGAAACCTCGGTACGCCTCAACGGAGCTCGTCGATCCGCTGTTAATGTGGCTAGTGAGGCACTAGATGGTTTAAGGTCGATTAACTTAGGGGAAATAGGAGGTAAATTTCAGGAATCACATTGGTAGGCTTGGTTTCATCGGAGATGGTCGCCATTGATGGGTCTAAGCGGCAGATGGCTGGCGCTCGTCGGGATTCGACCGTGGACCAGAGTTTGTCAATAGAAGGGAAGCCGAGGGCCTTTGTGTAGCTGTCAGTGAGACACCTGAATAGTACCTAGGGTTCTTTATTGTTTATTCAAATACCTAGGGGTCTTCGCGCAAAATGTATAACACTGGCGCGGGCGGCCTGTGCGGGGGCTGTTTCCTCTGCGTTCGTGGGCCGAGCCCATTGCTTTCGGCCCATCGCTGTTGCATCTTTGTCTTTTTCTTTTTCCTGTCAACTAGTAAACTACATTTAAAACTGTAGAAAAATGATAAAAAAAGTGAATCCAATGTCTCACAGTCCACAAAAATATGTAGTTCCTGTAAAAATTAGTTGTAGGATTTTTACAGCAACAAGTAATTTTTTTCTTATTTAAAAGTACCCTTATGATGCTTAAAAGTATTTTAGAAATAAAACAACAGGTCCAAAAATTATAAAAATTTGTGGCAAAGTTATATACCCTTAGAACAGCCCTTGGTTAAAATTTGAGCCTGTTTGGAGTTGTTTTACCTAGAGAACCAGAAACTAGTTAAGTAGAAATATTATAAACCCTAAGTTTTGATACTAATCTAGGGTTATGTCAAACTCAAGTTATACAAAATACTAAGAAGCAAGTTGATCAACTTTAATATATATATAGTTCTCTGATTCTGTAAAGTAATCTTAATTTGATCCCTTTGGGTAAAGACTATACTACCCAGAAACATTTGTGTAATTGTCATATCCTTAGTTAAGAATATGAGAGCTTTCCACCTCTCACTAAATGCGAGTTTGCATGGCATATCATTACATGAGCATTCATATACTTCTAATTGACTTGTAGAGCACCTAGAAGAAGAATTCAAAGTGGAAGTGGAAGAGGTGTCTGCTCCTACATCTGAAACTGCTCCAACTGAAGTTGTCTCTGAAGGTCCTCCAGAAGGTGCCCCGATAGGGTTTGCTGCTAACTCCAATATCCTACTAGAAGCACCTCACTCTCCTCATCAAGGCAAGCCCCGGTGCATTTGCCACCTCCTTGTTGTTTTAAACTTTAATCACTTATATGCTGCAGTAGGTAGTAGGAATTGAATGATAAAACCTTTGATGCATAACTTCCTTGAATTATTGATTATTTTCCTTGATACCTGATTTGAAAATCTAGATATGCTTAGTATGCTTATAGACAAGGAACAAAATGTTTTGATGTATGAATCATATTTTTACAAAGAAAAAGAGACTGGAGTGATGAAGGTATCAAAGGCCTTGATGACTTCATCATTTCAGAAGGGTACCTCAGTCAGGTACCAGGTTTTCAGAAATAGTTAAATGTAAGACTAGACGTTGAGCATGAAAGGTTGCCCGTCTGTGTCGTTTAAGGACCACATGATTGTTGGCCTGCTGATCTAGGACCCTTTAACTGGCCACATGCCTCATCATGGGTAAGCTTAGCCCCGACCGGACCAATAACAGAACAGCTCGCACGCACTGGGAGTGGAGAGATGGCGGGAGTAATGTGTGCCCACCTGGCAAGTGGCTGGATGGTGGGGTACTGTGCTCTCGGTTCGTGTGAACCCATTTTGGTCTTGAGAAACCTGGGTGCGAGTTGACATATGCAAGGGTTAAGTGCTACATATGTCGTGTGGTTGGAGATCCCCAGCTGAGTATTAATCAATTCGGATCGTCGAACTTCTCGGGTATGAAGACTAGATCTTCGACCCTCATCGTAGATAACAAGTAAAACTAAAGCTGCTAAAATGAAGCTAGTGTAGGACAAGTGAATGCTCTAGATTAGGCAAATCTAGATTTAGAAAAAGTACTTAACCTGCGAAGTAAAAGTGTGGCATAAGGATCCACGACTAGTATGCTTTTATGCAAAACTGAGTATTTGAGATTTGGTAAGCTTTACCTTGATTCCCCACAAACCAGTATACCCTTGAGAGTCTTTTCTTTAGTCGGGTAAGTCTCGCTGAGTAATTGCGTACTCAGGGTTTTATTCCCATTGTTGTTGCAGGAGAGACTATTAACACTTATGAGTTTTGCTAAAACTCACACTAGAAGATTCTACTTTTGTTTATGTTCATTATGTGTGTGTTGTGGAAGATAGCTTCTTCCTAGGTGTTGTAATAAGTTAGCACTTGAATCTACCTCGGGCATGCAATAATAATAATTACTACTTTGTTTGGATACTTTAAAAGTCTGTTAATGTATATTATCTTTTTGCAAAAGTCTTCCGCTCAACTCCTGCATTTAAAGTGTATGCTCTTGTGGGATTATTGTAATACTTGCAACTATGGTGAATGGTCCTTGGGAATGAACGAGTTCATTGAAACTCGACACCCCAATTAAGTTATCTGATTCACCTACATATCCATCTAAGGCCTTGGGAGCAAGGATTGGTGTACGTGGGCTCGATAACTTGGTTGGGTTGTGACACTCTCTCTCCCGCTGCCCAGTGGGGCCGACCTGTCGGTGCCGATCCCCTCGCGCACGTGCCCATTCTCTCTCACTGCCCGGTAGACCCCTTCTGTCAGCGCTGACCGCCTGTTCATGAGTTCTCTCTCACTGGCCCGTGGAGCTCACCCGTCAGTCCCCTCCGCTTCCCTAACCTCTCGCTCTCACACCCCACCGTGGACGCGCCCACGTCACGCGTTTCCCGGCCACCTCCGCACGCACCCGGCCTCCTTTTTGAGCCCGCACCCCGCTCACTCACCCTGTGCGCGCGCCTAGGAAGACCGCCGCTGTTCACCGTGTCCGCGCGCCCGTTCCGTCGCCACCGTTGGGCGCTCGCCGTGCCCTTGGCCTCGGTAAGTCCCGCCTTGGTGTCCGCATAATGGGACACACCTCAATTTACTCTCTCCCTCTCTGGTTCCCTCTGCCCGTGCTCACCGGAGCATTCCTCGCGCAGCCGGAGAGCCGCCGCCGTCGACCTAAGCCTTTGCCGTGTCTCTACTGCCGTTCAAGGGCCTCAGAGTCTCTTCTCAAGGTAACCAACCTGTGTCGCCCCCAATTTACCCTTTCCCTGTTCTCGTCTGGGCGCGATTGCTCGTCGGAAAGTAGTTGCGCCGCCGTCGAGCCATCCCGCCGCAGACAGTTGTTCTTCGGTGTCTTCGCACCATTGTTGTGCCCATGACCGCGTTCGCTACATTCCCCCGAACCTCCTAGAACCTTTCTTAGTGTCTCAAGGGTCCCAGCGTGCCTGCGCCCTCATCTTCGGTGAGCCCCCGCCGTAGACGCGAGCGGCGCCACCGCTGGCGACCGAGGGACCTGGCCGGTAGATCTTAGGCGTTCGTCTGAGATCGGGCGACCCGGATTTAAGCGAACCCAATCTAATCCTAACCGTCCGATTCACACCTGACCGCTCGGATTCGCACCCTCACCCGCACCCTGTCGCTAGGCTCGGCCTAACAGAACCTCAGGTTGCTGCCACCCCGAGCCCACCTGTCAACGCTCGCTGCGCGCCTGCGCGCTTGTCCGTGGGATCTAATCTGGGCCGTTGATCGGAGATTGGACGGTCAGTATATGTCGCACCCGGGTTTCGGGGGCACCAAGACCTGGGCGCGAAATAATCACCAGGTGTGCTGGGACAAAGTCTCACACATATGATGAATAGTGGTATAGAAACGAATGTCACATCTTTACTATAGAATAGGAGTTCTATCAAAAATAAATAAATAATTACATCACTAGGAGACAACGATCCAGCAACCCAAAGTTGATTGGGAGACGACGACCTAGACTCTCATGAACTCGTCACAGCGTCCTCCATGCGCCTCATCCTGTGGTACCTGTTCTTGACCTGCGGGGGGGGGGGGGGGTGTGAGACAGCTAGAGTGAGCTCACATATGTCCATCGCTCAACAAGTTGTGGGGAATAATGTGCATGAACTCGCCAAAGGTGCGAGCTCATGCGAAGTGTAAGGCTTACCAAAGAGGATGTTTAAAGCTGAGCATTGCTTTTAAAGTTGGTCAAAATTTTATTAGGAGTTGCTAAGTGTAAGTAAATACCAACCCAAATAAATAATAGAACAAAATTTCATAACAACAACTGCGATACAATGCATATGACAAATTGAATTTAGTTTCATAAATTAATCATGTGTGTCTGAGCCGCTCATGACCGTGAGCACGGCTGATATACCAGATCTTTACTCATAAGTCATGTTACCCATCTGCCAAGGGATCGCGACTCCCATACACCTCTACCAAGGAAGCGAGGCAGGGTAACACTACGAGGCATTTACAAAGTTCCACTAGCTTTAGAAAACCCGCTATAGTTCTAGGAAGCTCCAATGCAGGGACCCCTGGCCTGACCACCATCGCATCAAAATCAACCCAAGGGCCTCCCTACACGGACCACTCTCCTACTGCCCTTGCCCCTTTCGGGTAAGGTAGTCCTCCACTAGCTTTCCTAATTAGTAAGCCAAGGGCGTCCCATACCACCCTTGTGTTGCTCTGTTTTCTCGGGTGGTTCTCTATGTTCCAATTAACATAATGATCTTATCATGAACAGTAAATAACAAACTAATAATAAAAGTGTGATCATGGATAATGTATATCTATATACCCAAAACCACATAAAGCAATCGTAGGTACTACCCAAAAATTCAGTGTTAAACAAGGTATAAAGATAGTCAAACTAGGGTAACCTATTGGGTCCCATCAAACTTAACCTATGATTGGGTAAAAAGAAGTGATCAAGGGCACAACTTGCCTGGGACTTGAGAGTCTAGGTACTAGGATGATCTTCCAGTTCTCGTGACCTCACTGCTAGTCGTAGCAATACAAACAAACAAGGTACAGACAAAATTTACATCACACCAACCATAAGAACAAACTTTATAATAATAATCTATGCGTCGCTACGAGATCGTGGGTTTGAGAATCGCTAAATTCGGAGTTACGGTTAAGGAGTTATGATTTATGGGAGATCTATGTGATTTAACTATTATAATTTGATCAGCGTATATCCTATGAGAGACTATTCTATAAGTAACTAACTCAACCTTAATTTTAATTATAACTTGACTAGAGATCATATTTTAATCAAATTATAATTATGGATAGGTTAGCTTTGGTTTAGCAAGGTTAATCTAGTAGACATAGGATAAATAAATATCTAGCTATAAAAGTATGGGACATGGTATAATTAACGTTGCTGCCGCGTAGTAAATATTTATACGAAGCTAACGCAATTTGAATGGATCGAATCGATGTTAAAATGAATTAGTTATGATTTTTCTGAAGTTTTAAGTGGTAGATACAAAACAAATCAAGCACATAAATTTAACCACATGTTTCATACTAAAATGAGGTTACCAGAGGATGAACAATATTATTATAAATTTATTACAACTGGAACAGATCAATTTGGAGTTACGGATTGCGAGTTATGAATTTCTGAAGTCCTTATGTGTTTGATACAAAAATAATTGTGTAATAAATTTTAATATGGTTTTCATTCTAGAACAGTGTTACTCAGTGATAGACAATATTATTACCTAACTATAGGAATTGAAATGGACTAAAAAGGAGTTAAAATGAATTTTCTAGGATTTACACAAGTTCCTACAATTATTTTTACATTAAAAATCATTTTATAAATGAATTTCTCTGATTTTATTCGCTGTCTGGACTGCACTCACAATTTTCCATAAACCTGGGGTCTAACTCATAAAGTTCTAGGCCGATCTGTAACAATTACAACATTAGGGTGGACGGCGGGTTTATAATCAACTTCTCCGAGGGTCTCTTTGTAACTCGCACCTAACGAAGGGGTATTGATAGCTCTCGGCCACAAGATCAGAAACCTGTAGCCCAGATTAAACTTGGGTGGAATTGGACTGGCATTCGTCCGTTTAAGATTGGACGCACCAGATTAACTGTTGTGTATCGAATCTGTACAATGTCGTGGCCATCGGATAGTCGTTCGACGGTCAGGATTTAAAACACTTGAGATCGAATCCCCGTCACAGGATCAAGGTTGGGCGAACCAGATTGATCAGGCAGACTCAGTCCCGTGTCCTAATCTCAGCTGTTCAATACGGGATCAACGATCCACACCTATTCTTCTTCCCACAGCCATCCAGCATCCGTGGCCGAGACCACCGGCCTGGCGGTGCCATCACCGGCGCCAGCCGATAAGCTATCCACGCACATGAATTCCTCAATCTTTCGATGCTAAACGATGCTAGGAGCATGGTGGTTCGACAAGGGGCATACATACCATTGAATCAAGGCGTGAGAACTCCCATCAACGGTGAGGTGTGAGCCACGACAAGAAATAGGCTCCGACGAAGAATTCTGCCCGCGTCCTTCATCCATCACGCCCTGTGAGGTCATCATCACATGCAGCGTGATCAGGGGTGCTTTCGTACCCCTACGGCGAAGGTCCGACGACACCACACATACGAATCGACCCCGGCGGTGGTCTCCCGGTTGAGGTGTACTCAATGTCTCTCTCTTGGTGCTCAGGCCATGATGGCGCAATGCCACACTTTATGGGGAAAGGTCGAGTCCGAGTTGGTCGGGGTGATCGCGGTTGGCACGAGCTTTCCGGTGAGGTTAGTGCGGTACGCTTTTCTGTTTTGATTCGGTGCAGACGAAACTGACCGCAGGGTCCCACACGCAAGTGACCCAATGAGGTGGAAGAGGGAGGTCCGACGAGTGGGCCCCGTCAGGCGGTGACAGGAGGCGACAGGGAAATTGGGCCACGTGATTTGGGTCACCCAGACGTGAGTTGGGCTGAAACAGGGGAATTCGGCCCATGCGGCTGAGAGAGGGTCTCTCTCATTATTTTTTTCTTTTCTTTTCTTTTCTTTTATGTTTTGCATTTCTTTCTTCATTTCAAAGATTTACTATTTGAATTTGAATTTGTTAATGAGTTTGGGATCAAGTGCTCAAATAAAAGTATTACCTGAAATGATATATTTATTCATATATATATATATATTCCTTAGTCTATATTGTTTCCCTTTCCTTTCCTCCTTCCATTTTCAAATTCTAATTTTCAAACTTAGACTTGTCTCTCACATTTGAATACGAATGCAAAAATACAAGAACCTCAGCATGAGATGCATAATTCCATATTTATTTATTTGCTATTTGACTACTTTAATTCCCATAATTGAGTGTGCACAAAGAAAATAACACCAATAATCTACGAGGGTTCCATAATCCCAAAACACCCTTTTATAAATATATTTATTTATTTATCTTATTGTTTTTTCATACAAATTTTTAGGCTTTACAAATCCTACCCCCTTAACAGAAATCTTGTACTCGAGATTAGTAAGAAAAGGGATGCGGAAGGATTGGTTTGTGAATCAGCTTTTAGTCTATAATTGGTTCAAAAATCCAGAGTATCATTTTTATAGTCATTAGTGGGTGATTAGGAGAACATAGGTATCGAGCTACTTATTATGTAAGATATAAGCTGGACGGGTTGAGGTAAGAAAGATTATTACAAGGAAAAGACTATCCAAAAATGTTTAAGTCTTGATTCATCTCGAGATTCGCTTTGACTGTTATATCCTTCCTTGTCGATGTCGATCTTTTCTTCTCCAGTCTTGGTCTCATTGATTCGAGGTTAGTGTATATCATCGGGGTTGGGGAATATGGTTAAGATAGATATGGATGAGATAGACTACATGATGTAGGTCAAATTCTTGTTTGATGTTAGGTGAGGATAGACAGATTATGCAATTCATCATGACTCTACTGGTTGGGTTAGATCTCTAGCATGTGGCAGAGTTGGTCTAAGGCACAAGTTTAGGTTCAAGCGCATGAGGGGAGAACAAGGTTCATAGGATTTGGATCCAGATTATTTCACTTGTGTTAACTTGTTAAGTGACTCACAATAGATTGAATAAGATCTTGATTAGTATAAGTTGAGTGTGTTATGTCAAATTCTAGTTGGGTGGCTTTGTGTTAGGTCAGACTTGGTAAAATGATGTGTATCATTGGAAACATGTAGGTTAGGCTGGTTGGTTAGAATCTCTCTCTCTTTTTATAGATAGATTAGGCAATTTATCAAGAATGTGTAGGTCGTTTGTATATGGCCGAGTTGATCTAAGTCACCAACTTAGGCTTAAGTGAATTAGTAGTATGGCCTTATCATTTGTACCAGCATTAAGTAACTCACTCTAGATTAGATCATAATAGATTAGATAGAATCTAGATTAGGTTGGTATGACTAGATTAAACTAGTTAAGATCTGATTAATTTATTTGGGGAAAGTAGGTAGATGTGGGTAGGATAAGTTATGATAGTTGAAAATCTTGGGTGCTTATAATTTTATGTCGGTCTATACAGATTTTGCAACCCAACGCATAAGTCAAGTACTTGTATATGGCTGAGCTGGTATAAGGAACCAGTTTAGGTTAATCATGTTTATAGGAGTAGGGTCTATTTTATGCCACCAACATTATCCAGCTTGCTTAAGCAACTTACATTAGATTCTATAATCCTATTTAAGAATATTATTTAGTTAAGTATATCAAGCTGACTTTATCTTTATGAAATTCTAGTATCCCTTTTTTTTATCTAAGTGGAACTTCCAATTTAGAACTAGTCAATTACTAAGATTAATATTAAAGATCTGACATTTTATAGATTTTCTATATATTTATATATATTTGCTACACTCTTTTCTGTTAAGTCTACATAGCTTAGAGATTAGAGCATCGCATTTGGATATGACTGGATTAGGCTAGTTTAAATTAGAAAGATCTACTAGGGTAGGATAAATGTTATTAGGATATGTTAGAATTTGTTGGGATAGTATGGATCATATGGTGTAGGTAGGTCAGAATATCTGTTGGGTTAAAACAGAGGGGTTATGCAACTATCGGATGGTTAAGGTAGTTGCATATGGCCAAGTTGGTCTGTCGTTCTTTATTTAGTGCAGAGTGAATTAAGTTAAAACATATTTTTTAGAGTAGAGTGTCATTTATTTCATCAGTATTATCCTTCTTGTTAAGCAACTTACATTAGATTAGCTCAACCTAAGGTTAGCCTTCGTTGGGTTAGATTAATCTGTCACATTAGATCAGATCTAGGTTAGATTGGTGTGACTAGCTTGGACTAGATAAGATCTAATTAATTTGGGTTAGATCATGATCATGGTGGGATAAGTGAAGTGGTTTGGATAATATGAATCCTTCAGGATAAGATGAATCGATTAAGATAAGAGAGAATCTTTTAAGATAAGATGGATCTATTAGGCTTGATATATTCTAATAGGGTATTCTTAGTTGGTCTAGTTTATCTTATAAAGAATTTATGAAGATAATTTTTTTAACATAAGATGAACCTGTTAGGATAAGATATAATCCTTTAAGTTAAGAGGGATCGATTTAAAATAGGTACACTTTAATGGAGGATAATCTAGGTTGTTTAGTTATCTTATGAATTTTATTATTTATATTTATGCCTATATGTATATGCAGATGTAATTGTGGATATTACTCCACAACTCATCACACTTAATCAAAGATCCAAATCAGACAAGTATCAAAAGAACAAACATTGAAGCACATAGATACATATAAAAAATATAAATTTTGTTTTTGTTCCTATGACTAGGTCTCCTATTCCTAAAGGTCACTTTAGGCACAAGATTTCAAAGTGTGAAATCCACTTTTGTCTTTACAAAGGAAAAAATAAGAATAATCAGAGTAAAGCATCAGTGGAAGAGAAAAGATTAAGGAAAGTTTAGAAAGAATCAGAGTAGCAATGGTAAGTAGATAATGGTTTTCTAGTTCTATCTAGGTTTCATCCTACAGTCAACATCCCTCTGATACCACTTCTGTCGCACCCGGATTTCGGGGGCACCAACACCCAGGCGTGAAATACTCACCAGGTGTGCTGGGACAAAGTCTCACACATATGGTGAATAGTGGTACAGAAACGAATGTCACTTCTTTACTATAGAATAGGAGTTCTGTACAAAATAAATAAATAATTACATCATAAGGAGACAACGATCCAGCAACCCAAAGTTGACTGGGAGACGACGGTCTAGACCTCTCACGAACTCGTCACAACATCCTCCATGCGCCTCATCCTGCGTTACCTGTTCTTGACCTATGGGGGTGTGAGACAACAAGAGTGAGCTCACATACGTTCATCGCTCAACAAGTTGTGGGGAATAATGTGCATGAACTCGCCAAAGGTGTGAGCTCATGTGAAGTGTAAGGCTTACCAAAGAGGATGGTTAAAGCTAAGCATTTGTAAAGCTCAAAATTGGTAGAAGAAAAAAATAATAATAATGAATTAAAATAAATAAATAAATTTAAGATGGTGAGTTAGGGAGTCTTAAAACTTATTTTGGATTTCTCATGCTTTTGAATGTTCAATTAAAAGGAGGTAAGCTAGTCGAATAACAAAATAAGTAAACATAGAAATATGCATATCGTACTCAAATTTTGAGACAATTTAAGTTTGAGAAGTAGGATTTGAAAATAGAAAGGGAAATAAGGAAAGGAGAAAAGAAATTGTATTAAAGTCACATACTATTGCTAAAGTTAAATAGTGGAAAGTATAATATAATCTTTAATTAATATTGTATACTAGAGTTTATTTTCTCAAATTCTTGTATATATGAGTTGCATAATTAAGAACATTTGCACAAACAAGATAATCAATAAACAAATAACACGAAATTATATTATACATGAACGGTGTTATTTGTGCATTTAAAATTTAGTTTGAAAACTCAAAACACGTTTGAATTCAAAATCTAAAATCTGAATAGAAAAAAAAGAAAATGACTCACTAGCACTCACCTAGGCCGAATCCCAGCAATCGGCCCAACACCCCTCCTTTTTCCTTCCCACGGATGGCCCACTGCTCTCTCCCCCGTGGTTGCTTCGGAGCGCAGGTGTCCGTGCACGCTCTGGTCATGGTGGGGAACTAGACATGGCGCGGTCGGCCGGACCTGGTGTCGTGAGGTTGAAGATGAGCGGTAACCGTTGTATGCTAGATGAACGCATACGATTAGGTCGTCAAATAACGTTTCACTTGAATCCTATCGTCACCGTTTGTTGGTGATCGGACCACTCCTAGGCAGTTTTCGGGCAGGAAGGATTTATGGCCGTCGGATGATATCGGACGTGATCGGGTCATGGGTGATTTCGGGCCTTAGATCTCGGATCCTGGGGTTAGGATCGCACCCTGGATCATAACGTGTGTACGTCTAATCTGGATGGATGAATCACGATCCAACGGCTCGGATCCTAGCGTACCTCTTCGGCTTGGCCATCTATCAAAAGAACCCCTGCAGATTTAGAAATTCAAACCCGCAGTCCACCGCAGTTTAGTTCTGAGTCTTGGGAAAATTTATGCCGAGGCCTCTGTCTTCTCTAATAATTGAGGCGTAGTCCAGGGAAATGGAAAATCAGAGAAAATGATTTATAAATGAATTTCTTATATAAAAACATATCCAGAATCTTATTTAATCCTTAGAAAATTCATATTAGGTCCAAATTGGTCCATTCCAATTCCTATAATTTTGTATTAATATTGTCTATAACTATGTGATACTGTTTTAACATGAAAATTGTATTAAAATTGATGTCTTAATTAATCTTATGCCAGGCACACAAAACCTTCGAAAATTCATAACTCACAATCCATAACTCCGATTGGATCCGTTCAAGTTGCGTTAGTCTCGTATAAACATTTACTATGTAATAACAACATTTATTATACCATGTTTCATTCATTTATAATTAGATCCTTGTTTAACTTATGTTGGTTAGTCTGGTTAAACTGCTTGTCATTATAATCTACCAGAATATGATCTATGGTCAATTTATAACTTAGATTAAAGTTGAGATAATTATTTAAGAATAATATCTCATATAATTTATATGAAACAATTTTTAATATAGTTTAATATTTTGATCACGCAGATCTTCTATAAAATCATAACTCCTTAACTGTAACTCTGATTTTAGTGGTTCTCGTTTCCATGATCTCGTAGCGACGTGTAGATTATTATTATTCAGTTTGTACTTATGGTTGGTGTGATGTTAATTTTATCTATACCATGTCTGTTTGTATTTCTACGAGTAGTAGCGAGGTTTCGAGTCACTTGAAGAGCAAGTGGTACCTGAAATCTCAAGTGCCAGGCAAGTTGTGCCCTTGATACACTTTTGTTACCCAATAATATTCTTTATTATCATTATTTAATACATAGGTTTAATTTTGATGGGACCCAATAGGTCACCCTATTCTGTTTATTCTGTTTACCTTGTTTACCCCTGAATCACTTGGGTAGTTCTGCTATTGCTTTATATGGTTTTGGGATAATATTTCATTACATCCATGTTCCAATTATTTTGTTATTTTATTTATGTTCATGTCAAGATCATTAATGTTAATTGGAACATGGCACTTAACTTGAGAAACACGTGCCACTACAAGGGTTTAATGGGACACCCTTGGCTGACTAATTAGGAAAGCAAGTGGAAGACTACCTTACCCGAAAGGGGCAAGGGCAGTAGGGGAGTTGCATGCATAGAGGTTCTCGGGTTGATTTTGCTGCGATGGCGGTCAGACAAGGGATTCTTGCAAGTGCTCTTCCCATAAACTGTAGCCGGTTTTCGGAAGCTAGTGGAACTTTGTAAAGGCCTCGTAGTGGATCCCTAGCCATTCACCTCGGTAGTGTCTAAGGGCCTTGCAAAACCTAGCGACATGGGATACACGACTTGTGGTTACAGGGTACAACCTCTGCAGAGTGTAAAACTAGTATACTAGCTGAGCTCATGGTCATGAGTAGCTCAGGACTCTCGCATGATTAATTTATGAAACTTAAATTCAAATTTGTCATTTGCATTTGCATGGGATTATTTATTAATTTTGTTCTATTATTCGTATTACGGTTTGGTATTTACTTACACTTAGTAATTGCTAATAAAACTTTGACCAACTTATAAAAGCAATGCTCAGCTTCAACCTTTATTTTGTTGATCAGCCTTACACTTCACAAGAACTCCCACCTTTTTGTGAGTTCATGCCACATTATTCTCCACAACTTGTTGAGCGATGAACATGTGTGAGCTCACCCTTACTGTCTCACACCCCCACAGGAGAAGAACAGGTGGCTCAAGAGGAGCCACGTATCGAGGAGTTCGATTTGGTCTAGTTCGTCGTCTCCCAATTGACTTGCGCCAAGGACGATCCTTAGTTTGTTTTATATTTATCTTTTATTTTGTAAGACTTCCGCTATGTAATAAATATTCTGATTATTGTGACATTTATCTCTATACACTATGTTATTATATATGTTGTCTTCTTTGGCGCATGTATGAGATGCACCCGTCTTTGTCCCTTAAAGCCCGGGGTGTTACAACATTGCTTTTAAAGCTGGTCAAAATTTTATTAGCAGTTGCTAAGTGTAAGTATATACCAACCCAAATAAGTAATAGAACAAAATTTGATAATAACACCTGCGATGCAATGCATATGACTGTGGCAGAACCGCCCAAATTATTTGAGCTTAAGTGCCCAAGTCACGCCTTAGAGGCAGCAACACACTTAATTTGGAATAACCCGTCAGTCCCTCAGATCTAGTCTGATAAATCCACTTACCAAGGATCGAATACCACTAGCTCATGCGAAGGTGAGGCATAGAGAGAATACAATAAACATGAAACCACAAATTAAGGTACTAGAGTTATTACATAAATCGGAGTTTTAAATAAAGGGAACAAGTTCATATTAAAATGCAGCGGATAATCGATACGACGATACGGAGGATTAGGGCAAGGCCTAGCCCACTACTCCTCCTAGTCCTCTCCTGTCAAGGCAGCATCCTACTCAACCGTCCAACCCGGTGCCAGGGTGGAAGGCCAAGTCACACCGTCAACCACATCCTCTAGCGTACCTAAAAAAATATGCCACAAGCAAGGCTAAGTAAACTAATACTCAGCTAGACTTACCCGGTGTGAGGAGTCTACTCCTCTACCTCTAAACCATGCAGCTGTTTGGCTGAGGGGTTTGGTTTGCCAAAAGCACTAGCTGAGTCTAAAAACAATTTTAGCTTTTCTAGTTCTAGCATAATTATTTTAGCTTGGTTTTCTCCTTTCTAAGCATACAAGGTAACAATCATTTAGTCCAATCAACATGTTATCTCAATTAAAACCTCATTTCACTTTTTACTCAATGCAGTATAAGGGGTCAAGTAGTCTCATTAGCTGCAAGAAGAAGACGATTCAAATCGAGTTTTAACCTTGCAAGGTAAACCTAAACACACGACATGTTGGGGCACTCTGTCCTCACACATTTCAACCGTCCCCATCGATTCCCCATTCGCGGCCAGGACTCACCATCTTGGCATGCAATGCCCCACTGACCCCGGCCACCGCCGTGCAGTGGCTGCACTTGCACCCACCATAGCTAGCATGGGAGACCCTGTCTCAGGACAAGTGAGGGGGAAATTCCGTGCCCGGCTTCACTTAGGTACTACATATTTCCCGACATGTGTTTAGTACTTACAAACGTTTGACTCAGGTATCCACACATTAATCATTAATTCCATTTCCATCTCATAGACAAGGCATCGACCTTAGATCCAAGTCTATAGACCATCATACATCCCGTTATCTAGATGTATACAATCAATGCATGACCTCGCACGAGTGCTAGAAAAATCACTCGACTTCTACCAAGATCCTGATTAGCAAAGCAGCTACTCGACCTAGCATACTAGTATCCATCTCAAAAAGGAATCTTGAGTTCATGCAACTAAGGGTTTCCAGCAACTCCTACACTTAAGTGCACATTACAAACCTACAATCATTAAGTGTAGTAAAGTAGCATATATAATGGTTATGCATAAAACCGGGGCTTGCCTTCAAAAGCTTGGGCTGTAGGGAGATCCTCGGTGGTAGGCTCTTGGGGTGGCTCCTGGGCTTCCTCTTGGGCAGCTCCTTGCTCGGGGATGAGCACGTACTCTCCGTCGGCGAGGTTGCAATCTAAATGAATGCAACGAATAAGAGATATGTATGCCATGTATGTAAATTAATAATTGAAATGTGAGGCGAAGTACTCAAGTTAGCAGGACAGGTCTTAGCTCCATTATTTAAGGTTCTTGGGGTATACTTGGCAATTAAAAGTAAGTGTGGTCAATCTAGGAAGTTGGATTAATGTTGTACTCAACAATCCCTCTATGTCTTAGTGATGATTAAATAAGGTTCTTGGCTGAAGCATTTATAACTTAACTTAGTACTTTTTATTCATGCTTCTTGGATTAGGTTTGAACTACAACATAGCTTCAAAGGTTTCCAACAATTCTGAAAAAAATACAGTGGCTTCTTAGTGGTTTGCATAGCTACGTCTCAAGAATTTAGGCTTAAAATGATAACGGTTTTCTCTGTACAAAAATATTAAAATTTAGGGCAGAGGAGGTGCTTTGAACTACAACTCTCTTCTAACAGTGAATTTTTCCTTAAGGTTTATTTTTGCTGGCATCTAGGGGTAATAATAAGACTTTGTACCAAATTTTAGCCAATGATACCTACTGGTCATTTTATTGTGATTTTCTAAAGTTTCAAGGCCTAGTGGTGCTTTCTACTACTACTATATTTGAAAAATGTCAAACAACATATTTCCTAATTTTTCTATCTTCTTCTTTGCGCAAGAGCAATCATTCTAGAAGTTGGCTAATTTTGCTTAAAGGGAAGGGGGTAGAATTCTTTGGAATATGTGGCCTTTTTTATGGGTTAGGGAGTGAGGTGTATTATATCAAATTTTTATCTTAGTTTCATATTTTTCTCTAGTGGCTTACATCATAAGTAATTGGGTAAAAATTGGTTTGCTCATTATTTCACATTTGTATCCTTTCTTTTGATTTATTTGAAGTATTGGCTAAATCCAAGTTCTATTTGTTTAACTCACTTACTGTGATGGTTTGGGGTGTTTATCATTTTTGTAGTGGTATACTAGTAGTTAGAGGTCTACTGAATTTTTCTTGCCATTATTGTATTTGCCCTTATATTTTTAATCATGACGTTTCTTGATTTCTTAATGCCTAATAAAATTATAACCTTAGATTATTACTAGACTATGGTTCCATATATTTTTCCTAGGTTCTATATAGCTTAGACAAACTAGGAAAAATATGGTCATTCTCTAGTTTGTAATTTCTATCACCTTTTTCACTTTTTAAAGTTTGGGTAGAAATAGTCTTTAATGGACTTTTCTGGTTTATTCTTGTATACTGGGGTGTTCAATATTTTTAAACAATGTATATACTAGGTGAGTATCTCCACAATTTTTTTAAGTCCAGTATAGAAGTATTTCTATTTTTCTCTGTATTAATATGGTTTGGATAGTTTTCTTATTTAATTCAAAACTCTAAAAATTAGTATAGAGAACATGAAGTTTACTATTTTTGTTTGATAGTGCATAAATCACAGAGCCTAACAAAATTTGTTTGACTAAATTTGGATGAGTATTCTTTAATTTATTCATTTAACTAGTTTGTTGCATATTTAAATAATTTGATTTCAAATGGAAAAGGAAAATCTACTTTGTGCTAGGGTCCCTAGTATACTTTTCCTGCGTCCCTTACAAATAGGTCCTCGGGTTACTATTCAACCGAGTCTCTGACAATGCAGAAAACCCCCTAGGGTAACCCTAAATCTAACCCCCGGTCCTTGGGTTCTTGGAATAGTACCCGCGGCAAAGATTACGGTGGCAGAACTTATCGGCGGTGAAATAGCTCCGGCGAAGTGGTCGACGACGTAGGGGAGGTCATGACGGTCACGTCGGTGTGCGGGTCGGTGGCGGGGATGGCTGGAGTTGGTCGGACCTCGTGCACAGGCGGGGAAGCTCGTCAGCGACGAGGATTCCGGCTTAACCACGGCGGGAAAGCTCAGTCCAGTGAGTCGGGGAGCTTCAAGGGAGGTTGTAGGCGCAAGCAATTGGAAAATGGTTTACCTGGTAGCTCGGTCTACACGCGGTGGCGGGTGGCCGAAGTCTGGCGAGGGTGATCCCGCTGCTCCGGTGAGGCAGAGTCTCGGTTCTTGCTTGGCAAAGCTTCACGGCACCACAGGGAAGCTATCCAGGGGCTCGGGTGAGGCTAGGTGTTTACGGGAATGGCTGGCCACGGTGGTCGGCACTCGGGTGGCTCGAGCGAGCGACGTAGAGCTCACCGGAGCTAAGAGCTAGGTCTAGGAAGTTAGGCGAGGTGTGGAGGAAGTACGGCCGAGGTCGCACTACTATTATAGGCGCGGGCGTAGACCGGTGCGGGCGCGCACGGCTCGGCACGGGCGCGCGGGCTGGCGTCCACCGGCGCGTCAGCCGTGATCGAGCATGTGGCACATCGCTTCTGCTCTTGTTCTAACACCGATAGGCTTCATATCTTCGCGAATTTGGGCAAGATTGCCGTGTGAGATTTGTTCCCTGATGTAAGCTTTGTTGTTTATGTGTGGGAGCTGAGTGGTTTTTGGCCGTGTACAGTGAGTTGTCGTGTCCTCAAGTTGCTAGTGTCTAACTGCTGCGTCCCGAGGCAAAACCATGCCAAATCATGTCAAACGGCTGAGACTCGCCTCCATACTTTTCCTGGACGTGCCTAAGGTAATTTGGCGCCAATTTGATATTTGTGTTTTGTGGATTTGAGTTTTGGAAAACAGAGAACATGGCTGAACTTTATGAAGAGGTCAAAATTCAGATTTCTGAATTTCTGAATTTCCAATTGAGTCTTCACTTAAGTGGCTGTTTTGGGCATTTTGCAAAACTCTTTTGATTAAACTTCTTTACTACATTTTGTAGCTTATTTAATGCACTACAACTTTATTATTTGGTCCTCATCATGATTTTATGTTTTCATAATCTTTTTACAAATTTCCCCTTTGCACTTGAATGGCTTACTTAGGGTTATTTTAGGTTTTGTGCATTTTTCTCATCTTGTGGTGCATGATATGGTTAAGGTATGATCCTTAAGATAAAAAGACTTACTCAATTTTTTGCTTCTCAAGTTTTTGGGGTCTTTTGCTCAATTATGTTTACATGTGATAATGGCCATCAGTTGGGTACTGAGGGAACAACCATGAGTAACACTAGGGTGTTACAGCCTTCCCCCCTTAAAGGAATCTCGTCTCGAGATTCGGGTCAGGATCCTCCAGGGGTGAGGAGAAGGTTACATCTTGCTTTCATGGTGTGGGTTTGTTTATTAAGGTCCTTTAGAAACATGCTCTTCGATTGTCATCCTCTTTGCAACTTCAGAAGGAAGTCCTTTTTTATTTAGTTTTAGAGCTTACTCGGTTTATGTTAAGATCATCTTTCTTATATTTGGATTCAAAGGGCAGGGGGGCTGGGGTATGGTTACGTACCGATTTCCTTAGGTAGACAATCGGGGTAGTTCGAGCGCAGAAATTTCTCAGTCACCCAGGTAGCCTCTTCCTCCGAATGGTTACTCCATTGGATCTTATACATTTTGATCGACCTCGCACGAGTTGACCTTTCCTCGCAATCCAGAACCTTGGAATGGTACTCTTGATATGATAGATCTGGCTCTATCTCCACATCTGGTTCTGCTACAACCTCGGTTGGTAATCGAACACACTTCTTCAATTGGGATACATGGAACACATTGTGGATGGCAGACATCTTTGGGGGTAGCTTCAATTTGTATGCCATGGGTCCACATGCTTCTATGATCTCATAAGGTCCAATGTAGTGAGGGGCTAACTTGCCTTTGATCCAAAACCTTTGCACTCCTTTTGTGGGTGATACTTTCAGATATACAAAATCTCCCACTTCAAACTGGAGGGGTTTCCTTCTCTTGTCATGGTAACTCTTTTGCCTGGCATGAGCAGCTTCTAGATTCTTCCTGATCAGCTTGACTTTTCTTTCGGCTTCCATCACAAGGTCAAGCCCAAAGATTTCTCTTTCTCTAGGCTTTAACTAGTTGAGGGGTGTTCGACACCTTCTTCCATATAGGGATTCAAAAGCTGTCATTTTCAGATTGGATTGATAACTGTTGTTATAAGCAAACTCTGCCAAATAGAAACACTTATCCCAGTTCTTGCCGTAATCGATCGCACAAGCCCTTAACATATCTTCAAGAATCTGATTCACCCTTTCGGTCTGACCATCAGTCTGAGGGTGGTAAGCAGAACTTCTTACCAGCTTGGTCCCTAAGGACTCTTGCAATTGCTCCCAAAATCTGGCTATGAATTGGGCTCCTTGGTTAGAGACAATTGTGCAAGGTAATCCGTGCAAACACACAATTCGGTCAATATTGTACAACTCTGCATACTTATGAGCCTTATCAGTGGTGTGCACAGGAAGAAAATGTGCCACTTTTGTCAATCGGTCCACAATGACCCAGATTGAATCATGATGCCGAGAGTTGTTGGGCAGACCCACAATGAAATCCATGCTGATGTCATCTCATTTCCATGAAGGTATTGATAGGGGTTGCAAGGCACTAGCTGATTTTAAGTGGCTTGCCTTTATCCTCTGATATGTGTCACATTCCGATATATATTGGGCTATCTCCCTTTTCATTCTGGTTCACCAATATTGGGGCTTTAGATCATGGTACATCTTGGTGATTCCTGGGTGCATGGAGAATTTGGAGAGATGAGCCTCATCCAAGATTTTCTTCTTGAGGTCTCTATCTTTAGGAACCACCAATCTGTCTTCAAACCATAGTATCCCCTTGCGGTCTTGGCAAAAGCACTTATACTTCTCCACCTTCTGATTAAGATTCTTTTTGATGATTTGCAGTCCCTTGTCACCTAGTTGGGCCATAATAATCTGGTCTAACAAGGTTGGCTTGACGGAGATGTGAGACAAGGTACCAGAAGAAATCACCTCGATCCTCATCTTACTCAACTCATCACACAGGGCATTGATGCGAGAATCCATCACCATACAACTGCATTGTGACTTTCGACTTAGGGCATCTACTACCACATTGTCTTTCCCCGGGTGGTAGTGCACTTCCAAGTCATAGTCCTTGATCAGTTCTAGCCATCTTCTCTGCCTCATGTTGAGATCAGCCTGAGTAAAGATGTACTTGAGGCTCTTATGATCTGTATAGATGTTGCAGTGGGTTCCCATCAAGTAGTGTCTCCACATTTTCAATGCATGAACCACGACTACCAACTCTAAGTCATGAGTGGGATAATTTTGCTCATGAGGTCTGAGTGCTCTTGACGCCTAGGCAATGACTTGGTTGTCTTGCATTAAAACAGAACCCAGTCCAGTGCCAGAGGCATCACAATACACATCAAACGGCTTGTTGTTGTCAAGCTACGCTAACACAGGTGATGTGGTCAGATGTTGCCTCAAAGTGTGGAAGGCATATTCACATTTCTGACCCCAATCGAATTTTGCTCCCTTCTTCAACAATTCTGTCATGGGCTTCACAATTCGAGAGAAATCTGGAATAAATCATCGATAATAACCGGCCAATCCCAAAAAACTCCATATCTGACGGACAGTCGTGGGTGGCTTCCAATTCATCACCTCTTGCACCTTATCCCGATCAATAGCTATGACATCTTGAGAGATAGTGTGACCCAAGAATTTAATCTCCTTTAGCCAGAAATCACATTTTGACAATTTGGCATAAAGGCGGTGTTCTCTTAGACGTTGGAGCACTACATGCAAATGACCAGCATGCTCTTCTTCGTTCCTTGAGTACACCAAGATATCATCGAAGAAAACCACAACAAATTTGTCCAGTTCAGGCATGAAGACTGAATTCATTAGATACATGAAGTATGCAGGTGCATTTGTCAACCCAAACGACATCACCATGTACTCATATAGCCCATATCTAGTTGAGAAGGCAGTCTTTGGAATATCACTTGCTCGTATCTTGATTTGATGATAGATGGAGCGAAGATCTATTTTGGAAAACACCTTGGCTCCGACCAATTGGTCGAAAAGAACATCAATACGAGGCAAAGGATACTTGTTTTTGATAGTCACCGCATTGAGTGGGCGGTAATCTATACATAATCTCAAGCTTTCATCCTTCTTCTTCACGAACAAGGTTGGACATCCCCAAGGTGAAGTACTTGGGCGGACAAAACCCTTGTCCAACAATTCTTGTAGCTGTTTCTTCAATTTTGCCAATTCGGCGGGTGGCATCAGGTAGGGCCTCTTGGAAATAGGTGCTGTTCCCGGTTGCAATTCGATGGCAAACTCGATATTCGGATCCGGCGGCATTCCTGGCAACTCATCAGGAAAAACATCTGCATAATCACATACCACTAGGATTTTCTTCAAGGGTAGTTCTATCATGGAGAAGGCACATGACTGAGTGGTCTCTTGGCTGGGGAGATATAACATGAGGTCTCCGAAGGTAGGAGAACGAATTTCTAGAATTCTGGCAGCTACATCTAACACCACCCGATGTTGAGTCATCCAGTTAGCTCCCAAAATGATATCTATGTTCTCTAACCCCAAAATCAAAAGTGTAGTTTTGAAAATTTTGCTTCCCAGCTTGATAGGTACACTTTGATTTAATTGATTTGTTGCAACCTTGCCTCCCTGCGTTGCAATCATGAAAGACCCTCGGGTATGACAGAAGGGAAGTTGGAATGTGGCACTGAACTTCTGGCTAATGAAGCTATGCGATGCGCAAGAGTCAAACAGAATCAACGTAGGTTGATGAAAAACGGAAAAGGTACCAGTCATGACGGGCGCTCCTTCAGGTAACTCTTCCAGAGTAGTGAAGTTGAGCTTCCCTTGCCTGACTTACACTTTCTGCTTCCTTCCTTTGTTTTGGTCTGGTGCTGGCATCTGCCTTGGCTGATTTCGTGGGCAATTCTTGGCATAGTGGCCACATTGCCACACGTGAAGCACTTGTTTCCATTCCCTTGGCAGAATTGTTGCTGCTGCTGAGATTGATTGTTCCTTAGAGTGGGAGCGGGGAAACGGTTGGGTGCTTGCTGCTGCTGTGATGGCCTAATATCCCATCTTCCTGCCTGCTGCTAGAATCCTCTATTCTGACTGTTGGAGACAATCTGGAATCTCTAGGGTGGAGCTGAGGATCCTGACATTGGTGCCTTCCTTTTCTTTTCTGCACGGTGAGCTATAATATAGCCTTCTTGTGATATGGAAAGGTTGACCAGTTCATTGAAGCTGTCAGCCCGAACAGTGTTGAGGTGCTCACGCAGCTTGGTGTTGAGTCCCCTGTGGAAACAGTCTCTCTTATTTTTGCCTGAATCTACATGATAGCCCGCGTACTGCCACAGGTCGTTGAAGGCCTGGGCATACTGTAGCATAGTGCGGGTTCCCTGAGTCAAAGCCAAGAACTCGTTGAGCTTGCGATCCAGAATCCCTGCTGGAATATGGTGTCCACTGAAAGATGTCTTGAACTCCTCCCATGTCACCTCATGGTCAGCAGGCAATATGGCGCGAAAATGGTCCCACCATGTCCTAGCAGGTCCGCGAAGCTGCTGTGCGGCAAAACGGTTCTTCGTGTCGCCAGGGCAAGCTCTCGTGAGGAGTGGGAACTTCGACTCCACAACCCTTAGCCATACATCAGCGTCTAGCGGATTCTCCGCCTTGGTGAACAAGGGTGGCTGCGTGCTCAGGAACTCTTGATAGGTTGCTGCGGCCAGAGGATGTTGCGGCTGGCCTCCACCATACTACTGAGGGTGGGGATGGCGCTGCAATAGCTGCCGTAGAATCTCATTCTACTGAGCGATTAGCTCCTGCACCGTGGGAGCTGGAGGAGGTGGTGGGGGAACCTGCTCGTTCTGCCCGCGACACTGCCTAGCTACCATCTGAAAACAAAAATTTTCACCATTGTTATCTCAACTCATGGTTCCAATAGAATCCTTTATATTATGAGAGAAAATGTCATAACATAGTACTGAAATGAAACAAGAATAACATGCTGCATTAATTTCATTACTCATAAAAGATTTCCCTGGGTTACAACATTTTAGGGGAATTACCCATAATCCTAGTCCAAAATCTGATGCCAAACTAAGCTCATGTGGGTTCTTGTCCTCCTAATATGTTAAACTAACCCGTCAACCCGGAGTGGTAGAGGCAACGCTAAACGCGGGTGAAGGGGGCATTTTGAAGGGAGTCACATTTTGACCGAGAGCTAGCTCTAATTCCTCGGGAGCCTCCTCTCCTTCGCTTCCTGCCTCGTTTGCCTCCATGTCCTGGTGGTGCATCTCCAGGTGGTCGTTGCCTTCCTCAAGTTCCTCCGGCACATCATGGAGCTGGATCACCAGGATATTGATAGTGTTATCCCGGATTTCCACCAGCTGCTCTAAAGTCACAATGCGCTGGCTTAGCTATTCCACCTATAGGTCCTTCTCCACCAATTCCGAAGACAAATCGACCACAAAGTCCTCTGGACTGTCGAGGGCGATCTTAGTGGTCTGAGCAAGGTTAGTGAGGTGTGCCATGGCGTCGCTCTGTAGGGCCTGTAAGCGATACAGTGCGCTCATACACTGAATGGTGATCCTCCCAACTTGGTCGGGATGCATGGCCCACACGTCCTTCACGTGGCTCACTGTGTTGCACGACATGGGGTCATCCCTCTCCTTAGCGGGGAAGAGTCCTAGTGGGTGCATTACCATCTCCAAGGGATGATATCCATAGAAGGTCGTCAGGGTCTTCAGAGCTGCGGCCTTGATGGTGTCATCCGCCCTGAACCTAATAGTCTCGGAGTTAAGGGAACGCCAACCCGGCTGCAGAGGGTGAGCCTCTAGAGTCAATCAAACCCTGCAACATGGCACTCGATGCTCCTCATATAGCTACACCGTATACAGAGGGGGTGTAGGGTAACTGGCGGAGTAGAGCACCTCCCATAAGATGGAGGGAAAACCCTCATGGGAAAGGTAGTCCGAACTGAAACGAGTGTCTCCTCCATTGATGGGGGTGGGTGAAGTCATCTGTGAAATAGGGTTAGACGTAAATGTTATGGTAGTGGAAAGAAAAAACATGTACCCGGTTGTTAAAAGGAGGGGGTTAAATTAAATTCATCTACTCATTTCGTTATTCATTATTAACCCTATTTGTTACATTCCTACTTAGATGCATTTTTCCTTAGTTTCTAATTTCTTCATATTTTATAAGGCATGGATGCTGGAAAGAACGTCTCCTCACCGATCAAAGGGGTGCTTCTAAGGCATCCCTACAATTCCAAGACTGGCCTATGTGGCCTGCTTATATAGCCACCTATTTTCCCCACTAATCCTAAGGCCTTTCGTCCTAGGTCTAGCGTTCTCGATCTGATGATTCCAACATGATTTCTAAGCAAATTTTATTTTTGAAAAGTTGGTATTCACAACTTATTGGTTTCTCTGTGGTGGTATTCGCTCCGATACCAACTGCAGCAGAACCGCCCGAATTATTCCAGCTTAAGTGCCCAAGTCACGTCTTAGGGAAGCAAAACACTTAAATCGGAATAACCCGTCAGTCCCTCAGATCTAGTCTGATAAAGCCACCTACAAAGGATCGAATACCACTAGCTCACGCGAAGGTGAGGCACAGAGAGAATTCAATAAACATGAAACCACAAATTAAGGTATTGGAGTTATTACATAAATCAGACTTTTAAATAAAGGGAACAAGTTCAAAATTAAAATGCAGCAGATAATCAATACGATGATACGGAGGATTAGGGCAACGCCTAGCCCACTACTCCTCCTGGTCCTCTCCTGTCGAGGCAGCATCCCACTCAACCTTCCAACCCGGTGGCAGGGTGGAAGGCCAAGTCACACCGTCAACCACATCCTGTAGCATACCTGAAAAAATATGCCACAAGAAAGGCTAAGTATACTAATACTCAGATAGAATTACCCGGTGCGAGGAGTCTACTCCTCTACCTCTAGACCATGAAGTTGTTTGGCTGAGGGGTTTGGTTTGCCTAAAGCACTAGCTGAGCCTAAAAACAATTTTAGCTTTTCCAATTCTAGCATAATTATTTTAGCTAGGTTTGCTCCTTTCTAAGCATACAAGGTAACAATCATTTAGTCCAATCAACATGTTATCTCAAGTAAATCCTCATTTCACTTTTGACTCAATGCAGTACAAGGGGTCAAGCAGTCTCATTAGATGTGAGAAGAAGACGATTCGAATCGAGTTTTAACCTTGCAAGGTAAACCTAAACACAAGACATGCAGGGACACTCCGTCCCCACACATATCAATCGTCCCCATCAATTCCCCGTTCGTGGCCAGGACTCACCGCCTTGTCATGCAATGCCCCACTGACCCCGGCCGCCGCCGTGCAGTGGCTGCACTTGCACCCACCATAGCTAGCATGGGAGACCCTGTCTTAGGACAAGTGAGGGGGAAAGTCCATGCTCGGCTTCACTCAGGTACTAGGCTTACCGGTTACCATATTTCCCGACATGTGTTTAGTACTTTCAAAAGCTTGACTCAGGTATCCACACATTAATCCTTAATTCCATTTTCGTCTCACAGACAAGGCATCCACCCTGGATCCAAGTCCATAGACTATCATAGGTCCCGTTATCAAGATGTTTACAATCAATACCTGAACTCGCGCGAGTGCTAGGAAAATCACTTGACTTCTACCGAGATCCTAATTAGCAAAGCAGCTACTAGACCTAGCATACTAGTATCCATGTCAAAAAGGAATCCTGAGTTCATGCAACTAAGGGTTTCAAGCAACTCCTACACTTAAGTGCACATTACAAACCTACAATCATTAAGTGTAGTAAAGTAGCATATATAATGGTTATGCATAAAACCGTGGCTTACCTTCAAAAGCTCGGGCTGCGGGGAGATCCTCATTGGTAGGCTCTTGAGCTAGCTCCTGGGCTTCCTCTTGGGTAGCTCCTTGCTCGAGGATGAACACATACTCTCCAACAGCGAGGTTGCAATCTAAATGAATGCAGTGAATAAGAGATATGTATGCCATGTATGTAAATTAATAATTGAAATGCAAGGCGAAGTACTCAAGTTAGCAGGACAAGTCTTAGCTCCATTATTTAAGGTTCATGGGGTATACTTGGCAATTAGAAGTAAGTGTGGTCAATCTAGGAAGTTGGATTAAGGTTGTACTCAACAGTCCCTCTATGTCTTAGTGATGATTAAATGAGGTTCTTGGCTGAAGCATTTGTAACTTAACTTAGTACTTTTTATTCATGCTTCTTGGATTAGGTTTGAACTACAACATAGCTTCAAAGGTTTCCAACAATTCTGAAAAAATTACAGTGGCTTCTCACTGGTTTACATAGCTCAGTCTCAAGAATTTAGGCTTAAAATGATAATTGTTTTCTCTGTACAAAAATATTAAATATTAAATTTTTGCTGGCATCTAGGGGTAATAATAAGACTTTGTACCAAAGTTTAGCCACTGATAATTACCGGTCATTTTATTGTGATTTTCTAAAGTTTTAGGGCCTAGTGGTGCTTTCTACTACTACTATATTTGAAAGATGTCAAACAACAGATTTCCTAATTTTTCTATCTTCTTCTTTACTCAAGAGCAATCATTCTAGAAGTTGGCTAATTTTGCTCAAAGGGAAGGGGGGTAGAATTTCTTGGAATATGTGGCCTTTTTCATAGGGTAGGGAGTGAGGTGTATTATATCAACTTTTTATCTTAGTTTCCTATTTTCTCTGGTGGCTTACATCATAAGTAATTGAGTAAAAATTGGTTTGCTCGCTGTTTCACATTTCTAGCCTTTCTTTTGATTATTTGAAGTATTGCCTAAATCCAAGTTCTATTTGTTTAACTCACTTACTGTGATGGTTTGGGGTGTTTATCTTTTTTTGTAGTGGTATACTAGTAGTTAGAGGTCTACTACATTTTTCTTGCCATTATTGTATTTTCCCTTATATTTTTAATCATGACTTTTCTTGATTTCTTAATGCCTAATAAAATTATAACCTTAGATTATTACTAGACTATGGTTCCATATATTTTTCCTAGGTTCTATATAGCTTAGGCAAACTAGGAAAAATATGTTCATTCTCTGGTTTGTATTTTCTATCACCTTTTCCATTTTTTAAAGTTTGGACAAAAATAGTCTTTAATGGACATTTCTGGTTTATTCTTGTATACTGTGTGTTCAATATTTTTAAACAATGTGTATACTAGGTGAGTATCTCCACAATTTTTCTTAAGTCCAATATAAAAGTATTTCTATTTTTCTCTGTATTAATATGGTTTGGACATGTTTCTTATTTAATTCAAAACTCTAAAAATTAGTACAGAGAACATAAAGTTTACTATTTTTGTTTTATAGTGCATAAATCATAGAGCCTAACAAAAATTTTTTGACTAAATTCGGATGAGTATTCTTTAAGTTATTCATTTAACTAGATTGCTGTAAATTTAAATAATTGGATTTCAAATGGAAAACGAAAATCTACTTTGCGCTAGGGTTCCTGGTATACTTTTCTTGCGTCCCTTACATATAGTTCCTCAGGTTACTATTCCACCAAGTCTCTGACAATGCAGAAAACCCCCTGCGGTAACCCTAAATCTAACCCGCGTTCCTCAGGTTCTTGGAACAGTACACACGACAAAGATTATGGTGGTGGGACTTACCTGCGGCGAAATAGCTCCGACGAAGTGGTCGACGACGTAGGGGAGGTCATGGTGGTCACGTTGGTGTGCGGGGATGGCCGGAGTTGGTCGGACCTCGTGCGCAGGTGGGGAAGCTCGTCGACGGCGAGAATTATGGCCTAACCATGGCGGCAAAGCTCAGTCCAGTGAGTCGGGGAGCTTCACGGGAGGTCAGGGAGGTTGTAGGCGCAAGCAATTGGAAAATGGTTTACCTGGTAGCCTGGTCTACGCGCGATGGCGGGTGGCCGAACTCCGACGAGGGTGATCCCACTGCTCCAGTGAGGCAGGGTCTCGGTTCTTGCTTGAAAAGGCTCCACGGCACCTAGGTGTCTACGGGAATGGCTGGTTGTGGTGGCCGGCAATCGGGTGGCTCGGGCGGGCGGCGTAGAGCTTGCCAGAGCTAAGAGCTGGGTCTGGGAAGTTAGGCAAGGAGCGGAGGGAGTACGGCCGAGGCCGCACTGCTCTTATAGGCGCGGGCGCGGTGCACGGTCGGGCGTGGACCGGTGCGGGCACGCGGGCGCGCGGGCTGGCGTGCACCGGCGCGTCCGCCGCGGTCGAGCACGCACATCGCTTCTGCTCCTGTTCTAACGCCGATAGGCTTCATATCTTCGCGAATTTGGGCAAGATCGCAGTGTAAGATTTGTTCCCTGATGTAAGCTTTGTCGTTTTTGTGTGGGAGCCGAGGGGTTTTCGGCTGTGTACAGTGAGTTGTCGTGTCCTCAAGTTGCCAGTGTCTAACTGCTGCGTCCTGAGGCAAAACCATGCCAAATCATGTCAAACGGCTGAGACTCGCCTCCAAACTTTTCCAGGACGTGCCTAAGGTAATTTGGCGCCAATTTGATATTTGGGTTTTGTGGATTTGAGTTTTGGAAAACAGAGAACATGGCTGAACTTTATGAAGAGGTCAAAATTCAGATTTCTGAATTTCTAAATTTCCAATTTAGTCTTCACTTAAGTGGTTGTTTTGGCTATTTTGCAAAACCCTTTTGATTAAACTTCTTTACTATATTTTGTAGCTTATTTAATGCACTACAACTTTGTTATTTGGTCCTCATCATGATTTTATGTTTTTCATAATCTTTTTACAAATTTCCCCTTTGCACTTGAATGGCTTACTTAGGGTTATTTTAGGTTTTGTGCATTTTTCTCACCTTGTGGTGCATGATATGGTTAAGGTATGATCCTTAAGATAAAAAGACTTACTCAAATTTTTGCTTCTCAAGTTTTTGCGGTCTTTTGCTCAATTATGTTTACATGTGATAATGGCCATCAGTTGGGTACTGAGGGAACAACCCTGAGTAACAATAGGGTGTTACAATGACAAATTGAATTTAGTTTCATAAATTATCATGTGAGTGTCTATGCCGCTCATGACCGTGAGCACGACTGATATACCAGTTTTACACTCTGCAGAGGTTGCACATCTTTACCCACAAGTCATGTTACCCATCTACCAAGGGATGGCGACCCCATACACCTCTACCAAGGAAGTGAGGCAGGGTAACACTACGAGGCCTTTACAAAGTTCCACTAGCTTCAGAAAACCCGCTATAGTTTCTAGGAAGCTCCAATGCAGGGACCCCTCGCCTGACCGCCATCGCAGCAAAATCAACCCAACGGCATCCCTACACTGACCACTCGCCTACTGCCCTTGTCCCTTTCCGGTAAGGTAGTCCTCCACTAGCTTTCCTAATTATCACCCAAGGGCATCCAATACCACCCTTGTGGTAGCACTGTTTTCCCGAGTGGTTCTCCATGTTCCAATTAACATAATGATCTTATCATGAACAGTAAATAACAAACTGACAATAAAAGTGTGACCATGAATAATGTATATCTCTATACCCAAAACCACACAAAGCAATAGTAGGTACTACCCAAAAATTCAGTGGTAAACAAGGTATAAAGATAGTCAAACTAGGGTAACCTATTGGGTCCCAACAAAATTAACCTATGCAGATCATTATGATTAATAAGAACATGATTGGGTAAAAAGAAGTGATCAAGGGCACAACTTGCCTGGGACTTGAGATTCTAGGTACCAGGATGATCTACCGATTCTCGTGACCTCATTGCTAGTCATAGCAATATAAACAAACATGGTATTGACAAAATTAACATCGCACCAATCATAAGAACAAACTTCATAATAATAATATATGCATCGCTACGAGATCGTGGGTTCAAGAATCGCTAAATTCGGAGTTACGGTTAAGGAGTTATGATTTATGGGAGATGTATGTGATTTAACTATTACAATTTGATCAGCGTATATCCTATGAGAGACTATTCTATAAGTAATTAACTCAATCGTAATCTTAATTATAACTTGACTATAGATCATATTTTAATCAAATTATAATTATGGATAGGTTAGCTTTGGTTTAGCAAGGTTAATCTTGTAAACATAGGATAAATAAATATCTAACTATAAAGGTATGTGACATGGTATAATTAACATTGTTATCGCGTAGTAAATATTTATACGAAGCTAACACAATTTGAATGGATCGAATCGGAGTTAAAATGAATTAGTTACGATTTTCTGAAGTTTTAAGTGGTAGATACAAAACAAATCCAAGCGCAGAATTTAACCATATGTTTCATACTAAAATATGGTTACCAGAGGATGAACAATATTATTATGAATTTATTACAACTGGAATGGATCAATTTGGAGTTACGGATTGCGAGTTATAAATTTCTGAATTCCTTATGTGTTTGGTGCAAAAATAATTGCGTGATAAATTTTAATATGGTTTACACAAGTTCCTACAAATTATAGAAATTGAAATGGACTAAAAAGGAGTTAAAATGAATTTTCTAGGATTTACACAAGTTCCTACAATTATTTTTACATTAAAAATCAATTTATAAATGAATTTCTCTGATTTTGTTCGCTGGCTGGACTGCGCTCACAATTTTCCATAAGCCTAGGGTCTAACTCATAAAGTTCTGGGTCGCTCTATAACACTAACAACATTAGGTTGGACAGTGGGTTAATAATCAACTTCTCTGAGGGTCTCTTTGTAACTCGCACCTAGAGAAGGGGTATTGATAGCTCTTGGCCGCAGGATCAGAAACCCGCGACCCATATTAAACTTGGGTGGAATTGGACTGGCATTCGTTCGATTTAGTTTGGACGCACCAGATTAACTGTTCTGTGTATCGAATCGGTACAACGTCGTGGCCATCGGATAGTCGTTCGACGATTAGGATTTAGAACACTGGAGATCGAATCCCCGTCGCAGGATCAAGATTGGATGAATCAGATTGATCAGGCAGATGTAACACCCCAGGTGTTACTATACGTTAACTGCGAGTATCAATTTAAGCAAGAATTATCCGTGAGAATATTGGCCTCTATGCCTTAATCATCTTCACTTATCACGGTTTTTGATATCGTCTTCATCTTTGTCCAATTGGATTAATCTAAATGTTTTGCGAAATTCGGAACGTATTTATTATATGAGCTATCGAGGCTTGATCCTATTTAAAACTAATATGTTAAACAAATATAAATTTGGAAAGCTTAAATCAACCGTGTGATTTTTCCCGAGCAAATTAATTAGAACTAAACGATAAAAGTATTAACGCAAAATTAAATTGGATCGAGATAATTAGAGCCGATATTGAGTCTTTATAATTAATTTGTTTCCTGTTCAGACTGCAGATAGAATTCTGCAATTTTGAATAAAATCTAGCACGGTCTAAAACATCAAAGATAATAACGTGGTCTGGTGCCAGTTTAAAATTAATCGAATAAGACGGATTGGAAACGTCGTCTAATTATTTCGCTCTTGTTCGAGCCATCTCTATAAATTCGGTAGAGACACTACTAGGGACAAGCTGTTCACATAAATCGTAAATCGTTAATACTTCAGTCTGATCTTTTTGTATCCTACCGAAACTCTAATTCTGAAACTATAGGGTCCGAAAAATTGTTCTATTGTGCTCTGGTAAAAAAAAACTCTTTTTTCTTCTTTTGCTGGTCGGCCTTATCTCGTTATCCTATGCGTATTTAATTTTCTGGTAAATTCTCTCACGTCTCCTACTCCTCATCAATATACAAGTGTTTCTTGTACATATCTGAGCACATGATTTTTTTCTGCCGCTGAGTTTATCCAAGCATAGCTCATCTGCTGATATTTTTGCTCACCCTACACCGTCTCCAGTTCCTTCAAGGCTTGATCCCCTCAACGTGGAAATTTTCTACGTTCTTCTACTAGATGTTGTCTCCTTAGTCTCCAGGCACACACAACGCCCCTAGAGATATTTCTCACCATTCCATCACGCACGCATACGCTCAGTTTTAGGCAGCCACTCTCGTCCAGCGATTGACTCGCTTGGGCTTGCTTAGCAACAGTCTACATGCTCTCCAGTCGCTCAGGTTCTCGCCATGCTAAGCCATCCTTGCGTCGTCATCCCGCGCCATTCATCACCGTTTCTGGCCTCGCTGTGCCACCAGTGTCCACTTGAAGCTCCATCCCGCATCTGGTCGGCCGTTTGTGGGCTTGGGCAGGTGCAAGTTTGAAGCAACCATTGACGTTGGCTGAACGCTCTCTCTTCGCCGAGCCCTGCATCTACATGGCGTGGACGCTTGCGTCCTCCATCTCCATGTCACCGTCGTCCCCGTCGAAGGCCGCCAATACCGCTCACATCGCCCAGCAACTGAACTGCTCCCCACACCATTCTTGCTCTCTCGTCTATCGTTGGAAAAGGAAGCTTCAGTGCCGATGAAATGAATAAACTGGTGGTAGTCATGGTCCTTGCGAAATCCGAGATCAGCTTAGTTACAATAAACTCATATATATATTACTCTGGCTATTTGATTTGATTAACAAATTAAATGAGTATATTGGTCGCGACGATTCTTTAGTTAGTTGCACCTGTGTTGTGGTTATATTAAATGTTTGCTAAAATATCTTAATCGAATATTTTTTCGATTTAAAATCAATAATCGTCGTCGTCTTCTCTTTAATTGGATCTCGTCAATTAGCATATTGTTTAAATTGGATGGTGGAGAGTGAGGTTTCGTGCGTCGATCGCTAGATATTCGGTGTATTGCCCAGCTCGGAATCGTCGTCGTATTTGCGGATCTCTATTCGAGTTAAGTATTATATAGACTTACAATAGTTTGAGAAATAGTTTGATTTAATTTAGAGTGTGTTCTATTAGTCAACAAATTTTCACGTAATTAGAAATACTTTTTCTTTAGTAAAATGAATAACTTAAAAAACAATTAAATTATTACACTAGTTTTGAATTTTATGGAGTCCATGGACCCAATTCTCAATTTAATCCATGGTGGTGTTTTATGTTGGCTAGAGCCATATTTTAATTATTTGATGGAGTCGATACCCTGTCATATCAGACATCACATTCTCTAGGTTTATTAATAGATTAATTGTCATAAATAAATAATTGTTGTTATCCAAAATAATTAGGAGGCGAGTAAGATTGATAAGTCCGTTTCTGTGAAAACCTAAGAACTGCCAGTGGAGAGTGCTTATAAGCGCTTTAGATCTTTAGTTGTTAGGGAAGTCGTTTTGTAGAACTCTATGCTGTAGGATTATGTTCTACTTATTAGAACAATTAGTGTGGTGCTTTATTTAGTCAATATGCTTTGCATAATATTTTAGAATAGTAATTTTAAAGCTAATTGTAAAGCTACTAATTGTTACTCTAAGTCCGAGGTATACTAGATTAATTAACCTAAGTATTGTTAGTCTTTGGTGTTATGTGTTAGCTAAGAAAGATATAAAATTTATGCTTAGTGTGTTGTTTCGTGATGTTTGAGCTAGTACCGAATGAGCATAAGAAGCGTGAATATTATAGTTAGTCTTATATCGACAGCTGGCGTTTCTTGTAATTGGTTCTAATGACTTGTTAGTAGTGTGTAATCCTCGACCGTTTAACATTATCTAGTATTGTGCTAGTTCTTTTTATATTCATACATGTGCATTATGCATTTCATTTAGGTACAATAATTAATCACGTGATGTGGAAGACAACCCAAGTCGACCCCAGGATAATGCAGAGATTGGACATCTCCGCAAGACGATGTCGTCAGTCGGACCAACCTGAAGATGGATAATCTGAAAGAGTGCCAAGACAAAGGATGGTCGCCAAGTGGACGTCGTCTAACAAACACTAACGTAGTGTTTATTCCAGGCAAACCCTGGTGCATTTACCCCTTCCTTGTATTTTTTAAAAAAGACTTTTATACACTTAAGTCTAGTGAAATGTGCATTAAGTTTATAGGAATTGCTTGGAAACCCTTTGATGCATTGACCACCTTGATATCCATTCCTGTTATAGGTACTTCTTTGGAAGTATCAAATATTGTTTACAAAAATGCTTAGCCCTGCTTAGATCTTGTGGATAGAGGTTGTCTTTTGCAATATGGCCTAACTCAGGGGTTATCCTGAGGAAGGATGGCTTCAACCTGTAAGAATATTTTCATTGGGAGCATGGTGGGATCTTACTGCAAAGTTCCCTATAATGCTCTTTTCATCCTAAGGAACACGAAACAATCCTAAGGATGGAAGTACTTAAATCGAGACTTGGGCTAGGAACAGGTAATGCTCCACCCAAGTTAATTAAGGATTGGATGCGTATGTAGGCCTATATGATCAAGGACTATCTTAACTAGCCACATGCCCTGGATATGGGACAAGGTAAGCTTGAACCCGGCTATTCCATTCATGAAAAGACAATCGTGCACTGAGAGTGGAGAGATGGCGAGAGTGGCATGTACCCTCCTGGCAAAGGACTGCCTAAAAGGGGTGGTGTGCTCTCGGGTGGCGCGGACCTGTTCATGCAATGGAGGATCCGTGGGAATGGTAGACATAAGCAAGAGTTACGAGAAACATATGTCGTGTGGTTAGAGATCCTCAGCTGAGTAAATCGATTGTAATCGCCGTTATATCCCCGGATAGTGGAGACTTGATCTCCGACCTGCAACCTAAGCCAGGATGTAAACATTATGAATAATAATTATGTTATATTGATGAGATGGTGAAATTAGACTAGATGCAACCAGAGTCTATTAATATTTAATCCGGCGTTAAAATATAGAAAGTAAGGACTCACTTTAGTAAGCTATTTCTGCAAAAGTATCTAAGTTGATTCTTGCTAAAGCCTTTTCCTTGATTCCTATTTAACTAGCATATCCTTGAGAATCATTTTTCCTTAGTCGGTTAAGACTTGCGAAAGTACACTTCGCAATCAGGATTTTCGAACCCATGTTGTTGCAGGTACTAGAATTGTGCTGCTATGGATGGTGTTAAACGCCGGTGGGCAGGACCTTCTTATAGGTTAAAGTAGCTCTTCTATACTTCTTATTGTTGATTGTCATTGAGCTAGCATATATTTCAAACTTATAAATAATTTATAACATTTCAAAGTTTATTGCTTTGAACCACTTTTGTAACCACCCCGATAAATATAATGTAAATTTGTTGTAACTTTTTGTAATAAAGAAATTCCGCTGCAAAATGTTAGTGAGTGATTTGTGTTTACTTAATCTTGCGATCCTAGCTGTAAGTGGTTTATTCGGGGTCCTTGGTACCGTGTCCTAATCTCAGCTGTTCAATACGGGATCAACGATCCACGCCTATTCTTCTTCCCACAGCCATCCAGCAGCCGTGGCCAAGACCACCGGCCCGGCGGCGCCATCGCCGACGCCAGCCGATAAGCTACCCACGCACATGAATTCCCCAATCTTTCGATGCTAAACGATGCTAGGAGCATGGTGGTTCGATAGGGGCGTACATACTAGTGAATCAAGGCGCGAGAACTCCCATCGACTGTGAGGTGAGAGCCGCTACAAGACATAGGCCCCGACGAATAATTCTGCCCACGTCCTTCATCCATCATGCCCTGCGAGGTCATCATCGCATGCGGCGTGATCAGGGGTGCTTTCGTACCCCTACGACGAAGGTCTGACGACGCCATACATACGAATTGACCCCGGCGGCGTTCTCCCGGTCGAGGTGTACTCACAGTCTCTCTCTTGGTGCTCAGGCCATGATGGCGCAATGCCACGCTTTATGGGGAAAGGGCGAGTCCGAGTTGGTCGGGGCGACCGTGGTTGGCGCAAGCTTTCAGGCGAGGTTGGTGCGGTACGTGTTTCTGTTTTCATTCGGTGGAGACGAAACTGACCGCAGGGTCCCACATGCATGTGACCCAATGAGGTGGATGAGGGAGGTCTGACGAGTGGGCCCCGTCAGGCGGTGACAGGAGGGGAATTCGGCCACGTGATTTGGGTCACCCAGACGCGAGTTGGGCTGAAAGAGGGGAATTCGGCCCATGCGGCTGAGAGAGGGTCTCTCTCATTATTTTTTTCTTTTCTTTTATGTTTTGCATTTCCTTATTCATTTCAAAGATTTACTATTTGAATTTGAATTTGTTAGTGAGTTTGGGATCAAGTGCTCAAATAAAAGTATTAGCCTAAAATGATATATTTATTCATATATATATATATATATATTTCCTTAGTGTATCAACCCTTTCCTTTCCTCCTTCCATTTCCAAATTCTAATTTTCAAACTTAGTCTTGTCTCACACATTTGAATATAAATGCAAAAATACAAGAACCTTAGTGTGAGATGCATAATTCCATATTTATTTATTTGCTATTTGACTACTTTAATTCCCATAATTGAGTGTGCACAAAGAAAAGAACACCAATAATCTCCAAGGGTTCCATAATCCAAAAACACCTTTTATAAATATATTTATTTATTTATCTTATTGTTTTTTCCATATAAATTTTTAGGCTTTACAGTATAGCCCCGTACCACTTCACGTGGTAAAATTGTTAAAGAACCCCTCGGTTTTCTAAGAATCAACCCGCTATCCTTAGGTTTTGTGCGCATGCCCCTGAACTCTTATAAACATACCCCTGGCTTTTTAAATAATCACAGAATTGGACCTAGTTTTATATTTCAAACTTCAAAACTTGTTTATTTCATATCTTTTTCATATGAACTCCAAATTTAGTGGTTCAAATTGCAAAATGTTCATAGGAATATTCTCTGTCCAAATAAATTATGTTCATCCACAGTCTGTGCACTTTAATTTTATGCCTAGACTATAGGTTAAGATTATGTAATAATTTATTTGTTTAATAATATAAATAAAAAAAGGAAATTCTAATGGTACTTATATGTTTAATTTTGTGAGATTAATAAAATGTTGTGTATGAATTGATCCCTGGTATAATTTTGTGTCTCACTAAAATTAGTGGCACTAAATTATATAATCCATAATGTCTAGGGAATTACTGATCTCTAAATATACTAATCCCTAGCATTTAAGTTTATCTTTGGTATTTATAATGTCCTGTCAGACTTGTCTTCACTTGATTGTACATGATTGGTGTGCTGTTCATTTGTCTTTTCCAAATGTATTGAATGTATGATCGCTTTATTTAGACAACGAGCAGCCCGTGGTTCCTGAGTGTGTTGCCGAAGATCTTCCTGAGCAACAACCTAGTGAAGGCAAGTGTCCTTTGACCCATTATGTCCTACGTACTTTATAATTCATTGTCCCACATTACATTATTGAAACCTAAGGATTGACTAGTCTGTATTTACCTTATTCTTGTTTACCTTTTGGGTTATCATGGTTAGCTTTATGCTATTGCTTTACTTTAATCAATGAACATGATGTGACAACCCGGGATAACAGTGCAACCATGAGGGTGGAATGAGACGCCCTTAGCTAATTAATTAGAGGAACCAAAGGAGTAGTTGGCTTCGCCGTAGGGCCGCCAATGGGGTTCGGGCACAGTACTTGCTCTACCGAGGCTGGTTGTAGAGGTTCTTGATTTGGTTTTGTTAGTCACCCTTCCTTTGGGGAGAGGTATTGTGTTTATCAAACCGGAGAAACCTAATAGGCGACTATGATCTCTAGGGAATCTTTGTAAAGGCTACATAGTGAGACCCTACTAGGTCACCTTGGTAGTGATTAATGGAGAGTCATGATCTCCGGGCAGAACGGGAATCATGACTTGTGGGTAAAGTGTGCGACCTCTGCAGAGTGTTAGAAACTGGTATTTCAGTCGTGCTCACGATTAAGGGCGACCTTGGGATCCTCTTTGATTAGAATAACTTTGGTTACTTTTATGATGATGGTTAATGTTGATGGTATAATTATTATCTCTGGTATTTCATCTTGGAGGGAGTATATTTGGGTAATAACTGGGCTTATTACTAAAATTTTGGCTCTACTATAAGTAATAAATACATGACCAACTAAAAGCAATTGCTTAACCATCACTCCACATACAGCTAGTCCACTTTAGCCAAACAGGACATTTGTTGAGTATGTTGATGTGTACTCACCCTTGTTTTAAAAACCACCCCACCCCAGGTTGTCCCCACTGTACTCATTGCTTAGGAGGAGATGCCGGCAACATGGAGGACTTTGAGGAGTTTCAGGACTACGAAGAGTTCTAGTTAACTTAGTGGCAAACCACCAGTCAGCTGCCTATGAAGGCCTTATCTTCTACGTTTCGTATTCCACACTTTGATTATGTTAATGACTATATTATAGACTCTATGGATGTCTGGGACATCTTGATGTAATAAAGTACCTTTCCGCTATTTACTTTGAGCATTGTGTGATGATGTCCAATTATGTAATTGCTGTGTACGTGAGTTTCCGATCGTGGCACGTACATGGTTCGCATCTGGTTTGCCTTCCAAAACCAGGTGTGACAGATTGCCTTACACCACCTTATGTCAGGAAATTGAAAGACTAAATCTAGAAATAGTGCAACAAGGGGCCTTGATGCATTTGAAGCTTGAGTCGGTTATTCAACAAAGCATTATTGATGCTTAGAGGGTCGATAAGGGTATGAAGCATATTCACGAGAAAATGGAAGCCGACAAAGCTACATGTTTTAGGAAAGATGATCAAGGAGTGTTATGGTTTAAAGACTGCATAGTGGTGCCTAAGGACGTTGAACTACGTCAACAAATCTTGGCCGAAGCCCATCTTAGTTGGTATTATATTCATCCTGGAAGTACTAAGATGTACCAAGATTTGAAACAACGTTATTGGTGGACTAAGATGAAGATAGAAAACACTCGCTATGTGGCAAATTGTGACACTTGTAGACGAGTCAAGGCGGTGCATATGAAAACCGCTGGACCTTTGCAATCATTTCCTATCCCAACATGGAAATGGGAAGAGATAAGTATGGATTTTGTTGTTAGATTACCTAAGACATCTGAGGGATATGACTCTATTTGGGTTATAGTGTACCGGTGTTGGTTACTTGTTCTCAAATGCTATAAATTAAGAACAAGGCAACACAATTGTTAATGGTTAAAGACTTTCGTCCTTCGAAGTATTATTTCCTTTTGGATATAATGATCTTCAAACAAAGGTAACGAAGGACATACCTTCATCATTTCAGCATATGAGTATAAATATAAAAGAACATTAAAGAATATAGGTAATGATTAAATCCTCGCAATTTATTTATATTTATATCCATAGATAAGAATTAACATCAATGATATTTATAATACAATAGTACCTTCGGTTCGTCAGAAAGGGAGAATGCAAAGATGACGCGAGAGAGATTACAATCCAGTGTGAACAGTACGGTGCTACTTTTCATCTATTTATAGGCACGGGACACAGCCCGGACAAAATTACATTCATGCCCCTAACATTTACTCTTAGTCATAATGCAAGTTATCAAGGACTAAGTAGTCTTTTCCCCCTTAGGTCGGTTTCGTCCTTCATCTTTGCTATCATACCAAGCCGAATAGCCATAGCTTCGGCATCCATCCATGTCACCTTCGGGTTGTATCTTCATATCTCACACGCCTTTACCATGAGAAAACCTTCATCCCAAAGCCGAAGCCTCCTGTAACAGTCAATGTCATACTGAAAACATATGGTTAGTCACGTTTTTGAGGACCTTTTGAAGAGGAAGGCCCCCAATAGTAGCCCCTCGCAGTATTAATTTGTTTCTTTGTAACAATTTAGACTGCGATGTGAACGGAGGCCTTTAGTCGAAGGTCCAAAAAAACACCTTCCCTTCACTAGAATATCGAAAGACACTGACATGTAGGACCCACCAAATCGTGAGGCGCTAGGTATATAAATAGGGACTCGCATTGAGAGGATTTGTTGCGCCATTTTAATTGCTTACACTGTGTTCGTCATTCTAAATTTTCTTGCTCTTCTGAGTTTTGATTGAATTTTAAGTTTCAACATTTCAACAAGACTTGATGGCTGGCGAGAATAAGACTAACGACCCAGCTCTTTCCGAGTTTTACAAAGCTATGGAAGAAACCAACGCAGAAAAGATTGCTCATGAGACACTTGCTGGAATATCTGAAAGTTCCAGTGACAATGAAGATTTTGACATAGAGAGTGGGAACGAAGGTGTCGAAGATCGGCCCTGGCGACCGAGTCATACTATCTTCGAGAGATCAACCATCAAACAAAGTCAAATTGATGTAATGAAGGGAAGGTACTTCCACGATATTTCTATTATGAGGGCTGGGGGAGATAGCAATGCCCCTTTGCCCGAAGCTGACGAAGTAGTCGTTTACAGAAGCTTCATGAAAGCGGGACTTCGGTTCCCTTTAGATAAATTGTTAGTTGAAGTTTTGAAGACTTTTGAAATATTCCTTCATCAACTCACCCCCGAGGCTATCATCAGAATGGGGATTTTTATTTGGGCCATGAGGAGCCAGGGGTTAGAACCAAATGCAAGATGTTTTGGCAATATTCACGAAATGTCGTACGAGATGAAGGCCACAGGCAAAGAACAATATCACAATAATTTTGGTTGCTACGGCTTCATGCCTCATTCTGATGTGAGCTATCCAGTTCCAACATTTCGGAAGAGGTGGCCAGGGGCCTGGATGCAAGAGTGGTTTTATGAGAAAAAAGACCTGGTTGAAAGAGAAGATATTAAGGGTATCATTCAACGCCCTATCTAGTCTCGCTTCAGCATCAGGAGGCCATCTCTTGCCCTTGGGAATGACGTACAAGCATGCCAAGCTGCTTATAACACAGTTTGCACTTACATTGGCACCAGTGACTTAGTTTAGGAGCACATTGCTTACAGAGTGTGGCCTCTCGCAAGCGGCTGGGAGATGCCGAACGAAGCTGCTTCTGGGTCCAGCTAGGATGGTTTAGTTTACCTGAAGTACACCTTTAGATACATAAATCAATTCGATGAGCCGAATGATGACTGGCTAGATTGCATTGAGGCAACTTGATGAGGACATCCTCCACTATTACCCATTGGCAAAGATGCAATTGGCTCAGTTAGCCCAATTGTAGTCGGACGGTGACCGTGTGAGCCTCAGAATTATCCCACCTCGCTTAACTTGGGAGGAGGAAGCCACTTTAAAAGAGAGAGACACCCTTCCCCCATTGGACTAGTCTTTTGGGGCGATTGGGCCTTTCCCTGAGTTGGGTGTGCTTAATGAACTGTTGGGCTCCGGGCAACCCTAATTTGATGGGCCTCAGCCAACCCCACCTAGGCTAGGTGTATCATAACTAGTGACGAGTTGCTTGGTGCCTACACGAGGGCCGAGGATGATGCCATGACAGTGGCCTTCGAAGGGCGAGGCAAGAAAAGATTAAACATGGTTTTTGATGTAATTGGTTTTGTATACCCAGACTATTGTTATCCCTCGCGAAAGTAGGAAAAGAAAAGAAAGGCTGCTGCTTCGGCTATCTCTACCACGCTGAAGGTAAAAAAAGGTTAAAGTTATGACACAACGGCCTAGACAAATTGAAACGGCCATAGTGCCGAAGCTTACTGAAGGGCCTTCTGCTCGTAGGTCAGACTACCCCGCTCTTGCTGAAGCCAAGGGAGAATCGACCTAAGTGCCAAAACCGAAGGTAACAGCGAAGCAGCTGAAAATCGAGATGGCCGAAGTGCCGAAGCGTCCTGTCGAAGCTAGGGAAAAAATGGCCGAAGAACTAGAATTAGGGAAATCGACAGAGTGACCAAAAACTCTGAAGCCACCACAAGAGTCAGAGCTGCCGAAGGTGTCAAAAATTCCTGCAATAACTCCAAAAAGGAGGAGAATGGCCAGTGTACTAGACACTGTTATGGAATCTTCAAAAGTACAAACCCCTGCTTCAGCGCCTAATAGAAAGGATGAAATCCCAAAGAAATCTAGTGAAGCTGGCATGACACTAGATACCGAAGCTGGTCCATCAGTTCCTATTGGGGACTTGTTCTCAAATGCTATGAATTAAGAACAAGGCAACACAAAATGTTAAAGGTTGCTGCCCTTCGTCTTTCGAAGCATTATTTCCCTTAGGATATAATGATCATCAAACGAAGGTTATGAAGGACGTACCTTCATCATCGCGGTATATGTTAATAGAAGAAGAAGCATACAAAATATAAGAGACAATATGAATAATCACATGACATTATCATATTTATTACATTATCATAAATATACATAAACAATATTGAATTATATTTATACCTTCGGCTTGACAGAAGGTGAAAGTACAAGTATGATGCACGAGCGAGTAACAGTCAGTGTGAACAGTACAGGGGTACTGTTAATCTATTTATAGGCACAGGGCGCAGCCTATGTAAATTTACATTCATGCCCTTTATATTTACTATTGACTTATGGATGAACCAAACGAGGGCTAAATAGCCTTTTCCCATTTAGGTCAGTTCCTTTTTCCGTCTCATAGCCGAAGCTCCGTTACGTGTAGCTTCGGAGCAACATCAGACTTCGTCTCAATCATGCTTTTCACATCGCGTATGGTTTTAACCCGAGTCCAAAGGTACCTATTCATATGTCACACTTGGAAAACATTATTAAATCATGTTTTTGAGGACCTTCGGAAGACGAAGGCCCCCAACAGTAGCCCCTCGCAGTATTAATTTGTTAAGATAACGAATTCAGACTGCGACATGGATGAAGGCCTTAAGCCGAAGGTCCGAAAAAACACCTTCCCTTTGCTAGAATAGCAATAATCAATGACAGACGGCCCCCTCCATTCTGCAGCGCACTGGGCGTATAAATAGGAGCTCACATCAGCTGCATTTGATACATTGTTTCTGCTATTTGCATTATTTTCTCAATCTTATAGCTCTTGCTCACTAGCACTTGCTAGATTTTCAAGCTCTCTGAGCTTCGGTTTAAAAGACGTGTTTTCACCATTTCTGGAGAAAAGATGTCTCAGGAAAAGAAGGTTGTGGCGGAGACAAAGCTGACTGAAAAGGAGAAGCTATTTGAGGAGAAGAGGGCTGTGAATCCTTATATTGCTGGATTTGTCGAGTCGATGGCAAAAACAAACATAGAGAAAATTACAAAAGAGATACTAGAAGGTTTATCTGATGATACTGGTGACAGCGATAGCTATGATGTGGAAAGTGGGGATGAGGATTCTGAGGATCGACCTTGGAGGCCAAGTCATTCAATCTTCAGAAAATCAACCATCAAACAGAGTCATCTTGAGAACATGAGAGGAAGATATTTGGGGGACATGTCTATTGTGAGGGCTGACGGAGACAACAACGTCCCTGCCCCTAAGGAGAATGAAGTTGTGATTTACCGAAGCTTCTTCAAGGCTAGGCTTCGGTTCCCTTTGAGTAAGTTTGTAGTTGAAGTGTTGAAGACCTACCAAATCTTCCTTCATCAGATCACCCCTGAAGCCATATTAAGGATGGGGATTTTTGTCTAGGCAGTAAGGAGTCAAGGGCTAGAGCCAAGCGAGAAGTGCTTTTGCAGTATGCACGAACTTCTATATGAGACGAAGGCCATGGGTAAAGAACAATACCACAACAACTTCGGTTGTTATGGATTTATCGCTCGCCCCAACACAAGCCACCCGGTGCCGACATTTTGGAAAAGATGGCCCGGGGCCTGGATGGAAGAGTGGTTTTATGTGAAAAATGATCTAAAGACGAGGGAAGACATAAAAGAAATCATTATGCGCCCCATCTGGTCCCGCTTCGGCCTCCGAAGGCCGAAGGTTGTCACACCCGGTTTTTAGAAGGTAAACCGAATGCGAACCATGTACGTGCCAGGATCAGTTATTCACGTACACAGCAGTTACATAACATGGACATCATCACACAGTGCTCAGATAGTATTAAAAGGGGAAATAATAGTCGATTACATCATACGTCTGAGACGTCCATATAGTTCTTACAATAAATCAAAGTGCGAAAACGAAACGTAGATAACACGGCCTTCACAGGCAGCCGACTGGGGGTTGCCGCTAACCCACACCTAGAACTCGTCGTAGTCTTGGAACTCCTGGAAGTCTCCTTCCACAGCTTCATCTTCTCCTGAGCAGTGGTTGCAATGCTGACAACCTGGGGGGGGTTTGGTGTGTAGAGCAAGGGTGAGTACACATCAACATACTCAGCAAGTATCCTGTTTGGCTGTAGTGGACTAGCTTTATGTGGGGATCAGTCAAGCAGTTGCTTTTAGTTGGTCAGGTTATTACTTACTAGTAGAAAGCCAGGTTTTAACATTAACCCAAGTTATTAACCCAATGTATCCTTTCCAAACGGAAAGAATACCACTTACCAATACCATAATCATAACCAGAACCATCAATCTCATTGCCACCTGTACCAAAATATCTCTGATCAAGTATCACTAATCTCTGGAGCTCCCTTGGCCGCTCATAACCGTGAGCACGGCTGATATATCAGTTTCATAACACTCTGCAGAGGTTGTGCACTTTACCCACAAGCCGTGATTCCCTCTTGCCTCGGGCCGATCAAACCCTTAAACACTACCAAGGTGAATAGGCAGGGTTTCACTACGTAGCCTTTACAAAGATTCCCCGGGGCTGTAGCCACCCGTTAGGTTTCCTAAATGCACCGCACTCCTCCCCAAGGGGCGAACCCAAACTTGGCAGAGCGAGCCGCATACACCGAGCCCCATTGACGGCACGACGGCTAAGTGAACTACATCCCGGATCCTCTAATTATTCAGCTAAGGGCACCCCATTCCACCCTCATGGTTGCACTGTTTTCCCGGGCGGTCATCCATAGAACAGGTCCTTACGGAGAGGCACTCGAGAAACCGCTCGAGTCCCCTTGAAAACCACAAGTATAATCATAAAGAAGAACGGGAAAACAGCGTATCATAGATAATCACATCATGTTCATTGATTAGAGTTGAGCAATAGCATCAGACTAAGTAGTAATAATCCGACCCAAATAGGTAAACAAGGACATGGATAACAAAAGCTAGTCAATCCTTAGGTATAAATGTGTAATGCGGGAGGTGAATTAAAGAATGAATAGGACAGAGATAGGTCAAAGGACACTTGCCTCCACCAACCGACTGCTGCTCAGGGGCTTCTCCTGCGAATTCCTCGGGCTCTTCGACCGGATCGTTCTCTATGCGAGCGCAAACATACATACATCCATCCACATATTTAATACAAAAGAACAGTACACCATACAAGATAACAAATAAAGTGAATATGCACCAAGTATGACATTCGATAATGCATTTGTTATGGTTAGAAAGAAACGGGAAAGGTCTCGCAGGGGGTTAAATCTTATGCACTAATGACACAATTGGTTTTTAACAAAATAATTCTGTTATATATATTTATATATACTAATGGAAACCTAATCACTTTTAGTTGATCAACATTGCACAGGGTAAACAATTAACTACGTGAATCAATAACATAACGGAATTTTAAATTAAACTTCCTATTTTCCCATAGCATGAACAGTGATTAGCCTACTTAAAATACAGTAATTATGATCACAGAAAGTAAATAAAATAAAATAAAAAAAATAAAAAAAACAGTGGGGGGGGGGCGGTTGAACCGGCCCTAGGGGCGGTTGAACCGGCCCTAGGCGGGGCGCGCAGGGGCGGCCGAGCCGGGGCGGCTGAGCCGGCGGCGGGCGGCCGGGCTGGCGAGGGCGGGCGGCGCAGGGGGCGGCCGAGCCGGCCGAGCAGGGGGGCGGGGCGGCCGAGCCGCTGGGCGCGCAGGGGCGCGGGGCAGGGCGCGGGGCGGCCGAGCGGCCGAGCCGGCCATGGGGGCGCGCGCGGGGGGGGGGGCGGCCGGGCTGGCCAGGCGGCCGAGCCGGGGGCGCGCTGGGGGGCCGGGGGCGCGGCCAAGGGGCCGAGCGGGCGGGGTGGGGCGGGCGGCCGAACCGGCCATGGGGCCGAGAGGGAGGAGAGGGGGAGGGAGGAGAGGGGGAGGGAGGAGAGGGGGAGGGGCCTCACCGGGGACGGGGACGGGGCGGCCGAGCGGGGCGGCCGATCGGCGACGGGGAGGGGCGGCGGCCTAGGCAGGGGCGGCGGCTTAGGGAGAGAGAGGGAAAATGAGAGGGAGAGGGAGAGGGTTTTGGGAAAAAGGGAGATGGGGGGCGGCATGGGCCAATTGGGCCCAAAAGGGGGGGCGCCAGGGGCGGCTGGGCCGGCCGGAGTCGGCCCACGGCGCGGGAGAGAGAGAAAAAGAGGAGAGGGAAAGAGAGAGAAAAAGAAAGAAAAGATCTTCTCCTCATTTTCGAAATCCGATCTTTCTACATGCATGCATTTGCACTTTCAAAGCAATCAAAAGAAATGCAAGGTTCGGCATGGTGCATCAAACAACATAAGGTATTTAGGGTTTTTCCTACACGGGAGATCCAAACCGAATCCCGCTAAACTTTGAAAAAGGTCAAGGTTTAGCGAGGGGAAAAAGAAAAGGGAAAGGTAACGCCCGAATTTTGGCGAGTAAAGAAAAGAAAAAATTCAACTGCAAAATTCGGGGCGTTACAAACCTATCCCCCTTAAAAGAATCTCGCCCTCGAGATTCAGGGCTGGCTAGCAAAGAGCTCCGGGTACTTGGCCATCAGATCATCTTCACGCTCCCAGGTTGCTTCTTCCTCAGAGTGGTGACTCCATCTGACTTTGCACATTCTGACGGCCTTCCTTCGGGTGACTCTATCTGCAACCTCAAGGATCTGAGCTGGCTTCTCAATATAGGTCAAGTCCTCCTGGACTTCAAGACCTTCCACTGGCAACTGCTCTTCTGGCACACGCAAACACTTCTTCAATTGAGACACATGAAAGACATCATGCACAGCAGACAAATTCTCTGGCAGGCTGAGCTGATAAGCCACTTCTCCACGCTTTGAGAGAATTTGATACGGACCAATGTAGCGGGGTGCCAGCTTGCCTTTGACTCCGAATCTTCTGACTCCTCTGATCGGTGACACTTTCAGATAGACAAAGTCTCCGACTTCGAAACTCAGCTCTCTTCTTCTTGTGTCTGCATAGCTTCGCTGCCTTGATTGCGCTATCTTCAGATTCTCTCGGACCATCTTGATGTTCTCTTCGGCTTCAAGCAAAATATCTGGCCCAAACACCTGCTTCTCTCCAGGCTGATCCCATTGCAACGGAGTTCTGCAACTCCTTCCATACAGCGCTTGAAACGGTGACATCTTCAAACTGGCCTGGTAACTGTTGTTATAGGAAAACTCCGCATAAGGCAATCGCTTGTCCCATCCGGACTGATCTTGCAACGCACAGGCTCTCAACATATCTTCAAGGATTTGATTGGTTCTTTCAGTCTGACCATCTGTCTGCGGGTGATAAGCTGAACTGAAATTCAGATGCGTGCCCAAGGCTTCATGCAACTGCTGCCAGAAATGAGAGGTGAACTGCGTTCCTCTGTCTGACACTATCTTCTTTGGCACACCATGAAGACAAACGATCCGAGACATATACAATTCTGCCAATACTGCACTGTTGTAGTTGGTCTTGACAGGTATGAAGTGGGCTGACTTGGTCAAGCGGTCCACTACTACCCAAATGGAATCGTAGCCGGCTCGAGTGCGAGGCAATCCGACTATGAAATCCATACCAATTTCATCCCATTTCCACTGAGGGATCTGCAACGGTTGCAACAATCCAGCTGGTCTCTGGTGTTCTGCCTTAATTCTTCGACAACTATCGCACATAGCCACATGCTCTGCGATTTCTCTTTTCATTCCGTACCACCAGAATTTCTTCTTCAGATCCTGATACATCTTCTCACTGCCAGGGTGAATCGAATAAGCTGTCTCATGAGCTTCCTTAAGAATCAACTCCCGAATAGACTGGACATTGGGAACACACAAGCGGTCTTTGAACCATACCACACCTTCTGCATCTTCTCGAAAGTCTTTGCCTCTGCCATCTAGAATCAATCGCCGAATCTCACTGATCTTCTCATCATTTTTCTGCGCTTCTTTGATTTCGCGCTCCAAGGTAGGTTCCAATTCAACTGTGACTCCTCGCGAATTGTTCAGAAACCCGAGACTCAACCTGTCAAACTCTTTGGCCAACTCATAAGGCATCGGACGAGCGACCATCAGATTGACTTGACTCTTTCTGCTCAAAGCATCTGCCACTACGTTCGCTTTTCCTGGATGGTAATGAATCTCCAACTCATAGTCTTTGATCAATTCTAACCATCTTCGTTGCCTCATGTTCAATTCTGACTGAGTGAATATGTACTTCAGACTCTTGTGGTCTGTGTAAACATCGCATTTCTGTCCATACAGATAGTGCCTCCATGTCTTCAGTGCGTGAACCACTGCTGCCAACTCTAGATCATGGATTGGGTAGTTCTTCTCATGAACCTTCAGCTGTCGGGACGAGTAAGCCACAACTCTTCCCTCTTGCATCAACACACATCCCAAACCTGTGTAACAAGCATCGCAATACACCGAGAAGGGCTTGTGCACATCAGGCAAGACTAGGACAGGCGCTGTTGTCAATTTCTCTTTCAGCGCTTCAAAGGCCTCTTGACATTTCTGGGTCCACTTGAACTCAACTTTGTTGCCTAGCAACGCTGTCATTGGCTTCGCAATCTTGGAAAACCCTTCAATGAATCGCCGATAATATCCGGCCATTCCAATGAAGCTCTTGATTCCTCGAGCATCCGTTGGCGCTTTCCAGTTTAGAATGTCTGCCACTTTCTTCGGATCCACAGCCAATCCTTCTTTGTTGATTATGTGACCCAAGAACAGGACTTCACTGATCCAGAACTCACACTTGCTCAACTTTGCATACAACTGGTGCTCTCGCAATCTCTGCAATACCATCCTCAAATGATCTGCATGCTCTTCTTCACTTTGAGAATAAACCAGAATGTCATCAATGAATACCACCACGAACTTATCAAGATAATCCATGAATACACTGTTCATCAAGTTCATAAAGAATGCTGGCGCATTGGTCAAACCAAAAGACATCACTGTGAACTCATATAAACCATACTTGGTAATGAATGCCGTCTTCGGAATGTCCGAAGGTCGGATCCTGAGCTGATGATAACCTGACCTCAGATCGATCTTGGAGAACACACTGGCTCCTCTCAACTGGTCGAACAGATCTTCTATTCTGGGCAAAGGATACTTGTTCTTGATCGTGACTTCATTCAAAGCTCGATAATCGATACACATCCTCTTGGTGCCATCTTTCTTCTCCACAAACAAGGCAGGGGCGGCCCAAGGCGAGGTGCTTGGCCGGATGTAACCTTTCTCTGACAGCTCATCAATTTGCTTCTTAAGCTCAACCAACTCTGGTCCAGATATTCTGTAAGCTCTCTTAGAGATGGGGGCGGTTCCAGGAAGAAGCTCTATAGCAAATTCAACTTTCCGCTCTGGTGGCATACCCGGTAAATCCTTTGGAAACACATCTGGGAATTCAGACACAACCTTGATACTCTCAATTGGGTCTGCTTCACTGCTATCGACAGCCATCTGATAACAACTTCCTTTCTTTGGCTCAGGCGGGACTAACCCGGTCACCACTTCCTCTCCTAGTGGGGACACCAACTTGATTGTCCTTTTATCACAACTGATAACTGCCTGATACTTATCTAACCAATTCATCCCTAGGATGACATCTATTCCCTGAGTACCCATTACTATAAGGTTGGCGGGAAACGCTATCCCCCTTATTTCCACACTTACATTTAAACAAATGCTATCAGCTCGAATTCTACCACCAGCTGAGTCAATTTGAATAGGGGTTGACATGGTAGTAATTGGAAGATTATGTGCTTCTACCCATGATGCAGTAATGAAAGAATGCGTTGCTCCAGTATCAAATAACACTTCTGCAATATGGGAGTCGACTGGGAACATACCTACTATCATGTCGGGGGTCTCCTGAACTGCTTCAGCCTCCAAGTGGTTCAGCCTTCCATGATTATAGCGCGGCTGAGGGCGATTGCCTGCTCCAGGCTGAGACACATTCTGCTTTGCTGGGGCATTGGGGCCTGACTGCTGCTGGGCTGCCTTTTTCGGACATTGCATCACCCAATGGCCTTGCTCTCCACAGTGGAAACATGCCCTGTTTCCAACCTGAGCTGGTGCTGCCTGACTGTTCTGCTGATTTGCTGGGGCAGGAAGACGAGGTGCTTGCTGATTCTGCTTCTGAAACTGACCTCCTGACTGATTGCTCTGACGGTTCTGGTACTGATTCTGAGGGTACTGCCTTTGGAACTGCTGATACTGCTGACGCTGCTGATGCTGCTGAGGTGGACGCTGGTTCTGCCTGAACTGCTGAGGTTGATTGCCTGAGAAACGGGGACGGCTGCTGCTTCCAGGCTGGGGTCCACTGATCTTGCGCTTACGATCTTCCATCTCCTTACTCTTCCTTTCTGTCATGATTGCTCTGTCAATCAGGTGCTGGAATGTCGGGAAGGTGTGATTCATCAGCTGATACTGCAGAGGGTCAACCAAGCCTCTCAGAAAACGGTATTGTCGCTTGGCGTCGGTGTTGACATCTTCGGGAGCGTAGCGAGACAACTGCAGAAACCTGTCCCGATACTCACTGACAGACGATGACCCTTGCTTAAGGGCCAGGAACTCCTCCTTCTTCACTGTCATCAGACCTGCAGGCACATGGTACTGACGAAAGCTACCTCTGAACTCTTCCCAGGTGATGGTGTCGGGGTTGGCATGGGTGGCGAGGTAAGACTCCCACCATGATTGGGCTGCTCCTCTCAACAGACGGGGACCATACAGAACTTTCTCCCTGTCATCACATTGAGCGGTATGCAACTCTCGCTCCACAGTGCGCAGCCAATCTTCAGCATCCATGGGGTCGGAAGAATGAGCGAACGTTGGTGGATGACCTCTCATGAATTCAGCACGCTTATCTCTAGGCATCTGAGGCATCTGAGGCTGGGGTGGAGCCTGCTGCTGCTGCTGCTGAATGGCGGCCAGAGTCTGACCGATGGCTTGAACTGCCTGAGTCTGCATCAGAAACATCTGCTCAATCGACATCGGGGGCGGGGGCGGCAGCTGCTGCTGCTGGGGCGCCTCATCTTGCTGACCGGCTTGCTCCTGCTGAGCACGCCTTCCTCCTCTACGCCTGTTCTCTGACATCTGCAGAACGCAACCACACATCAGAACTGATCTGGCAAAGCTTGCAGCATAAGAAAAGAGTATAGAATTCTCCAACAGCACTGAACAGATGAGCATCTTCACTGATCTCCAACACAGACCACACAGCTTCTCAGATAAAGAGGAAAGTAGAATAAAGGTTTTCCCAACTATATAACTAACTTTATTGACATAGTATGTAAACCAAAATGCAGGGGATACCCACACTCTGGTGACAATCATTACAAAGATCCAAACCAAACATAGTTCATCATGACAAACATAAATGCACAGGATATAGCAAACTGCCCTGTCTAACTAAAACTAACTAAGACCGAGACTAACGCTAAGACTGAAGCTTCCATGTATATATTTATTTCGTATTAATTACAAGATCCAACTCTAACGATCTATGGTTCTAGGTTGATCTTGGTCTTGCAGTCGGGATTGCCATAAGACTGGTGTCCACGCTGAGGTGAGCGGTACGGGTGCTGAGTCCCAACGGGAGCGGGGGAACCACCATCCAGGTGACGACGTTCCGCGCGCTCAGCCCGCAGCAGGGCGATCTCAGCACGAGCCCTACTCAGCTCGTCTAATGCATGGTCCAGCTCCGTGTTTAGCATGGCGGCTAGGTTGACTGTGCTGCTCAACCTAGGATTGCCCTCACCGACAGGTGAGACAATCACGCCTCCTGTGCTGCCAGATGAACGGCGGGGGTAATACTTCAGATCAAGGCCGTCAGCTGCCCCACCGAAAACCGAGCAGTAGTGCGAAAGCGCACGCCGTGCAGCATCTTGCATGGCTGCCTCAGCTGAGTCTCGCTCAGAGATAGAATAGTGCTCTGAGCAAGCCTCCGCTCCCTGGAGACTGTTCTCCGGGCAGCGCACCAAGCAAGTTGCCTCCCAGCGGTCCGGGTAGACCCCGCGACTGTGCTGGTAGACCACACAGCGATACTCGACGGACCAAGTATGCCGGTCAAATGCCCGACGTAGCAGGGTGTCGAGCGCATCGTGGAAGTGACACCCGCGAGCGGCGTCGCGAGTGATGGGTCGAGCAACCCATCCTTCCGGCTCAGGGTTAGCAGAGAAGTCGGTGTCGTGGCTCGAGCTGTCGTCGCCATCTCCGTCGTCTGGGTCTCCTCCAGCAGCTACTCCAGAAGCTGGGACGCCCAGTGGTGGTGCAGGGGGCGCCTCCAGGGGAAGCACAGGAGAGCAGCTCCTCACAGACTCTATCTCCTGGTGGAGCGAGAAGGAAGAGCTCTGCTGCTCCTGTCGTCGACGCTCCTGCTCCTCACGCAGGCGGTGGTGTAGTCTCTCCAAGTGGCTGGACTGTCCGGCCACAGGACGGCGAAGCGGACGCTCAGCAAGGCGGGAGGGTAAGAAGGGGATGACTGACTTTCGTGCAGTGTGTCTAAGTCGAGCCATCTACAAAAGACATCGCAAGCAAAAGGGTAAGAATAGAATTAATATGACCAGCAAGAATGAATCATAAATAAATGAAGGATCAGAATAAAACATAATTTTCAGCAAGGTATAATATGTAGTAGAACATAGGTTTGGTCAGTAGGACCAACTTTTGAAGGGATATCAAAGTCAAGGCAGGGACAGAGGTCTATAGTCCTTAGAACGACCATTCTACTCTAGGTTAGCGGTCCTACAGTCAGCACGGCTCTGATACCACTTATGTCACACCCGGTTTTTAGAAGGTAAACCGAATGCGAACCATGTACGTGCCAGGATCAGTTATTCACGTACACAGCAGTTACATAACATGGACATCATCACACAGTGCTCAGATAGTATTAAAAGGGGAAATAATAGTCGATTACATCATACGTCTGAGACGTCCATATAGTTCTTACAATAAATCAAAGTGCGAAAACGAAACGTAGATAACACGGCCTTCACAGGCAGCCGACTGGGGGTTGCCGCTAACCCACACCTAGAACTCGTCGTAGTCTTGGAACTCCTGGAAGTCTCCTTCCACAGCTTCATCTTCTCCTGAGCAGTGGTTGCAATGCTGACAACCTGGGGGGGTTTGGTGTGTAGAGCAAGGGTGAGTACACATCAACATACTCAGCAAGTATCCTGTTTGGCTGTAGTGGACTAGCTTTATGTGGGGATCAGTCAAGCAGTTGCTTTTAGTTGGTCAGGTTATTACTTACTAGTAGAAAGCCAGGTTTTAACATTAACCCAAGTTATTAACCCAATGTATCCTTTCCAAACGGAAAGAATACCACTTACCAATACCATAATCATAACCAGAACCATCAATCTCATTGCCACCTGTACCAAAATATCTCTGATCAAGTATCACTAATCTCTGGAGCTCCCTTGGCCGCTCATAACCGTGAGCACGGCTGATATATCAGTTTCATAACACTCTGCAGAGGTTGTGCACTTTACCCACAAGCCGTGATTCCCTCTTGCCTCGGGCCGATCAAACCCTTAAACACTACCAAGGTGAATAGGCAGGGTTTCACTACGTAGCCTTTACAAAGATTCCCCGGGGCTGTAGCCACCCGTTAGGTTTCCTAAATGCACCGCACTCCTCCCCAAGGGGCGAACCCAAACTTGGCAGAGCGAGCCGCATACACCGAGCCCCATTGACGGCACGACGGCTAAGTGAACTACATCCCGGATCCTCTAATTATTCAGCTAAGGGCACCCCATTCCACCCTCATGGTTGCACTGTTTTCCCGGGCGGTCATCCATAGAACAGGTCCTTACGGAGAGGCACTCGAGAAACCGCTCGAGTCCCCTTGAAAACCACAAGTATAATCATAAAGAAGAACGGGAAAACAGCGTATCATAGATAATCACATCATGTTCATTGATTAGAGTTGAGCAATAGCATCAGACTAAGTAGTAATAATCCGACCCAAATAGGTAAACAAGGACATGGATAACAAAAGCTAGTCAATCCTTAGGTATAAATGTGTAATGCGGGAGGTGAATTAAAGAATGAATAGGACAGAGATAGGTCAAAGGACACTTGCCTCCACCAACCGACTGCTGCTCAGGGGCTTCTCCTGCGAATTCCTCGGGCTCTTCGACCGGATCGTTCTCTATGCGAGCGCAAACATACATACATCCATCCACATATTTAATACAAAAGAACAGTACACCATACAAGATAACAAATAAAGTGAATATGCACCAAGTATGACATTCGATAACGCATTTGTTATGGTTAGAAAGAAACGGGAAAGGTCTCGCAGGGGGTTAAATCTTATGCACTAATGACACAATTGGTTTTTAACAAAATAATTCTGTTATATATATTTATATATACTAATGGAAACCTAATCACTTTTAGTTGATCAACATTGCACAGGGTAAACAATTAACTACGTGAATCAATAACATAACGGAATTTTAAATTAAACTTCCTATTTTCCCATAGCATGAACAGTGATTAGCCTACTTAAAATACAGTAATTATGATCACAGAAAGTAAATAAAATAAAATAAAAAAAATAAAAAAAACAGAGGGGGGGGGGGGGGGCGGTTGAACCGGCCCTAGGGGCGGTTGAACCGGCCCTAGGCGGGGCGCGCAGGGGCGGCCGAGCCGGGGCGGCTGAGCCGGCGGCGGGCGGCCGGGCTGGCGAGGGCGGGCGGCGCAGGGGGCGGCCAAGCCGGCCGAGCATGGGGGCGGGGCGGCCGAGCCGCTGGGCGCGCAGGGGCGCGGGGCAGGGCGCGGGGCGGCCGAGCGGCCGAGCCGGCCATGGGGGCGCGCGCGGGGGGGGGGGGGGGGGGGGGGCGGCCGGGCTGGCCAGGCGGCCGAGCCGGGGGCGCGCTGGGGGGCCGGGGGCGCGGCCAAGGGGCCGAGCGGGCGGGGTGGGGCGGGCGGCCGAACCGGCCATGGGGCCGAGCGGCGAGGGGAAGGGGAGGGAGGAGAGGGGGAGGGAGGAGAGGGGGAGGGAGGAGAGGGGGAGGGGCCTCACCGGGGACGGGGACGGGGCGGCCGAGCGGGGCGGCCGATCGGCGACGGGGAGGGGCGGCGGCCTAGGCAGGGGCGGCGGCTAGGGCAGGGGTAGGGGCGGCGGCTTAGGGAGAGAGAGGGAAAATGAGAGGGAGAGGGAGAGGGTTTTGGGAAAAAGGGAGATGGGGGGCGGCATGGGCCAATTGGGCCCAAAAGGGGGGGCGCCAGGGGCGGCTGGGCCGGCCGGAGTCGGCCCACGGCGCGGGAGAGAGAGAAAAAGAGGAGAGGGAAAGAGAGAGAAAAAGAAAGAAAAGATCTTCTCCTCATTTTCGAAATCCGATCTTTCTACATGCATGCATTTGCACTTTCAAAGCAATCAAAAGAAATGCAAGGTTCGACATGGTGCATCAAACAACATAAGGTATTTAGGGTTTTTCCTACACGGGAGATCCAAACCGAATCCCGCTAAACTTTGAAAAAGGTCAAGGTTTAGCGAGGGGAAAAAGAAAAGGGAAAGGTAACGCCCGAATTTTGGCGAGTAAAGAAAAGAAAAAATTCAACTGCAAAATTCGGGGCGTTACAAAGGTCAAAATTGATGATGCCGCCGAAGCGTGTCATAAGGCCTTCAGTACTATTTGCTCCTTCATTGGCACAAGAGATTTAATTCAAGAACATATAGCATTCAGAGTATGGCTGCTTGTAGAAAGCTGGGAAATGCCGATGGAGACCATCACTAACTCTAGCGAAGGTGGTTTGATCCGGCTGAAGTATACATTCAGGTTTGGGGATAAGTTTGATGAACCAAACGACGACTGACTGAAGTGCATCGAAGCTACAAGTGATGAACTGCTTGTAGTGTATTCCAAAATGGAAGACAATGCTTTGTCCGCAGCCTTCGGGGGTCGAAATAAGAAAAGGTTGAACAGGGTATTCGATGCTATTGGCTTCGTATACCCTGACTATTGCTACCCACTGCGAGGGCAAGGTGTAAAAAGAAAAATTGTTGTTTCTAGAAAGGTTGCCGCTTTGGCCATCATGGTTGAGCCGAAGGGCAAGAAGATGAAGGTTCTGACTCATCGGCCATGTTACATCGAACCGGCCGTGATACCTAAATTTGGCGAAGGTGCCTCTTCGGCTGCCAAAACAAAAGAAAATGTTCCTCCTACGCAGAGGACTGAAGAGCCGGCTATAATGCCGAAGCTACCTTCAGTTGAGATAGTTGAGACAAAGGCTGATAAGGATAAGGCTGAAGGGTCAAAAATTGAAGAAATAACAAAAATGCCAGAGATTTTGAGCCCTTCATCAGAGGTAACAGTGCTGAAGGCACAAAAGGGGTCTACCGCAACTCCCAAGAGTAGAAGGATGGCAAATGTGCTAGATGTTGTGTTAGAAACAACAAAAACCTTGAGTCCTACTCCTTCAAGAAAAATTTCTGAAGCTTCCAAAGCGCAACCCGAAGCTGAAACGAAGCAGGTAGAAGTTGAAGCTGCAATAATTCAAGCTAAAACCGAAGCTGGGCCTTCAGAGTCCACTGAGACAGAGCCTGCCGTAGTTGAAGAAAAGGCAACAGAGCATATTGCGTCTGAAAAGGTTTAAGCTCCTGCTTCCGAAGCTTCAAAAGAAAGTACTGATTACATCATTCGTCATGCTTCGGGGAAGAGACTTTCTCAAGAAGAAAAACTAGAAGCAGTACACTATGCCCAAAAATTAAAATACCCGAAGGGGGCATTAGTGTTTAATGGAAGTGGGGAAGAAGATTTTTTGTACTGTCTCTCGGACAATAAAGAGATATCCGTTTGCTGGGAGATAGGTAGAAGCTTCAGATTCCTGAAGCTGGAAGATGGCCTTTCAATCTTATCGAAGGATGAGCTTGCTGACAGCTTAGCGTATAATAGCATAAAGGTATAAAAGCTAATTTTGTATTTGAAAACGAAATATTTTATTTGCTATACTTAATTCTGTCCTCCTCTTGCAGGTCTTAATTCTTAGCAATGCGCTTAGGGCTCAGAAAAACATTGAAGATGAAGGATATACGATGGCTCTGAACAACCTTCGTTCAGAGGTAACAAAATTAAGAAACGAAGGTCTTGAAAAAGACAAAATCTTGATTTCATTGGTAAACACAGTGAAAGAAGATGAAACTAGTTTCAAGGCTCAGGCCGAAATCCCAAAGAATGAAATTGAAGACCTTCGGAAATAGTTAGCAGTGGTCAAAAAAAATGCGCACTCGTAGAAGCTAACCGAGATATTAGCGAATATTGGAAAAACCATTTAGAGAAAACTGTTTAAGAACTTCGTGCATCCAAGGAAAGATGCTTTGAAAAATTCTTGGGCTGTGTGAAGAAAATAAAGACTAGTTTCGCCAACGTGGGCGCCTAGTCTTCCGAAGAAAACTTCATACGAGGCGACCATGAAGGCGTTATTGAGTGGATAAGTGGAGAGGCCAAAGCCTTCAAAGAGATTTTAAGTGATCGCGGGGATGTTTGCGTGTTTTCCGGTGCACGGGGAATTTCAGCCATCTTGGAGAAGGCGGGATGCGACCATATCAAGACCCTGGCCCAGACCGAAGCTGCATTCTCCGTGGATGATACAAAGGATCCCTCAGCTGAAGCAAGTTTAATGGGCGGGAAATTTTATAATGATATCTGGGTAAATGGTGGCCGAGAGATGGCTCACGAAATTACGAAGAAAAGTGAAAAAGGCATTCATGACGCCCGAGTAGAAGCAAAACAAGCTCAAGAAGCTGCAAAGCATGAAAAACGTATAGGTATTGCTTCGTGGCCTTTAGCTTCGACATTTGTTTTTATGGCTTCGTACTAATTAACTTTTTCCATTGTAGCTGAATTATCTCCGCCACCGGAACCGTTCGATCCCCTAGCCGATCCAGACTCGAAGGAAGGACTAGAAATCATTAATATGGCTGAATCTATTGTTGACGAAGTCTCAATAGATTGCTAAACGAAGTTGCGGAGAAGATCCTGAAAGAAGACTAGCACTTTTTGTAAAAACATTTTTAAATGGTCAATGTAACTTTATTGTAACAAGACCGTAATGTTTGATGTGTATATCTTTGAATCTAATATGTAAGTTATTTGTAATTCACTTCTTTGCGATGCATGAAACTTTATATACATACCGTTTTTGAGCCTTCGGCGAAAAAACACCTTCCCTTCTTTTCATGCTTTGTAAAGAAAAAGATCCATGCTTTGTGAAAATATCCAAGCTTCGTAAAAACATCCATGCTTCGAAAAAATATCCATGCTTCGTAAACAAGTGATCCCTTCTTTGCAACAGAGCTGATGAAGTTGTATTTCTCAGCTTTCTTTGTGCCTTAGCACATTTTGATTTTTACATAGCATTCTCCGAAGATCGACTTGGTATTCAATTCGTGTCATTGGTGCGATATGATGTATGATGTGAAGCTATGCGGGATGATATGATGATATGATGCAAAAAATGATGCTAATGCTGAAGACACACACCCACACGCCCACACTGGAACACACAATCTCTTCATCCCCTTAGGAACGATCGGAATCTCTTTGCCGTTTATTTTTTGGCTTCACAGTTTATTTTTGGGTGTAAGTTCTGCATTCCCTTAGGAACGTCTTTTGAACTTCTTCGCCTTCTATTTCGGTGGTATAAGTTCTGCATCCCCTTAGGAACGTCTTTTGTTTTTCTTCGCCTTATATTTCGGCGGTATTTGGCTCTACATTCCTTTTGGAACGACTTTTGAGAAAAAACTTACACTGCACTCCCTTAGGAACGACTTTTTGTAGCTTCGGTAAAACTTATGCTGCACTCCCTTAGGAACGACTTTTTGTAGTTTTGGCAATTTTTAGCTCTGCATTCCCTTAGGAACGACTTTTGAGCTTCGACAATTTTTGAGCTCCGTAAGTTTGTGAAGAAGATATATTTCATTCTAATAGAAGCAAAACTATTACAAGGAATTAAAACTAGATTTACATTGCTTATTTCTTATTGAAAAACAAAATGACGTGGGGTAGGATATCGCTCAATAAATGTGCTTTGATTCTGGCACAGTACTATTGACTGTGCGAGCTTCGGATTCCTCCCTAAACTCCCGTTGTTGTTGGGTGTGCTGGCGCCCTTCTGGCTGCTGGATTCGAGAATAGGTCAGTTGCAGTGGTGGTGGGGGTGGGAGCTGTGTCCAGGAAGCCTATGAATGGCTAGCCGAAGCAACAAAAGCTGCAGGATGATTGCCCACATATTCTGGTATGTAGGGAGAGTGGCACGAAGTAGTTTGCAAGACCTGCTTCGGCTGATTCTTTCGAGCTTCGGCTTCTGCGATCTCCTTTTGCTTCAGAATGGTGATTTGGCACATTCTTGTAGTATGGCCCTTGTCCTCACCACAGAATAAGCAATAAATCTTCCGGGGCTGATCCCCATATCTTCCTCCGAAGCCCCTGGGACCTCTGCCCCTTGGAACTGGCGTCCTGAAAGAGCTTTGTTGTTGCCCCAAAGATTGTGAGGTGTATTGTGGCCTCTGAAGCTGGCTTCCTTTGTCGTCATTCTGACTAGAATTGTGGATTGACCTGACATGCCTCGGGTGAATTCTTTCTCTGAAGCCCCTGGTCATTTCCGAGAATCTATAAGCGTCCTCCCTTCTTTAGCGGAAGTCGTTGTCAGCCCGGATGTATTCATCCATCTTCTGAAGCAGCTTCTCCAGAGTTTGTGGGGGCTTCCTAGCGAAGTACTGAGCCGTGGGTCTTGGCTGAAGACCCTTAATCATGGCCTCAATGACAATTTCATTAGGCACTATGGGCGCTTGTGCCCTCAGTCGCAAGAACCTTCGGACATACGCCTGGAGGTATTCCTCATGGTCTTGCATGCACTAGAACAAGGCCTGAGCTGTGACTGGCTTCATCTGAAAACCTTGGAAACTGGTCACCAGCATGTCCTTGAGCTTCTGCCACGACATGATTGTCCCTAGCCAAAGGGAAGAATACCATGTCTTGGCCGCATTCTGGACTGCCATGACGAATGACTTAGCCATGACAGCTGCATTGCCCCCGTATGAGGATACTGTTGCCTCATAGCTCATCAGAAATTGTTTTGGGTCTGAGTGCCCATCGTACATGGGTAGCTGGGGTGGCTTGTAAGATTGTGGCCATGGGATAGCCTACAATTCTGCTGCCAAGGCAGAAGCATCATCAAAAGTAAAGGTATCATGATTAAAATCATCATACCATCCATCCTCGTTGAATAAGCCTTCCTGACGAAGCTCCCTATGTTGGGGCCTTCGGTCTTGTTCATCTTGAGAAAGATGACGCACTTCTTTAGTAGCTTCGTCGATCTTCCTTTGAAGATCGGCCAGCCGAGCCATCTTCTCCTTCTTCCTTTGCACTTGTTGATGGATGATTTCCATGTCCCTGATCTCTTGGTCCAACTCCTCCTCTTGGAGTGTTGGACTGGTGGCCTTTCTCTTCTAGCTTCGAGCCTCTCGGAGAGAAAGAGTCTCCTGATTTGTGTCCAGTGGCTGTAGTGCAGCAGCCCCTAGCGCTATTATCTTCTTCGGCGGCATGACGAAGGTCAGTGCTTTGCCAAAGGTTGTGGAAGTGAGTACACTGGAGGTGGGCGCCAATGTTGGGGACTTGTTCTCAAATGCTATTAATTAAGAACAAGGCAACACAAAATGTTAAAGGTTGCTGCCCTTCGTCTTTCGAAGCATTATTTCCCTTAGGATATAATGATCTTCAGACGAAGGTTATGAAGGACGTACCTTCATCATCGCGGTATATGTTAATAGAAGAAGAAGCATACAAAATATAAGAGACAATATGAATAATCACATGACATTATCAATACATATTTATTGCATTATCATAAATATACAGAAACAACATTGAATTACATTTATACCTTCGGCTTGACAGAAGGTGAAAGTACAAGTATGATGCACGAGCGAGTATCAGTCAGCGTGAACAGTACCACTTAGTCGAAGCTCCCTTACGTGTAGCTTCGGAGCAACATCAGCCTTCGTCTCAATCATGCTTTTCATATCGCGTTTGGTTTTAACCCGAGTCCAAAGGAACCTGTTCATATGTCACACTTGGAAAACATTGTTAAATCATGTTTTTGAGGACCTTCGGAAGACGAAGGCCCCCAACAGTTCCTATTGAGACATATGCTTCAGGAGCTATTCCTCTGACCTTGGAAAAAGAAAGTGTGCCCAAGAGAGTTAAGTCTTCTGCTCTCGAAGTGCCTGCTAAAGAGCTAGAATTTATCGTGCGACATGCTTTGGGGGAAGCAGCTATCGAAAGAGCAGATTACCGAAGTTAAACAATACGTCAGGGATCTAAAGTACCTAGAGAGATCCTTGGTATACAACAGCACTGATGAAGACGAGTTTTTATATTGCCTTCCGGATAATAAGGAGATATATGTCTGTCGGGAGATGCCAGACAGTATAGGATATCCGAAGCTTGAGCTCGGCCTGTCTGTAATGTCGAAGCATCAACTTGCAGACATCCTTGTCCATAACAATCTAAACGTGAGAATGTTTTAGCTTATAAACAGATTATTTTTTGTATCTTTTCTTATTATTGTGTGCTGATCCTTCATTTTTTGTAGGGCTTAATCCTAAGTAAGGCTTTAAGGGCACAAAAGAACGCAGAAGATGAAAGCTGCCAAATAGCCCTTGGGAACCTTTGGTCAGAAGTTATTACGCTAAGGAATGAAGCCCGAAAAAGATAGAATACTGCTTTCCTTAGTGGATAGGCTGAAGAGCAGCGAAGAGAAACTTAATGCACAATCCGAAGCTCACAAAGCTGAAGTCGAAGACCTAAAGAAAAAACTTACCGAAATGAATGAAGATTTTGAAGTTGTAAAGGCAAAGCAAGAAATAAGTGAATGGACAAGTTCAAGATTGCAAAAGAATGTGGAGGAGCTTCGTGAATCCAAGGAGAGATGTTATGAAAAATCCTTGGATTGCCAAAAGAAGCTGAAAGACAGTTTTGCAAAGGTGGGTGCATACTCATCGGAGAAAAAATTTATTCGAGGCGACCCCGAAGGAGTCATTCAATGGATCAGCGAAGAGGTTGAAGCTTTTGAAGAAATACTTAGCGACCATGGGGATTTTTGTGCCTTCGCTGGTGCCCAAGGGGTTGCAGCAGTTCTGGAAAAAACTGGTTGTTGCTCCTTGTTCTCAAATGCTATACATCAAGAATAAGACAACACGATTGTTAATAATTAGAGACCTTCGTCCTTCGAAGCATTATCTCCTTTTGGATATAATGATCTCCAGACGAAGGTCATGAAGGGCATACCTTCATCATATCAGTGAACAAATATAAATAAGGGTACATGAAATACAAAAGAATAGAAATAATGATTATGAATCAGTAAGTTATTTATATTCTCATATCATAAACATGAATAAACATCAACAATATTCATATTACAATGATATTTTCGGCTTGCCAGAAGGTGAAGATGTGAGAATAACGCAAGAGTGATTACAATCAAGCGTGAACAGTACGGTGTTACTGTTCATCTATTTATAGGCACGCGACGCAGCCTGGACAAAATTACATTCATGTCCCTGATGTTTACTTTAAATCATAATGCGAGTTATCAAGGACTAAGTAGTCATTTCCTCCTTAGGTCGGTTTCGTCCTTGATCTTCGTCAATATTCCGAGCTGAAGCTTCTTCAGCCATAGCTTCGGCGTTCATCCATATCTCCTTCAGGTTGTATCTTCATATCGCGCATGCCTTTATCATGAGAGAAAACCTTCATCCCAAAGCCGAAGCCTCCTGTAACAGTCTATGCCATACTGAAAACATATGAGTAGTCACATTTTTGAGGATCTTCGGAAGAGGAAGGCCCCCAACAGTAGCCCCTCGCAGTATTAATTTGTTTCTTTGTAACAAATTTAGACTGCGACGTGAACAAAGGCCTTTAGCCGAAGGTCCGAAAAAACACCTTTCCTCCGCATGAATAGCGAAAGACACTGACACGTAGGACCCACCAAGTTGTGAGGCGCTGGACATATAAATAGGAAATCACATTGATAGCATTTGCTGCACCATTTTAGCTGCGTATATTGTGTTCATTGTTCTAAATTTTCTTGTTCTTCCATGTTTTGATTGAGTTGTGAGCTTCGGCAATCGTGCAACCGTTGTCTAAATGGCTGAAGATAAGAAGATTGCTGAACCTAAATTGGCCGGGTTTTATGAAGCTATGGAGAAGACAAATACAGAGAAGATTACCAATGAGATGTTGGCTGGGTTATCTGAAGATTCCGGTGATAGTGAGAGTTTTGACTTAGAAAGTGGAAATGAAGGTGCCGAAGATCGGCCCTGGTGGCCGAGTCATACCATCTTCGGGAAATCAACTATCAAACAGAGTCAAATTGATGGAAGGAAGATACTTCCGCGATATTTCTATCGTGAGGGCTGGAAGAGACAGTAGTGCCCCTGTGCCCGAAGCAGACGAAGTTGTTGTCTACATGAGTTTTATGAAAGAAGGGCTTCGATTCCCCCTGAACAAATTTTTAGTTGAAGTTTTGAAGACTTTTGAAATTTACCTTCATCAGATTACCCCCGAAGCTATCATCAGAATGGGGATTTTCATTTGGGCCATGAGGGGCCAGGGTTTAGAGCCGAATGCAAAATGTTTCTGCAATATGCATGAGTTGTCCTATGAGACGAAGGCTACTAGCAAAGAACAATTTCATAATAATTTTGGTTGTTACGGCTTCGTGCCTCGCTCTGATGTGAGCTATCTAGTCCCAACATTTCGGAAGAGGTGGCCAGGAGCCTGGATGCAAGAGTGATCATTCAACGCCCTATCTAGTCTCGCTTCGACATTAGGAGGCTAGCCACTACCCTTGGAAATGATATTCAAGCAAGCCAGACGGCCTTTAACACTGTATGTACTTATATTGGCACTAGGGACTTAGTCCAGGAGCATATTGTTTACAGAGTGTGGCCACTTGGAAGTGGCTGGGAGATGCCGAAGGAAGCTGCTCCTGGGTCTAGTCGAGGCAGCCTAGTTTATCTAAAATACACCTTTAGATACAGAGATCAGTTCGATGAACCGAAAGATGACTGGTTGGATTTTATTTGAAGCGACTAGTGGCGAATTGCTTGGGGCCTACACAGGGGCCAAAGACGATGCCATGACATTGGCCTTCAGAGGACGAGGCAAGAAGAGATTAAACAGGGTTTTTGATGTAATTGGTTTTGTGTACCCAGACTATTGTTATCCCTCATGAAAGCAAGGAAAGAAAAGAAAGGCTGCTGCTTCGGCAATCTCTGCCACGCTGAAGGGAAAAAAGGTAAAAGTCTTGACACACCGACCTAGGCACTTTGAGACGGCCAAAGTGCCGAAGCCTACTGAAGGGTCTTCTGCCGCTGAGCCAAAGCATCCCGCTACTGCCGAAGCCATAGTGGGATCAACCGAAGAGCCAATTTCGAAGGCAGGAGCAGAGAAGTCAAAAGCCGAGATAGCCGATGTGCCGAAGTGTCCTACCGAAGCTAGGGCAAAAACGACCGAAGAGCCAGAATTGAGGAAATCGGTAGAGCAACCGAAGACTTTGAGCCCGCCACAAGAGACAGAGCTACTGAAGGTATAAAAAATTCCTGCAGTAACTCCAAAGAGGAGGAGAATGGCCAGCGTACTAGACGCTGTCATGGAATTGACAAAGGTACTAACTCCTGCCTCTACAGAAGTACCTAACATGGGTGAGAAAAATACAAAGGAAACCACCAAAGTTGTCGTAACTCGGGTTGAAGCTGAAGCTAGGCCCTCAGTTCCCGCAGAAACAGGGCCAACAGAGCTTGTTAGAAAGGATACTGAACAAGGGCCTTTGGATGCTGCAAAAGCTCCATTACCGTTAGAAAAAGAGAGAACCAGTAAAGAATCTGAATTCCCTGCCGCTGAAGCTTCTACTGAGGGATTGGAATTTATAGTGCGTCACGCGGCAGGGAAAAAGCTATCAGAGGAGCAGGTTGCCAAAGCTAGGCAATATGCTAAAGATCTGAAGTATCCCCCAGGATCCCTGGTGTTTGATGGCACTGACGAAGATGATTTTTTGTACTGCCTTCTGGACAACAAGGAGATATCTGTTTGCCAGGGGATGGTAGAAAATATAGGATTCCTGAAGCTAGAGCTTGGCCTGTCTGCCATGTCGAAGGATGACCTTGCAGACAGCCTTGCCTATAACAGTCTGAAGGTGAGGATGTTTTAGCTTATAAGCATATTACTTTTTGTATCTTTTCTTATTATTGTGTGCTGATCCTTCATTTTTTATAGGGCTTAATCCTAAGCAAGGCTTTAAGGGCACAAAAGAAAGCGGAAGACGAAAGCTGTCAAATAGCCCTTGGGAACCTTCGGTCATAAGTTATTACGCTAAGGAACGAGGTGCTTGAAAAAGATAAAATACTATTTTCCTTAGTGGATAAGCTGAAGAGCAACGAAGCAAAACTTAATGCACAATCCGAAGCTCACCAAGCCAAAGTCAAAGACCTTCGGAAAAAACTTGCCGAAACGAGCAAAAATTTTGAACTTGCAAAGGCAAAACAAGAGATAAGTGAATGGACAAGCTCCAGGCTGGAAAAGAATGTTGAAGAACTTCGGGGTTCCGAAGAGAAATGCTACGAAGTATCCATGGACTATGCAAAGAAACTAAAAGACAATTTTGCAAAGGTGGGTGCATACTCATCGGAGCAAAAAATTATTCGAGGCGATCCCAAAGGAGTCATTCAATGGATCAGCGAAGAAGTCAAAGATTTTGAGGAAATACTTAGCGATCGTGGGGATTTTTGTGCCTTCGCGGGTGCCCGAGGGGTTGCAGCAGTTTTGGAGAAAACTGGCTGAGAACATGTTAAAGCTGCAGCACAGGCAGAAGCCGTCTTCTCCATAGACGACACAAAGGAGCCATCGACCGAAGCTACTTTGATGGGCGGGAAATTTTTTTCCAATGTTTGGATGAAAGGCGGCCGCGAGATAGCCGACGGAGCTAGAAAGAAAAATGAAAAAGAATCCCATGATGCTCGAGAAGAAGCTAAGCGAGCTGAAGAGGCTGCTGAGTGCACAATGTGTATAGGTATTATTACTGAATTTTAGCTTTGGTGTTTGTTTTTGGCTTCGGATTAACAACTTGTTCTTTACTACAGCTGAACTTTCACCGCCACCTGAGCCATATGATCCCGAGGCTGATCCGGCCATGAGGGGAGCATTAGAAACGATAAGGATTGCCGAAGAAGCCGTTGACGAAGCTGTCAACAGACTCCTAAATGAAGCTGCCGAGAAGATATTGAAAGAATACTAAACTCTTGTGTACTAAGAAATGTAATATTCGTGTATGAGTCGAACATTGAACATTTGTATGCATATTAATGTAATATATTTCTTTGCGATGCATGAAATCTATGTACTTACCTATTTTTTGAAACTTTGGCGAAAAAACACCTTCCCTTCTTTTCATGCTTCGCAAATAAAAAATCACCCCTTCTTATGCCGTAGCTGTTATATAATATTGTTGTCGATGAAGATTTTTTTGGTATGTAAAATTATAGCTGCCAAAGGCACACTTTATGCTTCAACACATTGTTCCATTCATCAAATATTTTGAAAGAAGCATCTTTGCTTCTCCACAGTTCTGTTGCTGATGTGATATGATGTATGATGTAATGCTATGCGAAATGATCTGATGATATGATGCAGCATGATGTTTATGCCGAAGACACACATCCACTCGAAAAAGCATCCAGACTCCGCATCCCCTTAGAAACGACTTTCGAGTCTCTTCACCTTTTACTTAGGTGATATTTCAGCTCTGCATCCCCTTAGGAACGACTTTGGAGCTAAGCTCTGCATCCCCTTAGAAATGACTTTGGAGCATCTTCACCTTCTATTTCGGTGGTATTTAAGCTCTGCATCCCCTTAGGGACGACTTTGGAGCTTCTTCACCTTTTTATTTCGGTGGCATCTTGGCTTTGCATTCCCTTAGGAACGACTTTTGAGCTTCGGAACTTACTCTGCGCACCCTTATGAACAACTTTGTAGCTCCAGAACTTACTCTGCGCTCCCTTAGGAATAACTTTGTAGCTTTAGAATTACTTTGCGCTCCCTTAGGAACGACTTTGTAGCTTCTCTTTAATCGAATCACCATGGCACCTTTAATAGATGTGCTTTGACTTAGGCACAGTGTTGTTGACTATGTGAGCTTCGGACTCCACCGAAAGGTCGCGCTGTTGCTGAGCGTGGTGGTGCCCTTCTAGCTGTTGATTGCGGACTAGGGCAGGTGCTAGAGGTGGTGTTGGTGGCAACTGGGCCCAGGAAGCTTGAGAATGGCTTGCCGAAGCGACCGAGGTTGTAGGCTATTGATTGCCTACATACTCCGAGACGTAGGGAGAGTAGCACGAAGCGGTATGCAGAACCTGCTTCGTCTGATTCTGCCGTGCTTCTGCTTCGGCAATTTCTTTTTGCTTCTGAATCATAACTTGACACGTTCTTGTGGTATGCCCCTTATTTTCACCGCAGAACAAACAAAACAGTTTCCTGGACTAATCTCCTTATCTTCCTTCGAAGTTTCTCCCCCTCTGCCTCTTGGAGCCAGTGGCCTGAAAGAGCTTTGTTGTGCTCCTGACGACTAAGAGTTATGCTGCTGCCTTTGGGTAAGGTTTCCCCTGTCGTCACTTGAGCTGGCACTATGGATTGACCTGACATGCCTAGGGTGGAATCTTCCTCCGAAGCCCCTGGCCATCTCAGAGTATCTGTAGGCTTCTTCCCTTCTTTGCCAAAAGTCATTATCGGCTCTGATGTACTCATCCATTTTCTGGAGAAGCTTCTCCAAGGTTTGCAGTGGCTTTCTTGTGTGACAGAACCTCCCAAGTTATTGGGCCCACATGCATCTATCCTTGTCTCAAAGACCTCAGACGACTATGCATGTGCACCGGATAACTTAACAGGATCTGTCCGAGTGTCCCAAGGACCCCGGATAAACCACTTACAACAAGGATCACAAGATTAAGTAAACACAAATCACACACCAACATTTTTGCAGTGAAATTTGTTTATTACAAAAGTTACAAGTCACAACAAATTTACATTATGTTTATCAGAGTGATTACAAAAGTGATTCAAAAAAATAAACTTTGAAATGTTATAAATTATTTATAATTTTGAAATATAATGTAAAAACCCTAAGTACGCAAGTACTCAATCACAATCAAAGTGGCTCATAACCTGCAGCAACAATGGGAATAAAACCCTAAGTACGCAAGTACTCAGCAATACTTACCCGACTAAAGAAAAGACTCTCAAGGGTATGCTGGTTTTAAAAGGAGTCAAGGAAAAGGCTTTAGCAAGAATCAAATTAGATACTTTTGCAGAAATAGCTTCCTAAAGTGAGTCCTTACTTTCAATATTTTAATGCCAGATTAAATATTAATAGACTCTAGTTGCATCTAGTCTAATTTCACCATCTCATCAATACAACATCATTTTTATTCATAATGTTTACATCCTGAATTAGGTTGCAGGTCAGAGATCAAGTCTCCACTCTCTGGGGATATAACGGCGATCCGAATCGATTTACTCAGTTGAGGATCTCTAACCACACGACATATGTTTCTCATAACACTTGCATATGTCTACCATTCCCACAGATCCTCCACTGCATGAACAGGTCTGCGCCACCCGAGAGCACACCACCCCTTTTAAGCGGTCCTTTGCCAGGAGGGTACGTGCCACTCTCGCCATCTCTCCACTCCCAGTGCGCAATTGTCTTTTCATGTATGGAATAGCCGGGTTCAAGCTTACCCAGACCCATATCCAGGGCATGTGGCTAGTTAAGACAGTCCATGATCATACAGGCCTACATACGCATCCAATCCTTAATTAACCTGGGTGGAGCATCACCTGTTCCTAGCCCAAGTCTTGAGTTAAGTACTTGCACCCTTAGGATTGTTTTGTGTTCCTTAGGATGAAAAGAGCATTATAGGGAACTTTGCAGTAAGATCCCACCATGCTCCCATTGAAAATATTCTTGCAGGTAGAAGCCATCCTTCCTTAGGATAACCCCTGAGCTATGCATTAATGCAAAAGACAACCTCTATCCACAAGATCTAAGCAGGGCTAAGCATTTTTGTAAATCATATTTTGATACTTCATCAGAAGTATCTATAAAGGTATGGATATCAAGGTAGGCAATGCATCCAATAGTTTCCAAGCAACTCCTATAAACTTAATGCACATTTCACTAGACTAGTGTTTGTTAGGTGGCGACCACTTGGCGACCATCCTTTGTCTTGGCATTTGTTCAGGTTATCCATCTTCAGGTTTGTCTGACTGACGACATCGTCTTACGGAGATGTCCACTCTTTTCAGCATCTTGTGGTCGACTCAGTTCTGGTCCTCCGCATCACGTGATTAAGTATCGTACCTAATTGAAATGCACGATGCACATGAATGCATATAGACAGGAATATCACAAACTTAAATAGTGCTACACGATAGCGAATTAAACATCTATAGCAGGACATCGCAAATCTAGTACGAAAATTCTAGATATCGATATCACATTAAAACTATATCGATGTCATTCTAAATTTAATCGGATTTAATTCTAACAGCACATAATAGTAAATTATGTATAAGCATTTTACTCTCCTAAAACCTACCTCTCGATACTCAAACTTGGGATAACCATAGAAATTGTTTAATTAACCTTTTTAAATTAATTCTCTAGTTTACTTATTTAGCACAATAATTAACATAGCATCACATCATTCGCTTTAGCAAGAAGAACCTTATTAGACATCAAAGACTACCACCAGTCCATAATTTTTAAATCTAAAGAACTAAAACATTTCTTCTGCATGGGGTTCTTATATTTCGACTTCACTAAACAAATATATTTAGCATAATAGATAATGACAAAATTTATCGGATAATTGTATGAAATACTAAATCTATCTTTTACATCGTCATCTCGCCCAGTTATCACATAAATTAACCTATCTTGAGCATTACTAAATCCATCGTACTTCACATATATTTAACACTACCACAACGCGCCTGCGCTAACACGAGGATTATTACGATTAATATATCTATTCAATCCATCGATTCAATCAATTAAAATTAAAAAATAGCGTACTAAAGAACGGTTACCGATTCAATTAGAATTCCAAGCAAACATTGCTGATTCTTGTTAATGCCTCCTTTCGAGTTCCTGGCAAGCGCCCCGCGAGTTCCACTTCTTCACTCAAACTTCTATAATTGCAGCGGTGATCGAAGGCGAGCACATAGAGGCAGAGTCAGAGCGAACACGACGACAATGAGGTTGCCGACCAACAGCAGTGCGGAGGCAAATGACGACATCGACGTGCCAGCGTGACGAAGACGATGGCAGTACGACTCGTTTAAGATTTTTGTCGAGCATTTGGTGAACATCATACAGGGTAAGTCCGATGCGGTGCTTGTGGTGATGGTGAGTGGGGAGACCTGCCAAAATCCAGGACGCTATGACGAATTCGCACCGAGGCGAACAACTGGTACAGCTACTAAATCGACGGCGAATTCGCGAAGATGGGGATCCGGTTGAGCTCGTGTAGGTAGAGGTGGTGTTCGAGCCTATACGTGATGATGGTCAGCATAGGCGAGGTACGGCATCTAGCGACCAGAGCCAGGACACGACGTTCACGAGCTAGAGCAGATTGCGCCCAAAGATGGACGACGTGAGGGCGAGCCGAGGCACCGAACGGGGCGAGCGTGAGATAGAAGGGCACGCGACCAAGGACCCAGGTGTACGAGACCGCCCAACATTGCCTAGGGTGCGGTTGAGTGGAGGCAGGTGATTCGACCACAGGCGAGGTCGGAGTTGATGGGTACATGCTCGCCACGGCCAGAAAACAGTGGCTAGATCCGACCGCTGGAGGAGGTAGAGGGGAGGATGCCCTGCGCACCAGGGGAACGAGCAGGGAGATGGAGAAAGTCGGGCCGACAACGCGACATCCATGGCCGAGCAGGGTCACGCGCCCGGCAAGGATGTCCGACGCCGAGGGCAAGGCGCTGGGCATGGCGGAGCGACGGCCATGAGCGAGCTGCATGGGAGGAAGAAGCTAGGGAAGAGCCGCACCGCTGGGAGCTCTGGGCAGGCACAGACGCCAGGGCGCGCTATGATAGAACCTCCTAAGTCATTAGGCCCACCTACAGTTATCCTTGTCCAGCAGACCACGGACAACCCTGTCGATGCACCTAATCACTCGACAAGTTTGGTATATGTATCTTTTACCTTTCCCAAGAGCGTTTCACCCGTCACGCAGATATTACGATACATCGGAGGAATGAATAAGCGAAAGCCATTACAGTAACTTAATTTACATTAAAATATAGAAAGAGTGTTATTATTACCGACCAGCGGTATATGAGTGCAGAAGTATTATTATTACAAACTCAGGAGGCAAAAACTCCTCCCACATAAAAGTATAATGTTTTTAAAAGGAGGACAACATCCTCCCGTGACTTCACTCCTGAGATTCTTCCTTCGGCACCACCTTAGAGCAAAAGCAACAAAAGTTTGCTGCTTCCTCACCTACAACAACATGGGTTTGAAAACCCTGAGTACGAAGTGTACTTTCACAAGTCTTACCCGTCAAAATAAAAGACTCTCAAGGATATGTTGGCTTGAGGGAGTCAAGGTAAGGCTGAATCAAGAATCAAGACTCTGTTTGCAAAAATGCTTACTAATAGTGGATCCTTAAAAATCTAGTTTTATTAGCAAGTTAAGTCATTACCTGAATCTAGAGTTCTTTCTACCCTAGTTCAAGCACTTGGCCTATACTAGCTATCTTTTTACCAACCCTTCTTGTTCATTGGAATGCTACGTGTAAGTCAGTGACCAAGACTTCATGTCCGAGAAGTAACGGCGATCCGAATCGATTAATACTCAGATGAGGATCTCCAATCACACGACATATGTAGCATTTAACCCTTGCATATGTTAACTCGCCACCGGGGTTCTTAAGACCAAATCGAGTTCACGCCAACCGAGAGCACAGATACACCACCGTCCAGCCTCTTGCCACAAAGGATACACGCTACTCTCGCCATCTCTCCACTCCCATTGCGTGTTGTCCTATTCTGGTATTAGTCTTCCCGAGGCAAAGCTTACCCATGATGAGGCAAGTGACCAGTTAAAGGGTCCTCGGTCAGCAGGCCTACATCGACAAGGTCCTTAATCGACTTAGACGGAGACACGACATCGAGACTCCCTTCTCGTGCTAGTCACCCGCCAGGTCTCAGCTTTATCATTTCAACCCAAAGTTTGGTACCTGACAGAGGTACATCTTTTCCGATGTTGAATCCATCATGGCCATGATGGATCCACCATCAAGTTTTATTTTTGAAAACATCCCATCCCACTTGAAGCATTATCTTTTGTCAAAACAAAACATTTTGTTTTTCTAGAGCAAGACTAAGCATCAGAAAAAACCTTTTCATAAAACAGGTGATCAAGGAAAGGTAATCAATCTTCCAAGGAAGGAAATGCATCAACTGTTTAGCACATCCTATCACCTAATGCATCAAGCAAGTGAGAAAGATTTTAAAATAGCAAGGAGGTGGCAAATGCACCGGGCTTGCCTTGTGTTATAGGAGAGTCGGGCTCAATATAAGCAGTTGGTGGTGGTGCAACTCCTTCTTCTTCAACCACTACTTCTTCCTCGTTCTCTATATATAATCATATATAACCATGAATGCTCATGTAATGCTTATGAAAATGTAGTAGTAGAAAAGGTTTATCTAGTTGTATCTTGAATACAATTTTCCTTCACGGTACTTCAGAGAACTGGGGTTTTTGGAGTTAGTATTTTATTTCGGAGGGCAGACATTACTTAGAAGATTAGGGTTTTGGGGTTTAGGTATCAAATATTGTCCAAATCATGTCTAACTTCACTCATGGGTTCTAAATACCATATTAGTCTTATCCAAAAAGTTTAGTGATTTTTTGAGTTACTAAATAATTTCGAAAATTCCAAAGGTATAGGTTTAAGCCCTTTTAAATACTATATAATTCCTTGTTTGGACTAAAAATCCTAGAACTATTTTTATTAAATACTATAGAAATTTAGTAGTTCATCAAAATTGGTCTCATATTTTTAGCATTTTCCTAGAATTTTCTATGGATTTTCAAAGTCTAGCAAAAAAAGAAAAAGAGAAAAGGTCAATAGTACTGGGCTCAATCTGGCCCGAGACGGCCCACGATAGGTGAAACGCACATGCGCTGATGACTTTGCGCAAAGGCCCCTGGCGTTTTAAACAACTTGAAAAGAGTCCGAAGCACTATTTCCTGAGTCACTGACAATTGCAAATAAACCCTCGCACTTCTATTCCTTCACAACCCGCGATCCCCGACAGTGAATGACGACAGACCGAGCTCCGACGAGGTCGTACTGGCCGGAATAGGCAACGACTAGGGCTCTAGCTTGGCTGACACTTCATTTAACCCCTAACAATCATTAACCCTCGATCAATTGCAAGGTTCTAGCCCCCAACCTCTCTGCTCATGGTGACCGCGCAATCCAGGGACAATTCAAAGTGTTCCCATCGATCTACTTTGGTTCAATGCAATTGGTTGGGCCGATGAGCTTCAAGAGCACACAGGAATGCTAGAACAAGAGCGAGGAGAATATGATCGTACCTGTGTGTAACACCCCAGGTGTTACTTAGAGTTTTCACTCAAGGCAACACAAGTAAGCCCATCATCACATGTGACTTAAGTTGGGAAAGTACACCAAACTTGGAACTCAAGATCCTAAGTAAGTGCAACCCATCTTAGAAGTCATACCTTGGCTTGTCATGCACATATAATGGGAAGAATAGCCCAAACCCTAATGCAAACCCCTTTGGACAATTGGAGCACTAGAAGTAAGTATGACCAAAAGGCTATAAAAACCACATGATCATGACTTGGGCCAATTATAAAAATTGTAGTACACATAATACCCTACTAAAAATAGTAAGAAAGTGACCCCAAAAAGATTTCAGAAAAATCCCAAAAGGTTCACCAACGGGTTGAGCATAAGAGAAAAATCAGAATTTTTCTATGTCCAAAACCAACCCTTTTCCAAAGATTAAACATGTTCACCCTCTTTCAAGCTTCAAAACCACTTGGCCTAATTGACAAAGTGGCGCCAAAATAAATCTAGAACACCCTGGAAAAGTTTGAAACCAACCCTAAGTCGTTTGACACGACTTGGCATAGCTTTTGTCTCGGTTTGGACAGCTAGGACAAAGACAATGTAAGGAAAATGGACCCCGGGTCTTTTGGCTAAAGAAGTTTTGGTGTTTGATGACTGACACAATCTGTGGACTGATATGTTTGCTAGTGTTTATAATTATAGTTCACAGGATGCGGTGAGGATTGGACCAAGGCAATGAGGATGCAACACCTCAAATGAAGACATAAAAAGATGCATAGAAGTCCAAGACTCAAGAACAAAAGAAGCCCATAGAAATCAGCAAAGAAACCTGAGAAGAGGGCTGTCAGCCAGCGCCTGGTGGCGCACCGGACAGTGCACAGTACCTGTCCGGTGTGCACCGGACTGTCCGGTGGGACAACCGGACGGTCTGCGCAGAGAGGCCGCAGGCAGGCGCTCTCGGGCTGTAGCACCGGACTGTCCGGTATGCACCGGACTGTCCGGTGTGCCAACGGGCAGACGGCAACGGTCGAATCCAACGGTCGGATCCAACGGTCGACTGCTACAGACGCCAACGGTCGGCTGACATAGGCGCACCGGACATCTACTGTTCAGTGTCCGGTGGTGCACCGGACTGTCCGGTGCACCCGACGACAGAAAGCTGCTGCTTTCTGTCCAACGGCTAGTTGAGGGTGTGGAGGCTATAAATAACACCCCAACCGGCCATTCTCAAGAGTGAGAGCCCAAGCAACATACCAATACACATAGTGCATATTTCCAAGTGCTCAAACACCCAAGTGCTTAATAGAATCACTCGGTGATTAGCGTAGGTGCTTTGCGAAGTGCTTAGGTTAGTTAGACCGCTTTAGCGCTTGCTCTAGGTGAATCCTAGTTAGTTGAGTGAGTTTAGATAAACCTCACAACCCCTCGGCTCTTGCGCGAGCCGTTGTAATTGTACCGAGTGGGGCGAGAGTCTTGCGAGACCGTGACAACCGCGTTTGTGTCACGGCCGCCACCGTGTACCGGAGGGAACGAGGCCCGCGGCGTTTCGGCCGGAAGCTCGATAGTGGAGACGGCGGGGAGCGTCCGAGAGGAGCCGGAAGCGGAGCACCACTTGCGCGTGGAGAAGGCCCGCGGCTCTCTACGGAGTTACTCGACCTAGGTGCTTGGCCCTCGCGTGGGCTTCCCTTTGCGTAGGGGCACCAACGAGGATTAGTCGGAACCTTGCGTGGTTCCGGATACCTCGGTAAAAATACCGGCGTCATCCACGAGAGTTTGCTTCTCTACTTAGCTCTTTACATTCCGCATCTATATTAAGCATTTAAGTTTCAATCTTATTGTCATACTTATTTAGTGTAGATTGAAACTTAGCCTTTGCGGTAGAGATAGCAACACTTAGACAAAACCGAGTTTACACATTCTAGTTTGATTATTTGCATAGGTTTTGCTCTAGGGATTTAATTGTGGCCTAGTTAAGTAAAAGTTTAAGAAGTCCTAATTCACCCCCCCCTCTTAGGCGTCACCCGTTTCCTTCAATTGGTATCAGAACCCGGTTTGGCTCATTTGAAACGTTTTAGCTTCACCGCTAAAAGAGCCGACGCTTTTTAGAGGAAGGGATGGATACCCATAGGCCACCACACTTCGACGGCACTAACTTCCCATATTATAGTGCTAGAATGGCTTGCTACCTAGAGGCCGTTGATCTAGGTGTTTGGAGAGTCACTCGTGACGGGATGAAACCCCTCAAGAATCCCGAGAAACCCACCACGAGTGAGGAAAAAGAAATCCATTTAAATGCTAGAGCCAAAAATTGCTTGTATGAATCTCTTAGCATGGATATTTTCAATCAAGTATTTACTCTGAAAACTGCTAATGAGATTTGGCTAAAATTGCATGAGCTCCATGACGGCACATCCAATGTCCGTGAGCAAAAACATTGCCTAGTCTTAAATGAGTATAATTCTTTTGCTATGAAAGATGATGAGCTTGTTAGAGACATGTATTCTCGTTTGAATCTAATAATCAATGAGCTCAACTCTATTGGCATTAATAAGCTAGGTGATGCGGACATTGTGAGGAAGATTATCTCCCTGCTACCACAACAAAAATATGGGAGCATCATCACCATCCTTCACAACATGGAGGACTTGAGCAACATGACCCCGACCATTGTGATTGGGAAAATCGCGGCCTTTGAGATGTCGCGAAAAATGAGTCGGGGAGAGGAGCCAACTTCCTCAAAGCCATATGCTTTTGCATGTGATGAAAGGAAGGGCAAAAAGAAGGCTCCCACTCCAAGTTCCTCAAGCGAAGAAGAGGAAGAAGAAGAAGAAAGTGATGATGATGAAGATAATCAACCATGCACATCATCCTTCGAGGACGAAGAAACAATCCGACGCGTCGGAAAGGTAATGAGGATGATCCGCAAGATTAATCTAATGGGTGTGCCCCTGCAGGTCGAGGATCTTCTCTTTAACATTGACAGGAAAAAGCAAAGGAAGAGAGGATGCTTCGCATGTGGGGAAAAGGGCCACTTCAGGGACAACTGTCCAAATATGGCCAAACCCAAAAAGGAGAGGAGCAAAGGCAAGGCGCTCACAAGTGTTAGAACTTGGGATGACTCTTCAAGTGAAGATGAATCTCCAAGGACGCGCAGCCACCGGTCCTCGTCACGATCATCACGGACATCACACAAATGCCTTATGGCAAGAGGTAACAAAAGCATTCCATCCTCTAGTGATGAAAGTAGTAGTGATGATGAAGGTGAGGGAAAGGCCTCTCTAGATGAGCTTGCAGAAGCCGTAGAATTTTTTCAGGATGTTTGCACTAAGCAAAAAGCTCAACTTAAAAATTTGAAAAATAAGTTGGTTAGCTCTCAAAATGATTACAAAGGTTTGCTAGAAAAATTTGAAACTTTTGCAAACTTAAATAGTGAGCTATCAACTAAAATTGAGCTGTTAGAATCTAGTGCTCCATCCACTGCTACCGATGATAGCCTTATTAAAAAGAATGAAAAACTTAAGGCTAAGTTAGCTAGCTCCCAAGAAGCTATTGAAAATTTGCTAGAGAAAATGGAAATTCTTAGCATACACAATAATGAGCTAACTACTAAGCTAGAAAGCATTGGTAGCACCCCAGCAGCATCTTTAGTTGAAATATCTGAAATAATTAAGAAAGATGCTTCTACTTCCTGCTTTGATTTAATTGATGATTCTAACACCTGCAACCAAGTCGCTGTTGAGAATATTGTTATAGAGACATGTACGGATGAGGTTGCAAAGGAAAATGAACAATTAAAGCAAGAAGTGGCTCGCCTTGGCAAGGCTTTGTATGACAAGAAAGGCAAAGCCAAACAAATCCAACCTCCACAGGATAACACCACTGCGGGAGTGAACAAGCCTATGGAGGGAGAAACTGTGATTTGTAGGCTATGCCACAAGGAAGGCCACAAGTCTTTCCAATGCAAGGCGATGACCGGGGATAAACAAAGGCAAAAGCTCAAGCAAAAGCCATCAAGCAAAATCTCCAGCACCTACATCAAAAAGGTGAACAAAAAGGACGCTACACCATATTTGATCAAGAAGAAAAAGAATGGAAAGGTGATAGCAATCAAGGCCAACAAGCAAGCCAACAAAGGAAAGGGGGCCAAACGCATCTGGGTGCCAAAAGAGATAATTTCAACCATGAAAAGCACCAAGAAGGTTTGGATCCCGAAAGGGAAGTGAGTGAACCAAAGGTCCTCGGGAAATTTGGAGACTTGGCAAATTTGGGATGTATATCATGGGATACATCATATTGGATCAAGTTAATTGCCAAGTGGGTTAGTGAAAATTTTGGACTCAAATTTCCCACCCATGACTAAGGTAACTAGTTTTATTGTATTCTTCGTTTTTAGATATGCGTATCTATTTACCTTTTATCTAGTTTACCTTTCTTGCCTAGTATTACATTTGTTATGTACTTTTGTCTAAAATCATGCATACTAGGTAAATCATATGGTAGGATTGCTTGTTCTTAATTCATACTCTTAAGCAAACCTACATGGCTCAAAATGTTTAGTTAAGAATGGCACATTGCTTTTATATCACTCCATAGTAAATGATGCATAAATTGAAAATTTTTGATTTCTACAAGTGTATCATTTAACTTATATGTGCCAAAGTTAGGATTATGGATAATTTGCCCCTCTTGATATCAAATCAGAGTGCATGTCTCCTACAAGTATTCAAAACTTGTATGCACACCTTTAGGGGGAGGTTACTCTATAATCTAACACTTTGAGACTAACACCTTTTCAAGTCTATTTCATGTGATAGTCTCATTGTAAGGAAAATGAAGTCCCCTGAGAAAGACAACAATCTTCCACTGCAAAATCTCCAAGAACTCTCATGTCTCTCAAGCTCGCCATTGATCTTCAATTGGTATCTTTTGAGACTACTTTCAGTATCATTTACATGTCTTCTCCAATATTTGATTAGACTATATTTCATATCATATGCTTCCATGTTGCTAAAAATGCATAAGTAGTTAACTCATATTCTGTTACCTATGCATAAGGGAAGTCAGTCTTTTCAAATCATGTCTTGCACCTCTAATTCTCACATGCTTTTTCCTAAGTAGAGGATCTCTGTCAGGGGGAGTATTTCTTCATCTCTAAAGGGGGAGAAAAACTCTTTCCAAAGGAGAATACTCATTTAGGAGAAATAATCTTTTGAGGAACTCCTACTCATGGTATCTTTCATGATCTACAAGTGGTATTCCTTCATGGCTTAATTTAATATACTTCTAGTGATATCATTTGTTGAGGGCAAGCTTTTATTTACTTCCTACATGCTTTTAATGTCTTCCTTTTCGGTGGTTGATGCCAAAGGGGGAGAAGTTTAGGAGCCAAAGCAATGAAAACTATATCAAACACCAAACACCACCAATTTTAAATTTTATATCTATAATTGACTTCTTAAGTGGTTTTGGTTATTTGGTCCAAAAATAGGAAGTAAGTGAATTATGGAGTTAGGGGGAGGCTTAAGTCCATAATATCACATTAAGGGGACAATCATGCATCTTAGCAAGTAAAATGCATATTTACAGTCAAATACTTGTATTATTTGCTTGCTTTGGTTGTGTTGTCATCAATCACCAAAAAGGGGGAGATTGTAAGGAAAATGGACCCCGGGTCTTTTGGCTAAAGAAGTTTTGGTGTTTGATGACTGACACAATCTGTGGACTGATATGTTTGCTAGTGTTTATAATTATAGTTCACAGGATGCGGTGAGGATTGGACCAAGGCAATGAGGATGCAACACCTCAAATGAAGACATAAAAAGATGCATAGAAGTCCAAGACTCAAGAACAAAAGAAGCCCATAGAAATCAGCAAAGAAACCTGAGAAGAGGGCTGTCAGCCAGCGCCTGGTGGCGCACCGGACAGTGCACAGTACCTGTCCGGTGTGCACCGGACTGTCCGGTGGGACAACCGGACGGTCTGCGCAGAGAGGCCGCAGGCAGGCGCTCTCGGGCTGTAGCACCGGACTGTCCGGTATGCACCGGACTGTCCGGTGTGCCAACGGGCAGACGGCAACGGTCGAATCCAACGGTCGGATCCAACGGTCGACTGCTACAGACGCCAACGGTCGGCTGACATAGGCGCACCGGACATCTACTGTTCAGTGTCCGGTGGTGCACCGGACTGTCCGGTGCACCCGACGACAGAAAGCTGCTGCTTTCTGTCCAACGGCTAGTTGAGGGTGTGGAGGCTATAAATAACACCCCAACCGGCCATTCTCAAGAGTGAGAGCCCAAGCAACATACCAATACACATAGTGCATATTTCCAAGTGCTCAAACACCCAAGTGCTTAATAGAATCACTCGGTGATTAGCGTAGGTGCTTTGCGAAGTGCTTAGGTTAGTTAGACCGCTTTAGCGCTTGCTCTAGGTGAATCCTAGTTAGTTGAGTGAGTTTAGATAAACCTCACAACCCCTCGGCTCTTGCGCGAGCCGTTGTAATTGTACCGAGTGGGGCGAGAGTCTTGCGAGACCGTGACAACCGCGTTTGTGTCACGGCCGCCACCGTGTACCGGAGGGAACGAGGCCCGCGGCGTTTCGGCCGGAAGCTCGATAGTGGAGACGGCGGGGAGCGTCCGAGAGGAGCCGGAAGCGGAGCACCACTTGCGCGTGGAGAAGGCCCGCGGCTCTCTACGGAGTTACTCGACCTAGGTGCTTGGCCCTCGCGTGGGCTTCCCTTTGCGTAGGGGCACCAACGAGGATTAGTCGGAACCTTGCGTGGTTCCGGATACCTCGGTAAAAATACCGGCGTCATCCACGAGAGTTTGCTTCTCTACTTAGCTCTTTACATTCCGCATCTATATTAAGCATTTAAGTTTCAATCTTATTGTCATACTTATTTAGTGTAGATTGAAACTTAGCCTTTGCGGTAGAGATAGCAACACTTAGACAAAACCGAGTTTACACATTCTAGTTTGATTATTTGCATAGGTTTTGCTCTAGGGATTTAATTGTGGCCTAGTTAAGTAAAAGTTTAAGAAGTCCTAATTCACCCCCCCCCTCTTAGGCGTCACCCGTTTCCTTCAGACAACTTCTCACCCCTATATCTCCCTACCCCGACCGTATCCTTGCTTGGGACTCACATAAAAAAGGTAGGATTTGGTGCAGGGAAGAGACCGTACATGGGGGTTTTGCCAAGATCTGCACTCTAAGGTGCTCAAATCGGCCGTTGAACCATGGTAGAAGCAAACCCACACGTGTTCGACGAGGGCTGACACTCGAGGGCGCGCTCAGAGCACGCCCGTGCGTGAACCCCCGCGCGCCCGCGGCCGCCCCATGACCACGCCCGCGCCACGGCTATAAAGCCCGCCCTAGTGCCCGACTAGCTTCCCCGTTGCATCCCCTGTACCGCGCCAAACTCCCCGGAGCTTGCCCATAGCTCCGGCGACCTCCTCGCGACCCGCCAGAGCCGCCCGAGGACAACCACCGTGGCTGAACCCTTTCCCACCCTCCTCCGCTCGATCGAAGCCCTTAGATAGCTCCACTAAGAGGCCGTGAAGCTTGCCCGAGCTTGAATCGAGGACCCCGCCACCGGAATAGCGCAACCGTGCTCGCCGGATTCGGAACCCCACCGGAGCACATGGACCGGGTGAGTCTCCGCACCATTTTCCAATTCACTGCACGCATAGCCTCTACGTCACCCCGTGGAGCTCCTCGTGCCGTTTAATTGAACTATGTCGCCGTGGTTAGGCCGGAGCACTCGCCGCCGACGAGTTCACCCGCCTGCGCACGTGGACCGGCTGATTCCGGCCACCACCGCCGTTGAGTCGTAGCTCGCTCTGACCGCCAGAACCTCTCGGAGCCAACCCTGCCCTTCGCCGGACCTCCCTCGCCGCCGGTAAGCCGCGCCGCCCTAATTACTCCCGCGGGTACTATTTAAATCAGGGGATGGACCTCGGGGGAGAAGAAGTAAAGGCCAGGGGGTATTGTGCATTGTCAGCGACTCAAGGGAATAGTGGTGCAGGGGTATAACTGAAGGGATTGGTTTAGAAAGAACCCAGGGTCTTCGATGCAAATGGGTTTTCCAGAAAACCTTTTTAATATTTCTGATTTAAATACAAACAGAACTTGAAAAATTCATAACTTTAGTTTTGTTTAGCCAAATCAAGTCAAATCAATTTTGCCAGATTCTAAATATTGTAAACTACTTAGGAAAAATATAAAACCCCTAAGTGTTGCAGAAAACTTCAAAGTTTTGATTTAAATGATTAACTGGTCAAAAGCTAGATGAAATAGGGAAAAATAGCTATACTATTAAACTGGGATTAAGAAAATTCAGAGAAGCACTTAATCACTTCCTAATCTGTTTAAAAATAATAAACCCCTCTGTGCACCCAATTAAGGTAGGGTTTTCCATTTAAATCATTTTCAGCTTAAAGTTAAAGAAAATATACAAGGTAGTTTAAAATAAGAACCAGGGAGGACCCAAATTTTTGTTAGCTCTCTTATTCAGTGTAGTTCATTAGAAAATTTTATTATACCCTTGTTTAGTACAAAAGAAATGAGATACCTTTTATTTTAAGAAAACAAAGAAAAATTAGAAAAACCCTAGAAAAATAATCCTGAGAAGAAAACACCCCAATCCTTGGGATAACTAATGTTTTGTTATTATAAACATAGAAAAATTATGAGTTTTGTTGTTTGACATTTTTCAAATAACAAGTTAGTTGTAAGTGTCTTTTTAGCATTAAACTTTAGAAAAGCATAACTAAATAACCACGAAGTAACCTTCTGTGATTTTTGGCATAGAAGCATGTTATTACCTATAAATACCAGCAAAAATGACTCTTAGTACAGAACCCACACCTAGATAAGAGTTGTAGTGCAAAGTGACCCCTTTGCCCCAACTTTTGTTATTTTTGTCCAGGGAATATTCTAATTATTCTGAACCTCAAACTTATAGGACAGACTACAGTAACCAATAGTAAACCACTGTATTTTTTACAGAATTTTTGGAAAAATGTAAATCACTGTTGTAGTTCAAACCCACCCTAAAATCATAAATAGAAAAAGAAAAGGGGAATTAATAGTGGAGACTAATGTTACCCTAACCAAACTAGCAAAACCCCTTGAGTGCCTACTAAAACATTTAAGAGGCAATCCAAGTCTTAATCCATTATGCTTAGGCAAAATCTCAAACCTAAATTGGTAAGCATAAACCACTAAGAGCCTCTTATAACCGGAAACCCTAAGTTATTCACTAACTTAGTTTTTCTTCACTTAGCATAATGATTTCTAAATCCTGTATAATCATAGCATACATGTTTCTTACTCATTGCATTCGATAGATTGCAACCTCGCTGACGGAGAATACATCCTCGTGCCGGAGCAAGGATTTGCTCTGGAGGTAGCCCCGGATCCAGCACCAGAGCCTACCCCAGAGGGTCTGTCTGCCCCAGCTTTGGAAGGCAAGCCCCGGTTTTATGCATAACCAGTTAAATATATTATTTTACTGCACTTAATGATTGTAGGATTGCATGTGCACTTAAGTGTAGGAGTTGTTTGAAACCCTAGTTGCATTAACTCAGGATTCCTATTGAGATGGATACTAGTATGCTAGGTCGAGTAGCTGCTTTATTAATTAGGGATCTCAGTAGAAGTCGAGTGATTTTTCTAGCACTCGCGCGAGGTTAGGAATTGGTTGTATCCATTTTGATATCGTAATGATGGTGGTCTGTGTACAACGGTCCATGGGGATGCGTTGTCTACGAGACGGAAATTGGAATAAGGATTAAGGTGTGGTACCGTGTGTCAAGCGTTTGAACGTACTAAACACATGCCGAGAAATATGGTAAATCGGTAAGCCTAGTACCTGAGTGAACCTGCCCACAGACTTTACTCCTCACGCGACCTGAGATGTGGTCTCCCATTCCGGTTATGGTGGGTACAAGTGAGGTCACTGCACGACGGCAGTCGGGGTCAGTGAGGCATTGTACGCCAAGGCGGTGAGCCCTGATATGTTGCCAGGGAATCGATGGGGACGGTTGATGTGTGTGAGGACGGAGTGCCTCGCCATGTTGTGTGTTTAGGTTTACCTTGCAAGGATAAAAACTCGATTCGAATCGTCTGCTTCTCGCAGCTAATGAGACTGCTTGATCCATGTTGCTACATTGAGTAACAAGTGGAAATGTGGTGACTTGGCAAAAGTTGTTGATTGCTAAATGTTTGATACCATGTATGATTAGATAGGTATACATTTAGTCTTAAGAGAGTCACACTAAAACTTGAAAAAGCTAAAACTTGATTTATAGACTCAGCTAGTGCTTTTGGGCAACCAAACCCCTCGGCCAAACAACTGCATGGAGGTAGAGGAGTAGACTCCTCACACCGGGTAAGTCTAGCTAAGTATTAGTATAATCAGCCTTGCTTGTGGCATAATTTTACAGGTTCTCTGGAGGACATGGTTGCTGGAGTGACTTGGCTGTCCATCTTGCCACCGGGTTGGACAGTCGAGTGGGACCCTACCTCGGTAGAGGAGGAGCATGAGGAGTGATGGGACAGGCTTCCCCATCTCTCTGTCTATTTATCGTTAGTTTTATTCCGCTGCATTCCGAACAATGATGACTACTTTTGCTAAAACTCCGATGATGATGTAATAAATTTAATACTGTGACACCCCAGGTGTCAATTTTGGGTTATGACGGGAGATTTATCCTAATCTCGGATGCTCAGTAAAAATTTCTATTTCTCGCTCGCGTATGTCTCTGATTATCCAGACTATTCGTACACATATCACCGAATTCGGAGTTATTCAGTCTCACAGAAGACCGAATTTGGAGCCTGTTAAAACTTTTATTCTCGGAACGAATGCAAACTCGATAGTCAACCTCGAATTATAAATCTCATCTGAAGCTCTTTAAATCAAACTCTCGACGACTGTTATCTGATCTGAGCCCAAATCTAATTCCTCGAACTTCGATCTACGTTCAACTATTTTATCCGGGTCTGTATTCTCCAACGGGATACTCAGTACGTCGCCCTCTAATTAATTCTTATCTGACTCGACTTCATACCTCTGTGTTCGATCCCGATTTAAAAATCAACATCGGCGATGATTTTAAATGCCGCGATTTGTCTCTTTCAATCAAAAATCCGAAAGCCGATCATATTTTGAGACAGTTATTTTTGAATCACGCGTAGGGAATTATTTCCAAGTGAATTCAAATCAAACTCTCGGCCGAATTAATCGCTCAATCGTCCGTTCGTCGAAACTCTAATTCGCTCTGTTATCTGTAGAAACGAATTGCGCGGGAGCATTTTTTTATTCCGGAAAATATTTAGCGCGGCACGAGTTTGCATTTTGGGCCAAGTCCATTCCGGTCCATTTGGCCCAATTGAAACCCTAACCCTAGCACATGTCTATAAATAGGAGCCCTCTCCCTTGCAAATTGGAAATTTTCCATTCCCCCCTAGCCGCCACTTCTCTTTCACCAGCCGCCTGTTTTTTTTCCCAAGCACCTTCTTCCTCCTTGCTTCACGGTAGCAAGCATGGAGCTTGGCTCTCTACCCACGGCCGGACCTTTGCTCCTCTTCATGGCGAGCAGCAGTCCCTTCCTCCCTCGCTCGGCCGTCCTCCTCCTTCTCTCCGGCCAACAGCAGCCAGCGGCTCCCATCTCCCAGCAACCTCCATGGCCAAAAGGCGCCCCTGGTCCAACCATGGCGCCCAAATTTTTCTAGCTCTCTCCCATGGCGTCCTCCCCTTCTCCCCCTCGGCTCAAGCTTCCTCGACGCCCCCTGCTCCTTATCCCTCGCGCAACAGCAGCCAGCGCCCCCTTTTCCTCCTCCCTGGTTCCCACGGCTGTCAGCAGGTCCTTCTCCCATGGCGCTCGGCGCCCCTGCATCAGGGAGCTCGGCTCTTCCCCTCCCAGGGCGCCACCTTTTCCCTCGGCGCCTCCCCCCAGCGAGACCTCCCATGGCCGACCTCCACTTTCCCTGTCCATAGCTGCTGTTCCCTGCGCCCTATTTTTTTTCTCTCCCATGGAAAGTAGCAGGAGCAATGCCGCCCAGCTCTAGGCCCCTGCTCCTCCTCTCTTCCCCACAAAACAGCAGCCGCAGCGAGCTCGCCGTCGTCCATGGCGCCCCCTGCAATCTCCCCCTTTCCTTCCTCTGCTCCTCCATGTTTTAGCGCCTGAAATAAACCCCTGCTGCGCCCGAGATCTGAACAGCCATGGAGGACACCCAAACTCGTCTCCCATGGCAGCATTGCCCCCATCCGAGCTCCACCCATGGCGAGAGGCCAATGCCGCCCAGTTTTAGGCCCCTGCCCCCTCTCTTCCCCACAAAACAACAGCCCCGACACCTTCGCTCGCTTTGTCTCGCTGCCACCGCCGCGCGCATGCCAAGTGTTCGGCAAAATGTCGAGGGAGATGTGTTGTTGCAGCACGCTGTGATGCCCGCCGGTGGTTTGCTGTTTTTGCGCAGCCCCGTTGTCGTCGTCGTTCACCCCGGTGAGACCGCGACGCTCCTTGTTCGATTTCATATCGACGTTATTTTCCTATGATTAATCATGTGTGTGTGCTGCTTTGTTTTGTTTTGTGGAGGAGAGAAACCCCGTGTTTTGCGTGGAGAAGGCAAGCCGCTCGACGCTCGTCGATGTTCGTAGCGATGCACAAATCGGAATCGCTATCGTCCTCACAAACACCGATTGGGTTTGTTTATGGTGAGCCGATGCATGTCGCTCTCGATCGACTCGTTTAATTAATTTGAATGGATGTGTGTAAAATGTTTTGGTTATGCGCATTGGTAGGATCGCGTTTGCGATTCGAGAACAAAAGGTTATGTGATGTATGCGGTTTGTAGTTATCTAATTATGTTTTGGTCGATGTGGTGCATGTTTAAAATTGTATTAGTATGGATTGAATTTTGTGGCGAAAGAAAAAGAAGTAGAAAAGAACTCGAATGTTTTTATATCTTGGTAGGAAAAATATGCGATGCGTTGTTTGATGCAAAAAACCAAGTTACAAAATGCGGATTACGTTTGGGAAATGTATCGATATGTGGTTATGCGAAAACTATAGTTGTTTTATGCAATGTGATGGGATTCATGATTATATAGAGAGTATATTTATTGATGCGACGAGTAGTTCAGAAAATGCTAGTTGCATAGAGGGGGAATTATTAAAACATGAGTATGAGAGTTCATATATTAGTGGTCGCGCCACAATGATTGAAGTGTCTCGAGTGCACGCCACCATATGGTTGTATGCGAGACAAGGTTATGCGCATGATGAGTTTAGTAAAAATCCATCGATGTCACTAGTGTTAAGTTGAGATTTATTTGCGCATGGAAAGTAACAGTGTGTCTAATACTTAGAACTCTTAGTCGATAGTAGAAATTGTTTTGGCTTATGTAGAGAGGTGATGACATGTCGTAAGTAGTCATCACTTCCTCTATAATTATAAGTCGAGTCTATACGCGTTAGGCATTCCTTAAATTGTGCTTCGCAAATAAGTGTATGGTTGTGTTTATGACTTGAATAGATGTCTTCGAGTGAACTAATAGGTTCCTAAGGCAATTATGTGTAAGGTGTTTATAGTGACGCTTTATCCCGAAAGGTGTTAAGTCTGCGCATAAATAAGAGATAAGTGTATTTTGTGTAGTGTGGATTGATTTTGAGTGCATGTGTTGCAAGAAAAGAATGAGTGTGCATATAGGCGATGAATGGGTGTGATGAAATGGTGACATGCCTTCTTAGTCATCATGTCGTCGGTTGGTGACCTAACTGAAGGTCGTAGAGAAAGGTCGATTACCCATGTGTTATTATTGTCACCTTGCGGTTCTGTATGAATTGCAATGTGAAGTAGTAGGCTCTCTATGTGATGCTAGATGTCTAGGTAGACTTTCGTGAATTGTGGTGCTCGGACCGTCGAGATGAAGGTTAAGTCGGTCGATGCCGATTAAGTAGTTAAAATGATTAATAGAATAATCATGGGGTTAAAACTAGAAACTAGTGTTCTCGCACCCGTTTGGGATGTTGTAGCCCAATTGTGCATGGTTATGATCGCGGGTAAAAATTAGTAGTGCTCATGTGGTGTCTAAGCTAAAATGCGAACTAGTGGGTGAAAAGCACCTTGATATACATATATGTCGGATTTGATGATTGTGGTGAATGCATTGATTTATTGTGGATGGTAGTCCTAACGCACGTAATAATTTGTATAAAAATTTGTAAGTCGACTTGTAGATCCTAATTTGATTGTTTTAACTCGAACAAATAGTAAAGCGTTAGAGTAATTCAAGTCTCTCGAACGCAGCGATTCATGAATTATATATGAGCTGAAATTTATTGATTGCTGTTTTGGACTGCATGCACTATTTTTGTTGTGCTATTTGTTTGATGAAGTAAATTATGTTTTCTGTAGAAAAGTCATATAAAAGAGTTGTAGATAACCTTGTTATCTTGCTTGTACTGAAATTTGACAGCCATAGGTCTGACAGTTTAGGAGTTATGCTTTTTACAAATTCAGTAACTGAATCTGTCCACTTTCTGTACAGATTTCAGAAACTGCACTGTTAGCTTACGTTAATTTTACAATCTGTTCATAGTCATTATAAGAAGGTTGTAGGTGCTTTTCTTATCTTGCTTGTGTTAAAATTTCATAACCATAGGCCAGGTAGTTTAAGAGTTATGAATTTTACAAACTGCTTGCTGTGTTCTGTCCACCATCAGAACAGATTTCGAAAACTGTGTTGTTTGATTTAGTTAACCATTGAATCACTTCTTGGTGATTATAAAAGTTATGTAGTGCTTTTGCTGAGCTTTCCAAAAAGTCTTGGATCACTCTTTTTGGTGATCTGAAGATTAAGTTATGAATGTTTAAAGTGAGAAGACTGAATCTGTCCAGTTCTGGACAGCAAAGTCTTCTAGTGTATTTTATCCTTAGTTAAATATTGAATCACCTTGAGATATTTATAAATGGTATGTAAACAATTTCATTACCTTTCCAGAAAGTCTAAGATCACTTTGTTTGGATGTCTGAATCTTCAGTTATGAATTTTTAAAGTCACAAGTCTGAATTTATCCAAATCAGGACAGAGCTGTTGTGTTAACGCCTTTTGACCTTGCTAAGTGTTTAATCATGCTGTTATGACAATACCAAAGTTCTAAAGAACTTTTCAAGCTTTCTATAAAGTACTCGTTTACTATTTTTGGGTAAGTATCTTGTGAGTTATGACTGAAACAAGTGACTGCTGTATTGCTGTCCAAAAATTCTGCTAGTGCGCTTTTGATTGTTTAGTTCACCCTTCTCGCTAAAAATGTTTGGTTTGCTCTTAATTAATGTAGACTTGCCATGGCTAAGCTAGAGATGACATGTGTGTCTTGTTTTATATGTTCCTTTATCTAGTGGCGCGATATAGGAGTTCCTTAGACATTGACGCTTATGTCCTCTATTGAATTTGTGATGTCGATGATGCTTGTGTGCGATCAATAGGAGAACTAATGAAAAGCCATATCCAAATAAATAAAATGCGCGTACCTGTAATGTCATAGTTGTGTTGCGTAAATAAATAAAATGTTGTTGTCTTTTTAAAGGTGTTAATATTGGACGTCGATAACGTGTAGATAACTAATGCTAGCGTATGGTTGTTTACGGTGTCTTCTCATTTAATGTTTAGTTCGCCGCTGTGTCTTTGTATATCTTGTTGTATATCTTGTGTTACTTTCATTATTTTCATACATATGCATCTTGCATCTCATATAGGACCGAGAGATGATGATCGAGCAACTGATGTGGTGCCAACCACAAGATACAGTTGGTGGACGACCTGAAGAATGGACTTAACCAATGGATGCTCGCCAAGCGAGTACCTCCCCCAGCAAACACTATCTAAGTGTTAAAATTAAGGCAAGCCCCGGTTTTATGCATAACCTGTTCTATATGCTATTTTACTACACTTAATGTTTGTAGGCTTGTATTGTGCACTTAAGTGTAGGAGTTGATTGAAACCCTAGTTGCATGAACTAAGGAATCCTTTTTGAGATGGATACTACTATGCTAGGTCGAGTAGCTGCTTTGCTAATTAGGGATCTCGGTAGAAGTCGAGTGATTTTCTAGCACTCGCTCGAGGTCAGGAATTGATTGTACCCACTTTCATATCCTATTGATGTTGGTCTGTGGACACGGATCCATGGGGATGCGTGGTCTACGAGATGAAATTGGAATAAGGATTAACGTGCGGATACCTGTGTCAAGTGTTTGAATGTACTAAGCACATGTGGCGGAACTGCCCGAATTATTCCAACTTAAGTGCCTAAGCCCCGCCATAGAGGCTAGACCACACTTAATTGGGAATAACCCGTCAATCCCTCGGATCTAGTCCGACACGGCCACTGACAGGATCAAGTACCACAATCTCACTCGAAGGTGAGTCACAGAGCAAATACAATAAAGCATAAAACCATACATGGCAGAGTATTAAATTATTACATCACCATCATCATCATCGGAGCTTTTGCAAAAGTAACCATCATTGTTCGAAGTGCAGCGGAAATAAACTAACGGTAAATAAATAGGGAGATGGGGAAGCCTGTCCCATCACTCCTCATGCTCCTCCTCAGCCGAGGCAGGGTCCCACTCGACAGTCCAACCCGGTGGCAAGATGGACGACCAAGTCACTCCAGCAACCATTTCCTCCAAAGAACCTGTAAAAATTATGCCACAAGCAAGGCTGAGTATACTAATACTCAGCTAGACTTACCCGGTGTGATGAGTCTACTCCTCTACCTCTAGACATGCAGCTGTTTGGCTGTGGGGTTTGGTTGCCAAAAGCACTAGCTGAGTTTCTAAATCAAGTTTTTAACTTTGTCAAAATTAAGTGTGACTCTCTTAAGGCTAAAGATGTACTATCTATTCATACATAGTAGCAAACATTTTTAGCAATCAACATCTTGTATCACCTCAGCACAATTCCACTTGTTACTCAATGTAGCAGCATGGATCAAGCAGTCTCATTAGCTGCGAGAAGCAGACGATTCGAATCGAGTTTTTAAACCTTGCAAGGTAAACCTAAACACACCACATGTAGGGGCACTCCGTCCCCACACACATCAACCGTCCCCATCGATTGCCTGGCAACAGAAAGGGGCTCACCGCCTTGGCGTACAATGCCTCACTGACCCCGACTGGCCGTCGTGCAGTGACCGCACTTGTACCCACCATAACCGGAATGGGAGACCACGTCTCAGGTCGCGTGAGGAGGGCAATCTGCGGGCAGGTTCACTCAGGTACTAGGCTTACCGATTTACCATATTTTTCGGTATGTGTTTAGTACGTTCAAACGCTTGACTCACGGTACCACACCTTAATCCTCATTCAAATTTTTATCCCGTGGACAACCAATCCCCATGGATTGTTGTCCACAAACCAGCATCATTCTGATAAGAAAGTGGATACAATCAATTTCCTGACCTCGCGCGAGTGCTAGAAAAATCACTCGACTTCTACCGAGATCCTACTTAATAAAGCAACTACTCGACCTAGCATACTAGTATTCATCTCAAAAAGGATTCCTGAGATCATGCAACTAGGGTTTCAAACAATTCCTACACCTAAGTGCACAATCAATCCTACAATCATTAAGTGAAGTAAAATAGCATAAATAACAGGTTATGCATAAAACCGGGGCTTGCCTTCCAAAGCAGTGGCAGACAGGTCCTCTGGTGCAGACTCTTGTGCTGGATCCGGGGCTGCCTCCTGAGCAGCTCCTTGCTCCGGCACGAGGACGTACTCTCATTTAGCAAGGTTACAGTCTATCAAAATGCAATGAATATGTATGTCATGATTATGCAATATTTAATAACATTATGCTAAAAGAAATTAAGTCAAGAAGTAACTTAGGGCTTCTTGGTTATGTGGGGCTTCTAGTGGGTTAGACTTATCACCTTTAGGCTTAGGTTTTTGTTGAGGATAAACAAAGGGAATTTGTATTGCTCTTGTACCCTTCAGTGGATAAGATATAAAGGATTTTAGGATGGCACCATTTTCCTATTACCCACTTTCCCCTTTCTTTTATTTTCTACTTATGGTTTCTAGGGTAGGTTTAAACTATGACAGGGGTCTAATATTTTCCAAAAATTCTGTAAAAAGTACAGAGGGTTGCCATTGGCTATTCGAGCCTGTTTTAAGAATTTGAGGCTTAATGTGCAAAGGCTAGGCTTTAAACAAAAATAACAAGAGTTATGCAAAATGGGACACTTTACACTACATCTCTTAGTTAGGGGTGGGTTCTGTCCTAAAGGTTATTTTTGCTGGCATCCAATAGTAATAATAGGCTTTTGTGCTAAAAATCACAGAAAACTAAGGGGTGGTTATTGAGTTATGATTTTCTTAAGTTTAATGTCAAAAAGGCACTTTCTACTACATTATTATTTGAAAAATGTCAAACAGCAGATTTCATATTTTTCCTAAGTTCTCATTAACAAAATATTAGTTATCTCAAGGGTGGGGGTGTTTTTACCTTGGGGTTATTTTTGTAGGGTTTTTCTAAGTTATCCTTATTTTATTAAAACAAAAGGTATCCTACTTATTTTATACTAAACCAGGGTATGATAGATTTTTCTAGTGAACTATATTGAATAAGGATCCTAACAAAAATAGAGGTGCTCTCTGGTTCATTATTTATACCCCTTTTTCTATTTTCCTTAATCTTAAGCATATTTCAAAATAAGGGGTAAAGACTAACTTATTGGGGTGGACAGAGAGGTTTAACATTTTTAAACAGGTCAGTAGGTAGATATAAGCTTCTCCAAATTTTTCTAACCCTAGTCAAATAGCACAACTATTTTTCTTTCTATTATTGAGCTTTTGGCTAAAACTAACATTAAATCAGAACTTTGAAGTTTTCTATAGTACCAAGGGGTTTTATATTTTTCTTAAGTAGGTTACATTAATTAAAGTCTGGCAAAATTGGTTTGACCAAATTTGGATGAACTAAACTGAAGTTATGAGTTTTTAAAGTTTCTGTTCAAATTAAAAACAGATTTAATAAAGGTTTTCTGGAAAAACAGTTTACACCGAGGTCCCTGGGTTTAAACTAAATTAACCTTCGCAAATCTACCCTTGCACCACTATTCCCCTGTGTCTCTGACACTTCACAAAACCCCCTGACCTTCTCTCCCTCTCACCCGCAGTCCTTCCCCCAATGTAAACAGTAACCGCGGGAAAGAAAAGAGTGGCGCGGCTTACCGGCGGCGAGGGAGGTCCGGCGAAGGGTGGGGTTGGCTCGGGGAGGCTCTGGCGGTCACATCGAGGTACGGCTTGACGTCGGGGATGGCCGGAATCGCCCGGTCCACACGCGCAGGCGGGTGTTCTCGTCGGCGGCGAGTGTACCGGCCAAACCACGGCGAACTAGTTCAATCCAAGGGCATGGTGAGCTTCACGGGGTAACGTAGTGACCGTGTGCACAAGGAATCGAGGGATGGTTGAGTGGATTACCCGGTCCACGTACTCCGGCGGGGTTGAGAGCTCCGGCGAGTGTGGACTGGCCTCTCCGGCGAAGCAAACTCCGATTCCTCGCTCGGGGAGCTTCACGGAGGTGTGCACAGTCTTCTCCGAGGGCTGGACGGGGTTGGGAATGGCTTTATTGGCCGGTCTACGGTGGCAGAGGGATTGGGCGGCCGCGGACATGCTGCACACGGGCAAACGGCGGTGAGCTAAACTCCGGTGAGGTTTGAGGGTGCGCGGAAGAGTGCAGTCGAAGCCTGGGAGGGCTTTATAGGCAGGGGCGTGGGCCATGGCGCTGGCTTGGCTCGGGCGCGGTGCTGGGCATGCGGGGGCGCGCGCGAGCGTGCTCTGGCGCGGGCAGGAAGCGTCGAACACGTGGAGGTGTGTTTCTTCCATTGTTCAAACGCCTGCAGAGATCGCAAACGTGCGAATCTTGCCATGAATCCGGCGCAGACCTCTTCCTGGCACCTAGGGCTATCTCACATGTGTGAGTTCCAATGGAGGATACGCGCTAGATCAGGAGATAGACAGGCGCCAAATCTGGCTTGTCTCACTGCCCACCTCGCGACAAAACTGATGCCAATACCTGTCAAACGTCAAAGTCTCGGTTTCCACTTTTTCCAGGGGGTGCCTTAGGTGGTATACCACATTTTTGGTATAGAACCTAAGTGGTTTTGGTGCCATCTTCAAGGTGAACACGGTTGGTCTTTGGATTAGGGTTAGAATTTGACTTAGAGGGAAATAGAGAGCTCTAGCTCTCTCTCCACTTGGAGATTAGTATTGGGGTTTCTCCAGGGGTCTTTTTGCAATATTTCCCTCCCCTAATTGCTGGTTATAAGGTTACTTAAGGTTTGGGTAAATGTTACTCATGCTTTGCACACTTGCTCACTCTCTTTTCCCTCTTATCTAGGGTTTTGGGAGACAGGGTTTAGGAGAGGTCTAGGGTTCTTCTCCCCTCTTATCCAAGGTAGTAAGTGTGCAAGGATTAGAGTAATGCTTCTTAGGTCATTGGCAACTTGATTAGCACATGATCTCCAAAGTTCTTATGTGTTGCCCTAAGCCTCTACCACATATAATTCACAGTCCTTAGTGCCAAGGTGTGCTCTAGCCATGGTAACACCTGGGGTGTTATAGCCCTCCCCCCTTAATGGAATCTCGTCCCGAGATTTTAGGTAGAGCCCCTTGGAGGGGTGCTTGAAGGTGTGTTACGTTTCTCTTATTAACTGCTCTTCGAATGTCATTCTCTTTGCAACTTCAGAAGGAAGCCCTTCTTAAGTTAAATCCATAACTTAGACTATCCTTGTTATCTAAGTTTTTCTCATAATTGAATTCAAAGGGCAGGTGGGGGTGGGGTTTTGGGGTTACATACCGACTCCCTTGGGTAAAAAGTCGGGGAAGCGAGAGCGTAGAAAATCCTCAGTCTCCCATGTAGCTTCTTCTGCTGAATGGTGACTCCACTGAACCTTGTACATTCTGATCGACCTTGCCCGAGTTGATCTTTCCTTTTGATCTAATACCATGACGGGGTACTCTTGGTAGGACAAGTCTGGTTCTATCTCAATGTCTGGTTCGGGCAGCACTTCAGTGGGTAGGCGAACACATTTCCGCAGCTGAGATACATGGAACACATTGTGAACTGCTGACATGTGAGGTGGCAATTCCAATTGATAGGCAACGGGTCCACAAGCTTCTTTGATCTCGTAGGGTCCAATGTAGCAAGGAGCTAACTTGCCCTTGATCCCGAATCTCTGGACACCCTTGGTGGGTGATACCTTAAGATAGACATGATCTCCCACCTCAAACTGTAGAGGCTTCCGCCTCTTATCATGATAGCTCCTTTGCCTGGCCTGAGCAGCTTCTAAGTTCTTCTTGATGATCCTGACCTTTGCCTCTGCCTCAAGTACCAAATCTGGCCCAAAAATTTCCCTTTCTCCTGCTTGAGACCAATTTAGTGGGGTCCTACACCTTCTCCCATATAAGGCTTCAAATGGTGCCATCTTCAGGCTGGACTGATAGCTGTTATTGTAAGAAAACTCTGCCAAAGACAGACACTTGTCCCAATCCTTCCCGTAGTGTAGTGCACATGCTCGCAACATGTCTTCCAAAATCTGATTTATCCTTTCTGTCTGGCCATCTGTTTGAGGATGGTAGGCTGAGCTTCGTATGACATGGGTCCCAAGGGATTCCTGCAATTGCTCCCAAAATCGTGCCACAAATGGTGCTCCTCTATCCGAGACTATAGTCCCTGGTATCCCATGCAGACGAACTATTTGGTCAATGTAGATCTCCGCATACTTTTCTGTCCTGTGGGTGGTGTGCACTGGTAAGAAATGCGCAGTCTTTGTCAATTTGTCCACAATAACCCAAATAGAATCATGGTGCCTGGATGTATTGGGTAATCCCACTATAAAGTCCATGCAAACGTCCTCCCATTTCCAAGATGGTATGGGAAGGGGTTGCAGAGGGCCGGCTGCCTTCAAATGACTAGCTTTGATCATCTGACAGGTATCACACTCGGAGATGTACTTGGCAATTTCCCTCTTCATTCTGGTCCACCAATATAAAGATCTGAGATCATGGTACATCTTGTTGCTACCAGGGTGCATGGAGAATTTGGAAAGGTGGGCTTCATCTAGTATCTTCCTTCTGAGCTCAGGGTCCTTGGGAACAACTAATCGATCTCCAAACCATAAAATTCCCTTGCTGTCCTGTCGGAAAACTTGTATTTCTCTGCCCTTCGCTTGACCATTTCCTTAATCATTTGGACACCCTTATCCTCAATCTGTGCCCTTACTATTTGCTCTTGCAATGTGGGTTCCACCGAGATATAACTTAAGTCACCCGAAGAAACAACTTCCAGGTTCAGCTTGCACAACTCATCGCACAGGGTGGTGACTCTTGCATCCATGCTCATACAATTGCACTGGGCTTTTCTGCTCAAGGCATCTGCCACAACATTTGCTTTGCCCGGATGGTAATGCACTTCCAAATCGTAGTCCTTGATTAACTCCAACCATCTCCTTTGCCTCATGTTTAGATCTGCCTGAGTGAAGATGTACTTGAGACTCTTGTGATCAGTGTAGATGTTACAGTGAGCTCCCATCAAGTAGTGCCTCCATATCTTAAGAGCATGAACCACAACTGCCAATTCCAGGTCATGTGTAGGGTAGTTCTGCTCATGGGGCCTAAGTGCTCGTGAAGCATAAGCAATGACTCTGTTCTCTTGCATCAAGACACATCCTAATCCGGTACCAGAAGCATCACAATAAACTTCGAATGGCTTGGTGTTATCCGGTTGAGCCAGCACTGGGGCTGTTGTCAAATGCTGCCTCAAAGTATGAAAGGCATCTTCGCACTTTTGGCTCCACTCAAATTTGACTCCCTTCTTCAACAGTTCAGTCATTGGTTTGGCAATTCTGGAGAAATCCGGAATAAATCATCGATAATACCCTGCCAATCCCAGAAAACTCCGGATTTGCTTCACTGTAGTCGGGGGTTTCCAATCCATCACTTCTTGTACCTTCTCAGGATCAACTGATATCCCTTCCTGAGAAATTGTGTGACCCAAGAATTTAATCTTCTTCAGCCAGAATTCACACTTAGACAACCTAGCATACAACCGATGGTCACGCAGTCTCTGAAGTACAGTATGCAAATGTTTGGTGTGCTCGGCTTCATTCTTGGAATAAACCAGAATGTCATCAATGAAAACGACCACGAACTTGTCTAACTCTGACATGAACACTGAGTTCATCAAGTACATGAAATAAGCCGGGGCATTGGTCAGCCCAAAAGACATCACCAAAAACTCATAGAGCCCATATCTGGTAGAGAAAGCCGTCTTGGGAATATCGCTGGCACGGATCTTGATTTGATGGTATCCTGAGCGAAGATCTATCTTGGAGAACACTTTGGCTCCTACCAACTGATCAAACAGAACATCAATACGGGGCAGTGGGTATTTGTTCTTGATAGTCACCGCGTTAAGAGGGCGGTAGTCAACACACATCCTCAAACTCTCATCCTTTTTCTTCACAAATAATGCTGGACATCCCCATGGTGAAGTGCTTGGACGAATAAACCCCTTGTCCAACAATTCTTGCAATTGCTTCTTCAATTCTGCCAATTCCGCGGGAGGCATCCTATAGGGTCTCTTAGAGATAGGAGCAGTCCCGGGTTGCAATTCGATGGCGAACTCAATATCTCGGTCAGGTGGCATCCCTGGTAACTCATCCGGAAACACATCCGGGTAGTCACGGACCACTGGGATCTTTTCCACTGGGGAATCTATCATGACGAAGGCACAAGAACGGGTGCATCCCTGGTCAGGTAAATATAATACAGTCTCGCCATAAGCAGGGGAATGAATTTCAATGGCCCCGGCTGCAATATCCAATACTGCCTGATGCCTGGTCAACCAGTCAGCTCCCAATATAATATCCACGCTATCCAATCCTAAGATGAGAAGGGTGGTTCTAATTACCAGACTACCAAATTTTATAGGCACTTGCCTGTTGATTTGATAAGTGGCAACTCTGCCTCCTGGTGTTGAAATTGTAATGCCCCCATCTGTGTGGTGAAAGGGCAACTGGCACTTTGCACTAAATTTGGCACTGATAAAACTATGCGATGCACCAGAATCAAATAGAATAATAGCAGGATAATTTAAAACTGTAAAGATACCAGTCATGACAGGTGCTCCCTCTGGAATATCAGCCATGGTGGTGAAGTTTAGCCTACCCTGCCTCACTTGCACCTTCTGCCTCTTGCCTTGGTTCTGATTAACATTCTGCCCCTGCCTCTACTGGTTCCTGGGGCAATTCTTGGCGTAATGTCCGGTGTTGCCACAAGTGAAGCACCTGTTGTCATTTGCCTGACGGTACTGTTGCTGCTGATTGTTCCTCTGAGCTGGAAACTGGGTGCGGTTGGGTGCCTGCTGCTGCTGCTGCTGAGGTCGGATCACCCATCGCCCTTGCTGCGCTGGGGTCCCCTGTTCTGAGTGTCAGACACAATCCTGAAGCGTTGTGGCTGAGCTGAAGGTCCTGCCACAGGGGTCTTCCTCTTCTTCTCTGCCTGTCGAGCTATAATGCAGTCCTCTTGGGAGATAGCCATGTTGACCAACTCATTGTAACTGTTGGCCCTGACGGTGTTGAGACGGTAACGGAGCTTAGTGCTGAGCCCCCTCCTGAACCTGTCTCTCTTCTTCTCATCCGTATCTGCGTGATATCTCGCATACTGGCACAAGTCATTAAAAGCCTGGGCATACTGCAACACTGTTCTGTTGCCCTGAGTGAGTGCCAAAAACTCATTGAGCTTCCGGTCCATAATCCCGGCTGGTATATGGTGTCCCCTGAAAGCTGCCTTGAACTCCCTCCATTCCACCTCTCGATCCTCTGGCTGCATGGCAAGAAAATGGTCCCACCAAGTCCTTGCGGGTCCGCGAAGCTGTTGGGTGGCGAACCTAACTTTGGTGACTTCTGCGCAAGCTCCTTGGAGTAGTGGGAATTTGGATTCCACCACTCGCAACCACACATCTGCATCAAGTGGGTCCTCTGCCCTTGTGAACAATGGAGGCTGGGTGCTGAGGAATTCCTGGTATGTAGCTGCCGCGAGGTGACGCTGATGGTCTCCACCACCATAGTGCTGAGGTGGTGGCTGACGTTGAGCCAGCTGCCTCAGGATCTCATTCTGCTGAGCCATTAGCTCCTACAGAGTGGGGGGTGGTGGCGGCGGTGGAGGAACGCGCTCGTTCTGGCCACGACGCTGCCTCCCGGCCATCTGAAAAACCACATACTTAACACCTTATTTCCAAGTTCAAGATTTTATCACGGAGAAAAAGTTAAAACAACATGATAGACTCCAACTTCAACAAAAGGATTTAAAAGGCATAAATTCTTCCTTCCAAATTTAAACTGATGACAGCATCCATCAAACAAGCTTCCAAGAGAGTTTAGCACGATTACATCAATTGTCCCAAAATGACTCAACTCTATCTAGCCTAGTACCCCAAGGGTGCAAAAGCTAAGCTAGCTGCGAGGAGTCCGACTATCCAACTTCTAATCCTATCCTGAACACCTAGTGAGCGAACGAAGCAACACTCGACTCGGGGGAAGGTGGTCTTCCTGAGCCAGCAGTGTCCACACTAGAGGCAAGCTCCTCTCCTCCCTCGATGTCGACGTCCTCGTTGGCCTCCAGGTCCTGGATCTCCTAGTGATGCATATCCAGGTGCTCATTAGCCTCAGCAAGCTGCTGCTAAGTGTTAATGAGCTGATCCTCTAGAACCTCGATGGTGTTCTCCCTGGTGCCCACTAGCTCCTCCAACTCTTGGATATCAGTGGATAGCTGCTCCACCTGCAAGTCCTTCTCCACCATTTATTGGGACAAGTCAACCACGAGTTCCTCTCTGTTGTCCAACGTAATCTTTGTTGCCTCCAGCAGTGCCATCAGATGGGACATCGCCTCACCGCGTATTACTTGCAGACGGTACAGCTGCATTCATGCACCGTACGGTCAAGTGCGCAGTCTGTCCTGGCTAGATGGCCCAAATGTCCTTGGCATGCTCCACCCGATCTTTCCACATTGGGTCGTCCTCCCTCTCAGCGGGGAACAAGCCAATGGGGTGGGTAGCCAGCTCCAAAGGATGGAATCCGCAGAAAGTAGTCAATCCATGCAGAGCGATCGCCTCGATCGTGTCCTCCGCTCGGTATCCGAAAGACTCGGAGTCCAAAGAGCGCCAGCCTGGCTGCAGGGGATGAGGCTCCAAGGTCATCCTCACCCTACAGCGGGGCACTCGGTGCTTCTCGAACTGCTGCACCGCGTACTGAGGGGGTGTCGCGTATCCGGCCCCCTGAAGTACCTCCCACAAAATGCGGGGAAAGCCCTCTCGTGCAAGCCCGTCAGTGTGGGACAGTGCATTTCCGTCATCGGAGGATCCGTGGGAAGTCATCTGTGTACGGTTAAGCGTAAGTAAAAGAAAAAGAATTATAAAAAGAACAAGGAAAAAAATAAAACTTAGCTCCTTTCTCTGGTTAAAATAAAATGGTACTGGGGACCTAGTTGGTTGTTATCTTGTGTTTAAGTCCTTACTCAGTTATCCATTTGCTTAATTAAGAATGCATGCATGCTCGTCCTGAACGACCTCACAACAAGATAAAAGGAATAGAGAAGAACTCCCATCCTGAAAAAAATGGCCTGTAGGGCCTAGTTACTTAGCCACCTAGCTACCCTTCTATTACCCTAAGGCTTCATGTCCTAGGTCTATCCTGTTCGTCCTACTATCTATCCAACATTGTTTCTATCAAGTTTTACTTGGAAAAATGATGGTATTTACATTTTATTGATTCCTCTGTGGTGGTACAAGCTCCGATACCAGCTGTGGCGGAACTGCCCGAATTATTCCAACTTAAGTGCCTAAGCCCCGCCTTAGAGGCTAGACCACACTTAATTGGGAATAACCCGTCAATCCCTCGGATCTAGTCCGACACGGCCACTGACAGGATCAAGTACCACAATCTCACTCGAAGGTGAGTCACAGAGCAAATATAATAAAGCATAAAACCATACATGGCAGAGTATTAAATTATTACATCACCATCATCATCATCGGAGTTTTTGCAAAAGTAACCATCATTGTTCGAAGTGCAGCGGAAATAAACTAACGGTAAATAAATAGGGAGATGGGGAAGCCTGTCCCATCACTCCTCATGCTCCTCCTCAGCCGAGGCAGGGTCCCACTCGACAGTCCAACCCGGTGGCAAGATGGACGGCCAAGTCACTCCAGCAACCATTTCCTCCAAAGAACCTGTAAAAATTATGCCACAAGCAAGGCTGAGTACTAATACTCAGCTAGACTTACCCGGTGTGAGGAGTCTACTCCTCTACCTCTAGACATGCAGCTGTTTGGCTGTGGGGTTTGGTTGCCAAAAGCACTAGCTGAGTTTCTAAATCAAGTTTTTAACTTTGTCAAAATTAAGTGTGACTCTCTTAAGGCTAAAGATGTACTATCTATTCATACATAGTAGCAAACATTTTTAGCAATCAACATCTTGTATCACCTCAGCACAATTCCACTTGTTACTCAATGTAGCAGCATGGATCAAGCAGTCTCATTAGCTGCGAGAAGCAGACGATTCGAATCGAGTTTTTAAACCTTGCAAGGTAAACCTAAACACACGACATGTAGGGGCACTCCGTCCCCACACACATCAACCGTCCCCATCGATTCCCTGGCAACAGAAAGGGGCTCACCGCCTTGGCGTACAATGCCTCACTGACCCCGACTGGCCGCCGTGCAGTGACCGCACTTGTACCCACCATAACCGGAATGGGAGACCACGTCTCAGGTCGCGTGAGGAGGGCAATCTGCGGGCAGGTTCACTCAGGTACTAGGCTTACCGATTTACCATATTTCTCGGTATGTGTTTAGTACGTTCAAACGCTTGACTCATGGTACCACACCTTAATCCTCATTCAAATTTTTATCCCGTGGACAACCAATCCCCATGGATTGTTGTCCACAAACCAGCATCATTCTGATAAGAAAGTGGATACAATCAATTTCCTGACCTCGCGCCAGTGCTAGAAAAATCACTCGACTTCTACCGAGATCCTACTTAATAAAGCAACTACTCGACCTAGCATACTAGTATTCATCTCAAAAAGGATTCCTGAGATCATGCAACTAGGATTCCTACACCTAAGTGCACAATCAATCATACAATCATTAAGTGAAGTAAAATAGCATAAATAACAGGTTATGCATAAAACCGGGGCTTGCCTTCCAAAGCAGTGGCAGGCAGGTCCTCTGGTGCAGACTCTTGTGCTGGATCCGGGGCTACCTCCTGAGCAGCTCCTTGCTCCGGCACGAGGACGTACTCTCCGTCAGCAAGGTTACAGTCTATCGAAATGCAATGAATATGTATGTCATGATTATGCAAGATTTAATAACATTATGCTAAAAGAAATTAAGTCAAGAAGTAACTTAGGGCTTCTTGGTTATGTGGGGCTTCTAGTGGGTTAGACTTATCACCTTTAGGCTTAGGTTTTTGTTGAGGATAAACATAGGGAATTTGTATTGCTCTTGTACCCTTCAGTGGATAAGATATAAAGGATTTTAGGATGGCACCATTTTCCTATTACCCACTTTCCCCTTTCTTTTATTTTCTACTTATGGTTTCTAGGGTAGGTTTAAACTATGACAGGGGTCTAATATTTTCCAAAAATTCTATAAAAAGTACAGAGGGTTGCCATTGGCTATTCTAGCCTGTTTTAAGAATTTGAGGCTTAATGTGCAAAGGCTAGGCTTTAAACAAAAATAACAAGAGTTATGCAAAATGGGCCACTTTACACTACATCTCTTAGTTAGCGGTGGGTTCTGTCCTAAAGGTTATTTTTGCTGGCATCCAATAGTAATAATAGGCTTTTGTGCTAAAAATCACAGAAAACTAAGGGGTGGTTATTGAGTTATGATTTTCTTAAGTTTAATGTCAAAAAGGCACTTTCTACTACATTATTATTTGAAAAATGTCAAACAGCAGATTTCATATTTTTCCTAAGTTCTCATTAACAAAATATTAGTTATCCCAAGGGTGGGGGTGTTTTTATCTTGGGGTTATTTTTGTAGGGTTTTTCTAAGTTATCCTTATTTTATTAAAACAAAAGGTATCCTACTTATTTTATACTAAACCAGGGTATGATAGATTTTTCCAGTGAACTATATTGAATAAGGATCCTAACAAAAATAGAGGTGCTCTCTGGTTCATTATTGATACCCCTTTTTCTATTTTCCTTAATCTTAAGCATATTTCAAAATAAGGGGTAAAGACTAACTTATTGGGGTGGACAGAGAGGTTTAACATTTTTAAACAGGTCAGTAGGTAGATATAAGCTTCTCCAAATTTTTCTAACCCTAGTCAAATAGCACAACTATTTTTCTTTCTATTATTGAGCTTTTGGCTAAAACTAACATTAAATCAGAACTTTGAAGTTTTCTATAGTACCAAGGGGTTTTATATTTTTCTTAAGTAGGTTACATTAATTAAAGTCTGGCAAAATTGGTTTGACCAAATTTGGATGAACTAAACTGAAGTTATGAGTTTTTAAAGTTTCTGTTCAAATTAAAAACAGATTTAATAAAGGTTTTCTGGAAAAACAGTTTACACCGAGGTCCCTGGGTTTAAACTAAATTAACCTTCGCAAATCTACCCTTGCACCACTATTCCCCTGTGTCTCTGACACTTCACAAAACTCCCTGACCTTCTCTCCCTCTCACCCGCAGTCCTTTCCCCAATGTAAACAGTAACCGTGGGAAAGAAAAGGGTGGCGCGGCTTACCGGCGGCGAGGGAGGTCCGGCGAAGGGTGGGGTTGGCTCGGGGAGGCTCTAGCGATCACGTCGAGGTACGGCTTGACGTCGGGGATGGCCGGAATCGCCCGGTCCACGCGCGCAGGCGGGTGTTCTCGTCGGCGGCGAGTGTACCGGCCAAACCACGGCGAACTGGTTCAATCCAAGGGCACGGTGAGCTTCACGGGGTAACGTAGTGACCGTGTGCACAAGGAATCGAGGGATGGTTGAGTGGATTACCCGGTCCACGTACTCCGGTGGGGTTGAGAGCTCCGGCGAGTGTGGACTGGCCTCTCCGGCGAAGCAAACTCCGATTCCTCGCTCGGGGAGCTTCACGGAGGTGTGCACAGTCTTCTCTGAGGGCTGAACGGGGTTGGGAATGGCTCTATTGGCCGGTCTACGGTGGCAGAGGGATTGGGCGGCCGCGGACACGCTGCGCACGGGCAAACGGCGGCGAGCTAAACTCCGGTGAGGTTTGAGGGTGCGCAGAAGAGTGCAGTCGAAGCCTAGGAGGGCTTTATAGGCGCGGGCGCGGGCCATGGCGCTGGCTTGGCTCGGGCGCGGCGCTGGGCATGCGGGGGCGCGCGCGAGCGTGCTCTGGCGCGGGCAGGAAGCGTCGAACACGTGGAGGTGTGTTTCTTCCATTGTTCAAACGCCTGCAGAGATCGCAAACGTGCGAATCTTGCCATGAATCCGGCGCAGACCTCTTCCTAGCACCTAGGGCTATCTCACATGTGTGAGTTCCAATGGAGGATACGCCCTAGATCAGGAGATAGACGGGCGCCAAATCTGGCTTGTCTCATTGCCCACCTCGCGACAAAACTGATGCCAATACCTGTCAAACGTCAAAGTCTCGGTTTCCACTTTTCTAGGGGGCGCCTTAGGTGGTATACCACATTTTTGGTATAGAACCTAAGTGGTTTTGGTGCCATCTTCAAGGTGAACACGGTTGGTCTTTGGATTAGGGTTAGAATTTGACTTAGAGGGAAATAGAGAGCTCTAGCTCTCTCTCCACTTGGAGATTTGAATTGGGGTTTCTCTAGGGGTCTTTTTGCAATATTTCCCTCCCCTAATTGCTGGTTATAAGGTTACTTAAGGTTTGGGTAAATGTTACTCATGCTTTGCACACTTGCTCACTCTCTTTTCCCTCTTATCTAGGGTTTTGGGAGACAGGGTTTAGGAGAGGTCTAGGGTTCTTCTCCCCTCTTATCCAAGGTAGTAAGTGTGCAAGGATTAGAGTAATGCTTCTTAGGTCATTGGCAACTTGATTAGCACATGATCTCCAAAGTTCTTATGTGTTGCCCTAAGCCTCTACCACATATAATTCACAGTCCTTAGTGCCAAGGTGTGCTCTAGCCATGGTAACACCTGGGGTGTTACAGCACATGCCGAGAAATATAGTAAATCGGTAAGCCTAGTACCTTATTGAACCTGCCAGCAGACATATCCCCTCATGCGACCTGAGACGTGGTCTCCCATTCCGGTTATGGTGGGTACAAGTGCGGTCACTGAACGACGACAATCGGGGTCAGTGAGGCATTGTACGCCAAGGCGGTGAGCCCTGATCTATTCCTAGGGAATCGATGGGGATGGTTGATGTGTGTGGGGACGGAGTGCCTCATCACGTCATGTGTTTAGGTTTACCTTGCAAGGATAAAAACTCGATTTTAATCGTCTGCTTCTCGCAGCTAATGAGACTGCTTGATCCATTATACTGCATTGAGTAACAAGTGGAAATATGATGATTTGGTAAAAAGTGTTGATTGCTAATTTGCTTGATACCATGAATGAGTAGATAGTACACATTTAGTCTTAAGAGAGTCACACTAAATCTTGAGAAAGCTAAAACTTGATTTTTAGACTCAGCTAGTGCTTTTGGCAACCCAACCTCTCAGCCAAACAGCTGCATATCTAGAGGTAGAGGAGTAGACTCCTCACACCGGGTAAGTCTAGCTGAGTATTAGTATACTCAGCCTTGCTTGTGGCATAATTTTTGCAGGTACTCCTTAGGATGATTGGTTGATGGTGTGACTTGGCATCCATCCCTGCCACCGGGATAGACGGTCAAGTGGGTTATTGCTTCCGCAGGAGAGGACCAGGAGGAGTAGTGTGGCCAGGCTTCGCCATGTTACTCGGTTTTCTCCGTTAGTTATTTCCGCTGCATTAAAATTTATGGTTATTATTTCTGAAACTCTGATAATGTAATCACTAATGATATTTCTTAAATTTGTGGTATTATGCTTTATTGTATTTCTCTGTGCCTCACCTTCGAGTGAGCTAGTGGTATTCGATCCTGGATAAGTGGCTTTATCGGACTAGATCCGAGGGACTGACGAGTTATTCCGATTTAAGTGTGTTGCTTCCTTTAAGGGTGCGACTTGGGCACTTAAGCTGGAATAATTTGGGCGGTTCCGCCACAAATACTCCTTAATGTATGGTCTTATGCTTTATTGTATTTGCTCTGTGCCTCACCATTGAGTGAGTACGTGGTACTTGATCCTGTTAGTGGCCTCGTCGGACTCGGTCCGAGGGACTGACGTTTTATTCCCATTTAAGTGTGGTCTAGCCTCTAAGGCGGGACTTAGGCACTTAAGTTGGAATAATTCGGGCGGTTCCGCCACAGCTGGTATCGGAGCTCGTACCACCATAGAGGAATCAATAAACTATAAATACCATCCTTTTTCAAAGTAAAACTTGGTAGAAACAAATGTTGGATAGATCGTAGGACAATCAGGATGGACCTAGGAAGTGAAGCCTTAGGATGATAGAGGGGTAGCTAGGTGGCTAATTGAGTAAGCCCTACAGGCTACTATAAGGGATGGGAGTTCTTCCCTAATCCCTCTAAATTGAAATGAGGTCGTTTAGGACGAGCATGCATGCATCCTTAATTAAACTACTTAATAATTGGGTAAGAACTTTAATACACAATGATGATAGATTAAGTACACCTAGTGCCATTGTCGTAGTTATAGAGAGGCTGAGTTGCGATCCCTTTTCATTTTATAATTCTTTTTCTTTTACTTACGTTTAACCGTACACAGATGACTTCTCACGGATCCCCGGACGAAGGGAATGCACAGTCCCACACGGACGGGCTTGCACGAGAGGGTTTCCCCCATATATTGTGGGAGGTACTTCAGGGAGCTTGTTACACGACGCCTCCCCAGTACGCGGTGCAGCTGTTCGAGAAGCACCGAGTGCCCTGCTGTAGGGTGAGGATGACCCTAGAGCCTCATCCCCTGTAGCCAGGCTGGCATTCGCTGGACTCTGAGTCTTTTGGATACAGGGCTGAGGATACTATCGAGGCGATTGCTCTTCACGGACTGACCACCTTCTGTGGTTTCCACCCCTTGGAGCTGTCCACTCACTCCATTGGTTTGTTCCCCGCGGAGAAGGAGGATGACCCAATGTGGAAGGACCGAGTGGAGCATGCTAAGGATATATGGGCTATCTGCCCAGGTCAGACTGCTCACTTGATGGTGTGGTGCATGAATGCCCTGTATCGTCTGCAAGTGATGCGAGGAGAGGCAATGTCTCACCTAATGGCATTGTTGGAGGCTACCAAGATCACCTTGGATAACAGGGAGGAACTTGTGGTAGACTTGTCCACTGAGATGGTGGAAAAAGACCTACAAGTGGAACAATTGTCAAATGAGATCCAAGAGCTTGAGGAGCTAGTGAGAACCAAGGAGAACACCATCGAGGTTCTCGAGGATCAGCTAATCAACACTCAGCAGCAGCTTGCGGAGGCTAACCAGCATCTGGATATGCACCACCAGGAGATCCAGGACATGGAGGCCAACGAGGATGTCGACATCGAGGGAGGAGAGGAGCCTGCCTCCAGCTTGGACACTGCTGGCTCAGGGAGACCACCTTCCCCTGAGTCGAGCGTTGCCTCGTTTGCCCACTAGGTCACAGAGATAGAGTTAGAAGTTTGTGGCGATGGAACTCCTCGAGGCTAGCTTAGCTTTTGCACCCTTGGGGTACTAGGCTAGATAGAGTTGAGTCTTTTGAGTTACTGATGTAATCGTGGCAAAATCTTTTGGAGGTATGGATGATGAATGATGTCAGCTCTAATTTAAGAAGAAAAGTTTATGCCATGTGGAATCTTTTATAAATTATGCAAGAATATATATATTGGTTTTACCCCCTTTGACTCTTTCACCATGATTGAACATTGAACCTCAGAAATATGATATTGAGAATATCCATGATTTTTCAGATGTCAGGAAGAGCGCGTCGTGGACAGAATGAGCGCATTCCTCCACCACCGCCACCGCCTCCTACTCTGCAAGAATTGATGGCTCAGTAGAACGAGATTCTGTGACAGTTGGCGCAGCGCCAGCCGCCACCTCAGCATTATGGTGGTGGTGATCATCAGCGTCACCCGGCGGCGGCCACTTATCAGGAGTTCCTCAGTACCCAGCCACCGTTGTTCACCAGGGCAGAGGACCCACTTGATGCTGATGTATGGCTGAGGGTAGTGGAATCCAAATTCCCGCTACTCCATGGAGTTTGTTCAGAGGTGACTAAGGTCAAGTTCGCCACCCAGCAGCTTCGCGGACCCGCGCGGACATGGTGGGACCATTTCCTTGCTATGCAGCCAGTTGACCATGAGGTGGAATGGAGAGAGTTCAAGGCAGCTTTCAGGGGGCATCATATACTAGCAGGCATCATGGACCGCAAGCTCAATGAGTTTCTGGCACTCACTCAGGGGAAGCAGACAGTGTTGCAGTACGCTCAGGCCTTCAATGACCTGTGCCAGTATGCCGGATATCATGCAGACACTGATGAGAAGAAGAGGGACAGATTCAGGAGGGGGCTCAGCACTAAGCTCCGTGACCGTCTCAACACAGTCAGGGCCAACAACTATAATGCGTTAGTCAACATGGCCATTTCTCAGGAGGATTGTATCACAGCTCGTCAGGCAGAGAAGAAGAGGAAGACCCCTGTGGTAGGACCTTCAGCTCAGCCATAGCGCTTCAGGATCATGTCTGACACTCAGAATAGGGGACCTCAGCAGCAGCAAGGACGTTGGGTGATCCGACCACAACAGCAGCAGCAGGCACCCAACCTGTAACGCCCTGAATTTGGGGGTAGAATTTTTCTTCTTTTCTCTCACCAAATTCGGGCGTTACTCTCTTTTCTCTTTCCCCGTTTGCTCCTTCTTCCCAATTTCAAACCAGTATAGCGGCAGGTGTCCGTGTCATGTATAAACCAAAACCTAAGTGTCATGGGTGTTGCATCATGCCGAAGCACATTTCTCTGTCTGATGATGAGTGTTCGTCTCGTTCCGTTCCGGATTTCGGTTCGCGATTTAATTCCGTGTAGTGGTCGCGCTCGTCATTGGTTTTCGATCCGCGAAGTGGCCCGGCCCAGCCCAACCTAGTCCAGCCCAGCCCAGCCGGCCCGGCCCGCCCCGGCCTGCGCGCCCCCGGCGCCCAAACCCCCCCCCATGCGCCCCCCTCCTCTCTCTCTCTCTCTCTCATTTGGATCTCCCGCGCAACAACCTCCCCTCTCCCTCTTCCACCTCTCTCTCCCCGTGGTGCCCTAGGGTTTGGAGACGGCGATCACCAGATTTTGGACCCCGAGGTGAGCTCCCCTCCCCTTCTCTCTCTCTCTCCCTCTCCCTCCTCTTCTTCCCCCCCCCCCTCGCGCGCGCCCCCTTTCTCCCCCTGCCCGCGCGCGACCCCGACCCCGACCCCACCCCGGCGGCGCTTGCCCACGGCGGCGCTCGGCCCCGCCCGGCTGCCCTCCCCGGCGGCGCTCGCCTGCCCGCCCCCTCGAGGCGGCGCTCGGCCACCCCGCTCGGCCTCCCCGCTCGGCCCCCCGCTCGGCCCCTCGCGGCGGCGCTCGGCCCCCCGCCCGGCCTCCCCTCGCGGCGGCGCCCGCCCCTGCCCCGGCGCCTGCGCGTGGCGCTCGCCCGCCCCGCCCCTCGGCCCGGCCGGCCATGGTGGCTCGGCGCCCTCCCGCGGCGCGGCGAGCCCCGCTCGCCCGCGCGCCCCCCGCCCCCGGCTCGGCCGCCCCTGGCCGGTTCAACCGCCCTGGCCCCAGTTCGGCCGCCCGTTCCCCCATCCCGGCCTCGCCCGACCGTATCTTCGCTCGCCCACGCTCGCGGTGATTATTTGTTAATTAGCGTGTTGCGTCGCGCGCTTCGCCGCGCGACGGATTTGTCTAAATTCAGATTCTATCTTGTGTTGCGTCGTGCGCTTCGTCGCGCGACGATCCATTTTTGTTTCAGGTTGTTTAAGGTGTAACGCCGCGTGTGTATTCACGCGACGTTCCACTTTGGACTCAGTTTAGCCGACGTATGCCGTCGTGCGCTTCGTCGCGCGACGCTTAACATCTCCTCTTAGCTAAGGTGAAGTGTCTCGTTGCGTGCTCGGTCGCGCGACGAGTCGTTAACTTCTTAATTTGTTTTAGAGAGCTTTGTCGCGCGTCTCGCCGCGCGACCATCCTTTTATTTATCTCCACCTGCTTATAACAACTAGACATGGAACATGACTTTACTTTACGCTAAACATGGTGTCTACATTAAATTTCCTTCCATTAAGCGAGTGGTTAATTTATAATCATGTAACGTGATCGTTTCTCGACTGTCTTTTCCTCTTTCTCTCTTAACCGTACTCGCGAGCCCGCGTGGAACGTCTGTTTACTTATTGCATTCTATTGTATGGTGTACTATTCTTTGGTATTAAATATGTGGATGTATGTATGTTTGCGCTCGCCCGAGGAACTCGCAGGAGAAGCCCCTGAGCAGCAGTCGTTTGGTGGAGGCAAGTGTCCCTTGACCTATCTCTGTCCTATTCATTATTTAATTCACCTCCTGCTTTACACATTTATGCCTAAGGATTGACTAGCTTTTGTTATCCATGTCCTTGTTTACCTATTCGGGTTGGATTATTACTGTTTAGCTTTATGCTATTGCTCAACTCTAATCAATGAACATGATGAGATTATCTATGATACACTGTTTTCCCCTCTCTTATTATGATGTTGTACTTGTGGTCATCAAGGGGGCTCGAGCGGTTTCTCGAGTGCCTCTCCGTAAGGACCTGTTCTATGGATGACCGCCCGGGAAAATAGTGCAACCATGAGGGTGGAATGGGATGCCCTTAGCTGAATAATTAGAGGATCCGGGGTGTAGTTCACTTAGCCGTCGTGCCGTCAATGGGGCTCGGTGTATGCAGCTCGCTCTGCCAAGTTTGGGTTCGCCCCTTGGGGAGGAGTGCGGTGCATTTAGGAAACCTAACGGGTGGCTACAGCCTCGGGGAATCTTTGTAAAGGCTACGTAGTGATGCCCTGCTGGGTCACCTTGGTAGTGATCAATGGAGAGTCATGATCTCCGGGCAGAACGGGAATCACGGCTTGTGGGTAAAGTGCACAACCTCTGTAGAGTGTTTGAAAACTGATATATCAGCCGTGCTCGCGGTTATGAGCGGCCAAGGGAGCTCCAGTGATTAGTGGTACTTGATCAGAGATAATTTGGTACAGGTGGTTATGAGATCGATGATTCTGGTTATGGCTATGGTGCTGGTAAGTGGTATTCTTTCCGTTTGGAAAGGGTACATCGGGTTAATAACTTGGGTTAATGCTAAAACTTGGCTTACTACTAGTAAGTAATAATCTGACCAACTAAAAGCAACAGCTTGACTTACCCCCACATAAAGCTAGTCCACTACAGCCAAACAGGATACTTGCTGAGTATGTTGATGTGTACTCACCCTTGCTCTACACACCAAACCCCCCCCCCCCCATCCCCAGGTTGTCAGCATTGCAACCACTGCTCAGGCGAAGATGAAGCTGTGGAAGGAGACTTCCAGGAGTTCCAAGACTACGACGAGTTCTAGGTGTGGGTTAGCGGCAACCCCCAGTCGGCTGCCTGTGAAGGCCGCGGTTATCTACGTTTCTTTTCCGCACTTTGATTTATTGTAAGGACTATATGGACGTCTCAGACGTATGATGTAATCGACTATTTCCCTTATTAATACTATTTTGAGCACTGTGTGATGATGTCCATGTTATGTAACTGCTGTGTACGTGAATAACTGATCCTGGCACGTACATGGTTCGCATTCGGTTTGCCTTCTAAAACCGGGTGTGACATAAGTGGTATCAAAGCCGTGCTGACTGTAGGACCGCTAACCTAGAGTAGAATGGTCGTTCTAAGGACTATAGACCTCTGTCTCTGCCTTGACTTTGATATCCCTTCAAAAGTTGGTCATACCGACCAAACCTATGTTCTACTATATATTATACCTTGCTGAAAATCATGTTTTATTCTAATCCTTCATTTACTTATGATTCATTATTTGCTGGTCATATTAATTCTGTTCTCACCCTTTTGCTTGCGATGTCTTTTGTAGATGGCTCGACTTAGACACACTGCACGAAAGTCAGTCATCCCCTTCTTACCCTCCCGCCTTGCTGAGCGTCCGCTTCGCCGTCCCGTGGCCGGACAGTCCAGCCACTTGGAGAGACTACACCACCGCCTGCGTGAGGAGCAGGAGCGTCGACGACAGGAGCAGCGGGGCTCTTCTTTCTCGCTCCACCAGAAGATAGAGTCTGTGAGGAGCTGCTCCCCTGTGCTTCCTTTGGAGGCGCCCCCTACACCACCACTGGGCGCCCTAGCTTCTGGAGTAGCTGCTGGAGGAGACCCAGACGACGGAGGTGGCGACGACAGCTCGAGCCACGACACCGACTTCTCTGCTAACCCTGAGCCGGAAGGATGGGTTGCTCGACCCATCACTCACGACGCTGCTCGCGGGTGTCACTTCCACGATGCGCTCGACACCCTGCTACGTCGGGCATTTAACCGGCATACTTGGTCCGTCGAGTATCGCTGTGTGGTCTACCAGCACAGTCGCGGGGTCTACCCGGACCGCTGTGAGGCAACCTGTTTGGTGCGCTGCCCGGAGAACAGTCTCCAGGGTGCAGAGGCCTGTTCAGAGCACTATTCTATCTCTGAGCGGGACTCAGCTGAGGCAGCCATGCAAGATGCTGCACGGCGTGCGCTTTCGCACTACTGCTCGGTTTTCGGTGGGGCAGCTGACGGTCTTGACCTGAAGTATTACCCCCGCCGTCCATCTGGCAGCACAGGAGGCGTGATTGTCTCACCTGTCGGTGAGGGCAATCCTAGGTTGAGCAGCACAGTCAACCTAGCCGCCGTGCTAAACACGGAGCTGGACCATGCACTAGACGAGCTGAGTAGGGCTCGTGCTGAGATCGCCCTGCTGCGGGCTGAGCGCGCGGAACGTCGTCACCTGGATGGTGGTTCCCCCGCTCCCGTCGGGACTCAGCACCCGTACCGCTCACCTCAGCGTGGACACCAGTCATATGGCAATCCCGCCTGCAAGACCAAGATAACTCTAGAACCATAGATCGTTAGAGTTGGATCTTGTAATTAATACGAAATATATACATAGAAGCTTCAGTCTTAGCGTTAGTCTCGGTCTTAGTTAGTCTTAGTTAGACAGGGTAGTTTGCTATATCCTGTGCATTTATGATTGTCATGATGAACTATGTTTGGTTTGGATCTTTGTAATGACTGTTACCAGAGTGTGGGTATCCCCTGCATTTTGGTTTATCTATTATGTTAATGGAGTTAGTTATATAGTTGGGAAACCTTTTATTCCACTCTCCTCTTTATCTGAGAAGCTGTGTGGTCTGTGTTGGAGATCAGTGAAGATGCTCATCTGTTCAGTGCTGTTGAAGAATTCTATTCTCTTTTCTTATGCTGCAAGATTTGCCAGATCAGTTCTGATGTGTGGTTGCATTCTGCAGATGTCAGAGAACAGGCGCAGAGGAGGAAGGCGTGCTCAGCAGGAGCGAGCCGCTCAACAGGAGGAGGTGCCCCATCGAGCAGATGTTTCTGATGCAGACTCAGGCAGTTCAAGCCATCGGTCAGACTTTGGCCGCCATTCAGCAGCAGCAGCAGGCCCCACCTCAGCCTCAGATGCCTCAGATGCCCAGAGACAAGCGTGCTGAATTCATGAGAGGTCATCCACCAACGTTCGCTCACTCTTCTGACCCCATGGATGCTGAAGACTGGCTGCGCACTGTGGAGCGGGAGTTGCATACCGCTCAGTGTGATGACAGGGAGAAAGTCCTGTATGGCCCCCGTCTGTTGAGAGGAGCAGCCCAATCATGGTGGGAGTCTTACCTCGCCACCCATGCCCATCCTGACGCCATCACCTGGGAAGAGTTCAGAGGTAGTTTTCGTCAGTACCATGTCCCTGCAGGTCTGATGACAGTGAAGAAGGAGGAGTTCCTGACCCTCAAGCAAGGGTCATTATCTGTCAGTGAGTACCGAGACAGGTTTCTGCAATTGTCTCGCTATGCTCCTGAAGATGTCAACACCGATGCCAAGCGGCAGTACCGTTTCCTGAGAGGCTTGGTTGACCCTCTGTAGTACCAACTGATGAATCACACCTTCCCGACATTCCAGCACCTCATTGACAGAGCAATCATGACAGAAAGGAAGCGTAAGGAGATGGAGGATCGTAAGCGCAAGATCAGTGGACCCCAGCCTGGAAGAAGTAGTCGTCCTCGTTTCTCAGGCAATCAACCTCAGCAGTTCAGGCAGAACCAGCGTCCACCTCAGCAGCATCAGCAGTTTCAAAGGCAGTATCCTCAGCATCAGTACCAGAACCGTCAGAGCAATCAGTCAGGAGGTCAGTTTCAGAGGCAGAATCAGCAGGCACCTCGTTTTCCTGCCCCAGCAAACCAGCAGAACAATCAGGCAGCACCAGCTCAGGTTGGAAACAGAGCATGTTTCCACTGTGGAGAGCAAGGCCACTGGGTGATGCAATGTCCGAAGAAGGCAGCCCAGCAGCAGTCAAGCTCCAATGCCCCAGCAAAGCGGAATGTGCCTCAGCCTGGAGCAGGCAATCGCTCTCAGCCGCGCTATAATCATGGGAGACTGAACCACTTGGAGGCTGAAGCAGTCCAGGAGACCCCCGGCATGATAGTAGGTATGTTCCCAGTCGACTCCCATATTGCAGAAGTGTTATTTGATACTGGAGCAACGCATTCTTTCATTACTGCATCATGGGTAGAAGCACATAATCTTCCAATTACTACCATGTCAACCCCCATTCAAATTGACTCAGCCGGTGGTAGAATTTGAGCCGATAGCATTTGTTTGAATATAAGTGTGGAAATAAGGGGGATAGCGTTTCCCGCCAACCTTATAGTAATGGGTACTCAGGGAATAGATGTCATCCTAGGGATGAATTGGCTAGATAAGTATCAGGCAGTTATCAGTTGTGATAAAAGGACCATCAAGTTGGTGTCCCCACTTGGAGAGGAAGTGGTGACCGAGTTAGTCCCGCCTGAGCCAAAGAAAGGAAGTTGTTATCAGCTAGCTGTTGATTGCAGTGAAGCAGACCCAATTGAGAGGATCAAGGTTGTGTCCGAGTTCCCAGATGTGTTTCCAAAGGACTTACCGGGTATGCCACCAGAGCGGAAAGTTGAGTTTGCTATAGAGCTTCTTCCTGGAACCGCCTTTATCTTTAAGAGAGCTTACAGAATATCTAGACCAGAGTTGGTTGAGCTTAAGGAGCAGATTGATGAGTTGTCAGAGAAAGGTTACATCCGGCCAAGCACCTCGCCTTGGGCCGCCCCTGTCCTATTTGTGGAGAAGAAAGATGGCACCAAGAGGATGTGTATCGATTACCGAGCTTTGAATGAAGTCACGATCAAGAACAAGTATCCCTTGCCCAGAATAGAAGATCTGTTCGACCAGTTGAGAGGAGCCAGCGTGTTCTCCAAGATTGATCTAAGGTCAGGTTATCATCAGCTCAGGATCCGACCTTCGGACATTCCGAAGACGGCATTCATTTCCAAGTATGGTTTGTATGAGTTCACAGTGATGTCTTTTGGTTTGACCAATGCGCCAGCGTTCTTCATGAACTTGATGAATAGTGTATTCATGGATTACCTTGATAAGTTTGTGGTGGTATTCATTGATGACATTCTGGTTTATTCTCAAAGCGAAGAAGAGCATACAGATCATTTGAAGATGGTATTGCAGAGATTGCGAGAGCACCAGTTGTATGCAAAGTTGAGCAAGTGTGAGTTCTGGATCAGTGAAGTCCTGTTCTTGGGTCACATAATCAACAAAGAAGGATTGGCTGTGGATCCGAAGAAAGTGGCAGACATTTTGAACTGGAAAGCGCCAACAGATGCTAGAGGAATCAAGAGCTTCATTGGAATGGCCGGATATTATCGGCGATTCATTGAAGGGTTTTCGAAGATTGCGAAACCAATGACAGTGTTGCTAGGCAACAAAGTTGAGTTCAAGTGGACCCAGAAATGCCAAGAGGCCTTTGAAGCGCTGAAAGAGAAGTTGACTACAGCGCCTGTCCTAGTCTTGCCTGAAGTGCACAAGCCCTTCTCGGTGTATTGTGATGCTTGTTACACAGGTTTGGGATGCGTGTTGATGCAAGAGGGAAGAGTTGTGGCTTACTCGTCCCGACAGCTGAAGGTTCATGAGAAGAATTACCCAATCCATGACCTAGAGTTGGCAGCAGTGGTTCACGCACTGAAGACATGGAGGCACTACCTGTATGGACAGAAATGTGATGTTTACACAGACCACAAGAGTCTGAAGTACATATTCACCCAGTCAGAGTTGAACATGAGGCAACGAAGATGGTTAGAGTTGATCAAAGACTATGAGTTGGAGATCCATTACCATCCAGGCAAAGCAAACGTAGTGGCAGATGCTTTGAGCAGAAAGAGTCAAGTCAATCTGATGGTCGCTCGTCCGATGCCTTATGAGTTGGCCAAAGAGTTCGACAAGTTGAGTCTCGGATTTCTGAACAATTCACGAGGAGTCACAGTTGAGTTGGAACCTACCTTGGAGCGCGAAATCAAAGAAGCGCAAAAGAATGATGAGAAGATCAGTGAGATCCGGCGACTGATTCTAGAAGGCAAAGGCAAAGAATTTCGAGAAGATGCAGAAGGCGTGATATGGTTCAAAGACCGCTTGTGTGTTCCCAATGTCCAGTCCATTCGGGAGTTGATTCTTAAGGAAGCTCATGAGACAGCCTATTCGATTCACCCTGGCAGTGAGAAGATGTATCAGGATCTGAAGAAGAAATTCTGGTGGTACGGAATGAAGAGGGAAATCGCAGAGCATGTGGCTATGTGCGATAGTTGCCGAAGAATTAAGGCAGAGCACCAGAGACCAGCTGGATTGTTGCAACCGTTGCAGATCCCTCAGTGGAAATGGGATGAAATTGGTATGGATTTCATAGTCGGATTGCCTCGCACTCCAGCCGGCTACGATTCCATTTGGGTAGTAGTGGACCGCTTGACCAAGTCAGCCCACTTCATACCTGTCAAGACCAACTATAGCAGTGCAGTATTGGCAGAATTGTATATGTCTTGGATCGTTTGTCTTCATGGTGTGCCAAAGAAGATAGTGTCAGACAGAGGAACGCAGTTCACCTCTCATTTCTGGCAGCAGTTGCATGAAGCTTTGGGCACGCATCTGAATTTCAGTTCAGCTTATCATCCGCAGATAGATGGCCAGACCGAATGGACCAACCAAATTCTTGAAGATATGTTGAGAGCCTGTGCGTTGCAAGATCAGTCCGGATGGGACAAGAGATTGCCCTATGCAGAGTTTTCCTATAACAACAGTTACCAGGCTAGTTTGAAGATGTCACCATTTCAGGCACTCTATGGAAGGAATTGTAGAACTCCGTTGCAATGGGATCAGCCTGGAGAAAAGCAAGTGTTTGGGCCAGACATTTTGCTTGAAGCCGAAGAGAACATCAAGATGGTCCGAGAGAATCTGAAGATAGCGCAATCGAGGCAGCGAAGCTATGCAGACACAAGAAGAAGAGAGCTGAGTTTCGAAGTCGGAGACTTTGTCTATCTGAAAGTGTCACCGATCAGAGGAGTCAGAAGATTCGGAGTGAAAGGCAAGCTAGCACCCCGCTACATTGGTCCGTATCAGATTCTTGCAAGACATGGAGAAGTGGCCTATCAGCTCAGTTTGCCCGATAATTTGTCTGCTGTGCATGATGTCTTTCATGTGTCTCAGTTGAAGAAGTGCTTGCGTGTGCCAGAAGAGCAGTTGCCAGTGGAAGGTCTTGAAGTCCAGGAGGACTTGACCTACGTTGAGAAGCCAGTGCAAATCCTTGAGGTTGCAGACAGAGTCACCCGAAGGAAGACCATCAGAATGTGCAAAGTCAAATGGAATCACCACTCTGAGGAAGAAGCAACCTGGGAGCGTGAAGATGATCTGATGGCTAAATACCCTGAGCTCTTTGCTAGCCAACCCTGAATCTCGAGGGCGAGATTCTTTTAAGGGGGATAGGTTTGTAACGCCCTGAATTTGGGGGTAGAATTTTTCTTCTTTTCTCTCACCAAATTCGGGCGTTACTCTCTTTTCTCTTTCCCCGTTTGCTCCTTCTTCCCAATTTCAAACCAGTATAGCGGCAGGTGTCCGTGTCATGTATAAACCAAAACCTAAGTGTCATGGGTGTTGCATCATGCCGAAGCACATTTCTCTGTCTCATGATGAGTGTTCATCTCGTTCCGTTCCGGATTTCGGTTCGCGATTTAATTCCGTGTAGTGGTCGCGCTCGTCATTGGTTTTCGATCCGCAAAGTGGCCCGGCCCAGCCCAACCTAGTCCAGCCCAGCCCAGCCGGCCCGGCCCGCCCCGGCCTGCGCGCCCCCGGCGCCCAAACCCCCCCCATGCGCCCCCCTCCTCTCTCTCTCTCTCATTTGGATCTCCCGCGCAACAACCTCTCCTCTCCCTCTTCCACCTCTCTCTCCCCGTGGTGCCCTAGGGTTTGGAGACGGCGATCACCGGATTTTGGACCCCGAGGTGAGCTCCCCTCCCCTCCCCTTCTCTCTCTCTCTCTCTCCCTCTCCCTCCTCTTCTTCCCCCCCCCCCCCCCCGCGCCCCCTTTCTCCCCCTGCCCGCGCGCGACCCCGACCCCGACCCCACCCCGGCGGCGCTCGCCCGCGGCGGCGCTCGGCCCCGCCCAGCTGCCCTCCACGGCGGCGCTCGCCTGCCCGCCCCCTCGAGGCGGCGCTCGGCCAGCCCGCTCGGCCTCCCCGCTCGGCCCCCCGCTCGGCCCCTCGCGGCGGCGCTCGGCCCCCCGGCCGGCCTCCCCTCGCGGTGGCGCCCGCCCCTGCCCCGGCCCCTGCGCGTGGCGGTCGCCCGCCCCGCCCCTCGGCCCGGCCGGCCATGGTGGCTCAGCGCCCTCCCGCGGCGCGGCGAGCCCTGCTCACCCGCGCGCTCCCCGCCCCCGGCTCGGCCGCCCCCGGCCGGTTCAACCGCCCCCCTGGCCGGTTCAACCGCCCTGGCCCCAGTTCGGCCGCCCGTTCCCCCGTCCTGGCCTCGCCCGACCGTATCTTCGCTCGCCCGCGCTCGCGTTGATTATTTGTTAATTAGCGTGTTGCGTCGCGCGCTTCGCCGCGCGACGGATTTGTCTAAATTCAGATTCTATCTTGTGTTGCGTCGTGCGCTTCGTCGCGCGACGATCCATTTTTGTTTCAGGTTGTTTAAGGTGTAACGCCGCGTGTGTATTCACGCGACGTTCCACTTTGGACTCAGTTTAGCCGACGTATGCCGTCGTGCGCTTCGTCACGCGACGCTTAACGTCTCCTCTTAGCTAAGGCGAAGTGTCTCGTTGCGTGCTCGGTCGCGCGACGAGTCGTTAACTTCTTAATTTGTTTTAGAGAGCTTTGTCGCGCGTCTCGCCGCGCGACCATCCTTTTATTTATCTCCACCTGCTTATAACAACTAGACATGGAACATGACTTTACTTTACGCTAAACATGGTGTCTACATTAAATTTCCTTCCATTAAGCGAGTGGTTAATTTATAATCATGTAACGTGATCGTTTCTCGACTGTCTTTTCCTCTTTCTCTCTTAACCGTACTCGCGAGCCCGCATGGAACGTCTGTTTACTTATTGCATTCTATTGTATGGTGTACTGTTCTTTGGTATTAAATATGTGGATGTATGTATGTTTGCGCTCGCATAGAGAACGATCCGGTTGAAGAGCCCGAGGAACTCGCAGGAGAAGCCCCTGAGCAGCAGTCGTTTGGTGGAGGCAAGTGTCCCTTGACCTATCTCTGTCCTATTCATTATTTAATTCACCTCCCGCTTTACACATTTATGCCTAAGGATTGACTAGCTTTTGTTATCCATGTCCTTGTTTACCTATTCGGGTTGGATTATTACTGTTTAGCTTTATGCTATTGCTCAACTCTAATCAATGAACATGATGAGATTATCTATGATACGCTGTTTTCCCCTCTCTTATTATGATGTTGTACTTGTGGTCATCAAGGGGGCTCGAGCGGTTTCTCGAGTGCCTCTCCGTAAGGACCTGTTCTATGGATGACCGCCCGGGAAAACAGTGCAACCATGAGGGTGGAATGGGATGCCCTTAGCTGAATAATTAGAGGATCCGGGGTGTAGTTCACTTAGCCGTCGTGCCGTCAATGGGGCTCGGTGTATGCGGCTCGCTCTGCCAAGTTTGGGTTCGCCCCTTGGGGAGGAGTGCGGTGCATTTAGGAAACCTAACGGGTGGCTACAGCCCCGGGGAATCTTTGTAAAGGCTACGTAGTGATGCCCTGCTGGGTCACCTTGGTAGTGATCAATGGAGAGTCATGATCTCCGGGCAGAACGGGAATCACGGCTTGTGGGTAAAGTGCACAACCTCTGCAGAGTGTTTGAAAACTGATATATCAGCCGTGCTCGCGGTTATGAGCGGCCAAGGGAGCTCCAGTGATTAGTGGTACTTGATCAGAGATAATTTGGTACAGGTGGTTATGAGATCGATGATTCTGGTTATGGCTATGGTGCTGGTAAGTGGTATTCTTTCCGTTTGGAAAGGGTACATCGGGTTAATAACTTGGGTTAATGCTAAAACTTGGCTTACTACTAGTAAGTAATAATCTGACCAACTAAAAGCAACAGCTTGACTTACCCCCACATAAAGCTAGTCCACTAAAGCCAAACAGGATACTTGCTGAGTATGTTGATGTGTACTCACCCTTGCTCTACACACCAAACCCCCCCCCATCCCCAGGTTGTCAGCATTGCAACCACTGCTCAGGCGAAGATGAAGCTGTGGAAGGAGACTTCCAGGAGTTCCAAGACTACGACGAGTTCTAGGTGTGGGTTAGCGGCAACCCCCAGTCGGCTGCTTGTGAAGGCCGCGGTTATCTACGTTTCTTTTCCGCACTTTGATTTATTGTAAGGACTATATGGACGTCTCAGACGTATGATGTAATCGACTATTTCCCTTATTAATACTATTTTGAGCACTGTGTGATGATGTCCATGTTATGTAACTGCTGTGTACGTGAATAACTGATCCTGGCACGTACATGGTTCGCATTCGGTTTGCCTTCTAAAACCGGGTGTGACACAACCGCACTTAGTTTCCAGTTCAGAGGAACAATCAGCCGCAGCAGCAGTACCGTCAGGCCAATGATAACAGGTGTTTCACTTGTGGTAACACCAGACATTATGCCAAGAATTGCCCAGAAACTAGCAGAGGCAGGGACAGAATGCCAACCAGAACCATGGCAAGAGGCAGAAGGTGCAAGTAAGGCAAGGCAGGCTGAACTTCACCACCATGGCTGACATTCCAGAGGGAGCACCCGTCATGACTGGTATCTTTTCAGTTTTGAAATATCCTGCAATTATTCTTTTTGATTCTGGTGCATCACATAGTTTTATCAGTGCAAAATTTAGTGCCAAATGTCAGCTACCCTTCCATCACACCAAATGGGGGTATTACAATTTCAACACCAAGAGGCAGGGTTGCCACCTATCAAATCAACAAGAATGTGCCTATAAAGTTTGGTAGTTTGGTAATCAAAACCAACCTCTTCATTTTGGGTTTGGATAGTGTGAATATCATATTGGGAACTGATTGGTTATCCAGGCATCAGGCAGTACTTGATATTGCATCAAGGGCCATTGAGATTCACTCCCCTACTTGTGGCGAGACTACTTTATATTTGCCTGAGCAGGGTTGTACTCGCTCTTGTGCATTCACCATGATAGAGTCCCTGGTTGAGAGAATCCCTGTGGTCTGTGACTACCCAGATGTCTTTCTTGACGAATTGCCAGGAATGCCACCCGACAGAGACATAGAGTTCGAGATTGAATTGCAACCTGGGACTGCTCCTATATCCAAGAGACCCTATAGGATGCCTCCCACGAAATTAGCGGAGTTGAAAAAGCAGCTACAAGAGTTGTTGGACAAGGGGTTGATTCGCCCAAGTACTTCACCATGGGGATGCCCAGCCTTGTTTGTAAAGAAGAAAGATGAAAGTCTGAGAATGTGTGTCGATTACCTCCCTCTCAACGCAGTGACCATCAAGAACAAATACCCACTGCCCCGCATTGATGTTTTGTTTGATGAGTTGGTGGGAGCCAAAGTGTTCTCAAAGATAGACCTTCGCTTGGGCTACCATCAGATCAAGATCCGTGCCAGCGATATTCCCAAGACGGCTTTCTCCACCAGATATGGGCTTTATGAGTTTTTGGTGATGTGTTTTGGGCTGACCAATGCCCCGGCTTACTTCATGTATTTGATGAATTCAGTCTTTATGCTAGAACTAGACAAGTTTGTGGTGGTTTTCATTGATGACATTCTGGTGTATTCCAAAAATGAAGCCGAGCACACTAAGCATTTGCATACCATACTTCAGAGACTGCGTGACCATCAGTTGTATGCTAAATTGTCCAAATGTGAATTCTGGCTGAAGGAGATAAAATTTTGGGTCACATAATTTCTCGGGATGGGATATCAGTTGATCCTGAGAAGGTACAAGAAGTAATGGATTGGAAACCTCCTACCACAGTGCGGCAGATTCAGAGTTTTCTAGGATTGGCAGGGTATTATCAGTGATTTATTCCGGATTTCTCCAGAATTGCCAAGCCAATGACTGAACTGCTGAAGAAGGGAGTCAAGTATGAATGGAGCCAGAAGTGTGAGGATGCCTTTCATACACTGAGGCAGCACTTGACAACAGCACCCGTGCTAGCTCAGCCGGATAACACCAAACCATTTGAGGTTTATTGCGATGCTTCCGGTACTGGATTGGGATGTGTCTTGATGCAAGACAACAGAGTCATCGCTTATGCCTCCCGAGCACTCAGGCCCCATGAGCAGAACTACCCCACACATGATCTGGAGTTAGCAGCTGTGGTTCATGCTCTCAAGATATGGAGACATTACTTGATGGGAGCTCACTGTAACATTTACACTGATCATAAGAGTCTCAAATATATCTTCACCCAGGCTGATCTTAATATGAGGCAGAGAACATGGTTAGAGCTAATCAAGAACTATGATTTGGAGGTGCATTACCATCCTGGCAAAGCCAATGTTGTGGCAGATGCCTTAAGCAGGAAGGCCCAGTGCAATTGTATGAATATGGATGCAAGAATCACCACCTTATGTGATGAGTTGTGCAAGTTGAAAATAGAAGTCGTTTCCTCCGGTGCCTTAAGTTATATTTCAGTGGAGCCCACATTACAAGAGCAAATAGTCATGGCACAGATTGGAGACAAGGGTGTTCAAGTCATTAAGGAAATGATCAAACAAAAGGTGGACAAATACAAATGCTTCCGTCAGGACAGCAAAGGAATCCTATGGTTTGGAGACCGATTGGTTGTTCCCAAGAACCCTGAGCTCAGAGAAGATATTGGATGAAGCTCACCTTTCAAAATTCTCCATGCACCCCGGCAGTAACAAGATGTATCGTGATCTCAGATCCTTATACTGGTGGACCAGAATGAAGAGGGAAATTGCTAAGTATATATCCGAATGTGACACCTGCTAGAGAGTCAAGGCCAGTCATTTGAAGGTAGCAAGCACTTTGCAACCCCTTCCCATACCATCTTGGAAATGGGAGGATATTTGCATGGATTTTATCGTGGGATTGCCCAATACCTCCCGGCACCATGATTCCATTTGGGTCATTGTGGACAGATTGACCAAGACAGCTCATTTCTTGCCGGTACACACCACCCACAGGACAGAAAAGTATGCCGAAATTTACATTGACCAGATAATTCGCTTGCATGGAATACCAAGGACTATAGTATCTGACAGAGGAGCACCGTTCGTGGCACGATTTTGGGAGCAATTGCAGGAGTCACTTGGGACCTATGTAATAAGAAGCTCAGCATACCATCCTCAAACAGATGGTTAGACAGAAAGGGTAAATCAAATTTTGGAAGACATGTTGAGGGCATGTGTGCTACACTATGGAAAGGATTGGGACAAGTGTCTTTCATTGGTAGAGTTCTCTTATAATAACAGCTACCAGTCCAGTGTGAAGATGGCACCTTTTGAAGCCTTGTATGGGAGAAGGTGTAGGACCCCGCTGAATTGGTCTCAAGCAGGAGAGAGGGAAATATTTGGACCAGACTTGGTACTTGTAGCAGAGGAAAAGGTCAGAGTTATAAAGAAGAACCTAGAAGCTGCTCAGGCCAGGCAAAAGAGCTATCATGACAAGAGAAGGAAGCCCCTACAGTTTGAAGTGGGAGACCATGTTTCTCTTAAGGTGTCACCCACCAAAGGTGTCCAGAGATTTGGAATCAAGGGCAAGTTAGCTCCTCGCTACATTGGACCCTATGAGATCAAGGAAACTTGTGGACCTGTAGCATATCAATTGAAGTTGCCACCCCACATGTCAGCAGTTCATGATGTGTTCCATGTATCCCAGCTACGGAAATGTGTCCGCTTACCCACTGAAGTACTACCTGAACCAGAAATTGAGATAGAACCAGACTTGTCTTATCAAGAGCACCTCGTCAAAGTATTGGATCAAAAGGAGAGATCAACGTGGGCAAGGTCGATCAGAATGTATAATGTTCAGTGGAGTCACCATTCAGTAGAAGAGGCTACATGGGAGACTGAGGATTTTCTACGTTCTCGCTTCCCCGACTTTCTGCCCAAAGGAGTCGGTAAGTAATCCAAAACCCCACCCTCACCTACCCTTTGAATCTAAATATAAGAAAAACTTAGATGTTAAAGGTATTGAAAGCTTTGAAAATGACTCTAAAAGGACTTCCTTCTGAAGTTGCAAAGAGAATGACATTCGAAGAGCAGTTAACTAGAAAAGCTTGGATAAAGGAAGGAACAACACACTAGCACACTTCATGGCACCCCTCCAAAAGGACTCTACGTAAAATCTCGGGACGAGATTCCTTTAAGGGGGGAGGGCTGTAACACCCTAGGTGTTACTTAGAGTTTTCACTCAAGGCTACACAAGTAAGCCCATCATCACATGTGACTTAAGTTGGGAAAGTACACCAAACTTGGAACTCAAGATCCTAAGTAAGTGCAACCCATCTTAGAAGTCATACCTTGACTTGTCATGCACATATAATGGGTAGAATTGCCCAAACCCTAATGCAAACCCCTTTGGACAATTGGAGCACTAGAAGTAAGTATGACCAAAAGGCTATAAAAACCACATGATCATGACTTGGGCCAATTATAACAATTGTAGTACACATAATACCCTACTAAAAATAGTAAGAAAGTGACCCCAAAAAGATTTCAGAAAAAACCCAAAAGGTTCACCAAAGGGTTGAGCATAAGAGAAAAATCAGAATTTTTCTAAGTCCAAAACCAACCCTTTTCCAAAGATCAAACATGTTCACCCTATTTCAAGCTTCAAAACCACTTGGCCCAATTGACAAAGTGGTGCCAAAATACCTCTAGAACACCCTGGAAAGGTTTGAACCCAACCCTAAGTCGTTTGACACAACTTGGCATAGCTTTTGTCTCGGTTTGAACAGCTAGGACAAAGACAACTTCTCACCCCTATATCTCCCTACCCCGACCATATCTTTGCTTGGCACTCACATAAAAAAGGTAGGATTTGGTGCAGCGAAGAGACCGTACATGGGGATTTTGCCAAGATCTGCACGCTAAGGTGCTCAAATTGGTCGTTGAACCATGGCAGAAGCAAACCCACACGTGTTCGACGAGGGCTGACACTCGGGGGCGCACTCAGAGCACGCCCGTGCGCGAACCCATGCGCGCCCGCGGCTGCCCCGTGACCACGCCCGCGCCACGGCTATAAAGCCTGCCCCAGTGCCCGGCTAGCTTCCCCGTTGCATCCTCTGTACAGCGCCAAACTCCCCGGAGCTCGCCCATAGCTCCGACGACCTCCCCGCGACCCACCAGAGCCGCCCGAGGACAACCACCATGGCCGAACCCTTTCCCGCCCTCCTCCGCTCAATCCAAGCCCTTAGATAGCTCCACTAGGAGGCCGTGAAGCTTGCTCGAGCTTGAACCGAGGACCCCCACCACTGGAATAGCGCAATCGTGCTCGCCGGAGTTCGGAACCCCGCCGGAGCACGTGGACCGGGTGAGTCTCTGCACCATTTTCCAATTCACTGCATGCATAGCCTCTACGTCACCTCGTGGAGCTCCTCGTGCCGTTTAATTGAACTATGTCGTCGTGGTTAGGCCGGAGCACTCGCCGCCAACGAGTTCACCCGCCTGCGCACGTGGACCGGCTGATTCCGGCCACCACTGCCGTCGAGCCGTACCTCGCTGTGACCGCCAGAACCTCCCGGAGCCAACCCCACCCTTCGCCGGACCTCCCTTGCCGCCGGTAAGCCGCGCCGCCCTAATTACTCCCGCGGGTACTATTTAAATCAGGGAGGGACCTTTGGGGAGAAGAAGTAAAGGGCAGGGTGTTTTGTGCATTGTCAGCGACTCAAGGGAATAGTGTCGCAGGGCTATAACTGAAGGGATTGGTTTAGAAAGAACCCAGGGTCTTCGATGCAAATGGGTTTTCCAGAAAACCTTTTTAATATTTCTGATTTAAATACAAACAGAACTTGAAAAATTCATAACTTCAGTTTTGTTTAGCCAAATCAAGTCAAACCAATTTTGCCAGATTCTAAATATTGTAAACTACTTAGGAAAAATATAAAACCCCTAAGTGTTGCAGAAAACTTCAAAGTTTTGATTTAAATGATTAACTGGTCAAAAGCTAGATGAAATAGGGAAAAATAGCTATACTATTAAACTGGGATTAAGAAAATTCAGAGAAGCACTTAATCACTTCCTAACCTGTTTAAAAATAATAAACCCCTCTGTGCACCCATTTAAGGTAGGGTTTGCCATTTAAATCATTTTCAGCTTAAAAGTTAAAGAAAATATAAAAGGTAGTTTAAAATAAGAACCCGGGAGCACCCACATTTTTGTTAACTCTCTTATTTAGTGTAGTTCACTAGAAAATTTTATTATACCCTTGTTTAGTACAAAAGAAATGAGATACCTTTTATTTTAAGAAAATAAGGAAAACTTAGAAAAACCCTAGAAAAATAATCCTGAGGAGAAAACTCCCCAAAGCTTCGGATAACTAATGTTTTGTTATTATAAACATAGAAAAATTATGAGTTTTGTTGTTTGACATTTTTCAAATAACAAGTTAGTTGTAAGTGTCTTTTTAGCATTAAACTTTAGAAAAGCATAACTAAATACCACTAAGTAACCTTCTGTGATTTTTGGCACAAAAGCATGTTATTACCTATAGATACCAGCAAAAATGACTCTTAGTACAGAACCCACCCCTAGATAAGAGTTGTAGTGCAAAGTGACCCCTTTGCCCCAATTTTTGTTATTTTTGTCCAGGGATTATTCTAATTATTCTAAACCTCAAACTTATAGGACATACTACAGTGACCAATAGTAAACCACTGTAATTTTTACAGAATTTGTGGATAAATTTAAATCACTGTTTTAGTTCAAATCCACCCTAAAATCATAAATAGAAAAAGAAAAGGGGAATTAATAGTGGAGACTAATGTTACCCTAACCAAACCAGCAAAACCCTTGAGTACCTACTAAAATATTTAAGAGGCAATCCAAGTCTTAATCCATTATGCTTAGGCAAAATCTCAAACCTAAATTGGTAAGCATAAACCACTAAGAGCCTCTTATAACCAGGAAACCCTAAGTTATTCACTAACTTAGTTTCTCTTCACTTAGCATAATGATTTCTAAATCCTGCATAATCATAGCATACATGTTTCTTACTCATTACATTCGATAGATTGCAACCTCGCTGACGGAGAATATATCCTCGTGCCGCAGCAAGGAGTTGCTCAGGAGGTAGCCCCGGATCCAGCACCAGAGCCTACCCCATAGGGTCTGCCTGCCCCAGGTTTGGAAGGCAAGCCCCAGTTTTATGCATAACCAGTTATATATATATTATTTTACTGCACTTAATGATTGTAGGATTGCATGTGCACTTAAGTGTAGGAGTTGTTTGAAAACCTAGTTGCATTAACTCAGGATTCCTATTGAGATGGATACTAGTATGCTTGGTCGAGTAGCTGCTTTATTAATTAGGGATCTCGGTAGAAGTCGAGTGATTTTTCTAGCACTCGTGCAAGGTCAGGAATTGGTTGTATCCATTTTGATATCGTAATGATGGTGGTCTGTGGACAACGGTCCATGGGGATGCGTTGCCTACGAGACAGAAATTGGAATAAGGATTAAGGTGTGGTACCGTGTGTCAAGTGTTTGAACGTACTAAACACATGCCGAGAAATATGGTAAATCGGTAAGCCTAGTACCTGAGTGAACCTGCCCGCAGACTTTACTCCTCACGCGACCTGAGACGTGGTCTCCCATTCCGGTTATGGTGGGTACAAGTGCGGTCACCGCAAGACGGCAGTCGGGGTCAGTGAGGCATTGTACGCCAAGGCGGTGAGCCCTGATCTGTTGCCAGGGAATCGATGGGGACGGTTGATGTGTGTGGGGATGGAGTGCCTCGCCATGTCTTGTGTTTAGGTTTACCTTGCAAGGATAAAAACTCGATTCGAATCGTCTGCTTCTCGCAGCTAATGAGACTGCTTGATCCATGTTGCTACATTGAGTAACAAGTGGAAATGTGGTGACTTCGCAAAAGTTGTTGATGGCTAAATGTTTGATACCATGTATGATTATATAGGTATACATTTAGTCTTAAGAGAGTCACACTAAAACTTGAAAAAGTTAAAACTTGATTTATAGACTCAGCTAGTGCTTTTGGGCAACCAAACCCCTCAGCCAAACAGCTGCATGTCTAGAGGTAGAGGAGTAGACTCCTCACACCGGGTAAGTCTAGCTGAGTATTAGTATACTCAGCCTTGCTTGTGGCATAATTTTACAGGTTCTCTGGAGGACATGGTTGCTAGAGTGACTTGGCCGTCCATCTTGCCACCGGGTTGGACAGTCGAATGGGACCCTACCTCGGTAGAGGAGGAGCATGAGGAGTGATGGGACAGGCTTCCCCATCTCTCTGTCTATTTATCGTTAGTTTTATTCCGCTGCATTCCAAACAATGATGACTACTTTTGCTAAAACTCCGATGATGATGTAATAAATTTAATACACCTTAATGTATGGTTTTATGCTTTATTGTATTTGCTCTATGCCTCACCAACGAGTGAGTACGTGGTACTTGATCCTGTTAGTGGCCTCGTCGGACTAGATCCGAGGGACTGATGTGTTATTCCCATTTAAGTGTGGTCTAGCCTCTAAGGCGGGACTTAGGCACTTAAGTTGGAATAATTCGGGCGGTTCCACCACACTGTGGAATGAGGACAGCGACGGGCTCACACATGCGGTGTGCTTGGCCAGTTTAGGGGAAATCCCAAATTGGAACTCTCTGGTGAACAATTTGAGACTCGAGCGGGTGCGCTGGATGCTTGAATACATAGCGGAGCCAATGGCACGCTCAATTTATAGGGTTCAAGGGCGGTGGCCCATGAATTGGAGATGGCGCGGTGGCAGCCGGAGAGAGGGGAGAGCACTGTCGCAAGGAATTGGTGGCTTTCACCGTGGCGAGCTCACCGGCGATCAACAGACATGCATAATACGAGTTACTGCGATGTGGTAAGGCACCTAGGCACGTGGTGCGCGGTCGATCGGTGGCCAACTCTGGTGATCTTATCTGAATCGGCCGTGAGTTAGGTGGACATGGAGGCCGGGGGTTGAACAGTGGCCTAAGTTCATCCTCAAGGCGATATTTACTACCCCGAGCAACTATCAGTACTCCGTTGAGCATGAATCACAGCGCCTGGCGCGAATCCGAGTGCATGGTCGCCGGCGGCGAGGGGAGACGATCCCAGGGATATTTCTGTTACTGTACCATCAGAGAGTCATTCAGAGCGCCTGACAGCATGGATTGCAGCGCCCTAATCTTAGATTTTTGTGTGAGAATGTGTTAGTCTCTCTGTAACAAAATTGTAGCCCTACGATCGAGCTACAATCTTGCTATAGCAACCATACTTAATTGATCACTAGATCCCACTCCAATTCAACCTCAGAGTCCTGCCAATGTCACTGGTAACCCTAATTTAGTTATCAGTGCAACTGACAGCTCAACTTTGTGCTCATTCACTACTAGAAATATGCTTATTTAAGACATACATCTTAAGACAAATATCAATGCATTTTATAGAAGCGTCTTTTATCATATGGTGTTGAGTAAGGTAAGACGGTTCGTTGGACATCCGTCTTTAATGAAGAAGGTTTTTGAGACAGATATATGGTTGGAAATGTCTTATATTGATTTAATACAGTTTGATTTTGAAAACCGTCTCAAATAAATATACCTTTTGAGGCATTAAGTTTACAAGAAGTGTCTTTTATTTTGGTTAGTATATTAGACACTTCTGTATATGAAACCATCTCAAATAAAGATATTATTAGTCATCTAGACTATACAAAATTGTATTAGATGTTAGTGAGTATACAAGAAACTTGTTAACATAAAACCGTCTCGTATGATATTTCTGATAAGACATATTGTGAAAAAACGTAGTCAATAGTAAATTCTGATTAGATTGAACTAAACATTTTTTGGAATTTAAAATGAACTAGTTAGCTGACTGTATGTTCATACGGTTTCTATATATCATATAGGTAAAAAATCTTGCTTAAATAAGAAACTTCTTCAAATAAAATTATATGTTTGAAATATGATTATTTTTTATTTTCTCATTAATAGTATATTTTTAGTTATAATATTGTCTCTTTGTACGGTATAAGCAACCTAATAAGCGGTGGTTAATGCCACGAATATTTATCTTTATATCTGTATTGCACATATATACAAGACGTTTTATTAATATAGCGGTGGTTAATGCCATCTCCTACGTCCGACGCCCATCGCCGAGGCTGAGAGGCAAGATCCATCGTCTTCAGTGCTCCCAGCGCGGCGCCCAAACTCCGAGGCTATGCTTTTGTTTATGTTTTATTATCATTTCATGATTCATGACATGGCACTATGCTTTAGACATTCAATCAGTATATTCAGCTCAAACGAAACAGGATCTAAACCAGAGGGTTAAGTCTCACATCATACCACCCGTTCCTATTTTTCCTAAAGCAGGGGCAGGGCAAACCGTATAGTTGGCTCCACCTAGGGTTTTAGCACCTGCCGCCGCAACCTCCCTTCTACTGCCGCCGCAACCTCCCCATCCTTCAAATCCCATCCGACCTAGCCCTGCAACCCACCGGACGACGAGCAGCGAGGCCCGCGGCCGAGATGGACCGGTACCTGAGGGTGGAGCGGCCGCGGAACAAGTCAACCATCGAGGAGAACGAGGTACAACAGTGTCTAGGCTCTGCGGCCGCCAACATGCACCACGCATGACTCTTGCACGCTGGTCGCTCGATCTCGCCAGCGCCCCCGCCCCGCCGATCGCTAAGGCCCGGCCGCTCGTCGCCCCGCCGGTAGCCGAGGTAGCGCGATAGGCGCTAGGCACCTCCCCTGCGGCCAGCGGCCTTGCGTGAAAGGAGTTCGCAACTGGGACAACATGGCCAAGTTGCTTGTCTCTGACGAGTCGTGAAAGGAGTTTGCTGTCCTCCGTCGTGCTTTCGAGGATGTCAACCACTGGCGCCAGACCAAGTTCTCCCAGGTGCCTGATCTTGTTTTTCTTCTCCCCTTGGACTGATCTAACATATGGTTTCCAAACCTACCGGCACTCTTCCTGCGATGACCCCTTCCTCTCTTGATAGATCGATTCGTTTGAGTAGTCTATGTACAAATGGCATCATGCGAGGTACTCTAGGGAATCAGCTTTATTCATTTTTTATGCTCGTGCGTTTTATATATGATTACATTTTTCTTGAGCGCGAGTGGTCTCATATTGATGTAACGTTGTTTGATTCTAGCTATATTTGTACAAATTAGGATAGGTATGTTGCATTTTCACTTTGTGGTCATTATTAGTACTTTAGTTTTTAGTATTGATCGATAATGAACACAATAACTGGACATTGCTAGAACCATTACAGTTTATCTCGTATTTAATCAACTTTGAAACTATGCTCAAGCTTTCCCCTACTTAGGATTTGGAAAACTCTTCAGTTATGAGAAGGTCTGGTTCAGTCTCTAATGACATAATATTGAGGCACTACATTTGAATAATCAATTGATATCAGAGAAAATACTTGTTCTAACAATAGAGAAGGGCAACTTTTTTTGAGACCAGAGAGGGCCAATTTTGGCTTCATATGTGAACAAAGTGTTGTGTTTTCTGCTCAAAAGGTTTGTTTTACCTTTGTAAGTTGTAAGTTTTATATTATTCAAACTGCAGTTACATATACCTTGGTAGGCTGCATGCTTCCTTTGAGGTAAGATTGCTATGGAGTTGATCGAGTGATCTTTCCAGTCATATTAGATGCTTTTCTACTTGTTCCTTTGCAACATTATCTTGAAAGTTTCTAGGAGGCAGCTGAGGCATGCACTATTCCTTAAATTTGTTGTATTATGTCTTCCACATGTGTTAGTTTTATATCCTAGATCAATGGGTCTATGTTCTCTAAACCTTGTACCACCACCACCACTTGCCGACCTTGCTCCTCTCCAAGCTTGCCTTCTGGTCCGTATGCTACCTCTCACTCCTCCTCGCCTTCATCCTCTCCTGAATGACCTGTCTATCTTGGTTTCCTTGGAAATGGATTTTTGTCATGTCTATCTTTAGTATTTTGTTTGTGTTACACTAGATGACCTGTTCATAGATTATTGTTCCTATTTTCTAAACTTGGTCTTATGACTAATAGTTTTTAATGAGTGGTTCTAACTGGACTGCTTCCAAATGTAGTCATTGGCTAAGCCAAAATTTGTATTTCATAAAGTAACTAAGATCAGTGTTTGTCTGGATCGTGATAAGGCTGTAGCATTTCCCATAATCGATTAGACCATATCCTAGGATTAAGGATGTGCAACAGAACCCTTTTGTTGTCGACGATATCAATGAGCTTCAGTTTTTTTCACATCCATAACTATATACCAAGCCACTGTCCCAGCTTGCCCTTAATTGCCCACATCAAACAATTTGGATTCCAATTAGTGCTTCTAGTTCAGTTGGGCGGTTATTTGGCTTCACATATGTTTTTTTGGCACGAATTCAATCGTGTTCTAACTGTTTAGTTCAGTGTAAATGGAGGTGGTTATACTTACTGATAGGATAAGCTGGCTGATTTGGTTTGTTCAAAATTTATATGTTTTTTGTTCAATGGACGAATGGTATGTTCTGTTTTTTGTGACTATAATATTTTGATTTACATGTTGAAAAGAACATGCTGGTTTTTGCTGCAATTTCTTTCCATGCTCATGGAATATATTTTGATATGATGTATATTGTTCAAAAGGAGCTGTAAAAATTATGATAAACTATCTTATCCGCACAAGACACCAAATCACAAAATTCTATGCCCTCAAGTCCCAGCTACAAGGTGTATATTTCCATATACATGTAACTACACAACACAACTTGAAGAATTGTATTTATTTTTAGACACTCAGTTGGGTAACTTTGTGCAATTTATAATGACATCGATGACTATTCACTTAGTTGACTCTAAATCTTCTATAGCGAGCTTCACTGTATTGTATTTTTTTGTTACTAATATCCATAAGAGCTCTCTTTAAAATCTTGTATTGGCTCGTGTGCAATTTTTCAGACTCTGAAATCAACTAGGCGGTGGGTGAAGCCATGAAATGTGTGACGGAAGCCATGTGGCAGCTGACGAGACAAATGAATCTTCTTGCCTTGTAGAAGATAATGCGAGAGTTTGAGATGTAAAACGAGAAGATGGAAATGGTTGGCGAACTGATGAACGATGCCTTCGATGATGCCTTGGAGGGTGACGAGGAGGAAAAGATGGAATGGAACTCAAATTTTGGTGACCGCACAAGTGTGGACACTTGAATTCATATATATTTAGTTAGGCTCAATGTTAACGCAAACACTTATGTATGAGTTATTTGATAATGCTTATTTATTATAAATTGAATGATACTTATTTATATTATATTAATTACAATGTTATTAAATATTTGTTTATGTATGTTTCTCTTTTAAATTATTATATTGCAGTATCTAAAACATGATTATAAATTGGAGAATGGACTGCCATATAGGTCATTTCGTTATTTTAATAAGACGGTTTCTAAAACGTCTAATATCAGTATCCTAAATAAGATGGTTTTCCCGTTGCAAGCCTCTATTATTATAGGATATACTAGACAGTTTGATAAATACTTTGTGACTTATAATGTTTGTATTCTCGATGATTCTTTAGAAAAGTGTCTTAAACAAAAACCTAATTCAAGACGGTTTACTGAATTAAATGACTTAAACAACTACCTTTATAAGTCGGTTATAAATTAAAAAATGTCTTATGTAATATTTTTGAAGACGGTTTACAACCATCTTAAATGTGGGACATCTTTTGCGACTCCATCAAAATTGGACACTTCATAAGCGTCTTAATAACTGAAAATGAACCGTCTCATATAGCATGATCTGTAGTAGTGATTTTACTACAAACTTTGTATGTGATCAAAGCTTAGTTACTTAAGCAAAGTTGCACTCCTATTATAGCTCTACAAGTTTGATGTGTTGACCCTAGGCAAATTCCTTGCATTTTTAGAAATATAGAGCTCTAAAGTCAGCCCTATTCAACTAAATTCGGACTTAGCCATATGAGAGGTATAGGGTGTCTTTTGCAAATAAGCCCAAATCTCATAATTTAATTTGCAAATCCTCAAATGTGTGAAACATATGATTTGAGGTGCCCTAATACCTTGGTTTTTGCACTTTGGTCCAAAAGTGCACCAATTTTACACTTAGCCCCCTAGGGTTCCAATTTAGGGGTTTTCAGGGGTCTATTCAGGGTTTTTAGTATTCTAGGGTTTTGATGCCACTCAAGTCCTTCCAAGGGGATATCTTAGGGTCATTTCTCATGTCTTTTGATGTTTTCTCATGCTTGGGCTTCCCTTATATCCATAAGCCCAGATTTAGTATTAAGTACCATACACTAGGGTTAAACACACATCCAGTCATATCAGAACAACATTTTTGAAATTTTTACCTTGTGAATGCACTCTAGGAGTAACAAACAAATGATATGCCCATGAACATGATGTTATGCTCAAGTTTAGTGACAGTAACACCGGGGGTGTTACACGCGCGGCGCTGCGCAGAGGAGGGAGAGGAAGGAGATGGGCGCGCGGCGAGCCAGGGAAGAGGATGAGGGAGATGGCTGAGCGAGCTAAAAGGATAAGCGCGCGCCAGATTTTTCTATGAGAGAAGCTAAGGCGGGGATGAGACAAGGCCGATGGCTAGTGACGGTGGAAAGAAAATCAGGGTGCAGCGGCTGGAGTAGAATTTTTCCATTTTTTTCTTTTTTTTAAAACAGAGAATCGCAGATATTTTAGAATTCGGATTTTTAGCGAAGAACAAAGGGTCCACGCACTATACGACTACGACTATTATTTTTTTGGATTTTGAAATAGGAAACCAAAATGGCTAGCAATTGTTCCAGTTTCGGTTTATTTAAGCAGCCTGCCCCAAGTAGCGCATTTACCGAATTTATAGAGATTGCTCTAACCGAGCGAAATACTTAAGTGACAATTTTAGTTCGTCTTCATCGATTAATTTTAAATGAGCACAAGACTTGACAAATCGCAAAACAAATGAGCGATATCGATGCGACATCGAGAGTGCGATCCATTCCGGACACGATGACATGCATCGCACATGTGGGCGAGAAGCTGTGTGCATTATTCTTTTCGGATAGCGCGAGGCTCCAAATTTTACATAAAATCAGAAGTCTTCTGATTTTCGTATTCACTTACATGCATGATCCGAACAGTTCAAAATTCGCCAGTGACGAAGATTCGATAATCCAGAAGTTTCTTGAACCCCTTTTCAATTGCTTAGATTATGGAAATAAATACCACAACAAACTCGAACTTTTGCGAGATGATTAAAATTTAGTGTCCACTTTATTTACTAATCCCGCGCTTAAATCCATAATCACTGTTTATGGGAGATAAACACCTCGGGTGTTACAACCCTCCCCCGTTAAAAGAATCTCGTCCCGAGATTCGGAGCGAAAGACTTTTAAGAGTAGAGAAGCATGTAACCCTTGTCCATATCAGCGATAATCATAATACAATTCCAAGTAAAGGCGACTGTCTCAGGATGTTGTTTCTCTAGTGGACATATCATGTATCGCCTTAAGCTAATTTAGAGATGTCCCACAGTAGAGACGCTATCTGCCAGAAGAACACATAAGGTTCCATGTGTGCAGTTTGCTTTTTTCTGATGACACTGTACTATCTGAGTCTGTTGGGTGAGCGGTAGATATGCGACTTTACTCAAACAAAACCAGATGTAACCTCTTGGGTAAAACACAAAGAAAGAGGTTTACCAACAAGTGGTCACGGTAAGTTCGTAGCACATGAGACGGGTGTGAATGTCGAAAAACATCACAATTGACCCGTGGCTAGCCAGAAAATCCAAGTCCATGAAAGGTGATATAGATTCGAGAAAATCACCAGCGGAGGGATCTGTAGATGTGGACTTTGCAACCAGTCCATTTTATCAAGCACTAGGCATGGTTCGACTTGATCACACATGCTGGAAAAGCACACGTGAGGCGATCGAGGCATGACTAGAGCGATAATTTGGTGGTTATCAATCGACTTAACTTGCTTTTTTTGCAAGTACTTCCTTAGGATGGTTCGAACCAAAGTGAGTTTAGACAACTCGATAAAACAATCTCTAAACTCAACCTTTGATCACAATGCAGTTACAAGTTAGTAAAACCAACCTGTTGAACTGCCTTTGACATTGAGTAATTCTCTTATTATCCATCGACAATCCAATGGTCGAGAGTTCACTTTTGCTAGAAAAAGGTCATGTATTTGGGTAGAAATCCATTTGGTCATGCTGTTCATCCGTTTCTTCTATGCGAGATGAACGGATTTGGTTAGGGAATACATGGATTAAATAAGAGAGCGAATGAACAAACTCCTGCATCTCAGCAATAGGGAAAGCCAATCTCCATTTTGAGAGCTAATCAGCTGTCTTCCAACACTAAAAAGCTCCAAGGCTTCACCTTTACAAGAAAGGATGCAAAGGGAACGTGTATAAGTAATCACTACCAAGATCAAAAGAAAAGAGATCACACATGAAAGTGGTATGCCCTTTTGATCCAACAGAGATGATAAATGTTGCTTGATCATTTGACAAACAACATAAAAATTGTTTCAAGGGAAGGTCCATGAAAGATAACACATCAGTGTAATTCCATAATGGATCATGACTAGAGACCTCAATACCAGCATGTGCCAAGCAGCATAACCTTGCGTGTACATTCACAAGGGGCTCTCAGTTTCGTTGTGGTACCATAAGTCATTAATCAAGACACCATTACCGAACTGGCACCAATAACGAATCTCACGTGGAAGAACAATTTGTGCAGAGACAACATATTGATATAGTCTCATAATGGATTATGACTACTAACTATGATACCAGCGCGTGCCGAGCAGCACAACCATGTGTGCGCACACACAGAAGATCCTCAGTTTCGTCACGGCACCACCGGTTTTAGTCATAACACCATTGAAAGGGAAATGTGCCCTTGGGCCATTTCTAGTATATTTTGGTGATTAAGTGTCCAACACATATTAAAGTGAGTAATTATGTGCCAAATGATGAATGAAGTGCAAATCAACAAGAACGTATGATTCTATACTTAGTACATTGGTTTTTGTGTACTAATATATTTGTCTAAGTGATAGAATCATGAAAAGAAAAGGATTAAAAAAAGAGTTGGCTGTGTACAGCCAACTGCTGCTCAGTCTGGGTGCACCGGACAGTGTCCGGTGCGCCAGGCTGAGTTCTGGCGAACTGGCCACTCTCGGGAATTCATCGGCGGTGTACGACTATAATTCACCGGACTGTGCGGTGGTGCACCGGACTGTCCGGTGCGCCAACGGCCGCTAGCGCAACGGTCGGTCGCGCAATCCGCGCGCGACGCGTGGCTCCAGCCAATGGTCGGCTGGGGCACCGGACAGTGTCCGGTGCGCCAACGGCTACAATTCTGCAACGGTCGGCTGTGCCATTTTAGGAAGGAGATCCGCACCGGAAAATGAACAGTGGATGTCCGGTGGTGCACCGGACTGTCCGGTGCGCCACCTGACAGAAGGCAAGAATTGCCTTCCAAGAATGCCTCCAACGGCTCCTAGCTGCCTTGGGGCTATAAAAGGGACCCCTAGGCGCATGGAGGAGTCATCCAAGTATTCATTGAGCACCAAGACTCCATTCTCGCGCATTCGATTCTTTGAGATAGTGACTTGAGCTCCATTTGAGTAGAGAACTCTTTGAGTTGTGTTGTGAGCTCAAGTTGTGGCTTGTGTGCATGATTGTGCTCGTGCTTTGAGTCTTGTGTGTGTTGCTCTTCCCAGCCTTACTTCCGTGCTTCTTTGTGATCAACAATTGTAAGGGCGAGAGGCTCCAAGTTGTGGAGATTCCTCACAAACGGGAAAGAGTAAAAGAAAGAAAAACACCGCAGTATTCAAGTCGATCATTGGATCACTTGAGAGGGGTTGAGTGCAACCCTCGTCCATTGGGACGCCACAACGTGGAGTAGGCAAGTGTTATACTTGGCCGAACCACGGGATAAATCACTGTGTCTCTTGTGCTTGTTTTCCTTGTGACTATTGTGTTTCACAAGAGCTCGGTCCTTTAGCCGCTTGATTCCATTGTGCTAACACTTAAACAAGTTTTGTGGCTACAAGTTTTGTGCTCTCAACCATTACCACACATAACCAATCATAAATCTCACACGACACAAATAGACTGAGCCAAGATGACAATATACAAAATAGATTCCATTTGTAAGAATGGTTACAAGTAGAGAGCCAAATAGATCATGGCCCGATAAAATGAACAAGACGTGGCCATAGCCTAAACTTGAAGAAAGGAGTACGATGGGAGACTTTTAATTCAGCCCCAATCATATTTCTATGCCCATCGCAGAGATTACAAGATCAAGGATTAGTATCTAATTAGATACGGGGAAAACAATCATAAGATTAAGTTGGTATGCCTTTGATAGATATGAGGAAACCAAAGGCATCAAACTAAAGAAAATGATCAGACACATCTTTCCTAGGTTAGGTTGATAAAGCGACAATGCAATCCTCCAGGAGAGGCAAAATAGAACAGGAATAACAGCTTACATCAGCCAAAACAAGGCAAAGCTTAGGAGGAAAACATGACCACTAAAGAGTCATGTATTAAACAACGAGAGCACGTACTCGAGATCCTTATTTTAAGTTTGCTTGCATTTTGCATCCAACAAACAGATTACCTAAGCATCCGTTTGCATGAGCTTGGTCATGGAGTGATAATGGAAAATTCAAATTTGGGTCATGGTTCACTAAATAAGAACAGGGCCTAGTTTTGGGTTTAGGCAACAAGTCACAACCATTCTATTGGAATATCAAGTACAAGAGCAAACACATATAACACCTAAATAGGTTACCTAAAGAGCGAAGGACAACTATTTCATCGAAGGTCATAATACAACATTACACCACATTATTTACAATCCCTGGTTACTGGAATAAAGATGAGAGAAGCATTTTGTATGTATAGGTGACAAACATGATGCAACAATCAGGATGCATGCTCGTCCTAGTCGTCCTCACAGATTTTGCCAACATAGTGTGGCAATAGCGTTCTATATTGGTGGCATACTTACGACTCTCTCGATATTTTGCTAGTCGTCAGCTACACATACGTTTTCGAGGTTAGTGTACCTGCAGAAAATTTTCATCACAGCCTAATTTCCCATGATGCAGTTCACACATGACAGTTTATCACAGTTTATACTCCATATATTGCTATACGGAGGCCAGCTCATCATTAAGCGTCGAGCCACGTATAGGCGCTGTTGCCACACTTTAACCATAGGGCAACTCATTATCGTAACTCACCTTCTTACCTGAGCGTAGGTGCGTCGTTACAAGTACATTACACTTCTCTGTATTCTCATGTCTGTATACCTATACACATCCATGGGGTACTGAATTCCCGAAAAAGTAAATACTCCACATCGCAACCTTCATATATACATATGTGTAACATGTATATAATCAAGCGCCCAATTTAAACACTCCCCTAGACCGACGGTTGTTCGGTCATGCTCTCACATCTCACCTTACCTTGAGCGTCGATCCATTCAAAACTGAATGGCCTTAAAAATAACAATACACATGTATGCAATACCCCCGGTTGTGGGTTAGTAGTTTTCAAATAAGCCACTTGATAGTCCTTAGTTTAGGGCTTAGCAGAGGATGTCACTAGCATTATAGTTTTTTTTCAAAACTGTTTTTCAAAGCCAAACAATGTGTTTAGTTGAAAATAGGTTTTTCGAAACCAAAACTTTTGTTTTGAAAATACGTATGTGACCATATACACTTAATCTTGCTCCGATACCAGCTGTGGCAGAACCTCCCAAGTTATTGGGCCCACATGCACCTATCCTTGTCTCAAAGACCTCAAACGGCTATGCATGTGCACCGGATAACTTAACAGGATCTGTCCGAGTGTCCCAAGGACACCGGATAAACCACTTACAACCAGGATCACAAGATTAAGTAAACACAAATCACACACTAACATTTTTGAAGCGGAATTTCTTTATTACAAAAGTTACAAGTCACAACAATTTTACATTATGTTTATCAGAGTGATTACAAAAGTGATTCAAAGGAATAAACTTTGAAATGTTATAAATTATTTATAATTTTGAAATATATGCTAGCTCAATGACAATCCTCAATAAGAAGTATAGGAGAGGTACCTAGACTTATAAGAAGGTCGTGCCCACCGGCGCTTAACATCAATCATAATCAAAGTGACTCATAACCTGCAGCAACAATGGGAATAAAACCCTAAGTACGCATGTACTTAGCAAGACTTACCCGACTAAAGAAAAGACTCTCAAGGGTATGCTGGTTTTAAAAGGAGTCAAGGAAAAGGCTTTAGCAAGAATAAAATTAGATACTTTTGCAGAAATAGCTTCCTAAAGTGAGTCCTTACTTTCATTATTTTAACGCCAGATTAAATATTAATAGACTCTGGTTGCATCTATTCTAATTTCACCATCTCATCAATACAACATCATTTTTATTCATAATGTTTACATCCTAACTTAGGTTGCAGGTCAGAGATCAAGTCTCCACTCTTCGGGGATATAACGGCGATCCGAATCGATTTACTTAGTTGAGGATCTCTAACCACACGACATATGTTTCTCGTAACACTTGCATATGTCTACCATTCCCACGGATCCTCCACTGCATGAACAGGTCCGCGCCACCCAAGAGCACACCACCCCTTTTAGGCGGTCCTTTGCCAGGAGGGTACGTGCCACTCTCGCCATCTCTCCACTCCCAGTGCGCGATTGTCTTTTCATGTATGGAATAGCCGGGTTCAAGCTTACCCTATCCCATATCCAGGGCATGTGGCTAGTTAAGATAGTCCTTGATCATACAGGCCTACATACGCATCCAATCCTTAATTAACCTGGGTGGAGCATCACCTGTTCCTAGCCCAAGTCTTGAGTTAAGTACTTCCACCCTTAGGATTGTTTTGTGTTCCTTAGGATGAAAAGAGCATTATAGGGAACTTTGCAGTAAGATCCCACCATGCTCCCATTGAAAATATTCTTGTAGGTAGAAGCCATCCTTGCTCAGGATAACCCCTAAGCTAGGCATTAATGCAAAAGACAACCTCTATCCACAAGATCTAAGCAGGGCTAAGCATTTTTGTAAATCATATTTTGATACTTCATCAAAAGTATCTATAAAGCTATGGATATCATGGTAGGCAATGCATCCAACAGTTTCCAAGCAACCCCTATAAACTTAATGCACATTTCCCTAGACTTAAAGTGTATAAAAATCCTTTAAAAACACAAGGAAGGTGTTGCATGCACCGGGGCTTGCCTGGAATAAACACTAGATTAGTGTTTGTTAGGTGGCGACCACTTGGCAGCCATCCTTTGTCTTGGCATTTGTTCAGGTTATCCATGTTCAGGTTCGTCCGACTGATGACATCGTCTTGCGGAGATGTCCACTCTTTTCAGCATCTTGTGGTCGACTCAGTTCTGGTCCTCCGCATCACGTGATTAATTATCGTACCTAATTGAAATGCACGATGCACATGAATGCATATAGACAAGAATATCATAAACTTAAATAGTGTTACACGATAGCAAATTAAACACCTATAGCAGGATATCACAAATCTAGTACGAAAATTCTAGATATCGATATCACATTAAAACTATATCGATGGCATTCTAATTTTAATCGGATTTAATTCTAACAACACATAATACTAAATTATGTATAAGCATTTTACTCTCCTAAAACCTACCTCTCGAAACTCAAACTTGGGATAAGCATAGAAATTGTTTAATTAACCTTTTTAAACTAATTCTCTAGGTTACTTATTTAGCACAATAATTAACATAGCATCACATCATTCGCTTTAGCAAGCAGAACCTTATCAGACATCAAAGACTACCACCAGTCCATAATTTTTAAATCTAAAGAACTAAAATGTTTCTTCTGCACGGGTGTTGGGGACTTGTTCTCAAATGCTATGAGTTAAGAACAAGGCAACACAAAAATGTTAAACGTTAAAGTCCTTCGTCCTTCGAAGCATTATTTCCCTTTGGATATAATGATTTTCGGACGAAGGTTATGAAGGACAAACCTTCATCAGCACAACATATAATAATGAAGAAGGAATCATATGAAGTACAAAAGATAACATAAACAATTATGTATTTTTATCAACTCATTTTTACTTTATTATTATGGAAAAATAGAAATGATATCAAATTACAAATGTACCTTTGGCTTGAAAAAAGGTAAAAGTACAAGCGTGACGCAAAAGCAAATGCCAAGTCAGCATGAACAGCACGGGAACACTGTTCACCAATTTATAGGCACGGGACACAGCCCATGTAAAGTTACACTCATGCCCTTTACATTTGCTAATGACTCTATAGTAATCCATCGTGGTCTGAATAGCCTTTTCCCTTTTAAGTCGATTCCCCCCTTCTAATATCACGCTGAAGGTCCCCTGAGCATAGCTTCGGCTCTGCGCCAACCTTCGCATTCTTCGTACTTCTTCATATTGTGGTTCTGAACCGTATCCGAAGGTACCTGTTCATATATTATACTCCAGAAATGTTGTTAAATCATGTTTTTAGGACCTTCGGAAGACGAAGGCCCCCAACAGTAGCCCCTCACAAGGTTAATTTGTTTGGAATAACGAATTCAGATTGCGATATGGACGAAGGCCCTAAGCCGAAGGTCCGAAAAAACACCTTCCCTTTGCCAGAATAGCAAGAGTCAATGACAGCCGGGGCCTTCCAATTTGGAGCGCGCTGGGCGTATAAATAGGAATTCACCCCGAGCACATTTGATACGCTTACTTTGCTTTGCTTGATTTCTTAGTTCTTGCTTTCCAACAGTTGCTTTGTTTCTTTAAGTTTTCTGAGCTTCTGAGCTTTGGATTCAAGGACATATTTTCGTCAGTTCCAAAGATAAAATGTCTCAAGACAAGAAAACAGTTGCTGAAGCGAAGCTGACCGAAGAGGAGAAGCTTCTTAACAAAAAAACTGCTGGATTCATCGAGTCAATTGCAAAGACCAACACAGAAAATATTAAAAAAGAAATTCAAGAAGGCTTATCTGAAGATACCGATGACAGCGATAGTTATGATGTGGAAAGTGGGGGCGAAGACTCCGAAGATCGGCCCTGGCGACCAAGTCACGTAGTCTTCAGAAAATCGACTATCAGGCAAAGTCATCTTGATAACATGAGAGGAAGGTATTTTCGAGACATATCCATCGTGAGGGCTGACAACAGAGACAGAACTGTTCCTGTTCCTGAAGAGAATGAAGTCGTAATCTATCGAAGCTTCTTCAAGGCTGGGCTTCAGTTCCCCTTAAGCAGTTTTGTGGTTGAAGATTTAAAGATATACGAGATCTTTCTTCACCAAATTACTCCCGAAGCCATCATAAGAATGGGAATCTTCGTATGGGCTGTGAGGAGTCAAGGTTTGGAACCAAGTGCAAAAAGTTTTTGCAGTATGCACAAACTTTTATATGAGACGAAGCCCTGGGGTAAGGAGCAGTATCATAACAATTTTGGTTGCTATAGCTTCGTTGCTCGCTCAGGCTCAAGCTGCCCAGTGCTAATCTTTCGGAAGAGGTGGCTTGGAGACTAGATGAAAGAATGGTTCTATGTGAAAAATGATTTAAAAGCGAGAGAAGATATTAAAGAGATCATCATGTGCCCCATCTGGTCCCGCTTCGGCCTTCGGAAACCTAAGGTAGAGATTGATGAAGCAGCCGAAGGATGCCGAAGGGCCTTTGGCATAGTTTGTTCTTTTATCGGGACAAGGGACTTAGTCCAAGAGCACGTGGCTTACAAGATATGGCCATTGGTAGTCAACTGGGAGATGCCAAAAGAAACCATCTGCAACCCCAATGAAGGTGCTTTGGTTCGACTAAAATATACCTTCAGGTTTGGAGACCAATTTATCGAACCAAACGATGACTGGCTGAAGTGTATCGAAGCTACAAGTGATGAACTGCTTGGGCTGTACTCCAAAGCAGAAAATAATGCGTTATCTGCGGCCTTCGGAAGCCGGAAAAAGAAAAGGCTAAATAGAGTTTTTGATGCTATTGGGTTTATGTACCCTGACTACCGCTACCCATCACGGGGGCAGAAAAGAAAGAGTGCAACTTCTAGGAAGGATGATGCTTCAGCTGCTCCAAGCGAGCCCACGCCGAAGAGGAAAAAGGTGTAGGTTCTTACTCACCGACCGCGCTATATTGAACCGGCCGTAGTGCCTGAATTTGGCGGTGAGACCTCTTCGGCTACTGAAGCCAAAGAACCTGTGCTTACGCAGAGGATTGAAGAGCCGGTTGCAAAGCCGAAGATATCCTCAGTCAAATTAGCTGAGCCGAAGGCTGATAATATTGGAGAGATAGGGGTCGAAGGAACAAAGATATTAGAAGTTACGAGCCCTTCGGTAGAAGTGACTGTGCCGAAGGCACAAAAAGGTCTTACAACGACCCCTAAGAGGAAAAGAATGGTCAACGTACTAGATGCGCTGGAGACAATAAAGACAAGCTCTACTCCAAGGAAAATTGCCGAAGCTCCAAAGACGCAGACTGAGACAAAACTAACCGAAGTCGAAGCTGCAAAGAGCCAGATCGAGACCAAAGCTGGGCCTTCAGAGCCCGCCAAGGAGAAATCCTTGGAAACTGGAGAAAAAGAAACAGAAAAAGAAACTGCAGAGCAAATTTTGCCTAAAAAAATTGTCACTCCTACTCCTGAAGCATGTTCTGAAGTACTTGATTATATTGTACGACATGCTTTAGGAAAAAGGGTATCTGAAAAAGAAAAGCGAGAAGCTCAATACTATGCCCGGAAACGGAAATATCCAAAGGGGGCATTGATATTCAACGGCAGCGGAGAAGAAGATTTCTTGTATTGTCTCCCAGACAGCAAGGAGATTTCTGTCTGCTGGGAGATGAGCAGAAGCTTCGGATTCCCGACACTAGAAGACGGGCTTTCGGTGCTATCAAAAGATGAATTGGCCGACAGCTTAGCATATAATTGTTTGAAGGTATGAGAATGAGTTTTTTGTACTTAAAAACAAAAAATCTTTTATTTGCTTATACTTAAAACCTCACTCCTTTTGCAGGGCCTCATTCTTAGCAACGCCCTCAGGGCGCAGAAAAGTGCCGAAGACGAAGGATGCACTATAGCTTTGAACAACCTTCGTTCCGAATTAATTGAACTAAGGAAGGAAGGTCTTGAAAAAGATAAAATATTAAACTCATTAGTGAACAAAATAAAAGAAGATGAAGCTACTTCCAAAGCCCAAGCTGAAGCCCAGAAATGCGAAATTGAGGATCTTCGGAAATAGCTGGTTGAAGCAAAATTAAAATGTGCTATTGCCGAAGTTGACCGAGACGCCAGTGATTACTGGAAAAATTATTGGGAGAAAACAGTTGTAGAACTTCGCTCTTCAAAATAAAGATGTTATGAAAAATCCATAGAATGTGTGGGAAAAATAAAAACTAGCTCCGCCAATGTTGGCGCATATTCAAGTGAAGACAACTTCGTATGGGGCGATCCCGAGGGGCCAATTGAATGGATCAGCGGCGAGGTCGAAGCCTTTGAGGAGATTTTAAATGATCGTGGGGACGTCTATGCCTTCTCTGGTGCGAGGGGAATTGCGGCTATTTTGGAGAAGTTAGGTTGCGATCATGTGAAAGCTTTGGCCCAAGCCGAAGCTACTTTATCTATTGATGACACAAAGGACCCCCCGGCCGAAGCGAGCTTAGTTGGTGGAAAATTCTTTACTGACATCTGGGAAAATGACGGCCGAGGGATGGCCCATGAAATAATAAAAAAGAGCGAAAAAGATACTCACGATGCAAGGGAAGCAACGAAGGCAGCTGAAAAAGCTGCGGAACTCGAAAGGCAGATAGGTATTGCTTAATAGCTTTTAACTTTATTTTTTATTTTTGTGACTTCGAACTTATTTACGTTTTCTACCGCAGCCAAACTATCTCCTCCCCTAGAGCCCTTCGAGTCATTGATCGAGCCAGAGGCAAATGAACTAGCAGAAATTATTAACATGGCCGAAAGCATTTTGGACGAAGTCGTTACTCAAATGCTGACCGAAGCTGCAGACAAAGTTTTGAATAAGGAATAATGGATATTGTAAAAACATTGCTAGAATGTTAATGTAACATTTGTTGGACTAAGCTTGTAATATTTGGCGCTCATGAGTTTTTAATGTAATGTATAAATGGCTTTGTAATTCATTTCTTTGCGATGCATGAAACTTTTATTACACAACCCGTTTTTGAGCCTTCGGCGAAAAAACTCCTTCCCTTCTTTTCATGCTTCGTGAGAAATCCTCCAATCGTCGCAGAAACATTAATGCTTCGTCAATAATAGACTGTCTTCCTAGATATCAGAGTGCTTCACGAAAAATGCTTCAAACGTCGCCATAACACTGATGCTTCGTCAACAATACACTTTTTCCTCCACTTCAGAGCTAATAAATCTGTATCTCTTCAAAACTTATTTTGTGCCTTAGCACAATTTCACTTTTTCGAAGCATTCTCCGAAGGTTAACATTGTACCCCCTTCTTGTGCCATTGATGCAACATGATGTATGATGTTATGTTATGCAAATGATGTGATGATGTTATGCTGTGCAAGATGATATTTGTGCCGAAGACACACACACATTCCCACAATGGAATACACAATCTCTTTGCCGTTTATTTTTTGGCTTTACCGCTTATTTTTCGGTGTATCAGCGCTGACTTTTCGCTGTAAGTTCTGCATTCCCTTAGGAACGTCTTTTGAACTTCTTTGCCTTCTACTTCGGTGGTATTCGCGTTGACTTTTCGCGCTTCGCCTTATATTTCGGCGGTATTTGGCTCTGCATTCCCTTTGGAACGACTTTTGAGCAGAAAACATACACTGCGCTCCTTTAGGAACGACTTTTTGTAGCTTCGGCAAACTTACGCTGCGTTCCGTAGAACGACTTTTTGTAGCTTCAAAGATACTTGTGACTTAGGAACGACTTTTTGTGCCTCGGCGACTTTCTGGACTCCGTAAGTCTGTGGAGAAGATATATTTTCACTATGGCAAAAACGAAGCTATTACAAGGAATTGAAAACGCCAAGAAAACTAAGTTTTCAACAACTGTTCTTTAGTAAGAAATAGAATGACAATGAATGTAAAAACTGATTCAAGGGTAGGATATGTCTTAGTAGATATGCTTCGACTCTAGCACAGTACTGTTGATTGTGCGAGCTTCGGACTCCTCCCTGAAGTCTCTCTGCTGATGGGTCTGTTGACTCCCTTCTGGCTGTTGGCCGCGTGAATATGCAGGTTGTAGTGGTGGCGTAGGTGGAGGCTGTGGCCAGGATGCCTGTGGCTGACTAGCCGAAGCAACAGACGCTGCAGGATGGTTACCCACATACTATGGTATGTAGGGTGAGTGATATGGAGCAGTATGCATGACCTGCTTCGGCTGGTTCTACTGAGTTGCAACTTCTGCTATTTCCTTCTGTTTCTGAATGGTGACATGGCACATCCTTGTAATATGGCCCTTGTCCTCACCATAGAATAAGCAATAAGTTTTCCTAGGCTAATCCCCAAACCTTCCTCCAAAGCCCCTGCGCCTCTACCCCTTGGAGTTGGCGGCCGAAGATACCTTTGTTGCTGCTCCGAAGCTTGCGAGGAATATTGTGGCCTCTGTTGCTGACTTCCTCTATCGTCATTCTGGGTGGAGTGGATTGATCTGACATGCCTTGGGTGGATTCTCCCTCCGAAGCCCCAAGTCATCTCAGAGAACCTGTAGGCTTCCTCCCTTCTTTGACGAAAGTCATTATCAGCGAGGATGTATTCATACATTTTTTGAAGCAATTTCTCCAGGGTCTGAGGAGGTTTCCTGGTGAAGTATTGGGTCGTAGGTCCTGGCCGAAGCCCCTTGATCATGGCCTCAATGACAATTTCATTGGGCATTGTTGGCGCTTGTGCCCTCAGACGCAAGAACCTTCGGACATACGCCTGGAGGTATTCTTCGTGATCTTGCATGCACTGGAACAAAGCTTGAGCGGTAACCGGCTTCATCTGAAACCCTTGGAAACTGGTGATCAACATGTCCTTCAGCTTCTGCCATGATGTGATTGTTCCTAGCCAAAGAGAGGAGTACCAGGTTTGCGCAACATTCTTGACTGCCATGACAAAAGATTTCACCATGACTGCGGTATTGCCTCTATATGAAGATATGGTTGCTTCGTAGCTCATCAGAAACTGCTTCAGATCTGAGTGCCCGTCATACATAGGGAGCTGGGGTGGCTTGTATGATGGGGGCCAAGGTGTAGCCTGCAGTTCTGCTGACAGAGGAGAAGCATCATAAAAAGCAAAATTTCCATGATGGAAATCCTCATACCATTCATCCTCGTCGAAGAAGCCTTCTTGGTGAAGCTACCTATGTTGGGGCCTTCGCTCTTGCTCATTTTGAGCGAGATGGCGTACATCTTCAGTAGCTTCGTCAATCTGCCTCTGAAGGTCGGCTAGTCGAGCCATCTTCTCCTTCTTTCTTTGTACTTGTTGATGAAGCATCTCCATGTTCCTGATTTCTTGGTCCAACTCGTCCTCCTGGGGTGTTGGACTAGTGGCCTTCCTCTTCTGGCTTCGGGCCTCTCGAAGAGAAAGGGTCTCCTAGTTCGGGTCCAGCGGCTGCAGAGCGGCAACCCCTGTCGCTGAAGCTTTCTTCGCTGGCATGACGAAGGTCAATGCTTGCCGAAGGTGGTCGAAAAGAGTTCACCGGAGGCGGGCGCCAATGTTGGGGACTTGTTCTCAAATGCTATGAGTTAAGAACAAGGCAACACAAAAAATGTTAAACGTTAAAGTCCTTCGTCCTTCGAAGCATTATTTCCCTTGGGATATAATGATTTTCGGACGAAGGTTATGAAGGACATACCTTCATCAGCACAACATATAATAATGAAGAAGGAATCATATGAAGTACAAAAGATAACATAACAAATTATGTATTATTATCAACTCATTTCTACTTTATTATTATGGAAAAATAGAAATGATATCAAATTACAAATGTACCTTTGGCTTGAAAGAAGGTAAAAGTACAAGCGTGACGCAAAAGCAAATGCCAAGTCAGCGTGAACAGTACGGGAACACTGTTCACCTATTTATAGGCACGGGACACAACCCATGTAAAGTTACACTCATGCCCTTTACATTTGCTAATGACTCTATAGTAATCCATCAAGGTCTGAATAGCCTTTTCCCTTTTAAGTCGGTTCCCCTCTTCTGATATCACGCCGAAGGTCCCCTGAGCATAGCTTTGGCTCTGCGCCAACCTTCACATTCTTCGTACTTCTTCATATTGTGGTTCTAAACCGAATCTGAAGGTACCTGTTCATATATTATACTCAAGAAATGTTGTTAAATCATGTTTTTGAGGACCTTCGGAAGACGAAGGCCCCCAACAATGGGTTTTTGAGGACCTTCGGAAGCGCGGGATAATTGTATGAAATACTAAATCTATCTTTTATGTCGTCAGCTCACTCAGTTATCACATAAATTAATCTATCTTTCGCATTACTAAATCCATCGTACTTCACGGTGAATTCGCGAAGATGGGGATCCGGTTGAGCTCGTGTAGGTAGAGGTGGTGTCCGGGCCTATACGTGATGACGGTTAGCACAGGCGAGGTGCGGCATCCAGTGACCAGAGCCAGGACAGGGCATCCACGAGCTAGAGCAGATGGAGCCCAAAGATGGACGGCCCGAGGGCGAGCCGAGGCACAGAACGGGGTGAGCGTGAGATAGAAGGGCGCGCGGCCAAGGACCTAGGCGTCTGAGACCACCCAGCATTACCGAGGGCGCGGATGAGTGGAGGCAGGTGATTCGACCACAGGCGAGGTTGGAGCTGATGGGTACATGCTTGCCACGGCCAGAAAACGGCGGCTAGATCCGAGCGCTGGAGGAGGTAGAGGGGAGGATGCCCTGCGCACCAGGGGAACGAGCAGGGAGATGGAGAAAGCTGGGTCAACAACGCGACACCCATGGTCGAGCAGGGTCAGGCGCCCGACAAGGATCACCGACGCCGAGGGCAAGGCGCTGGGCATGGCGGAGCGACGGCCACGAGCGAGCTGCACGGGAGGAAGAAGCTGGGGAAGAGCCACAGCGCTAGGAGCTCTAGCCGGGCGCAGACGCTTGGGCGCGCTGCGCTGCGTAGAGGAGGGAGAGGAAGGAGATGGGCGCACGGCGAGCTAGGAAGAGGATGAGGGAGACGGCCGAGCGAGCTGAAAGGATAAGCGTGCGCCAGATTTTTCTACGAGAGAAGCTACGACAGGGAAGAGATAAGGCCGATGGCCAGTGACGGTGGAAAGAAAATAAGGGTGCAGTGGCTGGAGTAGGATTTTTCCATTTTTTTTCTTTTTTTAAACAGAGAATCGCAGATATTATAGAATTAGGATTTTTATCGGCGAACAAAGGGTCCACGCGCTATACGACTACGCATATTATTTTCTTGGATTTTGAAATACAAAACCGAATTGGCCAGCAATTGTTCCGTTTTGGTTTATTTAAGCAGCCTGTCCCAAGTAGCGCATTTACCGAATTTATAGAGATTGCTCAAACCAAGCAAAATAATTAAGTGACAATTTTAGTTCGTCTTTATCGATTAATTTTAAACGGGCACAAGACTCGACATATCGCGAAACAAATGCGTGATATCGATTCCGGAAACGATGACATGCATCGCACATGTGGGCGAGAAGTTGTGCGCATTATTCTTTTCGGATAGCGCGGGGCTCCAAATTTAACATAAAATCAGAAGTCTTCTGATTTTCGTATTCACTTACACACGTGATCCGAACAGTTCAAAATTCGCCAGTGACAAAGATTCGATAATCCAGAAGTTTCTTGAGCCCCTTTGTAATTGCTTAGATTATGGAAATAAATACGACACTAAACTCGAACTTTTGCGAGATCATTAAAATTTAGTGTCCACTTTATTTACTAATATCCCGCGCTTAAATCAATAATAGCTGTTTACGGGAAATAAACACCTGGGGTGTTACACCTTGCAAAGTATTCCGCCGTTGGTCCTGGTCTGAGCCCCTTGATCTTGGCCTCGATGACAATCTCATTGGGCACTGTAGACGCCTGAGCTTTCAACCGCAGGAACCTTCAGACATACGCTTGGAGGTATTCTTCCTAGTCCTGTGTGCACTGGAACAGAGCTTGGGCAGTAACTGGTTTCGTTTGGAAACCTTGGAAGCTAGTGACCAGCATGTCTTTTAGCTTCTGCCACGACGTAATTGTTGTAGGATCTAGGAGACCGGCTAGAGGGGGGTGAATAGACGGTTTTGACTAAAATCACAAACACTATGTAAATTTAATCAATATAACAAGAGGAATAAATTCTCTAGTGACAACAAGTAAACAATGTATGAGAAACAACTACGGTGATTGAATACTTGAGGAACAATATGCAAAACACTAATCACTTGCAAGGCAATAAGTAATGCAAGAAGGTAGAGACACCGAAATTTATCCCGTGGTATCGGTGATTTGCCGATCACCCCTAATCCACGTTGAGGTGGGCTTCAAGCTCTCACTTGCTCCTCTATCAAGACACGGCTTGATCTTTGAGCCAAGTGGACAAGAAATCACTCAATACTTCGATTCCACTAATGTCACCTTTGCCGCTCCGGCGAGGTAGGCGCGAACCCCTCACAATCAACACCGCGGCTTCTCCACAATCTTCTTGGAGAGCTCGACAGAGACAATCACCCAAGCCGTCTAGGAGGCGGCAACCTCCAAGAGTAATAAGCCAATGACGCTTGCTTGGTGTACCACCTAGTGCCTCAAGAATCACCGAATGATGCAAATGCACTAGAAACCCTCAATTTCTCACTAGAATGCAATCTCAAGCAAAGAGTGTGAGAGAGTGAGTTGGAGGATCACAAATGAGCTCAATGTGTGCAAGGAATGGCCAAGAGAGCTCTCTCACACGAGCTACCCTTCTATTTATAGTCCCCCATCAAAATCCAACCGTTATGTCCAAAAACCACCAGTTCTGCGCACATGCGGACGGTCCGCGCCCTAGGGCTGGACGGTCCGCCGTACTTATAATGGCTATAATTCCCGTTTGAATACTGTCAGAGCTGTCAGAAAAGGTGGATCCGGATAGTCCGCCCTCCAAGGCCGGACCGTCCGCGACCTGGCAGCATGAGGCACCCGAACCTCTGACCAAGAACAGTTAACACGAGCGGACCATCCGCCTATAAGGCCGGACGGTCCGCGACCTGAGACAGTACTGTCCGGACTAGTCCCCCGGACAGTCCGTAGTACAAATCTACAAAATCACACAGTCCCTGTCCAAAACATGTTTGACACTTGCGGACTGTCCGCCCAACACAGCCGGACGGTCCGCGCTATAATTCAGGGACTGGCCCGAAACCAGCCTTCTCTGGTCATGACTGCGGACGGTCCGGCCCTAAAGCCCGGACGGTCCACAGTGCAATGGAACAATGTGGCTTCCGAAGTGGTCAGACTTCGGACCCCTCTGGTGGATCGCGGACGGTCCGCCCTCAAGGCCCGAACGGTCCGCGCATCCAAGACTATGCAATTTTCAAACTCGCTTTTGAAAGAACTTTTAACTCAAGAAATTTGAAGCGTTGTTAGTCCTCATGCAAATGCAACTACTTGATGCTCTTTGAGGCACTAAGCTTTACACAGATCAAAGTCATTGACCCCTCTTAATAGTACAACTATCTAGCCTACTAATCCGGTCAGGTATCTTCTCTAAACTCCTCAAGACCGGCAAAAACGAAACCTATATTATACCTTTGCCTTTATTTGATCCACAACCAATGCTTATGATTCTCCAACATTTCCTGTTCTATGTGGTCCAACCCTGCATTCTTATTTCTCGAAGAATCGTTAGTCCACAAGCAGTTGTCATTAATTACCAAAACATCACCAAAGGGGCCTAGATGATTCACAATCTCCCCCTTTTTGGTAATTGATGACAACACTAAATAATATATTAAAGAGAAGTTTAGTTTTTCCAAATCTCCCTCATACCTAAGGTATAAGATAGATTTTGGAGATGAGTTTCATAGGACTTATCTTGGTTTGAAGTTCAGTCCGAGAGATAGATAAATCCCAATAAAAACTCAGTATGTAAGAAAGGCTCCCCCTAAGTGTGTGCAGGACTATTTGAAGCTGAAGATATAACACACATAATATATCAGAGTTTGATGGAGACTTTCCTACAATCATGGTTATCGAGGCATACAAGAGATGATACGTAGAGTAAGCGCAACAATTATAATCACTCCTCGATTAACCACACAGAGTAATTTGAACTAAAACATAGTTCAACCCACAGAATATTACAAATAATTGTCCACAGACATACGACATAGAGTTAACAGTTCAAGCCAGTTCCAAATGCATAAGACATAAACTAATGCATGCGACATAAAAAGGTAAATATGCATATGCACGGTCTTAATGTCCACATAGACCAACAACTCCCCCTGAATGTGACATCTGACAACTTCTCTTCTCAGCACTTCTCTCCCCCTTTGGCATCAATTGCCACAAAGGAGAGGCCTCACTGATCACTGGGTGGAGGATGCATGTTGTAGTAGTGAGTGCTGAAAGTGTCAAAAAGAGAGAAGAACTGGCCAAAATCTTGCTGGAGTTGCTGCTGCCTCTGACTGATATCATGCATGCTGTCATTTGTAGAAAGATTGTCAAATTGGCTGGAGAGAGCGCCCATGTTAGCTTGAAAACTCTGCTGCATATTATTCAGTGTGGTCATGATAGGATCAGTGACATTAGTGTGATTGTGATCATGAAACTCAGAAAACTCAGAGTTGAGCGCATCCCAGTTACTGTCAATGCGAGACTGCATGTCATCTAGGCGGTGATCCATATGTGTCATCATGCCCTCAAAACGAGTATCAATATGGGTCTCAAGACCCTGCTGTATATTGTGAAAATATGGATCAAAGTAGCCTGGACCAGGCTGCAAATACTGCTGAGGCTGAGGAGGAGGAGGAGGCATCTGCGCGGCCTCAACATCAGGATCTGCTCCTGCATCATAGCCAGGGTCTTCCTCATTATCTGGGAAGGGAGAGAGTGGCCTGGTGAGAAACCCTATCTCATTCTTAAAGGGTCTGAACGGTGTGTGAACAACCTCGCAAGGCCCCTCAAATCTTGTCTTGGCTTTGATGAGAGCCATAATATAAGGAGCATATGCTAAATTTTGGTTCTTGTCCATCTTCAAATCATTGAGCTGTCTCATCATGAATAGAACAACATTCATTACCTCACCGTTCATGATGTGATGGATAATGTTCCAGAATTTGTCCCGTATTTTGCTCTTATCCCCACCATTGGGAAGAATAGTGACTCTGGCAATCTTGTTGATCACAGCAGGATGATGCCTGAGTCCTGCTGTCTCTCCAAACCTCCTGGGTATGCCCATCCTTGCTGGCTCATAGAATTGCACAAAGTCCTCAAAATTATCCTTAGTGTAGAGATCCAGTCCAGCAGAAATGGTGCCATAATCCAGACTGTTGGCAGTGGCAAAGTCAGCAAAAGAGGCAGAATAGTGCTTAAATCCAGTCATCCAAGTGATGGATTCTTCTTCTATATCAATCTCTGAGGTGGCCAGGAATTGCTTGACAGCCATTTCACTGAAGTCTGTTCGTTGCCCCATAAACTGATACAGTCCACACGTCTCAAACTTAGGGATCAGACCCTCCATGACTGATTGTCCTAGCATGAAGGACCAATCAATCACCTGATGTTTATGAAAATTTGTATCCACCAAGGTGCCCCAAAAAACATCAAACTGCAGCTGAGTGTGCAAAAATTGAACATTGGTGTCAGATGGCAGGTGTATTGGTTCACAGTCCGCCTTGAGCAGTACTCAGCCATAGAAAACCTCCGCTTTGGATATGTCCATCATGTGGAGTCAATAGGATAATCGGGATGGACATGAGGAAAGTCTTCAGTATCCATAGATTCAGTGCCCCCAGCTGAGGATTGGGCCTCTGAATCAGTGGTTGGTGTATAATCAGCGTCATCTCCACGAGGGTGCTTTGATTTAAAGCGACCTGCAAGTTTCTTGCGGAGACCACCAAAACCACTGCAATAATGTGACAGACATCCATAGATAAATAGTTGATACCAATCACCACAATAAAAAGGAATAGAATTGCATTGCTCTGCCCGGGTCCGGACGGTCCGCGCTAGGGGGACGGACTGTCCGCGCCAGAGGCCCGGACGGTCCGCGCCCACCAGGCGGACGGTCCGCGATTGACCAGGGCGACTCTCCAGGACCCTAGCCGCCACAAACGTTGAATTGATGATTTTGCAGAGAATATCCATCCAAACGAGTTCAAAATTTTGCACAGCACTCACAGTGAGTAGAACTAACAATCCCACCAATCAGATTTGTAAAACTACTGCTCAATTTTAGATCAGAGAGGAAATCCAAATAATCTCAAAATTGAATAGATTTGATGAAATCCATAAGGTTATGAAATACCGTGAGGAAGACATGTTGATTGAACGTTTCCACAAGCTGTCGGACTGTCCGTGCGCAACGTCACCTCTCCGTTTGCGCACAATCGACAAAGGAGACTATTTGGCGAGTGGAGAGCAAGAGAGAAGGGGCAAACAACACAAATGACAAGTCTGCGGCCTCTGCCCGACTTTACTGCCTGTCGCGGACGGTCCGCGCAGGGTCGGCGGACGGTCCGCGGCCTGATGCGTTCAGACGGTCTGCATTGCTGATCGGACTGTCCAGTTCCTGATGCTGCGGACGGTCCACGGTCCATGGGCGGACGGTCCGCGGCCTGATACTCAGTTTTCCAATGTCTGTCCACTTTCTAATTTTGAATTTCAAATCCGAATTGGTGCTCATATATGGACATTTCGACCAATCCAAGAGTTTAGTATGCATGCATATACATATTATGTAATTGAGTAATGCAAATTTTTGTATTAAACTATCTAGAGCAATTTAGAATGAAAAATGCATCAATAATACCAAATAAATAGCATAGAGAGCATATTTAGAACCGAAATGCAACACGACACATGCGTGATCAACTTCAAGCCACATTTGAGAGATCGATCACATTCATTTCACTTCGTAGAGAACAAAATCTTGTTTCATTCAAAGGCTTTGTAAAAATGTCTGCTATTTGATCATCCGTGCCAATGGAATAAATAGAGATATCTCCCTTTCCAACATGATCCCTTAAAAAGTGATGTCGTATATCAATATGCTTAGTTCTTGAGTGTTGGATCAGATTGGTAGCCAATTTTATCGCACTCTCATTATCACACATGAGAGGCACATTCTTGAAAATAATACCATAATCCAATAAAGTTTGTTTCATCCATAATAGTTGAGCACAACAATTTCCGGCCGATATATATTCCGCTTCGGCGGTAGAGAGAGCAACCGAATTTTGTTTTTTAGAAGACCATGAAACAAGAGATCTACCAAGAAATTGACAACAACCGGAGGTGCTTTTTCTATCAACTTTGCACCCCGCATAGTCCGAATCCGAATATCCAATTAATTCAAATTGAACACCTTTGGGATACCATAGACCAATATTGGGAGTATACTTCAAATATCTTAGAATTCTTTTAGCGCCCTTCAAGTGAATCTCTCTAGGTGAAGCTTGAAATCGAGCACACATGCATACACTAAACATAACATCGGGCCTAGATGCGGTAATATAAAGCAAACTACCAATTATTGAACGATAAAGTTTTTGATCAACCATAGTACCTCCTTCATCTAAGTCTAGATGACCATTTGTTGCCATTGGAGTCTTGATAGGCTTTGCATTTTCTAAACCAAACTTCTTGAGCATGTCCTTCAAATATTTTGATTGACTTATAAAAATTCCATCTTTCAATTGTTTGATTTGAAGGCCAAGAAAGAAGCTCAATTCTCCTATCATAGACATTTCAAATTCTTTTGACATCATTTTTCCGAATTCCTCACAAAATAATTCATTAGTAGATCCAAAAATAATATCATCAACATAGATTTGACAAACAAATAAGTCTTTGCCAATTCTTTTAGTGAATAGAGTAGTGTCAACCTTCCCAATTTTGAAGTCTTTGGAAAGCGAGAAATCCCTAAGCCTTTCATACCAAGCGCGTGGAGCTTGCTTAAGCCCATAAAGAGCTTTAGAAAGCTTGAACACATGGTTAGGTCTTTTGGGGTCCTCAAAACCGGGAGGTTGTCCAACATACACTAGTTCACTAATCTTACCATTTAGAAAAGCACTCTTTACATCCATTTGGTAGAGCTTGATATTATGTGCACAAGCATAAGCAAGAAGAATCCGGATTGCTTCTAATCTTGCCACGGGAGCAAATGTCTCCCCAAAATCCAATCCCTCAATTTGAGTATATCCTTGTGCAACTAATCTTGCCTTGTTTCTTACTACCACACCATCTTTATTGTGCTTGTTGCGAAACACCCATTTTGTACCAATAACATTGTGGTTCTTTGGTCTCTCAACAAGCTCCCAAACTTCATTTCGAGCAAAGTTATTTAATTCTTCATGCATTGCATTCACCCAATCAACATCAAGTAGAGCTTCATCTACACGGTTAGGTTCCATACAAGATACGAAAGAGAAATGTTCACAAAATGAAGCTATGCGAGAGCGAGTTTGAACACCCTTACTAATATCACCCACAATTTGATCAACCGGGTGATCCTTCACAATGGAATGATGAATTCTTGATACCGTTTGATAATTGCTAGTTGAAGCATTAGGAGGAACCGAATGTCTTGAAGTACCTTGATCATGAGTATCCATAGTTTCATCATGTTGTTGGCTTTGGTGATCTTCCTCATTTAGAGTTGAGGATGAAGGAATGACAACCACACTATTTTCATCATCATCTTCCTTCGGCTTTATTTCACCAATGGCCATTGTTTTCATTGCATTTATCAATTGAGTTCCACCGACATCATCGAGATTATCACTCTCATCTTGAGACCCATTTGTTTCATCGAATTCAACATCATATGCTTCTTCAATAATACCATGAGTTTTGTTGAAGACTCTATAAGCTTTACTATTTGATGAATATCCAAGAAGAAAACCCTCATCACATTTCTTCTCAAATTTAGAAAGTCGGCTTCCCTTTCTTAAAATATAACATTTGCAACCGAATACCCTAAAATATGAGATATTTGGCTTTCTACCAATGAGCAATTCATATGGAGTTTTCTTCAAAAGCTTGTGACAATATAGTCTATTTGATGAATGACAAGCGGTATTTATTACCTCGGCCCAATAAGAATTCGATATATTATATTCCGCTAACATAGACCTAGCCATATCAATGAGAGTTCTATTCTTTCTTTCAACAATACCATTTTGTTCCGGGGTATATTTGGAAGAGAATTCATGTTTAATACCCTTGTCATCACAATATTCATCAATTCTTGCATTTTTGAATTCCGACCCATTATCACTTCTAACCTTTTTAATGTCGAAATCAAATTGATTTTGAGCCAATATAGCAAATGACTTGAATGTTTCAAACACATTAGATTTGTCTCGAAGAAAATAAACCCAAGTAAATCTTGAATAATCATCCACAATCACAAGACAATAAGAATTACCACCAATACTTACAAAAGATGTGGGTCCAAATAAATCCATGTGAAGTAATTCCAAAGGTCAATGAGTGGACATTTTACTTTTATTTGGATGAGTGTTTGCCACTTGCTTCCCGGCTTGACAAGAGCTACACAATTTGTTCTTCTCAAACTTCACATCTTTTAAGCCACGAACTAAGTCATGCTTGGCTAACCGATTGAGTTGCTTCATTCCAACATGACCAAGTCTTCTATGCCATAACCAACCTAGTGAAGCTTTTGAGAATAGGCAAGTTGTGAGCTTTGCCTCATTAGATGAGAAATCAACAAGATAAAGATTTTCATGTCTAAAACCTTTAAACTTAAGATTGCTACCATCAACACTAGAGATAATAACATCTTCAACCGTGAAATTGCAACAAAATCCTAAATCACATAATTGAGCTACGGAAAGTAAATTAAAATTCAAAGACTCAACCAAGAGCACATTTGATATGGAATGATCATTTGAAATAGCAATTTTACCCAAACCTTTAACCTTTCCTTTGCGATTATCTCCAAATGTGATACTATCATAATTTGAGCAATCTTCCTCACTCATTTGGGTAAACATTTTCATATCTCCGGTCATGTGTTGAGTGCATCCACTATCTAACACCCAATGATTCCCTCCCTCCTTGTAGTTTACCTACAAAAGGAAATCAATCTCTTTTAGGTACCCAAACTTGCTTGGGTCCTTGGATGTTAGTGACCAAGGTCTTTGGCACCCAAATAGCTTTTTTTTGTTTCCAACAATTGAAGTACCAACAAAATTAGCATGAACACCTTTTGCATTATGAGAAAGAACATAACAATGCTCAAAACAAGTGGAGGATACATTTTTGAACTTGGGACAATTTTTCTTAACATGTCCCTTCTTGTGACACTTGTGACACACTTTGTCACATTCTTTCACAAACAATGTCTTTTGCTTTACAAAAGCATTCTTTCCTTTCTTGGGAACATATCCAAGACCTTCACGGTTAAGAGAGCACCGTTGACTTCCCAATATGAAATCCAATTTAGCCTTACCACCATAAGCCTTTTCTAGGTCATGAGTTAGAGTGTTTACTCTATCTACTAACACTTCATTCTCAACAATAATTTTTGATTCATCAAGAGCAATGTTATCATTGAGAGAAATTTTGCATTTATCACAAATAGAGTTAGTAGGTAGTGGTTCACTTGTAAGACTATCAAGTAAGTCACAAGTGACTCCAACATCCTTAGTGACCACCTCAACTTCATGCACAATAGACGATTTTTGAGCATCCGCAAGCTTCTCACAATTTTCTTTTAGGTCATTGTGAGAGGTCTTGAGCTCATCAAAAGACACTTGGAGGTTTTTATACAATTCCTTCAAGGTCTTAAATTTTTCTTTTTCTTTGCGCATGTAGTCATCGGCCTCACCTAACATTCTAACAAGATCATCATATGAATAGCCATCATTATCAACATCATCGATATCATCATCATCATTTATATCATTTAAATCGGTGATGATTTTTACCTTAGCATCTCCCTTTGCCATGAGACAATGGGGGGATGAGAAGAGTGAGGGAGCTTCATTGATGGCAATTCCAGCATTAAGCTTGGATGAGGTGTCATCATCATCATCATCCGAGCTATCATCCGAGTCCCATTCAACTAAGTAGGCTTTGCCATCTTTCTTCTTGTTATAGTATTTCTTTTTATTCTTGTCACTTTCATCTTTGCCCTTCTTCTTCTTGCTTGGGCAATTCATGGCAATGTGACCGGGTTCCCCACACTCAAAACACTTTCTATCATTGAAAGCATTTCTTCTTGATGTTTGACCTCTCCTAGGTTGACCTCTCTTCATCTTCATGAATTTATTGAATTTTCTTACAAATAGAGCCATGTCACCATCACTCACTTTCATTTTCTTCATCATTACTATCTTCCCTTTCAATTGCCTTTGAGGCCTTAGCTTTGAGAGCAATTGATTCATTTTTCACCTTCTTTGCCAAACTTAAAGCATCGGCTTGTGACTTCTTAAATATATCTTGAGTGAGAATTTCTCCCAATACTTCGGTTGGAGATGTTGTAGATAGATCACTCCTTACTAACATTGTCACAATGGTCTCATATTTCTCCGGAAGTGATCTAAGGAACTTGTGAGTGAAATCCACATCCGGTACATTAAAACCAAGTCCCTTGAGTTCATTTACTATCTCATTTAACCGATTGAACATATCGGATACACTCTCATCTTCTTTCATAATAAATTGTTCAAACTTCCCTTTGCACACATATAGTTTGGCACTCTTCACAATTGTAGTTCCTTCATGAATTTCCATTAGCTTAATCCAAATCTCATGAGCAGTTGTGAGATTCTTGATACGATTGAACTCATTTATATCAAGAGCATCATAAAAGACATTCATGGCTTGATCATTTGTGAGGATATTCTCATTATCACTAACGGATGGTTCATCTTCTTTCAACACAACAAATCCATCCCTGACAATTGGCCAAATTTTTCCACCCATTGCTCTAAGATGCATCGACATTCTTATTTTCCAATAGTCATAATTATTCCCATCAAAATGCGGTGGCTTCCCAATGTGCACATTGTTGTTACTAGCCATTTTGTCCCACTCCGGGATGATTAGATCCACAAACAATGGAGTCCTTGACTCCGATACCACTTGTAGGATCTAGGACACCGGCTAGAGGGGGGGGGTGAATAGGCGGTTTTGACTAAAATCACAAACACTAGGTAAATTTAATCAATATAACAAGAGGAATAAATTCTCTAGTGACAACAAGTAAACAATGTATGAGAAACAACTACGGTGATTGAATACTTGAGGAACAATATGCAAAACACTAATCACTTGCAAGGCAATAAGTAATGCAAGAAGGTAGAGACACCAAAATTTATCCCGTGGTATCGGTGATTTGCCGATCACCCCTAATCCACGTTGAGCTGGACTTCAAGCTCTCACTTGCTCCTCTATCAAGACACGGCTTGATCTTTGAGCCAAGTGGACAAGAAATCACTCAATACCTCGATTCCACTAATGTCACCTTTGCCGCTCCGGCGAGGTAGGCGCGAACCCCTCATAATCAACACCGCGGCTTCTCCACAATCTTCTTGGAGAGCTCGACAGAGACAATCACCCGAGCCGTCTAGGAGGCGGCAACCTCCAAGAGTAATAAGCCAATGACGCTTGCTTGGTGTACCACCTAGTGCCTCAAGAATCACCGAATGATGCAAATGCACTAGAAACCCTCAATATCTCACTAGAATGCAATCTCAAGCAAAGAGTGTGAGAGAGTGAGTTGGAGGATCACAAATGAGCTCAATGTGTGCAAGGAATGGCCAAGATAGCTCTCTCACACGAGCTACCCTTCTATTTATAGTCCCCCATCAAAATCCAACCGTTATGTGCAAAAAGCACCAGTTCTGCGCACACGCGGACGGTCCACGCCCTAGGGCCGGACGGTCCGCCGTACTTATAAAGGCTATAATTCCCGTTTGAATACTGTCAGAGCTATCAGAAAAGGTGGATCCGGACAGTCCGCCCTCCAAGGCCGGACCGTCCGCGACCTGGCAGCATGAGGCACCCGAACCTCTGACCAAGAACAGTTAACATGGGCGGACCGTCTGCCTATAAGGCCGGACGGTCCGCGACCTGAGACAGTACTGTCCGGACTAGTCCCCCGGACAGTCCGTAGTACAAATCTACAAAATCACACATTCCCTATCCAAAACATGTTTGACACTTGCGGACTGTCCACCCAACACAGCCGGACGGTCCGCGCTATAATTCAGGGACTGGCCCGAAACCAGCCTTCTCTGGTCATGACTGCGGACGGTCCGGCCCTAAGGCCCGGACGGTCCACAGTGCAATGGAACAATGTGGCTTCCGAAGTGGTCAGACTTCGGACCCCTCTGGTGGATCGCGGACGGTCCGCCCTCAAGGCCCGGATGGTCCGCGCATCCAAGACTATGCAATTTTCAAACTCGCTTTTGAAAGAACTTTTAACTCAAGAAATTTGAAGCGATGTTAGTCCTCATGCAAATGCAACTACTTGATGCTCTATGAGGCACTAAGCTTTACACAGATCAAAGTCATTGACCCCTCTTAATAGTACGGCTATCTAGCCTACTAATCCGGTCAGGTATCTTTTCTAAACTCCTCAAGACCGGCAAAAACGAAACCTATATTATACCTTTGCCTTTATTTGATCCACAACCAATGCTTATGATTCTCCAACATTTCCTGTTCTATGTGGTCCAACCCTGCATTCTTATTTCTCGAAGAATCGTTAGTCCACAAGCAGTTGTCATTAATTACCAAAACATCACCAAAGGGGCCTAGATGATTCACAATTGTCCCTGGCCGAAGAGAAGAGTACCATGTTTGAGCCATGCTACTTCGCCATGACCGCAGTATTGCCCCCATATGAGGATATGGTTGCTTCATAGCTCATCAAAAATTGCTTCGGGTCTGAGTGCCCGTCATATATGGGGAGCTGAGGTGGCTTGTATGACGACGACCACGGGGTAGCCTGCAATTCTGCTGCCCAGGGAGAAGCATCATCAAAAGCAAAATTGCCATGATGAAAGTCACCATACCACTCATCATCATTAATTGGGCTTTCTTGACGAAGCTCCATGTGTTGGGGCCTTCGGCCTTGGTCATCCTGGGTAAGGTGACACATTTCTTCAGCAGCTTCGTCGATCTTTCTCTGAAGGTCGGTGAACCGAAGCATCTTTTCCCTTTTTCTTTGTACCTGCTGGTGGATAGCCTCCAAATCCCTGATCTCCTGATCTAGCTCCTCCTCCTGAGGTGTTGGGCTAGTAGCCTTCCTCTTCTAGCTCCTAGCTTCTCGTAGCATTTCCTGATTAGTGTCCAGTGGCTGCAGGGCAACCCCTGGCACTATTGTCTTCTTCGGCGGCATTACAAAAGTCGATGCTTGCCGAAGGTGGTCGATTGAGTTCACTGGAGGTGGGCGCCAATGTTGCTCCTTGTTTTCAAATGCTATACATCAAGAACAATACAACACGATTGTTAATAATTAGAGACCTTCATCCTTCGAAGCATTATCTCCTTTTGGATATAATGATCTCCAGACGAAGGTCATGAAGGGCATACCTTCATCATATCAGTGAACAAATATAAATAAGGGTACATGAAATACAAAAGAATATAAATAATGATTATGAATCAGTAAGTTATTTATATTCTCATATCATAAACATCAACAATATTCATATTACAATGATTACCTTCGGCTTGCCAGAAGGTGAAGATGTGAGAATGACGCAAGAGTGATTACAATCCAGCGTAAACAGTCCGATGTTACTATTCATCTTTTTATAGGCACGGGACGTAGCCCAGACAAAATTACATTCATGTCCCTGATGTTTACATTAAATCATAATGCGAGTTATCAAGGACTAAGTAGTCCTTTCCTCCTTAGGTTAGTGTCGTCCTTGATCTTCGTCAATATACCGAGCTGAAGCTTCTTCAGCCATATCTTCGGCGTTCATCTATATCTCCTTCGGGTTGTATATTTAATCGCGCATGTCTTTATCATGAGAGAAAACCTTCATCCCAAAGTCGAAGCCTCCTGTAACAGTCTATGCCATACTGAAAACATATGATTAGTCACATTTTTGAGGACCTTCAGAAGAGAAAGGCCCCCAACAGTGGCTGTGAACATATTAAAGTTGCAGCCCAGGCAGAAGTCATCTTCTCCATAGATGATACGAAGGAACCTTCAGCCGAAGCTACTCTGATGGGCAGGAAATTCTATTCTGATGTTTGGATGAAGGGCGGTCGTGAGATAGCCGACGAAGCAATAAAGAAGAGTGAAAAAGAATCCCGTGATGCCCGAGTAGAGGCAAAGGAAGCTGAAGAAGCTGCTGAACGTGCATTGATTATAGGTACCTCTATTTAATGCCCTTTTGCTTTATTATTCGTTTCTAGCTTCGAACCCTTATTATCATATATTTTGCTGCATCTGACCTTTCGCCACCACCAGAGCCATTCAATCCTGAGGCTGACCCTGTCATGAAGGAAGCTTTGGATGTGATGAAGGTCGCCAATACAATTATTGACAAAGATGTTGACAGGCTACTGAATGAAGCTGCCAAAAGAGTACTAAAAGAAGACTAGATTCTTGTTAACTAGGAAATATGATATTTATGTATGGGTCAAACATCAGATATTTATAGATATATATATTTGAATGTATTGAGTTTCTTTGCGATGTATGAAATTTGTGGACATACCCTTTTTGAGCCTTCGGCAAAAAAACCCCTTCCCTTCTTTTCATACTTCGCAAAGAATTAAAACATCTTCTATGCCACAATTGTTATTCGATATCGCTGTTGACGAAGTTTTCCTTGGTGTGTAACTGTTGTGTAAATTTATGTCTGCCGAAGGTATACTTCGTGCTTCAAAACATTGTTTCGTAATCCACATATCTTCGTAGGATCATTTTTCCTTTCCACAATTTTCTTGATGATGCAATATGATGTATAATGTAATGCTATGCAAAATGATGTTATGGTATGATGCAGCATGATGTCTATGCCGACAACACACACCCACACAAGAACACACCCAGACTCTGCATTCCCTTAAGAACGACTTTGGAGTCTCTTCACCCTTTACTTAGGTGGTGTTTCAGCTGTGCATCCCCTTAGGAATGACTTTGGAACTAAGCTATGCATCCCCTTAGGAACGACTTTGGAGCTTCTTCACCTCTGATTTATGTGGTATTTAAGCTCAGCATCCCCTTAGGAACGACTTTGTAGCTTCTTCACCTTTTATTCAGCTGGCGTCTTAGCTCTGCATTCGATTAGGAACGACTTTGGAGCTTTGGAACTTACTATGCGCTGCCTTGGGAACGACTTTGTAGCTTCGGAGCTTACCCTGCTCCCTTGGGAACGACTTCCAGAATCGATGATGTAACCAAAGTATTATTATTACATCAAACTGGATATTAAATCTTCCTGAATTGCCTTTCTTGCAAGAAAATATAAAGGCAGAAAAAATTAAGATACATCAGATCAGGATATTCTTTAATCGAACCACTGTAGCCTCTTTAGTAAATGTGCTTTGATTCAGGCATAGTGCTGTTGACTGTGCGAGCTTTGGACTGCTCTCGAAGGTCGCATTGTTGCTGAGCGTGACGCTGCCCTTCTGGCTGCTGACTGTGAACCAAGGCAGGTGCTAGCGGTGGTGGTGGTGGCAACTGGGCCCAGGAAGCTTGAGAATGGCTTACCTAAACAAAAGAGGCCATAGGTTGTTGGTTGCCTACATAGTCCGGGACATAAGGAGAGTAGCATGAAGCAGTGTGTAGGACTTGCTTCGATTGACTCTGTCGCGCTTCAGCTTTAGTAATTTCATTCTGCTTCTGAATTGTAACCTGACATGTCCTTGTTGTGTGGCCCTTGTCCTCGCCACAAAAAAGGCAGTACAACTTTCGGGGTTGATTGCCAAACCTTCTTCCACTAAAACTTCTTCCTCCTCTACCTCTCGGAGCTGGTGGTCTGAAAGAAGTCTGTTGCATGCTCGAAGACTGAGAACTATGATGGCTATGCTGAGCATTGCTGGCCCTTTCATCGTTGGTATTGTAGTTGTGAATAGATCGGACTTGCATGGGGTGAAGTCTTCCTCCGAAGCCCCTGGTCATCTCATAAAACCTGTAGGCCTCCTCCCTTCTTTGGCAAAAATCATTGTCAGCCCGGATGTACTCATCCATCTTTTGAAGAAGCTTCTCTACAGTTTGTGGAGGCTTCCTGGCAAAATATTGAGCTATAGGTCCTGGCCAGAGCCCCTTGATCATGGCCTCAATGGGAAGTTCATTGGGCACTATGGGCGCTTGTGCTCTTAAGCGCAAAAACCTTCGGACATACGCCTGAAGGTATTCCTCATGGTCCTGCGCACATGGAAACAAGGCTTGATCTGTGATTGGCTTTGTTTGAAAGCCTTGGAAACTGGTGACCAGCATGTCCTTGAGCTTCTGCCACGACATAATTGTCCCTGGCCGAAGAGAAGAGTACCAAGTTTGGGCCACATTTCAGACTACCATGATGAAGGACTTTGCAATGACGGCAGCATTTCCCCTGTACGAAGATATTATTGCTTTGTAACTCATCAAGAATTGCTTTGGATCCGAGTGCCCATCATACATGGGCAACTGAGGTGGCTTGTAGGATTGTGGCCATGGGATAACCTGCAATTCTACTACTAGAGGAGAAGCATCATCAAAGGTAAAGCTACCGTGATGAAAGTCATCATACCATTCATCTTCATTGAATGAGCTCTCCTGACGAAACTCCATGTGCTGAGGCCTTCGGTCATGGTCATCTTGGGTAAGATGACACATTTCTTCAGCGGCTTCGTTGATCTTCTTCTGAAGGTCGGCCAGCCGGGCCATCTTCTCCTTTTTCCTTTACACCTGTTGATGAATGACTTCTAGGTCCCTGATCTCCTGGTCCAGCTCCACCTCCTGAAGTGTTGGGCTGGTAGCCTTTCTGTAACGCCCTGAATTTGGGGGTAGAATTTTTCTTCTTTTCTCTCACCAAATTCGGGCGTTACTCTCTTTTCTCTTTCCCCGTTTGCTCCTTCTTCCCAATTTCAAACCAGTATAGCGGCAGGTGTCCGTGTCATGTATAAACCAAAACCTAAGTGTCATGGGTGTTGCATCATGCCGAAGCACATTTCTCTGTCTGATGATGAGTGTTCGTCTCGTTCCGTTCCGGATTTCGGTTCGCGATTTAATTCCGTGTAGTGGTCGCGCTCGTCATTGGTTTTCGATCCGCGAAGTGGCCCGGCCCAGCCCAACCTAGTCCAGCCCAGCCCAGCCGGCCCGGCCCGCCCCGGCCTGCGCGCCCCCGGCGCCCAAACCCCCCCCCATGCGCCCCCCTCCTCTAACTCTCTCTCTCTCATTTGGATCTCCCGCGCAACAACCTCTCCTCTCCCTCTTCCACCTCTCTCTCCCCGTGGTGCCCTAGGGTTTGGAGACGGCGATCACCGGATTTTGGAACCCGAGGTGAGCTCCCCTCCCCTTCTCTCTCTCTCTCTCTCCCTCTCCCTCCTCTTCTTCCCCCCCCCCCCCCCCCCCCCCCCGCGCGCCCCCTTTCTCCCCCTGCCCGCGCGCGACCCCGACCCCGACCCCACCCCGGCGGCGCTCGCCCGCGGCGGCGCTCGGCCCCGCCCGGCTGCCCTCCCCGGCGGCGCTCGCCCGCCCGCCCCCTCGCGGCGGCGCTCGGCCCGCCCGCTCGGCCCCTCCCGCGGCGGCGCTCGGCCCCCGCTCGGCCCTCCCCGCGGCGGCGCTCGGCGCCCGCCCCCGGCTCGCCCGCTCAGCCTCCCTCCCCGGTGGCGCTCGGCCTCCCCGCTCGGCCTCCCCGCTCGGCCCCTCACGGCGGCGCTCGGCCCCCCGCCCGGCCTCCCCTCTCGGCGGCACCCGCCCCTGCCCCGGCCCCTGCGCGTGGCGCTCGCCCGCCCCGCCCCTCGGCCCGGCCGGCCATGGTGGCTCGGCGCCCTCCCGCGGCGCGGCGAGCCCCGCTCGCCCGCGCGCCCCCCGCCCCCGGCTCGGCCGCCGCCGGCCGGTTCAACCGCCCCCCTGGCCGGTTCAACCGCCCTGGCCCCAGTTCGGCCGCCCGTTCCCCCGTCCCGGCCTCGCCCGACCGTATCTACGCTCGCCCGCGCTCGCGGTGATTATTTGTTAATTAGCGTGTTGCGTCGCGCGCTTCGCCGCGCGACGGATTTGTCTAAATTCAGATTCTATCTTGTGTTGCGTCGTGCGCTTCGTCGCGCGACGATCCATTTTTGTTTCAGGTTGTTTAAGGTGTAATGCCGCGTGTGTATTCACGCGACGTTCCACTTTGGACTCAGTTTAGCCGACGTATGCCGTCGTGCGCTTCGTCGCGCGACGCTTAACGTCTCCTCTTAGCTAAGGCGAAGTGTCTCGTTGCGTGCTCGGTCGCGCGACGAGTCGTTAACTTCTTAATTTGTTTTAGAGAGCTTTGTCGTGCGTCTCGCCGCGCGACCATCCTTTTATTTATCTCCACCTGCTTATAACAACTAGACATGGAACATGACTTTACTTTACGCTAAACATGGTGTCTACATTAAATTTCCTTCCATTAAGCGAGTGGTTAATTTATAATCATGTAACGTGATCGTTTCTCGACTGTCTTTTCCTCTTTCTCTCTTAACCGTACTCGCGAGCCCGCGTGGAACGTCTGTTTACTTATTGCATTCTATTGTATGGTGTACTATTCTTTGGTATTAAATATGTGGATGTATGTATGTTTGCGCTCGCATAGAGAACGATCCGGTTGAAGAGCCCGAGGAACTCGCAGGAGAAGCCCCTGAGCAGCAGTCGTTTGGTGGAGGCAAGTGTCCCTTGACCTATCTCTGTCCTATTCATTATTTAATTCACCTCCCGCTTTACACATTTATGCCTAAGGATTGACTAGCTTTTGTTATCCATGTCCTTGTTTACCTATTCGGGTTGGATTATTACTGTTTAGCTTTATGCTATTGCTCAACTCTAATCAATGAACATGATGAGATTATCTATGATACGCTGTTTTCCCCTCTCTTATTATGATGTTGTACTCGTGGTCATCAAGGGGGCTCGAGCGGTTTCTCGAGTGCCTCTCCGTAAGGACCTGTTCTATGGATGACCGCCCGGGAAAACAGTGCAACCATGAGGGTGGAATGGGATGCCCTTAGCTGAATAATTAGAGGATCCGGGGTGCAGTTCACTTAGCCGTCGTGCCGTCAATGGGGCTCGGTGTATGCGGCTCGCTCTGCCAAGTTTGGGTTCGCCCCTTGGGGAGGAGTGCGGTGCATTTAGGAAACCTAACGGGTGGCTACAGCCCCGGGGAATCTCTGTAAAGGCTACGTAGTGATGCCCTGCTGGGTCACCTTGGTAGTGATCAATGGAGAGTCATGATCTCCGGGCAGAATGGGAATCACGGCTTGTGGGTAAAGTGCACAACCTCTGCAGAGTGTTTGAAAACTGATATATCAGCCGTGCTCGCGGTTATGAGCGGCCAAGGGAGCTCCAGTGATTAGTGGTACTTGATCAGAGATAATTTGGTACAGGTGGTTATGAGATCGATGATTCTGGTTATGGCTATGGTGCTGGTAAGTGGTATTCTTTCCATTTGGAAAGGGTACATCGGGTTAATAACTTGGGTTAATGCTAAAACTTGGCTTACTACTAGTAAGTAATAATCTGACCAACTAAAAGCAACAGCTTGACTTACCCCCACATAAAGCTAGTCCACTACAGCCAAACATGATACTTGCTGAGTATGTTGATGTGTACTCACCCTTGCTCTACACACCAAACCCCCCCCCCCATCCCCAGGTTGTCAGCATTGCAACCACTGCTCAGGCGAAGATGAAGCTGTGGAAGGAGACTTCCAGGAGTTCCAAGACTACGACGAGTTCTAGGTGTGGGTTAGCGGCAACCCCCAGTCGGCTGCCTGTGAAGGCCGCGGTTATCTACGTTTCTTTTCCGCACTTTGATTTATTGTAAGGACTATATGGATGTCTCAGACGTATGATGTAATCGACTATTTCCCTTATTAATACTATTTTGAGCACTGTGTGATGATGTCCATGTTATGTAACTGCTGTGTACGTGAATAACTGATCCTGGCACGTACATGGTTCGCATTCGGTTTGCCTTCTAAAACCGGGTGTGACATAAGTGGTATCAAAGCCGTGCTGACTGTAGGACCGCTAACCTAGAGTAGAATGGTCGTTCTACGGACTATAGACCTGTCACACCCGGTTTTTAGAAGGTAAACCGAATGCGAACCATGTACGTGCCAGGATCAGTTATTCACGTACACAGCAGTTACATAACATGGACATCATCACACAGTGCTCAAATAGTATTAAAAGGGGAAATAATAGTCGATTACATCATACGTCTGAGACGTCCATATAGTTCTTACAATAAATCAAAGTGCGAAAACGAAACGTAGATAACACGGCCCTCACAGGCAGCCGACTGGGGGTTGCCGCTAACCCACACCTAGAACTCGTCGTAGTCTTGGAACTCCTGGAAGTCTCCTTCCACAGCTTCATCTTCTCCTGAGCAGTGGTTGCAATGCTGACAACCTGGGGGGGGGGGTTTGGTGTGTAGAGCAAGGGTGAGTACACATCAACATACTCAGCAAGTATCCTGTTTGGCTGTAGTGGACTAGCTTTATGTGGGGATCAGTCAAGCAGTTGCTTTTAGTTGGTCAGGTTATTACTTACTAGTAGAAAGCCAGGTTTTAACATTAACCCAAGTTATTAACCCAATGTATCCTTTCCAAACGGAAAGAATACCACTTACCAATACCATAATCATAACCAGAACCATCAATCTCATTGCCACCTGTACCAAAATATCTCTGATCAAGTATCACTAATCTCTGGAGCTCCCTTGGCCGCTCATAACCGTGAGCACGGCTGATATATCAGTTTCATAACACTCTGCAGAGGTTGTGCACTTTACCCACAAGCCGTGATTCCCTCTTGCCTCGGGCCGATCAAACCCTTAAACACTACCAAGGTGAATAGGCAGGGTTTCACTACGTAGCCTTTACAAAGATTCCCCGGGGCTGTAGCCACCCGTTAGGTTTCCTAAATGCACCGCACTCCTCCCCAAGGGGCGAACCCAAACTTGGCAGAGCGAGCCGCATACACCGAGCCCCATTGACGGCACGACGGCTAAGTGAACTACATCCCGGATCCTCTAATTATTCAGCTAAGGGCACCCCATTCCACCCTCATGGTTGCACTGTTTTCCCGGGCGGTCATCCATAGAACAGGTCCTTACGGAGAGGCACTCGAGAAACCGCTCGAGTCCCCTTGAAAACCACAAGTATAATCATAAAGAAGAACGGGAAAACAGCGTATCATAGATAATCACATCATGTTCATTGATTAGAGTTGAGCAATAGCATCAGACTAAGTAGTAATAATCCGACCCAAATAGGTAAACAAGGACATGGATAACAAAAGCTAGTCAATCCTTAGGTATAAATGTGTAATGCGGGAGGTGAATTAAAGAATGAATAGGACAGAGATAGGTCAAAGGACACTTGCCTCCACCAACCGACTGCTGCTCAGGGGCTTCTCCTGCGAATTCCTCGGGCTCTTCGACCGGATCGTTCTCTATGCGAGCGCAAACATACATACATCCATCCACATATTTAATACAAAAGAACAGTACACCATACAAGATAACAAATAAAGTGAATATGCACCAAGTATGACATTCGATAACGCATTTGTTATGGTTAGAAAGAAACGGGAAAGGTCTCGCAGGGGGTTAAATCTTATGCACTAATGACACAATTGGTTTTTAACAAAATAATTCTGTTATATATATTTATATATACTAATGGAAACCTAATCACTTTTAGTTGATCAACATTGCACAGGGTAAACAATTAACTACGTGAATCAATAACATAACGGAATTTTAAATTAAACTTCCTATTTTCCCATAGCATGAACAGTGATTAGCCTACTTAAAATACAGTAATTATGATCACAGAAAGTAAATAAAATAAAATAAAAATAAATAAAAAAAACAGAGGGGGGGGGGGGGCGGTTGAACCGGCCCTAGGGGCGGTTGAACCGGCCCTAGGCGGGGCGCGCAGGGGCGGCCGAGCCGGGGCGGCTGAGCCGGCGGCGGGCGGCCGGGCTGGCGAGGGCGGGCGGCGCAGGGGGCGGCCGAGCCGGCCGAGCAGGGGGGCGGGGCGGCCGAGCCGCTGGGCGCGCAGGGGCGCGGGGCAGGGCGCGGGGCGGCCGAGCGGCCGAGCCGGCCATGGGGGCGCGCGCGGGGGGGGGCGGCCGGGCTGGCCAGGCGGCCGAGCCGGGGGCGCGCTGGGGGGCCGGGGGCGCGGCCAAGGGGCCGAGCGGGCGGGGTGGGGCGGGCGGCCGAACCGGCCATGGAGCCGAGCGGCGAGGGGAAGGGGAGGGAGGAGAGGGGGAGGGAGGAGAGGGGGAGGGAGGAGAGGGGGAGGGGCCTCACCGGGGACGGGGACGGGGCGGCCGAGCGGGGCGGCCGATCGGCGACGGGGAGGGGCGGCGGCCTAGGCAGGGGCGGCGGCTAGGGCAGGGGTAGGGGCGGCGGCTTAGGGAGAGAGAGGGAAAATGAGAGGGAGAGGGAGAGGGTTTTGGGAAAAAGGGAGATGGGGGGCGGCATGGGCCAATTGGGCCCAACAGGGGGGCGCCAGGGGGGCGGCTGGGCCGGCCGGGGTCGGCCCACGGCGCGGGAGAGAGAGAAAAAGAGGAGAGAGAAAGAGAGAGAAAAAGAAAGAAAAGATCTTCTCCTCATTTTCGAAATCCGATCTTTCTACATGCATGCATTTGCACTTTCAAAGCAATCAAAAGAAATGCAAGGTTCGGCATGGTGCATCAAACAACATAAGGTATTTAGGGTTTTTCCTACACGGGAGATCCAAACCGAATCCCGCTAAACTTTGAAAAAGGTCAAGGTTTAGCGAGGGGAAAAAGAAAAGGGAAAGGTAACGCCCGAATTTTGGCGAGTAAAGAAAAGAAAAAATTCAACTGCAAAATTCGGGGCGTTACAAACCTATCCCCCTTAAAAGAATCTCGCCCTCGAGATTCAGGGCTGGCTAGCAAAGAGCTCCGGGTACTTGGCCATCAGATCATCTTCACGCTCCCAGGTTGCTTCTTCCTCAGAGTGGTGACTCCATCTGACTTTGCACATTCTGACGGTCTTCCTTCGGGTGACTCTATCTGCAACCTCAAGGATCTGAGCTGGCTTCTCAATATAGGTCAAGTCCTCCTGGACTTCAAGACCTTCCACTGGCAACTGCTCTTCTAGCACACGCAAACACTTCTTCAATTGAGACACATGAAAGACATCATGCACAGCAGACAAATTCTCTGGCAGGCTGAGCTGATAAGCCACTTCTCCACGCTTTGAGAGAATTTGATACGGACCAATGTAGCGGGGTGCCAGCTTGCCTTTGACTCCGAATCTTCTGACTCCTCTGATCGGTGACACTTTCAGATAGACAAAGTCTCCGACTTCGAAACTCAGCTCTCTTCTTCTTGTGTCTGCATAGCTTCGCTGCCTTGATTGCGCTATCTTCAGATTCTCTCGGACCATCTTGATGTTCTCTTCGGCTTCAAGCAAAATATCTGGCCCAAACACCTGCTTCTCTCCAGGCTGATCCCATTGCAACGGAGTTCTGCAACTCCTTCCATACAGCGCTTGAAACGGTGACATCTTCAAACTGGCCTGGTAACTGTTGTTATAGGAAAACTCCGCATAAGGCAATCGCTTGTCCCATCCGGACTGATCTTGCAACGCACAGGCTCTCAACATATCTTCAAGGATTTGATTGGTTCTTTCAGTCTGACCATCTGTCTGCGGGTGATAAGCTGAACTGAAATTCAGATGCGTGCCCAAGGCTTCATGCAACTGCTGCCAGAAATGAGAGGTGAACTGCGTTCCTCTGTCTGACACTATCTTCTTTGGCACACCATGAAGACAAACGATCCGAGACATATACAATTCTGCCAATACTGCACTGTTGTAGTTGGTCTTGACAGGTATGAAGTGGGCTGACTTGGTCAAACGGTCCACTACTACCCAAATGGAATCGTAGCCGGCTCGAGTGCGAGGCAATCCGACTATGAAATCCATACCAATTTCATCCCATTTCCACTGAGGGATCTGCAACGGTTGCAACAATCCAGCTGGTCTCTGGTGTTCTGCCTTAATTCTTCGACAACTATCGCACATAGCCACATGCTCTGCGATTTCTCTTTTCATTCCGTACCACCAGAATTTCTTCTTCAGATCCTGATACATCTTCTCACTGCCAGGGTGAATCGAATAAGCTGTCTCATGAGCTTCCTTAAGAATCAACTCCCGAATAGACTGGACATTGGGAACACACAAGCGGTCTTTGAACCATACCACACCTTCTGCATCTTCTCGAAAGTCTTTGCCTCTGCCATCTAGAATCAATCGCCGAATCTCACTGATCTTCTCATCATTTTTCTGCGCTTCTTTGATTTCGCGCTCCAAGGTAGGTTCCAATTCAACTGTGACTCCTCGCGAATTGTTCAGAAACCCGAGACTCAACCTGTCAAACTCTTTGGCCAACTCATAAGGCATCGGACGAGCGACCATCAGATTGACTTGACTCTTTCTGCTCAAAGCATCTGCCACTACGTTCGCTTTTCCTGGATGGTAATGAATCTCCAACTCATAGTCTTTGATCAATTCTAACCATCTTCGTTGCCTCATGTTCAATTCTGACTGAGTGAATATGTACTTCAGACTCTTGTGGTCTGTGTAAACATCGCATTTCTGTCCATACAGATAGTGCCTCCATGTCTTCAGTGCGTGAACCACTGCTGCCAACTCTAGATCATGGATTGGGTAGTTCTTCTCATGAACCTTCAGCTGTCGGGACGAGTAAGCCACAACTCTTCCCTCTTGCATCAACACACATCCCAAACCTGTGTAACAAGCATCGCAATACACCGAGAAGGGCTTGTGCACATCAGGCAAGACTAGGACAGGCGCTGTTGTCAACTTCTCTTTCAGCGCTTCAAAGGCCTCTTGGCATTTCTGGGTCCACTTGAACTCAACCTTGTTGCCTAGCAACGCTGTCATTGGCTTCGCAATCTTCGAAAACCCTTCAATGAATCGCCGATAATATCCGGCCATTCCAATGAAGCTCTTGATTCCTCGAGCATCCGTTGGCGCTTTCCAATTTAGAATGTCTGCCACTTTCTTCGGATCCACAGCCAATCCTTCTTTGTTGATTATGTGACCCAAGAACAGGACTTCACTGATCCAGAACTCACACTTGCTCAACTTTGCATACAACTGGTGCTCTCGCAATCTCTGCAATACCATCCTCAAATGATCTGCATGCTCTTCTTCACTTTGAGAATAAACCAGAATGTCATCAATGAATACCACCACGAACTTATCAAGATAATCCATGAATACACTGTTCATCAAGTTCATAAAGAATGCTGGCGCATTGGTCAAACCAAAAGACATCACTGTGAACTCATATAAACCATACTTGGTAATGAATGCCGTCTTCGGAATGTCCGAAGGTCGGATCCTGAGCTGATGATAACCTGACCTCAGATCGATCTTGGAGAACACACTGGCTCCTCTCAACTGGTCGAACAGATCTTCTATTCTGGGCAAAGGATACTTGTTCTTGATCGTGACTTCATTCAAAGCTCGATAATCGATACACATCCTCTTGGTGCCATCTTTCTTCTCCACAAACAAGGCAGGGGCGACCCAAGGCGAGGTGCTTGGCCGGATGTAACCTTTCTCTGACAGCTCATCAATCTGCTTCTTAAGCTCAACCAACTCTGGTCCAGATATTCTGTAAGCTCTCTTAGAGATGGGGGCGGTTCCAGGAAGAAGCTCTATAGCAAATTCAACTTTCCGCTCTGGTGGCATACCCGGTAAATCCTTTGGAAACACATCTGGGAATTCAGACACAACCTTGATACTCTCAATTGGGTCTGCTTCACTGCTATCGACAGCCATCTGATAACAACTTCCTTTCTTTGGCTCAGGCGGGACTAACCCGGTCACCACTTCCTCTCCTAGTGGGGACACCAACTTGATTGTCCTTTTATCACAACTGATAACTGCCTGATACTTATCTAACCAATTCATCCCTAGGATGACATCTATTCCCTGAGTACCCATTACTATAAGGTTGGCGGGAAACGCTATCCCCCTTATTTCCACACTTACATTTAAACAAATGCTATCAGCTCGAATTCTACCACCAGCTGAGTCAATTTGAATAGGGGTTGACATGGTAGTAATTGGAAGATTATGTGCTTCTACCCATGATGCAGTAATGAAAGAATGCGTTGCTCCAGTATCAAATAACACTTCTGCAATATGGGAGTCGACTGGGAACATACCTACTATCATGTCGGGGGTCTCCTGAACTGCTTCAGCCTCCAAGTGGTTCAGCCTTCCATGATTATAGCGCGGCTGAGGGCGATTGCCTGCTCCAGGCTGAGACACATTCTGCTTTGCTGGGGCATTGGGGCCTGACTGCTGCTGGGCTGCCTTCTTCGGACATTGCATCACCCAATGGCCTTGCTCTCCACAGTGGAAACATGCCCTGTTTCCAACCTGAGCTGGTGCTGCCTGACTGTTCTGCTGATTTGCTGGGGCAGGAAGACGAGGTGCTTGCTGATTCTGCTTCTGAAACTGACCTCCTGACTGATTGCTCTGACGGTTCTGGTACTGATTCTGAGGGTACTGCCTTTGGAACTGCTGATACTGCTGACGCTGCTGATGCTGCTGAGGTGGACGCTGGTTCTGCCTGAACTGCTGAGGTTGATTGCCTGAGAAACGGGGACGGCTGCTGCTTCCAGGCTGGGGTCCACTGATCTTGCACTTACGATCTTCCATCTCCTTACGCTTCCTTTCTGTCATGATTGCTCTGTCAATCAGGTGCTGGAATGTCGGGAAGGTGTGATTCATCAGCTGATACTGCAGAGGGTCAACCAAGCCTCTCAGAAAACGGTATTGTCGCTTGGCGTCGGTGTTGACATCTTCGGGAGCGTAGCGAGACAACTGCAGAAACCTGTCCCGATACTCACTGACAGACGATGACCCTTGCTTAAGGGCCAGGAACTCCTCCTTCTTCACTGTCATCAGACCTGCAGGCACATGGTACTGACGAAAGCTACCTCTGAACTCTTCCCAGGTGATGGTGTCGGGGTCGGCATGGGTGGCGAGGTAAGACTCCCACCATGACTGGGCTGCTCCTCTCAACAGACGGGGACCATACAGAACTTTCTCCCTGTCATCGCACTGAGCGGTATGCAACTCCCGCTCCACAGTGCGCAGCCAATCTTCAGCATCCATGGGGTCGGAAGAATGAGCGAACGTTGGTGGATGACCTCTCATGAATTCAGCACGCTTATCTCTAGGCATCTGAGGCATCTGAGGCTGGGTTGGAGCCTGCTGCTGCTGCTGCTGCTGCTGAATGGCGGCCAGAGTCTGACCGATGGCTTGAACTGCCTGAGTCTGCATCAGAAACATCTGCTCAATCGACATCGGGGGCGGGGGCGGCAGCTGCTGCTGCTGGGGCGCCTCATCTTGCTGACCGGCTTGCTCCTGCTGAGCACGCCTTCCTCCTCTACGCCTGTTCTCTGACATCTGCAGAACGCAACCACACATCAGAACCGATCTGGCAAAGCTTGCAGCATAAGAAAAGAGTATAGAATTCTCCAACAGCACTGAACAGATGAGCATCTTCACTGATCTCCAACACAGACCACACAGCTTCTCAGATAAAGAGGAAAGTAGAATAAAGGTTTTCCCAACTATATAACTAACTTTATTGACATAGTATGTAAACCAAAATGCAGGGGATACCCACACTCTGGTGACAATCATTACAAAGATCCAAACCAAACATAGTTCATCATGACAAACATAAATGCACAGGATATAGCAAACTGCCCTGTCTAACTAAAACTAACTAAGACCGAGACTAACGCTAAGACTGAAGCTTCCATGTATATATTTATTTCGTATTAATTACAAGATCCAACTCTAACGATCTATGGTTCTAGGTTTATCTTGGTCTTGCAGGCGGGATTGCCATAAGACTGGTGTCCACGCTGAGGTGAGCGGTACGGGTGCTGAGTCCCAACGGGAGCGGGGGAACCACCGTCCAGGTGACGACGTTCCGCGCGCTCAGCCCGCAGCAGGGCGATCTCAGCACGAGCCCTACTCAGCTCGTCTAATGCATGGTCCAGCTCCGTGTTTAGCACGGCGGCTAGGTTGACTGTGCTGTTCAACCTAGGATTGCCCTCACCGACAGGTGAGACAATCACGCCTCCTGTGCTGCCAGATGAACGGCGGGGGTAATACTTCAGGTCAAGACCGTCAGCTGCCCCACCGAAAACCGAGCAGTAGTGCGAAAGCGCACGCCGTGCAGCATCTTGCATGGCTGCCTCAGCTGAGTCCCGCTCAGAGATAGAATAGTGCTCTGAGCAAGCCTCCGCTCCCTGGAGACTGTTCTCCGGGCAGCGCACCAAGCAAGTTGCCTCCCAGCGATCCGGGTAGACCCCGCGACTGTGCTGGTAGACCACACAGCGATACTCGACGGACCAAGTATGCCGGTCAAATGCCCGACGTAGCAGGGTGTCGAGCGCATCGTGGAAGTGACACCCGCGAGCGGCGTCGCGAGTGATGGGTCGAGCAACCCATCCTTCCGGCTCAGGGTTAGCAGAGAAGTCGGTGTCGTGGCTCGAGCTGTCGTCGCCATCTCCGTCGTCTGGGTCTCCTCCAGCAGCTATTCCAGAAGCTGGGACGCCCAGTGGTGGTGCAGGGGGCGCCTCCAGAGGAAGCACAGGAGAGCAGCTCCTCACAGACTCTATCTCCTGGTGGAGCGAGAAGGAAGAGCTCTGCTGCTCCTGTCGTCGACGTTCCTGCTCCTCACGCAGGCGGTGGTGTAGTCTCTCCAAGTGGCTGGACTGTCCGGCCACAGGACGGCGAAGCGGACGCTCAGCAAGGCGGGAGGGTAAGAAGGGGATGACTGACTTTCGTGCAGTGTGTCTAAGTCGAGCCATCTACAAAAGACATCGCAAGCAAAAGGGTGAGAACAGAATTAATATGACCAGCAAGTAATGAATCATAAATAAATGAAGGATCAGAATAAAACATAATTTTCAGCAAGGTATAATATGTAGTAGAACATAGGTTTGGTCAGTAGGACCAACTTTTGAAGAGATATCAAAGTCAAGGCAGGGACAGAGGTCTATAGTCCTTAGAACGACCATTCTACTCTAGGTTAGCGGTCCTACAGTCAGCACGGCTTTGATACCACTTATGTCACACCCGGTTTTTAGAAGGTAAACCGAATGCGAACCATGTACGTGCCAGGATCAGTTATTCACGTACACAGCAGTTACATAACATGGACATCATCACACAGTGCTCAAATAGTATTAAAAGGGGAAATAATAGTCGATTACATCATACGTCTGAGACGTCCATATAGTTCTTACAATAAATCAAAGTGCGAAAACGAAACGTAGATAACACGGCCCTCACAGGCAGCCGACTGGGGGTTGCCGCTAACCCACACCTAGAACTCGTCGTAGTCTTGGAACTCCTGGAAGTCTCCTTCCACAGCTTCATCTTCTCCTGAGCAGTGGTTGCAATGCTGACAACCTGGGGGGGGGGTTTGGTGTGTAGAGCAAGGGTGAGTACACATCAACATACTCAGCAAGTATCCTGTTTGGCTGTAGTGGACTAGCTTTATGTGGGGATCAGTCAAGCAGTTGCTTTTAGTTGGTCAGGTTATTACTTACTAGTAGAAAGCCAGGTTTTAACATTAACCCAAGTTATTAACCCAATGTATCCTTTCCAAACGGAAAGAATACCACTTACCAATACCATAATCATAACCAGAACCATCAATCTCATTGCCACCTGTACCAAAATATCTCTGATCAAGTATCACTAATCTCTGGAGCTCCCTTGGCCGCTCATAACCGTGAGCACGGCTGATATATCAGTTTCATAACACTCTGCAGAGGTTGTGCACTTTACCCACAAGCCGTGATTCCCTCTTGCCTCGGGCCGATCAAACCCTTAAACACTACCAAGGTGAATAGGCAGGGTTTCACTACGTAGCCTTTACAAAGATTCCCCGGGGCTGTAGCCACCCGTTAGGTTTCCTAAATGCACCGCACTCCTCCCCAAGGGGCGAACCCAAACTTGGCAGAGCGAGCCGCATACACCGAGCCCCATTGACGGCACGACGGCTAAGTGAACTACATCCCGGATCCTCTAATTATTCAGCTAAGGGCACCCCATTCCACCCTCATGGTTGCACTGTTTTCCCGGGCGGTCATCCATAGAACAGGTCCTTACGGAGAGGCACTCGAGAAACCGCTCGAGTCCCCTTGAAAACCACAAGTATAATCATAAAGAAGAACGGGAAAACAGCGTATCATAGATAATCACATCATGTTCATTGATTAGAGTTGAGCAATAGCATCAGACTAAGTAGTAATAATCCGACCCAAATAGGTAAACAAGGACATGGATAACAAAAGCTAGTCAATCCTTAGGTATAAATGTGTAATGCGGGAGGTGAATTAAAGAATGAATAGGACAGAGATAGGTCAAAGGACACTTGCCTCCACCAACCGACTGCTGCTCAGGGGCTTCTCCTGCGAATTCCTCGGGCTCTTCGACCGGATCGTTCTCTATGCGAGCGCAAACATACATACATCCATCCACATATTTAATACAAAAGAACAGTACACCATACAAGATAACAAATAAAGTGAATATGCACCAAGTATGACATTCGATAACGCATTTGTTATGGTTAGAAAGAAACGGGAAAGGTCTCGCAGGGGGTTAAATCTTATGCACTAATGACACAATTGGTTTTTAACAAAATAATTCTGTTATATATATTTATATATACTAATGGAAACCTAATCACTTTTAGTTGATCAACATTGCACAGGGTAAACAATTAACTACGTGAATCAATAACATAACGGAATTTTAAATTAAACTTCCTATTTTCCCATAGCATGAACAGTGATTAGCCTACTTAAAATACAGTAATTATGATCACAGAAAGTAAATAAAATAAAATAAAAAAAATAAAAAAAACAGAGGGGGGCGGTTGAACCGGCCCTAGGGGCGGTTGAACCGGCCCTAGGCGGGGCGCGCAGGGGCGGCCGAGCCGGGGCGGCTGAGCCGGCGGCGGGCGGCCGGGCTGGCGAGGGCGGGCGGCGCAGGGGGCGGCCGAGCCGGCCGAGCAGGGGGGCGGGGCGGCCGAGCCGCTGGGCGCGCAGGGGCGCGGGGCAGGGCGCGGGGCGGCCGAGCGGCCGAGCCGGCCATGGGGGCGCGCGCGGGGGGGGGGGGGGGGGCGGCCGGGCTGGCCAGGCGGCCGAGCCGGGGGCGCGCTGGGGGGCCGGGGGCGCGGCCAAGGGGCCGAGCGGGCGGGGTGGGGCGGGCGGCCGAACCGGCCATGGGGCCGAGCGGCGAGGGGAAGGGGAGGGAGGAGAGGGGGAGGGAGGAGAGGGGGAGGGGCCTCACCGGGGACGGGGCGGCCGAGCGGGGCGGCCGATCGGCGACGGGGAGGGGCGGCGGCCTAGGCAGGGGCGGCGGCTAGGGCAGGGGTAGGGGCGGCGGCTTAGGGAGAGAGAGGGAAAATGAGAGGGAGAGGGAGAGGGTTTTGGGAAAAAGGGAGATGGGGGGCGGCATGGGCCAATTGGGCCCAACAGGGGGGCGCCAGGGGGGCGGCTGGGCCGGCCGGGGTCGGCCCACGGCGCGGGAGAGAGAGAAAAAGAGGAGAGAGAAAGAGAGAGAAAAAGAAAGAAAAGATCTTCTCCTCATTTTCGAAATCCGATCTTTCTACATGCATGCATTTGCACTTTCAAAGCAATCAAAAGAAATGCAAGGTTCGGCATGGTGCATCAAACAACATAAGGTATTTAGGGTTTTTCCTACACGGGAGATCCAAACCGAATCCCGCTAAACTTTGAAAAAGGTCAAGGTTTAGCGAGGGGAAAAAGAAAAGGGAAAGGTAACGCCCGAATTTTGGCGAGTAAAGAAAAGAAAAAATTCAACTGCAAAATTCGGGGCGTTACAAGACCTCTGTCTCTGCCTTGACTTTGATATCCCTTCAAAAGTTGGTCATTCCGACCAAACCTATGTTCTACTATATATTATACCTTGCTGAAAATCATGTTTTATTCTAATCCTTCATTTACTTATGATTCATTATTTGCTGGTCATATTAATTCTGTTCTCACCCTTTTGCTTGCGATGTCTTTTGTAGATGGCTCGACTTAGACACACTGCACGAAAGTCAGTCATCCCCTTCTTACCCTCCCGCCTTGTTGAGCGTCCGCTTCGCCGTCCCGTGGCCGGACAGTCCAGCCACTTGGAGAGACTACACCACCGCCTGCGTGAGGAGCAGGAGCGTCGACGACAGGAGCAGCGGGGCTCTTCTTTCTCGCTCCACCAGGAGATAGAGTCTGTGAGGAGCTGCTCCCCTGTGCTTCCTTTGGAGGCGCCCCCTGCACCACCACTGGGCGCCCCAGCTTCTGGAGTAGCTGCTGGAGGAGACCCAGACAACGGAGGTGGCGACGACAGCTTGAGCCACGACACCGACTTCTCTGCTAACCCTGAACCGGAAGGATGGGTTGCTCGACCCATCACTCGCGACGCTGCTCGCGGGTGTCACTTCCACGATGCGCTCGACACCCTGCTACGTCGGGCATTTAACCGGCATACTTGGTCCGTCGAGTATCGCTGTGTGGTCTACCAGCACAGTCGCGGGGTCTACCCGGACCGCTGGGAGGCAACCTGCTTGGTGCGCTGCCCGGAGAACAGTCTCCAGGGTGCAGAGGCCTGCTCAGAGCACTATTCTATCTCTGAGCGGGACTCAGCTGAGGCAGCCATGCAAGATGCTGCACGGCGTGCGCTTTCGCACTACTGCTCAGTTTTCGGTGGGGCAGCTGACGGTCTTGACCTGAAGTATTACCCCCGCCGTCCATCTGGCAGCACAGGAGGCGTGATTGTCTCACCTGTCGGTGAGGGCAATCCTAGGTTGAGCAGCACAGTCAACCTAGCCGCCGTGCTAAACACGGAGCTGGACCATGCACTAGACGAGATGAGTAGGGCTCGTGCTGAGATCGCCCTGCTGCGGGCTGAGCGTGCGGAACGTCGTCACCTGGATGGTGGTTCCCCCGCTCCCGTCGGGACTCAGCACCCGTACCGCTCACCTCAGCATGGACACCAGTCATATGGCAATCCCGCCTGCAAGACCAAGATAACTCTAGAACCATAGATCGTTAGAGTTGGATCTTGTAATTAATACGAAATATATACATAGAAGCTTCAGTCTTAGCATTAGTCTCGGTCTTAGTTAGTCTTAGTTAGACAGGGTAGTTTGCTATATCCTGTGCATTTATGATTGTCATGATGAACTATGTTTGGTTTGGATCTTTGTAATGACTGTTACCAGAGTGTGGGTATCCCCTGCATTTTGGTTTATCTATTATGTTAATGGAGTTAGTTATATAGTTGGGAAACCTTTTATTCCACTCTCCTCTTTATCTAAGAAGTTGTGTGGTCTGTGTTGGAGATCAGTGAAGATGCTCATCTGTTCAGTGCTGTTGAAGAATTCTATTCTCTTTTCTTATGCTGCAAGATTTGCCAGATCAGTTCTGATGTGTGGTTGCATTCTGCAGATGTCAGAGAACAGGCGCAGAGGAGGAAGGCGTGCTCAGCAGGAGCGAGCCGCTCAACAGGAGGAGGTGCCCCAGCAGCAGCACCTGCCGCCCCCGCCCCCGATGTCCATCGAGCAAATGTTTCTGATGCAGACTCAGGCAGTTCAAGCCATCGGTCAGACTTTGGCCGCCATTCAGCAGCAGCAGCAGCAGCAGGCCCCACCTCAGCCTCAGATGCCTCAGATGCCCAGAGACAAGCGTGCTGAATTCATGAGAGGTCATCCACCAACGTTCGCTCACTCTTCTGACCCCATGGATGCTGAAGACTGGCTGCGCACTGTGGAGCGGGAGTTGCATACCGCTCAGTGTGATGACAGGGAGAAAGTCCTGTATGGCCCCCGTCTGTTGAGAGGAGCAGCCCAATCATGGTGGGAGTCTTACCTCGCCACCCATGCCCATCCTGACGCCATCACCTGGGAAGAGTTCAGAGGTAGTTTTCGTCAGTACCATGTCCCTGCAGGTCTGATGACAGTGAAGAAGGAGGAGTTCCTGGCCCTCAAGCAAGGGTCATTGTCTGTCAGTGAGTACCGAGACAGGTTTCTGCAATTGTCTCGCTATGCTCCTGAAGATGTCAACACCGACGCCAAGCGGCAGTACCGTTTCCTGAGAGGCTTGGTTGACCCTCTGCAGTACCAACTGATGAATCACACCTTCCCGACATTCCAGCACCTGATTGACAGAGCAATCATGACAGAAAGGAAGCGTAAGGAGATGGAGGATCGTAAGCGCAAGATCAGTGGACCCCAGCCTGGAAGCAGTAGTCGTCCTCGTTTCTCAGGCAATCAACCTCAGCAGTTCAGGCAGAACCAGCGTCCACCTCAGCAGCATCAGCAGTTTCAAAGGCAGTATCCTCAGCATCAGTACCAGAACCGTCAGAGCAATCAGTCAGGAGGTCAGTTTCAGAGGCAGAATCAGCAGGCACCTCGTCTTCCTGCCCCAGCAAACCAGCAGAACAATCAGGCAGCACCAGCTCAGGTTGGAAACAGAGCATGTTTCCACTGTGGAGAGCAAGGCCACTGGGTGATGCAATGTCCGAAGAAGGCAGCCCAGCAGCAGTCAGGCCCCAATGCCCCAGCAAAGCAGAATGTGCCTCAGCCTGGAGCAAGCAACCGCTCTCAGCCACGCTATAATCATGGAAGGCTGAACCACTTGGAGGCTGAAGCAGTTCAGGAGACCCCCGGCATGATAGTAGGTATGTTCCCAGTCGACTCCCATATTGCAGAAGTGTTATTTGATACTGGAGCAACGCATTCTTTCATTACTGCATCATGGGTAGAAGCACATAATCTTCCAATTACTACCATGTCAACCCCCATTCAAATTGACTCAGCCGGTGGTAGAATTCGAGCCGATAGCATTTGTTTGAATATAAGCGTGGAAATAAGGGGGATAGCGTTTCCCGCCAACCTTATAGTAATGGGTACTCAGGGAATAGATGTCATCCTAGGGATGAATTGGCTAGATAAGTATCAGGCAGTTATCAGTTGTGATAAAAGGACCATCAAGTTGGTGTCCCCACTTGGAGAGGAAGTGGTGACCGAGTTAGTCCCGCCTGAGCCAAAGAAAGGAAGTTGTTATCAGCTAGCTGTTGATTGCAGTGAAGTAGACCCAATTGAGAGGATCAAGGTTGTGTCCGAGTTCCCAGATGTGTTTCCAAAGGACTTACCGGGTATGCCACCAGAGCGGAAAGTTGAGTTTGCTATAGAGCTTCTTCCTGGAACCGCCCCTATCTTTAAGAGAGCTTACAGAATATCTGGACCAGAGTTGGTTGAGCTTAAGGAGTAGATTGATGAGTTGTCAGAGAAAGGTTACATCCGGCCAAGCACCTCGCCTTGGGCCGCCCCTGTCCTATTTGTGGAGAAGAAAGATGGCACCAAGAGGATGTGTATTGATTACCGAGCTTTGAATGAAGTCACGATCAAGAACAAGTATCCCTTGCCCAGAATAGAAGATCTGTTCGACCAGTTGAGAGGAGCCAGCGTGTTCTCCAAGATTGATCTAAGGTCAGGTTATCATCAGCTCAGGATCCGACCTTCGGACATTCCGAAGACGGCATTCATTTCCAAGTATGGTTTGTATGAGTTCACAGTGATGTCTTTTGGTTTGACCAATGCGCCAGCGTTCTTCATGAACTTGATGAACAGTGTATTCATGGATTACCTTGATAAGTTTGTGGTGGTATTCATTGATGACATTCTGGTTTATTCTCAAAGCGAAGAAGAGCATACAAATCATTTGAAGATGGTATTGCAGAGATTGCGAGAGCACCAGTTGTATGCAAAGTTGAGCAAGTGTGAGTTCTGGATCAGTGAAGTCCTGTTCTTGGGTCACATAATCAACAAAGAAGGATTGGCTGTGGATCCGAAGAAAGTGGCAGACATTTTGAACTGGAAAGCGCCAACAGATGCTAGAGGAATCAAGAGCTTCATTGGAATGGCCGGATATTATCGGCGATTCATTGAAGGGTTTTCGAAGATTGCGAAACCAATGACAGCGTTGCTAGGCAACAAAGTTGAGTTCAAGTGGACCCAGAAATGCCAAGAGGCCTTTGAAGCGCTGAAAGAGAAGTTGACTACACCGCCTGTCCTAGTCTTGCCTGAAGTGCACAAGCCCTTCTTGGTGTATTGTGATGCTTGTTACACAGGTTTGGGATGCGTGTTGATGCAAGAGGGAAGAGTTGTGGCTTACTCGTCCCGACAGCTGAAGGTTCATGAGAAGAATTACCCAATCCATGACCTAGAGTTGGCAGCAGTGGTTCACGCACTGAAGACATGGAGGCACTACCTGTATGGACAGAAATGTGATGTTTACACAGACCACAAGAGTCTAAAGTACATATTCACCCAGTCAGAGTTGAACATGAGGCAACGAAGATGGTTAGAGTTGATCAAAGACTATGAGTTGGAGATCCATTACCATCCAGGCAAAGCAAACGTAGTGGCAGATGCTTTGAGCAGAAAGAGTCAAGTCAATCTGATGGTCGCTCGTCCGATGCCTTATGAGTTGGCCAAAGAGTTCGACAAGTTGAGTCTCGGATTTCTGAACAATTCGCGAGGAGTCACAGTTGAGTTGGAACCTACCTTGGAGCGCGAAATCAAAGAAGCGCAGAAGAATGATGAGAAGATCAGTGAGATCCGGCGACTGATTCTAGAAGGCAAAGGCAAAGAATTTCGAGAAGATGCAGAAGGCGTGATATGGTTCAAAGACCACTTGTGTGTTCCCAATGTCCAGTCCATTCGGGAGTTGATTCTCAAGGAAGCTCATGAGACAGCCTATTCGATTCACCCTGGCAGTGAGAAGATGTATCAGGATCTGAAGAAGAAATTCTGGTGGTACGGAATGAAGAGGGAAATCGCAGAGCATGTGGATATGTGCGATAGTTGCCGAAGAATTAAGGCAGAGCACCAGAGACCAGCTGGATTGTTGCAACCGTTGCAGATCCCTCAGTGGAAATGGGATGAAATTGGTATGGATTTCATAGTCGGATTGCCTCGCACTCGAGCCGGCTACGATTCCATTTGGGTAGTAGTGGACCGCTTGACCAAGTCAGCCCACTTCATACCTGTCAAGACCAACTATAGCAGTGCAGTATTGGCAGAATTGTATATGTCTCGGATCGTTTGTCTTCATGGTGTGCCAAAGAAGATAGTGTCAGACAGAGGAACGCAGTTCACCTCTCATTTCTGGCAGCAGTTGCATGAAGCTTTGGGCACGCATCTGAATTTCAGTTCAGCTTATCATCCGCAGACAGATGGCCAGACCGAAAGGACCAACCAAATTCTTGAAGATATGTTGAGAGCCTGTGCGTTGCAAGATCAGTCCGGATGGGACAAGAGATTGCCCTATGCAGAGTTTTCCTATAACAACAGTTACCAGGCTAGTTTGAAGATGTCACCATTTCAGGCACTCTATGGAAGGAGTTGTAGAACTCCGTTGCAATGGGATCAGCCTGGAGAAAAGCAAGTGTTTGGGCCAGACATTTTGCTTGAAGCCGAAGAGAACATCAAGATGGTCCGAGAGAATCTGAAGATAGCGCAATCGAGGCAGCGAAGCTATGCAGACACAAGAAGAAGAGAGCTGAGTTTCGAAGTCGGAGACTTTGTCTATCTGAAAGTGTCATCGATCAGAGGAGTCAGAAGGTTCGGAGTGAAAGGCAAGCTAGCACCCCGCTACATTGGTCCGTATCAGATTCTTGCAAGACGTGGAGAAGTGGCCTATCAGCTCAGTTTGCCCGAAAATTTGTCTGCTGTGCATGATGTCTTTCATGTGTCTCAGTTGAAGAAGTGCTTGCGTGTGCCAGAAGAGCAGTTGCCAGTGGAAGGTCTTGAAGTACAGGAGGACTTGACCTACGTTGAGAAGCCAGTGCAAATCCTTGAGGTTGCAGACAGAGTCACCCGAAGGAAGACCATCAGAATGTGCAAGGTCAAATGGAATCACCACTCTGAGGAAGAAGCAACCTGGGAGCGTGAAGATGATCTGATGGCTAAATACCCTGAGCTCTTTGCTAGCCAACCCTGAATCTCGAGGGCGAGATTCTTTTAAGGGGGATAGGTTTGTAACGCCCTGAATTTGGGGGTAGAATTTTTCTTCTTTTCTCTCACCAAATTCGGGCGTTACTCTCTTTTCTCTTTCCCCGTTTGCTCCTTCTTCCCAATTTCAAACCAGTATAGCGGCAGGTGTCCGTGTCATGTATAAACCAAAACCTAAGTGTCATGGGTGTTGCATCATGCCGAAGCACATTTCTCTGTCTGATGATGAGTGTTCGTCTCGTTCCGTTCCGGATTTCGGTTCGCGATTTAATTCCGTGTAGTGGTCGCGCTCGTCATTGGTTTTCGATCCGCGAAGTGGCCCGGCCCAGCCCAACCTATTCCAGCCCAGCCCAGCCGGCCCGGCCCGCCCCGGCCTGCGCGCCCCCGGCGCCCAAACCCCCCCCCCCATGCGCCCCCCTCCTCTCTCTCTCTCTCATTTGGATCTCCCGCGCAACAACCTCTCCTCTCCCTCTTCCACCTCTCTCTCCCCGTGGTGCCCTAGGGTTTGGAGACGGCGATCACCGGATTTTGGACCCCGAGGTGAGCTCCCCTCCCCTTCTCTCTCTCTCTCTCTCTCCCTCTCCCTCCTCTTCTCCCCTCCCCCCCCCCCCCCGCGCGCGCCCCCTTTCTCCCCCTGCCCGCGCGCGACCCCGACCCCGACCCCACCCCGGCGGCGCTCGCCCGCGGCGGCGCTCGGCCCCGCCCGGCTGCCCTCCCCGGCGGCGCTCGCCCGCCCGCCTCCTCGCGGCGGCGCTCGGCCCGCCCGCTCGGTTCCTCCCGCGGCGGCGCTCGGCCCCCGCTCGGCCCTCCCCACGGCGGCGCTCGGCGCCCGCCCCCGGCTCGCCCGCTCGGCCTCCCTCCCCGGCGGCGCTCGGCCTCCCCGCTCGGCCTCCCCGCTCGGCCTCCCCGCTCGGCCCCCCGCTCGGCCCCTCGCGGCGGCGCTCGGCCCCCCGCCCGGCCTCCCCTCGCGGCGGCACCCGCCCCTGCCCCGGCCCCTGCGCGTGGCGCTCGCCCGCCCCGCCCCTCGGCCCGGCCGGCCATGGTGGCTTGGCGCCCTCCCGCGGCGTGGCGAGCCCCGCTCGCCCGCGCGCCCCCCGCCCCCGGCTCGGCCGCCCCCGGCCGATTCAACCGCCCCCCTGGCCGGTTCAACCGCCCTGGCCCCAGTTCGGCCGCCCGTTCCCCCGTCCCGGCCTCGCCCGACCGTATCTTCGCTCGCCCTCGCTCGCGGTGATTATTTGTTAATTAGCGTGTTGCGTCGCGCGCTTCGCCGCGCGACGGATTTGTCTAAATTCAGATTCTATCTTGTGTTGCGCCGTGCGCTTCGTCGCGCGACGATCCATTTTTGTTTCAGGTTGTTTAAGGTGTAACGCCGCATGTGTATTCACGCGACGTTCCACTTTGGACTCAGTTTAGCCGACGTATGCCGTCGTGCGCTTCGTCGCGCGACGCTTAACGTCTCCTCTTAGCTAAGGCGAAGTGTCTCGTTGCGTGCTCGGTCGCGCGACTAGTCGTTAACTTCTTAATTTGTTTTAGAGAGCTTTGTCGCGCGTCTCGCCGCGCGACCATCCTTTTATTTATCTCCACCTGCTTATAACAACTAGACATGGAACATGACTTTACTTTACGCTAAACATGGTGTCTACATTAAATTTCCTTCCATTAAGCGAGTGGTTAATTTATAATCATGTAACGTGATCGTTTCTCGACTGTCTTTTCCTCTTTCTCTCTTAACCGTACTCGCGAGCCCGCGTGGAACGTCTGTTTACTTATTGCATTCTATTGTATGGTGTACTATTCTTTGGTATTAAATATGTGGATGTATGTATGTTTGCGCTTGCATAGAGAACGATCCGGTTGAAGAGCCCGAGGAACTCGCAGGAGAAGCCCCTGAGCAGCAGTCGTTTGGTGGAGGCAAGTGTCCCTTGACCTATCTCTGTCCTATTCATTATTTAATTCACCTCCCGTTTTACACATTTATGCCTAAGGATTGACTAGCTTTTGTTATCCATGTCCTTGTTTACCTATTCGGGTTGGATTATTACTGTTTAGCTTTATGCTATTGCTCAACTCTAATCAATGAACATGATGAGATTATCTATGATACGCTGTTTTCCCCTCTCTTATTATGATGTTGTACTCGTGGTCATCAAGGGGGCTCGAGCGATTTCTCGAGTGCCTCTCCGTAAGGACCTGTTCTATGGATAACCGCCCGGGAAAACAGTGCAACCATGAGGGTGGAATGGGATGCCCTTAGCTGAATAATTAGAGGATCCGGGGTGCAGTTCACTTAGCCGTCGTGCCGACAATGGGGCTCGGTGTATGCGGCTCGCTCTGCCAAGTTTGGGTTCGCCCCTTGGGGAGGAGTGCGGTGCATTTAGGAAACCTAACGGGTGGCTACAGCCCCGGGGAATCTCTGTAAAGGCTACGTAGTGATGCCCTGCTGGGTCACCTTGGTAGTGATCAATGGAGAGTCATGATCTCCGGGCAGAATGGGAATCACGGCTTGTGGGTAAAGTGCACAACCTCTGCAGAGTGTTTGAAAACTGATATATCAGCCGTGCTCGCGGTTATGAGCGGCCAAGGGAGCTCCAGTGATTAGTGGTACTTGATCAGAGATAATTTGGTACAGGTGGTTATGAGATCGATGATTCTGGTTATGGCTATGGTGCTGGTAAGTGGTATTCTTTCCGTTTGGAAAGGGTACATCGGGTTAATAACTTGGGTTAATGCTAAAACTTGGCTTACTACTAGTAAGTAATAATCTGACCAACTAAAAGCAACAGCTTGACTTACCCCCACATAAAGCTAGTCCACTACAGCCAAACAGGATACTTGCTGAGTATATTGATGTGTACTCACCCTTGCTCTACACACCAAACCCCCCCATCCCCAGGTTGTCAGCATTGCAACCACTGCTCAGGCAAAGATGAAGCTGTGGAAGGAGACTTCCAGGAGTTCCAAGACTACGACGAGTTCTAGGTGTGGGTTAGCGGCAACCCCCAGTCGGCTGCCTGTGAAGGCCGCGGTTATCTACGTTTCTTTTCCGCACTTTGATTTATTGTAAGGACTATATGGATGTCTCAGACGTATGATGTAATCGACTATTTCCCTTATTAATACTATTTTGAGCACTGTGTGATGATGTCCATGTTATGTAACTGCTGTGTACGTGAATAACTGATCCTGGCATGTACATGGTTCGCATTCGGTTAGCCTTCTAAAACCGGGTGTGACACTTTCTCTTCTGGCTTCTGACTTCTCAGAGAGAGACCGTCTCCTGGTTTGTGTCCAGTGGCTGCAGTGCAGCCCCTGGCATTGTTGTCTTCTTCGGCGGCATGACGAAGGTTGATGCTTTGCCGAAGGTTGTGGAAGTTAGTACACCGGAGGTGGGCGCCAATGTTGGTTACTTGTTCTCAAATGCTAAAAATTAAGAACAAGGCAACACAATTGTTAACGGTTAAAGACCTTCGTCCTTTGAAGTATTATTTCCTTTCGGATATAATGATCTTCAGACGAAGGTCACGAAGAACATACCTTCATCATTTCAGCATATGAGTATAAATATAAAAGACATTAAAGAATGTAGGTAATGGTTAAATCCTCACAATTTATTTATATTTATATCCATATATAAGAATTAACATCAATGATATTTATAATACAATAGTACCTTTGGTTCGTCAGAAGGTGAGAATGCAAAGATGAGGCGAGAGAGATTACAATCCAGCGTGAACAGTACGGTGCTACTGTTCATCTATTTATAGGCATGCGACACAGCCCGGACAAAATTACATTCATGCCCCTAATATTTAGTCTTAGTCATAATGCAAGTTATCAAGGACTAAGTAGTGTTTTCCCCCTTAGGTCGGTTTCGTCCTTCATCTTTGCTATCATACCAAGCCGAAGCTCCTTTAGCCATAGCTTCGGCGTCCATCCATGTCACCTTCGGGTTGTATCTTCATATCGCACACTCCTTTACCATGAGAAAACCTTGATCCCAAAGACGAAGCCTCTTGTAACAGTCTATGTCATACTGAAAACATATGGTTAGTCATGTTTTTGAGGACATTCGGAAGAGGAAGGCCCCCAACAACTGGCTTACAAAAACTGCTCATTTTCTCCCCGTCAAGGTGAAGTATCCAGTGATTACCTATGCAGAACTCTATATTGCATTATCCAGAGTTTGCATAGGTGCCAAAAACGATATTGTCGGACCGAGGACCACAATTTGTATCCAAATTTTGGGAAGAGCTACACAAATCTTTGGGCACTATATTGCTCTATAGTTCGGCCTATCATCCTCAAACGAGTGGACAAACAGAAAGAGTAGATCAAATTCTAGAAGATATGCTACGAGCCTGCATCTTGGAGTTTCCACAAAAGTGGGATGATTGTCTGCCGTTGGTAGAATTTTCTTATAATAATAATTACCAAGAGAGTATCAAAATGGCACCGTTTGAAGCTCTGTATGGACGACGATGTAGAACACCCTTGAATTGGTCAGAACCAGGGGAACGGTGATTTTTAGACCTGATTTAGTTAAAGAAACAGAAGAAAAGATCCAATGTATAAGACATAACTTGAGACAAGCTCAAGCACGGCAGAAGAATTATGCTGATAAACGACGTCGACCATTGCTTTTTCAAGTAAGAGATCATGTGTATTTGAATGTATCACCGATGAAGGGTGTTAGTCGTTTCGGGGTTAAAGGAAAGTTAGTGTGACAGAACCTCCCAAGTTATTAGGCCCACCTATAGTTGTCCTTGTCCAACGGACCTTAGACATCCCTGCAGGTGCACCTGATCAATTGACAAGTTCGGTATCTGAATTTCTTACCTTGCCCAAGAGCGTTTCACCCGTCACGCAGACATTACAATACATCGGAGGTACGAAAATGCGGAAGCAATTACAATAACTTACTTTATTTAAAAGTAAGAAAGAGTAGTATTTATTACAGACCAGAACAAATATAAGAGTGCTGAGTATCATTATTACATAACCTGGGAGGCAAAAACCCCTCCCGATAACAGTAAAAAGTTTTTCTTAACGGAGGACCCTTCCTCCCACAGCTTCAGTCTTGATTTTCTTCTTTAGGTACCACCTTGGAACAGAAGCAACAAAAATTTGCTGCTTCTTCACCTAAAACAACACGGGACAAAGCCCTGAGTACGAAATGCACTTTCGCAAGTCTTACCCGTCAAAATAAAAGACTCTCAAGGATATGCTGGCCTTTAGGAGTCAAGGTATGGCTTATCAATAATCAAAGACTCTGTTTGCAGAAATGCTTACTAATAGTGGATCCTTAAAAGTCCAGTTTTTTTAGCAAGTTAATTCATTACCTGAGTTCTAGAGTTCTTTCTACCCTAGTTCAAGCACTTGACCTATACTAGCCAATTTCTTATCAACCCTTCTTGTTCACTGGAATGCTACGTGTAGGGCAGTGACCAAGTCTTCATGTCCGCGAAGTTACGACAATCCGAATCGATTATACTCAGCTGAGGATCTCCGATCACACGACATATGTAGCACTTAATCCTTGTATATGTCAACCCACCACCGGGGTTCTTAAGACCAGATCAAGTTCATGCCAACCGAGAGCACAGACACACCACCGTCCAGCCTCTTGCCACGGAGGGTACACGCTACTCTCGCCATCTCTCCACTCCCATTGCGTCTTATCTTATTCTGGTATTAGTCTGCCCGAGGCAAAGCTTACCCATGATGAGGCATGTGACCAGTTAAAGGGTCCTCGATTAGCAAGCCTACATCGAGAAGGTCCTTAATCGACTCAGACGGAGACACTACACCGAGACTCTCTTCTCGTGAAAGTCACCCGCCCGGTCTTAGCTTTATCATTTCAAACCCAAAGTTTGGTACCTGGCAGAGGTACATCTTTTCCGATGTTGAACCCATCTTGGCCATGATGGATTCACCATCAAGTTTTATTTTTGAAAACATCCCACCTACTTTGAAGCATCATCTTTGTCAAAAAACATTTTGTTTTTCTAGAGCAAAGCAAAGCATAAGAAAAACTTTTTTGCAAAATAGGGGATTAAGGAGAAGTAATTTAAATCCAAGGAAGGAAATGAAGCAACTGGTTTAGCACAAAACTCCTATCACCTAAGCATCAAGTAAGTGAGAAAGATTTTAAAATAGCAAGGAGGTGGCAAATGCACCGGGGCTTGCCTTGTGTGATAGGTGAATCAGGCTCTGCTCCACAGATATCAAAGTAAAAGCAGTTTCCTGCCTGAGGTTCTTCAGGTGGTGGTGTAGTCCTCGCTTCTTCAATCTCTATTTCTTCCTCGTTTTCTATATATAACCATATATAATCATGAATGCTCATGTAATGCTCATGAAAATGCAAAGATAATAAAAGTTTATTATCTAATGTCTTGAATATAACTTTCCTTCACGAGTCTCCGGGAAACTATGGTTTTTGGAGTCTATAGTGAAGTTCATAGAGTAGGGGACTAGGGTTTTGGGTTCTAAGTACCAAACATGGTTCAAATCATACCAAATTTTACCCAAGGCTGCTAAATATTATTTAAAGCTCATCTAAAAAGTTTCGTGAATTTTGGGATTATTAATTACTCTCTAAAATTCTAGAAGTATGGATTTTGGCTATTTTAAATGTCCCAAAATTCCCTATTGGAACTAAAAATCATGAAATTATTTTTATTAAATACTATAGAAAATTATTAGCCTAGTAAAACTGGACTGGTATTTTTAGCATTTTTCTAATATTTTCTAGAAATTCACTAGCTCTGGCAGAAAAGGAAAAAGAAAAAGGTTCTACAGTGTTGGGCCAAAACTGACCCAATCGGCCCAACCGAAACAGAATACGGGGACACGCCCACGCTGGCGGATTTACACAGAGACCTCCGATGATTTGGATAACTAGTAAAGGGTCACGGTGTTATTTCTATGTCTCACTGACACTTGCTAAAACACCCCCGCACTCTGATTTCTTCACAACACGCAGTCCTTGACGGCGAACGGCGGGGAACCGAACTCCAACGAGCTTATACCGGCCGGATCACGCAACGACCGGTGCTCTACTTTGGCAGAGACCAAATTCAATCCCTAACGAGAGTTTCCCCTCAACTAAATTCATTAATGGAGCTCTAACACGCTCTGTTCGCGGTGACAGCGGGCACGACGGACAATCAAACGTGTTCCCGGTGATCCAGGGCAGCTTAGCTCAATCGAATTGGTCGAGAAGCATTAGGAGAACCTAAGGACGCTGAAACAAGAGAATAGGGAGCATGAACAGACCTGGGATTCACTGACCACGGTGAGGGCTCTACCACGGCGACGGAAATAGAATTGGGGGAACAGGAAATTGGAGAGTTGTGGTGGCTAATCGGCGGCAGGAGCGGGTGCTCGGGCTTGGTGATGACCCAACACAGCAGATCGTGCCGTCAATTTATAGTGGCGCGAAGTGGTGGCTAGTGAATTTCGTGGAGACGCTCAGCGGCCGGAAAGAAGGGATGAGTCACTCGCGCGTTTTACCATGGCACTCACCTGCTAAGGGGCTACGGCGGTTATCGGCGAGCTGGTGCGGCTAGTAGCGACGTGGTTAAACGCCTAGGGCATGGCACAATCACGGTGAAAGACGCCAACTCCGGTGATGGTCGTAAAGCCACGTCGCCGGTGCAAGTGGTCGAGGAACAGCGAGGCCACAGTAACTCGAACCCATTCGCGACGAGATCTTTTCACGGGTGAGCAAAATCTACTCGCCTGAGGCACGAATCGCGACGACCGGCGCGAATTCGGACGCAAAGGCCGCCGGCGGCGAGGGGGCTGAACCAGAGATCAGGTTCAGATTACTGTACCATCAGACTCCTTTCAGACGCCTGATAGAACAAATTGCAACGCCAAGATCTCGGATTTTCGTGTAAAAACTCATCCATCCATCTGTAGCAAACTTGTAGTCATTTATATCAACTACAATTCTGTTATAGCAATTACCCTCAATCGAGCAGTGAATCAAACTCAAAATCGAGCTCTAAGTTCATACAACTTCATTGCTTGTGAGGATTCAGACTTAGGGTGGCCTAACAGCCCAACTTTGGATCCAATTATCTCAAAATATTTCATGGCACCAAGGCTTAATCCCTATAGAAAAGTTGTCCTCCTTTCATAGCTCTAAAATCTTGATGTGCTGACCTAGGGCAAAATCCTCATAATATGGAAGATATAGGGTTCTAAAGTTGGTTCAAATGCACTGAATTTCAGACTTAGCTATATGATCACAAAAATGGCCTTTTTGCAAATCAGCCCAAAACTTATGGTTTCATTTGCAAATCTCCAAATATGTGAACCATATGACTTAAGATACCCTATTCCATGATTTTTGCACTTAGGTCCAAAATGTGCACACTTTTACAGATAACCCCCTAGGGTTTTCAGTCCAGGGTTTTCCAGGGGTCTATTTAGGGTTTTTGGTACTTCTAGGGTTTGGATATCACTTAAGTTCATTAATGGTGATATTCTATGATCATTACTAATAAGTTTTGAAGTTTTCTCTTGTTTAGACATTGTTTAGTCTTTTAAGCCCATTTTAGGGTTAGTACTGCACCCTAGGGTTTCACCCATGAATTGTCACATCAATACAACTTGTTTGAACTTTTTGCCTAGTGAATGCATTCTAAGTGTAACAAACACATGATATGCCAATGCTTATGATGTTATGCTCAAGTTTTAGTGGCAGTAACACCAGGGGTGTTACATCCTTCCCCCCCATAAAAGAATCTCGTCCCGAGATTAAAAGTCTAGGGCAAGTAATGGAAAAGGAAACGTGTCATACTTTTATTTCCTTATTTTTTGTACAAGGCAGGGGTGGTATGGGGCTCATTCCTCTATTACAACAAATGTACGCATTTTACAATTTACACGAAGCTAAAAGCCTGGGAAATTCTTATCTAAAAAGTCTTGAGTTTCCCAAGTAGCTTCATCTTTCGTGTGTTGGTTCCACTATATCTTGTAAAACTTTAGAGTTTTCCTTTGGGTAATTCTGTTCTTTTGATCCAAGACCACTACAAAATGACCCCCCCCCCTTTAGCAATGCATATATGTGTTGGTACAAAACTATATAAGCGTTGATATGGTCTATATCAACACATAATTATGTGTTGCCTATACTATCGTTGCTGTGGGCTACTGCAACACTTATACATACGTTGGTAAGTCATATAAATAAGTTTTGGTAAACTGCAACAGATTTTTATAAGATACAACAACGCTTACATGTGTTGGTGCCGCCCGTGACTATCTCGTCATCATAGGATGCTACAACGTTTAGATTCGTGTTGTGGCAACATTTTTATGCGTTGCAAACAATAAACCAATAAATAAATATTTGAATATTTTATTTTGAGGTTAAGAGTATAACATGTTGAACAATGCACATTTGATATTTCTAGAATCATCCAGACACACATGGCAAAGAAGAAAAAATAATATATATTAAAAATCAATAATTGCATTACAAGAAGTTGATCCATAGTTTCATATATAATATATGTTCGAGACACTTTTGGTATGATAAAAATATATTTACATATGACTCAAAGTCATCGGTGATCTAGATCCTAAATAAACCAATAGGCAAAACAAATATCCATATGTAGCAAGCCCTTGCTTCTTCATAGTGTTCCAGGTTCAGAACTGAAAAAATGAAGCATAGAAAATATAACAGGTTAATATATACAAAATGACAGGAATAAGTAATGCAAAGTTGAGAAGAGATGTGCAAATATCGCATTTCAAAGAAGGGGAAGGAAAAATATTATAGCACAAAAATTCATACAATGGGAAGCATGTATAGCCTAGACTGATCTAATCATTATTTATTATTTCTGCACATAGTCCCTGCCTCTTTGCCTTCAGCTCCCAAACTTCAGCTCCAAGCCTGCACAACTGCACTGCCCCAGCATGCATGGCAAGGTGAGCCCAATAGTGCAAGGGCAACGCATTAGTGATAGTAAGATTGGAAACAAATTTAGACACCAGCCATGATGTTTTTGCCGTATTTTGCTTGCGCTCCTCACCAAATGCCCAAAGCTTTCCTAGGACTAATGCACTTGATTATTAACTACAGTCAGCATGATATTTTACACATATAAAATTTTAAGAGAACAGAAGGACCTGAGTGAGCACCTTGGATGCATTACTGTTGTGTTTTTGTTTTAGTGATGCAGAAATTGTAGCTTGGAGTCCTTCGCGTCGTGGTTGTGGTGGATTGCTCTGCACTTAAAGAACACACAATTACATGTGAACTACTTGGGAACGTAGTTTAGGAAAACTGCTGCTTGCTGCTACTTTCAGCATGTATACAATATGATATAAACAATCTTATTCCTAGACAGATCATACATTGTTGTTATTTAGTTCAAGTAATTCCTATAAAAAGCAACCTTGGTACAGAATATCCTATGACTACTGCCTACTTTACCAATGATATTGCAATGAGGACATAATTAAACAACCTATCTTGTCACTGTTACTGCAACAATTAAGAATCATTCAAAACATACATAAAAAATCCTAATTGCCCATTGTTCCTAAATGTAGAAGCACAAACAATTCATAGATGGATCTTATCGCACAACATAACCATGCACCCTCAGTTGCTGCTTTGACTAATCGAGGCTCGCTACCACCTAAAGACATAACGAACACAGATGATGCAGAAGTAACAGGTGCAAAGACATTGCTAAAGCCCAGAAACAAACACAAAAGTCACGTGCACATACCTAAAGCTGTGCACCATAATCCTGCAAGAGAGTCCAGATACTTGTTCCCATTAATGTCATAGACATAGGAACCCTGCATAATCAAAATGGTGATAAGCTAGACTGTGAAATATATTCTGTAAATGTAAAGATTAAAATCTACTTCTCCACAACTGAACACTGTAATTCAAGAGATGTAACACAAACTATGGTGTAAAGTTCAGATTCAGAGTGACAACCTCAGATCTCTCAATGATCAGAGGGTGCAATGACTGTCGCATCCAACAAGCTATCCGCATGGCCTTGCAAACTTGCGGTGCTAGTTACATGCTTCAATAAGCTGTTTGCCTGTGATCAGGAGGGAAAAAAAGGATCACACATGAGAATTTCGGATAGAATCAAAGTGTAGTACTTTATTTTCTGTCTTAATTTGGCAGCAAGACTATAAATATTAAAATGATAAAAGCAACTTATCTACATCTGAAAGATTTAGCCAAAATTTTGGATTTATAGATTAAAAAATAAAAAACAATGCACCTGCTGCTTGTCATGGTGTCCTTTTTAAAATCTCTTCCTCCTACAAATAAGAAATATTAATCTCTTCCTCCTACAAATAAGAAATATTACACATTATGATTCAAAAGGATAGAAGGAAGTCAAATTCTATTGTGGCTACCTTGATGATCATCAAATAAACTGTACTTGACTCTCTTTGCCACTGTGTTTTTCCCTTATTCCATCACCATCTGAAAAAGCCAAAGTGGTGATCCATTTTAGATTCCCTTCCAGCCTTTTTAAGTGCTTAAACTTGTTTCCTTGCAAGAAAATAAAAAGGACCATTCTCCATAAACGTAACATCCATTGTCTTTTTGTTCCGAGTTAAGGGATTCTAGCAATTCCTTGTTCTCGGGGAGACTAGCCTACAAAATAATAGCAAACATGGAATTATTTGAGCACGTCTATAGAAGTAAAAAAGTAGTTTAGAGCTGATGAAACATGGAGCGGTGTGCCTCGATTTACTTAAGATATGTGTATGACTTTAAAAGGAACAATTAAAATGAATATAACCTACAAAGCCCTGATGGAGAAAGAAACATAATTTTAGAAGATTGAAATACATACCTATCTTGCAGCGTTGTCCTGTTTTTGTTTTCTTTAGAGTAAATAGAATGATCGGGGGAGTAATAAAATGTTTATGTGATAAAGAGGTAAGGGAAAACATTAGTATTCAACTCGTTGCAATAAAAAACACTGATGTAGGTGGCAAACTTTTTTTAAAAAAAGTAATAAAGAAACCATATAACCTCACATGTTTTATCTAAATCTTTTTTTATATTGAAGCGCCATTGCAGTCCTGAAGTTGTCCTTCAAATGCAGCAGAAACAGATACCTAAAAAGTTACCGATAGTTAGAGACTATATAAAACAAGGCATCACATATTCATTGAGAGCATCTTTGTTGAAGATTGCAGCATCGAAGGGTTATAATAAACAACTACAAATATTTAATAGGTCAATTGTGGTCATTAGCTGATTGAATGGGCCGCTAGGAGCAGTAATATTGCTATAGGCAACGTACTTAGTTTGGAATGATTCAGAAGCTTGCTCTATAGCCGCTTAGTGGGCAACTACTCTATGTAGAGGTTGCTCTGAACCCCATCAGGGCAATGAGATAAAAAAGATTTAATAGCAACTGGATGGTCAGATTATGCAGGGATTGCCATTAGTTAATGGAGCAGAGGAACTGGGAAGTAGAGAGGCGGCTTTGGGGGAGGGGATTCGGTTGGTAAGAGTAATTTGTATAGGCAACTAAATCCACTTTGCTATAAGCCTCTTGAATTTGCGACTTTTAATCCACTTACTATTTTTACACTAAAGAAAAAAGATAATTTTGTGCTGTTAGCACGCGCGAATCGCACAACTGAGCTAAAAAAAATAAAACCAAATGCGGTAATAGCAGTAAGTAATGTGCCAGTGGAACTGTTGCATCTCCGCAAGCAAGGATGGGAACGGGCATGAATGTTGTCGTCACCAAGAAGACAATAACAGTGTGGTTAAAGAAGAACTGGGTCATCCATACCATACTCATGTTAGGGTGGGGGAGGGGCACGAAGAAGACAACAACGGATGTGCGCACGAAGAAGAAAGCAACAGAATAACCCTAACGAAGGAAAATCAACTGATCTGACTAAGCGTGATGAATGAGATTGGTTACATGTGAGAAGCGGTGACGCGGTGCAGAGAGGGAGGCTATGGAGCGAGGACTGTAGTCGCCGTCGTTGTCGCCGACCAGCGCCGCCTCATCCCCCACGAAGACGACGCAATACTGGGTGGAGGTACAGGCCGATCAGGGGGCGAAGCCACGGGAGGGCGAGTGGGAGCGTGCCGGCGAGTCTCCTCCGCCGCATCTGGATGTTGGCGATTGAACCCCTCCTACGGCGCCGACATGGAGGGGCGGACACTTCGTCTGGAAGGCTCTCGTTTTGTGGAGTAAATGGAGGTCGACTTGTGAACGCCGGAATGAGTTGTTTGAATTGTGCTAAAACTGCCAAACACAGAATAGAAATGGTTGTACTTCAAAATTTGTACTTCCTCTATGGCCTACTAAAAATAAAGTGAGTGCAGACATATTTTGTTCAACCAATCGAAATTACAAGATTTAAGTTCCTTGTTCATTGCTAGATGCTCCATTTGGACAAAATGTCAATGTTGAAAAACACATTAATAGAAGATATATTCATCAATACAATCAACCATCGCTTTTTGAAGAAAATGACCATGTCTACTATTGACTTTGCAAATAATACCTCATGATAAAATCTTTGGACCATTATGATGACATCCTACAATATTTTTCTTGCTAGATGTGCACATGAAACCTGATGATTGACAACATCAAACGATTTCTATCCACAGTAAGGAACATGGTATAGAAGATAAAATGATGCCAAGAAAATTAACACTGCTAGAAATGTTAAGTAATAAAAAGTTGTGCAACCTGACAAAGGAATTTATATGCTACTATAGACATGTGTTTTCATACCAGGCAAAGGTCTTGCCTGATCTCCTCAAGCGTCTTTTTTCTTATTTGTGACCTAACATTACCAGCATCATGCATTCTTCCTCCACCGGCCAAGGTAACATATTTCCCTAATTACCGATGTGGTGTGTCTCATATTATCTGTATGCATAATAGAACTTAACATGCTCAACAGATAATAGATTACACATGCTAAAATATCATAAAAGGAATAATATTATGAAGTTCAACTATTGCATCTTCAGTAAGCATACACTTTCCATTGCAGTAGAAGGATGAATTTGAAAAACCATGAACAGCCAAAACATTTCCGTGTACTAATAAAAATCAAAACAAGCACGATCTGCGTACTAATTAAAATCAAAACATGCACGAGCGGTAAGGACATGATTAGGTCATAGTATATGACCTATGAGGCTATGCATTCAGACTACAAGGTGACCATATATGGTCATGTCAAATTGGCATCAGGAGCTGCTGACACAGGACTCACCTCCTATCTGCCACCTCCTGCTATTAAGGGAAGCATAAAACTGGTCACCTCCTACCATCAGTTGCAGCCCTCTGTTATCAGCCCTAAAAACTGTAATTTAAATAGAAATATATACATAGTGAACTAAAAATCAATATAAAAGTCTTTATATTGATGAAACCATTGACAAACTGTAAATCATGATAATCCATTGACAAACTGTAAATCAGAAACAATGTACTTAGAATTATATACGTAGTGAACTATGCTCAGATGCTAGAAACAACATAATAAGAGAGCTTCCTTTCATTTTTGGAACATCGATTTGATAATCAATATAAAAGTCTTTATAAAACCTATGTAAAACCTAAATTTAAAACTGCAGTACGACATACCAAAGATAAAGAAGTCCATGCTTTTCTTTGGCAAGTGCTCATAGACCCAAATTTTCTCCAATTTCTGCTAGCAACATCGAGCGTAACCAATTTTGTCTGCTGGAATTTTGCCTTGAGATGCACCTCAATTTTGAACTCCACAAAACCTTGTCCTGAATGTGAAGCAAGTCTTTTAACTCCTATCCCAGCTGCCTCAGGAAACTGGTCCTGTGAATAGAAAATATTCAGGAGTTCTTCAGTTATATGTAGGAGGACCAGGGTGTTGTTTTGCTCCCAATACTTTTTTACATCTAGTTGCATCTATTTTGAAATCTGTGAGTTATGTTTTTTTCTGTATAAGGTTTTACCTTATGTAGTATGCAGGAGCTAATTAACTGGTAGACAGGATCATATACACATATATGCATGTGTGTGTTGCCTGTATTTACCTTATAAACGGGGCCAAACCCACCTTCCCCAAGTTAAAGGGAATTGACAATTAATTTCAGTTACGTATTGTTGGGTTCCTCCTAGGAACGGGTTAAGATCACTGGTTTATTATTGAGTACTGACCTGTCCGGGGATCGATCAGCTCCCTGAGAGGAGCCAGCTCTACGCTTTCGATCAACTTGAATTCTTGCAGGAAGAAATAGTGAAATATCATTTGCATTGGATTTGGTGCAAAATCTAATTTCCTAGAAACTGTAGAAACCAAATGCTGCAAAAACCGCAGCATAAATGACCAACTAAATAAGGTAAAGGGCAAAGTAAACATGTGATTTAAAAAGATAGTAGGCTCCTTGCAGAACGTTTTGAAGCCAAATAAATATATTAACATATCACAACTTAAATGACCAACAGAATACGGTAATGTAAAAAGTAAACACATGATTAATAAAGACTGTGGGCTCCTTGCAGAACGTTTTTAAAGCAAAAATAAGTTAGCAGAGTGACAACTTAAGAGAACATAGCAGCGGCAGCTCGTACAACAATAGAGTAGGTGTCAAACAAGAACTTACAAAACTCTAACTGAAAACTCGTCATTGTCATGTTGATAGGTTTGATGTAACAATGCCTAATCATACTGTAAATGTGCAAAATGAAATTACATTGATGCATATAGAACTCTAGAGTAGACTACGCACAGCTTCCCAACTGTAAATGCACTCCTTGTGTTCAAGCTATTGAACAATGTGTTAGATATACATAACTGAAGCGGTCTGCACAGGGAAACAAATGGTTAGGATGTAATCAAAGAAACAATTATGCAAATTCTTGTGTTCATGATATTAAACATTGGGGTAGCTACACATGCAAAATTGTATGAAATAAGTCTAGAACTATGCATCCATGTAGTAAAGTAGAACTAATTATTTGCATGAAGCATTAGGAGCAAAATTGATTATTGGCATGGAGCCTCAGAAGCAAAAACTAAAGGACAACAGATACCTTCTTGTCAGCCTTTTTGTTTAGTATAAGGTTATCTCAATCTAGTCAATGCTATTAAGTTGGAAGCAACAATCAAGTGAGGCAAGAAGAAGCACACGGAGGAGAAGGGCTCACATGAATAGAACAAAATTTAATTAATCTCTCAGGAGGAAGACGAATAAAGTGATGCAGAGAGGTAGGAGCGGATGGGTGGCTGGTGAGGCATAGCAGCACTAACCTAGCGCAACATTGACCTAGCTTGGTGTAGCGCACACTTGGTGGTGAGGGCATGGAGGAGGCAGAGGTTGGGGTCGATCTCAAGCAGTGTACCTATTTTTGATATCAGCTCCACGTCAAAACGAATGGCATCACAACCTCCTCGATCCAACACTAGAATTTGGGATCAGGAGGAGGCTGGCATGGAACAAAAAACATAAATTAGATTTAGCACATGAGAGATTAGAGGAACAGGGGACGTGCGCTGCCAACCACCGGGGACAAGGAGGGCTTCGTTGGTACCGTGGGCTCTGCGGCGGCCGGAGTAGGCGGCGGGGACGCCTCGGATTAGGGCATCAGGAAGGCGAGGAAGCAGCGGTGTTGACAACGGCGACTGCGATAGGTAGGGTTAGGGTTTAGCTATGTATGGGAAGGGTGGAGGAGGAGAACGGGGAGGTGGAGAGACCCCGACACCCGCTGTGGTGCGGTGCTTTGGGAGAGAGGGAGCTCCATGTGGAAGCAGTGCTTGCGATGGCAAAGCTCGGCGGCAGCGTCCGATTGTGGTGGGGTCGGATTCTAGGTCGGGGTGGCGAGGCAAAGGAAGCAGACCTGAGAATTATGGGAAAAATTAAACCATAATAAAAATAAGGTGAGTAAGTTATGATTTTTTGAATAAGGTGAGTAAGTCAAACTTGGTGTCCAAAAAATCAAACGATCTACAAATCAGGATGGAGGGATTACTTTGTAAGTATCAAAACCAATATAGTGATTTGCATAAATACTACATATAATACTTGCAACACTTGATAAGCGTTGCTATGTAACACAAATACTATGGATGACACTTGCGCTGCATGACAAATGTTGTTAGGTGACATAAATAATACGAATGACCCTTGCAACGCATGGCAAACATTGCTAGGTAATTTGGATATTCTACGGATGACACTTGCAACGCATGGTAAACGTTGCGAATAGATTTTCTTGCGACATAAAAATATGTGTGTTGCTAGCATCCGTTGCTACCTAATTTCTTGCAATGCATAAACCATTTTGTTGCAATGTATGTGTTGCTATAGGGGTGTTTGTGCTGTAGTGGACCCGAACCGGATGTTCTGAATACGTCAAGTCTGGTTCTAAGGCAACATTCGTTACTTCAATGGTTCGATCTGGAACCCGAAGACACTTCTTTAATTGAGACACGTGGAACACATTATGCACTGCAGACAAGGTTTCGGGTAACAGGAGTCGGTATGCCACGGGTCCATATCTTTCAAGCATAGGAAAAGGACCAATGTACCGGGGAGCAAGCTTTCCCTTTACCCCGAAACGTGATACACCCTTCATTGGTGAAACTTTCAGGTAGACATAATCTTCAACTTGAAAGTGCAAGGGTTGACGTCGCTTGTTTGCATAACTCTTCTGTCGAGCTTGGGCTTCTTTCTAATTGCAAATTATTCGTTGAACTTTCTCTTCTATTTCCTTTAGCATATCAGGCCTGAAAAAACTTCTTTCACCTGGTTCAGACCAGTTTAACGGAGTACGACACCATCGTCCGTACAAAGCTTCAAAGGGTGCCATTTTAATGCTCTCTTGATAGCTATTATTGTACGAGAACTCTGCCAATGGCAAGCTTTCATCCCATTTCTGTGGAAATTCTAGAGCATAGGCTCGCAACATGTTCTCAAGTATTTGATTCACCCTCTCAGTCTGCCCACTGGTTTGAGGATGTTAGGCCAAACTATGGAGCAACTTAGTATCCAAAGCCTTGTGAAGTTCTTCCCAAAATTTGGACACGAATTGCGGTCCACGATCCGACACTATGGTCTTCGGAACACCATGCAAACTGAGAATACGGGCAATGTATAACTCTGCATATGTGGCCACTGTATACTTTACCCTGACTGGAAGGAAGTGGGCGACCTTTGTGAGTCGATCAACAATAACCCAGATAGAATCATATCCTTTTGCTGTCCTGGGCAATCCCACAATAAAGTCCATGCTTATATCCTCCCATTTCCATGTAGGGATAGGTAAAGATTACAATGGACCAGCAGTCTTTATATGTATGGCCTTGACACGTCTGCAAGTGTCACATTTTGCCACATAGCATGCAATTTCAGTCTTCATCTTTGTCCACCAATAATGCTGTTTTAGATCATGATACATCTTAGTGCTTCCGGGATGAATGGAATAGCGACTAAGATGTGCTTCATCTAAAATTTGCTGGCGGATCTAATCATTCTTAGGCACAACTATGCGGTGGTTAAACCATACAACACCTTGATCATCTCTTCTGAAGCAGTTGGCTTTACCGGCCTCTATTTTCTCATGAATGTGTTTCATACCCTCATTATTTCTTTGGGCATCAATTATTCTTTGCAGAAGAATCGACTCAATCTTCAAGTGATTTGAAGTTCCATGCTGAATCATTCCCAGGTTCAACTTCTCCATTTCTTGGCACAACGTAATTTTAGAAGTCTTCATTGTAAGACAATGACAGAAAGCCTTGCGACTTAATGCATCTGCCACTACATTAGCTTTGCCTGGGTGATAGCGAATCTCGAATTCATAATCTTTAATCAGCTCAAGCCATCTCCTCTGCCTCATATTCAGTTCTGACTGGGTAAAGATGTACTTCAAGCTTTTATGATCTGTATAAATATGATAGATATTCCCCATCAGATAATGATGCCATATTTTTAGGGCATGAACCACAACAGCTAATTCCAGGTCATGAGTTGGATAATGTTCCTCATGCCGGCGCAAATGCCTTGAAGCATAAGCTATCACTCGGCCCTCTTGCATTAGAACACAACCTAGACCACTACCTAATGCATCACAATACACATCAAAGGGCTTTTCAATGTCTGGTTGAGCTAATACCGGAGCAGTGGTCAGTAATACTTTCAGCTGCTCAAAGGCTTCATTACCTTTTGAAGACCAATTAAATTTGGTATCATTCTTCAATAAACTTGTGATTGGTTTCACAAGCTTGGAAAAATCTAGAATAAATCGGCGGTAATAACCAGCCAGTCCAAGGAAACTTCGGACTTGATGTACAGTGGTTGGGGGTTTCCACTCCAAAATATCCTTGACTTTTCTAGGATCCACCGCAATCCCTTTGGTAGATAATACATGTCCCAGAAATTGGATCTCCTCCAGCCAGAATGCGCATTTACTGAATTTAGCATATAGTTGATGCTCCCTTAAGCACGTTAACACGATCCGCAAATGCCGAGCATCCTCCTCTTCATTCTTGGAATATATCAAGATATCATCAATGAACACCACCACGAATTTATCCAACTCGGGCATGAATACCGAGTTCATAAGATATGTGAAGTGGGCAGGAGCATTTGTTAGTCCGAAAGACATAAGCAGATATTCAAATAATCCATACCGCGTAGTAAATGCGATCTTGGGTATATCTTTGGGTCGGATATGGATCTGATGGTAACCCGACCTGAGGTCAATTTTGGAAAATACCCGAGCTCCAGTAAGTTGATCAAATAGGATGTCAATCCAGGGAAGAGGGTACTTATTCTTGATTGTGACCTCATTAAGGGGTATATAATCCGCGCACATCCGAAGTGTTTGGTCCTTCTTCTTGACAAAGATGGCTAGACAACCCCAAGGTGATGAGCTTGGTCGGATGAATCCCTTTTCTAGTAGATCTTGTAATTGAGTCTTGAGTTCTGCCAATTCATTCGGAGGCATTCTGTATGACCTTCTAGAAACAGGAGCCGTACCAGGCTTCAACGCAATCACAAATTCTACATCTCTTTCTAGAGGCAATCCAGGCAGATCTTTTGGAAAAGACGTCCGGGAATTCACATACTACCTGAATATCTTGGATCTCCTGTATGATGGCTTCATAAATTCTTCCAAATGGTTTAGCTGGAATAGCTACAGGGATGGATAAGAGAACCTCTTCTTGGCCATAACTCAACCTGATGGTTCTCAGATCAGTGTTGAGGATAGCTTTGTGTTGGGCTAACCAATTCATGCCCAGAATTACATCTATATCTTGGTCTTTTAGAACAATCATGTTTGTGGGAAAGTCTCGTTCAGCCAATGTTATGGGCACATGGAAAGCCATTTTTTAGTGAATATTTGTCCCCCAGGTGAATGAATTATGAACCCTTCCCTTGATTCATTGTATGGAATGCAATGTTGCTCCACAAACTTCTTGCTTATGAATGTATGTGAAGCACCAGAATCAAAAAAATAACTGCAAGGTGATTGGCCACGAGAAACGTACCCATCATGACTGGCTCTCCTTCCGGTGTTGTGGCCACTTGCGTATAATAAATCCGCCCAGTTTTCTTCATATTTTTGCCCGTTGTATTGTTTGCCGTATTTCCCTTGCCTTGAGCGGAACTCCTAGAATTCTGCTGATTATTTGATCTGTTCTGCTTCGGATATGGGCAGTCCTTGATAAAATGTCTGGACTTTCCACAATTAAAGCAACTAGTAGACGAACTCGGGAGTGCAGGGAAACGAGTACCAGGGGCACTCGGCTGATTTGTTGAGGTGGGTGCAGTGGTAGGACGGATAAAGACAGGTTGTTTAAAGGGGTAGGAGGGTGGTCATGGTGAAGAACGATTTTGATTAAAAGGTCGGATCACCAACCTTTGTCTCTTCTTAGGCCCCTGATTGGGCCTATCACCTCCATAGCCCTTTGATTATCCTGGGCCTGCATATTTGGCTTCAACTGCTAGCGTCGTGCTGACATCCTTGTTGTAGGAGAGGTCGGGCATGTTGCCATTTCCGCTGCAGCCGATCATTAAGGCCCCTCATAAAACATTTTCTCTTCTTCAGATCAGTATTGACCTGATCAATGGCATACTGGGTCAAGTGGTTGAACTTGTTGAGATACTGTGTGACAGTATCTCCACCTTGTTTGAGCTTCATAAATTCTTCCTGTTTCATATGGAGCACCCCTTCTGGAATATAGTGCTCCCGAAATGCCAACCTGAATTCGTCCCATGTAAATTGATGACCAGCCGGCTGGATAGCCACATAATTTCCCCACCAGGTGCTGGCAGGGCCTCACAACTGCTGCGCTGCAAATAAAGGCTTTTGAGTCTCCGTGCTTCGGAGAAGCCCAAACTTTTGTTCGATAACCCGGATCCATTCATCCGCTTCAAGAGGATCTTCAGCCTTGACAAATAATGGGAGACATGTCTCCGAGAAGTCCAAATATGATGTTTCGCGGGGTCCATGCGGATACGCTCGCCCGCCTTGCTGTTGCATTTGTTGTACCGCCATTTCCCGTAGAAAGCGGGTGTTATCGGCTATTGCGTTGACTAAGGCAGCGATAACCTCACCCAGAGTTGGGGGTACTGGTGGCAGGATAGGAGTAGTCTCCCTCCCACGGGAGGTTCCCGCACCATCTTGTCCACGAGTTCTGGACAACATCTGAGGCAAGGAACATTTCGAAAAATATAATATGCCAAAGCAAGCCATCCATTTTACATTACTTAAAAGGTAATGATATAGACTCGAAATTACAACAGGACCACATTACCTATTATACATTAACACTATTTCTATACTACACTACTCTTGCTTCTTATCACTTTTGGTAGCTTCACTGTCGGGTGTAGGAGTCCATTCATCAGCCAGGTTCATTGAAGGAGGAGGCCTGAAAAGGTCCAGTTCCCCACCAAGGGCTTCACCCGCTGCTCTACCAGGTCCGGCTCCCATTCCAACAGGATCTGTAGGTACGTCAGGATGCAGTCGTGAATACAATACATGAACTTCCTCATGTAGTGTATTACAGTACACCTGCAAGTTGTCCACGACTGTGCTAAGCTCCTCCACGCAGGCTCGAGCTTTGGCTTCCTTGGCCCAAGCAAGTTAACGTGAGTTAACAGCCCAATCGAGCGCTAAATCTCGTTCAGCAAGTTGGTCTTGCAGGTGTCGGATGTTAGTTCTTAACTCATTTATTCGCTGTCCATCCTCGACCCATACATCATTCCTGTGACGGAGCTCCGCTCGAAGCTATTCTACCTGAGCTTCTAGATCTTCGATGGGATCATTGCTACCACCACTACTGTCCTCATGCCTTGGAGCTAGTTGATGGCGAGGCACGCCAATTGGTCCGGTAGACTTGCGCGCGGTTTTCCTTGTGCACGGCGGCATATCTCCATAAGGGGGAAAATCTTATTAGTATAGTTTTCAGTATGATGCATGCATAATTACAGAATCAACCTTAGTTGATTCACAACCTTCTATACATCGCACTCTACTATCTGGTCTTTAAAATAAGTACTTCAGAAGTACTAAGATAAGAAGGAAAGAAATTTTCTAGATAAGTCTTTGAAAAATTCTTTTTGAAAATGTCTCATAACATCTACAGAGATGGGCTTCGCTCCGATTCCATCTGTGACAGAACCTCCCAAGTTATTAGACCCACCTACAGTTGTCCTAGTCTAATGGACCTCAGACAACCCTACAGGTGCACCTGATCACTTGACAAGTTCGGTATCTGAATTCCTTACCTTGCCCAAGAGCGTTTCACCCGTCATGCAGACATTACAATACATTGGAGGTACGAAAATGTGGAAGCAATTATAATAACTTACTTTATTTAAAAGTAAGAAAGAGTAGTGTTTATTACAGACCAGAACAAATATAAGAGTTCTGAGTATTATTATTACATAACCTGGGAGGCAAAAACCCCTCCTGATAACAGTAAAAGTTTTTCTTAACGGAGGACCCTTCCTCCCGCAGCTTCAGTCTTGATTTTCTTCTTTAGGTACCACCTTGGAACAGAAGCAACAAAAATTTGCTGCTTGTTCACCTAAAACATGGGACAAAGCCTTGAGTACAAAATGTACTTTCGCAAGTCTTACCCGTCAAAATAAAAGACTCTGAAGGATATGCTGGCCTTTAGGAGTCAAGTTATGTCTTATCAATAATCAAAGACTCTGTTTGCAGAAATGCTAACTAATAGTGGATCCTTAAAAGTCCAGTTTTATTAGCAAGTTAAGTCATTACCTGAGTTCTAGAGTTCTTTCTACCCTAGTTCAAGCACTTGACCTATACTAGCCAATTTCTTATCAACCCTTCTTGTTCACTGGAATGCTACGTGTACGGCATATGTAGCACTTAACCCTTGCATATGTCAACTCGCCACCGGTGTTCTTAAGACCAGATCAGGTTCACGCCAACCGAGAGCACAGATACACCACCGTCCAGCCACTTGCCATGGAGGGTACACGCTACTCTCTCCATCTCTCCACTCCCATTGCGTCTTACCTTATTCTGGTATTAGTCTGCCCGAGGCAAAGCTTACCCATGATGAGGCATGTGACCAGTTAAAGGGTCCTCGATCAGCAAGCCTACATCGAGAAGGTCCTTAATCGACTCAGACGGAGACACTACACCGAGACTCTCTTCTCGTGCAAGTCACCCGCCCGGTCTCAGCTTTATCATTTTAAACCCAAAGTTTGGTACCTGGCAGAGGTACATCTTTTCCGATGTTGAACCCATCATGGCCATGATGGATTCACCATCAAGTTTTATTTTTGAAAACATCCCACCCACTTTGAAGCATCATCTTTGTCAAAACAAAACATTTTGTTTTTCTAGAGGAAAGCTAAGCATAAGAAAAACCTTTTTGCAAAATAGGGGATTAAGGAGAAGTAATCAAATCCAAGGAAGGAAATGCAGCAACTGGTTTAGCACACAACTCCTATCACCTAATGCATCAAGTAAGTGAGAAAGATTTTAAAATAGCAAGGAAGTGGCAAATGCATCGGGGCTTGCCTTGTGTGATAGGTGAATCAGGCTCTGCTCCACAGATATCAAAGTAAAAGCAGTTTCCTGCTTGAGGTTCTTCATGTGGTGGTGTAGTCCTCGCATCTTCAATCTCTATTTCTTCCTCGTTTTCTATATATAACCATATATAATCATGAATGCTCATGTAATGCTCATGAAAATGCAAAGATAATAAAAGTTTATTATCTAATGTCTTGAATATAACTTTCCTTCACGAGTCTCCGGGAAACTACGGTTTTTGGAGTCTATAGTGAAGTTCATAGAGCAGGGGACTAGGGTTTTGGGTTCTAAGTACCAAACATGGTTCAAATCATACCAAATTTTACCCAAGGCTGCTAAATATTATTTAAAGCTCATCTAAAAATTTTGGTGAATTTTGGGATTTATTAATTACTCTCTAAAATTCCAGAAGTATAGATTTTGGCTATTTTAAATGTCCCAAAATTCCCTATTGGAACTAAAAATCATGAAATTATTTTTATTAAATACTATAGAAAATTAGGAGCCTCGTAAAATTGGTCTGTTATTTTTAGAATTTTTCTATAATTTTCTGGAAATTCACTAGCTCTGGTAGAAAAGGAAAAAGAAAAAGGTTCTATAGTGTTAGGCCAAAACTGACCCAATCGGCCCAACATAAACAGAATACGGGGACGCGCCCACGCGTGTGCGCCCGCACTTGCGGATTGACACAGAGACCCCTCATGATTTGGATAACTGGTTAAGGGTCGCGGTGTTTTTTTCTATGTCTCACTGACACATGCAAAAACACCCCCGCACTCTGATTTCTTCACAACACACAGTCCCCGACGGCGAATGGCGGGGAACCAAACTCCGACGAGCTTATACCGGCCGGATCACGTAACGACCGGTGCTCTACTTTGGCAGAGACCAAATTCAAGCCCTAACGAGAGTTTCCCCTCAACTAATTTCATTAACGGAGCTCTAGCACGCTCTGTCCACGGTGACAGCGGGCACGACGGACAATCAAACACGTTCCCGGTGATCCAGGGCACCTTAGCTCAATCGAATTGGTTGAGAAGCATTAGAAGAACCTAAGGACGCTGAAACAAGAGAACAGGGAGCATGAACAGACCTGGGATTCGCTGACCACAGTGAGGGCTCTACCATGGCGGCGGAAACAGAATTGGGGGAAACGGGAAATTGGAGAGTTGTGGTGGCTAATCGGTGGCAGGATCAGGTGCTCGGGCTTGGTGTTGACCCAACGCAGCAGACCGTGCCATCAATTTATAGTGGCGCGAAGCGGTGGCCAGTGAATTTAGTGGAGACGCACGGCGGCCGGAAAGAAGGGATGAGTCACTGGCGCGTTTTACCGTGGCACTCACCAGCTGAGGGGCTACGGTGGTTATCGAGGAGCTGGTGTGGCTAGTAGCGACGTGGTTAAAGGCCTGGGGCGTGGCACAATCACGGTGAAAGACGCCAACTCCGGTGACGGCCGTAAAGCCACGTCGCCGGTGCAAGTGGTCGAGGAACAGCGAGGCCACATTAACTCGAACCCATCCGTGATGAGATCTTTTCACGGGTGTGTGAAATCTACTCGCCGAAGGCACGAATTGCGACGGCCGGCGCGAATCCGGGCGCGAAGGCCGTCGGTGGCTAGGGGGCTGAACCAGAGATCAAGTTCAGATTACTGTACCATCAGACTCCTTTCAGACACCTGACAGAACAAATTGCAACGCCAAGATCTCAGATTTTCGTGTAAAAACTCATCCATCCATCTGTAGCAAACTTGTAGTCCTTTATATCAACTACAATTCTGCCATAGCAATTACCCTCAATCGAGCTATGAATCAAACTCAAAATCGAGCTCTAAGTTCATACAACTTCACTGCTTGTGTGGATTCAGAATTAGAGTGGCCTGACAGCCCAACTTTGGATCTAATTATCTCAAAATATTTCATGGCACCAAGGCTTAATCCCTATAGCAAAGTTGTCCTCCTTTCATAGCTCTAAAACCTTGATGTGCTGACCTAGGGCAAAATCCTCATAATTTGGAAGATATAGGGTTCTAAAGTTGGTTCAAATGCATTGAATTTTAGACTAAGCTATATGATCACAATAATGGCCTTTTTGCAAATAAACCCAAAACTTATTGTTTCATTTGCAAATCTCCAAATATGTGAACCATATGACTTAAGATACCCTATTTCCATGATTTTTGCACTTAGGTCCAAAATGTGCACACTTTTACAGATAACCCCCTAGGGTTTTCAGTCTAGGGTTTTCTAGGGGTCTATTTAGGGTTTTTGGTACTTCTAGGGTTTGGATATCACTTAAGTTCATTAATGGTGATATTATATGATCATTACTAATAAGTTTTGAAGTTTTCTCTTGTTTAGACTTTGTTTAGTCTTTTAAGCCCAGTTTAGGGTTAGTAATGTACCCTAGGGTTTCACCCATGAATTGTTACATCAATACAACTTGTTTGAACTTTTTGCCTTGTGAATGCATTCTAAGTGTAACAAACACATGATATGCCAATGCTTATTATGTTATGCTCAAGTTTTAGTGGCAGTAACACCAGGGGTGTTACAGTTAGCACCCTAGTACATTGGCCTATTCCCTATTCTTGAACGATGTGGGCAGGTTGCGTACATACTTCGACTACCAGAATCATTATATGTTGTACATAATGTGTTCCACGTATCCCAATTGACGAAGTGTATTCGGATCCCTGATCAAACTATGGATGTGTCTGATGTTAATTTGGAACCAGACTTAAGCTATTCGGAGCATCCCATCTGAGTATTGGATCAGAAAGATCGAGTTACTCGAAAAAGGACTCTCATGTTCTACAAGGTACAATGGAACCAACACACAGAAGAAGAAGCTACATGGGAGTCTGAAGATTTCATAGAAAACCATTTTCTCAAGTTTTTAGTCTCATGTAACCTTTAAAGTTTATGTACCTTAAGTTAGAACAAACCCCACACCCAGCCCCTGCTCTATAAGAGAAAATAGGAAATAAATTTGTGACGTGTTTCCTTTTCCATTACTTACCCTAAAGCCTTAAATCTCGGGATGAGATTCTTTTATGGGTGGAAGGATGTAACACCGTTGGTGTGATGAGAACTAAAACTTTGGCATGACATCATTTGCATTGGCATTTCATTATGTATGATACACCTAGTTTGCATCCACTTGGCAAAAATTTCAGTACAAACATGTGATGTGATGCTCTGACTTGGTAAAAAGGGATTCCTGACCCTAGGTTAGAGTATCTCTCTTTAAGGACAAGAGACCTATGGACTTCAGAAATGAGCACTAAAGGATGATCTTAAAAGCTAGTAGAAATGTTCAAGAAAAGTTAAACATAGAGAGCTTAAGTGCCACTTGAACCCTAGAACACTCAAAACCCTAATTGAAACCCTAAAACCCTAATTAGTGCCCTATTAGGTGATTGAGTTCTATGCACTTTTAGCCAAAAATGTATGTATCAAAGTGATAGAGTAACAAAAGTTAATATACTTTCATGTTTGGGGATTTCCATGTTTTGTGGAGCAAATTGGAGTAAATTGCAAAAGAGCCAAGGGCACCCATATGCTTAACTCTAAACAATTGTGTTAACAGGCCAACTTCAATACTTTGTATCTTTTTATCTATGAGGATTTTGCCATGAGTCACCACAACAAAGTTGTAGAGCTATTATAGTAGTTTAAGTTTTATTAAGTGACCTAGCCCAAGGTTGGTACAGAAATTGGAGTAAAATGCCCTAGAAGTTGGGCTGTCAGTCGAGTTTTAATCTGAATTCAGACTGTCAGTTGTATTATATCAACTTTGAAGCTAGATTATGGTCGATCCAATGAGTATATGACCAAGATCTCTATGACACACTTGAATCTGGTATGTAGGGGAACAACTTTGATATAGTCGACTTGGTGGTTTGCTGAATGAAAATTGAAGTAAAAGTGACCCAAACTTGCTCTGTCAGATAGTTTTGGAAGCAATTCAGTGGTGAACAGTGGACTGAAGAAGATCTTAGGTTCTCTGTACCTGCCATCGGTGATCCTCGCTCCACAATCCACATCAGCGTTACGATTCGTGTGCAGGGTGAAGTGGGTAACATCAGAGGACAAAGGATCTCAGCAAAGAGATGAGCTTGAGCCCTGTCACCAGTCGGTTCGTCATACCCACTTGCCCAGCAACGTGGCTGTGCGGCCATCGCCATGGTGGCCGCCGTTTATCTTGGTTGCACCACGCCATCAACTGTGTTAACATGTTGCAATAGGTCACGAGAGATAGCAGTTACCACCCTGAGACCTTGGTCTATTGGGAGCCATAGTAGATGAGGTCTGGTGACTCACCTATTCAACATAGTGTGCACTTCAGTCCCAAATTCGTGAAGCATGCCGACGATCGCTATGAATTGAGTGTTCCCCTTGCTCCGTCTCTCTGTTATGAACCCAGTGCACCACTCCTCACTCCTGATCATCCACCATAGCTCACGAATTCCAGATTCCCCCAAATCGGCCGGAATACCGCCGTGAGACACCTCGTCGTGGCTAGAGAATTCTAGGTCGGTTCATACTTCTCTGGTCTGTGTTCTAGTATCCTTAGGGTCTCTTGTTGCTTGTAAACCTGACTGATTGAATGCTACCGCGCTGGGTCGACGGGAGCAACTTTGCCGATCCTTGGTGTTTGCTGTCGTCATGGACGGGGGGGATCCCGGGTCAGGTTAGCCCAATTAGTACATGGATTAGGATTGTCTTGGATAGGGGATGATGATTTGATGCTTGGATTTGACGGTCATCGTCGTTTGAAGCGAGTCCCAGCGAGGGGTGGCCGGCGGGCGCGCGCGCCGTCGTCGTGGACCTAGCACCGTGAAAAAATAGAAGTAGGAGGGTGTGGCAGAACTGCCCGAATTATTCCAGCTTAAGTGCCTAAGTCACGCCTCAGGGGCCATAACACACTTAAATCGGAATAAACCTCCAGTCCCTCAGATCTAGTCTGATAAAGCCACTTAACCTGGAACAAATACCACATACCCACTCGAAGGTGAGTCACAGAAGAAATACAATAACACAGGAAAACCTCAAATTAAAGTAATGATTTATTACATAAATTAGAGTTTTTCAAGTAGCGGGTAAAAGTTCATAAAATAAGATGTAGCGGATAATCGATGTCGTCGGTAGCGAGGAAATGGGCAAGGCCTAGCCCACTACTCCTCTTGCTCCTCTCCTGCCGAAGCAGCATCCCACTCGATCGTCCAACCCAGTGGCAGGGTGGTAGGCCAAGTCACGCCATCAACCATGTCCTGAAGCGTACCTGCAAAAATTATGCCACAAGCAAGGCTGAGTATACTAATACTCAGCTAGTCTTACCCGGTGTGAGAATCTACTCCTCTACCTCTACACCATGCAGCTGTTTGGCTGAGGGGTTTGGTTTGCCAAAAGCACTAGCTGTATCTAAAATCAAGTTTTAGCTTTTCAATTTCTAGTGTCATTAGCTTACTAAGTTTGCTCCTTCTAAGCATACATGGTAGCAAGCATTTAGTACATACAACAAGTTATCTCATGTAACCTCATTTCACTTCTTACTCGATGTAGTACAAGGGGTCAAGCAGTCTCATTAGCTACGAGAAGCAGACGATTCGAATCTAGTTTTAACCTTGCAAGGTAAACCTAAACACACGACATGTTAGGGCACTCCGTACCCACACATGTCAATCGTCCCCATCGATTCCCCATTCACGTCCAAGCCTCACCGCCTTGGCATACAATGCTCCACTGACCCCGTCTGCCGCCGTGCAGTGACCGCACTTGTACCCACCATAGCTAGCATGGGCGACCCAGTCTCAGGTCGCGTGAGGGAAAAAGTATGCGCCCGGCTTCACTCAGGTACTAGGTTTACCGGTTACCATATTTCCCGACATGTGCTTAGTACGTTCAAAAGCTTGACTCAGGTATCCACACATTAATCCTTAATTCCTTTTTCCTGTCTCATGGACAAGGCATCCTCCCTGGATCCAAGTCCATAGACTAACATATATCCCATTATCAAGATGAATACAATCAATTCCTGACCTCGCGCGAGTGCTAGAAAAATCACTCGACTTCTACCGAGATCATGATTTAGCAAAGCAGCTACTCGACCTAGCATACTAGTATATCCATCTCAAAAAGGAATCCTAAGTTCATGCAACTAGAGGTTTCAAGCAACTCCTACACTTAAGTGCACATTACAATCCTACAAACATTAAGTGTAGTAAAGTAGCATATATAGATACGGTTATGCATAAAACCGGGGCTTGCCTTCAATAGCTGGGGCTGCGGGGAGATCCTCGACGGCAATCTCGGGAGCTTGGTCCTGGTCTTCCTCGTGGACAGCTCCTTGCTCGGGGATGAGCACGTACTCTCTGTCAGCGAGATTGCAATCTAATGATTGCAATGAGTAAGATATATGCATGGTATGATATGCAATTTAGCAATTAAACTTGGATGGTGAATGATCACTTTAATAAGGTAAGGCTTAATCTTGCTACTTGAAGATTCTTGGGGTATACTTAGCAATTTAGGGTCAACCTTACTTAAACTAAGTGGTAAGTCTATTTTGGTGTTCCACTGAATTCTTTTTAATGTGTTAGTGGGAATTTATCAAGATTTCTGGTTGAACTTATTGGAGCGAGGTTTATCTTTCCTCTCTTCCTTTCTATTTCTTTTATGCCTTTAAGGTGGGTTTGAACTACAAGTTATCTTAATAAATTTCCAAAAATTCTGCAAAAATTACAGTGGCTTCTTACTGGTGTATAATTCTCTGTCTCAAAATTTGGGGCTTAAAAAGTGAGTGGTTCTCTCTGTATAAAATTATCACATATTAGGGCAGAGGGGGTGTTTTGAACTACAACTCCTCTTTATCAGAGGGTTATTCCCTAAGACATATTTTTGTTGGCATCTAGATGTTATAACATGACATTATACCAATTTTTCGCCATTAATACTTATTAGTTATTTTGTTATGATTTTCTAAAGTTTCTAGCCAAATGGGTGCTTTCTACTACCACTATATTTGAAAAAGATCAAACAACAGATTTTAAATTTTTCCTATCTTCTTCTTCTTTGTGCAAGAGCAATCATTTTGAAGTTTGGCAACTTTTTGCTTAAGGGAAGGGTGGTAGGAATTATTTGGATTAAATGGCTTTTTTCATGAAGTATTGGCAAAGGCTATTATTTTGCAGCTTCCAATTGGGTTTTGCATTTTTCTCTGGTGGCCTATTTCATTATTAATCTTGTAAAAATTTATTTGCCCATTATTGCCCTCTTTTGGGCTTACTTATGATTTAATTGAAATATGGCTTAATATCAAGTTCTATTTGTTTACCCTACTTAAAATGATGGACTGAGGTGTTTATCATTTTTCTAGTGGTGTCTTAGTGGTTACAAGTCCACTGGATTTTTATTAACAATTTTGAAATTGTTTTCATAATTCTAATAATTATTTTTTTCTAGTTTAATTAATGCTTAATAAAACATTTCACTTTAAATCTGTTCTGGACTAGGGTTTCCTTTATTTTTTCTAGGTTCTCTGTTACTTAAGTAGATTAGAAAAAATAATTACATTCACTGTTCATGATTTTCTAATGCCTTTCTAATTTTCCTAAGCTTTGGGCAAAAATGGCTTTTAATAGATATCCCTACTTAAATTTTTAATACTGGGGTGCTCCATATTTTTAAACAGTGTCTAAATGGGGTTTGAACATCTACAAATTTTCTTAAGTTCAGCACAGAAGCATAACTAATTTTATTTAATTCAATAAGGTTTGGTCATTTTCCTTAATCGATTTTAAACTCTAAAATTTAAAACAGAAAGCATAGGATTCAGTATTTTTAATTGATAGTCCATAATATTTTGAATATAACAAAATTGGTGTTGGGGACTTGTTCTCAAATGCTATGAATTAAGAACAAGGCAACATAAAATGTTAAATATTAATGCCCTTCGTCCGCTGAAGCATTATCTCCCCAAGGATTTAATGAACTTCGGACGAAGACCACGAGCAGAATATTACGGAGGTTTCACCTTCGTAATTAAACTTACAAAATAATACAAAGTAATATAAATTGTGAAACATTTAAAGATAAATATATAAGAAATAAATGATATCATTCGCATCTCTTATTATATGAATCTAAAATGTTAGAACATAATGTTTAGGTACATTTATACCTTTGCCTTGGCAAATAATAATTCCCGAGTGATGCGTTTGCAATTACAGGAATGCGTGAATAGTAAAGGAATACTGTTCACTATTTACAGGCACAGGACACAGCCTGTGAGTAATTACAATCATGCCCCTCATAAAAGTTTACAACAATGACTGAGACCCTTATGGACTAAAAGGTCATTCTATCTTTAAGTCGGTTCGACCCTTCATTTTCGGATATGCTGTAATACCGAAGCTTCATGAATGGTACCTTCGGCATCTCGTACGAGCAGCTTCAGCCGAAGCTGTTTCTTTCCACAGGACCTTCGGCGACGAAGCATGTTCCCAACAGTAGCCCCTTCGCGGTGCTAGATCGTTTTTCGTAACGAGCTTGATCCGTGAAAAAAGTCTCTTAGGCTTCAGGAAGCCGAAGGTCCGAAAAACAGCTTCCCTGAGCTCGTTGTCGAGAAACGATACAGTTTCCGAGCGCAGAGCGGTCCCACCATGCAGGTTCACTTTTTGGTTTTTGCGGCCCACCGTGCAGTGGGTGCGAGCGACTGTTTTCCCGGTGTAAAAATCCTGACGATTCACCTTCTTTCCTGCAGCACTATATAAACAGACAGGTAGGTGTGAAGTTACCACAACATTCATTGCTATTGCACTGTTTTGCTGCCAAAAATTTAACCATAGCCGAAGCTTGACTTTCGCATTCAAACGAAGCTCCAGTTTAGTCTCTGCTTCGTCAGAAGAAGAGCTTCGGAGAAAAGGTTATTAATTTCCAAAGAATTTTCAAGAAATTCAAAATCAAATGGCCAGAGTGCGCTCTACTGCTAGAGTTGAGCGTGATGGAGATGAGGCCGAAGCTGCTGAAACTGTTCCGATTTTTGAAGCGATGAAGCGCTCCGGGCTAGTTACAGCAGAGGACACACCTGCTGCCGAAGCAACTCAAGCTGATGTTGAAGAAGTTGGTTCTGAGGATGAGTTCAGCTGCGGGGTACCAACTAAACCTAGTCACTTGGACTTTGGAAAGTCCACCATCTCTAAAGCTGACCTTCCAAAAATGGTGAAGCTGGGCTACTTCAGCGAAGCAAAAAAGGAGCTGGTTCGTTTTGGCGGAGAGGAAACTACTCCGAAGCCGGAAAAGAATGAGGTAGTAGTGTTCAAAAGCTTCTTTAAAGCAGGATTAAGATTTCCTTTGAATGGGATGATCGCTGATGTTTTGAAGAAATTTGGGGTTTACCTTCATCAGTTGACCCCTAATGCCATTGTCAGATTAAGTGTTTATATTTGGGCCCTTCGTAGTCAAGGAGTGGAACCGTTCGGCGAAGGTTTCTGCCGAGTCCATGAACTGCACTATCAGACTAAAGCCAGAGGAGATGGTCTTCATGAGAATTTTGGATGTTACAACTTTGCTTATCGCAAGACTACGAAGTTTCCAGTGATAAGCTACTGAAGCAAATGGCCAGCCGGATGGAAATCTGAGTGGTTTTATGTTAAAGTTGATAAAGATGAACATAAATTGGTCCAGAGTCCACTAGAGCTAACCTTCGGAGAAACGAGGCCCCGATGCAACATGATAAGGGGGAGCCCGAGCCAAATTGCTATGGCTGAATTTCGCGTGATTTCAGATCACATTGGCACTAGGTACTTGGTGCAGGAATTTTTGGCTTTTAAAGTGTTCCCAACAATGAGGGATTGGGAGATGCCGAAGCTGGAGGGGGGAAAGAAAAAGGGAGAACTTGTTCGATTACCTTATTACTACAAGTTTAAGAAACACTTTAAAGAACCCTGCCAGGAATGGTTAGACACAATCGAGATTATGTGCAACGATATCCTCGGAAATTATTCTAAGATGGAAGATCAATTGATGACAGCAGCCTTCGGCAGTCGCCCCAAACGAAGATTGAATCGGGTGCTAGATGCCTTGAATTTTGAGTATGCTGATTACGAGCAACTAGGCGGAGATGACGAAGGCCCAAAGAGAAAAAGAATTGCCAGCGCCCTTGACAAGGAAAGCACCAAATTGGCCAAAAAGGAACAAGAAATTTCCAAAAAATTGAGCCCAGAGCCGAAGGTAGTTGCTCCAAGAAAAAGAAAAGCTGCATCTCAAAAACCTGCATCTCCAGAACCAAAGACATTGGTCCGAGAGGAGGAAGCTCCTGCGACACCTTCTGCTGCCGAAGTAGAAGAGATTCTGAAGGTAATGACTAAATCTTTGCCTGTCAAGCTAAGTCCGCTTATGCCGGAACTGACGAAGTTTTTTCAGAAGGACAAAGAAGCTTCGGCAGCAGAAAGTCCTGCAAAGCCGAAAAAACGAAGAATTATCCAAGTGACAGATGTGATTCATCAGACACCACCACCGGCATCGGTGTCAAAAATTGTTATTGCCGAGATCGCTAGAGCCGAAGCCGCCACAGCCGAAGCTACCGGAGCCGAAACCACTGAAGCTGAAACCGCCGGAGCCGAAGCTACCGGAGCCGAAGCCACCGGAGCCGAAGCCGGGACCACCGAAGATTCGAACCTGGAAACCACACTTGATGTTATTGACAATATACTTCTGAAAATGGCTGAAGAAGAAGCTGCTGTGGCTGCGGTGAACACGGCTAGTGAAAAAGGAAAAGAGCAGGTTGAAGACATTTTGGAGGAAGGAAATTTTAACTTTCAAGATTTACTTGGACAAGAATTAACAGGTGCTGAAAAAGAAGAGCTGAAGAAATATGCCATATCCTGTGGATATAAACCAGGGTCTATGCTATTTGGTGGGGTCAACGAAGGGAAGCTAAGATGCCTTCGGAATCGCACCGAGGCCAAAGTTGTTAGAACCTTCTCCAAAAGCGTTGGCCTGCCGAAGATAGAAGCGGACCTTTGCAGGTACCAGCGACAACATATCGCCGGTAGCTTGCTCTATGCTAATTTTAAGGTAAAAATTATTATTATTATTATTTTATTATTATTATTATTATTATTTTAGGTCGTTTTCTGACGAAGGTTGTTTTGGCAGAGTATACTACTAAGTAAAGTGCTAAAAATGCAACAAGATCTTGAAGAGGAGAAAAACAAAGCTATCATCAAAGATTTAGAAGACAAAGTTGAAAATTACGAAGCTGTTCTGAAGAAGAAGGATTTCGTCATTCAAGACCTTGAAATCATAGCTAAAGAACACGAAGCTGCCTTAGAAAAGAAAGACTTCGTTATTCATTCTATGGAAGGCTCACTGGCTGAGGTCCAAGCCAAAAATGATAGGTTAAACAATAAATTACTCAAAAAGTCAGAAAAATTTGAGCAGGAAAAGAACAACCTCGAAACAAGTCTCAAGACTGAGATCGAAAAGAATTCAAATCTGCAAAAGTCATTAAAGGAGCTTCAGGAGAGATGCCTAAATTTCGGCAGCCGATGCGTGCAACGACTAAAGGATGTGTTTCACTCTATTGGAGCCAGCTCTGAAAAATTTACACCTTCAGCTGAAAACCTGCCCAGCACCTTGGAATATATTGAAGGCGAGGTTGATGCTCTTGACGAAGTTATTGCTGGGCATGCTGATTTCTACGCTCTGGTAGCTTCTCGAGGCACAGCTACCACTTTCCTGAAGGCTGGCTGTACGCACGGAAAAATTGTAAATAGGCCAAACTTCAGCTTGTCAGCAGCAGATTTGGTTGATATCCCAAGCCTAGCCCAAAGTATCGGAAACAGATTTATGACCCAGATTTGGGTAAATGGCGGGCGAAAAATGGCCGGTGACGAAGCTCGGAGCCACCTTAAGCCGGTGAGAAACTTAAATTTGTTACTTTTACCTTCTCCTTGAAATCTGCACTTTTCTTATTCTGCTTTTTAATATGTGCAGGATGACGAAGCTGAAGGATAACGTGCTGAAGCTTAATAGTTGCTATAATAGACTTTCCTGCAAAAAATTCTGGAGAGATCTTTGTAATATAATTGTGGAAAAAACTTATGTAAATTTGTACATACCTTGTAATATATCTTGTCTCCTTTATCCGTGTACAATCTGCTTTGCTGTGAACGAAACTTCACTTTTGAGTTGAAGGCGAAAAACACCTTCCCTTCTTTTCGTACACAACGAAGCATGAAAATTTCCTCTTTCTTCGAAGTTTTTCCTCATTGCCGAAGCATCTATCTTTTTTGTGTGGTATGATGATGATGATTCTATATATGTCTAAATGAATGTTTATGAATGCAAATGACATGATGTAATGTATCGTGCAAATGAATATCGGAATATATATTCAAAACCATAATCATAGCCCTTCATCCCCTTGGGAATGATTCAAATCTTTTTGCCGTTTACTTTTCGGCTTCACCGTTTACTTTTCGGTGTATCAGCGCTGACTTTTCGCTGTAAACCTCCCTTAGGAGCTTCTTCGCCTTTTACTTTCAGCGGAATCAATATTTATTTTTCGCTGTAAGCCTCCCTTAGGAGCTTCTTCGCCTTTTACTTTCGGCAGAATCAGCGTTTATTTTTCGCTGTAAGCTCTGCATTCCCTTAGGAACGACTTTTGAGCTTCTCCCTGTTTTCTTTTCTTTTCCCTTTGCATTTACATTTACATTTTTTGGGGGATATCACTCTTATAGAATTGAAATAAGGAAAAGAAAAATTACATGTTGTGGCCCCATTAAAAACCTTTCTCCCCCTTTGGAAAGGAAAAGGATGCCACAAAAAAGAATAGAAAAAATTACATCAAGCTAAACATAATATCGTCGAAGCTCATCCGCATTCCATGATCTAGGAATGACGTGGCCGTCCATATCCTTCAATCTGTAGGAACCGGATCTTGACGAAGATACTACCAAAAAAGGTCCTTCCCACTTCAGCTGTAATTTGCCTACTGTCTCAGGGTTGGCTACTCTTCGAAGCACCAAGTGTCCTGGTTCAATGTTCTTTAGCCTAACCTTTCTATCTCGCCATTTTATTGTTTCAGCTTGGTATTTGTTGATGTTTTCCACAGCTTGAAGCCTGATCCCTTCTATAGCATCTTTTTCCACAGAGTAATCAGCTTCATCTTCGCCTTCTGCCGAAGCTACTATTCTTATTGATCCTGCTTTGGCTTCTTTCGGAGTTATTGCTTCGTCACCAAACAATAGTTTGAATGGCGTAAAGCCTATTGATCTTGACATTGTTGTGTTGTGGCTCCACACCACTTTGATTAATTTTTCTGGCCACTTTCCCCTGGGCTGATTGAAGATTAACTTCATTATTCCTATCATTATGATGCCATTTGCTCTTTCAACAAGTCCATTTGACTCCGGATGTCGAACTGATGCGAAATGGATCTTCGTGCCAATTTGATCGCAAAATTCTCTGAAAGCTTCGGAATCAAACTGTGTCCCATTATCCACAGTAATGGCCTTCGGCACTCCGAAGCGACAAACAATATTTTGCCAGAAAAACTTTTGAATAGTGACCGAAGTTATTGTGGCTAAAGGCTTTGCCTCAATCCACTTAGAAAAATATTCCACTGCCACTACAACATATCTTCAGTTGCCTTGTGCTGGTGGTAACGGACCTAGCAAATCAAGGCCCCACCGTTGCAACGGCCAAGTGGGTTGTATTAACTGAGTTAAAGACGAAGGTTGTTTTTGATCTCTTGCACATTTCTGACAACCTTCGCACTTTTGTACTAATTCCGCTGCATCCGAAGCTGCCTTTGGCCAATAAAATCCTTGACGGAAAACTTTTCCAAGCAAAGGCCTAGATCCAATATGAGATCCACATAGGCCTGCGTGTATTTCCTTTATCAATTCTATACCTTCGGCTCTAGATAAACACTTGAGTAACAGAGAGCAAACCCCATGCTTGTATAGTTCCCCTTCTATTATAACATATGATCGAGCTCTTGCCTCTATCCTCCTGTTATAAGCTTCGTCATCTGAAAGAAAGTTACCCTGAAGGAAAGAGATGATCTCAGTTCTCCAGTATTCACTATAAACAGGGGATATGTTGAGGACCGCTCTTTCAAGAAGCTCAACCGAAGGTGCTTTTATTGTTTCGAAAAATACTTCCGAAGGTAAGGGCAGCCCCTGTGCTGCTGACTTAGCTAATAAATCAGCATATTCATTTTCTCCACGAGGAATATTTTTAACAGAAAACCCCTCAAAGGAAGCCTCAATCCTTCGGACCGTGTCTAAATATTTTTCAAGCTTCGGATCTCTTGCTTTATAACTTTTATCAATATGACCAGAAATAACATGGGAATCAGTTTTAAGAACCGCCCTTCTGATTCCCATCGCCTTTAACTTCCGAAGACCCAAGAGCAAAGCTTCGTACTCAGCAATATTATTTGTGCAACTGAAATCAAGTCTTGTTGCATAACAAGTTTTAACTTTGGAAGGTGCAACCAACACAGCAGCCGCTCCTGCTCCGAAGGTTCCCCAAGATCCATTGCAAAATATTGTACAAACTTCGGCATCTTTACTCGTTTCTTCTTCCTGAGCCCCTGGCGTCCAGTCAGCAATGAAGTCTGTCAATGCTTGAGATTGAATCGAAGATCTATGCACATAATCAATACAAAATTCGTTGAGCTCCGCAGCCCATTTTCCAACCCTTCCAGTAGCTTCTCTATTTCTCATAATATCCTTCAACGGCTGTGAAGAAGGAACAACTATATTGTATGCCTGAAAATAATGCCGAAGCTTCCTAGAGGCCATTAAAATAGCATACAGAACCTTCTCCAATTCTGTATAATTTTTCTTTGATAAACTAAGAACTTCGGATACAAAGTATATTGAGGCTTGCTTTTTGGCTTGGCCTTCAAGCTTCTCCTGGACAAGTGTTGCACTTACCGCTGAGTGCGAAGCTGCCACATATAACAACAGAGGAGCCCCTGGCGTTGGTGGAGTTAGTGTTGTTAGGTCTATCAAATACTGCTTCAGCTCTTCGAAGGCTTTCTGCTGAACTGGTCCCCATTGAAAAACTTCAGCTGACTTCAGCACTTCGAAAAATGGTAAATTTCTCTCTGCTGATCTAGATATAAATCTGTTGAGAGATGCCAGTCTTCCTGTCAATCTTTGAGCTCCCTTTTTTGTACTTGGTGGCTCCATTCGAAGGATAGCTTCGATTTTTTTTGGATTAGCTTCAATCCCTTTTGTTGAGACTAGACAGCCAAGAAATTTCCCTTTCTTCACTCCGAAGACACATTTTTCTGGGTTCAACTTTAAACTAGCCAGTCTAAAATTAGCGAAGGTCTCCTGCAGATCAGCAATGTGATTATCTTGCTTCGTGCTTTTATCATCAACATAAGTTAGCACATTTCTGCCTATGTGAGAATGAAGAACCTTTGCTGTCATTCTGCTAAAGCTTCCTCCAGCATTCTTGAGCCCCTCAGGCATCCGAAGGTAACAATATGTTCCACTAGGGGTTATGAAGCTGCTTTTTGGCTCATCCTCCTTCTTCATCCAAATTTGATGATAGCCTAAATAACAATCCAGCAGACTCATAAGCTCTGATGAAGCTGCTGCATCGACTAGAGAATCTATCCTTGGCAATGGAAACTCGTCCTTCGGACAGGCCTTGTTGAGATCAGTAAAATCAATACTCATTCTCCATTTACCATTGGCCTTTTTTACCATAATAGTGTTAGCCAGCCATTCTGGGTATTTTACCTCTCTGATAACTCCGGCACTAAGGAGCCTTTTCACTTCATTCCGAGCACCTTCGGCCTTGTCATCAGACATTTTCTGAAGCCTCTGCTTTCTGGGTCTAAAGGATGGGTCAACATTGAGCGAGTGTTCAATAACATCCCTGTTGACTCCACAAAGATCATTGGCTGACCATGCAAAAACATCTTTGTTGTTGAACAGAAACCTTATCAAGGTTTTCTCCTCTTCTTCAGACAGTTGGGGTCCCAATAGCACCTTCTGCTCTGCTATGTCCTCACATAAAAGCATGGGTTTCGGCTGATCGGCCGAAGCAGCTTTCTCCCTTCTAAACTTGTACTGCTCATAAGCTTCAGCTCCATCTATGTTATAGATTGCCTTTGAGTTTGTCCAGTTTCCTTTGGCCCTTCTGGCAGCTTCCTGACTTCCATGAATGGCGATAGGTCCTTGGTCCGAAGGTATCTTCATGCAAAGATACGTTGGATGAAGAATTGCTTCGAAGGCATTGAGAGTACCACGACCAATGATTGCATTGTAAGGGTATTCCATGTCAACAATGTCGAACACAACTTGTTCAGTTCTTGTGTTGTTAATAAATCCGAAGGTTACTGGCATTGTGATTTTTCCAAGTGCTACAATCTGCCTTCCTCCGAAGCCACAAAGGGGATGTGTGGCATCATGGATCTTGTCTTCGGGCTCTTGCATCTGTCTGAAGGCCTTAGCAAATATGATATCTGCTGCACTGCCTGTATCTGTTGGGGACTTGTTCTCAAATGCTATGAATCAAGAACAAGGCAACATAAAATGTTAAATGTTAATGCCCTTCGTCCAACGAGGCATTATTCCCTTAAGGATTAATGAACTTTGGACGAAGGTTAAAGTCAATACGATTACGAAGGTTAAATCTTCGTAATTGAATTCTAATAGATTGAATAAAGTAATATAAAATATGAAGCGTCAAAGGTGAATAAATTATAAACGAACAACATTAATTTAATATTATATCTATTTAATATATTTAAGCATTGGGTACAGTAATACCTCTGCCTTGGCACAAGGTTGATTCCCGAATGGTGCGATCACTATTACAGGAATTTGTGAACAGTAAAGGAATATTGTTCACTATTTATAGGCACAGGACACAACCTGTGAAGAATTACAATCATGCCCCTCATAAGGGATTACAACAGCGACTCAAACATTTATGGATTAAAAGGTCATTCTACTTTTATGTCGGTTTGCAATTCCGAAGCTCCATGAAGAGGAACCTTCGGTCATCACATGCGAACAGCTTTAGCCGAAGCTGTTTCTTCCTACCAGACCTTCGGCGACGAAGCATAGTCCCAACAGTAGCCCCTTCGCGGTGCTAGATCGTTTTTCGTAACGAGCTTGATCTGTGAAAAAAGTATCTTAGGCTTCAGGAAGCCGAAGGTCCAAAAAACACCTTCCCTGAGCTCGTTGTCGAGAAACGATTCAGTTTCCGAGCGCGTAACGGTCCCACCTTGCAGAGTTACTATTTGGTCTCTGCGGTCCACCGCGCAGCGGGTGCGAGCAGCTGTTCGCCTGGTGTAAAAATCCTGGCGACTCACCATCTTACCTGCATCACTATATAAACAGACGGGTAGGTGTGAAGTTACCACAGCATTCATTGCTATTTGCACTATTTTGCTGCCAAAATTTTTAACCATAGCCGAAGCTTGACTCTCGAAACCAAACGAAGCTCCAGCCTAAAGCCTACTTCGTCAGAAGAAGAAAAACTTCGGAAGAAAAGTATTTAATTCCCAAAAAATCCAGAATTAAATGGCTAGAGTGCGCTCTGCCGCTAGGGTTGAGCATGAGGGAGGCGAAGCTGAAGGATCGGAGACTGTTCCCATCTCCGAAGCGATGCAACGATCCGGACTGGTAATCTCGGAAGAAATCCCCACTGCTGAAACAAAACAGACAACTGCCGAAGCGGAAGGAGACATTGAGGAAACTGATTCTGAATATGATTATCATATTGCCATGCCCAGTAAGCCCAGCCACTTGGACTTCGGAAAGTCGACTGTCTCTAAGGCTGATCTCTCCAAGATGGTGAAGTCGGGTTATTTCAGTGAGAGTCAGAAGAAGCTACTTCGCTTCGGGGGGGAAGAAACTACTCCGAAGCCGGAGAAGGATGAAATAGTCATTTTCAAGAGCTTTCTAAAGGCTGGGTTGAGATTCCCCCTTCATGGGATTATTGCAGATGTATTGAAGAAGTTTGGGATCTACTTTCATCAGCTGACTCCTAACGCTATCGTTAGGCTTAGTGTTTATATCTGGGCCCTCCGAAGCCAAGCGGTGGAGCCGTTTGCCGATAGCTTTCGTCGAGTTCATGAGCTGCACTACCAGACGAAGGCTAGAAAAGATGGATTGCATGATAACTTTGGTTGCTATTATTTTGCTTATCGGAAAACCACAAAATTTCTTGTAATCAGCTACCGAAGCAAATGGCCGGCAGGCTGGAAGTAGGAATGGTTTTATGTGAAAGTTGACGAAGACAAAGAGAAGCTGGTACAAAGCCCTCTTGAATTGATCTTCGGAGAAACAAGACCGTGATGCCAAATGTCATTAGAAGGTCCCACTTGGGCTGCACTGGCTGAGTTTAAAATTGTTTCAGAGCTTATCGGCACAAGAGACCTGGTTCAAGAGTTCTTGGCCTTCAGGGTTTTTCCTACTTTAAAAGAATGGGAAATGCCGAAGCTAGAGGGGGAGAAGAAAGAAGGGGAACTTGTGCGGTTACCTTACTATTACAAATTTAAGAAATACTTTAAAACACCTTGCCAAGAGTGGCTGGACACAATTGAAATAATGTGCAATGAAATACTCGGTAATTACTCCAAAAAAGAAGATCAGTTGATGACTGCGGCCTTCGGTACCCGTCCGAAGCGAAGACTGAATCGAGTGCTGGACGCCTTGGGTTTTGAATACCCTGATTACGAACAACTGAATAAAGGTGTCGAAGGCCGGAAAAGGAAAAGGGTAGCCGAAGCTTTAAATGAAGATGAGAAAGAACCACCAAAAGAGAAGAAAATTCCGAAGAAGAGAAAAGTATCATCTCCGAAGCGAAAAGTATCCGACGAAGAAGAGACTCCCGCATCACGCTCTGCCACTGACGTGGAAGAGATTTTGAAGGTAATGACTGAATCCCTGCCTGTGAAGCTAAGTCCATTAGGGCCTCAACTGACGAAGTTTTTTCAGAAGGAAAAGGAGCCCGAAAAAACGAAGGAAACAACTAAAACAAAGAGACAAAGAATCATCGCAGTGACAGAAGTCATTGACAAGACACCACCGAGAGCTTCAGCTCGGAAGATACCAGCGGCTGAGGAAATAACAAATATTGAAGTCGCACCTTCGGAGATCGCGGCTACCGAAGCTACCTCAACCGAAGATTTGAACTTGGAAACCACAATCGAACATATCGACAAGATACTGCTAAACATGGCCACAGAAGAAGCTACGACTGCCGCCGAGGAGACCATGGCCGCAGTGTCTGGGAAAGAAAAGGAAATCTCTGACGAAACTTCAGAGGACGAAGCCTTCATGTTTCAAAATTTAGTTGGACAAGAATTGTCAAAAACCGAAATAGAAGAGCTTAAAGAATATGCCAAATCTTGCGGATATAAACCAGGAGCACTCCTCTTCGGGGGTATTGACGATGAAAAATTAGACTGTATCCGGGATCAAACTGGGGCTAAGATTATCGGTACTCTATCAAAGAGTATCGGTTTTCCGAAGCTAGAAACGGATATTAGCCGCTACCGACGACAACATATCTTTGGTAGTTTATTCTATTCCAATTTCAAGGTGAACTATTTTTCCCTTGACTTTTATTGTTTTTAATAACGAAGACATTTCTAACGAAGGTTGTTTATGTGCAGAGTATGCTGTTGAGTAAAGCCTTGAAAATGCAGCAGGATCTGGAAGACAAAAAACACGAGGTTATAATTGAAAATTTAGAGAGCAAATTAAAAGAGCAATCAGATACTATTGAAAAGAAAAACTTCGAGCTTCAGACAACTGAAGGCTTATTGGCAGAAGCCGAAGCTAAAATAGCAGAATTGAATACGAAGCTTCTCTGCCAATCTGAACAGTTTGAACAAGAAAAGCAAGAACTTAATGCGAAACTTGAAGCCGAAGTCCAACAAAATTCAGATTTGAAAAAATTATTGGCAAGCCTTCAAGACAAATGTTTGGAGTTTAGCAATAAATGTATTCAACGACTGAGAAAAATCTTCCACTCAGTCGAGGCTAGCAGTGGGAAGTTCACCCCGTCAACTAAAGATTTACCAAAAACCTTCGAACATATTGAGGGTGAAATTGATGAGCTTGACGAAGTTATAGCCGGGCACGGTGACTTCTGTGCCTGGGTAGCTTCTCGGGGCACTGCTGCAGCTTTTCTGAAAGCTGGCTGCGACCATGGAAAAATTGTTAATAGGCCCAATTTCACTCTATCACCGTCAATTTTAGATGATATTCCTGACCTCGCCCGAAGCATCTCTAATAGATTTGTAAAGATGATATGGACAAAAGGCGGGCGAGAAAAGGCTGGAGACGAAGCTCGGAGCCATCTTGAACCAGTAAGAAATCATACCTTGTGCTTACCTTTTCCTTCAAACTTGGTTTTGACTCTCAACAACTTAATTCATGTAGGATGACGAAGCCGAGACCGATGCTTAGAGTACGACGCCAAAGCTGAGGCCCCATGAAGATCAGTAGGAGTAGACTGTAGAAAAACTCAAGAAACTTTTGAAATAACTTTTGTAAATATGGCTAAACAGTTCTTAATGAACTTTGTTCATACCTTGTAATATGCTCTTACCCTTCTATTAATGTATGAGGTGCTTTGATGTGGACGAAATTATCTTTTTGAGACGAAGGCGAAAAAACACCTTCCCTTCTTTTCGTACACAGCGAAGCATAAAAAACAGCTTTTTCTCTTTGCCGAAGCTCTTCTTTTCGTACACAATGAAGTACAAAAGATAGTTTTTTCCTTTTTGCCGAAGCAACCACTTATGTTATGACGATGATTATCCTACATATGCCTGGATGAATGTTTATGAATGCAAATGTTATGATGTAATGTGGTGTGCAAATGAATGTTCAAACACATATCCGAAGCCATAATCACAACCGTTATTTCCTTAGAAACAATCACATATCAGCGCTGACTTTTCGCTGTAAGCCTCCCTTAGGAGCTTCTTCGCCTTTTACTTTCGGCGGAATCAGCGTTGACTTTTCGCTGTAAGCCTCCCTTAGGAGCTTCTTCGCCTTTTACTTTCGGCGGTATCAGCGTTGACTTTTCGCTGTAAGCCTCCCTTAGGAGCTTCTTCACCTTTTACTTTCGGCGGTATCAGCGTTGACTTTTCGCTGTAAGCTCTGCATTCCCTTTGGAACGACTTCTGAGCAGAAAACTTACACTGCGCTCCTTTTGGAGCGACTTCTTTAGTAGCTTCGTCGTGCTCCGCATCCCCTTAGGGACGGCTTTCGAGCTTCTTCCCTGTTTCTTTTCGGCACTCGATGGTGCGTTCTTAGTTTTTACATTTACATCTTTGGGGGATTTTGCTCTTATAGAGCTAAAAAAGGAAATTACATGTGATGGCCCCATTAAAAACCTTTCTCCCCCTTCAGAAAGGAAAATGGTGCCATGAAAGAAAAATAAAAAATATAAAAAATTACATCGAGTTATACATAATATCGCCGAAGCTCATCCGCATTCCAAGATCTAGGAATGTCGTTGCCGTCCATATCCTTCAATCTGTATGAACCGGGTCTTGACGAAGATGCTACCAAAAAAGGTCCCTCCTATTTCAACTGCAACTTGCCCACTGTATCTGGGTTAGCCACTCTCTGAAGCACCAAATGTCCTGGCTCAATATTCTTTAGCCGAACCTTTCTATCACGCCATTTGATTGTTTCGGCTTGATATTTATTGATGTTCTCCACAGCTTGAAGCCTGATCCCTTCTATAGCATCTTTTTCCACAGAATGATCAGCTTCAGAATCTGATTCTGCCGAAGCTACTACTCTTATTGATCCAGTTTTAGCTTCCTCCGGAGTTATTGCTTCGTCACCAAACAATAATTTGAATGGAGTAAAGCCTGTTGACCTTGATGTTGTTGTGTTGTGGCTCCATACCACTTTGATTAATTGATCTGGCCACTTTCCCCTGGGTTGATTGAAGATTAACTTCATTATTCCTGTCATTATGATGCCATTGGCTCTTTCAACAAGTCCATTTGACTCCGGATGCCTGACTGATGCAAAATGGATCTTCGTGCCAATTTGATCACAGAATTCTCTGAAAGCTTCAGAGTCGAATTGTGTTCCATTATCTACAGTGATGGCCTTTGGTACCCCGAAACGACAAACAATATTCTGCCAGAAAAACTTTTGAATGGTGGCCGAAGTTATCGTGGCTAAAGGCTTTGCCTCAATCCATTTAGAAAAATATTCCACAGCCACTACAACATATCTTAAGTTTCCTTGGGCCGGTGGTAACGGACCTAACAAGTCAAGGCCCCACCTTTGCAATGGCCAGATGGGTTGTATCAGCTGAGTTAGAGACGAAGGTTGTTTTTGATCTCTTGCACATTTCTGACAACCTTCGCACTTTTGAACTAATTCCGCTACATCCGAAGCTGCCTTCGGCCAATAAAACCCTTGACGGAAAACTTTTCCAAGTAACGACCTAGACCCAATGTGAGATCCACACAGGCCTGCATGTATTTCTTTCATCAATTCTATGCCTTCGGCTCTAGATAAACACTTGAGTAATGGAGCACAAACTCCATGTTTGTACAACTCCCCTTTTATCATGACATATGGACGAGCTCTTGCCTCTATCCTCCTGTTATAAGTTTCGTCATCTGAAAGGAAGTTACCCTGAAGGTAAGAGATGATCTCAGTTCTCCAGTCTTCGCTAAAAACAGGAGATATATTGAGGACTGCTCTTTCAAGAAGTTCCACTGAAGGTGCCTTTATTGTTTCGAAGAACACATCCGAAGGTAAGGGCAGCCCCTGTGCTGCTGACTTAGCTAGCAAATCAGCATGCTCATTTTGTCCTCGAGGGATATTTTTGACAGAAAATCCTTCGAAGGAAACTTCAATCCTTCGGACCGTGTCTAAATATTTTTCAAGCTTCGGATCTTTAGCCTTACAACTCTTGTCGATATGACCCGAAACAACCTGGGAATCAGTTTTAAGAATGGCCCTTCTGATTCCCATTGCTTTTAACTTCCGAAGGCCCAAAAGCAGGGCTTCGTACTCAGTAATATTGTTTGTACAACTAAAATCGAGTCTTGCCGCATAACAAGTTTTAACTTTGGATGGTGAGACCAACACAGCGGCTGCTCCTGCTCCGAAGGTTCCCCAAGACCCATCGCAAAACACTGTCCATACTTCGGCATCTTTATTTGTTTCTTCATCCTGAGCCCCTAGCGTCCAGTCAGCAATGAAATCTGCCAACGCTTGAGACTGGATCGAAGATCTATGCACATAATCAATGCAAAATTCATTGAGCTCTGCAGCCCATTTTCCAATCCGTCCAGTAGCTTCTCTATTTCTCATAATATCCTTCAGCGGTTGCGAAGAAGGAACAACAATATTGTATGCTTGAAAGTAATGCCGAAGCTTCCTGGATGCCATCAAAACAGCATATAACACCTTCTCCAATTCTGTATAGTTTTTCTTCGATAAACTAAGAACCTCAGATACAAAATATACTGGGACCTGCTTCTTGACTTGGCCATCAAGCTTCTCCTGGACAAGTGCTGCACTTACCGCTGAGTGTGAAGCTGCCACATATAATAACAAAGGAGCCCCTGGTATTGGTGGAGTTAATGTTGTTAAATCTATCAAATATTGCTTCAGTTCCTCGAAGGCTTTTTGTTGGCTTGGTCCCCATTGAAAGACTTCGGCTGATTTCAGCACTTCGAAGAATGGTAAATTTCTCTCTGCTGATCTGGATATGAATCTATTGAGAGATGCCAGCCTCCCCGTCAGTCTTTGGGCCCCCTTTTTTGTATTTGGTGGCTCCATTTGAAGTATAGCTTCAATTTTACTTGGATTAGCTTCAATTCCCTTTGTTGAAACCAAACATCCAAGAAATTTCCCCTTCTTCACTCCAAAGACACATTTTTCTGGATTCAGCTTCAGACCAGCTTGTCTAAAACTGGCGAAGGTCTCCTGCAAATCAGCAATGTGATTTTCTTGTTTCGTGCTTTTTACAATCATATCATCAACATAAGTTAGCACATTTCTGCCTATCTGAGACTGAAGAACCTTCGCAGTCATTCGGCTGAAACTTCCTCCAGCGTTCTTGAGCCCCTCGGGCATCCGAAGGTAACAATATGTTCCACTGGGGGTTATGAAACTGGTCTTCGGCTCATCCTCCTTCTTCATCCAAATTTGATGATAGCCTGAATAACAATCTAGAAGACTCATAAGCTCTGACGAAGCTGCTGCATCAACTAAGGAGTCTATCCTTGGCAATGGGAATTCGTCCTTCGGGCAGGCCTTGTTGAGATCCGTAAAGTCGATACACATTCGCCATTTGCCATTGGCCCTTTTTACCATAACAGTGTTAGCTAGCCACTCTGGGTACTTTACTTCTCTGATAACTCCTGCACTGAGGAGTCTTTTGACTTCGTTCCGAGCTCCTTCGGCCTTGTCTTCAGACATTTTCCGAAGCCTCTGCTTTCTGGGTCTAAAGGATGGGTCAACATTGAGCGAGTGTTCAATAACATCCCTGTTAACTCCGCAAAGATCATTGGCTGACCATGCAAAAACATCTTTGTTGTTGAACAAAAACCTTATCAAGGTTTTCTCCTGTTCTTCGGATAATTGAGAGCCCAACAACACCTTTTGCTCTGCTATGTCCTCACATAAGAGCATGGGCTTCGGCTGATCTGCCGAAGCTGCTTTCTCCCTTCTGAATTTGTACTGTTCACAAGCTTCAGCTCCATCTATATTATGGATTGCTTTTGAGTCAGTCCAGTTTCCCTCGGCCCTTCTGGCAGCTTCCTGACTTCCATTAATAGCAATGGGTCCTTGATCCGAAGGTATCTTCATGCAAAGGTAAGCAGGATGAAGAATTGCTTCTAAAGCATTGAGGGTGCCACGACCAATAATTGCATTGTAAGGGTATTCCATGTCAACAATGTCAAACACAACTTGCTCAGTTCTGGTGTTGTTGATGAATCCGAAGGTCACTGGCATGGTGATTTTGCCCAGTGCTACAATCTGTCTTCCTCCGAAGCCACAGAGAGGGTGCGTAGCATCATGAATCTTATCTTCTGGCTCTTGCATTTGTCTGAAGGCCTTAGCAAATATAATATCAGCTGCACTGCCTATGTCAACCAAAACATTATGGACCAGAAACCCTTTGATAACACAAGAAATAACCATAGCATCGTTATGTGGAAAATCCTTGAGCTGAAGGTCCTCTTGGGAGAAGGTGATTGCAATGTGGGACCATCTTGACTTGATGAAGGGTCCCTGCACTCCAACATGTTGTACCCTTCTCTGCGCCTCTTTCTTCTGCTTTTTGTTGGCTGGTTCTGAGCACGAACCACCTGTTATCGGGAGCACCAGCCTCGGGGCCGAAGCAGCTCCAACTTGATCGTTAATCGAAGCCATCAGCTCAAAAAGTGGAAGTGAGTTGACCGGAGGTGGGCGCCAATGTTGGGGACTTGTTCTCAAATGCTATGAATCAAGAACAAGGCAACATAAAATGTAAAATGTTAATGCCCTTCGTCCAACGAGGCATTATTCCCTTAAGGATTAATGAACTTTGGACGAAGGTTAAAGTCAATATGATTACGAAGGTTAAATCTTCGTAATTGAATTCTAATAGATTGAATAAAGTAATATAAAATATGAAGCGTCAAAGGTGAATAAATTATAAACAAACAACATTACTTTAATATTATATCTATTTAATATATTTAAGCATTGGGTACAGTAATACCTCTGCCTTGGCACAAGGTTGATTCCCGAATGGTGCGATCACTATTACAGGAATCCGTGAACAGTAAAGGAATACTGTTCACTATTTATAGGCACAGGACACAGCCTGTGAAGAATTACAATCATGCCCCTCATAAGGGATTACAACAGCGACTCAAACATTTATGGACTAAAAGGTCATTCTACTTTTATGTCGGTTTGCAATTCCGAAGCTCCATGAAGAGGAACCTTCGGTCATCACATGCGAACAGCTTTAGCCGAAGCTGTTTCTTCCTACCAGACCTTCGGCGACGAAGCATAGTCCCAACAGTATCAACCAAAACATTATAGACCAGAAATCCTTTGATCACACAAGAGATAACCATAGCATCATTGTGTGGGTAATCCTTGAGCTGAAGATCCTCTTGGGAGAAGGTAATTGGAATGTGAGACCATCTTGACTTGATGAAAGGTCCTTGTACCCCTACATGTTGTACTCTTCTCTGCGCCTCCTTCTTCTGTTTCTTGTTAGCCGGCTCTGAGCACGAACCACCTGTTATCGGGAGAATCAGCTTCGGAGCCGAAGCAGTTCCAGCTTGGTTCTTGAACGAAGCCATTGTCTCAGGAAAGTGGAAGTGAGTTCACTGGAGGTGGGCGCCAATGTTGGGGACTTGTTCTCAAATGCTATGAATTAAGAACAAGGCAACATAAAATGTTAAATATTAATGCCCTTCGTCCGCTGAAGCATTATCTCCCCAAGGATTTAATGAACTTCGGACGAAGACCACGAGCAGAATATTACAGAGGTTTCACCTTCGTAATTAAACTTACAAAATAATACAAAGTAATATAAAATGTGAAACATTTAAAGATAAATATATCAGAAATAAATGATATCATTCGCATCTCTTATTATATGAATCTAAAATGTTAGAACATAATGTTTAGGTACATTTATACCTTTGCCTTGGCAAATAATAATTCCCGAGTGATGCGTTTGCAATTACAGGAATGCGTGAACAGCAAAGGAATACTGTTCACTATTTATAGGCACAAGACACATCCTGTGAGTAATTACAATCATGCCCCTCATAAAAGTTTACAACAATGACTCAGACCCTTATGGACTAAAAGGTCATTCTATCTTTAAGTCGGTTCGACCCTTCATCTTCCGATATGCTGTAATACTGAAGCTTCATGAATGGTACCTTCGGCATCTCGTACGAGCAGCTTCAGCCGAAGCTATTTCTTTCCGCAGGACCTTCGGCGACGAAGCATGGTCCCAACAATTGGTTTGGTTAAATTTGGTTGAATATAACCCAAGATATAAATTTTCTAAGTTCTCTACTGAATTTAAAAAGGTTAAATAGAAATGGATAAAGGAAATACAATTTTGCGCTGGGGTCCCTGGCGAAAGTTCTTAAGTGAATTACAGACAGGTCCCTGGTGCACTATTCACATGAGTCTATGGCTCTGCAGAAAACCCCCTAGGGTTCATGGAAATCGAACCCGCGGTCCTTCCCTAATGGAACAGTGGCCGCGGAGGAAGAAAGGGGCGGAGGGGCTTACCGGCGGCGGGACTGCTCCGGTGAGGTGGTCGAGGGTGTAGGGGAGGTCCTAAGGGTCACGACGTTGTGCGGGTCGCCATCGGGGATGGCCGGAGTCGGCCGGTCCACGTGCGCAGGCGGGGAAGCTCGTCGGCGACGAGGAGTCCGGCCTGCTCACGATGCGATAGTCCAATCAAACGGGTCAGAGAGCTTCACTGGATGCTAGGGAAGACGTGGGTGCAGGGAATTGGAAAATGGCTTACTAGTTAGCTCGGTTCACGCGCGGCGACGAGTGACCGAAGTCCGGCGAAGATGATCTCGGGTCTCCGGTGAAGTTCTGCCGAGTCCGAGGACTTGGAAAGCTTCACGGGCTATTGGCGAAGCTAACTGAGCGACTAGCGCAGCTTGGAAGTGACCGGAGGGAGCTAGCCACAGTGGCCGAGGCTCGGATGGCTTGGCGGGCGGTGGCGCGGCGTACTCGGGGCAAATTCCAGTGAACTTTGGCTCGGGCAGGACTTGAGAGCATGCGGGGAGGTACGGCCGGATCCGGTGGCTGCTTTATAGGCACGTCGCGGTGCACGGGCGGTCGTGGACCAACGACCGCGCGCGGGCGTGCACTGCGGAGCGCGGGTGCGTGAACGGGCGTGAACCAGGTGTGTCAGCCACGGTCGAACACGTGGAACCGTTGCTTCTGCCCGCGTTCTAACACCAATTGGGCGCCAATCTTCGCGAATTTGGGCAAGATCGCTGTGAAGGATTTGTTCCCCTTACTGTGCTTTATCGTTCGTGTGTTGACGTCGCGCGGTTTTAGGCTAGGGACAGGGAGTTGTAACGTCACCAAGTTGCCAGTGTCAGATAGCTAGGTCCCGTAGTCAAACGGTGCCAAAACCATGCCAAACGAATTTGGTTTGAGTTCAAATTTTTCCAGAACATGTTCAAGGAAATTTGGCACTACTTTGATATTTGGACTTTTTAGTTTCGAGTTGTGGAAAACAGGGAACACATCTGATCTTGAAAAAGGGTTCTGAAATTCAGAATTCAGAATTTCCCATAGGACCTTGGTTCAAGGGCTGTTTTGAGGATTTTGGAAAAACCAAATGGCAAAACCTTCCTACTATATTTTGTTGGTCATTTAATGTATTAAAACTTTTTCATTGAGTTCTTACCAAAATTTTGTATTTTCCCAAGCCTTTTCCCAATTTCCCTTTTTATGTGCTTAATGGTTCACTTAGGATTAATTAGGGTTTGAGAGTTTTTCTTACCTTAAGATTCATGACATTATTAGGGAGAGTTTCTTAAGATGAAAAGACTCACTTTAAACCTTTGTGCTTAATTTTTGATGTGCATCCTCTATTTGGTTCACATGTGATAATGGTTTAAGTTAGCTTAAGGAAGAAACCCTAGGTGACACTGGGGTGTCACAGCCTTCCCCCCTTAAAGGAATCTTGTCCTGAGATTCGGGTCAGAGTCCTCCCGGGGTGAAGCGAAGGGCGAGACTTACATGAAGTGGGTGCTTTATTTATTAGGGCAAACTGCTCTTCTAATGTCAATCTCTTTGCAACTTCATAAGGAAGTCCTTTTAACTTAGTTCTATAATTACTTCATTCTGATTTAAAATCATTTTTCTAAAATTTAGATTCGAAGGGCAGGAGGAGGGGTTGGGTATGATTACATACCAATTTCCTTAGGTAGACAATCGGGGAAGTTGGAACGTAGGAATTCTTCAGTCTCCCAAGTAGCCTCTTCCTCTTAGTGATTACTCCACTGGACCTTATACATCTTGATCGATTTAGCCCGAGTTGATCTTTCTTTGCAATCCAGAACCTTGGAAGGGTACTCTTGGTACGATAGATCTGGTTCTATCTCCAATTCTGGTTCTGCTATGATCCCAGTCGGCAATCGAACACACTTCTTCAGATGAGATACATGGAACACATTGTGGATGGCAGACATTTTTGGAGGTAACTTCAATTTGTATGCCACAGGTCCACATGCTTCTATGATCTTATAAGGTCCAATATAACGAGGGGCTAACTTGTCTTTGATCCCGAATCTCTGCACTCCCTTGGTGGGTGATACCTTCAAATACACGAAATCTCCCACCTCAAACTAGAGAGGTTTCCTCCTCTTATCATGGTAATTCTTCTGCCTGGCCTAAGCAGCTTCTAGATTCTTCATGATTAGTTTGACCTTCCTTTTGACTTCAGTCACTAAGTCAGGTTCGAAAACTTCTCTTTCTCCAGGCTGAGACCAATTGAGGGGTGTTCTACACCTTCTCCCAAAGAGAGCTTCGAAGGGTGCCATCCTTAGGCTGGATTGATAACTGTTGTTATAAGCAAACTCTGCCAAGGAGAGGTGCTTATCCCAGTTCTTGCCACAATCGATCACACAAGCTCTCAGCATATCTTCAAAGAACCTGATTTACCCTCTCGGTCTGACCATCAGTCTATGGGTGGTAAGCTGAACTTCTGATTAGCTTGGTTCCCGAAGACTCTTGCAGTTGTTTTCAAAATCTGGCAACAAATTGGGCTCCTCGGTCAAAAACAATGGTCCGGGGCAATCCGTGCAAACACACGATTCGGTCAATGTACAACTCTGCATACTTTTGAGCCTTATCAGTGGTGTGCACTTGGAGAAAATGTGCCACTTTCGTCAGTCGGTCCACAATAACCCAAATCGAATCATGATGACGAGAGGTGTTGGGCAGACCCACAATGAAATTCATGTTGATGTCATCCCATTTCCACAAAGGTATAGATAGGGGTTGCAAAGCTTCAGCTGATTTCAAGTGGCTTGCCTTTATCCTTTGACAGGTGTCACATTCCAATACATATTGGGCTATCTCCCTCTTCATTCTGGTACACCAATACAAGGGCTTCAGATCATGGTACATTTTGGTGCTCCCTGGATGCATAGAGAATTTGGAGAGATGGGCCTCGTCCAAGATTTTCTTCTTGAGATCCTTGTTTTTAGGAACCACCAATCTGCTTTCAAACCACAATATACCCTTTCCATCTTGGCGGAAACATTTATACTTCTCGGTCTTCTGATGGAGGTTCTCCTTAATAATTTGCACTCCCTTGTCACTGAACTGGGTCATGATGATCTGGTCTTGCAAAGCTGGCTCAACAGAAATGTGAGACAAAGCACCAGATGGAATCACTTCAATCTTCATCTTGCTCAACTCATCACACAAGGTGTCAATGCGAGAATCCATCATAACACAGTTGCATTGCAACTTCCGACTCAAGGCATTTGCTACCACATTGGCTTTTCTTGGGTGATAATGTACCTCCAGGTCATAGTCCTTGATCAGCTCTAGCCATCTTCTCTGCCTCATGTTGAGATCAGCCTGAGTAAATATATACTTAAGGCTCTTTTGATCAGTGAAGATGTTGCAGTGGGTTCCCATCAAATAGTGCCTCCACATTTTTAATGCATGAACCACAGCTGCTAACTCCAGGTCATGAGTGGGATAATTTTACTCATGAGGCCTGAGTGCTTTTGAGGCATAAGCAATGACTCGGTTGTCTTGCATCACGACACAACCTAGTCCAGTGCCAGAGGCATCACAATACACATCGAATGGCTTGATGTTGTCGGGTTGCGCTAACACCGGTGATGTGGTCAGATGTTGCCTTAATGCATGAAAGGCATCTTCGCACTTCTGACCCCAAACAAACTTCGCTTCTTTCTTCAACAACTCAGTTATGGGCTTCGCAATTCGAGAGAATTTCGGAATGAATCTTCGGTAATAACCAACTAATCCCAGAAAACTCCGAATCTGACGGACAGTCGTGGGTGGCTTCTAGTTCATCACCTCTTGCACCTTTTCAGGCTCAACAACTATACCTGCCTGAGAGATAGTGTGACCCAAGAATTTGATCTCCTTTAGCCAAAAATCACATTTTGACAATTTTGCATAAAGGTGGTGCTCTCGCAGACGTTGAAGCACTACATGCAAATGCCCGACATGTTCTTCTTCATTCTTCGAGTACACCAATATATCATCAATGAAAACCACTACGAATTTGTCCAATTCAGGCATGAAAACAGAATTCATCAGATACATGAAATATGCTGGTGCATTAGTCAGCCCAAAAGACATCACCCAAATTCATATAGCCCATATCTGGTTGAGAAAGAAGTCTTCGAAATATCGCTTGCTCGTATCTTGATCTGATGGTAGCCGGAGCGAAGGTCTATCTTGGAAAACACTTTGGCTCCGACCAACTGGTCAAAAAGAACATCAATATGAGGCAAAGGATACTTGTTCTTGATAGTCACCGCATTAAGTGGGCGGTAATCTATACACAGCCTCAAGCTTTCATCCTTCTTCTTCACAAACAGGACTGGACATCCCCAAGGCGAAGTACTTGGGTGAATAAATCCTTTGTCCAGCAATTCTTGCAATTGCTTCTTCAATTCTGCCAACTTAGCGGGTGGCATCCGGTAAGGCCTCTTGGAAATAGGTGTCGTTCCCGGTTGCAACTCGATGGCGAATTCAATATCCCGGTCTAGTGGCATTTCTGGCAATTCATCAAGAAAGACATCTGCATACTCACAGACCACTGGAATCTTCTTCAAGGGTAACTCCATCATAGCAAAAGCACATGACTGAGTAGAAGCTTAACTCGGCAGAAACAATGTGAAACTCCCACAGATTGGGGAATTGATTTCCACGATGCGGCTGGCCAAATCAAGCACTACTTGGTGTAGGGTCATCCAATTAGCTCCCAGAATAATATCCACATTTTCCAAACCCAAAACAAGAAGGGTGGTTTTGATAATGTGGCTCCTCAGTTGAATAGGCACACTTTGGTTTAATTGGTTAGTTGCAATTTTACCTCCAGGTGTGGCTATCATATATGACCCTTTTGTGTGATAGAAAGGCAGTTGACATTTAGCACTGAACTTTTGGCTAATGAAACTATGAGATGCACCAGAATCAAACAGAATTAAAGCAGGTTGATTATAAACTGAAAAGATACCAGTCATGATGGGGGCTCCCTCAGGTAACTCCTCTAGAGTAGTGAAGTTGAGCTTCCCTTGCCTGACTTGTACCTTTTGCTTTCTTCCCTTGTGTTGATTTGGTGCTGGCATCTTCCTCTGCTGGTTTCTTGGGCAATTTTTGGCATAGTGGCTCACATTGCCACAAGTAAAGCACTTGTTCCCATTGCCCTGGCGGAACTGCTACTGCTGCGGAGGCTGATTGTTCCTTAGAGCGGGAGCTGGAAAACGAGTGGGTGCTGGTTGTTGCTGCTGAGGTGGCCTGATCACCCATCTGCCTGCCTGCTGCTGAAATCCCCTGCTCTGATTGTCAGAAACAATCCTGAACCTCTGGGCTTGAGCGGATGGTGCTGCCATTGGTGCCTTTCTCTTCTTCTCTGCCCGGTGAGCTACAATACAGTCCTCCTGGGAGATGGCCAGGTTGACCAACTCATTGAAGCTATCAGCCCGGACAGTGTTGAGATGTTCCCGCAGCTTGGTGTTGAGACCCCTGCGGAAGCGGTCTCTCTTGTTCTCATCAGAATCAGCATGATAACCTCCATACTGGCACAGGTCGTTGAACGCCTGAGCGTACTGCAATACCGTGCAGGTTCCTTGATTAATTGCCAGAAACTCATTCAGCTTGCGATCAAGAATTCTGGTGGGGATGTGGTGTCCTCTGAAAGCAGTCTTGAATTCCTCCCAAGACACTTCACGATCAGCGGGTAGCATAGCACGGAAGTGCTCCCACCAAGTCCGAGCAGGACCGCGAAGCTGCTACGCGGCGAAGTGAGCCTTGGTCTCATCGGGGCAGTCTCTCGTGAGGAGGGGAAACTTGGACTCAACGATGCGGAGCCACACGTCGGCATCCAACGGATCCTTAGCCTTGGTGAATAAGGGCGGCTACATGCTCAGGAACTCTTGGTAGGTTGCCGCTGCCGGAGGTCACTACTGCTGGCCTCCACCATGCTGCTGAGGGTGGGGCTGGCGCTGCAAGAGCCGTCGCAGAATCTCATTCTGCTGGGCCATTAGCTCCTACACTGTGGGAGCGGGAGGAGGTGGTGGGGGAACTTGCTCGTTATGCCCGCAATGCTGCCTAGCTGCCATTTGAAAATAGAGATTGTTGCCATTGTTATCCCAATCCACAATTTCGAATGACATGCTATTATCTCATATGGAAAGAAAATTGCCATAATCATAACATTAAGTTCGAAGGAAGATAACATGGTTACAAACATCCCACAGATCTCAAAAGTTCTCAAGGGTTACATCAATTAGGGAAAACTACCCGTAAGCCTAGTCCAAAATCTGCCATTAACTAAGCTCATGTAGGTTTCTATCCTCTAAAGCATCAAAGTGACTAATCAACCTTGAGCGGTGGAAGCGACACTGGATGCGGGTGAAGGGGGCCTCACGAAGGTAGTCCCATTGGCACCAGGGGCTGGTCCTAACTCCTCGGGAGCCTCTTCTCCCTCGCTTCCGGCCTCATTGGCCTCCATCTCCAAGTGGTGCATGTCTAGGTGGTCATTAGCTTCTTCGAGTTCCCGCTGCACATCATGGAGCTGGTTCTCCAAGACATCAATAGTGTTGTCTCGGATCTCCACCTGCTGCTCCAAGGTGGTCATACGCTGGCTCAGCCTTTCCACCTGTAGGTCCTTCTCCACCAACTTGGAGGACAAGTCGACCACAAAGTCTTCTCAGCTGTCGAGGGTGAGCTTGGTGGTTTGAGCGATGTTAGCAAGATGTGCCATAGTGTTGCTCTGCAAGGCCTGAAGGCGGTACAACGCACTCATGCACTGAACAGTGACCCTCCCAACCAAGACAGGATACATTGCCCACACATCTTTCACACGGCTAACACGGTTACACCACATGGGGTCATCCTTTTTCTCAGCAGGGAAGAGTCCCAAGGGGTGCATCACCATCTCCAGGGGATGGTAGCCACAGAAAGTTGTTGGAGTCTTCATCACTGCCGCTTCAGTGGTATCGTCCGTCCTGAATCCAATCGTCTCAGAGTCAAGAGAACGCCAACCCGGCTGAAGGGGATGAGCCTCCAGAGTCAGCCAAACTCAGCAACGTGGCACCCGATGCTCCTCGTACAATTGCACCGTGTACAAAGGGGGCGTAGGGTAACCGGCAGAGTTAAGCACTTCCCACAAGATGGAAGGAAAGCCATCGTGAGAAAGGAAGTCAGAACTGAAACGAGTGTCTCCTCCACTAGCAGGGGTGGGTGAATTCATCTACGGAAGGGTATCAGATGTAAAGATTATGGTGGAAGGAAGAAAATAAAAGTGCTTGAGTGGTTTAAAAGAAAGCGGGTTAGCTCAATTTTTACTTCTCTAGTGTCTAATCCCTTTTAGTTTTTATAATGCATGCATGCTGAAAATAACGTCTCCTCTCTGAATAAAAGGGTGCTTCTAGGGCATCCTTTAAAAATCTAAGTACTTGCCCATAGGGCCTACTCAATTAGCCAACTATTTCTCCCTTTATTCCTAAGGCCTTTCGTCCTAGGTCTAGCGGTCTAGTCCTGATGATTCTTATCACTTTCTAAGCAAGTTTTAGATTTTGAAAATTGGTATTCATGGTTTATTATCCTTCTCTGTGGTGGTAACCTGGCTCCAATACCAGCTATGGCAGAACCGCCTGAATTATTCCAGCTTAAGTGCCTAAGTCACGCCTCAGGGGCGGTAACACACTTAAATTGGAATAAACCGTCAGTCCCTCAGATCTAGTCTGATAAAGCCACTTAACCAGGATCAAATATCACATACTCACTCGAAGGTGAGTCACAGAAGAAATACAATAACACAGGAAAACCTCAAATTAAAGTACTGAATTATTATATAAATCGGAGTTTTTCAAGTAGCGGGTAAAAGTTCATAAAATAAGATGCAACTGAATAAGATGCAGCGAGGAAATGGGCAAGGCCTAGCCCACTACTCCTCTTGCTCCTCTCCTGCCGGAGCAGCATCCCACTCGACCATCCAACCCAGTGGCAGGGTGGTAGGCCAAGTCACACCATCAACCATGTCCTGAATGAAGCGTACCTACAAAAATTATGCCACAAGCAAGGCTGAGTATACTAATACTCAGCTAGAATACCCAGTGTGAGGAATCTACTCCTCTACCTCTAGACCATGTAGCTATTTGGCTGAGGGGTTTGGTTTGCCAAAAGCACTAGCTGTATCTAAAATCAAGTTTTAGCTTTTCAATTTCTAGCATCATTAGCTTACTAAGTTTGCTCCTTCTAAGCATACATGGTAGCAAGCATTTAGTACATACAACAAGATATCTCATGTAACCTCATTTCACTTCTTACTCGATGTAGTATAAGGGGTCAAGCAGTCTCATTAACTGCGAGAAGCAGACGATTCAAATCGTGTTTTAACCTTGCAAGGTAAACCTAAACACACGACATGTCAGGGCACTCCGTCCCCACACATGTTAACCGTCCCCATCGATTCCTCGTTCGCGTCCAGGCCTCACTGCCTTGGCATACAATGCACCACTGACCCCGGCTGCCGCCGTTCAGTGACCGCACTTGTACCCACCATAGCTAGCATGGGAGACTCAGTCTCAGGTCGCGTGAGGGATAAAGTCCGCGCCTAGCTTCACTCAGGTACTAGGTTTATCGGTTACCATATTTTCTGACATGTGCTTAGTACGTTCAAAAGCTTGACTCAGGTATCCACACATTAATCCTAAATTCCTTTTTCCCGTCTCATGGACGAGGCATCCTCCCTGGATCCAAGTCCATAGACTAACATATATCCCATTATCAAGATGAATACAATCAATTCTTGACCTCACGTGAGTGCTAGAAAAATCACTCGACTTCTACCAAGATCTTGATTTAGCAAAGTAGCTACTCAACCTAGCATACTAGTATCCATCTCAAAAAGGAATCCTAAGTTCATGCAACTAGAGGTTTCAAGCAACTCCTACACTTAAGTGCACATTACAATCGTACAAACATTAAGTGTAGTAAAGTAGCATATATAGATACGGTTATGCATAAAACCAGGGCTTACCTTTAATAGCTGGGGCTGCGGGGAAATCCTCGACGGCAATCTCGCGAGCTTGCTCCTGGTCTTCCTCGTGGACAGCTCCTTGCTTAGGGATGAGCACGTACTCTCCGTCAGCGAGATTGCAATCTAATGAATGCAATGAGTAAGATATATGCATGGTATGATATGCAATTTAGCAATTAAACTTGGATGGTGAATGATCACTTTAATAAGGTAAGGCTTATTCTTGGGGTATACTTAGCAATTTAGGGTCAAGCTTTGTTAAACTAAGTGGTAAGTCTATTTTGGTGTTCCACTGAATTCTTTTTAATGTCTTAGTGAGAATTTATCAAGATTTCTGGTTGAACTTATTGGAGCGAGGTTTATCTTTCCTCTCTTCCTTTCTATTTCTTTTATGCCTTTAAGGTGGGTTTGAACTACAAGTTATCTTAATAAATTTCCACAAATTCTGCAAAAATTACAGTGGCTTCTTACTAGTGTATAATTCTCTGTCTCAAAATTTGGGGCTTAAGAAGTGAGTGGTTCTCGCTGTATAAAATTATCAAATATTATGGCAGAGGGGGTGTTTTGAACTACAACTCCTCTTTATCAGAGGGTCATTCCCTAAGACATATTTTTACTGGCATCTAGATGTTATAACACGACCTTGTACCAATTTTTAGCCATTAATACTTATTAGTTATTTTGTTATGATTTTCTAAAGTTTCTAGCCAAAGGGGTGCTTTCTACTACCACTATATTTGAAAAAGATCAAACAACAAATTTTAAATTTTTCCTATCTTCTTCTTTGTGCAAGAGCAATCATTCTGAAGTTTGGCAACTTTTTGCTTAAGGGAAGGGTGGTAGGAATTATTTGGATTAAATGGCCTTTTTCATGAAGTATCGGCAAAGGTTATTATTTTGCAGCTTCCAATTGGGTTTTGCATTTTTCTCTGGTGGCCTATTTCATTATTGATCTAGTAAAGATTTATTTATTCATTATTACCCTCTTTTGGGCTTACTTATGATTTAATTGAAATATGACTTAATATCAAGTTCTATTTGTTTACCCTACTTAAAATGATGGACTGAGATGTTTATCATTTTTCTAGTGGTGTCTTAGTGGTTATAAGTCCACTGATTTTTATTAACAATTTTGAAATTGTTTTCATAATGCTAATAATTGTTTTTTCTAGTTTGATTAATGCTTAATAAAAAAATATCACTTTGAATCTGTTCTGGACTAGGGGTTCCTTTATTTTTCCTATGTTCTCTGTTACTTAAGTAGATTAGGAAAAAATAATTGCATTCACTGTTCATGATTTTCTAATGCCTTTCTGATTTTCCTAAGCTTTGGGCAAAAATGGCTTTTAATAGATGTTCCTACTTAAATTTTTAATACTGGGGTGCTCCATATTTTCAACAGTGTCTAAATGGGGTTTGAACATCTACAAATTTTCTTAAGTTCAGCACAGAAGCATAACTAATTTTTTTTAATTCAATAAGGTTTGGTCATTTTCCTTAATCAATTTCAAACTCTAAAATTTAAAACAGAAAGCATGGGGTTCAATATTTTAATTTATAGTCTATAATATTTTGAATCCAGCAAAATTGGTTTGGTTAAAATTTGTTGAATATATCCCAAGATATAAATTTTCTGAGTTCTCTACTGAATTTAAAAAGGTTAAATAGAAATGGATAAAGGAAATATAGTTTTGCGCTAGGGTCCCTGGCCAAAGTTCTTAAGTGAATTACAGACAGGTCCCCTGTGCACTATTCACATGAGTCTATGGCTCTGTAGAAAACCCCCTAGGGTTCCTGGAAATCGAACCTGCGGTCCTTCCCTAATGGAACAGTGGCCGCGGAGGAAGAAAGGGGCGGAGGGACTTACCGGCGGCGGGACTGCTCCAGTGAGGTGGTCAAGGGTGTAGGGGAGGTCCTGAGGGTCACGGCGATGTGCGGGCCGCCGTCGGGGATGGCCAGAGTCGCTCGGTCCACGTGCGCAGGCGGGGAAGCTCGTCGGCGGCGAGGAGTCCGGCCTGCTCATGGCGCGATAGTCCAATCAAACGGGTCAGAGAGCTTCACTGGATGCTAGGGAAGATGTGGGTGCAAGGAACTGGAAAATGGCTTACTGGTTAGCTCGGTTCACACGTGGCGGCGGGTGACCGAAGTCCGGCGAAGATGATCTCGGGTCTCCGGTGAAGTTCTGTCGGGTCCTAGGACTTGGAAAGCTTCACGTGCTATTGGCGAAGCTAACCGAACGGCTGGCGCGGCTTGGAAGTGACCGGAGGGAGCTGGCCACGGTGGTCGAGGCTTGGATGGCTTGTCGGGCGGTGGCGTGGCGTGCTTGGGGCAAATTCCGGTGAACTTTGGCTCGGGCAGGACTTGAGAGCACGAGGGGAGGTACGACCAGAGCCGGGGGCTACTTTATAGGCATGTCGCGGTGCACGGGCGGTCGTGGACCGGCGAGCGCAACCTGCGGAGCGCTGGTGCGCGAACGGGAGTAAACCGGGTGTGTCAGCCACGGTCGAACACGTGGAACCGTTGCTTCTGCCCGCGTTCTAACGCCAATTGGGCGCAAATCTTCGCGAATTTGGGCAAGATCGCTGTTAAGGATTTGTTCCCCTGACTGTGCTTTGTCGTTTGTGTGTGGACGTCTTGTGGTTTTAGGCTAGGGACATGGAGTTGTAACGTCACCAAGTTGCAAGTGTCAGATAGCTGGGTCCCGAGGTCAAACAGTGCCAAAACCGTGCCAAACGAATTTGGTTTGAGTTCAAATTTTTCCAAAGCATGTTCAAGGAAATTTGGCACTACTTTGATATTTGGACTTTTTAGTTTCGAGTTTTGGAAAACATGAAACACATCTGATCTTGAAAAAGGGTTCTGAAATTCAGAATTCTGAATTTTGAATTTCCCATAGGACCTTGGTTCAAGGGCTGTTTTGAGGATTTTGGAAAAACCAAATGGCAAAACCTTCCTACCATATTTTGTTGGTCATTTAATGTATTAAAACTTTGTCATTGGGTTCTTACCAAAATTTTGTATTTTTCCCAAGCCTTTTCCCAATTTCCCTTTTTATGTGCTTAATGGTTCACTTAGGATTAATTAGGGTTTGAGAGTTTTTCTTACCTTAAGATTCATGACATGATTAGGGAGAGTTTCTTAAGATGAAAAGACTCACTTTAAACCTTTGTGCTTACTTTTTGATGTGCATGCCTCTATTTGGTTCACATGTGATAATGGTTTAAGTTAGCTTAAGGAAGAAACCCTAGGTGACACTGGGGTGTCATAGAGAGGGTAGGTGAAACTGTCATTGAGACATGTAAATAGTTCCACAGACTCTTTACCGGTTATTCAAATGGCCAGGGACCTTTGCACAAAAGCAAACGTGCGGGTGCGGACGCAGGCGCGTTCCGCCTATCCGTGGGCTGGTCGGGCTGGATACGGCTTGTTACTATTCATGTTTTATTCTTTTCTTTTTACTGTCAGCTTGGGAAATTCATAGAAAATAGTAGAAAATTGGTAAAATCATGAGACCAATTTTACTAGATTCCTAAAATCAAGTAGTATTTAAAAAATAATTCCAAGATTTTTATCCCAAACCTGGAATTGTGTACCATTTAAAGGTGCTTAAACCAAGTCTTTTAGAATTTTAGAAATAGTTTAATAATTCCAAAACTCATAAAAGTTTTTGGGTAGGCTTAATATAATGATTAGAGCCCTTGAGTGAAGTTTGAAATATTTTGGACACTGTTTGACCAGAAACCCAATAACTAGCTTCATAGGATTAATTACTTAATACTAATCCTAAAGGAATACATAACTAGAAAAACCTTAGTGATTGGTCTGTACCGTGAAGGAAAGTTGTATTCAAGATGCAACTTACTATATTTCTATTGTGTAACTGCATGTTCATAACATAACATAAGCATTCATGTACATGTATTATCATGTAGAGAACACGAGGAAGAAGTTGTCTCCCAGACTAGGAATCCTCCAGCGGAGAACAACTTTTACTTCGACATCTGTGTCCTGCAACACAAGGCAAGCCCCGGTGCATTATCCTTGTTCCTTCTTGTTTTAAAATTTTATCACCTTATATGATGCATTAGGTGATAGGAATTGGATGTTAAACAATTGATGCATTTCCTTCCTCGGAAAATTGGTTATCATTACTTGTTTGCCTGTTTTATTTAAACTAGTTTTATAATGCTTAGTCTGCTATAGAAAACAAAAGGTTTTGTTTTGAAAAAGGTGATGCTTCAAATGGGATGGGAATTTTTACAAAGAAAAGACTGATGATGGTGGATCCATCATGGCTGTGATGGGTTCAACATCTGGAAAGAAGTGCCTCTTGCAGGTACCAAACTTTGGGATTTTAAGTAATGAAGATGAGACCGGGTGGGTGACTTGCACGAGAAGGAAGTCTCGATGTAGTGTCTCCGTCTGAGTCGGTTAAGAACCAAGCCGATGTAGGCTTGATGATCAAGGACCTTTTAACTAGCTACATGCCACGTCATAGGTAAGCTTTGCCTCGGTCGGACCAATACCAGAAAGGCCACCATACAATGGGAGTGGAGAGATGGCGAGAGTAGCGTGTACCCTCCATGGCAAGAGGCTGGACGGTGGAGTATCTATGCTCTCGGTTGGCGTGAACCCATTCTGGTGTTGAGAAACCCAGGTGCGAGTTGACATATGCAAGGGTTAAGTGCTACATATGTCATGTGGTTGGAGATCCCCAACTGGGTATTAATCGATTTGGATCGCTGTTACTTCTTGGTCATGAAGACTTGGTCACTGCCCTACACGTAGCAACAAGTGAACTGAAGGGGTGATAAAAAGATGGCTAGTATAGGCCAAGTGCTTGATATAGAATAGAAAGAAATCTAGATGCAGGTAACTACTTAACCTGATAAGTAAAAACTGAATTCTTAAGGATCCATCATAGTAAGCTTTTCTGCAAAACAGTCTTGAATCTTGATAAGCTTTACCTTGATTCCTAAAGGCCAGCATATCCTTGAGAGTCTTTATCCTTTGACAGGTAAGACTTGCGCAAGTACACTCCATACTGAGGGTTTCAAACCCATGTTGTTGTAGGTGATGAAACTGCTGAGTTCTGCTATTTTTGTTCCAAGGTGGTTCCAAAGAAAGAAGAAGAGAACTAAGACCTACCTAGGGAGGGTGTTTTGCCTCCTGATGATGTAATAAGTTTAAGCACTCAGTAACTAGTTATATAATAATCAACTCTTTCTATATTTTACTCATGAATGTGAATTATGTTATTGTAATCCTTTTCACTTACTCTGATGTTATGTAATGTCTGCGTGATGGGTTAAGCGCACTTGGGCGATGTGATGGAGATACAGATAACCGGACCTGCCGAGCCATTGTGCGCACCTGCATGACTGTCTGAGGTCCTCAAGATAAGGACATCTAGTAGGTGGGCCTAATACCTTGGGAGGTTCCGTCACAAGCATACTTTCCACCCACCTATTCATCGTCGATGCATTATCATATTCAGATATGGAATGGTACGACGATGAACCCATGGTACATGCAACTCCCTTTGCCTATTCAGGCTGGGTGGCACCCCCATTCTATTTTGTTTGATCCATTGATTAAATGGTCACGGCCGAGAAAGATGCAATCCAAAACGACCTTTATGTATTGGGGCTTTATTGAATGATCACCATATTGGATTGAAAAACTGGTGACTTGCATCAGGCTTAGTTCATATGCTTTTGGTTCGTCAATCTCCACCAAAAGGCAGGGGGCATATGTTGAGGACATAAATTGGCGGCGCGGACGGTCCAGCTCTAAGGCCGGACGGTCCGCAGTGGTGGCACGGATGGTCCGCACGTGCGCAGAATCAGTTAGGGTTCCGAGTTTCTTGCGTGATTTGTTAGCTAAAACCGTGGGATTATCTCGGGAAACGACTTGTAATAGGTCCAGACCTCCCCCTTATATAGATGAAGGGCTATGAACAATTGAACCACCACAATCAATTAAATCAAATTTATTTATCGGTTTTACCTTTTCGTTCTTTCAATTCCTGGGAGTAGGAGTAATTTAGCCTTGGGATGAGATCTAGTTTAGTCTTCCACAACAATCTCTACTCGACTCTATGCCAATTAGAGAAGCACCGGGCGTCCTGCCGACCCAGAGCAACACCTTGGAACTCTCCCCCTCGATGGGATCTCTCTCGGGGTGAGTTCTAGGGTTTTTCGTGGAGAAGAAGACCCTCTGCACTATCGTGACCGTGTGGCTCTCGAAGCAGATCGTTTGAAAGTGTGCAGAGGAGGAGCCACTGCTGCACCATGTCGTGGACCGTCCGCGCCTCCGCAGAGAGCCTCGCTAGGCGGTCCATTCTCATGCTTGGCACCCGGATCGGTGCCAACATATGGTATGAAGTTTAAGTTCAAATATAAGTTATGCATAGAGTACTTGTTAAAACCCATCATCGTGTAATGTTATGTTGTGTGATTATATATGAGGTAATCACATTATGTGATATGTGTAGATTTTAGATGTAAGTTATGGAAGAAAGGTATTGGTAGATTTGTATCCGCGGATGTGAGGTAGCCGTCATTTCATGGGGCAAAACTTAAGTTTGAAGTTTATGCGAGAATGTTCTGGTGGGTGTATATGTCGAGTGTGTTAAATGGATCCTACATATGCAAAGTGTAGTGTATTGGTTAGGTGAAGAGTTTTTTGGTAGATGAATATGAGACGTACAGTCAAGTGGAGGTTGAAGTGCAAATCCTATGCAATGTGATGGGATTCATGATTATATAGAAACTCTCTAAGCACCTTCAGTCGAGCTCATGGAACGAGCAGTGCTTTCAATTTCACATGTGCACAGCGAGGACTGGAGAACTGAGATTGTATCTTTCCTCTAAGGCAATTATCCTTCGGACGACGAAACTTAGAACTGAGATTGTATCTTTCCTCCAAGGCAATTATCCTTCGGACGACGAAACTTACATCGAAAGGATGCAAGCTAGGACAAGGCCATATATGATCATAGAAGGGGAATTGTTCAAACAAGGAGTTTGTTCTCCAGTGTTAAAATGTGTGTCTAGAGCTGAAGGTTAGGAACTAATGAAAGAGATACACGCAGCAATATGCGGAGCTCATATCGAATCCGGACCTCTTCTTGGAAAAGACTTCAGACAAGGATTTTATTGGCTGAAGGCAGCTTCAGACGAAGCAGATCTAGTTCAAAAATGTGAAAACTGCCAGAGGTGCGCTAGAGATAAAAAGCAACCTTTGTCTCTAACCCACCTAATTCAGCCCACCTGGCTACTGCAAAGGTGGGGCCTAGACTTACTAGGCCCACTTCCACCAGCGGAGTGGAACTTGAAGTATGTTGTGGTAGCAGTGGAGTATTTTTCAAACTGGATCGAAGCTAAACCCCTAGCTACGATTACTTCAGCCACTATCCAGAAGTTCTTCTAGGAAAACATCGTTTGCCGATTGGGCGAATCGAAGGCTATCACGGTTGATAATGTAACTCAATTTGATGTCGAAACATTTAAAATTTTTTGTGACCAAATTGGTACAAAGATACATTTTGCATCTGTGAGGCATGCAAAATCTAATGGATTGGTAGAGCGAGCTAACGGAATCATCATCACAGGAATAATGAAGTCAGTTTTCAATCTACCAAAAGGAAAATGGCCAGATGAATTGGTAAAAGTGGTATGGAATCATAACACTGTTGTCTCAAGATCAACACGGTTTACTCCGTTCAAGCTTTTATTTGGGGATGAAGCAATAACACTAGAAGAAGCAAGAAAATGATCAATAAGGACTCTAGCTTCGGCAGAGGACAAATATGCTTGCAAAATAGCAAAAGACACTATAGAGGGAGTCAGAATTCAGGTTATAGACCACATGAATAAATATCAAGCGGAAATAATCAAGTGGCAAGACAGAAAAGTGAGATTAAAAAATATCAAGCCAGGATATTTGGTGCTTCAAAGAATAGCCAACCGAGACACAATGGGGAAGCTACAACTTAAGTGGGAAGGTCCCTTCTTTGTAGTCTCCTCGTCAAGACCCGGTTCATACAGGCTGAAGGACATGGATGGGAATGACGTTCTTATAACACCCCTAGTGTTACTGGTACTAAAACTTGAGCATAACATCATATGCATTGACATTTCATGTGTTTGTTACACATAGATTGCATTCACTAGGAAAAATTTTCAAACAAGTTGTGATGACAGGACTTGAAGAGTGCTTAACCTTAGGGTAGGGTACTTAACCCTGGGATTAGGGCATGAGGGTAGTAGTAAGCCCAAAATTAGAAAACCTCAAAAGTCATTAGAAATGTTCATAAGATATCTAGAGTGTTGGGTTTGAGTGGCACAAAAACCCTAAATTACTCAAAAACCCTAAAAGAAACCCTAGAAAACCCTAATTGGAACCCTAGGGGGGTAAATGTAAATTGTAGGCACTTTTGGACCAAAGTACAAATATCAAAGTAATAGAACACCACAAACTAAGTAACTTTTACATTGGATAATTTTCAAGTGGAGTGATGAAGTTTGGACTTATTTGCAAAAGATCCAAGAAATCCTTTGTGACTAAGTTCTGAAATTCAATGAAAGTGAGTCATGTTTAAAGCTCTATATCTATAAATTCTTAAGAATTTTGCCCTACATCAACACATCAAATTTGTAGAGCTATGATAGGGGTATAACTTTGCTTAAGTGGCTAAGCCTTGATGCTATAAAAAATTGGTGTATTGTTGGTCACTTGTTCTCAAATGCTATGAGTTAAGAACAAGGCAACACAAATGTTAACGATTAAAGACCTTCATCCTTCAAAGCATTATCTCCCTTAGGTTATAATGATCTTCAAACGAAGGTCATGAAGGACATACCTTCATCATTTCAATATTCAAGAATATAAACAGGGACATATGAAACATAGAAAGACCATGAACAATTATATTAAATCATTAGATTATTCATATTATCATTATATAATCATGAGAGAACATTAATGATATTAAATTACATTTGTACCTTCGGCTTGACAGAAGGTAAAAATCCGAGAGCGACGTGCAAACGATTACAAGTTAGCGTGAACAGTACGGTGTTACTGTTCATCTATTTATTGGCATAGGACGCAGCCTGGGTAAAATTACATTCATGTCCCTGACATTTACTATTAGCTAAAAGGTAATCTGGTGAGGACTGAACAATCTTTTCCTTTTAAGGCGGTTTCATCCTTCATCGTCGTTCTTGCATTGAGCCGAAGCTTTCTCCAGCCACAGCTTCAGAACTGGTTCATCCTTCTTCCAGATCGCGCCTTTCATACTATGTTCACCTTCATCTCAAAGCCGAAGCCACCAGTGACAGTATATTATATTGGAAAATATGTTAGTCGTGTTTTTGAGAACCTTCGGAAGACGAAGGCCCCTAACAGTAGCCCCTCGCAATATTAATTTGTTCTTGTATCTAACAAATTCAGACTACGACGTGAACGAAGGCCTTTAGCCAAAGGTCCGAAAAAACACCTTTCCTTCTCTAGAATAGCGAAAGTCAATGAAAAATGGGACCCGCCAAGTTGCAATGCACTAGGCATATAAATATAAACCCACAGCAACAACATCTACTGCGCCCTTTCAATTGCTTGCGCTGTTGTCTTAAGTTTTAAATTTCTTGCTGTCAGATTTCACTTGTTTTTCGAGCTTCGGCATTTGTTCGACTTTCCACCAAATGGCTGACGAGAAGAAGGTTGCTGATCCTGCCCTAGCTGGCTTTCACGAGGCCATAGAAAAAACAAACACAGAGAAGATTACAAATGAGATACTAGCTGATTTGTCTCAAGATTCTAATGATAGCGGGAGCTTTGATATGGAAAGTGAAGACGAAGATGCAGAAAATCGGCCCTGGCGACCAAGTCACACTATCTTCAGAAAATCATCCATTAAGCAAAGTCAAATCAATGCTATGAAAGGGAGGTATTTTCGAGATATTTCAATTGTAAGAGCTGGAGGAGATAGTGCTGCACCTACACCTGAAGAGGATGAGGTGGTTGTTTACAAGAGTTTTATGAAGGCAGGGCTTCGTTTCCCATTAAGCAGATTCCTGGTCGAAGTGCTGAAGACCATCAAAATTTTCCTACATCAAATTACCCCTGAAGCCATTATTAGAATGGGGATCTTTATTTGGGCCGTGAGGAGCCAAGGGCTGGAGCCGAGTGCGAAGTGCTTCTGCAACATGCACGAGCTACTGTACGAGACGAAGGCCACTGGTAAAGAGCAATATCACAACAACTTCGGTTGTTATGGCTTCGTTCCTCGCTCCGATGTGAGTTATCCCGTCCCAACCTTTCGAAAAAGGTGGCCCGGGGCCTGGATGGAGGAATGATTTTATGTCAAGAATAATCTGATCGAAAGAGAAGACATAAAGGGGATTATCCAATGCCCCATCTGGTCTCGCTTCGGCATCAGGAGGCCAGCCACTGTAACACCCTAGGTGTTACCCAAGGCCCTAGCCCAATGAGCACACCTTTGGCCTCTTATCCAATATGCTAAATTGGAGAGTAAAGGCACCAAAAGTTTCAAAAGCATGGTGTCGGTGGGGAAATCCATCGGCCGGGTGGCGGAACGCACCCGCCCTAATCCTAAGATGAGGAGGGGGCCTAAGCGGTTGCCTGTTTGATGAATTCGGGATGAACACGAGAAGACACGAGGGATTATAGTGGTTCAGACTGCCAGAGCGTAATACCCTACCTCCACTGTGTGTAAGTAGTATTGAGTGTGTAGAGCGTGTGATTGAGTCTGTCCTTTGTAACGCTGTGTGCCTTCCCTTTTATAGTTTAAGGGAGGCACATACAAGGATGCTGAGCCCCGACATGCGGGCCCAGGAGCATAATGGAAGAAATACATTATGTGAATAACTAATGCTGACAGAGTAACACATGAGTAATCAGCGGGAGTCATGATGACTGCAGTCCATGTAGCATTGATAGGTAGTAACCCTTGGTAACGCGGGAGTAATGGTGAGTAACTCCATGGCCCACGTATTGTGGACTGAGCACGCCGCCTATCAGTGGAATGGACAGACGCACGTCTTATCAGTAATGAATGCGAAGGCGCGCATAGCCCAGAGGCATCATGCCAGGTTCCGCCCGTTGGCTTATGCCACGCGCAGTATGCCACGTGGTAGCATCGGGTCTCCGCCTGAGAGGGGAGCAGGAGTTTATGCGGATAGGTCCGGATCACACCAGACCAGGTCTGGACACGTGTCAGCTCCGGACCCCCGCCTGGGCCCTAATTAAAGCTCGGGTGTGTTATATCCTGGGACCTTGGGACCCTACTGTGGGCAGCCTAGACCCATATGGGGGGTCCGGATCCCAATCTAGTGGTCCGGTCCGTACACGTGGGGGTCCTAGACCAACTTGGAGGTCTGGACTATATATCTAGGGGTCCGGCACTTTCCCATGAGGGTCCGGACTCACTATTGATGCCTTGGAGTATATCACTTTCTTTGGACACGTGGCGGCCCCAGAGCCACCCATGTGGTGGGGTCAGGTGCTGTTGCTGGCCCAGAATAGTCACCCGAGGCTGGGGCGAGTCATGGCCTGGTCCCACGTACAGCTCCTTTACCACGCGACTAAAGATAGCCGCGTGGGTACTGCGTCTTCATAAAGTAGTAAGGGGTACCCTAGTTTCAGGGTATCGACAGTGGCCCCCGGGCCCACCGCAGGGGAGGATGCGAGCCTGCAGGAGGGGCCAAAGCTTGTACTTCACCTCAACATGACCTGATCGGTGATTGGCGCGCCGTTTTAGCGCGTGTGCTGACGTGCCCGCTGTCAATCCGCCTTCAGTCACATCAACTGCCATATCTGTCCCCGCAGCTGACTGACCCATGGCCCCCACGCCTGGTGGTTTCGTCGGGCCACGCACGGGGCACCTCATTGCTGCTGCATTGGTTTAAAATATTACCTTTTGTCTTCCGCAGGGGCCCCAAGGAGGCGCACTACAGACGCGCGTGGCGGTTCGCTCTTTCCGCACCCGAAATCCGGCACACAAACTGTATGACTTGTGGACCCCGGGCCCTCGTGTCATAGATTGGGCTGTCTGGGTCCTAGGTACCCGTCGAGCGAGATTTCCTACGGTGATTCAGGGGCGCGTGGAAGGGTTTCCGTGAACAAGGACTCTGGTTTCCTTGAAAAAGGATTCACCCCTCATGCAGCAGGTACACTTTCGCATTCTCTCCTAATCGCTTGCGCCACTTTGCCTTCGTGCTCCTCTGCTCCACGCCCGCGCCGCCGCACACGCCATGGCTTCGCTTGGTCACCCTGACCGTTTTCAGTCTGAGGAAGCGCTTAACCTGGTGTGCGGCCTGCTTGGGTGGAGCGCTCCGAGGCTCGCCAGAAGAATCCGTGCCGGCGCTGCCCCCTCGGCGATCTCGTCATCGGGGAGTTCGTGTTGTTCACCTCCTACATCTCTTGCGGGTTGGCGCTACCGATCTCGCCCTTCTTTCTGCTACTGCTGGAGGAGTTCGGGCTTCAGCTTCAACACCTCACGCCCCCTCTCTGTCCTCCAGGCAGCCATCTTCGTCCACCTCTACGAGATATTCGTAGGTGTGGCCCCCTGTACTTCCCTCTTTCGGTACTTCTTCGTGCTGGTCAAGTCCGAGAAGACTAGGGACCACATCGGTGCCTACTACTTCTAGACGACGCCAGATCCAACCGTCGTCTACATCCCCACCTTTGGCGGTGCGAGGTGGGAGAACTGGCGCAGCGACTGGGTGATTGCCAGCGCCGAGGCCAACGAGTGCCTCGTCCTGCTGAGCGTTGGGCCAGCGCTCAACCGCAAGCAGTGGAGGACCAAGCCGTCCCTTTCGCCAGAGTTCCTGCCCGTATTGGACAGGATCAAGGGTTTTGCTACGGGCGGCTTGACATCGATGCGCGTGGTCGGTGATCTCCTGAAGCACCGGATCGCGCCACTGCAGAGGAGACCACGCCTGTGCTGCTAGTTCACCGGCCCAAACGACATCGGAAGGATCCAGCACGGGGCGGGCACCAATCTGTCCTGGGACGAGCTGGCAGTTCTGGTGGGAGGGATTACTGGGGAAACTTTCGTCCCTGAGTCCCTGATACTCCCCCAGAACATTCCTGCGCTCTGCGATGACCTAGGCCTAGGGACGGCGATATTGGCCATGCTGCCGACCCTCGACGAGAGCGGCGGGGCGATTCGCCAGACCGGCGGCCGGGACCCCCACCGCGGGATCCGGATCTCTGATGCACCGGCTAGAGGTCCCCAGCCCGCCGGTGTGGCTCACAGCGCCACTCCCGCCGTGGCCCCCAACCCCTTGGACAAGGGCAAAGGGGCTGCAAGCGGTACCTCCGCCGGTGCCCCCGCCCTAGGTAGCTCCAGGGGGTCGGAGGAGGAGAGGTGACACAGGCTGCATCGCGCTAATGGGTCGCTCATTTTCGAGCCCCCTAGAAGCGCTAGAGGACTACTGGTGGGGCCGAGGAGGCCAGCTCCCAGGCCCACGGTGCGCAGAGGCGCGTCAGTCCTCTGGTCCCGTCGCCACCACCACCATCTGGGGTGATCACCCCAGGGACACCAGCAGCAGCAACATCAAAAGTAGCCGCAACAGCAGCAGCAGGAGGAGCGGTGATCGTCTCGCTTCTAGGGTCACTGGAAGGTCTAAGGCCCCAAGTAAGTGTAATCCCTTTTTCTTTGAGCCTAACCATCATGCCGACAAGTCTTAACCCATCATTTGTTTGTCAGGGCTTCCTCCCCCTCTGCTCCCAAGGTCACGCCTCCACCACCAGATACCAGGCCCACCGACGGGTCTGGCTCTCAACAGCAAGAATCTGCTGGGAGTGGTGCCGGCGGTGCACCCCCGGTAGGTACCCAGACAGCGCCAGCGGCTTCCCATGCCCCAGCCAGGGATCCGGGGGCAGTGGCACCAGCGTCAGGTGGCTTCGCAGCGGTGGAGGAGGTCCCAGCTGGGGGATCCGCTCCTACTCCCAACACTGGGGGTGAGGCAGGAGGCGCGTCCAGCTCCAACTGAAAGGGAGATGTGCCCTTGGGCCATTTCTATAAGATTTTGGTGATTAAGTGCCCAACACACATTAAGGGAATGAGTATATGCCAAAGGGTGGACAAAGTGCAAATCAATACAAAGGTATGATTCTAGACTTAATACATTGGTTTTTGTGTAATAACATATTGGTCTAAGTGCTAGAATCAGAGAAAAGACAATTGGAAAAGACTTGGCTCGAGCAGCCAAGACTCTGCTTAGTCTGGGTGCACCGGACTATCCGGTAGTGCACCGGACAGTGTCCGGTGCGCTAGGCTGGCTCTGGTGAAAAGGCCGCTCTCGGGAATTCGTCGGCGGCGTACGGCTAAAATTCACCGGACTGTCCGGTGAGTCAACGGTTGGCCGAGCCAACGGTCGGCCGCGCAATCCGCGCGTGACGCGTGGCCGGGCCAACGGTCTGAATGGGGCACCGGACTGTCCGGTGTGCACCGGACAGTGTCCGGTGCGCCAACGGCTCCAAATCTCTAACGGTTGACTGCGCCAAAATAGGAAAGAAATCCGCACCGGACAGTGTCTGGTGGTGCACCGGACTGTCCGGTGCGCCAGTCGACAGAAGGCAAGAATTGCCTTCCTGGATTGCTCTCAACGGCTCCTAGCTGCCTTGGGGCTATAAAAGGGACCCCTAGGCGCATGGAGGAGTACACCAAGCACACTTTGAGCATTCTTGATCATTCACACTTCGTCTTTGCGCACTCGTTTGACTTTCTTAGTGATTTGAGCTCCGTTCTAGTGAGAACTTTGTGATATTCATTAGAGCTCAAGTCTTGACCGTGTGTGTGCGTATTTGCTGTGAACTTGTGTGTGTTGCTCATCCCATCCTTACTTCCGTGTTCATTTGTGATCATCTTTTGTAAGGGCGAGAGACTCCAAGTTGTGGAGATTCCTCACAAACGGGATATAGTGAAAGGAAAAGAAACACCATGGTATTCAAGTGGATCGTTAGATCACTTGAGAGGGGTTGATTGCAACCCTCGTCCGTTGGGACGCCACAACTGGAGTAGGCAAGTGTTGACTTGGCCGAACCACGGGATAAACTACTGTGCCTCCCTGTGTTGATATCTTTGTGGTTATTGTGTTTTGCAAGAACTCCTTTCTAGCCACTTGGCTTTATTGTGCTAACTCCTAATCAAGTTTTGTGGCATTAAGTTTCAAGTTTTTGCAGGATCTCCTATTCACCCCCTCTAGATGCTCTCAATTGGTATCGGAGTCGTTCTCTTCAAGAAAGGGACTAATCGCCCAAAGGGATGGATCCTAAGGGAAAGGGGATAGTGATCAATGACAAGGAGAAGGAGTCCTTCATCAATGAGCCGAAAGACGACTAGCCCACTGACTCGGGCTCAAGTCATAAGAAGAAGGATGGGAAGAAGAAAAGGCGCATCAAGAAGATCGTCTACTACGATGACAGTGATGAGTCCTCTTCTTCCCAAAAGGACAACGACGACAACGACTACGAGAAAAAGAAGACGGTTAACTCGAACTTTTCTTTTGATTACTCTCGTATTCCGCAAAATTCCAATGCTCATTTGCTTTCCATTCCCCTCGGTAAACCCCCTCACTTTGATGGAGAGGACTATGGATTTTGGAGTCACAAAATGTGTAGCCACTTGTTCTCTCTCCGTCTAAGTATATGGGAGATAGTAGAAAATGGAATGCACTTTGATAGTACGGATAGTCCCATGTTCATCAATGAACAAATTCATAAAAATGCACAAGGTACTACTGTGTTGTTAGCCTCATTGTGCAAGGATGAGTACCATAAGGTGAGCAGCTTGGACAACGCCAAGCAGATTTGGGACACCCTTAAGATCTCACATGAGGGGAACGACGTCACCATGCTCACCAAGATGGAGTTGGTGGAAGGCGAACTAGGAAGATTCGTGATGATCAGGGGGGAGGAGCCAACCCAAACATACAACAAGCTCAAGACCCTCGTCAACAAAATAAGGAGCTATGGAAGCACGCGATGGACGGACCACGACGTCGTCCGCCTAATGCTAAGGTCTTTCACTGTCCTTGATCCACATCTTGTAAACAATATTTGTGAAAATCCAAGGTACACCAAGATGTCGCCCGAAGAAATACTTGGAAAGTTCGTAAGCGGGCGGATGATGATCAAGGAGGCAAGATACGTCGATGAGGCATTGAATGGTCCAATTCATGAGCCTCAAGCCATTGCTCTCAAGGCAACAAATAGCAAGGAGATGCTATCTAGCAAGGTGGCACAAGTTGAGGCGGCGAGGCTCAATGAGGAAGAAATGGCACTCATCATCAAGCACTTCAAGACGGCGCTAAAGGGTCGCAAGGAGCATCCCAAAAAGAGCAAGACGAAGGGAAAGCGCTCCTGCTTCAAGTGTGGTAAGATTGGTCACTTTATTGCTAACTGTCCCGATAATGATAGTGACCAGGAACAAGGAAAGAATGGGAAAAGAGAGAACAAGAAGGTTTACAAGAAGGCTAAAGGTGAGGCACACCTTGGAAAGGAGTGGGACTCGGATTGCTCTTCGTCTGACTCCGACGACGAAGGACTCGCCGCCACCGCCTTCAACAAATCGTCTCTCTTCCCCAACGAGCATCACACCTGCCTCATGGCAAAGGAGAAGAAGGTAAGTACTCGAAATGCTACTACATATGCCTCTTCAAGTGATGACAAATCTAGCGATGATGAAGTAGACTATGCTAGTTTATTCAAAGGATTAGATAGGACTAAAATTGATAAGATCAATGAATTAATTGATGCTTTGAATGAGAAAAATAGACTTTTAGAAAAGCAAGAAGATCTCTTATATGAAGAGCATGATAAATTTGTAAGTGCACAAGATTCTCTTGCTTTAGAAGTTAAAAGAAATGAAATGCTTTCATGTGAATTGTCTACATGCCATGAATCTATTTCTAGCTTAAAGAGTATCAATGATGACTTGAATGCTAAACTAGAAATAGCTAATAAATCAACCTCTTGTGTAGAAGATGTTGTGGATTGCAATAGGTGTAAAGATTTTAATGTTGATGCTTGTAGTGAACACCTAGTCTCCATTTCTAAATTAAAGGATGAAGTGGCTAGTCTTAATGCCCAACTTAAGACTAGCAAAAATGAATTTGATAAACTAAAATTTGCAAGGGATGCCTACACCATTGGTAGACATCCTTCAATTAAGGATGGGCTTGGCTTTAAGAGAGAAGCCAAGAACTTAACAAGTCATAAGGCTCCCATTCCCGCCAAGGAGAAAGGGAAGGCTCCTATGACTAATAGTGCTCAAAAGAACCATGCCTTCATGTACCATGACAGGAGATATTCTAGGAATGTTCATAGAAGTTATGATGCTTTTGATGCTCATGCCATGATTGCTTCAATTTCTTCTATTATGCATAATAGAAATTTTGCTAAGAAAAATGTTGTTCATCATATGCCTAGAAGAAATGTTGTTCATGTACCTAGGAAAGTAAGTAATGAACATTCTACAATTTACCATGCTTGCAATGCTTCCTTTGCTATTTGTAGAAAGGATAAGAAAGTGGTTGCTAGGAAATTAGGGGCAAAATGCAAGGGAGACAAAACTTGCATTTGGGTTCCTAAGACTATTGTCACTAACCTTGTAGGACCCAACAAGAGTTGGGTACCTAAGACCCAAGCCTAATTTGCCTTGCAGGTTTATGCATCCGGGGGATCAAGCCGGATTATCGACAGCGGATGCACAAACCACATGACGGGGGAGAAGAAGATGTTCACCTCCTACGCCAAGAATAAAGATTCCCAAGATTCAATCATATTCGGTGACGGGAATCAAGGCAAGGTTAAAGGCTTAGGCAAGATTTCCATCTCAAATGAGCACTCTATCTCCAATGTATTTTTAGTAGAGTCGCTAGGCTATAATCTTTTGTCGGTTAGTCAATTATGTAATATGGGATATAATTGCTTATTCACAAACGTAGATGTGTATGTCTTTAGAAGGAGTGACGGTTCATTAGCTTTTAAGGGTGTACTAGACGACAAACTCTATTTAGTTGATTTTGCAGAGGAGGTCGGTCTAGATGCATGCTTAATTGCTAAGACTAGCATGGGCTGGCTTTGGCATCGCCGTTTAGCACATGTGGGGATGAAGAACCTTCACAAACTTCTAAAGGGTGAACATGTAATAGGTCTAACAAATGTAACCTTCGAAAAAGATAGACCTTGTGCAGCTTGTCATGCAGGTAAACAGGTGGGAAGCTCTCATCATACCAAAAAAGGTGATGACCACATCAAGACCTTTGGAGTTGCTTCATATGGACCTCTTCGGACCCATCGCCTATCTAAGCATAGGAGGAAGTAAGTATGGTCTTGTTATCGTTGATGACTTTTCCCGCTTCACTTGGGTATTCTTTTTGCAGGATAAATCTGAAACCCAAGGGACCCTCAAGCGCTTCCTAAGGAGAGCTCAAAATGAGTTTGAGCTCAAGGTGAAGAAGATAAGGAGCGACAATGGGTCCGAATTCAAGAACCTTCAAGTGGAGGAGTACCTTGAGGAGGAAGGAATCAAGCACGAGTTCTCTGCTCCCTACACACCACAACAAAATGGTGTGGTAGAGAGGAAAAAGAGGACACTCTTACACATGGCAAGGACGATGCTTGGAGAATTCAAGACGCCCGAGCGGTTTTGGTCGGAAGCTGTGAACACGGCTTGCCACGCCATAAACCGGGTCTACCTTCATCGCCTCCTCAAGAAGACGTCGTATGAACTCCTAACAGGTAACAAACCCAATGTGTCATACTTTCGTGTATTTGGGAGCAAATGTTATATTCTAGTGAAGAAAGGTAGAAATTCTAAGTTTGCTCCCAAAGCTGTAGAAGGGTTTTTGTTAGGTTATGACTCAAATACAAAGGCGTATAGGGTCTTCAACAAATCATCGGGTATGGTTGAAGTCTCTAGTGACGTTGTATTTGATGAGACTAATGGCTCTCCAAGAGAGCAAGTTGTTGATCGTGATGATGTAGATGAAGAAGACGTTCCAACGGTCGCAATACGTACCATGGCGGTTGGCGATGTGCGACCACAGGAAAAAAAGGAGCAAGATCAACCTTCTTCCTCAACAATGGTGCATCCCCCAACTCAAGACGATGAACAGGTTCATCAAGAAGAGGCGCGTGATCAAGGGGGAGCACAAGATGATCATGTTATGGAGGAAGAAGCACAACCGGCACCTCCAACTCAAGTTCGAGCAACGATTCAAAGGAATCATCCCATCGACCAAATTTTGGGTGACATTAGCAAGGGAGTAACTACTCGCTCTAGATTAGTTAATTTTTGTGAGCATTACTCTTTTGTCTCTTCTATTGAGCCTTTCAGGGTAGAAGAGGCCTTGCTAGATCCGGACTGGGTGTTGGCCATGCAGGAAGAGCTCAACAACTTCAAGTGAAATGAAGTTTGGACACTGGTGCCTCGTCCCAAGCAAAACGTTGTGGGAACCAAGTGGGTGTTCCACAACAAACAAGATGAGCACGGGGTGGTGACAAGGAACAAGGCACGACTTATGGCAAAAGGTTATGCCCAAGTCGCAGGTTTGGACTTTGAGGATACTTTTGCTCCTGTGGCTAGGCTAGAGTCCATTCGCATTTTGTTAGCCTATGTCGCTCACCATTCCTTCAGGTTGTTCCAAATGGATGTGAAGAGCGCTTTCCTCAATGGGCCAATCAAGGAGGAGGTGTACGTGGAGCAACCCCATGGCTTTGAGGATGAACAGTACCCCGACCACGTATGTAAGCTCTCTAAGGCGCTCTATGGACTTAAGCAAGCCCCAAGAGCATGGTATGAATGCCTTAGAGACTTTTTAATTGCTAATGCTTTCAAGGTTGGGAAAGCCGATCCAACTTTATTCACTAAGACTTGTGATGGTGACTTATTTGTGTGCCAAATTTATGTCGATGACATAATATTTGGTTCTACTAACCAAAAGTCTTGTGAAGAGTTTAGCAGGGTGATGACGCAGAAATTCGAGATGTCGATGATGGGCGAGTTGAACTACTTCCTTGGGTTCCAAGTGAAGCAACTCAAGGACGACACCTTCATCTCCCAAACAAAGTACACACAAGACTTGCTAAGGCGGTTTGGGATGAAGGACGCCAAGCCCGCAAAGACTCTAATGGGAACTGACGGACACGTCGACCTCAACAAAGGAGGTAAGTCCGTTGATCAAAAAGCATATCGGTCTATGATAGGGTCTTTACTTTATTTATGTGCTAGTAGACCGGATATTATGCTTAGCGTATGCATGTGTGCTAGATTTCAATCCGATCCAAGGGAGTGTCACTTAGTGGCCGTGAAGCGAATACTTAGATATTTAGTCACTACGCCTTGCTTCGGGATCTGGTATCCAAAGGGGTCTACCTTTGACTTGATTGGATATCCAGACTCTGACTATGCTGGATGTAAGGTCGATAGGAAGAGTACTGTCACACCCGGGTTTCGGGGCACCAAGACCCGAGCGCGAACATAATCACCAGGTGTGCTGGGACCAAGTCTCACACATATGATGAATCATGGCACAGGATCGAATGTCACATCTTTACTACATAACAAGAGTTCTATCCAAAATAAATAAATAATTACATTATAAGAGCATCTCCAACAACGTGACCTATAAAAATGCCCTATAATTTAAAAATAAGTATATTTTATAGAATTTAGGGCACCAATAAAACACCTTGCTCCAACAGTAAAGCCCCAAATCTAGATTATAGGGCAGCCCACTACGGTGTAGTATATTTGAGTCACTTGAGAGGGTGCCCTATAGTTTTTTGACAAAAATTTATGAAATAGGGCACTGTTGGAGTAGTTTTTCCTGTGTAGAGCCCCATATTTCAATTTGAGGCTCTAGTTTGAGGCATTGTTGGAGATGCTCTAAGGAGACAACGGTCCAGCAACCCAAAGTTGACTAGGAGACGACGGCCTAGACCTCCGACGAACTCGTCACAGCATCCTCCATGCGCCTCATCCTGCGGTACCTGTTCTTGACCTGTGGGGGGGTGTGAGACAGCAAGAGTGAGCTCACATACGTTCATCGCTCAACAAGTTGTGGGGAATAATGTGCATGAACTCGCCAAAGGTGGGAGCTCACGTGAAGTGTAAGGCTTACCAAAGAGGATGGTTAGAGCTGAGCATTGCTTTTAAAGTTGGTCAAAATTTTATTAGCAATTACTAAGTATAAGTAAATACCAGCCCAATTTAGTAGTAGAACAAAAGTAACAACCTCACCTGCGATGCAATGCATATGACAAATTGAGTTTAAGTTCCATAATTTAATCATCAGAGAGTCCTGAGCTGCTCATGACCGTGAGCTCGGCTAGTATACCAGTTTTACACTCTGCAGAGGTTGTACCCTTTACCCACAAGTCGTGTTACCCATCTGCCAAGGGATCGCGACTTCCCATACACCTCTACCGAGGAGGCGAGGCAGGGTATCACTACGAGGCCTTTACAAAGTTCCACTAGCTTCAGAAAACCCGCTACAGTTTATAGGAAGCTCCAATGCAGGGTTCTTGCCTGACCGCCATCGCAACAAAATCAAGCAAGGACCTCCCTACACTGACCACTCCCCTACTGCCCTTGCCCCTTTCGGGTAAGGTAGTCCTCCACTAGCTTTCCAAATTAATCAGCCAAGGGCGTCCATAAACCCTTGTGGTGGCACGTGTTTCTCAAGTTAAGCTCTATGTTCCAATTAACATTAATGATCTTGACATGAACAGTAAATAACAACGGATAACAAAAGTATAATCATGAATAATGTGTATCTCAATGCCCAAAACCACATATAGCACTAGCAAGTACTACCCAAAAAGTTCAGTGGTAAACAAGGCATAAAGATAGACAAACTAGGTAACCTATTAGGTCCCATCAAAATTAACCTATGCAGATCATTATGATTAATTAGAACATGAGTGGGTAAAAGAAGTGATCAAGGGCACAACTTGCCTGAGACTTGAGATTCCAGGTACCAGGATGATCTTCAGGTGGCTCGTAACCTCGCGCTAGTCGTAGCAATACAAACAAACATGGCATAGGCAAAATTAACATCACACCAAACATATATGCAAAATACATAATAATGATCTATATATTGAAATAAGATAACAGGAACAGAAATTATAATTTTTGGAGTTACAGATTTTAAGTTATGAATTTTCAAAGGTTTTATGTGTTTGAAATAGAATTAGATGAGGAATAAATTTTCTTACTGTTTTCATGACCAAACAGAGGCTCTAAGTTATAGATAATAAAATTATAAAATTTTAGGAACTAGAATGGAGTAATTTGGAGTTAGTATGAATTTTCTATGAATTTATAAAGTTCTAGTAATTATTTTCATGTTAGAAATCCATTTTCTATTCATTTATTCGATTTAAACTATCTCTGGACTGGGCACACTATTTCGGAGAAATACAGGGGGCTCGGCGCAAAAGGTCCCAAGACACAGAGTCCTGCAGACAGGACTGCGGGTTATTTTCTCAGAAGCATAGGGTCTCTTTAGTAAATATGCCAAGGCGAAAGGGTATCTCCCGCCCAGAGCCGCCCGATTAGACATCAACGGCTCAGACTAAAACCGATCCCCCCCTTGAAACGGTACTGAATCACAGTCACCGGATCACGATCCGAGGCTTCCCGAGATGGCCACGCCTACACCAGATCCCAAGCGTCCATCAACGGATCTACGAACAGATTTTAATGTTGCCAAGAGGTATCGCCCGTCTAATCCACGCCGCCCACCGACAGATCTACGGTCCATAGTCTCTCTGACCCAGATCAAATCCCAGCCGCCAGCTACTGATCCAGCGGTCGCGGCATCATCTTCCCACACTGCCAACAGGCACGGCGGCGCACCTAAGGCAGCGGTGGATCCCTCACCGGCGTCGCTCTAACCGCGAGCCCGACGAGCAGATCACCCCGAGGAATCGCGCAAAATGAAATCCACCTACTCGTGAATTGGATAGGGGGCGCCATACCGAGATTTGACGAGGCGGTGATGTCACCCACGATGCACAGCACGTCCGTGGCGGAAACGAAACTCCGACGACGAATTCAGGCCGCCACCGGGGTCGTTCCCCAAATTGGTGGTGGAGAAAGCTTCCCCAAGACTCGGCGATCAATCCTATACCCACACTGCACACCGAATGGCCCCCAGATAGCGTGACGATGGTGGCGGCGCTGCTTCCTGTCTCCCTCACCGTGATGCGATGATGAGCTGGGGCAAGCGCTGGGTTTATATAGTACGGGGCACGAGGGCAGGCAAAGTCCTATCCCGAGAACCCCGCCAAGTTCGTGGCATCCCCATCCGTCAGCTGGCCGGAGCAATCCCGGATTCATCGCGTAATCGGTTGCAACGGCTGGCCGATTTGGGGTAGAAGATGGAGGTCCGACGAGTGGGTCCAGTTTGGCAGTGGCGGTGATTTGCTGCAGCCGGCCGCGCAACGGAAGCGAAGTGGGGCGCTGAGGACACGGGCCCACGGTCAGTGACGAAGAAGCAGGCACAGGCGCGCGCGGGTGGGATCCGACCAGTGGGACCCACATGGAAGTGATCGACCGCGTGGGAGAAGAGGTGGGCTGCGCAGGGTAATGAAGCAAATGGGCCGAAATGGGGTCAGGGCCCAGATAGGCGGTTCATTCTTTTTTTCTTTTTATTTTTCTTTTATATTTCAAATTTAAAACCCAAATTTGACTTCATAAGTATGATGTTCATACTTAATTCAACTATATAATTCCAATTACCAGTATGAACCTGATTTGATTAATTTATCTATTTATTTGATCTTATAAGTAAGTATTTTTTTCTCTTGTTTCAATTCTAGAATTTCCTTTAGGATTTAAATTCTAATTTAGGTGTTATCATATTTATTTCTACATTATTGTCACATTGTCACAAAAAAATGCACACACAATGAAACTTCAACATGATGCATAATTTAATGATTTTTTTATTAATCCTTTTTTTTAAATGAGGTGTTCACATGAAATGATAATTAGAGATGGCACACATGTGTTCAAAGAAATATGATTTTCTCCTTTTAGATTTTTTTTACAAAGTGGGTATTACAAATCCTACCCCCCTTAAAAATAATCTCGTCCTCGAGATTTGTAAGAGAAAGGATATATATACTCATATTGTTGTGGGAACATATGCACAAACAAAGAAATCTCGGCATGATGCGTAATTTATTAGCAAAACAAAGGGTCAAATCGACCTTATTATTATTCCTAAAATAGTAAAATACGAACTACTGGCCAAATTAATATTTAGGTCTTACAAATAGTAAAATAGATATATATATATATATGTATCTATATTTATGTTTATCTCTATTCTTGTTGTTCGTTGACTTCTTCACCGACTACTTCATCTTCAACTAGCTCTTCTTCTTGAATTTCCAGATCACCTGGTTCAACCTCTACTTCTGCATGATGGGCATGCCCCCGGTTGATAGATAGTGGCTGACTCTTTCCTGCTGAGGCTTGTCCTTGCTTCATCGGAGCTGGTGTAGTGTAGGCAGCTCTGTTGGGACAGTAGTTGGCGTAGTGTCCCGGTTGTCCACACTTGAAGCATGCCTTGTTGGTGGTTGTGTTAGGAGCAACGGGTCCTGCTGGGGTGCTTGCTTTCGGAGGAGCAGTTGGTGCCTGTTGAGTTTGTTGTCCGGTACTTCCACTAGCTGGTGTACTTGGAGTGGTAGTATAGCGAGGACGGGAACTACTTCCGGCTTGTCCATGGTTATCAGCCCTTCTTTTCTCTCCAAATATACTCCTCTTGTTTTCTACAGCAATAGCTTTGTCAAGTAGCCTTTGGAAGCATGGGAATGTGTGCGATACCAGTTGATATTGCAAGGGTCCAATCAAACCGTCCAGAAAAAGCTCCTGCTTTTGCTCATCATTCTCAACATCTCTAGGAGCATATCGAGATATCTGGATGAATTTGTACCTATATTCACTCACGGACATACTTCCTTGCTTGAGGGATAGAAACTCCTTTCTCTTCATCTTCATGAGCCCAGCAGGAATGTGGTAATTCCTGAAATGAGTGGAGAATTCTGCCAAGGTAATTGTGTCGACGGCAGCATGAGTGGCGCAGTATGCATCCCACCAATCCGCAGCGGGACCAGTAAGACGGCCTGATGCGTAGAGCACTTTCTCTCTGTCCAAGCACTGAGCTATGTTGAGCATCTTCTCTATAGACTTTAGCCAGTCATCAGCTTGTAGTGGATCCGTGGAGTTGGAGAAGGTTGGTGGTTTGTGGCTCATGAATTCCCGATGCTTATCTCGGGGTGGAACTGGTGGTGGAGGTGGAGGTGGAGGCAATCGCACCTGTTGCTGTTGCTGCTGTTGTTGAAGTTGTTGTTGCAGCTGCTGTTGTTGCACCCTTCTCTCCTGGCGTATCTCTTCCCGCTCTTGGTGCATCTCCCGACGTGCATCCTCTCTTTCCTGGCGCATTTCATGGCGTTCTTGCTGCATTTGGGCGTGCATATCTGCCATAGTGTCAGCCATTTGCTGCATCATCATCATTTGAGCTGCAATCAGTGGGTCAACTCCGCCTGGTGGTGGATTAGGAGGATTCATCTCTGCTGGTTGTGGCTGGGGTTGTCTATATATCCACCGAGTGTGTCGATTAGGAGGCAAATTAATTCCACCACCCCTCCTGGTATTGACCATCTAAGTTAGAAGCATATCGTAAGATAGTTTTGCAAGGGAATCATTTGGTAGGCAGAATGTGTAAGCTAATAGTTGGTTATGTACTGAAGATTCTTTGGTAGGGCTTGACCAGATATTTTATGTCAAGACTAGGGTAACTAGTTGTATGAGGTGAATGTCCAAAGGTAAGATAGAATCTGATAAGATGAGATAGATACGGAATACTAGATATTTTTTTAGGGGAATAATCTAGTTTATCTAGTTATTTTTATAAACATTTTTTATATGTATATGCAGATGTAATTGTGGACATTACTCCACAACTCATCACACTCAATCAAAGATCCAAATCAAACAAGTATCATAAGAACAAGCATTCAAGCATATAGATACAAAAAAAATAGTTTTGTTTTTTTTCCTAAGAGTAGGTCTCCTATTCCTAAAAGTCACTTTAGGTGCAGGATTTCAAAGTGTGAAATCCACATTTGTCTTTAGAAGGAAAAGGTAAGAATAATCAGAGTAGAGTGGAAATAGATGAGAAAAGATTAAGAAAAGTTTAGAAAGAATCAGAGTAGTAAAGGTAAGTAGATAATGGTTGTCCAGTTCTATCTAGGTTTCGTCCTACAGTCAACATTCCTCTGATACCACTTCTGTCACACCCGGGTTTCGGGGCACCAAGACCCGGGCGCGAACATAATCACCAGGTGTGCTGGGACCAAGTCTCACACATATGATGAATCATGGCACAGGATCGAATGTCACATCTTTACTACATAACAAGAGTTCTATACAAAATAAATAAATAATTACATTATAAGGAGACAACGGTCCAGCAACCCAAAGTTGACTGGGAGACGACGGCCTAGACCTCTCACGAACTCGTCATAGCATCCTCCATGTGCCTCATCCTGCGGTACCTGTTCTTGACCTGTGGGGGGGTGTGAGACAGCAAGAGTGAGCTCACATACGTTCATCGCTCAACAAGTTGTGGGGAATAATGTGCATGAACTCGCCAAAGGTGGGAGCTCACGTGAAGTGTAAGGCTTACCAAAGAGGATGGTTAGAGCTGAGCATTGCTTTTAAAGTTGGTCAAAATTTTATTAGCAATTACTAAGTATAAGTAAATACCAGCCCAATTAAGTTGTAGAACAAAAGTAACAACCTCACCTGCGATGCAATGCGTATGACAAATTGAGTTTATGTTCCATAATTTAATCATCAGAGAGTCCTGAGCTGCTCATGACCGTGAGCTCGGCTAGTATACCAGTTTTACACTCTGCAGAGGTGGTACCCTTTACCCACAAGTCGTGTTACCCATCTGCCAAGGGATCGCGACTTCCCATACACCTCTACCGAGGAGGCGAGGCAGGGTATCACTACGAGGCCTTTACAAAGTTCCACTAGCTTCAGAAAACCCGCTACAGTTTATAGGAAGCTCCAATGCAGGGTTCTTGCCTGACCGCCATCGCAGCAAAATCAAGCAAGGACCTCCCTACACTGACCACTCCCCTACTGCCCTTGCCCCTTTCGGGTAAGGTAGTCCTCCACTAGCTTTCCTAATTAATCAGCCAAGGGCGTCCATAAACCCTTGTGGTGGCACGTGTTTCTCAAGTTAAGCTCTATGTTCCAATTAACATTAATGATCTTGACATGAACAGTAAATAACAACGGATAACAAAAGTATAATCATGAATAATGTGTATCTCAATGCCCAAAACCACATATAGCACTAGCAAGTACTACCCAAAAAGTTCAGTGGTAAACAAGGCATAAAGATAGACAAACTAGGTAACCTATTAGGTCCCATCAAAATTAACCTATGTAGATCATTATGATTAATTAGAACATGAGTGGGTAAAAGAAGTGATCAAGGGCACAACTTGCCTGGGACTTGAGATTCCAGGTACCAGGATGATCTTCAGGTGGCTCGTAACCTCGCGCTAGTCGTAGCAATACAAACAAACATGGCATAGGCAAAATTAACATCACACCAAACATATATGCAAAATACATAATAATGATCTATATATTGAAATAAGATAACAGGAACAGAAATTATAATTTTTGGAGTTACAGATTTTAAGTTATGAATTTTCAAAGGTTTTATGTGTTTGAAATAGAATTAGATGAGGAATAAATTTTCTTACTGTTTTCATGACCAAACAGAGGCTCTAAGTTATAGATAATAAAATTATAAAATTTTAGGAACTGGAATGGAGTAATTTGGAGTTAGTATGAATTTTCTATGAATTTATAAAGTTCAAGTAATTATTTTCATGTTAGAAATCCATTTTCTATTCATTTATTCGATTTAAACTATCTCTGGACTGGGCACACTATTTCGGAGAAAGACAGGGGGCTCGGCGCAAAAGGTCCCAAGACACAGAGTCCTGCAGACAGGACTGCGGGTTATTTTCTCAGAAGCATAGGGTCTCTTTAGTAAATATGCCAAGGCGAAAGGGTATCTCCCGCCCAGAGCCGCCCAATTAGACATCAACGGCTCAGACTAAAACCGATCCCCCCTTGAAACGGTACTGAATCACAGTCACCGGATCACGATCCGAGGCTTCCCGAGATGGCCACGCCTACACCAGATCCCAAGCGTCCATCAACGGATCTACGGACAGATTTTAATGTTGCCAAGAGGTATCGCCCGTCTAATCCACGCCGCCCACCGACAGATCTACGGTCCATAGTCTCTCTGACCCAGATCAAATCCCAGCCTCCAGCTACTGATCCAGCGGTCGCGGCATCATCTTCCCACACTGCCAACAGGCACGGCGGCGCACCTAAGGCAGCGGCGGATCCCTCACCGGCGTCGCGCTAACCGCGAGCTCGACGAGCAGATCACCCTGAGGAATCGCGTAAAATGAAATCCACCTACTCGTGAATTGGATAGGGGCGCCATACCGAGATTTGACGAGGCGGTGATGTCACCCACGATGCACAGCACGTCCGCGGCGGAAACGAAACTCCGACGACGAATTCAGGCCGCCACCGGGGTCGTTCCCCAAATTGGTGGTGGAGAAAGCTTCCCCAAGACTCGGCGATCAATCCTATACCCACACTGGACACCGAATGGCCCCCTGATAGCGTGACGATGGTGGCGGCGGCGCTGCTTCCTGTCTCCCTCACCGTGATGCGATGATGAGCTGGGGCAAGCGCTGGGTTTATATAGTACGGGGCACGAGGGCAGGCAAAGTCCGATCCCGAGAATCCCGCCAAGTTCGTGGCCTCCCCATCCGTCAGCTGGCCGGAGCAATCCTGGATTCATCGCGTAATCGGTTGCAACGGCTGGCCGATTTGGGGTAGAAGATGGAGGTCCGACGAGTGGGCCCAGTTTGGCAGTGGCGGTGATTTGCTGCAGCCGGCCGCGCAACGGAAGCGAAGTGGGGCGCTGAGGACACGGGCCCACGGTCAGTGACGAAGAAGCAGGCACAGGCGCGCGCGGGTGGGATCCGACCAGTGGGACCCACATGGAAGTGATCGACCGCGTGGGAGAAGAGGTGGGCTGTGCAGGGTAATGAAGCAAATGGGCCGAAATGGGGTCAGGGCCCAGATAGGCGGTTCATTCTTTTTTTCTTTTTATTTTTCTTTTATATTTCAAATTTAAAACCCAAATTTGACTTCATAAGTATGATGTTCATACTTAATTCAACTATATAATTCCAATTACCAGTATGAACCTGATTTGATTAATTTATCTATTTATTTGATCTTATAAGTAAGTATTTTTTTTCTCTTGTTTCAATTCTAGAATTTCCTTTAGGATTTAAATTCTAATTTAGGTGTTATCATATTTATTTCTACATTATTGTCACATTGTCACAAAAAAATGCACACACAATGAAACTTCAACATGATGCATAATTTAATGATTTTTTTATTAATCCTTTTTTTAAATGAGGTGTTCACATGAAATGATAATTAGAGATGGCACACATGTGTTCAAAGAAATATGATTTTCTCCTTTTAGATTTTTTTTTACAAAGTGGGTATTACAAGTACATCGGGGACGTGCCAATTCTTAGGAAGGTCCCTGGTGTCGTGGAGCTCTAAGAAACAAACTTCTGTTGCCCTATCCACCGCTGAGGCCGAGTATGTTGCTGTAGGACAGTGTTGCGCTCAACTACTTTGGATGAGGCAAACCCTCCGGCACTTTTGCTACAATCTGAGCAAAGTCCCACTCCTATGTGATAATGAGAGTGCTATCCGCATGGCGGACAATCCTGTTGAACACAGCCGCACAAAGCACATAGACATCCGGCATCACTTTTTGAGAGACCACCAGCAAAAGGGAGATATCGAAGTGTTTTATGTTAGCACCGAGAACCAGCTAGCTGATATCTTTACCAAGCCTCTAGATGAGAAGACCTTTTACAGGCTGCGTAGTGAGCTAAATGTCTTAGATTCGCGGAACCTGGATTGATTTATAGCATACATGCGTTTTATGCCTTGATCATGTTCTTTATGCATTTTGTTGGTGCTCAAGTTGTACAAACACTTCCCGGACCTCACAAGTCCATTTGCAAGTGATGCACATATTAAGGGGGAGATGTGCTACAACTTGACCCTTTGAGACTAACTGTGTGCTTGAGTTTGCTTGATTTAGTCTCAAAGGTGGATTGAAAGGGAATGTTGGACTTGGACCATGAAATACTTCCACTGCACTCCAATGAAAAAGTAACTAACTCCAAGTTCATCTTCATACTCTTATTGCCTTTTTACTCTTAGTTGAATATTTTGGTGAGGCAATGGGGTTAAAAGGCCAAAAATGATCCCGTTTTGGTGCTTGATGCCAAAGGGGGAGAAATTAAGGGCCAAAGCAACAAATGGATCAGCTACCACTTGAGAATTCTGAAAATAGTAGAGTTAGAACTTTTTGATTTGTCAAAATTCTTATTGTCTCTTTTTGTCAAAAGTTGGTCTCTTGTGGGGAGAATGTTTGATTATGGGAATGTTTGATTATGGGAAATAGGGGGAGTTTTTGAATCAGTGATCAATTTCTCTTGGAATACCTTTCTCTATGGCTCAACAAGTGAATTTGACTTAGAGATAGGAAATTGAGTTTGATTTACAAAAAACAAACCAAGTGGTGGCAAAGAATGATCCATATATGCCAAATTTGAATCAAAACAAATTTGTGTTCTTATTTGCATTGATGTTGCACTTCTTTTAGTTGCTTTTTGTTGTGTTGGCATAAATCACCAAAAAGGGGGAGATTGAAAGGGAGATGTGCCCTTGGGCCATTTCTATAAGATTTTGGTGATTAAGTGCCCAACACACATTAAGGGAATGAGTATATGCCAAAGGGTGGACAAAGTGCAAATCAATACAAAGGTATGATTCTAGACTTAATACATTGGTTTTTGTGTAATAACATATTTGTCTAAGTGCTAGAATCAGAGAAAAGACAATTGGAAAAGACTTGGCTCGAGCAGCCAAGACTCTGCTCAGTCTGGGGGCACCGGACTGTCCGGTGCGCCAGGCTGGCTCTGGTGAAAAGGCCGCTCTCGGGAATTCGTCGGCGGCGTACGGCTAAAATTCACCGGACTGTCCGGTGAGCCAACGGTCGGCCGCGCAATCCGCGCGTGACGCGTGGCCGGGCCAACGGTCTGAAGGGGGCACCGGACTGTCCGGTGTGCACCGGACAGTGTCCGGTGCGCCAACGGCTCCAAATCTCCAACGGTCGGCTGCGCCAAAATAGGAAAGAAATCCGCACCGGACTGTCCGGTGAGCCAGTCGACAGAAGGCAAGAATTGCCTTCCTGGATTGCTCTCAACGGCTCCTAGCTACCTTGGGGCTATAAAAGGGACCCCTAGGCGCATGGAGGAGTACACCAAGCACACTTTGAGCATTCTTGATCATTCACACTTCGTCTTTGCGCACTCGTTTGACTTTCTTAGTGATTTGAGCTCCGTTCTAGTGAGAACTTTGTGATATTCATTAGAGCTCAAGTCTTGACGGTGTGTGTACGTATTTGCTGTGAACTTGTGTGTGTTGCTCATCCCATCCTTACTTCCGTGTTCATTTGTGATCATCTTTTGTAAGGGCGAGAGACTCCAAGTTGTGGAGATTTCTCGCAAACGGGATATAATGAAAGGAAAAGAAACACCATGGTATTCAAGTGGATAGTTGGATCACTTGAGAGGGGTTGATTGCAACCCTCGTCCATTGGGACGCCACAACGTGGAGTAGGCAAGTGTTGACTTGGCCGAACCACGGGATAAACCACTATGCCTCTCTGTGTTGATATCTTTGTGGTTATTGTGTTTTGCAAGAACTCCTTTCTAGCCACTTGGCTTTATTGTGCTAACTCCTAATCAAGTTTTGTGGCATTAAGTTTCAAGTTTTTACAGGATCACCTATTCACCCCCCTCTAGGTGCTCTCACCAACCCCCGCCTGCTCCGGAGGAGATGGAGGTGGTGTTCGGGCGACGACTCCGGTCTGGTGCTGAGCAAGATGCGGCGCCAGTTCCCCTCCCTCGCAAGCAGTCCCGTGCCCACCAGGTCCTTAGTGACACTGGGCAGCAATCTTGCGGGAGTGGGAGGTGCTTGAGGCTGAGCACCAGTGCCTCAGTGACTGGCGTACCCAACTGGAGGAGCGCACTAAGACGGCGTCCCGCTAGTTCATCTCCGAGCGGTCCCAACTCGAGCAGGACTACAAGGAGTATAAGAGGGACCTTCAGAAGGTGTGTCAGGGAGCTGGAGGCGTCCCGGAGGGAAAAGAAGGTGGCCAGGAGGGAGGAGGCCGTGTCTCAGTGGGAGGCCCTCACAACAGAGTACCAGGCCAAGCTGAACGCCCTGGACCAGACTCTGGTATCCCAGCGGGCCCATCAGGTCAAGGCTGTGGAGAGGCTGCGAAAGTGGGATCAAGAGCTCGAGGGCAAGGCCAGTGACGTCGCCCTCGCCGAGGAAAACCTTAATGCGAAGGAGCAGTCCTTGGACAGGCGGGAGACGGACCTCACCAGGCATGAGACGTATCTCGTCTTCAGGGAAGAAATGCTCACCCGGCAGGGTGAATTGTTGGCCAGGCATGAGCTCGAGGCAGAGGAGAAAGAGAGGAAGCTAGAGGAGCAGATCTGCTAGTTCAAAGCGGCGCAGGCTAGACCGGGTCCCCAGGCGATGGAGGCCACCAGGAAGGCCCTTGAAGATCTCCAAGCGGAGCACCGCATCGAGGTCCAGCGTATTGCTGCGTGGGCCGACGAGGCAAGCACGGCACTGGTGCTGCTAGGGATGAGCCCCATCCCAGTGTTGGAGCTGCCAACGTCGATCTCCGATGCGCTCCCAGTGCTGGACTCTGCCGCCGATCACCTCCAGCGCCTGGACCAGATCCTCGGGGCCCGCCTGGAGGCAGAGGGCGGCAAGCTCTGCCGTGCGGTGGTTGAGTATGCCCTGACATGCTTCTGGATCCATGACCCCGCCATATCTTTGGCGCCGGTGATCGCTGGTCCGGTAGCCGCCACAGAAGACGCCGCTCGGGAGGGTGTACAAGATGCCGTGGAGCTGGTGGCCGAGCGCTTCCAGCGCGATCCTGCCAATGACCTATAGAGTCAAAGGAAGGGTTCCGCTGGGAAGCGGCTATAATAACTTTTGATTTTGTAAGATATTCTAAGAACCATTAATGAGGTAGCATTGGAACTTATACTTATCTGTATGTTATTTGTCCTTGTTGTGTGTACCTTCATCAACTTCCCCTTGGTACATGGCCCCCCTGGGAGGTAGGCTCGACGTGTCGAGGCTGGGTACCAGTATACCAAAGATAAAATTGGTGGTCCAGCCCCTAGGAGGTAGTCTCTACAGTTTGAGACTACCTATTACTGGACTGGGACTTGTACCTGCACACAGCTTCGGCTTCGAAGTTTTAGGAGCACACCCATAGGACACATCATCTGGTATCTGCCATCCTTTGATTCATGCAACAGGACCTGCAGGTTTTAGCCTGGGAAGCCAAGCCGTATGTCCGAACCCATAGGATCACAGTTCCAAATACTAGGTTGCCCATTGCAGAGTGGTGGAGCGTGCAGGCTTAGGGTACAGAACCATGCTACGCGGCTACACAACTCCGGACCCCTCCAGGAGACGAGCGCCCATTCTCTAGAACTAGTCCGTAGGTTGCCGGACCCCCTGTAGCAGTAGAGGGGTCCCAGACTGCAAGCCTGGCTACTCAATTCGGATGTCATCATACCAGCGAGGGTGGGAAACCGTATGGGTGGGTTAGATAAAAAATAATTCCTGTAAATTGAAACAGAATATAACCATCACAAAAGCACATCTGGGGTTGAATCTTTTCTTTATAACTTGATATACATGGGTGTAGACCAATAGACAGGGTTTACGAAGGCGGGCCTCACCGGATTGATGTACACATATGCGTAACCTAGTTACAAAGGAAGTAAACTCAACCCCCCCAGTTTTGCTTCCATGGATTAGGAAGAGGTACTCCTTCTGTTGTGGCAAGGCGGACACACTTGGGTCGGCATATTTCTGTTACCTTGAAGGGTCCTTCCCAACCGCGGGAGAGTTTGTGGAGCCCTTCTCGGTTCAGTACTCGCCTTAGGACCAGGTCCCCAACCTTGAACTCCCTACTATGCACAAACCGCTGTTGGTAGCGCCTGAGCGCCTGGTTGTATCGTGCATTTTGCATCGCCGCTTGCCATCTGCGTTCGTCGATGAAGTCCACATCCTCACGCTATAGTTGTTCCTGTATAGACTCATCGAAAGACTGGACTCGTGGGGAGCCCATGATGATTTCCGAGGGAAGGCAGGCTTCGGCCCCGTAGACCAGGAAGAACGGGGTCTCCCCGGTAACTCGGCTGGGTGTGGTCCGGTTCCCCCATAGTATGGACGGAAGCTCATTGACCCAATTTGCACCATGCTTTTTGAAGCAATCATAGGTGCGTGTCTTGAGTCCCCTGAGGATTTTTGCGTTTGCCCTCTCATCCTGGCCGTTGCTCCTGAGATGGGCCACAGACGCAAAGCAGAGCTGGGTGCCGATGCCCTCGCAATACTCTTGGAAGAGCCGACTTTTGAACTGGGTCCCGTTGTCCATAATGATACGGCTTGGGACCCCAAATCTGTAGACAATCGACTTAAGGAAAGCAACAATAGCACCTTGGGTGATACTGATCACAGGAGTAGCCTCTGGCCACTTTGTGAACTTGTTGATGGCGACGAAGAGGAAACGGTACCCGCCGATAGCCCTGGGGAATGGTCCCAGGATATCCACCCCCCATACGGCGAATGGCCAAGAGGGTGGAATCATTTGCAAAGCCTGAGCCGGTGTGTGTATCTGCTTTGCATGGAACTGACATGCTTCGCAGGACTTTACCAACTGGGCTGCATCCTGGAGAGCAGTTGGCCAGTAGAAGCCATGCCGGAAGGCCTTACCAACCAGTGTGCGGGATGATGAATTACTTCCGCACTCTCCTCCATGGATCTCCGTGAGTAGCTCACGACCCTCCTCCTGGGTGATGCACCACATGAGAATGCCATTGGCGCCACGGTAGTATAGATCCCCTTCTACCATCGTGTATCGTTTAGCCTACCGCACTATGCGCTCTGTGGACACATGATCTTGAGGAAGGATATTTTCTTTCAGGTAGTCCCGAATCTCAGAGATCCATGCATCGGGACAACTCTGAGCCACTGGCTGTGATGCTAAGAGGTTGGCAGGACCCTCTGTAGCACACACAATCCTTGGTGGGTTCTGCGGATGGAACACCACTGGGACCACTAGCTTCGAGGTGCTAGTCTCGCCCCCTTCGCCCGGTTCAGCAGGCTGGGCAGTAGGTCGCAGCAGCCATCTTTCGAAGACGCCCTCGGGCACGGGTGCCCAAGTTGATGCCCTCGTGGAGAGTTCATCTGCCACTGAGTTGTTAGCCCAAGGAACATGTTGCAGTTCTAGGGAAGTGAAGTCCTTTTCCAGCTTCCTTACATGGAGGTGGTAAGCTGCGAGCCTAGGCTCGTTGCAGCTACATTCTCCGCGGACCTGTTTGATAATCAGCTGGGAGTCCCCCTTCATGGGAAGCTGGCGGATCCCTAGGGATAGGGCCGTAGTCAAACCGAAGATCAGAGCATCATACTCTGCCATGTTGTTGGTGGCCTTGAACTCAGGGTGCACCATGTATTTCACTTGTTCTCTGCTTGGGTCGATGAGGACCACTCCCGCACCGCCACCCTGTTAGCGGGTGGATCCGTCAAAGAAGAGTGTCCAGTGGGGCTCGGTGAAGATCGGAGCCCTAGGCTCCGCAAGTGTGGGGTTCGAATCAGGATCCGGACCCCCAGGAGCACTCAGGGATGGGGTCCACTCGACGATGAAGTCAGCCAGGACCTGGCTCTTGATAGCGTGGCGGGGCTGGAACTCCAGTTGGAACTCAGCAAGCTTCGCAACCCACTTGGTAATGTTGCCTATGGCGTTAGAGTTGTGGAGAATGGCCCTTAACGAATAGGAGGTCACCACCACAACCCTGTGTGCCTGAAAATAGTGGCGCAACTTCCTGGACGCAACAAGTACAGCATAGATAAGCTTGTGCATCTCAAGGTACCTGGCCTTTGCCTCAAGGAGGACCTCGCTGACATAGTAAACCGGCTTCTAGATGGTTCGAACCCCAGTGGTTGGTCCCGAGTCCTCAACTCCTGGCCTTCCGTCAACATCGTGGTGGTCGGACCACCACCTTCTCCTAGGGGAACTTTCTGACTCCCCTGGGGATGTTGTGCCACCCTTTCGGCGACCAGCACCATGCTCACCGCCTCGGAAGCCACTACAATGTATAAGTACAACGGCTCCCCTAGTGGCTACCAGTATTGGCAGGGACACAAGGTGCTGCTTCAACTCTTGAAAGGCTCGTTCTGCCTCTTTGGTCCAAGAGAATGGACCCGACTTCTGCAATAGCCTGAAGAAGGGCAGCACCCTCTCAGCCAGTCTTGAGATGAAGCGGCTAAGGGCGGCTAGTGACCCCGTAAGCTTCTAGACGTCCTTGATGCGGGCCGGAGGCTTCATTGTCTCAATTTTCTTGATCTTCTCTGTGTTTGCTTCGATGCCCCTGTGTGAAACCAGGAATCCCAGCAACTTCCCTGCGGAGACACCAAAGACGCACTTGTCCGGGTTCAGCTTTGTGCGGGTTGCGCGTAACTTATCAAAGACTAGGGTTAAGTCTTCCACTAGGGACGACCCTCTCTTAGTCTTGACCACGATGTCATCGACGTATACCTCTACCCTGTCCCTAATCAGGTCATCAAAAGTCTTCCTCATCACCCATACAAATGTTGATAAGGCGTTTTTCAGACTGTAAGGCATTACAACATAATAGTATAGCCCATACACGGTTACAAAACCGGTATGCTTCCTATCTTGTCTAGACATCTGGATCTGATGAAAACCAGAGTAAGCATCTAGGAAGGATAAGAGGTCGCACCCGGAGGTAGAATCCACGATTTGATCTATTCGTGGAAGTGGATATGGGTCCTTGGGACAGGCCTTATTGAGGTTGGTGTAGTCGATGCACATCCGAAGCTTCCCGTTAGCCTTGGGAATGATGACTGGATTGGCCAGCCATACTGGGTGATGGACCTCTTCGATGAAGCCAGCATCCAACAGCGTCCAGACCTCCTTATGGATGAAATCTTGCCGCTCGATGGACTGTCTCCGAGGCTTCTGACTCACCGGTTTGGTGTCAGGGTGGATCTTTAGATGGTGCTCGATCACCTCCATGGGGATCCCAGGCATCTGTGATGTTTCCCATGCGAATACGTCGGGATTTTCCTGGAGGAAGGCGATGAGCGCGAGTTCCTATTTCTCCTCCAGATCACCCGCGATGCGAGTGGTCTGGGAGGAATCCACGCTGAGCCAGATGGTCTTGATAGGGACGCCGTCTACCCCATATGGTTGCACCTTAGGCACCTTAGTAGGCGTCTTGGTACAGGAAGTTGAGGGATCCCTCCCCTCGTCATCTGAGCGAGCGACTTCTGCCGCCAGAGCGTGCAACTTCTCGACAACTGCAAGCGCAGCAGGGCGGTCACCCCGCACGGTGAGGACCCCAGCAGGAGACGACATCTTGAGTAACAAATACCCATAATGGGCAATGGCCATGAACCGGTACGGGCCCGTCCTGCCAATGATGGCATTGAAAGGGAGGTTAACCTCCGCTACGTCGAACTGGACATTCTCATTGCGAAAGTTCTCCTCGGTCCCGAATGTAACTGGGAGTGAGATGCTCCCAAGGGGATACACCGGCTGAGGGCCCACTCTGGAGAATGGGCGTGAGGGCCCCAGTCGGGACCCTGGGATCTGCAGCTGCTTGATCGTAGCGTGGCTGATGACGTTGAGCCCAGCCCCACCATCAATCAGCACATGATGCAGCTTCATGTTGGTGATGATAGGGGCGGTGATGAGTGGTAGTATACCAGCCCCTGCCATGTTTTCGGGGCAGTCGGATGCCTCGAAGGAGATAGTAGTGCTCCGCCACTGCTGATGTGGGGCTGCCTTCGGGACCCCTGGGGTCGCCGAAAGGACCTCTTGGTGCAGGGACTTCATGTTCCTATGGAAGGTAAGTTCCCAGCTTCTGCCATACATAACATATAGCTTCTTGCGGTGGTCGTTGTCATGACCGGAGTCAGAGTCTCTAGTGAGGATTTCCTTGAGAACTTGCTCGGGGGCTTGATACCCGAGGTCCCGTTCTCCCACGGCCAGGTCGCCTTCGTCGACCTTCTCCTTTCCAGGCCGGCAACGAGGCAGCGAGCCATCCTTGGAGGCCTGCTCGCACCGCTCGCTGATGCGCTTCACGAGCTTCAGGATCTCCCGACATTCTGAGGCGCTATGACGATTGTTGGGGTGGACAGGGCATGACCCACTGTCACTTCCCTATTGCCGCGGGCGCTTGTTGCACTCGTCCTGGCCCCTAGCCGCAGCTGCGCGACCATAGCACCAGACTGCGGCCTATCGTAACCGCGGTTCTTCTTCTTTTCTTGCCACCGCCCTGGGTGGTGGCACCTGAGCTGCCCGCCTGGGTAACTCCGGTTTGTGGCGCCGAGTGCCATGCACGGCCTTCAGCAGTTCTAGCACATTTGTCGCCCAGAGTGAAGAGCGTAGTGACGATTTCCACGTCATGCATCGCTAATTTCTCCAACATCTTCTTATCACGCACCCCTATCGAAAAGCAGTGATAATGGAAGCATCAGAGATGCGAGGTATAGTCCCCCGTACCTTGGTGAAGCGGGAGATGAAAGCCCGGAGAGTCTCCCCGGGTTCCTGCCTCACAGCATGGAGATGAGCCTCCACGCCATGGTGTTGATAAGCACTGGCAAAGTTCGTTGTGAACCGTGCACAGAGATCTTCCAAAGAGCATCCCGACCCCGGGGTGAGATTCATGAGCCAGGTCCGGGCCGACCCTGTCAAGGCTACATGAAAGTAGCTTGCCATCACAGAAGTGTTTCCACCAACTGTGGTAATGGCGGTGACGTAGACCTGCAAGAATTCCGACGGGTTCGTCGTACCATCGTACTTCTCCGGCAGGTGTGGCTGGAACTTGGGTGGCCAAGTCACCGCGCAGAGATGATCTGCTAGTGCGGCGCAGCCCACGCCAACCAATGGGACACCTGCTTGGATTCGGGCATCCCTTGGAGTTTGTGGTGAAACTAGAGCGAAGTCCTGGTCAAGGTTGCGACCCTCGAAGTTTTGCCGATGCTCACGCGCCCTCTTTAGAGAGACTTCGGCATCCTCACCCGCACGCCTACGGTTGAGCTCTACCCGCAGATCATCAGCCTTCTCCGGAGAGATTCGAGCATCCTCGTCCACACACCGGCGGTTGAGTTCTGCCCGCAGGTCGTCAGTCCGTGCACCCCTCACTGAAGGTGAGCGCACAGATGCCGACGCCTCACGTTGATGCTGGAATGACCGAGGCCTGGGCCTGGCTGAGCCAGAATGTGCCATGCCGAGGAGACGGTCAACATCTTCACGCCACTGTCTCATGGCCCCCGGCGAGGCCGTGGAAGTTGGTGGGTTGTGCAGCAACTCCCTGGCTGCAGACAACGCCCCACCATGAGCAGCCCCCGACGGAGCTCTGGATGTCTGCATGGGCGTGTGCTGCTGCACAGTGTGCCTAGCAGCAGCACCAGGCACAGGGCGGTAAGAGCACCGTGGCACAGAAGATGCTGCCCCTTCCTCCATCAGGAAGTCCTCGGGAGACAAGTCGTGGTGCTCGACGATCTGAACCATCATGTCAAGCAAGAAACAGGCGAAAAACCTAAAGCTAAAGACCCTACCTGGCGCGCCAAATGTCGGTGGGGAAATCCATCGACCGGGTGGCGGAACGCACCCGCCCTAATCCTAAGATGAGGAGGGGGCCTAAGCGGTTGCCTGTTTGATGAATTCTGGGATGAACACGAGAAGACACGAGGGATTATAGTGGTTCAGGCCGCCGGAGCGTAATACCCTACCTCCACTGTGTGTAAGTAGTATTGAGTGTGTAGAGCGTGTGATTGAGTCTGTCCTTTATAACGTTGTGTGCCTTCCCTTTTATAGTTTAAGGGAGGCATATACAAGGATGCTGAGCCCCGACATGCAGGACAAGGAGCATAATGGAAGAAATACATTATGTGAATAACTAATGCTGACAGAGTAACACATGAGTAATCTGCGGGAGTCATGATGACTCCAGTCCATGCAGCATTGATAGGTAGTAACCCTTGGTACGCAGGAGTAATGGTGAGTAACTGCACGGCCCACGTATCATGGACTGAGCACGCCGCCTGTTAGTGGAATGGACAGGCACATGTCTTATTCGTAATGAATGCGAAGGCGCACGTAGCACAGAGGCGTCATGCCAGGTTCCGCCTGTTGGCTTATGCCGCACGCAGTATGCCACGTGGCAGCATCGGGTCTCCGCCTGAGCAGGGAACAGGAGTGTATGCGGATAGGTCCGGATCACACCACACCAGGTCTGGACACATGTCAGCTCCGGACCCCTGCCTGGGCCCTAATTAAGGCCCGGGTGTGTTCTGTCCTAGGACCTTGGGACCCTACTGTGGGCGGCCCGGACCCCATACGGGGGGGGGGTCCGGATCCCATTGTAGGGGTCCGGTCTGTACACGTGGGGGTCCTGGACCAACTTGGAGGTCCGGACTGTATATCCAAGGGTCCGACACTTTCCCATGGGGGTCTAGACTCACTGGTGATGCCTTGGAGTATATCACTTTCTCTGGACACGTGGCGGCCCTGGAGCCGCCCACGTGGTGGGATCAGGTGCTGTTGCTGGCCCAGAGTAGTCGCCCGAGGCTCGAGCGAGTCATGGCCTGGTCCCACATACAGCTCCTTTACCACACGACTAAAGATAGTCGCGTAGGTACTGCGTCTTCATACAGTAGTAAGGGGTACCCTAGTTTCAGGGTACCGACACATGGCTAAGCAAAATATTGATCATAACAAGAGAGATACCCAAGCCTTCATACATTCTCACTCATGAAAAGATTCTAAAACCCTAAATCCCCTCTTGAGCCATCAAACCCTAAACATGGGATTAAAGGGGAAAGAGTGGGCAAATGGCCAAATCATAAAAGGGAACCTTTACCAAATATGAAGTATATTAGTAAATCTACAAAATGTATTAAGGGAGGTATTACAAAAAGGCCCAACAAAAACCCCAAAACAATTCACCAAGTGGGGAGCACACTAGAGCCATTCAAAATTCTCTAAGTCCCCAAAACCAACCCTAGCCCAAAGATCAAATGTGTTCACCCTTGTGCTAGTGCCAAAACCACTTGGACCAAATAACAAAAAGTGGCCAAATTACCCAAGGCACACCCCTAAAAAATTTGAAATCAAACCGAAGTCGGTTGACATGGTTGGGCATTAGTTTTGTCATGGGTGAACAGTGCAGACAAACAAGAATTGGCACCCACATATCTCACAAGCTAGGGCAGATCTTCCATTGGAACTTAGACAAACTAGCTAGCCCTTGGTGCCAGGAAGAAATCTTGCACAAGACCTTTGGCGAGATTCGCACGGTTGTGACCTGTGTAGGCGCAAGAACTTGGGCAGATGAACACGGCCTACGTGTTCGACGCACCCTAGCAACGTCAGAGCATGCCCTCGGCGCTCAGCCCGCGCCCGCAGCTATAAAAGCCACCCCGGCCTCGACCGTACACCTCGCGCGTCCCTGACCCAACCCGAGCTCGAGTTCGCCGGCGTTTGCCCAGAGAACCCCTGCCAGCTGCCGCGCAAGCCACGGACACCATAGACCGGCCAAGCCAGCCATTCTCCGCCCCGTTCGACCCTCGGGTTAGCTTCTCCGGAGCTCAGTGAAGCTCCCCGAGCCGCGGATTGAACTATACCTCACCGGAGACGCCAGATCGACATCGCCAAACTTCAATTGGTCGCTGTCGCACGTAGATCGAGCTCCACGGTAAGCCATTCGTCGATTCCTTGCACCTGTAGCATCCATAGCATCCAGTGAAGCTCCCTGTGCCATTTGATTGAGCCCTACCGCCGTGAGCAGGCCGGAGCACATGCCGCCGACGAGCCCGACCACCTGCGCACGTGGTCCGCCCTATTCCGGCCATCACCGTCGACGATCCGCACCTCGACGTGACCGGCAGGACCTCCCGGACCTCACCCAGCCCTTCACCGGACCACCCTCACCACTGGTAAGCCGCGCCACCCTTTTTCCTCTCTGCTGTTACTGTTGCAAGGGGGAAGGAGCCCAGGTTGAAAGAAAGAAAAGCCAGGGGGGTTTTGCGAGGTCAGTGACTCAGGGGAATAGTTCCGCAAGGGTACGGTTTAAAGGATTAGTTAAGGAAAACCCTAGGGGCCTCGGTGCAAACTGGTTTTTCCTTAAACCTTTAAAGCTTTATTCTTTTAAATGAATACAGAGCTTGCAAAATTCATAACTCAAATTTTATCCAGCCAATTTTGGTCAAACAAATTTTGCTAGGTCCTAAATATTATGTACTACTTAGGAAAATAACAAACACCCTAAGTACTGCAAGACTTTTTAGAGTTTTAATTTAATTAAGTGTACTGCCCAAAACTAATTAAATAGAGGAAAAATAGAAATACTTTTGGACTGAGGGTAAGAAAAATCAGAGACATGCTTAACCACTAACTCCCATGTTGAAAAATGTTAAACCCCCCAGTGTACTAGATTAAGGAAGGATTAACCACAAAAACTTGTTTTGGTCCAAACCATAAGAAAATGAAAAGAGGAATGAAAAACAAGAACCAGAGGGCAACCACATTTTTCCTAGCTTACTTAAGTAATATATAGTTCACAAGAAAATTTTGTTGAACCTTCTGCTAGTACAAAAGGAATGCACCACATTTTATTTCTTAAAAATAGTGATAACTTTGGAAAATCCTAGAAAAATAACCCTAAGAAGAAACCACCCCAATCCATGGGATAACTAATATTATGCTAGTATGAATCTAGGAAAATATGAGTTCTGTTGTTTGATATTTTTCAAATGACAAGTTAGTTATGAGTACATTTTTGACATTAAACTTTAGAAAATCACAACTAAATAACCATTAGATCACTTTCTGTGATTTTTGGCACAGAGACCTATTATCACCCATGAATCTTGGCAAAAATAAATTTTAGTCGAGAAGCCTCACCTAAATCAGAGCTGTAGAGCAAAGTGACCTTTTACCCTCACTTTTGTCGTTTTTTCCCAAGAGTTATCTAAATTAATTCCAACCTCAAAAATTTAAAATAGACTACAGAGACCAATGTTTACCCACTGTAATTTTTGCAACATTTTTGAAAAATTCTAAATTACCATGGGAGTTGAAAGGCACTCAATAATAAGCACAAATAGAAAGTGAAAGAGAAATTGTGGAAGAAATTACAATTATACAACTAAATCTCTCTAAGAGTCCCATAAAACATAAAAGAGATGATTAAAAGTTTTAAGTTCACTCAAGGCCCTAACATAAGTGTGTGTGGAACACTTAAGACACCATCCGATATACAAACCCTAGTTGACCCATAATTTTAATATTGTTTCACCATACGTAGCATTTACAAAATTACATGTTAGTGATATGCATATATCTTTTTCATTGCATTCGATAGACTATAATCTCGCTGACGAAGAGTACATCCTTGTTCCGGAGCAAGGAGCTACTCAGGAGGTAGTCCAGGAGCCAGCACCAGAGCCTGCCATCGAGGATCTGCCTGCCCCAGCTTTGCAAGGCAAGCCCCGGTTTTATGCATAACCGTTATATATGCTATTTTACTGCACTTAATGTTTGTAGGCTTGTACTGTACACTTAAGCATAGGAGTTGACTGGAACCTTAGTTGCATGAACTCAAGATTCCTTTTTAGATGGATACTAGTATGCTAGGTCGAGTAGCTGCTTTACTAATTAGGAATCTCGGTAGAAGTCGAGTGATTTTTCTAGCACTCGCGCGAGGTCAGGAATTGGTTGTATCCATTTTTATATCGGAATGACGATGGTCTATGGACAACGATCCATGGGGATGCGTTGTCTACGAGGCGGAAATTGGAATAAGGATTAAGGTGTGGTACCGTGTGTCAAGCGTTTGAACATACTAAACATATGCCGAGAAATATGGTAAATCGGTAAGCCTAGTACCTGTGTGAACCTGCCCGTAGACTTTATCCCTCACGCGACCTGAGACATGGTCTCCCATTCCGGTTATGGTGGGTGCAACTGCGGTCACTGCACGATGGCAGTCGGGGTCAGTGAGGCATTGTACGCCAAGACGGTGAGCCCTATTCTATTGCCAGGAAATCAATGGGGACGTTGATGTGTGTGGGGACGGAGTGCCTAACCACGTCGTGTGTTTAGGTTTACTTGCAAAGTTAAAACTCGATTCGAATCGTCTGCTTGTCACAGCTAATGAGACTGCTTGATCCATGCTGCTACATTGAGTAATAAGTCGAAATGAGTTGATTGGCAAAAGATGTTGATTGTTAAAAATGTCTGCTACCATGTATGATTAGCTAGGTATACATCTAGTCTTAAGAGAATCACACTAAAACTTGAATAGCTAAAATCTGATTTTAGACTCAGCTAGTGCTTTATAGCAAACCAAACCCCTCAACCAAACAGCTGCATGTCTAGAGGTAGAGTAGACTCCTCACACCGGGTAAGTCTAGCTGAGTATTAGTATACTCAGCCTTGCTTGTGGCATAATTTTTCACAGGTTCTCTGGAGGATATGGTTGCTGGAGTGACTTGGCCGTCTACCTTGCCACCGGGTTGGACAGTCGAGTGGGACCCTACCTCAGCAGCAGGGGAGCAGGAGGAGGGATGGGCCAGGCTTCCCCATCCTCCCGTTTTTTCCATTTCTTAAATTCCGCTGCATTCTGAACAATGATTAGCAATCTTGCAAAACTCCGATGATGTTGTAATAACCTTAAGCACTTCTTTAATGTATGGTTTTATGGTTTATTGTATTTGCTCTGTGCCTCGCCTTCGAGTGAGTATGTGGTACTTGATCATGTTAGTGGCCTTGTTGGACTAGATCTGAGGGACTGACATTTTATTCCTATTTAAGTGTGGTCTAGCCTCTAAGGTGAGACTTAGGCACTTAAGTTGGAATAATTCGGGCGGTTCCGCCACAGCTGGTATCGGAGCTTGTACCACCACAGTGGAATCAATAATCGTAATTACCAACCTTTTCAAAAGTAAAACTTGCTTAGAAACCAATGTTGGATAGATCGTTAAGACGATAAGGATAGACCTAGGACGTGAAGCCTTAGGACACTAGATAGGTAGCTAGGTGGCAATTTGGATATGCCCTACTGGCTGCTATGATATATGTGGGGAATTCCTACATCCCTATACACTTGCTATGAGGTCACTTAGGACGAGCATGCATGCATTATTTTTTCTAGCTTCCTGGTGAAATGTCAATATTAATAAAAAGCTACATAATCAAAGAGACACCGTAATAAGAATTTAAGTCTACATCGAAGATCTCAACTTAACCATGGGAAAGCCAAGCACTAGTTTCCTTTTATTTTGGTAATTCTTTTTCTTTTTCCGCTTACGCTTACCCTTACACAGATGACTTCTCACGAATCCTTGGAAGGAGGGAACGCACATTCCCACACAGATGGGCTTGCACGAGAGGGTTTTCCCTGTATTTTGTGGGAGGTACTACAGGGGGTCGGTTATGCTACGCCTCCCTAGTACGTGGTGCAGTTGTTCGAAGAGCACCGGGTACCCTAATGTAGGGTGAGGATGACTTTGAGCCTCATCCCTTGCAGCCAGGCTGGCGTTCATTGGACTCTGAGTCTTTCGGTCTCAGGGCCGAGGATACTATTGAGTCCACTGCTCTCCACGTGTTGACAACTTTCTGCGGTTTCCACCCATTGGAGCTATCAACCCACCCTATTGGCTTGTTCCCTCTGAGAAGGAGGACAACCCAATGTGGAAGGATTGAGTTGAGCACGCCAAGGATGTGGCTCTCTACCCTGGACATACCGCTCACCTGACGATTCGGTGCATGAATGCCCTGTATCGTCTGCAGGCCTTGCGAGGTGAGGCGATGTCCCAGCTGATGGGACTAGTGGAGTCTACCAAGATCACCCTGGATAACAGGGAGGACCTTGTTGTCGAGTTGTCCACTGAGCTGGTGGAAAAGGATCTCCAGGTGGAACAGATGGCCAGTCAAATCCAAGAGCTTGAGGATCAGGTGGAGGCCAGGGAGAACACCATCGTGGTTCTGAAAGATCAGCTCCAGACCACACAGCAACAGCTTGAGGAAGCCAACCAGCACTTAGATCTGCACCATCAAAAGATTCAAGACATGGAGGCAGAAGGGGCCGATGAGGATGTAGACATTGAGGGAGGAGAGGAGCCGGAGCCTGCATCCAGTTTGGACACTACTGGCTAAGGGAGACCACCTTCCCCCGAGTCTAGCGTTGCCTCGTTTGCCCATTAGATTTTGAAGTTAGGATAGAAGTGTGCGGCAGTAGAACTCCTCGAAACTAGCTTAGCTTTTGCACCTTGGAGGTACTAGGCTAGACAGAGTTGAGTATTTTGGGCACTGCTTTAACTGTGGAAAAACTCTTTTGGCATGTTAAATGATGGATGGTTTCTACTTTTAAGTATGAATGAAATTATGTTCTGTTGGTACAATTGTGGAGGCAAGGAAATATTTGGAATCTTACCAACCTTGTTATTTAAGATCTTTTATCATGTGCAATCGCGGATTTCAAGGTATGATATTAAGAACCTCCTAAATTTTAGATGGTAGGAAGAGCGCGACGTGGACAGAATGAGCGCATTCCTCCACCACCGCCGCCGCCTCCTACCATGCAAGAGCTGATGGCTCAGCAGAATGAGATCCTGCGACAGCTAGCTCAGCATCAGCCAACACCTCAGCACTATGGTGGTGGTGATCATCATCAGCGTCCCCCAGCAGCGGCCACCTATCAGGAGTTCCTCAGTACTCAGCCACCGTTGTTCACCAGGGCAGAAGACCCACTCGACGCGGATGTTTGGCTCAGGGTGGTGGAATAAAAATTCCCACTGCTTAATGGAGAGTGTTCCGATGCGGCCAAGGTCTGTTTCGCCACCCAACAGCTTCGTGGGCCCACGCGGATATGGTGGGACCATTTCCTCGCTATGCAGCCGGTTGACCACGTGGTTGAGTGGGAAGAGTTCAAGGCAGCATTCTGAGGGCTTCACATACCAGTAGGCATCATGGACCGCAAGCTCAATGAATTTATGGCACTCACTCAGGGACGTCGTACAGTGTTGCAGTATGCCCAAGCCTTTAATGACCTGTGTCAGTACGCAGGCTATCATGATGACACAGATGAGAAGAAGAGAGACAGATTCAGAAGGGGCCTCAGTACTAAGCTCCGTGACCGTCTCAACACAGTCAGGGCCAACAACTACAATGAGCTAGTCAACATGGCCATCTCTCAGGAGGATTGCATCACGACCCGTCGGGCAGAAAAGAAGAGGAAGACCCCTATGGTAGGACCTTCAGCTCAGCCTCAGCGCTTCAGGATTGTGTCTGACACTCAGAGTAGGGGACCTCAGCAGCAGCAAGGACGATGGGTGATCCGACCACAGCAGCAGCAGCAGGCACCCAACCGCTCTCAACCCCCAGTTCAAAGGAACAACAAACAGCCACAACAGCAGTACCATCAGGGTAATGACAACAGGTGTTTCACTTGCGGCAGCACCGGACATTATGCCAAGAATTGTCCCAAGAACCAACAGAGGCAGGGGCAGAATGCAAATCAGAAGCAAGGCAAGAGACAGAGGGTGCAAGTGAGGCAGGGCAGGCTGAACTTCACCACATTGGCGGACATTCCGGAGGGAGCACCCGTCATGACTGGTATCTTTTATGCTTTGAATTACCCTGCGTTCTTTTTGATTCTGGTGCATCACATAGCTTCATCAGCGCAAAATTTAGTGCCAAATGTCAACTAACCTTTTATCACACCAATGGGGGCGTTATGATTGCAACCCCGGGAGGTAGGGTTGCCACCTATCAACTTAATCGGCGTGTGCCAATAAAACTAGGTAGTCTTGAATTTAAAACCACCCTCCTTATCATGGGCTTGCAGAGCATGGACATCATCTTGGGAACTGACTGGTTATCTCGACATCATGCATTAATTGATGTCGCAGCAAGAGCCATTGAAATAAACTCACCTTTTTGTGGAGACATCACATTGTACTTGCCTAATGAGGGTTGTACCTATTCTTGTGCACTCACCATGATAGAGTCACCCATAGAAAGGATTCCAGTGGTCTGTGAGTACCCTGATGTTTTCCCAGATGAATTGCAGGGATGCCACCCGACAGAGACATAGAGTTTGCAATTGAGCTGCAACCCGGAACTGCACATATATCCAAGAGACCCTATAGGATGCCTCCAGCAGAGTTAGTAGAACTCAAAAAGTAGTTGCAAGAGTTATTGGACAAAGGGTTCATTCGCCCAAGTACTTCGCCATGGGGATGTCCGACCTTGTTCGTAAAGAAGAGGGATGAGAGTCTGAGATTGTGTGTTGATTACCGCCCTCTCAATGCGGTAACGATTAAAAATAAGTATCCTTTGCCCCGCATTGATGTGTTGTTTGATCAGTTGGTGGGATCCAAGGTGTTTTTCAAGATAGACCTTCGCTCTGGCTATCACCAAATCAAGATCAGGGCCAGTGATATTCCGAAGACGGTTTTCTCTACAAGATATGGGCTTTATGAGTACTTAGTGATGTCATTCGGGCTGACCAATGCCGCGACATATTTCATATATTTGATGAATTCAGTATTTATGCCAGAACTGGACAAGTTCGTGGTGGTCTTCATTGATGATATATTGGTCTACTCAAAGAATGAAGACGAGCATACAAAGCACTTGCATACAGTACTTCAGCGACTGCGTGATCATCGCTTATATGCTAAATTATCCAAATGTGATTTCTGGCTAAGGGAGATTAAATTCTTGGGTCACACCATTTCTCAGGATGAGATATCAGTTGATCCTGAGAAGGTGCAAGAAGTAATGGATTGGGAGCCCCCTTCCACAGTGCGGCAGATTCGAAGCTTTCTAGGATTGGCAGGATATTATCGGCGATTCATTCCGGATTTCTCCAGGATTGCTAAACCAATGACGAAATTATTGAAAAAGGGAGTAAAATTTGAATGGAGTCAGAAGTGTGAGGATGTCTTTCATGCATTAAGGCAGCATCTAACAATAGCACCCGTGCTAGCACAGCCTAACAACACTAAATCTTTTGATGTATATTGCGATGCTTCAGGCACTAGACTGGGTTGTGTTTTGATGCAAGACAACAGAGTTCTTGCCTACGCATCCCGAGCACTCAGGCCTCATGAGCAGAATTACCCCATGCATGATCTGGAGTTAGCAGTAGTAGTTCATGCTCTAAAGATATGGAGACATTATCTAATGGGAGCTCATTGTAACATCTATACTGACCACAAGAGTCTCAAGTATATTTTCACTCAGGTTGATCTTAATATGAGGCAGAGAAGATGGTTGGAATTGATCAAGGATTATGATCTGGAAGTGCATTACCATCCGGGCAAGGCCAATGTTGTGGCAGATGCCTTGAGTCAAAAAGCCCAGTGCAACTATGTGACCATGGACTCTAAGATCGCCACTCTGTGTGACAAATTGTGCAAGTTGAACATGGAAGTTGTTTCCCCAAGTACCCTGGATTATATCTCCATAGAGCCAACTATACAAGAGCAGATAGTCCTGGCACAGATTAGTGACAAGGGTGTTCAAGTCATTAAGGAAATGCTCGAACAAAAGATGGATAAGTACAAATGCTTTCATCAGGACAACAAGGGAGTTCTATGGTTTGAAGACTGATTGGTTGTTCCTAAAAACCCAGAACTCAGGAAGAAAATATTAGACGAAGCTCATCTCTCAAAATTTTCCATTCACCCCGGCAGTAACAAGATGTATCATGACCTCATATCCTTGTATTGGTGGACCAGAATGAAGAGAGAAATTGCTAAGTATGTATCTGAGTGCGACACTTGCCAAGGAATCAAGGCTAGTCATTTGAAGGTAGCAGGTACCCTACAACCTCTCCCCATACCATCTTGGAAATGGGAGGAACTCAGCATGGATTTTATCGTGGGTTTGCCCAACATCTCCCGGCACCACGATTCTATTTCGGTCAGTGTGGATAGGCTAACAAAGACAACTCATTTCTTGCCAGTGCTTACCACCCATAGAGCAGAAAAGTATGAGAAATATATATTGACCAAATAGTGCGTTTGCATGGAATACCAAGGACTATCGTGTGGCGGAACTGCCCAAATTATTCCAACTTAAGTGCCTAAGTCCCGCCTTAGAGGCTAGACCACACTTAAATGGGAATAACCCGTCAATCCCTCGGATCTAGTCCGACACAGCCACTGACAGGATCAAGTACCACAATCTCACTCGATGGTGAGTCACAGAGCAAATACAATAAAGCATAAAACCATGCATTAAAGAGTATTAAATTATTACATCATCATCGGAGTTTTGCAAAAGTAGTCATCATTGTTCGAAGTGCAGCGAAATAAAACTAACGGTAATTAAACAGAGAGATGGGGAAGCCTGTCTCATCACTCCTCATGCTCCTCCTCAGCCGAGGCGGGGTCCCACTCGACAGTCCCACCCGGTGGCAAGATGGACGGCCAAGTCACTCCAGCAACCATGTCCTCCAGAGAACCTGTAAAATTATGCCACAAGCAAGGCTGAGTATACTAATACTCAGCTAGACTTACCCGGTGTGAGGAGCCTACTCCTCTACCTCTAGACATGCAGCTGTTTGGCTGTGGGGTTTGGTTGCCAAAAGCACTAGCTGAGTTTCTAAGTCATGTTTTAACTTTGCCAATTTAAGTGTGACTCTCTTAAAGCTAAATGTGTACTATCTACTCATACATAGTAGCAAACATTATTAGCAACCAACATCTTATATCAACTCATCATATTTCCACTTGTTACTCAATGCAGTACAATGGATCAAGCAAACTCATTAGCTGCGAGAAGCAGACGATTCGAATCGAGTTTTCATCCTTGCAAGGTAAACCTACACACACGACGTGGCGAGGCACTCCGTCCCCACACACATCAACCGTCCCCATCGATTCCCCGTCAGCAGAGAGGGGCTCATTGCCTTGGCGTACAATGCCTCACTGACCCCGACCGCCGTCGTGCAGTGACCGCACTTGTACCCACCATAATCGGAATGGGAGACCACGTCTCAGGTCGCGTGAGGAGGGCAATCTGCTGCCAGGTTCAATCAGGTACTAGGCTTAGCGATTTACCATATTTCTCGGCATGTGCTTAGTACGTTCAATCGCTTGACACAGGTATCCGCACGTTAATCCTTATTCCAATTTCACCTCGTAGACCACGCATCCCCATGGATCCGTGTCCACCAACCAACTATCAATATGATATGAAAAGTGGGTACAACCAATTCCTGATCTCGCGCGAGTGCTAGAAAAATCACTCGTCTTCTACCGAGATCCTAATTAAATAAAGCAACTACTCGACCTAGCATACTAGTATCCATCTCAAAAGGATTCCTGAGATCATGCAACTAGGGTTTCAAACAATTCCTACACCTAAGTGCACAATCAATCCTACAATCATTAAGTGAAGTAAAATAGCATAAATAACAGGTTATGCATAAACTGGGGCTTGCCTTCCAAAGCAGTGGCAGGCATGTCCTCTGGTGCAGGCTCTGGTGTTGGATCTGGGGCTACCTCCTGAGCAGCTCCTTGCTCCGGCACGAGGACGTACTCTCCGTCAGCAAGGTTACAGTCTATCGAATGCAATGAACATGTATGTCATGATTATGCCGGATTTAATAACATTATGCTAAAGAAGAAAACTGAGTTAAGGAGTAACTTAGGGTTCCTTGGCCATGCGGGGCTTTTAGTGTGTTATGCTTATCACTTTTAGGTTTAAGTTTTTATTGAGGATAAACATAGGGAATTGGTATTGCCTTTACATATTTCAGTGGACAAATTATAAAGAGTTTTTAGGATGACACTAATTTCCTATTATTCATTTTCCCCTTTCTTTATTCTTTACTTATGGTTTCTAGTGTAGGTTTGAACTACGACAGTGGTTTATTATTTTCCAAAAATTCCATAAAACTTACAGTGGGTTTCCATTTTCTATTCTAGCCTATTTTAAGAATTTGAGGCTTAAAATATAAAGGCTATGCTTTAGACAAAAATAACAAGAGTGGTGTAAAATGGGCCACTTTACACTACATCTCCTAATTAGGGGTGGGTTCTGTCCTAAAGGTTATTTTTGCTGTCATCTAATAGCAATAATAGGCTTCTGTGCTAAAAATCACAGAAAGCTAAGGGATGGTAATTTAGTTATGATTTTCTAAAGTTAAATGTCAAAAAGGCACTTTCTACTACATTATTATTTGAAAAATGTCAAACAGCAGATTTCATATTTTTCCCTAAGTTCTTATTAACAAAACATTAGTTATCCCAAGGGTTGGGGTGTTTTCACCTTGGGGTTATTTTTGTAGGGTTTTTCTAAGTTTTCCTTGTTTTATTAAAATAAAAGGTAGCCTATTTATTTTATACTAAACTAGGGTATGATAGATTTTTCCAGTGAACTATATTGAATAAGTACCCTAACAAAAATAGGGGTGCCCTCTGGTTTATTATTTAAATCACATTTTCTATTTTTCTTAACCTTAAGCATATTGTAAAATAAGGGGTAAAAACTAACTTAATGGAGTGGACAGAGAGGTTTAGAATTTTTAATTAGGTCAGTAGGTTGACATAAACTTCTCCAAATTTTTCTAACCCTAGTCAAATAGTACAACTATTTTTCTTTCTATTATTGAGCTTTTGGCCAAAACTATAACTAAATCAGAACCTTAAAGTTTTCTACACTACACAGGGGGTTTTATATTTTTCTTAAGTAGGTTACATTATTTAGAGTCTGACAAAATTGGTTTGACCAAATTTGGATGAACTAAACAGAAGTTATGGATTTTCAAAGTTTCTGTTCAAATTTAAAATCAGATTTAATAAGGTTTTCTGGAAAAGCAGTTTACACCGAGGTCCCTGGGTTAAAAATAAATCAACCCACTCAAATCTACCCCTGAGCCACTATTCCCCTGAGTCGCTGACAGTTCAAAAAGCCCCCTGACTTTCTCTTCCTCTCACCCGCGGTCCCTCTCAGGTGTAAACAGTACCCGCAGAGAAGAAAGGGGTGGCGCGGCTTACCGGCGACGAGAGAAGTCCGGCGAGGGGTAGGGTTAGCTCGGGGAGGTTCTGACGGTCACAGCGATGTACGGCTCGCCGGCGGGGATGACCGGAATCGCTCGGTCCTCGTGTGCAGGCGGGTGTTCTCGTCGGCGGCGGGTTTGCCGGCCAAACTACGGCGATCTGGTTCAATCCAAGGGCACGGTGAGCTTCACGGGGTGACGTAGAGGCTAACTGTGCATTGAATCAAAAAATGGCTCAGTGATTTACCCGGTCCACGCACTCCGGCGGCGTTTGAACTCCGGCGACCGTGGACTGGCCTCTCCGGCGAAGCAGGCTTCGATTCCTCGCTCGGGGAGCTTCACCGGGGCGTGCACACTCGCCTCAGAGGGTTGGACAGGGTTGGGAAGGGCTGGGCTAGCCGGTCTATGGCGGCAGTGGCTCGGGTGGCCGCGGAGACGTCGCGCACGGGCAAACGACGGCGAGTTTAGCTCCGGTGAGGTTTGAGCGTGCGTGGAAGAGTGTAGCCGATGCCTGAGCAGGCTTTATAGGCGAGGGCGCGGGCCAGGGCGTCGGCTGGCCGTTGGTGCGATGCGGGGCGCGCGCGGGCGTGCTCTGGCGCACACAGAGTGCGTCGAACACGTGGAGATTTCATTTTGCCCGTGTTCCACAGCTCACCCAAGTCGCAAACGTGCGAATCTTGGCAAAAATCCGGCGCGAGTCTTTTCCTGCCACCTAGGGCTGTCTCTCATCCGTGAGCTGCCATGGCAGATATGGCCTAGGTAGGGAGATCTTCGGTCGCCAAATCGGGTGTGTCACACTGCCCACCTCGCGACAAAAACCATGCCAAGGCATGTCAAACGTCAGGGTCTCGGGCTCAGCTTTTTCCAGTGGGTGCCCTAGGTGGTATGCCACATTTTTGGTATAGAACATAGGTGGATTTGGTGCCAGCTTCGAGGTGAACACAACTGATCTTTAGTGTAGGTGTAGTTTTTAACTTAGAGAGAATTAGAGAGCTCTAGCTCTCTCTCTACTTAGGGAATGGATTTGGGGTTTCTCCAGGGGCCTTTTTGCAATGTTTCCACCCCCTAATTGCTGGTTATAAGGTTACTTAAGGTTTGGTTAAAGGTTACTCATGTTTTGCACAATTGCTCACCCTCTCCCCCCCCCTTATCCATGGTTTTGGGAGATAGGGTTCAAGAGAGGTCTAGGGTTTTCTCCCCCCTTGTCCAAAGTGATAGTTGCACTAAATTAGGGTAATGCCTTTGGTCATTCACATCTCTTGGTTAAAACCTAGTTTCCAAAGCCCTTATACTTTTGCTACTTAAGTTCTTCCACATGTGATCATAGTCCTAAGCACCAAGGTGTGCTCTAGCCATGGTAACACCTGAGGTGTTACAGCCCTCCCCCCTTAAAGGAATCTCGTCCTGAGATTTTAGGTAGAGTCCCTTGGAGGGGTGCTTGAAGGTGTGTTGGTGTGCTACTCTTTCTTTATACTCAAGTTTCTCTTGTTAACTGCTCTTCGAATGTCATTCTCTTTGCAACTTCAGAAGGAAGCCCTTTTTAAGTTAAATCCACAACTTAGACTATCCTTGTTATCTAAGTTTTTCTTATAATTTTATTCAAAGGGCAGGTGGGGGTTTTGGGTTACGTACCGACTCCTTTGGGTAGAAAGTCGGGAAAGCGAGAGCGTAGAAAATCCTCAGTCTCCCATGTAGTTTCTCCTGCTGAATGGTGACTCCACTGAACCTTATACATTCGGATCGACCTTGCCCGAGTTGATCTCTCCTTCTGATCTAATACCTTGACGGGGTACTCTTGATAGGACAAGTCTGGTTCTATCTCAATGTCTGGTTCTGGCAGCACTTCAGTGGGTAGGCGAACACATTTCCGCAATTGAGATACATGGAACACATTGTGAACTGCTGACATGTGAGGTGGCAATTCCAATTGATAGACTACGGGTGCACAAGCCTCCTTGATCTCGTAGGGTCCAATGTAGCGAGGAGCTAACTTGCCCTTGATCCCGAATCTCTGGACACCCTTGGTGGGTGATACCTTAAGATAAACATGATATCCCACCTCAAACTGTAGGGGCTTCCGCCTCTTGTCATGATAGCTCTTTTGCCTGTCCTGAGCAGCTTCTAAGTTCTTGGTAATAACCCTGACCTTTGCCTCTGCCTCAAGCACCAAGTCTGGCCCAAAAATTTCCCTCTCTCCTGCTTGAGACCAATTCAGTGGGGTCCTACACCTTCTCCCATATAAGGCTTCAAAAGGTGCCATCTTCAGACTGGACTGATAGCTGTTATTGTAGGAAAACTCTGCCAAAGAAAGACACTTGTCCCAATCCTTCCCGTAGTGTAGTGCACATGCTCGCAACATGTCTTCCAAAATCTGATTCACCCTTTCTGTCTAGCCATCTGTTTGGGGATGGTATGCTGAGCTTCGTATTACTTGGGTCCCAAGTGATTCTTGCAGCTTCTCCCAAAAGCGTGCCACAAATAGTGCTCCTCTGTCAGATACAATGGTCTTTGGAATACCATGCAACCGCACTATTTGATCAACATAAATTTCTGCATACTTCTCTGTCTTGTGGGTGGTATGCACTTGTAAGAAATGAGCAGTCTTGGTCAATCTGTCCACAATAACCCAAATGGAATCATGGTGCCTGGAGGTATTGGGCAATCCTACGATAAAATCCATGCAAATGTCCTCCCATTTCCAAGATGGTATGGGAAGGGGTTGCAAAGGGCCTGCCGCCTTCAAGTGACTAGCTTTTATCCTCTGGCAAGTGTCACACTCGGATATGTACTTGGCAATTTCCCTCTTCATCCTGGTCCACCAGTATAAAGATCTGAGCTCATAGTACATCTTGTTGCTACTAGGGTGCATGGAGAATTTGGAAAGGTGAGCTTCATCTAGTATCTTCTTTCTGAGCTCAGGGTCCTTAGGAACAACCAATCGGTCTCCAAACCATAAAATTCCCTTGCTGTCCTGACGGAAGCACTTGTATTTTTCTGCCTTTTGCTTGATCATTTCCTTGATCATCTGAACACCCTTATCTTCAATCTGTGCCCTGACTATTTGCTCTTGCAACGTGGGTTCCACCGAAATGTAGCCTAAGTCACCTGAAGAAACAACTTCCAGGTTCAGCTTGCACAGCTCATCGCACAGGGTGGTAACTCTTGCATCCATGCTCATACAATTGCACTGGGCCTTTCTGCTCAAGGCATCTGCCACAACATTGGCTTTGCCAGGATGGTAATGCACTTCCAGATCATAGTCCTTGATTAACTCCAACCATCTCCTTTGCCTCATGTTCAGATCTGTCTGAGTGAAGATGTATTTGAGACTCTTGTGATCAGTGTAGATGTTACAGTGAGCTCCCATCAAGTAGTGTCTCCATATCTTAAGAGCATGAACCACAGCTGCCAATTCCAGATCATGTGTAGGGTAGTTCTGCTCATGGGGTCTGAGTGCTCGGGAAGCATAAGCAATCAGTCTCTTATCTTGCATCAAGACACATCCCAATCCAGTACCAGAAGCATCACAATAAACTTCAAATGGCTTGGTGTTGTCAGGTTGAGCCAGCACTGGGGCTGTTGTCAAATGCTGCCTCAAAGTATGAAAGGCATCTTCACACTTTTGGCTCCAATCATACTTGACTCCCTTCTTCAACAGTTCAGTCATTGGTTTGGCAATCCTGGAGAAATCCGGAATAAATCGTCGATAATACCCTGCCAAACCCAGAAAACTTCGAATCTGCCTCACTGTAGTTAGGGGTTTCCAATCCATCACTTCTTGTACCTTCTCAGGATCAACCGATATCCCATCCTGAGAAATTGTGTGACCCAAGAATTTGATCTCCTTCAGCCAGAATTCGCATTTAGACAACTTAGCATAAAGATGATGATCGCGCAGTCGCTGGAGCACGATGTGCAGGTGCTCAGTATGTTCGTCTTCATTCTTGGAATAGACCAGAATATCATCAATGAAAACGACCACAAACTTGTCCAATTCTGGCATGAACACTGAGTTCATCAGGTACATAAAATAAGCCGGGGCATTGGTCAGCCCAAAAGACATCACCAAAAACTCATACAACCCATATCTAGTAGAGAAAGCCGTCTTGGGAATATCGCTGGCACGGATCTTGATCTGATGGTAACCTGAGCGAAGGTCTATCTTGGAGAATACCTTGGCTCCCACTAACTGATCAAACAGAACATCAATGCGAGGCAGTGGGTATTTGTTCTTGATAGTCACCGCATTGAGAGGGCGGTAGTCAACACACATTCTCAAACTCTCATCCTTTTTCCTTACAAACAAAGCTGGACATCCCCATGGTGAAGTACTTGGGCGAATAAACCCCTTGTCTAACAACTCTTGCAATTGCTTTTTCAGTTCTGCCAATTCCGCGGGAGGCATCCTATTGGGTCTCTTGGAGATAGGAGCAGTCCCGGGTTGCAATTCGATTGCGAACTCAATGTCTCGGTCGGGTGGCATCCCTGGCAATTCATCCGGGAAAACATCTGGGTAGTCACAGACCACTGGGATCTTTTCCACTGGGGATTCTATCATAACAAAGGCACAAGAACGGGTGCATTCCTAGTCGGGCAAATATAAAACAGTCTCGCCATAGGCAGGGGAATGAATTTCAATGGCCCTGGCTGCAATATCCAATACTGCCTGATGCCTGGTCAACCAGTCAGCTCCCAATATAATATCCATGCTATCCAGTCCTAAGATGAGAAGGGTGGTTCTAATCACAAGACTACCAAATTTTATGGGCACTCGCCTGTTGATTTGATAAGTGGCAACTCTGCCTCCTGGTGTTGAAATGGTAATGCCCCCATTGGTGTGGTGAAAAGGCAACTGGCACTAAATTTGGCACTGATAAAACTATGTGATGCACCAGAATCAAAAAGAATAATAGCAGGATAATTCAAAACTGTAAAGATACCAGTCATGACGGGTGCTCCCTCTGGAATATCAGCCATGGTGGTGAAGTTCAGCCTGCCCTGCCTCACTTGCACCTTCTGCCTCTTGCCTTGGTTCTGATTAACATTCTGCCCCTGCCTCTGCTGGTACCTGGGGCAATTTTTGGCATAATGTCCGGTGTTGCCACACGTGAAACACCTGTTGTCATTCGCCTAGCGGTACTGCTGCTGCTGATTGTTCCTCTGAGCTAGAAACTGGGTGCGGTTGGGTGCCTGCTGCTGCTGCTGCTGTGGTTGGATCACCCATCTCCCTTGCTGCTGCTGGGGTCCCCTGCTCTGAGTGTCAGACACAATCCTGAAGCGCTGTGCCTGAGCTGAGGGTCCCGCCACAGGGGTCTTCCTCTTCTTTTCTGCCTGTCGAGCTGTAATGCAGTCCTCCTGGGAGATAGCCATGTTGACCAACTCATTGTAACTGTTGGCCCTGACGGTGTTGAGACGGTCACGGAGCTTAGTGCTGAGCCCCCTCCTGAACCTGTCTCTCTTCTTCTCATCCGTATCTGCGTGATATCCAGCATACTGGCACAAGTCATTAAAAGCCTGGGCATACTGCAACACTGTCCTGTTGCCCTGAGTGAGTGCCAGAAACTCGTTGAGCTTTCGGTCCGTAATCCCGGTTGGTATGTGGTGTCCCCTGAAAGCTGCCTTGAACTCCCTCCATTCCACCTCTCGATCCTCTGGCTGCATGGCAAGAAAATGGTCCCACCAAGTCCTTGCGGGTCCGCGAAGCTGCTGGGTGGCGAACCTGACTTTAGTGACCTCTGAGCAAGCTCCATGGAGTAGCGGAAATTTGGATTCCACCACTCGCAACCACACATCTGCATCAAGTGGGTCCTCTGCCCTTGTGAACAAAGGTGGCTGGGTACTGAGGAACTCCTGATAGGTAGCTGCCGTGGGGTGACGCTGATGGTCTCCACCACCATAGTGCTGAGGTGGTGGCTGACGCTGAGCTAGCTGCCTCAAGATCTCATTCTGCTGAGCCATTAGCTCCTGTAGAGTGGGAGGCGGTGGCGGCGGTGGAGGAACGCGCTCATTCTGGCCACGACGCTTCCTCCTGGCCATCTGAAAAACCACATATATACTTAACACCATATCTCCAAGTTCAAGGTTTAATCGCGGCGAAAAGAGTCAAAAGCAAAATGATAGATTCCAACTTAAACAAAAGGATTTAAAAAGGCATAAATTTTTCCTTCCAAATTTAAAACTGATAACAGCATCCATCAATCATGCTTCCAAGAGAGTTTATCATGGTTACATCATTTGTCCCAAAAAGACTCAACTCTATCTAGCCTAGTACCCCAAGGGTGCAAAAGCTAAGCTAGCTGCGAGGAGTCCTACCATCACCGACTTCTAACTCTATCCCTGACACCTAGTGAGCAAACGAGGCAACACTCGACTCGGGGGAAGGTGGTCTCCCTGAGCCAGCAGTGTCCACACTAGAGGCAGGCTCCTCTGCTCCCTCGATGTCGACGTCCTCATTGGCCTCCATGTCCTGGATCTCCTGGTGATGCATATCCAGGTGCTCATTAGCCTCAGCAAGCTGTTGCTGAGTATTAATAAGCTGATCCTCGAGAACCTCGATGGTGTTCTCTCTGGTGCCCACTAATTCCTCCAACTCTTGGATATCAGTGGATAGCTGCTCCACCTGCAAGTCCTTTTCCACCATTTCAGTGGACAAATCAACCACGAGCTCCTCCCTGTTGTCCAAAGTAATCTTTATTGCCTCCAATAGTGCCATCAGATGGGACATCGCCTCACCGCACATCACTTGCAGACGGTACAGAGCATTCATGCACCATACGGTCAAGTGCGCAGTCTGCCCTGGGTAGATGGCCCAGATATCCTTGGCATGCTCCACCCGATCCTTCCACATTGGGTCGTCCTCCCTTTCGGTGGGGAACAAGCCAATGGGGTGGGTAGCCAGCTCCAAAGGATGGAATCCGCAGAAAGTGGTCAACCCGTGCAGAGCGATCGCCTCGATCGTGTCCTCAGCTCGGTATCCAAAAGACTCGGAGTCCAATGAGCGCCAGCCTGGCTGCAGGGGATGAGGCTCCAAGGTCATCCTCACCCTACAGCGGGGCACTCGGTGCTTCTCGAACTGCTGCACCGCGTACTGAGGGGGTGTCGTATATCCGGCCTCCTGAAGTACCTCCCACAAAATGCGGGGAAAGCCCTCTCGTGCAAGCCCGTCAGTGTGGGACAGTGCATTTCCGTCCTCTGAGGATCCGTGGGAAGTCATCTGTGTACGGTTAAGCGTAAGTAAAAGAAAAAGAATTATAAAAAGAACAAGAAAAATAAAACTCAGCCTTTCTCTAGTTAATTAAAATGGTACTGGTGACTTAGTTGGTTATCATCTTGTTTTTAAGTCTTTACTCAATTATCCGTTTGTTTAATTTAGTAATGCATGCATGCTCGTCCAGAACGACCTCACCAATATAAGGGGATAGGGAAGAACTCCCATCCCGTAAGGTGGCCTATAGGGCCTAATTACTTAGCCACCTAGCTACCCTTCTATCACCCTAAGGCTTCACGTCCTAGGTCTATCCTACTCGTCCTACTATCTATCCAACATTGTTTCTATCAAATTTTATTTTGAAAAATGATGGTATTCACATTTTATTGATTCCTCTGTGGTGGTACAAGCTCTAATACCAGGTGTGGCGGAACTTCCCGAATTATTCCAACTTAAATGCCTAAGTCCCGCCTTAGAGGCTAGACCACACTTAAATGGGAATAACCCGTCAATCCCTCGGATCTAGTCCGACACGGCCACTGACAGGATCAAGTACCACAATCTCACTCGATGGTGAGTCACAGAGCAAATACAATAAAGCATAAAACCATGCATTAAAGAGTATTAAATTATTACATCATCATCGGAGTTTTGCAAAAGTAGTCATCATTGTTCGAAGTGCAACGGAATAAAACTAACGGTAATTAAACAGAGAGATGGGGAAGCCCATCCCATCACTCCTCATGCTCCTCCTCAGCCGAGGCGGGGTCCCACTCGACAGTCCAACCCGGTGGCAAGATGGACGGCCAAGTCACTCCAGCAACCATGTCCTCCAGAGAACCTGTAAAATTATGCCACAAGCAAGGCTGAGTATACTAATACTCAGCTAGACTTACCCGGTGTGAGGAGTCTACTCCTCTACCTCAAGACATGCAGCTGTTTGGCTGTGGGGTTTGGTTGCCAAAAGCACTAGCTGAGTTTCTACGTCAAGTTTTAACTTTGCCAATTTAAGTGTGACTCTCTTAAGGCTAAATGTGTACTATCTACTCATACATAGTAGCAAACATTATTAGCAACCAACATCTTATATCAACTCATCATATTTCCACTTGTTACTCAATGCAGTACAATGAATCAAGCAGTCTCAATAGCTGCGAGAAGCAGACGATTCGAATCGAGTTTTCATCCTTGCAAGGTAAACCTACACACACGACGTGGCGAGGCACTCCGTCCCCACACACATCAACCGTCCCCATCGATTCCCCGTCAGCAGAGAGGGGCTCACCGCCTTGGCGTACAATGCCTCACTGACCCCGACCGCCGTCGTGCAGTGACCGCACTTGTGCCCACCATAACCGGAATGGGAGACCACATCTCAGGTCGCGTGAGGAGGGCAATCTGCTGCCAGGTTCAATCAGGTACTAGGCTTACCGATTTACCATATTTCTCGGCATGTGCTTAGTACGTTCAATCGCTTGACACAGGTATCCGCACGTTAATCCTTATTCCAATTTCACCTCGTAGACCACGCATCCCCATGGATCCGTGTCCACCAACCAACTATCAATATGATATGAAAAGTGGGTACAACCAATTCCTGATCTCGCGTGAGTGCTAGAAAAATCACTCGTCTTCTATCGAGATCCTAATTAAATAAAGCAACTACTCGACCTAGCATACTAGTGTCCATCTCAAAAGGATTCCTGAGATCATGCAACTAGGGTTTCAAACAATTCCTACACCTAAGTGCACAATCAATCCTACAATTATTAAGTGAAGTAAAATAGCATAAATAACAGGTTATGCATAAACTGGGGCTTGCCTTCCAAAGCAGTGGCATGCAGGTCCTCTGGTGCAGGCTCTGGTGCTGGATCTAGGGCTACCTCCTGAGCAGCTCCTTGCTCCGGCACGAGGACGTACTCTCCGTCAGCAAGGTTACAGTCTATCAAATGAAATGAACATGTATGTCATGATTATGCAGGATTTAATAACATTATGCTAAAAAAGAAAACTGAGTTAAGGAGTAACTTAGGGTTCCTTCGCCATGCGGGGCTTTTAGTGGGTTATGCTTATCACTTTTAGGTTTAAGTTTTTATTGAGGATAAACATAGGGAATTGGTATTGCCTTTACATATTTCAGTGGACAAATTATAAAGAGTTTTTAGGATGACACTAATTTCCTATTATTCATTTTTCCCCTTTCTTTATTCTCTACTTATGGTTTCTAGTGTAGGTTTGAACTACGACAGTGGTTTATTATTTTCCAAAAATTCCATAAAAATTACAGTGGGTTGCCATTTGCTATTCTAGCCTGTTTTAAGAATTTGAGGCTTAAAATATAAAGGCTATGCTTTAGACAAAAATAACAAGAGTGGTGTAAAATGGGCCACTTTACACTACATCTCCTAATTAGGGGTGGGTTCTGTCCTAAAGGTTATTTTTGCTGGCATCCAATAGCAATAATAGGCTTCTGTGCTAAAAATCACAGAAAGCTAAGGGATGGTCATTTAGTTATGATTTTCTAAAGTTAAATGTCAAAAAGGCACTTTCTACTACATTATTATTTGAAAAATGTCAAACAGCAGATTTCATATTTTTCCTAAGTTCTTATTAACAAAACATTAGTTATCCCAAGGGTTGGGGTGTTTTCATTTTGGGGTTATTTTTGTATGGTTTTTCTAAGTTTTCCTTGTTTTATTAAAATAAAATGTAGCCTATTTATTTTATACTAAACTATAGATTTTTCCAGTGAACTATATTGAATAATTACCCTGACAAAAATAGGGGTGCCCTCTGGTTCATTATTTAAATCACATTTTCTATTTTTCTTAACCTTAAGCATATTGTAAAATAAGGGGTAAAAACTAACTTAATGGAGTGGACAGAGAGGTTTAGCATTTTTAATTAGGTCAGTAGGTTGACATAAACTTCTCCAAATTTTTCTAACCCTAGTCAAATAGTACAACTATTTTTCTTTCTATTATTGAGCTTTTGGCCAAAACTATAATTAAATCAGAACCTTAAAGTTTTCTACAATACACAGGGGGTTTTATATTTTTCTTAAGTAGGTTACATTATTTAGAATCTGACAAAATTGGTTTGACCAAATTTGGATGAACTAAACAGAAGTTATGGATTTTCAAAGTTTCTGTTCAAATTTAAAATCAGATTTAATAAGGTTTTCTGGAAAAGCAGTTTACACCGAGGTCCCTGGGTTAAAACTAAATCAACCCACTCAAATCTACCCCTGAGCCACTATTCCCCTGAGTCGCTGACAGTTCAAAAAGCCCCCTGACTTTCTCTTCCTCTCACCCGCGGTCTCTCTCAGGTGTAAACAGTACCCGCAGAGAAGAAAGGGGTGGCGCGGCTTACCGGCGACGAGAGAAGTCCGGCGAGGGGTAGGGTTAGCTCGGGGAGGTTCTGACGGTCACAGCGATGTACGGCTCGCCGGCGGGGATGACCGGAATCGCTCGGTCCTCGTGTGCAGGCGGGTGTTCTCGTCGGCGGCGGGTGTGCCGGCCAAACTATGGTGATCTGGTTCAATCCAAGGGCACGGTGAGCTTCACGGGGTGACGTAGAGGCTAACTGTGCATTGAATCGAAAAATGGCTCAGTGATTTACTCCGGCGGGGTTTGAACTCCGGCGACCGTGGACTGGCCTCTCCGGCGAAGCAGGCTTCGATTCCTCGCTCGGGGAGCTTCACTGGGGCGTGCACACTCGCCTCAGAGGGTTGGACAGGGTTGGGAAGGGCTGGGCTGGCTGGTCTACGGCGGCAGTGGCTCGGGTGGCCGCGGACACGTCGCGCACGGGCAAACGACGGCGAGTTTAGCTCCTGTGAGGTTTGAGCGTGCGCGGAAGAGTGTAGCCGATGCCTGAGCGGGCTTTATAGGCGCGGGCGCGGGCCAGGGCGTCGGCTGGCCGTTGGCGCGACACGGGGCGCGCGCGGGCGTGCTCTGGCGCACACAGAGCGCGTCGAACACGTGGAGCTTTCATTTTGCCCGTGTTCCACAGCTCACCCAAGTCGCAAACGTGCGAATCTTGGCAAAAATCCGGCGCGAGTCTTTTCCTGGCACCTAGGGTTGTCTCTCATCCGTGAGCTGCCATGGCAGATATGGCCTAGGTAGGGAGATCTTCGGTCGCCAAATCGGGTGTGTCACACTGCCCACCTCGCGACAAAAACCATGCCAAGGCATGTCAAACGTCAGGGTCTCGGGCTCAGCTTTTTCCAGTGGGTGCCCTAGGTGGTATGCCACATTTTTGGTATAGAACATAGGTGGATTTGGTGCCAGCTTCGAGGTGAACACAACTGATCTTTAGTGTAGGTGTAGTTTAAAACATAGAGAGAATTAGAGAGCTCTAGCTCTCTCTCTACTTAGGGAATGGATGTGGGGTTTCTCCAGGGGCCTTTTTGCAATGTTTCCACCCCCTAATTGTTGGTTATAAGGTTACTTAAGGTTTGGTTAAAGGTTACTCATGTTTTGCACAATTGCTCACCCTCTCCCCCCTTATCCATGGTTTTGGGAGATAGGGTTCAAGAGAGGTCTAGGGTTTTCTCCCCCCTTGTCCAAAGTGATAGTTGCACTAAATTAGGGTAATGCCTTTGGTCATTCACATCTCTTGGTTAAAACCTAGTTTCCAAAGCCCTTATACTTTTGCTACTTAAGTTCTTCCACATGTGATCATAGTCCTAAGCACCAAGGTGTGCTCTAGCCATGGTAACACCTGAGGTGTTACATATCGTGTCAGACAGAGGAGCACTGTTCGTAGCACGTTTCTAGGGGCAGCTACAAGAGTCACTGGGAACCCATGTGATAAGAAGCTCAGCATACCATCCTCAAACTGACGGCTAGACAGAAAGAGTAAATCAAATTCTTGAGGACATGTTAAGGGCATGTGTGTTACACTATGGTAAGGATTGGGATAAGTGCTTTTCCTTGGCTGAATTCTCATACAATAATAGCTACCAATCCAGCCTAAAGATGGCACCTTTTGAAGCCTTGTATGGGAAAGGTGTAGAACACCGCTAAATTGGTCACAAGCTGGAGAAAGGGAAATATTTGGACCTGACATAGTGCTTGAAGCTGAGGATAAAGTCAGAATCATTAAGAAGAACTTGGAGGCTGCTCAAGCCAGGCAAAAGAGCTATCACGATAAAAGAAGGAAACCTCTACAGTTCGAGGTGGGAGATCATGTATATCTCAAGGTGTCACCCACCAAAGGTGTTCAGAGATTTGGGGTCAGGGGCAAGTTAGCTCCTCGCTATATTGAGCCCTATGAAATCAAGGAGGCTTGTGGACCTATAGCATAACAGTTGAAGTTGCCATCTCATATGTCAGCAATTCATGATGTGTTCCACGTGTCTCAGCTAAGGAAGTGTGTCCGCTTACCCACGGAAGTGCTACCTGAACCTGAATTGGAGATAGAACCAGACTTGTTCTATCAAGAGCACCCCGTCAAGGTATTGGACCAAAAGGAAAGTCAACTCAAGCAAGGTCAATCCGAATGTATAAGATTCAGTGGAGCAACCATTCAGAAGAAGAGGCTACTTGGGAAACTGAGGATTTTCTGCGCTCTCGCTTCCCCGATTTTCTGCCTAAAGGCATCGGTACGTAACCCCAAAACGCCCATCCCCACCTGCCCTTTGAATCCAAATATAAGAGAAACATAGTTAATAATAGTAGAGTAAGTTGTGAAAATAAATCTAGAAGGACTTCCTTCTGAAGTTGCAAAGAGAATGACATTCGAAGAGCAGTTTACTAGAAAATCTTGACCAAAAAGGAACGACAATACACTAACACGCACCTTCTTAGCACCCCGCTAAAGGATCCCTACCCAATCTCGGGGCGAGATTCCTTTAAGGGGAGAGGGGTGTAACACCCCAGGTGTTACCTAAGGCCCTAGCCCAATGAGCACACCTTTGGCCTCTTATCCAATATGCTAAATTGGAGAGTGAAGGCACCAAAAGTTTTGGAAGCATGGCTAAGCTAAATATTGATCAAAACAAGAGAGATACCCTATCCTTCATACATCCTCACTCATGAAAATATTCTAAAACCCTAAATCCCCTCTTGAGCCATCAAACCCTAAACATGGGATTAAAGGGGAAAGAGTGGGCAAATGACCAAATCATAAAAGGGAACCTTTACCAAAGATGAAGTATATTAGTAAATCTACAAAATGTATTAAGGGAGGTATTACAAAAAGGCCCAACAAAAACCCCCAAAACAAATCACCATGTGGGGAGCACACTAGAGCCATTCAAAATTCTCTAAGTCCCCAAAACCAACCCTAGCCCAAAGATCAAATGTGTTCACCCTTGTGCTGGCACCAAAACCACTTGGACAAAATAACAAAAGGTGGCCAAATTACCCAAGGCACACCCCTAAAAAATTTGAAATCAAACTGAGGTCGTTTGACATGGTTGGGCATCAGTTTTGTCGCGGGTGAATAGTGCAGACACACAAGATTTGGCACCCACATATCTCACAAGCTAGGGCAGATCTTCCATTGGAACTTACACAAACTAGCTAGCCCTAGGTGCTAGGAAGAAATCTTGCACAAGACCTTTGGCGAGATTCGCACGGTTGTGACCTGTGCAGGCGCAAGAACTTGGGCAGATGAACACAACCACGTGTTCGACGCGCCCTGGCAAAGCTAGAGCACGACCTCGGCGCTCAGCCTTCGCGCTCAGCCCCGCGCCGTGCCAACCCCGCGCCCATGATCGCGCCCGCGGCTATAAAAGCCACCTCGGCTTGATTGTACACCCCACGCGTCCCTGACCCAACCCGAGCTCGAGTTTGCCGGCGTTTGCCTAGAGAACCCTGTGCCAGCGGCCGTGCAAGCCACGACCACCGTAGACAGGCCAAGCCAGCCATTCTTCGCCCCGTCCGACCCTCGGGTTAGCTTCTCCAGACCTCAGTGAAGCTCCCCGAGCCGCGGATTGAACTATACCTCACCGGATACGCTAGATCGACGTCGCCGAACTTCAACCGGTCGCCGTCGCACGTAGACCGAGCTCCACGGTAAGCCATTCGTCGATTCCTTGCACCTGAGCAGGCCGGAGCACACGCCGCCGATGAGCCCGACCACCTGCGCACGCGGTCCTCCATATTCCGACCATCACCGTCGACGATCCGCACCTCGACGTGACAGCCAGGACATCCCGGACCTCACCCAGCCCTTCACCGGACCTCCCTCGCCACCGGTAAGCCGCGCCACCCTTTTTCCTCTTCGCGGTTACTGTTGCAAGGGGGAAGGAGCCCGGGTTGAAAGAAAGAAAAGCCAGGGGGTTATTGCGAGGTCAGTGACTCAGGGGAATAGTTCCACAGGGGTACAGTTTAAAGGATTAGTTAATGTAAATCTAGGGGCCTCGGTGCAAACTGGTTTTTCCTTAAACCTTTTAAGCTTTATTCTTTTAAATGAATACAGAGCTTGCAAAATTCATAACTCAAATTTTATCCAGCCAATTTCGATCAAACTAATTTTGCTAGGTCCTAAATATTATGAACTACTTAGGAAAAATAACAAACACCCTGAGTACTACAAGACTTTTTAGAGTTTTAATTTAATTAAGTGTACTGCCCAAAACTAAATAAATAGAGGAAAAATAGAAATACTTTTGGATTGAGGGTAAGACAAATCAGAGACATGCTTAACCACTAACTCCTCTGTTGGAAAATGTTAAACCCCCTAGTGTACTAGATTAAGGAAGGATTAACCACAAAAACTTGTGTTGGTCCAAACCTTAAGAAAATGAAAAGGGGAATGAAAAATAAGAACCAAAGGGCAACCACATTTTTCCTAGCTTACTTAAGTAATATAGTTCACAAGAAAATTTTGTTGAACCCTCTGTTAGTACAAAAGAAATGCACCACATTTTATTTCTTAAAAATAGTGAGAACTTAGGAAAATCCTAGAAAAATAACCCTTAGGAGAAACCACCCCAATCCTTGGGATAACTAATATTATGCTAGTATGAATTTAGGAAAAATATGAGTTTTATTGTTTGATATTTTTGAAATGACAAGTTAGTTATAAGTACATTTTTGACATTAAACTTTAGAAAAACACAACTAAATAACCATTAGGTCACTTTCTGTGATTTTTGGCACAGAGACCTATTATTACCCATGAATCTTGGCAAAAATAATTTTAGTCCAGAAGCCTCACCAAAATGAGAGCTGTAGTGAAAAGTGACCTTTTACCCTCACTTTTGTCGTTTCTTCCCAAGGGTTATCTAAATTAATTCCAACCTCAAAATTTTAAAATAGACTACACAGACCAATGTTTACCCACTGTAATTTTTGCAACATTTTTAGAAAATTCTAAATTACCATGGGAGTTCAAAGGCACTCAATAATAAGCATAAATAGAAAGTGAAAGAGAAATTGTGGAAGAAATTACGATTATACAACTAAATCTCTCTAAGAGTCCCATAAAACAAAAAAGAGATGATTAAAAGTTTTAAGTTCACTCAAGGCCCTAAGATAAGTGTGTGTGGAACACTTTAGACACCATCCGATAAAGAAACCCTAGTTGACCCACTGTTTTAATACTGTTTCACCATATGTAGCATTTACAGAATTACATGTTACTGATATGCATATATCTTATTCATTGCATTCGATAGACTGTAATCTCGCTGACGGAGAGTACATCCTCATTCCGGAGCAAGGAGCTGCTCAGGAGGTAGTCCAGGAGCCAGCACCAGAGCCTGCCATCGAGGATCTTCCTGCCCCAACTTTGGAAGGCAAGCCCCGGTTTTATGCATAACCGTTATATATGCTACTTTACTGCACTTAATGTTTGTAGGAGTTGACTGGAACCTTAGTTGCATGAACTCAGGATTCCTTTTGAGATGGATACTAGTATGCTAGGTCGAGTAGCTGCTTTACTAATTAGGAATCTCAGTAGAAGTCGAGTGATTTTGCTAGCACTCGCGCGAGGTCAGGAATTGGTTGTATCCATTTTTATATCGGAATGATGATGGTCTATGGACAACTATCCTTGGGGATGCGTTGTCTACGAGGCGAAAATTGGAATAAGGATTAAGGTGTGGTACCGTGTGTCAAGCGTTTGAACGTACTAAACATATGCCGAGAAATATGGTAAATTGGTAAGCCTAGTACCTGAGTGAACCTACCCACAGACTTTATCCCTCACGCGACCTGAGACGTGGTCTCCCATTCCGGTTATGGTGGGTGCAAGTGCGGTCACTGCACCACGGCAGTCGGGGTTAGTGAGGCATTGTACGTCAAGGCGGTGAGCCCTGTTCTGTTGCCAGGGAGTCAATGGGGACGTTTGATGTGTGTGGGGACGGAGTGCTTCGCCACGTCGTGTGTTTAGGTTTACCTTGCAAGGTTAAAACTCGATTCGAATCATCTGCTTCTCGCAGCTAATGAGACTGCTTGATCCATGCTGCTACATTGAGTAATAAGTGGAAATGAGTTGATTGGCAAAAGATGTTGATTGTTAAAAATGTCTGCTACCATGTATGATTAGCTAGGTATACATCTAGTCTTAAGAGAATCACACTAAAACTTGAATAGCTAAAATCTGATTTTAGACTCAGCTAGTGCTTTTTGGCAAACCAAACCCCTCAACCAAACAGCTGCATGTCTAGAGGTAGATGAGTAGACTCCTCACACTAGGTAAGTCTACCTGAGTATTAGTATACTCAGCCTTGCTTGTGGCATAATTTTTCACAGGTTCTCTGGAGGATATGGTTGCTAGAGTGACTTGGCCGTCTGCCTTGCCACCGGGTTGGACAGTCGAGTGGGACCCTACCTCAGTAGGAGGGGAGCAGGAGGAGTGATGGGCTAGGCTTCTCCATCCTCCCGTTTTTTCCATTAGTTAAATTCCACTGCATTCCGAACAATGATTACCACTCTTGCAGAACTCCGATGATGTTGTAATAACCTTAAGCACTTCTTTAATGTATGGTTTTATGCTTTATTGTATTTGCTTTGTGCCTCACCTTCGAGTGAGTATGTGGTACTTGATCCTGTTAGTGGCCTTGTCGGACTAGATCCAAGGGACTGACGTTTTATTCCTATTTAAGTGTGGTCTAGCCTCTAAGGTGGGACTTAGGCACTTAAGTTGTAATAATTCAGGCAGTTCCGCCACAGTCGCCTCTCTTGGGAACGATACCGAGACACGCCAGAGAAGCTTCAACACTGTGTGTACTTTTATTGGTACAAGAGACCTGGTTAAAGAACATATCGCCTACAGAGTATGGCCGCTTGTGAATGAATGGGAGATGTCGAAGGAGGCTGCTGCCGGGTTTAGTCAGGGTGGCTTGGTCTATTTAAAATATACTTTCAGATATAGAGGCGAGTTTGATGAGCCAAATGATGAATGGTTAGGCAGTATTGAGGCAACTAGTGATGAATTGCTTGGGGCCTACACAAGGGCCGAAGATGATGCAATGGCATTGGCCTTTGAAGGCCGAGGCAAGAAAAGATTGAATAGAGTTTTTGATGTAATAGGTTTCGTATACCCTGATTATTGCTATCCATCACGAAACAGGGAAAGATAAGGAAAACTGCCGCTTCGGCCATCCCTGCTTTGCCGAAGGGCAAAAAGATTAAGGTCTTAACTCACCGGCCGAGATACATTTAGACAGCCATTGTGCCGAAGCTTGGTGAAGGGACATCCTTCGCTGTTGCCGAAGCAGAGCAACCTGCTCCTACCATCCCTAGGGAAAACCTAACTAAGGTGTCAAAGGTTCCTGAAGCTGGTCCAGCCGAAACAACAGAACATGATGTCGAAGCCAAAGAGAAGGCGGTCAAAGAGCCAGAGCCAAAGCTAGCAAAAATCTTGAACCCGCCAGCAGAGGCGGAATTGCCGAAAGTTGCAAAGGCTCCCGCAACAACTCCCAAGAGGAGAAGAATGGCTAGCGTAATAGACGCTGTCATGGAGACAACAAGGGCGCTGACTCCTACCCCTGTGAAAAAGGTTGCCGAAACTGCTATGACTCGTGCTGAAACCGAAGCTGGACCCTTAGTGCCCATAGGGATAGAGCCTGCTGCAACTGAATAGAGACCTAAGGAAGAATCTCCAGATACTGGTATGGCTCTGGAGAAGAAGGATGCGCCTGAAAAAGCTAGATCGCCTATTCCCGAAGCACCGTCCGAAGATCCTGACTTTATTATCCGACATGCTTCGAGAAAAAAGCTATCAGACGAAGAAATTATGGAAGCCAAGCACTATGCCCGGGAACTGAAATACCCGAAGCGGGCCTTGGTGTACAATGGCACAGACGAAGATGATTTCCTATACTGTATTCCAGACAATAAGAAAATATCTGTCTACTGGGAGATGGCAAAAAATATGGGTTTTCCAAAGCTTGAAGCTGGCCTCTCCGCCATGTCAAAATATGATCTTGCAGACAGCCTTGCATACAATAGTCTGAAGGTACGGAAGTGATGAACTTAAAAATAGATTATCTTGTCTTGTATTCTCGTGCTGATCCTATCTTTTTGCAGGGCTTGATTCTTAGCAACGCTTTGAGGGCGCAGAAGAATGCTGAAGATGAAAGCTGCGTGATAGCCCTCAGCAACCTTCGATCAGAAGTTATCAAGCTAAGAAATGAAGCCTTGGAAAAGGATAAAATTTTACTTTCATTAGTGGATAAAGTGAAGGAAGGTGAAGCGAAATTTAACACTCAATCTGAAGCTCATAAAGCCGAAGTTGAAGACCTTCGGAAAAAGCTTGTCGAAGCAAATGAAAATTTTGAAGTTGCAAAAGCTAGTCGAGAAATAAGTGAATGGTCAAACACTAGGTTGGAGAAAAATGTTGAGGAGCTTCACGAATCCAAGGAGAGGTGCTTCGAGAAATCCTTGGATTGCATGAGAAAATTGAAGACTAGCTTTGCCAGGGTGGGTGCTTATTCTTCAGAAGAGAACTTCATTCGAGGCAACCCCGAGGGTGTTATTGATTGGATAAGCGGGGAAGCCGAAGCTTTTGAAGAGATCCTCAGCGATTGTGGGGATTGTGGCGGAACCGCCCGAATTATTCCAACTTAAGTGCCTAAGTCCCACCTTAGAGGCTATACCACACTTAAATAGGAATAAAACGTCAGTCCCTCGGATCTAGTCCGACAAGGCCACTAACAGGATCAAGTACCACGTACTCACTCGAAGGTGAGGCACAGAGCAAATACAATAAAGTATAAAATAATACATTAAGGAAGTACTTAAGATTATTACATCATCATTGGAGTTTATCAAAAGTAGTGATCATTGTTCGGAATGCAGCAGAATATAACTAAAGGTGAAATAACGGAGGGATGAGGAAGTCTGGCCTATCACTCCTCATGCTCCTCCTCTGCTGAGGTATGGTCCCACTCGACTGTCCAACCCGGTGGCAAGATGGATGGCCAAGTCACTCCAGCAACCATATCCTCCAGAGAACCTGTAAAAAATTATGCCACAAGCAAGGCTGAGATACTAATACTCAGCTAGACTTACCCGATGTGAGGAGTCTACTCCTCTACCTCTAGACATGCAGCTGTTTGGATGAGGGGTTTGGTTTGCCAAAAGCACTAGCTGAGTCTAAAATCAAGTTTTAGCTTTTCAAGTTTTAGTGTGACTCTCTTAAGACTAAATGTGTACCTAACTAATCATACATGGTATCAAGCATTTAGCAATCAACATCTTTTGCCAAGACAACACATTTCCACTTGTTACTCAATGTAGCAGCAAGGATCAAGCAGTCTCATTAGCTGCGAGAAGCAGACGATTCGAATAGAGTTTTTAAACCTTGTAAGGTAAACCTAAACACACGACGTGGCGAGGCACTCCGACCCCACACATATCAACCGTCCCCATCGATTCCATGGCAATAGATCAGGGCTCACCGCCTTGGCGTACAATGCTTCACTGACCCCGACCGCCGTCGTGCATTGACCACACTTGTACCCACCATAACCGGAATGGGAGACCAAGTCTCAGGTCGCATGAGGAGTAAAGTCTGTGGGCAGGTTCACTCAGGTACTGTAACGCCCCGAATTTCGAGTCGAATTTTTTCTTTCTCTATCGCTCGCTAAATTCGGGTGTTACCCCTCTTTCCCATTTCTTTTCGCTAAAACCTCACCCGTCTTCAAAACTTTAAGTCATATGACAATAGTAAACCCTAGGGTTATTTTCTTTGGTTTGTTGCACCATGCCGAACCATGCATTTTTTTGATTGTTTGAAAGTGTGAAAGCATTCATATAGAAAATAGATATTAGAAAAAGAAAATCTTTTCTTTTCTCTCCCCTCCCTCTCCTCCCCTTTTTGGCCCAGCCGCCCCCCTTGGCGCGCGGCCCAGCTGGCCGGCTGGCCCAACCGGCCTCGCCCCCTCTCCTTCCCCCCCCTCGCGCCGTGGGCCGGCGGTGCCGCGGCCCACCTCCCCCCCCCCCCCCCGCGCCCCTCCGCTTTGGGCCCAGGAGCCGGCCCAGCCGCGCCCCCTCCCACATCCCACGCGCGCGGCGTGACGGTTACGCCCGTCGCGGCCTATTCCCCGCGGGCCCCATCTGTCACCGCCCCAAATCTCTCTCTCCTCCCCGCCCCAAATCTCTCTCCTCCCCTGCTCCACCTCGCCCCGACGCCCGAAACCGCCGCCGCCCGCCTGCGCCCTCGCCCGCGGTGAGCCCGGCCTCCCATCCCTCTCCTCCTCCCTCTCCCCTCCCTCCCCCTTTCCCCGGCTCGTCGGCGCCCTCCCCGCGCCGCGGGCGCGCTCGCCCGCGCGGCCCCGTCCGCCCCGGCCTCGGCTCGCCGGCGCCCGCCCGCCCTGCCTTCGGCGCCCTCCGGCCCCCATCCGTCCCGGTGGCGCGGAGTGGCGCGCCCGCCCCCAGCCGACCCCGCCCCATCCCCGGCCATGGCGCCCGCCCCCGCCCCTCCCCTCGGCGTGGCTGGTCATGGCGGCGCGGCGTGCCCCGCCCCGCCCGCGCGCGCTCCCCCGCCCGGCGTTCCGCCTCGCCCGCCCGGTTTCGGCTCCGTCCCGGCCATGGCGCGGCCATGGTGGCCCACCGTGGTGCACGGCGTTCTCGCCCCGCCCGGCGAGCCCCCTGCCCCGACTCCGGCACCCTGCGCGCGCTCGTACCCCCCTAGTCCCGTCCCCCTGCCCCGGCCATGGCAGCCCGGCCTTGCCGGCTATGGCGCGTGGCCATGGCGCGCCCGCCCCGGCGTGTCCTTCTCGCGTCGTGACGGCCCCGACGCGGCCTTGAAGCTCGGCCCAGCGTGCCTATGGCACGCGGCCTTGAGCTCGGCCAGCGCGCGGCCCCGACGTGTGCACAACTAGTTCGCGACACGTGTGTGCGGCCTTGCGCGCGTGCTGCTCGCGTAGTGCGCGGTGCCTTGGCACGGCTCGCCATGCCCTCGTCTACCCCTAAACGTGCCCGTCTACCCCCCGTATATTTTATGCGTGCTAATCACGTTGTTCATGTTAATGAAATAGGAAACTCAATTTAGAAATTGGTTACGTTAGTTAATTCATATAGTTAATTGTCTATCTCATTTAATGTTGATCAACTGAAAGTGATTATGTTTCTATTAGTGCATGTAGCTAATCCTTTTTGTTAGAGCTAAGTGGAACTAGAGCACGTAACGTCTAGTTATTCGTCTACCCGTAATGCGCCTCGAGCATAAGCTTTAACCCCTGCGAGACCTTCCCCCGTCTCTTTCTAGCCATGGTAAATGCAATATCGTATGTCTTATTCTATGCATGTTTAATCTACTTGTTCTATTGTATGGTGTACTGTTTGTTTCCTAATTTGAATGGATGGATGTATGTATGTTTGCACTCGCATAGAGAACGATCCGGTTGAAGAGCCCGAAGAACTCGCGGTAGAAGCCCCCGAGCAGCAGTCGGTTGGTGGAGGCAAGTGTCCCTTGATCCATCTCTGTCCTATTCATTCTTTAATTCACCTCCCTCATTACACATTTGTACCTAAGGATTGACTAGCTTTGTTATCCATGTCCTTGTTTATCTATTTGGGTTGGATTATTATTTCTTAGTCTTATGCTATTGCTCAACTCTAATCAATGAACATGATGAGAATGATCAATGATACGCTGTTTTCCCTCTTCTTATTATGATGTTATACTTGTGGCCTTTAAGGGGGCTCGAGCGGTTTCTCGAGTGCCTCTCCGTAAGGACCTGTTCGTTGGATGACCGCCCGGGAAAATAGTGCAACCATGAGGGTGGAATGGGGTGCCCTTAGCTGAATAATTAGAGGATCCGGGGTGTAGTTCGCTTCGTCGTCGTGACGTCAATGGGGCTCGGTGTATGCGGCTCGCTCTGCCAAGGTTGATTTGTCCCTTGGGGAGGAGTGCGGTACATTTAGGAAATCTAACGGGCGGCTACAGCCCCGAGGAATCTTTGTAAAGGCTACGTAGTGAGACCCTGCCTACTCACCTTGGGAGTGTTCAAGGGTCCGTACAACCCGAGGCAAAAAGGGAATCATGGCTCATGGGTAAAGTGCGCAACCTCTGCAGAGTGTTATGAAACTGATATATCAGTCGTGCTCGCGGTTATGAGCGACCAAGGGAGCTCTAGTGATTAGTGGTACTTGATCAGAGATGTTCAGATTGCAGGTGACAATGAGACTGATGGTTCTTGGTTTTGACTCTGGTAATGGTAAGTGGTACTCTTTCCGTTTGGAAAGGAGTACGTTTGGGTTAATAACGTGGGTTAACCCTAAAACTTGGACTTCTCTACTAGTAATAATAATCTGACCAACTAAAAGCAACCGCTTGACTTATCCCCACATAAAGCTAGTCCACTACAGCCAAACAGGATACTTGCTAAGTATGTTGATGTGTACTCACCCTTGCTCTACACACCACCCCCCAGGTTGTCCGCATTGCAACCACTGCTCAGGAGAAGATGAAGCCGTGGAAGGAGACTTCCAGGAGTTCCAAGACTACGGCGAGTTCTAGGCGTCGGTTAGCGGCAACCCCCAGTCGGCTGCCTGTGAAGGCCGCGTTTATCTATGTTTCGTTTTCGCACTTTGATTATTTGTAAAGACTATGTGAATGTGTCAGACATATGATGTAATCGACTATTATTTCCCTTTTAATACTATTTGAGCACTGTGTGATGATGTCCATGTTATGTAACTGATGTGTACGTGAATTGCCGATCCTGGCACGTACATGGTTCGCATTCGGTTTGCCTTCTAAAACCGGGTGTGACATAAGTGGTATCAAAGCCATGCTGACTGTAGGACCGCTAACATAGAGTAGAATGGTCGTTCTAAGGATTATAGACCTCTGTCCCTGCCTTGACTTTGGTATCCCTTCAAAAGTTGGTCATATCGACCAAAACTATGTTCTACTATATATTATACCTTGCTGAAAATTGTGTTTTATTCTAATCCTTCATTTATTTATGGTTCATTACTTGCTGGTAATACTAGTTCTGTTCTCACTCTTTTGCTTGCGGTGTCCTTTGTAGATGGCTCGTCTTAGACACACCGCACGGAAGTCTGTTTTCCCCTTCTTACCCTCTCGTCTCGCGGAGCGTCCGCTTCGCCGTCCCGTGGCCGGTCAGTCCAGTCACATGGAGAGGCTGCACCACCGCCTGCATGAGGAGCAGGAGCGTCGACGACAGGAGCAGCAGGGCTCTTCTTTCTCGCTCCAGCAGGAGATAGAGTCTGTGAGGAGCTGCTCCCCCGTGCTTCCTCTGGAGGCGCCCCCTGCACCACCACTGGGCGCCCTAGCCTCTGGAGTAGCTGCTGGAGGAGACCCAGACGACGGAGGTGGCGACGATAGCTCAAGCCACGACACCGACTTTTCTGCTGACCAGGAGCCAGAAGGATGGGTTGCTCGACCCATCACTCGCGACGCTGCTCGCGGGTGTCACTTCCACGATGCGCTCGACACCCTGCTACGTCGGGCACTTGACCGGCGTACTTGGTCCATCGAGTATCGCTGTGTGGTCTACCAGCATAGTCGCGGGGTCTACCCGGACCACTGGGAGGCGACCTGCTTGGTGCGCCGTCCGGAGAACAGTCTCCAGGATGCGGAGGCCTGCTCAGAGCACTATTCTATCTCTGAGTGGGACTCAGCTGAGGCGGCCATGCAAGATGCCGCACGGCGTGAGCTTTCGCACTACTGCTCAGTGCTCGGTGTGGTAGCTGACGGTCTCAACCTGAAGTATTACCCCCGCCGTCCATCTGGCAGCACAGGAGGCATGATTGTTTCACCTGTCGGTGAGGACAATCCTAGGTTGAGTAGCACAGTCAACCTAGCCACCGTGCTAAACACGGAGCTTGACCATGCATTAGACGAGCTGAGTAGGGCTCGTGCTGAGATCGCCCTGTTGCGGGCTGAGCGCGTGGAACGTCGTCACCTGGACGATGGTTCCCCCGCTCCCGTCAGGACTCAGCACCCGTACCGCTCACCTCGGCGTGGACACCAGCCTTATGGCAATCCCTACTGCAAGACCAAGATAGATTTAGAACCATAGATCGTCAGTGTTGAGTCTTGTAATAAATGCTTATTATAGAAGTTTTAGTCTTAGTCTTAGTCTCAGTCTTAGCGTTAGTCTCGCTCTTAGTTAGTCTTAGTTAGACAGGGTAGTTTGTTATATCCTGTGCATTTATGTTTGTCATGATGAACTATGTTTGATTTGGATCTTTGTAATGACTGTCACCAGAATGTGGGTATCCCCTGCATTTTGGTTTACCTGTTATATGTTAATGAAGTTAGTTATCTAGTTGGGAAGCCTTTTATTCCACTTTCCTCTTTATCTGAGAAGCTGTGTGGTCTGTGTTGGAGATCAGTGAAGATGCTCATCTGTTCAGTGTTGTTGAAGAATTCTATACTCTTTTCTTATGCTGCAAGATTCACAAGATCAGTTCTGATGTGTGGTTGCATTCTGCAAATGTCAGAGAACAGGCGCAGAGGAGGAAGGCGTGCTCAGCAGGAGCATGCCGCTCAGCAGGATGAGGTGCCTCAGCAACAGCAACTGCCACCTCCGCCCCCGATGTCAATCGAGTAGATGTTTCAGATGCAGACTCAGGCAGTCCAAGCCATCGGTCAGACTCTGGCCGCCATTCAGCAGCAACAGCAGCAGCATCAGGCCCCACCCCAGCCTCAGATGCCTCAGATGCCCAGGGACAAACGTGCTAAATTCATGAGAGGTCATCCCCCAACGTTTGCTCATTCTTCTGACCCCATGGATGCTGAAGACTGGCTGCGCACTGTGGAGCGAGAGTTGCATATCGCTTAGTGCGATGACAGGGAGAAAGTCCTATATGGTCCCCGTCTGTTGAGAGGAGCAGCCCAGTCATGGTGGGAGTCTTATCTCGCCACCCATGCCAACCCCGACACCATCACCTGAGAAGAGTTCAGAGGTGGCTTTCGTTAGTACCATGTTCCTACAGGTCTGATGATAGTGAAGAAGGAAGAGTTCCTGGCCCTCAAGCAAGGGTCATCGTTTGTCAGTGAGTACCGGGACAGGTTTCTGCAGTTGTCTCGCTATGCTCCTGAAGATGTTAACACCGACGCCAAGCGATAGTATCGTTTCCTGAGAGGCTTGGTTGACCCTCTACAGTACCAACTGATGAATCATACCTTCCCGACATTCCAGCACTTGATTGACAGAGCAATCATGATAGAGAGGAAGCGTAAGGAGATGGAGGATCGCAAGCGCAAGATCAGTGAACCCCAGCTTGGAAGCAACAATCGTCCTCATTTCTCATGCAATCAACCTCAGCAGTTCAGGCAGAACCAGCGTCCACCTCAGCATCAGCAATTCCAAAGGCAGTATCCTCAGCACCAGTATCAGAATCGTCAAAACAATCAGTCAGGAGGAGGTCAGTTTCAGAGGCAGAATCAGCAGGCACTTCGTCTTCCTGCCCCAGCAACCCAGCAGAACAGTCAGGCAGCACCAGCTCAGGTTGGAAACAGAGCATGTTTTCACTGTGGAGAGCAAGGCCATTGGGTGATGCAATGTCCGAAGAAGGCAACCCAGTAGCAGTCAGGCCCCAATGCCCCAGCAAAGCAGAACGTGTCTCAGCCTGGAGCAGGCAACCGCTCTCAGCCGCATTATAATCATGGGAGACTGAATCACTTGGAGGCTGAAGCATTTCAGGAGACCCCCGGCATGATAGTAGGTATGTTCCCATTCGACTCCCATATTGCAGAAGTGTTATTTGATACTGGAGCAACACATTCTTTCATTATTGCATCGTGGGTAAAAGCACATAATCTTCCAATAACTACCATGTCAACCCCCATTCAAATTTACTCAGTCGGTGGTAGAATTTGAGTCGATAGCATTTGTTTGAATGTAAGCGTGGAAATAAGGGGAATAGCGTTTCCCACTAATCTCATAGTGATGGGTACTCAGGGAATAGATGTCATCCTAGGGATGAATTGGCTAGATAAGTATCAGGCAGTTGTCAGTTGTGATAAGAGGACAATCAAGTTGGTGTCCCCACTAGGAGAGGAAGTGGTGACCGAGTTAGTCCCGCCTGAGCCGAAGAAAGGAAGTTGTTATCAGATGGCTGTCGATAGCTGTGAAGCAGGCCCAATGGAGAGTATCAAGGTTGTGTCTGAGTTCCCAGATGTGTTTCCAAAGGACCTACCAGGTAAGCCACCAGAACGGAAGGTTGAGTTTGCCATAGAGCTTCTTCCTGGAACCGCCCCTATCTTTAAGAGAGCTTATAGAATATCTGGACCAGAGTTGGTTGAGCTTAAGAAGCAGATTGATGAGCTATCAGAGAAAGGTTACATCCGGCCAAGCACCTCGCCTTGGGCCGCCCCTGTCCTATTTGTGGAGAAGAAAGATGGCACCAATGATGTGTATCGATTATTGAGCTCTGAATGAGGTCACCATTAAGAACAAGTACCCCTTGCCCAGAATAGAAGATCTGTTCGACCAGTTGAGAGGAGCCAGCGTGTTCTCCAAGGTAGACCTGAGGTCAGGTTATCATCAGCTCAGGATCCGACCTTCAGGCATTCCGAAGACGGCATTCATTACCAAGTATGGGTTGTATGAATTCACAGTGATGTCTTTCGGTCTAACAAATGCACCAGCCTTCTTTATGAACTTGATGAACAGTGTATTCATGGATTATCTTGATAAGTTTGTGGTGGTATTTATTGATGACATTCTGATATACTCTCAAAGCGAAGAAGAGCATGCAGACCATTTGAGGATGGTATTGCAGAGATTGCGAGAGCACCAGTTCTATGCAAAGTTGAGCAAGTGCGAGTTCTGGATCAGTTAAGTCCTGTTCTTGGGTCATATAATCAACAAAGAAGGATTGGCCGTGGATCCGAAGAAAGTGGCAGACATTCTGAACTAGAAAGCGCCAACAGATGCTCGAGGAATCAAGAGCTTTATTGGAATGGCCGGATATTATCGGCAATTTATCGAAGGATTTTCGAAGATTGCGAAACCAATGACAGCGTTGCTAGGCAACAAGGTCGAGTTCAAGTGGACCCAAAAATGCCAAGAGCCTTCGAAGCGCTGAAAGAGAAGTTAACTACATCGCCTGTCTTAGTCTTGCCTGACGTGCACAGCCCTTCTCGGTGTATTGTGATTCTTGTTACACGGGTTTGGGATGTGTGTTGATGCAAGAGGGAAGAATTGTGGCTTACTCGTCCCGACAATTGAAGGTCATGAGAAGAATTACCCAATCCATGACCTAGAGTTGGCAGCAGTGGTTCACACATTAAAGACATGGAGGCACTATGTGTATGGACAGAAATGTGATGTTTACATAGACCACAAGAGTCTAAAGTACATATTCACTCAGTTAGAGCTGAATATGAGGCAACGAAGATGGTTAGAGCTGATCAAAGATTACGAATTGGAGATTCACTACCATCCAGGCAAAGCGAACGTAGTGGCAGATGCTTTGAGCAGAAATAGTCAAGTCAATCTTATGGTCGCTCGTCCGATGCCTTATGAGTTGGCCAAAGAGTTTGACAGGTTGAGTCTCATATTTCTGAATAATTCGCGAGGAGTCACAATTGAGTTGGAACCTACCCTGGAGCGGGAAATCAAAGAAGCGCAGAAGAATGATGAGAAGATCAGTGAAATCCGGCGACTGATTCTAGATGGCAGAGGCAAGGATTTTCGGGAAGATGCAGAAGGTGTGATATAGTTCAAAGACCGCTTGTGCGTTCCCAATGTCCAGTCTATTCGGGAGTTGGTCCTCAAGGAAGCTCATGAGACAGCCTATTCGATTCACCCTGGCAGTGAGAAGATGTATCAGGATCTGAAGAAGAAATTCTGGTGGTACGGAATGAACAGGGAAATCGCAGAGTATGTGGCTATGTGTGATAGTTGTCGACAGATCAAGGCAAAGCACCAGAGGCCAACTAGATTGTTGCAACCGTTGCAAATCCCTCAGTGGAAATGGGATGAAATCGGCATGGATTTCATAGTCGGATTACCTCGCACTCGAGCCGGCTACGATTCCATTTGGGTAGTAGTGGACCGTTTGACCAAGTCAGCCCACTTCATACCTGTCAAGACCAACTACAACAGTGCAGTATTGGCAGAGTTGTACATGTCTCGGATCGTTTGTCTTCATGGTGTGCCAAAGAAGATAGTGTCAGACAGAGGAACGCAATTCACCTCTCATTTCTGACAGCAGTTGCATGAAGCCTTGGGTACACATCTGAATTTCAGTTCAGCCTACCATCCGCAGACAGATGGTCAGACCGAAAGGACCAATCAAATCCTTGAAGACATGTTGAGAGCCTGTGCGTTGCAAGATCAGTCCGGATGGGACAAGCGATTGCCTTATGCAGAGTTCTCCTATAACAACAATTACCAGGCCAGCTTGAAGATGTCACCCTTTCAGGCGCTTTATGGAAGGAGTTGTAGAACTCCAGCAAGTGTTTGGGCCAGACATTTTGCATGAAGCTGAAGAGAACATCAAGATGGTCCGAGAGAATCTGAAGATAGCGCAATCAAGGAAGCGAAGCTATGCAGACACAAGAAGAAGAGAGCTGAGTTTTGAGGTTGGAGACTTCGTCTATCTGAAAGTGTCACCGATCAGAGGAGTCAGAAGGTTCGAAGTCAAAGGCAAGCTAGCACCCCGCTACATTGGCCCGTATCAGATTCTCGCAAGGCGTGGAGAAGTGGCCTACCAGCTCAGTCTGCCAGAGAATTTGTCCGCAGTGCATAATGTCTTTCACGTGTCTCAGTTGAAGAAGTGCTTGCGGGTGCCAGAGGAGCAATTGCCAGTTGAAGGTCTTGAAGTCCAGGAGGACTTGACCTACGTTGAGAAGCCAACGCAAATCCTTGAGACCGCAGACAGAGTCACCCGAAGGAAGACCATCAGAATGTGCAAAGTCAGATGGAATCACCACTCTGAGGAAGAAGCAACCTGGGAGCGTGAAGAAGATCTGATGACCAAATACCCTGAGCTCTTTGCTAGCCAACCTTGAATCTCGAGGGCGAGATTCTTTTAAGGGGGATAGGTTTGTAATGCCCCAAATTTCGAGTCGAATTTTTCTTTCTCTATCGCTCGCTAAATTTGGGCGTTACCCCTCTTTCCCATTTCTTTTCGCTAAAACCTCACCCGTCTTCAAAACTTTAAGTCATGTGACAATAGTAAACCCTAGGGTTATTTTCTTTGGTTTGCTGCACCATGCCGAACCATGCATTTTTTTGATTGTTTGAAAGTGTGAAAGCATTCATATAGAAAATAGATATTAGAAAAAGAAAATCTTTTCTTTTCTCTCCCCTCCCTCTCCTCCCCTTTTTGGCCCAGCCGCCCCCCCTTGGCGCGCGGCCCAGCTGGCCGGCCGGCCCAACCGGCCTCGCCCCCTCTCCCTCCCCCCCTCGCGCCGTGGGCCGGCGGTGCCGCGACCCACCTCCCCCCCCCGCGCCTCTCCGCTTTGGGCCCAGGAGCCGGCCCATCCGCGCCTCCCTCCCTCATCCCCCGCGCGCGGCGCGGCGGTTACGCCCGCCTCTGCCTCTTCCCCGCGGGCCCCATCTGTCACCCTCTCTCCCCGCCCCAAATCTCTCTCTCCTCCCCTGCTCCACCTCGCCCCGACGCCCGGAACCGCCGCCGCCGCCGCCTGCGCCCTCGCCAGCGGTGAGCCCGGCCTCCCTTCCCTCTCCTCCTCCCTCTCCCCTCCCTCCCCCTTTCCCCGTGCTCGCCCGCGCGGCCCCGTCCGCCTAGGCCTCGGCTCGCCGGCGCCCGCCCGCCCCGCCTTCGGCGCCCTCCGGCCCCCGTCCGTCCCGGTGGCGCGAAGCGGCGCGCCCGCCCCCTGCCGACTCCGCCACCTCCTTGTGCCGCGCCGGTGCGACTCGCCTAGCCCGCGGCGTCCCGGAGGCGCTCGGCCCGGCCTCGCTGGCCATGGCGCCCGCGCCGGCCCTCCCCGGCCCGGCGAGTTTCCCCCCTCCCCTCGGTGTGGCCGGCCATGGCGGCCCGGCGTCCCGCCCCGGCGCGAGCGCCCCCGCCCCTCCCCTCGGCGTGGCCGGCCATGGCGGCGCGGCGTGCCCCGCCCCGCCCGCCCGGCTTCGGCCCCGTCCCGGCCATGGCGCGGCCATGGCGGCCCGCCGTGGTGCGCGGCGTTCTCGCCCCGCCCGGCGAGCCCTATGCCCCAACTCCAGCGCTCTGCGCGCGCGCTCGTACCCCCCCCAGTCCCGTCCCCCTGCCTCGGCCATGGCAGCCCGGCCTCGCCGGCTATGGCGCGTGGCCATGGCGTGCCCGCCCCGGCGTGCTCGCCCGCCCGCCCCGGCGTGTCCTGCTCACGTCGTGATGGCCCCGGCGCGGCCTTGAAGCTCGGCCCAGCGTGCCTATGGCGCGCGGCCTTGAGCTCGACCAGCGCGCGGCCCCGACGTGTGCACGACTAGTTCGCGGCGCGTGTGTGCGGCCTTGCGCGCGCGCTGCTCGCGTAGTGCGTGGTGCCTTGGCATGGCTCGCCGTGCCCTCGTCTACCCCTAGACGTGCCCGTCTACCGCCCCCCTCGTATATTTTATGCGCGCTAATCACGTTGTTCATGTTAATGAAATAGGAAACTCAATTTTTAGAAATTGGTTACGTTTGTTAATTCATATAGTTAATCGTCTATCTCATTTAATGTTGATCAACTGAAAGTGGTTATGCTTCTATTAGTGCATGTAGCTAATCCTTTTTGTTAGAGCTAAGTGGAACTAGAGCACGTAACGTCTAGTTATTCGTCTACCCGTAATGCGCCTCGAGCATAAACTTTAACCCCTGCGAGACCTTCCCCCGTCTCTTTCTAGCCATGGTAAATGCAATATCGTATGTCATATTCTATACATGTTTAATCTACTTGTTCTCTTGTATGGTGTACTGTTTGTTTCCTAATTTGAATGGATGGATGTATGTATGTTTGCACTCGCATAGAGAACGATCCGGTTGAAGATCCCGAAGAACTCGCAGGAGAAGCCCCTGAGCAGCAGTCGGTTGACCCATCTCTGTCCTATTCATTCTTTAATTCACCTCCCGCATTACACATTTGTACCTAAGGATTGACTAGCTTTGGATTATTATTGCTTAGTCTTATGCTATTTCTCAACTCTAATCAATGAACATGATGAGAATGATCAATGATACGCTGTTTTCCCTCTTCTTATTATGATGTTATACTTGTGGCCTTTAAGGGGGCTTGAGCGGTTTCTCGAGTGCCTCTCCGTAAGGACCTGTTCGTTGGATGACCGCCCGGGAAAACAATGCAACCATGAGGGTGGAATGGGGTGCCCTTAGCTAAATAATCAAAGGATCTGGGGTGTAGTTCGCTTCGCCGTCGTGCCGTCAATGGGGCTCGATGTATGCGGCTCGCTCTGCCAAGGTTGATTTGTCCCTTGGGGAGGAGTGCGGTACATTTAGGAAACCTAATGGGCGGCTACAGCCCCGGAGAATCTTTGTAAAGGCTACGTAGTGAGACCCTGCCTACTCACCTTGGGAGTGTTCAAGGGTCCGTACAACCCGAGGCAAAAAGGGAATCACGGCTCATGGGTAAAGTGCGCAACCTCTGCAGAGTGTTATGAAACTGATATATCAGCCGTGCTCACGGTTATGAGCGGCCAATGGGAGCTCTAGTGATTAGTGGTACTTGATCAGAGATGTTCAGATTGCAGGTGACAATGAGACTGATGGTTCTTGGTTTTGACTCTGGTAATGGTAAGTGGTACTCTTTCCGTTTGGAAAGGAGTACGTTTGGGTTAATAACGTGGGTTAACCCTAAAACTTGGCCTTCTCTACTAGTAATAATAATCTGACCAACTAAAAGCAACCGCTTGACTTATCCCCACATAAAGCTAGTCCACTACAGCCAAACAGGATACTTGCTAAGTATGTTGTTGTGTACTCACCCTTGCTCTACACACCAACCCCCCCCCCCCCCCAGGTTGTCCGCATTGCAACCACTGCTCAGGAGAAGATGAAGCCGTGGAAGGAGACTTCCAGGAGTTCCAAGACTACGGCGAGTTCTAGGCGTCGGTTAGCGGCAACCCCCAGTCGGCTGCCTGTGAAGGCCGCGTTTATCTATGTTTCGTTTTCGCACTTTGATTATTTGTAAAGACTATGTGGATGTGTCAGACATATGATGTAATCGACTATTATTTCCCTTTTAATACTATTTGAGCACTGTGTGATGATGTCCATGTTATGTAACTGATGTGTACGTGAATTGCTGATCCTGGCACGTACATGGTTCGCATTCGGTTTGCCTTCTAAAACCGGGTGTGACAGGTACTGTTGGAGCGAAGGCAAAGACGCCACCCTTCGCTCGAGGCCTTCGCTGCAGCCGCTGGTCCGCCGGAGGCAAAGCGGGCAGGGACACCCTTCGCAGGACTCGGCGCTTTGACGAAGGCCTGCGGCGACGACCTCACACGGCGCGGCCTCGTTCAGCCCCAAGGCCCACGTGTGATCCGGCCCATTGTAACGGGCCCCGCGTGGCCGCCTCTGTATTACGGGCCTGACTTGTAAAGGCAAACTTGTAATTACAGCTTGTAACCCTGCTTTATGGGAATATTCCGGGGATAAACTAGGCGTCTGAGGGCACATGCGTCCTTAACACAAGACGCTGGGCACTCAGACACCTATAAATACCCCCGCACAGTGCCCGTGAGAGGCTAGATCAACAGAGCTATTGCCCCCGTGCACGTAACCCTGTTGTCGCCATTGTTCACCCCCGTTGGCCCACTTGCAGCAGAGAGCAAGTTCCAACATTTGGCGCCCACCGTTCGTGCTACGACAAAACCACCCGCGATGGCACCCAAGAGAGCTAACCCCAAGGCTGACGAGGCTGCGAAGGCAGCACTGCTGGCCGCAAGAAAGGGCAAGGCCCTCGCCCTCACCCAATCCACCCACCAAGAGCCCATTGAGGACAATGTTCCCCACACCGGCGAAGACGACACCTTCCGCACCTGCGGAACCGAAGGACAGTCGCAGCCGCCCCCAGGCTTCGCCCCACTGGAAGGCGCCGACCTCACCGAGGATGGTGAGGCCCTCGGCGTCTCAACAGAAGAACAGCTGCAGCTGCGCGCCCTGCGCCTCAGGAACCGCAATCTCCAGAGGCAGAAAGAGATACTGGAGGCCAAGCGCCAACGTGTTTCCGCATTAGCCAAAGTGCGGCAAATGATACGCGACGAGGAGCAGAAAGCCCAAGACCTCGAGCGCGAGATCGCGCTGATGCAGCGCGAAGGCCACCTCGGTTTGCAGCAAGAACCACCCCTCCAACAACGCGCTCAGCCGGAGGACATGCGCGAAGGCTACCTCGGCCGACAGCACGGCCAACCCCTGCAGCACCGGGCGCAGCCGGAGAACCCGCGTTTCCCCCAGCATGACTACGCCCCCCAGCACGGCGCGCCATTCCAAGGGATCAACTACCTCGACGAGCGAAGTCCCCTGGCGCCACACCTGCAAGTGACGCCTTGGCCAGCCAACTTTCGAGCGGGGGCATACCCCAAGTACAACGGCAGCACCTTTCCGGCGCAATACATCATGAGTTACCAAGTCGCCGTTGCATCAGCCGGAGGGGACGACGCCACAATGGCAAAGTCTTTCATCATCGCCCTAGAGGGCCCAGCACTCACCTGGTTCACCAGATTGCCCCCGCTGTCCATTGATTCGTGGCGAAGTCTCAGGGACAAGTTCCTCCTCAACTTCCAAGGGTACCGTCCAGACACCGACGCTTTGGCCGAGCTCTCGCTTTGCAAACAGCTGGAAAAGGAGACTCTGCGGGAGTATTACCGCAAGTTCTTAACACTCAAGTCACAGCTGCCCTCTGTCGACGATCAGATCGCTATCCACTACGCCATCAATGGCCTTCGGGCCGGCGTCCTCTACAGCCATTGTATCAGGGATCCACCCAAGAGCTTGCAGGAGCTATATCAGCTCTTTGAAAAATATGCCAAATCCGAAGAGCTCCACCAGCGCAAGGTCGAGTCGCAACGGAAACCCAACAGTCAGACTCCGCAGTCCAGCCGCACGTGGACAAGGACTTCGCAGCCAGACTCCAGTCGAGACAGCCGCAGTCAGCAGCAAGTCCACAACATCGTCAACCAACAGCCTGCTGCTGACCCCCCTCGCCGCCAGGAATATCCCCCCCAAGGCCGCGGAAATGGAACGCGCGGCAGGGGTCGAGGGCGGGCGCAGCAGCCGCCGCGCCGGTTCTATTGCCTTTTCCACGGCGAAGACTGCGCCCACCAGACCAAAGACTGCCCCGAGACGAAGGCCACCAGAGATAGAATGGCGAGGGCGCAGCCGGCCGACAATCCCAGAATTGTCGCGCATAACTACCAGCCACCCCCTCCACCATACGTCCACGCCCCCGCTCCGCATCCACCGCACCACGCTTACCAACATCATCAGGAAGTACAAATCGTACCTCCTCCACCCCCACCACCACACCAGCAACACCAAAACATTCCCCATCCCCCAAAGGAAGAAGACTTCGCCGATCAACCTTATCGCGGAGTCATTCACATGATAACAGGGGGGTCAAGCACCGACTTCGACACCAAGCGGCAGAAGCGGGACCACTACCGCAGCATCAACCATGTCGCCGTCACTGGCCCAGTCGTGCAGACGAAGTGGTCCCACATACCGCTAACCTTCGACGCGCGAGACGTCGACCTGCGCAGCGCCCCCCACATCGACGCAATGGTCATCAACTGCAGCGTGGCAGGTTGGGACTTACACAAAGTCCTTGTCGACAACGGCAGTCAGGCGGACATCATCTTCCTCCACGCCTTCGACCGCATGGGTATAAGCCACAGCTTGCTGAAGCCTTCGGACAACCCGTTGTATGGTTTCGGCGGCAAGGGCACCTTTCCAGTTGGCAAGATAGAGTTGCCCCTCTCCTTCGGTGTAGCACCCAATGCCCGAAGTGAGCAAATAACCTTCGACATTGTCGACATGGTATATCCATACAACGCCATCATGGGCCGAGGCTCCATCAACAAATTCGAAGCCGCCATCCACGGGTTGTACCTATGTATGAAGATACCAGGCCCGCTGGGCGCCATCACAATCTACGGCAACCAGCAGACGGCGCGCAACATAGAGCGGGACTTCGTGCCCGGTCAGAGAAATGTACACTGTCTCACGACCCAGCGCGAAGTCCCTGCGCCGGCTAGCCCAACCGACAAGCAGCACGACAAGGCACAGTTGCAGTGCCAAGACGGGACCAAGACTGTCCCCCTCGATCAGGCCACGCCCAAGCAGACTGTAACTATCAGCGAAGACCTCACGTCACTTGAAGAAGAGAAACTTCTCTGCTGCCTGGCCAAGAATAAAGATGTCTTCGCCTGGTCTGCCCTCGATCTGGTCGGAGTCAGCCGAGCCATAATCGAACACAGCCTGGGGATTGACCCTTCGGTGCGACCCAAAAAGCAGAAGCTTCGCAAGATGTCAGATGAAAAGACAGAAGCCGCCAAGGCGGAGGTGCATCGCCTCCTGGAGGCTAAATTCATCGAGCCGGTGGCTTACCCCACGTGGCTCTCCAATGTTGTGATGGTGCAGAAGAAAAGCGGAAAATGGCGCATGTGCATAGACTTCACCAGTCTCAATAAGTCCTGCCCAAAGGACAATTTCCCGTTGCCACGGATCGACAAAATAGTCGATAGCGCGGCCGGATGCGAGGTCATGTCCCTCCTCGACTGCTTCTCCGGCTATCACCAGATATACATGAAGGAGGAAGACAAGGCCAGCACCAGCTTTATAACACCCTTCGGCACTTATTGCTTTGTCAGAACGCCGGAGGGTCTCAAGAATGCCGGGTCCACCTTCTCCAGACTCACCAAAACGGTGCTCGAAGGGCAGGTCGGCAGAAACGTATTCACATATGTGGACGACATCGTCGTCGCCAGCAAAAATAAGGAGGACCACCTCGCCGACCTGGCGGAAACATTCGCGAGCATGCGAGATGCACGACTCCGCCTAAACCCGGAAAAGTGCGTTTTCGGTGTCCGCCAGGGCAAGATATTGGGCTACCTGGTGTCCCGCCGAGGCATCGAGGCCAACCCAACCAAGATCCAGGCCATCGTCGATATGTCGCCTCCGCAGTCCGCCAGGGACGTCCAGCGCCTGACAGGCAGGATGGCCGCCCTCAATAGATTCATCTCCAGGTCCGCCGAGCGAAGTCTCCCCTTCCTCAAAACCCTCCGCGGCGCGAAGGACTTCGCTTGGGGACCGGAGCAAGCAGCGGCCTTCGCCTCATTAAAACAGTACCTGGCGGAGCTGGCCATCCTCACAAGCCCAGACTCCTCGCTCCCCTTATTGCTCTATGTCGCGGCTTCGCCGCACGCGGTCAGCGCGGCACTAGTGCAGGAGCAGACAGTCGAAGGCGCAGTCAGACAGTGCCCTGTTTATTATGTCTCCGAAGTCCTGACACCATCCAAATGCAACATGACAGAGCTGGAGAAGATTGCTTACGCAGTTGTTATGTCCTCGCGCAAGCTGCGCCATTATTTTGAAGCATTCAAGGTCCGAGTCACCTCGGACAGGGGACTCGGCGAACTATTCAGGAACCCGGAGGCATCAGTGAGAATCGCCAAGTGGGCAGCCGAGCTCTCCGGCTACCACATCAGCTTCGAGCCCAGGACAGCCATCAAATCGCAAGTCCTGGCAGACTTCGTCGTCGACTGGACTGGGCCAGTAACACAGCCGGACCCATCCACAGAAAAGGTCTGGACTATCCATTGCGACGGTGCATGGTGTCATGCGGGGGCAGGCGTCGCTGCAGTCATCACCTCACCAGCCGGAGTCAAACACAGATATGCAGCACGCCTCAGCTTCGCTCTGGAATCCGACAAATGTACAAACAACATAGCAGAGTATGAAGCAGTCATCCTCGGCCTCCGCAAGCTAAGGGCCCTCGGAGTCACCACCTGTATCATCAAAACAGACTCCAAGATAGTCGCCGGTCAGGTCGAAAAAGACTATGCAGCAAAAGACCCCGCGCTCATGCAATACCTCGCGGCTATCCGAAGTCTCGAGAGGCAGTTCAAGGGATTCACCCTACAGCATGTGGACAGGGCCAAGAATGAGGAGGCCGATGCATTAGCCAAGGCCGCCGCCAGGGGCGAGCCCCTGCCCTCCGACGTATTCTTTCACACCATCGGCACGCCAGCCGTCCGGAGCCCCGAAGGGCTCCAAATAACAAATGATAGCGAGGGCCACCGTATAGTCCACCTAATCATGACCGAAGACTGGCGGGCCCCAATAACCCTGTTTCTACAGGGATACTATCACCCAACCGACGTCAGTGAGGCGAAGCGCCTCGAGCATCGGAGCCGGGACTTCGCGCTAATCGAGGGCCAATTATACAAGAAGGGGGTCAGTCAGCCAATGCTTAAATGCGTCACCGAAACCGAAGGCATCCAAATCTTGCGCGAGGTCCACAGTGGAACTTGCGGCTCGCACGCGGGGCCAAGGGCCCTGGCTGCTAAGGTGATCCGACAAGGGTTTTACTGGCCTGCAATGATCTGCGCCGCAAATCGAGTCGCAAGGTCCTGCGAAGCCTGCCAGAAGTTCTCTCCTCGGTCAGGCAACCCCTCGCAATACACAAAGCTGGTCGCCCATACATGGCCTCTTCAGCGCTGGGGCCTGGACATCGTCGGGCCCTTGCCCACCGCTCAGGGGAACCTCAAGTTCGCCTTCGTAGCCGTCGAATACTTCACCAAGTGGATTGAAGCGAGGGCTGTGTCCACAATCACATCAAAGACTGCCCAAAAATTCTTTTGGCAGAACATTGTTTGCCGCTTCGGAGTACCGTCCGAGCTAACAGTTGACAACGGCAAGCAGTTTGACAATCAAGATTTCAAGGATTTCTGTTTTTCCATTGGCACCAAGCTTGCCTTCGCTTCAGTCTATCATCCGCAGTCCAACGGAGTCGTGGAGCGTGCCAATGGGAAAATCTTCACAGCCATCAAGAAGATGCTCCTCGACGAGAAAAAGGGCAGATGGACCGACTTGCTACCGGAGGCAGTCTGGGCGCTGAACACAACCGAGTGCAGGGCGACCGGGTTCACTCCTTTCCGCCTTCTATACGGATCAGAGGCAATGACCCCGCAAGAAATAAAACACGGGTCTCCGCGCACAGCTCCGTCAGCCACCCCTGACGTGGATGAGCCAACCTCCAAAGACCTCATTGACGGAGACCGGGTCTTCGCCCTGCAGGCCTTAAACAAATACCAAGCCCAGACCAAAGCATGGCGCGACCGCGCAGTCATCCCAAAGGAGTTCAGCGCGGGGGACCTCGTACTCATCCGAACAGCTCGGACGGAGTCCAAGGGCAAGCTGGAGCCCAAGTGGGAGGGCCCCTTCATAGTCAAGACAAAAGCTTCCCCCAGCGCTTACAGGCTCGCAACGCCAGATGGCGAGGACCTGGAGCACTCCTGGAACATTGACAACCTTCGTAAATTTTTTGTTTAATTCCTAGGGCTGAGTTCGCCCTTGTAATTCACCGCAAACAATCTTGTACCGGCCCGCACTCTTTTCCTCCCGGGGGGTGAGGTTTTTAACGAGGCGAAGCCATGTAATATATGTGAGAAAAATCCCTCGCAAAAGCATGTGTCGAAAAAAGACCGCGACAACGGTCTTCGGCATTCGACCAATTCGAAGTCACCGCGAGGCTAAGCGCTAGCCACCCTCGCGTGCGACCAATCCGCGCAGAAGTCGCCTAAGGGTGCAGCCGGACTTAGCACAACAAGTGCGCAAAAATCAAAGTCTATCGCGAAGACTATCCGCGCAGAAGTCGCCTAAGGGTGCAGCCGGACTTAGCACAACAAGTGCGCAAAAATCAAAGTCTATCGCGAAGACTATCCGCGCAGAAGTCGCCTAAGGGTGCAGCCGGACTTAGCACAACAAGTGCGCAAAAATCAAAGTCTATCGCGAAGACTATCCGCGCAGAAGTCGCCTAAGGGTGCAGCCGGACTTAGCACAACAAGTGCGCAAAAATCAAAGTCTATCGCGAAGACTATCCGCGCAGAAGTCGCCTAAGGGTGCAGCCGGACTTAGCACAACAAGTGCGCAAAAATCAAAGTCTATCGCGAAGACTATCCGCGCAGAAGTCGCCTAAGGGTGCAGCCGGACTTAGCACAACAAGTGCGCAAAAATCAAAGTCTATCGCGAAGACAATCCGCGCAGAAGTCGCCTAAGGGTGCAGCCGGACTTAGCACAACAAGTGCGCAAGAATCGAAGTCTATCGCGAAGACTAACCGCGCAGAAGTCGCCCAAGGGTGCAGCCGGACTTAGCTCCACAAGTGCGCAAAAATCAAAGTCTATCGCGAAGGCTTTTCGCGCAGAAGTCGCCTAAAAGGCGCAGCCGGAGCCTACCGCAAAAACCGCCCAAGGGCGCAGCCGACCCAGTATGGCAAAAGCAGAAGCGACAGCAAGACCAATTATAATCACACTGGCACAGCACAATCAATCACACCAGTCAAAGTACACAGCGCCCTCGCAGGCACAAGCACGCGAGGGCACACTACTCCATTTTACAAACCCTTGCACATACACAAGCGAGGGCACCACGCCCTACATCGGCTCAACCTTAGGAATAATCCCCATCTCTCTATAATTAAATAACATTATCCTAAGCTCCTCACCAGCAAAAAGGCTTCGCAGCTCCCCTTCCCCCACACCCGAGACGGCCGGCAAAGACAGCAGCTCCTGCCGACCAACCCTACTAACGCGAAGCCGAGCCCCTTCCTCCGCACTAATCCTACGCTTCGCAACCGCCCTTCGTCGTCGGTGCCCGGTGCTAGGACCGGGCACGCCTGGCGCGTCCGCAGCATGTAGCGCAGCCTCCGCCGCAGCCTCGTCCAGGGCCGCAAAATAGTCCAAGTCCTCCTCCGACGACTCCTCGGTCCATTCAGCCGAGCTCCCAGAGTCAGTAAAATCAAAAAACTCAGAAACAGACCCACCACATTCATTTCCACCTTCCGCGGTCGAAGCCGCCAAAAAACCAGTAGTAGCGGTTGCGTGCGCAGGCCCAAAATCTTGAACCTGCGCAGCAACCAAAATTCAGTACATCATCCAAAAATCCCTCAACCCTAAACACCACCTACGCCACCTGCGAAGGCCCTGCCGCTGCGGGAGCCTCCGCCGCCGCCTCCGCCGTTGTCTCCGCTGGATCTTCAGCGCCCGGCACAGCAGCTGCGGGGGCATCAGACGCGCCTTCGGCCACCCTTGGGAGTAGGCCTTCGCCGGCCGCAGCAGGTACAAGGGCGCCTGGTGCATCTTCCGCGGTCACCGGGGCGACTCCAGTGGCGGCCTCCGCAGGGGTGGTCTCCGGCTCAGGCGGCGCGCTGTTCAGCGCCCCAAAATCGTCCACCCGCTCGCCGCGCTCCGCCTAAGACAAAACGTACAAAAATTCAGCAAACACACGCACAAACCGCATCCAGCAAGCACCGAGTAAACGACAACGTTACCTGAGCCCTTGCAGCCTCGGCCCGCGCCCGGACCACCTCTCGACCGTATGAACCCCACATCCGGTCATAGAGGGCCCCGCCGGACTCCTTCACCACGGGGTCTTCGACCTCAAAGATATCTCGCCCAAAATCTTCATCCACCTGGTCGAGGGCCTCAAAGTGCCGGCAGCCTTCGCGAGAGAGCGTGTTCATCGCTGCCTCGCAGGTGACCAGGGAGGTGAACGACATCAACCCCGCCAAGACAGTGGGGAGCTCCTGCAGTTCCTCCTGCACCCACTCCAGACAGCGAAGTCCGGCCTCTCGCTCCGGCACCTCGAAGTCGCTCGTCCGCACACCCAGCTCGCGATATGAAGTCATGAGCTGCGTGCGCGTCCGTTCGGCCTCCGCTCGCGCCGCGGCCTCGGCCCCCTCCGCGCGGCTCTCGAAGGCAGCAAGCCGCCGCTGCAGCTCCCCGGCGAGCTCCTTGGCGACATTGCCCTCCGCCCGCGCCAGCCTGGCCTCCGCCTGCGCAGACTGCTCCTTGGCGATGGCTTCGTTGGCCTCCCTTCTCTCCTCCATCAGCTGGCGCCGGAGGTCTGCCTTCTCCTTCTCAAGGGCGGCCACCTTCTCCGCCAGCTTGCGGCACTTGCTGTCGGAGGCCGACTTCTCACGGACAGCGTCCGCGTGTTGCGTCCGAAGTCTCTCGACCTCGGCAGACAACGTCGCCGTAAGGGCCCCCGACGCAGTACGGCTGGTGAAGTCAGCCACCTGCAGAACACACATAAGGCCCGTGTTAAAAAAAAAAAAGCTCGGCAGACCTGACTCAGCGCCTCCATTGCTCCTTTCAGCCGGCGGGTCGCCGCGTCCGCCTCGTCTCTGACCAACGCGAGGGCAGTCACCTCGCCTCCAGCGCCAAGGGTCTCTACCCCCGCCTTCGGCGCTGGCGCAGCCGTCGCGACCGCCGCGCCAGGCACAACTAGAGCGGGCGGGCCCTCGTCCAACCCTGCAACGCATCAACAGATTAAAAAAAAAATGTGTATACATATAGACTCACCCCCAAGATAATCCTCCACATCAATCTCAGTGCCGAAGTCGGCAACGCGTTTGCCGGGCGGCGGTAGCGATCGGGCCGCCTTCGCAGCCTCCGCCACTCCGCTGGCGGACGGCACCACCTTCGACAGCTTGGGGCCTCCGGCGCCCACCGTCGCCTCCGGCGCCTTGCCAGGCGCGGAGGCACCCGCCTTCGCCGGCAATGGCGGCTTGCCTCCGCCGGAGGCCTCAGCCTTCGATGCTCCCCGCTGCCTTTTCGGCCGGGCTTCATGAACCCTCACGGTCGCCTGGCGTTTCCGCGCCGCCGCTTGGCGATCCTTGTCCATCACTGCCCACACAACATGACCGATATTTCGCCCATAAGGAAAAACTTTCCACCGACGAGCCATACGAGATGTAAAACAGTCCTCTTCATCCCAGGGGATAGGAATGTTTTTAGGCCAGCAACCCCCGGTAACCCTCAGCATCCGAGCCGAAGACTCCCGGAGCTCGGGCGAAGACATCCTCTCCCCCGGGGCCGCACACGTCCTCATTAACTCTCTAGCGAAACTATCAGACACCCCAAGCCCTCCCATCGCAGTACCTAATTTTCTCTTTTTCGAAGAGGTGGCGGCCGCCAGCGCAGGGTCGCCTCCGGCCTCCACCGCCGGTTTCTTCCCGCGGCGGTCTGCTTCGTCCTGACCAGGGTAGCCGTCGTACGGCAGTTGATTTAATTCAAAGACCCTGTTCAAGCGATCGTTTGACCCACGGATATCAAAACTGCGCTGGCCTTCCGTCTTCGGCACGTAGCGCCCCACGAGTCGCACCGCCAAGTCTTCTGCATCACGCACGAAGGCGGCCGGGTCACGGTTCCGCAAACTCAGTGCGAAGGCAGGACTTCGCACCTCCCTTCCTCCGTGAAAGGGCATCTGGCGAGGGCATACTTCGCCCAGCGCCCAGCCGTGCGCCAAGGGCCAGACCCCGTACGCCGCAAACTCTTCAACCAAATCACGCCCGCTGCTCTGACCGGCGGCGTACCGAAGGGCCCCTTCGTCTGTATCCTCTTCTGCCACTTCGAAAGGCGGATACGCAGAGTAATAGTGAGAACACATTTCGGACATGGGGAGCCCTTGATGGCCTTCGACAGTAGCCTCAGCAACATAAAACCAAAACTCATTCCAACTGCCCCACTTATTGCGGGCGCACGGGACCAACTCCACTACTGGCATCGTGGTCTTGCCGGTCTTCGGCGTGAAAGTGCACGACCCGAACTGCGCAACTCCGCCCTCAACCACCCTTTTCTGCCAATGCAAGCAATAATTCTTCGCGAAAACTTCAACCGACGGCTGCCCGCCGTACGAAGTCGTCGCCCAGACATACTTCGCCAGCGCCACTATGGCGTTCGGCGTAAGCTGATGTATTTGAACACTGAATCTGCGCAGGACTTCGCTGACAAACCGGTGCGCAGGCAGGCGGAGTCCGGCGGCGAAGAACGCCTCGAAAACAACCAACTCGCCCTCCGGCTCGGGGACTTCCTCCGTCCCCGGAGCACGAGCGACTCCGCCGCCAAAGTAGCCCAACCGCTGCATATCTTCAATACGGCCTGACGTCATCCGTGACACACCGAATTCAAAAGAGTCGCCGGCGCGCAACTCTTCCACCATCGCGTTACTCAACGTCTCCTCAGACGAGGCGGCGGCCGGCGGCGTGGCGGTGGCGGAAGAAGAAGAGGATGGCATGGCTACGTACCGTCGGCGGCGGCGGGCGGTTTGCTTCACTCGAGCCAGAACGACGGCGAGCAAAGGGAGCAGCGGAGGAAAAGGAGCAGCAAGACGGCGGGCGGCTAGGGTTTTACGGAGCGCGGAAAGCAGAATTCAAACAGCGCCGCCCCCGCCCCCTTTTATAGGCAGGGCGCGGCTCCTCGGGAAACCCACAACCCGACAGGCCGCGACGCTTCGGGAAACCCGCAATCCAACAGTACGCCGTCCATCAACGGTCACATCAAAAACCCCCGCGGAACCACTTCGAGCGAGGGCAGCGTCTCCGCCATCTAGCGACGTCTTCGGCACCAGGTGACTTTGTCGAACTGGTCCCTCGGAGGGCAAATGTTGGAGCGAAGGCAAAGACGCCACCCTTCGCTCGAGGCCTTCGCTGCAGCCGCTGGTCCGCCGGAGGCAAAGCGGGCAGGGACACCCTTCGCAGGACTCGGCGCTTTGACGAAGGCCTGCGGCGACGACCTCACACGGCGCGGCCTCGTTCAGCCCCAAGGCCCACGTGTGATCCGGCCCATTGTAACGGGCCCCGCGTGGCCGCCTCTGTATTACGGGCCTGACTTGTAAAGGCAAACTTGTAATTACAGCTTGTAACCCTGCTTTATGGGAATATTCCGGGGATAAACTAGGCGTCTGAGGGCACATGCGTCCTTAACACAAGACGCTGGGCACTCAGACACCTATAAATACCCCCGCACAGTGCCCGTGAGAGGCTAGATCAACAGAGCTATTGCCCCCGTGCACGTAACCCTGTTGTCGCCATTGTTCACCCCCGTTGGCCCACTTGCAGCAGAGAGCAAGTTCCAACAGGTACTAGGCTTACCGATTTACCATATTTCTCGGCATGTGCTTAGTACGTTCAAACGCTTGACACACGGTACCACACCTTAATCCTTATTCCAATTTCCATCATGTAGACAACGCATCCCCATGGATCATGTCCACAGACCATCTTCCTTCTGTTATCAAAGTGGATACAACCAATTCCTGACCTCGCGCGAGTACTAGAAAAATCACTCGACTTCTACCGAGATCCCTAATTAACAAAGCAGCTACTCGACCAAGCAGACTAGTATCCATCACAAAGGAAATCCTAAGTTCATGCAACTAGGGTGTAAAGCCCAAAATTTGTATCAGGAAAAATAAATAAATATAATTGTTTTTAGGGTTTGAGAATTTATGGCACCTTGAGAGACTATCTAGCTTTCTTTTGGTTGTGCATATTCAGATAATGAGAATATATTAATCAAATAATAAATAAATACTAAAATATGCATTTCATGCTGAGGTTCTTGTATATTTGCATTTGTATTCAAAATTTTAAAACAAGTTTAAGATTGAAAATTAGAAATTTAAAATGGGAGGAAAAAAATTAATAATAAGTAAATAAATAAGTGAATATATATTTTTACAATTGCATGCTAGAATTTTTATTTTGTTTGTGCATTTTCAAATCTGAAGTTTGAATTTGAAATGAAAATCATAAAAAGAAAATAGAAAAGAAAAGAAACTGACCCAAACGTCTTTGGCCAAAATTTCCAGCCGGCCCACTCACCTCCCCCGCGCGGGCGCAGCCCACCCAGCATCTCTAGTCCCACCTACAAGTCAATGACAGGTGGGCCCATGGCCTTAGCTTCGCTCTCACCCCGCGCATTCTCGCGTTGTACGTCTGCCGCGTGGGCCACATCTGTCAGGACCATCTCCTCCACGTGAACGCAACAGAACTGGGCGCAATCTCAGCGACTCAGCACGGGAATCTGCGGGGATGTTTCGGCCTCCATCGGGGATATAAAAGTCTGGGCCTCGCCCCTTGAATCCCATGCCGCGGCCATGGTCCCGTACGAGTAGAGTGAACCAAGAGAAGGGAGAGGAACCGAGCGCCGCCGCCCTATCTATAAGACCCGTGCGCTCGCGACCCTTCGGCCATCCTATCGAAAGCTCGTAGACCGTGTGATGCTCATAAGCGTGGGGCATCTTGGCGACTGAGCGAATCGGCAGGGATGTTGGGGGCCGCGTTGGTCGCAGTCTCTGGCTAATGCTCTAGCGGCCACCGATGCCTTGGGGAGGGATCGCATTGAAGACGCCGAACCCAGAAGCCATACACATCGACCTGCGGTCTCAAGTTTTTGGCGCGGGGGCTTCATGAGTCCGCATCGTTGTCGTTTGTTTCAGCTGTGGGCGCGCATGGTGGGTGGGTTACTTGGAATTCCTCACCAAGGATTGTCGTTGCCGCAGTCCCGCTCGTCAACACGGGCGGGGTCTCCTACACATGATAGCTCGGTAAGAATTCCGTCGAACACCTCGCCTCAGTTCTTGGACCGTGTAACGCGATTTGATTAGCAGTTTGGGCGCGCTGCTCGCCGGAGGGGCACCGCCGTAAGGGAGTGAGCGCCGCTGCCTGTTCGGCCGATTGGAGAAGACGGTCGGGTGCCGTTGGATCATGACAATGCGGCCAAGATTAGAACATGCAATACCGGTTCAGATTATTATTAGATCAGATCTGTGCCGTTCAGTTGTAATCGGGCGGCCAGCGGGCAGCGATACCCTTTCGTTTGCAACTTTTACAGGAGAGCCCCTAACTAAGGTAGAAATCAACCCGCAGTACGTCTCGGGACAGACTGAGTCTGAGAGATTTTTATGAATTAGCCCCGGAACTCTTTAGTAATTGTGCCCAGTCCAGAACACTTAGGATATTCAGGAATTAATAAAGAAATAGGTTTTTAGTATGAAAATAATTCCATAAACTTGTATAATTCATAGTTAATTCATTTTAGCTCCAAATTGAGTCATTCCAGTTGCAATATTTTTGTATTCACATTTTCTATCAACTAATAACAATGTTTAGCCATGAAACTTGAATTAAAAATGTTCAAATGAATTAATCTATTCTAGGTGCTTAATAACTCCAGAAATTCATAACTTGGTAACCGTAACTCCGAATTTAGTGGTTCTCGATCCCACGATCTCGTAGCTTCGCGTAGATCATTATTATTAAGTTTGTACTTATGTTTGGTGTGATGTTAATTTTGTCTATACCATGTTTGTCTATATTGCTACGACTAGCATTGAGGTTACGAATCTCGAAGATCATCCTGGTACCTGAAATCTCAAATCCCAGGCAAGTTGTGCCCTTGATCACTTCTTTTTACCCAGTCATGTTCTGATTAATAATAATGATCTGCATAGGTTAATTTTGATGGGACCCAACAGGTTACCCTAGTTTGATTATCTTTATACCTTGACTCCACTAAACTTTTTGGGTAGTACCTGCTATTGCTTTATGTGGTTTTGGGTATGAAGATTACACTATTCATGATTATACTTTTGTTATCAGTTGTTATTTATTGTTCATGTTAAGATCATTATGTTAATTGGAACATGGAGAACCACCCGGGAAAACAGTGCTACCACAAGGGTTTATGGGCGCCCTTGGCTGATTAACTAGGAAAGCTAGTGGATGATTACCTTACCCGAAAGGGGCAAGGGCAGTAGGGGAGTGGTCAGTGTAGGGAGGTCCTTGGTTGATTTTGCTACAATGGCGGTCAATCGAGGGACTCCTGCACTGGAGCTTCCTATAAACTGTAGCGGGTTTTCTGAAGCTAGTGGAACTTCGTAAAGGCCTCGTAGTGTTACCCTGCCTCGCCTCCTCGGTAGAGGTGTATGGGATTGGCCGTCTCTTGGCAGATGGGTAACAAGACTTGTGGGTAAAGATGCGCAACCTCTGCAGAGTGTAAACTGGTATACTAGTCGTGCTCACGGTCATGAGCAGCTCGGACACTCACATGATTAATTTATGGAACTAAATTCAATTTGCCATATGCATTGCATCGCAGGTGATGTTGTTACTTTTGTTCTACTGCTTAATTGGGTTGGTATTTACTTATACTTAGTAACTGCTAATAAAATTTTGACCAACTTTAAAAGCAATGCTCAGCTCTAACCATCCTCTTTGGTAAGCCTTACACTTCGTGAGCTCCCACCTTTGGCGAGTTCATGCACATTATTCCCCACAACTTGTTGAGCTATGAACGTATGTGAGCTCACTCTTGCTGTCTCACACCCCCCACAGGTCAAGAATAGGTACCACATGATAAGGCACATGGAGGATGCTGCGATGTGTTCGTGAGAGGTCTAGGCCGTCGTCTCCCAGTCAACTTTGGGTTGCTGGACCGTTGTCTCCTTATAATGTAATTATTTATTTTTGTATAGAATTCTTGTTATGTAGTAAAGATGTGACATTCGATCCTGTGCCATGATTTATCATATGTGTGAGACTTGGTCCCAACACACCTGGTGATTATGTTCGCGCCCGGGTCTTGGTGCCCCGAAACCTGGGTGTGACAGAAGTGGTATCAGAGGAATGTTGACTGTAGGACGAAACCTAGATAGAACTGGACAACCATTGTCTACTTACCTTTGCTACTCTGATTCTTTCTAAACTTTTCTTAATCTTTTCTCATCTATTTCCGCTCTACTTTGATTATCTTACCTTTTTCCTTCTAAAGACAAATATGGATTTCACACTTTGAAATCCTGTACCTAAAGTGACCTTTAGGAATAAGATACCTACTCTTAGGAACAAAAAAACAAAACTATTTTTTTAGGTACCTATGTACTTGAATGTTTGTTCTTATGAAACATGCTTGATTTGGATCTTTGATTGGGTGTGATGGGTTGTGGAGTAATGTCCACAACTACATCTGCATATACATATAAGAAAAAATTCTTATAAAAATAACTAGAAAAACTAGGTTATCCCTCATTAAAGTATCTAGCCTAACAATATCCATCTCATCTTAAAAGATTATATCCTACATTCATAGATCCATCTTATCTCAAAAGATTCTACCTTATCCTTATGGATTCATCTTGCCCTAATTAGCATATTTATCCCACTCTAGAATAACAACCATGAGCTAATCCAAAGAATTTATTTAGATCTTATCTAGTCTAAAATAGTCATATCAATTTATTCTAGATCTGATCCAATCTAATAGGTTAATCTAACCTAATGAAGTTTAACCTTAAGTGGAGCTAACCTAAGGTCAGTCAATTAACCAGTTAATAGTGGTAACATAAATGAGACTCTACTCCTATAGAACATGTTTTATCTTAGTTCAATCTACACTAAGTTAAGAATGACCGACCAACTCAGCCTTATGCAACTACCTTAACCGACCGATAGTTGCATAACCCCTCTGTTTTAATCTAACAGAGATTCTGACCGACCTACTTGTCCCTAAATGAATTAATCAGATCTTAACTAGTTTAATCTAGTCATACTGTAACGCCCTGAATTTGGGGGTAGAATTTTTTTATTCTTTTCTCTCACCAAATTTGGGCGTTACTCTCTTTTCTCTTTCCCCTTTTGCTCCTTCCTCCCAATTTCAAACCAGTATAGCGGCAGGTGTCCGTGTCATGTATAAACCAAAACCTAAGTGTCATGGGTGTTGCATCATGCCGAAGCATTTCTTTGTCTGATGTTGAGTGTTCGTCTCGTTCCGTTCCGGATTTCGATTCGCGATTTAATTCCGTTTAGTGGTCCGCGCTCATCGTGGGTTTTCGATCCGCGAAGTGGCCCGGCCCAACCTAGTCCAGCCCAGCCCAGCCGGCCCGGCCCGCCCCGGCTTGCGCGCCCCTGGCGCCCAAACCCCCCATGCGCCCCCTCCCCTCTCCCTCTCTCATTTGGATCTCCCGCGCAACAACCTCTCCTCTCCCTCTTCCACCTCTCTCTCCACGTGGTGCCCTAGGATTTGGAGACGGCGATCACCGGATTTTGGACCCCGAGGTGAGCTCCCCTCCCCTCCCCTTCTCCTTTCTCTCTCTCTCTCCCTCTCCCTCCTCTTCTTCCCCCCCCCCCCCCCCCCCCCCCGCGCGCCCTCCCTCTCCCCCTGCCCGCGCGCGACCCCGACCCCGACCCCGACCCCGACCCCACCCCGGCCCGCGGCGGCGCCCCTGCCCGCCCCCTCCCACGGCGGCGCTCGGCGCCCGTCCCCGGCCTCCCCTCGCGCGGCCCCTCCCCCTCCCTCCCCGGCGGCGCTCGCCCGCCCGGCTGCCCTCCCCGGCGGCGCTCGCTCGCCCGGCCTCCCTCCCCAGCGGCGCTCGGCCCCCGCTCGGCCCCCCCCGCTCGGCCCCCTGTCCGCCCCTCCCCTGCCCCGCGCGGCGCTCCCCGCCCGTCCCGGCCCTGTGGCGGCGCCCGCCAGCCCCCGCTCCTCCCCTGCTCGCGCGCAGCGCGGCCCCGGCGCGCCCTCGGCGTGGCCCGGCGCGGCCCCGGTGGCCCCTGCTCGCCGGCGCGACCCCGGCGTGGCCTCCGGCCCCCGGCGTGTCCCCGGTGCGGCCCCGGCCGGCTCGGCGGCCCCTGGCCGGTTCAACCGCCCCGGCCCCGGCTCGGCCGCCCGTTCCCCCGTCCCGGCCTCGCCCGACCGTATCTTCGCTCGCCCGCGCTCGCGGTGATTATTCGTTAATTAGCGTGTTGCGTCGCGCGCTTCGCCGCGCGACGGATTTGTCTAAATTCAGATTCTATCTTGTGTTGCGTCGTGCGCTTCGTCGCGCGACGATCCATTTTTGTTTCAGGTTGTTTAAGGTGTAACGCCGCGTGTGTATTCACGCGACGTTCCACTTTGGACTCAGTTTAGTCGACGTACGCCGTCGTGCGCTTCGTCGCGCGACGCTTAACGTCTCCTCGTAACTAAGGCGAAGTGTCTCGTTGCGTGCTCGGTCGCACGACGAGTCGTTAACTTCTTAATTTGTTTAAGAGAGCTTTGTCGCGCGTCTCGCCACGCGACCATCTTTTTATTTATCTCCACCTGCTTATAATAATTAGACATGAAACATGACTTTACTTTATGCTAAACATAGTGTCTACATTAAATTTCCTTCCATTAAGCGAGTGGTTAATTTATAATCATGTAACGTGATCGTTTCTCGACTGTCTTTTCCTCTTTCTCTCTTAACCGTACTCGCGAGCCCGCGTGGAACGTCTGTTTACTTATTGCATTCTATTGTATGGTGTACTGTTCTTTTGTATTAAATGTGTGGATGTATGTATGTTTGCGCTCGCATAGAGAACGATCCGGTTGAAGAGCCCGAGGAACTCGCAGGAGAAGCCCTTGAGCAGCAGTCGGTTGGTGGAGGCAAGTGTCCTTTGACCTATCTATGTCCTATTCATTATTTAATTCACCTCCCGCTTTACACATTTATGCCTAAGGATTGACTAGCTTTTGTTATCCCTATCCTTGCTTACCTATTTGGGTTGGATTATTACTGTTTAGCTTTATGCTATTGCTTAACTCTAATCAATGAACATGATGAGAATATCTATGATACGCTGTTTTCCCTTCTCTTATTATGATGTTGTACTTGTGGTCATCAAGGGGGCTCGAGCGGTTTCTCGAGTGCCTCTCCGTAAGGACCTGTTCTATGGATGACCGCCCGGGAAAACAGTGCAACCATGAGGGTGGAATGGGATGCCCTTAGCTGAATAATTAGAGGATCCGGGGTGTAGTTCACTTAGCCGTCATGCCGTCAATGGGGCTCGGTGTATGCGGCTCGCTCTGCCAAGTTTGCGTTCGCCCCTTGGGGAGGAGTGTGGTGCATTTAGGAAACCTAACGGGTGGCTACAGCCCCGGGGAATCTTTGTAAAGGCTACGTAGTGATGCCCTGCTGGGTCACCTTGGTAGTGATCAATGGAGAGTCATGATCTCCGGGCAGAATGGGAATCACGGCTTGTGGGTAAAGTGCACAACCTCTGTAGAGTGTTTGAAAACTGATATATCCGCCGTGCTCGCGGTTATGAGCGGCCAAGGGAGCTCCAGTGATTAGTGGTACTTGATCAGAGATACTTTGGTACAGGTGGTTATGAGATTTATGGTTTCGGTTATGACTATGGTGCTGGTAAGTGGTACTCTTTCCGTTTGGAAAGGAGTACGTTTGGGTTAATAACTTGGGTTAATGCTAAAACTTGGCTTTCTACTAGTAAGTAATAATCTGACCAACTAAAAGCAACTGCTTGACTTATCCCCACATACAGCTAGTCCACCACAGCCAAACAGGATGCTTGCTGAGTATGTTGATGTGTACTCACCCTTGCTCTACACACCAACCCCCCCCCCTCCCCAGGTTGTCAGCATTGCAACCACTGCTCAGGCGAAGATGAAGCTGTGGAAGGAGACTTCCAGGAGTTCCAAGACTACGACGAGTTCTAGGTGTGGGTTAGCGGCAACCCCCCAGTCGGCTGCCTGTGAAGGCCGCGGTTATCTACGTTTCTTTTCCGCACTTTGATTTATTGTAAGAACTATATGGACGTCTCAGACGTATGATGTAATCGACTATTATTTCCCTCTTAATACTATTTTGAGCACTGTGTGATGATGTCCATATTATGTAACTGCTGTGTACGTGAATAACTGATCCTGGCACGTACATGGTTCGCATTCGGTTTGCCTTCTAAAACCGGGTGTGACATAAGTGGTATCAGAGTCGTGCTGACTGTAGGACCGCTAACCTAGAATAGAATGGTCGTTCTAAGGACTATAGACCTCTGTCTCTGCCTTGACTTTGATATCCCTTCAAAAGTTGGTCATACCGACCAAACCTATGTTCTACTATATATTATACCTTGCTGAAAATTGTGTTTTATTCTAATCCTTCATTTACTTATGGTTTATTACTTGCTGGTCATATTGATTCTGTTCTCACCCTTTTGCTTGCGATGTCTTTTGTAGATGGCTCGACTTAGACACACTGCACGAAAGTTAGTCATCCCCTTCTTACCCTCCCGCCTTGCTGAGCGTCCACTTCGCCGTCCCGTGGCCGGACAGTCCAGCCACTTGGAGAGGCTGCACCACCGCCTGCGTGAGGAGCAGGAACGTCGACGACAGGAGCAGTAGGGCTCTTCCTTCTCGCTCCACCAGGAGATAGAGTCCGTGAGGAGCTGCTCCCCTGTGCTTCCTCTGGAGGCGCCCCCTGCATCACCACTGGGCGCCCCAGCTTCTGGAGTAGCTGCTGGAGGAGACCCAGACGACGGAGATGGCGACGACAGCCCGAGCCACGACACCGACTTCTCTGCTAACCCTGAGCCAGAAGGATGGGTTGCTCGACCCATCACTCGCGACGCTGCTTGCGGGTGTCACTTCCACGATGTGCTCGACACCCTGCTACGTCGGGCATTTAACCGGCATACTTGGTCCGTCGAGTATCGCTGTGTGGTCTACCAGCACAGTCGCGGGGTTTACCCGGACCGCTGGGAGGCAACCTGCTTGGTGCGCTGCCCGGAGAACAGTCTCCAGGGTGCAGAGGCTTGCTCAGAGCACTATTCTATCTCTGAACGGGACTCAGCTGAGGCAGCCATGCAAGATGCTGCACGGCGTGCGCTTTCGCACTACTGCTCGGTTTTCGGTGGGGCGGCTGACGGTCTTGACCTGAAGTATTACCCCCGCCGTCCATCTGGCAGCACAGGAGGCATGATTGTCTCACCTGTCGGTGAGTTCAATCCTAGGTTGAGCAGCACAGTCAACCTAGCCGCCGTGCTAAACATGGAGCTGGACCATGCATTAGACGAGCTGAGTAGGGCTCGTGCGGAGATCGCCCTGCTGCAGGCTGAGCGCGCGGAACGTCGTCACCTGGATGGTGGTTCCCCCGCTCCCGTCGGGACTCAGCACCCGTACCGCTCACCTCAGCGTGGACACCAGTCTTATGGCAATCCCGACTGCAAGACCAAGATAACTCTAGAACCATAGATCGTTAGAGTTGTATCTTGTAATTAATACGAAATATATACATAGAAGCTACAGATTTAGCGTTAGTCTCGGTCTTAGTTAGTCTTAGTTAGACAGGGTAGTTTGCTATATCCTGTGCATTTATGTTTGTCATGATGAACTATGTTTGGTTTGGATCTTTGTAATGACTGTCACCAGAGTGTGGGTATCCCCTGCATTTTGGTTTACCTATTATATTAATGGAGTTAGTTATATAGTTGGGAAACCTTTTATTCCACTTTCCTCTTTATCTGAGAAGCTGTGTGGTCTGTGTTGGAGATCAGTGAATATGCTCATCTGTTCAGTGCTGTTGAAGAATTCCATTCTCTTTTCTTATGCTGCAAGACTTGCCAGATCAGTTCTGATGTGTGGTTGCATTCTGCAGATGTCAGAAAATAGACACAGAGGAGGAAGGCGTGCTCAGCAGGAGCGAGCCGCTCAACAGGAGGAGGTGCCCCAGCAGCAGCACCTGCCGCCCCCGCCCCCGATGTCCATCGAGCAGATGTTTCTGATGCAGACTCAGGCAGTTCAAGCCATCTGTCAGACTTTGGCCGCCATTCAGCAGCAGCAGCAGCAGCAGCAGGCCCCACCTCAGCCTCAGATGCCTCAGATGCCCAGAGACAAGCGTGCTGAATTCATGAGAGGTCATCCACCAACGTTCGCTCATTCTTCTGACCCCATGGATGCTGAAGATTGGCTGCGCCCTGTGGAGCGGGAGTTGCATACCGCTCAGTGCGATGACAGGGAGAAGGTTCTGTATGGTCCCCGTCTGTTGAGAGGAGCAGCCCAGTCATGGTGGGAGTCTTACCTTGCCACCCATGCCCACCCTAACGCCATCACCTGGGAAGAGTTCAGAGGAAGCTTCCGTCAGTACCATGTTCCTGCAGTTCTGATGACTGTGAAGAAGGAGGAGTTCCTGGCTCTCAAGCAAGGGCCATTGTCTGTCAGTGAGTACCGGGACAGGTTTCTGCAGTTGTCTCGCTATGCTCCTGAAGATGTCAACACCGACGCCAAGCGACAGTACCGTTTCCTGAGAGGCTTGGTTGACCCTCTGCAGTACCAACTGATGAATCACACCTTCCCGACATTCCAGCACCTGATTGACAGAGCAATCATGACAGAGAGGAAGCGTAAGGAGATGGAAGATCGTAAGCGCAAGATCAGTGGACCCCAGCCTGGAAGCAGCAATCGTCCTCGTTTCTCAGGCAATCAACCTCAGCAGTTCAGGCAGAACCAGCGTCCACCTCAGCAGCATCAGCAGTTCCAAAGGCAGTATCCTCAGCACCAGTACCAGAACCGTTAGAGCAATCAGTCAGGAGGTCAGTTTCAAAGGCAGAATCAGCAAGCACCTCGTCTTCTGCCCCAGCAAACCAGCAGAACAGTCAGGCAGCACCAGCTCAGGTTGGAAACAGAGCATGTTTCCACTGTGGAGAGCAAGGCCATTGGGTGATGCAATGTCAGAAGAAAGCAGCCCAGCAGCAGTCAGGCCTTAGTGCCCCAGCAAAGCAGAATGTGCCTAAGTCTGGAGCAGGCAATCGCTCTCAGCCGCGCTATAATCATGGAAGGCTGAACCACTTGGAGGCTGAAGCAGTTCAGGAGACCCCCGGCATGATAGTAGGTATGTTCCCAGTCGACTCCCATATTGCAGAAGTGTTATTTGATACTGGAGCAACGCATTCTTTCATTACTGCATCGTGGGTAGAAGCACATAATCTTCCAATTACTACCATGTCAACCCCCATTCAAATTGACTCAGCCGGTGGTAGAATTCGAGCCGATAGCATTTGTTTGAATATAAGTGTGGAAATAAGGGGGATAGCGTTTCCCGCCAACCTCATAGTAATGGGTACTCAGGGAATAGATGTCATCCTAGGGATGAATTGGCTAGATAAGTATCAGGCAGTTATCAGTTGTGATAAAAGGACCATCAAGTTGGTGTCCCCACTAGGAGAGGAAGTGGTGACCGAGTTAGTCCCGTCTGAGCCAAAGAAAGGAAGTTGTTATCAGATAGCTGTTGATAGCAGTGAAGCAGACCCAATTGAGAGTATCAAGGTTGTGTCCGAGTTCCCAGATGTGTTTCCAAAAGACTTACCGGGTATGCCACCAGAGCAGAAAGTTGAGTTTGCCATAGAGCTTCTTCCCGGAACCGCCCCTATCTTTAAGAGAGCTTACAGAATATCCGGACCAGAGTTGGTTGAACTTAAGAAGCAGATTGATGAGCTGTCAGAGAAAGGTTACATTCGGCCAAGCACCTCGCCTTGGGCCGCCCCTGTCTTGTTCGTGGAAAAGAAAGATGGCACCAAGAGGATGTGTATCGATTACCGAGCTTTGAATGAGGTCAGGATCAAGAACAAGTATCCCTTGCCCAGAATTGAAGATCTGTTCGACCAGTTGAGAGGAGCCAGTGTGCTCTCCAAGATTGATCTAAGGTCAGGTTATCATCAGCTCAGGATCCGACCTTCGGACATTCCGAAGACGGCATTCATTTCCAAGTATGGGTTGTATGAGTTCACAGTGATGTCTTTTGGTTTGACCAATGCGCCAGCGTTCTTCATGAACTTGATGAACAGTGTATTCATGGATTACCTTGATAAGTTTGTGGTGGTATTCATTGATGACATTCTGGTTTATTCTCAAAGCGAAGAAGAGCACGCAGATCATTTGAGGATGGTATTGCAGAGATTGCGAGAGCACCAGCTGTATGCAAAGTTGAGCAAGTGTGAGTTCTGGATCAGTGAAGTCCTGTTCTTGGGTCACATAATCAACAAGGAAGGATTGGCTGTGGATCCGAAGAAAGTGGCAGACATTTTGAACTGGAAAGCGCCAACAGATGCTCGAGGAATCAAGAGTTTCATTGGAATGGCCGGATATTATCGGCGATTCATTGAAGGGTTTTCGAAGATTGCGAAACCAATGATAGCGTTGCTAGGCAACAAAGTTGAGTTCAAGTGGACCCAGAAATGCCAAGAGGCCTTTGAAGCGCTGAAAGAGAAGTTGACTACAGCGCCTGTCCTAGTCTTGCCTGATGTGCACAAGCCCTTCTCGGTGTATTGTGATGCTTGTTACACAGGTTTGGGATGTGTGTTGATGCAAGAGGGAAGAGTTGTGGCTTACTCGTCCAGACAGTTGAAGGTTCATGAGAAGAACTACCCAATCCATGATCTAGAGTTGGCAGCAGTGGTTCACGCACTGAAGACATGGAGGCACTACTTGTATGAACAGAAATGCGATGTTTACACAGACCACAAGAGTCTGAAGTACATATTCACCCAGTCAGAGTTGAACATGAGGCAACGAAGATGGTTAGAGTTGATTAAAGACTATGAGTTGGAGATTCATTACCATCCAGGCAAAGCAAACGTAGTGGCAGATGCTTTGAGCAGAAAGAGTCAAGTCAATCTGATGGTCGCTCGTCCGATGCCTTATGAGTTGGCCAAAGAGTTTGACAGGATGAGTCTCGGATTTCTGAACAATTCTCGAGGAGTCACAGTTGAGTTGGAACCTACCTTGGAGCGCGAAATCAAAGAAGCGCAGAAGAATGATGAGAAAATCAATGAGATCCGGCGACTGATTCTAGAAGGAAAAGGCAAAGATTTTCGAGAAGATGCAGAAGGCGTGGTATGGTTCAAAGACCGCTTGTGTGTTCCCAATGTCCAGTCCATTCGGGAGTTGATTCTCAAGGAAGCTCATGAGACAGCCTATTCGATTCACCCTGGCAGTGAGAAGATGTATCAGGATCTGAAGAAGAAATTCTGGTGGTACGGAATGAAGAGGGAAATCGCAGAGCATGTGGCTATGTGCGATAGTTGCCGAAGAATTAAGGCAGAGCACCAGAGACCTGCTGGATTGTTGCAACCGTTGCAGATCCCTCAGTGGAAATGGGATGAAATCGGTATGGATTTCATAGTCGGATTGCCTCGCACTCGAGCCGGCTACGATTCCATTTGGGTAGTGGTGGACCGCTTGACCAAGTCAGCCCACTTCATACCTGTTAAGACCAACTATAGCAGTGCCGTATTGGCAGAATTGTATATGTCTCGGATCGTTTGTCTTCATGGTGTACCAAAGAAGATAGTGTCAGATAGAGGAACGCAGTTCACCTCTCACTTCTGGCAGCAGTTGCATGAAGCTTTGGGCACGCATCTGAATTTCAGTTCAGCTTATCATCCGCAGACAGATGGCCAGACCGAAAGGACCAATCAAATTCTTGAAGACACGTTGAGAAGCCAGTGCAAATCCTTGAGGTTGCAGACAGAGTCACCCGAAGGAAGACCATCAGAATGTGCAAAGTCAAATGGAATCATAACTCTGAGGAAGAAGCAACCTGGGAGCGTGAAGATGATCTGATGGCTAAATACCCTGAGCTCTTTGCTAGCCCACCCTGAATCTCGAGGGCGAGATTCTTTTAAGGGGGATAGGTTTGTAACGCCCTGAATTTGGGGGTAGAATTTTTTTCTTCTTTTCTCTCACCAAATTCGGGCGTTACTCTCTTTTCTCTTTCCCCTTTTGCTCCTTCCTCCCAATTTCAAACCAGTATAGCGGCAGGTGTCCGTGTCATGTATAAACCAAAACCTAAGTGTCATGGGTGTTGCATCATGCCGAAGCATTTCTTTGTCTGATGTTGAGTGTTCGTCTCGTTCCGTTCCGGATTTCGATTCGCGATTTAATTCCGTTTAGTGGTCCGCGCTCGTCGTGGGTTTTCGATCCGCGAAGTGGCCCGGCCCATCCTAGTCCAGCCCAGCCCAGCCGGCCCGGCCCGCCCCGACTTGCGCGCCCCTGGCGCCCAAACCCCCCATGCGCCCCCCCTCCCCTCTCCCTCTCCCTCTCTCATTTGGATCTCCCGCGCAACAACCTCTCCTCTCCCTCTTCCACCTCTCTCTCCCCGTGGTGCCCTAGGATTTGGAGACGGCGATCACCGGATTTTGGACCCCGAGGTGAGCTCCCCTCCCCTCCCCTTCTCCTTTCTCTCTCTCTCCCTCTCCCTCCTCTTCTTCCCCCCCTCTGCGCGCCCTCCCTCTCCCCCTGCCCGCGCGCGACCCCGACTCGACCCCACCGCGACCCGCGGCGGCGCCCCTGCCCGCCCCCTCCCGCGGCGGCGCTCGGCGCCCGTCCCTGGCCTCCCCTCGCGCGGCCCCTCCCCCTCCCTCCCCGGTGGCGCTCGCCCGCCCGGCTGCCCTCCCCGGCGGCGCTCGCTCGCCCGGCCTCCCTCCCCGGCGGCGCTCGGCCCCCCCCCCGCTCGGCCCCCTGCCCGCCCCTCCCCGGCCCCGCGCGGCGCTCCCCGCCCGTCCCGGCCCCGCGGCGGCGCCCGCCCGTCCAGGCCCCGTGGCGGCGCCCGCCCGCCCCCACTCCTCCCCTGCTCGCGCGCAGCGCGGCCCCGGTGGCCCCTGCTCGCCGGCGCGACCCCGACGCGGCCTCCGGCCCCCGGCGTGTCCCCGGCGCGGCCCCGGCCGGCTCGGCGGCCCCTGGCCGGTTCAACCGCCCCCCTGGCCGGTTCAACCGCCCCGGCCCCGGCTCGGTCGCCCGTTCCCCCGTCCCGGCCTCGCCCGACCGTATCTTCGCTCGCCCGCGCTCGCGGTGATTATTCGTTAGTTAGCGTGTTGCGTCGCGCGCTTCGCCGCGCGACGGATTTGTCTAAATTCAGATTCTATCTTGTGTTGCGTCGTGCGCTTCGTCGCGCGACGATCCATTTTTGTTTCAGGTTGTTTAAGGTGTAACGCCGCGTGTGTATTCACGCGACGTTCCACTTTGGACTCAGTTTAGTCGACATACGCTGTCGTGCGCTTCGTCGCGCGACGCTTAACGTCTCCTCGTAACTAAGGCGAAGTGTCTCGTTGCGTGCTCGGTCGCACGACGAGTCGTTAACTTCTTAATTTGTTTAAGAGAGCTTTGTCGCGCGTCTCGCCACGCGACCATCTTTTTATTTATCTCCACCTGCTTATAATAATTAGACATGAAACATGACTTTACTTTATGCTAAACATAGTGTCTACATTAAATTTCCTTCCATTAAGCGAGTGGTTAATTTATAATCATGTAACGTGATCGTTTCTCGACTGTCTTTTCCTCTTTCTCTCTTAACCGTACTCGCAAGCCCGCGTGGAACGTCTGTTTACTTATTGCATTCTATTGTATGGTGTACTGTTCTTTTGTATTAAATGTGTGGATGTATGTATGTTTGCGCTCGCATAGAGAACGATCCGGTTGAAGAGCCCGAGGAACTCGCAGGAGAAGCCCTTGAGCAGCAGTCGGTTGGTGGAGGCAAGTGTCCTTTGACCTATCTATGTCCTATTCATTATTTAATTCACCTCCCGCTTTACACATTTATGCCTAAGGATTGACTAGCTTTTGTTATCCCTATCCTTGCTTACATATTTGGGTTGGATTATTACTGTTTAGCTTTATGCTATTGCTTAACTCTAATCAATGAACATGATGAGAATATCTATGATACGCTGTTTTCCCTTCTCTTATTATGATGTTGTACTTGTGGTCATCAAGGGGGCTCGAGCGGTTTCTCGAGTGCCTCTCCGTAAGGACCTGTTCTATGGATGACCGCCCGGGAAAATAGTGCAACCATGAGGGTGGAATGGGATGCCCTTAGCTGAATAATTAGAGGATCCGGGGTGTAGTTCACTTAGCCGTCGTGCCGTCAATGGGGCTCGGTGTATGCGGCTCGCTCTGCCAAGTTTGGGTTCGCCCCTTGGGGAGGAGTGCGGTGCATTTAGGAAACCTAACGGGTGGCTACAGCCCCGGGGAATCTTCGTAAAGGCTACATAGTGATGCCCTGCTGGGTCACCTTGGTAGTGATCAATGGAGAGTCATGATCTCCGGGCAGAATGGGAATCACGGCTTGTGGGTAAAGTGCACAACCTCTGCAGAGTGTTTGAAAACTGATATATCAGCCGTGCTCGCGGTTATGAGCGGCCAAGGGAGCTCCAGTGATTAGTGGTACTTGATCAGAGATACTTTGGTACAGGTGGTTATGAGATTGATGGTTTCGGTTATGACTATGGTGCTGGTAAGTGGTACTCTTTCCATTTGGAAAGGAGTACGTTTGGGTTAATAACTTGGGTTAATGCTAAAACTTGGCTTTCTACTAGTAAGTAATAATCTGACCAACTAAAAGCAACTGCTTGACTTATCCCCACATACAGCTAGTCCACCACAGCCAAACAGGATGCTTGCTGAGTATGTTGATGTGTACTCACCCTTGCTCTACACACCAAACCCCCCCCCCTCCCCAGGTTGTCAGCATTGCAACCACTGCTCAGGCGAAGATGAAGCTGTGGAAGGAGATTTCCAGGAGTTCCAAGACTACGACGAGTTCTAGGTGTGGGTTAGCGGCAACCCCCCAGTCGGCTGCCTGTGAAGGCCGCGGTTATCTACGTTTCTTTTCCGCACTTTGATTTATTGTAAGAACTATATGGACGTCTCAGACGTATGATGTAATCGACTATTATTTCCCTCTTAATACTATTTTGAGCACTGTGTGATGATGTCCATATTATGTAACTGCTGTGTACGTGAATAACTGATCCTGGCACGCACATGGTTCGCATTCGGTTTGCCTTCTAAAACCGGGTGTGACACATACCAACCTAATCTAGATTATATCTAATCCATTATGATATAATCTAGAAGTAAGTTACTTAATGCTGGTACAAGGATAAGGCCATACTACTAATCCACTTACGCCTAAATTGGTGACTTAGATCAGCTCAGCCACTTGACCTACATAATTGGTTACATAACTAATCCCAACTAGCATATAGCTACTTACTAAACCCTCTACCTAACTATTACCTACTGATCTATCTTAACCTCTTGGTGACACCAAAGCTCAAGAGGGAAAGGCTCGACCTCGTCAAGAAAGGAGAGAAGTCAAACTGGATCTTTTGGTGCATTACCATCCAACACGGAGTTCTCCTCACCATAAACTTTCTTACCCTAACTTATATCCCACATAATAAGCAACTGGATATATATGCTCTCCTAATCACCACTATTGACTAAAAAAATGAGACTCTAGATTTTTTTAAAAACCAATTATAGACTAAAAGTCGAATTACAAACCAATCCTTCTATATACCTTTTCTTACAAATCTCGAGGACGAGATTTCTGTTAAGGGGGTAGGATTTGTAAAGCCCAAAATTTGTATCAGGAAAAATAAATAAATATAATTATTTTTAGTGTTTGAGAATTTATGGAACCTTGAGAGACTATCTAGCTTTCTTTTGGTTGTGCATATTCAGATAATGAGAATATATTAATCCAATAATAAATAAATACTAGAATATGCATTTCATGGTGAGGTTCTTGTATATTTGCATTTGTATTCAAAATTTTAAGACAAGTTAAAATTGAAAATTAGAAATTTAAAATGGGAGGAAAAAATAATAATAAGTAAATAATTAAGTGAATATATATTTTTACAATTGCATGCTGGAATTTTTATTTTGTTTGTGCATTTTCAAATCTGAAGTTTGAATTTGAAATGAAAATCATAAAAAGAAAATAGAAAAGAAAAGAATCTCACCCAAACGTCTTGGGCCAAAATTTCCAGCCGGCCCACTCACTTCCCACGCGCGGGCGCAGCCCACCCAGCATCTCTAGTCCCGCCTACAAGTCGATGACAGGTGGGCCCATGGCCTCAGCTTCGCTCTCACCCCGCGCAGTCTCGCGTTGTACGTCTGCCGCATGGGCCACATCTGTCAGGACCATCTCCTCCACGTGAACGCAACAGAACTGGGCGCAATCTCAGCGACTCCGCACCAGAATCTACGGTTATGTTTCGGCCTCCATCGGGGATATAAAAGTCTGGGCCTCGCCCCTTGAATCCCATACCGCGGCCATGGTCCCGTACGAGTAGAGTGAACCAAGAGAAGGGAGAGGAACTGAGCGCCGTCGCCCTGTCTATAAGACCCATGCGCTCGCGACCCTTTGGCCATCCTATCGAAAGCTCGTAGACCGTGTGATGCTCATGAGCGTGGGGCATCTCAGCGGCTGAGCAAATCGGCAGGGATGTTGGGGGCCGCGCTAGTTGCAGTCTCTGGCTGATGCTCTAGCGGCCACCGATGCCTTGGGGAGGGATCGCATTGAAGACGCTGAACCCAGAAGCCATACACATCGGCCTACAGTCTCGAGTTTTTGACGCGGGGGCTTCGTGAGTCCGCATCGTTGTTGTTTGTTTCAGCTGCGGGCGCGCATGGTGGGTGGGTTACTTGGAATTCCTCACTAGGGATTGTCGTTGCCGCAGTTCCGCTCATCAACACGGGGAGGGTCTCCTACACATGATAGCTCGGTAAGAATTCCGTCGAACACCTCGCCTCAGTTCTTGGACCGTGTAACGCGATTTGATTAGCAGTTTGGGCGTACTGCTCGCCGGAGGGGCACCGCCGTAAGGGAGTGAGCGGCTCTGCCTGTTTGGCCGATTGGAGAAGACGGTCGGGTGCCGTTGGATCATGAAAATGCGGCCAAGATTAGAACATGCAATACCGGTTCATGAATTAGCCTCGGAACTCTTTAGTAATTGTGCCCAGTCCAGAACACTTAGGATATTCAAGAATTAATAAAGAAATAGGTTTTTAGTATGAAAATAATTCCATAAACTTGTATAATTCATAGTTAATTCATTTTAGCTCCAAATTGAGTCATTCCTGTTGCAATAATTTTGTATTAACATTTTCTATCAACTAATAACACTGTTTAGCTATGAAACTTGAATTAAAAATGTTCAAATGAATTAATCTATTCTAGGTGCTTAATAACTCCAGAAATTCATAACTTGGTAACCGTAACTCCGAATTTAGTGGTTCTCGATCCCACGATCTTGTAGCTTCGCGTAGATCATTATTATTAAGTCTGTACATATGTTTGGTGTGATGTTAATTTTGTCTATACCATGCTTGTCTATATTGCTACGACTAGCAGTGAGGTTACGAATCTCGAAGATCATCCTGGTACCTGAAATCTCAAGTCCCAGGCAAGTTGTGCCCTTGATCACTTCTTTTTACCCAGAAATGTTCTGATTAATCATAATGATCTGCATAGGTTAATTTTGATGGGACCCAACAGGTTAACCTAGTTTTATTATCTTTATACCTTGACTCCACTAAACTTTTTGGGTAGTACCTGCTACTCCCTCCGGTTTCCTATTAGTTGTCGTTTAGGACAACGACACGGTCTCCAAAATATAACTTTGACCAATGTTTTTTGTTAAAATATAAATGAACTCTTAATACATTTATACTTTTATAAAAGTACTTTTTATTACAAATTGGTGCATATAAATATTAGGTTCCAAAACTAAATAACAAAATATTTATTTGTAGTCAAAATTTTATAAGTTTGACTCGAACCTTATCCAAAACGACAACTAATAGGAAACCGGAGGGAGTATTGCTTTATGTGGTTTTGGGTATGAAGATTACACTATTCATGATTATACTTTTGTTATCAATTGTTATTTATTGTTCATGTTAAGATCATTATGTTAATTGGAACATGGAGAACCACCCGGTAAAACAGTGCTACCACAAGGGTTTATGGACGCCCTTGGCTGATTAACTAGGAAAGCTAGTGGATGATTACCTTACCCGAAAGGGGCATGGGCAGTAGGGGAGTGGTCAGTGTAGGGAGGTCCTTGGTTGATTTTGCTGTGATGACGGTCAGTCGAGGGACTCCTGCACTGGAGCTTCCTATAAACTGTAGCGGGTTTTCTGAAGCTAGTGGAACTTTGTTAAGGCCTCGTAGTGTTACCCTGCCTCGCCTCCTCGGTAGAGGTGTATGGGATTGGCCGTCTCTTGGTAGATGGGTAACATGACTTGTCGGTAAAGATGCGCAACCTCTGCAGAGTGTAAAACTGGTATACTAGCCGTGCTCACGGTCATGAGCAGCTCGGACACTCACATGATTAATTTATGGAACTAAATTCAATTTGCCATATGCATTGCATCGCAGGTGATGTTGTTACTTTTGTTCTACTGCTTAATTGGGTTGGTATTTACTTATACTTAGTAACTGCTAATAAAATTTTGACCAACTTTAAAAGCAATGCTCAGCTATAACCATCCTCTTTGGTAAGCCTTACACTTCATGAGCTCCCAACTTTGGCGAGTTCATGCACATTATTTCCCACAACTTGTTGAGCTATGAACGTATGTGAGCTCACTCTTGCTGTCTCACACCCCCCCCCACAGGTCAAGAACAGGTACCACATGATGAGGCACATGGAGGATGCTGCGATGTGTTCGTGAGAGGTCTAGGCCGTCATCTCCCAGTCAACTTTGGGTTGCTGGACCGTTGTCTCCTTATAATGTAATTATTTATTTTTGTATAGAACTCTTGTTATGTACTAAAGATGTGAAATTCGATCCTGTGCCATGATTCATCATATGTGTGAGACTTGGTCCCAACACACCTGGTGATTATTTCCATAGACCATCATCCTTCTGTTATCAAAGTGGATACAACCAATTCCTGACCTTGCGCAAGTGCTAGAAAAATCACTCGACTTCTACCGAGATCCCTAATTAGCAAAGCAGCTACTCGACCTAGCAGACTAGTATCCATCACAAAGGAAATCCTAAGTTCATGCAACTAGGGTTTCAGTCAATTCCTAAACTTAAGTGCACAATACAAGCCTACAAACATTAAGTGCAGTAAAGTAGCATATAGCATTGGTTATGCATAAAATTGGGGCTTGCCTTCCAAAGCTGGGGCAGGCAGATCCTCGATGGCAGGCTGTGGTGCTGGCTCCTGGACTACCTCCTGAGCAACTCCTTGCTCTGGAACGAGGATGTACTCTCCGTCGGCGAGATTACAGTCTATCGAATGCAATGAATAAGATATATGAATATTAATGATATGGCATTTTGTAAATACTAAGTATAGTAAATCAGTACTAAAATAGTGGTACACTAGGGTTTCTTTGTTGGCCTTAAGAGTTTCATACATTCATTTTAGGGTCTTGAATGAACTTACAATTTCAGTCATCCCTTGGATTTTTGTTTTGGCTCTTTGAGGAACTAAGGTTGCACCCCACTAAATTCCCCCAAAAACTCTCATCCGACTTTCTATTTTGCTTATTATTTAGTACTTTTTAACTAGCATGGCAATTTATAATTTTCGAAAAATGTTACAAAAATTACAGTGGGTAGACATTGACCTCTGTGGTATATTCTAAAAATTTGAGATTGAAATTAATTCAGATACTCCTTGCGCAAAATTAACAAAAGTAAGGGTAAAAGGGTACTTTACACTATAGCTTTGCTTTAGGTGAGGTTTCTGGACTAAATTTTATTTTTGCTATGATCCCTAGGTGATAATAGGTCTTTGTGTTAAAAATCATAGAAAAATACCTACAGGATATTTAGTTGTGATTTTCTAAAGTTTAATGCCAAAAAGGTACTTATAACTAAATTGTTATTTGAAAAATGTCAAACAAAAGAACTTAAAATGTGGTGCATTTCTTTTGTACTAATAGAGGGCTTAACAAAATTTTCTAGTGAACTATGTTAATAAAGTAAGCTAGCAAAAATGTGGTTGCCCCTTGGTTCTTATTTTAAACTCCCTTTTCTATTTTCTTTAACTTTGATTCAAAGTAAGTTTAAATGGTAAACCCTCCCCTAATCTGGTGTGCTGAGAGATTTATTATTTTTAAACAGGCTAGGTAGTGGTTTAGTACCTCTCTAATTTTTCCTAACCCCAATCTAAAAGTGTAGCGATTTTTCCCTTCATTAGCTTTTGGTTAGTTTACTATTTAATTCTAAACTTTAAAATTTTCTGCAGTACTTAGGGTGTTTAGTATTTTTCCTAAGTAGTTCATATTATTTAGGACCTAGCAAAATTAGTTTGACTAACTTTTGTTGGACAAAACTGAAGTTATGAATTTTGCAAGCTCTGTCTACATTTAAATGAATAATGTTTAAAAGGTTTTATGAAAAAACAGCTTACACCGAGACCCCTGGGCTTTCTCTAAACTAAGTCTTTAAACTATACCCCTGCGGGACTATTCACATGAGTCACTGACTATTCAAAAAACCCCCGGCTTCTTCTTCTTTTTCCCCGAGCTCCCTCCCCCTTTGAAACAGTAACAGCGGGGAATAAACAGGGTGGCGCGGCTTACCAGCGGCGAGGAAGGTTCGGCGAAGGGCGGGGTTAGCTCCGGGAGGTCCTAGCGGTCACGTCGAGGTGCGGCTCGTCGACGGTGATGGCCGGAATCAGTCGGGCCACGTGCGCAGGCGGTCGGGCTCATCGACGGCGTACGCTCTGGCCTGTTTATGGCGGTATCGTTCAATCCAATGGCACAGGAAGCTTCACGGGGTGCTAAGGATGCTACCAGTGCAAGGACCACAAACTAAGTAACTTTTACATTGGAGAATTTTCAAGTGGAGTGATGAAGTTTGGACTTATTTGCAAAAGATCCAAGAAATCATATGTGACTAAGTTCTGAAATTCAGTGAATGTGAGTCATGTTTGGAGCTCTATATATCTAAATTCTTAAGAATTTTGCCCTAGGTCAACACATCAAATTTGTAGAGCTATGATAGGGGTATAACTTTGCTTAAGTGACTAAGCCTTGATGCTATACAAAAATTGGAGTATAATGGGCAGAAAGTTTGGCTGTCAGTCGAGTCAGAAGACTGAAACTTGGCTAACAGTGAACTCTGACGAACTTTAGAGCCGATTTGAGCTTGATCGAGTGAGCGGATGACCAAGGTTCCTATGGTCGAATTGGAACTTGTATAAAGTTTAACAACTTTGTTTTAATCCGGTCGGTAACTTATCATGTAGAAATCAAAGAAAAACACCTCTTAAGATGCTCTGTTAGGACAACTGAAGAAGATCCTGATTGTATACTAGCGAAAAAAAATCTTTAGATGGAGTGAATGTGCCGCCGGTGAACTCTGCGCCGTGATCCTCGCCGGCGTCATGATTCGTGCGCTCGGTGTGCGGATATCGGCCGGCGGTGAAAAGATCTTGGCACACGGATTTGCTCGGACCTGGTCACTGGTGGGTTCACCGTACCCACTTGGTCTGCGAGCGGGTGAGATGATCCTTGCCGGCGTTAGCCGCTTGCCACCCGTGCGCCACGTGCCTAGCAGCTTTAACACGTCACAGTGAACCATAGCAGTAAGCCCGTCCATCGCCAGAGACCTTGCCATGGTGAAAGCCACGATCACCCGCGCCAGTACGTTTCCCCTCTCTCCGGCCGCCAGCGCAACTTCTCAAAATTAGCTGCCACCGCTCTCGAACACTATAAATTGAGTGTGCCGCTAGCTCCGTTAGGTTATCCTAAAGCCAGAGCAACCGCCCTTGCCTCCGATCATCCACCATAGCGCTCTAATTTGGAATTTCCCCCAAATCCACTCTCCACGCCGCCGTGAGGCATCTCACTGTGGCCAGCCCTCCTCAGGTTGGTTCATGGCTCTCTGTTGGATGTTCTAGCATCTCTTAGGTCTCCTGTTGTTTGTAGGCTCGGTTGATTGAATTACACCGCGCTAAATTGCCCTGAACACCATAGTTTCTCCTCGGATCTTGCCGTCGTCGTCGGCAGACGAATTCTGGGGCCGGATTCGTGCAACTAATGGAGGGATTAGTGTCGTCGAGGGTGGAATTAGGTGTCGGCCAAACTAGGGCTCTGGTCATTGAGCATATCGGCTGGTACTGGTTTGCAGGAGGGCGTGCTCACCGGCTTTCCTGAAAGGGAAATAGGGTCAAACCTTTTCCTAAATGATTTTGGTGGTTGAATTGCCCAACACAAATAATTGGACTAACTAGTTTGCTCTAGATTATATGTTCTACAGGTGCCAAAGGTTCAGCACAAATCAATAAAAAAACTAAACTTAGGGTTCAAAAGAAAGGAGCAAAAGAAACCGAAGAGAACCTTGGTCTGGCGCACCGGACTGTCCGGTGTGCCACCAGACTGTGTTCGGTGCACCAAGGTGAATCGACTTCAAACTCTTCACCTTTGGGTTTCTGAGTCCGCGCTCCGCTATAAATCACTGGACTGTCCGGTGTGCCAGCGGAGCAACGACTCAGCAGCGCAACGGTCGACTCCAACGGTCGACTGACAACTACATAGTGCGCGGACAATTCGCGCAGAGTTAGAGCAGCGCTAGAAGGCGCACCGGCCAGTGAACAGTAACTGTCCGGTGCGACACCGGACTGTCCGGTGGCCCTGGCTGTCAGAGCTCCAACGGTCGAAACCGTCAGAACCCTAACGGTTGGATGACGTGGCTGGCGCACCGGACTGTCCGGTGCGCCCATCGACAACAACCCTCCCTAACGACTATTTTGGTGGTTGGGGCTATAAATACCCCCAACCACCACCATTCAAGGCATTCCAAGAGCTCTAGACTTCACTCCAAGACACAAACAAGAGATCAAATCCTGTACAAAGTCCAAAACCACTCCAAACACTTAGTGACTTGTGCGAGAGAGATTTTCGTGTTCATTTTAGTTCTTGTCGCTTGGATCGCTTTTCTTCTTCCTCCATTCTTATTCTCAAGTAACTTGTAATCAAAGCAAGAGACACCAAGTTGTGGTGGTCCATGTGAGGGGTCTAAGTGGCCGGTTGATTAAGGAGAAAAGCTCACTCGGTCTAGGTGACCGTTTGAGAGAGGGAAAGGGTTGAAAGAGACCCAGTCTTTGTGACCACCTCAACGGGGAGTAGGTTTGCAAGAACCTAACCTCGGTAAAACAAGTCACCGTGTCATCCGCTTCATTTGCTTGTGATTTGTTTTTGCCCTCTCTTTCAGACTCGATTTTATTTCTAACGCTAACCCCGGCTTGTAGTTGTGCTTAAAGTTTATAAATTTCAGATTTGCCTATTCACCCCCCTCTAGGCGACTTTCAATTGGTATCAGAGCCTGATGCTTCATTAGAGTCTAACCACTCGAAGTGATGTCGGGAGATCACGCCAAGAGGGAGATTGTGATCGGCGGTGACAAGTCCGCAAGCTCGGGAAGAACTCACTCGAAGGAGTCCGGCCACAAGCACAAGGAGGAATCCTCTTCCTCCATCAAGTCACAACAAAGAGGTGACAAGAAGAAAAAGATGAAGAAAGTGGTCTACTACGAGACCGACTCTTCGTCACCCACCACCTCCGGCTCTGAGTTGGCGTTCATCACTTCTAAGCGCCATGAGCGCAAGAAGTATAGTAAGATGCCCCTCCGCTATCCTCGCATTTCCAAACGCACTCCATTACTTTCCGTTCCTCTAGGCAAACCACCATTTTTTGATGGTGAGGATTATTGTATGTGGAGTGATAAAATGAGACATCACCTAACCTCACTCTACAAAATCATATGGGATATTGTTGAGTATGGAGCGCAGGTACCGAAGGTAGGGGACAAGAACTACGATTTGGACGAGGCCGACCGAATTCGGCACTTTAACTCCCAAGCCACAACTATACTCCTCGCCTCCTTGTGTCGAGAGGAGTATAATAAGGTGCAAGGGTTAAAGACGGCCAAATAAATTTGGGACATTCTCAAGACGGCGCACGAAAGGGGACGTGGTGACCAAGATCACCAAACGGGAGACGATCGAGGGGGAGCTCGGTCGATTCATCCTCAACCAAGGAGAGGAGCCACAAGCCATGTACAACCGGCTTAAAACCTTGGTCAACCAAGTGCGCAACCTCGGGAGCACCAAATGGGATGACCATGAAATGGTCAAGGTTATTCTAAGATCACTTGTTTTTCGTAATCCTACACAAGTTCAATTAAGTCGTGGTGATCCTAGATATAAGCTAATGTCTACCAAGTAGGTGATAGGAAAGTTTGTGAGCTTTGAGTTGATGATCAAAGGCTCCAAACAAATTGTTGAGCAAGGCGACACCTCCACACCCGAGGTACAACCCATCGCATTCAAAGCGACGGAGGAAAATAAAGAAAAGTCTACATCAAGTAGGCTCCCCATCGACGCCTCCAAGCTCGACAACGAGGAGTTGGCGCTAATCATCAAAAGCTTTCGCCAAATCCTCAAGCAAAGGAAGGGGAGAGACTACAAACCGAGTTCCAAGAAGGTTTGCTACAAGTGTGGTAAGCTTGGTCATTTCATTGCTAAATGTCCATTATCAAATGATAGTGACAGGGGCGACGACAAGAAGGGAAGAAGGAAGGAGAAGAAGAAGTACTACAAGAAGAAGGGCGGCGATGCCCACATGTGTCGGGGATGGGACTCCGATGCCATTGACTCCTCCTACGACGAGGACGCCGCCAACATCGCCATCACCAAAGGCCTCCTCTTCCCCAACGTCGGCCACAAGTGTCTTATGGCAAAGGACGACAAGAAAAAGAAGGTACAAGCTAGAACCACCCCCAAGTATACTACATCTAGTGACGAGGGTAGTTCTAGTGATGATGAAGATAATTTGCTTGCCCTTTTTGCCAACTTAAACATGCAACAAAAGGAAAAATTGAATGAAATGATAGGTGCCATTCATGAGAAGGATGAACTCTTGGATAGCCAAGAGGAATTCCTTATTAAGGAAAACAAAAAGCATGTTAAAGTAAAAAATGCTTATGCTCAGGAAATAGAGAAATGTGAAAAGTTAACTAGTGAGCTTAGCATTTGCCATGACAATATCTCTAACCTTAGAAATGAGAATGCCAAATTACTTGCTAAGGTTGAGAAGATAAATGTTTGTGATGATTCTCTTGTCAATCTTAAAAATGATAATGCTAGTTTAATTGCTAAGATTAATAAATTGAACGAATCACTTCCTAGCCTTAAAAAATAAAATGACAAATTAATTTCTAAGGCTAAAGAGTTAAATGTTTGCAATGTTTCTATTTCCAATCTTAGAAATGAGAATGCCATGTTACATGCGAAGATTGATGAATTAAAATCTTGCAAACACTCCACATCCACTATTGATCATGTTTCTATTTGCATGAGATGTAGAGACATTAATGTTGATGCTATCCATGATCACATTGCTATGATTAAACAACAAAATGATCATATAGCTAAACTAGATGCTAAAATTGCCGAGCATGAACTAGAAAATGAAAATTTTAAATTTGCTCGTAGCATGCTTTATAATGGGAGACGCCCCAGCATTAAGGATGGCATTGGCTTCCAACAGGGAAAACAATGTCAAGCTTAATGCCCCTAAGAGATTGTCTAACTTTGTTAAGGGCAAGGCTCCCATGGCTCAGGATAACGAGGGTTACATTTTATATCCTGCTGGTTATCCCGAGCACAAGATTAGGAGAATTCATGCTAGGAAACCTCATAATGTTTCACATCATGCTTTTATGTATAAAATTGAGGCTTCCAGCTCTAGGCAATCAACTCATGTTAAATTGCCTAAAAAGAAATCTCCTATTGCATCAAATGAACCTAATGTCTCATTTAAGACTTTTGATGCTTCCTATGTTTTAACTAACAAATCAGGCAAAGTAGTTGCCAAATATGTTGGGGGCAAACACAAGGGCTCCAAGACTTGTGTTTGGGTACCCAAGGTACTTGTTTCTAATGTCAAAGGACCCAAGACCGTTTGGGTACCTAAGAACAAGGCCTAAACTTGTTTTGTAGGTTTATGTATCCGGGGGCTCAAGTTGGATCATTGATAGCGAGTGCACAAACCACATGACAGGGGAGAAAAGAATTTTCTCCTCCTACGAGAAAAACGAAGATCCCCAAAGATCTATCACATTCGGGGATGGAAATCAAGGTTTGGTCAAAGAACTTGGTAAAATTGCAATATCACCTGACCATTCTATTTCCAATGTTTTTCTTGTAGATTCTTTAGATTATAACTTGCTTTCAGTTTCTCAATTATGCAAAATGGGTTACAACTGTCTTTTTACGGATATAGGTGTCATTGTCTTTAGAAGAAGTGATGACTCAGTAGCATTTAAGGGAGTACTCGAGGGTCAACTATACTTAGTGTAACACCCCAGGTGTTACCCAAGGCCCTGGCTCAATACATGCACTCATGACCTATTATCACATGTGTTTAAGTGGAGGAGAAGGAGCACTAAAACTTTAGAAACCATGGATTAATTAAGGAATGTTCATGACAAAAGCAATACCCAAGATTTTCATACATCTTCACCTTAAAAAAAGTGACTCAAACCATAGACCCCCTCTTGAGCCAGTAGACCCCCAAGCACTGGATTTATGGAAAGGATAGGCAAATGACCATCTCATGACTTAAACCCTTTACCAAAGTTGAATTACATTAATATATCTACAAGAAATAGTAAACGAAGTATTCCAAAAAGGTCCCACAAAATGCTCAAATTCAGCCCCCAAGTGAAGAACACTCCAGAGCAACCAAATTTTCTCTAAGTTAAAAATCAGCCCTCTTCCAAAGATCAGAAGTGTTCACCTATTTGATGGCACCAAAACCACATGGTCTAAATAACAAAAAGGAGCCAAATTACCTAAGGCACACACTGGAAAAGTTTGAACCGAAGCCAAGACATTTTGACATGGTTTGACACGAGTTTTGTCTCGGGTTGAACAGTGCCAACAGCACTGTGGCGCCCCCATATCTTGTGACTTAGGGCATATCTCCCATTGGAACTCACACATAATAGCTAGCCCTAGGTGCTAGGAAGAGATTTGCACAAGACCCTTGGCGAGATTCTCACGTTTGTGATCCCTGCAAGCGTTTGAACAAAGGCAGAAGCAAACACCCACGTGTTCGACGCGTTCTGGCGCGCCAGAGCACGCCCCGGCGCTCGGCCCCGCGCGCACCGCACCACGCCATGCAAGACACCGTGCCCGTGCCCGCGCCCGCGCCTATAAAGCCAACCGAGGCCTTGACCGTACAATCCTGCTCGCTCTCCACCCCGCCAGAGCGCAAGTTCACCGGCGATCGCTCTACGCGCGGCGTGCCAGCGGCCGCCCGAGACCCAACCACTGTAGACCGGCCACCCTAGCCATTCCCCACCCCGTCCGACCCTCGGGATAGCCTCTGCGTGCCTCGGTGAAGCTTCTAGAGCCAGGAATCGAACTATACCTCGCCGGAGACACCGGATCGACCTCGCCGGACTTCACCCGACTGCTAGAGTACGTAGACCGAGCTCCACGGTGAGTCTTTCTTCGATTCCTTGCATGGGTAGCATCCTTCGCACCCCGTGAAGCTCCATGTGCCCTTGGATTGAACTCTACTGCCGTGAGCAGACCGGAGCGCACGCCACCGACGAGCCCGCCCGCTTGCGCACGTGGCCAGACCGATTCCGGCCATCACCGTCGACGAGACGTACCTCGACGTGACCGCAAGGACTTCCCGGAGCTAACCCCGCCCTTCGCCGGACCCCCCTCGTCACCGGTAAGCCGCGCCGCCCTGTTTACTTCCGCGGTTACTGTTTCAAAGAGGGGAGGGATCTCGGGGAGAAAGAAGAAGAAGCCGGGGGGGTTTGAATAGTCAGAGACTCATATGAATAGTTCCACAGGGGCATAAGTTGAAGACTTGGTTTAGGAAAAGCCTAGGGGTCTCGGTTTAAACTAGTTTTTCTTAAAACCTTTTAAACTTTATTATTTAAATGTAAACAGAGCTTGTAAAATTCATAACTTCAGTTTTATTCAACCAAAGTTGGTCAAACCAATTTTCCTAGGTTCCAAATAATATGAACTACTCAGGAAAAATACAAAACACTGTAAGTATTGCAGGAAATTTTAAAGTTTTGATTTAAATAGTAAACTAACCAAAAGCTAAATAAAGAAGGGGAAAATAGCTACACTCTTAGACTGGGGTTAAGAAAAAATTGAGAGGTGCTTAACCACTACCTAGCCTGTTTAAAAATAATAAACCCCTCAGTACACCATATTTGGGAAGGGTTTACCATTTAAACTCATTTTGACTCAAAGTTAAAGAAAATAGAAAAGGGAGTTTAAAATAAGAACCACGGGGCAACCACATTTTTTCTAGATCACTTATTTAACATTGTTTACTGGAAAATTTTGTTAGACCCTCTATTAGTACAAAAGAAATGAACTACCTTTTATTTCATGAAAACAAGGAGGACTTAGACAAATCCTAGAAAAATAATCCTGAGAAGAACCCACCCCAAACCTTGGGATAACTAATAATATGTTATTATGAATCTAGGAAAAATGTAAGTTCTGTTGTTTGATATTTTTCAAATAACAAGTTAGTTATAAGTATCATTTTGGCATTAAACTTTAGAAAATCACAACTAAATATCTAGTAGGTCTTTTTCTGTGATTTTTAACACAGAGACCTATTAACACCTAGGAATCTTGGCAAAAATAAATGTTGACCCAGAAACCCCATAGAAATTAGAGCTATAGTGTAAAGTGCCCTTTTACCCTTACTTTTGTCATTTTTGCCCAAGGAAAATATTAATTATTTTCAACCTCAAACTTGTAGGATGAAACCCCGAGGTCAATGTTTACCCACTGCAATTTTTATAACATTTTTGGAAAATTTTAACTTGCCATGGTAGTTCAAAAATACTTAATAAGAAGCACAATAGGAAGAAAAAAATGGGAATTTCGGGAGAACTATATAGTGTACAACTAGGACCTTCTAAGGATTCCCTGAAACCTAAAAATGTGATTAAGGATTGTAAGTTCAATTCAAAATCCTAAAAATGGAAGTGTGAAACCCTTAAGGATAACAAAAGAAAACCCTAGTATACCACTATTTTAATACTGTTTCACTATGATTAGTATTTCCCAAAATGCCATATCATTAATATGCATACATCTTATTCATTGCATTCGATAGACTGTAATCTCGCTGACGGGGAATACATCCTCGTTCCGAAGCAAGGAGTTGCTTAGGAGGTAGCCCAGGAGCCAGCACCAGAGCCTGCCATCGAGGATCTGCCTGCCCCCGCTTTGGAAGGCAAGCCTCGGTTTTATGCATAACCGTTATGTTGGGGGCCTTCGGCTTCCGAAGGTCCTCAAAAACATGATTTGACAATGTTTTCCAAGTGAAATGTGTGAACAGACATCTTCGGAATCGGGTATGGTCAAGACGAAGCTTGAGTGGGACGAAAGGCGATTGTGACGAAGGATAAGATCATAACGAAGCTATGTGCAGATAAGCTTCGGCATGACTGCAGAAAAGGGGAACCAACTTAAAGATGAAAAACCAAACTAGACCCTGAAGAGTTACTATAGAGTTACTGATAAATGTAAAGGGCATCAATGCAATTTTACACGGGCTGCGTCCCGTGCCTATAAATAGGTGAACAGTACTCCCGTACTGTTCACGCTGATTTGGCATTCGCTTTTTGCATCACGTCTGTACCTTTACTTTTCATCAATTCAAAGGTACATTTATAATCTGTTATTATGAATTTGATAAATAGAAATAAGTTGATGATAATATCTGTATTATTATTCGCATTTCATATATGTATTCTTCTTCATCATCTATCGAACTTACGAAGGTCCTTTCTTTCGTAACCTTCGTCCAGAATTCATTATATCCGAAAGGACATAATGTCTTTAAGGACGAAGGACTTTAACATTTAACACTTTTTATGTTGCCTTGTTCTTAACTCTTAGCATTTCAGAACAAGTCCCCAACATTGGCGCCTACCTCCGGTGAACTCACGTCCATTTTTTGAGTTTTGAACACCTTCGGCAAGCATAACTTCGTCATGCCGCCGAAGAAAGCTTCAGCCACAGGGGCTACCACTCTGCAGCCGCTGGATCCCAATCAGGATGTCCTTTCTCTTAGGGAAGCCCGAAGCCAGAAGAGGAAGGCCATCAGTCCGACGCCTCAGGAGGATGATTTGGATCAAGAAATCCAAAATTTGGAGATGCTCCAACAACAGGTTCAACGAAAGAAGGAAAAGATGGCTCGTCTAGCTGACCTACAGAGGTAGATAGATGAAGCTTCGAAAGAAGTTCGTCATCTTGCTCAAGATGACCAGAACCGAAGGCCTCCGCGCGAAGAGCTTCATCAGGAGGGCTTCTACAACGAGGACGACTGGTATGAAGATTTCCATCATGGAAATTTTGCTTTTGATGATGCTTCTCCTCTGTCAACAGAACTGCAGGCTACACCATGGCCCTAGTCTTACAAGCCCCCCCAGCTCCCCATGTACGATGGTCATTCAGACCCGAAGCAATTCTTGATGAGCTATGAAGCAACCATATCTTCGTATGGTGGCAATACTGCAGTCATGGCAAAGTCCTTCGTCATGGCCATCAAGAGTGTTGCACAAACCTGGTACTCTTCTCTTCGGCCAGGAACAATCACTTCATGGTAGAAGCTGAAGGACATGTTGATAACCAGCTTTCAAGGGTTTCAGACGAAGCCAGTCAACGCTCAAGCCTTATTCCAGTGCACCCAGGACCACGAAGAGTACCTTCAGGCGTATGTCCGAAGGTTCCTGCGTCTGAGGGCACAGGCACCAACAGTGCCCAATGAAATTGTCATTGAGGCCATGATTAAGGGACTTCGGCCGGGACCTGCAGCTCAATACTTTGCCAGGAAGCCTCCCCAAACTTTGGAGAAGCTGCTCCAGAAGATGGACGAGTATATTCGAGCTGACAATGACATTCGCCAAAGAAGGGAGGAAGCATCCAGGTTCTCTGAAATGACCAGGGGCTTCGGAGGCAGATTCCATCCGAGGCACGTCAGGTCAATTCACAATTCTACTCAAACTGATGATAGAGGGAGTCAACAGCAAAGGCCACAATACTCCTCGCAGGCTTCGGGGCAGCAGCAAAGCTCTTTCCGGGCGCCAGCGCTAAGGGGTAGAGGCGCCAGGGGCTTCGGGGGAAGATTTGGGGATCAGCCAAGAAAGATTTACTGCCTATTATGTGGTGAAGACAAGGGCCATACCACCAGGATCTGCCATGTTACCATCCAGAAGCAAAAGGAGATAGCAGAAGCTGCAGCACAACGGAGTCAGCCGAAGCAAGTCATGCATACTGCTTCGTACCATTCGCCTTACATTCGAGAATATGTAGGCAATCACCCTGCAGCTTCTGTTGCTTCGGTAAGCCAACCCCAAGCATCTTGGCAATAGCCTCCACCGCCACCACCAACACAACGAGGTCAGCAGCCAGAAGGGAGTCAGCACACTCACCTTCAGCAGGACTTCAGAGAGGAGTCCGAAGCTCGCACAGTCAATAGCACTGTGCCAGAGTCGAAGCACATTTACTGACAAATATCCTACCTCGACAGCAGCTTTTCGCATTTTCGCATTCAGTATTACTTTCTTTTTAATAAGGAACAATTATGGGAAGTTTAAGTGTCTTTTATTGTTTTTCAATTTCTTGTAACAGTTTCGCTTTTTACCATAATGAAAATATATCTTCTCCATAGGCTTGAGTTGTTGAAGCATAAGAATTTATGGTGGCACGGAGGACCTTCGAATTATCAAAAATTTGTTCTAAGGGACGCAGTGCAATTTATTCGAAGCAGTAAAAAGACGTTCCTAAGGGAACGCAGTGTAAGTTTTCTGCTCAAAAGTCGTTCCGAAGGGAATGCAGAGCTTACAGCGAAAAATAAACGCTGATTCCGCTGAAAGTAAAAGGCGAAGAAGCTCCTAAGGGAGGCTTACAGCGAAAAATAAACGTGATTCCGCTGAAGTAAAAGGCGAAGAAGCTCCTAAGGGAGGCTTACAGTGAAAAATAAATGTCAACCTTCGGCAAATATCATTTTGCACAACATTAATCATTACATCATTTGCATAGCATAACATCATACATCATAGTGCATCAACAACACAAGAAGGGGATCTCGATATTGATATTCGAAGATTGTTTTGAAAAATAGTGACAAGGCACAAAAAATAGCCTTTGAAAAGTTATACCTTCGTCAGACTCTGAAATGGAAGGATCTATTGATTATTGATTTCACGAGGATTGATTACTGATTTTTACGAAGCATGAAAAGAAGGGAAGGTGTTTTTTCGCCGAAGGCTCAAAAATGGTACGTATATGATGTTTCATGCATCGTAAAAAATAGAATTATAAATAGCTAATATGCTACATCCAAAGTTACACAATGTTACACATGATTCTCAACAAGCATTACAATCTAAATGTTTTTACAGCAGCATCTAATCTTCCTTTAAGACTACTTCTGCAGCTTCGTTTAGAAGCTGATCAACAACTCTATCCATGATGGCTTCGACCATTTGTCTAATTTCGTCATCCCCCTTCGTGTGGGGGCCTGGAGATAGCTCAGCAGGTTCTGAGGGAAGAGAAGATACGGATATATTACTATTACAAACCATGAACAAGTTCGAAATCAAAAAGTTACAACGAAGAGCCAGAAATCACTAATTAATACCTATTTGCCCTTCAGGCTCTGTGCTTTTCTCAGCAGCCTCTGCTACCTTTCTAGCATCATGGATGCCTTTTTCGCTTTTTTGAATAATTTCTTGGGCCATTTCTCGGCCGCCATTGTCCCAGATGTCGGTGAAAAATTTTCCACCGACCAGGCTTGCTTCGGCCGAGGGGTCTTTTATATCTTCGGAGGACAAGGCAGTTTCGGATTGTGCTAAAGAGTTCACATGCTCACAGCCTTTCCTCTCCAAAACAGTAGCAATCCCCCTGGCGCCCGAGAAAGCACATTTGTCTCCATGGCTATTCAAGATTTCCTTGAAAGCCTCAGCTTCATGACTGATCCATTCAATCGGGCCTTCTGGATTACCCCTTGTGAAGTTTTCTTCGCTAGAGAATGCGCCAACGCTGGCGAAGCTGGATTTTATTTTCTTAGCACATTCTATGGATTTATCATATCACCGTTTCTTGGATGCACGAAGCTCTTCAACATTTCTTTCTAAATGATTTGCCCATTGATCACTAAGTTCTCGTTTTGTCTCTTCAAGTATGCGTTCTTCTTTAGCTCTGGCTAGCTGTTTCTGAAGATCCTCAATTTCGCGTTTTTGGGCTTCAGTTTGAGCCTTAGAAGTAGCTTCGTCTTCCTTTATTTTATCCACCAATGTAAGCAGAATTTTATCTTAATCCAAAGCTTCGTTCCTCAGCTTAATAACCTCTATTCGTAGGTTGTTGAAAGCAATATTATAGCTCTCGTCTTCGGCATTCTTTTGCGCTCTCAAAGCGTTGCTCAGTATTAAACCCTATATGAAAAGAATTAGTATAAGAATAAAAGAATGATTCAAAAATTATAAATTTCCAAATATACAATTTTCATACCTTCAGACTATTATATGCAAGGCTATCCGCAAGATCGTCCTTCTTCATAGCGCAGAGGCCAGCTTCAAGCTTCGGAAACCCCATACTTCTAGCCATCTCCCGACAGACAGATAATTCTTTGTTGTCTGGGAGGCAGTATAAGAAGTCATCTTCGTCTGTGCCATTAAATACTAAGGCCCCCTTCGGATACTTCAGTTCTTGGGCATAGTGATTAGCTTCAAAAATCTCTTCTTCAGATAATCTCTTCCCCGAAGCATGTCGTACAATATAATCAAGTACTTTGGAAGATGCTTCGGGGGCAGCAGTGCCAGTTTCTTCAGCCAAAATTTGTTCTGCTATTTCTGTTTTTTCGGCTTCCAAGGATTTCACCTTCGCAGGCTCTGAGGGTCCGGCTTCAGTTTCAGACTGTTGCTTTGAAGCTTCGGCGACAAAGGCTTCAGTATGCACTTCAGAAGTTTTAACAATTTTTGGAGTTATGCTTGAAAATTTAATTGTCTCTAAAACATCTAGCACATTAACCATCCTTTTTCTTTTAGGGGTCACTACTGGACCCTTATGGCTTTTCGTTGCCTCAGTTTTTGCCGAAGGACTCAAGACTTCTGATGTCTTTATTTCTATAGCCCTCGGTTCTTCGATTTTTTCAGTCGTTGGCACTTCGGCCAGTACTTCAATATTTGGCAGGGGAGTTGGCTCTTTAGTTTCGGTGGCCGAAGAGGTCTTACCGACAAATGTAGGCACTGTGGCCGGTTCAATATAACATGGCCGGTGTGTGAGAACCTTTACCCTTTTCCTCTTCGGCGCCGGCTCGCTAGGAGCGGCTGAAGCTGTTTCCTTCGCAGAAGATGTATTCTTTCTTTTTTGACCCCGCGCTGGATAACGGTAGTCGGGGTAAACAAACCCAATTGCATCAAACACTCGGTTGAGCCTCTTCTTCTTTCGGCCTCCGAAGGCCACTGATAATGCAGTATCTTCGGCCTTTGAGTATACACCAAGCAATTCATCACTGATGGCCTCAATACTTTTCAACCAGTCATCATCTGGCTCAACGAATTTATCTCCGTATTTGAATGTGTATTTCAGCCTGACTAGTTCACCTTCGTCAGTTTCTTTAATGGTCTCTTTAGGCATTTCCCATTTTTCCACAAGTGGCCATACTCTGAAGGCAATGTGTTCTTGGACCAACTCCCTTGTCCCAATAAAAGAGCAAACAACACCGAAGGCTCTCTGGCATTCTTCGGCTGCTTCATTCATTTCCACCTTTGGTCTCCGAAGGCCGAAGCGTTGCCAGATAGGGCGCATAATGATACTTTTAATATCTTCCTGTGATTTCAAGTCATTCTTCACGTAAAACCATTCCGTCATCCAGTCGCCGGGCCACCTCTTTCGAAAGGTTGGCACGGGGCAGCTTGACCCAGACCGGGCGCCGAAGCTGTAGCAGCCAAAATTGTTGTGATACTGCTCTTTACCCCAGGGTTTTGTCTCATACAATAGCTCATGTATGTTGCAGAAACTTTTTGCATTAGGTTCCAAACCTTGGCTCCTCACGGCCCACACAAAGATGCTCATCCTTATGATTGCTTCGGGGGTAAGTTGGTGAAGGTATATTTCAAAAATCTTCAGTATTTCCACAACAAAACTGCTCAAGGGAAATCGTACTCCAGCCATCAGGAAGCTTCGAAATACCACGACTTCATTTTCCTCAGGAGTCGGACAAGTCTTCTCTCCTTCGTCAGCCCTCACAACGGATATGTCCCGAAAGTATCTGCCCCTCATATTGACAAGATGATTTTCTTTAATACTGGATTTACCAAAAACCGCATGGCTTGGTCGCCAAGGTCGATCTTCGGAGTTTTCACCACCACTATCCACATCATAACTGACACTGTCACCAGTATCTTCAGATAAACCCTCCAAAATCTCCCTAGTAATCTTCTCTGTATTAGTCTTCGACATTGATTGAAGAAAGCCAAGATGCATCTCCTCAGAAAGACTTAGCTTCGAATCACCAACAGCTTTCTTATCTTCAGACATCTTTGCAAACGCTAAGAAAGCGCTCCCGAAACTGAAGCTTAAAAATTTAAAAAGCCAAGCAAGTATTGTTGCGTGCAGGCTAAAAGTTAGGTGAGTAAAAGCAGATGGCAAGAGAGCGTGCCAAATAAACTCGTGGTGAGCTCTTATTTATACACCTAGTGCGTCGAAAACTAGAGGGTCCCGCTTGTCAAAGACTATTGCTATTCTAGCAAAGGGAAGGTGTTTTTTTGGACCTTCGGCTTAAAGCCTTCGTCTATGTCGCAATATGAATTTATCGTTCCAGCAAATTAATATTGCGAGGGGCTACTGTTGGGGGCCTTCGGCTTCCGAAGGTCCTCAAAAACATGATTTGACAATGTTTTCCAAGTGAAATGTGTGAACAGGCATCTTCGGAATCGGGTATGGTCAAGATGAAGCTTGAGTGGGAAGAAAGGCGATTGTGACGAAGGATAAGATCATAACGAAGCTATGCGCAGATAAGCTTCGACATGACAGCAGAAAAGGGGAACCGACTTAAAGATGAAAAACCAAACTAGACCCTGAAGAGTTACTATAGAGTTACTAATAAATGTAAAGGGCATCAATGTAATTTTACACGGGCTGCGTCCCGTGCCTATAAATAGGTGAACAGTACTCCCGTACTGTTCACGCTGATTTGGCATTCGCTTTTTGCATCACGTCTGTACCTTTACTTTTCATCAATTCAAAGGTACATTTATAATCTGTTATTATGAATTTGATAAATAGAAATAAGTTGATGATAATATCTGTATTATTATTCGCATTTCATATATGTATTCTTCTTCATCATCTATCGAACTTACGAAGGTCCTTTCTTTCGTAACCTTCGTCCAGAATTCATTATATCCGAAAGGACATAATGTCTTTAAGGACGAAGGACTTTAACATTTAACACTTTTTATGTTGCCTTGTTCTTTACTCTTAGCATTTGAGAACAAGTCCCCAACACGTTATATATGCTATTTTACTGCACTTAATGATGGTAGGCTTGTACTATGCACTTAAGTGTAGGAGTTGTCTGAAACCCTAGTTGCATGAACTCAGGATTCCTTTTGAGATGGATACTAGTATGCTAGGTCGAGTAGCTGCTTTGCTAATTATGGATCTCGGTAGAAGTCGAGTGATTTTTCTAGCGCTCACGCAAGGTCAGGAATTGATTGTATCCACCTTGATAACAGAATGATGATGGTCTATGGACACGGATCCATGGGGATGCGTGATCTACGAGATGAAATTGGAATAAGGATTAATGTGCGGATACCTATGTCAAGCGTTTGAACGTACTGAGCACATGCCGAGAAATATGGTAAATCGGTAAGCCTAGTACCTGAGTGAACTTGCCCGCAGACTTTACCGCTCACGCGACCTGAGACGTGGTCTCCCATTCTGGTTATGGTGGGTACAAGTACGGTCACTGCACGACGGCAGTCGGGGTCCGTGAGGCATTGTACGCCAAGGCAGTGAGCCCTGATCTGTTGCCAGGGAATCGATGGGGACGGTTGATGTGTGTGAGGATGGAGTGCCTCGCCACGTCGTGTGTTTAGGTTTACCTTGCAAGGATAAAATCTCGATTCGAATCGTCAGCTTCTCGCAGCTAATGAGACTGCTTGATCCATTGTACTGCATTGAGTAACAAGTGGAAATGTGTTTGGCAAAAGATGTTGATTGCTAAATGTTTGATATCATGTATGATTAGCTAGGTGCACATTAGTCTTAAGAGAGTCACACTAAAACTTGATAAGCTAAACTTGATTTTAGACTCAGTTAGTGCTTTTGGCAAACCAAACCCCTCAGCCAAACAGTTGCATGTCTAGAGGTAGAGGAGTAGACTCCTCACACCGGGTAAGTCTAGCTGAGTATTAGTATACTCAGCCTTGCTTGTGGCAAAAAAAAAATTACACGTTCTTTGGAGGACATGGTTGCTGGCGTGACTTGGCCGTCCATCTTGCCACCGGGTTGGACAGTCGAGTGGGACCCTACCTCGGCAGAGGAGCATGAGGAGTGATGGGACATGCTTCCACATCCCTCCATTTATTTACCGTTAGTTATATTCCGCTGCATTCTGAACAATGATCACTACTTTTGATAAACTCCAATGATGTTGTAATAATTTAAATACTCCTTAATGTATGGTTTTATGCTTTATTGTATTTGCTCTCTGCCCCACCTTCGTGTGAGTACGTGGTACTTGATCCTGTTAGTGGCCTCGTCGGACTAGATTCGAGGGACTGACATTTTATTCCTATTTAAGTGTGGTCTAGCCTTTAAGGTTGGACTTAGGCACTTAAGTTGAAATAATTCGGGCGGTTCCGCCACAGCTGGTATCGGAGCTTGTACCACCACAGAGGAATCAATAAATTGTAATTACCATCCTTTTCAAAGATTAAAACTTGTTAGAAACCAATGTTGGATAGGTCGGTAAGGCGATAAGGATGGACGTAGAACTTGAAGCCTTGGGATGCTAGATGGGTAGCTAGGTGGCTATTGAAATATGCCCTATAGGCTACTATAAGAGATGGAGATTTCTCTATCCCTATGGGTTGATATGAGGTCGCATAGGACGAGCATGCATGCATCATTCTATTATAACTACTTAGTAAGTGGTCAAGAAATTTTACAAAGCTATGAGGCAAGGTAATCAGAGATTAAGTATACCTCCAAGATCTTCACATAACCCTGAGAGAGCCAAGCACTAATTCCCTTTTATTTCCTTAATTCTTTTTCTTTTCACTTACCCTCACCCTTACACAGATGACTTCTCACGAATCCTCGGATGGAGGGAACACACATTCCCACACGGACGGATTTGCGCGAGAGGGTTTTCCCCGCATTTTGTGGGAGGTGATGTAGGGAGCCGGTTATACGACGCCTCCTCAATATGCGGTGCAGTTGTTCGAGGAGCACCGGGTACCCCGCTGTAGGGTGAGGATGACCTTGAAACCTCATCCCTTGCAGCCGGGCTGGCGTTCGTTGGACTCCAAGTCTTTCGGATTTAGGGCCAAATATTCTCTTGAGTCCATTGCTCTCCACGGGCTGACGACCTTTTGTGGCTTTCACCCCTTGGAGCTGTCCACTCATTCCATTGGCTTGTTCCCCGCCGAAAAGGAGGATGACCCAATGTGGAAGGATCGAGTGGAGCATGCCAAGAATGTGTGGGCTCTTTACCCGGGGCAGACTGCTCACCTGACAGTGCTATGCATGAATGCCCTGTATCATCTGCAAGCCGTGCGAGCTGAGGTAATGTCCCAACTGATGGGCTTGGTGGAGTCTACCAAGATCACCCTGGATAACCGGGAGGACCTTGTGGTAGACTTGTCCATTGAGCTGGTGGAAAAGGACCTCCAGGTGGAGCAAATGGCCACCCAGATCCAAGAGCTTGAGGAGCAAGTAGGAGCCAGGGAGAACACCATCGAGGTTCTCGAAGGTCAGCTTCTGACCACTCAGCAGCAACTTGAGGAAGCCAACCAGCACCTGGATATGCACCATCAGGAGATCCAGGACATGGAGGCTGAAGGGGCCGACGAGGATGTTGACATCGAGGGAGGAGAGGAGCCGGAGCCTACATCCAGCTTGGACACTGTTGGCTCAGGGAGACCACCTTCCCCCTAGTCTAGTGTTGCCTCGTTTGCCCATTAGGTTTCAGAAAATTGGGATAGAAGTGTGCGGCAGTGGAACTCCTCGAAGCTAGCTTAGCTTTTGCACCTTTGGGGTACTAGACTAGAAAGAGTTGAGTCTTTTGAACACTACTGTAACCATTAGAAAACTCTTTTGGATTTATGAATGATGGATGATGTCAATTTTAAGTTATGAAGAAGATTTAGATCATGTGGAACCTCTTATGCAAATGCAAGGAAATGTTTGACGTTTTGCACACTTTGTCCTTTAAAAAAAATCTCTTAACAGGTACAACCCCTTATTTCCAAAGTATGACATTATGAGAATCCTGAATTTCAGATGGCAGGAAGAGCGCGCCGTGGACAGAATGAGCGCATTCCTCCACCACCGTCGCCGCCTCCTACCATGCAAGAACTGATGGCTCAGTAGAATGAGATTCTGCGACAGTTGGCTCAACGTCAGCCACCACCTCAGCACTATGGTGGTGGTGATCACCATCAGTGTCCCACAGCAGCGGCCACCTATCAGGAGTTCCTCAGCATTCAGCCACCGTTGTTCACTCGGGCAGAGGATCCCCTTGATGCTGATGTATGGCTCAGAGTGGTGGAATCCAAATTCCCACTGCTTAATGGAGTTTGTTCAGATGTGGCCAAGGTTCGTTTCGCCACCCAGCAGCTTCGGGGACCCGCGCGAACATGGTGGGACCACTTTCTCGCTATGCAGCCGATTGATCACGTGGTGGAATGGGGAGAATTCAAGGCAGCATTCAGAGGACATCACATACCAGCAGACATCATGGACCGCAAGCTTAATGCGTTTCTAGCACTTACTCAGGGGAATCGTACAGTGTTACAGTGCGCCCAAGCCTTCAATGACTTGTGTCAGTATGCAGGCTATCATGATGACATTGACGAGAAGAAGAGGGACAGGTTCAGGAGGGGCCTCAGTACTAAGCTCCGCGACCGTCTCAACACAGTCAGGGCCAATAGCTACAATGAGTTAGTCAACATGGCCATTTCTCAGGAAGACTGCATCACAGCTCGACAAGCAGAAAAGAACAGGAAGACCCCATTGGCAGGACCTTTAGCTCAGCCTCAGCGCTTCAGGATTGTGTCAAACACTCAGAGTAGGGGGCCTCAGCAGCAAGGACGATGGGTGATCCGACCACAACAGCAGCACCCGACACCCAACCGCTCTCAACCCCCAGTTCTAAGGAACAACAACCAGCCACAGCCGCAGTTCCGTCAAGGCAATGACACAGGTGTTTCACTTGTGGCAGCACTGGACACTACGCCAAGAATTGCCCCAAGAACCAGCAGAGGCAGGGGCAGACTTCAAATCAAAACCAAGGCAAGAGGCAGAAGGTGCAGGTGACGCAAGGCCGGCTGAACTTCACCACTATGGCTGACATTCCAGAGGGAGCAACCGTGATGATTGGTATCTTTTCTGTTTCAAATTATCCTGCAGTCATTCTTTTTTATTCTGGTGCATCACACAGTTTTATCAGTGCAAAATTTAGTGCAAAATGCCAGTTACCTTCTCATCACACAAATGGGGGCATTAAAATTTCAACACCAGGAGGCAGGGTTGCCACCTATCAAATCAACAGGCATGTGCCTATAAAATTTGGTAGCATTGTAATTAAGACCACCCTCCTTATCTTGTGATTGGATAGTGTGGATATCATATTAGGAACTGACTGGTTATCCAGGCATCAGGCAATAATTGATATCGCAGCAAGGGCCATTGAGATACACTCACCTACTTGTGGTGAAATTATGTTGTATTTGCCTAACCAGGGCTGTACCCGTTCCTGTGCCTTCGCCCTGATAGAGTCACCTGTTGAGAGAATCCCAGTGGTATGTGAATACCCAGATGTTTTCCCAGATGAATTGTCAGGGATGCCACCCAATAGAGACATAGAGTTTGCGGTTGAGCTGCGACTCGGAACTGCACCTATATCCAAGAGACCCTATAGGATGCCTCCAGCGGAGTTGGCAGAATTGAAAAAGCAATTGCAAGAGTTGTTGGACAGGGATTCATTCGCCCAAGTACTTCACCATGGGGATGCCCAGCATTGTTCGTGAAGAAGAAGGATGAGAGTCTGAGGTTGTGTGTTGACTACCGCCCTCTCAATGCGGTAACAATCAAAAATAAGTATTCGTTGCCCTGCATTGATGTATTATTGATCAGTTAGTGGGAGCCAAGGTGTTTTCCAAGATAGACCTTCGCTCTGGCTATCATCAGATCAAGATCAGGACTAGTGCCCCGGCCTATTTCATGTATTTGATGAATTCAGTATTTATGCCAGAACTGGACAAGTTTGTAGTGGTCTTCATTGACGATATCTTGGTATACTCAAAGAATGAAGACGATCATATCAAGCATTTGCATATAGTACTTCAGAGACTACGCGATCATCGCTTATATGCTAAGTTGTCCAAATGTGATTTCTGGCTGAAGGAAATAAAATTCTTGGGTCACACCATTTCTCAAGATGGGGTATCAGTAGATCCTGAGAAAGTGCAAGAAGTGATGGATTGGAAGCCACCTACCGTTGTACGACAGATTCAGAGTTTTCTAGGATTGGCAGGGTATTATCAGCGATTCATTCCAGATTTCTCCAGGATTGCAAAACCAATGAATGAATTGTTGAAGAAAGGAGTAAAGTATGAATGGAGTAAGAAATGTGAGGATGCCTTTCATACATTGAGGCAGCATCTGACAACAGCACCCGTGCTAGCACAGCCTGACAACACCAAATCTTTTGATGTTTATTGTGATGCTTCAGGCACTGGATTGGGATGTGTCTTGATGCAAGACAACAAGGTTATTGCCTATGCGTCCCGAGCACTCAAGCCTCATGAGCAGAACTACCCCACACATGATCTGGAGTTAGCTGCCATAGTTCATGCTCTGAAGATATGGAGACATTATTTGATGGGAGCTCATTGTAATATCTATACTGACCACAAGAGTCTCAAGTATATTTTCACTCAGGCTGATCTTAATATGAGGCAGAGAAGATGGTTGGAATTAATCAAAGACTATGATTTGGAAGTGCATTACCATACGGGCAAGGCCAATGTGGTAGCAGATGCCTTAAGTCGAAAAGCCTAGTGCAACTGTGTAACTATGGACTCTAAGATCGCCACTCTATGTGACGAGTTCTGCAAGTTGAACCTGGAAGTTATTTCTCCAGGTACCTTGAGTTATATCTCAGTGAAGCCCACCTTACATGAGCAAATAGTCATGGAACAGATTGGTGACAAGGGTGTTCAAGTCATTAAGGAAATGCTCGAACAGAAGGTGTATAAGTACAAATGCTTTCGTCAGGACAACAAGGGAGTTCTATGGTTTGAAGATCGATTGGTGGTTCCTAAAAATCCAGAACTCAGGAAGAAAATATTGGATGAAGCTCATCTTTCCATATTTTCCATGCACCCCAGCAGTAACAAGATGTATCATGATCTCATATCCTTGTACTGGTGGACCAGGATGAAGAGAGAAATTGCTAAGTATATATCTGAATGTGACACTTGCCAAAGAGTCAAGGCTAGTCATTTGAAGGTAGCAGGTACCTTACAGCCTCTTCCCATACCATCTTGGAAGTGGGAGGATATTTGCATGGACTTTATTGTGGGATTGCCCAACACATCCCAACACCATGATTTTGTTTGGGTCATTGTGGACAGATTAACCAAGACAACTCATTTCTTGCCAGTACATACCACCCACAAGACAGAAAAATATGCAGAGATCTATATTGACCAAATAGTGCATTTGCATGGAATTTCGAGAACTATTGTATCTGATAGAGGAACACTGTTTGTGGCACGTTTTTGGGAGCAGCTCCAAAAGTCACTTGGAACCACTGTGATTAGAAGCTCAGCGTACCATCCTCAGACAGGTGGTCAGACGGAGAGAGTGAATCAAATTCTTGAGGACATGTTGCGAGCCTGTGTGCTACACTATGGTAAGAATTGGGATAAGTGCCTTTCGTTAGCAGAATTCTCGTATAACAACAGCTACCAGTCCAGCCTATAGATGGCACCTTTCGAAACTTTGTATGGGAGAAGGTGTAGAACACCGCTAAATTGGTCACAAGCTGGAGAGAGGGAAATTTTTGGACCTGACTTAGTACTTGTTGGGGACTTGTTCTCAAATGCTATGAATTAAGAACATAAAATGTTAAGTATTAATGCCCTTTGGCCGCTGAAGCATTATCTCCCCAAGGATTTAATGTGCTTCGGACGAAGGTCATGAGCAAAATATCATGAAGGTCACACCTTCATGATCAGACTTGTAAAACAATATGAAATAAAATATAAAACATGAAACATTATAGACAGATATATTAAAAATAGATAACATTATTCACATATTTTATTATATGAACTCAAATATTAAAACATAATATTTAGGTACATTTATACCTTCGTCTTGGCAGAAAACAATAATTCCAGCGTAATGTGCCAGCAGCTACAAGATTGTGTGAACAGTACAGGGGTATTGTTCATCTATTTATAGGCACAGGGCACAGCTTGTGTAAAATTACATTTATGCCCCTTACAATCGACTACAATAATGACACAAAACATCATGGGACTTTTAAGTCATTTCATCTTTAAGTCGGTTCACCCCTTCGTCTTGAGATCTGTCACTGTGACGAAGCTTTATAGGTGATAGCTTCGGCACTGCTTCTGATAGGATCTGCCGAAGGTGTTCTCTTTCTTTAGGATCTTCGGCTACGAAGCATACCCCTAACAGTAGCCCCTTCGCGGTGCTAGATCATTTTTCGTAACGAGCTTGATCTGTGAAAAAATCTTCTAGGCTTCGGGATGCCGAAGATTCGAAAAACACCTTCCCTGAGCTCGTTGTCGAGAAACGATTAAAATAATCCAAGCTCGAGGTGGCTCCATCTTCCAGCATTTACGCGCGCCCTGGCGATTCACCCTCTCGGACCCTGTGGCCCATCGTTCAGCGAGTGCGGGTGACTATTTGTTCGGTGCGAGAGACCTTGACGATTCACCTTCCCACCTGCGGCACTATATAAACAGACGGGTAGGTGTGAAGTTACCACAACATTCATTGCTATTGCACTGTTTTGCTGCCAAAAATTTAACCATAGCCGAAGCTTGATCATCCGCTTTTGATTCTGCTTTGTCACAAGAGGAAGATCTTCGGAAAAATCAAAAAAGTCAACAACAAAAATTTCAAGAAATTCATAATCAAATGGCAAGAGTTCGTTCCACTGCCAGAGTTGGTAGTGAGGGAGATGCAACCAAAGCTACTGAGACTGTTCCGATTTCAGAAGCGCTGAAGCAGTCTGGGCTGGTAACATCGGAGGAAGCACCTGTCGCCGAAACAGAGCAAGCTGATGTTGAGGAGACTGAGTCTGAAGATGATTATAGCGCAGCGCCAAGTAAACCCAGCCATCTGGATTTCGGGAAATCCACTATCTTCGAAGATGATCTGCCTAAGATGTTGAAATTGGTCTATTTCAATGAAGCGAAAAAAGAGCTGGTTCGTTTCGGTGGGGAAGAGACTACTCCGAAGCCAGGAAAGGATGAAGTAGTGGTCTTCAAAAGTTTTTTCAAGGCTGGTTTGAGATTTCCTTTGAACAAGATGATCGCTGATGTACTGAATAAGTTTGGGATTTACCTTCATCAGCTAACTCCTAACGCTATCATTAGGATTAGTGTTTATATCTGGGCTCTCCGAAGCCAAGGAGTGGAGCCATTCGGTGTAGGCTTCTACCGGATACACGAGCTGCATTATCAGACGAAGGCTAGAGGAGATGGGCTACATGAAAATTTTGGCTGCTACAACTTTGTCTATCGCAAGAATACAAAATTTCCAGTGATTAGCTACCGAAGCAAGTGGCCAGCTGCCTGGAAATCTGAGTGGTTCTATGTCAAAGTTGACGAAGAGAAGGAGAAGCTAGTCCATAGTCCGTTAGAATTGACCTTCGGAGAGACCAGACCCTAGTGCAATATGACACCTGGGAGTCCGAGCCAAATTGCCTTGGCTGAATTTCGAGTTATTGCAGATCATATTGGCACTAGGGACCTAGTGCAAGAATTTTTGGCCTTCAGAGTGTTCCCAACTTTGAAGGAGTGGGAAATGCCGAAGCTGAAGGAGGAAAAAAAGAAGGGGGAGTTTGTTCGGTTGCCTTACTATTACAAATTCAAGAAACATTTCAATGTGCTTTGCCAAGAGTGACTAGACACAATTGAAGTAATGTGCAATGAAATACTAGGAAATTATTCTAAAAAATAAGACTAATTGATGACTGCGGCCTTCGGCACTCGTCCGAAGCGGAGGTTAAATCGAGTAATGGATGCTCTGGATTTTGAGTACCCTGACTACGAGCGGCTAGACAAGGATGTCGAAGGCCAAAAGAGGAAAAGAGTAGCTGGTGCTCTGAATAAAGACGATGAAGAACAACCAAAGAAGAAAAAGTTGGAGTCTGAGCCAAAAACAGGTGTTTCAAAGAAGAGAAAAGCTTCGACTCCGAAGTAAAAAGCAATTGACGAAGAAGAAGAAACTGCTGCATCACCCTCTACCACCGATGTAGAGGAAATTTTAAAGGTAATGATTGAATCCTTGCCTGTCAAGCTGAGTCCATTAGAGCCACATCTGACGAAGCTTTTTTAGAAGGACAAGGAGCCCACGAAAACAAAGAAGGCGGCTGGGCCAAAGAAGCAAAGAATCATTACAGTGACAGAAGCCATCGAAGGGACACCACGACAAGCTTCAGCTCCGAAGGGGCCAGTTGTTGAGAGCACAACTACTGAAGCTCGGAAGCCACAAATGTCGAAGTTGCCAGAGCCGAAGATATTAATTTAGAAAGCATGGTTGCTGATATAGATAAAATACTATTAAACATGGCCGCGGAAGAAGCTGCCGCAGAAGAGGCTGCTGAAGCCAACGAAGAGATTACGGCCTCAGAGCCCGAGTGAGAGAAAGAAATAGCCGAAGACCCTTCGGAAGATGAAGCTTTTATCTTTCAAAACTTAGTTGGTCAAGAGCTGACAAAGGCTGAAAAAGAAGAGCTAAAAGAATATGCAATATCTTAAGGATATCGACCTGGAGCACTTCTCTTCGGTGGCATTGATGACGAAAGGTTGGGCTGCATGCGGGATCAAACTGGTGCGAAGGTTATCGGTACTCTATCAAAGAGTATCGATTTCCTGAAGCTCGAAACAGATATCAGCCGCTACCGACGACAGCACATCGTCGGTAGTTTGTTTTATTCCAATTTCAAGGTAAACAACTTTTCTCTGACTTTTATTGTTTGTAATAACGAAGATGTTTTCTAATGAAGGTTGTTTGTGCGCAGAGCATGCTGCTAAGCAAAGCTTTGAAAATGCAGCAGGACTTGGAAGATAAAAAACACGAGGTTATAATTGAAAATTTAGAGAGCAAAATAAAAGAGCAATCAGGTGCTATTGAAAAGAAAGACTTCGAGCTTCAGACAACCGAAGGCTTACTGGCGGAAGCTAAAGCTAAAATAACAGAATTAAATACGAAACTTATCTCTCAATCACAAAACTTTGATCAAGAAAAGCAAAAGCTTACTGCAAAACTTGAGGCCGAAGTCCAAAAAAGTTCAGATTTGAAAAAATCATTGACAAGCCTTCAGAATAAATGTCTGGAGTTCAGCAATCGATGTGTTTAATGGCTGAAGCAGGTGTTCTATTTTGTTGGAGCCAGCAACGAGAAATTTACTCCTTCGGCTGAAGACCTGCCAGGTGCCTTCGAACATATCGAAGGTGAAATTGATGACCTTGACGAAGTTATAGCTGGACATGGTGACTTCTGTGCCCTGGTAGCTTCTCGGGGCACAGCTGTTGCCTTTCTGAAGTCTGGCTGCGAACACAGAAAGATTATCAATAGACCCAATTTTAGCTTATCACAAGCAGATTTGGATAACATTCCCAACCTTGCCCGAAGCATAGCCAATAGATTTATAAAATTAGTATGGACAAAGGGTGGACGAAGCAAAGCTGGTGATGAAGCTCGGAGTCATCTTAAGCCGGTAACAAAATCATACCTTGTGCTTACCTTTTCCTTCGGACTTGAATTTTGCTTATAATACTTTAATACGTACAGGATGACGAAGCTGAGGCCGAAGCTGAAGAGTGAAAAGACGAAGCTCCATGGATACTGACGAAGCTTGAGTAGTCTGTAGAAAAAGCTCTAAAAACTCTTGTAATAACTTGTGTAAAGAATGATGTAATTAAATTTAACTTCGTGAACTTTGTCCATACCTTGTAATATATTCTTACCTTCCCATCAATGTATAAAGTGCTTTGATGTGAACGAAATTAGCATTTTTGAGCCAAAGGCGAAAAACACCTTCCCTTCTTTTCGTACACAGCGAAGCATAAAACTGCTTCTTTTCCTTTTTTCCGAAGCCTTCTCTTTAGAACTGAAGTAACTGTTTATGTTATGATGATGATGATCCTATGTATGTGTAAATGAATCTTTATGAATGCAAATATATGATGTAATGTATCGTGCAAATGAATGTCCAAACCCACACATACGAAGCCATAACCAAAGCCTTCGTTCCCTTAGGAACAACCAAAGTCTCTTTGTCCTTTATTTTTCGGCTTCACCGCTTATTTTTCGGTGTATCAGCGCTGACTTTTCGCTGTAAGTTCTGCATTCCCTTAGGAACGTCTTTTGAACTTCTTCGCCTTCTATTTCGGCGGTATCGCGTTGACTTTTTGCGCTTCACCTTATACTTCGGCGAAATCAGCGTTGACTTTTCGCTATAAGTTCTGCATTCCCTTAGGAACGACTTTTGAGCAGAAAACTTACGCTGCGCTCCCTTAGGAACGACTTTTTGTAGCTTCGTCGTGCTCTGCATCCCTTTAGGGACGTCTTTCGAGCTTCTCCCTATGTTTTCTTTTCTCTTTGCACTCGATGGTGCTTGCTCAGTTTTTACATTTACATCTTTGGGGGATATTGCTCTTGTAGGGCTGAAATAAGAAAAAGAGAAATTACATGCTATGGCCCCGCTAAAAACCTTTCTCCCCCTTTGGAAAGGAAAAGGGTGCCATAGGAAAAAAGAATAAAAATGATTACATCAAACTACACATAATATCGTCGAAGCTCATCCGCATTCCAAGATCTAGGAATGTCGTTGTCGTCCATATCCTTCAATCTGTAAGAACCGGGTCTTGACGAAGATACTACCAGAAAAGGTCCTTCCCACTTCAACTGTAGTTTGCCTACTGTATCTGGGTTAGCAACTCTCCGAAGTACCAAGTACCTTGGCTTGATATTTTTTAACCGAACTTTTCTGTCACGCCATTTTATTGTTTCGGCCTGATATTTATTGATGTTCTCCACAGCCTGAAGCCTGATCCCTTCTATAGCATCTTTTTCCACAGAATAATCAGCTTCGTCCTCCACCGAAGCCACTGTTCTTATTGACCCAGCTTTAGCTTCCTCTGGGGTTATTGCTTCGTCGCCAAACAACAATTTGAATGGTGTAAAGCCTGTTGACCTTGACATCGTTGTGTTGTGGCTCCACACCACTTTGATCAATTCATCTGGCCACTTTCCCCTGGGCTGATTGAAAATTAACTTCATTATTCCTGTCATTATAATGCCATTAGCTCTTTCGACAAGTCCATTTGACTCTGGATGTCTAACAGATGCAAAATGGATCTTCGTGCCAATTTGTGCACAAAACTCTTTGAAAGCTTCGGCATCAAACTATGTTCCGTTGTCCATAGTAATAGCCTTCGGTACTCCCAAGCGACAAACAATATTTTGCCAGAAAAATTTTTGAACTATGACCAAAGTTATTGTGGCTAAAGGCTTCGCCTCAATCCACTTAGAAAAATACTCTACTTCCACCACGACATATTTTAAATTTCCTTGTGCTGGTGGAAGTGGGCCTAGCAAATCAAGGCCCCACCTTTGCAACGACCAAGTGGGCTGTATTAGCTGAGTTAGAGACGAAGGCTGTTTTTGATCTCTTGCACATTTTTGATAGCCTTCGCATTTTTGGACTAATTCTGCTGCATCCAAAGCTGCCTTCAGCCAATAAAATCCTTGACGAAAAACTTTTCCCAGCAAGGGCCTAGATCCGATGTGAGATCCACAAAGGCATGCGTGTATTTCCTTCATGAATTCTATACCTTCAGCTTTGGATAAACATTTGAGCAATGGAGAACAGACTCCATGTTTGTATAACTCCCCTTCTATTATTACATATGGTCGGGCTATTGCCTCTATCTTATTATAAGCTTCGTCATCTGAAAGGAAATTGCCCTGGAGAAAAGACATGATCTCGGTTCTCCAATCTTCACTATAAACAGGAGATATATTGAGCACTGCTCTTTCAAGAAGTTCCACCGAAGGTGCTTTTATTATCTCAAAGAATACTACTGAAGGCAAAGGCAGCCCCTGCGCCGCTGACTTGGCTAGCAGATCAGGATGCTCATTTTCTCCTCGTGGAATATTCTTGACAGAAAACACTTCGAAAGAAGCTTCAAGCCTTCGAACTGTATCCAAATATTTCTCAAGCTTCGGATCTCTTGCTTTACAACTCTTGTCAACATGACCAGAAATAACTTGGGAATCGGTTTTGAGAACCGCCCTTCTTATCCCCATTGCCTTCAACTTCCGAAGCCCCAAAAGCAAAGCTTCGTATTCAGCAAAATTATTTGTGCAGCTGAAATCAAGTTTCACTGCATAGCATGTTCCAACTTTGGAAGGTGCAACTAAAACAGCAGCCGCACCTGCCCTGAAGGTTCCCCAGGAACCGTCGCAGAACACTATCCAAGCTTCAGCATCTTTAATTGCTTCTTCGTCCTGAGCCCCTGGCGTCCAGTCAGCGATGAAGTCTGCTAACGCCTGGGACTGAATCGAAGATCTATGCACATAATCAATGCTGAATTCGTTGAGTTTCGCAGCCCACTTTCCCATCCTTCCAGTAACTTCTCTGTTCCTCATAATATCCTTCAAAGGCTGTGATGAAGGAACAATTATATGGTATGCTTGAAAGTAGTGTCGAAGCTTCCTGGAGGCCATTAAGACAGCATATAGCACCTTCTCCAATTCTGTATAGTTTTTCTTTGAAAAACTGAGAACTTCGGAGACAAAGTACACTGGGGCTTGTGTTGGGGGCCTTCGTCCTCCGAAGGTCCTCAAAAACATGATTTGACAATGTTTTCCAAGTGGATTATGTGAACAGGTACCTTCGGACTCAGAATTACGAACATGAAGTGCGGTCAGGACGAAGCCTGAACCAGACGAAGGACGGGCTGATTACCAAGCTCCACGAAGGATGGTGCACAGCCGAAGCTGTGCGCAGGGAAGCTTCGTCGCGATAGCAGAGAGGGGAACCGACTTAAAGATGAAAAGACTACGTGGACCTTGTCAGATTTCCATAAGTCATTGACAAATGTAATGGACATAAATGTAATTTTACGTGGGCTGCGTCCCGCGTCTATAAATAGATGAACAGTACTCCCGTACTGTTCACGCTGACTTGGCATTTGCTTTTGCGTCACGCTTGTACTTTTTATCTTCTCTCAGGACCGAAGGTACATTTGTAATTTGAAATCATTTCTATTTTTCCATGTTAATAAAATAGAAATGATTCTATGATGATGCTTATATTATATTTCATGCTTTATATGAATCCTTCGTCATTACTTGTTATGTTTACGAAGGTATGTCTCTTATGACCTTCGTCCGAAACTCATTATTTCCCGAAGGGACATAATGCTTCGAAGGACGAAGGACTTTAACACTTAACACTTTTTATGTTGCCTTGTTCTTAACTCTTAGCATTTGAGAACAAGTCCCCAACATTGGCGCCACCTCCGGTGAACTCACTTCCATTTCTTGAGCTTTGAATACCTTCGGCGAGCGTCACCTTCGTCATGCCGCCGAAGAAGGCTTCAACAACAGGAGCTGGCACACTGCAGTCGCTGGATCCCAATCAGGATGTTATTTCTCTTAGAGAAGCCCGAAGCCAGAAAAGGAAGGCTGTCAGTCCAACACCTCCGGATGATGATCTTGATCAGGAAATTCAAAATTTGGAGATCCTTCAGCAACAAGTTCAGCGCAGGAAGGAAAAGATGGCTCGTCTAGCTGATCTTCAGAGACAGATAGATGAAGCTTCGGAAGAGGTCCGTCATTTCGTTCAAGGCGATCAAACCCGAAGGCCTCCACGCAGAGAGCTTCATCAGGAAGATTTCCGCAATGAAGACGACTGGTATGAAGATCTCCATCATGGAAACTTTGCTTTTGATGATGCTTCTCCTCTTTCAACAGAATTGCAGGCTACACCTTGGCCACAGACTTACAAGCCACCCCAGCTTCCCATATATGACGGTCACTCAGACCCGAAGCAATTCCTAATGAGCTACGAGGCAACAATATCTTCATACGGTGGCAATACGGCAGTCATGGCAAAATCCTTCGTCATGGCCGTCAGAAGTGTTGCTCAGACCTGGTACTCTTCTCTTCGGCCAGGGACAATCACTTCTTGGCAGAAACTGAAGGATATGCTCATAACTAGTTTCCAAGGGTTTCAAACAAAGCCGGTCACTGCTCAGGCCCTTTTCCAGTGCACCCAGGACCACGAAGAATACCTTCAGGCATATGTCCGAAGGTTTCTGCGTCTAAGGGCACAGGCGCCGACAGTGCCCAATGAGATTGTCATTGAGGCCATGATCAAGGGGCTTCGGCCAGGGCCATCAGCGCAGTATTTTGCCAGGAAGCCACCACAAACGCTGGAGAAGCTGCTCCAGAAGATGGATGAATATATTCGAGCTGACAATGATTTTCGCCAAAGAAGGGAGGAGGCCTTCAGATTTTCTGAGATGACCAGGGGCTTCGGAGGAAGATTCTATCCGAGGCATGTCAGATCAATTCATAATTCCAATCAAAATGATGATAAGGGGAGCCAGCAGCAAAGGCCACAGTACTCCTCACAGGCTTCGGGGCAACAGCAAAGCTCCTTCCGACCACCAGCTCCAAGAGGCAGAGGCGCCAGGGGCTTCGGCGGAAGATTCGGGGATCAACCCAGAAGAATATTTTGCTTATTCTGTGGTGAAAACAAAGGTCATACTACCAGGATGTGTCATGTTACCATTCAGAAGCAAAAAGAGATAGCCGAAGCTGCCGCGCAACAGGCTCAGCCGAAGCAGGTCATGCACACTGCTTCGTATCATTCGCCCTACATCCCAGAATATGTGGGCAACCATCCTGCAGTCTCTGCTGCTTCGGCAAGTCAGCCTTCAGCTTCCTGGCAACAGCCCCCGCCTCCACCTCCGTTGCAACAAGGCCAGCAGCCAGAAGGGAGCCAATATGCTCCACATCAAAGGGACTTCAGAGAACAGTCCAAAGCTCGCACGGTCAACAGCACCGTGCCAGAGTCAAAACACATCTATTGACAAATATCCTACCTTAATAGCAATCTTTTTCATTCAGTTTTATTTTTTGTAATAAAGGACATTGTTTAGATTTCATGTAATTAGTTTCGTTGATTCCTACAAGAAAAATATGTTTTCTTCACAGGTTTGTGATAATAAAAAGGACCTTCGGACTATCGAAAATCCTTCGAAGCAACAAAAAGTCGTTCTAAGGAACGCAGAGTAAGTCTGACGAAGTCACAAAAAGTCGTTCCGAAGGGAGCGCAGTGTAAGTTTTCTGCTCCAAAGTCGTTCCAAAAGGAATGCAGAGCATACAGCGAAAAGTCAACGCTGATACCGCCTAAGTAAAAGGCGAAGAAGCTCCAAAGACGTTCCTAAGGGAATGCAGAGCTTATACCGCCTAAGTAAAAGGCGAAGAAGTTCCAAAGACGTTCCTAAGGGGATGCAGAACTTACAGCGAAAAATAAACGCTGATTCCGCTGAAGTAAAAGGCGAAGAAGCTCCTAAGGGAGGCTTATAATGAAAAAGTCAGTATTGATACAAAAGATTGTGCCCCATTGCAGGAATGTGCGTATCTTCGGCACAAAATATCATTTTGCATAACATAACATCATCACATCATTTTGCATAGCATAATCATCATACATCATGCTGCATGTGGCACAAGAAGGGGGCATGTTATCGATCTTCGGAAAATGCTTTGAAAAAGGGCAAATCATGCCAAGTTACAGGGAGAAACAATATTGATTTTCGAGGTATAGCTTCGGAGATTATTTTTACGAAGCTTGGATATTTCTTATCAGAACACTATGGATATTGTCGTGATAAATGATAAATTCTTCTTCACGAAGCATGAAAAGAAGGGAAGGTGTTTTTTCGTCGAAGACTCAAAAATGGTACGTGTTTAAAGTTTCATGCATCGTAAAGAATTGAATCATAAAACAAGTATATTACATACAGGATTACAAAATATTACACAAATCATATATCAAATGTTTTTTGCAATAGCACTTAGTCTTCCCTAAGTACTATCTCTGCAGCTTCGTTCAGCAGTCGATCGACAACCTGATCCATGATAGCTTCGGCCATCTTTTTAATTTCGTCGTCATATTTAGGCTGAGGGCCCGAAGATGCTTTAGTAGGATCTGAGTGAGGACGGGATACTATTACATCATTATTACAGATCGCGAACGAACTATAAAATTAAAAGTTATAATGCAATGAAAACTATTCGTTAGTACCTATTTGCCCTTCGGGCTCTGCGTTTTTCTCAGCAGCCTCGGCTACTTTTCTAGCCTCATGAATCCCTTTCTCGCTTTTCTGAATGATTTCTTGGGCCATTTCTCTACCACCGTTGTCCCAGATGTCGGTGAAAAATTTTCCCCCAACCGCGCTAGCTTCGGCTGAAGGATCTTTTATATCTGCAGTGGACAAGGTGGCTTCGGACTGTGATAAAATCTTTACATGTTCACATCCTTTCCCCTCCAAAATAGTGGCAATCCCTCTGGCACCAGAAAAAGCGCAGATGTCTCCGCGACTATTTAAAATTTCTTCAAAGGCCTCCGCCTCATGATTGATCCATTCCAGGGGACCTTCGGGGTTACCTCTTATAAAGTTTTCTTCTTGCGAAAATGCGCCAACGCTGGCGAAGCTAGTTTTTATTTTCTTGACACACTCTATAGATTTGTCGAAGCATTTCTTCTTGGCTGACCGAAGCTCTTTAACAGTTTCTTCTAAATGATTTGCCCATTGGTCGCTGAGTTCTCGCCTTGTTTCTTCAAGTATGCATTCCTCTTTAGCTCTGGCTAATTGTTTACGAAGGTTTTCAATTTCACACTTCTGAGCTTCGGCCTGACCTTTGAAAATAGCTTCGTCTTCTTTTATTTTATTTATTAAGGAATGCAATATTTTGTCTTTTTCGAGACCTTCGTTCCTCAGTTCAATTACTTCGGAACGAAGGTTGCTCAGGGCTATAGTACATCCTTCGTCCTCAGCATCTTTCTATGCTCTGAGGGCATTGCTGAGTATCAGGCCCTGCAGACAGGAATATGTCTGTGTTAATAGTTTTAAACAAACGAAAAATCTTGAACTCAACAAAAATATAAGAATTCCATTTGTCGCACCTTTAAACTGTTGTAAGCTAGGCTGTCAGCCAGATCGTTCTTTGACAGCACCGAAAGTCCGTCTTCTAAAGTTGGGAATCCGAAGCTTCTGCTTATCTCCCGACAGACAGAAATTTCCTTGCTGTCGGGGAGGCAATACAAGAAATCTTCTTCTCCACTGCCATTAAATATCAACGCCCCCTTTGGATATTTCAACTTTTGGGCATAGTGTTGGGCCTCTTGTTCTTCTTTTTCTGATAATTTTTTCCCCGAAGCATGACGAAAAATATAATCACGAATTTTGGGGGATGCTTCGGGGGTAACAACACCAGTTCCTTCAGCAAAAGTTGTCTTTGTTATTTTTTCTGCCTCACTTTCCAAGGTTTTTGCCTTTGTGGACTCTGAGGGCCCAGCTTCGGCTTCAATTTCTTGCTCTGGAGCTGCAGAACCAGAAATTTCAGTTGTTGTTTCAAAAGTAACAGCAGCCTTCTTCGGAGGTGTGCTTGAAGTCTTAATTGTTTCTAGTACATCTAGCACATTCGCCATTCTTCTTCTTTTTGGAGTCATTGCTGGCGCTTTTTGATTTTTTGTTGTCTCAACATTTGCTGCAGGACTCACAATTTCTGGTACTTTTTCTTCAGTTGGTTTTTCCACTTCTGCAATTTTTTCTGTGGATAGTGCTTCGGCCATTTCTTTGGTTTCTGGCAGCGAAACCTTTGGTTCTTCTAGTTCTATCTTTTTCGCCGTTTCGGTCATCCCTGCAGCTGCAGGTGGCGTGACTGGTCTGATTGGCTTTTCAGCTTCGGTGACCGAAGAAGATTTTTCGGTAAACTCCGGCACCGAAGCTGGTTCGATATAACGCGGCCGGTGAGTGAGGATTTTTATTTTCTTTCTTTCAGGCTCTGGCTCGCTAGGAGCAGTTCCAGCTTCTTCTTTTGCAGAGGTTATGTTCTTTCTTTTCTGCCTTCGGATGGGGTAGCAATAGTCAGGGTAAACAAACCCAATTGCATCAAATACCCGATTCAGCCTCTTCTTTTTTCGGCCTCCGAAGGCTGCTGACATCGCGGTATCTTCGGCCTTCGAATAAGCACCAAGTAATTCGTCACTTAAATTTTCAATACTCTTTAGCCAGTCGTCATCTGGCTCAGTAAATTTATCTCCAAACTTGAAGGTGTACTTCAGTCTCACAAGCCCACCTTCGTCGGTCTCTTTTGTGGTTTCTTGAGGCATTTCCCATTTCTCCGCAAGCGGCCACACCCGGAAGGCAATATGTTCTTGTACTAAATCTCTTGTTCCAATAAAAGAGCAGTTGACGCTGAAGGCCCTCTGGCATTCTTCGGCAGCTTCATTCATTTCCACCTTCGGCCTCCGAAGGCCGAAGCTTCGCCAAATAGGACGCATAATTATACCTTTGATGTCTTCTCGTGCTGATAGGTCATTCTTCACATAAAACCATTCTGTCATCCAATCCCCGGGCCATCTCTTCCGAAAGGTTGGTACGGGACAGCTTGCCCCGGAGCGAGAGACGAAACTGTAGCAGCCAAAGTTATTGTGGTACTGTTCTTTGCCCCAAGGCTTTGTTTCATATAATAATTCATGTATATTACAGAAGCTTCTTGCGTCAGGCTTCAGACCTTGGCTTCTCGTGGCCCACACGAAGATATTTAGCCTTATAATAGCCTCTGGAGTAAGTTGATGAAGATAGACTTCGAAGATTTTCAACACCTCCACGACGAAGCTGCTCAAGGGGAATCGCAATCCGGCTTTCAAAAAGCTTCGGTACACCACAACTTCATTTTCTTCAGGGTGTGGACAAGTCTTTTCCCCTTCGTCCGCCCTCACAATGGACAGATCCCGGAAATACCTTCCTCTCATATTAACAAGATGATTCTCTTTGATAATTGATTTACCATAAACTGAATGGCTTGGTCGCCAGGGGCGATCTTCGGAGTCTTCGCCACCGCTGTCCACATCATAACTTTCATTGTCACCAGTATCTTCAGACAGCCCTTCCAGAATTTCCCTGGTGATCTTTTCTGTGTTGGTCTTCGACATTGCTATAAGAAACCCTAAGTTCTTCTCTTCATCAAGACTCAGCTTCATTTCAGCAGCAGCCTTCTTAGCAGCTTCAGACATCTTCGGAAACACTAAAAAACTGTTTTCAAAGCCGAAGCTTCAAAGCTAAAAGCTTAGCAGATCACAGTGCACAAGAGCTAAAAAATGAGTGAGCAAGAGTGGTTGGCCAGAAAGCGTGCAAAATAAGTTTGCGGTATGGCCGTATTTATACGCTTGATGCGTTGAAAGTTGAAAGACCCCACTTGTCATTAAATGTTGCTATTCTAGCAAAGGGAAGGTGTTTTTTCGGACCTTCGGCATAAAGCCTTCGTTCATATCGCAATCTGAATTTATTATTTCAAACAAATTAATATTGCGAGGGGCTACTGTTGGGGGCCTTCGTCCTCCGAAGGTCCTCAAAAACATGATTTGACAATGTTTTCCAAGTGGATTATGTGAACAGGTACCTTCGGACTCAGAATTACGAACATGAAGTGCGGTCAGGACGAAGCCTGAACCAGACGAAGGACGGGCTGATTACCAAGCTCCACGAAGGATGGTGCACAGCCGAAGCTGTGCGCAGGGAAGCTTCGTCGCGATAGCAGAGAGGGGAACCGACTTAAAGATGAAAAGACTACGTGGACCTTGTCAGATTTCCATAAGTCATTGACAAATGTAATGGACATAAATGTAATTTTACGTGGGCTGCGTCCCGCGTCTATAAATAGATGAACAGTACTCCCGTACTGTTCACGCTGACTTGGCATTTGCTTTTGCGTCACGCTTGTACTTTTTATCTTCTCTCAGGACCGAAGGTACATTTGTAATTTGAAATCATTTCTATTTTTCCATGTTAATAAAATAGAAATGATTCTATGATGATGCTTATATTATATTTCATGCTTTATATGAATCCTTCGTCATTACTTGTTATGTTTACGAAGGTATGTCTCTTATGACCTTCGTCCGAAACTCATTATTTCCCGAAGGGACATAATGCTTCGAAGGACGAAGGACTTTAACACTTAACACTTTTTATGTTGCCTTGTTCTTAACTCTTAGCATTTGAGAACAAGTCCCCAACAGCTTGCTTTTTAGTTTGTCCTTCAAGCTTCTCCTGGACAAGCGCCGCACTTACTGCAGAGTGTGAAGCTGCCACATACAACAGCAGAGGAGCCCCTGGCGCTGGTGGAGTTAGCGTCGTTAGATCGATCAGATACTGCTTCAGCTCTTCGAAGGCTTTTTGCTGAACTAATCCCCATTGAAAGACTTTGGCCGACTTCAGCACTTCAAAGAATGGTAAATTTCTCTCTTCTTATCTGGATATAAATCGATTCAAAGATGCCAATCTTCCTGTCAGCCGCTGAGCCCCCTTCTTTGTACTTGGCGGCTCCATCCGAAGAATGGCTTCAATTTTGTTTGGATTAGCTTCAATTCCTTTTATTGAAACTAGACAACCAAGGAATTTGCCCTTCTTTACTCCGAAGACACATTTTTCTGGATTCAACTTCAGGCCAGCTTGCCTAAAGTTAGCAAATGTTTCCTGTAGATCAGCAATGTGATTTTCTTGCTTCGTGTTTTTTACTATGATATCATCAACATATGTTAGCACGTTTCTGCCTATCTGAGAATGAAGGACTTTTGCTGTCATCCTGCTAAAGCTTCCTCCAGCATTCTTGAGACCCTCAGGCATCTGAAGGTAACAATATGTACCACTGGGGGTGATGAAGCTGGTTTTTGGCTCATCTTCCTTCTTCATCCAGATTTGATGATAGCCTGAATAACAATCTAGTAGACTCATGAGCTTTGACAAAGCTACTGCATCTACTAGAGAATCTATCCTTGGTAATGGAAATTCATCCTTCGGACAAGCCTTGTTGAGATTAGTAAAATCAATGCACATTCTCCATTTACCATTGGCCTTCTTCACCATAACAGTGTTAGCTAGCCATTCTAGGTATTTTACTTCTCTGATGACTCTAGCGCTAAGAAGTCTTTTCACTTCGTTCCGAGCACCTTCGGCTTTGTCATCAGACATTTTCAGAAGCCTCTGCTTTCTGGGTCTGAAGGATGGATCAACATTGAGCGAGTGTTCAATAACATCCCTGTTGACACCATAGAGATCATTAGCTGACCATGCGAAGACATCTTTGTTGTTGAACAGGAACCTTATTAGGGTTTTCTCCTGCTCCTCAGACAATTGAGATCCTAGCAGCACCTTCTGCTCTGCTATATCTTCACATAAAAGCATGGGCTTCGGCTGATCAGCCGAAGCAGCCTTCTCCCTTCTGTACTTGTATTGCTCACAAGCTTCGGCCCCATCTATATTATGGATTGCTTTTGAATCTGTCTAGTTTCCTTCAGCTTTTCTGGCAGCTTCCTGACTTCCATGAATAGTAATAGGCCCTTGTTCCGAAGGTATCTTCATGCAAAGATATGCCGGGTGAAGAATTGCTTCAAAAGCATTGAGTGTCCCACGACCAATGATTGCATTGTAGGGGTACTCCATGTCGACAATATCGAACACAACTTCCTCAGTCCTTGTATTGTTCACAAATCCGAAGGTCACTGGCATTGTGATCTTGCCGAGCGCTACAATCTGCCTTCCTCCGAAGCCACAAAGAGGGTGTGTAGCATCATGAATCTTATCCTCTGGCTCTTGCATCTGTCTGAAGGCCTTAGCAAATATAATATCCGCTGCACTGCCTGTATCAACCAGAACATTGTGGACCAGAAATCCTTTGATGACACAAGAAATAACCATAGCATCATTGTGAGGGTAATCCTTGAGCTGAAGGTCCTCTTGGAGAAGGTAATTGGGATGTGGGACCATCTTGACTTGATGAAGGGTCCTTGCACCCTGACATGTTGTACCCTTCTCTATGCCTCCTTCTTCTACTTCTTGTTGGCTGGCTCTGAGCATGAACCGCCTGTTATCGGGAGTACCAGCTTCGGAGCCGAAGCAACTCTAGCTTGATTGTTGAACGAAGCCATCAGCTCAAAAAAGTGGAAGTGAGTTCACCGGAGGTGGGCGCCAATGTTGGGGACTTGTTCTCAAATGCTATGAATTAAGAACAAGGCAACATAAAATGTTAAGTATTAATGCCCTTTGTCCGCTGAAGCATTATCTCCCCAAGGATTTAATGTGCTTCGGACGAAGGCCATGAGCATAATATCACGAAGGTCACACCTCCGTGATCAGACTTGTAAAACAATATGAAATAAAATATAAAACATGAAACATTATAGAAAGATATATTAAAAATAGATAACATTATTCACATATTTTATTATATGAACTCAAATATTAAAACATAATATTTAGGTACATTTATACCTTCGTCTTGGCAGAAAACAATAATTCCAGCGTAATGTGCCAGCAGCTACAAGATTGCGTGAACAGTACAGGGGTATTGTTCATCTATTTATAGGCACAGGGCGCAGCCTGTGTAAAATTACATTTATGCCCCTTACAATCGACTACAATAATGACACAAAACATCGCGAGTCTTTTAAGTCATTTCATCTTTAAGTCGGTTCACCCCTTCGTCTTGAGATCTGTCACTGTGCCGAAGCTTTATAGGTGATAGCTTCGGCGCTGCTTCTGATAGGATCTGTCGAAGGTGTTCTCTTTCTTTAGGATCTTTAGCTACGAAGCATACCCCCAACAGTACTTGAAGCCGAGGAGAAAGTCAGAATCATTAAGAAGAACTTGGAAGCTACGCAGGCCAGATAAAAAGGCTATCATGATAAGAGGAGGAAGCCTCTACAATTTGAAGTGGGGGATCATGTTTATCTTAAAGTGTCATCCACCAAAGGTGTTCAGAGATTTGGAATCAAGGGCAAGTTAGCTCCTCGCTATATTGGGCCCTATGAGATCAAAGAGACTTGTGGACCTGTAGCATACCAGTTGAAGTTGCCACCTCATATGTCAGCAGTTCATGATGTGTTCCACGTATCTCAGCTACGAAAGTGTGTCCGCTTACCCACGGAAGTGCTATCTGAACCAGAATTGGAGATAGAACCAGACTTGTCTTATCAAGAGCGCCCCATCAAGATATTGGTCTGGAAAGAAAGATCTACCCGAGCTAGGTCAATCCAAATGTATAAGATTCAGTGGAGCAACCATTCGGAAGAAGAGGCTACGTGGGAGACTGAGGATTTTCTACGTTCTCACTTCCCCGACTTTCTGCCTAAAGGAGTTGGTATGTAACCCAAAGCACCCACCCCCACCTGCCCTTTGAATCTAAATATAAGAAAAACCTAGTGATTAAGAGTAGAGTAAGTTGTGGAAATAAATTTATAAGGACTTCCTTCTGAAGTTGCAAAGAGAATGACATTCAAAGAGCAGTTAATTAGAGAAACTTGGTTAAAGGAAACTGCAACACACCAACTTACACCTTCTTAGTACCCCACTAAAGGATCCCTACCCAATCTCGGGGCGAGATTCTTTAAGTGGGGAGGGCTGTAACACCCTAGGTGTTACCCAAGGCCCTGGCTCAATACATGCACTCATGACCTGTTATCACATGTGTTTAAGTGGAGGAGAAGGAGCACCAAAACTTTAGAAACCATGGATTAATTAAGGAATGTTCATGACAAAAGCAATACCCAAGATTTTCATACATCTTCACCTTAAAAAAAGTGACTCAAACCCTAGACCCCCTCTTGAGCCAGTAGACCCCCAAGCACTGGATTTATGGAAAGGATAGGCAAATGACCATTTCATGACTTAAACCCTTTACCAAAGTTGAAGTACATTAATATATCTACAAGAAATAGTAAAGGAAGTATTCCAAAAAGGTCCCACAAATTGCTCAAATTCAGCCCCCAAGTGAAGAACACTCAAGAGGAACCAATTTTTCTCTAAGTTAAAAATCAGCCCTCTACCAAAGATCAGAAGTGTTCACCTATTTGATGGTGCCAAAACCACATGGTCTAAATAACAAAAAGGATCCAAATTACCTAAGGCACACACTGGAAAAGTTTGAACCGAAGCCAAGACCTTTTGACACAGTTTGACACAAGTTTTGTCTCGGGTTGAACAGTGCCGACAGCACAGACTTGGCGCCCCCATATCTTGTGACTTAGGGCATATCTCCCATTGGAACTCACACATAATAGCTAGCCCTAGGTGCCAAGAAGATATTTGCACAAGACCCTTGGCGAGATTCGCACGTTTGTGATCCCTGCAAGCGTTTGAACAGAGGCAGAAGCAAACGCCCACGTGTTCGACACGTTCTGGCGCGCCAGAGCACGCCCCGGCGCTCGGCCCCGCGCGCACCACGCCGCACCAAGCAAGACCCCGTGCCCGTGCCCGCGCCCGCGCCCGCGCCTATAAAGCCAACCGAGGCCTTGACCGTATACCCCCGCTCGCTCTCCACCCCGTCAGAGCACAAGTTCACCGGCAATCGCTCTGCGCACGGCGTGCCAGCGGCCGCCCAAGACCCAACCACCGTAGAACGGCCACCCTAGCCATTCCCCACCCCGTCCAACCCTCGGGATAGCCTCTGTGTGCCTCGGTGAAGCTTCCAGAGCCAGGAATGGAACTATACCTCGCCGGAGACACCGGATCGACCTCGCGGGACTTCACCCGACCGCCGGCGTACGTAGACCGAGCTCCACGGTGAGTCTTTCTTCGATTCCTTGCATGGGTAGTATCCTTCGCACCCCGTGAAGCTCCCTGTACCCTTGGATTGGACTCTACCGCCGTGAGTCTGCCGGAGCGCACGCCGCCGACGAGCCCGCCCGCCTGCGCACGTGGCCCGACCGATTCTGGCCATCACCGTCGACGAGCTGTACCTCGACGTGACCGCCAGGACTTCCCAGAGCTAACCCCGCCCTTCCCCGGACCTCCCTCGCTGCCGGTAAGCCGCACCGCCCTGTTTACTTCCGCGGTTACTGTTTCAAAGAGGGGAGGGATCTCGGGGAGAATGAAGAAGAAGCCGGGGGGGTTTGAATAGTCAGAGACTCATATGAATAGTTCCGCAAGGGCATAAGTTGAAGACTTGGTTTAGGAAAAGCCCAGGGGTCTCGGTGTAAACTAGTTTTTCTTAAAACCTTTTAAACTTTATTATTTAAATGTAAATAGAGCTTGTAAAATTCATAACTTCAGTTTTATTCAACCAAATTTGGTCAAACCAATTTTCCTAGGTTCTAAATAATATGAACTACTTATAAAAATACAAAACACCGTAAGTATTGCAGGAAATTTTAAAGTTTTGATTTAAATAGTAAACTAACCAAAAGCTAAATAAAGAAGGGAAAAATAGCTACTCTCTTAGACTGGGGTTAAGAAAAATTTGAGAGGTGCTTAACCACTACCTAGCCTGTTTAAAAATAATAAACCCCTCAGTACACCAGATTAGGGAATGGTTTACCATTTAAACTCATTTTCACTCAAAGTTAAAGAAAATAGAAAAAGGAGTTTAAAATAAGAACCAGGGGGCAACCACATTTTTGCTAGCTCACTTATTTAACATAGTTCACTGGAAAATTTTGTTAGACCCTCTGTTAGTACAAAAGAAATGAACTACCTTTTATTTTCTGAAAACAAGGAGGACTTAGAAAAATCCTAGAAAAATAATCGTGAGAAGAACGCACCCCAAACCTTGGGATAACTAATAATATGTTATTATGAATCTAGGAAAAATGTAAGTTTTGTTGTTCGATATTTTTCAAATAACAAGTTAGTTATAAGTACCTTTTTGGCATTAAACTTTAGAAAATCACAAGTAAATATCCAGTATGTCTTTTTCTGTGATTTTTAACACAGAGACCTATTATCACCTCGGAATCTTGGAAAAAATAAATTTTGACCCAGAAACTCCACAAAAATTAGAGCTATAGTGTAAAGTGCCCTTTTACCCTTACTTTTGTCATTTTTGCCCAAGGAAAATATAAATTATTTTCAACCTCAAACTTGTAGGATGAAACCCCGAGGTCAATGTTTACCCACTGAAATTTTTATAACATTTTTGGAAAATTCTAACTTGCCATGGTAGTTCAAAAATACTTAATAAGAAGCACAATAGGAAGAAAAAAATTGGGAATTTCAGGAGAACTAGATAGTGTACAACTAGGACCTTCTAAGGATTCCCTGAAACCTAAAAATGTTATTAAGGATTGTAAGTTCAATTCAAAACCCTAAAAATAGAAGTGTGAAACCCTTAAGGATAACAAAAGAAAACCCTAGTATACCACTATTTTAATACTGTTTCACTATGATTAGTATTTCCCAAAATGCCATATCATTAATATGCATACATCTTATTCATTCCATTCGATAGACTGTAATCTCGCTGACGGGGAATACATCCTCGTTTCGGAGCAAGGAGTTGCTCAGGAGGTAGCCCAGGAGCCAGCACCAGAGCCTGCCATCGAGGATCTGCCTGCCCCCGCTTTGGAAGGCAAGCCCCGGTTTTATGCATAACCGTTATATATGCTATTTTACGGCACTTAATGATTGTAGGCTTGTACTATGCACTTAAGTGTAGGAGTTGTCTGAAACCCTAGTTGCATGAACTCAGGATTCCTTTTGAGATGGATACTAGTATGCTAGGTCGAGTAGCTGCTTTGCTAATTAGGGATCTCGGTAGAAGTCGAGTGATTTTTCTAGCACTCGCGCGAGGTTAGGAATTGATTGTATCCACCTTGATAACAGAATGAAGATGGTCTGTGGACACGGATCCATGGGGATGCGTAATCTACGAGATGAAATTGGAATAAGGATTAACGTGCGGATACCTGTGTCAAGCGTTTGAACGTACTGAGCACATGCCGAGAAATATGGTAAATCGGTAAACCTATTACCTGAGTGATCCTGCCCACAGACTTTACCCCTCATGCGACCTGAGATGTGGTCTCCCATTCCGGTTATGGTGGGTACAAGTGCGGTCACTGCATGACGGCAGTCGGGGTCAGTGAGGCATTGTACGCCAACGCGGTGAGCCCTGATCTGTTGCCAGGGAATCGATGGGGACAGTTGATGTGTGTGGGGACAGAGTGCCTCGCCACGTCGTGTGTTTAGGTTTACCTTCCAAGGATAAAAACTCGATTCAAATCGTCTGCTTCTCGCAACTAATGAGACTGCTTGATCCATTGTACTGCATTGAGTAACAAGTGGAAATGTGTTTGGCAAAAGATGTTGATTGCTAAATGTTTGATATTATGTATGATTAGCTAGGTGCACATTAGTCTTAAGAGAGTCACACTAAAACTTGAAAAGCTAAACTTGATTTTAGACTTAGTTAGTGCTTTTGGCAAACCAAACCCCTCAGCCAAACAGTTGCATGTCTAGAGGTAGAGGAGTAGACTCCTCACACCGGGTAAGTCTAGCTGAGTATTAGTATACTCAGCCTTGCTTGTGGCAAAAAAAATTTACAGGTTCTCTGGAGGACATGGTTGCTGGCGTGACTTGGCCGTCCATCTTGCCACCAGGTTGGACAGTCGAGTGGGACCCTACCTCGGCAGAGGAGGAGCATGAGGAGTGATGGGACATGCTTCCCCATCCCTCCATTTGTTTACCGTTAGTTATATTTCGCTGCATTCCGAACAATGATCACTACTTTTGATAAACTTCGATGATGTTGTAATAAACTAAATACTCCTTAATGTATGGTTTTATGCTTTATTGTATTTGCTCTGTGCCTCACCTTCGAGTGAGTACGTGGTACTTGATCCTGTTAGTGGCCTCGTCGGACTAGATCCGAGGGACTAACGTTTTATTCCTATTTAAGTGTGGTCTAGCCTTTAAGGTGGGACTTAGGCACTTAAGTTGGAATAATTCGGGCGGTTCCGCTACAGCTGGTATCGGAACTTGTACCACCACAGAGGAATCAATAAACTGTAATTACCATCCTTTTCAAAGATTAAAACTTGTAGAGTGATTATGTGCATCTATAGGATTGTCCAAGGTCCTTAGGACAAGGACAACTGTAGGTGGGCCTAATACCTTGGGAGGTTCCATCACAATTCCAAGATCTTGGAATGCAGATGAGCTTCAAAGATATTATGTATAAACTATGTAATCTTCTTTCTTTCCCCTATGGCACATTTTTCCTTTCAAGAGGGGAGAAAGGTTTTTAATGGGGCCATAGGTTGTAATTTTTCATTTTTTCTTGCGCAGCCTTGTGAAATACAAGGGCCAACTTCCCCCACATGTAAAATGTAAAGATCTGAGATTACACCATCGAGTGTAGAAAAATATGAAGAAGCTCCAAAGTCGTCCCTAAGGGGATGCAGAGCAAAAATAAAACCTAAGTCAAAAGTTGAAGAAGCTCCAAAGTCGTTCCTAAGGGGATGCAGAGCTTAGCTCCAAAGTCGTTCCTAAGGGGATGAAGAGCTAAAATACCACCTAAGTGAAAGGTGAAGAAGCTCCAAAGTCGTTCCTAAGGGGATGCAGATCTTAGCTCCAAAGTCGTTCCTAAGGGGATGCAAAGCTGAAATACCACCTATGTAAAAGGTGAAGAGACTCCAAAGTCGTTCCTAAGGGGTTGCAGAGTCTGGGTGTGTATTTGTGTGCTTTTTTTTATCTTTGGCATACATTTGCATACTTCATCACATCATCTTTTGCATTCATACAAACATACATGAGACATATCTAGCTTCATCGCATCATGGCATATCACATGAAGCATTATCAGAAAAGGAAAAGAAGGTTTCTGTTTTCAACGTGAGAATATTTGGTTGTGAACAAAGATGCTTCGTTGTGAACGAAGATGCTTCGCTATAAATGAAGAAGTTGAACAGGAATAGAATGGAGAACACTTTGTTATGTACGAGGGGGCCATCTTTTGATTTTGATCCAGAGGTGCTTCAATGTGAACGAAAAGAAGGGAAGGTGTTTTTCGCCTTCGACTCAAAAAAGTTGAGACCATCAGTTTCGCCTACAGCAAAGCAAACAATAGTGGGATCAAAGATAAAGCAACATTACAAGGTATTCACAAATATTTACAAAAACTTTTTACATTCAATCATAATTCCTTGTTGAATAGTACATTTTCTTGTACAAATAAACATTGAAAGAGTTTTTACAAACATTAACAAAAGAAAGAAAAGCTACCGAAGCTTCCTTCAGAACTTCAGGGACGGCTTTGGTTCATCAACCTCTATGAACATCACCCTGAAAAACGATAAAGGCAAAGGTATTGAGAAATGTGACAAGGAAAAAACTGAAATAAAAACATGAATGTAAAGAAAACTATCGTACCTTGCCAGAAAGAGCTCGAGCTACGTCTCCAGCATCTTCTCGACCGCCCTTAGCCTAGATTTGAGTAATAAACCTATTGCCTATACTTCTGGCTTCAGCTGGAATATTAGTTAAGTCGGCCGGAGAAATAGCAAACGTAGGTTTGTTGACATCTCACAAGTGTTTGCATCCAGCTTTTGCAAAGATGTTGGCCGTTCTCCGGGCGGCCACCAGCGCAGAAGTCCCCATGCCCTTCAATTACTTTGTCAAATTCATTAATTTCCTTCTCCACAAAATCGAGTGCCTTTGGAATGTCTTCGACAGAATAATTCTTTTCCCCTGATACTGCCCCAACTGAGTTGAAATTCGCGCAGGCGGGTGGAGCTTCGTGCCATGAAGCTTGAGCATGTCTCCCGAAGTGACATTGAAGTTTCAGATAATTTGGAACTCTTTTATGCTTCGGCTTCGATCTTATTCTTCAAGCTTCTGACCACGTGCTCATTATGATTTTTAGCTTCTTTAATTTTGAATGTGCTATTTCAAGCTCTTTATCTTGATCACAAATGCGAGTAGCTTGATCCATGATCCAAAGCTGAGCTTCAGCCAGATTTGTTTCCGCATTTTTAATCTTCGAATCCTTCTCTACCAGAGACTTTTCAAGTTCTTTCACCCTTTTCTCCAGGTTATTGACAACGAGTTCATTCTTCTTATCTTCATCTTCTTACTGAAGCTGCAAAGCCTTACTCAAGAATAAGCTCTGCGAAGAAACAAAAGTTAGCCACAATCTAAAAGTTTGAAAGTTAAAAAAGTAAAAGGGGTGGACATAAGAGTTTATACCTTAAAATTTGAGTAGAATAAGATCCCAGTAATGTGTTGTCTTCTATAATTACTGAGGTCCCGCTCAAGCTTCGGAAATCCAATAGTCTTTGATAAAGTATTAACAATCTTTGCTCCGGCTCGGTCAGGAGTACACCCCAAAATCTCTTCGTCTACACCGCCAAATAGCACGGATCCGGGCTTGTATCCGCCAGCAAGGGCGAATTCTTTTCAATTCGGAAATATCTTCATCGGACAGTTCTTCGCTACCCAGGTGTCGTAGGTCCAACTGCGTGTCCTCCGAAGCCTTATTAGTGGATATTTTGGCTATGTATTTCTCAGGAGCCACATCAGATATAAGTGTCAATCTCTGACATTATGGTCCTGAGGTTCTCAGCTTAAGGTGTGGCTTCATTAGCTTCAGCTTCGGCAGTATCTTCGGCATTAGCAGGCATAGCAATTTTTTCCACCGAAGCAAAGGGCGAGGTCTTTTGGATGGCTTGCATTACGTCCATCATTCACCGTTTCTTCTAACCCTAGCATTTCCCCCGGTAGCCGAAGCAGTCTCCTTTCCTCCCAAGCTTTGTTTAAATCACTTCTCCTCTGACTACAATAGGCTAGTCAGATCTGACCTCAAGGTACTTAGCATTACAAACGGGAAGGGTTCAGTCATTACCTTCAGTATTTCTGAAACATCGACATAGGTAGATAAAGAAGGGTCTGTAGTATTTTATGGTACATCTTGTACCTTCATCTCTGCAGGAGCCATCCTGGCAGGCTTTCGTTTTTTGGGAGCCGAATCCTTCGACTCCGCTAGAACTTTTTGCTTCTTAACAGCCCTCTGATCTTCTTTGATGGATCGGATAGCCTGCCTTTTTAGAATACTTACAACCCTCTTTCTCTTTGCTCCCCCGTCCGCTTCGTCAAGCCTATCGTAATCTCGATATTCAAAGTTAAGAGCATCCATCACCCGATTCAACCTTCGTTTTTCATGGGTGCAGAAGGCAGCTGTCATCAACTGATCTTCTTTCTTCGTGTAGTTTCCAAGAAATTCATTGCACATTGTTTCTATTAGCTCCATCCATTCAGTGCAGGGTTTGCTGAATCTTTTTTGGAATTTAAACGAATAAGGAAGTTGTACAAGTTCATACTTTTTCCCTTCTTCCCTTTTCTTCGGCATCCCCCATCCACTAGAAGTTGGAAACGTTCTGTTTGCCAAATATTCTTGCACTAAGTGCCTAGTGCTAATATGTTATGCCATGACTCTAAATTCCACTTCGGCCAGTTGGCAGGAGAATCCCAACTGCATGTTGCACAAGGGTCAAGTCATGCCGAAGCTCAACTTTAAGGGACTCATCACCATACTCATGAGTTTCTCCCTCTTCTTCTCGTCAGCCTTCATGTAAAACCATTCTTTTGTTCCACCCGGTCGTCCACTTAGTGCGGTAACCAATCACAGGAGCCTTGGTGTCTTTTCGATATGCAAAGTTGTAGCACCCAAAGTTCTTGTGCAGACCATCGGACCTAGCCTTTGTTTGATAATGGAGTTCATGCACCAGACAAAACCCTTCAACATTGGCACTCTTTCCATGGCTTTGAAGAGCCCAAATGTACACACTAAGTCTAACTATGACATTGGGGGTCAGCTGATGTAGGTAAATTTCGAACTTTTTCAAAACCTCACCGATCATCTCGTAAAGGGGAACCGAAGTCCTGCGCTGAAGAAGCTTCCAAAGACTACGACTTCATCATTTTTTGGTTCTGGAATCACCTCTTCCCCTGCGAAGTGATCCAGTCTGTCATCATCCTCTCCAAAGTATCCTAGTTTTTTCATTAAAATTAGATCCTCTGCCTTAACTGTGGATTTCCCAAATTCGATATGTCTGGGTTTGCTGGGCTTAAGATGTTGTCATCATCCTTATTTTCATTTTCACTACCAACTTTGGCGATAGTCGGTTCAGCTTTGGCATCAACAACACCTTCGACGATGGTCTCTTCTTGCACACCAACCTAGAACGCTTCATCAACTCCGAAATGGGGGCTGTATCAGAAGTTGCAGCCTCATCTCCTTCATGCACCACTGTAGCAGTAGATCACACTCTAGCCATTTCAGTTTTCAGTATTTGACAGACGAAGTTACACTTAAGTGATGGAACGCTTGTCCGAAGCGTAAAGCAGCAAGCTTCAGCTTCAGTAAAAAAATTTAGTAGCACAATAGTGCAATAACAATGAATGTTGTGGTAACTTCTCATCAACACATCTGTTTATATAGTCCCGTAGGAGAAGAAGGTGAACCGACGAGACACGTGTACTGGCTGATCGGTGGACCGGTAAGCGCTGTGAATTTTATATTCGTTTTTAATAACAAACTCAGGGAAGGTGTTTTTCGGACCTTCGGCATCACAAAGCCTTCGTACTTTTCACAGATCGAGCTGGTTATGAAAAACAATCTAGCACCTCAAAGGGGCTACTGTTGGGGCTCTTCTTCTCCGCCGAAGGTCCTCAAGACAAAGGTATCACTAGCAAAGTGATGTTGAGGATCCTCTTTGCCGAAGGTCCTTGAGACGAAGATACTATTTGAGAGCTATAACGATGAATGTCGAAGCTACCATCGAAGGACGATAGCTTTGGCTTAAGCTGGCGACGAAGGTCAAAGCATGATGCCAAGTCAAAGAGGAAAAGACTAGTTAATCCCTGATGGTTTATGTTATGATTATGTGTACATATTGGGTTATAAATGTAATTTTACCCAGGCTGCGTCCTGTGCCTATAAATAGGTGAACAATACCCCGTACTGTTCACGTGAAATTGTAATCGCTCTCGCGTCAATGCCTTCGAACAAGTTGAAGGTATCAATGTAATTTAAATCCCATTAATACTCATATGTTTATCATGAAATAAATATATGAATCGATATATAAATGAATAATATTTATCATTTCTGTGAATTATTATTCTTGCGAATGATGAAGGTACGTCCTTCATGACCTTCGTCTGAAGATCATTATATCCGAAAGGAGATGATGCCTCTAAGGACGAAGGTCCTTAATCTTTAACAATTGTGTTGCCTTGTTCTTGATTCACAGCATTTGAGAACTAGTAACCAACAGGGATACCAGCACCAGCACCAGAATCAACGTTCGCATCAACAGTAGTTTCAGAGGCAGTTCCCTCGGCAGCCGAAGTAGCAGTACTATCAGAACAGTCAACCAGGAGGAAGCCAGTACTAGAGACAGAATAACCAGGCACCTTTGCCTTCCTACCCCAGCAACCAATCAGAGCAATCAAACAGCCCCAGCGTGAGGAGGCCAAGGATGTTTTTACTATGGAGAATAAGGCTACTAGGCGTCGCATTGCCAAAAGAATGGATCTTAGCCACAATCAACTCCCAATGCCCCAGCAAGACAGAATACACCTTAGCAAGGAGCAAACAACCATGGACAACCACATGCCCAGTATGGAAAGGTGAACTACCTAGAGGCCGACACAATTCAGGAGACCCATGAGTGGCACTAGGTACGTTCTTAGTCGAATCTCATTCTGCAGATGTGTTATTTGATACTAGAACCATGCATTCTTTTGTGATTGCATCATGGGTAGAAACACACAAGATTCCAGTAGCACCCTTGTACCCACCTATGAGGGTTAATTCGATTGGTGGGAGGACCCAAACATATAAATTTTGCCTAAGTGCAAGAGCCCAAATAAGGGGATAGAGTTTCCCGCCGATCGGATAGTAATGGGTACCCGGGATGTAGACATAGATGTCATCATAGGGATGAATTGGATGACCAAGTATCAAGTAGGCCCTAGCTATGATAAGAGGACTGTGAAATTAGTATCCTTGTCAGGAGAAGAAGTGTTGGTGGAGTTGATCTTATCTGGACCAAGGAAAGGAAGCTGTTACCAGATCACTACCCATAGCGAGACAATCAATTCGCTCAAAGCCATCAAAGTAGTATCATAATTTCTGGATGTGTTCCCCAAGGATTTACCAGGCATGCCACCTAAAAGAAAAGTTGAATTTGCCATAGAGCTTATACCTAGCACCGCCCCTTTTTCTAAGAGAGCTTATAGAGTGTCTGGACCAGAATTGGTGGAACTCAAGAAGTAGATAGACGAGTTGTTGGAGAAGGGTTACATCAGACCCAGCACCTTGCCTTGGGCCGCCCCAGTGTTGTTTGTGAAGAAGAAAGATGGTACGAAGAGGATGTGCATAGACTACTGAGCTCTGAATGAAGTCACCATCAAGAACATGTACCCCTACCCAGAATAGATGATCTATTCGATCAACTGAGAGGAGCCAGTGTGTTCTCAAAGATAGATCTAAGGTCAGGTTATCATCGGCTCAGGATCCGGCCTTCAGACATACTGAAGACATCATTCATCACCAAGTATGGGCTTTATGAGTACACAATTATGTCCTTCTGTTTTACGAATGTGGCAGCTTTCTTCATGTACTTGGTGAATATTGTATTTGTTGGTCACTTGTTCTCAAATGTTGTGAATTAAGAACAAGGCAACACAATTGTCAGAGATTAAGGACCTTCGTCTTCCGAAGCATTATCTCCACTTCGGCATAATGCTCATAAGGCGAAGGTCAAGAAGGACATACCTTCATCATTTAACATGTGAATAAGAATGCATAAGGATGAAGGTAGTATCTGTATTTTATTAATTCATTCATATTTGTATTCCATAAGAAAATGTATGAATAACAACAGGATTAACATTACATTGGTACCTTCGGCTTGCTCGAAGGTGTGGATGCAAGAGAGTGAATACAATCAGCATGGACAGTACGATGTTACTGTTGATCTATTTATAGGCACGGGACGTAGCCCGGATGAAATTACATTCATGTACCTGACATTCATTTATTATCATAACACAAAACATTGATGACTGAATAGTCTTTGTTCCTTTTCAGTCACCATCATACTTGGTCTTTGTTATCACATCAAAACCGAAGCTCTTTGGCTAAGGCTTCGTCGTCCATTCTTATCACCTTTGGGCCACATCTTCACCTTGTTATAAGAGAGATTCATCCCGAAGCCAAAGGCCCCGAGTAATAATCCATGTCATAATGAAAACATATGGCACTCACGTTTTTGGGGACCTTCGGAGGAAGAAGGCCCCCAACAGTAGCCCCTCGCAGTATTAATTTATTTCTTTATAACAAATTTAGACTGCAACGTGAACGAAGGCCTTTAGCCGAAGGTCCGAAAAAACACCTTCCCTTCGCTAGAATAGCGAATCACACTGACTTGCGGGACCCACCAATCTGTGGGGCTCTGAGCATATAAATAGAAGCCTATGTCGTGAGTATTTTTCGTGCTATTTTAGCTGCTTTCATTGTGTTTGCCGCTTTAATCTTCCCTACTACGTCGAGTTTTAATTGAATTTTGAGCTTCGGCATTTTAGCAACCATCGCCTAAATGGCTAAGGAGAAGAAGATCGATGACCCGACACTAGCCAGATTTTACGAAGCTATGGAAAAAACCAACATGGCGAAAACTGCCAATGAGGTGCTGGCTGGTATATCTAAAAACTCCAGCGATAGTGAGAGTTTCAACGTAGAAAGTGGAAATGAAGATGTCGAAGATCGGCCATGGAGACCGAGTCATGTTGTTTTCGCAAAGTCGACCATTAAACAAGGGCAGATCGAAGCAATGAGAGGCAGATACTTTCGTGACATTTCAATTGTGGGGGCCGGAGGAGAGAATAATGTTCCTCTTCCCGAAGCTGACGAAGTGGTAGTCTTCAGAAGCTTCATGAAAGTTGGACTTCGGTTCCCTCTAGACAAAATGTTGGTCAAAATTTTAAAGACTTTTGAAATTTATCTTCATCAACTTACTCCCGAAGCTATTATCAAGGTAGGAGTTTTCATATGGGCCATGAGAAGCCAAGGGTTGGAGCCAGATGCTAGGTATTTCCCTCTAGACAATTTTGGCTGCTACAACTTCGTACCCCGTGCTGAGGCCAGCTGTGACACCCCAGTGTCACCTAGGGTTTCTCTCAAAATGCCAAACCAAGAACCATCATTTTATGTGAACCAAATTAAGCATGAGCATCAAATTGACTTAAGAATGAAGAATCCACCAAGCATATACTTAAAAGTATCATGATCAAAACAAATGGGTCTTTCAAAAAGGTAATAATGTTGCAACCCTAATAAAAACCCTAAGTGAGCCCTATGAGCAAAATTCAAGAAAATAGGGAAAAGGGTATGAAAAATTTAAAATCATGGCTTGAGCCAATTATAAACATTGAAGTATATTCATTAAGCAACAAGAAAGGTTGAGAAAGCTTGGCCAAAATAACTCAAATAAAACCCCAAATCAAGCTTCTCATGTGGGGACTTAATGGGAATTCTGAATTTCATAATTCTGAATTTCAGACCTTGAGCCAAAGATCAAGCACGTTCACCTTGATCCCTAACTCGAATCCTAATGGCCCCATTAACAAAAATATGCCTAACTAACCCCTCTATCGTGTGCCAGAAGATGGCATTGGGACGCGAGCCCTAGACACGACAAAACCCTGGATTTGCCTCGATTTTGAGCAGAGAGACAGACCGGATTTCCGGGCTCCATATCTCTGCAACCAGTAGGCAAAATCCTATGACCCCCACACAAGATCGGTAGCTTGTAGGGAGGAGAAGAGGTTTTGTGCACTGACCAAGGCGAGAGCAGGCTCGGATGAGTGACCACACATGCCAGAACTTGGGCAGAACGCACGGCCACACGTGTTCGACCCTGGTCGGCACGCCGGCGCTCGCCCAACCCGCGCGCGTGCTTGCCTTGGCGTTTGGTCAAGTCCGCCGCGCGCCCTTGCTCTCGGCCGTGCCCGCCCACGCCTATAAAGCCTCCCCGAGCGCGCCTCACTTCACCCCGCGCTCACCCTCACCGGCCAGCCACCCCTCCATAGCTCCGGCGAGCTCTTTTCCGCCCGCCACTGCCGTTAGAGCTTCGGCCACCGTGGCCAGCCCACTCCAGCCACCCCCAAGTCGAGCCAGTGCTTCGGCTAGCTCCGCTAGTGGCCCGTAAGCTTTCCAAGCCCTCGGACCCGGCAGGACTTCACCGGAAGCCCGAGATCGACTTCACCGGACTTCGGTCGCCCGCCTGCGCGCGTGGACCAAGCTCTCCGGTGAGCCATTCTTCAATTCCTCGCGCACACCCCTTCCTTGTTCCCTGGTGAAGCTCTCTGACCCGTTCAATTGAACTATCGCGCCGTGAGCAGGCCAGACTCCTCGCCGCCGACGAGCATCCCCGCCTGCGCACGTGGACCGGCCGACTCCGACCATCCCCGACGGCGACCCGGACATCGCTGTGATCCCCGAGACCTCCCCTACGTCCTCGACCACCTCACCGGAGCAATCTCGCCGCCGGTAAGCCCCTCCGCCCTTTCTTCCGCCGCGGTTACTGTTTGAGTTAGGAGAAGGACCTCGGGTTAGGATTAGAAGAACCCGAGGGGTTTTCTGTAACGTCAGTGGCTCATTTGAATAGTAGCCCAGGGACTGATCCGTGAAGAAAACTTAAAACACCCGCGAAGGACCCCAGTGCAAAGTAGTTTTCCATTTAATCAATTCTGTTAATCTTTTTAAATAACCAGAGAACTTAGAAAATCCATAACTTGATGAATTATTAATCAAAAGTTGTCAAACTAATTTTGCTAGATCCTAAATATTATGAACTATCATTTAAAAATGATAAACCCTATGCTTTCTATTCTAAATTTTAGAGTTTAAAATTAAAAACAGAAACTGGCCAAGCCTTGTTTAATTGAGGAAAATAAGTTTTACTTCTGTGCTGAACCTAAGAAAATTTGTAGATGTTCAAACCTCACTTAAGCACTGTTTAAAAATAGTAGGAACCCTAGTATTGAAGAATATAGTGTGGATATTCATTTAAAGCTATTTACCCAAAACTTAGGAAAAATCAGAAAGGCATTAGAAATTAATAAACAGTGAGTGGAATTATTTTTCCTAGTTTGCTTAAGTAACAAAGAACCTAGGAAAAATAAAGAGACCTTTAGTCCAGATCAGTTTTAAAATAAAATATTTTAGTTAGCATTATTTGAACTGAAAATCAATTATTAGAATTACAAAACCATACCCAAAATTGATAATAAAAATTCAGTGGACTTATAAGCACCAGAGCCCCACTGCAAAAATAATGAACACCTCAGCCCAAAATTTTAAGTAAGGAAAATAAATATAAAATGATAATGAGGCATTTTCCAAATAAATCATGAATAGCCCCTAATGATGCAATAATGGGCAACCAAAAATTTGCTAAGTCCATAATAAGATAAACCACCAGAGAAAAATGCAAACCCATGAAAAAGGAGCAAAATCATACCTATTACTAATAATTTATAAGAAAGGCCACTTAATCCAATTAATGCATACCACCCCTTCCCTTAAGCAAAAAGATGCCAAACTTCAGAATGATTGCTCTTGCGCAAAACAAAAGCTAAGAAAAATAAGAACTCTGTTGTTTGATATTTTTCAAATATAGTGGCAGTAGAAAGCACCTCTTTGGCTAGAAACTTGAGAAAACCATAGTAAAATAACTAAAAGGTATCAATGACTAGAAATTTGTATCAAGTCATGTTATAGCACCTAAAAGCCAGCAAAAATAAGTTTTAGAGAATTACGCACTGTCAAATAGTAGTTGTAGTTCAAAGCACCCCTTCTGCCCTAAACATTGGTAATTTTGTCCAGAGAAAACTATTCACCTTCTAACCCCCACATTTTGAGGCAAAGAAATATACACCAGTATCAAGCCACTGTAATTTTTGCAGAATTTTTTGGAATTTTATTAAAGCAACTAGTAGTTCAAACCCACTCCAAAACATTAAAGAGAATAAAAGAAAAGGAAGGAAGAAATAAACCTCACCCCAATAAGTCTAACTTGAGTACTTATCAATTCTCACTAAGGCTTAAAAAGAATTCAGTGGAACCCCAAAAATAAACCTACCACTTACCTTAGCTAAAGTTTGACCTAATTTACCAAGTATACCACCCAAGGGTCTTACATAAGTGAAGTTAAGCTTGTCTAACTCAAGTAGATCATACACCGTCAGAAGTTGTAATTTCTAAAGCACATATCATATCATGCATGTATCTTACGCATTGCATTCATTAGATTGTAATCTTGCCGACGGAGAGTACGTGCTCATCCCCGAGCAAGGATCTGTCCGAGAGGAGGACCAGGAGCAAGCTTTCGAGGCTGCTATTGAGGATCTCCCCGCAGCCCCAGCAATTGAAGGCAAGCCCCGGTTTATATGCATAACCGTATTATTATATGCTACTTTACTACACTTAAAGCTTGTAGGATTGTAATGTGCACTTAAGTGTAGGAGTTGCTTGAAACCCCTAGTTGCATGAACTTAGGATTCCTTTTTGAGATGAATACTAGTATGCTAGGTCGAGTAGCTGCTTGCTAATCAGGATCTCGGTAGAAGTCGAGTGATTTTTCTAGCACTCGAGCGAGGTCAGGAATTGATTATATTCATCTTGATAACGGGATCTATGTTAGTCTATGGACTTGGATCCAGGGAGGATGCCTTGTCCATGAGATGGAAAAAAGGAATTAAGGATTAATGTGTGGATACCTGAGTCAAGCTTTTGAACGTACTAAGCACATGCCGGGAAAAATGGTAACCGGTAAACCTAGTACCTGAGTGAAGCTGGGCGCGGACTTTATCCCTCATGCGACCTGAGACTGGGTCTCCCATGCTAGCTATGGTGGGTACAAGTGCGGTCACTGCACGGCGGCAGCCGGGGTCAGTGGAGCATTGTATGCCAAGGCGGTGAGGCCTGGACGCGAACGGGGAATCGATGGGGACGATTGTCATGTGTGGGGTCGGAGTACCCTGACATGTCGTGTGTTTAGGTTTACCTTGCAAGGTTAAAACTCGATTCGAATCGTCTGCTTCTCGCAGCTAATGAGACTGCTTGACCCCTTGTACTACATCGAGTAAAAAGTGAAATGAGGTTACATGAGATAATTTGTTGATTGAACTAAATGCTTGGCACCATGTTTGCTTAGAAGGAGCAAATCTAGCTGAGTTAATGAGGATAGAATTTGAAAAGGTAAAACTTGATTTCAGAAACAGCTAGTGCTTTTGGCAAACCAAACCCCTCAGCCAAACAGTTGCATAGTCTAGAGGTAGAGGAGTAGACTCCTCACACCGGTTAAGTCTAGTTGAGTATTAGTATACTCAGCATTGCTTGTGGCATAATTTTTGCAGGTACCATTCAGGAAATGGTTGATGGTGTGACTTGGCCTACCAACCTGCCACCGGGTTGGACGGTCGAGTGGGATGTTGCTCCGGCAGGAGAGGAGCACGAGGAGTAGTGGGCTAGGCCTTGCCCATTTCCTCATTATCGACGACATCAATTATCCGCTGCATTTTATTTTGAGAACTCTTATTTGCTACCCAAAAACTTTGATCTATGTAATAATTCAGCACTTAATTTGGGGTTTCCTGTTTTATTGTATTTCTTCTGTGACTCACCTTCGAGTGAGATTATGGAATTTGATCCTGGTTAAGTGGCTCTATCAGACTAGATCTGAGGGACTGGCGGGTTATTCCGATTTAAGTGTGTTACGGCCCCTGAGGCGTGACTTTGGCACTTAAGCTGGAATAGTTCGGGTGGTTCCGCCACAGCTGGTATCGGAGCAAATTCCACCACAGAGAAGGACAATAAACCATGAATACCAATTTTCAAAATCTAAAACTTGCCTAGAAACTACTACGGATCGTCAGGACTAGACCACTAGACCTAGGATGAAAGGCCTTAGGCATAGAGGGAGAAATAGGTGGCTAATTAATTAGGACCCGTGGGCCAGTAATTATATTTCTAAGGATGCCCTAAAAAGCACCCTATTTTTTTTGAGAGGCAACGTTACTTCCAGCATGCATGCATTATAAACACAAAGAGGAATTAAAAACTTGAGCTAACCCACTTTCTTTAGAACCATCTGGGCTCTCTTTTTCTTTTTCCTTCCACCATAATCTTTACCTTTGATTCCCTTTCGCAGATGAATTCACCCACCCCCGCCAGTGGAGGAGACACTCGTTTCAGTTCCGACTTCCTTTCTCGCGATGGCTTTCCTTCCATCTTGTGGGAAGTGCTTAACTCCGCCTGCTACCCTATGCCCCCTTTGTACACAGTGCAGTTGTATGAGGAGCATCGAGTACCTCATTGTCGGGTCTGGATGACTTTGGAGGCTCATCCCCTTCAGCCGGGTTGGCGTTCTCTTGATTCTGAGACAATTGGACTCAGGACGGACGACACCGTTGAAGCGACAGCCATGAAGACTCTGGCGACTTTCTGTGGCTACCATCCCCTGGAGATGGTGATGCACCCCTTGGGACTCTTCCCTGCTAAGAAGAAGGATGATCCCATATGGTGTAACCGCGTGAGCCATGCAAAGGATGTGTGGGCGATGTATCCTGACTTGGTTGGGAGGGTCACCGTTCAGTGCATGAGTGCGCTGTACCGCCTTCAGGCCCTTCAGAGCGATGCTATGGCACTCCTTGCTAACATCGCTCAAACTGTCAAGCTCACTCTCGACAGTCGAGAAGATTTTGTGGTCGATCTATCCACCGAGTTGGTAGAGAAGGATCTGCAGGTGGAGAGACTGAGCCAGCGCATCACCACCTTGGAGCAGTAGGTGGAGATCCGAGACAACACTATTGATGTCTTGGAGAACCAGCTTCACGATGTGCAGAGGGAACTCGAAGAAGCGAATAACCACTTGGACATGCACCACCTGGAGATGGAGGCCAATGAAGCCGAAAGCGAGGGAGAAGAGGCTCCCGAGGAGTTAGGACCAGCCCCTAGTGCCCATGGGACTACCTCCGCGATGCCTCCTTCACCTGTATCCAGTGTCGCTTCCACCGCTCTGGGTTAAGCAGTCACTTCGGCACTATTAGGCGGATAGAAACCTATGCGAGCTTAGTTAATATCAGATTTTGGACTAGGCTTATGGGTACTTTCCCCTGATTGATGTAACCCTGTGAACCTTTGAAATCTGTGGGATGTTTGTCACCATGTTATCTTCATTTCGAACCTAATATTATGATTATGGCATTTTTCTTCCATATTAGATGATATCTTGTCGTTCGAAACTGTGAGTTGGGATAACAATGGTGACAATCTCTGTTTTCAGATGGCAGCTAGGCAGCGTCGCGGGCATAACGAGCAGGTTCCCCCGCCACCTCCTCCAGCTCCCACAGTGCAGGAGCTGATGGCCCAGCAGAATGAGATTCTGCGACAGCTCTTGCAGCGCCAGCCCCACCCCCAGCGGCATGGTGGAGGCCAGCATCAGCGACCTCCGGCAATGGCAACTTACCAGGAGTTTCTGAGCATGCAGCCACCCTTGTTCAGCAAGGCAGAGGATCCGTTGGACGCCGACGTGTGGCTTCGCGTCGTTGAGTCCAAGTTTCCCTCCTCACGGGAGACTGCCCTGATGAGGCCAAGGCTCGCTTCACCGCACAGCAGCTTCGCGGCCCTCCTCGGACTTGGTGGGACCACTTCCGTGTTATGCTCCCCGCTGATCGTGAAGTGTCTTGGGTGGAATTCAAGACTGCCTTCAGAGGACACCACATCCCAGCTGATATTCTTGATCGGAAGTTGAATGAATTTCTGGCCCTTAATCAAGGAACCCGCATGGTACTGCAGTATGCGCAAGCCTTCAACGACTTATGCCAATATGCAGGGTACCATGCTGATTCTGATGAAAAGAAGAGAGACCGCTTCCGCAGGGGTCTTAACACCAAGCTGCGGGAATGACTCAACACTGTCCGGGCTGATAGCTTCAATGAGTTGGTCAACATGGCCATCTCCCAGGAAGATTGCATTGTAGCTCACCGGGCAGAGAAGAAGAGAAAGGCACCAATGGCAGCACCATCTGCTCAGGCTCAGAGGTTCCAGATTGTTTCTCACAATCAGAGCAGGGGTTTTCAGCAGCAAGCAGGCAGATGGGTGATCAGGCCACCTCAGCAACAGCAGCCGGCACCCAACCGCTTTCCAGCTCCCGCCCCAAGGAACAATCAGCCTCCGCAGCAGCAGCAGTTCCGCCAGGGCAATGGGAACAAGTGTTTCACTTGTGGCAATGTGGGCCACTATGCCAAGAATTGTCCCAGGAACCAGTAGAGGCAGATGCCAGCACCAAGTCAAGACAAGGGAAGAAAGCAGAAGGTGCAAGTCAGGCAAGGGAAGCTCAACTTCACTACTATGGAGGAAGTACCTAAGGGAGCTCCTATCATGACCAGTATCTTTTCAGTTTATAATCAACCTGCTTTAATTCTGTTAGATTCTGGTGCATCTCATAGTTTCATTAGCCAAAAGTTCAGTGCTAAATGTGAACTGCCATTCTCTCACTCAAAAGGGTCATTTGTGATAGTCACACCTGGGGGTAAAATTTCCACTAATCAATTAAACCAAAGTGTGTCTATTCAACTGGGAAGCCACATTGTCAAAACCACTCTTCTTGTGTTGGGTTTGGAAAATGTGGACATTATTCTGGGAGAAAATTGGATGACCTTGCACCAAGTTGTTCTTGATGTAGCCAGCCGTACCGTGGAAGTTAATTCTCCGTTCTGCGGGAACTTCACCTTAATTCTGCCTAGTCAAGGTTCTACTCAGTCATGTGCTTTCTCTATGACGGAGTTACCTCTGAAGAAGATCCCAGTGGTCAGTGAGTATGCGGATGTCTTTCCTGATGAATTGCCAGGAATGCCACCAGACCGGGATATTGAATTCGCCATCGAGTTGCAACCGGGAACGACACCAATTTCCAAGAGGCCCTACCGAATGCCACCCGCTGAGATGGCAGAATTGAAGAAGCAATTGCAAGAGTTGCTGGATAAGGGATTTATTCGCCCAAGTACTTCGCCTTGGGGATGTCCAGCACTGTTTGTGAAGAAGAAGGATGAAAGCTTGAGGCTGTGTATAGATTACCACCCTCTTAATGCGGTAACTATCAAGAACAAGTATCCTTTGCCTCGTATTGATGTTCTTTTTGACCAGTTGGTCGGGGCCAAGGTGTTTTCCAAAATAGACCTTCGCTCTGGCTACCATCAGATCAAGATACGAGCAAGTGATATTCCAAAGACGGCATTCTCAACCAGATATGGGCTATATGAATTTTTGGTGATGTCATTCGGGCTGACAAATGCACCAGCATATTTCATGTACCTGATGAATTCTGTTTTCATGCCTGAATTGGACAAGTTCGTAGTGGTTTTCATCGATGATATTTTGGTGTACTCAAAGAACGAAGAAGAACATGTCGGGCATTTGCATGTAGTGCTTCAACATTTGCGAGAGCACCACCTTTATGCCAAGTTATCCAAGTGTGATTTTTGGCTAAAGGAAATCAAATTCTTGGGTCACACTATCTCTCAGGCAGGAATAGCTGTTGATCCTGATAAAATGCAAGAGGTGATGAACTGGAAGCCACCAACAACTGTCCGTCAGATTCGGAGTTTTCTGGGATTAGCTGGTTATTACCGAAGATTTATTCCGAATTTCTCTCGAATTGTGAAGCCCATAACTAAGCTGCTGAAGAAAGAAGCCAAATTTGTTTGGAGTCAGAAGTGCGAAGATGCCTTCCATGCATTAAGGCAGCATCTGACCACAGCACCAGTATTGGCGCAACCCGACAACAACAAGCCTTTTGATGTATATTGTGACACCTCTGGCACCGGGCTAGGTTGTGTCTTAATGCAAGACAACCGAGTCATCGCTTATGCCTCAAGAGCACTCAGGCCTCATGAGCAAAACTATCCCACTCATGACCTCGAGTTGGCAGCAGTGGTTCATGCATTAAAAATGTGGAGGCACTATCTAATGGGAACCCACTGCAACATCTTCACTGATCATAAGAGCCTTAAGTACATCTTTACTCAGGCTGATCTCAACATGAGGCAGAGAAGATGGCTAGAGCTGATCAAGGATTATGACCTGGAGGTACATTATCACCCAGGAAAAGCTAATGTGGTAGCAGATGCCTTGAGTCGGAAGTTGCAATGCAATTGCATTCTGATGGATTCTCACATTAACACCTTGTGTGATGAGTTGAGCAAGATGCAAATTGATGTGATTCCTTCTGGTTCTTTGTCTCACATTTCTGTTGAGCCAGCTTTGCAAGACCAGATTATCATGGCCAACTCAGTGACAAGGGAGTGCAAATTATCAAGAAGAATCTCCATCAGAAGGTTGAGAAGTATAATTGTTTCCGCCAAGATGAAAAGGGTGTGTTATGGTTCAAAAGCAGATTGGTGATTCCTAAAGACCAGGACCTCAAGAGGAAAATTTTGGATGAGGCTCATCTCTCCAAATTCTCTATGCATCCGGGAAGCACCAAGATGTACCATGACCTGAAGCCTTTGTATTGGTGGACCAGAATGAAGAGGGAGATAGCCCAGTATGTATCAGAATGTGACACCTGTCAGAGGATAAAGGCAAGCCACTTGAAATCAGCTGGAGCTTTGCAACCCCTGTCTATACCTTCGTGGAAGTGGGATGACATCAGCATGGATTTCATTGTGGGTCTGCCCAACACCTCTCGTCATCATGATTCGATTTGGGTTATTGTGGACCAACTGACGAAAGTGACACATTTTCTTCCTGTGCACGCCACTGATAAGGCTCAGAAGTATGCAGAATTGTATATTGACCGGATCGTGTGTTTGCACGGATTACCTCGGACCATTGTTTCTGACCGAGGAGCCCAATTTGTTGCCAGATTTTGGGAACAATTGCAAGAGTCTTTGGGAACCAAGCTAATCAGGTGTTCAGCTTACCACCCACAGACTGATGGTCAGACGGAAAGGGTAAACCAAATTCTAGAGGATATGCTGAGAGCTTGTGCAATCGATTGTGGCAAGAACTGGGATAAGCACCTCTCCTTGGCAGAGTTTGCTTATAACAATAGTTATCAATCTAGCCTAAGGATGGCACCTTTTGAAGCTCTCTATGGAAGAAGGTGTAGGACACCACTCAATTGGTCTCAACCTGGAGAAAGAGAAGTTTTTAGACCTGACTTAGTGACTGAAGCCGAAAGGAAGGTCAAACTAATCAGGAAGAATCTAGAAGCTGCTCAGGCCAGGCAGAAGAGTTACCATGATAGAAGAAGGAAACCTCTCTAGTTCGAGGTGGGAAGTTTTGTATACCTCAAGGTATCACCCACCAAGGGAGTGAAGAGGTTTGGGATCAAAGGCAAGCTAGCCCCTCGTTACATTGGACCTTATGAGATCATAGAAGCATGTGGACCCGTGGCATATAAGCTGAAGTTACCTTCAAAAATGTCTGCCATTCACAGTGTATTCCATGTATCTCAGCTGAAAAAGTGTGTTCGATTGCCGACCGAGATCATAGCAGAGCCAGAATTGGAGATAGAGCCAGATCTATCGTACCAAGAGTACCCCTCCAAGATCCTAGATGGCAAAGAAAGATCAACTCAGGCTAAATCGATCAAGATGTACAAGGTCCAGTGGAGTAATCACTCAGAGGAAGATGCTACTTGGGAAACCGAGGAATTCTTGAGATCCAACTTCCCCGATTGCCTACCTAAGGAAGCTGGTACGTAATCACACCCAACCCCTCCTCCTGCCCTTCGAATCTAATTTTCAAAAATGTGATCTTAATTCAGAATGAAGTAACTATGAAGTAAAACTTAAAAAGGGCTTCCTTCTGACGTTGCAAAGAGAATGACATTCGAAGAGCAGTTTTACCCTAAAAATAACAATAATCACCCATTTCCTATAAGTCTCACCCTTCGCTTCACCCTGGGAGGACTCTGGCCTGAATCTCAGGACGAGATTCCTTTAAGGGGGGAAGGCTGTGACACCCCAGTGTCACCTAGGGTTTCTCTCAAAATGCCAAACCAAGAACCATCATTTTATGTGAACCAAATTAAGCATGAGCATCAAATTGACTTAAGAATGAAGAATCCACCAAGCATATACTTAAAAGTGTCATGATCAAAACAAATGGGTCTTTCAAAAAGGTAATAATGTTGCAACCCTAATAAAAACCCTAAGTGAGCCCTATGAGCAAAATTCAAGAAACTAGGGAAAAGGGTATGAAAAATTTAAAATCATGGCTTGAGCCAATTATAAACATTGAAGTATATTCATTAAGCAACAAGAAAGGTTGAGAAAGCTTGGCCAAAATAACTCAAAAAAACCCCAAATCAAGCTTCTCATGTGGGGACTTAATGGGAATTCTGAATTTCAGAATTCTGAATTTCAGACCTTGAGCCAAAGATCAAGCATGTTCACCTTGATCCCTAACTCGAATCCTAATTGCCCCATTAACAAAAATGTGCCTAACTAACCCCTCTGTCGTGTGCCAGAAGATGGCATTAGGACGCGAGCCCTAGACACGACAAAACTCTGGATTTGCCTCGGTTTTGAGCCGAGAGACAGACCGGATTTCTCGGCTCCATATCTCTGCAACCAGTAGGCAAAATCCTATGACCCCCAAACAAGATCGGTAGCTTGTAGGGAGGAGAAGAGGTTTTCTGCACTGACCAAGGCGTGAGCAGGCTCGGATGAGTGACCACACGCACCAGAACTTGGGCAGAACGCACGGCCACACGTGTTCGACCCTTGTCAGCACGCCGGCGCTCGCCCAACCCGCGCGCGCGCTCGCCCCGGCGTTCGGTCAAGTCCGCCACGCGCCCTTGCCCTCGGCCGTGCCCGCCCGCGCCTATAAAGCCTCCCCGAGCGCGCCTCACTTCACCCCGCACTCACCCTCACCGGCCAGCCACCCCTCCTTAGCTCTGGCGAGCTCTTTTCCGCCCGCCACCGTCGCCAGAGCTTCGGCCACCGTGGCCAGCCCACTCCAGCCACCCCCAAGTCGAGCCAGTGCTTCGGCTAGCTCCGCCAGTGGCCCGTGAAGCTTTCCAAGCCCTCGGACCCGGCAGGACTTCACCGGAAGCCCGAGATCGACTTCACCGGACTTTGGTCGCCCGCCTGCGCGCGTGGACCAAGCTCTCCGGTGAGCCATTCTTCAATTCCTCGCGCACACCCCTTCCTTGTTCCCTGGTGAAGCTCTCTGACCCGTTCAATTGAACTATCGCGCCGTGAGCAGGCCGGACTCCTCGCCGCCGACGAGCATCCCCGCCTGCGCACGTGGACCGGCCGACTCCGACCATCCCCGACGGCGACCCGCACATCGTTGTGATCCCCGAGACCTCCCCTACGTCCTCGACCACCTCACCGGAGCAATCTCGCCGCCGGTAAGCCCCTCCGCCCTTTCTTCCGCCGTGGTTACTGTTTGAGTTAGGAGAAGGACCTCGGGTTAGGATTAGAAGAACCCGAGGGGTTTTCTGTAACGTCAGTGACTCATTTGAATAGTATCCCAAGGACTGATCCGTGAAGAAAACTTAAAACACCCGCCAAGGACCCCAGTGCAAAGTAGTTTTCCATTTAATCAATTCTGTTAATCTTTTTAAATAACCAGAGAACTAAGAAAATCCATAACTTGATGAATTCTTAATCAAAAGTTGTCAAACTAATTTTGCTAGATCCTAAATATTATGAACTATCATTTAAAAATGATAAACCCTGTGCTTTCTGTTCTAAATTTTAGAGTTTAAAATTAAAAACAGAAACTGACCAAGCCTTATTTAATTGAGGAAAATAAGTTTTACTTCTGTGCTGAACCTAAGAAAATTTGTAGATGTTCAAACCTCACTTAAGCACTGTTTAAAAATAGTAGGAACCCCAGTATTGAAGAATATAGTGTGGATATTCATTTAAAGCTATTTTACCCAAAACTTAGGAAAAATCAGAAACTGACCAAGCCTTGTTTAATTGAGGAAAATAAGTTTTACTTCTGTGCTGAACCTAAGAAAATTTGTAGATGTTCAAACCTCACTTAAGCACTGAAAATCAATTATTAGAATTACAAAACCATACCCAAAATTGATAATAAAAATTCAGTGGACTTATAACCACCAGAGCCCCACTGCAAAAATAATGAACACCTCAGCCCAACATTTTAAGTAAGTAAAATAAATATAAAATGATAATGAGGCATTTTCCAAATAAATCATAAATATCCCCTAATGATGCAATAATGGGCAACCAAAAATTTGCTAAGTCCATAATAAGATAAACCACCAGAGAAAAATGCAAACCCATGAAAAAGGAGCAAAATCATACCTATTACTAATAATTTATAAGAAAGGCCACTTAATCCAATTAATGCATACCACCCCTTCCCTTAAGCAAAAAGATGCCAAACTTCAGAATGATTGCTCTTGCGCAAAACAAAATCTAAGAAAAATAAGAACTCTGTTGTTTGATATTTTTCAAATATAGTGGTAGTAGAAAGCACCTCTTTGGCTAGAAACTTGAGAAAACCATAGTAAAATAACTAAAATGTATCAATGACTAGAAATTTGTATCAAGTCATGTTATAGCACCTAAAATCCAGCAAAAATAAGTTTTAGAGAATTACCCACTGTCAAATAGTAGTTGTAGTTCAAAGCACCCCTTCTGCCCTAAAAATTGGTAATTTTGTCCAGAGAAAACTATTCACCTTCTGACCCCCAAATTTTGAGGCAAAGAAATATACACCAGTAGCAAGCCACTGTAATTTTTGCAGAATTTTTGGAATTTTATTAAAGCAACTTGTAGTTCAAACCCACTCCAAAACATTAAAGAGAATAAAAGAAAAGGAAGGAAGAAATAAACCTCACCCCAATAAGTCTAACTTGAGTACTTATCAATTCTCACTAAGGCTTAAAAAGAATTCAGTGGAACCCCAAAAATAAACCTACCACTTACCTTAGCTAAAGTTTGACCCAATTTACCAAGTATACCACCCAAGGGTCTTACATAAGTGAAGTTAACCTTGTCTAACTCAAGTAGATCATACACCGTCAAAAGTTGTAATTTCTAAAGCACATATCATATCATGCATGTATCTTACGCATTGCATTCATTAGATTGTAATCTTGCCGATGGAGAGTACGAGCTCATCCCCGAGCAAGGATCTGTCCAAGAGGAGGACCAGGAGCAAGCTTCCGAGGATGCTATTGAGGATCTCCCCGCAGCCCCAGCAATTGAAGGCAAGCCCCGGTTTATATGCATAACCGTATTATTATATGCTACTTTACTACACTTAATGCTTGTAGGACTGTAATGTGCACTTAAGTGTAGGAGTTGCTTGAAACCCCTAGTTGCATTAACTTAGGATTCCTTTTTTAGATGAATACTAGTATGCTAGGTCGAGTAGCTGCTTGCTAATCAGGATCTCGGTAGAAGTCGAGTGATTTTTCTAGCACTCGCGCGAGGTCAGGAATTGATTGTATTCATCTTGATAACGGGATCTATGTTGGTCTATGGACTTGGATCCAGGGAGGATGCCTTGTCCATGAGACGGGAAAAAGGAATTAAGGATTAATGTGTGGATACCTGAGTCAAGCTTTAGAACGTACTAAGCACATGCCGGGAAAAATGGTAACCGGTAAACCTAGTACCTGAGTGAAGCCGGGCGCGGACTTTATCCCTCATGCGACCTGAGACTGGGTCTCCCATGCTAGCTATGGTGGGTACAAGTGCGGTCACTGCACGGCGGCAGCCGGGGTCAGTGGAGCATTGTATGCCAAGGCGGTGAGGCCTGGACGCGAACGGGGAATCGATGGGGATGGTTGTCATGTGTGGGGTCGGAGTACCCTGACATGCCGTGTGTTTAGGTTTACCTTGCAAGGTTAAAACTCGATTCGAATTGTCTGCTTCTCGCAGCTAATGAGACTGCTTGACCCCTTGTACTGCATCGAGTAAAAAGTGAAATGAGGTTACATGAGATAATTTGTTGATTGAACTAAATGCTTGTCACCATGTATGCTTAGAAGGAGCAAATCTAGCTGAGTTAATGAGGATAGAATTTGAAAAGCTAAAAATTGATTTTAGAAACAGCTAGTGCTTTTAGCAAACCAAACCCCTCAGCCAAACAGTTGCTTAGTCTAGAGGTAGAGGAGTAGACTCCTCACACCGGTTAAGTCTAGCTGAGTATTAGTATACTCAGCCTTGCTTGTGGCATAATTTTTGCAGGTACCATTCAGGAAATGGTTGATGGTGTGACTTGGCCTACCACCCTGCCACCGGGTTGGACGGTCGAGTGGGATGTTGCTCCGGCAGGAGAGGAGCACGACGAGTAGTGGGCTAGGCCTTGCCCATTTCCTCATTATCGACGACATCAATTATCCGCTGCATTTTATTTTGAGAACTCTTATTTGCTACCCAAAAACTTCGATCTATGTAATAATTCAGCACTTAATTTGAGGTTTTCTGTTTTTATTGTATTTCTTGTGTGACTCACCTTTGAGTGAGATTGTGGAATTTGATCCTGGTTAAGTGGCTCTACCAGACTAGATCTGAGGGACTGATGGGTTATTCCGATTTAAGTGTGTTACGGCCCCTGAGGCGTGACTTAGGCACTTAAGCTGGAATAATTCGGGTGGTTCCGCCACACCAGCTATCCTGTGCCAACATTTCGAAAAAAGTGGCTTGGCTCTTTGGATGCAAGAATGGTTTTATGTGAAGGTTGATATTAGTGAAAGGGAAGATATAACAGGGGTTATTCAGCACTGTATATGGTCTCGCTTCGGCATTAGGACGCCAGTCATTGCACTTGGAAACGGTGTGCAGGCGTACCAGGCATCTTTCAATAAAGTGTGTACTTACATCGGCATAAGAGACTTAGTCCAAGAACACATTGCTTACAGAGTGTGGCCACTTGCAAGCAAATGTGAGATGTCGAAGGAGATTGCCGCTGGCTCTAGCCAAAATGGTTTGGTCTATCTGAAATATACCTTTCGATATAGGAGCCAGTTTGATGAGACGAATGATGACTGGCTACATGCTATAGAGGCAACTAGCAATGAGCTGCTTGGAGCATATTCAAAGGCTAAAGATGAAGCTATGACAACTGCCTTCGGAGCTTGGGGCAAATAGAGATTGAATAGAGTGTTTGATGCCATCAGGTTTGTGTATCCAGACTACTATTATCCTTCACGAAAGCAAGGGAAGAAGAGGAAAGTTGCTACCTCGACGACTTCTTGTGCGTCGAGGTCAAAAAAGGTTAAAGTTTTGACGCGTCGACTCAGGCGCATTGAAACGGCTGACATGCCAAAGATAATTGAGGGCCGCTCCTATCTCTAAGCCAAGTCACTCTGTGCCGGTCAAAGCTAGGACAAATGTGTTGAAGAGCCGAAAGTGGAAAAAACAGTAGAGCAGTTGAATGCACAGAGTCCACCATGCGCAATGGAACTATCGAAGCTGTCAAACATCCCTACAACAACTCCATGGAAAAGGAGAATGGCTAGTGTGCTAGATGCTGTAATGGAGTATGTGAAAACATCAACTCCTGCTTCTGCAGAAGCGCCTAGGACAGAGGCTAAAGTTTCAAAGAAATCTGACGAGGCCGAAATGGCGTAGACTATTTCTGAAGCTGGACCCTCAGAAGTTCTTACCGAAGCTAGACCTTCGGAAAGCGCACCAATAATCCTGGAGAAAGAGGGTGCTTCTAAGAAATCCAAATCTCCTACTCCTGAAGCACCTGCCAAAGAGCTGGAATTCATTATGCGACAAGCTTCAGGGAACCAGTTATCAGAAGAGCAAGTTGCCGAAGTGCAACATTATGCCAAGGATCTGAAGTACTCCCGAGGGTCCTTGGTGTATGGTGGCGATGACAAAGATGATTTCCTTTATTGTCTGCCAGACAATAAAGAGATAAATGTCTACTAGGAAATGGCGGACAATATAGGCTATCCGAAGCTTGAACTCGCCTTATATGTGATTTCGAAGGATCAGCTTGCGGATAGTCTTGCTTACAACAACATGAAGGTGTGTATGTTTTGGTTTGTCGTTCTATAATGAAACATTTCTATGGTTTTTCTTACCCTCATTTCATGCTCATTTGTCGTTTTTCAGGGCTTGATTCTGAGCAAGGCTTTAAAAGCTCAAAAAGATGCATAAAATGAGAGCTGCAAAATAGCTCTTGGGAACCTTCGTTTAGAAGTTATATTATTGAGAAACGAAGCTCTTGAGAAGGATAGGATATTACTTTCCTTAGTGGAGAAGCTGAAATCTAGTGAGGCTAGTCTTGCTGCACAAGCCGAAGCTCATAATGCCGAAGTGGAGGAGCTAAAAAAAAGTTGCTGAAGCTGCTGAAAAATTTGAAGTCCAAGCAGTGAAACATGAAATTTGCGAGATCGAAAGGTCTAGAGCTCAAAAGAACTGCGATGAGCTCCATGCTTCAAAAGTGAAATGTTATGAAATATCCTTGGAATGCGCCAAGAAATTGAAGGACAACTTTGCTAGAGTTGGGGTATATTCCTCTTAGCAAAAATTCATCTGTGGCAACCCTGATGGAGTCGTCCAGTGGATCAGCGAAGAAGTCAAAGCCTTTGACGAAATTTTAAGTGACCGAGGAGACTTCTGCGCCTTCGCTGGTGCACGGGGGAGACATCGATCTTAGAGAAAACTGGAGTTCAGCCAGGATTTGTTTTCTTGGTGGGTGACATCAAAGACCCTTCGGCCGAAGCTTCTGCGCTAGGCGGGAGATTTTACTCCAAGGTGTGGATGAAGGGCGACCATGAGATACCTGATGAAGCGATTAGAAAAAATGAAAAAGAATCTCACAACGCTCAAGAAGAAGCTAAACGAGCTGAAGAAGCTGCCAAGCGTGCAAGGCTTATAGGTACCTTTACTGAGGTTTAGCATCGGAATTAACAAACATTTTTTATGATGTAGCTGAACTTTCACCTCCACCAGAGTCATATAACCCCGAAGCTGACCTGGCTATGAAAGAAGCGCTACATATTATAAAAATTGCCAATGAAGTGTTGCTGTAAACAGACTATTAAATGAAGCCGTGAGAAAGTGTTGAAAGAAGACTAAAACTTTGTATATTTGAGAGCTTAAGTTTGTATATAGCTTTCGTCTTTTGTAAGAACCAAACATAAAGTTTTTGTATGTATGTTAATGTAATGTATTTCTTTGTGATGCATGAAACCTTCGTACATACCGTTTTTGAGCTGTTGGCGAAAAAACATCTTCCCTTCTTTTCATGCTTCATGAAGAAAAGGATTCCCCTTCTATTGATTCAATGCTGAGTATTATGTCACGGTTGTTGCGTAATAATACTGCTGACGTATGATCTCCTCCTGTGTAAAAATATATCAGCTGGTGGCATATCTTGTGCTACAACATGTTCTTTCATGGTTCGACAAATATTTTCAAAGAAGGAACTTTTCCTTGTTTCTCCACGGCTTTTTGCTGATGCAAAATGATGTATGATGCGATGTTATGTGATATGATGAGATGGTATGATGCAGAATGATGTTTGTGCTGAAGGTAAAAATCCACACAAATACACACCCAGACTCTGCATCCCCTTGGGAACGACTTTGGAGTCTCTTCACCTTTTATTTAGGTGGTGTTGTAGCTCTGCATTCCCTTAGGAACGACTTTGGAGCTAATGTCACACCCAGATTTAAGGGACGAAGCCAGGTGTATCTCATATATGCGGCAAAGAAGACAACACATATAATAACAGAGTATATAGAGATAAATGTCACAATATCATCAGAGTACTTATTACATAGCGGAAGTCTTACAAAATAAATTATAAATATAAAATGAACTAAAGTCCATCTTTGGCGCCATAAAGTTGACTGGGAGACGCCACCTAGATCAAGTCGAACTCCTTGTTGTGTGGCTCCTCTTGAACCACCTGTTCTTCTCTCGTGGGGGGTGTGAGACAGCAAGGGTGAGCTCACATATGTTCATCGCTCAACAAGTTGTGGGAATAATGTGCACGAACTCACCAAAGGTGGGAGTTCATGTGATGTGTAAGGCTGATCAACAATAGAGGTTAAAGTTGAGCACTGCTTTTAATAAGTTGGTCAAGTTTTATTAGCAGTTACTAAACGTAAGTAGATTCCAAACCATAATAAGAATAGAACAAAATTAATAAATAATCCAATGCAATGCAAATGATAAATTTAATTTAAGTTCCATAATTTAATCATGTGAGGGTCCTGATCTGCTTATGACCGTGTGCTCGGCTAGTATACCAACTTTACACTGTGCAGAGGTTGTACCCTGTACCCACAAGTCATGTCACCCATCTGCCACGGGGTTGTACGGGCCCCATACATCTCTATCAAGGAAGAGAGGTAGGGTAACACTACGAGGCCTTTACAAAGTTCCACTAGCTTCCGAAAATCCGCTATAGTTTCTATCCCTTGTCTGACCGCCATCGCAGCAAAATCAACCCGAGAACCTCCATATACGACTACTCCCCTACTGCCCTTGCCCCTTTCGGGTAAGATAGTCTTCCACTAGCTTTCCTAATTAGTCAGCCAAGGGCATCCCATTCCACCCTTGTGGTGGCACGTGTTTCTCAAGTTAAGCTCCATGTTCCAATTAAAGATAATGATCTTGACATGAACATAAATAAAATAATAGAATAATTGGAACATGGATATAATGAAATATTAACCCAAAACCATATAAAGCAATAGCAAAACTACCCAAATGATTCAGGAGTGAACAAGGTAAAAGGATAAACAGACTAGGGTGACCTATTGGGTCCCATCAAAATAAAACCTATGCATGAATAAGTGATATTAAAGAACATTATTGGGTAATAAAAGTGGTCAAGGGCACAACTAGCCTTCAATGAGCTCCTACTCAGCAACTTCTACCTGCTGAACACCCGGATCCCCAGCCACTGGCTCTTCTACTCGCCACAATATAAACAAGCATAGTATAAAGAGGAAATTAACATCACACCAAACATGTATGCAAAATACATATTAATAATCTACATATTAAAATAAGATCATAGGAATAGGAATCATTAATTTTGGAGTTATAGATTTTAAGTTATGAATTTCCAAAGGTTTTATGTGCTTGGTATAAGATTAATTAAGAAATAAATTTTATTACTGTTTTCATGTCAAAACAGAGACACTAGATGATAAACAATAATATTACAAAATTACAGGAACTGGAATGGGTCAATTTGGACTTAATATGATTTTTCTAGGAATTTTACAAGGTTCTGTAATTAATTTCATACTAAAAATCAGTTTCCTTAATTATTTATTCCCTTTTACTGGCTTCTGGACTGCTCACCAATTTCTAGAAAGTGCAGGGGCCTCTGCGCAAGAAATACTAGACTCAGTGTACAGTTCCTGTGGATTGCGGGTTGATACTCAATAAACCTAGGGGCGCTTAGGTTAAATCGTCACAGCGAAGGGGTACAGGTGTAATCTAGCAATTCGATCACCAACCGACGGGCCAGATTAAATCAGTGCGCGCATCTCCCTGTCCCAATCGCCCCAGCCGTCAGATCCGTTATCGATGGATAGCAAACAACCACGCCCTTCTCTAAACTAAACCCTTGATCATCGGATCAACGACCCCGATTTAAACTAGCGAACCGGTACGCCTTTTCTAATCTACGCCGCTAGATGGGTATCCAATGGCACAGGTGCGCACATCCGCTCTTTTAATCCCAGCCATCCAGCGACAGATGGATGGCACGCGACACCTCTTCGTCCTCCGACTCGGCCGTGGCGACACACCATTTCCACGGCGGCGCCATCGCCGGGGAGTTCCAAACCCGCAACCCACGCCTCGAACTTCGATCCCTACGGTGCTACGCGTAGCAGAGAGTGAACCAAGGAGGATGGCGGTGGTTTTACCTCAAATCAGGGCGATGACTGCTCTGCCCACGAGACAATGCGGCTCCACGACGGAGGTTGAACGATGTCAAGGAATTAGGGGCACTCTGTTGGACTATCCCGCCAGAATGTGTCACGGACAGCTTCGGTGGTTGCCCACGAACACCGGATGCTTTGCTACGACCAGCCACCCCCGAGGTATGGTTCTAGCCGGTGGCGGCTCTCTTTTTCCCCGCTACTCTCTCGGTTGCGCTCTCGTCGCTAGGCAGCCATGAAGAAAGAGGGGCGATGAAGATGTGGTGCCCCTCCCCTTCTTATCCCCAGGCGGCACACGTTGTGGTGGTTTTTGCAGGGGGCCACAGTCAGCCCACGCCCGCGTGTATCTCGGTGGCTAGTACGCCATTAGCGCACCCGCAGCGGCATGGAGATCAGCTGTGGCCTCGGGCCCACGCGTCAGCCAACACGCGCGTGAGATGGGGGCGGCTGACACTGAGGTCCTACACGACAGCGACTCGTAGGAGTATGGTGCGCTTGGGGACGCTGGCGTTGCGGACCCACATGTCGGCGCCGTTTGGCTGTTGGGCCGCGCAGAAGAGTGGCGAAGTGGGCCGCGCTAGGAGAATTGAGCCCAAGCGATGCTTTCTATTTTCTTTTCCTTTTTCTTTTAGATTTTGAAATTCATAAAGTTTAAATTCCATTCAAATTCAAACTTCTTGGTAGATTTGTTTTCCCATTAAATATTCAACTTATACATGGTAAGGTGAATTTATCTATTTTTAATATTTATTTTGTGATTATTAGTGCTTTTCTTTTCTCCACATTCTAGGATTCCAATTTAAGTTTGAATTCTAAATTGAACATTAATGTCTTTCTATAAATTTTTGTTACTCACATATGCATACAGAAATAAAGTCCAGCATGATGCACATATTGTTTTAGGTGTCATTAGTTAATTAATGGATTTTGGGGTGTTTGTTCACATGTGATAATAAATAGATGTAAAAACATGTATGTAATCAAACTATGTTTCCATTTTACATTTTTGGGTATTACATCTAAGCTCTGCATCCCCTTAGGAACGACTTTGGAGCTTCTTCACCTTTTACTTAGGTGGTATTTAAGCTCTGCATCCCCTTAGCAACGACTTTGGAGCTTCTTCACCTTTTACTTAGGTGGTATTTGAGCTCTGCATTCCCTTAGGAACGACTTTGGAGCTCAGCATTCCCTTAGGAACGACTTTGGAGCTTTGAAAAATGTCAAACAACAGAACTTGCATTTTTCCTAGGTTCTTCTTAGCAAAAGAACAGTCATTCCTAAGGTAGGGGTGTTTTCTCCTTAGGATTATTTTCTTATGACTTTTCAAAGTTTTCTTTGTTTTTCATGAATAATTGTGAGTGCAATTTCTTTTCACTGGACTATGGTTCAACAGATTTTTCTTGTGAACTAGATAACTTAGGCATGCTAGGAAAAATATGGTTGCCCTCTGGTTTCCATTTTCAACCCCTTTTCTTAATTTTCCTAAGTTTGAGCATAAACAAGTTTTTGTGAATAAATTTCCCTTAAACTTGTATACTGGGGTGTTTATTTAATTTAATCAGTGTAACTACTAGGTTAGTGTCTCCTACTATTTTTCTTAACCCTGGTCTAACAACATTTCTATTTTCCCTTTAATATTAAGTTATGGACGGTTTTCTTATTTAAATCAAAACTCTAGAAAATATTACAGGAACTATGGGGTTTATCATTTTTGCCTGATAGTTTATATTTCACAAAGTCTAGCAAAATTGGTTTGACTAATTTTGGATGATTATTCTTCAAGTTACGCATTTATTAAGTTCTCTGCAATATTTAAAAGAAAAGTAAATTTGAAATGGAAAAGAAATACAGATTTGCGTTGAAGTCCCTGGGTTTTCTTCCCCCTTTTCTCTCACAAAACAGCCCTCGGTCTACTATTCACATGAGTCACTAACCTTACACAAAACCCCCTGGACTTAACCTAAATCTAACCCGCGATCCTTGGCTTGCTGAAACAGTAACTGGGGCAAAGATCACGGCGGTGAGGCTTACCGGCGGCAGTAGAGCTCCGGTGGGGTGGTCGGTAACGTCGGGGCGGTCACGGCGGTCACGTCGATGTGCTGGTCGGCGTCAGAGGTGGCTAGAGCTGCTTTGGCCACGAGCACAGGCGGCGGAGGTCGTCGGCGGCTCCTGCTCTGGCCAAACCACGGCGGTGGGGTTCAATTAAAGTGCACGAGGAGCTCCACTGGGTGATGTAGAGGCCATCTGCTCAAGGAATTGAGAAATGGTGCAGAGGGTTACTCGGTCCACGCGCTCCGGCGGGGTTACGAACTCCGGCGAGCGTGAGCGCACTGTTCCGGTGGGGCTGGTCCTCGGCTCAAGCTCGGGAAAGCTTCACGGCCTCTCGAGGAAGCTATTCGAGGGCTCGGATGGAGCGGAGGTGGGCGGGAAAGGGTTGGTCCATGGCGGGCGCCCTCGGGCGGCTCTGGCGAGTCGCGGGGAGGTCGCCGGAGTTGCTGGCGAGCTTGGGAGAGTTAGGCGGGGTGCGGACGGGGTAACAGGGAAGGTTGCCATGCATGAGGGTGGGCTTTATAGCCATTCGCGAGCACGGCACAGGCATGGGCACGCGGGGTGGCCGACCACACGTGGGGGCGCGCGCGGCGGCGGCCAGTGCGCGCTCGGTCGGTCAGACAAGGCATCGAGCACATGGCAGCATTTGTTCTGGTCATCTTCAAGCGTCGATTGGCCCATGATCTCTTCATATCTATCCAAAATCCATGTATAAGATTTCTTCCTTGTATACCCTTTGTATCTCATGCAGGGCTCAAGTGGATTTGACCTCGGGTTGGCAAGTTACGAGGAGGTGAAGTTAGGTCTGGTAGAAAATGGGCGCCAAAACATGTCAAACCAATTGGGTTTGCTTTCAAATTTTTCCAGAGTGTCCTAGGGGTCTTTAGGCGCCATTTTGTCAATTGGGCCATAAGGTTTTGAGGTTTGGAAAAAGGTGAACATGTTTGATCTTTGAAAGAGGGTTGGTTTTGAAAGTGAGAAAAGTCTGATTTTTCTTTTATGTTCTTCTCTTTGGTGACCTTTTTGGGGTTTTTCTGAAATCTTTTTGGGGTCACTCTCTTACTATTTTTTTGTAGGGTATTAAGTGTACTATAACTTTTATAATTAGCCCAAGTCATGAAAATGTGGTATACATAGCCCTTTTGCCATAATCCCATATAGGGCTCCATTTGCCTAAAGGGATTTGAATTAGGGTTTGAGCCCTTCTCTCCTCTTTAGGTGCATGATATGGCCAAGGCATGACCTCTAAGATGGGTTACACCTACTTAGGATCTTGATCCCCATGTTTGGTGTCTTTTTCTCAAACTAAACCACATGTGATGATCGGTTCAATAGTGTAGGCTTGGGTGAAATCCCTAACTAACACCTGGTGTGTTATAGCCCTCCCCCCTTAAAGGAATCTCGTCCCGAGATTTTGGGTAGGGTCCTTTAGAGGGGGTACCAAAAAGGTGTGTTGGGGTGTCGCATTTGCCTTTATCCAAGTTTCTCTAGTTAACTACTCTTTGAATGTCATTCTCTTTGCAACTTCAGAAGGAAGCCCTTTTAAAACCATTTTCAAAGTTTACAATACCTTTAACATCTAAGTTTTCTTATATTTAGATTCAAAGGGCAGGTGGGGGTGGGGTTTTGGATTACGTACCGATTCCGTTGGGCAGAAAGTCGGGGAAGCGAGAACGTAAAAAATCCTCAGTCTCCCACGTAGCCTCTCCCACTGAATGGTGACTCCACTGAACTTTATACATCCTGATCGACCTTGCCTGCGTCGATCTCTCCTTTTGGTCCAATACCTTGACGGGGTGCTCTTGATAAGACAAGTCTGGTTCAGGTAGTACCTTGACGGGGTGCTGAGATACGTGGAACACATCATGAACTGCTGACATGTGGGGTGGCAACTTCAATTTATATGCTACGGGTCCACAAATCGCTTTGATCTCATAGGGCCCAATGTAGCGAGGAGCTAACTTGCCCTTGATTCCAAATCTCTGAACACCTTTGGTGGGTGACAACTTAAGTTAAACATGATCTCCCACTTCAAACTGTAGAGGCTTCCTCCTCTTGTCATGATAGCTCTTTTGCCTGGCCTGAGCAGCTTCTAGGTTTTTCTTAATGACTCTGACCTTCTCCTTTGCTTCAAGTACCAAGTCAGGCCCAAATATTTCCCTCTCTCTAGTTTGAGACCAATTTAGCAGTGTCCTACACCTTCTCCCATACAAGGCCTCGAAAGGTGCCATCTTTAGACTGGACTGGTAGCTGTTGTTATAGGAAAACTCTGCCAAGGGAAGGCACTTGTCCCAATTTTTACCATAATGTAGTGCACAGGCTCGCAACATGTCTTCGAGGATTTGATTCACTCTTTCTATTTGACCATCTGTCTGAGGATGGTATGCTGAGCTTCTTATTACCTGGGTTCCAAGTGACCTTTGTAGCTGCTCCCAAAAGCGTGCCACAAACAGTGCTCCTCTGTCAGACACAATGGTCTTCGGAATTCCATGCAAACGCACTATTTGATCAACATAGATTTCTGCATATTTCTCTGTCTTGTGGGTGGTATGCACTGGCAAGAAATGAGCGGTCTTGGTCAACCTATCCACAATGACCCAAATTGAATCGTGGTGTCGGGAGGTATTGGGCAATCCTAGGATAAAATCCATGCAAATATCCTCCCATTTCCAAGATGGTATGGGAAGGGGCTGTAAGGTGCCTGCTACCTTCAAATGACTGGCCTTGACTCTCTAGCAAGTGTCACATTCAGATATATACTTAGCAATTTCCCTCTTCATTCTGGTCTACCAGTAAAAAGATCTGAGATCATGATACATCTTGTTACTTCCGGGGTGCATGGAAAATTTGGAATGGTGAGCTTCATCCAATATTTTCTTTCTAAGCTCGGGGTTCTTGGGAACAACCAATCGGTCTCCAAACCATAGAATCCCTTTGCTGTCATGACAAAAACATTTGTATTTTTCCACCTTCTGTTCGATCATTTCCTTAATAACTTGAACACCCTTGTCACCAATCTGTGCCATAACTATTTGCTCATGTAAAGTGGGCTCCACTGAAATATAACTTAAAGCACTGGAGGAAACGACTTCTATGTTCAGCTTGCACAACTCATCACATAGGGTGGTGATTTTTGCATCCATATTCATACAGTTGCACTGGGCTTTCCTGCTTAAGGCATCTGCCACAACATTGGCTTTGCCAGGATGGTAATGCACCTCCAAATCATAGTCCTTGATTAATTCTAACCATCTTTGCTGCCTCATATTAAGATCAGCCTGAGTGAAGATATATTTGAGACTCTTATGATCAGTGTAAATATTACAATGAGCTCCCATCAAGTAATGTCTCCAAATATTGAGAGCATGAACCACGACCGCTAACTCCAGATCATGTGTGGGGTAGTTTTGCTCATGGGGTCTGAGTGCTCGGGAGGCATAAGCAATGACTCTGTTGTCTTGCATCAAGACACATCCCAATCCAGTACCGGAAGCATCGCAATGAACCTCAAAGGGTTTGGTGTTGTCAGGCTGAGCTAGCACGGGTGCTATTGTCAAATGCTGCCTTAGTGTATGAAAGGCATGCTCACACTTCTAGATCCATTCATACTTGACTCCTTTTTTTAATAATTCAGTCATTGGCTTGGCAATCCTGGAGAAATCCGGAATAAATCGTCGATAATACCCTGCCAATCCTAGAAAACTACGGATCTGCCGTACTGTAGTAGGAGGTTTCCAATCCATCACTTCTTGTACTTTTTCAGGATCAACTGATACCCCATCCTGAGAGATGGTGTGGCCCAAAAATTTTATTTCCTTCAGCTAGAAATCACATTTGGACAGCTTAGCATATAGTTGATGATCGCGCAGTCGCTGATGTACGATGTGTAAATGCTCAGCATGCTCAGCTTCATTTTTAAAATAAACCAAGATATCATCAATGAAGACCACCACAAACTTGTCCAGCTCTGGCATAAACACCGAGTTCATCAAATACATGAAGTAAGCCGGGGCATTGGTCAGCCCGAAAGACATCACCAGGTACTCATAAAGCCCATATCTGGTAGAGAAAGCCATCTTCGGAATATCATTGGCCCTGACCTTGATCTGATGGTAGCCCGAGCGAAGGTCTGTCTTGGAGAATACTTTGGCTCCCACCAACTGATCAAACAATACATCAATGCGAGGCAATGGGTACTTGTTCTTGATGGTCACCGCATTGAGAGGGTGGTAATCGACACATAATCTCAGACTCTCATCCTTCTTCTTCACAAATAAGGCTGGACATCCCCAGGGGGAAGTACTTAGGCAAATGAACCCCTTGTCCAACAACTCTTGTAGTTGCGTTTTCAATTCCGCCAATTCTGCTGGAGGCATTGTGACACCCCAGTGTCACCTAGGGTTTCTCTTAAAAAGCCAAACCAAGAACCATTATTTCATGTAAATCAAAGTAAGCATGAGCATCAAATTAACTTAAGTAATAAAGAATTCACCAAGCATATGCTTAAAAGTGTCATGATCAAAACAATTGAGTCTTCGAAAAGATAAGAATGTGCAACCCTAATTAAGAACCCTAAGTGAGCCCCATGAACAAAATTCAAGAAAATAAGAAAAAGGGAATGAAAAGTTTAAAATTTTGAGTTGAGCCAATTATATAAGTTAAAGTATATTTATTAAGCAACAAGAAAGATTGAGAAAGCTTAGCCAAAATAATCCAAATAAAACCCCAAATCAAACTTCTTTTGTAGGGACTCATTGGGAATTCTGAATTTCAGAATTCTGAAATTCAGACCTTGAGCCAAAGATCAGGGATGTTCACCTTGATCCCTAACTCGAATCCTAATGGCCCCATTGACAAAATTGTGCCTAACTAACCCCTCTGTCGTGTGCCAGAAGATGGCATTGGGACGCGAGCCCTAGACACGACAAAAACTGGGATTTGCCTCGGGTTTGGGCAGGGAGACAGACCAGATTTCCTGGCTCCATATCTCTGCAACCAGTAGGCAAAATCCTATGGCACCCACACAAGAATGGTAGCTTGTAGGGAGGAGAAGAGGTTTTGTGCACTGACCAAGGCGAGAGCAGGCTCGGATGAGCGACCACACGCGCCAGAACTTGGGCAGAACGCACGGGCACACGTGTTCGACCCTGGTTGGCACGCTAGAGCTCGCCCAACCCGCGCGCGCGCTCACCCCGGCGTTCGGTCAAGTCCGCCGCGCGCCCACGCCCTCGGCCGTGCCCGCCCGCGCCTATAAAGCCTCCCCGGGCGCACCTCTCTTCGCCCCGCACTCACCCTCTCCGGCCGGCCACTTTCCCTTAGCTCCGGCGAGCTTATTTCCGCCCGCCATTGCCGCCAGAGCTTCGACCGCCGTGGCCAGCCCACTCCAGCCACCCTCAAGCCCAGCCAGTGCTTCAGCTAGCTCGGCCAGTAGCCCGTGAAGCTTGCCAAGCCCTCGGACCCGACCGGACTTCACCGGAGGCCTGAGATCAACCTCACCGGACTTCGGTCTTCCGCCGCCGCGCGTGGACCGAGCTATCCAGTGAGTCTCCGCCCAATTCCTTTCGCTCATAGCTTCTCTGGCATCCCGTGGGCTTCCCTGACCTATTTAATTGAACTATCTCGCCGTGACCAGGCCGGTCTCCTCGCCGTCGACGAGCATCCCCGCCTGCGCGCGTGGACCGACCGACTCCGGCCATCTCCGACGGCGTTCCGCACACCGTTGTGATCCCCGCAACCTCCCCTTCGTCCTCGACCACTTCACCGGAACAGTCTCGCCGCCGGTAAGCCCCTCCGCCCTTTTCTTCGCCGCGGCTACTGTTTAAGGTAGAAGAAGGACCTCGGGTTAGGTTTTGTAGAACCCGAGGGGTTTTCTGTAATGTCAGCGACTCATGTGAATAGTAACCTAAGGACTGATTCGCGAGGAAAACTTAGAAAACCACCAGGGACCCCAGTGCAAAGTGGATTTCCATTTAATCAATTCTGTTATTCTTTTTGAAATGACCAGAGAACTTAGAAAATCCATAACTTGATGAAATCTTAATAAAAAGTTGTCAAACCAATTTTGCTAGCTCTGGAATATTATAATCTGTCATTTAAAAATAGTGAACCCTATGCTTTCTGTTCTAAATTTTAGAGTTTAAAATTAAAAACAGAAACCCCCTAAACCTTGTTTAATTAAGGAAATTTAGTTTTTCTTTTGTGCTGAGCTTAAGAAAATTTGTAGATGTTTATACCTTATTTAGACACTGTTTAAAAATAGTAGGAACCCCAGCATTGGAAATTATGATGTAGTTATTCATTTAAAGCTATTTTGCCCAAAACTTAGGGAAAATCAGAAAGGCCTTAGAAATTAATGAACAGTGATTAATGATATTTTTCCTAGTTTACTTATGCAACAGAGAACCTAGGAAAAATGCAGAGACCATTAATTTGGACCAGTTTTTAATTAAGATGCTTTAATTAGCCTCATATAGACTGAAAATCAATTATTAGAATTGCAAAACTATAACCAAAGTGGTTAACAAAAATCCAGTGAACTTATAACCACCAGAGTCCCACTACAAAAATACAGAGCACCCCAGCCCAACTCTTTAAGTAAGGAAATTAAATGCAAAGTAATAATAAGGCATTTTCCAACTAAATCATGAACAACCCCAAATAATGTGATAATGGGCAACCAAAAATTAGCTAAGTCCATGATGAGACAAGCCACTAGAGAAAAATACAAACCCATGAAAAAGAAGTGAACCCATACCTTTTGCTAGTAATTTGTGAGAAAGGCCATTTAACTCAAATAATGCAAACCACCCCTTCCCTTAAGCAAAAAGAAGCCAAACTTCAGAATGATTGCTCTTGCACAAAATACTAACTAAGAAAAATAAGAACTCTGTTCTTTGATGTTTTTCAAATATAGTGGTAGTAGAAAGCACCCCTTTGGCTAGAAACCTTAAGAAAACCATAGGAAAAGAATTAAAAGGTATTGATGACTAGAAATTTGTATCAAGTCATGTTATAACACCTAAAAGCCAGAAAAAAATGAGTTTTAGAGAATTACCCACTGTTAAATAATAGTTGTAGTTCAAAGTACCCCTTCTGCCCTAAAATTTGGTAATTTTGTCCAGAGAAAACTATTCACTTTCTGACCCCTAAATTTTGTAACAGGGAATCATACACCAGTAACAAGCCACTGTAATTTTTGCAGAATTTTTGGAATTTTATAAAAGCAACTTGTAGTTCAAACCTACTCCAAAACATTAAAGGAATAAAAGAAAAAGGGAAGAAGAATTAAACCCCACCTCAATAAGTCTAACTTGAGAACTTATCATTTATCACCAAGACTTAAAAAGAATTCAGTGGAACCCCAAAAATAAACCTACCCCTTACCTTAGCTAAGTTTAACCCAATTTACCAAGTATACCACCCAAGGGTTTTACATAAGTAAAGTTAACTTGTTTAAATTCAAAAGACCATACACCTGTAAAGTTATAATTTCTAAAAGCACATATCATATCATGCATATATCTTACGCATTGCATTCATTAGATTGTAATCTTGCCGACGGAGAGTACGTGCTCATCCCCGAGCAAGGACCTGTCCAAGAGGAGGACCAGGAGCCGGCTTCAGAGGCTGCTATTGAGGATCTCCCCGCAGCCCCAGCAATTGAAGGCAAGCCCCGGTTTTATGCATAACCATGTTATTATATGCTACTTTACTACACTTAATGCTTGTAGGACTGTAATGTGCACTTAAGTGTAGGAGTTGCTTGAAACCTCTAGTTGCATGAACTTAGGATTCCTTTTTGAGATGAATACTAGTATGCTAGGTCGAGTAGCTGCTTGCTAATCAGGATCTCGGTAGAAGTCGAGTGATTTTTCTAGCACTCGCGCGAGGTCAGGAATTGATTGTACTCATCTTGATAATGGGATATATGTTGGTCTATGGATTTGGATCCAGGGAGGATGCCTTGTCCATGAGACGGGAAAAACGAATTAAGGATTAATGTGTGGATACCTGAGTCAAGCTTTTGAACGTACTAAGCACATGCCGGGAAAAATGGTAACCGGTAAACCTAGTACCTGAGTGAAGCCGGGCGCGGACTTTATCCCTCATGCGACCTGAGACAGGGTCTCCCATGCTAGCTATGGTGGGTACAAGTGCGGTCACTGCACGGCGGCAGCCGGGGTCAGTGGAGCATTGTATGCCAAGGCGGTGAGGCCTGGACGCGAACGGGGAATCAATGGGGACGGTTGTCATGTGTGGGGTCGGAGTACCCTGACATGCCGTGTGTTTAGGTTTACCTTGCAAGGTTTAAAAACTCGATTCGAATCGTCTGCTTCTCGCAGCTAATGAGACTGCTTGATTCCTTTTACTGCATCGAGTAAGAAGTGAAATGAGGATTATATGAGATAACTTGTTGGTTGAACTAATTGATTGTTACCATGTATGCTTAGAAGGAGCAAATCTAGCTAAGTTAATGATGGTAGAATTTGAAAGGCTAAAAATTGATTTTAGAAACAGCTAGTGCTTTGGCAAACCAAACCCCTCAGCCAAACAGCTGCATAGTCTAGAGGTAGAGGAGTAGACTCCTCACACCGGTTAAGTCTAGCTGAGTATTAGTATACTCAGCCTTGCTTGTGGCACCATTTTTGCAGGTACCATGTAGGATGTAGTTGATGGTGTGACTTGGCCTACCACCCTGCCACCGGGTTGGACGGTCGAGTGGGATGTTGCTCCGGCAGGAGAGGAGCATGAGGAGTAGTGGGCTAGGCCTTGCCCATTTCCTCATTACCGACGACGTTGATTATCCGCTGCACTTTAATTTGTGAACTTTACTTGCTACTCAAAAACTCCGATCTATGTAATAACTCAGTACTTAATTTGAGGTTTCCTGTTTTATTGTATATCTTCTGTGACTCACCTTCGAGTGAGATTGTGGAATTTGATCCTGGTTAAGTGGCTTTATCAGACTAGATCTGAGGGACTGACGGGTTATTCCGATTTAAGTGTGTTACGGCCCCTGAGGCGTGACTTAGGCACTTAAGCTGGAATAATTCGGGTGGTTCTGCCACAGCTGGTATCGGAGCAAATTCCACCACAGAGAAGGACAATAAACCATGAATACCAATTTTTAAAACCTAAAACTTGCTTAGAAACTGTTACGGATCGTCAGGACTAGATCGCTAGACCTAGGACGAAAGGCCTTAGGCATAGAGGGAGAAATAGGTGGCTAATTAATTAGGCCCTGTGGGCCAATACTTATATCTTTAAGGATGCCCTAAAAAGGCACCCTATTTTCTTTTGAGAGGCAACGTTTCTTACAGCATGCATGCATTATAAAACACAAAGAGGAAATTAAAATTTGAGCTAACCCCCTTTCTTTAAAACCATCCGGGCTCTCTTTTTCTTTTTCCTTCCACCATAATCTTTATCTTTGATTCCCTTCCGCAGATGAATTCACCCACCCCCGCCAGTGGAGGAGACTCTCGTTTCAGTTCTGACTTCCTTTCTCGCGATGGCTTTCCCTCCATCTTGTGGGAAGTGCTTAACTCCGCCGGTTACCCTACGCCCCCTTTGTACACGGTGCAGTTGTATGAGGAGCATCGGGTACCTCGTTGTCGGGTCTGGCTAACTTTGGAGGCTCATCCCCTTCAGCCGGGTTGACGTTCTCTTGATTCCAAGACGATTGGACTCAGGACGGACGACACCGTTGAGGCAGCAGCCATGAAGACTCTGACAACTTTCTGTGGCTACCATCCCCTGGAGATGGTGATGCACCCCTTGGGACTCTTCCCTGCTGAGAAGAAGGATGATCCCATGTGGTGTAACCGCGTGAGCCATGTGAAGGATGTGTGGGCAATGTATCTTGACTTGGTTGGGAGGGTCACTGTTCAGTGCATGAGTGCGCTGTACTGCCTTCAGGCCCTTCAGAGCGATGCTATGACACTTCTTGCTAACACCGCTCAGACTGCCAAGCTCACTCTCGACAGTCGGGAAGATTTTGTGGTCGACCTATCCACGGAGTTGGTGGAAAAGGATCTGCAGGTGGAAAGGCTGAGCCAGCATATCACCACCCTGGAGCAGCAAGTGGAGATCCGAGATAACACTATTGATGTCTTGGAGAACCAGCTTCACGACGTGCAGAGGGAACTCGAGGAAGCAAATGACCACTTGGACATGCACCACCTGGAAATGGAGGCCAATGAAGCAGGAAGCGAGGGAGAAGAGGCTCCCGAGGAGCTAGGACCAGCCCCTGGTGCCAATGGGACTACCTCCGTGATGCCTCCTTCACCCGTATCCAGTGTCGCTTCCACCGCTCAGGGTTAAGCAGTCACTTCGACGTTTTTAGGCGGATAGAAACCTATGCGAGCTTAGTAGTATCACATTTTGGACTAGGCTTGTGGGTACCTTCCCCTGATTGATGTAACCCTGTAAACTTTTGATATTTGTGGGATCCTTGTCACCCTGTTATCTTCATTTCGAACCTAATATTATGATTGTGGCATTTTCCTTCCATATGAGATGATATCTTGTCGTTCGGAAATGTGAGTTGGGATAACAATGGCGACAATCTCTGTTTTCAGATGGCAGCGAGGCAGCGTCGCGGGCAGAATGAGCAACCTCCCCCGCCACCTCCTCCAGCTCCCACAGTGCAGGAGTTGATGGCCCAGCAGAATGAGATTCTGCGACAGCTCTTGCAGCGCCAGCCCCACCCTCAGCATCATGGTGGAGGCCAGCATCAGCGACCTCCGGCTATGGCAACATACCAGGAGTTTCTGAGCACGCAGCCGCCCTTGTTCACCAAGGCAGAGGATCCGTTGGACGCCGACGTGTGGCTTCGCGTCGTCGAGTCCAAGTTTCCCCTCCTCACAGGAGACTGCCCTGATGAGGCCAAGGCTCGCTTCGCCGCACAGCAGCTTCGCGGCCCTGCTCGGACTTGGTGGGACCACTTCCGTGCTATGCTCCCCGCTGATCGTGAGGTATCTTGGGAGGAATTCAAGACTGCCTTCAGAGACACCACATTCCAGCTGGCATTCTTGATCGGAAGTTGAATGAATTTCTGGCCCTTAATCAAGGAACCCGCACGGTACTGCAGTATGCGCAAGCCTTCAATGACTTATGCCAGTATGCAGGGTATCATGCTGATTCTGATGAAAAGAAGAGGGATCGCTTCGGCAGGGGTCTCAATACCAAGCTGCGGGAACGACTCAACACTGTCCGGGCTGATAGCTTCAATGAGTTGGTCAATATGGCCATCTCCCAGGAGGATTGCATTGTTGCTCACCGGGCAGAGAAGAAGAGAAAGGCACCAATGGCAGCACCATCCGCTCAGGCTCAGAGGTTCCGGATTGTTTCTCACAATCAGAGCAGGGGTTTTCAGCAGCAGGCAGGCAGATGGGTGATCAGGCCACCTCAGCAGCAGCAGCAGCCGGCACCCAACCGCTATCCAGCCCCCGCCCCGAGAAACAATCAGCCTCCGCAGCAGCAGCAGTTCCGCCAGGGCAATGGGAACAAGTGTTTCACTTGTGGCAATGTGGGCCACTATGCCAAGAATTGTCCCAGGAACCAGCAGAGGCAGATGCCAGCACCAAATCAAGACAAGGGAAGAAAGCAGAAGGTGCAAGTCAGACAAGGGAAGCTCAACTTCACTGCTCTAGAGGAAGTACCAGAAGGAGCTCCTATCATGACCGGTACCTTTTCAGTTTATAATCAACCTGCTTTAATTCTGTTTGATTCTGGTGCATCTCATAGTTTCATTAGCCAAAAGTTCAGTGCTAATTGCAAACTGCCATTCTCTCACTCAAAAGGGTCATTCGTGATAGTCACACCTGGGGGTAAAATTGCAACTAATCAATTAAACCAAAGTGTGCCTATTCAACTGGGAAGCCACATTATCAAAACCACTCTTCTTGTGTTGGGATTGGAAAATGTGGACATTATTCTAGGAGCAAATTGGATGACCTTGCACCAAGTTGTGCTTGATGTAGCCAGTCGTACCGTGGAAGTTAATTCTCCTTTCTGCGGGAATTTCACTATGATTCTGCCTAGTCAGGGTTCTTCTCAGTCATGTGCTTTCTCTATGACGGAGTTACCCCTGAAGAAGATCCCAGTGGTCTGTGAGTATGCAGATGTCTTTCCTGATGAATTGCCAGGGATGCCACCGGACCGGGATATTGAATTCGCCATCGAGTTGCAACCGGGAACGGCCCCAATTTCCAAGAGGCCCTACCGAATGCCACCCGCTGAGTTGGCAGAGTTGAAGAAGCAATTGCAAGAGTTGCTGGACAATGGATTTATTCGCCCAAGCACTTCGCCTTGGGGATGTCCAGCACTGTTTGTAAAGAAGAAGGATGAAAGCTTGAGGCTGTGTATAGATTACCGCCCTCTTAATGCGGTAACTATCAAGAACAAGTATCCTTTGCCTCGTATTGATGTTCTCTTTGACCAGTTGGTCGGGGCCAAGGTGTTTTCCAAGATAGACCTTCGCTCTGGCTACCATCAGATCAAAATACGAGCAAATGATATTCCGAAGACGGCATTCTCAACCAGATATGGGCTATATGAATTCTTGGTGATGTCATTCGGGCTGACAAATGCACCAGCATATTTCATGTATCTGATGAATTCTGTTTTCATGCCGGAATTGGACAAGTTCGTGGTGGTTTTCATCGATGACATTCTGGTGTACTCAAAGAACGAAGAAGAACATGCCGGGCATTTGCATGTAGTGCTTCAACGTTTGCGAGAGCACCACCTTTATGCCAAGTTATCCAAGTGTGACTTTTGGCTAAAGGAAATCAAATTCTTGGGTCACACTATCTCTCAGGCTGGAATAGCTGTTGATCCTGATAAAGTGCAAGAGGTGATGAACTGGAGGCCACCAACAACTGTTCGCCAGATTCGGAGTTTTCTGGGATTAGCTGGTTATTACCGAAGATTTATTCCGGACTTCTCTCGAATTGCGAAGCCTATCACTGAGTTGCTGAAGAAAGAAGTCAAGTTTGTGTGGAGTCAGAAGTGCGAAGATGCCTTCCATGCATTAAGGCAGCATCTGACCACAGCACCAGTATTGGCGCAACCCGACAGCAGCAAGCCTTTTGATGTGTATTGTGATGCCTCGGGCACCGGGTTAGGTTGTGTATTGATGCAAGACAACCGAGTCATTGCTTATGCCTCAAGAGCACTCAGGCCTCATGAGCAAAATTATCCCACTCATGACCTTGAGTTAGCAGCAGTGGTTCATGCATTGAAGATGTGGAGGCACTATCTAATGGGAACCCACTGCAACATCTTCACTGATCATAAGAGCCTTAAGTACATTTTTACTCAGGCTGATCTCAACATGAGGCAGAGAAGATGGCTAGAGCTGATCAAGGATTATGACCTGGAGGTACATTATCACCCAGGGAAAGCTAATGTGGTAGCTGATGCCTTGAGTCGGAAGTTGCAATGCAACTGTATTCTGATGGATTCTCGTGTTAACACCTTGTGTGATGAGTTGAGCAAGATGCAAATTGAAGTGATTCCTTCTGGTTCTTTGTCTCACATTTCTGTTGAGCCAGCTTTGCAAGACCAGATTATCATGGCCCAGCTCAATGACAAGGGAGTGCAGATTATCAAGAAGAATCTCCATCAGAAGGTTGAGAAGTATAATTGTTTCCGCTAGGATGAGAAAGGTGTATTATGGTTCAAAAGCAGATTGGTAATCCTAAGGACCAGGTTCTCAAGAGGAAAATTTTGGATGAGGCTCATCTCTCCAAATTCTCTATGCATCCGGGAAGCACCAAGATGTACCATGATCTGAAGCTTTTGTACTGGTGGACCAGAATGAAGAGGGAGATAGCCCAGTATGTATCAGAGTGTGACACCTGTCAGAGGATAAAGGCAAGCCACTTGAAGTCCGCTGGAGCTTTGCAACCACTGTCCGTACCTTCGTGGAAGTGGGACGATATCAGCATGGATTTCATTGTGGGTCTGCCCAACACCTCTCGTCATCATGATTCAATTTGGGTTATTGTGGACCGATTGACGAAAGTGGCACATTTTCTTCCTGTGCACACCACTGATAAGGCTCAGAAGTATGCAGAATTGTATATTGACCGGATCGTGTGTTTGCACGGATTACCTCGGACCATTGTTTCTGACCGAGGAGCCCAATTTGTTGCCAGATTTTGGGAACAATTGCAAGAGTCTTTGGGAACCAAGCTAATCAGGAGTTCAGCTTACCACCCACAGACTGATGGTCAGACGGAAAGGGTAAACCAGATTCTGGAAGATATGCTGAGAGCTTGTGCGATCGATTGTGGCAAGAACTGGGATAAGCACCTCTCCTTGGCAGAGTTTGCTTATAACAATAGTTACCAATCCAGCCTAAAGATGGCACCTTTTGAAGCTCTCTATGGAAGAAGGTGCAGGACACCACTCAATTGGTCTCAGCCTGGTGAAAGAGAAGTTTTTGGACCTGACTTAGTGACTGAAGCCGAAAGGAAGGTCAAGCTAATCAGGAAGAACCTAGAAGCTGCTCAGGCCAAGCAGAAGAGCTATCATGATAGAAGAAGGAAACCTCTCCAATTCGAGGTGGGAAGTTTTGTATACCTCAAGGTATCACCCACCAAGGGAGTGCAGAGGTTTGGGATCAAAGGCAAGCTAGCCCCTCGTTACATTGGACCTTATGAGATCATCGAAGCATGTGGACCCGTGGCATACAAGCTGAAGTTACCTTCAAAGATGTCTGCCATTCACAGTGTATTCCATGTATCTCAGCTGAAGAAGTGTGTTCGATTGCCGACTGAGATCATAGCAGAGCCAGAATCGGAGATAGAGCCAGATCTCTCGTACCAAGAGTATCCCTCCAAGATTCTGGATTGCAAGGAAAGATCAACTCGGGCTAAATCGATTCAGATGTTTAAGGTCCAGTGGAGTAATCACTCAGAGGAGGAAGCTACTTGGGAAACCGAGGAGTTCTTAAGATCCAACTTCCCCGATTGCCTACCTAAGGAAGCGGGTATGTAATCACCCCCAACCCCTCCTCCTGCCTTTCGAATCTAATTTCCAAAAATATGATCTTAATTCAGAATGAAGTAACTAAAAGATAAAACTTAAAAGGACTTCCTTCTGAAGTTGCAAAGAGAATGACATTCGAAGAGCAGTTTTGCCCTAATAATAATAATCATCACCCTTTTCCTATCAGTCTCACCCTTCGCTTCACCCCGGGAGGACTCTGGCCCGAATCTCGGGACGAGATTCCTTTAACGGGGGAAGGCTGTGACACCCCAGTGTCACCTAGGGTTTCTCTTAAAAAGCCAAACCAAGAACCATTATTTCATGTAAATCAAAGTAAGCATGAGCATCAAATTAACTTAAGTAATAAAGAATTCACCAAGCATATGCTTAAAAGTGTCATGATCAAAACAATTGAGTGTTCGAAAAGATAAGAATGTGCAACCCTAATTAAGAACCCTAAGTGAGCCCCATGAACAAAATTCAAGAAAATAAGAAAAAGGGAATGAAAAGTTTAAAATTTTGAGTCGAGCCAATTATATAAGTTAAAGTATATTTATTAAGCAACAAGAAAGATTGAGAAAGCTTAGCCAAAATAATCCAAATAAAACCCCAAATCAAACTTCTTTTGTAGGGACTCATTGGGAATTCTGAATTTCAGAATTCTGAAATTCAGACCTTGAGCCAAAGATCAGGGATGTTCACCTTGATCCCTAACTCGAATCCTAATGGCCCCATTGACAAAATTGTGCCTAACTAACCCCTCTGTCGTGTGCCAGAAGATGGCATTGGGACGCGAGCCCTAGACACGACAAAAACTGGGATTTGCCTCGGGTTTGGGCAGGGAGACAGACCAGATTTCCTGGCTCCATATCTCTGCAACCAGTAGGCAAAATCCTATGGCACCCACACAAGAATGGTAGCTTGTAGGGAGGAGAAGAGGTTTTGTGCACTGACCAAGGCGAGAGCAGGCTCGGATGAGCGACCACACGCGCCAGAACTTGGGCAGAACGCACGGGCACACGTGTTCGACCCTGGTCGGCACGCCAGAGCTCGCCCAACCCGCGCGCGCGCTCACCCCGGCGTCCGGTCAAGTCCGCCGCGCGCCCACGCCCTCGACCGTGCCCGCCCGCGCCTATAAAGCCTCCCCGGGCGCACCTCTCTTCGCCCCGCACTCACCCTCTCCGGCCAGCCACTTTCCCTTAGCTTCGGCCGCCGTGGCCAGCCCACTCCAGCCACCCTCAAGCCCAGCCAGTGCTTCGGCTAGCTCCGCCAGTAGCCCGTGAAGCTTGCCAAGCCCTCGGACCCGACCGGACTTCACCGGAGGCCCGAGATCAACCTCACCGGACTTCGGTCTTCCGCCGCCGCGCGTGGACCGAGCTATCCAGTGAGTCTCCGCCCAATTCCTTTCGCTCATAGCTTCTCTGGCATCCCGTGGGCTTCCCTGACCTATTTAATTGAACTATCTCGCCGTGACCAGGCCGGTCTCCTCGCCGCCGACGAGCATCCCCGCCTGCGCGCGTAGACCGACCGACTCCGGCCATCTCCGACGGTGTTCCGCACACCGTTGTGATCCCCGCAACCTCCCCTTCGTCCTCGACCACTTCACCGGAACAGTCTCGCCGCCGGTAAGCCCCTCCGCCCTTTTCTTCGCCGCGGCTACTGTTTAAGGTAGAAGAAGGACCTCGGGTTAGGTTTTGTAGAACCCGAGGGGTTTTCTGTAATGTCAGCGACTCATGTGAATAGTAACCTAAGGACTGATTCGCGAAGAAAACTTAGAAAACCGCCAGGGACCCCAGTGCAAAGTGGATTTCCATTTAATCAATTCCGTTATTCTTTTTAAAATGACCAGAGAACTTAGAAAATCCATAACTTGATGAAATCTTAATAAAAAGTTGTCAAACCAATTTTGCTAGCTCTGGAATATTATAATCTGTCATTTAAAAATAGTGAACCCTATGCTTTCTGTTCTAAATTTTAGAGTTTAAAATTAAAAACAGAAACCCCCTAAACCTTGTTTAATTAAGGAAATTTAGTTTTTCTTTTGTGCTGAGCTTAAGAAAATTTGTAGATGTTTATACCTTATTTAGACACTGTTTAAAAATAGTAGGAACCCCAGCATTGGAAATTATGATGTAGTTATTTATTTAAAGCTATTTTGCCCAAAACTTAGGGAAAATCAGAAAGGCCTTAGAAATTAATGAACAGTGATTAATGATATTTTTCCTAGTTTACTTATGCAACAGGGAACCTAGGAAAAATGCAGAGACCATTAATTTGGACCAGTTTTTAATTAAGATGCTTTAATTAGCCTCATATAGACTGAAAATCAATTATTAGAATTGCAAAACTATAACCAAAGTGGTTAACAAAAATCCAGTGAACTTATAACCACCAGAGTCCCACTACAAAAATACAGAGCACCCCAGCCCAACTCTTTAAGTAAGGAAATTAAATGCAAAGTAATAATAAGGCATTTTCCAACTAAATCATGAACAACCCCAAATAATGTGATAATGGGCAACCAAAAATTAGCTAAGTCCATGATGAGACAAGCCACCAGAGAAAAATACAAACCCATGAAAAAGAAGTGAACCCATACCTTTTGCTAGTAATTTGTGAGAAAGGCCATTTAACTCAAATAATGCAAACCACCCCTTCCCTTAAGCAAAAAGAAGTCAAACTTCAAAATGATTGCTCTTGCACAAAATACTAACTAAGAAAAATAAGAACTCTGTTTTTGATGTTTTTCAAATATAGTGGTAGTAGAAAGTACCCCTTTGGCTAGAAACCTTAAGAAAACCATAGGAAAAGAATTAAAAGGTATTGATGACTAGAAATTTGTATCAAGTCATGTTATAACACCTAAAAGCCAGAAAAAAATGAGTTTTAGAGAATTACCCACTGTTAAATAATAGTTGTAGTTCAAAGTACCCCTTTTGCCCTAAAATTTGGTAATTTTGTCCAGAGAAAACTATTCACTCTCTGACCCCCAAATTTTGTAACAGGGAATCATACACCAGTAACAAGCCACTGTAATTTTTGCAGAATTTTTGGAATTTTATAAAAGCAACTTGTAGTTCAAACCTACTCTAAAACATTAAAGGAATAAAAGAAAAAGGGAAGAAGAATTAAACCCCACCTCAATAAGTCTAACTTGAGAACTTATCATTTATCACTAAGACTTAAAAAGAATTCAGTGGAACCCCAAAAATAAACCTACCCCTTACCTTAGCTAAGTTTAACCCAATTTACCAAGTATACCACCCAAGGGTTTTACATAAGTAAAGTTAACTTGTTTAAATTCAAAAGACCATACACCTGTAAAGTTATAATTTCTAAAAGCACATATCATATCATGCATATATCTTACGCATTGCATTCATTATATTGTAATCTTGCCGACGGAGAGTACGTGCTCATCCCCGAGCAAGGACCTGTCCAAGAGGAGGACCAGGAGCCGGCTTCAGAGGCTGCTATTGAGGATCTCCCCGCAGCCCCAGCAATTGAAGGCAAGCCCCGGTTTTATGCATAACCATGTTATTATATGCTACTTTACTACACTTAATGCTTGTAGGACTGTAATGTGCACTTAAGTGTAGGAGTTGCTTGAAACCTCTAGTTGCATGAACTTAGGATTCCTTTTTGAGATGAATACTAGTATGCTAGGTCGAGTAGCTGCTTGCTAATCAGGATCTCGGTAGAAGTCGAGTGATTTTTCTAGCACTCGCGCGAGGTCAGGAATTGATTGTACTCATCTTGATAATGGGATATATGTTGGTCTATGGATTTGGATCCAGGGAGGATGCCTTGTCCATGAGACGGGAAAAACGAATTAAGGATTAATGTGTGGATACCTGAGTCAAGCTTTTGAACGTACTAAGCACATGCCGGGAAAAATGGTAACCGGTAAACCTAGTACCTGAGTGAAGCCGGACGCGGACTTTATCCCTCATGCGACCTGAGACAGGGTCTCCCATGCTAGCTATGGTGGGTACAAGTGCGGTCACTGCACGGCGGCAGCCGGGGTCAGTGGAGCATTGTATGCCAAGGCGGTGAGGCCTGGACGCGAACGAGGAATCAATGGGGACGGTTGTCATGTGTGGGGTCGGAGTACCCTGACATGCCGTGTGTTTAGGTTTACCTTGCAAGGTTTAAAAACTCGATTCGAATCGTCTGCTTCTCGCAGCTAATGAGACTGCTTGATTCCTTGTACTGCATCGAGTAAGAAGTGAAATGAGGATTATATGAGATAACTTGTTGGTTGAACTAATTGATTGTTACCATGTATGCTTAGAAGGAGCAAATCTAGCTAAGTTAATGATGGTAGAATTTGAAAGGCTAAAAATTGATTTTAGAAACAGCTAGTGCTTTGGCAAACCAAACCCCTCAGCCAAACAGATGCATAGTCTAGAGGTAGAGGAGTAGACTCCTCACACCGGTTAAGTCTAGCTGAGTATTAGTATACTCAGCCTTGCTTGTGGCACCATTTTTGCAGGTACCATGCAGGATGTAGTTGATGGTGTGACTTGGCCTACCACCCTGCCACCGGGTTGGACGGTCGAGTGGGATGTTGCTCCGGCAGGAGAGGAGCATGAGGAGTAGTGGGCTAGGCCTTGCCCATTTCCTCATTACCGACGACGTTGATTATCCGCTGCACTTTAATTTGTGAACTTTACTTGCTACTCAAAAACTCCGATCTATGTAATAACTCAGTACTTAATTTGAGGTTTCCTGTTTTATTGTATATCTTCTGTGACTCACCTTCGAGTGAGATTGTGGAATTTGATCCTGGTTAAGTGGCTTTATCAGACTAGATCTGAGGGACTGACGGGTTATTCCGATTTAAGTGTGTTACGGCCCCTGAGGCGTGACTTAGGCACTTAAGCTGGAATAATTCGGGTGGTTCTGCCACAGGCATCCTATAGGGTCTCTTGGATATAGGTGTAGTCCCGGGTTGCAACTCAATCGCAAACTCGATGTCCCGGTTGGGTGGCATTCCTGGTAACTCATCTGGAAAAACATCAGGGTAGTCCCCGACCACTGGGATTCTCCCAACATGTGACTCTATCATAGTGAAGGCACAGGAACGGATACAACTCTGATCGGGCAAATATAACGTGGTTTCACCACAAGTAGGCGAGTGCACCTCAATGGCCCTAGCGGCAATAGCAATTACTGCCTGATGTCTTGTTAACCAGTCAGTTCCCAATATGATATCCATGCTATCCAAACCCAAAATGAGGAGGGTGGTTTTAATTATCAGACTACCAAACTTTATATGCACATGCCTGTTGATTTGATAGGTGGCAACCCTGCCTCCTGGTGTTGAAATGGTAATGCCCCCATTGGTGTGATGGAAAGGTAACTGGCATTTGGCACTAAATTTTGTACTGATAAAACTGTGTGATGCACCAGAATCGAAAAGAATGATTGCAGGATTATTCAAAACAGAAAAGATATCAGTCATGACGGGTGCTCCCTCCGGAATGTAAGCCATGGTGGTGAAGTTCAGCCTACCTTGCCTCACTTGCACCTTCTGCCTCTTGCCTTGATTCGGGTTGGAATTCTGCCCCTGCCTCTACTGATTTCTAGGGCAATTCTTGGCATAGTGTCTAGTGTTACCACAAGTGAAACATCTGTTGTCATTGGCCTGATGGTACTGCTGTTGTTGTGGCTGATTGTTCCTCTGAGCTAGGGGCTAAGAGCGGTTGGGTGCCTTCTGCTGCTGCTGTGGTTGGATCACCCAACGTCCATGCTGCTGCTGAGGTCCCCTGTTATGAGTGTCAGATACAATCCAGAAGCGCTGAGGCTGAGCTGATGATCCTGCCACAGGGGTCTTCCTCTTCTTTTCTGCCTGACGGGCTGTGATGCAGTCCTCCTGAGAAATGGCGATGTTGACTAACTCATTGTAACTGTTGGCCCTGATGGTGTTGAGACGGTCGCGGAGCTTAGTGCTGAGCCACCTCCTGAACCTGTCCCTTTTCTTCTCATCGGTGTCTGCATGATATCCGACATACTGGCACAGGTCATTGAAGGCCTCAGCATACTGTAACACTGTCCGATTCCCCTGAGTTAGTGCCAAAAACTCATTGAGCTTACGGTCCATAATTCCTTCTGGTATATATGCCCCCTGAAAGCTGCCTTGAACTCTCTCCATTCCACCTCATGGTCAACAGGCTGCATAGCAAGGAAGTGGTCCCACCATGTCAGCGCGGGTCCGCGAAGCTGCTGGGTGGCGAACCTGACCTTAGTCACATCTGAACAAACTCCATTGAGTAGTGGGAATTTGGATTCCACTACCCTAAGCCATACATCAGCATCCAGCAGATCCTCTTCCTGAGTGAACAACGACGACTGGGTACTGAGGAACTCTTGATAAGTGGCTGCCGCTGGGTGACGCTGATGATCACCACCACCATAATGCTGAGGCGGCGGCTGTCGCTGAGCCAACTATCGCAGAATCTCATTCTGCTGAGCCATCAGTTCTTGCAGGGTAGGAGGCGATGGCGGTGGTGGAGGAATGCATTCATTCTGTCCACGACACGCTCTTCCTGCCATTTGAAAAAAATCAAGAATGCTCTCAATATCACATTTCTGATGTCAGAGTTCATATGCGGTGAAAGATGTGAAAGGGTAAAACCACCACTTCCTTGGATAATTCATAAAAAGATTCCACATGACATAAAACTTTTCTTCATAAATTAAAGTTGACCTCATTTATCATCCAACTTCCAAAAGAGTCTGCTACGATTACATCAATGACCCAAAAGACTCAACTCTATCTAGCCTAGTACCCCAAGGGTGCAAAAGCTAAGCTAGCCTCGAGGAGTTCTACCGCCACACACATCTAACTCTATCCCTGCGACCTAGTGAGCAAACGAGGCAACACTCGACTCGGGGGAAGGTGGTCTCCCTGAGCCAGAAGTGTCCAAGCTGGATGCAGGCTCCGGCTCCTCTCCTCCCTCGATGTCGACATCCTCATTGGCCTCCATATCCTGGATCTCCTGGTGGTGCATATCCAAATGTTGGTTAGCTTCCACAAGTTGTTGCTGAGTGTTGATGAGCTGATCCTCGAGAACCTCAATGGTATTCTCCCTGGTTCCCACTAGTTCCTCAAGCTCCTGGATCTCATTGGACATCTGTTCCACCTGTAGGTCCTTTTCCACCATCTCAGTGGATAGGTCTACCACAAGTTCCACTCTGTTATCCAAGGTGATCTTGGTAGCCTCCAATAATGCCATCAGATGAGACATTGCCTCTCCCCGCCTCACCTGCAGACGATACAGAGCATCCATGCATCGCACCATCAAGTGCGCAGTCTGCCCTAGGTAAAGAGCCCATATATCCTTGGCATGCTCCACTCGGTCTTTCCACATTTGGTCGTCCTCCTTTTCAGCAGGGAATAAGCCAATGGGATGAGTAGACAGCTCCAAGGGGTGAAAACCACAGAAGGTGGTCAGCCCGTGGAGAGCAATCGCCTCGATAGTATCCTCAGCCCAGTATCCGAAAGACTCGGAGTCCAACGAACGCCAGCCTGGCTGTAAGGGATGAGGCTCTAGGGTCATCCTCACCCTATAGCGGGACACTCGGTGCTTCTCAAACAGCTGCACCGCGTACTGGGGAGGCGTCGTGTAACCGGCTCCCTGAAGTACCTCCCACAAGATACGGGGAAAACCCTCTCGTGCAAGTCCGTCCGTGTGGGACTGTGCGTTCCCTTCGTCCGAGGATCCGTGAGAAGTCATCTGTGTAGAGTTAAGTGTAAGTGAAAAAGAAAAAGAATTATAAAATAAAAAGGGAATTAGGGCTTGGACTCACGAAGGTTACGATAAGGTCACTGAATGTACTTAATCTGTCATTATCTCGTATTAAAATTCTTACCTAATTATCAATAGTTTAAGTAAGGATGCATGCATGCTCGTCCTAAACGACCTCATTTCAACTTAGAGGGAATAGGGAAGAACTCCCATCCCTTATAGTAGCCTGTAGGGCTTACTCAAATAGCCACCTAGCTACCCCTCTATCATCCTAAGGCTTCACGTCCTTGGTCTATCCTGATCGTTCTAACGATCTATCCAACATTTGTTTCTATCAAGTTTTACTTTTGAAAAGGATGGTATTTACAGTTTATTGATTCCTCTGTGGTGGTACGAGCTCCGATACCAGCTATGGTGGAACCGCCCGAATTATTCCAACTTAAGTGCCTAAGTCCCGCCTTAGAGGCTAGACCACACTTAAATAGGAATAACACGTCAGTCCCTCGGATCTAGTCTGACGAGGCCACTAACAGGATCAAGTACCACGTACTCACTCGATGGTGAGGCACAAAGCAAATACAATAAAGCATAAAACCATACATTAAGGAGTATTAAATTTATTACAACATCATCGAAGTTTTAGCAAAAGTAGTGATCATGGTTCTGAATGCAGCGGAATAAAACTAATGATAAATAAATGGAGGGATGGGGAAGCCTGTCCCATCACTCCTCATGCTCCTCCTCAGCCGAGGTAGGGTCTCACTCGACTGTCCAACCCGGTGGCAAGATGGACGGCCATGTCACTCCAGCAACCATGTCCTCCAGAGAACCTGTAAAATTATGCCACAAGCAAGGCTGAGTATACTTATACTCAGCTAGACTTACCCGGTGTGAGGAGTCTACTCCTCTACCTCTAGACATCCAGCTATCTGGCTGAGGGGTTTGGTTTGCCAAAAGCACTAGCTGAGTCTAAAATCAAGTTTTAGCTTTTTCAAGTTTTAGTGTGACTCTATTAAGACTAAATGTGTACTATCTAATCATTCATGGTATCAAGCAATTTAGCAATCAACATCTTTTGCCAAATCATCACATTTCCACTTGTTACTCAATGCAGTACAATGGATCAAGAAGTCTCATTAGCAGCGAGAAGCAGACGATTTGAATCGAGTTTTTATCCTTGCAAGGTAAACCTAAACACACGACGTGGCGAGGCACTCTGTTCCCACACACATCAACCGTCCCCATCGATTCCCCGCTAGCAGATCAGGGCTCACCGCCTTGGCGTACAATGCCTCACTGACCCCGACTGCCGTCGTGCAGTGACCGCACTTGTACCCACCATAACCGGAATAGGAGACCACGTCTCAGGTCGCGTGAGGGGTAAAGTCTGCTGCCAGGTTCAATCAGGTACTAGGCTTACCGATTTACCATATTTCTCGGCATGTGCTTAGTACGTTCAAACGCTTGACACAGGTATCTGCACGTTAATCCTTATTCCAATTTCATCTCGTAGACCACGCATTCCCATGGATCCGTGTCCATAGACCAACATCAGTATGATATGAAAGTGGATACAACCAATTTCCTGACCTCGCGCGAGTGCTAGAAAATCACTCGACTTCTACCGAGATCCCTAATTAATAAAGCAGCTACTGGACCTAGCATACTAGTATCCATCTCAAAAGGAATCCTAAGATCATGCAACTAGGGTTTCAGTCAACTCCTACACTTAAGTGCACAGTACAAGCCTACAAACATTAAGTGCAGTAAAATAATATATAGAACTGGTCATGCATAAAACCAGGGCTGGCCTTCCAAAGCTGGGGCAGGCAGATCCTCGATGGCAGGTTCTGGTGCTGGATCCTGGGCTACCTCCTGAGCAACTCCTTGCTCCGGCACGAGGATGTACTCTTCGTCAGCGAGGTTGCAATCTATCGAATGCAATGAATAAGATATGTGTATGCTATGATATGTAGAATTTAGTAACAATTATGCCTAGTGAAGAAAAACTAAGTTAGTTAATAACTTAGGGTTTCCTTGTTATAAGAGGCTCTTAGTGGTTTATGCTTATCCATTTAGGTTTGAGGTTTTGCTTAGAGGTAGACATACTGGATTAAGACTTGGATTGCCCCTTAAATGTTCTAGTAGGTACTTAAGGGGTTTGCTGGGTTGGTTAGGGTAACATTAATTTCCACTACTAAGTCCCCTTTTCATTTTCTATTTCTGCTCTTAAGGTGGGTTTGAACTACAACAGTGGTTTTACATTTTCCAAAAATTTTGTAAACATTACAGTGGGTTAACATTGGTCACCCTAGTCTGTCCTATAAATTTGAGGTCAAAAATAAATAAAATATGCCCTGGACAAAAATAACAAAAGTTGGGGCAGAGGGGTCACTTTGCACTACAACTCTCATCTAGGTGTGGGTTCTGTACTGAGAGTTATTTTTGCTGGTATTTATGGGTAATAACATGCTTCTGTGCCAAAAATCACAGAGGGTTACTTAGTGGTTATTTAGTTATGTTTATCTAAGGTTTAATGCCAAAAGACCCTTATAACTAACTTGCTATTTGAAAAATGTCAAACAACAGAACTTGCATTTTTCCTAGGTTCTTCTTAGCAAAAGAACAGTCATTCCTATGGTAGGGGTGTTTTCTCCTTAGGATTATTTTCTTATGACTTTTCAAAGTTTTCTCTGTTTTTCATGAATAATTGTGAGTGCAATTTCTTTTCACTGGACTATGGTTCAACAGATTTTTCTTGTGAACTACATAACTTAGGCATGCTAGGAAAAATATGGTTGCCCTCTGGTTTCCATTTTCAACCCCTTTTCTTAATTTTCCTAAGTTTGAGCATAAATAAGTTTTTGTGAATAAATTTCCCTTAAACTTGTATACAGGGGTGTTTATTAATTTTAATCAGTGTAACTACTAGGTTAGTGTCTCCACTATTTTTTTAACCCTGGTCTAACAACATTTCTATTTTTCCCTTTAATATTAAGTTTTGGGCAGTTTTCTTATTTAAATCAAAACTCTAGAAAATATTACAGGAACTATGGGGTTTATCATTTTTGCCTGATAGTTTATATTTCACAAAGTTTAGCAAATTTGGTTTGACTAATTTTGGATGATTATTCTTCAAGTTATGCATTTATTAAGTTCTCTGCAATATTTAAAAGAAAAGTAAATTCGAAATGGAAAAGAAATACAGATTTGCGTTGAAGTCCCTGGGTTTTCTTCCCCCTTTTCTCTCACAAAACAGCCCTCGGTCTACTATTCACATGAGTCACTGACCTTACACAAAACCCCCTGGACTTAACCTAAATCTAAACCGCGATCCCTGGCTGGCTGAAATAGTAACCGGGGCAAAGATCACGGCGGAGAGGCTTACCGGCGACAATAGAGCTCCGGTGGGGTGGTCGGTGACGTCGGGGCGGTCACGGCGGTCACGTCGGTGTGCGGGTCGGCGTCAGAGGTGGCTGGAGCTGCTCTGGCCACGAGCGCAGGCGGCGGAGGTCGTCGGCGGCTCCTGCTCCGGCCAAACCACGGCGGTGTGGTTCAATTAAAGTGCACGAGGAGCTTCACTGGGAGTAGAGGCCATGTGCTCAAGGAATTGAGAAATGGTGCAGAGGGTTACCTAGTCCACACGCTTCGGCGGGGTTACGAACTCCAGCGAGCGTGAGCGCACTGTTCCGGTGGGGCTGGTCCTCGGCTCAAGCTCGGGAAAGCTTCACGGCCTCCTGAGGAAGCTATCCGAGGGCTCGGATCGAGCGGAGGTGGGTGGCAAAGGGTTGGGCCACGGCGGGCGCCCTCGGGCGGCTCTGGCGGGTCGCGGGGAGGTCGCCGGAGCTGCGGGCGAGCTCGGAAGAGTTAGGCGGGGTGCGGAGGGGGTAACAGGGAAGGTGGCCGTGCATGAGGGTGGGCTTTATAGCCATTCGCGGGCACAACACAGGCGTAGGCACGGGGGTGGCCGACCACACGCGGGGGCGCGAGCGGCAGCGTCCAGTGCGCGCTCGGCCGGTCAGACAATGCATCGAGCACGTGGCAGCATTTGTTCTAGTCATCTTCAAGCGTCGATTGGCCCGTGATCTCTTCGTATCTATCCAAAATCCCTATATAGGATTTCTTCCTTGTTGTATACCCTTTGTATCTCATGTAGTGCTCAAGTGGATTTGACCTCGGGTTGGCAAGTTACGAGGAGGTGAAGTTGGGTATGTCCGACCAGGCTTGTCTGGTGGAAAATGGGCGCCAAAACATGTCAAACCAATTGGGTTTGCTTTCAAATTTTTCCAGAGTGTCCTAGGGGTCTTTAGGCGTCATTTTGTCAATTGGGCCATAAGATTTTGAGGTTTGGAAAAAGGTGAACATATTTGATCTTTGAAAGAGGGTTGGTTTTGAAAGTGAGAAAAGTCTGATTTTTCTTTTATGTTCTTCTCTTTGGTGACCTTTTTGGAGTTTTTCTGAAATCTTTTTGGGGTCACTCTCTTACTACTTTTTGTAGGGAATTAAGTGTACTATAACTTTTATAATTAGCCCAAGTCATGAAAATGTGGTTTACATAGCCCTTTTGCTATAATCCCATCTAGGGCTCCGTTTGCCTAAAGGGATTTGAATTAGGGTTTGAGCCCTTCTCTCCTCTTTAGGTGCATGATATGGCCAAGGCATGACCTCTAAGATGGGTTACACCTACTTAGGATCTTGACCCCCATGTTTGGTGTCTTTTGCTCAAACTAAACCACATGTGATGATGGGTTCAATAGTGTAGGCTTCGGTGAATTCCCTAAGTAACACCTGGGGTGTTACAGCCTCGGCCGTTTGACATGATTTGGCATGGTTTTGCCTCGGGACGCAGCAGTTAGACACTAACAACTTGAGGACACGACAACTCACTGTACACGACCAAAAACCCCATAGCTCCCACACATAAACGACAAAGCTTACATCAGGGAACAAATCTTACACAACGATCTTGCCCAAATTCGCAAAGATATGAAGCCTATCGGTGTTAGAACAGGAGCAGAAACGATGTGCCACATGCTCGACCACGGATGACGCGCCGGTGCACGCCAGCCTGCGCGCCCGCACCGGTCCACGCCCAACCGTGCACCGCGCCCGCGCCTATAAGAGTAGTGCGGCCTCAGTCATACTCCCTCCGCACCTCGCCTAACTTCCTAGACCCAGCTCTTAGCTCCGGCGAGCTCTACGCCGCCCGCCTGAGCCACCCGAGCGCTGACCACCGCGGCTAGCCATTCCCGTAGACACATAACCTCACCCGAGCCCCTAGATAGCTTCCCTGTGGTCCCGTGAAGCTTTTCCAAGCAAGAACCGAGACCCTGCCTCACCGGAGCAGCGGGATCACCCTCGCTGGACATCGACCACCCGCCACCGCGCGTAGACCGGGCTACCAAGTAAACCATTTTCCAATTGTTTGCGCCTACAACCTCCTTGACCTCCTGTGAAGCTCCCTGACTCACTGGACTGAGCTTTCCCGCCGTGGTTAGGCTGGAATCCTCGTCGCCGACGAGCTTCCCCGCCTGCGAACGAGGTCCAACCAACTCCGGCCGTCCCCACCACCGACCCACACACTGACGTGACCGCCATGACCTCCCCTACGTCGTCGACCACTTCACTGGAGATATTTCGCCACTGGTAAGTCCCGCCACCATAATCTTTGCCGCGAGTACTGTTCCAAGAACCCAAGGACCGCGAGTTAGATTTAGGGTTACCCTAGGGGGTTTTCTGCATTGTCAGAGACTCGGTGGAATAGTAACCCGGGGACCTATTTGTAAGGGACACAAGAAAAGTATACCAGGGACCCTAGTGCAAAAGTAGATTTTCCTTTTCCATTTGAAATCCAATTATTTAAATCTCCAGCAAACTAGTTAAATGAATAACTTAAAGAATACTCATCTGAATTTAGTCAAACAAATTTTGTTAGGCTCTGTGATTTATACACTATCAAACAAAAATAGTAAACTTCATGTTCTCTGTACTAATTTTTGGAGTTTTGAATTAAATAAGAAAACTGTTCAAACCAAATTAATATAGAGAAAAATAGAAATATTTCTATACTGGACTTAAGAAAAATTGTGGAGATACTCACCTAGTATACACATTGTTTAAAAATATTGAACACCCCGGTATACAAGAATAAACCAGAAATGTCCATTAAAGACTATTTCTGCCCAAACTTAAAAAAATGAAAAAGGTGATAGAAAATAAAAACCAGAGAATGACCATATTTTTCATAGTTTGCCTAAGCTATATAGAACCTAGGAAAAATATATGGAACCATAGTCTAGTAATAATCTAAGGTTATAATATTATTAGGCATTAAGAAATCAAGAAAAGTCATGATTAAAAATATAAGGGCAAATACAATAATGGCAAGAAAAATTAAGTAGACCTCTAACTACTAGTATACCACTACAAAAATGATAAACACCTCAAACCATCACAGTAAGTGAGTTAAACAAATAGAACTTGGATTTAGCCAATACTTCAAATAAATCAAAAGAAAGGCTACAAATATGAAACAGTGAGCAAACCAATTTTTACCCAATTACTTATGATGTAAGACACTAGAGAAAAATATAAAACTAAGATAAAAATTTGATATAATACACCTCACTCCCTACCCCATGAAAAAGGCCACATATTCCAAGGAATTCTACCCCCCTTTCCTTTGAGCAAAATTAGCCAACTTCTAGAATGATTGCTCTTGCGCAAAGAAGAAGATAGAAAAATTAGGAAATCTGTTGTTTGACATTTTTCAAATATAGTAGTAGTATAAAGCACCACTAGGCCCTGAAACTTTAGAAAATCACAATAAAATGACCAGTAGGTATCATTGGCTAAAATTTGGTACAAAGTCTTATTATTACCCCTAGATGCCAGCAAAAACAAACCTGAGGGAAAATCCACTGTTAGAAGAGAGTTGTAGTTCAAAGCACCCCCTCTGCCCTAAATTTTAATATTTTTGTACAGAGAAAACCATTATCATTTAAGCCTAAATTCTTGAGACTGAGCTATGCAAACCAGTGAGAAGCCAGTGTAATTTTTTCAGAATTGTTGGAAACTTTAAAGCTATGTTGTAGTTCAAACCTAATCCAAGAAGCATGAATAAAAAGTACTAAGTTAAGTTATAAAAGCTTCAGCCAAGAACCTTATTTAATCATCACTAAGACATAGAAGGATTATTGAGTACAACCTTAATCCAACTTCATTGATTGACCACACTTACTTCTAATTGCCAACTATACACCAAGAACCTTAAATAATGGAGCTAAGACCTGTCCTGCTAACATGAGTACTTCGCCTCGCATTTCAATTATTAATTTACAAACATGGCATACATATCTCTTATTCATTGCATTCATTTAGATTCCAACCTCGCTGACGGAGAGTACGTGCTCATCCCCGAGCAAGGAGCTGCCCAAGAGGAAGCCTAGGAGCCAGCTCAAGAGCCTACCACCGAGGATCTCCCCGCAGCCCTAGCTTTTGAAGGCAAGCCCCGGTTTTATGCATAACCATTATATATGCTACTTTACTACACTTAATGATTGTAGGTTTGTAATGTGCACTTAGTTGCATGAACTCAGGGTTCCTTTTTGAGATGGATACTAGTATGCTAGGTCGAGTAGATGCTTTGCTAATCAGCATCTCGGTAGAAGTCGAGTGATTTTTCTAGCACTCGCGCGAGGTCAGGCATTGATTATATACATCTTGATAACGGGATCTATGATGGTCTATGGACTTGGATCCAGGGTGGATGCCTTGTTTGTGAAACAGAAATGGAATTAAGGATTAATGTGTGGATACCTGAGTCAAGCGTTTGAAAGTAGTAAACACATGTCGGGAAATATGTAACCAGTAAGCCTAGTACCTGAGTGAAGCCGGGCGCAGACTTTCCCGCTCACTTGTCCTGAGACAGGGTCTCCCATGCTAGCTATGGTGGGTGCAAGTGCAGGCACTGCACGGCGGCGATCGGGGTCAGTGGGGCATTGGATGCCAAGGCGGTGAGTCCTGGCCGTGAATGGGGAATCGATGGGGACGGTTGATATGTGTGGGGACGGAGTGCCCCTACATGTCGTGTGTTTAGGTTTACCTTGCAAGGTTAAAACTCGATTCGAATCGTTTGCTTCTCGCAGATAATGAGACCGCTTGACCCCTTGTACTGCATTGAATAAAAAGTGAAATGTGGTTTTACTTGAGATAACATGTTGATTGGACTAAATGATTATTGTCTTGTATTCTTAGAAAGGAGCAAACCTAGCTAAAATAATTATGGTAGAACTGGAAAAGCTAAAATTGTTTTTAGACTCAGCTAGTGCTTTTGGCAAACTAAACCCCTTAGCCAAACAGCTGCATGGTCTAGAGGTAGAGGTGTAGACTCCTCAAACCGGGTAAGTCTAGCTGAGTATTAGTATACTCAGCCTTGCTTGTGGCATATTTTTTAGGTACGCTATATGATATGGTTGACGGTGTGACTTGGCCTTCCACTGTAACACCCCTGGTGTTACTAGCACTAAAACTTGAGGATAACATCATGTGCATTGACATTTCATGTGTTTGTACACCTAGAATGCATTCACTAGGTAAAATTTTCAAACAAGTTGTGATGATGTGACTTGAAGAGTGTTTAACCTAAGGGTAGGGTACTTAACCCTGAATTTGGGCTTATGGATGAAAGTGAAGCCCAAATAGGTAAAAATCTCAAAAGTCATTAGGGATGTTCACAAGATATCAAAGTTGATGAACTTTAGTGGCACAAAAACCCTAAAGTACTCAAAACCCTAAAAGAAACCCTAGAAAACCCTCATTGGAACTCTATGGGGGTAAATGTAAATTCTAGGCACTTTTGTCCTAAAGTGCAAATATAAAAGTGATAAAACATCTCAAACCAAGTAACTTTTATATTGAAGTATTCTCAAGTAATGTGGAGGAATTTGGACTTAATTGCAAAAGAACCCCATGAACACTATATGGTTAAGTCTGAATTTCAGTTGAATGGGGTTAACTTTGGAGCTATATATCTCTAAATTTACAACGATTTTTCCCTAGGTCAACACATCAAATTTGTAGAGCTATGATAGGAGTATAACCTTGCTTAAGTGATTAAGCCTTGGTGTCATACAAAATTTGGAGATAAATGGACCTGAAGTCTGGCTGTCAGACAACCCAGGAACTGAATTCTGACTAACAGTGAAGTCAGATGAACTTTGGGATTAGATTTGAATATGATCCAGTGATTATTTGATTGTGGATGCTATAGCAAAATCAAAGTTGGATTATAGGACAACAATTCCTCTACAGACAGATGACCATGTTGTCACACAAAAAATTGAAGAATAAAGCACTTCAATTAGCTCTGTCAGGCGCTCTGAATGAAGTTCCAATGGTACAGTGACCTGAAGAAGATCTCAGGTGCATCATCCCTCGCCGCCGGTGACCCGCGCGCTCAGATTCGTGCCGGTGCTGTGATTCGCGCCCAGTAGCGTGCGGATAACTTCGCGGGGTGAAAAGATCTCGTCGTAGATGAAGTTGGAGCATTGTGGCCGCTCTGTCACCCAGACACTTGCTCCATGATGTGGCCGCACGGCCATCGCTGGTGTGACCGTCGTTTACCGGAATCCGCCACACTACTGACCCTATTACCTTGTCACAAGGTGTCATGTGAATTGGTTAGTCATCGTCTTAAGCCTCTGCCCCAGTAAATGCCACGTTATGCGACTCCGGTGACTCACCCCTCTCTCCGGCCACGAGCCTTCTCCTTCAAAATTCGGAGCCACCGCCCTCGGACCCTATAAATTGAGGGTGCCACTAGCTTTGTTAGGTTGTCATGAAGCAGAACACCCGCCCTGCCTCCAATTAGCCACCGTAGCGCCCTAATTTCTTTCTTCCCCCAATTCGGTTCTCCGCGCTGCTGTAAGCCACCGCTTCATGGACCATCGTTTCTAGGTCCGTTCATGCCCTCCTTACCCTCGTTTCAGCACCCTTGTGTGCTATGGATGCTTATCGGCCCAACCAATTAAACTAGACCATGTTAGATCGTCAGGAACACCTCCGGTTATCCTCGGTTTGCGCCATCATTGTGGACAGAGAGATTTTGAGCTAGAACTTTGCAATTGGTAGAGGAATTAGGGTCGCCCGAGGTAGAATTCGATGTTGACCATGTAAGAAGCTTAGCCTTTGCGTAGAGCGCCGGTACAAGCTCGCTAAAGCAACTGCTCCGCCGTCCGTGGTCAGGGACCTGGACTTGCGAAGATGAGAAAGAAGGTCCTCGATGCACTTGTCAGTGACACAGATGAATAGGGAAGAGGATTCTTTAAAGGTTTTTCGAATAGTTGGGATCCTCTGTGCAATTTCGCCAGTACGGGTGCGTTTTCCCTATTCATGGGCCAGCTCGGGCCGATTTGAGCCCATTACTATTCATTCCTTTTCTTTTTCTTTTTCTGCCTGGCTTAGAGAATTTGTAGAAAACTCTAGAAAAATGATAAAAATATGAGACCAATTTTAATAGATTCCTAATTTCCTCTAGAATTTAATAAAAATAGTTACAAGATTTTTAGCCCCAACCATGAATTATTTAGTATTTAAAAGGGCCTAAACCTACACTTTTGGAATTCTAGAAATTACTAAATAACTCCAAAAATCATAAAACTTTTTGGGACAACTTAATATGATAATTATAGCCTTTGGGTAAAGTTTGGTATGCTTTGGACATTGTTTGACCCCAAAACCATAGCTTCTTGAAATAGTATTGCCTAACCCCACTAGGGTGTTGACTCAGAAAATATTAGTTACTTAGGAGTACCGTGAAGGAAAGTTATATTTAAGATATAACTTACTATGTTTTATTACAACTACACATTCATAGCATCACATGAGCATTCATGTATTATATATAGAAAACGAAGAAGAAGTGTTGAAGAAGAAGAGACTGCACCACCAACTGAAACTCCACCTGCCGAGAACTATTTTTATTTTGATATCTGTGGAACAGATCCCAACTCCTCTACAACACAAGGAAAGCTCCAGTGCATTTACCTTTCCTTGTGATTTTAAACTCTTTATCACTTGAATGATGCATTAGGTAATAGGAGTTGGGTGTTAAGCCAATTGCTGCATTTCCTTCCTTGGAACTGTTTATTATTCCTTGATTACCTATTTTATTAAAAAGGTTTTTTGATGCTTAGTATTGATTTAGAAAATAAAATGGATTTGTTTAAAACCAAAGATGATGCTTCAGATGGAATGGAATATTTTCAAAAATAAAACTTGATGGTGGATCCATCATGGCCGTGATGGGTTCAACGTCAGATAAGATGTACCTCTGCCAGGTACCAGACTTTGATATTTTAAATGATAAAGCTGAGACCGGGCAGGTGACTTGCATGAGAAAAGAGTCTCGGTGTAGTGTCTCCGTCTGAGTCGATTAAGGACCATCTCGATGTAGGCCTGATGATCGAGGACCTTTTAACTGGTCACATGCCTCATCATGGGTAAGCTTTGCCTCTCGCAGACTAATACCAGAAAGGCCAACACACAATTGGAGTGGAGAGATGGCGAGAGTAGCGTGTACCCTCCATGGCAAGAGGCTAGACGGTGGTGTATCTGTGCTCTCGATTGGCGTGAACCCGGTATGGTCTTAAGAAACCTAGTGGCGAGTTGACATATGCAAGGGTTATGTGCTACATATGTCATGTGATTGGAGATCCCCAGCTGGGTATTAATCGATTTGTATCGCCGTTACTTCTCGGACATGAAGACTTGGTTAGTGACTTACACGTAGCATTCCAGTGAACTAAAAGGTGTTAAAAGATGGATAGTGCAGGCCAAGTGCTTGAACTAGGGTAGAAAGAACTCTAGATTCAGGTAATGACTTAACTTGGCAATAAAACTGGATTTTTAAAGATCCACTGTTAGTAAGCATTTCTGCAAATAGAGTCTTTGATTCTTGAATAGCCTTACCTTGACTCCCTCAAGCCAGCATACCCTTGAGAGTCTTTTCTTTTGTCGGGTAAGACTTGCGAAAGTACACTCCATACTCAGGGTTTTCGAACCCATGTTGTTGTAGGTGAGGAAACAACAGACTTTTGCTGTTTTTGTTCTAAGGTGGTACCCAAGGATGAGCCCTAGCAGTGAAGTCAGTCACGGGAGGATGTTGGCCTCACTCTTTAAAAACAACAATAATCTTTTGTGCGGGAGGGTGAGAGCACCTAGAGGGGGGGTGAATAGGTGATCCTGTAAAACTTAAAACTTAAGCCACAAAACTTGGTTAAGTGTTAGCACAATAATCACCAAGTGGCTAGAGAGAAGTCTTAGCAAAACACAATAACCACAAGAGAACAATCACAGAGATGATACAGTGGTTTATCCCGTGGTTCAGCCAAGACCAACGCTTGCCTACTCCACGTTGTGGCGTCCCAACGGACGAGGGTCGCAATCAACCCCTCTCAAGCGGTCCAAAGACCCACTTGAATACCACGGTGTTTTGCTTGCTTTACTATATCCTGTTTGCGAGGAATCTCCACACTTTGGAGTCTCTCGCCCTTACACTTAGATGATCACAAAGAAGCACGGAGTAAGGGGGGATAAGCAACACACTCAAGATAAGAAATCACAGCAACACCACGCACACAAGTCACAACAAGAGCTCACAACACAACTTAATGAGTTCACAACTCAACTAGAGCTCCAATTGCTATCGCAAAGAATCAAAGGCGCGGAATCGATGTCTTAGTGCTTAGGAATGCTTTGAGTATGCTTGGTGTACTCCACCATGCGCCTAGGGGTCCCTTTTATAGCCCCAAGGTAGCTAGGAGCCGTTGAGAGCAATCTGGGAAGGCAATTCTTGCCTTCTGTCGCGTGGCTCACCGGACAGTCCGGTGCACACCGGACACTGTCCGGTGCCCGATTTCTTTCCTTAAATGGCGCAGTCGACCGTTGGCATCCAGAGAGCCGTTGGCGCACCGGACAGTCCGGTGCCTCCTTCTAGCCGTTGACCCGACCACGTGTCCCGAGCAGATCGCGCGGCCGACCGTTGGCCCGGCCGACCGTTGGCTCACCGGACAGTCCGGTGCACACCGGACAGTCCGGTGAATTATAGCCGTACGTCGCCGGTAAATTCCTGAGAGCGGCCAGTTCGCTCGAGCCAGCCTGGCGCACCGGACACTGTCCGGTGCACCTCCGGACAGTCCGGTGCTCCCAAACTGAGCAGACTTTGGCTGAACAAAGCCATCACATTTCCAATTCGATTTTTCCTGTTTCCAGCACTTAGACACAATACATTAGTCCATAAAATAATGTATTAAGTCTAGAAACATACCTTTTGACATGATTTGCACTTTGTCCACCCCTTTTCATAGTTTAACACAAAAGCACTTGTGTTGGCACTTAAACACCAAAATACTTAGAAATGGCCCAAGGGCACATTTCCCTTTCAATCTCCCCCTTTTTGGTGATTTATGCCAACACAACATAAAGCAACTAGAACAAGTGCAATATCAATGCAAATGAAAACTCAAATTTATTTTGAATCAAATTTGGCATATATGGATCACTCTTTGCCACCACTTGGTTTGTTTTTGCAAATCAAACTCAAATTTCTATCTCTAAGTCAAACACACATGTTAAGACATAAAGAGAGTCATTCCAAGAGAAATTGATTCAAGATTTCAAAAACTCCCCTTTTTCCCATAATCAACATTTCTCCCCACAAGAAACCAACTTTTGACAAGAGAGACAATAAAAGAGTTTTGACAAACCAAAAGTTCCCATAATCAACATTTCTCCCCACAAGAAACCAACTTTTGACAAGAGAGACAATAAAAGAGTTTTGACAAACCAAAAGCTCTATTCTACTATTTTCAAAATCTCTCAAGTGGTAGCTGATCCATTTATCACTTTGGCCTTTATTTTCTCCCCCTTTGGCATCAAGCACCAAAACGGGATTAATCTTGGCCCTTAAACCCCATTGCCTCACCAAAATCTTTAATAAGAATACAAAGGCAATAAGAGTACATGAGATGAACTTGGAATAAGTTACCCTCTCATCGGAGTGCAGTGGAAGTCTTTCATGGTCCAAGTCCACCTTTTCCATTTCAAACCTCCTTTGAGACTAAAATAAGCATCTCAAGCACATGGTTAGTCTCAAAGGGTCAAGTTGTAGCACAGCTCCCCCTAAATATGTGCATCACTTGCAAAAAGGACTTGTGAGGTCCAGGGAGTGTTTGTACAACTTGAGCACCATAACTAAGCAACAAAATGCATAGAGAACATGATCAAAGGCATGAACACATGTATGCTATAAATCAATCCAGGTTCCGCGAATCTAAAACATTTAGCTCACTATGCAACCTGCAAAAGGTCTTCTCATCTAGAGGCTTGGTAAAGATATCGGCTAGCTGGTTCTCGGTGCTAACATGAAACACTTCGATATCTCCCTTTTGCTGGTGGTCTCTCAAAAAGTGATGCCGGATGTCTATGTGCTTTGTGCGGCTGTGTTCAACAGGATTTTCCGCCATGCGGATGGCACTCTCATTGTCACATAGGAGTGGGACTTTGCTCAGGTTGTAGCCAAAGTCCCTGAGGGTTTGCCTCATCCAAAGTAGTTGCGCGCAACACTGTCCTGCGGCAACATACTCGGCCTCAGTGGTGGATAGGGCAATAGAAGTTTGTTTCTTAGAGTTCCATGACACCAGGGACCTTCCTAAGAATTGGCACGTCCCCGATGTACTCTTCATATCAACCTTACATCCAGCATAGTCGGAATCTGAATATCCAATTAAGTCAAATGTAGACCCCTTTGGATACCAGATCCCGAAGCAGGGCGTAGCAACTAAATATCTAAGAATTCGCTTCACTGCCACTAAGTGACACTCCTTAGGATCGGATTGAAATCTAGCACACATGCATACGCTTAGCATAATATCCGGTCTACTAGCACATAAATAAAGTAAAGACCCTATCATTGACCGGTATGCCTTTTGATCAACGGACTTACCTCCTTTGTTGAGGTCGGTGTGTCCGTCGGTCCCCATCGGAGTTTTTGCGGGCTTGGCGTCCTTCATCCCAAACCGCTTCAGCAAGTCTTGTGTGTATTTCGTTTGAGAGATGAAGGTGCCGTCCTTGAGTTGCTTCACTTGGAACCCAAGGAAGTAGTTCAACTCGCCCATCATCGACATCTCGAATTTCTGCGTCATCACCCTGCTAAACTCTTCACAAGACTTTTTATTAGTAGAACCAAATATTATGTCATCAACATAAATTTGGCACACAAAAAGATCACCGTCACAAGTCTTAGTGAAAAGAGTTGGATCGGCTTTCCCAACCTTGAAAGCATTAGCAATTAGAAAGTCTCTAAGGCATTCATACCATGCTCTTGGGGCTTGCTTAAGTCCATAGAGCGCCTTAGAGAGCTTACACACGTGGTCGGGGTACCGTTCATCCTCGAAGCCAGGTGGTTGCTCTACGTACACCTCCTCGAAGCCCGTTGAGGAAAGCGCTCTTCACATCCATTTGGAACAACCTGAAAGAATGGTGAGCGACATATGCTAGCAAAATACGAATGAACTCTAGCCTAGCCACAGGAGCAAAAGTCTCCTCAAAGTCCAAACCTGCGACTTGGGCATAACCTTTTGCCACAAGTCGAGCCTTGTTCCTCGTCACCACTCCGTGCTCGTCCTGTTTGTTGCGGAACACCCACTTGGTTCCCACAATGTTTTGCTTGGGACGAGGCACCAGTGTCCAAACTTCATTGCGCTTGAAGTTGTTGAGCTCCTCTTGCATGGCCAACACCCAGTCCGGATCTAGCAAGGCCTCTTCTACCCTGAAAGGCTCAATAGAAGAGACAAAGGAGTAATGCTCACAAAAATTAACTAATCGAGATCGAGTAGTTACTCCCTTGCTAATATCACCCAGAATTTGATCGACGGGATGATCCCTTTGAATCATCGCTCGAACTTGGGTTGGAGGTGCCGGTTGTGCTTCTTCATCCATTACTTGATCATCTTGTGCTCCCCCTTGATCACACGCCTCCTGTTCATCATCTTGAGTTGGGGGATGCACCATTGTTGAGGAAGAAGGTTGATCTTGCTCCTTTTGTTCCTGTGGTCGTACATCACCAATCACCATGGTTCGTATAGCGGCCGTAGGAACATCTTCTTCATCGGTTAGAAGCTCATATGACGTCTTCTTGAGGAGACGATGAAGGTATACTCTGTTGATGGCGTGGCAAGCCGTGTTCACGGCTTCCGACCAAAAACACTCGGGGGTCTTGAATTCTCCAAGCATCGTCCTCGCCATATCGATGAGCGTCCTGTTCTTCCTCTCTACCACACCATTTTGTTGTGGTGTGTAGGGAGCGGAGAACTCATGCTTGATCCCTTCTTCCTCAAGAAATTCTTCCACTTGAAGGTTCTTGAACTCGGACCCATTGTCGCTCCTTATCTTCTTCACCTTGAGCTCAAACTCATTTTGAGCTCTCCTTAGGAAGCGCTTGAGGGTCCCTTGGGTTTCAGACTTATCCTGCAAAAAGAATACCCAAGTGAAGCGGGAAAAGTCATCAACAATAACTAGACCATACTTACTTCCCCCTATGCTTAGATAGGCGACGGGTCCGAAGAGGTCCATATGTAGCAGCTCCAGGGGTCTTGATGTGGTCATCACATTTTTGCTGTGATGCGCTCCTCCCACTTGTTTACCTGCTTGACAAGCTGCACAAGGTCTATCCTTTTCGAATTGCACGTTTGTCAAACCTATCACGTGTTCTCCCTTTAGAAGCTTGTGAAGGTTCTTCATCCCTACATGTGCTAAGCGGCGATGCCACAGCCAGCCCATGCTAGTCTTAGCTATTAAGCATGCATCTAGGCCGGCCTCCTCTTTTGCAAAAACAACTAAATAAAGTTTGCCGTCTAATACACCCTTAAAAGCTAATGAACCATCACTTCTTCTAAAGACAGACACATCTACATTTGTAAATTGACAATTATATCCCATATTACATAATTGACTAACGGATAGCAAATTATATCCAAGGGACTCAACTAAAAACACATTAGAGATAGAGTGCTCATTTGAAATTGCAATCTTGCCTAAGCCTTTCACCTTGCCTTGGTTCCCATCACCAAATATGATTGAATCTTGGGAATCCTTGTTTTTGACGTAGGAGGTGAACATCTTCTTCTCCCCCGTCATATGGTTTGTGCATCCGCTGTCGATAATCCAGCTTGACCCCCCAGATGCATAAACCTGCAAGGCAAATTTAGGCTTGGGACTTAGGTACCCAACTGTTGTTGGGTCCTACAAGGTTAGTCACAATTGTCTTAGGGACCCAAATGCAAGTTTTATCACCTTTGCATTTTGCCCCTAATTTCCTAGCAACTATCTTCCTATCCTTTCTACAAATAGCAAAGGAAGTATTTAAAGCATGATATAATGTAGAAGGACCATTCATAACTTTCCTAGAACTATGAACAATATTCTTTCTAGACACATGATGAACATATCTCCTAGACATATCTCTATCATGCATATAAGAAGAACTAGAAGCAAACATAGCATGTGAATCATAAGCATGTGAATCATAACTTCTATAGTCATTTCTAGGATGTCTCCTATTATGATACATAAAAGCATGGTTCTTTTTAGTACTACTTGCCATAGGAGCCTTCCCTTTCTCCTTGGCGGGGATGGGAACCTTATGGCTTGTTAAGTTCTTGGCTTCCCTCTTGAAGCCAAGTCCATCCTTAATTGAGTGGTGTCTACCAATCGTGTAGGCATCCCTCGCAAATTTTAGCTTATCAAATTCGCTCTTGCTAGTCTTAAGTTGAGCATTAAGACTAGCCAATTCATCATTAAGTTTGGAAATTGTAACTAGGTGTTCACTACAAGCATCAATGTCAAAATCTTTACACCTATTACACGTTGCAACAATTTCTACACAAGATGTTGATTTGCTAGCTATTTCCAACTTAGCATTCAAATCATCATTAATGCTCCTTAAGCTAGAAATTGTCTCATGGCAAGAAGATAATTCACAAGAAAGCATTTCATTTCTTTTAACTTCTAGAGCATGAGATTTTTGTGCTTCTACAAATTTGTCATGTTCTTCATACAACAAATCCTCTTGCTTTTCTAAAAGCCTATTCTTATCATTTAAGGCATCAATCAATTCATTAATTTTATCTACCTTGGTTCTATCTAGGCCCTTAAATAAGCATGAATAATCTATTTCATCCTCATCACTAGATTCGTCCTCACTTGAGGAAGCATAAGTAGAGTTTCGAGTACATACCTTCTTCTCCCTTGCCATAAGGCATGTGTGACACTCGTTGGGGAAGAGGGATGACTTGTTGAAGGCGGTGGCGGCAAGTCCTTCATTGTCGGAGTCGGAAGAGGAGCAATCCGAATCCCACTCCTTGCCTAGATGCGCCTTGCCCTTTGCCTTCTTATAGTTCTTCTTCTCCCTCTTGTTCCCTTGATCCTGATCACTATCATTATCGGGACAGTTAGCAATAAAATGACCAAGCTTACCACATTTGAAGCATGAGCGCTTCTCCTTTGTCTTGGTCTTGCTTGGCTGCCCCTTGCGACCTTTTAGCGCCGTCTTGAATCTCTTGATGATGAGAGCCATCTCTTCATCATTAAGTCTGGCCACCTCAATTTGTGCCACCTTGCTAGGTAGCGTCTCCTTGCTTCTTGTTGCCTTGAGAGCAAGAGGTTGAGGCTCATTGATCGGACCATTCAATGTGTCGTCCACGTATCTTGCTTCCTTGATCATCATTCGCCCGCTTACGAACTTTCCAAGTATCTCCTCGGGCGTCATCTTGGTGTACCTAGGATTCTCACGAATATTGTTTACAAGATGAGGATCAAGGACAGTAAAAGACCTTAGCATTAGGCGGACGACGTCGTGGTCCGTCCATCGCGTGCTTCCATAGCTTCTTATCTTGTTGACAAGGGTCTTGAGCCGGTTGTACGTTTGGGTTGGCTCTTCTCCCCTTATCATAGCGAACCTCCCGAGTTCGCCCTCCACCAATTCCATCTTGGTGAGCATTGTGACGTCATTCCCCTCATGAGAGATCTTGAGGGTGTCCCAGATTTGCTTGGCGTTATCCAAGCCGCTCACTTTGTGGTATTCATCCCTGCACAATGAAGCTAGAAGAACAGTAGTAGCTTGTGCATTTTTATGAATTTGCTCATTAATGAACATGGGACTATCCGTACTATCAAAGTGCATTCCACTCTCTACAATCTCCCATATACAAGGATGGAGAGAGAACAAGTGACTACGCATTTTGTGACTCCAAAATCCGTAGTCCTCTCCATCAAAATGAGGAGGTTTACCGAGTGGAATAGATAATAAATGAGCATTTGTACATTGAGGAATACGAGAGTAATCAAAAGAAAAGTTCGAATTGACCGTTTTCTTTTTCTCGTAGTCGTCGTCGTCCTTTTGGGAAGAGGAAGATTCGTCGCTGTCGTAGTAGATGATCTCCTTGATGCGCCTTGTCTTCTTCTTCTTCCCGTCTTTGCTCTTGTGGCTCGAGCCCGAGTAGGTAGGCTTGTCATCCTTTGGTTCGTTGAAGATAGACTCCTTCTCGTTGTTGTTGACCACCATCCCCTTTCCCTTAGAATCCATCTCTTCGGGCGATTAGTCCCTTCTTGAAGAGAACGGCTCTGATACCAATTGAGAGCACCTAGAGGGGGGGTGAATAGGTGATCCTGTAAAACTTAAAACTTAAGCCACAAAACTTGGTTAAGTGTTAGCACAATAATCACCAAGTGGCTAGAGAGAAGTCTTAGCAAAACACAATAACCACAAGAGAACAATCACACAGATGACACAGTGGTTTATCCCGTGGTTCAGCCAAGACCAACGCTTGCCTACTCCACGTTGTGGCGTCCCAACGGACGAGGGTCGCAATCAACCCCTCTCAAGCGGTCCAAAGACCCACTTGAATACCACGGTGTTTTGCTTGCTTTACTATATCCTGTTTGCGAGGAATCTCCACACTTTGGAGTCTCTCGCCCTTACACTTAGATGATCACAAAGAAGCACGGAGTAAGGGGGGATAAGCAACACACTCAAGATAAGAAATCACAGCAACACCACGCACACAAGTCACAACAAGAGCTCACAACAGAACTCAATGAGTTCACAACTCAACTAGAGCTCCAATTGCTATCGCAAAGAATCAAAGGCGCGAAATCGATGTCTTAGTGCTTTGGAATGCTTTGAGTATGCTTGGTGTACTCCTCCATGCGCCTAGGGGTCCCTTTTATAGCCCCAAGGCAGCTAGGAGCCGTTGAGAGCAATATGGGAAGGCAATTCTTGCCTTCTGTCGCGTGGCGCACCGGACAGTCCGGTGCACACCGGACACTGTCCGTTGCCCGATTTCTTTTCTTAAATGGCGCAGCCGACCGTTGGCATCCAGAGAGCCGTTGGCGCACCGGACATGTCCGGTGCACACCGGACAGTCCGGTGCCTCCTTCTAGCCGTTGGCCCGGCCACGTGTCCCGCGCAGATCGCGCGGCCGACCGTTGGCCCGGCCGACCGTTGGCTCACCGGACAGTCCGGTGCACACCGGACAGTCCAGTGAATTATAGTCGTACGTCGCCGGTAAATTCCCGAGAGCGGCAGTTCGCTCGAGCCAACCTGGCGCACCGGACACTGTCCGGTGCACCACCGGACAGTCCGGTGCTCCCAGACTGAGCAGACTTTGGCTGAACAAAGCCATCACATTTCCAATTCGATTTTTCCTGTTTCCAGCACTTAGACACAATACATTAGTCCATAAAATAATGTATTAAGTCTAGAAACATACCTTTTGACATGATTTGCACTTTGTCCACCCCTTTTCATAGTTTAACACAAAAGCACTTGTGTTGGCACTTAAACACCAAAATACTTAGAAATGGCCCAAGGGCACATTTCCCTTTCAGAGGGTGTTTTACCTCCCGGGTCTGTATTAATAATACTTTACGCACTCATAGTACCCTGGTATTGTAATAATAATACTCTCTCCCTCTATATTGGATAAATGTAAATTAAGTTATTTTAATTTGCTTTCGCTTATTCTTTCCTCTAATGTCATGTAATATCAGCGTGACGGGTGAAGCGCTCTTGGGCAGAATGATGAAGATACAGTACCAAACTTATCAAGTGGTTATGTGCATCTATAGGGTTGTCCAAGGTCCTTGGGACAAGGACAACTGTAGGTGGGCCTAATACCTTGGGATGTTCCGTCACATCCACCTTACCACCGGGTTGGACGATTGAGTGGGATGCTGCCTCGACAGGAGAGGACCAGGAGGAGTAGTGGGCTAGGCCTTGCCCTAATCCTCCGTATCATCATATTGATTATCCGCTGCATTTTAATTATGAACTTGTTCCCTTTATTTAAAACTCTGATTTATGTAATAATTCCAGTACCTTAATTTGTGGTTTCATGTTTATTGTATTCTCTCTGTGCTACACCTTCGCGTGAGCTAGTGGTATTCGATCCTTGGTAAGTGGTTTTATTAGACTAGATCTGAGGGAATGACGGGTTATTCCGATTTAAGTGTGTTGCTACCTCTGAGGCGTGACTTGGGCACTTAAGCTGGAATAATTCAGGCGGTTCTGCCACATGCACCTTCCCCAGCCTCTCCTCGAACCGCTACCACTAGTGTCGAGCCGCGCCGTGGTGTCCTTTCTCTCCGGCTACTGTTTCACCCGAGAGAAGAACCGCAGGTTCGATACTTTAAAACCCCAGGGGGCTAAGCGTGAAGTCACTAACTCAGTTGAATAGTACATCGAGGGCTTATGTGTGAGAGAAAAGGGAAAAGATAATCAGGGACCCAGATGCAAACTAGTTATTCATTTACCTTTAAAACTAAATCCTTTATTAATTCTGCAAATAGCTTCAAAAATTCATAACTTATGAAATAAGTATCCAAATTTAGTCAAACAAATTTTGCTAGACTCTGTGAAAGCTAAACATTAGAGCAAAAATAGAAAACCCCCTAGTCCAGTACTGTTTTTGGAAGTTGTTATTTAATTTAGGATATAAGTTAAAATGTGGAAATAAAAGTAAGAATGATAGGACTTTCGTGCTATGGCTAGAAAAATTTCGGTAGATACGAACTCAATAGTGACCCCAAAAAATACTATAAACCCTAGTTCACCCAATTAAGTAGGGTTTATAAATTGATTTATGTTTCTGCCTATTTCTTTGGAAAATTTAAACAAGACCTAAAAGTATAAAACAACAGACAAACTTATTTTTCCTAGAATACTTAAGTAACATAGTTTCAAGGAAAATATAAAAAGGGCATAGTTTCGCAATGAAATAGGTTTCCCCTGCCCCATGAGAGATTTTAAGAAAACTTTAGTAAATCATAGAAACCTTTCCTTGTAGAAAAACATTCGCAACCTTAGTAATGATTTCTCTTGCGCAAAGAAAAGTTTAGAAAAAAATTCAAATATGTTGTTTGGCATTTTTCAAAAAGAAAGTTAGTTATAAGCATCATCTAGCCCCAAAACTTTAGAAAATAACCACTAAATATCCACTTTGTATCCTTGGATAAAATATGGCAAAAGACCATGTTATCACACACCTATATACTAGGAAAAATAACCACTAGGGAAATTGCCAGTTCTACATAGGAAGTCTAGTATAAAATGCCCTCTCTGCCCTAACCCTTGTCGTTCTTGTCCAAACCAGACCCTAATTTCTCTAGACCCCAAATTCATAGGATAACCTAATTCAATTAGTAGGGATATATTGTAATGTATTTGGAATTTTTGGAAGATTCTAAAACCAAAGTGTAGTTTAAAACACTGCTAGAAGCTTATTAAGAAAACAAGAAAAGAGGAAATAAGAGATAATCATTGAACTTAAAAGAAACCAGCAACAAACTTAAAACACATCAAGACCCTTGCTGCAAGTATCCTTGGTGATGATCCACTTTTAATTAAACCCTAGCTAGATGCCACCTCCTAGAAGTTAACCTAAATAAGAATGGATTTCTAGCTCCAATTAAAAGGTTTATTGTTACATACTATCTCCGCTCATTAAGAATTTGCATATCATAGTCACACCCGGGTTTTAGGGGTAAACCCCGTGCACGAAATAATCACCAGGTGTGCTGGGACCAAGTTTCACACATATGATGAATAGTTGTAAAGAAACAAATGTAACATCTTTACTATATAATAGGAGTTCTGTACAAAATAAATAAATAAATACATCATAAGGAGACAACGATCCAGCAACCCAAAGTTGACTGGGAGACGACGACCTAGACCGGTCTCGAACTCGTCACAGCATCCTCCATGCGCCTCATCCTGCGGTACCTGTTTTTGACCTGTGGGGGGTGTAAGACAGCAAGAGTGAGCTCACGTACGTTCATCGCTCAATAAGTTGTGGGGAATAATGTGTAAGAACTCGCCAAAGGAGCGAGCTAACGTGAAGTGTAAGGCTTACCAAAGGGAATGGTTCAAGCTGAGCATTGCTTTTAAAGTTGGTCAAAATCTTATTAGCAATTACTAAGTATAAGTAAATACCAACCCAATTAAGTAGTAGAACAAAAGTGTTTACAACACCCTCAATGAAATGCATATGACAAATTGAATTTAGTTCCATAAAATAATCATGTGAGGGTACGAGCTGCTCATGACCGTGAGTACGGCTGATATACCAGTTTTACACTCTGTAGAGGTTGCACATCTTTACCCACAAGTCATGTTACCCATCTGCCAAGAGAAGGCCACTCCCATACACCTTTACCAAGGAGGCGAGGCAGGGTAACACTACGAGGCCTTTACAAAGTTCCACTAGCTTTACAAAACCCGCTACAGTTTCTAGGAAGCTCCAATGCAGGGACCCCTCGGCTGACCACCATCGCAACAGAATCAACCCAAGGGCCTCCCTACACTGACCACTCCCCTACTGCCCTTGCCCCTTTCGGGTAAGGTAGTCCTCCACTAGCTTTCCTAATTAGCCAGCCAAGGGCGTCCCATACCACCATTGTGGTAGCACTGTTTTCCAGGGTGGTCGCTCCATGTTCCAATTAACATAATGATCTTAAAATGAGCAGTAAATAACAGCTGATAACAAAAGTATAATCATGACTAATGTGTATCTCTATACCCAAAACCACATAAAGCAATAGCAGGTACTACCCAAAAAATCAGTGGTAAACAAGGTATAAGGATAGTCAAACTAGGGTAACCTATTTGGGTCCCATCAAAATAAACCTATGCAGATCATTATTATTATTAAGAACATGACTAGGTAAAAAGGAAGTGATCAAGGGCACAACTTGCCTGGGACTTGAGCTTCTAGGTACCAACTTTCTCTTCAGGTGACTCATGACCTCACTACTAAATGTAGCAATAGAAACAAACATGGTATAGGCAAAATTAACATCAAACTAAACATAAGATCAAACTGCATATAATATTCTACGTTGTGTAACGAGATCATAGGAACAAGAATTACTAAATTCGGAGTTACGGTTAAGAAGTTATGAATTTCTGAAGTTATTAAGCACCAAGAATAGATTAATTCAAATGAACATTTTTAATTCAAGTTTCATGGCTAAATAGAGGCACTAGATGATAGATAATATTAAAACAAACTTATTGCAACTGGAATGGATCAATTTGGAGCTAAAATGAATTAAATATGATTTATGCAAGTTTCTGGAATTATTTGTGTATTGAAAATCAATTTATAAATTCATTTATCTGATTTTCCTTAAGCTCTGGACTGGGCGCCAATAACAGAGAGACACAGGGGCTAACTCGCAATTTCTCCCAAGACTCAGGATTAACTCGGGTGGACTGCGGGTTGTTTTTGTGAAAACTGAGGGGCTCCTTTTCAAGTTGACGCGCGCGAAGAGGTATGTGTGGATATCTGTCGTCCGATCGCGCACCACCGGTCAAGATTAGATCAGCCCAATACCGAAACAGTATGCAACCGGATTCGTAGGATTACCAGCCGATGGCTAGGATTTAAAACACCCGGGATCTATTCTCGAGCATCAAATGATAGATCTACGGTCAGAGTCATCCAACTGAAACGCTATACCCTGTTCTAATCTGAGTCGTTCATCAACAGAGTGACGGTAGCAACGGCGTCTGTAACACCCCTAGTGTTACTGGCACTAAAACTTGAGCATAACATCATGTGCATTGACATCTCATGTTGTTTGTTACACCTAAATGCATTCACTAGGTAAAATTTCAAAAGAAGTTGTGATGTGGTGACTTGAAGAGTGTTTAACCTTAGGGTAGGGTACTTAACCCTGAAATTAGGACCTCTGGATGAAAATGAAGCCAAAATAAGTAGAATCTTAAAAGCCATGAGAAATGTTCACAAAGTATCAAATTTGATGAACTTTAGTGGCACCAAAAACCCTAATGTGCCCAAACCCTAAAAACAAACCCTAATTGGAACCCTAGGGGGGTAAATGCAAATTTTATGCATTTTTGGATCAATGTGATAAAATACCACAAACCAAGTAACTTTCACATTGGAGAATTTTCAAGTTGAATGATGAAATTTGGACTTATTTGCAAAAGGGTCACATGAACACTATATGGCTATGTTTGAAATTCAATATATCGAATTCAACTTTGGAGCTCTATATCTCTAAATTCTTAAGGAATTTGCCCTAGGTTAATGCATCAAACTTATAGAGCTATGTTAGGAGTACAACTTTGATTAAGTGACTAAGCATTGTTGTTGTACAAAAACTGGAGTAAAATGGACTCAAAGCTTGGCTGTCAGTCGAATCAAAGGTGAGGGTTGGACTGACAGTGAGCTCGGGTGAACTTTGAGGGCCGAATTCGGTGTGATCCGATGAGAAATCACTCAAGGTATTTATAATGAAATCAAAGCTGGTTTATAGGAGATTAATTTTGCTGCAAACCAATTAGAGAGTCACCACACAAAAATTTGTGAAAATCACCCCTGAAGATGCTCTGTCAGGCGCTCTGATTGGAGTTCTGATAGTACAGTAACCTGAAGCAGAATCAAGGTTCAGTGAACTCGTCATCAGTGATCCCGCGACCGGATTCACGTCGGTCGCCGTGATTCGTGCTTGACGCAAAGTGGATAACCGAGGGGAGTAAAAGATCTTGGCACCCAGATAAGCTCGGACTCGGTCACTGGATGGTTCACCATACCCACTTGCTCTATGACCAGCCGTGATAATCCTCGCCGGCGTTGGCCGCTTGCCACCCGGGCCCCACATGCCTAGGAGTTTTACCACGTTGCAGTGAACCGTAGTAAAGAGTCCGTCCATCGCCGGAGGCTTTGCCACGGTGAAGGCCACGATAGCGCTCGCGCCAGTAACTTCCCCTCTCTCTGGCCGCCAACGCGCCTTCTCAAAATTAGACGCCACCACCGTGGGATTCTATAAATTGGTGCCCAGTGAGTTCCGCTAGGTAATTACGTACCCCATGAACCAGCCCTCACCTCAAGTCGTTCACCATAGCTCCTCAATTTGGAATTTCCCCCAAATCAGGTTTTCCGCGCCGCGAGAGTCTCTCACCGTGGCCAGCCCTCCTCTGGTTGGTTCATGCTTCTCTGGTGGATGTTCTAGCATCCCTTAAGTCTCTTGTTACTCGTAGACCCATTTGATTGAGCTAGACCACACCAAATCGTCATGAACACCTTGGATTGTCTCTAATTTTCGCCGTCGTCGTGGACAGAGAGATTCCGGCCCGGATCAGTGCAATTAGTTGAGGGATTAGTGTCCCCAAGGGTGAAATTAGGTGTCGGCCAAGCTAGGGCTCTGGTCATTGAGTATATCGGCTGGTACAGGTTCGCCGGAGGACGTGCTCACCGGCGTTCATCATCAGGGACCTGTTGCTGCGAAGAAACAGAAGTGCAGGGGCCTAACTGCGAATGTCAGTGATAAAGTGAATAGTAGGTAGGGGTTCTTCACCGATTATTTGAATGATCGTGGTCCTCTGCGCAAATTGGACATCACGGGCACGCGCGGGCACGTTTCGCCTGGACGTGGGCTGGTTCGGGCTGGTTTTAGCCCGTCACATCATCATTTTCCCTTTTCTTTTCTACCAAGCTTAGGAAATTTATAGAAAATCCTAGAAAAATGATAAAATCATGGGATCAATTTTACTAGATTTCTAAATTCCCCTAGTATTTAATAAAAATAGTTCCAAGATTTTTAGTCCCAACCATGAATTATTTAACATTTAAGAAGGCCTAAACCTAGTCTTTTAGAATTTTAAAAATTACTTGATTGCTTCAAAAAAATCATAAAACTTTTTGGGCCAACTTGACATGATAATTAGAGCCTTTGGGTTAAGTTTGACATGTTTTGGACATTGTTTGATCCTCAAAGCCAAAACCCTATCTTTCTAAGGTAATATTTGCCTTATACTAATAGAGTACTAACTCAAAAAACCCTAGTTACCCAGATATACCGTGAAGGAAAGATATATTCAAGATATGACTTACTATGTTCTATCATAACCGCATAGTCATAGCATCACATGAGCATTCATGTTTATATATGATTATGCATAGAAAACGAAGAAGAAGTAAGTGTCGAAGGAGAGACTGCACCACCAATTGAGTCTTCACCTACCGGAAATAGTTTTTATTTTGATATCTGTGGAACAGATCTCGAATCCCCTAGAACACAAGGCAAGCACCGGTGCATTTACCCTTCCTTGTTGTTTTAAATTCTTTATCACTTAAAATGATGCATTAGGTGATAGGAGTTGAATGCTACACATTTGTTGCATTTCCTACCTTGAAATTGATTACCATTCCTTGATACCCATTTTACTTAAAACGTTTTCTGATGCTTAGTTTTGCTTCAGAAAAAATGTTTTGTTTTAAACAAAAGATGATGCTTCAGATGGAATGGGATGTTTTCATAAATAAAACTTGATGGTGGATCCATCATGGCCGTGATGGGTTCAATATAAGACAAGATGTACCTCTGCCAGGTACCAAACTTTGGGATTGTAAATGATAAAGACGAGACCGAGCGGGTGACTTTCATGATAAGGAAGTCTCGGTATAGTGTCTCCGTCTGAGTCACTTAATTAAGGACTGTGTCGATGTGGGCCTGCTGACCGAGGACCCTTTAACTAGTCACATGCCTCGTCATGGGTAAGCATTGCCTCGGGCAGACCAATACCAGAAAGGCCAACACGCAATGGGAGTGGAGAGATGGCGACAGTAGCGTGTACCTACCGTGGCAAGAGGCTGGACGGTGGTGTATCTATGCTCTTGGTTGGCGTGAACCCGGTCTGGTCTTGAGAAACCATGTGGCGAGTTGACATATGCAAGGGTTAAGTGCAACATATGTCATGTGATTGGAGATCCTCAGCTGAGTATTAATCGATTCAGATCGCCATTACTTCTCGGACATGAAGACTTGGTCACTAACTTACACGTAGCATTCCAGTGAACTCAAAGGGTGATAAAAGACGGCTAGTGTAGGCCAAGTGCTTGAATTAGGGTATAAAGAAATCTAGTTACAGGTAATAACTTAACTTGACAATAAAACTTGATTTTTAAGGATCCACTGTTAGTAAGCATTTCTGCAAACAGAGTCTTTGATTCTTGAATAGCCTTACCTTGACTCCCTTAAGCCAGCATATCCTTGAGAGTCTTTTTCTTTTGTCGGGTAAGACTTGCGAAAGTACACTCTGTACTCAGGGTTTTCGAACCCATGTTGTTGTAGGTGAGGAAACATGAGAGTTTTGCTGTTTTTGTTCAAAGGTGGTACCCAAGAAAGAGCCCCAGTAGTGAAGTTAGTCGCGGAAGGATGTTTGCCTCCCACCTTGAAAACAATAAACTTTGGTGTGGGAGGGTGTTTTTCCTCCCTGGTTTGTAATAATACTTTACACACTCTTAATACCCTAGTATTGTAATAATAATACTCTCTCTATATGTTATGAATGTAAATTAAATTATTGTAATTTGCTTCCGCTTATCCTGTAATGTGATGTAATATCTGTGTGACGGGTGAAGCACTCTTGGGCGAAATGATGAGGATACAGTTACCAAACTTGTCGAGTGATTATGTGCATCTACAGGGTTGTCCAAGGTCCTTAGGACAAGGACAACTGTATGTGGGCCTAATACCTTGGGAGGTTCCGTCACAGCGTCCCCCACCTCTAGAACGCACAGACGGTGGCGCGCAGGGCCACATGGCAGCGCCATTAACGGGCTTCGCCGCAGTGCCCTACACTACTCCAACCACAATTCAAGACGCCACTACGCGACTAGTGAAGGATGGGAAACTAAATGAGGCACTTCTCACCTCAATCCTGGTGATGATGAGGTCGGTCGACGCAGCGTGGCGAGCACCACCAATTCCGAGAATCCACAATACGCAGTTGCGCGAAGCTCCCCGAGGCTTTGATTGATGGTTTTTCCACGGGATTGAACCACAACGACCGCGGCGGCTCCTCTATTTTCTCTCACCCGAGTGCTCTTTCTCTCCGTGTTCTTGGCGACGGTGATTCGAGAAGATGAAGCAAACGGGGAGTCTCGGCTGGCATTTAACGGGGCAGAGCCACAGAGGAGCGCCCAGGTTGTTACAAGGCGCATGCCCCTCAGTGGAATTCACGCGGTAGGTCCGGTGCATGGAGGTTGAAGGCGCCCTGACGCCATGGTCCCACCGGCAGAGGTACCAAAGGATGCACAAGGATGTGGACTAAGGATGACGAGGCGGGCCCACCAGTCAGCGGGTAAATGCGCAAGCTGATAAGATGGGCCGTGTGGTGAGGGCGAGTGGGCAGTGGAGAAAGGGAATTCAGCCCAGGGTAAGGTTTATTTTTGTTCTATTTTTTTCTTTTCATGATTTCTTTTTCAAACTTTCAATTCCTATTTCAAATTCAAACATGATTCAATTTTGAATATCAAACATAATTCTAATGTGGACATAAATCCTAACTTCATTATTATTATTATTATTATTATTTATCTTCCTCCTCACCATTTAGTTCTAAAAGAACTAAATGAATCTCATAATTACATTTCTCTAGCTCTTTCCTATATTTTTTTATATAAGTTGAGGTCAAATTTAAATTGTATTTTTAATAAAACGAATCACTCAAAATTATTAGCAAGAAGTCAACCTCTCTTTATCTATTTGTTGGTCACTTAACTAATTTAGTACTCTCAATTGATTATGAAAAGAAAAAGGTCCTAATAAATTCTCATGGTTTCTAAAATTCGAGAACCACTATCATAACTGTTGGGGGCTTCTTCTCCGTCGAAGGTCCTCTAAGCAAAAACACCTTCGGTAGGACAGAATAAAAGAAGTCGTGACATGAAGATATAAGCCGAAGCTACGATTGAAAGAGCTTCGGCTTGGTGTCATGCTAAAGACGAAGGACGATACTGACTTAAAGAGGAAAAGACTATATAGTCCCTGATAGTCTCTATTATGATTGTAATTAATTATCAAGGACACAAATGTAATTTTGTCCGGGCTGCGTCCCGCGACTATAAATAGATGAACAGTACCCCTGTACTGTTCACGCTGGCTTGTAATCTCTCTTGCGTCACTCTCGCATTTCTACCTTCTAGCAAACCGAAGGTATCAATGTCATATAAATATTATGAGCAATTATTTATATTTATGGAATGAGAATATAGATGATTCATTATCATTATTTATACTCTTTTGTATTTCATGTACTTTCATTTATAACTGCTTACTGAAATGATGAAGGTACATCCTTCATGACCTTCGTCTAAGGTTCACTGTACCCGAAAGGAGATAATGTATCAAAAGACGAAGGTCTTTAATCATTAACATTTGTGTTGCTTTGTTCTTGATGTATAGCATTCGAGAACAAGGACCAACATTGGCGCCCACCTCCGGTGAACTCACTTCCATAGTTGTGACGATGGCTTCGCACAACAACCAAGTTGTAGCACCTTTGGCCACGAAGCTGGTGCTCCCAATTACAGGCGGCTCAAGTTCTGAACCAGCCAACAAGAAGCAGAAGAAGGAAACACAAAGAAGGGTACAACATGTTGGGGTGCAAGTACCCTTTATCAAATCCAAGTGGTCTCATATTCCAATCACCTTCTCTCAGGAAGACCTTCAGCTCAAGGATTATCCTCACAACGATGCAATGGTCATATCTTGTGTCATCAAGGGATTTCTTGTTCACAATGTTCTGGTTGACGTAGGTAGTGCAGCAGACATCATCTTTGCAAAGTCTTTCAGGCAAATGCAAGAGCCAGAGGACAAGATACACGATGCAACACACCCTCTTTGTGGCTTTGGAGGAAGACAGATTATGGCACTTGGCAAGATAACAATGTCAGTTACCTTCGGCTATGTCCATAACACAAAAATAGAACATGATGTCTTTGACATTGTTGTTATGGAGTATCCATACAATGCAATCATTGGTCAAGGGACGCTTAATGCCTTTGAAGCATTACTTCATCCAGCATATCTATGTGATACCTTCGGAACAAGGGCCCATTGCGGTGCACAGAAGTCAAGAAGCTGCCAGGAGAGCTGAAGGGAGCTGGGCAGATTCGAAGGCTATTCACAACATAGATGAAGTCAAAGCTTATCAGTAGTATAAACACAAAAGAGAAAAGGCCGCTTCAACGGATCAGCCGAAGCCTATGCTTTTGTGTGAAGACATAACAGAGCAAAAAGTTTTGTTGGGATCCCAGTTATCTGATGAACAGGAGAACACTTTGTTAAGATTCTTATTTAACAACAAAGATGTTTTTGCTTGGACAGCCAATGATCTCTGTGGTGTCAAAAGAGATGTTATTGAACACTCGCTCAATGTGGACCCGTCCTTCAGACAAAGAAAGCAGAGGCTTCAGAAGATGTCCAATGATAAAGCCAAAGGTGCACAAAATGAAGTAAAGAGACTTCTCAGTGCCGGTGTTATCAGAGAAGTAACATATCCAGAGTGGCTGGCCAACACTGTCATGGTGAAAAAGGCCAATGGGAAATGGAGAATGTGCATTGATTTCACAGATCTCAACAAGGCATGTCCGAAGGATGAATTCCCTCTACCAAGAATTGATTCCCTTGTAGATGTAGCAGCTTCTTCAGAACTCATGAGTCTATTGGATTGCTATTCGGGTTATCATTAGATTTGGATGAAAATACAAGCTTCATAATCCTAGTGGCACCTATTGCTACCTTCGGATGCCTGAGGGGCTCAAGAATGCTGGAGGAAGCTTCAGCAAAATGACTGCCAAAGTTCTTCACTCTCAAATTGGCAGGAATGTACTGACTTATGTCGATGACATCATAGTAAAGAGCACGAAGCAAGAAAATCATGTAGCCGATTTGCAAGAAACATTTGCCAATTTCAGGCAAGCTGGTCTCAAGTTAAATCTAGAGAAATGTGTTTTCAGAGTGAAGAAGGGCAAGTTTCTTGGTTGCTTGGTATCAACAAAAGGCATCGAAGCTAATCCAAGCAAAATCGAAGCTATCCTTCGGATGGAGCCACCAAATTCAAAGAAGGGGGCTCAACGGTTAGCAGGAAGGCTGGCATCGTTGAATATATTTATATCAAGATCAGCAGAGAGGAATTTACCATTCTTTAAAATACTAAAGTCAGCCAAAGACTTCCAGTGGGGACCGGCTCAACAGAAAGCCTTCGAAGACTTGAAGCAGTATTTGATAGATTTGAAAACACTAACCCCACCTTGATCAGGAGCTGTGTTACTTCTATATGTGGCTGCTTCCCACGCCGCGGTTAGTGCGGCACTTGTATAGGAGAAACAAGTTGGCCAGATAAAAAAGCAAGTACCAATATACTTCGTCTCCGAAGTACTCAACCCATCAAAAAAGAATTACACAGAATTGGAGAAGGTACTTTATGCTGTATTGATGGCCTCCAGAAAGCTTCGGCATTACTTCCAAGGTTATCACATAATAGTACCATCATCACAACCCCTCAAGGATATAATGAGGACCAGAGAAGCTACAGGAAGGGTCAAAAAATGGGCCGCAGAACTCAATGAATTCACCATTGATTATGTGCATAGGTCTTCGATACAATCTCAAGCTCTAGCAGACTTTATTGTCGATTGGATGCCAGGGGCTCAGAATGAAGAAAGAATAAGTGATGTCGAAGCTTGGACGGTATTCTGTGATGGCTCTTGTGGAACCTTCGGTGCAGGGGCAGCTGCTGTCCTAGTAGCACCATCTAAAGTCAAAACATGTTTTGCAACAAAATTAGACTTCAGCTGTACAAATAACATTGTCGAGTACGAAGCTCTTCTTTTGGGGCTTCGGAAGCTAAAGGCAATGGGAATAAGAAGGGAAATCCTTAAAACTGATTCACAAGTTATTTTGGGCCATGTAGATAAGAGCAGCAAGGCAAGAGATCTGAAGCTTGAAAAATATTTGGATGCAGTCCGACGGTTGGAAGCTTCTTTTGAAGGCTTTTCTGTGAAAAATATCCCAAGGGGAGAGAATGAGCATGCAGATTTATTAGCTAAATCAGCGGCACAAGGGCTTCCTTTGCCTTCGGAAGTATTTTTTGGAACAATAAAAGAACCCTCAGTTGAGCTCATGGAAAGAGCAGTGCTCACAATCTCACATGTACATAGTGAAGACTGGAGGACCAAAATAATATCCTTTCTCTAGGGCAACCATCTTTCAGATGATGAAGCATATAATAAGAGAATGGAAGCAAGAACAAGACCATATGTAATAATTGAAGGGGAGCTATACAAGCATGGAGTTTGCTCCCCATTGCTCAAATGCCTGTCCAGAAATGAAGGACATGAATTAATGAAGGAGATACATGCAGGACTATGTGGAGCTCACATTGGGTCCAGGCCTTTACTGGGAAAGGTTTTTAGGCAAGGGTTTTATTTGCCGAAGGCAGCTTCGGGTGCAACGGATTTGGTTCAGAAATGTGAAAACTGTCAAAAGTGTGCTAGGGACCAGAAACAACCTTTGTCTCTGACTCAACTGATCCAACCTACTTGGCCATTGCAAAGATGGGGCCTAGATTTGTTAGGACCGCTTCCACCAACATAAGAAAATTTAAAATATGTTGTGGTAGCGGTGGAATACTTCTCAAAGTGGATCGAAGCTAAGCCCGTGGCTACCATAACTTCGGCCACAGTCCAGAAATTATTCTGGCAAAATATTGTTTGTCGCTTCGGTGTGCCGAAGGCTATTACAGTCGACAACGAAACTCAATTTGATGATGAAACGTTCAAGGTGTTTTGTGACTGGATTGGTACAACAATATATTTTGCATCAGTAAGGCATCCAAAATCAAATGGGTTAGTAGAGAGAGCAAATGGAATTATAATGACAGGAATAATGAAGTTAATCTTCAATCAGTCTAAAGGAAAGTGGCCAGATGAGTTGATCAAAGTGGTGTGGAGCCACAACACTACTGTCTCAAGGTCAACAGGTTTTACTCCCTTCAAGCTCCTGTTCGGTGACAAAGCAATAACACCAGAAGAAGCAAGAGCTGGATCATAAGAACCACAGCTTCAGCGGAGGATGAAACTGATTCTCAAATAACAAAAGACACCATAGAAGGAACCAGACTTCAGGCCATGGAGCACATCAATAAGTATCAGGCCGAAACAATAAAATGGTGTGATAGGAAAGTTCGATTGAAAAATATCAACCCAGGCCATTTGGTGCTTCGAAGGATAGCAACCCAGATATAGTGGCGAAGCTGCAGCTAAAATGGGAAGGTCCTTTTCTGGTAGTATCTTCATCAAGACCCCGTTCTTACAGATTGAAGGATATGGACGGCAACGACATACCCAGATCTTAGAATGCGGATGAGCTTCGACAATATTACGTGTAATTTATGTAACCTTTTTTATTTTTCCTATGGCACCCTTTTCCTTTCAGGAGGGGAGAAAGGTTTTTAATGGGGTCATAGTTTGTAATTTTCATTTTTTATTAGCCCTATGCAATACAAAGGCCAAGATCCCCCAAAAATTGTAACATGTAATATCAGAATTCGCACCATCGAGTGCAAAGAGAATAGGGAAAAGCTCAAAAGACGTCCCTAAGGGGATGCAGAGCTGTAATCACTCCGAGGGTGACGAAGCTGCAAAAGTCGTTCCTAAGGAAGCGCAGAGTAAGTTCCGAAGCTACAAAAGTCATTCCTAAGGGAGTGCAGAGTAAGTCCCGAAGCTCAAAAGTCGTTCCTAAGGGAATGCAGAGCCAAATACCACCGAAATAGAAGGTGAAGAAGCTCCAAAGTCGTTCCTAAGGGGATACAGAGCTTAAATACGACCGAAATAGAAGGTGAAGAAGCTCCAAAGTCGTTCCTAAGGGAATGCAGAGCTTAAATGACACCGAGATAGAAGGTGAAGAGACTCCAAAGTCGTTCCTAAGGGGATGTAGAGTCTGGGTATGGCTTCGTGTGTGTTTGGGTCATACATTTGCATATTACATCGCATCATTCTTTGCATTCATGCAAACATTCATTAGACATTTGTAGGATCATCATCATCATGACATAAAGCACGAACGATAATATGAACAGAAATTGTCCGGCTTCGGTGACAAAGTGCTTCGTTGAAAACAAAGAAGCTTCATTTCAAACATGAACACAGTCATTTTATGCAAGTAAATGCTTCGATGTGTACGAAAAGAAGGGAAGGTGTTTTCGCCTTCAGCTCGAAAGTTACACATGGGTTTTGTCCACAGCAAAGCAATTCGCACATACACGGAAAGGTAAAATTATATTACAAGGTATGTATCAATATGTACAGTATTGAGTTCAACTCTCGATTACAATTTTTTGCAAAAATAATGCAAATAGATCCTAAGCTCTATAGAGGAAGTCATAAAAGGCAGCTTCAGCCTAGCAACCTTCGGAATGCGCTTCGGATTACTAACCTTCGACGCCGCCATCCTGCAGACAAACAACGGTATAAGGTAAAAGCGATGGTAATAAAGAAAAATCAAGGCGAACAGCAGGTACAAGTTTTGTACCGATTTAACCAAATTTTGAGTTTCGTCTCCAGCCAACTCTCATCCGCCTTTAGCCCAAATTTGAGTAATAAATCTATTCCTGATACTTCGGGCTTCACCAGGAATATTAACCAAGTCTGATTGTGAAAGGCTGAAGTTTGGCCTATTTACTGTTTTAGCATGTGTGCATCCGGCCTTCAAAAATGCAGCCGCCGTGCCACGAGAAGCTAACAGAGCATAGAAATCACCATGCCTAGTCATTACTTCGTCGAGTGCATCAACTTCATTCTCGATGTGTTTGAAGTTTTCTGATATATCTTCAGCCGAAGGGGCAATTTCTTCAGAGCTGGCCCCAACCGAGCTGAAGATTCCTTTTAACCGTTGCGCGCAGCGAGTAGCAAACTCCGAGCATTTGTTCCGAAGGTCCCTCAGCGATTCTTGCAGCTTCATGTTATTATCAGCTTCGGCTTTGTATTTTGCTTGCAGTTCCTTTTTCTATTGTTCGAAGCACTTTGCTTTTTCCTTTAAGGTTGTTTGAGCTTTGAGAAGCTCCTCGTTTAATCTAGCATTTTCAACTTGAAATTCCACAAGGGAACCTTCGGTTGCTTGAAGCAATAAGTCTTTCTTTTCAAGAGAAGCTTCGCAATCTTTGATCTTACTCTCCAAACCTTCAATTATTATCTCATTTTTCTTATCTTCGAGGTCTTGTTGCATTCTTAATGCTTTGCTTAGCAGCATGCTCTGCGAAAAATAATTGGACTTTAGAATGTTTTAGTCCATCTCAAAGGTAACAAGGATCTAGGCGGAAGATTTTACCTTGAAATTGGAGTAGAATAGGCTGCCGACGATATGTTGTCGTCGGTAACCGCTAATATCATATTCTAGCTTCAAGAAACCAACACTCTTTGACAGAGTGCCGATTATTTTTGATCCGGCACGGTCGCGGATGCATCCCAGGATTTCCTCATCAACTTCACCAAAGAGCATGGATCCTGGCTGATAGCCACAAGATTTTCATATTCTTCTAGCTCGTTTTTCTCTTCCTCAGACAATTCCTGACCTCCCAGGTGCCGAAGGTCAAACTCTTTTCCTTTTGACGAAGTATCAACAACTTCTTTCCCCTTGCCAGGCACCGTGGCCACGTTTTCCTCTATGGTCGCAACTGTCTCCTCTGCAAACATATCTTATATGGGCTTGTTAATTTCTGACATTGTGCTCACAAGATTGGCAGCTTCGGCAGCGGCTTCAGCCTCGGTACTTGCAACAGGCATCATTCTGGACGCCGAGGCTGGAGGTGGTGTTTGCTCAATAGCTTGCATAACATTGACAATTCTTCATCTCTTCTGACCTTCAGTCTTCTCCTTTATGGCCAAAGGTTGATCCTTTTTCTGTAAAAGTTCCGTTAGTTCCGGTCCCAGAGGACGTAGTAGCTTGATGGGCAAGGATTTAGTCCTTACCTTAAGAATTTCTGCTATTTCAGCAGCAAGGGGTGTTGAAGAAGCTTCTTCTCATGCCTCAGCTACCTTTGGCTCATCTACTTCAAGCTTTGTCTTTTTGGAGACTACCGCCTTCGACTCAGGAGCTGATCTTGCCTTTTTCGAAATCTTCTCATCCTCCTTTTCCAGTCTGTGTAACACCCCGTCCAATCCCTAGATCGGTGGTACTTACTCCTGGCTACTCTTTAGGATTATATATTGTCCCGACAGACCAACACGGGTCTTTTTGTGCACACTTTGTCCTCACTCATGTGCACCCGAGAAAACTTCTTGGTCGATCACCCATCCCAAATTGCTCCAAGCCAAGCACGCTTAACTTGGAGGTTCTTTCGAGATAGGCTTCTGAAAAAGAAGATGCACCTTGTTGGTATGATTACACTATTAATTCTATTAAGCAGTGGGCTAGGAAATCACCATCCCAGGGGTCAGGATATCACAATCCACCCCCCTTAGAAGATCGACGTCCTCGTCGGTCAACCCCAATCCAGGAATCTCCCCTCTTATCCACGTCTGTGTGTCTAGTGTCGTCATATGCCATGCCATGTGACTACTCCGGGCCCACATGCGCCATGCACCATATACCCGAACCCCCTAGCCCACACACGCCCGTGAAACCTCGAGAGTCGGCTCTGATACCACTTGTAACACCCTGTCCAATCCTTGGACCGGCGGTACTTACTCATGTCAGCTCTTTAGGATCATATATTGTCCCCACAGACCAACATGGGTCTTTTTTTGCACACTTTGTCCTCACTCATGCGCACCCGAGAAATCTTTCCGGTCGGTCATCCATCCCAAATTGCTCCAAGCCAAGCACACTTAACTTGGAGGTTCTTTCGAGATAGGCTTCCGAAAAAGAAGATGCACCTTGTTGGTATGATTACACTATTAATTCTATTAAGCCTTGGGCTAAGAAATCACCATCCTAGGGGTCAGGATATCACAGTCTGGCAGCTTGCCTGTTTAAAATACTAACAATTCTTTTCCTTTTTAAACCTTCCGCACCTTTGTCAAATCTCTCATAGTCCGGATATTCAAAATCTAGCATGTCCATCACGCGATTCAGCATTCGTTTTGGCTGGGTGCTGAAGGAAGCAGTCATTAGCTGATCCTCCTTGGTGTAGTTGCCAAGGATCTCATTGCACATAGTTTCAATCATTTCTAGCCACTCTTAGCACAGCTTCTTGAACTCTTTCTTGAACTTGAAACAGTAAGGGAGCCGAATAAGTTCGTGCTTTTTGCTCCCATCCTTTTTCTTGGGCATTCCCAAGCCACTAGAGGTCGGAAATACTCTATTTGCCAAGAATTCTTGCACTAGATCTCTAGTGCTGACTTCGGCCGCTACCACTCTAAACTCCACCTCGGCTACTTGACATGAGGAGCCAAGTTGCATATGGCACAAGGGCCTTGTCATTCTGAAGCTCAAAGTCAGTGGACTCATAACCATAGTCATTAGCTTCTCCCTCTTTTTCTCGTCTGCTTTCATATAAAACCATTCACTCTTCCAACCAGTTGGCCACTTGGTACGGTAGGTAAGAACTGGTGCCTTTGTATCCTTTCGATACACAAAGTTGTAGCAAACAAAATTCTCATGAAGGCCATCTGCCCTGGCCTTCATCTGGTAATGCAGCTCGTGCACCCGACAGAAAGCTTCGGCATTAGGACACATCCCCTAGCTTCGGAGGGCCCAGATGTAGACACTTAGTCTAACAATTGCATTGGGTGTCAATTGATAAAGGTATATTTCTAAGTTCTTCAAAACCTCTCCTATTATATCATAAAGAGGGAATCGAAGCCCTGCTCTGAAGAAGCTTTTAAACACAACAACTTCATCATCCTTCGGCTCTGGAACCACTTCCTCGCTAGCAAAACGAACAAGTTTACTATCAGCTTCCCAAAGTAACCTAATTTCTTCATTATAACCATATCATCTGACGTCACAGTGGATCTACCAAATTCAAGGTGGCTAGGTTTTTCTGGGCTCAGGATGGTGTAATCCTCTTCATCTTCGTTACCACTTCTCTCTCCAACTGTGATTTGCTCAGCTTCAGCAGTCAAAGTACCTTCGACAATAGGCTTTTCTGGCACAACAAGACCGACTGCCTCATCACCTCTGATATTGGTGCTGTCTCAGTTACTTTGGCCTCATCCCCCTCATGAGACACTCTAGCAGTCGATCGTACTCTAGCCATTTCGATATTCACTTTTTGACGAAGCTAATCTCAAGTGATGAAGTGTTCGCTCGATAACGCAATGCAGAAAGCTTCGGTTATGGTTAAATTTTTTAACAGCACGACATGCAATGACAATAAATGTTGTGGTAACTCCTCACCAACTTGTCTGTTTAGTCCTGATAGAAAGAGCTACGATTGAAAGAGCTTCGGCTTGGTGTCATGCTAAATACAAAGGACGATACTGACCTAAAGAGGAAAAGACTGTATAGTCCCTGATAGTCTATATTATGATTGTAATTAATTATCAAGGACACGGATGTAATTTTGTTCGGGCTGCGTCCCGCGCCTATAAATAGATGAACATTACCCCTGTACTATTCACGCTGGCTTGTAATCTCTCTTGCGTCACTCTCACATTTCTACCTTCTAGCAAACCGAAGGTATCAATGTCATATAAATATTATGAGCAATTATTTATAATTATGGAATGAGAATATAGATGATTCATTAATTCATTATCATTATTTATACTCTTTTGTATTTCATGTACTTTCGTTTATAACTGCTTACTGAAATGATGAAGGTACGTCCTTCATGACCTTCGTCTAAGGATCATTATACCCGAAAGGAGATAATGTATCAAAAGACAAAGGTCTTTAATCATTAACATTTGTGTTGCTTTGTTCTTGATGTATAGCATTCGAGAACAAGGATAAAAAATAACTATTCTTATTTCTTTATTTTATTATTTTATGATATACTTTTTTTTCTTCTACCAATTTTGGTCTTTACAAATCCTACCCCCCTTAATAGAAATCTCGTCCTCGAGGTTTGTAAGAAAAAGGATGTATACCCATATTGTCTCAAATCATATGCACAAACAAGAATCTCAGCATGATGCATAACTTATTAGCAAAACATATGGTCGAATAGACCTTATTATTATTCCTAAAATAGTAACATGCTAACTACTAGCTAAAATAATATTTAGGTCTTACAAATAGTAATATATATATATATCTATATTTATGTTTATTTCTATATATGTTCTACTCTTGTTGCTCGTTGACTTCTTCACCGACTACATCATCTTCAACTAGCACTTCTTCTTGGATTTCAAGTTCACCCGGCTCAGCTTCTACTTCTGCATGGTTGGCTTGCCCTCGGTTGACAGATAGGGGCTGACTCTTGCCTGCCGAGGCTTGTCCTTGCTTCATTAGAGTCGGTGTAGTGTAGGCAACCCTATTGGGACAGTAGTTGGCGTAGTGTCCAGACTGTCCACACTTGAAGCATGCTCTGTTGGTTGATCTGTTAGGAGCAACATGTCCTGCTGGGGTGCTTGCTTGAGGAGTTACAGTTTGTGCTTGTTGAGTTTGCTGCCCGGAACTGCCATGAGCTGGTGTACTTGGAGTAGTATTATATCGGGGGGCGAGAACTACTTCCAGCTTGTCCCTGATTAGCAGCCCTTCTTTTCTCTCCAAACTCACACCTCTTGTTTTCCACGGCAATAGCTTTGTCAAGTAGTCTTTGGATGGATGGGAATGTGTGCGATACCAGTTGATATTGTAGGGGTCCAATCAAAACGTCCAGAAAGAGCTCCTGCTTCTTCTTATCATCCTTAACATCCCTAGGAGCATATCGAGATAGCTGAATAAATTTGTCCCTATATTCTCTCATGGACATACTTCCCTATTTGAGGGACAGAAACTCCTTCCTTTTAATCTTCATGAGTCCAGCAGAAATATGGCAATTCCTAAATTCAGTGGAGAATTCTGCCCAGGTGATTGTGTTGACGGCACCATGAGGAGCACAGTACGCATCCCACCCATTCGCAGCGGGGCCAGTAAGACGACCCGATGCATAGAGCACTTTCTCTCTTTCCGAGCACTGAGCTATGTTGAGCATCCTTTCTACAGACTTTAGCCAGTCATCTGCTTGCAGTGGGTCTGCGGAGTTGGAGAAGGTTGGTGGTTTGTGATTCATAAACCCCCGGTGCTTATCCCTGGGTGGAGCTGGTAGTGGTGGTGGAGGTAGTGGTGGTTGCTGCTGTTGCACCCTTCGATCCTGGCGCATCTCCTCCCTTTCTTGGTGCATCTCCTGACGCTCCTATTGCATCTGTGCGTGCATATCTGCCATAGTGTCAGCCATCTGTTGCATTATCCGCATCTGCCTGTAACTGCTGGATCAGCTCCGACTAGTGGAGGATTTGGAGGATTCATCTCTGCTTGTTGTTGTTGTCTAAGCACTCTCCGGTTATGTGGATTGGCAGGTAGATCAATTACTCCACCGTTCTTGGTATTGACCATCTGAGTTAGAAGCTTATGGTAAGATAGTTTTGCAAGGGAAATTATTTTGTCGGCAGAACGAATAGGCTAGTAGCTGGTTATGAACTGAAGATTCTTTGGCGGTGCTTGATCTGTTGTTTTATGTCAAGATTGGGGTAACTAGTCATATAAGGTTAATGTCCAAAGGTAAGATAAAATCTGTCAAGATGAGATAGATACGGGATACTTGATACATTTTAATGGGGATAATCTAGATTGTCTTGTTATTTTATAAATATTACCCTTTATGCCTAGATATATATGCAGATGCAAATGTGGACATTAATCCACAACCCATCACACTCAATCAAAGATCCAAATCTGACAAGTATAGTAATAACAAACATTCAAGTGCATAGATACCTAAAAAAATAGTTTTGTTTTTGTTTCTAAGAGTAGGTCTCCTATTCCTAAAAATCACTTTAGGTGCATGATTTCAATGTATGAAATCCACATTTGTCTTTAGAAGTGAAAAGGTAAGAGTAATCAGAGTAAAGAAGCAGTAGATGAGAAGAGATTAAGAAAAGTTTAGAAAGAATTAAAGTAGCAAAGGTTAGTAGACAATGGTTGTTCAGTTCTATCTAGGTTTCGTCCTACAGTCAACATTCCTCTGATACCACTTTTGTCACACACGGGTTTTAGGGGTCCAAAACCCGGGCGCGAAATAATCACCAGGTGTGCTAGGACCAGGTCTCACACATATGATGAATAGTGGTACAGAAACAAATGTCACATCTTTACTATATAATAGGAGTTCTGTACAAAATAAATAAATAATTACATCATAAGGAGACAACGATCCAACAACCCAAAGTTGACTGTGAGACGACGGCCTAGACCTCTCATGAACTCGTCACAGCATCCTCCATGCGCCTGATCCTGCGGTACCTATTCTTGACCTTTGGGGGGTGAGACAACAAGAGTGAGCTCACATACATTCATCGCTCAATAAGTTGTGGGGAATAATGTGTGTGAACTCGCCAAAGTAGGGAGCTCACATGAAGTGTAAGGCTTACCAAAGGGAATGGTTGAAGCTAAGCATTGGTTTTAAAGTTGGTCAAAATTTTATTAGCAATTACTAAGTATAAGTAAATACCAACCCAATTAAGTAGTAGAACAAAAGTGATAACAACACCCTCAGTGCAATGCATATGACAAATTGAATTTAGTTCCATAAATTAATCATGTGAGGGTCCGAGCTGCTCATGACCATGAGCACGGCTGATCTACCAGTTTTACACTCTACATATGTTGCACATCTTTACCCACAAGTCATGTAACCCATCTGCCAAGAGAAGGCCACTCCCATACACCTCTACCAAGGAGGTGAGGCAGGGTAACACTATGAGGCCTTTACAAAGTTCCACTAGCTTCTAAAAACCCGCTACAATTTCTAGGAAGCTCCAGTGCAGGGACCACTCGCCTGACCGCCATCGTAGCAAAATCAACCCAAGGGCTTCCCTACACTGACCACTCCCCTACTGCCCTTGCCCCTTTCTGGTAAGGTAGTCCTCCACTAGCTTTCCTAATTAGTCAGCCAAGGGCGTCCCATACCACCCTTATGGTAGCACTGTTTTCCTACGTGGTCGCTCCATGTTCCAATTAACATAATGATCTTAACATGAACAGTAAATAACAACTGATAATAAAAGTATAATCATGAATAATGTGTATCTCTATACCCAAAACCACATAAAGCAATAGCAGGTACTACCCAAAAATTCAGTGGTAAACCAGGTATAAGGATAGTCAAACTAGGGTAACCTATTTGGGTCCCATCAAAATTAACCTATGCAGATCATTATGACAAATAAGAACATGACTGGGTAAAAAGGAAGTGATCAAGGGCACAACTTCCCTAGGACTTGAGCTTCCAGGTACCAACTTGCTCTTCAGGTAACTCGTGACCTCACTGCTAAACGTAGCAATACAAACAAACATGGTATAGGCAAAAATAACATCACACCAAACATAAGATCAAACTGCATAATAATATTCTACGTTCATAATGAGATCGTAGGAACAAGAATTACTAAATTCAGCGTTACGGTTACCAAGTTATGAATTTCTGAAGTTATTAAGGACCTAGAATAGATTAATTCAAATGAACATTTTTAATTCAAGTTTCATGGCTTAACAGAGTCACTAGATGATAGATAATATTAAAACAAACTTATTGCAACTGGATTGGATCAATTTGGAGCCAAAATGAATTAAATATGATTTATGCAAGTTTCTTGATTTATTTCTGTATTGAAAATCAATTTATAAATTCATTTATCTGATTTTCAATGAGCTCTGGACTGGGCGCCAATAACAGAGAGGCACAGGGTCTAACTCGCAATTTCTCCCAAGACTCGGGATTAACTCGGGTGGATTGCGGGTTGTTTTTGTGAAAACTGAGCGGCTCCTTTGCAAGTTGACGCGCGAGAAGAGGTATGGGTGGATATCTGTCGTCCGATCGCGCACCACCGGTCAAGATTAGATCAGCCCAAGACCGAAACGGTATGCAACCGGAGTCATAGGATTACCAGTCGATGGCTAGGATTTAAAACACCCGGGATCTAATCTCGAGCATCAAACAATAGATCTACGGTCAGAGTCATCCAACCGAAACGCTATACCCTGTTCTAATCTGAGCCGTTCATCAACCGAGTGACGGTAGCCACGGCGTCCCCCACCTCCAGACGGCACAGGCGGCGATGCGCAGGGCCTCACGGCGGCGCCATTAACGGGCTTCGCCACAGCGCCCTACACTACTCCAACCTCAATTTGAGACGCCCCTACACGACCATCGAAAGATGGGAAACTAAATGAGGCGCTTCTCACCTCAATCCTGGTGACGATGAGGTCGATCGACGCAGCACGACGGAACGTCGGCGTCGGCGTGAAATCACCGCCACACCCGAGCCTCCCGAGCGGCACCAATTCCGAGAATCGGCAATACGCAGTTGTGTGAAGCTCCCAGAGGCTTTGATTGATGGTTTTTCCACGGGATTGAACCACAACGACCACGACAGCTCCTCTATTTTCTCTCACCCGAGTGCTCTTTCTCTTCGTGTTCTTGGCGACAGTGATCCGAGAAGATGAAGCAAAGGGGGAGTCTCGGTTGGCTTTTAACGAGGCAGAGCTGCAGAGGAGCACCCAGGTTGTTACGAGACGCGCGCCCCTCCACGGAATTCGCGCGGCACGTCTAGTGCCTAGAGGTTGAAAGCGCCCTGACACCATGGTCCCACCGACAAAGGTACCAGAGGATGCACACGGATGTGGACTAAGGATGACGAGGCGGGCCCACTTGTCAGCGGGTAATGCGCAAGCTGATAAGATGGGCCGCGCGGTGAGGGCGAGTGGGCCGCTGAGAAAGGGAATTCGGCCTAGGGTAAGGTTTGTTTTTTCTGTTTTTCTTTTTATGATTTCTTTTTCGAACTTTCAATTCTTATTTCAAATTCAAACACGATTCAATTTTGAATTTCAAACATAACTCTAATGTGGACATAAATCCTAACTTCATATTTATTATTATTATTATTATTGTTATTATTATTATTTTTATTTATCTTCCACCTCACCATTTAATTCTAAAAGAACTAAATGATTATCATAATTACCTTTCTCTAGCTCTTTCCTATATTTTTTTGTATAAGTTGAGGTCAAATTTAAATTGTATTTATAATAAAAGAAATCACTCAAAATTATTGGCAAGAAGTCAACCTCTCTTTATCTATTTGTTGGTCACATAACTAATTTAGTACTCTCAGTTGATTATGAAAAGAAAAAGGTCCTAATAAATTCTCAGGGTTTCTAAAATTCCAGAACCACTATCATAACTATTCTTAATTATTTATTTTATTATTTTATGATATACTTTTTTTCTTCTACCAATTTTGGTCTTTACACTATATGTTATGCATTGCATTCGTTAGATTGCAACCTTGCGGACGGAGAGTATGTATTGATTCCAGAGCAAGAAACTGAGCAAGGAAAAGCCTAGGAACTAGCCCCCCAACCTATCATCTAGGAACTCCCCGCACTTGAAGGCAAGCCCCAGTTTATGTATAACCATTATATATGCTATTTCACCTGGAATTATTGTTTGTAGGCTTGTACTGTGCACTTATGTGTATTAATTACTTGAAACCATAGTTGCATGAACTCAGGATTTCCTTTTGAGGTGGATACTAGTATGCTAGTTCGAGTAGCTGCTTACTAATTCAAGGATCTCGGTAGAAGTCGAGTGATTTTTCTAGCACTCGCGCGAGGTCAAGAATTGATTGTAATCATCTTGATAACAGGAACTATGATTGTCTATGGACATGGGTCCTAGGTGGATGCCCTATCTAGGAGATAGAAATAGAATTAATGATTAATGTGTGGTACCGTGAGTCAAGCGTTTGAATGTACTAAACACATGTCGGTATATATGGTAACCGGTAAACCTAGTACCTGAGTGAGGACGGGCGCAAACTTTCCCCCTCACTTGTCATGAGATGTGGTCTCCCAGGCTAGCTATGGTGGGTGCAAGTGCAGTAACTGCACGACGGCAACCGAGGTTAGTGGGGCATTGCATGCCAAGGCGGTGGGCCCTAGCTACGAACGGAGGATCGATGGGGATGGTTGATGTGTGTTGGGACATAGTGCCCTAACATATCATGGGTTTAAGTTTACCTTGCAAGGTTAAAACTTGATTCGAATCGTCTGCTTCTCATAGCTAATGGGACTGCTTGATCCATGCTACTACATCGAGTAAGAAGTGAAATGAGGTTTCATGATATAAGGTGTTGCTTGCACTGAATGCTTGATACCATGAATGTTAGAAGGATGCTAACCTAGTTAAAGGGATATTATAGAACTTGGAAAAGCTAAAACCTGTGTAGACTCAGCTAGTGCTTTTGGCGAACCAAACCCCTCAGCCAAACAGCTTCATGGTCTAGAGGTAGAGGAGTAGACTCCTTGCACCGGGTAATCCTAGCTCAGTATTAGTATACTCAGCCTTGCTTGTGGCATAATTTTATAGGTTTGTTGCAAGACATGGTTGATGGTGTGACTTGGCCAGCCACCCTGCCACTGGGTTGGACGGTCGAGTGATTTGCTGCCTTGGCAGGAGAGGACTAGACAGAGTAGTGGGACAGGCTTCACCCTACTCCTCACTTATTGTCGTTAGTTGTTATCCACTGCATTTGAAAACAATGTTTCTTATTATCGAACTCTGACTCGTGTAGTAACTCAAGTAATCCTTTAATCTGTGGTTTCATGTTTTATTGTATTTCTCTGTGTCTCATCTTCATGTAAGAAAATGGTACTCGATCCTTGATAAGTAGTTATTCGGACTCGATCCGACGGACTAACAGTTTATTCCGATTTAATTGTATGATTGCCTCCAAGGCGATACTTGAGCAATTAAGCTAGAATAATCTGGGCGGTTCCGCCATATCTACTACACATGCACCAACGCCATCGCTTGTCGGAGTTGATAGCTCCGCCCATGACCGTGGGATGGCCTCCACAACCCACCTTCATCAGATTCCTCGAGCACACCGCACCGCAACCACCCCGTGAAGCTTTGCAGCCCATCCAGTTGAACGCTACCACCACCATTTAGCTGAAGCTCACAACGGCGTCGAACTTCGCCACTTGTGCACGTGGTCCAAGCTACTCTGGCCACCCGCGACGACGGTTTGACTATCGACATGACTGTCTCGACTCCACAGACATCACTAAGCACTTCACCGGAGCTCTATCACCACTGGTAAGTCATGCCGCCCCTTTTTCCCACCGCCGATGACTGTTTCATGAAATAGGGACTACTGGTTAAGAAGAAAGGAAACCCAGTGGGGTTTCTGTGAACTGTATGACTCAGGTGAATAGGAGCACGATGACTTAGTTGAAATAGAGAAGTAAAGAATCAGCCAGGGGCATGAGTGAAAGATGGTTTTCTGTAACACCTCAGGTGTTACTTAGGGTTTTCACTTAAGACTACTCAAGCCAAGCCCATCATCACATGTGGTTGAAATAGAGCAAAGTACCTCAAACTTGGGACTCAAGGTCCTAAGCAAGTGCAACCCACCTTAGGTAACATACCCTAACTTATCATGCACATCTAAAGGGGAAAATAGCCTAAACCCTAATGCAAACCCACTTTGGACAATGGGAACCCTAGAAGTAAGTATGACCAAAAAGATCATGAAGACCATATGATCATGACTTGGGCCAAATATAAAAGTTGTAGTACACATAATAACCTACAAATAATAGTAAGAAAGTAACCCCAAAAAGATTTTACAAAAAACCCAAAAGGTTCACCAAAGTGTTGAGCATGAAAGAAAAATCAGAATTTGTCTAAGTCCAAAACCAACCTTTGGCCAAAGATCAAACATGTTCACCCTCATTAAAACTTCAAAACCATTTGACCCAATTGACAAAGTGGCGCCAAAATACCTCTAGAATACCCTGGAAAGGTTTGAACCCAACCCTAAGTCGTTTGACACGACTTGGCACGAGTTTTGTCTCGGTTTGGACATCTCTGACATAGCCGACTTCCCACCCCCGTATCTCTCTAACCCGACCACATCTACCCTTGGAACTCACATGAACTAGGTAGCTCTAGGTGCAGGGAAGAGATCTCTCACTGGTCCTAGGGCAAGATTCGTACGTTTTGGCCGCTCAGAAGAGGGAAGAACAGGGGCAGATGCAAAGAGCCACGTGTTCGACGCGCTCTGAGCTCGCTAGAGCACGCCCGACGCACGCCCTTGCGTGCCCCTCGTCGCGCCAAAGCCAAGCTGGCGCCGTTGCACGCGCCCGCGCCTATAAAGCAGCCAGGGACTTCGACCGTACCCCTCCGCGCACGCTCGACCTCACCGGAGCCCGAAACCACCGGCGTTTGCCCCATGCACGGCGTGCCCGCGGCCACCCGAGCCCTTGCCACTGTAGACCGGCCACCCGAGCCCTTCCCAGCCACGCTCGACCCTTGGAAGAGACTGTGCATGCCTCGATGAAGCTCCCCGAGCAAGGAATCGGAGTTTGCTTCACCGGAGGAGCCAGTCCACGGTCGCCGGACTTCACCCGACCGCCGGTGAACGTAGACCGGGTAATCCTCTGCTCCATTCTTCGATTCCTTGTGCACACAGTCTCTACATCACCCCGTAAAGCTCATCGTGCCATTTGATTGAACTAGATCATCGTGGTTTAGCCGGAACACCCGCCGCCGACGAGATCACCCGCCTGCGCGCGTGGACCGGGCGATTTCGGCCACCTCCGTCGTCGAGCCGTACACCGCTGTGACCGCCAGGACCTCCCGGAGCCAAACCTGCCCCTCGCCGGACCTCTTTCGCCGCTGGTAAGCCACGCCGCCCTTTTCTTTTCCGCTGGTACTATTTAAACCTAGGGAGGGACCGCGGGGGAGAAGAAGAAAAGGCTAGGGGGTTTTGCGCATTGTCAGTGACTCAGGGAAATAGTAGCGCAGGGGTATAACTGAGAGAATTAGTTTGGAAAGAACCCGAGGTCTTCGGTGCAAAGTGGTTTTTCCAGGAAACCTTTTTAATAATCTGATTTAAATTCAAACAGAACTTAAACAATTCATATCTTCTGTTTTGTTCACCCAAATCATGTCAAACCAATTTTGCCAGACCTTAAATAATGTAAACTACTTAAGAAAAATATAAAACCCCTAAGTGTTACAGAAAATTTTAAGGTTTTGGTTTAAATCTTGATTTGGCCAAAAGCTAAATAATAATAGGAAAAATAGTTGCACTACTAGACTGAGGTTAAAAAAATTGGAGAAGTACCTAATCACTTCTTAACATGTTTAAAAATGATAAACCCCTCTGTACACCCCATTAAGGTAGAGTTTACCATTTATTTCACATTGTGCTTAAAGTTAAAAGAAATAGGAAAGGTGATTTAAATAAAGAACCAAAGGGCACCCATATTTTTGTTAATCCACTTAATCAGTATAGTTCATTAGAAAAATCTATTATACCCTGGTTTAGTATAAAATAATTGGGATACCTTTTATTTTAAAATAATTGGGATACCACTTAATTTAGAAAAACCCTAGAAAAATAACCCCAAGGTTAAAACACCCCAAACCTTTGGATGATTAATGTTTTGTTATTAAAAACATAGGAAAAATATGAAATCTGCTGTTTGACATTTTTCAAATAACAAGATAGTGGAAAGTGCCTTTTTGACATTAAACTTTAGAAAATCACAACTAAATAACCACCAATTAACTTTCTGTGATTTTTGGCACAGAAGCATGTTATGACCCATATATACTAGCAAAAATAACCCTTAGTACAGAACCCACATTTAGATAAGGGTTGTAGTGCAAAGTAACCCCTGTGCCCCAACTTTTGTTATTTTTGTCCAGGGCATGTTCTGTTTGTTTTTGACCTCAAAATTTTAGGACAGACTTCAGAGCCCAATATTCACCCACTGTAATGCTTACAAGGTTTTTGAAAATTTTTAAATCACTGTTGTAGTTCAAACCCACACTAGAATTTATAAATAGAAAATAAAGAATGGGAAAATGAATGATGGAAATTAGTGTCATCCTAAAACCCTTTGTAAATTGTCCACTGAAATATATAAGGGAAATACCAATCCACTATGCTTATCCTTAACAACACCTAAACCTAGAGTGATAAGCATAAACCACTAAAAGCCACGTATGACCAAGAAACCCTAAGTTACTAACTAACTTGGTTTTTCTTCCTTTAGCATAATGTTGTTAAATCCTGCATAATCATGACATACATATTCATTGCATTCGATAGACTGCAACCTCGCTGACGGAGAGTACGTCCTCGTGCCGGAGCAAGGAGCTGCTCAGGAGGTAGCCCCGGATCCAGCACCAGAGCCTGCACCAGAGGATCTGCCTGCCACAGCTTTGGAAGGCAAGCCCCGGTTTATGCATAACCTGTTATTTATGCTATTTTACTACACTTAATGATTGTAGGATTGAATGTGCACTTAAGTGTAGGAGTTGTTTGAAACCCTAGTTGCATGATCTCAGGAATCCTATTGAGATGAATACTAGTATGCTAGGTCGAGTAGCTGCTTTATTAATTAGGATCTCGGTAGAAGTCGAGTGATTTTTCTAGCACTCGCGCGAGGTCAGGAATTGGTTGTACCCACTTTCATATCATAATGATGATGGTCTGTGGACAACAATCCATGGGGATTGGTTGTCTACGAGATGGAAAATTGGAATAAGGATTAACGTGCGGATACCTGTGTCAAGCGATTGAACGTACTAAGCACATGCCGAGAAATATGGTAAATCGGTAAGCCTAGTACCTGAGTGAACCTGGCAGTGGACATATCCCCTCACGCGACCTGAGACGAGGTCTCCCATTCCGGTTATGGTGGGTACAAGTGCGGTCACTGCACGACGGCAGTCGGGGTCAGTGAGGCATTGTACGCCAAGGCGGTGAGCCTTGATCTGCTGACGGGGAATCGATGGGGACGGTTGATGTGTGTGGGGACGGAGTGCCCCTACATGTCGTGTGTTTAGGTTTACCTTGCAAGGATAAAAACTCGATTCGAATCGTCTGCTTCTCGCAGCTAATGAGACTGCTTGATCCATTGTACTGCATTGAGTAACAAGTTGAAATGTGATGAGTTGATACAATATGTTGATTGCTAAATATGTTTGATACCATGTTTGAGTAGATAGTACACATTTAGCCTTCAGAGAGTCACACTTAAACTTGACAAAGCTAAAATTTGATCTACAAACTCAGCTAGTGCTTTTGGCAACCAAACCCCACAGCCAAACAGCTGCATGTCTAGAGGTAGAGGAGTAGACTCCTCACACCGGGTAAGTCTAGCTGAGTATTAGTATACTCAGCCTTGCTTGTGGCATAATTTTACATGTTCTCTGGAGGACATGGTTGCTGGAGTGACTTGGCCGTCCATCTTGCCACCGGGTTGGACTGTCGAGTGGGACCCCGCCTCGGCTGAGGAGGAGCATGAGGAGTGATGGGACATGCTTCCCCATCTCTCTGTTTAATTGTCGTTAGTTTCATTCCGCTGCACTTTGAACAATGATGACTACTTTTGCAAAAACTCTGATGATGATGTAATAATTTAATACTCCTTAATGTATGGTTTTATGTTTTATTGTATTCGCTCTGTGACTCACCATCGAGTGAGATTGTGGTACTTGATCCTGTCAGTGGCCTCGTCGGACTAGATCCGAGGGATTGACGAGTTATTCCCATTTAAGTGTGGTCTAGCCTATAAGGTGGGACTTAGGCACTTAAGTTGGAATAATTCGGGCAGTTCCGCCACAGCTGGTATCGGAGCTTATACCACCACAGAGGAATCAATAAACTATAAATACCATCTTTTTCGAAAGTAAAACTTGATAGAAACAAATGTTGGATAGATCGTAGGACGGTCAGGATAGACCTAGGACGTGAAGCCTTAGGATGATAGAGGGGTAGTTAGGTGGCTAAGTGATTAAGCCCTACAGGCTACTATAAGGGGTGGGAGTTCTTCCCTATTCCCTTTACGTTGATGTGAGGTCGTTCAGGACGAGCATGCATGCATTCTTAATTAAACTAATGGATGATTGGGTAAGGGCTTTAATACAAAATGATGACCAACTAAGTACCCCAGTACCATTGTTGTAGTTAGAGAGAGGCTGAGTTGTGATTCCTTTTTCTTTTATAATTCTTTTTCTTTTACATACGCTTAACCGTACACAGATGACTTCCCACGGATCCTCGAACGAAGGGAATGCACTGTCCCACATTGACGGGCTTGCACGAGAGGGCTTTCCCCGTATTTTGTGGGAGGTACTTCAGGGGGCTGGTTACACGACGCCTCCTCAGTACACGGTGCAGCAGTTCGAGAAGCACCGAGTGCCCCGCTGTAGGGTGAGGATGACCCTGGAGCCTCATCCCCTACAACCAGGCTGGCGTTTGCTGGACTCTGAGTCCTTTGGATACCGGGCTGAGGATACGATCGAGGCGATTGCCCTTCATGGACTGACCACTTTCTGCGGATTTCACCCCTTAGAGCTGTCCACTCACCCCATTGGCTTGTTCCCCGCTGAGAAGGAGGACGACCCAATGTGGAAGGACCGAGTGGAGCATGCCAAGGACATCTGGGCTATCTACCCAGGACAGACTACTCACTTGACCGTGCGGTGCATGAATGCCCTGTACCGTCTGCAAGTGATGCGTGGTGAGGCAATGTCTCATCTGATGGCATTGTTGGAGGCAACTAAGATCACCCTGGATAACAGAGAGGAGCTTATGGTTGACTTGTCCACAGAGATGGTGGAAAAGGACTTACAGGTGGAACAACTGTCAAATGAGATCCAAGAGCTTGAGGAACTGGTGGGAACAAGGGAGAACACCATCGAGGTTCTCGAGGATCAGCTTATCAACACTCAGCAGCAGCTTGCCGAGGCTAATGAGCACCTGGATATGCATCACCAGGAGATCCAGGACATGGAGGCCAACGAGGATATCGACATTGAGGGAGGAGAGGAGCCTACCTCTAGCTTGGACACTGCTGGCTCAGGGAGACCCCCTTCCCCTGAGTCGAGTGTTGCCTCGTTCGCTCACTAGGTCCCAGGGATAGAGCTAGAAGTCGGTGATGGTATGGCTCCTCGAAGCTAGCTTAGCTCTTGCACCCTTGGGGTACTAGGCTAGATAGAGTTGAGTCTTTTGGGCTATTGATGTAATCGCGATAAACTCTTTTGGAAGCATGGTTGATGGATGATGTTAGTCTTAATTTAAGAAGAAAAGTTATGCCTTGTGAAATCTTTTATGATTATGCAAGAATCTATCAGTTTTGCCTTTTGACTCTTTCATCGCGATTCAACCTTGAACCTCAAAGATGTGTTATTGAAAATATATGTGATTTTTTCAGATGGCCGGGAGAGCGCGTCGTGGTCAAAATGAGCGCGTTCCTCCACTGCCACCACCGCCTCCTACTCTGCAGGAGCTAATGGCTTAGCAGAATGAAATCTTGAGGCAGCTAGCTCAGCGTCAGCCACCACCTCAGCACTATGGTGGTGGTGATCATCAGCGACACCCCGCAGTAGCCACCTACCAGGAGTTCCTCAATACCCAGCCACCATTGTTCACCAGGGCAGAGGACCCACTTGATGCGGACGTATGGTTGAGAGTAGTGAAATCCAAATTCCCGCTACTCCATGGAGTGTGTTCCGAGGTCACTAAGGTCAGGTTCGCCACCCAGCAGCTTCGCGGACCCGCAAGGACTTGGTGGGACCATTTTCTTGCTATGCAGCCAGATGACCGAGAGGTGGAATGGAGAGAGTTCAAGGCAGCTTTCAGGGGCACCATATACTAGCAGGAATTATGGACCGAAAGCTCAACGAGTTTCTGGCTCTCATTCAAGGGAACTGGACAGTGCTACAGTATGCTCAGGCCTTTAATGACCTGTGCCAGTATGCCGGGTATCATGCAGACACAGACGAGAAGAAGAGGGACAGGTTCAGAAGGGGGCTCAGCACTAAGCTCCGTGACCGTCTCAACGCCGTCAGGGCCAACAACTATAATGAGTTAGTCAACATGGCCATTTCTCAGGAGGACTGTATCACAGCTCGTCAGGCGGAGAAGAAAAGGAAGACCCCGGTGGCAGGACCTTCAGCTCAGCCACAACGTTTCAGGATTGTGTCTGACACTCAAAACAGGGGACCGCAGGAGCAGCAAGGACGTTGGGTGATCCGACCACAGCAGCAGCAGCAGGCACCCAACCACACCCAGTTTCCAGCTCAGAGGAACAATCAACAGCAGCAGCAACATCGTCAGGCCAATGACAACAGGTGTTTCACTTGTGGCAACACCGGACATTATGCCAAAAATTGCCCCAGAAACCAGCAGAGGCAGGGGCAGAATGTCAATCAGAATCAAGGCAAGAGACAGAAGGTGCAAGTGAGGCAAGGCAGGCTGAACTTCACCACCATGGCTGATATACCGGAGGGAGCACCCGTCATGACCGGTATCTTTACAGTTTTGAATTATCCTGCTATTATTCTTTTTGATTCTGGTGCATCGCATAGTTTTATCAGTGCCAAGTGTCAGTTACCTTTTCACCACACCAATGGGGGTATTACAATTTCAACACCAGGAGGCAGGGTTGCCACCTACCAAATCAACAAGAATGTGCCTATAAAGTTTGGTAGTCTGATAATCAAAACCAACCTCCTCATTTTGGTTTTGGATAGTGTGGATATCATATTGGGAACTGACTGGTTGACCAAACATCAGGCAGTGATTGATATTGCAGCTAGGGCCATTGAAGTGCACTCACCGGCCTGTGGTGAAACCACATTATATTTGCCCGACCAGGGTTGTACCCGTTCTTGTGCCTTCGTTATGATAGAATCCCCAGTGGAAAAGATCCCAGTGGTCTGTGACTACCCAGATGTTTTTCCGGATGAATTGCCAGGAATACCACCTGATAGAGACATTGAGTTTGCAATTGAATTGCAACCTGGGACTGCTCCTATCTCTAAGAGACCCTATAGGATGCCTCCCGCGGAATTGGCAGAACTGAAAAAGCAACTACAAGAGTTGTTGGACAAGGGGTTCATTCGCCCAAGTACTTCACCGTGGGGATGTCCGGCCTTATTTGTAAAGAAAAAGGATGAGAGTTTGAGAATGTATGTCGATTACCGCCCTCTCAATGCGGTGACTATCAAGAACAAGTACCCGCTGCCCCGCATTAATGTTTTGTTTGATCAGTTGGTGGGAGCCAAAGTTTTCTCCAAGATAGATCTTCGCTCGGGTTACCATCAGATCAAGATCCGTGCCAGTGATATTCCCAAGACGGCCTTCTCTACCAGATATGGGCTCTATGAATTTTTGGTGATGTCTTTTGGGCTGACCAATGCCCCGGCTTATTTCATGTACCTTATGAACTCAGTATTCATGCCAGAATTGGACATGTTTGTGGTTGTTTTCATTGATGATATTCTGGTCTATTCCAAGAATAAAGACGAACATACTGAGCATCTGCACATCGTGCTTCAGCGACTGCGCGATCATCGTCTTTATGCTAAGTTGTCTAAATGTGAGTTCTGGCTAAAGAAAATTAAATTCTTGGGTCACACCATTTCTCAGGATGGGATATCATTTGATCCTGAGAAGGTACAAGAGGTGATGGATTGGAAACCCCCGACTACAGTGAGGCAGATTCGGAGTTTCCTGGGTTTGGCAGGGTATTATCGAGGATTCATTCCGGATTTCTCTAGAATTGCCAAGCCAATGATTGAACTGTTGAAGAAGGGAGTCAAGTATAATTGGAGCCAGAAGTGTGAAGATGCCTTTCATACACTGAGGCAGCATTTGACAACAGCCCCAATGCTGGCTCAACCTGACAACACAAAGCCTTTTGAAGTTTATTGCGATGCTTCTGGTACAGGTTTGGGATGTGTCTTAATGCAAGATAACAGAGTGATTGCTTATGCCTCCCGAGCACTCAGACCCCATGAGCAGAACTACCCTACACATGATCTGGAGTTAGCAGCCGTGGTTCATGCTCTCAAGATATGGAGACATTACTTGATGGGAGCTCACTGTAACATTTACACTGATTATAAGAATCTCATATACATTTTCACTCAGGCAGATCTTAACATGAGGCAGAGGAGATGGTTAGAGCTAATCAAGGACTATGATTTGGAGGTGCATTACCACCCTGGTAAAGCCAATGTTGTGGCAGATGCCTTGAGCAGAAAGGCCCAGTGCAATTGTATGAGCATGGATGCAAGAGTTACCACCCTGTGTGATGAGTTGTGCAAGCTGAACCTGGAAGTTGTTTCTTCAGGTGCCTTAAGTTACATCTCGGTGGAGCCCACCTTACAAGAGCATATAGTCCGGGCACAGATTGAAGACAAGGGTGTTCAGTTTATCAAGGAAATGATCAAGCAGAAAGCAGAAAAATACAAGTGCTTCCGTTAGGACAGGAAGGGAATTCAATGGTTTGGAGATCGATTGGTTGTTCCCAAGGACCCTGAGCTCAGAAAGAAGATATTGGATGAAGCTCACCTTTCAAAATTCTCCAAGCACCCCGGTAGTAACAAGATGTATCATGATCTCAGATCCTTATACTGGTGGACCAGAATGAAGAGGGAAATTGCTAAGTACATATCCGAGTGTGATACCTGCCAGAGAATCAAAGCCAGTCATTTGAAGGCAGCAGGCCCCTTGCAACCCCTTCCCATACCATCTTGGAAATGGGAGGACATCTGCATGGATTTTATCGTGGGATTGCCCAATACCTCCCGGCACCATGATTCCATTTGGGTTATTGTGGACAGATTGACCAAGACCGCTCCATTTCTTACCAGTGCATACCACCCACAAGACAGAGAAATATGCAGAAATCTATGTTGATCAAATAGTGTGTTTGCATGGTATTCCAAAGACCATTGTATCTGACAGAGGAGCACTGTTTGTGGCACGCTTTTGGGAGCAGCTAGAAGAATCACTTGGGACCCATGTAATACGAAGCTCAGCTTACCATCCTCAAACAGATGGCCAGACAGAAAGGGTAAATCAGATTTTGGAAGACATGTTGAGGGCATGTGTGTTACACTATGGAAAGGATTGGGACAAGTGTCTTTCTTTAGCAGAATTCTCCTATAATAACAGTTACCAGTCTAGTTTGAAGATGGCACCTTTTGAAGCCTTGTATGGGAGAAGGTGTAGGACCCCGCTAAATTGGTCTCAAGCAGGAGAGAGGGAAATATTTGGACCAGACTTGGTACTTGAAGCAGAGGAAAAGGTCAGAGTTATTACGAAGAACTTAGAAGCTGCTTAGGCCAGACAAAAGGGCTATCATGACAAGAGAAGGAAGCCTCTACAGTTTGAAGTGGGAGATCATGTTTATCTTAGGGTATCGCCCACCAAGGGTGTCCAGAGATTTGGGATCAAGGGCAAGTTAGCTCCTCGCTACATTGGACCCTATGAGATCAAAGCAAGTTGTGGACCCGTAGCCTATGAATTGGAATTGCCACCCCACATGTCAGCAGTTCACAATGTGTTTTATGTATCTCAGCTGCGGAAATGTGTCCGCCTAACCACTGAAGTGCTACCTAAACCAGACATTGAGATAGAACCAGACTTGTCCTATCAAGAGTACCCCGTCAAGGTATTGGATCAGAAAGTGAGGTCAACGCGGGCAAGGTCGATCCAAATGTATAAGGTTCAGTGGAGTCACCATTCAGTAGAAGAAGCTACATGAGAGAATGAGGATTTTCTACGCTCTCCCTTCCCCGACTTTCTGCCCAAAGGAGTCGGTACGTAACCCAAAACCCCACTCCCACCTGCCCTTTGAATACAAATATAAGAAAAACTTAGATGACAAGGGTAGTCTAAGTTGTGGATTTAACTTAAAAAGGACTTCCTTCTGAAGTCGCAAAGAGAAGGACATTTGAAGAGCAGTTAACTAGAGAAACTTGAACAAAAGAAGGAACAACGCACCGACACGCCTTCATAGCACCCCTCCAAAGGGCTCTCTCTAAAATCTCGGGACAAGATTCCTTTAAGGGGGAGGGCTGTAACACCTCAGGTGTTACTTAGGGTTTTCACTTAAGACTACTCAAGCCAAGCCCATCATCACATGTGGTTGAAATAGAGCAAAGTACCTCAAACTTGGGACTCAAGGTCCTAAGCATGTGCAACCCACCTTAGATAACATACCCTAACTTATCATGCACATCTAAAGGGGAAAATTGCCCAAACCCTAATGCAAACCCACTTTGGACAATGGGAACCCTAGAAGTAAGTATGACCAAAAAGGTCATGAAGACCATATGATCATGACTTGGGCCAAATATAAAAGTTGTAGTACACTTAATAACCTACAAATAATAGTAAGAAAGTAACCCCAAAAAGATTTCAGAAAAACCCCAAAAGGTTCACCAAAGTGTTGAGCATGAAAGAAAAATCAGAATTTGTCTAAGTCCAAAACCAACCTTTGGCCAAAGATCAAACATGTTCACCCTCATTCAAACTTCAAAACCATTTGACCCAATTGACAAAGTGGCGCCAAAATACCTCTAGAATACCCTGGAAAGGTTTGAACCCAACCCTAAGTCGTTTGACATGACCTGTCACGAGTTTTGTCTCGGTTTGGACATCTCTGACATAGCCGACTTCCCACCCCCGTATCTCTCTAACCCGACCACATCTACCCTTGGAACTCACATGAACTAGGTAGCTCTAGGTGCAGGGAAGAGATCTCTCGCAGGTCCTAGGGCAAGATTCGTACGTTTTGGCCGCTCAGGAGAAGGAAGAACAGGGGTAGAAGCAAAGAGCCACGTGTTCGACGCGCTCTAAGCTCGCCAGAGCACGCCCGACGCGCGCCCCGCATCGCGCCAAAGCCAAGCCGGCGCCGTTGCCCGTGACCGCGCGTATAAAGCACCAAGGGACTTTGACCGTACCCCTCCGGGCACGCTCGACCTCACCGGAGCCCGAAACCACCCGTGTTTGCCCCGTGCACGGCGTGCCCGCGGCCACCCGAGCCCCTGCCACCGTAGACCGGCCACCCGAGCCCTTCCCAGCCACGCCCGACCCTTGGAAGAGACTGTGCACGCCTCGGTGAAGCCCCCCGAGCAAGGAATCGGAGTTTGCTTCGCCGGAGGAGCCAGTCCACGGTCGCCGGACTTCACCCGACCGCCGGTGAACGTAGACCGGGTAATCCTCTGCTCCATTCTTCGATTCCTTGTGCACACAGTCTCTACGTCACCCCGTGAAGCTCATCGTGCCATTTGATTGAACTAGATCGCCGTGGTTTAGCCGGAACACCCGCCGCCGACGAGATCACCCGCCTGCGCGCGTGGACCGGGCGATTCCGGCCACCTCCGCCGTCGAGCCGTACACCGCTTTGACCGCCAGGACATCCCGGAGCCAACCCCGTCGCTCGCCGGACCTCTCTCGCCGTCAGTAAGCTGCGTCGCCCTTTTCTTTTCCGCGGGTACTGTTTAAACCTAGGGAGGGACCGCGGGTGAGAAGAAGAAAAGGCTAGGGGGTTTTGCGCATTGTCAGTGACGCAGGGAAATAGTAGCGCAGGGGTATAACTGATAGAATTAGTTTGGAAAGAACCCGAGGTCTTCGGTGCAAAGTGGTTTTTCCAGGAAACCTTTTTAATAATCTGATTTAAATTCAAACAGAACTTAAACAATTCATATCTTCTGTTTTGTTCACCCAAATCAAGTCAAACCAATTTTGCCAGACCTTAAATAATGTAAACTACTTAAGAAAAATATAAAACCCCTAAGTGTTACAGAAAATTTTAAGGTTTTGATTTAAATCTTGATTTGGCCAAAAGCTAAATAATAATAGGAAAAATAGTTGTACTGCTAGACTGAGGTTAAGAAAAATTGGAGAAGTACCTAATCACTTCTTAACATGTTTAAAAATGATAAACCCCTCTGTACACCCCATTAAGGTAGAGTTTACCATTTATTTCACATTGTGCTTAAAGTTAAAAGAAATAGGAAAGGTGATTTAAATAAAGAACCAGAGGGCACCCATATTTTTGTTAATCCACTTAATAAGTATAGTTCATTAGAAAAATCTATTATACCCTAGTTTAGTATAAAATAATTGGAATACCTTTTATTTTAAGAAAACAAGGGAAACTTAGAAATACCCTAGAAAAATAACCCCAAGGTGAAAACACCCCAAACCTTGGGATGATTAATGTTTTGTTATTAAGAACATAGGAAAAAATATGAAATCTGCTGTTTGACATTTTTCAAATAACAAGGTAGTTGAAAGTGCCTTTTTGACATTAAACTTTAGAAAATCACAACTAAATAACCACCAATTAACTTTCTGTGATTTTTGGCACAGAAGCATGTTATGACCCATATATACTAGCAAAAATAACCCTTAGTACAGAACCCACACCTAGATAAGGGTTGTAGTGCAAAGTAACCCCTCTGCCCCAACTTTTGTTATTTTTGTCCAGGGCATCTTCTGTTTGTTTTTGACCTCAACATTTTAGGACAGACTTCAGAGCCCAATATTCACCCATTGTAATTTTGACAAGAGTTTTGAAAATTTTGAAATCACTGTTGTAGTTCAAACCCACACTAGAATTTATAAATAGAAAATAAAGAAAGGGAAAATGAATGATGGAAATTAGTGTCATCCTAAAACCCTTTGTAAATTGTTCACTGAAATATATAAGGGAAATACCAATCCACTATGCTTATCCTTAACAAAACCTAAACCTAGAGTGATAAGCATAAACCACTAAAAGCCACGTATGACCAAGAAACCCTAAGTTACTAACTAACTTAGTTTTTCTTCCTTTAGCATAATGTTGTTAAATCCTGCATAATCATGACATACATATTCATTGCATTCGATAGACTGCAACCTCGCTGACGGAGAGTACGTCCTCGTGCCGGAGCAAGGAGCTGCTCAGGAGGTAGCCCCGGATCCAGCACCAGAGCCTGCACGAGAGGATCTGCCTACAACAGCTTTGGAAGGCAAGCCCCGGTTTATGCATAACCTGTTATTTATGCTATTTTACTACACTTAATGATTGTAGGATTGAATGTGCACTTAAGTGTAGGAGTTGTTTGAAACCCTAGTTGCATGATCTCAGGAATCCTATTGAGATGAATACTAGTATGCTAGGTCGAGTAGCTGCATTATTAATTAGGATCTCGGTAGAAGTCGAGTGATTTTTCTAGCGCTCGCACGAGGTCAGGAATTGGTTGTACCCACTTTCATAGCATAATAATGATGGTCTGTGGACAACAATCCATGGGGATTGGTTGTCTACGAGATGGAAAATTGGAATAAGGATTAACGTGCGGATACCTGTGTCAAGCGATTGAACGTACTAAGCACATGCCGAGAAATATGGTAAATCGTTAAGCCTAGTACCTGAGTGAACCTGGCAGTGGACATATCCCCTCACGCGACCTGAGACGAGGTCTCCCATTCCGGTTAAGGTGGGTACAAGTGCGGTCACTGCACGACGGCAGTCGGGGTCAGTGAGGCATTGTACGCCAAGGCGGTGAGCCCTGATCTGCTGACCGGGAATCGATGGGGACGGTTGATGTGTGTGGGGACGGAGTGCCCCTACATGTCGTGTGTTTAGGTTTACCTTGCAAGGATAAAAACTCGATTCGAATCGTCTGCTTCTCGCAGCTAATGAGACTGCTTGATCCATTGTACTGCATTGAGTAACAAGTGGAAATGTGATGAGTTGATACAATATGTTGATTGCTAAATATGTTTGATACCATGTATGAGTAGATAGTACATATTTAGCCTTAAGAGAGTCACACTTAAACTTGACAAAGTTAAAATTTGATCTACAAACTCAGCTAGTGCTTTTGGCAACCAAACCCCACAGCCAAACAGCTCCATGTCTAGAGGTAGAGGAGTAGACTCCTCACACCGGGTAAGTCTAGCTGAGTATTAGTATATTCAGCCTTGCTTGTGGCATAATTTTACAGGTTCTCTGGAGGACATGGTTGCTGGAGTGACTTGGCCGTCCATCTTGCCACTGGGTTGGACTGTCGAGTGGGACCCCGCCTTGGCTGAGGAGGAGCATGAGGAGTGATGGGACAGGCTTCCCCATCTCTCTGTTTAATTGTCGTTAGTTTCATTCCGCTGCACTTCGAACAATGATGACTACTTTTGCAAAAACTCCGATGATGATGTAATAATTTAATACTCCTTAATGTATGATTTTATGTTTTATTGTATTTGCTCTGTGACTCACCATCGAGTGAGATTGTGGTACTTGATCCTGTCAGTGGCCTCGTCGGACTAGATCCGAGGGATTGACGAGTTATTCCCATTTAAGTGTGGTCTAGCCTCTAAGGTGGGACTTAGGCACTTAAGTTGGAATAATTCGGGCAGTTCCGCCACATTTTCCTTTTCCATTTGAATTAAAAGCTTATTTAAATATGCAGAGAACTTCTAAAATGTATAACTTGAGAAATACGAGCCCAAAATTAGTGAAACCATTTTGGCTAGACTCTAAACAACTTACCTACCTAATAAAAATATGAAACTAGGTAACCTCTATACTTTATGTTGGGGGTCTTATTCTCCACTGAAAGTCCTCAAGACAAAAACACCTTCGACAAAATAATACAAAGGCCCGCCGAAGCTATCATCAACCTCGGTTAAGCTTCTCAAGACGAAAACCTTGCGTACAAGCAACATTGCCGAATGCCGAAGCTCAGTAGCTTCGGCTCAGACTAAGCAAAGAAGGAAACTAAATAGACCTTATTAGCTTTAGTTTATTGTAAATAAATTTTCAAGGGTATGGATGTAATTTCACCCGGGCTGCGTCCCATGCCAATAAATAGATGAACAGTAACTCCGTACTGTTCACGCTGGATTTGTTGGGGACCTTCGGCGTCCGAAGGTCCTCAAAAACAGGATTTAACAGTATTTCTGTAGTACAATGTGTGAACAGGTACCCTCGGACTAAAGTTGGCATTGCAGTAGACCGGAATAATACGAAGCTTGATACAGAACCGAAGGTGTTGAGCAGGAAAGCTTCGGCGTAACAGCAAAGAGTGGAACCGACTTAAAGATGAAAAGGCTATTCAGACCTCGATAGACTACTATAGAGTTATTATCAAATGTAAAGGGCATGAATGTAATTTTGTAAGGGCTGTGTCCCGTGTCTATAAATAGGTGAACAGTATCCCCGTACTGTTCACGCTGACTTGGCATTCGCTTTTTGCGTCACACTTGTATTGTCATTTCCTTCCGATTGAAGGTACACTTGTGACTCAATAATATTTTTATTTATACTCAATAATAAATGATTGTTCATGTTTTCTTTTATATTATTTATATTTTATCACCTTTGTCATTGTCTGATGAGTTTATGAAGGTATGTCCTTCATAACCTTCGTCCGCAAGTCATTACATCCTAAGGGAAATAATGCTTCGGAGGACGAAGGACATTAACGATTAACATTTTCTATGTTGCCTTGTTCTTAACTCTTGAAGTGCTTGAGAACAAGTCCCCAACATTGGCGCCCACCTCCGGTGAACTCACTTCCATTTCTTGAGCTTTTCAACATCTTCGGCAAGCATCACCTTCGTCATGCCGCCGAAGAAGGCTTCAGCACCAGGGGCTGGCACGCTGCAGCCGCTGGACCCCAATCAAGATGTCCTTTCTCTTAGAGAGGCACGAAGCCAGAAGAGGAAGGCTACCAGTCCAACACCTCCGGAGGATGATCTAGATCAGGAGATTCAAAATCTGGAAATCCTTCAGCAGCAGGTTCAACGCAAGAAGGAAAAGATGGCCAGGGTAGCTGAACTGCAGAGGCAGATAGACGAAGCCTCTGAAGAAGTTCGTCATCTTGCTCAGGACGAGCAACACCGAAGGCCTCAGCATCAAGACCTTCATCAGGAGGGTTTTCCCAACGAAGATGATTGGTATGACAATTTCCATCATGGAAATTTTGTTTTTGATGATGCTTCTCCTCTGTCCGCTGAGCTGCAGGCTACACCTTGGCCCCCGTCCTACAAGCCGCCTCAGCTCCCTGTATTCGATGGCCACTCAGACCCGAAGCAGTTTTTGATGAGTTACGAAGCAACAGTGTCTTCGTATGGTGGCAATGCTTCAGTCATGGCCAAATCTTTCGTTATGGCTGTCAGAAGTGTTGCTCAAACCTGGTATTCCTCCCTTCGACCAGGCACGATCACTTCATGGCAGAAGCTGAAGGATTTGTTGTTAACCAGCTTTCAAGGATTTCAGACGAAGCCGGTCACTGCTCAGGCTCTGTTCCAGTGCACTCAGGACCACGAAGAATACCTTCAGGCATATGTCCGAAGGTTCTTGCGTCTGAGGGCACAGGCACCAACGGTGCCCAATGAAATTGTCATCGAGGCCATGATCAAGGGGCTTCGGCCAGGTCCGTCAGCTCAGTACTTCGCCAGGAAGCCTCCTCAAACTTTGGAGAAGCTTCTCCAGAAAATGGATGAATACATTCGGGCCGACAATGATTTTCGTCAAAGAAGGGAGGAGGCTTTCAGGTTTTCTGAAATGACCAGGGGCTTCGGAGGGAGGTTTTACCCGAGGCATGTGAGATCAATTCACAATTCTACACAAAATGATGACAGAGGAAGCCAACAGCAAAGGCCACAATGCTCCTCACAGGCTTCTGGACAACAGCAAAGCTCCTTCCGGCCACCAGCTCCAAGAGGCAGAGGCGCCAGGGGCTTCGGAGGAAGATTTGGCGATCAACCGAGAAGAATCTTTTGCTTATTCTGCGGTGAGAACAAAGGCCATACTACCAGGATGTGCCATGTTACTATACAGAAGCAAAAGGAAATAGCTGAAGCAGCAGCACAACAAGCCCAGCCGAAGCAGGTCATGCATACAGCTTCGTATCATTCGCCCTACATCCCAGAATATGTGGGCAACCATCCTGCAGTCTCTGCTGCTTCGGCGAGTAAGCCTCAAGCTTCCTGGCAACAGCCTCCGCCTCCACCTCCGTTGCAACAAGGCCAGCAGCCAGAAGGGAGCCAATATGCTCCGCATCAAAGGGACTTCAGAGAACAGTCCGAAGCTCGCACGGTCAACAGCACTGTGCCAGAATCAAAGCACATCTATTGACAAATATCCTACCTTAATAGCAATCTTTTTCATTCAGTTTTATTTTCTGTAATAAAGGACATTGTTTAGGTTTCATGTAATTAGTTTCGTTGATTCCTACAAGAAAAATATGTTTTCTTCACAGGCTTGTGATAATAAAAAGGACCTTCGGACTATCGAAAATTCTTCGAAGCAACAAAAAGCCGTTCTAAGGAACGCAGAGTAAGTTTGACGAAGTCACAAAAAGTCGTTCCGAAGGGAGCGCAGTGTAAGTTTTCTGCTCCAAAGACGTTCCTAAGGGAATGCAGAGTTTACAGCGAAAAGTCAACGCTGATACCGCCTAAGTAAAAGGCGAAGAAGCTCCAAAGACGTTCCTAAGGGAATGCAGAGCTTACAGCGAAAAGTCAACGCTGATTCCGCTGAAGTAAAAGGCGAAGAAGCTCCTAAGGGAGGCTTATAGCGAAAAGTCAATGCTAATTCACAAAAAGATTATGTGTTTTATCGCGCAAATATGCGTGTATCTTCGGAATACCACCTTACATAGCATTGCATCATCACATCATCTTTGCATAACATAAGCATCATACATCATACTGCATGTGGCATAAGGAAATATGATATCACTCTTCGGAAAAACGCTTTGAAAAAGGGGCAAATCATGCCAAGTAACAAGGAGAAACAATATTGATCTCTGAAGTATAGCCTTGAAGAATGTTTCTACGAAGCTTCAAAACTTTCCAGGATACTTCGGATATTGTTGTGATAAATGCTAATTCTTCTTCACGAAGCATGAAAAGAAGGGAAGGTGTTTTTTTCGCCAAAGACTCAAAAAAGGTACGTATGTAAAATTTCATGCATCGTAAAGAATTGAATCATAAAGAAAAATAAAACAAATATGTTACATACAGGATTACAAGATATTACACATGTTACATTTAAAATGTTTTTACAATAGCATCTAGTCTTCCCTAAGTACCACTTCTGCAGCTTCGTTCAACAGTCGATCGACAACTTCATCCATAATAGCTTCAGCCATCTTTTTAATCTCATCGTCACCCTTAGGCCGTGCACCCGGAGATACTTCAGTAGGATCTGAGGAAGGACAGGACACGGCTACTTTGCTATTACAAATCGCAAACAAATCTTAAAGCCTAAGATTACAACACGATAAAAACTATTATTTAATACCTAATTGACCTTCGGCTTCTGCGCTCTTTTCAGCAGCCTCAGCTACTTCTCTAGCATCGTGGATGCCCTTTTCACTTCTTCGAATAATTTCTCCGGCCATTTCTCGGCCACCATTATCCCAGATATCGGTAAAAAACTTTCCACCAATTATGCTAGCTTCGGCCGAAGGATCTCTTGTATCTTCAAAGGACAAGGCAGCTTCGGACTGTGCTAAAATTTTTACATGTTCGCAGCCCTCCTTCTCTAAGATAGTGGCAATCCCTCTGGCGCCAGAGAAGGCACATATATCTCCTCGGCTATTTAAAATTTCTTCAAAGGCTTCGGCTTCGTGGTTAATCCATTCAATGACACCTTCGGGATTGCCTCTTGAAAAGTTTTCCTCACTTGAGAATGCGCCGACCTTGGCGAAGCTAGCCTTTAATTTCTTGACACAATCTATAGATTTATTGTAGCATCTCTTTTTGGATGAACGAAGCTCTTCAACAGTCACTTCTAGGTGATCTGCCCATTGATCGCTGAGTTCACGCTTTGTTTCTTCAAGTATGCGTTCTTCCTTGGCTCTGGCCAGTTCTTTCCGAAGGTCTTCAATTTCGCGTTTCTGAGCTTCAGCTTGAATTTTAAAAGCAGCTTCGTCCTCTTTTATTTTATTTATCAATGAGTATAATATTTTGTCTTTTTCGAGACCTTCGTTCCTCAGTTCAATTACTTTGGAACGAAGGTTGCTCAGGGCTATTGTATACCCTTCGTCTTCAGCATCTTTCTGTGCTCTAAGAGCATTGCTAAGTATCAAGCCCTGCAAAAAGAAATATGTGTGTGTGTCAGTGGGTTTAAACGAACGGAAAAATACAAGGATTTCATATATCGTACCTTTAAGCTATTGTAAGCCAGGCTGTCGGCCAGATCGTTCTTTGACAGCACTGAGAGCCCGTCTTCTAAAGTCGGGAATCCGAAGCTCTTGCTCATCTCCCGGCAGACAGAAATTTCCTTGCTGTCGGGAAGACAATACAAGAAGTCTTCTTCTCCACTGCCATTAAATATTAACGCCCCCTTTGGATATTTCAGTTTTTGGGCATAATGCTGGGCCTCTTGTTCTTCTTTTTCTGATAATTTTTTCCCCGAAGCATGACGGAAAATATAATCACGAATTTTGGGGGATGCTTCGGGGGCAACAGCACCGGTTTCTTCAACAAAAGTTGGCTTTGTTATTTTTTCTGCCTCACGTTCCAAAGGTTTTCCCTTTACGGGCTCCGAGGGCCCAGCTTCGGCTTCAGCCCCTTGCTCTGGGATTGTAGAACCAGAAGTTTCAACTGTTGTTTCAGGAGTAACAGCAGCCTTCTTCGGAGGTGTGCTCGAAGATTTGATCGTTTCTAGTACATCTAGCACATTAGCCATTCTCTTTCTCTTCGGAGTTACGGCTGGCACTTTTTCATTTTTTGCTGTCCCAATGATTGCTGTAGGACTCAAAACTTCTGATGTTTTGGAGCCCTCAGTTGTTTCCTTTATCTCTTCCATTTTTTCTATGAATGGCGCTTCGGCCTTCTCTTTCGTTTCTGGTAACAAAATCTTTGATTGCTCCAATCTTGTCTTTGTTGGCACTTCGGCCGTTTCTGCGACTTCTGGCAGCAAAGTTGGCTCGGCTGGCTTTTTAGCTTCGGTGGCCGAAGAAGTTTCTCCGGTAAACTCAGGCACCGAAGCTGGTTCAATATAGCGCGGCCGATGCGTGAGAACCTTTATCTTCTTCCTTTTCGGTTCTGGCTCGCTAGGAGCAGCTGCAGTTTCTTCTTTTGCAGAGGTTGTGTTTTTTCTTTTCTGCCTTCGGGTGGGATAGCAATAGTCAGGGTAGACAAACCCGATAGCATCAAATACCCGATTCAGCCTCTTCTTTTTTCGGCCTCCGAAGGCTGCTGACATTACAGTATCTTCGGCCTTCGAGTAGGTACCAAGCAGCTCATCACTTAAATTATCAATGCTTTTCAACCACTCATCATCTGGTTCAATAAATTTATCTCCAAACTTAAAAGTGTACTTAAACCTGATGAGTCCACCTTTGTCGGCCTCTTTAATGGTTTCTTGTGGCATTTCCCATTTCTCTGCAAGCGGCCACACCCTGAAGGCGATGTGCTCTTGTACTAAGTCCCTTGTTCCTATAAAAGAACAGACAATGCCGAAGGCCCTCTGGCATTCTTCTGCAGCTTCATTCATTTCAACCTTTGGCCTGCGAAGGCCGAAGCTTTGCCAAATAGGGCGCATAATTATACCCTTGATATCTTCTCGTGCTTTCAGATCATTTTTTACATAGAACCATTCTGTCATCCAGCCGCTGGGCCATCTTTTCCGAAAAGTTGGCACGGGGCAGCTTGATCCAGACCGAGAAACAAAATTGTAGCAGCCAAAGTTATTGTGATACTGTTCCTTACCCCAAGGTATTGTCTCGTATGATAATTCGTGCATATTGCAGAAACTTTTTGCATCAGGCTTCAGACCTTGGCTTCGCACGGCCCACACGAAGATGTTCAGCCTTATAATTGCCTCGGGGGTAAGTTGGTGAAGGTAGACTTCGAAAATCTTCAACACCTCCACAACGAAGCTGCTCAAGGGCAATCGCAGCCCAGCCTTCAAAAAGCTTCGGAACACTACGACTTCATTCTCTTCGGGGTGTGGACAAGTCTTCTCCCCTTCGTCGGCCCTCACAACGGACAAATCCCGGAAATACCTTCCTCTCATGTTAACAAGATGATTCTCTTTGATAGTTGATTTACCATAAACTGAATGGCTTGGTCGCCAGGGGCGATCTTCGGAGTCTTCGCCACCGCTGTCCACATCATAACTTTCACTGTCACCAGTATCTTCAGACAGACCTTCCAGAATCTCCTTGGTGATTTTTTCTGTGTTGGTCTTCGACATCGCTATAAGAAACCCCAAGTTCTTCTCTTCATCAAGACTCAGCTTCATCTCAGCAGCAGCCTTCTTAGCAGCTTCAGACATCTTCGGAAACACTAAAAAACTGTTTTCAAAGCCGAAGCTTCAAAGCTGAAAGCTTAGCAAATCACAGCGCACAAGAGCTAAAAATTGAGTGAGCGAGAGTGGTTGGCCAGAAAGCGTGCAAAATGAGTTTGCGGTATGGCCGTATTTATACGCTCGGTGCGTTGAAAGTTGAAAGGCCCCACTTGTCATTGAATGTTGCTATTCTAGCAAAGGGAAGGTGTTTTTTCGGACCTTCGGCGTAAAGCCTTCGTCCATATCGCAATCTAAATTTATTATTTCAAACAAATTAATATTGCGAGGGGCTACTGTTGGGGACCTTCGGCGTCCGAAGGTCCTCAAAAACAGGATTTAACAGTATTTCTGTAGTACAATGTGTGAACAGGTACCCTCGGACTAAAGTTGGCATTGCAGTAGACCGGAATAATACGAAGCTTGATATAGAGCCGAAGGTGTTGAGCAGGAAAGCTTCGGCGTAACAACAAAGAGTGGAACCGACTTAAAGATGAAAAGGCTATTCAGACCTCGATAGACTACTATAGAGTTATTATCAAATGTAAAGGGCATGAATGTAATTTTGTAAGGGCTGTGTCCCGTGTCTATAAATAGGTGAACAGTATCCCCGTACTGTTCACGCTGACTTGGCATTCGCTTTTTGCGTCACACTTGTATTGTCATTTCCTTCCGATTGAAGGTACACTTGTGACTCAATAATATTTTTATTTATACTCAATAATAAATGATTGTTCATGTTTTCTTTTATATTATTTATATTTTATCACCTTCGTCATTGTCTGATGAGTTTATGAAGGTATGTCCTTCATAACCTTCGTCCGCAAGTCATTACATCCTAAGGGAAATAATGCTTCGGAGGACGAAGGACATTAACGATTAACATTTTCTATGTTGCCTTGTTCTTAACTCTTGAAGTGCTTGAGAACAAGTCCCCAACAGGATTGTATTCACTTTCTCGCATCCACACCTTTGAGCAAGCCGAAGGTATCAATGTAATATTAACATTGTTGATATTCATATATGTTTTATGGAATGCAAGAATAAATGAATTAATGAGATGCAGTTATCATATTTATCCTTTTGTATCCCTATTCACATATTAATTGATGAAGGTATGTCCTTCATGACCTTCGTTTGATGAGCATTATACCCATGAGGAGATAATGATTCGGAAGACGAAGGTCCATAATAACTAACAATTGTGTTGCCTTGTTCTTGATATACAACATTTGAGAACAAGTGACCAACATTGGCGCTCACCTCCGATGAACTCACTTCCACGATTGCGACAATGGCTTTGCAAGCCAACCAAGCTATGGCACCTTCGGCTATGAAGCTGGTGCTCCGAATCACAAGCGGCTCAAGTTCTGAACCAGCCAATAAGAAGCAGAAGAAGGAAGCACAGAGATGGGTACAACATGTTGGAGTGCAAGGACCCTTCATCAACACTACAGGAAAGCACTTAATTCCCGTCAGCCAGGAACCGACGGGAATAAGCACTAAACCGACGGGAATAAGTAATTCCCGTCGGTTTAGGGCTTATTCCCATCGGTTGTCAGCTGACAGGCGTCCCTTGTCGGGGATATGGTTATCCCCGTCGGTGGCTGACGGGAATAATTAATTCCCGTCGGCCACTAACTAGCCGACGGGAATTAAGGCTAACTCCCGTCGGTTTTGCTGGCCGACGGGCGTTATTGATTAATTCCCGTCGCTTCCCTAGGCCGACGGGAGTCAATAATTAATTCTCGTCGGCCCTACGTGGCCGACGGGAGTTAACTAGGTCGACGAGAGTTATTAATTCATTCTCGTCGGTTCGACCATAGCCGATGGGAATTAACTGGGCCGACGAGAATTACCCTATACTGCTACAAAAACAGCACTAAATTAGGTCACTATTTCTGCACAAATAACATATATCACATATAACATAAATCACAGATAACAGCCACATTACAAACACATGCATTCATAATTAAATCACGCATTACAAACATAACATCCACCAACATTTCAAATATAAGTTCAACAATGACATCGAGTCAATGAGTATGACATAGTATTGAAATATAAGTACGACATATGTTCAAGTACGACTAAGAGTCAACGAGTTAAGAAACTTGTTCAAGTGTTTAGAGATAACCACCACTTGGGTGGTTAGAGCTTTGACCGCTGCCGCCACCACAACCAGGAGGAGGGAACGTGAAGAGCGAGTCAACAAATCCAGTCCCTGCTGCAGGATCAGACCCACTACCACCCGCTTCGGGCATAACCTATGCAAGTTAGCAAATATGAACACGTTAAATGCAAATATCAAAAAGTATACAAGTGTATAAATTAATCGAGAGTTATCAAACGTACCATATCTCCAGGTGCAGATATATGTGTCGGAGGGGTGTTGAACTGTGTTGGTGGAACTGGTGTGTTTGCAAATTGGCTCCATTGTGGTGGCGGTGGGAAATTTGTTGCCATGCCCTGTTGCTGCATTAACTGTTAAACATATGTGTTACTACTGAAGATGTTGTATTGAAATATAATAATTTAGAGTTCGGATTATGTGTACTCACTTGATACATCGCTTGGTTATGTGCATTGCAAGCCTCCATAAATTCGTGTTGTTGTCTCATCTCTTCACGCATCCTCATAATCTCCAACTCCTGCTCGTTCGGTCGACGAGAGCATGAGCTACGGGAAGACGAACCCGTCCTCTGAGATCTCACCGACGACGAGTCAATGAATCCGTCGAAGAGTGCGTATCTATAAGTGATTCAAAAAATGTGATTACTGCATAATCAATTTGGTGTCAACCATATCATTTCATAAGTTAGAGCTTACCGTCCATGCGCTTTGCCACCACCACTTGCGTACACCACTGAGGGAATCCACCGGTTCATGGCGCCAGTCGAAGTCAAGGCCATGGCGACGAACCATCTCCTCCCCATATGCCGCCTATACATCATTCACAACCTTACAAATGCAGGAATTTCTATACTTTGAACGTTTGTACTTTTGGGCCAAAACTCACCAAGCGATCCGTGGCTGTCTGGCTGCAGAGTTGGTCAGGGTTGTTCAGGTCTAGTCCTTTGTGGCCCTCCTGGTAGACCTCAATGTCACTAGGCTTTTGGCCACTCGTAGTTTCCTGTATAAGCAAAAAACATTCATAAGAAATCGTACTATTTGCTGATCGACATAGCTAGATCAAACTTACCATTCTTTTAGCTTTTCGTATCATGTCGTCACCGCTAAACTTGTGGTTAGGATTGGTTCCTCGACATTGTCTGTGATGCGCTGACGCTTTCTTGAAGCCTTCGGAAGCCCAATATCGACACCAAGCATAATACGCATTAGGCACGGGTGCCATCCATGGAAAACATCACCTCCTCACACAATGTTACATATTATATCAATCACAACAATCAATATAAAGGGTAAAACAAATTGAATACTAACCTCACGATATTGATCCTCAGTCAAATATATCTTTGAGGACCCTTCCTTTTTATTCAAGGGGCATGCTTCTTCCGGATGCTTTTGAAAATACAGGTTTGTAGCCTGAATTCTCGCATAGTATATGGCATCCTTCACCAGCTTCTTTGCATTGTTTTGGAAGACACGTTCAGCGTGCCCCATGTAATCCTCTCCGTCAGGCAACCGATTTCGAAGCTACAACATAAAGAATACAAATACAATGGTATAAGTCATAGATTTACAATATTAAGAAACATAACAAAAATATTAAAGAATTCATACCCAAAAGTCATTACGCACAAGTCCCTGTCTGTCGGTGTGGTTTCGTTCCTTTTAAACTTGTACTCGTCCCAGGTACTGACGAGCACCTCATCCTCTGTATCACCGTTTGACACCTTCACTATACCAGGGTAGTGAAGGCGGCAAAGAGAACCCAACGTAAGGTTAACCTGAGTGTGGTGTCCCTTGCCGTCAAAGGACAGGTCCTCCCAATTCCTGCATTACACAAAAACATTAATAATACACATAATAGTTATATGAGATAAGTTAATATATTACACTCACCGATTTCCATGTGGCATGATTAAACTCCTATCAGCCTCTTGCTCTATCGCGTGACGAGGCTTTACTGAGTGGCTTTTTCTTGAGCGACATGTGCGTGTCGCTGAAGAGCCTCCCGAGCCATCATCCATCGGGTTGTCAGTCGGTTCGCCCTGTTGGCCCCACTGGTCCCACGCCTATTGCTGCTCTCTCTGGTGGTCCCACTGGTCCCATGGCTGGTGATGCTGTGCGGCCTGGTCCCATGTCACATGCTCCACCTCCTCATTGTGCTCCACCTCCTCATTGTGCTGCTCCTCAATGTGCTGCTCCTCAGTGTGCTGCTCATCCTGGTACATACAACTCAAGATTTATTTGTAAATATGTAAACAAATTTATTTGTACAAGATATGTTACCTCATCTCCATGTACCGCGCTCAACAGCTCTCGACGTCTGCTGCTGCTCGAAGAACTGCCCTGAAAAAGGCCCAGGCCCTTGAACAGTCCCTTCACTGACTTCTTTGATTTTGGCGGCATCCTGCATAAAAAATAAGAAATTATTCATTAGTGCATCAAAAATGATATAATACTTAAAAATAGAAACAAATAAATATAACAAAACAACTTTACTTGTTAAATATCATCAAAATTAGGATCTATTTGTTCTCTTCTATGTAGAGGTCGCCATGTAACTTTTCTCCTAACAGGTTGTCTTCTCCGTCTCTCGGGAAATGTTAAGTCGTTAACGTCTGCAACTAGTGAATCTAATGCCGGTGCATGATCAATATGAAAACTAGTTGGCAACTCTTCATCTTGAAACACCTCATCAACCTGCTCAAGGTTACCAATTTGATATTCGTCCTCACCATGAGTGTATAGGCGTTCGCGGGGATTTACATTGTACACAACCCTCCATTTAGACAACTTTTTGCATGAATATGTCGAGAAATAAACTTGGTCTGCTTGATGGGCAAGGATATAGGTGTCGTGTCCTTGAAGCAATTTTTCAGGTTGGATCTGTGTCATCCCAAATTCGGTCCTATAATATTTCGGGTCATACCATTTACACTCAAAGAAAACTAGCGCTAAAGGCTTATTTCCAGCAAATGTAATCTCGATTATATTTTTGATTTTCCCGTAATAGTAGGCTTCGTGTCCTTCAATGTCGGTTGCCCTAGTAACGACTCCACTATTTTGAGTGGCAGCCATAGGATGACTTGATTCGAAAATGCTTGATCGAAAGCGATATCCATTGACGTCATAACGTCCATAGCTTTTGGCAGTTACGCTTCTAATAGATAACTGACGTAAGTCATCATTCAAATTCATTTCCTCCCCAAACTGTCAATTATGCCACAAAGCATTAGCAAATTCTATAATATTAGTTAACTGAAATTAGCTCTCGGAGCCACATAATTAAGACTTACACGGTCCCAAAGCCACATAATGAAATTAGGTCGTCCATGCATACCATCGCGTCGCAATTTGTCTATGTCTCTCGCTGTTGGCCTACCGAGACACCTCATGTTTTGTTCATCAAACTCGCTGTCAAATATTATTGTATGACATGAGATATTTGATTACATAAACTAATTCACATATGAATAGTTTAAGAAAATAAGTCTTACACAAAGTATTTCTCCACCTCAGGCATATTCGTGAACATGTACAGTAAAGCAGACTTACATTCTTCCATACTGAGGTGATATGCCTTGGGTGGACCAACGACTTTGCCGTTTGTCTGAAAAATCGAAAGATCACTACACGGAGGCATCTCTCGTTCATCATCATGGTACCTTTTCTTTCGAGCAAATACATTATGTTCTTCTGCAAAGTAACAACTTGTGAAGTGTGCTACCTCCTTAAGTTTAAATTGTTCCGCAATACATCCTTCAACTCTTGCCTTATTGCCCACCATTGCTCTAAGCTTCTTTAAAGCTCTTTCTATATGAAACATCCACCTATACTGAACAGGACCAGGACCAGGACCACCGACCTTAGCCTCATATGGAAGATGTATAAAGAGATGCTGCATAGGATTGAAGAAACCCGGTGGAAATATTTTTTCCAATTTGCACAAAAGCACTGGTGCCTCTTTCTCCAGCTGTTCCATCACATCTCTTCTGATTTCTTTAGCACACAACTGTCTGTAGAAATAGCTAACTTCAGCTAACGTTTTCCACACAGCTTCGGAAATGCACCCACGAAACATTACAGGCATGAGCCTCTCCATAATTATGTGGAAGTCATGGCTCTTCAGTCCATTCATCTTCATTGTCTTCAAGTCCACAGATCTTCTAAAACCAGCAGCATAACCATCGGGGAATTTAATATCCTTCATCCACTTCATCACTTCTTTCCGTTGCTTAGATTTCAGACAATAGTCAGCTTTAGGTTTGCCTCCGTTTTCTCTAAGCACTTGGGTTGGACGATCACATATCAGTGCTAAGTCCATGTGTGCCTTGTCATTGTCTTTCGTTTTATCAGGGAAATCCATGCATGTATTTATGAGGGCTTGGCAAAAGTTACTCTCTTGATGCATGACGTCGATGTTGTGCATCAAAATCAATGACTTAGCATAAGGAAGCTCCCACAAGCCACATATGTGAGTCCAGTTATGGTCCTCACCAAAACCTTGATACCTTTTCCCACTCTCGTCTAGGACAAGTTTCATATGCTCTTCTGTAATTTCTATCCCACTACGTCGCTTGGGCGGTCCCTTTGTGACGATGGTGCCCTTCCTATATTCCTTTCTCTGCCTTCTGAAGGGGTGATTGAAGGGTAGAAAACATCTATGGCAATCAAAGTAACATATCTTGCCACCAGCACTAAGATGAAAACAATATGTATCTTTAGCACAATCAGGACACGTCAATCTACCATGCACGCTCCATCCAGGGAAAATACCATACGCCATAAAATCATGAACCGAGAACAGATATGCAACACGAAGATTGAATTTCTGCTTCTTGAAGCAGTCATAGGCTTCCACACCTTGCCATAGCTTCTTTAACTCTTCAATCAGTGGTTGAAGCATCACATTGAGGCGTACGCCAGGATGCTCAGGCCCAGGTATAACAAGACATAGGAACATAAACTCATATTTCATGTAAAGAGCAGGTGGAAGGTTGTACGGTATGGCAATGACATGCCAACATGAATACGACGCAACGGTCATATCGAACGGCGTGAAACCATCAGTTGCCAAGCCGATACGAACGTTTCTTGCATCGCTGGCAAAATCTGGATCAAATTTGTCAAGAGCCTTCCATGCATCACCATCTGACGGGTGCACCATTAACCCATCTTGTCTGTCTGTACAATCTTTATGCCACCTCATGTGCATAGCGGTCTTCCTCGAGAGAAACAAACGTTTCACTCTAGGAGTGAGAGGCATGTACTGAAGCTGTTTATGTGCAACCTTTGTCACCACCTTCTCCCCATGTTCATTTACAAGCTCCACGTACCTCGACTTCCCACATTTTAAGCATTTCTGTTCTCTGCCATGTTCCTTCCAAAAAGCATACAGTTGTCTTGGCAAACATCAATCTCCTCATACTCCATACCAAGACCTTCAAGCAATTTCTTGGACTGGTACATGTCTTTGGGCATCTTGTGACCCGTAGGAAGAACCTCGCTAATCAAATCCACAAGCTCCTTGTAACAATTAATTGAGAATGCAAACTTGGACTTGATTGACATCAGCCGGGTCACGAATTCGAGTACGGTCACGTCTGTGTGCCTGTGAAGAGGCTCTTCTGACGCTTTAAGTAGGTCGAAGAACTTCTGAACCTCCGGTGTAGGTGAATCATGATGATCTGGTGCCAGTTCAGGCTGCAGATCCTCAAGCATCTGGTCCATCCTATCAACATCATCTTCACCGTCATCAACTTCTACTTCTGCTGCTCATTCAAGGCGTGACTCCCCGTGGAGATACCAGACCTTATAGCCTGGCACAAAACCATGCGAGCATAGGTGTAGTGTGACCTGCCTCTTGGTGTGGCTCGTCATATTTCTACATTTATTGCATGGACACCTAATATTATCTATTTGTGACAAAGCAGCTGCATGGTCCAGAAACATCTGCGTCTTGGCAAACCATTCACTTGTGTGACACACACCCTTCTTGAAACCTTCATACATCCAATCACGTCTATCACCCATTATTGTGGCTGTGTGTACGAGTAAGAATTGCGTGTGTGAGACATTCATGTTTCTAAACGTCACACATACATCTATAGATAAGTAGTTAAACTATATATATACATAACATAACTTCATCACATTAACATGATTACTACTTGCATAACATCAAATTCATTACATAATAATATTTGAAATAACTACTATTTGTATAACACATCACATTAATCATCCAATTCATTAACTAATAACATTAAACAACACATTTTATATTTGCAACATAAAATTAAAAATATGAAGACTACTAACACTGTTAATTAACAAATTTAAACATAATTTAATCACATAACAGTTAACTCCCGTCAGTCACAAAAAACCGACGAAAATAAAACATTACAATATATATAATATACCTCGTTCGCTTTGCGCGGACAACGGTGGTGGACGACGTCGGTGGACGACACTGATGGACGACGTCGATGTGGGGAAGTCGCGGCTACCATGGACGGCGGCGGGTGACGGCGTTGGGCGGGCGACGACGTTGGGCGACGGCGTTCGGCGGCGGTCATCGGGCGCCCGGGCGGGGGCGGCGGCCATGGGCGCGGGGCGGGGGCCGTGGGCGTGGGGCGTCGGCGTGGGCGGCGTGGGCGGCGGCGCGTGGAGCGGCAGCACGTAGGCACGGGGGCAGATGATGAAGAAACAGAAAGGTAGAAGAAAGGGTCCTGGCGTTGGTTATTTCGAATAACTCCCGTTGTTGGGCCCATGCTTCGTTGCGCCGAAGGTCTTGCGTGAAGAAGCAGCTTCGGCTGAAATCGTCCCCAGGAAATGGCCGAAGGTTCCTTTTTATAGAGCTTCGGCGTTGCAAACCGACATAAAGATAGAATGACCTTTTTATCCATAGAGGTCTAAGATAATGTTGTAAACTTTTGTAAAGGGCATAATTGTAATTCGTCACAGGCTGCGTCCTGTGTCTATAAATAGATGAACAGTACCCCCGTACTGTTCACACGAACCTGTCATTTGCCTTCACATCACACTTGTATTCTTCAAGACCGAAGGTACATTTGTAATTTGGAGTCATTTACATTCGTTTATAATAATAAAAATGGAGATGATTTTATGATAACATTTAAGTATTTTCATATCTCATGATTTATATGAATGCTTCGTTCCTCATTGTCACGTTTACGAAGCTACGTCCTTCGTAACCTTCGTCCGAGATGCTTTATATTCCAAAGGGATATAATGTTATGGAGGACGAAGGACTTTTACACTTAACATTTTCTATGTTGCCTTGTTCTTAATTCTTAGCATTTGAGAACAAGTCCCCAACATTAGCGCCCACCTCCGGTGAACTCACTTCCACTTTTTGAGCTGATGGCTTCGTTCAACAACCGAGCTGGAGCTGCTTCGGACCCGAAGCTGGTGCTACCGATCACAGGTGGCTCGTCCTCAGAGCCAGCTAACAAGAAACAGAAGAAGGAAGCACAGAGGAGGGTACAGCATGTTGGGGTGCAAGGACCCTTCATCAAGACAAGATGGTCTCACATTCCTATTACCTTCTCCCAAGAGGACCTTCAGCTCAAAGATTACCCACACAACGATGCCATGGTTATCTCTTGTGTTATCAAAGGATTTCTGGTCCACAATGTCTTGGTTGACACAGGCAGTGCAGCTGACATCATATTTGCTAAAGCCTTCAGACAAATGCAAGAGCCAGAAGATAAGATTCATGATGCTACACATCCTCTCTGTGGCTTCGGAGGAAGACAGATTGTAGCACTGGGCAAGATCACCATGTCAGTGACCTTCGGATTCATCAACAACACTAGAACTGAGCAAGTTGTGTTTGACATTGTTGACATGGAATATCCTTACAATGCAATTGTTGGTCGTGGTACTCTTAATGCCTTCGAAGCAATCCTTCATCCTGCTTATCTTTGCATGAAGATACCTTCGGAACAGGGACCCATTGCTATCCATGGAAGTCAGGAAGCCGCAAGAAGGGCCGAAGGTAACTGGACTGACTCCAAAGCAATTCATAATATAGATGGAGCCGAAGCTTGTGAACAGTACAAATTCAGAAGGGAGAAGGCAGCTTCAGCAGATCAGCCGAAGCCCATGCTATTGTGTGAGGACATAGCAGAGCAGAAGGTGCTGTTGGGCTCGCAATTATCTGAAGACCAGGAGAAAACCTTGATAAGGTTTTTATTCAACAACAAAGATGTTTTTGCATGGTCGGCTAATGATCTCTGTGGAGTAAATCGGGATGTTATTGAACATTCGCTCAATGTTGACCCATCCTTCAGACCCCGAAAGCAGAGGCTTCGGAAAATGTCTGATGACAAGGCCGAAGGGGCTCGCAATGAAGTAAAAAGACTCCTCAGTGCAGGAGTTATCAGAGAAGTGAAGTATCCAGAGTGGCTAGCTAACACTGTTATGGTGAAGAAGGCCAATGGCAAGTGGAGAATGTGTATCGATTTCACAGATCTCAACAAGGCTTGTCCGAAGGACGAATTCCCGTTGCCAAGGATAGACTCTCTAGTCGATGCAGCAGCTTCTTCAGAGCTCATGAGTCTCTTGGACTGTTACTCAGGATATCATCAAATCTGGATGAAAAAGGAAGATGAGCCGAAAACTAGCTTCATAACTCCAAGTGGCACGTATTGCTATCTTCGGATGCCTGAAGGGCTCAAAAACGCTGGAGGAAGTTTCAGCAGAATGACTGCGAAGGTTCTTCAGTCTCAAATAGGCAGAAATGTGTTGACCTATGTTGATGACATTATCGTCAAAAGCACGAAGCAGGAAAATCATATTGCTGATCTGCAGGAGACCTTCGCCAGCTTCAGACAAGCTGGTTTGAAGCTGAATCCAGAGAAATGTGTCTTCGGAGTAAAGAAGGGTAAATTTCTTGGATGCTTGGTTTCAACAAAGGGAATCGAAGCTAATCCAAATAAAATCGAAGCTATACTTCGAATGGAGCCACCAACTACAAGAAAAGGGGCCCAAAGATTGACAGGAAGGCTGGCATCTCTCAACAGATTTATATCCAGATCAGCAGAAAGAAACTTACCATTTTTCGAGGTGCTGAAGTCAGCCGAAGTCTTTCAATGGGGCCCAAGTCAACAAAAAGCCTTCGAAGAGTTGAAGCAATACTTGATAGATCTCACAACATTAACTCCACCAATGCCAGGGGCTCCTCTGTTGTTATATGTGGCAGCTTCACACTCAGCAGTAAGTGCGACACTTGTCCAGGAGAAGCTTGATGGCCAGCTCAAGAAGCAAGTCCCAGTGTATTTTGTATCTGAAGTCCTTAGTGTCTCAAAGAAAAATTATACAGAGCTGGAGAAGGTATTATATGCCGTTTTAATGGCATCCAGGAAGCTTCGGCATTATTTTCAGGCATACAATATCATTGTTCCTTCTTCGCAGCCGTTGAAGGATATAATGAGAAATAGAGAAGCTACTGGACGGATTGGGAAATGGGCTGCAGAGCTCAACGAATTTTACATTGATTATGTGCATAGATCTTCGATCCAGTCTCAAGCATTGGCAGATTTCATTGCCGACTGGACGCCAGGGGCTCAGGATGAAGAAGCAAATAAAGATGCCGAGGTGTGGACAGTATTTTGTGATGGATCTTGGGGAATCTTCGGAGCAGGTGCAGCTGCTGTGTTGGTTTCACCATCCAAGGTCAAAACTTGTTATGCAGCAAGACTTGATTTCAGCTGCACAAACAATATTGCTGAGTACGAAGCCCTGCTTCTGGGCCTTCGGAAATTAAAGGCAATGGGAATCAGAAGGGCAATTCTTAAAACTGATTCCCAGGTGGTTTCGGGTCATGTTGACAAAAGTTGCAAGGCTAAAGATCCGAAGCTTGAAAAATACCTAGATACGGTCCGAAGGATCGAAGCATCCTTCGAAGGATTCTCTGTCAAGAATATCCCTCGAGGACAAAATGAGCATGCTGATTTGCTAGCTAAGTCTGCGGCACAGGGGCTGCCGTTACCTTCGGATGTGTTCTTCGAAACAATAAAGGCACCTTCAGTGGAGCTCCTTGAAAGAGCAGTCCTCAACATATCTCCTGTTTACAGCGAAGATTGGAGAACTGAAATAATCTCTTACCTTCAGGGTAAGTTCCTTTCAGATGACGAAGCTTACAATAAAAGAGTAGAGGCAAGAGCTCGTCCATATGTCATGATAGAAGGGGAATTATACAAACATGGAGTTTGCGCTCCGCTGCTCAAGTGCTTATCTAGAGCCGAAGGTATAGAGTTGATGAAAGAGATACATGCAGGCCTGTGTGGATCCCACATCGGATCCAGGCCGTTACTTGGAAAAGTGTTCCGCCAAGGTTTTTATTGGCCGAAGGCAGCTTCGGATGCAGCGGAGTTAGTCCAAAAGTGCGAAGGTTGTCAAAAATGTGCAAGAGATCAAAAGCAACCTTCGTCTTTGACACAGCTGATACAACCCATCTGGCCATTGCAAAGATGGGGCCTTGACTTGTTGGGTCCATTACCACTGGCCCAAGGGAATCTAAAATATGTTGTAGTAGCTGTGGAGTATTTTTCCAAATGGATTGAGGCGAGGCCATTAGCTACAATAACTTCGGCCACTGTCCAAAAGTTTTTCTGGCAGAACATTGTCTGTCGCTTCGGAGTACCGAAGGCCATCACTGTAGACAATGGAACGCAGTTTGACTCCGAAGCTTTCAGAAACTTTTGTGATCAAATTGGAACGAAGATCCATTTTGCATCAGTCAGGCATCCGGAGTCGAATGGGCTTGTTGAAAGGGCCAACGGCATTATAATGACAGGAATAATGAAGCTAATCTTCAATCAACCCAGGGGAAAGTGGCCAGACCAGTTAACCAAAGTGGTGTGGAGCCACAATACAACAGCATCAAGATCTACAGGCTTTACCCCATTCAAGTTATTATTCGGAGACGAAGCAATAACCCCGGAAGAAGCCAAAGCTGGATCAATAAGAGTAGTAGCTTCGGCAGAATCAGGTCCCGAAGATGCTTGCCTTGTGGAAAAGGATGCTTTAGAAGGGATCAGGCTTCAGGCCGTGGAGAATATCAATAAATATCAGGCTGAAACAGTTAAATGGCGAGATAGAAAAGTCCGGTTAAAAAATATTGAGCCGGGACACTTGGTGCTTCGGAGAGTGGCTAACCCAGATACAGTGGGTAAGCTACAGTTGAAATGGGAAGGACCATTCTTAGTAGTATCTTCGTCAAGGCCTGGATCGTACAGATTAAAGGACATGGATGGCAACGAAATTCCAAGGTCTTGGAATGCGGATGAGCTTCGGCGATACTATGTATAACATGATGTAATTTTTTATGTTTTTTCTTTTCTTTTTCATGGCACCCTTTTCCTTTCCGAAGGGGGAGAAAGGTTTTTAATGGGGCCATCATGTGTAATTTCCTTTTTTAGTCTTATAAGAGCAAAATCCCCCAAAAAATGTAAATGTAACAGCTGAGAACGCACCATCGAGTGCAGGAACTGAAAAAGAGAAAAGAGAAGAAGCTCCAAAGACGTTCCTAAGGGAATGCAGAGCTTATACCGCCTAAGTAAAAGGCGAAGAAACTCCAAAGACGTTCCTAAGGGAATGCAGAGTTTATACCGTCTAAGTAAAAGACGAAGAAGCTCCAAAGACGTTCCTAAGGGAATGCAGAGCTTATACCGCCTAAGTAAAAGGCGAAGAAACTCCAAAGACGTTCCTAAGGGAATGCAGAGTTTATACCGTCTAAGTAAAAGACGAGGAAGCTCCAAAGTCGTTCCTAAGGGAATGCAGAGCTGATGTGTGGTTGATTCCAAGGAAATAATGGTTGAGTGTGGCTTCGGTTATATGTTTTGGACATTCATTCGCACATCACATTACATCATAGCATTTGCATTCATAAGCATTCATTCATGGCATCTGTGTTACTAAGTGGTTGCTTCGGCAAAAAGGAGAAGTATTCTTTTATGTTTTGGAGTGTACAAAAAAAGAAAAGCTTCGGCAGAAAGAAGAAGTAGTCTTTTATGTTTTGTACAAAAAAGCAAAGCTTCGGCAGAAAGAAGAAGTAGTCTTTTATGTTTTGTACAAAAAAGCAAAGCTTCCGCAGAAAGAAGAAGCAGTCTTTAATGCTTCGTTGTGTACGAAAAGAAGGGAAGGTGTTTTTCGCCTTCGGCTCAAAATATTGATTTCGTCCACATCAAAGCGTCTTAATAAAAGGGTAAGGATATATTACAAGGTATGTACAAAGTTCCTTGAGAACGGTTTAATTGTATTTACAACAAGTTGTTACAAATTTTCTAGCCTACTACTACTAATCTTCTTCAGGCTCCCGCTTCGGCGGCATATTCTTTAATCACCTTCAGCTTCGTCATCCTACATGAATCCAGGTATCCAGAGTAAAAATCAAGTATGAAGGAGAAGGTAAGTACAAAGTAGGATTTCTTACTGGTTCAAGATGACTTCGAGCTTCGTCTCCAGCCTTCTCCCGCCCGCCTTTTGTCCATATCATTTTTATAAATCTATTTGAGATACTTCGGGCGAGGTCAGGTATATCGTCCAGGATTGATGGAGACAGGGTGAAGTTGGGCCTGTTGACGATCTTTCCATGCTCGCAGCCAGCCTTCAGGAATGCTGCAGCAGTACCCCGAGAAGCTACCCAGGCACAGAAGTCACCGTGCCCAGCTATAACTTCGTCAAGTTCTTCAATTTCAGCTTCGATATGATCGAAGGCTTTTGGTAAATCTTCATCCGAAGGGGTAAATTTCCCGCTGCTGGCTCCAACTGAGTAAAAGATCTTCTTTAGTTGTTGGATACAATTGTTGCTAAAATTCAAACATTTATCCTGAAGGCTTGTTAATGATTTCTTCAAATTTGAGTTGGCTTGGACTTCGGCTTCAAGTTTAGAATTAAGCTCTAGCTTTTCTTGTTCAAACTGTTTTGATTGACCGATAAGCTTCGAATTCAATTCTGATATTTTAGCTTCGGTCTCTGCCAGCAAGCCTTCGGTTGATTGAAGTTCGAAGTCTTTCTTTTCAATGATGACTGATTGTTCTTTTATTTTGCTCTCCAAATTTCCAATTATAGCTTCGTGTTTTTTGTCCTCTAAATCCTGCTGCATCTTCAGAGCTTTGCTCAGTAGCATGCTCTGCACAAAAACAGTTTTCGTTAGTAACATTTTCATTATCCAAAGCAATAAGGAACAGAGAAAAGATTGTTTACCTTGAAATTGGAATAAAATAAGCTGCCGACGATATGCTGTCGTCGGTAGCGGCTGATATCTATCTCTAGCTTCGGAAAACCGATACTCTTTGACAGAGTACCGATGACCTTAGCTCCGGTTTGGTCTCGAATGCAGCCTAATTTTTCATCGTCCACACCTCCGAATAGAAGAGCTCCTGGCCTGTATCCGCAAGATTTGGCATAGTCTTTTAGCTCTTCTATTTCGTCCTCCGAAAGTTTTTGCCCAATTAAATTTTGAAATGTGTAGGCTTCGTCGTCCGAAGCGACTTCGGCTATTTCTTTCCCCTTCTCAGGCACTGCGGCCATGACTTTTTTAGCAGCAGCGGCAGCTTCTTCTGCAGCCATGTCTTCTAAAATTTTGTCGATATTCTCAATGGTAGTCTCTAAGTTCACATCTTCGGCTGTAGCGGCTTCGGTAGCCGCGACCTCCGAAGGTGCGACTTCGACGTTTGTTGTGTCTTCAGCAGCTGCTGTTTTCTGAATTGATGCTCTCGGTGGCGTCTTGTCAATAACTTCTGTTACGGCAATAATTCTTTGCCTTTTTGCTTTGGTTATCTTCGTTTTTTCCGGCTCCGCCACCTTTTGAAAAAGCTTCGTCAGTCGAGGCCCTAATGGACTTAGCTTCGTGGGCATGGGTTCAGTCATTACCTTTAGAATTTCCTCCACGTCGCTGGTAGAAGGTGGTGTGGGGGTCCCCTCTCCTTCGGATAGTTTTCGCTTTGGAGTTGATATTTTTCTCTTGACAATTTTCTTCTTTTTTGGTGGTTGTTCTTCATCCTTGTTTAAAGCTTCGGCCTCTCTTTTTCTTCTCTGGCCCTCAGCATCCTTGTTCAGCTGCGCATAGTCAGGATATTCGAAGCCCAGTGCATCAAGCACTCGGTTCAGCCTTCGCTTCGGACGGGTACCGAAGGCTGCTGTCATCAGTTGATCTTCTTTTTTCGAATAATTTCCAAGAATTTCATTACACATCACCTCAACTTTGTCCAGCCACTCTTGGCAGGGCTTCTTAAAATATTTCTTGAATTTGAAGTGGTAAGGAAGCCGGACAAGATCCCCTTCCCTCTTCTCCCCCTTTAACTTTGGCATTTCCCATTTTTTCAGAGTAGGGAAAACTTTGAATGCTAAGAATTCTTGAACCAGATCCCTGGTACCAATATGCTCTGCAATGATTCTGAATTCATCCATTGCCCGTTGAGTTTGACCCTCTGGTGTCATGTTGCAGTGGGGTCGGGTTTCTCCGAAAGTTAGCTCGAGTGGACTTTGCACAAGCTTCTCCTTGTCCTCATCAACCTTGACATAGAACCATTCTGATTTCCAGCCTGCCGGCCATTTGCTTTGGTAGCTAATTACAGGAAACTTTGCGGTTTTCCGGTAGGCAAAATTGTAGCAACCGAAGTTTTCATGAAGCCCATCTTTTCTGGCCTTTGTTTGATAATGCAATTCATGAACTCGACAGAAACTGTCAGCAAAAGGCTCCACTGCTTGGCTTCGGAGGGCCCAAATATAAACGCTAAGCCTAACGATAGCGTTAGGAGTTAACTGATGAAGGTAGATGCCAAACCTCTTCAATATCTCCGCAACAATCTCGTGAACAGGGAATCTTAGCCCAGCCTTTAAAAAGCTTTTGAAGATGACAACCTCGTCCTTCTCTGGCTTCGGGGTGGTCTCTTCTCCCCCGAAGCGAAGTAGCTTCTTCTGATCTTCACTGAAAAAACCTGCTTTCACCATCTTGGCGAGATCAACCTTTGAAACAGTCGATTTTCCGAAGTCTAGGTGGCTGGGTTTGCTGGGCATGGCAATACGGTAGTCATCTTCGGAGTCGGTTTCTTCAATGTTCCCTTCTCCTTCGGCAGCTGTCGGGTTTGCTCCGGCAGCAGCCATTTCTTCCGTAGTCACCAGTCCGGAGCGCTGCATCGCTTCGGAGATGGGCACAGTCTCCGAAGCTTCAGTTTCGTCCCCCTCACGCTCAACCCTAGCTGTAGAGCGAACTCTGGCCATTTAATTATGAACTTGTGAAACTTTAATACTTTTTTCTCCGAAGCAGGCTTCAAGATGGAGCTTCGTTCAAACCTGACAAACAAGCTTCGGTGATGGTTAAAAATTTTGGCAGCAAAACAGTGCAAATAGCAGTAAATGCTGTGGTAACTTCACACCTACTCGTCTGTTTATATAGTGCTGCAGGTAAGAAGGCGAAGCGGCAGGGTTTTTACACCAGGCGGGCAGTAACTTGTACTCGCTGCGCAGTGGACCGCAAAGACCAAACAGTGACTCTGCAAGGTGGGACCGACACGATCTCGGGAAATGAATCGTTTCTCGGCAACGAGCTCAGGGAAGGTGTTTTTTGGACCTCCGGCTTCCCGAAGCTTGAGAGGATTTTTTCACGGTTCAAGCTCGTTACGAAAAACGATCTAGCGCCGCGAAAGGGGCTACTGTTGGGCCCATGCTTCGTTGCGCCGAAGGTCTTGCGTGAAGAAGCAGCTTCGGCTGAAATCGTCCCTAGGAAATGGCCGAAGGTTCCTTTTTATAGAGCTTCGGCGTTGCAAACCGACATAAAGATAGAATGACCTTTTTATCCATAGAGGTCTAAGATAATGTTGTAAACTTTTGTAAAGGGCATAATTGTAATTCGTCACAGGCTGCGTCCTGTGTCTATAAATAGATGAACAGTACCCCCGTACTGTTCACACGAACCTGTCATTTGCCTTCACATCACACTTGTATTCTTCAAGACCGAAGGTACATTTGTAATTTGGAGTCATTTACATTCGTTTATAATAATAAAAATGGAGATGATTTTATGATAACATTTAAGTATTTTCATATCTCATGATTTATATGAATGCTTCGTTCCTCATTGTCACGTTTACGAAGCTACGTCCTTCGTAACCTTCGTCCGAGATGCTTTATATTCCAAAGGGATATAATGTTATGGAGGACGAAGGACTTTTACACTTAACATTTTCTATGTTGCCTTGTTCTTAATTCTTAGCATTTGAGAACAAGTCCCCAACACCCGTCGACCTGGCGGCGCGGCTGACGGGAGTTATTTAATCACCGTCGGCCTGTGCGCGGGCCGATGGGAATTAATTAATCCCCGTCGGCTACGTTGTTTGGCCGACGACAGTTATTTAATCGCCGTCGGCCTTCTTCTAGCCGACGGGGATTAATTAATTCCCATCGGCCCGTGCGCAGGCCGACGGGAATTAAGTTAGCCGACGGGGATGCTTTGGATTGCTGTAGTGCAAGTCCAAGTGGTCTCATATACCAGTCACCTTCTCCCAGGAAGATCTTCAGCTCAATGATTATCCTCAAAATGATGCAATGGTCATATCTTGTGTCATCAAGGGGTTCCTGGTCCACAATGTCCTAGTGGACACAGACAGTGCGGTAGACATGATCTTTGCGAAGGCTTTTAGGCAAATGCAAGAGCCGGATGACAATATACATGATGCAACACAACCCCTCTGCGGCTTCGGAGGAAGACAGGTTGTGGCGCTCGGCAAGATAACTATGCTGATCACCTTTGGCTATGTTCACAATACAAGGACAGAACAAGTTGTCTTCGACATTATCGATATGGAGTATCCCTACAATGCAATCATTGGTCCAGGGACACTGAATGCCTTCAAAGCAATACTCCACCCAGCATATCTTTGCATGAAGATACCTTCTGGCCAAGGGCCTATCGTTATACATGGAAGCCAAGAGGCTGCCAGGAGAGCCGAAGGGAACCGGATGGATTCGATGGCCATCCATAACATAGATGAATCTGAAGCTCATCAACAATATAAACATAAAAGAGAAAAGGCTGCTTCAGCAAATCAACCAAAGCCCATGCTTTTGTGGGAAGACATAACCAAGCAGAAGGTGCTGTTGGGATCCAAATTATCTGATGAACAAGAGAAGACTTTGTTGAGATTCCTGTTGAACAACAAGGATGTTTTTGCTTGGTCAACCAATGATCTTTGTGGTGTCAATAGAGATGTCATGAGCACTCACTCAATGTAGACCCTGCCCTCAGTCCAACAAAGCTGAGGCTTCAGAAAATGTCCGATGATAAAGTCAAGGGTGCACGAAACAAAGTAGAAAAGGCTTCTGAGTGCCGGTGTTATCAGAGAAGTAACATACCAGAGTGGCTGGCCAATACTGTGATGGTAAAAAAAGCTAATGGAAAATGGAGAATGTGCATCGACTTCACAGATCTCAATAAGGCATGCCCGAAGGATGAATTCCCATTGCCAAGAATAGATTCTCTTGTGGATGCAGCGACCACTTCAGAGCTCATGAGCTTATTGTTCTGCTACTCAGGTTATCATCAAGTCTGGATGAAGAAGTAGGATGAGCCTAAGACAAGCTTCATTGAAAGGGAAATAGGCTTACACCTTTTCCTAAATTGATTTTGGTGGTTGAAATGCCCAACACAAATAATTGGACTAACAAGTTTGCTCTAGATTATGAGTTCTACAGGTGCCAAAGGTTCACAACAAACCAATAAAAAGACCGAAAAAGGATTCAAATATAGAAAGCTAAAGTCAGCCGAAGTGTGCCCTGGTCTGGCGCACCGGAATGTCTGGTGTGCCACCAGACTGTGTCCGGTGCACCACCGGACAGTGTCTGGTGCACCATGGACTCCAACTCCGAACTGCTCACCTTCGGGAATTCTGGAGGCCGCTCCGCTATAATTCACCGGACTGTCCGGTGGAGCACCGGACAGTGTCCGGTGGCGCACCGGACTGTCGGGTGTGCCAGCGGAGCAACGGCTACTTCGCGCCAATGGTCGTCTGCAGAAGGCATTAAATGCGCTACAGTGCACGCCAAAGTCAGAGCAGAGCCAGATGGCGCACCGGACAGTGAACAGTACCTGTTCGGTGCACCACCGGACTGTCCGGTGGCCCAGAAGATAGAAGCTCCAACGGTCGGAATCCAACGGCCAGGTGACGTGGCAGGCGCACCGGACTGTCCGGTGCGCCATGCGACAGCAGCCTTCACCAAACGGCTAGTTTGGTCGTTGGGGCTATAAATACCCCCAACCACCCACCATTCATTGCATCCAAGTTTTCTAACTTCCCACACCTTACAAGAGCTATAGCATTCAATACAAGACACACCAAAGAGATCAAATCCTCTCCCAAGTCCATAGAGCATTCCCAATCAAATAGTGACTAGTGAGAGAGTGACTTGTGTTCATTTGAGCTCTTGCACTTGGATTGCTTCTTTTTCTCATTCTTTCTTGTGATCAACTCAATTGTAACCGAGGCAAGAGACACCAATTGTGTGGTGCTCCTTGCGGGGACTTAGTGTCCCGTTTGATTGAGAAGAGAAGCTCACTCTGTCTAAGTGACCGTTTGAGAGAGGGAAAGGGTTGAAAGAGACCAGGTCTTTGTGACCACCTCAACGGGGAGTAGGTTTGCAAGAACCGAACCTCGGTAAAACAAATCATCGTGTCTCACTCTTTATTTGCTCGCGATTTGTTTTTACCCTCTCTCTCGGACTCGCTCACATTTCTAACACTAACCCGGCTTGTAATGGTGCTTAAGTTTATAAATTTCAGATTCGCCCTATTCACCCCCCTCTAGGCGACTTTCAATTGGTATCAAAGCACGATACTTCATTAGAGCCTAACCGCTCGAAGTGATGTCGGGAGCATCCGCCAAGAGGGAGCTCGGGACCGGCGACAAGTCCGCAAGCTCGAGGAGAACACACTTGAGCGAGAAGAAGAAGAAAATGAAGAAAGTGGTCTACTACGAGACCGACTCTTCCTCGCCCTCTACATCCGGATCCGACTCCGCGTCCGTCACTTCTAAGCGCCAAGAGCGCAAGAAGTATAGTAAGATCCCCTTACGCTATCCTCGCATTCCTAAGCATACTCCATTACTTTCCGTCCCATTAGGCAAACCACCGACGTTTGATGGTGAAGATTATTCTAGGTGGAGTGATATGATGAGATATCACCTAACCTCACTCCACAAAAGCATATGGGATGTTGTTGAGTTTGGTGTACAGGTACCATCCGTAGGGGATGAAGATTACGATGAGGACGAGGTAGCCCAAATCAAGCACTTCAACTCTCAAGCTACCACTATAGTCCTCACCTCTCTAAGTCGAGAGGAGTATAACAAGGTACAAGGGTTGAAGAGCGCTAAAGAGATTTGGGACGTGCTCAAAACCGCACACGAAGGAGACGAGGTGACCAAAATCACAAGGTGGGAGACGATCGAGGGGGAGCTCGGTCGCTTCAAGCTTCTCCAAGGGGAGGAGCCACAAGAGATGTACAACCGGCTCAAGACCTTGGTGAACCAAGTGCGCAACCTCGGGAGCACCAAATGGGATGACCATGAGATGGTCAAGGTTATCCTTAGATCTCTTGTTTTTCTTAACCCTACACAAGTTCAATTAACACGTGGTGATCCTAGATACACACTAATGTCTCCCGGGGAAGTAATAGGAAAATTTGTGAGCTTTGAGTTGATGATCAAAGGCTCAAAGAAAATCATTGAGCAAGATGCCTCCTCCACGCCCGAAGCACAACCAGTCGCATTCAAGGCGACAGAGGAAAAGAAGGAAGAGTCTACATCAAGTAGACTCCCCATTGACGCCTCCAAGCTCGACAATGAGGAGATGGCGCTCATCATCAAGAGCTTCCGCCAAATCCTCAAGCAAAGGAGGGGGAAGGACTACAAATCTCGCTCCAAGAAAGTGTGCTACAAGTGTGGTAAGCCCGGTCACTTTATTGCAAAATGTCCATTATCAAGTGACAGTGACAGGGATAATGACAAGAAGGGCAAGAGGTGAGAAAAGAAGAGGTACCACCAGAAAAAGGGTGGCGATGCCCATGTGTGCCGCGAGTGGAACTCCGACGAGAGCTCCACCGACTCCTCCAATGAGGACACCACCAACATCGCCATCACCAAAGGACTCCTCTTCCCCAACGTCGGCCACAAGTGCCTCATGGCAAAGGATGGCAAAAGGAAAAAGGTAAAATCTAGATCCTCCACTAAATATGCATCCTCTAGTGATGAAGATAATTCTAGTGATGAGGAGGATAATTTGCGCACCCTTTTTGCCAACCTAAACATGCAACAAAAAGAGAAGTTAAATGAATTAATTAGTGCTATTCATGAGAAGGATGAACTCTTGGACACCCAAGAGGACTTCCTAATTAAGGAAAATAAGAAGCATGTTAAGGTTAAGAATGCTTATGCTCTAGAAGTAGAAAAATGTGAAAAATTATCTAGTGAGCTAAGCACGTGCCATGATATTATTGCCAACCTTAGAAATGAGAATGCTAAATTAATTGCTAAGGTTGATTCAAATGTTTGTGATGATTCAATTCCCAATCTTAGAGATGATAATGTTAGTTTGCTTGCTAAGATTGAAGAATTGAATGTCTCTCTTGCTAGCCTTAGAAATGAGAATGAAAAATTAATTACTAAGGCTAAAGACTTAGATGTTTGCAATATTACCATTTCCAATCTTAGAAATGAAAATGACATTTTACATGCTAAGATTGTTGAACTAAAATCTTGCAAACCCTCTACATCTACCGTTGAGCATGTTTCCATTTGTACTAGATGTAGAGACATTAATGTTGATGCTATTCATGATCACCTAGCTTTAATTAAGAAACAAAACGATCACATAGCTCAACTTAATGCCAAAATTAATGAGCATGACTTAGAAAATGAAAAATTTAAATTTGCTAGAAGCATGCTCTATAGTGGGAGACGCCCTGGCATCAAGGATGGCATTGGCTTCCAAAAGGGAGACAATGTCAAACTTAATGCCCCTCTCCTAAAAGATTATCTAACTTTGTTAAGGGCAATGCTCCCATGCCTCAGGATAACGAGGGTTACATTTTGTACCCTGCTGGTTATCCCGAGCACAAAATTAGGAGAATTCACTGTAGGAAGACTCACTCTGGCCACTCACTCTGGCCGTAATCATGCTTTTATGTATAAGGGTGAGACATCTAGCTCTAGGCAATCAACCCGTGCAAAATTGCCTAAAAGGAAAACTCCTATTGCATCAAATGATTCTAACATTTCATTTAAAACTTTTGATGTGTCTTATGTTTTGACTAACAAATCCGGTAAAGTAGTTGCCAAATATGTTGGGGGCAAACACAAGGGGTCAAAGACTTGTGTTTGGGTACCCAAAGTTCTTGTATCTAATGTCAAAGGACCCAAAACCGTTTGGGTACCTAAAATCAAGAACTAAATTTGTTTTGTAGGTTTATGCATCCGGCGGCTCAAGTTGGATCATCGATAGCGGGTGCACAAACCATATGACAGGGAGAAGAAGATGTTCTCCTCCTACGAGAAAAATCAAGATCCCCAATGAGCTATCACATTCGGGGATGGAAATCAAGGTTTGGTAAACGGATTGGGTAAAATTGTTATATCACCTGACCATTCCATTTCAAATGTTTTTCTTGTAGATTCTTTAGATTATAATTTGCTTTCAGTTTCGCAATTATGTAAAATGGGTTACAACTGTCTTTTTACGGATATAGGTGTCACTGTCTTTAGAAGAAGTGATGATTCAGTAGCATTTAAGGGAGTGCTAGAGGGTCAGCTAAACTTAGTAGATTTTGATAGAGCTGAACTCGACACTTGCTTAATTGCTAAAACTAACATGGGCTGGCTCTAGCATCGCCGACTAGCACATGTTGGAATGAAGAATCTTCACAAGCTTCTAAAGGGAGAACACATTTTGGGACTAACAAATGTTCATTTTGAGAAAGACAGGATTTGTAGCGCATGTCAGGCAGGAAAGCAAGTTGGTGTTCATCATCCACACAAGAACATCATGACGACTGACAGGCCACTCGAGCTCCTACACATGGACCTATTTGGCCCGATCGCTTACATAAGCATCGACGGGAGTAAGTATTGTCTAGTTATTGTGGATGATTATTCTCACTTCACTTGGGTATTCTTTTTGCAGGAAAAATCTCACACCCAAGAAACTTTGAAAGGATTCTTGAGACGGGCTCAAAATGAGTTCGGATTAAGGATCAAGAAGATTAGAAGCGACAACGGGATGGAGTTCAAAAACTCTCAAATCGAAGGCTTCCTTGAGGAGGAAGGCATCAAGCATGAGTTCTCTTCTCCCTACACTCCACAACAAAATCGTGTAGTGGAGAGGAAGAATCGAACTCTATTGGACATGGCAAGGACCATGCTTGATGAATACAAGACTTCGGATCGGTTTTGGGCCGAGGCGGTCAACACCACCTGCTACGCCATTAACTGGTTGCAAGAAGACATCGTATGAACTCCTAACCGGTAAAAAGCCCAATGTTTTATATTTTAGAGTCTTTGGCAGCAAATGCTTTATTCTTGTTAAAAGATGTAGAAAATCCAAATTTGCTCCTAAGGATGTAGAAGGCTTTTTACTAGGATATGATTCAAACACAAGGGCATATAGAGTCTTTAACATGTCCTCTGGACTAGTTGAAATTTCTTGTGACATTGTGTTTGATGAGACTAATGACTCTCAAGTAGAGCAAGTTGATCTTGATAAGCTAGATGATGAAGAGGCTCCGTGCTTCGCGCTAAGGAACATGTCCATTGGGGATGTGTGTCCTAAGGAATTCGAAGAGCCTCCACAAGCACAAGATCAACCATATTCCTCCATGCAAGCATCTCCACCAACTCAAGATGAGGATGAGGCTCAAGATAATAAAGGAGAAGATCAAGAAGATGAGCCACCGCAAGAGGAGAGCAATGATCAAGGGGGAGATACCCATGATCAAGATAAGGAAGATGAACAAGTTCCAAGACCGCCTCACCCAAGAGTCCACCAAGCAATTCAACGAGATCACCCCGTGAACACCATCCTCGGCGATATTTAAAAGGGGGTAACTACTAGATCTTGTGTTGCTCATTTTCGTGAACATTACTCGTTTGTTTCCTCTATTGAGCCACAGAGGGTAGAGGAAGCACTTCAAGATTCGGATTGGGTGGTGGCAATGCAAGAGGAGCTCAACAACTTCACTAGGAATGAGGTATGGCATTTAGTTCCATGTCCTAACCAAAATGTTGTAGGAACCAAGTGGGTTTTCCGCAACAAGCAAGATGAGCATGGTGTGGTGACAAGGAACAAAGCCCGACTTGTGGCCAAGGGATACTCACAAGTCAAAGGTTTGGATTTCGGTGAAACCTATGCACCCGTAGCTAGGCTTGAGTCAATTCGCATTTTACTTGCTTATGCTACTTACCATGGCTTCAAGCTTTACTAAATGGACGTGAAAAGTGCCTTCCTCAATGGACCAATTAACGAAGAGGTCTATGTTGAGCAACCTCCCGGCTTTGAAGATAGTGAGTACCCTAACTATGTTTATAAACTCTCTAAGGCGCTTTATGGGCTCAAGCAAGCCCCAAGAGCATGGTATGAATGCCTAAGAGATTTTCTTATCACTAATGGCTTCAAAGTCGGAAAGGCCGATCCTACTTTATTTACTAAAACTCTTGAAAATGATTTGTTTGTATGCCAAATTTATGTTGATGATATTATATTTGGGTCTACTAACGAATCTACATGCGAGGAATTTAGTAGGATCATGACACAAAAATTCGAGATGTCTATGATGGGGGAGTTGAAGTACTTCTTAGGTTTTCAAGTGAAGCAACTCCAAGAGGGCACCTTCATTAGCCAAACGAAGTATATTCAAGACATTCTAAACAAGTTTGGGATGAAGGATGCCAAGCCCATCAAGACACCCATGGAAACCAATGGGCATCTCGACCTCGACATGGGAGGTAAATCCGTAGATCAAAAGGTATACCGATCGATGATAGGTTCATTACTCTATTTATGTGCTTCACGACCAGATATAATGCTTTCTGTATGCATGTGTGCAAGATTCCAAGCCGATCCTAAGGAAGCTCACCTTAGGGCCGTAAAACGAATCTTGAGATATTTAGTTTATACTCCTAAGTTTGGGCTTTGGTACCCTAAGGGATCCACATTTGATTTAATTGGTTATTCGGATGCCGATTGGGCGGGGTGTAAAATTAATAGAAAGAGCACATCGGGGACTTGCCAGTTTTTGGGAAGGTCTCTGGTGTCTTGGGCTTCAAAGAAGCAAAATTCTGTAGCTCTTTCTACCGCCGAGGCAGAGTATATTGCCACAGGCCATTGTTGCGTGCAATTGCTTTGGATGAGGCAAACCCTCAGGGACTATGGTTACAAATTAACCAAAGTTCCTCTTCTATGTGATAATGAGAGTGCAATCCGCATGGCGGATAACCCCGTTGAACATAGCCGCACTAAACACATAGCCATTCGGTATCATTTCTTAAGGGATCACCAACAAAAGGGGGATATCGAGATTGCATATATTAACACCAAAGAACAATTAGCCGATATCTTTACCAAGCCATTAGATGAACAAACATTTAACAAACTTAGGCATGAGCTAAATATTCTTGATTCTTGGAATTTCTTTTGATGTTTTGCACACATAGCTCTTTAATATACCTTTGATCATATCTCCTTCATGTGCTATGACTAATGTGTTTTCAAGTGCATTTCAAACAAAGTCATAGATTGAAAGGGAATTGGAGTCTTCGGCAAAGACAAAGGCTTCGACTCCACTCCATTACTCATCCTTCGCCGTCGCTCCATGCAACTTTCCAACTTAGGTATAATCTTCACTCATATGTTAGTTACCATAGGGAGATTTAAGGGCTTATATTTCACTCAAGTATCCGTTTTTGGTGATTCATGCCAAAGGGGGAGAAAGTATTAGCCCAAAGCAAAAGGACCGCACCACCACCAATTTTCAAAAATTTGAGTTAAGAAAAGATTTTTCAATTGTGATCTTTCAATCGGTATCTTATTTTTGATAAAATTTCAAATTGGTACAACCCTTTTCAAAACTAATATCTAAAACCCTCTTGAATACTAAGAGGAGGATTTGATTGAGGGGGAGTTTTGTTTAGTCAAAGAAAAAGCATTTTGAAATAGGGGGAGAAACTTTCAAATCTCGAAAATGCTTCTCAAAATATTATTCATTTACCTTTGACTATTTCCAAAAGGACTTTGAAAAGAATTTATAAAAGTATTTGCAAAAACAAAACATGTGGTGCAAGCGTGGTCCAAAATGTTAAAAAAAAGGAATCAATCCATGCATGTCCTATGAAAATTTATTGGTTCAATTCTTAGTATCCTTTGCACTTACATTACGCAAACTAGTTCAATTATGCACTTCTATATTTGCTTTGGTTTGTGTTGGCATCAATCACCAAAAAGGGGGAGATTGAAAGGGAAATAGGCTTACACCTTTTCCTAAATTGATTTTGGTGGTTGAAATGCCCAACACAAATAATTGGACTAACCAGTTTGCTCTAGATTATGAGTTCTACAGGTGCCAAAGGTTCACAACAAACCAATAAAAATACCAAAAAAGGATTGAAATATAGAAAGCTAAAGTCAGCCGAAGTGTGCCCTGGTCTGGCGCACTGGACTGTCCGGTGTGCCACCGGACAGTGTCCGGTGCACCACCAGACAGTGTCCGGTGCACCTGGGACTCCAACTCCGAACTGCTCACCTTCGGGAATTCTGGAGGTCGCTCCGCTATAATTCACCGGACTGTGTCCGGTGGCGCACCGGACTGTCCGGTGTGCCAGCGGAGCAACGACTACTTCGCGCCAACGGTCGTCTGCATAATGCATTAAATGCGCTATAGTGCGCGCCAGAGTCAGAGCAGAGCCAGATGGCGCACCGGACAGTGAACAGTACCTGTCTGGTGCACCACCAGACTGTCCGGTGGCCCAGAAGACAGAAGCTCCAACGGTCGGAATCCAACGGCCAGGTGACGCGGCAGGCGCACCGGACTGTCCGGTGCGCCATGCGACAGTAGCCTTCACCAAACGGCTAGTTTGGTGGTTGGGGCTATAAATACCCCCAACCACCCACCATTCATTGCATCCAAGTTTTCTGACTTCCCACACCTTACAAGAGCTATAGCATTCAATACAAGACACACCAAAGAGATCAAATCCTCTCCCAAGTCCATAGATCATTCCCAATCAAATAGTGACTAGTGAGAGAGTGACTTGTGTTCATTTGAGCTCTTGCGCTTGGATTGCTTCTTTTTCTCATTCTTTCTTGTGATCAACTCAATTGTAACTGAGGCAAGAGACACCAATTGTGTGGTGGTCCTTGCGGGGTCTTAGTGTCCCGTTTGATTGAGAAGAGAAGCTCACTCGGTCTAAGTGACCGTTTGAGAGAGGGAAAGGGTTGAAAGAGACCCGGTCTTTGTGACCACCTCAACGGGGAGTAGGTTTGCAAGAACCGAACCTTGGTAAAACAAATCATCGTGTCTCACTCTTTATTTGTTCGCGATTTGTTTTTACCCTCTCTCTCAGACTCGCTCACATTTCTAACGCTAACCTGGCTTGTAGTGGTGCTTAAGTTTATAAATTTCAGATTCGCCCTATTCACCCCCCCTCTAGGCGACTTTCATTCATAACCCCTAGTGGGACCTATTGCTACCTTCGGATGCCCGAGGGGCTCAAGAATGCTAGAGGAAGCTTCAGCAGGATGACTGCCAAAGTCCTTTACTCCCAAATTGGCAAAAATGTGCTGACATATGTTGATGATATCATAGTAAAGAGCACGAAGCAAGAAAATCACATTGCTGATTTGCAAGAAACATTTGCTAACTTCAGAAGAGCTGGTCTTAAACTAAATCTAGAAAAATGTGAGCTAGCACCGCTTAATTTTTCACTGAAATAAGCAACCGATTTTCCTTCTTGTAACAAAACAGCACCTAACCCAATACCACTAGCATCACATTCAAGTTCAAACACTTTCTGAAAGTCGAGCAATTGTAAGAGTGGAGCATGGGTTAACTTATCTTTTGAAGTGTTGAACGCCTCTTCTTGTGGGGGTCCCAAGCAAAAGACACACCTTTCTTTGTGAGTTCGTGCAAAGGGGCAGTGATGGAGCTAAAATCACGCACAAAACGGCGGTAAAATCCTGGAAGTCCAAGAAAACTCCAAATTTGGGTGACCGTCGTTGGTGTAGGCCAGTCCTGAATGGCTTCAACCTTGCTGCTATCCACCTCAATGCCCTGTGGAGTAACCACATAACCAAGAAACGAGACACGTTGCGTGCAAAATGTGCACTTTTCCATGTTACCAAACAAGCAAGCAGCACGCAAAGCATCAAAAATAGCACACAAATGTTCTAAATGCTCCTCTATGGACTTGCTGTAAATAAGGATATCATCGAAATAAACAACAACAAACAAACATATGAAGGCCCATAGAACTTCGTTCATTAAACACATAAAGGTGCTGGGATCATTAGTCAATCCAAATGGCATAACCAGCCATTCATATAAACCAAATTTCATTTTAAAAGTCGTTTTCCATTCATCACCGAGTTTCATTCTAATCTGATGGTAACCGCTACGCAAATCAACCTTAGAGAAAATAACGGCACCACTAAGCTCATCTAACATATCATCAAGGCGTGGAATAGGATATCGATAACGAACTATGATGTTATTAATAGCACGAAAATCTACGCACATACGCCATGACCCATCTTTCTTTGGAACGAGTAAAACAGGAACCGAGCAAGGGCTAAGAGACTCATGAATGTAACCTTTATCAAGCAGCATCTGCACCTGGCGCTGGATCTCCTTCGTCTCATCTGGATTTGTACAGTACGGGGCGCGGTTTGGAAGAGAAGCGCCGAGGATGAGATCGATCTAATGCTCAATGCCACGGAGCCGAGGAAGACCCGGTGGTAAGTCCGTAGGAAAAACATCAGCATACTTCTGCAAAAGGTTAACAACAGCAGGGGGTATATCCAAAGACGGTGCATCATCAAGCAAAACAAGCATGCGCGAGCATACAAGTGCATAACAGGCCATATGAGCTTCATGGAGATCATCAAAATCAGCACATGTAGCAAGTAAAACAGGAGAGTGCAACTTGATTTCAGATTTAATAGGTGCGGCTGATGTCGATTTGACTTGTTGTGCAGTTTTAGCAGCCCTAGTAAGATCATCTTTCAAAATTTGGTCAGGGTCATTGGATGTATAATTATTTTATGGCCTTTAAACATGAAAGAATAATGATTTGAACGACCATGATGTAAACTATCAGTATCATATTTGTAACACCCCAGGTGTTACTCAGGGTGTCCACCCAGGGCTACACCATTTAAACCTACTATCACATGTGGGTTAGTTTGGGCAAAGTACATCAAACTTAGAATTCAAGGTCCTAAGCAAGTGCAACCCATCTTGGATATCATACCCTAACTTATCATGCACATCTAAAGGGGATAATTGCCCAAAACCCTAAAGCAAACCCCTTTGGACAATGGGAACCCTAGATGTAAGTATGACCAAAAGGTCATGAAAACCTTATGATCATGGCTTGGGCCAAATATAAAAGTTGTAGTACACTTAATAACCTACAAATAATAGTAAGAAAGTAAACCCCAAAAAGATTTCAGAAAAGCCCCAAAAGGTTCACCAAAGGTTTGAGCACAAAAGAAAAATCAGAAATTGCCTAAGTCCAAAACTAACCTTTGGCCAAAGATCACACATGTGCACCCTCATTCAAACTTCAAAACACTTCGACCCAATTGACAAAGTGGCGCCAAATTAACCCTAGAATGCCCTGGAAAAAGTTGACACCTACCCTAAGAGGTTTGACATGACTTGGCACCATTTTTGTCTCGGTTTGGACATCTCTGACATAGCCGACTTCCCACCTCCATATCTCTCTAACCCGACCACATCTACCCTTGGAACTCACATGAACTAGGTAGCTCTAGGTGCAGGGAAGAGATCTCTCTCAGGCTCTAGGGCAAGATTCGTACGTTTTGGCCGCTCAGCAGAGGGAAGAACACGGGCAGAAGCAAAGAGCCACGTGTTCGACGCGCTCTGAGCTCGCCAGAGCACGCCCGCGCGCGCCCCCACATGCCCCGCGTCGCGCCAAAGCCAAGCCGGCACCATGGCCCGCGCCCGTGCCTATAAAGCCCCCAGGGACTTCGACCGTACCCCTCCGCACGCGCTCGACCTCACCGGAGCCCAAACCCGCCGGCGTTTGCTCGTGCACGGCGTGTCCACGGCCGCCCGATCCCCCTGCCACCGTAGACTGGCCAACATAACCCTTCCCAACCCCGTCCGACCCTCGGAGAAGACTGAGCACACCTCGGTGAAGCTCCCCGAGCGAGGAATCGGAGTTTGCTTCGCCAGAGAGGCCAGTCCACGGTTGCCGGACTCCGCCCGACCGCCGGCGAGCGTAGACCGGGTAATTCTCTGCTCCATTCTTCGATTCCTTGTGCACACAGCCTCTACGTCACCCTGTGAAGCTCACTGTGCCATTGGTTTGAACTAGATCGCCGTGGTTTGGTCGGAGCACCCGCCGCCGATGAGAACACCCGCCTGCGCACGTGGACCGGACGATTCCGGCCACCCCCGCCGTCGAGCCGTACACCGTTGTGACCGCCAGGACCTCCCGGAGCCAACCCCGCCCCTCGCCGGACTTCTCTCACCGACGGTAAGCCGCGCCGCCCTTTTCTTTCTCGCGGGTACTGTTTAAACCTAGGGAGGGACCGCGAGGGAGAAGAAGAGAAAGCTAGGGGGTTTTGCGTAATGTCAGTGACTCAGAGAAATAGTAGCGCGGGGGTATAACTGTGAGAGTTAGTTTGGAAATAACCCGAGGACCCCGGTGCAAAGTGGTTTTCCAGGAAACCTTTTATTAAATCTGATTTAAAATTTAAACAGAACTTGAATAATTCATATCTTCTGTTTTATTCATCCAAATTGAGTCAAACCAATTTGTCAGATCTTAAATAATATAAACAAATTAATAAAAATATAAAACCCCTATGTGCTACAGAAAACTTTAGGGTTCTGATTTAAATATTGATTTGGCCAAAAGCTAAATAATAGGAAGAAAAATAGTTGCACTTTTTAACCGAGGTTAAGAAAATTTGGAGAATTACATGACCACCTACTGACCTATTTAAAAATGATACACCCCTTTTGTACACCCCATTAAGGTAGAGTTGGCTATTTATTTACATTGTGCTTAAGGTTAAAGAAAATAGAAAAGGTAAATTAAATAAAGAACCAGGGAGCCCCATATTTTTGTTAGTCTACTTATTCAATATAGTTCACTAGAAAAATCTATTATACTCTGGTTTAGTACAAAATAACAGGGATACCTTTTATTTTAAGAAAACAAGGAAAACTTAGAAAAACCCTAGAAAAATAACCCCTAGGTGAAAACACCCCAAACCTTGGGATAATTAATGTTTTATTATTAAGAAGTTAGGAAAAATATGAAATCTGTTGTTTGACATTTTTCAAATAGCAAGGCAGTAGAAAGTGCCTTTTTGGCATTAAACTTTGGAAAATCACAACTAAATAACCATCCCTTAGCTTTCTGTGATTTTTGGCACATAAGCTTGTTATTATTATTAGATGCCAACAAAAATAACCCTTAGCAGAGAACCCACCCCTAGTTAAGAGTTGTAGTGCAAAGTGGCCCATTTACACAACATTTGTTATTTTTGTCTAAAGCATAGCCTTTTTATTTTGAACCTCAAATTCCTAGAACAGGCTATATTGACCAATGGCAAGCCACTGTAATTATTACAGAATTTTTGGAAAAAGTTAATTCACTGTTGTAGTTCAAACCTACACTAGAATTCCAAGTTGCCAACTAACTTAGTTTTTCTTCCTTTAGCATAATGTTATTAAATCCTGCATAATCATGACATACATATTCATTGCATTTCGATAGACTGTAACCTCGCTGATGGAGAGTACGTCCTCGTGCCGGAGCAAGGAGCTGCTCAGGAGGTAGCCCCGGATCCAGCACCAGAGCCTGCACCAGAGGATCTGCCTGCCACTGCTTTGGAAGGCAAGCCCCGGTTTATGCATAACCTGTTATTTATGCTATTTTACTATACTTAATGATTGTAGGATTGATTGTGCACTTAGGTGTAGGAGTTGTTTGAAACCCTAGTTGCATGATCTCAGGAATCCTTTTGAGATGAATACTAGTATGCTAGGTCGAGGTAGCTGCTTTATTAATTAGGATCTCAGTAGAAGTCGAGTGATTTTTCTAGCACTCGCGCGAGGTCAGTAAATTGGTTGTATCCACTTTCTTCTCATAATGATGCTGGTTGTGGACAACAATCCATGGGGATTGGTTGTCCACGGGATAAAAATTTGAATAAGGATTAAGGTGTGGTACCGTGAGTCAAGCGTTTGAACGTACTAAACACATACCGAGAAATATGGTAAATCGGTAAGCCTAGTACCTGAGTGAACCTGCCCACAGACTTTACCCCTCACGCGACCTGAGACGTGGTCTCCCATTCCGGTTATGGTGGATACAAGTGCGGTCACTGCACGACGGCAGTCGGGGTCAGTGAGGCATTGTACGCCAATGCGATGAGCCCTGATCTGTTGAAAGGGAATCGATGGGGACAGTTGATGTGTGTGGGGACAGAGTGCCCCTACACGTCGTGTGTTTAGGTTTACCTTGCAAGGATAAAAACTCGATTCGAATCGTCTGCTTCTCGCAGCTAATGAGACTGCTTGATGCATGCTGCTACATTGAGTAACAAGTGGAAATATGATGAGTTGATACAAGATGTTGATTGCTAAAAATGTTTGCTACTATGTATGAGTAGTTAGTACATATTTAGCCTTAAGAGAGTCACACTTAAATTTGACAAAGTTAAAAACTTGATTTAGAAACTCAGCTAGTGCTTTTGGCAACCAAACCCCACAACCAAACACCTGCATGTCTAGAGGTAGAGGAGTAGACTCCTCACACCGGGTAAGTCTAGCTGAGTATTAGTATACTCAGCCTTGCTTGTGGCATAATTTTTTATAGGTTCTTTGGAGGACATGGTTGCTGGAGTGACTTGGCCATCCATCTTGCCACTGGGTTGGACTGTCGAGTGGGACCCGCCTCGGCTGAGGAGGAGCATGAGGAGTGATGGGACAGGCTTCCCCATCCCTCCATTTATCTATCGTTAGTTTTATTCCGCTGCACTTCAAACAATGATGACTACTTTTGCAAAACTCTGATGGTGATGTAATAATTTAGTACTCCTTAATGTATGGTTTTATGCTTTATTGTATTTGCTCTGTGACTCACCTTGGAGTGAGATTGTGGTACTTGATCCTGTCAGTGGCCTCGTTGGACTAGATTCGAGGGATTGACGGGATATTCCCATTTAAGTGTGCTCTAGCCTCTAAGGCGGGACTTAGGCACTTAAGTCGGAATAATTTGGGCAGTTCCGCCACAGCTAGTATCGGAGCTTGTACCACCACAGAGGAATCAATAAAATATAAATATCATCCTTTTCCGAAGTAAAACTTGATAGAAACAATGTTGGATAGATCGTAGGACGATCAGGATAGACCTAGGACGTGAAGCCTTAGGATGATAGAGGGGTAGTTAGGTGGCTAAGTGATTAAGCCCTACCGGCTACTATAAGGGATGGGAGTTCTTTCCTATTCCCTTTACATTGATGTGAGGTCGTTCAGGACGAGCATGCATGCATTCTTAAATTAAAACAAATGGATAATTGAGTAAGGACTTTAATACAAAATGATGACCAACTAAGTACCCTAGTACCATTGTTATATTTAGAGAGAGGCTGAGTTGTGTTTCCTTTATATTTTTACAATTCTTTTTTTCTTTTACTTACGCTTAACCGTACACAGATGACTTCCCACGGATCCTCAGACGACGGGAATGCACTGTTCCACACTGACGGGCTTGCACGAGAGGGTTTTCCCCGTATTTTGTGGGAGGTACTTCAGGGGGCCGGATACACGACGCCTCCTCAGTACGCGGTGCAGCAGTTCGAGAAGCACTGAGTGCCCCGCTGTAAGGTGAGGATGACCTTGGAGCCTCATCCCCTGCAGCCAGGCTGGCGTTCGCTGGACTCTGAGTCCTTCGGATACCGGGCTGAGGACACGATCGAGGCGATTGCTCTGCACGGGTTGACCACTTTCTGCGGATTCCATCCCTTGGAGCTGTCCACCCACCCCATTGGTTTGTTCCCCGCTGAGAAGGAGGACGACCCAATGTGGAAGGATCGGGTGGAGCATGCCAAGGACATCTGGGCTATCTACCCGGGCCAGACTGCTCACTTGACAGTGCGGTGCATGAATGCCCTGTACCTTCTGCAAGTGATGCGTGGTGAGGCAATGTCCCATCTGATGGCACTATTGGAGGCAACTAAGATCACCCTGGACAACAGAGAGGAGCTTGTGGTTGATTTGTCCACTGATATGGTGGAAAAAGACTTACAGGTGGAGCAGCTATCAAATGAGATCCAAGAGATAGAGGAATTAGTGGGAACAAGGGAGAACACCATCGAGGTTCTCGAGGATCAGCTTATCAACACCCAGCAGCAGCTTGCCGAGGCTAATGAGCACCTGGATATGCATCACCAGGAGATCCATGATATGGAGGCCAACGAGGACGTCGACATTGAGGGAGGAGAGGAGCCTGCCTCCAGCTTGGACACTGCTAGCTCAGGGAGACCACCTTCCCCCGAGTCGAGTGTTGCCTCGTTCGCTCACTAGGTATCGGGAGTAGGGCTAGAAGTCAGAAATGGTGGGACTCCTCAAAGCTAGCTTAGCTTTTGCACCCTTGGGGTACTAGGCTAGATAGAGTTGAGTCTTTTGGGCCATTGATGTAATCATGATAAAATCTTTTGGAAGCATGGTTGATGGATGATGTTAGTCTTAATTTGGGAAGAAAAGTTTATGCCTTGTGAAATCCTTTATGTTTGTGCAAGAATCTATCACTTCGCCTTTTGACTTTTCTTCGCGATTGAACCTTGAACCTTAAAGATGTGTTATTGAGAATATATGTGATTTTTCAGATGGCCGGGAGAGCGCGTCGCGGTCAGAATGAGCGCGTTCCTCCACTGCCACCACCGCCTCCCACTCTGCAGGAGCTAATGGCTCAGCAGAATGAGATCTTGAGGCAGCTAGCTCAGCGTCAGCCACCACCTCAGCACTATGGTGGTGGAGATCATCAGCGTCACCCTACGGCAGCCACCTACTAGGAGTTCCTCAGTACCCAGCCTCCATTGTTCACCAGGGCAGAGGACCCGCTTGATGCGGATGTATGGTTTAGAGTAGTGGAATCCAAATTCCCGCTACTCCATGGAGTTTGCTCAGAGGTCACTAAAGTCAGGTTCGCCACCCAGCAGCTTCGCGGACCTGCAAGGACTTGGTGGGACCATTTTCTTGCTATGCAGCCAGATGACCGAGAGGTGGAATGGAGAGAGATCAAGGCAGCTTTCAGGGGGCACCATATACCAGCCGGAATTATGGACCGAAAGCTCAACGAATTTCTGGCACTCACTCAGGGCAACAGGACAGTGTTGCTGTATGCTCAGGCCTTCAATGATCTGTGCCAGTATGCTGGGTATCATGCAGATACGGACGAGAAGAAGAGAGACAGGTTCAAGAGGGGGCTTAGCACTAAGCTCCGTGACCGTCTCAACACCGTCAGGGCCAACAGCTATAATGAGTTAGTCAACATGGTCATTTCTCAGGAGGACTGTATCACCGCTCGTCAGGCAGAGAAGAAGAGGAAGACCCCTGTGGCAGGACCCTCAGCTCAGCCACAGCGCTTCAGGATTGTGTCCGACACTCAGAACAGGGGGCCTCAGCAGCAGCAAGGGCGATGGGTGATCCGACCACAACAGCAGCAGCAGGCACCCAACAGTACCCAGTTTCCAGCTCTGAGGAACAATCAACAGCAGCAGCAATATCGTCAGGCAAATGACAACAGGTGTTTCACATGTGGCAACACCGGACATTATGCCAAGAATTGCCCTAGGAACCAGCAGAGGCAGGGGCAGAATGTTAATCAAAATCAAGGCAAGAGACAGAAGGTGCAAGTGAGGCAGGGCAGGCTGAACTTCACCACCATGGCTGATATTCCAGAGGGAGCACCCGTCATGACTGGTATCTTTACAGTTTTGAATTATCCTGCTATTATTCTTTTTGATTCTGGTGCATCACATAGCTTTATCAGTGCCAAATTTAGTGCCAAGTGTCAATTGCCTTTCCACCACACCAATGGGGGTATTACAATTTCGACACCAGGAGGCAGGGTTGCCACCTACCAAGTCAACAGACATGTGCCCATAAGGTTTGGTAGTCTAATAATTAAAACCACCCTCCTCATTTTGGGTTTGGATAGCGTGGATATCATATTGGGAATTGACTGGTTAACCAGGCATCAGGCAGTTATTGATATTGCAGCTAGGGTCATTGAGGTGCACTCACCGACTTGTGGTGAAACCACACTATATTTGCCCAACCAAGGCTGTACCCATTCTTGTGCCTTCGTTATGATAGAGTCCCCAGTGGAAAGGATCCCAGTGGTCCGTGACTACCCAAATGTTTTTCCGGATGAATTGCCAAGGAGGCCATCTGACCAAGACATCGAGTTCGCAATCGAATTGCAACCCGGGACTGCTCCTATCTCCAAGAGACCCTATAGGATGCCTCCCGCAGAATTAGCAGAGCTGAAAAAGCAACTGCAGGAGTTGTTGGACAAGGGGTTCATTCACCCAAGTACTTCACCTTGGGGATGTCCTGCTTTATTTGTGAAGAAAAAGGATGAGAGTTTGAGAATGTGTGTTGATTACCGCCCTCTCAATGCGGTGACTATCAAGAACAAATATCCATTGCCCCGCATTGATGTTTTGTTCGATCAGTCGGTGGGGGCCAAAGTGTTCTCCAAGATAGATCTTCGTTCGGGTTACCATCAGATCAAGATCCGTACCAGTGATATTCCCAAAACGGCTTTCTCAGCCAGATATGGGCTTTATGAGTTTTTGGTAATGTCTTTTGGGCTGACCAATGCCCCGGCTTATTTTATGTACCTGATGAACTCAGTATTCATGCCAGAGCTGGACAAATTCGTGGTTGTTTTCATTGATGATATTATGGTTTATTCCAAGAATGATGCCGAGCACACCAAACATTTGCATACTGTACTTCAGAGGCTACGTGACCATCAGTTGTATGCCAAATTGTCTAAATGTGAATTCTGGCTGAAGGAAATTAAATTCTTGGGTCACACAATTTCTCAGGATGGGATATCTGTTGATCCTGAGAAGGTACAAGAGGTGATGAATTGGAAGCCCCCGACTACAGTAAGGCAGATTCGAAGTTTTCTGGGTTTGGCAGGGTATTATCGACGATTTATTCCGGATTTCTCTAGAATTGCCAAGCCGATGACTGAACTATTGAAGAAGGGAGTCAAGTATAATTGGAGCCAAAAGTGCGAAGATGCCTTTCATACCTTAAGGCATCATTTGACAACAGCCCCAGTGCTGGCTCAACCTGATAACACCAAGCCCTTTGAAGTTTATTGTGATGCTTCGGGGACGGGATTGGGATGTGTATTAATGCAAGATAACAGAGTAATTGCTTATGCCTCCCGAGCACTAAGACCCCATGAGCAGAACTACCCTACACATGATCTGGAGTTGGCAGCCGTGGTTCATGCTCTCAAGATATGGAGGCACTACTTGATGGGAGCTCACTGTAACATTTACACTGATCACAAGAGTCTCAAATACATTTTCACTCAGGCAGATCTTAACATGAGGCAGAGGAGATGGTTAGAATTAATCAAGGACTATGATTTGGAGGTGCATTACCATCCCGACAAGGCCAATGTTGTGGCAGATGCCTTGAGCAGAAAGGCCCAGTGCAATTGTATGAGCATGGATGCGAGAGTTACCACCCTGTGTGATGAATTGTGCAAGCTGAACCTGGAAGTTGTTTCTTCAAGTGATTTAACTTATATCTCGGTGGAGCCCACATTACAAGAGCAAATAGTCAGGGCCCAGATTGAAGACAAGGGTGTTCAGGTTATCAAAGAAATGATCAAGCAGAAGGCAGAGAAATACAAGTGCTTCCGTCAGGACAGCCAGGGAATTCTATGGTTTGGAGATCGATTGGTTGTTGCCAAGGACCCTGAGCTCAGAAAGAAGATATTGGAGGAAGCTCACCTTTCAAAATTCTCCATGCACCCTGGCAGCAACAAGATGTACCATGATCTTAGATCCTTATACTGGAGGACCAGAATGAAGAGGGAAATTGCCAAGTACATATCCGAGTGTGACACCTGCGAGAGGATCAAAGCCAGTCATTTGAAGGCAGCAGGCCCTTTGCAACCCCTTCCCATACCATCTTGGAAATGGGAGGACATTTGCATGGACTTCATCATGGGACTGCCCAATACCTCCAGGCACCATGATTCAATTTGGGTTATTGTGGACAGATTGACCAAGACCGCTCATTTCTTGCCAGTACACACCACCCACAGGACAGAGAAGTATGCAGAAATCTACATTGACCAGATAGTTCGTTTGCATGGGATACCAAGGACTATAGTATTAGATAGAGGAGCACCATTTGTGGCACGATTTTGGGAACAATTGCAGGAATCACTTGGGACCCATGTAGTACGAAGCTCAGCATACCATCCTCAAACAGATGGCAAGACAGAAAGGGTAAACCAGATTTTGGAAGACATGTTAAGGGCATGTGTGCTGCACTACGGAAAAGATTGGGACAAGTGCCTTTCTTTGGCAGAGTTTTCTTATAATAACAGCTACCAGTCCAGTTTGAAGATGGCACCTTTTGAAGCCTTATATGGGAGAAGATGTAGAACCCCGCTGAATTGGTCTCAAGCAGGAGAGAGGGAAATATTTGGACCAGACTTGGTACTTGAAGCAGAGGAAAAGGTCAGAGTTATTACAAAGAACTTAGAAGCTGCTCAGGCCAGGCAAAAGAGCTATCATGACAAGAGGCGGAAGCCTCTACAATTTGAAGTGGGAGATCATGTTTATCTTAAGGTGTCACCCACCAAGGGTGTCCAGAGATTCGGGATCAAGGGCAAGTTAGCTCCTCGCTACATTGGACCCTACGAGATCAAGGAGGCTTGTGGACCTGTAGCCTATCAATTGAAGTTGCCACCCAGCATGTCAGCTGTTCATGATGTGTTCCATGTATCTCAGCTGCGGAAATGTGTCCGCCTACCCAATGAAGTGCTGCCTGAGCCAGACATTGAGATAGAACCAGACATGTCCTATCAAGAGTACCCCGTCAGGGTATTGGATCAGAAAGAGAGGTCAACGCGGGCAAGGTCAATCAGAATGTATAAGGTTCAGTGGAGTCACCATTCAGTAGAAGAAGCTACATGGGAGACTGAGGATTTTCTACGCTCTCGCTTCCCCGACTTTCTGCCCAAAGGAGTCGGTACGTAACCCAAAACCCCACCCCCACCTGCCCTTTGAATACAATTATAAGAAAAACTTAGATAACAAGGGTAGTCTAAGTTGTGGTTTTAACTTAAAAAGGACTTCCTTCTGAAGTTGCAAAGAGAATGACATTCGAAGAGCAGTTAACAAGAAAAACTTGGGTAAAAGAAAGGGTAGCACACCAACACACTTTCACGCACCCCTCCAAGGGACTCTACCTAAATCTCGGGGCGAGATTCCTTTAAGGGGGGAGGGCTGTAACACCCCAGGTGTTACTAAGGGTGTCCACCCAGGGCTACACCATTTAAACCTACTATCACATGTGGGTTAGTTTGGGCAAAGTACATCAAACTTAGAATTCAAGGTCCTAAGCAAGTGCAACCCATCTTGGATATCATACCCTAACTTATCATGCACATCTAAAGGGGAGAATTGCCCAAAACCCTAAAGCAAACCCCTTTGGACAATGGGAACCCTAGATGTAAGTATGACCAAAAGGTCATGAAAACCTTATGATCATGGCTTGGGCCAAATATAAAAGTTGTAGTATACTTAATAACCTACAAATAATAGTAAGAAAGTAACCCCCAAAAAGATTTTAGAAAACCCCCAAAAGGTTCACCAAAGGTTTGAGCACAAAAGAAAAATCATAAATTGCCTAAGTCCAAAACTAACCTTTGGCCAAAGATCACACATGTGCACCCTCATTCAAACTTCAAAACACTTCGACCCAATTGATAAAGTGGCACCAAATTAACCCTAGAATGCCCTGGAAAAAGTTGACACCTACCCTAAGACGTTTGACACGACTTGGCACCATTTTTGTCTCGGTTTGGACATCTCTGACATAGCCGACTTCCCACCCCCATATCTCTCTAACCCGACCACATCTACCCTTGGAACTCACATGAACTAGGTAGCTCTAGGTGCAGGGAAGAGATCTCTCACAGGCTCTAGGGCAAGATTCGTACGTTTTGGCCGCTCAGCAGAGGGAAGAACACGGGCAGAAGCAAAGAGCCACGTGTTCGACGCGCTCTGAGCTCGCCAGAGCACGCCCGCGCGCGCCCCCGCGTGCCCCGCGTCGCGCCAAAGCCAAGCCGGCGCCATGGCCCACGCCTACGCCTATAAAGCCCCCAGGGACTTCGACCGTACCCCTCCGCACGCGCTCGACCTCACCGGAGCCCAAACCCGCCGGCGTTTGCCCGTGCACGGCGTGTCCGCGGCCGCCCGATCCCCCTGCCACCATAGACCGGCCAACAGAACCCTTCCCAACCCCGTCCGACCCTCGGAAAAGACTGAGCACACCTCGGTGAAGCTCCCCGAGCGAGGAATCGGAGTTTGCTTCGCCGGAGAGGCCAGTCAACGGCCGCCAGACTCCGCCCGACTGCCGGCGAGCGTAGACCGGGTAATCCTCTGCTCCATTCTTCGATTCCTTGTGCACACAGCCTCTACGTCACCCCATGAAGCTCACCGTGCCATTGGTTTGAACTAGATCGCTGTGGTTTGGCCGGAGCACCCGCCGCCGACGAGAACACCCGCCTGTGCACGTGGACCGAACGACTCCGGCCACCCCCGCCATCGACCCATACACCGTTGTGACCGCCAGGACCTCCCGGAGCCAACCCCGCCCCTCACCGAACTTCTCTCACCGCCGGTAAGCCGCGCCGCCCTTTTCTTTCTCACGGGTACTATTTAAACCTAGGGAGGGACCACGGGGGAGAAGAAGAGAAAGCTAGGGGTTTTGCGCAATGTCAGTGACTCAGAGAAATAGTAGCGCGGGGGTATAACTGAGAGAGTTAGTTTGGAAATAACCCGAGGACCCCAGTGCAAAGTGGTTTTCCAGGAAACCTTTTATTAAATCTGATTTAATATTTAAACAGAACTTGAATAATTCATATCTTCTGTTTTATTCATCCAAATTGAGTCAAACCAATTTTGTCTGATCTTAAATAATATAAACTACTTAAGAAATATATAAAACCCCTATGTGGTATAGAAAACTTTAGGATTCTAATTTAAATTTTGATTTGGCCAAAAGCTAAATAATAGGAAGAAAAATAGTTGCACTATTTAACTGAGGTTAAGAAAATTTGGAGAAGTACATGACCACCTACTGACCTATTTAAAAATGATACACCCCTTTTGTACACCCCATTAAGGTAGAGTTGGCCATTTATTTACATTGTGCTTAAGGTTAAAGAAAATAGAAAAGGTAAATTAAATAAAGAACCAGGGAGCCCCATATTTTTGTTAGTCTACTTATTCAATATAGTTCACTAGAAAAATCTATTATACTCTGGTTTAGTACAAAATAATTGGGATACCTTTTATTTTAAGAAAACAAGGAAAACTTAGAAAAACCCTAGAAAATAACACCAAGGTGAAAACACCCCAAACCTTGGGATAATTAATGTTTTATTATTAAAAACTTAGGAAAATTATGAAATCTACTGTTTGACATTTTTCAAATAGCAAGGCAGTAGAAAGTGCCTTTTTGGCATTAAACTTTGGAAAATCACAACTAAATAACCATCCCTTAGCTTTCTGTGCTTTTTGGCACAGAAGCTTGTTATTATTATTAGATGCCAACAAAAATAACCCTTAGGACAGAACCCACCCCTAGTTAAGAGTTGTAGTGCAAAGTGGCCCATTTACACAACTTTTGTTATTTTTGTCTAAAGCATAGCCTTTTTATTTTGAACCTCAAATTCCTAGAACAGACTATGTTGACCAATCGCAAGCCACTGTAATTTTTATAGAATTTTGGGAAAAAGTTAATTCACTGTTGTACTTCAAACCTACACTAGAATTCATAAATAGAAAATAAAGAAAGGGAAAAATGAATAATGGAAATTTGTGTCATCCTAAAACCCTTTGTAATTTGTCCACTGAAATATATAAAGGAAATACCAATCCACTATGCTTATCCTTAACAAAACCTAAACCTAGAGTGATAAGCATAAACCACTAAAAGCCACGTATGACCAAGAAACCCCAAGTTGCCAACTAACTTAGTTTTTCTTCCTTTAGCATAATGTTATTAAATCCTGCATAATCATGACATACATATTCATTGCATTTCGATAGACTGTAACCTCGCTGTCGGAGAGTACGTCCTTGTGCCGGAGCAAGGAGCTGCTCAGGAGGTAGCCCCGGATCCAGCACCAGAGCCTGCACCAGAGGATCTGCCTGCCACTGCTTTGGAAGGCAAGCCCCGGTTTATGCATAACCTGTTATTTATGCTATTTTACTACACTTAATGATTGTAGGATTGATTGTGCACTTAGGTGTAGGAGTTGTTTGAAACCCTAGTTGCATGATCTCAGGAATCCTTTTGAGATGAATACTAGTATGCTAGGTCGAGGTAGCTGCTTTATTAATTAGGATCTCGGTAGAAGTCGAGTGATTTTTCTAGCACTCGCGCGAGGTCAGGAAATTGGTTGTATCCACTTTCTTCTCATAATGATGCTGGTTGTGGACAACAATCCATGGGGATTGGTTGTCCACGGGATAAAAATTTGAATAAGGATTAAGGTGTGGTACCGTGAGTCAAGCGTTTGAACGTACTAAACATATACCGAGAAATATGGTAAATCGGTCAGCCTAGTACCTGAGTGAACCTACCCGCAGACTTTACCCCTCACGCGACCTGAGACGTGGTCTCCCATTCCGGTTATGGTGGGTACAAGTGCGGTCACTGCACGACGACAGTCGGGGTCAGTGAGGCATTGTACGCCAAGGCGGTGAGCCCTGATCTGTTGCCAGGGAATCGATGGGGACGGTTGATGTGTGTGGGGATGGAGTGCCCCTACACGTCGTGTGTTAAGGTTTACCTTGCAAGGATAAAAACTCGATTCGAATCGTCTGCTTCTCGCAGCTAATGAGACTGCTTGATCCATGCTGCTACATTGAGTAACAAGTGGAAATATGATGAGTTGATACAAGATGTTGATTGCTAAAAATGTTTGCTACTATGTATGAGTAGTTAGTACATATTTAGCCTTAAGAGAGTCACACTTAAATTTGACAAAGTTAAAACCTTGATTTAGAAACTCAGCTAGTGCTTTTGGCAACCAAACCCCATAGCCAAACAGCTGCATGCCTAGAGGTAGAGGAGTAGACTCCTCACACCGGGTAAGTCTTGCTGAGTATTAGTATACTTAGCCTTGCTTGTGGCATAATTTTTTACAGGTTCTTTGGAGGACATGGTTGCTGGAGTGACTTGGCCGTCCATCTTGCCACCGGGTTGGACTGTCGAGTGGGACCCCGCCTCGGCTGAGGAGGAGCATGAGGAGTGATGGGACAGGCTTCCCCATCCCTCCATTTTTCTATCGTTAGTTTTATTCCGCTGCACTTCGAACAATGATGACTACTTTTGCAAAACTCCGATGGTGATGTAATAATTTAATACTCCTTAATGTATGGTTTTATACTTTATTGTATTTGCTCTGTGACTCACCTTCGAGTGAGATTGTGGTACTTGATCCTGTCAGTGGCCTCGTCGGACTAGATTTGAGGGATTGACGGGTTATTCCCATTTAAGTGTGGTCTAGCCTCTAAGGCGGGACTTAGGCACTTAAGTCAGAAAAATTCGGGCAGTTCCGCCACAATATTGCCAAGGTCAACCCAATAACAAAGAGCATGCTTCCATAGGAATAACATCGCAATCATCATAATCAGAATAAGAACCCAGCAAAAAGGGGATACGTACCGAACGTGTTACCTTTATTTTACCACCATCATTAAGCCATTGAATGTGATACAGATGTGGGTGTGCGCGAGTGGGCAAGGATAATTTCTCTACAAAAGCTGTACTTGCCAAATTGTTGCAGCTGCCACTATCGATGATGATGCGAATCGACCATTCGTGCACAACGCCCTTGGTATGGAATAGAGTGTGTCGCTGATTTTTTTCGGCCTGGGCAACCTATGTGCTGAGAACACGCTGCACAACAAGACTCATACCTATCGGCGTCGATGGGATCAATGTGGAATTCCTCATTTTCTGCATGGTTAGTGGCAATCATAGCATGACTAGTTTCCTTAGAATCACTGGCTGAAGAGTACTCACCATTGTCACGTATAAGCAAGGTACACTTGTTTGGGCAGTCCTGAATCATGTGCCCAAACCCTCTGCAACGATGGCACTGAATATCCCGTGTACGTCCTTTGGAAGAAACGACGCCTTTGGCAGGGGGCGCCGATGGCTTGGTCGTCCCTGTGCGCGGTATAGTGCTAGGCATAGAAGGTGCAGGGCTGGAAGGAGTTGAGCTATGTGTCGAACCCTGGCCTACAAAAGAGTTAGTATATGTCTTTGATCGTCGTCCCTGCACTTCACGTTCAGCTTTGCAAGCATATTCAAACAATGTGGTTATATCAAAATTATCCTTATAATCAAGTATATCTTGAATTTCCCTGTTCAAACCACCACGAAAACGCGACATTGCAGCGTCATCCGACTCAACCAAACCACAACGAAGCATACCCTTTTTTAACTCCTGGTAATATTCCTCAACAGATTGTGAACCTTGTTGAAAACGCTGCATTTTGTTAAGCAAATCACAGGCATAATAGGAAGGAACAAATCTGTGGCGCATGGCAGTTTTTAATTGGGTCCAAGTAGTGACACTGTTAATGGGAAGTTTTTGTTTATACTCACGCCACCAAATTAAAGCAAAATCAGTAAATTCACTAATGGCAGCCTTCACTTGGCTATTAGCAGGAATATCATGGCATGAAAATTTCTGTTCTACCTCCAAATCCTAATCGAGATATGCAGCAGGATCATATTTACCATTAAAAGATGGAATTTCAAATTTAATCTTAGCAAATAAGTCATTAGGGGGATGACGAACCACACGGCGTGCACGACCACGGCGATCTCCATCGTCCTGCTCAATGTCACCGTCGTAGTCTTGCTCTATCTTTGTGGTCAACGCATCAAGGCGTGCCAGGATGGTGTCGAGTGTGGTGCGAGTCGTCGTTTGAGCAAGGTCAAGCTGGTTGAAACGCGCGGTCGTCGAAGTGACCGTTGAATCAAGTCGTTCATGCATCGTCCTAATGTCAGCAGCAAGTCCATCAACTTGTCCCCTTACTTCCTGCAACTGGACATCCACCATGTCGTGTGCTCCTGCCATAGTTAGCGCAAACACCAAAACACAAAAAGGAGAAAAACCGATGACAACTAGGAAATGGTGGTGACAACTCGCTAAATGGAATGTTGTTATCAAGTTCTTATCCGTTCTTACCAAGCCACAGGGGTGAACTGCAACCAACAGGTGGAACCAGTGAAAGATTGGATGAGCGATTGCCTGGAGAAACAGAAACCTGCTCGTCGTAGAAATATGTGGAGTTCTGGGTAGGCTGCACTCAAGTCAAGGATTAGCATGATCAAACAATAATGCAAAGTTGAATTATAGTGCAAAACACGAAACTATATTGCTGGCCACAAGTGCAAAGGACACAACAAGTTGGAACTAGCAGAATGGCAGTACCGTAAATATTGTACTAGCGAGGCCAAAAAGGCACTAGTAGGAATCACAGGTGATTTTGTTTTTCTTTTTTGTATGATTTTTTTGATATTTTTCTCAGCACAAGAAGCAACAAAATAGGAGCTACACCAAGTTTCACCTAAAATAGAGATCAGATGTGGTCTACAGAAAAAGAGCAATTTCTCTGAAAAGCGTGCAAGAACTTTGACGAATTTTTTTCTTTATTTTTCTGAATTTGTTTGACAATTTTATCGGAACCAAACATGTCGTAGGCTAGTTTGGCTGGCCTCAGAATTGTGTCAACAAGCTCCTGTAAAAATTTTAGATTTGTTGAACAATCGAGCGAAAAGTTATGCCCGGTTTAAGGAAGGTACCTCATGTTATGGTTAAAATGACCGAGATGAGACAACCTCTTTGTTTCCTTTCCCTATTTTTTTGTTTGTTCTCTGGTTCTATCCTTTCTCTTTCTTTTTCTTTTTTTCTTTTCTTTTTTTGTTTCTATTTTTTTTACGTAACCGAAGGAGAAAAATAAGGAAGCGACATTGACTCGGTTTGTGGCGTGATCAAACGGGAGATGATGGCGGCGCGCTAGGGTTTGAATGGTGGAAGAAAGAAGGATGGTGAAAAAAAACATAATGCAACCAGCAACAAATGGCGCGCAAGCACACAAATTCAACAATGCAGATTATTGAAAGAAAGTGCGAGGCTCAAAAGGGTGCTGGGATAAGGTCTAACCTGAGTTTTTATGTGGTTTTGTGGACTGTAGGAGAAAAAAACACTTGATAAACTCAACGATCAACCTGGAAATCTGATACCACTTGATATAGCTGAGGTGCCCGATCTTTCGGTGAGTGGAGATAATTCCGATTTGGCGGAAGATGACCCTTGCGATCCGACTATGACAAGCAAGCCCGAGGCGCCAATGCAATCACAGAACCAACTCCCTGTGGTTACCAACCTTGTTGATGCGAGATCGGCCTGGTCACGAAGATCGTTTCCTGTGCGCAATCGAAGAACGAACAAGAAAAAGATGCGAGCAATCTAATCTATTACTCGAGGGTGGAGTTCTGAATACACGAAGACATCGCTGATTTGCGCATTTTCGAGAGTAGCTAAAGCTAACGTAAAACAAAACTCAAAGAACAAAGGAGGCACAGCTCCTGGATAAATAGAGAGAGGGGGCGCAGCCCCTAGTGGCGGCCAAAGGGGGAAAACGCAACCCTAGGTCGCCCACTATGGGCCGCAGTTGGGCTGGTCGTCTATTCTTTTGGGCCCTCATTCTTCAGTAGCATGACAAAGTTAAGATCTCTGGCACGAGCCCGAGTGATTGACCCAGCTAATGAAGGAAGTGGCGCTTGATGTGGAGGTGCTGCTGGTGTAGTCGTACTCATGTTGCAGGTGATGTACTCATCAGACTAGATAGCCTTTTCCTCCTTAAGACGGTTCCTTTTTTCTGCTATTGAGTCGAAGCTCCCTTGCGCATAGCTTCGTCGCTGGTTCAACCTTCGTTCCGACCTTGCTCTCCACATTGTGTACAACTTCATCCCGAGTCCGAAGGTTCCTGTACATATATTATGCTTGGAAAACATTGTTAATCATGTTTTTGAGGACCTTCGGAAGACGAAGTCCCCAAACAGTAGCCCCTCGCAGTATTAATTTGTTATAACAACAAATTCAGACTGCGATGTGAACGAAGGCCTTAAGCTGAAGGTCCGAAAAAACACCTTCCCTTTGCTAGAATAGCAACAATCAATGACAGACGGGGCCCTCCAAATTGCAGCATGCTAGGCGTATAAATATGAACTCACACCAGTAGCATTTGATATGCTGTTTCTGCCATTTTCTTTATTTTCTCAAACTTTTAGCTTTTGCTCACTAGCGCTCGCTAAATTTTCAAGTTTTTAACTTTGGTTAAAAGACGCGTTTTGACCATGTCTGGGGAAAAAATGACTCAGAGGGTGAAGCTGACTGAAGAGACGAAGCTGTTTGTGGAGAAGAAGGTTGCGAATCCTTATATTGTTGGATTTATTGAGTCCATGGCAAAAACAAACACAGAAAAGATTACTAAAGAGATACTGGAAGGTTTATGTGAAGATACTGGTGACAACGATAGCTATGATGTGGAAAGTGGGGATGAAGATTCTGAGGATCGGCCCTAGCGACCAAGCCATGCTGTCTTCAGAAAATCGACCATTAAACAGAGTGACCTTGAGAACATGAGAGGAAGGTACTTTCGGGACGTGTCTATCGTGAGGGCTGGCGGAGACAACAACGTCCCTGCCCCTGAGGAAAACGAAGTTGTTATCTACCGAAGCTTTTTAAGGCTAGACTTCGGTTTCCTTTGAGCAAGTTTGTAGTTGAAGTGCTGAAAATCTACCAGATCTTCCTTCATAAAATCACCCCCGAAGCTATTATAAGGATGGGGATTTTTGTCTGGGCTGTAAGGAGTTAGAGGCTAGAGCCAAGCGCAAAGTGCTTCTGCCGCATGCACGAGCTCTTATATGAGACGAAGGCTACTGGCAAAGAACATTACCATAACAACTTTGGTTGTTATGGATTTATTGCTCGCCCCAACACGAGCCACCCGGTACCAACATTTAAGAAGAGAAGGCCCGGGGCCTGGATGGAAGAGTGGTTTTATGTGAAGAATGATTTAAAGGCAAGGGAGGACATTAAAGAAATCATCTAGCGCCCCATCTGGCCCCACTTCGGCCTCCGAAGGCCGAAGGTGGATATTGATGACGCTGCCGAAGCATGCCAGAGGGATTTCAACACTGTTTGCTCCTTCATTGGTATAAGAGATTTTATTCAAAAACATATAGCTTTCAGGGTATGGTCGCCTGTGGAAAGCTGGGAAATGCCGAAGGAGACCACCGCCGACTCTAGTAAGTGTGGTCTGATCCGACTGAAGTATACCTTCAGATTTAGGGAGAAATTTGATGAGCCGAACGATGACTGGTTGAAGTGCATCGAAGCTACCAGTGATGAGCTGCTTGGAGCATACTCCAAGGCCGAAGATAATGCCCTGTCCGCAGCCTTTGGTGGCCAGGGCAAGAAAAGATTAAACAGGGTATTTGATGCTATTGGCTTCGTATACCCTGATTACCGCTACCTGCTGCGAAGACAAGGGAAAAAAGGAAGATTGCTGCTTCGGTCACCCCAGTTGAGCCTGTGCCGAAGGGCAAAAAGATGAAGGTTCTGACCTACCGGTCGCGTTACATTGAACCGGCCGTAGTGCTTGACTTTGGCGCAGGGTCCTCTTCAGCAGCCGAAGCATCACAGACTACTTCGGTTACACAGAGCACCGAGGAGCCGACTATAATGCCGAAGGAGCATACAGTCAAGGCAGTCGAAGATAAAGTTGATAAGGCTGATGAACTGAAGATTAAAGAGATAATAAAAATGCCAAAAATTCTGAGCCCTCCGACAAAGGCAAATCTGCTGAAGGAGCAAAAAGCTTCTGCCGCAACTCCCAAGAGGAGAAGGATGGCCAACGTACTAGATGTTGTGCTAGAGACTACGAAGGCGTTGAGCCCTGCTCCTTCAAAGAAAATTGCTCAATCTGAAGCCAAATCGCAGGCCAGAGCCGAAACTGGGGAAGCAGAAACCGAAGCTACGCAAGTTCAGGATGAAGTCGAAGCTGAGCCTTCAGTGCCCACCGAGACAGAGCCTGTCGCGCCTGAAGAAAAATCAGCAGAGCAGATTGCTCCTGAAAAGATCGAGACTCCTGCTCCCGAAGCTTTAATCGGAAATGTTGACTACATCATTCGACATGCTTAGGGAAAGAAGCTACCCGAAGAAGAAATTCTGGAGGCCAGACACTATGCGCGAAAGTTAAAATATCCAAAGGAAGCCTTGGTTTTTAACGGGAGTAATGAAGATGATTTCTTATACTGTCTCCCGGACAACAAAGAAATATCTGTTTGCCGGGAGATAGGTAGAAGCATGGGATTCCCGAAGCTGGAAGACGGCCTTTCAATTTTGTCGAAGGATGATGTTGCCGACAGCCTAGCATACAACAGTATAAAGGTATAGAAGTTAACTTTGAATTTGAGAATGAGGTGTTTCATTTGTCATACTCGAATCTTTCCTCCTCTTGCAGGGCTTAATTCTTAGTAATGCCCTTAGGGCACAGAAAAATATTGAGGATGAAGGTTATACAATGGCTCTGAACAACCTTTGTTCAGAGGTGATTGAATTGAGAAACGAAGGTCTTGAAAAAGACAAAATCTTAATTTCTCTGGTAAACAAAGTGAAGGAAGACGAAGCTAGTTTCAAAGCTCAGGCCGAAGCCCAAAGGACTGAAATTAAAGACCTTCGAAGACAACTAGCCGAAGCTAAGGAAAAAGGTGCACTCACACAAGCTAACCAAGAAATTAGCGAGTATTGGATTGCATAAATAAAATAAAAACTAGCTTCACCAAAGTGGGTGCCTATTCTGCTGAAGAAAATTTCATACGAGGCGACCCCGAAGGCGTTATTGAATGGATAAGTGGAGAAGCCGAAACCTTCGAAGAAATTTTGAGTGATCGCGGGGATGTTTGCACGTTTTCCGGTGCGCGGGGAATTTCAGCTATCTTGGAGAAGGCGGGATGTGGTAACATCAAGACCATGGCCTAGGCCGAAGCTGCCTTCTCCGTAGATGATACAAAGGATCCTTCAGCTGAAGCAACCTTCATGGGCGGGAGATTTTACAATGATGTCTGGGTGAATGGTGGCCGAGAAATGGCCCATGAAATTATAAAGAAAAGTGAAAAAGACACTCATGACGCCCGTGCAGAAGCAAGGCGAGCTGAAGAAACTGCAGACCGCGAAAAGTGTATAGGTATTATATTTTGGTTTTCAGCTTCGGCATTTATCTTTGTGGATTCGAACTAATTAATTTTTCCTACTTCAGCTGAATTATCTCCGCCACCGGAACCGTTCGATCCCCTAGCTGATCCAAAAACGAAGGAAGCACTGGAGATCATAAATATGGCTGAATCTATTGTCGACAAAGTTGTTAACAAATTGCTGAACAAAGTTGCAGAGAAAGTTCTTAAAGAGGAATAGATTATTGTGTTGTAATAAACATTTTGAAAAGTTTGATGTATATAACCGATGAAGGAAGATTAGGTTTTTATTGTAACAAAACTATGATATTTGATGTGTGTAACTTTAAATCAAATATGTAAATTATTGCATTTTATTTCTTTGCGAGGCATGAAACTATACATACATACCATTTTTGAGCCTTCGGCGAAAAAAAATACCTTCCCTTCTTTTCATGCTTCGTAAAGAAAAAGATCCATGATTTGTAAAGATATCCATGCTTCGCAAAGAGGGTTCCCTTCTTTTGTGACAAGGCTGATGAAGCTGTTTTCCCGAAGCTTACTTCGTGCCTTAGTACATTTTCATTTTTACGAAGCGTTCGCCGAAGATCAACTTCGTATTCGATTCTCGTGTCATTGATGCGATATGATGTATGATGTGATGCTATGCGAAATGATGTGATGATATGATGCAAAATGATACTGATACCGAAGACACACACCCACATACCCACACTGGAATTCACAAACTCTGCATCCCCTTAGGAACGACTTTTGAGCTTCTTCACCGTCTATTTTTCGGTGTTCACCGTTTATTTTTCGGTGTAAGGTCTGCATCCCCTTAGGAACGACTTTGGAACTTCTTCGCCTTCTATTTTGGTGGTATAAGTTCTACATCCCTATAGGAACGACTTTTAAACTTCTTCGCCTTATATTTCGGTGGTATTTGGCTCTGTATTTCCTTTGGAACGACTTTTGAGCAAAAAACTTACGCTGCACTCCCTTAGGAATGACTTTTCTAGCTTCGACAATTTTGGTTTTGCATTCCCTTAGGAACGTCTTTTGAGCTCAAAACTTACGCTGCGCTCCCTTAGGAACGACTTTTGTAGCTTCGGAAAATTTAGCTCTGCATTCCTTTTGGAACGACTTTTGAGCTTCATAATTCTGTGAAGAAGATTTTGGGCTTCATAATTCTGTGAGGAAGATATATTTCATTCTGATAAAAGCAAAATCATTACATGAATTTAAAACTAAATTTACATTACTTGTTCCTTATTAAAAAGCAAAATGGCATAGAACACAAAAGCATTTCAGAGGTAGGATATCGCTCAGTATATGTGCTTCGATTCTGGTACAGTACTATTGATTGTACGAGCTTCGGACTCCTCCCTGAAGTCACGTTGTTGCTGGGAGTGTTGACGCCCTTCTAGCTGCTGGCTTCAGGAATATGTTGGCTGCAGTGCTGGTGGTGGTGGAAGCTGATGCCAAAAAGCCTGTGAATGGCTTGCTGAAGCAACAGAGGTTGCAGGTTGATTGCCCACGTATTCTGGTATGTAAGGAGAGTGGCACGAAGTAGTGTGCAAGACCTGCTTCGGCTGATTCTGCCGAGCTTTGGCTTCGGCGATCTCCTTTTGTTTCAGAATAGTGATTTAGCACATTCTTGTAGTGTGGCCCTTGTCTTCACCACAGAATAAACAATAAATTTTCCTAGGCTGATCCCCATATCTTCTCCAAAGCCACTAGCACCTCTGCCCCTTGGAGCTGGTGGCCTGAAGGAGCTTTGCTGCTGTCCCGAAGACTGTGAGATATACTGTGGCTTCCTTTGTCATCATTCTGACTGGAGCTGTGGACTGATCTGACATGCCTAGGGTGGATTCTTCCTCCAAAGCCCCTAGTCATCTCAAAGAATCTGTAAGCTTCTTCCCTTCTTTGGCGGAAATCGTTGTCAGCCCGAATGTACTCATCCATTTTCTGAAGCAGCTTCTCCAGAGTCTGGGGGGCTTCCTGGCAAGGTATTGAGTCGTAGGTCCTGCCCGAAGACCCTTGATCATAGCTTCAATGACAATTTCATTGGGCACTGTGGGCGCTTGTGCTCTCAGTCGCAAGAACCTTCGGACATACGCCTGAAGGTATTCCTCATGGTCTTGTGTGCACTAGAACAAGGCCTGAGCTGTGACTGGCTTCGTTTGAAAGCCTTGGAAACTGGTAACCAGCATGTCCTTGAGCTTCTACCATGACGTGATTGTCCCAGGCCGAAGGGAAGAATACCATGTCTGGGCCATGTTTTGGACTGCCATGACGAAGGACTTTGCCATGACAGCTGCGTTGCCTCCATATGAGGATATTGTTGCCTCATAGCTCATCAAGAATTGCTTTGGGTCCGAGTGCCCATCGTACATGGGTAGATGGGGTGGCTTGTAGGATTGTGGCCATGGGATAGCCTGCAATTCTGCTGCCAGGGGAGAAGCATCATCAAAACTAAAGGTACCATGATTAAAATCATCGTACCATTCATCTTCGTTGAATAAGCCCTCTTGATGAAGCTCCCTGTGTTGGGGCCTTCGGTCTTGATCATCTTGAGCTAGATGGCGCACTTCCTGAGTAGCTTCATCGATCTTCCTTTGAAGATCGGCCAGCCGAGCCATCTTCTCCTTTTTCCATTGCACCTGCTGGTGGATGATTTCCATGTCCCTAATCTCCTGATCCAACTCCTCCTACTGGAATGTTGGACTAGTGGCCTTTCTCTTCTGGCTTCGAGCTTCTTGGAGAGAGAGTCTCCTGGTTTGTGTCCAGTGGCTGCAGTGCAGCCCCTGGCGCTGTTATCTTCTTCGGCGGCATGACGAAAGTCGAAGCTTTGTCGAAGGTTGTGGAAGTGAGTACACTGGAGGTGGGCACCAATGTTGGGAACTTGTTCTCAAATGCTATGAATTAAGAACAAGGCAACACAAAAAGAAGTTGATGGTTAATGTCCTTCGTCCTTCGAAGCATTATTTGCCTTAGGATATAACGATCTTCGGACGAAGGTTATGAAAGACATACCTTCTTCATCACAGTACATGTTAATGAAAGACGAAGCATATGAAACATGAGAAATAACATGAATAATCATATGACATTATTAATATATCTTTATTATATCATCATGAATAAATAAGAACAACATCATATTACATTTATATCTTCGGCTTGACAGAAGGTGAAAAGTCCAAGCGTGACGCACAAGTGAATACAAGTGAGCGTGAACAGTATGGAGTACTGTTCATCTATTTATAGGCACAGGGCACAACCTGTGTGAAATTACATTCATGCCCTTCATGTTCACTATTGACTTAAGAACAATCTATCGGGGACTAGATAGCCTTTTCCTCCTTAAGTCGGTTCCTTTTTCTGCTATTGAGCCGAAACTCCCTTGCGCGTAGCTTCGTCGCTGGTTCAACCTTCGTTCCGACCTTGCTCTCCACATTGTGTTCAACTTCATCTCGAGTCCGAAGGTTCCTATACATATATTATGCTTGGAAAACATTGTTAATCATGTTTTTTAGGACCTTCGGAAGACGAAGGCCCCCAACACTTCATGGTCTACAGTTAGAGGAGTAGTCTCCTCACACCGAATAAGTCTAGCTAAGTATTAGTATACTTAGCCTTGCTTGTGTCATAATTTTATAGGTACTTCCTTGGATAAATGGTTGTCGGTGTGACTTCGCCATTCACCCTGCAACTAGGCTGGACGGTCGAGTGGAATGCTGCCTCTGCGGGAGAGGACCAAGAAGAGTAACTTGGCTAGGCTTTGCCTTGTTAATTTTATCTTTGTTAGTTATATTCCGATGCAACAAAAACTATGGATACTGTTTTTGAACTCCGATTGATGTAATAACTTTAAGTACATCCTTAATCTATGGTTATTATGCTTTATTTTATTTCTCTATGACTCACCTTCGAGTGAGAAACTGGTACTCGATCTAGTTTAAGTGGTTTTAACAACCTCGATCCGACAGACTAACAATTTATTCCGATTTAAGTCTGTCATTACCTCTAAGGCGGGACTTGGGCACATAGGCTGGAATAATCTGGGTGGTTCCTCCACAAAAATACCAACCACCCTAGTATAGACAAAAGAAATATAAACCTTTTATTTTGGCAAAACAAGGAAAACTTTAAAAATCATAGGAATTTATCCTTGAAGAGAAAAAAACCAAAACTTCAAGAATGATTGCTCTTGTGCTAAGAAGAACCTAGGGAAATTCTAAATCTGTTGTTTGACACTTTTCAAAGGGCAAGCTAGTTGAAGGTGTATTTTTAGCCAAAAACTTTAGAAACTTATAGATAAAAGACCATTAAGTGTCTGTAACACCCTAGGTGTTACTAGGGTTTTTGCTTGGCACCTTCACTAGCTTTACCCTCACAAGCAGAGTAAGACTACAATAAGTGAAGTCATAATCAGGAACTAAGACCATAAGTAAATACCAAGTTATCATGAATGGTCACCAAAAATCTTCTTATGATCATCAGAAAAGTAAGGTGACCCAAAAGCCCTAAAATGCCATAACTTGAGCAAAAGAAAATCAGATGAGGAAAACTAAAAAAGCCCTACTATCATGACATGGACCAGTGACATAATAAGGTAACACACCAAATTGTTTCCTACGAGTTAGTCTGTAAATCATCAGCAAAAATAATGGTTGACGTTCCCCTAAACAAGCTACAAAAGGGGAGAAATGAAGATCAAATTATCAACACTCCATTCGGAAGTTTCAGACCCGAATTAGAGCTTCCCCATGTCCATCACGAAGTCGTCCTCAAATCCAGTTACTCCAATTGACAAAGTTGTGTCAAATTAACTAACATAACCCCTATCAGAAGATGGCATTGGGACTCCACACCTAGACAAGACAAAACACGAGTTTTGCCTCAGTTCTACCCTCTCTCACAGACCAAATTGGACCAAAGATAACTTGGTGTCCATGACACGAAACCCTTTGGGTTCTGGACCTTTCGACAGAGTGAAGTGAGGGGAGAAGATCATACACAGGGATCAGCGGCCACTCCATGCACGCCAACTAGGGTCGAGTTCCTGCCACGCACTGATGCCGGAAACCGCAGCGTCGTGTGCGTGCTCGTGCCTATAAAGGCCACTCCATCCCATGCCCTTCCTTCACCCCGTTGCTCGGTCGCTTCCTCACCGGAAACTTACTGATAGCAAGAGCACCGTCGTCGCCATTGCTGCCAAGGCTCGATTATGGTGAGCCACCATCTCCGGACACACGCCACCCCAACCAGAGCCCCAACCCGTCCATCTGAGCTCCTCAGAACTCTCAAGAACCCCAACAAGAGCTCCACCTCGCCAGAACCCCGAATTCACCCTCGCTAGAGCAACAGTTTCGTCGGTGAGCATGGACCCGCTTCCACAGTCATGCCCAGCCAAATTCCCTTGGGGAATCATCTCCCCGGCACCTGAGAAGCTTTTTCGCCGAAGGAATCGAACCCTAGCAACGCCGACTAGCCGGAACACCACGACCGACGAACTCCGACCGCCGAGAAACGTAGATCGGGTCACTCCGACCATCACTGGCTATCATCCGACCACTTATATGTTCATCAGAGCCTCCTCGACCTCACGGACCACTTCACCAGAACTCGACCGTCGCCGGCAAGCCCCGCCGCTCAGTTCTTGCCGTCGGGTACTGTTTCATTGAAGAAGGGACCTCGGGTTTAGATTCTAGAAAACCAGGGGGTTTCCTGTTAAGCTTAAGACTCGGAGGAATAGTGGTTAGAGGACCTTTCGGTAATTAGAGATAAGAGGAAACCCAGGGACCCCAGCGCTCAATGGACATTTCCGAAATTCTTTAGAAAATTTAATTCAAATCTGTAGAGAACTTGTAAAATTCATAACTGAAGTAATATCTGGGCAAATTCAACCAAACAAATTTTATTGGGTTTTGTATCAGTTGAATTTTAGAGGAAAATAGGAAAACCCCTACTCGAATACTGTTTCTAGAATTTATAATTTAATTTAGATCTTAAGTATTTAAGTGAAGATAATGGTAAAAATAGGAGGACCTATGCACTAAGGTTAAGAAAGTTTTTGTAACAATTTGACCATTGATAAACCACTACAGAAATACTAGTGTCACACCCGGTTATAAGGGACAAAGCCGGGTGCATCTCTTATATGCGCCAAAGAAGACAACACATATAATAACAGAGTGTATAGAGATAAATGTCACAATATCATCAGAGTACTAATTACATAGCGGAAGTCTTACAAAATAAAAGATAAATATAAACTGAACTAAAGTCCATCCTTGGCGCCATAAAGTCAACTAGGAGACGCCACCTAGATCAAGTCAAACTCCTCGTTGTGTGGCTCCTCTTGAACCACCTGTACTTCTCCTGTGGGGGTGTGAGATAGCAAGGGTGAGCTCACACATGTTCATCGCTCAACATGTTGTGGGGAATAATGTGCATGAACTCTCCAAAGGTGGGAGTTCATGTGATGTGTATGACTGATCAACAATAGGGGTTAAAGCTGAGCATTGGTTTTAATAAGTTTGACAAAATTTAATTAGCAATTACTAAAGGTAAGTAGATACCAAACCATAATAAGAATAGAACAAAATCAATAAATAATCCCATGCAATGCAAATGACAAATTGAATTTAGTTCCATAATTTAATCATGCGAGAGTCCTGAGCTGCTCTTGACCGTGAGCTCGGCTAGTATACCAGTTTTACACTGTGCAGAGGTTGTACCCTGTATCTACAAGTCATGTTACCCATCTGCCAAGGAGTCATGAATCCCATACACCTCTACCAAGGAAGAGAGGCAGGGTAACACTACGAGGCCTTTACAAAGTTCCACTAGCTTCTGAAAACCCGCTACAGTTTATGGGAAGAACACTTGCTGGAAACTCCCTCGTCTTACCGCCATCATAGCAAAATCAACTCGAGAACCTCCCAGCATGCAACTCCCCTACTGCCCTTGCCCCTTTCGGGTAAGGTAGTCTTCCACTAGCTCTCCTAATTAGTCAGCCAAGGGCGTCCCATTCCACCCTTGTGGTGGCACGTGTTTCTCAAGTTAAGCTCCATGTTCCAATTAAAGATAATGATCTTGACATGAACATAAATAAAATAACAAAATAATTGGAACATGGATATAATGAAATATTAACCCAAAACCAATAAAGCAATAGCAAACTAGCCAAATGATTCAGGGGTAATAAGGTAAAATGGATAAATAGACTAGGGTGACCTATTGGGTCCCATCAAAATTAAATTTATGCATGAATAAGTGATATTAAAGAACATTATTGGGTAAAAAGTGGTCAAGTGCACAACTTGCCTGGGACTTGGGATTCTAGGTACCGGGATGATCCTCAGGTGACTCGAAACCTCACGCTAGTCGTAGCAATACAAACAAACATGGTATAGACAAAATTAACATCACACCAATCATAAGAATAAAACTGTGTAATAATAATCTACGCGTCGCTAGGAGATCGTGGGTTTGAGAACTACTAAAATCGGAGTTACGGTTAAGGAGTTACGATCTATGGAAGATCTACATGATTTAAACTATATTATAAATTGATTAATATACATCATATGAGAAAATATACTCTTAAATAATCAATTCAACTTTAATATTAATTATAACTTAACTAGAGATCTTGTTTTAACCAAATTATAATTATGGTCAGGTTGACTTTGATTTAGAAGAGCTATTCCAGTAGACATAGGACAAATAAATATCTAACTATAAAAGTGTGTGACATCGTATAGTTTATGTTGTTACTACGTAGTAAATATTTATATGAAGCTAACGCAACTGGAATGGGTCAAATCAAAATTAAAACGAAGAAGTTATGAATTTCCAAAGGTTTTATGTGTTTGGTACTAGATTAAATAGGATATAAATTTTAATATGGCTTTCATGTCCAAATAGTGGCACTAAATGATGAACATTAATATAACAAAATTATAGAAACTGGAATGGATCAATTTGGACTTAATATGAATTTTCTCGGAATTTTACAAGTTTCTGCAATTAATTTCATACTAAAAATCACTTTCCTTAATCATTTATTCACTTTTACTGGCTTCTGGACTGCGCTCAGGAATACACAGAAAGCCAGGGGTTACTGTGTAAATAAACCTAAGACTCAAGGCGACTGGTGTTAGGACTGCGGGTTGATTCATTGAGAATAGAGGGGCCCTTTTGCATAAAGCGTTGGCCGAAGGGGTACGGGGGCGATCTAGGCGTTGGATTATTAACGGTGGTGTGGATTAGATCAGGCCTATCCGCCAACTGGTATCTAGTCACAACCACAAGATGTGAGATCAATGGCCCAGGTTTTAAACAGTTGAGATCGATCCTAACGCGTAGGATCGAGATCGGACGAATCATATTAACTCGGGCGAATCGATATCCCAGCTTCTAATCTACGCTGTCTAGATCCCATTCGACGGTCAGCCTCGGACCCTCGCCTAACTAAGGCGGTACTCGCTATCAGCCAACAGATCTGAGATCACTGGCCTAGATTCGGCCACGACGGATTGGTGTATGAGCCCTTGGATCAGAACGTGACGGCTCACGATTCCCCGTCTACTTCCGATCCGGCAGCGGCGGCAAGCGGGATTCTATGGCGGCGTTTCACTGGAGAAATCCCCATTTAAAGGCCATGAGTCCTACCCGAGAGCTATTGCGTGCAAGAGTATGTTAATGCAGTAATGAATTCGTTGGAGGGCGACTCACTGCTAATCGCGGCACTGCTCGGTCTGGCCACGGCGAGTTGCGAACGACGGTGGTGTTGACCGGCCGACGAGGAATTCCTCAATATACGGTGGGTCTCCTTCCAATTACTCCCTCGCCCAGCTTCTATGTGGTCAATCCCACCCCCAAGTAGCCCCGTTGGAGCCTGAACCCCACCGTCGACGAGTATCTGTGGTGGCGGCGATGTCCCTTTGCGCGGTATGCGGCGGCGCAGCGTCTCGTGGTGCGTAGCGGTGGAGGAAAGAGAGGCACAAGAGAGCGAGGTCGAGGGGATTCATATAAGCGCGAGCGCCGGGGAGTGGGCCAGCTGGTATCGTGGCTTTAGGCGCTACGGTTATGGCCGCCCGCCATGCCCGCGAGGTAGAGGGAGTAGGGCTGACGGGGTGGGCCTAGTCACCAGTCTCACGGGAACGCCCCTCCAACCGAGCGACTGCAAAGCGGGTCCCCGTTGTCAGGATCACGAGGAGCGGTTGAGGCGGTCGCATTGGGGTGTCGCGGAGAGTACACGAGGGGCTGACCTCATGGCACCACAAGTCTGAGACCCAATGACAAGCACACAAGCTAGCGTGGCTGACTGGTGGGCCCAAGGTGATGGCGCGCGCGTCTGGTTTGTGCGAGGAATAATGGGTCGGCTCGCGAGTTTGAGCCTGTCAGGCATATTAGGATTTTCTTCTTTTTATCTTTCCTTTTTCTTTTCCCTTTTCTGTTTTCTTTTCTTTTTATTTTTGAATCTAAATTTTGAATTCCACTCAATTGTGAATTTAAACTCATATTTAATAGTACAATTTGAACCTACTATTATGGCATAATTTTATTTATTTATTTATTTTGTTTAGTATTTTCCCTCTTTTCTCCCCACTCTTAAGTTCCAAAATTAGGTTTAATGCCTTTTTTCACCCTTTGTATATTTCTATCATCATTATCTTTGTGTGAATGCACCAACAAATAAACCTCATCATGATGCATAAGTTATTTACGTCTCATCTATTTATTATTCACTTTTAAATAGGGTTAGTCACATGTGATGATAAGTAGAGGTCACACAATATAAAGATCAACTCTATTTTCAATGTTTACACTTTTGGGTATTACAACTAGCCACCTCAGGACACCAAGGTAAGTGGGATAAACAAATGAATCTAGGCTTTTTGCAATTATCTTTAGAAAATCAAAAGAGAAGCCAAAAGTGGGAAACAATGAACAACCTTATTTTTCCCTGAACAACTAAGTCATACACTATAGGAGAAAATTATAAAGATAATGTAGTTGCACAGAAGATCATGCCCCACCCCTGCCCCATGAGAAATTATATAAAACTGTGAGAAATCATACAACCCATCCCCTATGAGTAAAAATGACCAACTTTAGGAATGATTGCTCTTACGCAAAGAATAAACTAGAAAAATTGGGAAATATGTTGTTTGACATTTTTCAAAAGCAGGGTTAGTTGTAAGCACCTACAAACCCCCAAACTTTACAAAATCACCATTTAATAACTACTAGGTTTCCTTGAGTAAAATTTGGCACAGAGGCATATTATTACCCATAAACATCAGCAAAAATGAGTCTTAGGGCAGAAGCCACATCTACACAAGGGTTGTAGTTCAAAGTGCCCTATCTGCCCTAGACCTTGTCATTTTTGTACAAGATAAACCACTTCTGCTCTGCGCCCGAAATTTTTAGAGAAACTTAACCAGGTCAGTAAGAAGCCACTGTAATTTTCATAGAATTTTTGGAAACTTCTAGAGCAAAGGCATAGTTCAACCTGCCCTTAAAAGCCTTTTAAATTGAGGGAAGAAAGGATTGAGTTAAGTAATGTTACCAATCTAAAGACCTCAACTTTCATTCCTAACTCAACCTAGTTTAGAACCTTCCCAAGGTAACCAAGAAAGGAGCTTTACATACCAACTATCTAAAAAGAAGCTTTAATTCCTAGCATGCACATAAGGGTATATATTGCATACATTCTTATGCATTTGCATTCACTAGATTGCAATCTCACGGACGGAGAGTACGTATTGATCCAAGAGCAAGAGACTCTGCAAGAAGAAGGCCGGGAACCAGCCCTCGAGCCTGTAACCGATGAACCTTCCGTCGCACCCGCATTTGAAGGCAAGCCTCGATTTTATGCATAACTGTTATATATATGCTATTTTACTGGACTTAATGTTTGTAGGTTTGTACCATGCACTTAAGTGTAGGAATTGCTTGAAACCCTAGTTGCATGAACTCAGGATTCCTTTTGAGATGGATACTAGTATGCTAGGTCGAGTAGATGCTATGATGATTCAGGATCTCGGTAGAAGTTGAGTGATTTTTTGAGCACTCGCTCGAGGTCAGGAATTGATTGTACTCATCTTGATAACGGGATCTATAATGGTCTATGGGCTTGGATCCTGGGTTGATGCCTTGTCTATGAGACAGGAATGGACTTAAGGATTAATGTGTGGCTACCTAAGTGAAGCGTTTGAACATACTAAACACATGTCGGGAATATATGGTAACCGATAAGCCTAGTACCTGATTGAACCTGCCCATAGACTTTATCCCTCATTGGACCTGAGACGGAGTTTCCCATGCTAGCTATGGTGGGTACAAGTGTGGTCATTGCACGGCGGCAGCCGTGGTCAGTGGAGCATTGTACGCCAAGGTCGTGAGCCATGTTCTGTTGACGGGGTGTAACACCCCGTCCAATCCGTAGATCGGCGGTTCTTACTCCTACCAGATCTCTACGATCATATATTGTCCCCACAGACCAACACGAGTCTTTTGTGCGCACTTTATCCTCACTCATGCGCACCCGAGGAAACTTCCCGGTCGGTCACCTATCCAAAATTGCTCCAAGCCAAGTAAGCTTAACTTGGAGGTTCCTTTGAGATAGGCTTCCTGTTGGGGACTTGTTCTCAACTGCTATGAATTAAGAACAAGGCAACATAAAATGTTAAATATCAATGCCCTTCGTCCGCCGAAGCAAAATTCAACAAGGATTTAATGAACTTCGGATGAAGGTCACTAGTATAATATTATGAGGGTTTCACCTTCATAATTAATCTTATAAAGATAATACAAAATAAGGTAAAACATGAAACATTAAAGATAAATACATTGAAAATAAATGACATTATTCACATATATTATTATATGAATTCAAGATAACGTTTAGGTACATTTATACCTTTGCCTTGGCAAACAATAATTCCCGAGTGATGCGTTAACGATTACAGAAATGAGTGAACAGTAAAGGAATACTGTTCACTATTTATAGGCACAGGACACAGCTTGTGAGGAATTACAATCATGCCCCTCATAAAAGTTTACAACGATGACTCAGACCCTTATGGACTAAAAGGTCATTCTATCTTTAAGTCGGTTCAACCCTTCATCTTCGGACATGCTGTAATACCGAAGCTTCATGAATGATGCGTTCGGCATCACGTACGAGCAGCTTCAGCCAAAGCTGTCTCTTTCTGCAGGACCTTCGGCAACGAAGCATGGTCCCAACAGTAGCCCCTTTGCGGGGCTAGGTCGTTTTTCGTAACGAGCTTGATCCGTGAAAAAAGTCTCTTAGGCTTTAGGAAGCCGAAGGTCCGAAAAACACCTTCCCTGAGCTCGTTTTCGAGAAACGATATAGTTTTCGAGCGCGTAGCAGTCCCACCATGCAGGTTCACTATTTTGGTTTTTGCGGCCCACCGTGCAGCGGGTGCGAGCAACTGTCTGCCTGGTGTAAAAATCCTGACGATTCACCTTCTTACCTGCAACACTATATAAACAGACGGGTAGGTGTGAAGTTACCACAACATTCATTGCTATTGCACTGTTTTGCTGCCAAAAATTTTAACCATAGCCGAAGCTTGACTTTTGCATTCAAACGAAGCCCCAGTTTAGTGTCTGCTTCGTTAGAAGAAGAGCTTCGGAAGAAAGGTTATTAATTTCCAATAAATTTTCAAGAAATTCAAAATCAGATGGCCAGAGTGCGATCTACTGCTAGAGTTGAGCGCGAAGGAGACGAAGCCGAAGCTGTGGAAACTGTTCCCATCTCGGAAGCAATGAGGCGATCTGGGTTGGTTACATCGGAAGACCCTCATGCTATCGAAGCAGAACAAGCAGATATTGCAGAACAAGCAGATATTGAAGAGACTGACTCTGAAGGTGATCACAGTATCGCAGTACCAAGCAAGCCTAGCCACCTGGACTTCGGAAAGTCAACCATCTCCAAGGCTGATTTTCCGAAGATGGTAAAGTCGGACTACTTTAGCGAAGATGAGAAAAAGCTGATTCGCTTCGGTGGAGAAGAAACTACCCCGAAGCCACAGAAAGATGAAATAGTGATTTTCAAGAGTTTCCTCAAAGCTGGTTTGAGATTTCCTTTGAATAGGATGATTGCCGATGTACTAAAGAAGTTTGGGATCTATCTTCATCAACTAACTCCTAATGCTATTGTTAGGCTTAGTGTTTATATTTGGGCTCTTCGAAGCCAGGGGGTGGAGCCATTTGCCGATGGTTTCTGCCGGGTACACGAGCTACATTACCAAACTAAGGCCAGAAAGGATGGGTTACATGAAAATTTTGGTTGTTACAATTTTGCCTATCGGAAGACTACAAAATTTCCTGTGATCAGCTACCGAAGCAAGTGGCCGGCAGGTTGGAAATCAGAATGGTTCTACGTCAAAGTTGACGATGACAAGGAGAAGCTGGTACAGAGCCCGCTTGAACTGATCTTCGGAGAGACCAGACCCCGATGCAGTATGACACCAGAAGGTCCAACCCAAATCGCGTTGGCTGAATTCAGGGTTATTGCTGAGCACATTGGCACTAGAGATCTAGTGCAGGAATTTCTGGCATTCAAAATATTTCCAACTATGAAGGAATGGGCTATGCCGAAGCTCGAAAGAGAGAAGAAGGAGGGGGAGCTTGTTCGTCTGCCCTACCACTATAAGTTCAAGAAATATTTTAAAGCACCCTGCCAAGAATGGCTCGAAACAATCGAAGTAATGAGTACTGAAATTCTTGGGAATTATTCTAAAAAAGAGGATCAATTGATGACAGCAGCCTTCGGCACCCGGCCGAAACGAAGGCTAAACAGAGTGCTTGATGCTATAGGCTTTGAATACCATGACTACGAGCGGCTAGACAAGGGTGCCGAAGGGCAGAAAAGGAAAAGAGTAGCTAGCACTTTAATTAAAGACGACGAAGATCAACCAAAGAAGAAAGAAAAGTTGGAACCGAAAGTAGCTGCTTCGAGAAAAAGAAAAGCTGCATCTCCAAAGCCCGTATCTCCAGAACCAGAGAGATTGGTCCGAGATGAGGAAGTTCCTGCGACACCTTCTGTTGTCGAAGTAGAAGAAATTCTGAAGGTAATGACTGAATCTTTGCCTGTCAAGCTAAGTCCGCTGGCGCCGGAACTCACGAAGTTTTTTCAGAAGGACAAAGAAGCTTCGGCAGCAGAAAGCCCTGCGAAGCCGAAAAAACGGAGAATCATTCAAGTGACAGATGTGATTCATCAGACGCTGCCACCGGTGTCGGCGTCAAAAATTGTTGTTGCCGAGACCGCCGAAGCCGAAGCCGCCGCAGCCGAAGCTACCGGGGCTGAAATCACTGAAATTGCACCTGCCGGAGCCGAAGCTACCGGAGCCGAAGCTACCGGAGCCGAAGCCGAGGCCACCAAAGATTCAAACCTGGAAACCACACTGGAAGTTATTGACAATATTCTTCTGAAAATGGCTGAAGAAGAAGCTGTTGTGGCTGCGGTGAACACGACAACTGAAAAGGGAAAGAGCAGATTGATGAAATTTCGGAGGAGGGAGATTTTAACTTTCAAGATTTGCTTGGACAAGAATTAACAGACGCCGAAAAAGAAGAGTTGAAAAAATATGCCATATCTTGCGGATATAAATCAGGGCTACGCTATTTGGCGGGGTCAACGAAGGGAAGCTAAGATGCCTTCGGAATCGTACCGAGGCCAAAATTGTTAGAACCCTCTCCAAAAGCGTTGGCCTGCCGAAGATAGAAGCAGACCTCTGCAGGTACCAGCGACATCATGTCGCTGGCAGCTTGCTCTATGCGAATTTTAAGGTAAAAATATTATTATTATTTCATTATTATTATTATTTTATGTCTTTTTCTGACGAAGGTTGTTTTGGCAGAGTTTATTATTATGTAAAGTGCTAAAAATGCAACAAGCTCTTGAAGAGGAGAAGAACAAAGCTATCATCAAAGATTTAGAAGAAAAAGTTGAAAATTACGAAGCTGTTCTGAAGAAGAAGGACTTCGCCATTCAAGATCTTGAAATTATGGCTAAAGAACACGAAGGTGCTTTAGAGAAGAAAGACTTTATTATTCAGTCTATGGAAGGCTCCTTGGCTGAAATCCAAGCCGAAAATGACAGTTTAAAGAATGAACTACTCAAAAAGTCAGAAAAATATGAGCAAAAAAAGAAGTAGCTTGAAGCAAGTCTCAAGACTGAGGTCGAGAAAAATTCAAATTTGCAAAAATCAATGAAGGATCTCTAAGAGAAATGCCTAAACTTCGGCAGCCGATGCGTGCAGCGGCTGAAGGACGTATTTCACTCTATCGGAGCCAGTTCTGAAAAATTTTCACCTTCAGCCGAAAACCTGCCCAGCACCTTGGAACATATTGAAGGCGAGGTTGATGCTCTTGACGAAGTTATTGGTGGGCATGCCGATTTCTGCGCCCTGGTAGCTTCTCGAGGCACAGCTGCCGCTTTTCTGAAGGCTGGCTGTACGCACGGAAAAATTGTGAATATACCGAACTTCAGCTTGTCAGCAGCAGACTTGATTGATATCCCGAGCCTAGCCCGAAGCATCGGAAATAGATTTATGACCCAGATTTGGGTAAATGGCGAGCGAAGGATGGCTGGTGACGAAGCTCGAAGTCACCTTAAGCCGGTAAGAAACTTATATTTGTTACTTTTACCTTCTCCTTGAAATTTGCACATTTCTTATTCTGCTCTTTAATATGTGCAGGATGGCGAAGCTGAAGTATGAGGAAGCTGATGTATGACGGCCTGAAGCTTGATAGTTGCTATAATAGACTTTCCTACAAAAAATTCTGAAGGGATCTTTGTAATATAATTATGGAAAAAACTTATGTAAATTTGTACATACCTTGTAATATATTTGTCTCCTTTATCCATGTACAATCTGCTTTGCTGTGGACGAAACTTCTCTTTTTGAGCCGAAGGCAAAAAACACCTTCCATTCTTTTCGTACACAACGAAGCATAAAAAAATTTTCTCTTTCTTCGAAATTTTCCCTCATTGCCGAAGCATCTGTCTTTTTTGTGTGATATGATGATGATTCTATATATGTCTAAATGAATGCAAATGACATGATGTAATGTATCGTGCAAATGAATATCGAAACACATATTCAAAAACCATAATCATAACCCTTCATCCCCTTGGGAATGATTCAAATCTTTTGGCCGTTTACTTTTCGGCTTCACCGTTGACTTTTCGGTGTATCAGCGTTGACTTTTCGCTGTAAGCCTCCCTTAAGAGCTTCTTCGCCTTTTACTTTCAGCGGAATCAGCGTTTATTTTTCGCTGTAAGCCTCCCTTAGGAGCTTCTTCGCCTTTTACTTTCGGCGGAATCAGCGTTTATTTTTCGTTGTAAGCTCTGCATTCCCTTAGGAACGACTTTTGAGCTTCTCCCTGTTTTCTTTTCTTTTTCCTTTGCATTTACATTTACATTTTTGGGGATATTACTCTTATAGAATTAAAATAAGGAAAATTACATGTTGTGGCCCCATTAAAAACCTTTCTCCCCCTTTTGAAAGAAAAAGGGTGCCACAAAAAAGAATAGAAAAAGAAAATTACATCAAGCTAAACATAATATCACTGAAGCTCATCCGCATTCCATGATCTAGGAATGTCGTTGTCGTCCATATCCTTCAATCTATAGGAACCGGGTCTTGACGAAGATGCTACCAAAAAAGGTCCTTCCCACTTCAGCTGTAATTTGCCTACTGTCTCAGGGTTGGCTATTCTTCGAAGCACCAAGTGTCCTGGCTCAAAGTTCTTCAGCCTAACCTTTCTGTCACGCCATTTTATTGTTTCAGCTTGATATTTGTTGATGTTTTCTGAAAGGGAATTAGGCTTACACCTAGTTCCTAATTGATTTTGGTGGTTGAATTGCCCAACAAAAATAATTGGACTAACTAGTTTGCTCTAGTGTACAAGTTATACAGGTGCCAAAGGTTCACTCTTAGCCAATAAAAAGACCAAGTATTGGGTTCAACAAGAGAGCAAGGGATAACCGAAGGCACCTCTGGTGTGGCGCACCGGACTGTCCACCGGACAGTGTCCGGTGCACCAGAGGACTCCAACTCAAACTCGTCACCTTCGGGAAAATCCAGAGACGCTCCACTATAATTCACCGGACTGTCCGGTGTACACCGGACAGTGTCCGGTGCTCCAAGGAAGAGCGGCCCCGGAACTCGCCAGCTTCGGGAATTCGCAACGGCTAGTCCGCTATAATTCACTGGACATGTCCGGTATACACCGGACTGTCCGGTGTGACAACGAAGCAACGGATACTTCAGCGCCAACGGCTACCTGCAGCGCATTGAATGCGCGCCAGAGCGCGCAGAAGTCAGGCACGCGAGCGCTGGCACACCGGACACTCTATAGTACGTGTCCGGTGCGCCACCGGACATCCAGGCGGGCCCAGAAGACAGAGCTCCAACGGTCGGAACCCAACGGCTTTGGTGACGTGACTAGCGCCCCGGACATGTCCGGTGTGCACCGGACATGTCGGTGTGCACCGGACTGTCCGGTGCACCATACGACAGACAGCCCCACCAAACGGCTAGTTTGGTGGTTGGGGCTATAAATACCCCTAACCACCCCACATTCAAGTCATCCAAGTTTTCCCACTTCAACTACTTACAAGAGCTCTAGCATTCAATTCTAGACACACCCAAGTGATCAAATCCTCTCCAAACTCCACACAACGCCCTAGTGATTAGTGAAAGAGATTTGCTTGTGTTCTTTCGAGCTCTTGTGCTTGGATTGCTTTCTTCTTTCTTTGATTCTTCATTGCGATCAAACTCACTTGTAATTGAGGCAAGAGACACCAATCTTGTGGTGGTCCTTGTGGGAACTTTGTGTTCCAAGTGATTGAGAAGAAAAGCTCACTCGGTCCGAGGGACCGTTTGAGAGAGGGAAAGGGTTCAAAGAGACCCGGTATTTGTGACCACCTCAACGGGGAGTAGGTTTGCAAGAACCGAACCTCGGTAAAACAAATCCACGTGTCACACTCCTTATTCGCTTGCGATTTGTTTTTGCACCCTCTCTCTCGCGGACTCGATTATATTTCTAATGCTAACCCAGCTTGTAGTTGTGATTATTTTTGAGAATTTCAGTTTTGCCCTATTCACCCCCCCTCTAGGCGACTTTCAATTGGTATCAGAGCTCGGTGCTTCATTAGAGCCTAACTGCTCGAAGTGATGTCGTGAGAACTCGCCAAGAAGGAGATGGAGACCGGCGACAAGCCCACTACAAGCCATGGGAAGGCTTCATCGGGAGAGTCCCACAACAAGGAGAAGAAGAAGGAGAAGAAGAAGGAGAAGAAGACTTCTTCTCACAAGTCGCATCGGAGTGGCGACAAAATAAAGAAGATGAGGAAGGTGGTCTACTACGAGACCGACACCTCATCGCCTTCTACCTCCGGCTCCGACGCGCCCTCCATAACTTCTAAGCGCCATGAGCGCTAGAAGTTTAGTAAGATCCCCTTACATTATCCTCGTACTTCTAGACATACTCCATTACTTTCCGTTCCATTAGGCAAACCGCCAACCTTTGACGGTGAAGATTATGCTAGGTGGAGTGATTTAATGAAATTTCATCTAACCTCACTACACAAAAGTATATGGAATGTTGTTGAGTTTGGAGCACAGGTACCATCCGTAGGTGATGAGGGTTATGATGAAGACGAGGTGGCCCAAATCGAGCACTTCAACTCCCAAGCCACAACAATACTCCTCGCCTCTCTAAGTAGGGAGGAGTACAACAAGGTGCAAGGATTTAAGAGCGCCAAGGAGGTTTGGGACGTGCTCAAGACCTTGCACGAGGGTGATGAACTCACCAAGATCACCAAGCGGGAAACGATCGAGGGGGAGCTCGGTCGCTTCCGTCTTCGCCAAGGTGAGGAGCCACAAGACATGTACAACCGGCTCAAAACCTTGGTGAACCAAGTGCGCAACCTCGGGAGCAAAAAGTGGGATGACCACGAGGTGGTTAAGGTTATTCTAAGATCTCTTATTTTCCTTAACCCTACTCAAGTACAATTAATTCGTGGTAATCCAAGATATACACTAATGACTCCCGAGGAAGTAATCGGGAATTTTGTGAGCTTTGAATTTATGATCAAGGGCTCACGGAAGATCAACGAGCTTGACGGTCCCTCCACGTCCGAAGCTCAACCGGTTGCATTAAAGGCAACGGAGGAGAAGAAGGAGGAGTCTACACCAAGTAGACAACCAATTGATGCCTCGAAGCTCGACAATGAGGAAATGGCGCTCGTCATCAAGAGCTTCCGCCAAATCCTCAAGCAAAAGAGGAGGAAAGATTACAAGCCCCGCTCCAAGAAGGTTTGCTACAAATGTGGTAAGCCCGGTCACTTTATTGCAAAATGTCCTATTTCTAGTGACAGTGACAGGGGCGATGACAAGAAGGGGAGAAGAAAGGAGAAGAAGAGGTACTACAAGAAGAAGGGCAGCGATGCCCATGTTTGTCGGGAGTGGGACTCCGACGAAAGTTCTAGCGACTCCTCCTCCGACGAGGACGCCGCCAACATCGCCGTCACCAAGGGACTTCTCTTCCCCAACGTCGGTCACAAGTGCCTCATGGCAAAGGACGGCAAAAAGAAGAAGGTTAAATCTAAATCCTCCACTAGATATGAGTCCTCTAGTGATGATAATGCTAGTGATGAGGAAGACAATTTGCGTACTCTTTTTCCCAACTTAAACATGCAACAAAAAGAGAAATTAAATGAATTAATTAGTGCCATCCATGAGAAGGATGATCTCTTGGACTCCCAAGAGGACTTCCTAATCAAGGAAAACAAAAAGCATGTTAAAGTTAAAAATGCTTATGCTATAGAAGTTGAAAAATGTGAGAAATTATCAAGTGAGCTAAGCACTTGCCATGAGACTATAGACAACCTTAGAAATGAAAATGCTAATTTACTAGCTAAGGTTGATTCAAATGTTTGTAATATTCCAATTCCCAATCTTAGGAATGATAATGATGATTTGCTTGCTAAGATTGAAGAATTAAAAATATCTCTTGCTAGACTTAGGATTGAAAATGAAAAATTGCTTGCTAAGGCTAAAGAATTAGATGTTTGCCATGCTACGATTTCCGACCGTAGAACTAAAAATGATGTATTGCATGCTAAGGTTGTAGAATTGAAATCTTGCAAACCCTCTACATCTACCGTTGAGCACACTTCTATTTGTACTAGATGTAGAGATGTTGATGTTAATGCTATACATGATCACATGGCTTTAATTAAACAACAAAATGATCATATAGCAAAATTAGATGCTAAAATTGCCGAGCATGACTTAGAAAATGAAAATTTTAAATTTGCTAGAAGCATGCTCTATAGTGGGAGACGTCCTGGCATTAAGGATGGCATTGGCTTCCAACAGGGAGGCAATGCCAAACTTAATGCCCCTCCTAAGAAATTGTCCAACTTTGTTAAGGGCAAGGCTCCCATGCCTTAGGATAACGAGGGTTACATTTTATACCCTGTCGGTTATCCCGAGAGCAAAATTAGGAAAATTCACTCTAGGAAGTCTCACTCTGGCCCTAATCATGCTTTTATGTATAAGGGTGAGACATCTAGTTCTAGGCAACAAACCCATGCTAAGTTGTCTAAGAAGAAAACTCCTAGTGCATCAAATGAACATAACTTTTCATTTAAAACCTTTGATGCATCTTATGTTTTAACTAACAAATCCGGCAAGGTAGTTGCCAAATATGTTGGGGGCAAGCACAAGGGGTCAAAGACTTGTGTCTGTGTACTCAAAGTTCTTGTTTCTAATGCCAAAGGACCCAAAACCATTTGGGTACCTAAAGTCAAGAACTAAACTTGTTTTGTAGGTTTATGCATCCGGGGGCTCAAGTTGGATTATCGACAGCGGGTGCACAAACCACATGACAAGGGAGAAGAAGATGTTCTCCTCCTATGAGAAAACCAAGATCCCCAAAGAGCTATCACATTCGGGGATGGAAATCAAGGTTTGGTCAAAGGATTGGGTAAAATTGCTATATCCCCTGACCATTCCATTTCCAATGTTTTCTTGTAGATTCTTTAGATTACAATTTGCTTTCTGTATCTCAATTATGCAAAATGGGCTACAACTGTCTTTTTACTGATATAGGTGTCACTGTCTTTAGAAGAAGTGATGATTCAATAGCATTTAAGGGAGTGTTAGAGGGTCAGCTATACTTGGTAGATTTTGATAGAGCTGAACTCGACACTTGCTTAATTGCTAAGACTAACATGGGTTGGCTCTGGCACCGCCGACTTGCCCATGTTGGGATGAAGAATCTTCATAAGCTTCTAAAGGGAGAGCACATTTTAGGATTAACAAATGTTCATTTTGAGAAAGACAGGATTTGTAGCGCATGCCAAGCAGGAAAGCAAGTTGGTGCCCACCATCCACATAAGAACATCATGACGACTGACAGGCCACTGGAGCTCCTACACATGGATATATTCGGCCCGATCGCTTACATAAGCATCGGCGGGAGTAAGTATTGTCTTGTAATTGTGGATGATTATTCTCGCTTCACTTGGGTATTCTTTTTGCAGGAAAAATCTCATACCCAAGAGACCTTAAAGGGATTCTTGAGACGGGCTCAAAACGAGTTCGGCTTAAGGATCAAGAAAATTAGAAGCAACAACGGGACGGAGTTCAAGAACTCACAAATTGAATGCTTCCTTGAGGAGGAAGGCATCAAGCATGAGTTCTCTTCTCCCTACACCCCACAACAAAATGGTGTAGTGGAGAGGAAGAATAGAACTCTATTGGACATGGCAAGAACCATGCTTGATGAGTACAAGACTTCGGATCGGTTTTGGGCCGAGGCGGTCAACACCGCCTGCTACGCTATCAACCGGTTATATCTTCACCGAATCCTCAAGAAGACATCTTATGAACTCCTAACCGGTAAAAAGCCCAACATTTCATATTTTAGAGTCTTTGGTAGCAAATGCTTTATACTTGTTAAAAGAGGTAGAAAATCTAAATTTGCTCCTAAGACTATAGAAGGCTTTTTATTAGGATATGATTCAAACACAAGGGCATATAGAGTCTTTAACAAGTCCTCTGGACAAGTTGAAGTTTCTTGTGACATTGTGTTTGATGAGACTAACGGCTCTCAAGTAGAGCAAGTTGATCTTGATGAGATAGGTATTGAAGAGGCTCCGTGCATCGCGCTAAGGAACATGTCCATTGGGGATGTGTGTCCTAAGGAATCCGAAGAGCCTCCAAATGCACAAGATCAACCATCCTCCTCCACGCAAGCATCCCCACCAACTCAAAATGAGGATGAGGCTCAAATTGATGAAAGAGAAGATCAATCAAATGAGCCACCTCAAGATGATGGCAATGATCAAGGGGGAGATGCAAATGATCAAGACAAGGAGGATGAAGAACAAAGGCCGCCACACCCAAGAGTCCACCAAGCAATCCAACGAGATCACCCCGTGGACACCATCCTCGGCGACATTCATAAGGGGGTAACTACTAGATCTCGTGTTGCACATTTTTGTGAACATTACTCTTTTGTTTCCTCTATTGAGCCACAAAGGGTAGAGGAAGCACTACAAGATTCGGATTGGGTGGTGGCAATGCAAGAGGAGCTCAACAACTTCACTAGGAATGAGGTATGGCATTTAGTTCCACGTCGTAATCAAAATATTGTAGGAACCAAATGGGTCTTCCGCAACAAGCAAGACGAGCATGGTGTGGTGACAAGGAACAAAGCTCGACTTGTGGCCAAGGGATACTCTCAAGTCGAAGGTTTGGACTTCGGTGAAACCTATGCACCCATAGCTAGGCTTGAATCAATTCGTACATTATTAGCCTATGCTACTTACCATGGCTTTAAGCTTTACCAAATGGACGTGAAAAGTGCCTTCCTCAATGGACCAATCAAGGAAGAGGTCTATGTTGAGCAACCTCCCGGCTTTGAAGATAGTGAGTACCCTAACCATGTCTACAAACTCTCTAAGGCGCTTTATGGGCTCAAGCAAGCCCCAAGAGCATGGTATGAATGCCTTAGAGATTTCCTTATCACTAATGGATTCAAAGTCGGAAAGGCCGATCCTACACTCTTTACTAAAACTCTTGAAAATAACTTGTTCGTATGCCAAATTTATGTTGATGATATTATATTTGGGTCTACTAACGAGTCTACATGTGAAGAATTTAGTAGGATCATGACACAAAAATTCGAGATGTCTATGATGGGGGAGTTGAAGTATTTCTTAGGATTTCAAGTGAAGCAACTCCAAGAGGGCACCTTCCTAAGCCAAACGAAGTATACTCAAGATATTCTAAGCAAGTTTGGAATGAAGGATGCCAAACCAATCAAGACACCCATGGGAACCAATGGGCATCTTGACCTCGACGAAGGAGGTAAATCCGTCGATCAAAAGGTATACCGGTCGATGATAGGATCTTTACTCTATCTTTGTGCATCTCGACCGGATATTATGCTTTCCGTATGCATGTGTGCAAGATTCCAAGCCGACCCTAAGGAAGCTCACCTTACGACCATAAAACGAATCTTGAGATATTTAGTTTATACTCCTAAGTTTGGGCTTTGGTACCCTCGAGGATCCACTTTTGATTTAACTGGTTATTCGGATGCCGATTGGGCGGGGTGTAAGATTAATAGAAAGAGCTCATCGGGGACTTGCCAGTTCTTGGGAAGATCCTTGGTGTCTTGGGCTTCGAAGAAGCAAAATTCCGTAGCTCTTTCTACCGCCGAAGCCGAGTACATTGCCGCAGGCCATTGTTGCGTGCAACTACTTTGGATGAGGCAAACCCTTAGGGACTATGGTTACAAATTAACCAAAGTTCCTCTTCTATGTGATAATGAGAGTGCAATCCGTATGGCGGATAATCCCGTTGAGCATAGCCGCACTAAACAGATAGCCATTCGGTATCACTTTTTATGGGATCACCAACAAAAGGGAGATATCGAGATTTCTTACATTAATACTAAAGATCAATTAGCCGATATCTTTACCAAGCCTCTTGATGAACAAACTTTTAACAAACTTAGGCATGAGCTAAATATTCTTGATTCTAGGAACTTCTTTTGTTGATTTGCACGCATAGCTCATTTATATACCTTCGATCATATCTCTTCTATATGCTATGACTAATGTGTTCTCAAGGCTATTTCAAACCAAGTCATAGGTGTATTGAAAGGGAATTGGAGTCTTCGGTGAAGACAAAGGCTTCCACTCCGTAACTCATCCTTCGCCATCACTCCGAGCAACTCTCCATCTTTTGGGGGAGAGTTCAAAGCAAAAGGACTTCGTCTTTGGTATAATCTTCACTCATTTATTTATGACCAAAGGGGGAGAGAATATTTCAAAGGGCTCTCATGACTTCGTTTTTGGCGATTCATGCCAAAGGGGGAGAATATTAGCCCAAAGCAAAAGGACCGCACCACCACCACCACCTAATTTTAAAAAGAGTTTTTTCAATTGGTATGATTATCAATTGATAAATTTCAAAATTGGTATCTTATTGTGTTCAAAAGGGGGAGAAAGTAGTATTTCAAAACTGATATATCAAAACCCTCTTGAACACTAAGAGGAGAATTTCATTTAGGGGGAGTTTTGTTTAGTCAAAGGAAAAGCATTTGAAACAGGGGGAGAAAATTTCAAATTTTGAAAATGCTTCGCAAAAATCTTATTCATTTACCTTTGACTATTTGCAAAAGAACTTTGAAGAGGATTTACAAAAGAATTTGCAAAAACAAAACATATGGTGCAAGCGTGGTCCAAAATGTTGAAAATGAAGAAATAGTCCATGCATATCTTATAAGTATTTATATTGGCCCAATTCCAAACAACCTTTGCACTTACGTTATGCAAACTAGTTCAATTATGCACTTCTATATTTGCTTTGGTTTGTGTTGGCATCAATCACCAAAAAGGGGGAGATTGAAAGGGAATTAGGCTTACACCTAGTTCCTAATTGATTTTGGTGGTTGAATTGCCCAACACAAATAATTGGACTAACTAGTTTGCTCTAGTGTACAAGTTATACAGGTGCCAAAGGTTCACTCTTAGCTAATAAAAAGACCAAGTATTGGGTTCAACAAGAGAGCAAGGGATAACCGAAGGCACCTCTGGTCTGGCGCACCGGACAGTGTCCGGTGCATCACCGGACAGTGTCCGGTGCACCAGAGGACTCCAACTCAAACTCGTCACCTTCGGGAAAATCCAGAGACGCTCCACTATAATTCACCGGACTGTCCGGTGTACACCGGACAGTGTCCGGTGCTCCAAGGAAAAGCGGCTCCGGAACTCACCAGCTTCGGGAATTCGCAACGGCTAGTCCGCTATAATTCACTGGACATGTCCGGTGTACACCGGACTGTCCGGTGTACACCGGACTGTCCGGTGTGACAACAAAGCAACGGATACTTCAGCGCCAACGGCTACCTGCAGCGGATTGAATGCGCGCCAGAGCGCGCAGAAGTCAGGCACGCACGCTCTGGCACACCGGACACTCTACAGTACGTGTCCGGTGCGCCACCGGACATCCAGGCGGGCTCAGAAGACAGAGCTCCAACGGTCGGAACCCAACGGCTTTGGTGACGTGGCTAGCGCACCAGACATGTCCGGTGTGCACCGGACTGTCCGGTGCACCATACGACAGACAGCCCCAACAAACGGCTAGTTTGGTGGTTGGGGCTATAAATACCCCCAACCACCCCACATTCAAGTCATCCAAGTTTTCCCACTTCAACTACTTACAAGAGCTCTAGCATTCAATTCTAGACACACCCAAGTGATCAAATCCTCTCCAAACTCCACACAACGCCCTAGTGATTAGTGAGAGAGATTTGCTTGTGTTCTTTCGAGCTCTTGCACTTGGATTGCTTTCTTCTTTCTTTGATTCTTCATTACGATCAAACTCACTTGTAATTGAGGCAAGAGACACCAATCTTGTGGTGGTCCTTGTGGGAACTTTGTGTTCCAAGTGATTGAGAAGAAAAGCTCACTCGGTCCGAGGGACCGTTTGAGAGAGGGAAAGGGTTGAAAGAGACCCGGTCTTTGTGACCACCTCAACGGGGAGTAGGTTTGCAAGAACCGAACCTCGGTAAAACAAATCCACGTGTCACACTCCTTATTCACTTGCGATTTGTTTTTGCACCCTCTCTCTCGTGGACTCGATTATATTTCTAACGCTAACCCAGCTTGTAGTTGTGATTATTTTTGAGAATTTCAGTTTCGCCCTATTCACCCCCCCATCTAGGTGACTTTCATTTTCCACAACTTGAAGCCTGATCCCTTCTATAGCATCTTTTTCCACAGAGTGATCAACCGCATCTTCGCCTTCTGCCGAAGCTACTGTTCTTATTGATCCTGCTTTGGCTTCTTTTGGGGTTATTGCTTCGTCACCAAACAATAGTTTGAATGGTGTAAAACCTGTTGATCTTGACACTGTTGTGTTATGGCTCCACACCACTTTGATTAATTCTTCTGGCCACTTTCCCCTGGGCTGATTGAAGATTAGCTTCATTATCCCCGTCATTATGATCCCATTAGCACTTTCAACAAGTCCGTTTGACTCCGGATGTCGAACTGATGCAAAATGGATCTTCGTGCCAATTTGATCGCAAAATTCTGTGAAGGCTTTAGAATCAAACTGTGTCCCATTAGCCACAGTAATGGCCTTCGGCACTCCGAAGCGACAAACAATATTTTGCCAGAAAAACTTTTGAATAGTAACCGAAGTTATTGTGGCTAAAGGCTTTGCCTCAATCCACTTAGAAAAATATTCCACTTCCACTACAACATATCTTAAGTTCCCCTGTGCTGGTGGTAATGGACCTAGCAAATCAAGGCCCCACCTTTGCAACGGCCAAGTGGGTTGTATTAATTGAGTTAAAGACGAAGGTTGTTTTTGATCTCTTGCACATTTCTGGCAACCTTCGCACTTTTGAACTAAATCTGCTGCATCCGAAGCTGCCTTTGGCCAATAAAATCCTTGACAAAAAACTTTTCTGAGCAAAGGCCTAGATCCAATTTGAGATCCACACAGGCCTGCGTGCATTTCCTTCATCAATTCTATGCCTTCAGCTCTGGATAAACACTTGAGTAACGGGGAACATACCCCCCGCTTGTATAATTCCCCTTCTATTATGACATATGGTCGAGCTCTTGCTTCTATCCTCCTGTTATAAGCTTCGTCATCTCAGTTCTCCAATCTTCACTATAAACAGGGGATATGTTGAGGACTGCTCTTTCAAGAAGCTCGACCGAAGGTGCTTTAATTGTTTCAAAAAATACTTCCGAAGGTAAGGGCAGCCCCTGTGCTGCTAACTTGGCTAATAGATCAGCATATTCATTTTCTCCACGAGGAATATTTTTAACAGAGAATCCTTCGAAGGAAGCCTAAATCCTTCGGACTGTATCTAAATATTTTTCAAGCTTCGGATCTCTTGCTTTGTAGCTTTTGTCAATATGACCAGAAATAACTTGGGAATCAGTTTTAAGAATGGCCCTTCTGATTCCCATTGCCTTTAACTTCCGAAGACCCAAGAGCAGAGCTTCGTACTCAACAATATTGTTTGTGCAACTGAAATCAAGTCTTGTCGCATAACAAGTTTTAACTTTGGAAAGTGAAACCAACACAGCAGCTGCTCCTGCTCTGAAGGTTCCCCAAGACCCGTCGCAAAACACTGTCCATACTTTGGCATCTTTATTCATTTCTTCCTCTTGAGCCCCTGGCGTCAAGTCAGCAATGAAGTCTGCCAACGCTTGGGATTGAATCGAAGACCTATGCACATAATCAATACAAAATTCATTGAGCTCTGCAGCCCATTTTCCAATCGTTCCAGTAGCTTCTCGATTTCTCATGATGTCCTTCAATGGTTGTGAAGAAGGAACAATTATATTGTAAGCTTGAAAATAATGCCGAAGCTTCCTGGAGGCCATCAGAAAAGCATACAATACCTTCTCCAATTCCGTATAATTTTTCTTTGATAGGCTAAGAACTTCTGATACGAAATATATTGGGGCTTGTTTTTTGACTTGGCCTTCAAGCTTCTCCTGGACGAGTGCTGCACTTACCGCTGAGTGCGAAGCTACCACATATAATAACAGAAGAGCCCCTGGCGTTGGTGGAGTTAGTGTTGTTAGGTCTATCAAATATTGCTTCAGCTCTTCGAAGGCTTTCTGCTGAACTGGTCCACATTGAAAAACTTCAGCTGATTTCAGTACTTCGAAAAATGGTAAGTTTCTCTCTACTGATCTAGATATAAATCTGTTGAGAGATGTCAGTCTTCCTGTCAATCTTTGAGCCCCCTTCTTTGTACTTGGTGGCTCCATCCGAAGGATAGCTTCGATTTTGTTTGGATTAGCTTCAATCCCTTTTGTTGAGACTAGACAGCCAAGAAATTTCCCTTTCTTCACTCCGAAGACACATTTTTCTGGGTTCAACTTTAAACCAGCCTGTCTAAAATTAGCGAAGGTCTCCTGCAGATCAGCAATGTGATTATCTTGCTTCGTGCTTTTTACAATGATATCATCAACATAAGTTAGCACATTTCTGCCTATCTGGGAATGAAGAACCTTCGCTGTCATTCTGCTGAAGCTTCCTCCAGCATTCTTAAGCCCCTCAGGCATCCGAAGATAACAATATGTTCCACTAGGGGTTATGAAGCTGGTTTTCGGTTCGTCCTCCTTCTTCATCCAAATTTGGTGATAGCCTGAATAACAATCCAGCAGACTCATAAGCTCTGATGAAGCTGCTGCATCAACTAGGGAATCTATCCTTGGCAATGGAAAATCGTCCTTCGGACATGCCTTATTGAGATCAGTAAAATCGATACACATTCTCCATTTACCATTGGCCTTCTTTACCATAACAGTGTTAGCCAACCATTCTGGGTATTTTACCTCTCTGATAACTCCGGCACTGAGGAGTCTTTTCACTTCATTCCGAGCACCTTCGGCCTTGTCATCAGACATCTTCCGAAGCCTCTGCTTTCTGGGTCTGAAGGATGGATCAACATTGAGCGAGTGTTCAATAACATCCCTGTTGACTCCGCAAAGATCATTAGCTGACCAAGCAAAAACATCTTTGTTGTTGAACAAAAACCTTATCAAGGTTTTCTCCTGCTCTTCGGACAGTTGGGATCCCAAGAGCACCTTCTGCTCTGCTATATCCTCACACAAGAGCATGGGCTTCGGCTGATCAGCCGAAGCAGCTTTTTCCCTTCTGAACTTGTATTGCTCACAAGCTTCAGCTCCATCTATATTATGGATTGCTTTTGAATCTGTCCAATTTCCTTCGGCCCTTCTGGCAGCCTCCTGACTTCCATGAATAGCAATGGGCCCTTGGTCCGAAGGTATCTTCATGCAAAGATAAGCTGGATGAAGAATTGCTTTGAAGGCATTGAGAGTACCACGACCAATGATTGCATTGTAAGGGTATTCCATGTCAACAATATCAAACACAATTTGTTCAGTCCTTGTGTTGTTAATGAATCCGAAGGTTACTGGCATTGTGATTTTTCCAAGTGCTATGATCTGTCTTCCTGCGAAGCCACAAAGGGGATGTGTGGCATCATGGATTTTGTCCTCGGGCTCTTGCATCTGTCTGAAGGCCTTAGCAAATATGATATCAGCTGCGCTGCCTGTATCAACCAAAACATTATGGACCAGGAATCCTGTTGGGGACTTGTTCTCAAATGCTAAGAATTAAGAACAAGGCAACACAAAAAACGTTAAGTGTTAAGGTCCTTCGTCCTCCATAACGTTATATCCCTTCGGGATATAAAGCATCTCGGACGAAGGTTACGGAGGACATACCTTCGTAAGCATAACAACGAAGAATGAAGCATTCACATAAATCATAGAATATGAAATAAACATTTAAATATTGTCATAGAATTATCTCTACTTGTATTAATGAATATAAATGACTTCGAATTACAAATGTACCTTCGGTCTTGCAGAAGGCAAAAGTACAAGCGTGATGTGAAGGCAAATGACAGGTTCACGTGAACAGTGCAGAGGTACTGTTCATCTATTTATAGGCACAGGTCGCAGCCTGTGACAAATTACAATTATGCCCCTTGCGAAAGCTTACAGCATTGACTCAGACCTATATGTATAAAAAGGTCATTCTATCTCTATGTCGGTTTAAAACGCCGAAGCTCCATGAAAAGGGACCTTCGGCCATCTCTTGGAGACGACTTCAGCCGAAGCTGCTTCTTCGTGTGAGACCTTCGGCGCACCGAAGCACGACCCCAACAGTAGCCCCTTTCGCGGTGCTAGATCGTTCTTCGTAACGAGCTTGACCCGTGAAAAAAGCCTCTTCAGCTTCGGGAAGCCGAAGGTCCAAAAAACACCTTCCCTGAGCTCGTTGCGGAGAAACGATCCGACTTCCGAGCGCGTGTCGGTCCCACCTTGCAGAGTTACTGTTTGATCCTTGCGGTCCACTGCGCAGCGGGTACAAGTTACGGCGCGCCTGGTGTAACAATTCCGCCGCTTCGCCTTCTTACCTGCAGTACTATATAAACAAGCAGGTAGGTGTGAAGTTACCACAGCATTCATTGCTATTTGCACTGTTTTGCTGCCGAAATTTTCCATCATAGCCGAAGCTTAAATCCCAAAATCGAACGAAGGTCCGTCTCGACGCTTGCTTCGTCAGAAAGAAGAGCTTCGGGAAAAAAGAAAAAAGAAAAAGGTTTCTGACTTCCCCAAACTCAGAATCAAATGGCGAGAGTGCGATCTACTGCCAAAGTTGTTCGTGAGGGAGACGAAGCCGAAAGTTCAGGCACTGTGCCCATCTCCGAAGCGATGCAGCGCTCCGGTCTAGTGACTGTGGAAGAGAGGCCTGGTGCCGAAGCAAACCCGACAACAGCCGAAGAAGAAAACATTGATGGGACCGACTCTGAAGATGACTACCACATTGCTACACCCAGCAAGCCCAGTCACCTGGATTTTGGAAAATCAACTGTTTCAAAAGCTGACCTTGCGAAGATGGTGAAAGCAGGTTTTTTCAATGAAAATCAGAAGAAGCTACTTCGCTTCGGGGGAGAGGAGACTACCCCGAAGCCAGAGAAGGATGAGATTGTAATTTTCAAAAGCTTTTTAAAAGCTGGGCTGAGATTTCCTCTCCATGGAATTATTGGAGATGTGTTGCAAAAATTTGGCATTTATTTTCACCAATTGACTCCTAACGCCATCGTTAGACTCAATGTTTATATCTGGGCCCTCCGAAGCCAAGCTGTGGAACCGTTTGCCGACAGCTTCTGCCGAGCCCACGAATTACATTACCAAACAAAGGCCAGAACAGACGGACTACATGATAATTTCGGCTGTTACAATTTTGCCTACCGGAAGACAACAAAGTATCCTGTCATCAGCTACCGAAGCAAATGGCCAGCAGGCTGGAAGTCTGAGTGGTTCTACGTAAAAGTTGACGAAGACAGAGAAAAATTGGTACAAAGCCCTCTGGAATTAATCTTCGGAGAGACGAGGCCACGCTGCCACATCGGCGATTTAAAGGGTCCTACCTGGGCCGCTCTGGGTGAATTCGAAATTATTTCAGAACATATTGGCACCAGGGATCTAGTTCAGGAATTTTTGGCATTCAGAGTTTTCCCTACTTTAAAAGAGTGGGAGATGCCGAAGCTGGAGGGAGAGAAGAAGGAGGGGGAGCTTGTTCGTCTGCCTTATCACTTTAAATTCAAGAAGTACTTTAAGAAACCCTGCAAAGAGTGGTTAGACACAGTTGAGACAATGTGCAATGAAATCTTGGGGAATTACTCCAAAAAGGAGGATCAATTAATGACAGCAGCCTTCGGCACCCGACCGAAGCGAAGGCTGAACCGAGTATTCGATGCCCTGGGCTTCGAGTATCCAGACTATGAGCAGTTGAATAAGGGTGCCGAAGGCCACAAAAGAAAAAGAGTGGCTGAAATTCTGACCAAGGATGAAGAGCAACCAGCAGCAGAGAAGAAAATTCCGAAGAAAAGGAAAATATCAACTCCGAAACGGAAAATATCCGAAGAAGAGAGAACCCCCACACCGCCTTCTACTAGCGACATAGAAGAAATTTTAAAGGTAATGACTGAACCCATGCCTACGAAGCTAAGTCCACTAGGGCTCCAACTGACGAAGCTTTTTCGAAAGGTGGACGAGCCGGATCAAACGAAGACAAGCAAACCCAAGCGGCAAAGAATCATTGCGGTAACTGAAGTTATCGATAAGACGCCGCCAAGGGCGTCAATCCAAAAAACGGCAGCTGCCGAAGGTACAGCAATCGTTGAAGGCGTAGCTTCGGGGGTCGCGGCTACCGAAGCCGCTACAGCCGAAGATACAAACTTAAAATCCACGATTGAGAATATCAACAAGATTTTGGAAGACATGGCTGCGGAAGAAGCTGGTGCGACTACTGAAAAAACCATGGCCACAGTGCCTGAGAAAGGAAAAGAAATAGCCGAAGACCCTTCGGACGACGAAGCATACACTTTCCAGAACTTAGTTGGGCAACATCTGACGAAGGACGAAATAGAAGAACTTAAAGACTACGCCAAGTCTTGCGGGTACAAGTCAGGTGCCCTCCTATTTGGGGGTGTAGATGATGAACAACTGGGCTGCATCCGGGACTCAGCTGGGGCTAAGGTCATCGGTACTCTATCAAAGAGTATCGGTTTTCCGAAGCTGGAGTCAGACATCAGCCGCTACCGACGACAACATGTCGTTGGTAGTTTATTTTACTCCAACTTCAAGGTGAATGACTTGTTTCTTAACCTTTATTGCTTGTAATAAAAACATGTCTGACGAAGGTTGTGTTTGTGTAGAGTATGTTATTGAGCAAAGCCTTGCAAATGCAGCAAGATCTTGAAGATAAAAAGCATGAAATTATAATCGGAAATTTGGAAAACAAAATAAAGGAGCAATCAGATGCTTTTGAGAAAAAGAACTTTGAGCTCCAGGCAGCCGAAGGCTTACTGGCGGAAGCTGAAGCAAAAATATCAGAACTAAACTCGAAGCTTCTCCGCCAGTCCGAGCAGTTCGAACGAGAAAAACAAGATCTCAATGAAAAACTTGAAGCCGAAGCTCAGCAGAATTCAGATTTGAGAAAACTACTGACAAATCTTCAAGAAAAATGCCTGGAATTTAGCAACAAGTGCATTCAACGATTAAGAAAGATTTTTTACTCGGTTGGAGCTAGCAGCGAAAAATTTACCCCCTCGGCTGAAGATCTACCAAAAACCTTTGAACACATTGAGGGGGAGATTGACGAGCTCGACGAAGTCATAGCTGGGCATGGTGACTTCTGTGCCTGGGTGGCTTCTCGAGGGACCGCTGCTGCATTTCTGAAGGCCGGCTGCGAACACGGAAAAATTGTCAACAGGCCCAACTTCACCTTATCTCCATCAATCCTGGATGATATGCCTGACCTCGCCCGAAGCATCTCCAATAGGTTTATAAAAATGATATGGACAAAAGGCGGGCGGGAGAAAGCTGGAGACGAAGCACGAAGTCATCTTGAACCAGTAAGAAATGATACTTCGGAGTTACCTTTTCCTTTGGTCTTGATTTTTACTCATAATCTCTTAATTTATGTAGGATGACGAAGGTGAAGATGATGCCTAAATTATGTCGTCGAAGCTGGAACTTAATGAAGATCAGTAGAAGTGTACTGTAGAAAAACTCAGGATATTTTTGTAACAATTCTTGTAAACACAACTAGACTATCTTCAAGGAACTTTGTACATACCTTGTAATATATTCTTACCCTTTGCTTGAGGCGCTTTGATGTGGACGAAACCAGTATTTTGAGCCGAAGGCGAAAAAACACCTTCCCTTCTTTTCGTACACAACGAAGCCTAAAAGGTCGCTTCCTCTTTTTGCCGAAGCTTTGCTTTTTTGTACATGACAAAAAGACTACTTCTCCTTTCTGCCGAAGCTTTTCTTTACAAAACATAAAAAACCGCTTCTCTTTTCTGCCGACACTTTTCTTTGCATAACAAAACATAAAAGACTACTACTCTTTTACACAACGATTCATAAAAATCCAGTTCTCCCTTATACTGAAACTTTTCTTTGTGCCAAAGCAACGAAACTTTTCACTTTTGCACACAACATAGCGTATCAAGTCATAAAGAGGCACTTCTCCGAAGCTTTTTTGCCGAAGCAGCCACTTGGGAACACAAATGCTATGAATGAATGCTTATGTATGCAAATGTTATGATGTAATGTAATGCACGAATGAATGTCCGAAGCATATGTCCGAAGCCATATTGTCAGCCATTACTTGGAAACAACCACACATTAGCTCTGCATTCCCTTAGGAACGACTTTGGAGCTTCTTCGCCTCTTACTTAGGCAATGTCAGCGTTGACTTTTCGCTGTAAGCTCTGCATCCCCTTAGGGACGTCTTTGGAGCTTCCTCGTCTTTTACTTAGACGGTATAAGCTCTGCATTCCCTTGGGAACGACTTTGGAGCTTCTTCGCCTTTTACTTTCGGCGGAATCAGCGTTGACTTTTCGCTGTAAGCTCTGCATCCCCTTAGGGACGTCTTCGGAGCTTTTTCTCTTTTTTGGTTTCGGCACTCGATGGTGCGCTCTCAGCTTTTACATGTACATCTTTGGGGGATTTTGCTCTTATAAAACTAAAAAGAAAAATTACATGTGATGGCCCCATTAAAAACCTTTCTCCCCCTTTAGAAAGGAAAAGGGTGCCATGAAAAAAAAAAAAAAAGTCAAAATTACATCGAGTTATACATAAAACCGCCGAAGCTCATCCGCATTCCAAGATCTTGGAATTTCATTGCCATCCATGTCCTTCAGTCTGTACGAACCAGGCCTTGACGAAGATGCTACTAAGAAAGGCCCTTCCCATTTCAGTTGCAATTTGCCCACTGTATCTGGATTGGCCACTCTCCGAAGCACCAAGTGTCCTGGCTCAATATTTTTTAGCCGGACCTTTCTATCTCGCCATTTAACTGTTTCAGCCTGGTACTTATTGATATTCTCCACGGCCTGAAGCCTGATCCCTTCCAAGGCATCTTTTTCCACGAGACAAGTATCTTCGGGACCTGATTCTGCCGAAGCTACCACTCTTATTGATCCAGCTTTGGCTTCTTCCGGGGTTATTGCTTCGTCACCAAATAACAACTTAAATGGGGTGAAGCATGTAGATCTTGATGTTGTTGTGTTATGGCTCCATACCACTTTGGTAAGCTGATCTGGCCACTTTCCCCTTGGTTGATTGAAGATTAGCTTCATTATTCCTGTCATTATGATGCCGTTGGCCCTTTCAACAAGCCCATTTGACTCCGGGTGCCTGACTGACGCAAAGTGGATCTTCGTGCCAATTTGATCACAAAAATTCCTGAATTCTTCGGAGTCAAATTGTGTTCCGTTATCTACGGTTATAGCCTTCGGCACTCCGAAGCGACAGACAATATTCTGCCAGAAAAATTTTTGGACAGTGGCCGAAGTTATTGTAGCTAATGGCTTCGCCTCAATCCACTTGGAAAAATATTCCACAGCAACTACAACATATTTCAGATTGCCTTGAGCCGGTGGTAACGGGCCCAGCAAATCGAGGCCCCACCTTTGCAATGGCCAGATGGGTTGTATTAGCTGTGTCAAAGACGAAGGTTGTTTTTGATCTTTTGCACATTTCTGACAACCTTCGCACTTTTGAACTAACTCAGCTGCATCCGAAGCTGCCTTCGGCCAATAAAATCCTTGACGGAATACTTTTCCAAGTAACGGCCTGGATCCGATGTGGGATCCACAAAGGCCTGCATGTATCTCCTTCATCAACTCTATACCTTCGGCTCTAGACAAGCACTTGAGCAGAGGGGCACAAACTCCATGTTTGTATAACTCCCCTTCTATAATGACATACGGACGAGCTCTTGCCTCTATTCTTTTATTATAAGCTTCGTCATCTGATAAGAAGTTGCCCTGAAGGTAAGAAATTATTTCAGTTCTCCAATCTTCACTGTACACAGGAGAAATAGTAAGAACTGCTCTTTCAAGTAACTCCACTGAAGGTGCCTTTATTGTTTCGAAGAATACATCCGAAGGTAGCGGCAGCCCCTGTGCTGCAGACCTGGCTAACAAATCAGCATGTTCATTTTGCCCTCGAGGGATATTCTTAACAGAAAATCCTTCGAAAGAAGCTTCGATCCTTCGGACTGTGTCTAGGTATTTTTCAAGCTTCGGGTCTTTAGCCTTGCAACTTTTGTCAATATGACCCGAAACAATCTGAGAATCAGTTTAAAGGATCGCCCTCCTGATCCCCATCGCCTTTAGTTTCCGAAGACCCAGGAGCAAGGCTTCGTACTCAGCAATATTATTTGTGCAGCTGAAGTCCAGTTTTGCTGCATAGCAAGTTTTAACCTTGGACGGTGAAACCAAAACAGCAGCTGCTCCTGCTCCGAAGGTTCCCCAGGAGCCATCACAAAACACTGTCCATGCTTCGGCATCTTTATTCACTTCTTCGCCTTGAGCCCCTGGCGTCCAGTCGGCAATAAAATCTGCCAACGCTTGAGATTGGATCGAGGATCTGTGCACATAATCAATGTAAAATTCATTAAGCTCCGCAGCCCATTTTCCAATTCGGCCAGTAGCTTCTTTATTTCTCATGATATCTTTCAACGGCTGCGAAGAAGGAACAATAATATTATATGCCTGAAAATAATGCCGAAGCTTCCTGGATGCCATTAGAACGGCATACAACACCTTCTCCAGTTCTGTATAATTTTTCTTTGAGACACTAAGGACTTCAGATACAAAATATACTGGGAACTGCTTCTTGATTTGTCCATCAAACTTCTCCTGCACAAGTGCCGCACTTACTGCTGAGTGCGAAGCTGCCACATACAACAACAGAGGAGCCCCTGGCATTGGTGGAGTTAATGTTGTTAGATCTATCAGGTATTGCTTGAGTTCTTCGAAAGCTTTTTGTTGAGCTGGGCCCCATTGAAAGACTTCAGCTGATTTTAGCACCTCGAAGAAGGGTAGATTTCTTTCCGCTGATCTGGATATAAATCTGTTAAGAGATGCCAGTCTTCCTGTCAATCTTTGGGCCCCCTTTCTTGTGGTTGGTGGCTCCATTCGAAGTATAGCTTCGATTTTATTTGGGTTAGCTTCAATTCCCTTTGTTGAAACCAAGCATCCAAGGAATTTACCCTTCTTTACTCCGAAGACACATTTTTCTGGATTCAGCTTCAGACCAGCTTGTCTGAAGCTGGCGAAGGTCTCCTGCAGATCAGCAATATGGTCTTCTTGCTTCGTGCTTTTTACAATAATGTCATCAACATAGGTCAACACATTTCTGCCTATCTGAGATTGGAGAACCTTCGCAGTCATCCTGCTGAAACTCCCTCCTGCATTCTTAAGCCCCTCAGGCATCCGAAGATAGCAATATGTACCACTTGGGGTTATGAAACTAGTCTTCGGCTCATCCTCCTTTTTCATCCAGATTTGATGATAGCCTGAGTAACAATCCAGGAGACTCATGAGTTCCGAAGAAGCTGCTGCATCAACTAAAGAGTCTATCCTTGGCAGCGGGAACTCATCCTTCGGACAAGCCTTGTTGAGATCTGTGAAATCAATACACATTCTCCACTTTCCATTGGCCTTCTTCACCATAACAGTGTTAGCTAGCCATTCTGGATACTTCACTTCTCTGATAACTCCTGCACTTAGGAGTCTTTTTACTTCGTTGCGAGCCCCTTCGGCCTTGTCATCAGACATTTTCCGAAGCCTCTGCTTGCGGGGTCTGAAGGATGGGTCAACATTGAGCGAATGTTCAATAACATCCCGATTCACTCCACAAAGATCATTGGCTGACCATGCAAAAACATCTTTATTGTTGAATAAAAACCTTATCAAGGTTTTCTCTTGATCTTCAGATAATTGCGAGCCCAATAGCACCTTCTGCTCTGCTATATCCTCACACAGCAGCATGGGCTTCGGCTGATCAGCCGAAGCTGCTTTTTCCCTCCTGAACTTGTACTGTTCACCAGTTTCAACTCCATCTATATTATGGATTGCCTTGGAATCAGTCCAGCTTCCTTCGGCCCTTCTGGCAGCTTCCTGACTCCCATGAATAGCAATAGGCCCTTGGTCCGAAGGTATCTTCATGCAGAGATAAGCTGGGTGAAGAATTGCTTCAAAAGCATTTAGGGTACCACGACCAATAATGGCGTTGTAGGGGTATTCCATGTCAACAATATCAAACACAATTTGCTCAGTCCTTGTGTTATTAACGAATCCGAAGGTTACCGGCATGGTAATCTTCCCGAGTGCCACAATCTGCCGCCCTCCGAAGCCACAAAGAGGGTGCGTAGCATCATGAATCTTGTCTTCAGGCTCTTGCATCTGTCTGAAGGCTTTGGCAAATATAATGTCAGCTGCACTGCCTGTGTCAACTAGGACATTGTGAACCAGAAACCCTTTGATCACACAAGAAATGACCATAGCATCATTGTGAGGATAGTCCTTGAGCTGAAGATCTTCCTGAGAGAAGGTAATTGGAATGTGAGACCATTTTGACTTAATGAAGGGTCCCTGCACTCCAACATGCTGCACCCTTCTCTGAGCCTCCTTCTTCTGCTTTTTGTTAGCTGGCTCTGAGCAAGAACCGCCTGTTATCGGGAGCACCAGCTTCGAAGCCGAAGCAGCTCCAGCTTGAGTGTTGAACGAAGCCATCAGCTCAGAAAGGTGGAAGTGAGTTGACCGGAGGTGGGCGCCAATGTTGGGGACTTGTTCTCAAATGCTAAGAATTAAGAACAAGGCAACACAAAAAACGTTAAGTGTTAAGGTCCTTCGTCCTCCATAACGTTATATCCCTTCGGGATATAAAGCATCTCGGACGAAGGTTACGGAGGACATACCTTCGTAAGCATAACAACGAAGAATGAAGCATTCACATAAATCATAGAATATGAAATAAACATTTAAATATTGTCATAGAATTATCTCTACTTGTATTAATGAATATAAATGACTTCGAATTACAAATGTACCTTCGGTCTTGCAGAAGGCAAAAGTACAAGCGTGATGTGAAGGCAAATGACAGGTTCACGTGAACAGTGCAGAGGTACTGTTCATCTATTTATAGGCACAGGTCGCAGCCTGTGACAAATTACAATTATGCCCCTTGCGAAAGCTTACAGCATTGACTCAGACCTATATGTATAAAAAGGTCATTCTATCTCTATGTCGGTTTAAAACGCCGAAGCTCCATGAAAAGGGACCTTCGGCCATCTCTTGGAGACGACTTCAGCCGAAGCTGCTTCTTCGTGTGAGACCTTCGGCGCACCGAAGCACGACCCCAACAAATCCTTTGATCACACAAGAGATAACTATAGCATCATTGTGTGGGTAATCCTTGAGCTGAAGATCCTCTTGAGAGAAGGTAATTGGAATGTGAGACCATCTTGACTTGATGAAGGGTCCTTGCACCCCGACATGCTGTACCCTTCTCTGTGTCTCCTTCTTCTGCTTCTTGTTGGCTGGCTCTGAGCATGAACCGCCTGTTATCGGGAGTACTAGCTTCGGAGCCGAAGCAGCTCCAGCTTGATTGTTGAACGAAGCCATCAGCTCAAAAAAGTGGAAGTGAGTTCACTGGAGGTGGGCGCCAATGTTGGGGACTTGTTCTCAACTGCTATGAATTAAGGCAACATAAAATGTTAAATATCAATGCCCTTCGTCCGCCGAAGCATTATTTCCACAAGGATTTAATGAACTTCGGACGAAGGTCACTAGTATAATATTACGAGGGTTTCACCTTCGTAATTAATCTTATAAAGATAATACAAAATAAGGTAAAACATGAAACATTAAAGATAAATACATTGAAAATAAATGACATTATTGTGACACCCCAGTGTCACCTAGGGTTTCTCTTAAAAAAGCCAAACCAAGAACCATTATTTTATGTGAACCAAAGTAAGCATGAGCATCAAAATAACTTAAGTAAGAAGGAATTCACCAAGTATATGCTTAAAAGTGTCATGATCAAGGCAATTGAGTCTCTTAAAGGATAAGAATGTGCAACCCTAATTAAGAACCCTAAGTGAACCCCATGAACAAAATTCAAGAAAATAAGCAAAAAGGGAATGAAAAGTTTAAAATTTTGAGTTGAGCCAATTATATAAGTTAAAGTATATTTGATAAGCAACAAGATAGATTGAGAAAGCTTAGCCAAAATAATTCAAGAAAACCCCCAAATCAAGCTTCTTTTGTTGGGACTCATTGGGAATTCTGAATTTCAGAATTCTGAAATTCAGACCTTGAGCCAAAGATCAGGGATGTTCACCTTGATCCCTAACTCGAATCCTAATGGCCCCATTGACAAAATTGTGTCTAACTAACCCCTCTGTCGTGTGCCAGAAGATGGCATTGGGACGCGAGCCCTAGACACGACAAAACTTGGGATTTGCCTCGGGTTTGGGCAGGGAGACAGACCAGATTTCCTGGCTCCATATCTCTGCAACCAGTAGGCAAAATCCTATGACCTCCACACAAGAATGGTAGCTTGTAGGGAGGAGAAGAGGTTTTGTGCACTGACCAAGGCGAGAGCAGGCTCGGATGAGCGACCACACGCGCCAGAGCTTGGGCAGAACGCACGGGCACACGTGTTCGACCCTGGTCGGCACGCCAGAGCTCGCCCAACCCGCGCGCGCGCGCTCGCCCCGGCGTCCGGTCAAGTCCGCCGCGCGCCCACGCCCTCGGCCGTGCCCGCCCGCGCCTATAAAGCCTCCCCGGGCGCACCTCTCTTCGCCCCGCACTCACCCTCACCGGCCAGCCACCGTTCCTTAGCTCCGGCGAGCTCATTTCCGCCCGCCATTGCCGCCAGAACTACGGCCGCCGTGGCCAGCCCACTCCAGCCACCCTCCAGCCCAACCAGTGCTTCGGCTAGCTCCGCCAGTAGCCCGTGAAGCTTGCCAAGCCCTCGGACCCGACTAGACTTCACCGGAGGCCCGAGATCAACCTCACCGGACTTCGGTCTTCCGCCGCCGCGCGTGGACCGAGCTATCCAGTGAGTCTCCGCCCGATTCCTTTCGCTCATGTCTTCTCTGGCATCCCGTGGACCTCCCTGACCTATTTGATTGAACTATCTCGCCGCGACCAGGCCGGTCTCCTCGCCGCCGACGAGCATCCCCGCCTGCGCGCGCGGACCGACCGACTCCGGCCATCTCCGACGGTGTTCCGCACACCGTTGTGATCCACGCGACCTCCCCTTCACCCTCGGCCACTTCACCGGAACAGTCTCGCCGCAGGTAAGCCCCTCCGCCCTTTTCTTCGCCGCGGCTACTGTTTAAGGTAGAAGAAGGACCTCGGGTTAGGTTCTGTAGAACCCGAGGGGTTTTTCGTAATGTCAGCGACTCATGTGAATAGTAACCTAAGGACTGAATTGCGAGGAAAACATAGAAAAACCGCCAGGGACCCCAGTGCAAAGTGGATTTCCATTAATCAATTCTGTTATTCTTTTTAAAATAACCAGAGAACTTAGGATCCATGATTTGATGAAATCTTAATAAAAAGCTGTCAAACCAATTTTGCTAGCTCTAGAATATTATGATCTATCATTTAAAAATAGTAAACCCCATGCTTTCTGTTCAAAATTTTAGAGTTTAAATTTAAAAACAGAAACCCCCTAAACCTTGTTTAATTAAGGAAAATTAGTTTTTCTTTTGTGCTGAGCTTAAGAAAATTTGTAGATGCTTATACCTTAATTAGACACTGTTTAAAAATAGTAGGAGCCCCAGCATTAGAGATTATGATGTAGTTATTCATTTAAAGCCATTTTGTCCAAAACTTAGAGAAAATTAGAAAGGCCTTAGAGATTAATGAACAGTGATTAGTAATATTTTTCCTAGATTACTTATGCAACAGAGAACCTAGGAAAAATGCAGAGACCATTAATTTGGACCAGTTTCTAATTAAGATGCTTTAATTAGCATTATGTAGACTGAAAATCAATTATTAGAATTGCAAAACTATAACCAAAGTGGTTAACAAAAATCCAGTGAACTTATAACCACCAGAGCCCCACTACAAAAATACAGAGCACCCCAGCCTAACTTTTTAAGTAGGGAAAATAAATACAGAATGATAATAAGGCATTTTCCCACTAAATCATGAGCAACCCCAAATAATGTGATAATAGGCAACCAAAATTTTGCTAAGTCCATGATGAGATAAACCACCAGAGAAAAATACAAACCCATGAAAAAGAAGTGAACCCATGCCTTTTGCTAGTAATTTGTGAGAAAGGCCATTTAGCTCAAATAATGCAAACCACCCCTTCCCTTAGGCAAAAGGAAGCCAAACTCCAAAATGATTGCTTTTGCACAAAATACTAGCTAAGAAAAATAAGAACTCTGTTGTTTGATGTTTTTCAAGTATAGTGGTAGTAGAAAGCACCCCTTTGGCTAGAAACCTTAAGAAAATCTTGGGGAAAGAATTAAAGGGTATTAATGACTAGAAATTTGTATCAAGTCGTGTTACAACACCTAAAAGCCAGCAAAAATAAGTTTTTGAAAACTACCCACTGTTAAATAATAGTTGTAGTTCAAGGTACCCCTTTTGCCCTAAAATTTGGTAATTTTGTCCAGAGAAAACCAATCACTTTCTGAACCCCCAAATTTTGAGACAGAGAATCATACACCAGTAACAAGCCACTGTAATTTTTGCAGAATTTTTGGAATTTTATAAAAGCAACTTGTAGTTCAAACCTACTCCAAAACATTAAAGAGAATAAAAGAAAAGAGAAGAAGGAATAAACCTCATCCCAATAAGACTAACCCAATTTACCAAGTATACCACTAAAGGGTTTTACATAAGCAAAGTTAACTGGTTTTAACTCAAAAGATCATACATCTTTAAAGTTATAAATTCTAAAGCACATATCATATCATGCATATATCTTACGCATTGCATTCATTAGATTGTAATCTTGCCGACGGAGAGTACGTGCTCATCCCCGAGCAAGGACCTGTCCAAGAGAAGGACCAGGAGCAGGCTTCAGAGGCTGCTATTGAGGATCTCCCCGCAACCCCAGCAATTGAAGGCAAGCCCCGGTTTTATGCATAACCATGTTATTATATGCTACTTTACTACACTTAATGCTTGTAGGATTGCAATGTGCACTTAAGTGTAGGAGTTGCTTGAAACCTCTAGTTGCATGAACTTAGGATTCCTTTTTGAGATGAATACTAGTATGCTAGGTCGAGTAGCTGCTTGCTAATCAGGATCTCGGTAGAAGTCGAGTGATTTTTCTAGCACTCGCGCGAGGTCAGGAATTGATTGTATTCATCTTGATAATGGGATATATGTTGGTCCGTGGACTTGGATCCAGGGAGGATGCCATGTCCATGAGACGGGAAAAAAATGAATTAAGGATTAATGTGTGGATACCTGAGTCAAGCTTTTGAACGTACTAAGCACATGCCGGGAAAAATGGTAACCGGTAAACCTAGTACCTGAGTGAAGCCGGGCGCGGACTTTATCCCTCATGCGACCTGAGACAGGGTCTCCCATGCTAGCTATGGTGGGTACAAGTGCGGCCACTGCACGACGGCAGTCGGGGTCAGTGGAGCATTGTATGCCAAGGCGGTGAGGCCTGGACGCGAACGAGGAATCGATGGGGACGGTTGTCGTGTGTGGGGTTGGAGTACCCTGACATGCCGTGTGTTTAGGTTTACCTTGCAAGGTTTAAAAACTCGATTCGAATCGTCTGCTTCTCGCAGCTAATGAGACTGCTTGATTCCTTGTACTGCATCGAGTAAGAAGTGAAATGTGGATTATATGAGATAACTTGTTGATTGAACTAATTGATTGTTACCATGTATGCTTAGAAGGAGCAAATCTAGCTAAGATAATGATGGTAGAATTTGAAAAGCTAAAAGTTGATTTTAGAAACAGCTAGTGCTTTTGGCAAACCAAACCCCTCAGCCAAACAGCTGCATAGTCTAGAGGTAGAGGAGTAGACTCCTCACACCGGTTAAGTCTAGCTGAGTATTAGTATACTCAGCCTTGCTTGTGGCACCATTTTTGCAGGTACCATGCAGGATGTAGTTGATGGTGTGACTTGGCCTACCACCCTGCCACCAGGTTGGACGGTCGAGTGGGATGTTGCTCCGGCAGGAGAGGAGCATGAGGAGTAGTGGGCTAGGCCTTGCCCATTTCCTCATTACCGACGACATCGATTATCCGCTGCACTTTAATTTGTGAACTTTACTTGCTACTCAAAAACTCCGATTTATGTAATAACTCAGTACTTAATTTGAGGTTTCCTGTTTTATTGTATTTCTTCTGTGACTCACCTTCGAGTGAGATTGTGGAGTTTGATCCTGGTTAAGTGGCTTCATCAGACTAGATCTGAGGGACTGACGGGTTATTCCGATTTAAGTGTGTTACGGCCCCTGAGGCGTGACTTAGGCACTTAAGCTGGAATAATTCGGGCGGTTCTGCCACAGCTGGTATCGGAGCAAATTCCACCACAGAGAAGGGCAATAAACCATGAATACCAATTTTCAAAATCTAAAACCTGCCTAGAAGCTACTACGGATCGTCAGGACTAGACCGCTAGACCTAGGACGAAAGGCCTTAGGCATAGAGGGAGAAATAGGTGGCTAACTAATTAGGCCCTGTGGGCCAATACTTATATTTTAGGATGCCCTAAAAAGGCACCCTATTTTCCTTTTGAGAGGCAACGTTTCTTTCCGCATGCATGCATTATAAAACATAAAGAGGAATTAAAATTGAGCTAACCCCCTTTTCTTCGAAATCATCCGGGCTCTCTTTTTCTTTTTCCTTCCACCATAATCTTTATCTTTGATTCCCTTCCGCAGATGAATTCACCCACCCCCGCCAGTGGAGGAGACTCTCGTTTCAGTTCTGACTTCCTTTCTCGCGATGGCTTCCCTTCCATTTTGTGGGAAGTGCTTAATTCCGCCGGGTACCCTACGCCCCCTTTGTACACGGTGCAGTTGTATGAGGAGCATCGGGTACCTCGTTGTCGGGTCTGGCTAACTTTGGAGGCTCATCCCCTTCAGCCGGGTTGGCGTTCTCTTGACTCTGAGACGATTGGACTCAGGACGGACGACACCGTTGAGGCAGCAGCCATGAAGACTCTAACGACTTTTTGTGGCTACCATCCCCTGGAGATGGTGATGCACCCCTTGGGACTCTTCCCCGCTGAGAAGAAGGATGATCCCATGTGGTGTAACCGCGTGAGCCATGTGAAGGATGTGTGGGCAATGTATCCTGACTTGGTTGGGAGGGTCACTGTTCAGTGCATGAGTGCGCTGTACCGCCTTCAGGCCCTTCAGAGCGATGCTATGACACTTCTTGCTAACACCGCTCAGGCTGCCAAGCTCACCCTCGACAGTCGGGAAGATTTTGTGGTCGACCTATCCACAGAGTTGGTGGAAAAGGATCTGCAGGTGGAGAGGCTGAACCAGCGTATTACCACCCTGGAGCAGCAAGTGGAGATCCGAGATAACACTATTGATGTCTTGGAGAACCAGCTTCACGACGTGCAGAGGGAACTCGAGGAAGCAAATGACCACTTGGACATGCACCACCCGGAGATGGAGGCCAATGAAGCAGGAAGCGAGGGAGAAGAGGCTCCCGAGGAGCTAGGACCAGCCCCTGGTGCCAATGGGACTACCTCCGCGATACCTCCTTCACCCGTATCCAGTGTCGCTTCCACCGCTCAGGGTTAAGCAGTCGCTTTGACATTTTTAGGTGGATAGAAACCTATGCGAGCTTAGTGGTATCACATTTTGGACTAGGCTTGTGGGTACCTTCCCCTGATTAATGTAACCCTGTAAACTTTTGATATCTGTGGGATCCTTGTCACCATGTTATCTTCATTCGAACCTAATATTATGATTATGGCATTTTCCTTCCATATGAGATGATATCTTGTCGTTCGAAAATGTGAATTGGGATAACAATGGCGACAATCTCTGTTTTCAGATGGCAGCGAGGCAGCGTCGCGGGCAAAATGAGCAAGCTCCCCCGCCACCTCCTCCAGCTCCCACAGTGCAGGAGCTGATGGCCCAGCAGAATGAGATTCTGCGACAGCTCTTGCAGCGCCAGCCCCACCCTCAGCATCCTGGTGGAGGCCACCATCAGCGACCTCCGGCTATGGCAACATACCAGGAGTTTCTGAGCACGCAGCCGCCCTTGTTCACCAAGGCAGAAGATCCGTTGGACGCCGACGTGTGGCTTCGCGTCGTCGAGTCCAAGTTTCCCCTCCTCACAGGAGACTGCCCTGATGAGGCCAAGGCTCGCTTCGCCGCACAGCAGCTTCGCGGCCCTGCTCGGACTTGGTGGGATCACTTCCGTGCTATGCTCCCCGATGATCGTGAAGTATCTTGGGAGGAATTCAAGACTGCCTTCAGAGGGCACCACATTCCAGCTGGCATTCTTGACCGGAAGTTGAACGAATTCCTGGCCCTCAATCAAGGAACCCGCACGGTACTGCAGTATGCGCAAGCCTTCAACGACTTATGCCAGTATGCAGGGTATCATGCTGATTCTGATGAAAAGAAGAGGGATCGCTTCCGCAGGGGTCTCAATACCAAGCTGCGGGAACGACTCAACACTGTCCGGGCCGATAGCTTCAATGAGTTGGTCAACATGGCCATCTCTCAGGAGGATTGCATTGTTGCTCACCGGGCAGAGAAGAAGAGAAAGGCACCAATGGCAGCACCATCCGCTCAGGCTCAGAGGTTCCGGATTGTTTCTCACAATCAGAGCAGGGGTTTTCAGCAGCAGGCAGGCAGATGGGTGATCAGGCCACCTCAGCAGCAGCAGCAGCCGGCACCCAACCGCTATCCAGCTCCCGCCCCAAGAAACAATCAGCCTCCGCAGCAGCAGCAGTTCCGCCAGGGCAATGGGAACAAGTGTTTCACTTGTGGCAATGTGGGCCACTATGCCAAGAATTGTCCCAGGAACCAGCAGAGGCAGATGCCAGCACCAAATCAAGACAAGGGAAGAAAGCAGAAGGTGCAAGTCAGGCAAGGGAAGCTCAACTTCACTGCTCTAGAGGAAGTGCCAGAAGGAGCTCCTATCATGACCGGTACCTTTTCAGTTTATAATCAACCTGCTTTAATTCTGTTTGATTCTGGTGCATCTCATAGTTTCATTAGCCAAAAGTTCAGTGCTAATTGCAAACTGCCATTCTCTCACTCAAAAGGGTCATTCATGATAGTCACACCTGGGGGTAAAATTGCAACTAATCAATTAAACCAAAGTGTGCCTATTCAACTGGGAAGCCACATTATCAAAACCACTCTTCTTGTGTTGGGATTGGAAAATGTGGATATTATTCTAGGAGCAAATTGGATGACCTTGCACCAAGTTGTGCTCGACGTAGCCAGTCGTACCGTGGAAGTTAATTCTCCCTTCTGCGGGAATTTCACTTTGATTCTGCCTAGTCAGGGTTCTTCTCAGTCATGTGCTTTCTCTATGACGGAGTTACCCCTGAAGAAGATCCCAGTGGTCTGTGAGTATGCAGATGTCTTTCCTGATGAATTGCCAGGAATGCCACCGGACCGGGATATTGAGTTCGCCATCGAGTTGCAACCGGGAACGGCCCCAATTTCCAAGAGGCCCTACCGAATGCCACCCGCTGAGTTGGCAGAGTTGAAGAAGCAGTTGCAAGAGTTGCTGGATAAGGGATTTATTCGCCCAAGCACTTCGCCTTGGGGCTGTCCAGCACTGTTTGTGAAGAAGAAGGATGAAAGCTTGAGGCTGTGTATAGATTACCGCCCTCTTAATGCGGTAACTATCAAGAACAAGTATCCTTTGCCTCGTATTGATGTTCTCTTTGACCAGTTGGTCGGGGCCAAGGTGTTTTCCAAGATAGACCTTCGCTCTGGCTACCATCAGATCAAAATACGAGCAAGTGATACTCCGAAGACGGCATTCTCAACCAGATATGGGCTATATGAATTCTTGGTGATGTCATTCGGGCTGACAAATGCACCAGCATATTTCATGTATCTGATGAACTCTGTTTTCATGCCAGAATTGGACAAGTTCGTGGTGGTTTTCATCGATGATATTCTGGTGTACTCAAGGAACGAAGAAGAACATGCCGGGCATTTGCATGTAGTACTTCAACGTCTGCGAGATCACCACCTTTATGCCAAGTTATCCAAATGTGATTTTTGGCTAAAGGAAATCAAATTCTTGGGTCACACTATCTCTCAGGCTGGAATAGCTGTTGATCCTGATAAAGTGCAAGAGGTGATGAACTGGAGGCCACCAACGACTGTTCGCCAGATTCGGAGTTTTCTGGGATTGGCTGGTTATTACCGAAGATTTATTCCGGACTTCTCTCGAATTGCGAAGCCTATTACTGAGTTGCTGAAGAAAGAAGTCAAATTTGTGTGGAGTCAGAAGTGCGAAGATGCCTTCCATGCATTAAGGCAGCATCTGACCACAGCACCAGTATTGGCGCAACCCGACAGCAGCAAGCCTTTTGATGTATATTGTGATGCCTCTGGCACCGGGCTAGGTTGTGTCTTGATGCAAGACAACCGAGTCATTGCTTATGCCTCAAGAGCACTCAGCCCTCATGAGCAGAATTATCCCACTCATGACCTTGAGTTAGCAGCAGTGGTTCATGCATTGAAGATGTGGAGGCACTATCTAATGGGAACCCACTGCAACATCTTCACTGATCATAAGAGCCTTAAGTACATTTTTACTCAGGCTGATCTCAACATGAGGCAGAGAAGATGGCTAGAGCTGATCAAGGATTATGACCTGGAGGTACATTATCACCCAGGGAAAGCTAATGTGGTAGCAGATGCCTTGAGTCGGAAGTTGCAATGCAACTGTATTCTGATGGATTCTCATGTTAACACCTTGTGTGATGAGTTGAGCAAGATGCAGATTGAAGTGATTCCTTCTGGTTCTTTGTCTCACATTGCTGTTGAGCCAGCCTTGCAAGACCAGATTATCATGGCCCAGCTCAGTGACAAGGGAGTGCAAATTATCAAGAAGAATCTCCATCAGAAGGTTGAGAAGTATAATTGTTTCCGCCAGGATGAGAAGGGTGTGTTATGGTTCAAAAGCAGATTGGTAATTCCTAAGGACCAGGATCTCAAGAAGAAAATTTTGGATGAGGCTCATCTCTCCAAATTCTCTATGCATCCGGGAAGCACCAAGATGTACCATGATTTGAAGCTTTTGTACTGGTGGACCAGAATGAAGAGGGAGATAGCCCAGTATGTATCAGAGTGTGACACCTGTCAGAGGATAAAGGCAAGCCACTTGAAGTCCGCTGGAGCTTCGCAACCACTGTCCGTACCTTCGTGGAAGTGGGACACCATCAGCATGGATTTCATTGTGGGTCTACCCAACACCTCTCGTCATCATGATTCAATTTGGGTTATTGTGGACCAATTGACGAAAGTGGCACATTTTCTTCCTATGCACACCACTGATAAGGCTCAGAAGTATGCAGAATTGTATATCGACCGGATCGTGTGTTTGCATGGATTACCTCGGACCATTGTTTCTGACCGAGGAGCCCAATTTGTTGCCAGATTTTGGGAACAATTGCAAGAGTCTTTGGGAACTAAGCTAATCAGGAGTGCAGCTTACCACCCACAGACTGATGGTCAGACGGAAAGGGTAAACCAGATTCTGGAGGATATGCTGAGAGCTTGTGCGATCGATTGTGGCAAGAACTGGGATAAGCACCTCTCCTTGGCAGAGTTTGCTTATAACAATAGTTACCAATCCAGCCTAAAGATGGCACCTTTTGAAGCTCTCTATGGAAGAAGGTGCAGGACACCACTCAATTGGTCTCAGCCTGGTGAAAGAGAAGTTTTTGGACCTGATTTGGTGACTGAAGCCGAATGGAGGGTCAAGTTAATCAGGAAGAATCTAGAAGCTGCTCAGGCCAGGCAGAAGAGCTATCATGATAAAAGAAGGAAACCTCTCCAGTTCGAGGTGGGAAGTTTAGTATACCTCAAGGTATCACCCACCAAGGGAGTGCAGAGGTTTGGGATCAAAGGCAAGCTAGCCCCTCGTTACATTGGACCTTATGAGATCATAGAAGCATGTGGACCCGTGGCATACAAGTTGAAGTTACCTTCAAAGATGTCTGCCATTCACAGTGTATTCCATGTATCTCAGCTGAAGAAGTGTGTTCGATTGCCGACTGAGATCATAGCAGAGCCAGAATTGGAGATAGAGCCAGATCTCTCGTACCAAGAGTACCCCTCCAAGATTCTGGACTGCAAGGAAAGATCAACTCGGGCTAAATCAATCAAGATGTTCAAGGTCCAGTGGAGTAATCACTCAGAGGAGGAAGCTACTTGGGAAACCGAGGAATTCTTAAGATCCAACTTCCCCGATTGCCTACCTAAGGAAGCTGGTATGTAATCACCCCCAACCCCTCCTCCTGCCTTTCGAATCTAATTTCCAAAAATATGATCTTAATTCAGAATGAAGTAACTATAAAGTAAAACTTAAAAGGACTTCCTTCTGAAGTTGCAAAGAGAATGACATTCGAAGAGCAGTTTTGCCCTAATAATAACAATCCCCACCCTTTTCCTATCAGTCTCACCCTTCGCTTCACCTCAAAAGGACTCTGGCCCGAATCTCGGGACGAGATTCCTTTAAGGGGGGAAGGCTGTGACACCCCAGTGTCACCTAGGGTTTCTCTTAAAAAAGCCAAACCAAGAACCATTATTTTATGTGAACCAAAGTAAGCATGAGCATCAAAATAACTTAAGTAAGAAGGAATTCACCAAGTATATGCTTAAAAGTGTCATGATCAAGGCAATTGAGTCTCTTAAAGGATAAGAATGTGCAACCCTAATTAAGAACCCTAAGTGAACCCCATGAACAAAATTCAAGAAAATAAGCAAAAAGGGAATGAAAAGTTTAAAATTTTGAGTTGAGCCAATTATATAAGTTAAAGTATATTTGATAAGCAACAAGATAGATTGAGAAAGCTTAGCCAAAATAATTCAAGAAAACCCCCAAATCAAGCTTCTTTTGTTGGGACTCATTGGGAATTCTGAATTTCAGAATTCTGAAATTCAGACCTTGAGCCAAAGATCAGGGATGTTCACCTTGATCCCTAACTCGAATCCTAATGGCCCCATTGACAAAATTGTGTCTAACTAACCCCTCTGTCGTGTGCCAGAAGATGGCATTGGGACGCGAGCCCTAGACACGACAAAACTTGGGATTTGCCTCGGGTTTGGGCAGGGAGACAGACCAGATTTCCTGGCTCCATATCTCTGCAACCAGTAGGCAAAATCCTATGACCTCCACACAAGAATGGTAGCTTGTAGGGAGGAGAAGAGGTTTTGTGCACTGACCAAGGCGAGAGCAGGCTCGGATGAGCGACCACACGCGCCAGAGCTTGGGCAGAACGCACGGGCACACGTGTTCGACCCTGGTCGGCACGCCAGAGCTCGCCCAACCCGCGCGCGCGCTCGCCCCGGCGTCCGGTCAAGTCCGCCGCGCGCCCACGCCCTCGGTCGTGCCCGCCCGCGCCTATAAAGCCTCCCCGGGCGCACCTCTCTTCGCCCCGCACTCACCCTCACCGGCCAGCCACCGTTCCTTAGCTCCGGCGAGCTCATTTCCGCCCGCCATTGCCGCCAGAACTACGGCCGCCGTGGCCAGCCCACTCCAGCCACCCTCCAGCCCAACCAGTGCTTCGGCTAGCTCCGCCAGTAGCCCGTGAAGCTTGCCAAGCCCTCGGACCCGACCGGACTTCACCGGAGGCCCGAGATCAACCTCACCGGACTTCGGTCTTCCGCCGCCGCGCGTGGACCGAGCTATCCAGTGAGTCTCCGCCCGATTCCTTTCGCTCATGTCTTCTCTGGCATCCCGTGGACCTCCCTGACCTATTTGATTGAACTATCTCGCCGCGACCAGGCCGGTCTCCTCGCCGCCGACGAGCATCCCCGCCTGCGCGCGCGGACCGACCGACTCCGGCCATCTCCGACGGTGTTCCGCACACTGTTGTGATCCCCGCGACCTCCCCTTCACCCTCGGCCACTTCACCGGAACAGTCTCGCCGCTGGTAAGCCCCTCCGCCCTTTTCTTCGCCGCGGCTACTGTTTAAGGTAGAAGAAGGACCTCGGGTTAGGTTCTGTAGAACCCGAGGGGTTTTTCGTAATGTCAGCGACTCATGTGAATAGTAACCTAAGGACTGAATTGCGAGGAAAACTTAGAAAAACCGCCAGGGACCCCAGTGCAAAGTGGATTTCCATTAATCAATTCTGTTATTCTTTTTAAAATAACCAGAGAACTTAGGAAATCCATAATTTGATGAAATCTTAATAAAAAGCTGTCAAACCAATTTTGCTAGCTCTGGAATATTATGATCTATCATTTAAAAATAGTAAACCCCATGCTTTCTGTTCAAAATTTTAGAGTTTAAATTTAAAAACAGAAACCCCCTAAACCTTGTTTAATTAAGGAAAATTAGTTTTTCTTTTGTGCTGAGCTTAAGAAAATTTGTAGATGCTTATACCTTAATTAGACACTGTTTAAAAATAGTAGGAGCCCCAGCATTAGAGATTATGATGTAGTTATTCATTTAAAGCCATTTTGTCCAAAACTTAGAGAAAATCAGAAAGGCCTTAGAGATTAATGAACAGTGATTAGTAATATTTTTCCTAGATCACTTTTGCAACAGAGAACCTAGGAAAAATGCAGAGACCATTAATTTGGACCAGTTTCTAATTAAGATGCTTTAATTAGCATTATGTAGACTGAAAATCAATTATTAGAATTGCAAAACTATAACCAAAGTGGTTAACAAAAATCCAGTGAACTTATAACCACCAGAGCCCCACTACAAAAATACAGAGCACCCCAGCCTAACTTTTTAAGTAGGGAAAATAAATACAGAATGATAATAAGGCATTTTCCCACTAAATCATGAGCAACCCCAAATAATGTGATAATAGGCAACCAAAATTTTGCTAAGTCCATGATGAGATAAACCACCAGAGAAAAATACAAACCCATGAAAAAGAAGTGAACCCATGCCTTTTGCTAGTAATTTGTGAGAAAGGCCATTTAGCTCAAATAATGCAAACCACCCCTTCCCTTAGGCAAAAGGAAGCCAAACTCCAGAATGATTGCTCTTGCACAAAATACTAGCTAAGAAAAATAAGAACTCTGTTGTTTGATGTTTTTCAAGTATAGTGGTAGTAGAAAGCACCCCTTTGGCTAGAAACCTTAAGAAAATCTTGGGGAAAGAATTAAAGGGTATTAATGACTAGAAATTTGTATCAAGTCGTGTTACAACACCTAAAAGCCAGCAAAAATAAGTTTTTGAAAACTACCCACTGTTAAATAATAGTTGTAGTTCAAGGTACCCCTTTTGCCCTAAAATTTGGTAATTTTGTCCAGAGAAAACCAATCACTTTCTGAACCCCCAAATTTTGAGACAGAGAATCATACACCAGTAACAAGCCACTGTAATTTTTGCAGAATTTTTGGAATTTTATAAAAGCAACTTGTAGTTCAAACCTACTCCAAAACATTAAAGAGAATAAAAGAAAAGAGAAGAAGGAATAAACCTCATCCCAATAAGACTAACCCAATTTACCAAGTATACCACTAAAGGGTTTTACATAAGCAAAGTTAACTGGTTTTAACTCAAAAGATCATACATCTTTAAAGTTATAAATTCTAAAGCACATATCATATCATGCATATATCTTACGCATTGCATTCATTAGATTGTAATCTTGCCGACGGAGAGTACGTGCTCATCCCCGAGCAAGGACCTGTCCAAGAGAAGGACCAGGAGCAGGCTTCAGAGGCTGCTATTGAGGATCTCCCCGCAACCCCAGCAATTGAAGGCAAGCCCCGGTTTTATGCATAACCATGTTATTATATGCTACTTTACTACACTTAATGCTTGTAGGATTGCAATGTGCACTTAAGTGTAGGAGTTGCTTGAAACCTCTAGTTGCATGAACTTAGGATTCCTTTTTGAGATGAATACTAGTATGCTAGGTCGACTAGCTGCTTGCTAATCAGGATCTCGGTAGAAGTCGAGTGATTTTTCTAGCACTCGCGCGAGGTCAGGAATTGATTGTATTCATCTTGATAATGGGATATATGTTGGTCCGTGGACTTGGATCCAGGGAGGATGCCATGTCCATGAGACGGGAAAAAAATGAATTAAGGATTAATGTGTGGATACCTGAGTCAAACTTTTGAACGTACTAAGCACATGCCGGGAAAAATGGTAACCGGTAAACCTAGTACCTGAGTGAAGCCGGGCGCGGACTTTATCCCTCATGCGACCTGAGACAGGGTCTCCCATGCTAGCTATGGTGGGTACAAGTGCGGCCACTGCACGACGGCAGTCGGGGTCAGTGGAGCATTGTATGCCAAGGCGGTGAGGCCTGGACGCGAACGGGGAATCGATGGGGACGGTTGTCGTGTGTGGGGTCGGAGTACCCTGACATGCCGTGTGTTTAGGTTTACCTTGCAAGGTTTAAAAACTCGATTCGAATCGTCTGCTTCTCGCAGCTAATGAGACTGCTTGATTCCTTGTACTGCATCGAGTAAGAAGTGAAATGTGGATTATATGAGATAACTTGTTGATTGAACTAATTGATTGTTACCATGTATGCTTAGAAGGAGCAAATCTAGCTAAGATAATGATGGTAGAATTTGAAAAGCTAAAAGTTGATTTTAGAAACAGCTAGTGCTTTTGGCAAACCAAACCCCTCAGCCAAACAGCTGCATAGTCTAGAGGTAGAGGAGTAGACTCCTCACACCGGTTAAGTCTAGCTGAGTATTAGTATACTCAGCCTTGCTTGTGGCACCATTTTTGCAGGTACCATGCAGGATGTAGTTGATGGTGTGACTTGGCCTACCACCCTGCCACCAGGTTGGACGGTCGAGTGGGATGTTGCTCCGGCAGGAGAGGAGCATGAGGAGTAGTGGGCTAGGCCTTGCCCATTTCCTCATTACCGACGACATCGATTATCCGCTGCACTTTAATTTGTGAACTTTACTTGCTACTCAAAAACTCCGATTTATGTAATAACTCAGTACTTAATTTGAGGTTTCCTGTTTTATTGTATTTCTTCTGTGACTCACCTTCGAGTGAGATTGTGGAGTTTGATCCTGGTTAAGTGGCTTCATCAGACTAGATCTGAGGGACTGACGGGTTATTCCGATTTAAGTGTGTTACGGCCCCTGAGGCGTGACTTAGGCACTTAAGCTGGAATAATTCGGGCGGTTCTGCCACAATTATTCACATATATTATTATATGAATTCAAGATAACGTTTAGGTACATTTATACCTTTGCCTTGGCAAACAATAATTCCCGAGTGATGCGTTAACGATTACAGGAATGCGTGAACAGTAAAGGAATATTGTTCACTATTTATAGGCACAGGACACAGCCTGTGAGAAATTACAATCATGCCCCTCATAAAAGTTTACAACGATGACTCAGACCCTTATGGACTAAAAGGTCATTCTATCTTTAAGTCGGTCAACCCTTCATCTTCGGACATGCTGTAATACCGAAGCTTCATGAATGATGCCTTCGGCATCACGTACGAGCAGCTTCAGCCGAAGCTGTCTCTTTCTACAGGACCTTCGACAACGAAGCATGGTCCCTACACTTCCAAAAAAGAAGATGAACTTTGTTAGTATGGATACTCTATTAATTCTATTAAGACTTAGGCCAGAATATCACCATCCAAAGGGCCAGGATATCAAACGGGGAATGTGATATCCTGGCCCCTGGAATGGTGATATCTTGGCCCAATGCTTAATAGAATTAATAAAGTATCCATACCAACAAGGTGCATCTTCTTTTTTGGAAGCCTATCTTAAAAGAACATCCAAGTTAAGCGTGCTTGGCTTGGAGCAATTTGGGATGGGTGACTGATCAGGAAGATTTCTCGGGTGCGCATGAGTGAGGACAAAGTGCGCACAAAAGACCCGTGTTGGTTTGTGGGGACAATATATGATCCTAGAGAGCTGCCAGGAGTAAGTACAATTAGTCCGGGAGTGGATGGGGTATTACAAGTGGTATCAGAGACGACCCTCGCGGATTCACGGGCGTGTGTGGGTTAGGGGTTGGGGTATATTGTGGCAGAACTTCCCAAGTTATTAGGCCCACATGCACCTGCCCTTGTCTCAAAGACCTCAGACGGCTATGCATGTGCACCAGATAACTTAACAGGATCCGTCCGAGTGTCCCAAGGACCCCGGATAAACCACTTACAACTAGGATCGCAATATTATGTAAACACAAATTACACAACAACATTTGTAGCAGAAATAAATTATTTATTGCAAAATGATTACATGTTACAATAAATTTACATTATACAATTTTTGGAGTGATTACAAAAGAAAGTGATTCAAAAGAATTACACTTTAAAATGTATAAAATATTTATAAGTTTTAAAATACATGCTAGCTTCAGTGACAATCCTCAATAAAGAAATTATAGATGGGATATACTTATACATATTAGAAGGTCGAGCACACTGGCACTTAGCACCATCCACAACAGAACAAAACTATAGCCTGAAAAACAACAGGGTATAAAACCCTGAGTACGCAATTACTCAGCAAGACTTACCCGACTAAAGAAAAGACTCTCAAGGATATGCTGGCTTGTTGGGAATCAAGGTAAGGCTTGTCAAATTTCAAAGACTCATTTTGCAGAAGAGCTTATCCTTATGCCAAAATTTTACTTCACAAGTTAATTACTTTTCCTAAATCTAGATTTGCCTAATCTAGAGCATTCACTTGTCCTACACTAGCTTCCTTTTAACCAAACCACAATCATGTTTCACTTATTAAACTATGATGCAGGGCAGTGATCTAGTCTTAATATCCGAGAAGTACGGCAATCTGAATCGATTAATACCCAGCTGGGGATCTCCATCCACACGACATATGTAGCACTTAACACATGCATATGTCAACCATTCCCACGGATCCTCCACTACATGAACTGGTCCGCGCTACCCGGGAGAACATTACCCTACCATCCAGCCTCTTGTCGGGAGGGTAACTGCTACTCCCACCATCTCCCACGCCCAGTGCGCGGTTTTCTTTTCACGTATGGAACAGCCAGGTTCAGTCTTACCCATGATGAGGTATTTGGCCAGTTAAAGGGTCCTAGATCAGCAAGCCAACAATCGGTACGATCTTTAATCGACACAGACGGGCGACCTTGTCTGCTCAACATCTGGTCTAGATTTATTCAAACCATTTTCCCATTTTTGGTACCCGGCAGGGGTACTCTTTTCTGAATGATGAACCCACTCCGGCCGAAGTGGAATCATCACCATAAGTTTGCTTTGATTTTTGAAACAAAAAGCCCATAACCAATGTTCCACAATCATTCTTTTTGAAAACAAATGATTTTTCAGTTTCTAAGCAGGGCTAAGCAATATCAGTTCTCTTTATAAAACAGGGATTAAGGAGTTTCCAAGGAATGGTAATGCATCAATTGTTCATCACACAACTCCTATCACCTAATGCATCAGATAAGGTGAAAAAGCATTTAAAACACAATGAAGGGGCAAATGTGCCGGGGCTTGCCTAGGATAACACTACGTTAGTGTTGTTAGATGATGGCCACTTGACGATCAACTTTTATTCTGACACCCGCTTAGTCCATCTAGCTTCAGGATCATCGGCCGACATCGTCTTGTGGGTTGTTTTGATCCACACCCTTTGCTTCGCATGATTTTCAACTAGCGTACCTAATTATATGTACAATGCACATGTATGAACAAAAGAACTAGTACAATATTATATGAAGCTACGTGGTATAGGATTAAATATTGTCTAGCAAAGCATTACAAGCAAGCATAAGTAATCACTAGATACATTTAACTCCACAGCAACCTGGACCTTCTAGTTAATTGTACCTAACTCAAACCATAGTAACTATACATAAGCACCATATTATTCTTAGTGAAAGAAAACACTAAAATTCTGATATTTAATCAAAGAATATGTTTGCTATACCTCTACGAACACGACCAAACTACAAACCTTCGCAACGAAACATCATATATATCAAAGAAACTAGACACCACCAAAGCATTTATTGCCTTTTCAAAATGCTAAAGTCTAGAGCAAGCATTAAGAAAGAAAAGAACAACCATATGCAACCATAAGACTTCATTAATTAAGACAAGAACTAACCAAATCTAGGTATTCACACGAAAGAAACTCCATATAGTCATTTTAATGCTGGCTGAATTTGGACAGCAGAACAGAAACTATTTGTTTAGATCATAACTCACAAAATAGGCATCCAAAAATAGTAAACTATGACTTTTTGAAAAGCTTAGAAAGTCCTCTATAACTTTTATATTATCATCACAACATGATTCGACAGTTTGAAAGGTCAAACGGTGCTAAACTTAAATTCTGTCCAGATTTGGACAGAATTCGACTACTTACTTCAAAAATCCATAACTGGAGTTTCAGGCATCCAAATTAAGTGATCCTAGACTTTTTAGAACGCTAGTAGAATTGCCTACAATTCATTTATAAACATCTCAGGTTAATTCAATGCTTATAAAGGTCAAAAGACATAAAGGCTCTGCTGTCCAAATTTGGACAGATTCAGAGATCCTACTTCAAACAGTTGTAACTTAACTTATAGATCACCAAAAAGGGTGATCCAAAATTTGTTGGAAAGGTTAAGAAAAGTTCTACAATTCTTCTATAATTACTAAAGGCTGACTCTCAGTTTAGCTTAGCCAAACAATCCAATTTCCGAAACCTGTACAGAATTTGGACAGATTTTGAATCTGGACTTGGAAATATCATAACTCCTAAACTACTAGACCTATGGTTATGAAAGTTTTACACAAGCAAGATAAATAAGTTATCTACAACTTTCCTATATAACACTTTCACATAATGATTTACTTCACTCAATTAGTTGCACAATCAAAACTGTACGTGCAGGTTCGAACAACAATACCGTCATCACTTATTTTAACTATAATCATGAATACAATCATGTCACTATCAACTGTACGTGCATATATATTCACCAAACATATTTTACACAACATAATATCACACAAACAAAATAAAAGAAAAGAAAGACTATTTCCTTCATAACACTATGAACACCACCTAAAATAATAACGAGTCCGCGCTATAAACAAAAGAAGCATCATAGGTAAATTATCCATCCAAACCACCATTCAAGTTAACCAGCAAGGATAGAAAAGGATCTCACCATAAATAAATCAAACTTGAAACCACTAGATCGATGAAGATTCTTGGCTCAAACAAATCATCGAACACTTAGCAAGCGTTGTGTTTGGACTCCGTCTTCCCCACCAAATCATGAGATTTCTCCTCACAATATCCACACATATACACTGATTATTAGCAAGGCACAACGTTGGGTGAAGAAGCAAGATGAAAAATATTGCGGGCTCTCACCGAGAATGGACGACACCGGCATCGGAGTGGTCCAAACACGGCTACGATGACGCGTGGCCTGCTGCGCATAACACCGAGCAGATGACGAGCGAGAATTAAGGGGTGCTGCTGCGATTGTGCAAAAACATAGGGGAGACGCAGATGCTTGGGCTTTCATCCATGGAGAACAAAATGAGAAGGGGTGAGCTGCTGCTATTGGCGTCCATCCAAGAAAGAAACAAAGAGCAGAGGAAGGGATGAACTCACCATGGGGGTAGTAGAGGTGGACAGCCACCAGAAACCAGAGAGGGGGCAGCTGTTGGGGGTCTGCTTCGTCGCCGAAGGTCTTGTGAGAAGAAACACCTTCGGAAGATCAAAACAGAAGCGGTGCCGAAGCTACCAATCAGGGAGCTTCGTAGTGTACCTTCAGATGCACCGACTTAAAGATGAAAAGACCAATTGACCCATGATAATTTGTGTCATGATTGTAACTGGTTGTAAAGGACACAAATGTAAATCCACACAGGCTGCGCCCTGTGCCTATAAATAGATGAACAGTACCCCCGTACTGTTCACGCTGACTTGTACTCGCTCGTGCATTACGCTTGTACTATTTCCTTCTGTCCAGCCGAAGGTATCAATGTAATTCCAAATTATTTCTGTTTATCCATGATATAATCAAGTTGGATTAATAATGTTATATAATTATTATTCACCATGCTTTCTATGTCTTACATGCTTCTTCTTTCATTAATGTATGCTGCAATCATGAAGGTATGTCCTTCATGACCTTCGTCTGAAGATCATTATGCCCTAAGGGAGATAATGCTTCGAAGGGCGAAGGGCCTTAACCTTTAACTTTTTGTGTTGCCTTGTTCTTAATTCGTAGCAATTGAGAACAAGTCCCCAACATTGGTGCCCACCTCCGGTGAACTCACTTCCACTGATTGAGCTGATCACTTCGTTCAACAACCAAGCTGAAGTATCTTCGGCTACGAAGCTGCTGGTGCTTCCGATAACAGGCGGCTCAGGTTCAGAGCCGGCTAACAAGAAGCAGAAGAAGGAAGCACAAAGAAGGGTGCAGCATGTTGGGGTGCAGGGACCCTTCATCAAGTCAAAATGGTCCCACATCCCAATCACCTTCTCCTAGAAGGACCTTCAGCTCAAAGATTACCCTCATAATGATGCTATGGTTATATCTTGTGTCATTAAGGGATTTTTGGTCCATAATGTTCTGGTTGATACAGGCAGTGCAGCAGATATCATATTTGCTAAGGCTTTCAGACATATGCAAGAACCAGAGGACAAGATCCATGACGCTACACATCCTCTATGTGGCTTCGGAGGAAGGCAAATTGTAGCACTTGGCAAAATCACAATGCCAGTAACCTTCAGCTTTGTTCACAACACAAGGACTGAACAAGTTGTGTTTGACATTATTGACATGGAGTACCCCTACAATGCAATCATTGGTCGTGGGACACTTAATGCTTTCGAAGCAATACTTCATCCAGCATATCTATGCATGAAGATACCTTCGGAACAAGGGCCCATTGCTGTTCATGGGAGTTAGGAAGCTGTCAGGAAAGCCAAAGGAAACTGGACAGATTCAAAGGCAATTCATAACATAGATGGAGTCAAAGCCTGTGAACAGTACAAATACAAAAGAGAGAAGGATGCTTCGGCGGATCAGCCAAAGCCTATGCTTCTATGTAAAGACATAGTAGAGCAAAAAGTGTTGCTGGGGTCTCAGTTGTCTGAAGAGCAAGAGAAAACTTTGATAAGATTTTTATTTCACAACAAAGATGTCTTTGCTTGGTCAGCCAATGATCTCTGTGGTGTCAACAGAGATGTCATTAAACATTAACTCAATGTGGACCCATCCTTCAGGCCAAGAAAGCAAAGGCTTCGGAAAATGTCTGATGATAAAGACGAAGGTGCTCGGAATGAAGTGAAAAGGCTTCTCAGTGCTAGTGTCATCAGAGAGGTAAAATACCCAGAGTGGTTAGCCAATACTGTCATGGTGAAGAAGGCCAATGGAAAATGGAGAATGTGCATTGACTTCACAGATCTTAACAAGGCATGACAAAAAGACGAATTCCCGCTACCAAGAATAGACTCTCTTGTAGATGCAGCAGCTTCTTCAGAGCTCATGAGTCTATTGGATTGTTATTCAGGCTATCATCAAATCTGGATGAAGAAGGAAGATGAGCCAAAGACTAGCTTCATAACTCCAAGTGGCACCTATTGCTATCTTCGGATGCCTGAGGGGCAAAAGAATGCTGGAGGAAGCTTCAGCAGAATGACAGCCACCCTAGATAGGCAGAAATGTGCTGACTTATGTTGATGATATCATAGTAAAAAGCACAAAGCAAGAAAATCACATTGCTGATTTGCAAGAAACATTTCCCAATTTCAGGCAAGCTGGCCTGAAATTAAATCCAGAAAAATGTGTTTTTGGAATGAAGAAAGGCAAGTTCCTTGGCTGTCTGGTATCAACGAAAGGAATTGAAGCTAACCCAAGCAAGATCGAAGCTATCCTTCGGATGGAGCCACCAAGCACGAAGAAAGGGGCTCAACGGCTAGCAGGAAGAATAGCATCATTAAACAGATTCATATCCAGATCAGCGGAAAGAAATCTGCCATTTTTTGAAATACTGAAGTCAGCCGAAGTCTTTCAATGGGGCCCGACACAACAAAAAGTTTTCGAAGAGTTGAAACAATATTTGATTGATTTAACAACATTAACTCCACCCGCGCCAGGGGCTCCATTGCTCTTATATGTGGTAGCTTTGCATTCTGCAGTGAGTGCGGCACTGGTACAGGAGAAGCTAGATGGTCAGGCTAAAAAGCAAGCTCCAATATACTTCGTCTCGGAAGTTCTAAGTCCATCAAAGAAAAATTACATAGATTTGGAGAAGGTATTATATGCTGTGTTAATGGCCTCTAGAAAGCTTCCGCATTATTTTCAAGCATACCACATAATTGTTCTTTCGTCATAACCTCTAAAGGACATCATGAGGAACATAGAGGCTACTGGAAGGATTGGAAAATGGGCTGCAGAGCTTAATGAATTCACCATTGATTATGTGCATAGATCTTCAATTTAGTCCTAGGCGTTAGCAGACTTCATCGCTGACTGGACGCCAAAGGCTCAGGAAGAAGAGATAAATAAAGATGCCGAAGCTTGGACAATGTTCTGCGATGGTTCTTGGGGAACCTTCGGCGTAGGAGCAGATGTTGTTCTAGTAGCACCTTCGAAAGTCAGAACATGTTATGCAGCCAAGCTAGACTTTAGTTATACAAATAATATTGCCGAATATGAAGCATTCTTGTTGGGGCTTCGGAAGTTAAGGAATTTGGGAATAAGAAGGGTTATTCTAAAAAATGATTCTCAAGTCATTTCTGGCCATGTAGATAAAAGTAGCAAGGCAAGAGATCCAAAACTTGAAAAATATCTGGATACAGTTCGAAGGTTGGAGGCTTCTTTCAAAGGTTTCTCTGTCAAGAACATTCCAAGAGGCAAAAATGAGCATGCAGATCTGTTAGCCAAATCAGCGGCTCAGGGGCTCCCTCTACCTTTAAAAGTACTTTTTGAAACAATAAAGGCACCTTTGGTTGAACTCATGGAGAGAGTAGTGCTCGCCATCTCTCCATTACATAGTGAAGATTGGAGGACTGATATCATATCTTTCCTCCAGGGTAACTGCCTCTCGGACGATGAAGATTATAATAAAAGAATGGAAGCAAGAACAAGACTATATATCATAATAGAAGGGGAATTATACAAACATGGAGTTTGCTCCCCCCCTTCTCAAGTGTTTATCCAGAACTGAAGGTATAGAACTAATGAAGGAGACACATGCAGGATTGTGTGGATCTCACATTGGGTCTAGGCCTTTGCTAGGAAAGGTTTTTAGATAGTGATTTTACTGGCCGAAGGCAGCTTCGGATGCAGCAGATCTGGTCCAAAAGTACGAAAATTGTCAAAAATGTGCAAGGGACCAAAAACAACCTTCGTCACTGACTCAGTTGATACAACCAACCTGGCCATTGCAAAGATGGGGCCTGGACTTGCTAGGCCCACTTCCACCAGCACAAGGTAAATTGAAATATGTCGTGGTGGCTGTAGAATATTTTTCCAAGTGGATTGAAGCAAAGCCTTTAGCTACAATAACTTCGGTTATAGTCTAGAAATTCTTCTGGCAAAATATTGTTTGTCGCTTCGGCGTGCCGAAGGCTATAACTGTGGACAATGGAACACAGTTTGATGCCGAAACTTTCAAAGATTTCTGCGACCAAATTGGCACGAAGATTCATTTTGCATCAGTTAGGCACCCAGAGTCAAACGGGCTAGTCGAAAGAGCAAATGGTATTATAATGACGGGAATAATGAAGTTAATCTTCAATCAACCCAGAGGAAAGTGGCCAGATGAGTTGATTAAAGTGGTGTGGAGCCACAATACAACTATATCAAGGTCAACAGGTTATACACCATTCAAGTTATTGTTTGGTGACAAAGCTATAACCCTAGAAGAAGCTAAGGCAGGGTCAATTAGAACAGTAGCTTCGGCAGAGGACGAAGCTAATTATTCTTTGGCAAAAGATGCTATAGAAGGGACCAGACTTCAGGCTATGGAGAATATCAATAAATATCAAGCCGAAACAATAAAATGGCGTGACAGAAAAGTTGGACTGAAAAACATTAAGCCAGGGCATTTGGTACTTCGGAGAGTGGCCAATCCAGACACAGTAGGCAAGCTACAGCTGAAGTGGCAAGGACCCTTTCTGGTGGTATCTTCGTCAAGACCCGGTTCTTACAGATTGAAGGATATGGACGGCAACGACATTCCTAGATCTTGGAATGCGGATGAGCTTCAACGATACTATGTGTAACTTGATGTAATCTTTTTCATTTTCATATGGCACCCTTTTCCTTTCCAAAGGGGGAGAAAGGTTTTTAATGGGGCCATAGTTTGTAATTTTTTCCTTTCATATCCAGCTCTACGAGAGCACAATCCCCCAAAGAAATGTAAAATGTAAAATCTGCATGCACCATCGAGTACAGAAAAGAAAAAACAGGGAGAAGCTCGAAAGTCGTCCCTAAGGGGATTCAGAGCATGACGAAGCTACAAAAAGTCGTTCCTAAGGGAGCGCAGCGTAAGTTTTCTACTCAAAAATCATTCCTAAGGGAATGCAGAGCCAAATACCGCCGAAATATAAGGCGAAGAAGTTCAAAAGACGTTCCTAAGGGAATGTAGAACTTACACCGAAAAGTCAACGGTGATACCGCAGAAACAGAAGGCGAAGAAGTTCAAAAGACGTTCCTAAGGGATGTAGAACTTACACCGAAAAATAAGTGGTGCAGCCGAAAAATAAACGGCAAAGAGATTTCAGTCATTCCTAAGGGAATGTGGAGTTTTGATGTGGCTTCATAAGCGTGTGTCTGGACATTCATTTGCATAATACATCACATCATTCATTGCATTCATATACATTCATTTAGACATACATAGGATCATCATCATCATATCATACAAATACAGACAGTTGCTTCTGCTCTAATGATAAGGCTTCGGTGAAAGGAAAGGAAGCATATTTATGCTTCGTTGTGTACGAAAAGAAGGGAAGGTGTTTTTCGCCTTCGGCTCAAAAAATACAAGTTTCGTCCACATCAAAGCAGTTCATACATGGACGAAAAGGTAAAAATATATTACAAGGTATGGACAAATTTACAGAGTAGTATCAAATTCTTAAATTACAATATTCTTTACAAGGATAATTCAAGAGTTTCTCTAGAGTTTTTCTTTACAGCAATGTCTTCGGCTTCATCACCATCCGATAAGCATCGGATCATCCGCCAAGCTTCAGATCATTGCTCTTTGGCTTCGTCATCCTGTACATAACAAAGCGTTATAAGGTAAATTCAAGTTTCAAGGAAAAGGTAAGCACAAGGTATGAGTTTATTACCGGCTTAAGGTGACTTCGAGCTTCGTCACCAGCCAAGCTTCGTCCACCCTTCGCCCAAATTTGAGTTACGAATCTGTTCCCAATGATTCGGGCCAAGCCAGGGATGTCATTCAAGTCCGTTGGTGATAAGTTGAAGTTTGGCCTATTTACAATATTCCTGTCCGTGCAACCAGCCTTCATAAAAGCAACAGCTGTGCCACGAGAAGCTAGCAGAGCGCAGAAGTCACAATGCCCAGCTATGACTTCATCAAGAGCATCAACTTCGCCTTCAATATGATCGAAGATGCCTGGCAGGTCTTCAGCTGAAGGTTTAAACTTTTCAGAGTTGGCTCCAACTGAGTTGAAGACCTGCTTCAGTCGTTGCACGCAACGGTTGCCGAAGTTCAGACATTTATCTTGAAGTTCCTTCAATGACTTTTGCAAGTTCGAACTCTTTGCAACTTCAGCTTCAAGCTTTGCATCAAAATCCTTCCTCTCTTGTTTGAAGCTTTTTGATTTCGTGGAGAGTTCACTATTTAATCTAGCAATCTCGGTTTGGGCTTCTGCCAGCGAACCCTCCATTGTTTGAATCACGAAATCCTTTTTCTCCAGAGCAGCTTCGTGATCTTTAATTTGCCCTCTAAGCCCTCAATTATAATCTTGTTTTTCTTGTCCTCGAGGTCTTGTTGCATCCTCAAGGTTTTACTTAGCAGTAGACTCTGAAAAAATAACCATCATCAGAAGTAACCTTCATCTCGAAAACAATAATAAAGTTAAGGTAAGAATTTTACCTTGGAATTAGAATAAAACAAGCTACTGGCGATATGTTGCCGTCGGTATATGTTGAGCTCGGCTTCAAGCTTCGAAAAGCCAACACTCTTCGATAGAGTACTGACAACCTTCGCTCCAGTCCGGTCCTGGAGGCAACCTAATCTCTCTTCGTCAAAGCCACCGAAGAGCAATGCTCCTGGTTGATAGCCGCATGATATTTCATAATCCCTCAGCTCTTCCTTCTCACCTTAGACAGCTTTTGACCAAGTATGTTTTAAAATTAAAATCCTTTTCCTCCGAAGTATCTTCGGAAATCTCCTTCTCTTTCCTGGACACTAGGGCCAGGGTCTCTTCGGCAGCTGTAGCAGCTTCTTCCGCGGCCATGTTCAAAAGCATCTTATCAATACCAGAAAAAGTGCCCTCCAGATTTGTATCTTTGGTCATCTTAGCTTCGGTAGTTGCAGCTTCGGCGGGGGCAGCCTCGGTAGCTGCAGTGGCTTCGGCAGCCGGTGTTTTTGACGCCGAGACCGGTGGTGGCGTTTCTTCAATAGCATCAATAACAGTAATGATCCTTCGCTTTTTCTAGCAGGCTTCTTGATTGCCGCAGGATCCTCCTTCTTCTGTAAAAGATTCATCAGTTGTGGCCCTAGTGGACATAGCTTGAGAGGTAAAGATACGATCATTACCTTTAAAATTTCCTCCACATCAACAGCAGGAGGCGTTGAAATTATTTCTTTCTCTGTATCAGTTGTTTTTGGCTTTGCAGCTGACGCTTTTCTTTTCTTCGGAACAGCCACCTTCGGCTCAGTGCTGGATTTTTTCTTTTTCAAAGATTTCTCATCTTCTTCTATCATTCTAGCAGCTTGTCTCTTCATAACACTGACAACTCTTTTTCGCTTTGGCCCTTCGGCACCCTTGCTTAACCGTTCATAGTTAGGGTATTCAAATTTCAGGGCATCCATTACTCGATTCAGCCTTTGTTTCGGTCGGGTGCCGAAGGCCACGATCATCAATTGATTTTCTTTCTTAGTATAGTTGCCCAAAATTTCATTGCACATAGCTTCAATCATTTCCAACCATTCTTGGCAAGGCTCTTTGAAATGTTTCTTGAACTTGAAGTGATAGGGCAGTCGAACAATTTCATTCTTTTTCTTCTCTCCTTTAAGCTTCAGCATATTCCATTCCTTTAACGTTGGAAATACTCTATTGGCTAAGTATTCTTGCACCAAATCTCTAGTACCGATATGCTCAGACACAACTCGGAATTCGCCCACAGCTTCTCTGCATGGTGACACTTGCAGCATGTCACACAGGGCCCTAGTTAACCCGAAGGTTAGGTCCAGTGGGCTCTGAACTATCTTCTCCTTCTTCTCATCAACCTTAACATAAAACCACTCATTCTTCCAACCGGTTGGCCATTACGTACGATAGCTGATCACCAGAGTCTTCATATCTTTGCGGTAAGCAAAGTTGTAACAACCGAAATTCTCGTGTAACCCATCTTCTCTAGCCTTCGTCTGATAATGAAGCTCGTGCACCCGGCAGAAAGCTTCGGCAAGCGGGTTCACTCCTTGGCTTCGGAGAGCCCAGATAAAGACGTTGAGCCTAACGATCGCGTTAGGAGTCAGCTGATGAAGATAAATTTCAAAATCTTCCAAAACATCCCCAATCATCTCATGCAAAGGAAACCTCAATCCTGCTTTGAAGAAACTTCTAAAAACTACCACCTCATCATTTCCTGGCTTCGGAGTAGTTTCTTCCCTACCAAAACGAATCAGCTTCTTCTCGGCTTCCCCGAATTAGCCTAACTTTATCATCATGGGCATATCAGCTTCGAAGATAGACTTTCCAAAGTCCAAGTGGCTGGGTTTGGATGGCATAATGATGTTATAATCCATCTCTTCTTCACCAATAGCACCCTCTTCAAAGTCAGCATGTTCAGCTTCGGCAGCAGGTGCACCTTTGTCAGAGGCACCCTCTATCACAACCAGTCCCATCTGCCTCATTACTTCGGAGATTGGGGCAGTCTCAACAGCTTCGGCCTCCTCTCCGTCACGCGTAACTCTAGCTATTGAACGCACTCTAGCCATTTGATACTGAATTTCTTACGGTTTTGACGAAGTTGATGACTTTTTGCACTTATGCCGAAGCTTCTTCTTATGACGAAGCTAAGACAAGACGATGCTCTGATTGAGAATACGATGAATAAGCTTCGGCTATGGTCAAATTTTTCAGCAGCACAACAGTGCAATAGTAATAAATGATGTGGTAACTTCACACCTACCTGTTTGTTTATATAGTACTACAGGTGGGAAGGTGAATCATCAAGCCTCTCGCACACGCTGAACAGTCGCCCGCAATCACTGAATGGTGGACCATAGTGCGCGAGAAGGTGAATCACCAAATCGTGAGTACCCATCGTATGGTGGGACCACCTCGCACTCGGAATATTTAATCGTTTCTCGACAACGAGCTCAGGGAAGGTGTTTTTCGGACCTTTGGCATCCCGAAGCCTAAGAGAATTTTTCACGGGTCAAGCTCGTTACGAAAAATGATCTGGCACCGTGAAGGGGCTAATGTTGGGGGTCTGCTTCGTCGCTGAAGGTCCTGTGAGAAGAAACACCTTCGGAAGATCAAAACAGAAGCGATGTTGAAGCTACCAATCAGGGAGCTTCGTAATGTACCTTCAGATGCACCGACTTAAAGATGAAAAGACCAATTGGCCCATGATAATTTGTGTCATGATTGTAACCGGTTGTAAAGGACACAAATGTAAATCCATACAGGCTGCGCCCTATGCCTATAAATAGATGAACAGTACCCTCATACTGTTCACGCTGACTTGTACTCGCTCGTGCATTACGCTTGTACTATTTCCTTCTGTCAAGCCGAAGGTATCAATGTAATTCCATATTATTTCTATTTATCCATGATATAATAAAGTTGGATTAATAATGTTATATAATTATAATTCACCTTGCTTTTTATGTCTTACATGCTTCTTCTTTCATTAATGTATGCTGCAATCTTGAAGGTATGTCCTTCATGACTTTTGTCTGAAGATCATTATGCCCTAAGGGAGATAATGCTTCGAAGAACGAAGGGCCTTAACCTTTAACATTTTGTGTAGCCTTGTTCTTAATTCGTAGCAATTGAGAACAAGTCCCCAACAGCAGCGTCCATAGAAAGGGAAGTCGGTGTAGGGAGGGCCTGGTGCTTGCTGCAGGAAGGGGCAGCCATGGAAGAAACCCCTGCGCGCAGATCAGGGTGGCGAGCTAGAGATAGTGGCTGGACCAGGGAGAAGCAGAGAGCGGGCGTCTGCATGGGAAGCCACCATGGGCGAGCTGGGGCTGGGCGACGCCATGGAGAGGGGCAGCCATGAGAACAGCAAGGGAGGAGGCTGGCGTGGGAAGGATCTAGGGAGAGGGGAGGTGGCTGCAGATAACAGAGAAAGGGAGGGCACGTGGCACTACACGACGGTTCACTTAGAGCGACCTACGGTTGGTTGCTAAAACGGCCTTCAGCGACCTACGGTTGGTCGCTAAAAACTTTTAGCGACTCATAAGGATGGTCGCTGTAAGTGCCGTCGCTAAAGGCTTTAGCGACCGACATCTTTTTACCAACCGATCGTGTGTTGCTAATATTGTATATTTAGCGACCAACCGTGGGTTGTTGTACTATAGATTTAGCAACCAATTGTGGGTCGTTATACTATACATTTAGCAACCAACATAAAGTTGCCCCTAGTTATAGTCGTTAATAATGATAATATACCATTGATTAGCATTCAACAACTGTTATATATACAAAAGCATCACAAATCACCAATTTTTATACACATAATCACATAGATATACAAATTTAATTAGTATTTCACAATGATAGATCCACATCACATAAACCATCAACAAGCACCACAACAAAATCATTCACAAAACCTACACATGTTATTATGTTTTGCACATATTTGCAAACACTTTACAAAATCATTCACAAAAGTACCAACGCTTCAAGTGATTCGCAAAAGCCTTCACAAAAGCACTCCAACTTCTTGTATCCTCTTGTTTTAAGGCACAAGCTTGTATGGGTTGTGATGTCACCACTTACTTGATGCTAACAAGACATTTCCTTCACCAAAGCCATCTTCAACACTTCGCCCATAAAAAAGATCAATTCTCTTTTTCAATTGTCTGTCTGCAAGACAAGTGATAATTGCAATAAGTAACATGATATGTTAACCAGAAGGTATGCTAGCACCAGAAATGACCAAAGAAGATGGTATGCTAGGAAAGATATTATGAAGAAGACATTCGCCCGGCTCAGGAAGGAATCACTCCCCTAGTTTTCAATCAAAATCACTTACTCGAGTAGTCGCTGATGGCGACGACGACATATAAGTTCTAGTTTACAACGAACAATTTAAAATTAAGCAACAATGATAATATATTCTGTAACAATGAAAATTTAAAATTAAGCAACGATGACAACATCATTCTTGATCGTGCTGCCAAGGTAAGCTTCAGCGATCTCACACATCTTGATGAGAACCATAGAGGAGATCTCTTCGGCTGCAAACTGTTTCTCCTCCCCCTTGTGCTGAACAACTATCATTGGCTTCTCACCGGGCCTAGGAATGACCTTGAAGGGCCACAGCTTAATATCACTCTAGACAGAGGCATCACTAAACCTCCTGCCAATGAGACGCATGGCATCTGCATATGAAAGCAATCATGTCAGCAATGCATTCCAAATCATACAGTTTGAACTGTTACAGAATCACCCTTTCATCTTAGGCGACATACTATTTGCATTGAAGTTCGTGTCACTACAAGAAAATGGATAGTTTTTCATCGGGTTTTTAGACGGAGGATTAAATTGGCTAGATAGTATATAAACCATCACCGATAAAAAAAGGATGGAAATTTACTATTTTCCGGTAGGGGCAACGCGACGACGAAGAGTGCCATGCAACAACCTCCGTAGACAAAACCTGGAAGATCCGGAATTGTCCACAATATAATGTACTATTGAGAGACCATGCGAAGTTCGTACCGACTGGAGCCAGAGAATCTTCACATACTGGTCAGCAGTGCCGGAGCAGGGCTGTGCGAACGAAGGGGAAGCGAGGGACAACCAAGCAGCTGGAGCAGCAAGGGAGTCAGCATCGTCGTTGCCCTCCTGCTGGCTGCTGCAGACAGAGACAACAGACTTGCACCAGCCAGCTGATGAGCAGAGTCCAATCCAAGGTCAAAAAGGCCCCCCTGAAACCGCGGTGAATTCATTAGTGTCAGTGCTGGCTGGCGCCTCCAGTCGCTCCAAACGGCAAACGGCTGCTGTCACTAGGCGACAGTAGCAGCTCATCGATTTTATTTTTTCTTCTTCTTTTGTTAATTATAAAAAACACTACAATATGTCGTTAATCTCAAGGCTGTGCTACTGTCGTCCATTCCTAGGCTCTTCTTTTGCACTAGGGGACCTGGGGGGCGGCGGGGACGGAGTGTGTAACACCCCAGGTGTTTATATTCCGCTCGATAGCTAGTACGGATTTAAGCACGTGATATCAGTGAATAAGACGGACACTAAGGTCTAATTATTTTCGCCTATCGCGATTTTAATATCGCATCTGTTTTGTCTGTCGCGAGTGCGACATCGTTTTTATTTTATCTATCCGGGCTCTTCCTAAATTTTCGTGATGTTCGGAACATCGTCGTTCCGAAAATCGGTGCGTCCGGTGAGTATTTAAAATTCATCGCTCGCGCGAATACGAAATCGGAAGTTATATCTATTATTACAATTTTATCCCGAGCAAATTAGTTTGAACTCGACGACTAAAATACTCAGTGTAAAATAATCCGAATCGCGCATTGTGTGAGAAAAATCGCGCGCGAGGTTATAATTCAATTTATTCTTCTGCACGCTGTTTCGAAGACAAAATCGCGTATACGTTCGCAGATATTGTTTCGGCTAATTTCGGTTGAATCACGCTGAACAAATTATCAGTACCGAAATCAGTTTATTTCGGTCTGTCGTTTCTTGCCCGATCCAAAACTTTGGATATAAATAACGGCGCAAACTCATCTGATTCCAAAGCATTCGCTAAATCAAAACCATGTCATCCTTACTATCTATATCGTATACATTGCTAAGAAAATTAGAACCGAGCTGAGTATTCATAACTAATATGTTTCCCTGTTCAGAGTGCTGATAAAATTATCTGCTCTAAATTAAATCAAGCGCAGTCTGTACTAGTTGACGGATATCTTTTGTTTTGCCCGATTTACATCTCGCGCCGATTTAATCAGAGAATTAAATTATCTTTGTGTTCTTGTGTAAAGAAAATACGGAAAATATGTTTTTCTCAAATATCTAACCCATCCAATTCTTATCCGCATCACCGCATGCTATTCTCATCTGGTTTCTTCTGTTGGTACTTGCTCTCAGTCGCAAGGAGGCCAACAAGGGTGAACAGTGATGACAACAGGGTTACGTGCTAGAAGGCAATAGCTCTGTTAATCTGGCCTCTCACGGGCACTGTGCGGGGGTATTTATAGGTACCTGAGCGCCCAGCGCCTTGTGCTAAGGACGCATGTGCCCTCAGCTACCTAGGTTATCCCCAGAATATTCCCATAAAGCGGGGTTACAGACTGTAATTACAGGGATGCCTTTACAAATTAGGCCCGTAACGCGCGGCGGCCACGCAGGGCCCGTTACGATGGGCCGGATCGCACGTGGGCCTCTGAGCTGGACGAGGCCGCACTGTGCGATGACGTCGTCGCCGGTCTTCGTCTGGTGCCGATCAAGCGAAGGGTGTCCCTGCCTGTTTTGTCTCTGTCAGACCAGCGGCTGCAGCGAAGGCTTCGAGCGAAGGGTGGCGTCTTTGCCTTCGCCCCAACATTTGCCCTCCGAGGGACCAGTTCGGCAAAGTCACCTGGTGCCGAAGACGTCGCTAGATGGCGGAGACGCTGCCCTCGCTTGAAGTGGTTCCGCGGGGGTTTTTGATGTGACCGTTGATTGACGGCGTACTGTTGGATTGCGGGTTTCCCGAAGCGCCGCGCCCTGTTGGATTGCGGGTTTCCCGAAGAGCCGCGCCCTACCTATAAAAGGGGGCGGGGGTCGGCGCTTTTTGAACTTCACTTTCCGCGCTCCGTGAAAACCCTAGCCGCCCGCCGTCTTGCTGCTCGTCTGCCCGCCGTGCTCTTGTTCGCCGGAGATCTGGCTCGAGTGAAGCAGACCGCCCGCCGCCGCCGACGGTACGTAGCGATGCCGACCTCCTCTTCTTCCGCTGCCGCTACGCCGCCGGCCGATCCCTCGCCGCCGGCCGCCGCTTCGTCTGAGGAGACGCTGAGTAGTTTGATGGCGGAGGAGTTGCGCGCCGGCGATTCTGTTGATTTTGGCGTGTCGCGGATGTCGTCGGTCTGCGTGCAAGATATGCAGCGGTTGGGTTACTTCGGCGGCGGAGTTGCTCGTGTCCCGGGGATGGAGGAAGTCCCCGAGCCGGAGGGCGAGTTGGTTGTTTTCGAGGCGTTCTTCGCCGCCGGTCTCCGCTTGTCTGCGCACCGATTTGTTGGCGAAGTCCTGCGCAGGTTCAACGTTCAGATACATCAGCTGACACCGAATGCCGTGGTGGCTCTGTCGAAGTATGTCTGGGCGACGACTTCGTACGGCGGACAGCCATCGGTCGAAGTTTTTGCGAAGTATTATTGTTTGCACTGGCAGAAGAGGATGATTGGAGACAAAGTTGCTCAGTTTGGGTCCTGCACATTCACGCCGAAGATCGGCAAGACCATGATGCAGGTAGTCGAGTTGGTTCCTTGCGCTCGCAACAAGTGGGGCAACTGGAATGAATTTTGGTTTTATGTTGCTGAGGGTACCGTCGAAGGCCATGAGGCACTCCCCGTGTCCGAGATGTGTTCTCATTTTTACTCAGCGTACCCGCCCTTTGAAGTGGCGGAGGAGGATGTGGATGAAGGGGCCCTTCGGTGCGCCACCGGCCTGAGTAGTGGGCGCGATTTGGTTGAAGAGTTTGTGGCGTACGGGGTATGGCCCTTGGCGCATGGCTGGGCGTTGGGCGAAGTGTGCCCTCGCCAGATGCCTTTTCATGGTGGAAGGGTGGTGCGAAGTTTTGCCTTCGCGCTGAATCTGCAAAGCCGCGACCCGGCCGCCTTTGTGCGTGAGGCGGAGGATGGGGCGTTGCGGCTCGTTGAACGTTACGTGCCGAGGACAGAGGGCCAGCGTAGCTTTGATATCCGCGGGTCGAATGACCGTTTGAACAGGGTTTTTGAATTAAATCAATTGCCATATGACGGCTATCCTGGTCAAGACGATGTGGACCGCCGTGGGAAGAAGCCGGTGGTGGAGACTGGAGACGACCCTGCGCCGGCGGCCGCCCCATCCTCTAAAAAGAGAAAATTAGGTACTGCTATGGGAGGTCTTGGGGTTTCTGATGGTTTTGCTAGAGAGTTGATGAGGACGTGCGCGGCCCCCGAGGGAAGGATGTCTTCGCCCGAGCTCCGGGAGTCTTCGGCTCGGATGCTGAGGGTTACCAGGGGTTGTTGGCCTAGGAATGTTCCTATCCCCCGCGCGGCTGGCGAGGACTTTTTTACATCTCGCATGGTTCGTGAATGGAGAGTTTTTCCTTACGGGCGGAATATTGCTGCTGTTATGTCGGCAGTGATGGACAAGGATCGCCAGGGAGCTGCACAAAAGCGGCAGGCGGTTGTCAGGCTCGTTGAAGCCAGGCCGAAGAGGCATCGGGGGGCTGCGAAGGCTGCGGCCCCCGGCGGAGGCAAGCCGCCGCTGGCGGCGAAGTCGGGCGCCCCTGCATCTAGCAAGGCGTCGGAGGCAACGACAGGCGCCGGAGGCTCCAAATCGACGAAGGTGGTGCCGCCGTCCAGCGGAGTGGCGGAGGTCGCGAAGGCGGCCCGAGCGTTGCCGTTGTCAGGCAAACGTGTCGCCGACTTCGCCACCGATATTAATGTGGACGACTATCTTGGTGGTAAGTCGTTGGCTCGTTTTTTTTATTATTCGTTGATACGTCGCAGGGTCGGACGAAGGCCAACTTGCTATAGTTGCGCCTGCCGCGGCGACCACGACGGCTGTCGTAGTGCCGAAGGCGAAGGGCGGGGCTCTTAGCGCCGGAGGCGAGGTGTCGGCCCTCGCGGCTGTCAGGGATGAGGCGGGCGCTGCGTCCCGCCGGCTGAAGGAGGTGACGGAGGCGCTGAGTCAGGTCCGCTGAGCTAGACTCTCTTTTTTTTTCTTTTTTTTTCTTTTTTCTTTTTTTCCTCGGCTTGCTGAGGCCGCGGCCTTACGTGTGTTCTGCAGGTGGCTGACTTCGCCAACCGTACAGCGTCGGGGGCCCTCACGGCAGCTGTGTCTGCCGAAGTCGAGAGACTTCGGACACAACATGCTGACGCCGTCCGTGAAAAATCGGCCGCCGACAGCAAGTGCCGTAAGCTAACGGACAAGGTGGCCGCACTGGAGAGGGAGAAGGCTGACCTCCGGCGCCAACTGGCGCGGGAGAGGAGGGAGACCAACGAGGCCCTCGCCAAGGAGCAGGCTGCGCAGGCGGAGGCCAAATTGGCGCGGGCGGAGGGCAATATTGCCAGGGAGCGCGCCGAGCAGCTGCAGGAGCGGCTCACCGCCTTGGAGAGCCGCGTGGAGAGGGCCGAGGCCGTATCGCGCGCGGAGGCAGAGCGGATGCGCAAACAGCTTATGGATACATACCGTGAGCTGGGCGCGCGGACCGGTGATTTCGAAGTGCCGGACCGAGAGCCCGGACTTCGCTGCCTGGAGTGGGTGCAGGAGGAGTTGCAGGCACTCCCCACTGTCGTTGAGGGGTTTATGTCGTATGCCTCCCTGGTCACCTGCGAGGGGGCGATTAACGCGCTCTCCCGCGAAGGGTGCCGACACTTCGAGGTCTTCGACCAAGCCGATGAAGATTTTGAGCGAGATATCTATAAGGTTGAGGACCCCGTAGTGAAGGAATCCGCCGGAGCCATCTACGACCGGATGTGGGGTCCGCACGGTCGCGAGGTGGTCAGGGAGAGGACCGAGACGGCGAGGGCTCAGGTAACGTTTTCGTTTGTTTGGCGTTTGTTGGATGTGGGCTGTGTGTGTGTTTGCTGAATTTTGTGTGTTTTGTCTTAGGTGGCGCGTGGCGAGAGGGTGGACGACTTCGGGGCGTTGAACATCGCACTACCTGACCCGGAGCCGACCCCGGCGAAGGCCGTGTCTGGGGTCGCCCTGGAGCCGACCCCGGAGACTGTGGAAGACGCACCGGATGCCCCCGCATCCGCTGCGGCCGGCAAAGACCTGCCCCCAGAGGTCGCCGAAGGCGCGCCTGATGCCCCCGCAGTTGCTGCGCCGAGTGCTGAAGATCCCGCGGCGGTGGCGGCGGAAACAACAACGGAAGCAACGGCGGAGCCAACGGCGGAGGCTCCCGCAACGTCAGGGCCTTCGCAGGTGGCGTAGTGGGTGTAGAGGGTTGGGGAATTTTGGATATGTTGCTGAATTTTGGTTGCTGCGCAGGTTCAAGATTTTGGGCCTGCGCACGCAACCGCCACTACTAAATTTTTGGCGGCTTCGATCGCGGAAGGTGGTAATGAATGTGGTGGATCTGCATCTGAGTTTTTTGATTTTGCTTACTCTGGGAGCTCGGTTGAGTGGACTGAGGAGTCGTCGGAGGAGGACTTGGACTACTTTGCGGCCTTGGATGTGGCTGCGGCGGAGGCTTCACCGCACGCCGCGGACGCACAAGATGTGCCAGGTCCTAGCACCGGGCGCCGACGACGAAGGGCGGTTGCGAAGCGTAGAGTTAGTGGGGCGGAGGGGGCTCGGCTTCGTGTGAGTAGGGCTGGCCGGCAGGAACTGTTGTCTTTGCCGGCCGCCGCGAGTACAGGTGAAGGGGAACTGTGAAGTCTTTTTGCGGGTGAGGAGCTTAGGATAATGTTATTTAATTATAGGGAGATGAGAATTATTCCTAAGGTTGAGCCGATGTAGAGTGTGGTGCCCTCGCTTGTATATGTGTAAAGGCTTGTATGATGAAGTTGTGTGCCCTCGCTTGTCTATGCCTGCGAAGGCGTTGTGTACTTTGTCTGGTGTGTTTTGTTATGCTGTGCTGGTGTGATTATAGTCGGTCTTGGCGCGGACGGTTTGATGTTGTCGTTTCTGCTTTTATTGTGCTAGTCCGGTTGCACCCTTAGGTGTCTTCTGCACGGACAGTCTTCGCGGTAGCCTTCGGTATTTTTCGCACTTGTTGTGCTAGTCCGGCTGCACCCTTAGGCGACTTCTGCGCGGATTGTCTTCGCGGTAGACTTCGGTTTTTTTGCACTTGTTGTGCTAGTCCGGCTGCACCCTTAGGCGACTTCTGCGCGGATAGTCTTCGCGGTAGACTTCGGTTTTTTCGCACTTGTTGTGCTAGTCCGGCTGCACCCTTAGGCGACTTCTGCGCGGATAGTCTTCGCGGTAGACTTCGGTTTTTTCACACTTGTTGTGCTAGTCCGGCTGCACCCTTAGGCGACTTCTGCGCGAATAGTCTTTGCGGTAGACTTCAGTTTTTTCGCACTTCTTGTGCTGGTCCGGCTGCACCCTTAGGCGACTTCTGCGCGGATTTGTCGCACGCGAGGGTGGCTAGCGCTTAGCCTCGCGGTGACCTCGTATTGGTCGAATGTCGAAGACCGTCGTCACGGTCTTTTTTCGACGCATGTTTTTGCGGGGGATTTTTCACACATATATTACATGGCTCCGCCTCGTTAAAAACCTCACCCCCCGGGAGGAAAAGAGTGCGGGCCGGTACAAGATTGTTTTTGCGAATTACAAGGGCGAAATCAGCCCTGATGAGTCAAACAAAAAATTTGCGGAGGTTGTCGATGTTCCAGGAGTGCTCCAGGTCCTCGCCGTTTGGTGTTGTGAGCCTGTAAGCGCTGGGGAAGCTTTTGTCTTGACTATAAAGGGGCCCTCCCACTTGGGCTCCAGCTTGCCCTTGGACTCCGTCCAAGCTGTTCGGACGAGTACGAGGTCCCCTTCGCTGAACTCCCTCGGGATGACTGTGTGGTCGCGCCATGCTTTGGTCTGGGCTTGGTATTTGTTTAGGGCCTATAGGGCGAAGACTCGGTCTCCGTCAATGAGGTCCTTTGAAGTTGGCTCGTCCACGTCGGGGATGGCTGACGGAACTGTTCGCGGGGACCCATGCTTTATTTCTTGCGGGGTCATGGCCTCCGATCCGTATAGAAGGCGGAAGGGAGTAAACCCAGTCGCCCTGCACTCAGTCGTGTTGAGTGCCCAGACTGCCTCAGGTAACAAATCGGTCCATCTGCCCTTTTTTCATCAAGGAGCATTTTCTTGACAGTTGTGAAGATTTTCCCATTGGCGCGTTCCACGACCCCGTTGGACTGCGGATGATAGACTGAGGCGAAGGCAAGCTTGGTGCCAATGGAGAAACAAAAATCCTTGAAGTCTTGGCTGTCAAACTGCTTGCCGTTGTCAACTGTTAGTTCGGACGGTACTCCGAAGCGGCAAACAATGTTTTGCCAGAAGAATTTTTGGGCAGTCTTTGATGTTATTGTAGAAACAGCCCTGGCCTCGATCCATTTGGTGAAGTACTCGACGGCGACGAAGGCGAACTTAAGGTTCCCCTGAGCGGTGGGCAGGGGCCCGACAATGTCCAGGCCCCAGCGCTGGAGAGGCCATGTATGGGCGATCAGCTTTGTATACTGCGAGGGGCTGCCTGACTGAGGAGAAAACTTCTGGCAGGCTTCGCAGGACCTTGTGACCCGATTTGCGGCGCAGATCATTGCGGGCCAGTAAAAGCCCTGGCGGATCACCTTAGCAGCTAGGGCCCTTGGCCCTACGTGTGAGCCGCACGTGCCATTGTGGACTTCACGTAGGATCTGCATGCCTTCGGTTTCGGTGACGCACTTAAGCATTGGCTGACTGACCCCTTTCTTGTAGAGTTGGCCTTCAATCAGTGCGAAGTCCTGGCTTCGATGTCTGAGGCGCTTGGCCTCGCTGACGTCGGTTGGATGATAGTACCCCTGTAGGAACAGGGTTATTGGTGCCCGCCAGTCTTTGGTCATGATTAGGTTGACTATGCGGTGGCCCTCGCTGTCATTAGTTATTTGGAGCCCTTCGGGGCTCCGGACGGCTGGCGTGCCGATGATATGAAAGAACACGTCGGAGGGCAAGGACTCGCCCCTGGCGGCGGCCTTGGCCAATGCGTCGGCCTCCTCATTCTTGGCCCTATCCACATGCTGCAAGGTGAATCCCTTGAATTGTCTCTCGAGACTTCGGATGGCCGCGAGGTATTGCATAAGTGCGGGGTCCTTTGCTGCGTAGTCTTTCTCGACCTGGCCGGCAACTATCTTGGAGTCTGTTTTGATGATACAGGTGGTGACTCCGAGGGCCCTTAGCTTGCGAAGGCCGAGGATGACTGCTTCATATTCTGCTATATTGTTTGTGCATCTGTCGGATTCCAGAGCGAAGCTGAGGCGTGCTGCATATCTGTGCTTGACCCCGGCTGGTGAGGTGATGACTGCAGCGGCGCCTGCCCCCGCATGGCACCAGGCGCCGTCGCAATGGATCGTCCAAACCTTCTCTGTGGACGGGTCTGGTTGTGTTATTGGCCCAGTCCAGTCGACGACGAAGTCTGCCAGGACTTGTGACTTGATGGCTGTCCTGGGCTCGAAGCTGATGTGGTAGCCGGATAGTTCGGCTGCCCACTTGGCAATCCTCACCGATGCCTCCGGGTTTCTGAATAATTCGCCGAGTCCCCTGTCTGAGGTGACTCAGACCTTGAATGCTTCGAAGTAGTGGTGCAGTTTGCGCGAAGACATAACGACTGCGTAGGCAATCTTCTCCAGCTCTGTCATGTTGCACTTGGACGGTGTCAGTACCTCGGACACATAGTAAACAGGGCACTGCCTGACCACGCCCTCAACTGTCTGCTCCTGCACTAGTGCCGCGCTGACAGCATGCGGCGAAGCCGCGACGTAGAACAATAGGGGGAGCGAGGAGTCGAGGCTTGTGAGGATGGCCAGCTCCGACATGTACTGTTTTAGTGAGGCGAAGGCCGCTGCCTGCTCCGGTCCCCAGGCAAAGTCCTTTGCACCGCGTAGTGTTTTGAGGAAGGGGAGACTTCGCTCGGCGGACCTGGAGATGAATCTGTTGAGAGCGGCCAATCTGCCTGTCAGACGATGGACGTCCCTGGCGGACTGCGGAGGCGACATGTCTACGATGGCCTGGATCTTGGTTGGGTTGGCCTCGATGCCGCGGTGTGATACCAGGTAGCCCAATATTTTGCCCTGGCGAACGCCGAAGACGCACTTTTCCGGGTTTAGGCGGAGTTGTGCGTCTCGCATGTTCGCGAATGTCTCGGCGAGGTCGGCGAGATGGTCCTCCTTGTTCTTGCTGGCGACGACGATGTCGTCCACATATGTAAATATATTTCTGCCAACCTGCCCTTCGAGTACTGTTTTGGTGAGTCTGGAGAAGGTGGACTCGGCGTTCTTGAGTCCCTCCGGCATTCTGATGAAGCAATATGTGCCGAAGGGTGTTATAAAGCTGGTGCTAGCCTTGTCTTCCTCCTTCATGTATATCTGGTGGTAACCGGAGAAGCAGTCGAGGAGTGACATGACCTCGCATCCGGCCGCGCTATCGACTATTTTGTCGATCCGCGGCAACGGGAAATTGTCCTTTGGGCAGGCCTTGTTGAGACTGGTGAAGTCTATGCACATTCGCCATTTCCCGCTTTTTTCTGCACCATTACAACATTGGAGAGCCACGTGGGGTAAGCCACTGGCTCGATGAATTTAGCCTCTAGGAGGCGGTGCACCTCCGCCTTGGCGGCCTCTGTCTTTTCGTCGGACATTTTGCGAAGCCTCTGCTTTTTTGGTCGCACCAAAGGGTCAATTCCCAAGCTGTGCTCAATTATGGATCGGCTGACTCTGACCAGGTCGAGGGCGGACCAGGCGAAGACATCTTTATTCTTGGACAGGCAGCAGAGGAGTTTCTCTTCTTCATGCGAGGTGAGGTCTTCGCTGATAGTGACTGTCTGCTTGGGCGTGGCCTGATCGAGGGGGACAGTCTTGGTCCCGTCTTGGCTCTGCAGCTGTGCCTTGTCGTGCTGTTTATCGGTTGGGCTGGCGGGCAGGGACCTCGTGCTGGGCCGTGAGGCAGTGCACGTTTCTCTGACCGGGCACGAAGTCCTGCTCTATGTTGCGCGCCGTCTGTTGGTTGCCGTAGACCGTAATGGCGCCTAGCGGACCTGGTATCTTCATACATAGGTACAGTCCGTGAATGGCGGCTTCGAACTTATTGATGGAGCCCCGGCCCATGATGGTGTTGTATGGATATACCATATCCACGATATCAAAAGTCACTTGCTCACTTCGGGCATTAGATGCTACACCGAAGTAGAGGGGCAACTCTATTTTGCCGACGGGAAAGGTGCCCTTGCCGCCGAAGCCATACAACGGGTTGTCCGAAGGCTTGAGCAGGCTGTGGCTTATACCCATGCGGTCGAAGGCGTGGAGGAAGATGATGTCCGCCTGACTGCCATTGTCGACTAGGACTTTGTGTAGGTCCCAGCCTGCCATGCTGCAATTGATAACCATAGCGTCGATGTGGGGGGCGCTGCGCAGGTCGACGTCTCGTGCGTCGAAGGTTAGAGGTATGTGGGACCACTTTGTCTGCACGACTGGGCCAGTGACGGCGACATGGTTGATGCTGCGGTAGTGGTCCCGCTTCTGCCGCTTGGTGTCGAAGTCAGTGCTGGACCCCCAGTTATCATGTGAATGACTCCGCGATATGGTTGATCGGCGAAGTCTTCCTGCTTTGGGGCATGGGGGATGTTTTGATGTTGCTGGTGTGGTGGTGGGGGTGGAGGAGGTACGATTTGTACTTCCTGATGGTGTTGGTAAGCGTGGTGCGGTGGATGCGGGGCGGGAGCGTGGATATATGGTGGAGGGGGTTGCTGGTAATTGTGCGCGACAATTCTGGGGTTGTCGGCTGGCTGCGCCCGTGGCATTCTGTCTCTGGTGGCCTTCGTTTCGGGGCAGTCTTTGGTTTGGTGGGCGCAGTCTTCGCCATGGAAGAGGCAGTAGAATCGGCGCGGCGGCTGCGCACGCCCTCGGCCCCTACCACGAGTTCCATTTCCGTGGCCCTGGGGGGGATATTCCTGGCGACGAGGGGGGTCAGCAGCGGGATGCTGGTTGGCGATGTTGTGCACTTGCTGCTGATTGCGGCCGTCTCGACCGGAGTCTGGCTGCGGAGTCCTCGTCCACGTGCGGCTGGACTGTGGGGCATCTTTGGGTTTCCGCTGTGACTCAACCTTGCGCTGGTGGAGCTCTTCGGATTTGGCATATTTTTCAAAGAGCTGATATAGCTCCTGGAGGTTCTTGGGCGGATCTCTGATACAGTGGCTGTAGAGGATGCCGGCACGAAGGCCACTGATGGCGTAGTGGATAGCGATCTGATCATCAACGGAGGGCAGCTGTGACTTGAGTGTTAAAAATTTGCGGTAATACTCCCGCAGAGTCTCCTTTTCCAGCTGCTTGCAAAGCGAGAGCTCGGCCAAGGCGTCGGTGTCTGGGCGGTACCCTTGGAAGTTGAGCAGGAACTTGTCCCTGAGACTTCTCCAGGAATCAATGGACAGCGGAGGCAATCTGGTGAACCAGGTGAGAGCTGGGCCCTCTAGGGCGATGATGAAAGACTTCGCCATTGTGGCATCATCCCCTCAGGCGGATGCAACATCGACCTGATAACTCATTATGTATTGCGTCGGGTCGGTGCTGCCGTTGTACTTGGGATAGGTCCCTGCTCGGAAGTTAGCTGGCCAAGGCGTCACTTGCAGGTGTGGCGCCAGGGGACTTCGCTCGTCGAGATAGTTGACCCCTTGGAATGGCGCGGCGTGCTGGAAGGTGTGGTCGCGCTGGGGGAAACGCGGGTCTTCCGGTTGTGCTCGGTGTTGTAGGGGTGGCCCATGCTGCAGGCCGAGGTGGCCTTCGCGCGTGTCTTCCAGTTGTGCGCGCTGCTGGAGGGGTGGCCCTTGCTGCAGGCCAAGATGGCCTTCGCGCTGCATCAGCGCGATCTCCCACTCGAGGTCTTGGGCCTTCTGCTCTTCGTCGCGTATCATTTGCCACACTTTGGCTAGTGCGGACACACGCTGGCGCTTGGCCTCCAGTATCTCTTTCTGCCTCTGGAGATTGCGGTTCTTGAGGCGCAGGGCGCGCAGCTGTAGCTGTTCTTCCGCTGAGACGCCGAGGACTTCACCATCCTCGGTGAGGTCCGCGCCTTCCAGTGGGGCGAAGCCTGGGGGTGGCTGCGATTGTCCTTCAGGGTCGCAGGTGCGGAAAGTGTCGTCTTCGCAGGTGCGGGGAACATTGTCTTCAGTGGCCTCTTGGTGGGTGGATTGGGTGAGGGCGAGGGCCTTGCCCTTTCTTGCGGCGAGCAGTGCTGCCTTCGCAGCCTCGTCAGCCTTCGAGTTAGCTCTCTTGGGTGCCATCGCGGGTGGTTTTCTCGTAGCACGAACGGTGGGCGCCAAATGTTGGTACTTGCTCTCAGTCGCAAGGAGGCCAACAAGGGTGAACAGTGATGACAACAGGGTTGCGTGCTAGAAGGCAATAGCTCTGTTAATCTGGTCTCTCACGGGCACTGTGCGGGGGTATTTATAGGTACCTGAGCACCCAGCGCCTTGTGCTAAGGACGCATGTGCCCTCAGCTACCTAGGTTATCCCCAGAATATTCCCATAAAGCGGGGTTACAAACTGTAATTACAGGGATGCCTTTACAAATTAGGCCCGTAACGCGCGGCGGCCACGCAGGGCCCATTACGATGGGCCGGATCGCACGTGGGCCTCTGAGCTGGACGAGGCCGCATTGTGGGATGACGTCGTCGCCGGTCTTCGTCTGGTGCCGATCAAGCGAAGGGTGTCCCTGCCTGTTTTGTCTCTGTCAGACCAGCGGCTGCAGCGAAGGCTTCGAGCGAAGGGTGGCGTCTTTGCCTTCGCCCCAACATCTTCCATCGCCGCTATCAGGCCATTGGCCTTATCTCGTACATCTCGTTCTCAATCCACAAGCTAGCGCTCAGGTTCCTGAAAGAAAAATCTCACTGCTGCTTGTTCCTCTCGTGAGCTCGGCTTCCAGCTGCAGTCATCGGTGTTACCTTCAGCCGCCGATCTGCTCAAAAATCCTGCACACACACCGCTTAAGCGCTGATAAAAATCAGCAACTGCTTCTCTCCAGCGCGTCTCCTTTCTCTTCCTCAGCTCGCTCCCGGCCGGAGCTCCCTGCTGCTCTCTCCTGCTCAGCCGCCTGCCATGGAGCTCACCGAGCCCTCCGGAGCCGAGGCTCCTGCTCCCAGCGTCGCGATCCCCAGCTCCTCTGCTCACTCGGCTGCTCGCGCTGTCGCCTTGCTGCTCGCCCGTCCGCGCGACACTTCGTCTATGGCCGCTGTCCGCCGTCGAGTTCCTGTACGCGCGCCTCTGGTTCGCCACTGCTCTCTGTGCGCGTGCTCTACTCGGCGTCTCCATCTCCTCCTATGCTCCAGCTCGCTGTCGGGACGGTTTTTCCCATGGCCGGCGATGCTCAAGTCCTCTGCGCGACGGTACTCCCTGCCGAGCACCTCCCAGCTGAGGCCCTTGTCTCCCATGGCCGACCGTCGTGTGCGCCGCTGCTTCTTCCCTGTGTTCGGTCCTGGCTCGATCGTGCTTTGGTGCTAGCGTCGTGGTCTGCAGCTTGTCTGTTCCTGCTCTCTGGTGCCGCGTGTTGAGCTCCCTGCCATCGCTCAGCTTGCCGGCGTGCGACCTACTCCTTACGCGCCTAGCGCCATGCACAGTGAAGTCCCTGCGCGCAAGCTATCTGTTAGCCGCGCACGAAGCTCTCTGTTCGTCGTCATCGCTCGGTCGCGCGACAGGCTGACTGCGTGTCATGTGTTGCACATCCTAGGTCCTCGTCGTCGTGTCGTGCGTGCAACAGTCCCGGATCTGTGCCGCCCTCGTCAGTTGTCGTTGTCCTATCCGTGTTAGCACGCGACCGTGGTCGTGTTCGTTTGAGTTCGCCAACACTATGTTGTTTATTCGACTGTTATCGTTGTTGTGTGCCTCACGGTGTGCTCGCCGAGTGTTGTCGGTTGTACCTCGGCACTCGTGCTTGCCGCTGGCTCGTGTTTACCGTCGAGTCGTCGAACCCGTCATTCCTTGCTCGACCCCCACCTCACCAGCTCGCTCCAGGCTTCAATTGAAGGTCGTCATCGATCCGTGCGTCATCAAGAAATTCCAAGAGTCAAGTGAAGATGGAGCCAACATCGTGATATTCACCAAGTGCGCGACAAAAAGCTCGACTCAAGTTTGATTCGTCAGAATTATTCAGTCGAGAAAAAGATCTTCAGCAATTGATTACCGAAGAAAAGAAGGCCCCTGGATGAACTAGAAACCGTCGTCGTGCTTGCGACTATCGCGTCAAATTAGTCAGGGTAAGCAAATTTATTATTCGTGCGAGTGGATTAATGAATGATCTTAACTAGGTCTATAAATAGAATTGTGGTCGCAATAAATGTTAGTAATTTAGCATGCCTATATTGTGATGATCGATTTAAGTAAATCGGTAAATCATGTAATTAAGATACATAGTTTAAAGAGTTAATAAAAAGCTAGGAATAAAAATAGATCTAGTGTAATATGTCAATTTGGTTAATGGATGTAGTCGATGCCCTGCTGTGATATCCATGATGCTTAATGCTTGGTTTTAAGTGTTTCGTCCTTTTTAGCTTAGATTATCTATCTCGTACTATGTATACTCGTGCTCATACATGTGCATCGTGCATCTCATGAGGTACGATAAATAATCGCGTGATGCGGAAGACAAGCCAAGTCGACCCCAAGCGCGGCCTAATCCGCAGGATAATGCTGAGGGATGAACCGGAAGATTGATAATCTAAACGAGTGCCGACACAAAAGCTGATCGCCAAGTGGTCGCCACTTAACAACACTAACCTATTGTTATTCAGGCAAGCCCCAGTGCATTTGCCACCTCCTTGCTATTTTAAAATCTTTATCACCTTGTTTGATGCATTAGGTGATAGGAGTTGTGTGCTAAACCGTTGATGCATTTCCTTCCTTAAAAATTGATTACCCTTCCTTGATACCCGTTTTGAAAAAAATTTTGATGCTTAGCCTTGCTTGAGCAAACAAAAATGTTTTGTTTTAAAACAAAAGTGATGCTTCAGTGGGTGGGAAGTTTTCAAAAATAAAACTTGATGGTGAATCCATCAGGGCCTTGATGGATTCAACATCGGAAAAGATGTTCCTCTGCCAGGTACCAAACTTTGGGGTTAAATAATAAAGCTGAGACCGGGCGGGTGACTTGCACGAGAAAGGAGTCTCGGTGTAGTGTCTCCGTCTGAGTCATTTAAGGACCGTACCGATTGTTGGCCTGCTGATCTAGAACCTTTTATCTGGCCACATACCTCGTCATGGGTAAGCTTGAACCCGGCTATTCCATACATGAAAAGACAATCGCGCACTGGGAGTGGAGAGATGGCGAGAGTGGCACGTACCCTCCTGGCAAAGGACCGCCTAAAAGGGGTGGTGTGCTCTCGGGTGGCGCGGACCTGTTCATGTGGTCGAGGATCCGTGGGAATGGTAGACATGTGCAAAAGAGTTAAGAGAAGCATATGTCGTGTGGTTGGAGATCCCCAGCTATGTATTAATCGATTCGGATCGCCGTTACTTCTCGGATGTGAAGACTGTATCGCTGCCCTTCATCGTAGATAACAAGCGAAACAAAAGTTGGATTTTAAAAGAAAGCTAGTGTAGGACAAGTGAATGCTCTAGATTAGGCAAATCTAGATTCAGAAAAAGTACTTAACTTGTGATGTAAAATTTTGGCTTAAGGACCCACTTCTAGTAAGCTTTTTTGCAAAAAGAGTCTTTGAAACATGATGAGCTTTACCTTGACTCCCTCTAGCCAGCATACCCTTGAGAGTCTTTTCTTTAGTCGGGTAAGTCTTGCTGAGTAATTCCATACTCAGGGTTTTATTCCTTGTTGTTTTTCAGGTTATAATTTTGTGCTGTTGATGATGGTGTTAAGTGCCGGTGGGCTCGGCCTTCTTATAAGTCTAAGTAACCCTTCTATACTTCTTATTGAGGATGGTCGCTTGAGCTAGCATATATTTCAAACTTATAAATAATTTATAACATTTCAAAGTTTATTCTTTGAACCTTTTTTTAATCACTCCGATCATGTACAACGTAAACTTGATGTAACTTGTAAAACTTGGTAATAAGATTTCCGCTGCAAAATGTTGGTGTGTGTGATTTGTTTTACTTAATCTTGCGATCCTGGTTATAAGTGGTTTATCCAGGGTCCTTGGGACAATCGGACAGATCCTGTTAAGTTATCTGGTGCACATGCATAGCCGTCTGAGGTCTTTGGGACAACGACAGGTGCATGTGGGCCTAATAACTTGGGAGGTTCTGCCACAGAGTGGCAAGCAACTGAACCCACCGACAGTATCGTAGACCTTACGCCTCCTTGCCAGTCGTCAGATCCTTTCCACAATGCGAAAACCATGCGCCTGCGCTGTAATCTAAAAAAATCCGCACAAAGAAAAAGCACCCGAATTCCACACCACGCACCAAAAATGCCAAGCTCCAACAGCGGGCGCGAGCACGCTTGGGACGGCAGCGAGGCACGGCGGCAGGAGCAGCGCACCCGGCAAGGTCGGGGAGGTTTCGGTGGAATGCGGAACGGGTGGCCGGCGTCGGTCCGCCTGGGCGCCGAGCTGCGATGCGCGGTCGGTGCAGGCGCGTCGGGGGAGGGCGGCTCGGCTAGGGCTCGTCCGCTGCTGCTTGGTCGGGATAGAGGAGCGAGGCGAGGGAAAGGAGGAGAGAGGTGAGGGGAGAGAGAAGAGGGAAGGGAGAGATAGAGGCGGCGGCGGCTGGGAGAGAAGCCAGGAGTGCGCGGCTGGGAGGGTTAGGTAGATGGGCCCCTAGTGGGCCTTAGGGTTAGGGAGGGTTTTCTTTTTATTTATTTATTTCAAAATGCATTTTTAAATTACTCAAAAAATCGTAAAAATTTTACCAAATAAATAATAAACATTTGAATAAATTATTATGAATGCAAATAAATAATAAACATTTGAATAAAAATATTAAAAAGAAATAAATCACCACGTAATTTAACGATCAATGTTTACTTGTTTTAATTAATTTGTAGTCACTAACATCTACAGATACGTTCAGGCTATAAGATTTGATAGTGATCCTTGCTCTATAGCGACCCACCGCTAGTCACCGACGACATCTATAGCGACTTTTGGGGACTTGTTCTCAAATGCTATGAGTTAAGAACAAGGCAACACAAAAATGTTAAATGTTAATGCACTTCGTCCTTCGAGACATTATTTCCCTTAGGATATAATGATCTTCAGACGAAGGTCATGAAGGACATACCTTCATCATTGCAACATGCGATAATAAAAGGAAAATCATATAGAATGTAAGAGACAATATGAACAATTATGTAACATTATCAGCTCATTTCTATTTTATTATCATGGAAAAATAGAAATGATATCAAATTACAAATGTACCTTGGGCTTGAAAGAAGGTAAAGGTACAAGCGTGATGCAAAAGCAAATGCCAAGTCAGCGTGAACAGTACGAGAACACTGTTCATCTATTTATAGGCATGGGACGCAGCCCATGTAAAATTACACCCATGCCCTTTACATTTGCTAATTACTCTATAGTGATCCATCGAGGTCTAAATAGCCTTTTCCCCTTTTAAGTCGGTTCCCTTTTCTGCTATCATACCGAAGCTCCCTTGCGCATAGCTTTGGCTCTGCGTTAGCCTTCGTATTCTTTGTGCTTCTCACACTATGGTTCTAATCCGAGTCCGAAGGTACCTGTTCATGTATTTACACTCCAGAAACATTGTTAAATCATGTTTTTGAGGACCTTCGAAAGACGAAGGCCCCCAACAGTAGACCCTCGTAATATTAATTTGTTAGAATAACGAATTCAGATTGCGATATGGAAGAAGGCCCTAAGCCGAAGGTCCAAAAAAACACCTTCCCTTTGCTAGAATAGCAACAGTCAATGACAAACGGGGCCCTCCAACTTGGAGCGCACTGGGCATATAAATAAGAACTCACCCCGAACACATTTGGTACGCTACTTGCCACCTGCTTTGCTTGCTTAAATTTTTAGCTCTTGTCTACCAACGCTTGCTTGGTTTTTTAGACTTTCTAAGTGTGGCAGAATTGCCCGAATTATTCCAACTTAAGTGCCTAAGTCCCGCCTTAGAGGCTAGACCACACTTAAATGGGAATAACCCGTCAATCCCTTAGATCTAGTCCGACGAGGCCACTGATAGGATCAAGTACCACAGTCTCACTCGATGGTGAGTCACAGAGCAAATACAATAAAGCATAAAACAATACATTAAGGAGTATTAAATTTATTACATCATCATTGGAGTTTTTGCAAAAGTAGTCATCATTGTTCAGAATGCAGCGGAATAAAACTAACGATAAATAAACAGAGAGATGGGGAAGCCTGTCCCATCACTCCTCATGCTCCTCCTCAGCCGAGGCAGGGTGCCACTCGACTGTCCATCCCGGTGGCAAGATGGACGGCCAAGTCACTCCAGCAACCATGTCCTCTAGGGAACCTGTAAAATTATGCCACAAGCAAGGCTGAGTATACTAATACTCAGCTAGACTTACCCGGTGTGAGGAGTCTACTCCTCTACCTCTAGACATGCAGCTGTTTGGCTGAGGGGTTTGGTTCCCAAAAGCACTAGCTGAGTCTAAAAATCAAGTTTTAGCTCTGTCAAGTTTTAGTGTGACTCTCTTAAGACTAAATGTGTACTATCTACTCATTCATGGTATCAAGCAATTTAGCAATCAACATCTTTTGCCAAATCATCACATTTCCACTTGTTACTCAATGCAGTACAATGGATCAAGCAGTCTCATTAGCTGCGAGAAGTAGACGATTCGAATCGAGTTTTTATCCTTGCAAGGTAAACCTAAACACACGACATGGCGAGGCACTCCATCCCCACACACATCAACCGTCCCCATCGATTCCCCGTCAGCAGATCAGGGCTCACCGCCTTGGCGTACAATGCCTCACTGACCCCGACTGCCGTCGTGCAGTGACCGCACTTGTACCCACCATAACCGGAATGGGAGACCACGTCTCAGGTCGCGTGAGGGGTAAAGTTCACTGCCAGGTTCAATCAGGTACTAGGCTTACCGATTTACCATATTTCTCGGCATGTGCTTAGTACATTCAAACGCTTGACACAGGTATCTGCACGTCAATCCTTATTCCAATTTCCATCTTGTAGCCCACGCATCCCCATGGATCCGTGTCTACCGACCAATATCAGTATGATGTGAAAGTAGATACAACCAATTTCCCGACCTCGCGCGAGTGCTAGAAAAATCACTCGACTTCTACCGAGATCCCTAATTAGCAAAGCAGCTACTCGACCTAGCATACTAGTATTCATCTCAAAGGAAATCCTGAGGTAATGCAACTAGGGTTTCAGGCAACTCCTACACTTAAGTGCACAATACAAGCCTACAATCATTAAGTGCAGTAAAATAATATATAGAATTGGTTATGCATAAACCGGGGCTTGCCTTCCAAAGCTGGGGCAGGCAAATCCTCTTGGGCAGGCTTTGGTGCTGGATCCGGGGCTACTTCCTGAGCAACTACTTGCTCCGGCACGAGACGTACTCTCCGTCAGCGAGGTTGCAATCTATCGAATGCAATGAATAAGAATATGTATGCTATGATTATGCAAGATTTAGTAATCATTATGCTAAGTGAAGAAAAACTAAGTTAGTTAGTAACTTAGGGTCTCCTGGTCATGCGTGGCTCTTAGTGGTTTATGCTTATCAATTTAGGTTTGGGTTTTGTCTAGGGATAAGCACAGTGGATTGAAACTTGGATTTCCCTTAGATGTTTTAGTAGGCATTTAAGGGGTTTTTCGGGTTGGGTTAGGGTAACCTTAATCTCCACTATTAATTCCCCTTTTTCATTTTCTATTTATGAATTCTAGTGTGGGTTTGAACTACAACAGTGATTCAACTTTTTCCAAAAATTCTTTAAAAATTACAGGGGCTTACTAGTTGTCAGTGTAATCTGCCCTATAAATTTGAGGTGGATCCTGACTCAGATACTACTTGTGTAAAATTAACAAAGATAAGTTTTAAAAGGGCATTTTACACTATAACTGTGATTTAATTGAGGTTTCTATACCAAATTTTATTTTTGTCCAGATACATAGATGATATTAGGCCTCTGTGTTAAAAATCACAGAAAAAGGCTTACTGGATATTTAGTTGTGAATTTCTAAAGTTTTATGCCAAAAAGGTGCTTATAACTAACTTGTTATTTGAAAAATATCAAACAACAGATTCCATATTTTTCCTATGTTTATAATAACAAAATATGAGTTATCCCAAGGTGTGGGGTGTTTTCACCTCAGGGTTATTTTTCTAGGGTTTTTCTAATGTTTCCTTGTTTTTCTAAATTAAAAGGTATCTCCTTTCTTTTGCACTAAACAATGGTTTAATAAATTTTTCTAGTGAACTATACTAAATAAGGGAGCTAACAAAAATGTGGGTGCTCCCTGGTTCTTATTTTAAACCACCTTTTATATTTTCTTCAACTTTAAGCAAAAAGTGTTTTAAATGGCAAATTCTATCCTAAAGGGGGTGTACAGAGGGGTTTATTATTTTTAAACAGGTTAGGAAATGATTAAGTACCTCTCTAAATTTTCTTAACCCCAGTCAAATAGTGTAGCTATTTTTCCTTATTTCTTTTAGCTTTTTACCAGTTAATCATTTAAATCAAAACTTTAAAGTTTTCTGTAACACTTAGGGGTTTTATATTTTTCCTAAGTAGTTTACATTATTTAGGATCTGGCAAAAATGGGTTTGACTTGATTTGGGTAAACCAAACTGAAGTTATGAATTTTTCAAGTTTTGTTTGGATTTAATCAGAATATTTAAAAAGGTTTCCTGGAAATCCACTTTGCACCGAAGACCCTGGGTTCTTTCTAAATCAATCCCTTCATTTATACCCCTACGCTACTATTCCCCTCAGTCGCTAACAGCGCACAAAACCCCCTGGCCTTTTCTTCTTCTTCCCCGATGTCCTTCCCCTCATGTAAACAGTAACTACGGAAAAGAAAAGGGCGGCGCGGCTTACCGGCGGCGAGACAGGTCCGACGAGGGGCGGGGTTGGCTTCGGGAGGACCTGGCGATCACAGCGATGTACGGCTCGACAGCGGGGGTGGCCGGAATCGACCGGTCCACGCGCGCAGGCGGGTGAACTCGTCGGCGGCGAGTGCTCTGGCTTAACTACGGCGATCTAGTTCAATTAAACGGCACGATGAGCTCCACGGGATGACGTAGAGGCTATGTGTGCAGTGAATTGGAAAATGGCGCAGAGACTCACCCGGTCCACGTGCACCGCGCGGGGTTCCGAACTCCGGCGAGCGCGATTGCGCCTTTCCAGTGGCGGGGGTCCTTGGTTCAAGCTCTGGCAAGCTTCACGGCCTCCTAGGGAAGCTACCTAGGGGCTTGGATCGAGCGGAGGAGGGCGGGAAACAGTTCGGCCATGGTGGTTGTCATCGGGCGGCTCTAGCGGGTCGCGGAGAGGTCGCCGGAGCTATGGGCGAGCTCCGGGGAGTTGGGCGCGGGACAGGGGATGCAATGGGGAAGATGGCAGGGCACTGGGGCGGGCTTTATAGCCATGGCGCGGGCGTGGTCACGAGCGGCCACGGACGCACGGGTTCGCGCACGGGCGTGCTCTGAGCGCCCCCCGAGTGTCAGCCCGCGTCGAACACGTGTGTGTTTGCTTCTGCCATGGTTCAACGGCCGATTGGAGCACCTTAGCGTGCAGATCTTGGCAAAACCACTGTGTACGGTCCCTTCACTACACCATATCCTACCTTTTTGATGTGAGTCCCAAGCCAAGATACGGTCGGGGTAGGGAGATATAGAGGTGAGAAGTTGCCTCTGTCCTAGCTGTCCAAACCGAGACAAAAGCTATGCCAAGTCATGTCAAACGACTTGGGGTGGGGTTCAACTTTCTCCAGGGTATTCTAGAGGTATTTTGGCGCCACTTTGTCAATTGGGTCAAATGGTTTTGAAGTTTGAATGAGGGTGAACATGTTGGATCTTTGGCCAAGGGTTGGTTTTGGACTTAGAGAAATTTTGATTCTTCTTTTGTGCTCAACCCTTTGGTGAACCTTTTGGGGTTTTTCTGAATTCTTTTTGGGGTCACTTTCTTACTATCATTTGTAGGGTATTAAGTGCACTACATCTTTTATAATTGGCCCAAGTCATGATCATGTGGTTTTCATACCCTTTTGTTCATACTTACTTTTAGTGCTCCACTTGTCCAAAGGGGTTTGAATTAGGGTTTGGGCAATTCTCCCCCTTACATGTGCATAACAAGCCAAGGCATGACACCTAAGCTAGGTTGCACTTATTTAGGATCTTGAATTCCAAGTTTGAATTCCTTTACTCAAGTTAAGTCACATGTGATGATGGGCTTGGCTTGTGTAGTCTTGAGTGAAAACCCTAAGTAACACCTGGGGTGTTACACTAAGCTTCGGCTTTAAGGACACATTTTCACCATTTCAGAAGAGAAGATGTCTCAAGACAAAAAAGCCGTTGCTGAGACGAAGCTGAGCGAAGAGGAGAAGCTCCTTGAGGAGAAGACTGCTGGATTTATTGAATCAATAGCAAAGACAAATACAGAAAAGATTACTAAGGAGATTCTAGAAGGCTTATCTGAAGATACTGATGACAGCGATAGTTACGATGCAGAAAGTGGAGGCGAAGACTCTAAAGATCGGCCTTGGTGAACAAGTCATGCAGTCTTCGAGAAATCGACTATCAGACAGAGTCATCTTGATAATATGAGAGGAAGGTATTTTTGAGATATGTCTATTGTGAGGGCTGACAACGGAGACATGACTGTTCCTGTTCCCGAAGAAAATGAAGTCGTGATCTACCGAAGCTTCTTCAAAGCTGGGCTTCGGTTCCCCTTAAGCAGATTTGTGGTTGAAGTTTTAAAGATATATCAGATTTTCCTTCACCAAATTACTCCCGAAGCAATTATCAGAATGGGGATCTTCGTCTGGGCCATGAGGAGTCAAGGTTTGGAGCCAAGTGCAAAATGTTTTTGCAGCATGCACGAACTTTTGTATGAGACGAAGCCCTGGGGTAAAGAACAGTATCATAATAATTTTGGTTGCTATAGCTTCGTTGCTCGTTCTGGCTCAAGCTGCCCAGTGCCAACTTTTCAGAAGAGATGGCCCAGAGACTGGATGAAAGAATGGTTCTATGTGAAGAAATATTTAAAGGCAAGAGAAGACATTAAAGAAATCATTATGCGACCTATCTGGTCCCGCTTCGGCCTCCGAAAGCCGAAAGTAGAAACTGATGAGGCAACCGAAGCATGCCGAAGGGCCTTCAGCACAGTTTGTTCTTTTATTGGGACAAGGGACTTAGTCCAAGAACATGTGGCCTACAGGATATGGCCATTGATAGACAACTGGGAAATGCCAAAAGAGACCATCAGCAACCCTAGCGAAGGTGGTTTAGTTCGATTAAAATATACCTTCAGGTTTGGAGACCAGTTTATCGAACCAGACGATGACTGGCTGAAATGTGTTGAAAATACTAGTGATGAACTACTTGGAGCATACTCCAAGTCTGAAGATAATGCATTATCTGCGGCCTTCGGGAGCCGAAAAAAGAAAAGACTAAATAGGGTTTTTGAAGCTATTGGATTTGTGTACCCTGACTATCGGTACCCGCCGCGGCGGCAGAAAAGAAAGGGTGCAACTTCTGGGAAGGATGTTGCTTCAGCCGCTTCAAGCGAGCCCGCGCCGAAGAGGAAAAAGGTGAAGGTTCTTACTCACCAACCGCGCTACATTGAACCGGCCATAGTGCCTGAATTTGGCGGTGAAACCACTTCGGCTACTGAAGCCAAAGGACCTGCTCTTACGCAGAGGATTGAAGAGCCGGCTGCAATGCCGAAGGCTGACAAAATTGAAGAACCAAGAACCGAAGGGACAAAAACATCAGAAGTTCTAAGCCCTTCGGCAGGAGTGGAGACGCAGAAGACACAAAAAGATCTAGCAGCAACCCCCAAGAGAAAAAGGATGGCTAGTGTATTAGATGTGCTGGAGACGATAAAAACTTCAAGCTCTACTCCAGGAAAAATTGCCAAGGCTTTGAAAATACAGATTGAAACCGAGACAAAGCTGACTGAGGCCGAAGCTATACTGAGCCAGGCTGACGCCGAAGCTGGGCCTTCAGTGCCCGCCAAGGAGAAATCCTCGGAAACTAGAGAAAAGGCAGCGGAAGAAGAGGGTATAGAACAGATTTTGCCTGAAAAAGTTGTCGCTCCTGCTCCCGAAGCGTCTTCCGAGAACCTTGATTATATTATTCGACACGCTTCGGGAAAAAGATTATCTGAAGAAGAAATTTTTGAAGCTAAACACTATGCGCGAGAACTAAAATATCCAAAAGGGGCCTTAGTGTTTAATGGCACAGACGAAGATGACTTCTTGTATTGCCTCCTAGACAACAAAGAATTATCTGTCTGCCGGGAGATGGCCAGAAGTATGGGCTTTCCGAAGCTCGAAGTTGGCCTTTGTGCCATGACGAAGGACGATCACGCGGATAGCCTTGCATACAATAGTCTGAAGGTATGAAAATTGTGATTTTGGAATTTTATGAATTTTGAATTAGTCTTTGGTTCTTATATTGATCCATTCATTCTTTCGTGTAGGGCTTAATGCTTAGCGACGCCTTAAGGGCGCAAAAGAATGCCGAAGACGAGAGTTGCTCTATTGCTCTCAATAACCTTTGAACATAGGTTATTAAGCTAAGGAATGAAGCTTTGGAAAAAGACAAAATTTTGCTCACATTGTTGGACAAAGTAAAGAGGGACGAAGCTAACTTCAAAACCCAATCTGAAGCCCAAAAAATTGAGATTGAAGACTTCGGAAGCAACTAGCCGAAGCTAAAGAGAAGTGCGCAGTCGTAGAAGCTAAATGAGGAATTAGCGAACAGTGGACAAATCATTTAGAGAAAAACGTTGAAGAACTTCGCATATCCAAGGAAAGATGCTTTGAAAAAACTATGAACTGCGTGAAAAAGATAAAAACTAGATTCGCCAACGTTGGCGCATATTCAAGCGAGGACAACTTCATAAGAGGCGATCCTAAGGGCCCAATTGAGTGGATCAGCAGCGAAGCCGAAGCTTTTGAGGAAATTTTGAGTGACCGCGGGGACATCTGTGCCTTCTCTAGCGAGAGAGGAGTTGCAGCTATCTTGGAGAAGGCAGGGTGCGAACATGTTAAAACTTTGGCCCAAGTCGAAGCTGCTTTCTCCATTGATGATACGAAGGACCCCTCGGCCGAAGCAAGCTTAATAGGCGGAAAATTTTTCACTGACATCTGGGAAAATGGTGGCTGAGGGATGGCTCACGAAATAATAAAGAAAAGCGAAAAAGATACTCATGACACTAGAGAAGCAAAAAAAGCAACTGAAAAGGCTGCGGAGCTTGAGAGACGAATAGGTATTACTTAATGATTTTTAACTTTGTTGTTTACTTTTGTGACTTCGAACTGATTTATGTTTTCTACCGTAGTTGAACTATCTCCTCCCCCAGAGCCCTTCGAGTCACTGGCCGAAGCAGAGACAAAGGAATCATCAGAAATTATTAACATGGCCGAAACTATTATAGACGAAGTCGTTACCCAACTGCTGACCGAAGCTGCAGATAAAGTTTTGAAAGAAGAAGAATAGTTATTGTAAAAACATTGCTAGGTTATTAATGTAACATTTGCTGGACTATGCTTGTAATATTTGGTGCTCATGGGTTTCGAATGTAATATATGAATGGCTTTGTAATTCATTTCTTTGCGATGCATGAAACTTTTATGTACATACCGTTTTTGAGCCTTCGGCGAAAAAACACCTTCCCTTCTTTTCATGCTTCATAAAGAAGAGCTTTTATGCTTCGTGAAAAATCCTCCAATCGTCGCAAAAATATTAATGCTTCGTCAACAATAGGTTTTTTCCTTCACATCAGAGTGCTTCGTAAAAAATCCTCCAAGCGTCGCCAAAACATTAATGCTTCGTCAACAATAGGTTTTTTCCTCCACATTAGAGTGCTTCGTAAAAAATCCTCCAAGCGTCGCCAAAACATTAATGCTTCGTCAACAATAGATTTTTTCCTCCACATCAGAGCTGATGAAGCCGTATTTCTTCAAAACTTATTTTGTGCCTTAGCACAATTTCACTTTTTCGAAGCATTCTCCGAAGGTCAACATTGTATCCCCTTCTTGTGCCATTGATGCAATATGATGTATGATGTTATGTTATGCAAAATGATGTGATGATATTGTGCTATGTAAAATGATATTTGTGTCGAAAACACACACTCACATACCCATAGTGGAATACACAATGTCTTTGCCATTTATTTTTCGGCTTCACCACTTATTTTTCGGTGTATCAGCGCTGACTTTTCGCTGTAAGTTCTGCATTCCCTTAGGAACGTCTTTTGAACTTCTTCGCCTTCTATTTCGGCGGTATTCGCGTTGACTTTTTGCACTTCGCCTTATATTTCGGCGGTATTTGGCTCTACATTCCCTTTGAACGACTTTTGAGCAAAAAACTTACACTGCGCTCCCTTAGGAATGACTTTTTGTAGCTTCGGCAAACTTACGCTGCGTTCCTTAGAATGACTTTTTGTAGCTTTGGTGATAATTGCAATGTGATTTTTAGCCCCGCATTCCCCTAGGAACGACTTTTGTGCTTCAGTGACTTTTTGAACTTCGTGAGTCTATGGAGAAGATATATTTTACTTATGGCAAGAACGAAGCTGTTACAAGAAATTGAAAATGACAAAATAACTAGGTTTTCAATAATTGTTCCTTATTAAAAAGAAAATGACAACGAATGTAAAAAATGTTTCAGGGGTAGGATATCTCTTAGTAGATATGCTTCGATTCTGGCACAGTACTGTTGAGTGTGCGAGCTTCGGACTCCTTCCTGAAATCTCGTTGCTGATGGGTCTGTTGGCTCCCTTCTGGCAGCTGGCCTCGTGAATATGCAGGTTGTAGTGGTGGCAGAGGTGGAGGCTGTGGCCAGGATGCCTGTGGCTGACTAGCCGAAGCAACAGACGCTGCAGGATGGTTACCCACATACTCTGGTATGTAGGGTGAGTGATACGAAGCAGTATGCATGACCTGCTTCGGCTGGTTCTGCTGAGTTGCAGCTTCTGCTATTTCCTTTTGTTTCTAAATGGTGACATGGCACGTCCTTGTAGTATGGCACTTGTCCTCACCACAGAATAAGCAATAAATTTTCCTAGGTTGATCCCCAAACCTTCCTCCAAAGCCTCTGGCGCCTCTGCCTCTTGGAGCTGGAGGCCGAAGATAGCTTTGTTGCTGCCCCGAAGCTTTCGAGGAATATTGTGGCCTTTGTTGTTGACTTCCTCTGTCGTCACTCTAGGTGGAGTGAATTGACCTAACATGCCTTGGGTGGATTCTCCCTCCGAAGCCCCTGGTCATCTCAGAGAACTTGTAGGCTTCTTCCCTTCTTTGACAAAAGTCATTGTCAGCGCGGATGTATTCATCCATCTTTTGAAGCAGCTTCTCCAAAGTCTGTGGAGGCTTTCTAGCAAAATACTAGGCAGTAGGTCCTGGACGAAGCCCCTTGATCATGGCCTCAATGACAATTTCATTGGGCACTGTAGGCGCTTGTGCTCTCAGACGCAAGAACCTTCGGACGTATGCCTGGAGATACTCCTCATGATCTTGCGTGCATTGAAACAGAGCTTGAGTTGTGACTGGCTTCGTCTGAAAGCCCTGAAACTTGTCACCAGCATGTCCTTGAGCTTCTGCCATGAAGTGATGGTCCCTGGCCGAAGAGAAGAATACCACGTTTGAGCCACATTCTTGACTGCCATGACGAAGGACTTGGCCATGACAGCTGCATTGCCTCCGTATGAAGATATAGTTGCTTCATAACTCATCAAAAACTGCTTCGGGTCTGAATGCCCATCATACATTGGAAGCTGAGGTGGCTTGTATGATGGGGGCCACGGGATAGCCTGCCTGCTGCCAAGGGAGAAGCATCGTCAAAAGTAAAGGTATCATGATTAAAATCATCATACCATCCATCGTCATTGAACAAGCCCTCTTGATGAAGCTCCCTATGTTGAGGCCTTCGAGCTTGCTCATCTTGAGCAAGGTGACGTACTTCTTCAGTGGCTTCGTCAATCTGCCTCTGAAAGTCAGCTAGTCGGGCCATCTTCTCTTTCTTCTTTTGCACTTGCTGATGAAGCATCTCCATGTTTTTGATTTCTTGGTCCAATTCGTCCTCCTGGGGTGTTGGACTAGTGGCCTTCCTCTTCTGGCTTTGGGCCACTCGAAGAGAAAGGGTCTCCTGATTTGGGTCTAGTGGCTGCAAAGCGGTAGCCCCTATCGCTGAAGCTTTCTTCAGTGGCATGACGAAGGTTAGTGCTTGCCAAAGGTAGTCGAAAAGAGTTCACCGGAGGTGGGCGCCAATGTTGGGATTTGTTCTCAAATGCTATGAGCTAAGAACAAGGCAACACAAAAATGTTAAATGTTAATGCCCTTCGTTCTTCGAGACATTATTTCCCTTAGGATATAATGATCTTCAAACGAAGGTCATGAAGGACATACCTTCATCATTGCAACATGTGATAATAAAAGGAAAATCATATAGAATGTAAGAGACAATATGAACAATTATGTAACATTATCAGCTCATTTCTATTTTATTATCATGGAAAAATAGAAATGATATCAAATTACAAATGTACCTTCGGCTTGAAAGAAGGTAAAGGTACAAGCGTGATGCAAAAGCAAATGCCAAGTCAGCGTGAACAGTATGGGAGCACTGTTCATCTATTTATAGGCACGGGACGCAGCCCATGTAAAATTACACCCATGCCCTTTACATTTGCTAATGACTCTATAGAGATCCATCGAGGTCTAAATAGCCTTTTCCCCTTTTAAGTCGGTTCCCTTTTCTGCTATCATGCCGAAGCTCCCTTGCGCATAGCTTCGACTCTGCGTCAGCCTTCGTATTCTTTGTGCTACTCACACTATGGTTCTGATCTGAGTCCAAAGGTACCTGTTCATTTATTTACACTCCAGAAACATTGTTAAATCATGTTTTTGAGGACCTTCGGAAGACGAAGGCCCCCAACAGCGACCAACCATAAGTTGTTAAATTTCTAGACTTTTAGCGACCAACCGACCGTTGCTACAAAAGGATTTAGCGACTGACCGTCGGTCCCTAACCTTTAGTAACCAACAGTTGGTACCTAATAAGGGTCGCTAAAGATCAACCATCGTGTAGTGTGGGGAGCAGGTGGCAGCTAGGGGAAAGAGGATTTTTCTCAAATTTTCTCTATTTCTCTAACAACCCATAAACACACATCTAGCTTCTAGGTTTTGTAAGGGTTCACATGAGTTGATCCAAAACAAAATTTAAACTACACATATACTTTCCAGATTACGAAATAAAGAACAAAACTAGTTATACATTAGTTGATTTGAACTCTAATTATTCCGGCCTAATCTATTTCGCACCGATGACCATTTGCCATCTAGTTCTAATTAATGGTTTCAAAAAAATGGTATTGTTCCATTGATTTAGCTGAGATCAAATAAATTCATCCGCAACCAAATACTTGGTGAAGCGGGAGATGAATGTCCGGAGAGTCTCCCCGGGCTCCTGCCTCACTGCGTGGAGGTGGGCCTCCACACCGTGTTGCTGGTAAGCGCTGGCGAAGTTTGCTGTGAACCGCACGTAGAGCTCTTCCCAGGAATACATTGATCCTTGGGCAAGATTCATGAGCCAAGTTCGGGCAGGCCCAGACAAGGCAACATGAAAATATGTCGCCATCACAGTGGTGTTTCCACCTGCTGCTGTGATAGCGGTGACATACACCTGCAGGAATTATGACGGGTTTGACGTACCATTGTACTTTTCCGGCAGGTGCGGCCGGAACTTGGATGGCCATGATGCCGCGCGGAGGTGAACCGCGAGAGCGGCGCAGCCCACGTTGGCCAAGGGGACACCCGTTTGGGACCGAGTGCCCATTGGGGCCTGCGGTGCTACTGCATTGAAGTCTTGATCGAGGTTGCGACCCTCCATGTTTTGTCGGCGCTCGCGTGCCCTCTCGAAAGACATCCGAGCATCCTCTCCCGCACGCTTGCGGTTGAGCTCTACCCAGAGGTCGTCGGTCTGCGTGCCCCTTACTGAGGGTGAGCGCACAGACGCCGTCACCTCACGTTGGTGCCGGGATGGCCGAGGCTTGGACCTGGTTGAGGTGGAATGCGCCATGTAAAGCAGCCGGTCGACATCGTCGTGCCACTACTTCATGGCCCCTAACTCGACCGTGGAGCTTGGAGGGTGGCGCAGCAACTCTCTGGCCGCGGACAACGTGCCGGGCGCCGCCCTTGACGGAGTCTGGGATGTTTGCACAGCTGTATGCTGCCGTGCAGCGTGCACAGCAGCAGTACCCGGCACAGGGCGGTTGGGAACCTGTGGCGTGGAAGAAGTAGCTTCTTCCTCCAGCACGAAATCCACCGAAGTCTCGGCGCGGTGCTCAACGATTTGCACCATCATGCCGAACAAGAAAACAAGCAAAAACATAATGCCAAGCCCCCTACCTGGCGCGCCAAATGTCAGAGAGGGAATTCTCCGGCCAGGTGGCGGAGTGCACCCGCCCTAAATCCTAAAATGAGGAGGGGGATTAAGTGTTTTGCTTGTTGGTAGATGAACGATGAACTCAGGAACACACAAGAGTTTAGAGTGGTTCCGGCCGCCGGAGCGTAATACCCTACTCCACTGTGTGATGTGTTGAGCTTGAGAGCTTGTATGAACTTGTGAGCCTCAGCTGGGTCTAAGTGTGTCTGAGTGTCTGTCCTCCTTTGTAACGTTGCATGCCTCCCTTTTTATAGCTCAAGGGGGGCGCGTACAAGGGTGCTGAGCCCCGACATGTGGGTCTAGGAATATAATGAATGTAATACTTGGAGTTGCTGGAGCAATCTTCTTGCACCCTGACATCCGCGATCTGCGTGGTATTGGCGTGCAGGGGAAGCTTCCCTAGCAACGCATAAGTGATGATGGACACAGTGCACCTTGCAGCGCGGGCATACTATTTGGCGATGGACTGGACAGGCACGCCGCCACCAGGATGGCCTGGACGCCGCCTGCTAGGTGAGTGGACAGGTCACAATAAATGCTGAGGCGGCACATCGCCTGTCAGCAGGGTGGACCGGCGGCGCGTCCTCTCCGCAATAAATGCAGAGACCGCACGGCCCAGAGGCCTTACGTCAGGCTCCACCCGCTGGCTTACGTCATGGGCAACAAGCCACGTGGCAGCATCGGGTCTCCGCCTGAGCGGGGAGCGCAAGCGCACAGGATAAAGCTTGGACACGTGTTAGTACCGGACCCTTGCTTAGGCCAGGGTATCCCCTGTCCCAGGACCTCGTTATGGGTGGCCCGGACCCCGCTCAGAGGGGTTCAGACCTCACACAAGGGGTCCGGCTTGCTTGCATGGGAGCCCTGGACCATACACGGAGATCCGGGTCGTGAGTTCAGGGGTTCGGCGCTTTCTCGAGGAGATCCGGACCTACTGATGGTATCCTAGAGTATACCACCTTTTTCGGCCACACGACGGCCCTGGAGCTGCCCATGCGGAAAGGTTGGGTGTTGTTTGCTGCGCGACTAGAGACAGCTGTGCGGGCACCATGTCTTTAATGCTGTAGTAAGGGGTACCCCTGATTTAGGGTACCGACAGTGTGTATACTTACATTTAGTAACTGCTAATAAAATTTGACCAACTTATTGAAAGCAATACTCAGCTTTAACCCTTATTTGTTGATCAGCCTTACACTTCACATGAGCTCCCACCTTTGGTGAGTTCATGCACATTATTCCCCACAACTTGTTGAGCTATGATCTTTTGTTAGCTCACCCTTGTGATATATAACCCCCCCCACAGGTGAAGAGCAGGTAGCCCAGGAGGAGGTCTACAACGAGGAGTACGAGCTTATCTAGGTGGCGTCTCCCAGTCAACTTGATGGCGCCAAGGAATAATTATTAGTCGTTTTACTGTTATCATTTATTTTTGTAAGACACTTCCTCTATGTAATAACATTTGTGACATTTATATCTATACACTTGGTCATTATTTGTGTTGTTCTTTTTTGTCGCGCATATGAGATGCACCGGGCTTTACCCCTTAAATCCGGGTGTGGCATAAGTGGTATCAGAGCAAATGTTGATTGTAGGACGAAACCTAGATAGAACTGGACACAACCCTTATCTACTTACCTTTACTCTGATTCTTTCTATACTTTTCTTGATCCTGTCTCACTTTTGGCTGTTCTACTCTGACTACTCTTAGCTTTTTCCACTCTAGAAAGACAAGAAGAATTACACACCTTGGAATCCTACATCTAAAGACTCCCTAAAGAGAGAGGAGACCTAAGACAAAAAACATATTTTCTCTATCTAAAGTGTTTGGATGTTTGTTCTGATGATAAATGCTTGATTTGCTTCTTGGGTTGACTGAAATAGTATAGCAGGACATTCTAGCATGTACCACCATAAGGTAAACTGTTAGTATTAGTAGGTGACACACTAATCTACTAAACTATTAAGACCCTGAAAGATCATAATCTAAAAGTGGATGTCTCATAATTACTCGTCTTATCTGCAATTCTATCTTACCATGTGTTTCTAACTCAAATGGTCAATACCAGGAAGGGGGCGGTATCGATCTACCTGCCAACGACCATCGCAAGAGGATTGTTAACCAACTACAACCAGAGATGAATCCTCCACCAAACCCTCCACTGATGGAACAGATCCTGTAGCTGCCGCCTAGATGCAGCTGTTGAAGCAGATGGCTAACACTATGATGGAAATGCAAGCTTAGATGCGGTAAGAACGTCAGGAGATGCGCCAGGAGCAGCAGGAAATGCGACAGGAGATGAGGCAAGAGCGACTGGAACGGCAGCAACAACCACCACTACCTCCTCCACCACCACCAGCTCCACCCCGAGACAAGCATCAGGAATTCATGAGTCAAAGCCGCCCACATTCTCTAGCTCTCCAGATCCTCTACATGATGATGATTAGCTGAAGTCAGTGGAAAAGATTCTCAATATTGCTCAATGTACTAATCGGGAGAAGGTGCTATATGCGTCGGGTCGTCTCACCGGCCCCGCTGCTGATTGGTGGGACTCCTACTGTGTTGCCCATGCTGCTGCCAACACTATTACCTAGGCAAAATTTTCTACACAATTCAGGAACTACCATATTCCTGCTGGCCTGATGAAAATAAAGGAGTTTTTATCACTCAAGAAAGGCAATATGACAGTGAGTGAATATCGTGATAAATTCATTCAGCTGTCAAGGTATGCTCCAGAGGAGGTTGCTGATGATGAAAGGAAGCAGGAGCAGTTCATGGAGGGACTCGTTGGGACACTCCAGTATCAGCTGATGATGAAAGGAAGCAGGAGCAGTTCATGGAGGGACTCGTTGGGACACTCAAGTATCAGCTGGTATCTCACACCTTCCCATCTTTCCAGAGGCTTCTGGACAAGGCTATAGCTATTGAACACAAACGTGTTCAGCTAGGCGAGATGAAGAGGAAGGCTATCACCTAGGGTTAGGGGAGCAGTAGCATCTGTCCTCACTATGTTCCACCCCAGGGTACACCTGCTCGTCCTGGAGGAGGGCAGCAGTCCTACCAATGACCTACTCAGTATACACCACAAGCGACTCCGCAGACTCGCCAGGCTGCCCCCACTTGCGCCCCGGCGAGACCAGCTGGCCAGGGTACTACTACAATCACCACCTACTTCAAGTGTGGTGAGGTTGGGCACTATGCCAACGCTTGTCCGAAGAGGAACCCCAACACACTGCTCGAAGCAATGTTCAGGGCAAGCAACAGACTCTAGCTTCCGGCAAGGGGTTCAGCATTGCTAGAGTCAACCAAGTATGTGCTGATGCTACTGCTGATGGTGCTGATATTGCTATTGGTACGTTTTATATTAATTCAGTTCCTACAGCTATAGTATTTGATTTTCGAGCTACGCATTCGTTCATTTCAGCTCGCTATGTCAATACAAATGAGTTACCACTTCAAAATATGCAAAAACCCATGACAGTAATCACCCCTAAAGGGCCTATTGAAGCAAATTATATGGCCAACAAATTAACACTGACAATCATGGGAAGGGAATTCTGGTCTATGCCTATAGTATTAGAGGAGAGCAGTATAGATCTGATTCTTGGTATGTCATGGTTAAGGAAAGCAAAGGCAGTTATACATTGTGCTAGGGGAACCTTAGAACTCACCAGTACAAAAGGAGAAAGATTCAAAGTCATGATTACCATAACCCCCTCCACCAGACCCACCATATATCTAGTAGATGGTAAATTTGTGGGTAGAAACATCCGTGTGGTTAGAGAGTTCCTAGATGCCCTTCCAAAGGAGTTACCCGGGATGCCACCAGATAGGGAAGTTGAGTTTGTTATTAATCTCTTACCTAGAACCACTCCTATTTCTTAAAGGCCATATAGGATGTCAGTGGAAGAATTAAAAGAACTTAAGAAACAACTAACAGAGTTACAGGAGGTGGGGTACATTCGTCTGAGTTCCTCACCTTGGGGAGCACTGGTTCAGTTTGTATAAAAGAAGGATGGTTAACAAAGGATGTGTGTTGATTATAGATCACTTAATGATGTCACAATTAAAAACAAGTATCCTTTACCTCGTATTGAAGATTTATTTGATGAGATGAGTGGTGTCAGGTTATTCTCTAAGATAGATCTCAGATCGGGTTACCACCAAATGAAGATTAGGCCTTCTGATATTCTCAAGATGGCCTTCTCACCCGATATGGTCTATATGAGTTCACGGTCATGTCATTTGGCTTAACTAATGCACCAGCCTACTTCATGAATCTGATGACAAGGTGTTCATGAAGTATCTTGATAAGTTCGTCGTGGTATTCATCGACGACATTCTGATTTATTCCAAGAATGATAGTGATCATGAGGAACATCTGCGATTAGTGCTACAAAAGTTAAGGGATAATCAACTCAATGCCAAGTATAGCAAGTGTGAGTTTTGGCTAAACAAAGTACCATTTCTTCGGCACATCATCTCTATTGGAGGAATATCAGTGGATCCGGCTAAAGTGAGAGAGATAGTGGGATGGAAGATACCAAGCTCGGTCAACGAAATCCGGAGTTTCTTGGGACTCACGGGTTACTACCGGCGTTTTATTGAGGGATTCTCCAAGATAGCGAAGCCTATGTCCTCACTACTAGAAAAAGGAAAGGAGTTTAAGTGAACTCATGAATGTCAAGAGAGTTTCAATCAACTAAAGTTTAGATTGATGTCACCCCAATATTGTTTATGCTAGATCTGCAGAAGGGGTTTGATATATATTGTAATGTGTGCCGCCAGGGCTTGGGATGTGTTCTTATGCAAGAAGGACATGTCATTGCCTACGCGTCCTGCCAGTTGCGGAAACATGAGTTGAACTACCCCACTCATGACTTAGAACTGGCAGCCGTAGTGTATGCTCTCAAGATTTGGAGGCATTATATAATGGGGACCAAGTGCCAAGTCTATACTGATCATAAGAGCTTAAAGTATATCTTCACTCAGAAATATCTCAACCTTACACAACATCGTTGGTTGGAGCTCATCAAAGATTATGACTTGGATATCCACTATCATCCGAGCAAGGAGAATCTGGTTGTGGATGCCTTAACTCAGAAAGAACATGTTCATGCAGTTATAGTCGCTCAGTTACCCAATGAGTTAGTAGAAGACTTTGAAAGACTCAACTTGGGAATAGTTGCACATACTGAAGGGATCACTATCGAAGTGGAACCTACCTTGGAGCAAGAAATACGCAAGGGTTAGATCGGTGATGCTAAAATTGAAGAAATCAAGGATATGATGGCAGAAGGTAGAGGTCCAGACTTCACGGAGGATGAGTAAGGCACAATATGGTCCAAGAACAAGATATGTGTTCCTGAGATAGACAGCCTCCGTGAGACCATACTAAAGGAAGCCCATGACTCAGACTATTCTATTCATCCTAGTAGCACCAAGATGTATCAAGATCTAAAGTATGGGCTAAAAAGTGATGTAGCTCCACACGTGGTTGTATGTGATGTATGTTAAAGAGTCAAAGCTAAACATCAGAGGCCAGATGGACTACTACACCCGTTAAAAGTGCCTGAAAGGAAGTGGGAAGATATTGGTATGGATTTCATTGTCGGGTTGCCTCACACCCAGAAAGGTTATGATTCCATATGGGTGATCGTGGATAGATTAACCAAAGTGGCTCACTTCATTCTAGTCAAGACTACTTACAAGGGTTCCCAGCTGGCAGAGTTATATATGGCTCGAATTGTGTGCCTATATGGAGTACCTAAGAAGATTTTTTTTCTAATCGAGGATCTTAGTTTACCTCAAGGTTTTGGAAGAGTCTACATGAGAATATGGACACAAAGTTGAATTTCAGCTCGGCCTATCATCCCCAAACTGATGGCCATACTGAGAGAACCAACCAAGTACCTGAGGATATGTTAAGAGCTTGTGCGCTTAAGCATGGTGGCAGTTGGGACAAGAGTCTACCATATGTGGAGTTCTCTTACAATAATAGTTATCAAGTCAGTCTGAAGAAGTCCCCATTTGAAGCTTTATATGGCAGAAAGTGCAGAACTCCCCTGTATTAGGATAAGTCTGGTGAAAGATAGTTCTTTGGGCCTTAAATTATTCAAGAGGCAGAAGAACAAGTTCGTATGATCCGGGAGAACTTAAGGATAGCATAGACTCGGTAGAAGAGCTATGATGATAACTGGAGAAGACCACTAGAATTCGAAGAGGGTGACCATGTGTACCTAAAGGTGTCACCAATTCGTTGAATGAGAAGATTCAAAGTAAAAGGCAAGCTATCCACTCACTTTATTGGACCCTTTAGAATCTTTAATCGAGTTGGGGAGATGGCCTACCAGCTTGAGCTACCAGATCATTTGTGTGATGTACATGATGTGTTCCATGTATCTTAGCTTAAGAAGTGTCTCTATGTCCTAGAGGAACAGTTGCCAATGGAAGAACTCAGTGTGCAAGGTGATCTAACTTACACGGAGCATCCTATCAAGATCATGGACACCTTGACTCGGGTTACAAGGAATAAAGTGATAAAAATGTGCAAAGTGCAATGGAGTGATCATGGGGAAGATGAAGCTACATGGGAGAGACAAGAAGAGGTACGAATAGAATTTCCCCACCTCTTCCCTAGTTCCTCTTAATCTTGAGGTCGAGATTATTTTTAAGGGGGGAGGATTTGTAATACCCATCTTGTGGATAATAAGAGAGGAATTAAGGCCTGTTTGGTTCGTGGCTAACTACGCCACACTTTGCCTAAGGTTAGTCGTTCAAATTGAAGAACTAACCTTAGGCAGAAAAGTTAGGCACATTGTGGCAAGTTAGGCAGGGAACCAAACATGCCCTTAGTCTCCTTGTGTGTGTATTTCCTTTAAACATGACAAATATTAACAATCATACTTAAAGTGCTTAAACTAACTAAAGATACATAAATAATCTATGGATCATGTTGGAGATTTTGCTTGTGCATTTAATTATACTAATAATGAGATGTTAATGCTGAAATTAGGGTTTAACCTAATTTGAAATCTAGAGATTGAAAATGACATAGAAGAAAAACAGGAAAATAATATACACTATAAAGAATATATATATATATATGAATAAATATACCTTTTCATACTAATATTTTTAATTGTGCATATAATCTAAGTGTGAAACTCAACAAAATTTGAATTCAAATTTGAAATTTAAAAATAAAAATAAAAGAAAAAGAAAAATACAAAGAAGGACCTAACAAGTCGCGCGGGCTGAATTCCTTTGGCCGGCCCATTTCCACTCTTGTCCCCACGCTGCCCAAGCGACGTGTGCCAAACCTGATGAGTGACTGGCTAGTGGGCCCGAGAGGTTGGCGTCCCACGAACCCGAGAGAGATGGGGGATACTCACTGTTCAATGGGCCTGGGTGTCGTGTGGCACAGTTTTCTGGCTTCGCTGACGAGTGGGCCGCGTCGGTCAGGCCGCCGTCTTCAACAACCAAGACCAGGCTCAGCGATATCGCCAAGGAAAGCGAACAAGTGGTTGCGAACCAACTCGGTGCGCAGGGAGGCAGGGTCCACGAGTATAAGTATCGTTGCCTCATGACCCATGGGGTTATTGGAGCGAAATAAAAGGGAGGTCTAGACGCCGGTTTGAGAGAGACTCCTCGATGGGCGGAAGAAGGTGCGCCTCCGCAACACCATTGCACCTCTTGACGCTGCTCAACCCCCGATATTGGGTCTAGGAGTGCTGTGAGGACCCAGTGTGCGTGTGCGTCGAGAATCAGGTCGGTTGGGCACTCTGGGACACGAGGATTGCTTGTCGGAGTTCGTCCCCCCTCGTCAAGCCGTTGGGCACCGCGGACGGCTCGAGCCGGCACTCTAATTCATGGTAATGATAGTCTCTCTAGATTTCATATACTTCCCTCACTGTTTCGCATCCCGCCGCGTCCGCGTAGGAGCTCCGAATCGGGAAAATTGTGAGAGTGGGGGTGGCGTTCGTCGTTGACCACCATGTGCTCCGCCATGGTGTGCTCGGTTGGGGAATAAGAGATTAGAGCCATCGATCGGCTAGCAACCGGTTAGGATCAGTGCTGGGAGTGGGGGTTCTTCGGGCCGTTGATGGACGATGCAGTGGCCACTATCACATACCGATTTGTTTTAAGTGAAGACAGATCCTGGCGCTTGTTTTCTGATCGGACGGATTAGATTTAAAATTTACTTCGACAGATTGTGACCATAGATCTTGGATCCAAGAGACGCGAGAGGGTACCAGTTCGGGATAAATTGATCTAATCTAGACCGTCCGGGGATGATCGGATGGATAGGAGCAGCCAATACCCTTTCATTTAGACATTTTATAAAAGAGCCTATGTATTTTCACTGAATCAACCTGCCGTCCTAGCACAGTTACACAACATTTAATTTAGGTCCTTTTTTTAGCAGTTGGGTCCCTGCGCTTTCACAAAATATTGGTCGTAGTCTAGAACGAAATAAAATAAGGTAAATCCATATAGAAAATAGTTTTTAGTATGAATATAATTCCAAAAACTTGTGTAAATCATAATAAATCCATTTTAATTCCTTTGTGACCCATTCCAGTTGCATTCGTTTTGTATTAATATTGTTTATCACCTAGTAACTCTGTTTTATCACTAAACATGGACTAAAATTATGCACTTAATCTATTTTATAGCAACCACTTAAAAACTTCGGAAAATCATAAGTCTTTAACCATAACTCAGAATTTAATGATTCTTGAACCTACAATCTCGTTACGATGCGTAGAATATTATCATGCATTATATTCTTCTATTTGGTGTGATGTTAATTTCCCCTGTACCATGTTTGTTTGTATTGTTGCGAGTAGACGAGCAAGCAACCGAGGACCCCGGTACTCAGCAGGTGGAAAATACTGAGCAGGAGCTCGTTGAAGGCAAGTTGTGCCCTTGACCACTTTTATTTACCCAATAATGTTCTCTATAATCATCTTGGCATGCTTAGGCTTAATCTTGATGGGACCCAATAGGTCACCCTAGTTTGGTCATCTTTAAACCTTGTTTACCCCTGAACTTTTGAGTAGTCTTTGTAATTGCTATATGTGGTTTTGGGTGTTAAGAAAATTATTACTCATGATCATGCTTTATTATTGTTGTTCTATTCTGTTCATGATAAGACTATTGTGTTAATTGGAACATGGAGCTTAACTTGAGATAAACTTGCCACCACAAGGGTGGAATGGGACGCCCTTGCCTGACTAATTAGGAAAGCTAGTGGATGATTACCTTACCCAAAAGGGGAAAGGGCAGTACGTGAGTTGTTGGTATAGGGAGGTTCTCGGGTTGATTTTGCTGCGATGGCTTTTTAGACGGGGGATTCCTATATTGCGCTCCCTAGAAACTGTAGCGGGTTTTCTGAAGCTAGTGGAACATTGTAAAGGCCTCGTATTGTTACCTTGCCTCGCTTCCTTGGTAGAGGTGTATGGGGCCTGTACAACCCCGTGGCAGCTGAGTAACATGACTTGTGGGTAAAGGGTACAACCTCTGCAGAGTGTAACACTGGTATACTAGCCGTGCTCCCGGTCATGAGCAGCTAAGGACTCTCGCATGATTAGCTTATGAAATTAAATTCAATTTTTCATTTACATCGCATTGTGGTTTTATGATTAATTTTGACCTATTTATTACTCTAGTTTGGTATATACTTACATTTAGTAACTGCTAATAAAATTTGACCAACTTATTAAAAGCAATGCTCAGCTTTAACCCTTATTTGTTGACCAGCCTTACACTTCACATGATCTCCCACCTTTGGTGAGTTTATGCACATTATTCCCCACAACTTGTTGAGCTATGATCTTTTGTGAGCTCGCTCTTGCGATATATAACCCCCCCCCCCACAGGTGAAGAGCAGGTAGCCCATGAGGAGGTCTACAATGAGGAGTACGAGATTATCTAGGTGGAGTCTCCGAGTCAGCTTGATGGCGCCAAGGATAATTATTAGTCATTTTATTGTTATCATTTATTTTTGTTAGACACTTCTGCTATGTGATAACATTTGTGACATTTATCTCTATACACTTGGTCATTATGTGTTGTTCTTCTTTGGCGCACATATGAGACGCACCCGGCTTTACCCCTTAAATCCAAGTGTGACAGCCTTCGAAGCGATACTCCATCCAGCATATCTATGTATGAAGATACCATCTGACCAAGTTCCTATTGCTGTGAATGGAAGCCAAGAAGCTGCTAGAAGGGCCGATGGGAATTAGACAGATTCAAAGGCCATTCACAACATAGATGAAGCCGAAACTCACCAGCAGCATAAGTATATAAGAGTTAAGGCTATTTCAGCAGATCAACCAAAGTGTATGCTTCTGTGCAAATACATAGCTGAGCAGAAGTTGTTGTTTGGGTCCCAAATGTCTAATGAACAAGAAAAAGCTCTGTTAAAGTTCTTGTTCAATAACAAGGATGTTTTTGCTTGGTCAGGTGATGTTCTTTGTGGTGTCAACAGAGATGTTATTGAACACTCACTCAATGTAGACCCAACTGTCATACCGAGGAAGCAAAAGTTTTAGATGAAAAGGGGCAAGAAATGAAGTTAAAAGGCTTCTCAGTGCTGGGGTCATCAGAGAAGTAACATACCCAGAATGGCTAGCCAACACTGTTATGGTAAAGAAAGTCAATGGAAAGTGGAGAATGTGTATTGATTTCACAGATCTCAACAAGCCATGCCCGAAGGATGAATTCCCTTTGCCGAGAATAGATTCCATCATAGATGCCGCAGCCACTTCAGAGCTCATGAGTCTATTGGACTTCTACTCAGGCTATCATCAAATCTGGATGAAGAAGGATGACGAGCCCAAAACAAGCTTCATAACTCTTAGTGGAACTTACTGCTACCTTCGAATGCCCGAGGGGCTCAAGAATGCTGGAGGAAGCTTCAACATGATGACTTCCAAAGTAATTAGCACTCAGATCGAAAAGAATGTTTTGACATATGTTGATGATATCATAGTCAAAAGCACAAAGCAAGAAAACCACATTGCTGATTTGCAAGAAACATTTGCCAACTTCAGGAAGGCTGGCCTCAAGCTAAATCCAGAGAAATGTGTCTTTGGGGTGAAGAAGGGAAAATTTCTTAGGTGCCTAGTATTAACGAAAGGGTTTGAAGCCAACCCAAGCAAAATAGAAGCTATACTTCAGATAGAGCAACCAAAGACAAGAAAAGGTGCTCACAGACTAACATGGAGGCTGGCATCTTTGAATAGATTCATCTCAAGATCAGCAGAAAGGAATTTACCATTCTTCGAAGTGCTAAAGTTAGCCAAAGTCTTCCAATGGGGACTAGTTCAACAAAAGGCCTTCGAAGATCTAAAGCAATATCTTATGCAGCTAACAACATTGACTCCACCTTCATCAGGAGCTCCGTTGCTACTGTATGTGGCCGCTTCCCATGTTGTAGCGCTAGTGCAAGAGAGATAAGACGAACAAGCAAAAAAGCAAGTCCCAATATACTTCATCTCTGAAGTGCTAAGTCCATCGAAGAGAAACTACACAGAGCTAGAGAAGGTAGTATATGCTGTGCTAATGGCCTTGTCACACCCAAATTTTAGGGGCACCAAAACCCGGGCGCGAACTTCACCAAGTGTGCTAGGATCAAGTCCCACACATATGATGACTCATGGTACAGAAACAAATGTCACACCCTGAATATATAACGGAGTTCTGTACAAAATAGATAAATAATTACATCATACAAAGACAACGATCTAGCAACCATAGTTGACACAGAGACGACGGCCTAGACCACTCATGAACTCATCACGACCTCCTTCATGCGCCTTGTCCTGCGGTACCTGTTCTTGACCTGGGGGGATGTGAGTACAGCAAGGGTGAGCTCACATACGTTCATCACTCAACAAGTTGTGGGGAATAAGGTGAATGAACTTACCAAAGGTGGGAACTCATGTGAAGTGTAAGGCATACCAAAGGAGATGGTTAAAGCTAAGCATTGATTTTAAAGTTGGTCAAAAATTTATTAGCAGTTACTAAGTATAAGTAGATCCAACCCAATTAAGTAAGAGATCACAATTAATAATAACACTCGCGATGCAATGAGTATGATAGATTAAGTTTAGTTCCATAATTTAATCATGTGAGTGTCCGAGCCGCTCATGACTGTGAGCACGGCTGATATACCAGTTTTACACTCTGCAGAGGTTGCACATCTTTACCCACAAGTCTTGTTACCCAATTGCCACAGGGTTGATCGGACCCCATACACCTCTACCGAGGAAGCGAGGCAGGGTAGCACTACGAGGCCTTTCCAAAGTTCCGCTAGTTTGAGAAAACCCGCTACGGATTTAGGACAAAGGAAGCATAGGAATCCCTCATCCGAAAAGCTTTACAGAAAGTTCGACCCGAGGACCTTCCTATACTCTAGCAGTGACGCCTCCCCGCTTGCCCCTTCCAGGTAAGGTAATCTCTCCCTAGCTTTCTTAATTACATGGCCAAGGGCGTCCCATTCCACCCTTGTGGTAGCACTGTTTTCCCGGGTGGTTCTCCATGTTCCAGTTAACATGATGATCTTATCATGAAAAATAATTAAAACAACAACATAATTAGAACATGATTATAATAAAACATTAGTTACCCAAAACCAGGTAGAGCAATAGCAAATCTACCCAATAGTTCATCTGTTTGCAAAGTGGGGATAAACAATGCTAGGGAAACCTATTAGGTCCCATCAAATTAACCTGAGCATGTCACAGTGATTAACAGGAACATTATTAGGTAAAAAAGAGTGATCAAGGGTGTGGCAGCCCTCCCAAGTTATCAGGCCCACGTGCACCAATCCTTGCCTTGATGGCCTCAGATGGCTATGCACGTGTATCAGTTAACTTAACAAGGCTATCACGAGTTCAACAACTTGAACTCATCATCCCAAGGATCTCCCACCATACATGCATACTACAGTAATCACATTTGATACACACACACATTGGAGATAAGAGCGGAAGACATTATAAAACATTCTTTTCATTTCTAAAACTAAAGTTTATTACATAGGAAGAGTTACATTTATTACAAGTCCTGATATACTTGAAGTGCATAACTTATTACAATAGCAGGAAGATAGGAACCCTCCAAAGCTTATACACAAGCCTAACTAATCCTCCTCTAGAACTAGAAACACCCTCCAGCCTCAAGAACACCTAGAGTACTTATCACCTGCAACAACATAGGTTCGGAAACCCTGAGTACGGAGTGTACTTTCGCAAGTCTTACCCGACTAAGGGAAAATGACTCTCAAGGATATGCTGGTTAAATAGGAATCAAGGAAAGGCTTGAGCAAGATTCAACTTAGATACTTTTGCAGAAATAGCTTACTAAAGTGAGTCCTTATTTTTAATGTTTTAACGCCAGATTAAATATTAATAGACTCTGGTTGCATCTAGTCTAATTTCACCACCTCATCAATACAACATTATTTTTATTCATAATGTTTACATCCTGACCTAGGATGCAGGTCAGAGATCAAGTCTCCACTGTCCGGGAATATAACGGTGATTTGAATCGATTTACTCAGCTGAGGATCTCTAACCACACGACATATGTTTCTCGTAACTCTTGCATATGTCTACCATTCCCATTGATCCTCCACTGCATGAACAGGTCCGCGCCACCCAAGAGCAGACCACCCCTTTTAGGCGGTCCTTTGCTAGGAGGGTACATGCAACTCTCGCCATCTCTCCACTTCCAGTGCGCGATTGTCTTGTATTGTATGGAATAGACGGGTTCAAGCTTACCTTGTCCCATATCCAGGGCATGTGGCCAGTTAAGATAGTCCTTGATCATACAGGCCTACATACGCATCCAATCCTTAATTAACCTGGGTGGAGCATCACCTGTTCCTAGCCCAAGTCTTGAGTTAAGTACTTCCACCCTTAGGATTGTTTTCTCTTCCTAAGGATGAAAAGAGCATTATAGGGAACTTTGTAGTAAGATCCCACCATGCTCCCAATGAAAATATTCTGGCAGGTAGAAGCCATCCTTCCTCAGGATAACCCTTGAGCTAGGCATTATTGCAAAAGACAACCTCTATCCACAAGATCTAAGCAGGGCTAAGCATTTTTTGTAAATCATATTTTGATACTTCATCAGAAGTATCTATAAAGGAATGGATATCAAGGTAGTCAATGCACCAAGTAGTTTCCAAGCAATTCGTATAAACTTAATGCAAATTTCACTAGACTTAAAGTGTACAAGTCTTTTAAAAATATATGGAAAGGGGCAAATGCACCAGGGCTTGTCTTTGTTGCAGTGAAGAGGTTCCAGATCCCTCTATCGAATACCCAATTTGATGGATCCATCCACTTGAGGAGCAGGCACTGGAGTAGACTTCTTCAAATACCACCTCGTCTCGGTGTTCTACAAGTCAATTACAAATACATGAATGCTTATATAATGACATGTAATGCAAACTCTCACAAGGAGAGGTGGGGAACATAAACACCAGAAACTAAAACACATGACAAGTATACACATGGTTCTACACCACCAACACTTGCTAAAAGTGGCCAAATCGGATTCACTTAGGCAAACTATAGAACTAATCCATCTTCGATCTCATCCAAAAGCTTAAAACTTCTAAAGCAACTGCATCTCTTCTCTAGATAAACTTATCTTGTTTCCAAAGCACTAACCCACACTTGATTAGGGATTAACCATTTAATTTTGGGACTTACAAGGATTCCAGAGCAAAATGGCTTCAAAACAGCCTCAAACTTTTACCACACCCTCCACTGTCCAAAACAAGGTTACTCACAAATTTCAATAATTTTTGGCATTGTACATTTATTTCTAAAATCCAAATAGTCCTTCCAAAAGCACCTTTAATTCACTTAGTATTTTCTAATTGCTCTAAAAATCCTAAAACCAACTTTACCAGAGAGCTCATGAATTTAGACATCCAACAAAATTTGTCTTGGTAATTTTGGATGTTTCTACAATTTCTGGCGTAATTTATAAGTTCTCTGTTAAAATAAAAGACCAAACTATGAACAGTTTTGGGCCAGGATCAGCCCAGCTGGCCCAACATCGGGCAGATCTGGCCCATGGCTGGGAAGCCCACACGCCCGCGCTCGTGCTGTTTTGCGATAAAGCCCCTACCACACATTCTAAACCCATATCAGTTTGGTCCACTATTGTTTGTGTCACTGACACATGCATATACACCCCTCGGCTACTTCTTATTCCCAAGGTCTCAGCCCCAATACCCGCTGCCCACTCCGGCGACCATGCGACCATGGCCACGATGGCACTGAATTCCGATGTGCTCTAACCACTGCTAGCACGTGTTCACAGCTAGCACAACCAGACCCCAACACTTTACTGCCCGAGCCAAGCACCAGCCCTGTTGGGGGCCTTCGGCTTACGAAGGTCCTCAAAAACAGGATTTAACAGTATTTCTGGAGTTTAATGTGTGAACAGGTATCTTCGGACTCAAGTCGGTATCACAGCAAACCAGAACAATACGAAGGTTGATACAGCGCCGAAGGTGTGAGCAGGAAAGCTTCGGCGTGGTAGCAACGAAATGAAACCGACTTAAAGATGAAAAGGCTATTCAGACCTCAATAGATTACTGTAGAACTATTATCAAATGTAAAGGGTATAAATGTAATTTTACATAGGCTGTGTCCTGTGCCTATAAATAGGTGAACAGTACCCCCGTACTGTTCACGCTGATTTTGCATTCACTTTTGCGTCACGCTTGTACTTTCATCTCCTTCAAGTTGAAGGTACATTTGTAATTCAACGTTATTTCTGCTTATACATGATAATAATATATAATTGTTTATGTTGTCCTTTATATTTCTTATAATTCATCCTTCGTCACTGTATAGTGTATTTATGAAGGTACGCGTTTCATAACCTTCGTCCGAAAAGCATTATATCTGTGACACCCCAGGTGTCAGTTTCGTGTTATGACGGGAGATTAATCCTAATCTCGGATGCTCGGTAAAAATTTCTCTTTCTCGCTCGCGTATGTCTCTGATTATCTAGATTATTCATTCACATTTCGCCGAATTCAAAATTATTCAATCTCACAGAAGGCCAATTTGGAGCCTGTTAAAAACTTTTATTCTCGGAACGAATGCAAACTCGATGGTCAATCTCGATTTATAATTCTCATTTGAAGCTCTTTAAATCAAACTCTCGACGACTTTTATTTGATCTGTGCCCGAATCCAATTCCTCGAACTTTAGTCTATGTCTGACTATTTTAATCCGAGTCCGTACTCTCAAACAGAATGCTCAATATGTCATCCTCTAATCAATTTTATCCGAATCGGACAAATATCTCATGTCCGAACCGAACTCAAAACCCCGTATCGACAGCAATTTTAAAATATCATGATTCGCCTTCTCCGACTAAAAATCCAAAGCCGATCGAAACTCAGGACGATTTATTTTCAAATCACGCGTAGGGAATTATTTTCGAGCAAAGTCAAACCAAACTCTCGACCGAGTTAATCGCGTAGTCGTCCGTTCGTTCGAACTCTGTTTCACTCTGTTTTGCGTACAGACGAAATCCGCAGGAACATTTTTATTCCGGAAAATAAAGTAGCGCGACCCGATTGCATGTTTGGGCCAGCCCAACCCAGCCCATTTGGCCCATTTGAAACCCTAACCCTAGCACATGCCTATAAATAGGAGCTCTCTCCCCTTGCACTTGGCAATTTTTCACCTACCCCTCTAGCCGCCACAAGCCATTTTCCCTGCCTTCTTCTCCTCTCGCGCGCAGCTTCCTTCTCTGTTCATGGCACACGGCAGCAGCACCTCCCATGGCACCGGCGAAGCTCCAGCTCCAAGCTCCCTGCACCCTCCTCCCCTTCTTCCTCAAGCAAGCGTCGCCCTCCCCATGCTCCTGAGTGCGCAGGGCAGAGCAAGTTCAGTATCCTTGGATCTATGGCGCCCAGCAGAGCAGCCATGGCCGAGCTCCCTGGGAGCACGCCGACGCCCCTGCTCTCACCCTGGTCGCGACCTTCTCTGATGTTTGCTCCATGGCCGCCAGCAACCTCCCCATGGCCGAGAACTTGACGCCGTCCAGCTTCAATCCAAGTTCCCTGCGCCTTCATCCATGGCGCGACGCCCTCTGCCTTTCTCCCTGGGCACCTGGACGCGTGCACCACTCCTCTGGCTCGCCTCTCTTCAGGCACGGCCAGCTGCAGCCCGCGCTCCACCTCCCATGGTGCCCAGAAATTCCAGCAGACCATCCTCCTTCCCCCAAACAGCGGCAGCTCGCCCCACCTCCCCTCGCTGCGCAGCCCCTCGGCGAGACGCCGCTGTTCCTGCAGCGGATCCCCGACGCCCTCCCCTGCTCCTCCTCTCTTCCCCACAAAACAGCAGCCGCAGCGAGCTCGCTGTCGTCCATGGCGAGCAGCCTCCCTCGATGCGCAGGAGCTCTTCTTCCTCCCAAGGACAGCGCCCCTATTTCCCTCTCCCGGCAGCGCAGCGCCCCGCAACCAAGTTTTCCCTGCAGCCCCACCAAATCGACGCGCCGTAGGTGCTCGACAAAATGTGCAGCAAGCCGCGTGCTGCCGGCTCGCTGTTCCGTGAAGCACAGTGGACAGCACGCCGTCGACACTCGCCGGTTGTATGCTGTTTTTGGCGCAGCCCCGCTCGCGACATCGTCGACCCCCGGTGAGACATCCCGCTGCCCCTGCTGCTATCCTATATATATATATATTTTGTTTTGTTTGCTCGGTAGAATGTTGAACTGTTGTGTGTGTCTAATCACAGCTAGCCGTCAATGCCAACCGTCGTGCACGCGTGTTCGATACAAGGCCGGTCGGGTGAACCACATGCATGCCCAACTCCGATCCGATCTCGTTCAGGTTGATTGATTTATAATAATACATATGCTTTGGTTGATGTCGGGCAGTGCATGTATATATGTGGATGTGTGTAATATGTTTCGGCTATACGCGTTGGTAGGATCGCATTTGCGGTTAGAGAACAAGAGGTTGTTTGATGTGTGCGATTTATAGTTAGTCCAATTAGGTTTTGGTCGATGATGTGCATGTATGATTATGTGATTGAAAATACATTTATGTGAATGGAAGCGCGTAGAGAAGAAAATGAAGTAGAAAAGAACTCGGATGTTTTTACGTTTCGATAGGAAGATGTGCGATGTGTTGTTTGATGCGAAGGATAGGTTTTACTAGTTTAAACGGTTAGTCGGCAGACTCGATCAGTAAAGCTAAAAATTTATTTTTGCGATTAAGATGAGGTGACGACATGCCGTAGTAGTCGTCGCCTTCTCTATATTTTCGAGTTGGATAAATACCATAGGCAAATAATTGTTGATACCCAAAGAGTGTTAGAAACAAATAGTCGTGCTCTACCTATTGCGTCAAAGGAAATATGGTATGTTGATTAATTGGGAGTTAAGTGACCTTATATAGAAAAGTAGTTAAGAAAACTAATCGAATTACTTTTAGCTATATTTTAAGTTAAGATGTCTAAAATGGTGAAACTAGTTTTGTTGGTCTCATGGTGTTATGATCGAGAAAAATATGAACTTGTGTATGAATTCCTATGTTTTTCATGCTGTGTTAGCCAACTCTTGTTAAATAGAGGAATTCAATTGCGTTAAGTAATTGTTATATGTAGGTGTTTTCAGTACTTCAAGTGGTTGCAAGTTAATTAGTAGACTCTCTATGTGACGCTAGGTGTCTATGTAGAATTCTGAAAATTATGGTGCCCCAAATTGTCGAGTTAGCGGTTTAATTCGATCAATGCCGATTAAGTGGTTGAAAATAACTAGTAAAGAAGTTATAGATGTAAAACTGGAAACTAGTATGCATATGTCCCCGTATGATGTTGTGGTACCTTGATGACATTAAAATGATCATGTGTTGCGAGAGGTAAAGAGTTTAGAATTAACTTATCGTCACATGCTAATTTACATTATTAAAGTGTCTCTTTCATGGTAACCAACTTGCATAACATAAGCACGTGATAGTTGTGTTCGATAACCAAATCATTGCAAATTGGAAATGAAAATTTGTAGTAACTATCCCTGATTGTGCTTGATGATTGAGTTAAGTGTTCTTGTGCTTGCAAGCTGAAAAATTCCTGCATGTATCGTTTTGGTTGTGCAATTAAGCTAGTAATACTAAATGACACGGATAAAAATTAGTAAGTCTACTTATTAGTTCCCACTTGGTTATTTTAACTCTAACAATTGTCAAAGTGCTAGAATAATTCAAGTATCTAGAACGCGACAACTCTTGAATTATATAGAAGCTGAAATGTATTGGTTGCTGTTTTGGGCTGCACGTACTGTTTTCGGTGTGCTGTATGTTTGATGAACTAAATTGTGTTTTCTGTAGATATATGCTATAGAAAAGTGGTAGATAACTTTATTATCTTGCTGGTGTTAAAATTTGACAGCCATAGGTATGACCCTTTAGGAGTTGTGCTTTTTACAAATTCAGTAACTGAATCTGTCCAAATTCTGTACAGATTTCAGAAACTGCATTGTTTGCTTAAGTTAATGTTAGAATCAGTCCTTGTCAATTATAAGAAAGTTGTAGAGGCTTTTCTTATCTTGCTTGTGTTAAAATTTCATAACTATAGGCCTGACTGTTTAAGAGTTATGAATTTTACAAACTGCTTGCTGTGTTCTGTCCACCGTCAGAACAGATTTCGAAAACTGTGCTGTTTGATTTAGTTAAACATTGAATCACTTCTGAGTGATTATAAAAGTTATGTAGTACTTTTCCCAAGCTTTCCAAAAAGTCTTGGATCACTATTTTTGGTGGTCTGAAGATTAAGTTACATGTGTTTGAAGTGTGAAGACTGAATCTGTCCAGTTTTGGACAGCACAACCTTCATAGTATATTTTACCCTTGATACATGCTAAACCAGCCAAGGATGTTTATAAATAATTTGTAGAACATTTAATTAGCTTTCCAGAAAGTCTAGGATCACTTTGTTTGGATGTCCGAATCTTCCGTTATGAATTTTTAAAGTCACAAGTCTGAATCTGTCCAAATCTGGACAGCGCTGTTGTGTTAACATCTTTTGACCTTGCTAAGTGTTTAATCATGTTGTGATGACAATACCAAAGTTGTAGAGAACTTTCTAAACTTTCCAGAAAGTATTAGTTTGCTATTTTTGGATTAATATTTGAAAAGTTATGATTAAAACAAGTAGCTGCTGTGCTGCTGTCCTAAAAAAAAATCTGCATGTGCTCAAATGAATATTTAGTTCACCATTTTGGCTAAAAATGCTTAGTTAGCACTTAACGAATATAGACTTGTGATGGCTAAACTTAGGTTAACATGTGCTTCATGATTAATGTGCTTGCTTGCTGTAGTTGATTGTGATAGAGGAGTCCATCGACATTGATTCGTCGGTCCTCTATTAAACTTGTGTTTGTGATGCTTTTGTGTGATCAATAGAACTGATGCAAAGTCGTAGCAATTAAATAAATGTGTGTACCTGTGATATCGTATTTGTGTTGCGTAAATAAATAAAATATGGTCGTCTTGTTAATGGTGTTAATGATGAACGCCGATAACGTACGAATAGCTAGCGCTTGCGTATAGTCGTTGCGGTGTCTTACTACTTGGTGTTTAGTTCGCTACCGTGTATTGTATATCTTGTGATAACTTTTCATTATATTTATACATATGCATCTTGCACCTCATATAGGACCGAGAGATGATGATCGGGCTAGTGATGTGGTGCCAACCACAAGATGCAGTCGGTGGACGACCCAAGGAAGGATGGACTTAACCAGTGGATGCTCGCCAAGCGAGTACCTCCCCAGCAAACACTGTCTAAGTGTTAAATTAAAGGCAAGCCCCGGTTTTATGTATAACCTGTTAATTATGCTATTTTAATATACTTAATGATTGTAGGATTGATTGTGCACTTAAGTGTAGGAATTGTTTGAAACCCTAGTTGCATGATCTCAGCAATCCTATTGAGATGAATACTAGTATGCTAGGTCGAGTAGCTGCTTTATTAAGTAGGATCTCGGTAGAAGACGAGTGATTTTTCTAGCACTCGCGCGAGGTCAGGACATTGATTGTACCCACTTTCATATCGTACTGATGTTGGTTGTGGGCAACAATCCATGGGGATTGGTTGTCTACGGAATAAAAATTTGAATAAGGATTAAGGTGTGGTACCGTGAGTCAAGCGTTTGAACGTACTAAACACATACCGAGAAATATGGTAAATCGGTAAGCCTAGTACCTGAGTGAACCTGCCCGCAGACATATCCCCTCACGCGACCTGAGACGAGGTCTCCCATTCCGATTATGGTGGGTACAAGTGCGGTCACTGCACGACGGCCAGTCGGGGTCAGTGGGGCATTGTACGCCAAGGCGGTGAGCCCTGATCTGTTGCCAGGGAATCGACGGGGACGGTTGATGTGTGTGGGGACGGAGTGCCCCTACATGTCGTGTGTTTAGGTTTACCTTGCAAGGTTTAAAAACTCGATTCGAATCGTCTGCTTCTCGCAGCTAATGAGACTGCTTGATCCATGCTGCTACATTGAGTAATAAGTGGAAATGAGTTGACTGGCAAAATGATGTTGATTGATAAAATGTTTGATATCATGTATGAATAGCTAGGTACACATCTAGTTAAAAGGATCATACTAAAACTTGAAAAGCTAAAAACTTGATTTTAGACTCAGCTAGTGCTTTTGGCAAACCAAACCCCTCAGCCAAACAGCTGCATGTCTAGAGGTAGAGGAGTAGACTCCTCACACCGGGTAAGTCTAGCTGAGTATTAGTATACTCAGCCTTGCTTGTGGCATAACTTTTGCAGGTACTCCTTAGGATGATTGGTTGATGGTGTGACTTGGCCTTCATCCCTGCCACCGGGATAGACGGTCGAGTGGGTTATTGCTTCCGCAGGAGAGGACCAGGAGGAGTAGCGTGGCCAGGCTTCGCCATGTTACTCGGTTTTCTCCGTTAGTTAGTTCCGCTGCATTAAAATTTATGGTTATTATTTCTGAAACTCCGATAATGTAATCACTAAGTATACTTATTAAATTTGTGGTATTATGTTTTATTGTATTTCTCTGTGCCTCACCTTCGAGTGAGCTAGTGGTATTCGATCCTGGTAAGTGGCTTTATCGGACTAGATCCGAGGGACTGACGGGTTATTCCTGTTTAAGTGTGTTGCTGCCCTTAAGGGTGCGACTTGGGCACTTAAGCTGGAATAATTCGGGCGGTTCCGCCACAGCTGGTATCGGAGCGAATACCAGTACAGAGAAGTCAATAAGTCATGATTCCAACCTTTTCTAAAGTAAAACTTGCTTAGAAACCAAAGTTGGATAGATCGTCACGACGATAAGGATAGACTTAGGACGTGAAGCCTTAGGAAATAGATGGGTAGCTAGGTGGCTATTTATATAGGCCATAAAGGCTACTAATACTATTAATAAGGATGCTGTAGAAGCACCCGAAAAGTAGTTAGGTCTGAGAAGACGCCTAGAATCAGCATGCATCATGATTGTTGCATCCTTGTCTCTTGTGCATCAACATGCTTCTCTCAACTTTATTCCAATAATAAGAACTTGTGAATAATGTGATGTACTGCTATGTTAGAAATGTCTTACCTCATGTCGGATTGATAAGTCTTGCTAGGTTGTGTTATGTGTTTTCTCTTGCCTTGATGTCTAGGTGGTATTGAAATTGCTCAACCCTTTTTGCAAAGAGAAATATTGTCTGTTCTGCTCATGAAAAAGACCCCCCCCAGTCCAAATAACCTTGAGTTTAGCAAGTGAAACCCTTAAAAAATCAAATCACATGTTTGTGTTGGTGTTTTCTAGCCCTTGTGTGTTGCACTATTGGTAATACACCTGCACAGCTTATAGAACGCATAACTTGACCGCTAGACCAACCCAAGTCTCCTTGTGCACTTGTGTCAAAAAAATATATATTTGTTGTTGATATCTAGTTGCGCAAACCCTATCAAGGCCACGTTTCTTTCCATAAATCCTTGCTCCTAAAACTTCATAGCAATTTCTGTTAATCATCCTAGCTGATCCTGTTTGCCTATCTCTCCTTTTGCCTGGATCTGGTAATCCTTTTCCTTGTGAATCATGTTGTGGCCTTACCATCCAAATCTCCGGATCCTTTAATGATTCTGCCCTATTATCCGGTTATCTGCTAAAACTCGTTCTCAAGTATCAGATGCTGATCTTGCCTAAATCTCTCATTTCTGGTCATTCTCATACCCTCTTCTCTAAGGATCATGACGCTGTTTTATCGATTCTATCTCTAAGCAGTGTATCCATTTGGTTCAATGGATTATGCTGTCGTCCTTGGTTCTCTCCTGGCTCTAAAAGCTCAACAATCTATTTTGATCTCATGGTCGGTTCATCCTCATATCAAATCTCGTGCTAATATCTGATCTGATAATCTCCATGTTGATCATAAAATGGTTCTCTGAGTTAAATAAAAATTCTTATGTGATGCTCTTTTGCCAGCAATCTCTGCTTCAACTCTGATCACATTCTTATTTTCTGGACCATACTCTCATGGGCTCCATCTATTTATGTCACGTGGATTTATCGTTGGTTGCGTCTGGTAATGGTGTTATGACTAAACGACTGATGGTGCCGCGACGAAACCGAGAGCCTCTTGTGGGCGCGCACACAAGGATGAGCTGCTCGGCACGCGCTGGTATCATGGTTAATAGTTGTGATTCATTACGAGACTATACTAATGTGCTATCTTTTATGGACACTCTCAGAATGATCGCTGCATTTTGTCTCAATATGTCGCGATGTTCTACCCAAATCTATCTTCAATATCTTGTCAGATCCCATCTCATAAATTTGCATCTATCTTCAGCCTGGGAGTTACATGCTTCTCTGCCCTTAAAGATCCTCATTCGAATCTCGAGACGAGATTCTGTTTAAGGGGGGAAGGCTGTGACACCCCAGGTGTCAGTTTCGTGTTATGACGGGAGATTAATCCTAATCTCGGATGCTCGGTAAAAATTTCTCTTTCTCGCTCGCGTATGTCTCTGATTATCCAGATTATTCATTCACATTTCGCCGAATTCAAAATTATTCAATCTCACAGAAGGCCAATTTGGAGCCTGTTAAAAACTTTTATTCTCGGAACGAATGCAAACTCGATGGTCAATCTCGATTTATAATTCTCATTTGAAGCTCTTTAAATCAAACTCTCGATGACTTTTATTTGATCTGTGCCCGAATCCAATTCCTCGAACTTTGGTCTATGTCTGACTATTTTAATCCGAGTCCGTACTCTCAAACAGAATGCTCAATATGTCATCCTCTAATCAATTTTATCCGAATCGGACAAATATCTCATGTCCGAACCGAACTCAAAACCCCGTATCGACAGCAATTTTAAAATATCACGATTCGCCTTCTCCGACTAAAAATCCAAAGCCGATCGAAACTCAGGACGATTTATTTTCAAATCACGCGTAGGGAATTATTTTCGAGCAAAGTCAAACCAAACTCTCGACCGAGTTAATCGCGTAGTCGTCCGTTCGTTCGAACTCTGTTTCACTCTGTTTTGCGTACAGACGAAATCCGCAGGAACATTTTTATTCCGGAAAATAAAGTAGCGCGACCCGATTGCGTGTTTGGGCCAGCCCAACCCAGCCCATTTGGCCCATTTGAAACCCTAACCCTAGCACATGCCTATAAATAGGAGCTCTCTCCCCTTGCACTTGGCAATTTTTCACCTACCCCCCTAGCCGCCACAAGCCATTTTCCCTGCCTTCTTCTCCTCTCGCGCGCAGCTTCCTTCTCTGTTCATGGCACACGGCAGCAGCACCTCCCATGGCACCGGCGAAGCTCCAGCTCCAAGCTCCCTGCACCCTCCTCCCCTTCTTCCTCAAGCAAGCGTCGCCCTCCCCATGCTCCTGAGTGCGCAGGGCAGAGCAAGTTCAGTATCCTTGGATCTATGGCGCCCAGCAGAGCAGCCATGGCCGAGCTCCCTGGGAGCACGCCGACGCCCCTGCTCTCACCCTGGTCGCGACCTTCTCTGATGTTTGCTCCATGGCCGCCAGCAACCTCCCCATGGCCGAGAACTTGACGCCGTCCAGCTTCAATCCAAGTTCCCTGCGCCTTCATCCATGGCGCGACGCCCTCTGCCTTTCTCCCTGGGCACCTGGACGCGTGCACCACTCCTCTGGCTCGCCTCTCTTCAGGCACGGCCAGCTGCAGCCCGCGCTCCACCTCCCATGGTGCCCAGAAATTCCAGCAGACCATCCTCCTTCCCCCAAACAGCGGCAGCTCGCCCCACCTCCCCTCGCTGCGCAGCCCCTCGGCGAGACGCCGCTGTTCCTGCAGCGGATCCCCGACGCCCTCCCCTGCTCCTCCTCTCTTCCCCACAAAACAGCATCCGCAGCGAGCTCGCTGTCGTCCATGGCGAGCAGCCTCCCTCGATGCGCAGGAGCTCTTCTTCCTCCCAAGGACAGCGCCCCTATTTCCCTCTCCCGGCAGCGCAGCGCCCCGCAACCAAGTTTTCCCTGCAGCCCCACCAAATCGACGCGCCGTAGGTGCTCGACAAAATGTGCAGCAAGCCGCGTGCTGCCGGCTCGCTGTTCCGTGAAGCACAGTGGACAGCACGCCGTCGACACTCGCCGGTTGTATGCTGTTTTTGGCGCAGCCCCGCTCGCGACATCGTCGACCCCCGGTGAGACATCCCGCTGCCCCTGCTGCTATCCTATATATATATATATATATATTTTGTTTTGTTTGCTCGGTAGAATGTTGAACTGTTGTGTGTGTCTAATCATAGCTAGCCGTCAATGCCAACCGTCGTGCACGCGTGTTCGATACAAGGCCGGTCGGGTGAACCACATGCATGCCCAACTCCGATCCGATCTCGTTCAGGTTGATTGATTTATAATAATACATATGCTTTGGTTGATGTCGGGCAGTGCATGTATATATGTGGATGTGTGTAATATGTTTCGGCTATACGCGTTGGTAGGATCGCATTTGCGGTTAGAGAACAAGAGGTTGTTTGATGTGTGCGATTTATAGTTAGTCCAATTAGGTTTCGGTCGATGATGTGCATGTGTGATTATGTGATTGAAAATACATTTATGTGAATGGAAGCGCGTAGAGAAGAAAATGAAGTAGAAAAGAACTCGGATGTTTTTACGTTTCGATAGGAAGATGTGCGATGTGTTGTTTGATGCGAAGGATAGGTTTTACTAGTTTAAACGGTTAGTCGGCAGACTCGATCAGTAAAGCTAAAAATTTATTTTTGCGATTAAGATGAGGTGACGACATGCCGTAGTAGTCGTCGCCTTCTCTATATTTTCGAGTTGGATAAATACCATAGGCAAATAATTGTTGATACCCAAAGAGTGTTAGAAACAAATAGTCGTGCTCTACCTATTGCGTCAAAGGAAATATGGTATGTTGATTAATTGGGAGTTAAGTGACCTTATATAGAAAAGTAGTTAAGAAAACTAATCGAATTACTTTTAGCTATATTTTAAGTTAAGATGTCTAAAATGGTGAAACTAGTTTTGTTGGTCTCATGGTGTTATGATCGAGAAAAATATGAACTTGTGTATGAATTCCTATGTTTTTCATGCTGTGTTAGCCAACTCTTGTTAAATAGAGGAATTCAATTGCGTTAAGTAATTGTTATATGTAGGTGTTTTCAGTACTTCAAGTGGTTGCAAGTTAATTAGTAGACTCTCTATGTGACGCTAGGTGTCTATGTAGAATTCTGAAAATTATGGTGCCCCAAATTGTCGAGTTAGCGGTTTAATTCGATCAATGCCGATTAAGTGGTTGAAAATAACTAGTAAAGAAGTTGTAGATGTAAAACTGGAAACTAGTATGCATATGTCCCCGTATGATGTTGTGGTACCTTGATGACATTAAAATGATCATGTGTTGCGAGAGGTAAAGAGTTTAGAATTAACTTATCGTCACATGCTAATTTACATTATTAAAGTGTCTCTTTCATGGTAACCAACTTGCATAACATAAGCACGTGATAGTTGTGTTCGATAACCAAATCATTGCAAATTGGAAATGAAAATTTGTAGTAACTGTCCCTGATTGTGCTTGATGATTGAGTTAAGTGTTCTTGTGCTTGCAAGCTGAAAAATTCCTGCATGTATCGTTTTGGTTGTGCAATTAAGCTAGTAATACTAAATGATACGGATAAAAATTAGTAAGTCTACTTATTAGTTCCCACTTGGTTATTTTAACTCTAACAATTGTCAAAGTGCTAGAATAATTCAAGTATCTAGAACGCGACAACTCTTGAATTATATAGAAGCTGAAATGTATTGGTTGCTGTTTTGGGCTGCACGTACTGTTTTCGGTGTGCTGTATGTTTGATGAACTAAATTGTGTTTTCTGTAGATATATGCTATAGAAAAGTGGTAGATAACTTTATTATCTTGCTGGTGTTAAAATTTGACAGCCATAGGTATGACCGTTTAGGAGTTGTGCTTTTTACAAATTCAGTAACTGAATCTGTCCAAATTCTGTACAGATTTCAGAAACTGCATTGTTTGCTTAAGTTAATTTTAGAATCAGTCCTTGTCAATTATAAGAAAGTTGTAGAGGCTTTTCTTATCTTGCTTGTGTTAAAATTTCATAACTATAGGCCTGACTGTTTAAGAGTTATGAATTTTACAAACTGCTTGCTGTGTTCTGTCCACCGTCAGAACAGATTTCGAAAACTGTGCTGTTTGATTTAGTTAAACATTGAATCACTTCTGAGTGATTATAAAAGTTATGTAGTACTTTTCCCAAGCTTTCCAAAAAGTCTTGGATCACTATTTTTGGTGGTCTGAAGATTAAGTTACATGTGTTTGAAGTGTGAAGACTGAATCTGTCCAGTTTTGGACAGCACAACCTTCATAGTATATTTTACCCTTGATACATGCTAAACCAGCCAGGGATGTTTATAAATAATTTGTAGAACATTTAATTAGCTTTCCAGAAAGTCTAGGATCACTTTGTTTGGATGTCTGAATCTTCAGTTATGAATTTTTAAAGTCACAAGTCTGAATCTGTCCAAGTCTGGACAGCGCTGTTGTGTTAACATCTTTTGACCTTGCTAAGTGTTTAATCATGTTATGAGGACAATACCAAAGTTGTAGAGAACTTTCTAAACTTTCCAGAAAGTATTAGTTTGCTATTTTTGGATTAATATTTGAAAAGTTATGATTAAAACAAGTAGCTGCTGTGCTGCTGTCCTAAAAAAAAATCTGCATGTGCTCAAATGAATATTTAGTTCACCATTTTGGCTAAAAATGCTTAGTTAGCACTTAACGAATATAGACTTGTGATGGCTAAACTTAGGTTAACATGTGCTTCATGATTAATGTGCTTGCTTGCTGTAGTTGATTGTGATAGAGGAGTCCATCGACATTGATGCGTCGGTCCTCTATTAAACTTGTGTTTGTGATGCTTTTGTGTGATCAATAGAACTGATGCAAAGTCGTAGCAATTTAATAATTGCGTGTACCTGTGATATCGTATTTGTGTTGCGTAAATAAATAAAATATGGTCGTCTTGTTAATGGTGTTAATGATGAACGCCGATAACGTACGAATAGCTAGCGCTTGCGTATAGTCGTTGCGGTGTCTTACTACTTGGTATTTAGTTCGCTACCGTGTATTGTATATCTTGTGATAACTTTTCATTATATTTATACATATGCATCTTGCACCTCATATAGGACCGAGAGATGATGATCGGGCTAGTGATGTGGTGCCAACCACAAGATGCAGTCGGTGGACGACCCAAGGAAGGATGGACTTAACCAGTGGATGCTCGCCAAGCGAGTACCTCCCCAGCAAACACTGTCTAAGTGTTAAATTAAAGGCAAGCCCCGGTTTTATGCATAACCTGTTAATTATGCTATTTTAATATACTTAATGATTATAGGATTGATTGTGCACTTAAGTGTAGGAATTGTTTGAAACCCTAGTTGCATGATCTCAGCAATCCTATTGAGATGAATACTAGTATGCTAGGTCGAGTAGCTGCTTTATTAAGTAGGATCTCGGTAGAAGACGAGTGATTTTTCTAGCACTCGCGCGAGGTCAGGACATTGATTGTACCCACTTTCATATCGTACTGATGTTGGTTGTGGGCAACAATCCATGGGGATTGGTTGTCTACGGAATAAAAATTTGAATAAGGATTAAGGTGTGGTACCGTGAGTCAAGCGTTTGAACGTACTAAACACATACCGAGAAATATGGTAAATCGGTAAGCCTAGTACCTGAGTGAACCTGCCCGCAGACATATCCCCTCACGCGACCTGAGACGAGGTCTCCCATTCCGGTTATGGTGGGTACAAGTGCGGTCACTGCACGACGGCCAGTCGGGGTCAGTGGGGCATTGTACGCCAAGGCGGTGAGCCCTGATCTGTTGCCAGGGAATCGACGGGGACGGTTGATGTGTGTGGGGACGGAGTGCCCCTACATGTCGTGTGTTTAGGTTTACCTTGCAAGGTTTAAAAACTCGATTCGAATCGTCTGCTTCTCGCAGCTAATGAGACTGCTTGATCCATGCTGCTACATTGAGTAATAAGTGGAAATGAGTTGACTGGCAAAATGATGTTGATTGATAAAATGTTTGATATCATGTATGAATAGCTAGGTACACATCTAGTTAAAAGGATCATACTAAAACTTGAAAAGCTAAAAACTTGATTTTAGACTCAGCTAGTGCTTTTGGCAAACCAAACCCCTCAGCCAAACAGCTGCATGTCTAGAGGTAGAGGAGTAGACTCCTCACACCGGGTAAGTCTAGCTGAATATTAGTATACTCAGCCTTGCTTGTGGCATAATTTTTGCAGGTACTCCTTAGGATGATTGGTTGATGATGTGACTTGGCCTTCATCCCTGCCACCGGGATAGACGGTCGAGTGGGTTATTGCTTCCGCAGGAGAGGACCAGGAGGAGTAGCGTGGCCAGGCTTCGCCATGTTACTCGGTTTTCTCCGTTAGTTATTTCCGCTGCATTAAAATTTATGGTTATTATTTCTGAAACTCCGATAATGTAATCACTAATTATACTTATTAAATTTGTGGTATTATGTTTTATTGTATTTCTCTGTGCCTCACCTTCGAGTGAGCTAGTGGTATTCGATCCTGGTAAGTGGCTTTATCGGACTAGATCCGAGGGACTGACGGGTTATTCCTGTTTAAGTGTGTTGCTGCCCTTAAGGGTGCGACTTGGGCACTTAAGCTGGAATAATTCGGGCGGTTCCGCCACAATATCCTAAGGGGAATAATGCTTCGAAGGACGAAGGACTTAATCGATTAACATTTTCTATGTTGCCTTGTTCTTAACTCATAGCATTTGAGAACAAGTCCCCAACATTGGCGCCCACCTCCGGTGAACTCACTTCCACTCTTTGAGTTTTTTGAACACCTTCGGCGATCATAAACATTCGTTATGGCGCCGAAGAAAGCTTCAGCGACTGGGGCTGCAGCTCTGCAACCGCTGGACCACAATCAGGAGACAGTCTCCCTTCGGGAGGCCCGAAGCCAGAAAAGGAAGGCTGTTAGCCTGACACCACCAGAGGACGAGATAGATCAAGAAATCAGAGATATGGAGATGCTTCATCAACAAGTGCAGAGGAAGAAAGAAAAGATGGCCAGGCTAGCTGAACTGCAGAGGCAGATAGACGAAGCCTCTGAAGAAGTTCGTCATCTTGCCCAGGATGAGCAACACCGAAGGCCTCAGCACCAAGACCTTCATCAGGAGGGTTTTCCCAACGAAGATGACTGGTATGACAATTTCCATCATGGGAATTTTGTTTTTGATGATGCTTCTCCTCTGTCCGCTGAGCTGCAGGCTACACCTTGGCCTCCGTCCTACAAGCCGCCTCAGCTTCCCGTATTCGATGGCCACTCAGACCCGAAGCAGTTTTTGATGAGCTACGAAGCAACAGTATCTTCGTATGGTGGCAATGCTGCAGTCATGGCCAAATCTTTTGTTATGGCTGTCAGGAGTGTTGCTCAAACCTGGTATTCCTCCCTTCGACCAGGAACGATCACTTCATGGCAGAAGCTGAAGGACTTGTTGTTAACTAGCTTCCAAGGGTTTCAGACGAAGCCGGTTACTACTCAAGCTCTGTTCCAGTGCACCCAGGATCACGAAGAATACCTTTAGGCGTATGTCCGGAGGTTCTTGCGTTTGAGGGCACAGGCACCAACGGTGCCCAATGAAATTGTCATTGAGGCCATGATCAAGGGGCTTCGGCCAGGACCGTCAGCTCAGTACTTCGCTAGGAAACCTCCTCAAACTTTGGAGAAGCTGCTCCAGAAGATGGACGAGTACATTCGGGCCGATAATGATTTTCGCCAAAGAAGGGAGGAGGCTTTCAGGTTTTCTGAAATGACCAGGGGCTTCGGAGGGAGGTTCTACCCGAGGCACGTTAGATCAATTCATAACTCTACACAAAACGATGATAGAGGGAGCCAACAGCAAAGGCCACAATGTTCCTCACAGGCTTCGGGGCAACAGCAAGGCTCCTTCCGACCACTAGCTCCAAGAGGCAGAGGCGCCAGGGGCTTCGGAGGAAGATTTGGCGATCAACCGAGAAGAATCTTTTGCTTATTCTGTGGTGAGAACAAAGGTCATACCACCAGGATGTGCCATGTTACCATCCAGAAGCAAAAAGAAATAGCCGAAGCGGCAGCACAACAGGCTCAGCCGAAGCAGGTCATGCACACTGCTTCGTATCATTCGCCTTACATCCCAGAGTATGTAGGCAATCACCCTGCAGTTTCTGTTGCTTCGGCGAGTCAACCTCAGGCTTCCTGGCAACAACCTCCGCCTCCACCACCGCTGCAACAAGGCCAGCAGCCAGAAGGGAGCCAATATGCTCCACACCAAAGGGACTTCAGAGAACAGTCCGAAGCTCGCACAGTCAACAGCACTGTGCCAGAGTCAAAGCACATCTATTGACAAATATCCTACCTTAATAGCAATCTTTTTCATTCAGTTTTATTTTCTGTAATAAAGGACATTGTTCAGGTTTCATGTAAATAGTTTCGTTGATTCCCACAAGGAAAATATATTTTCCTCACAGGCTTAAATTGTTGAAAGACTTGTGATAACAAAGAGGACCTTCGAACTATCGAAAATTCTTCGAAGCAACAAAAAGTCGTTCTAAGGAACGCAGAGTAAGTTTGCCGAAGTCACAAAAAAGTCGTTCCAAAGGGAGCGCAGTGTAAGTTTTCTGCTCCAAAGTCGTTCCAAAGGGAATGCAGAGCATACAGCGAAAAGTCAACGCTGATACCGCCTAAGTAAAAGGCGAAGCGTGAAAAGTCAACGCGAATACCGCTGAAAGTAAAAGGCGAAGAAGCTCCTAAGGGAGGCTTACAGCGAAAAATAAACGCTGATTCCGCTGAAGTAAAAGGCGAAGAAGCTCCTAAGGGAGGCTTATAGTAAAAAGACAATGCTGATTCAAAAGATTATGTGTTTTGTCGCAGGAATGTGTGTATCTTCGGAATAAACAACATCTTACACAGCATAACATCATCGCATCATTTCGCATAGCATAAGCATCATACATCATGCTGCATATGGCACAAGAAGGGGACATGACATCGATCTTCGGAAGAATGTTTTGAAAGGGGAAAATCATGCTAAGTAGCTTCGGAGAACATTTTCACGAAGCTTGGATATTATTCATCAGAGCACGACGAATATTGTGGTGACAAATGGAAATTATTATTCACGAAGCATGAAAAGAAGGGAAGGTGTTTTTTTTCGTCAAAGACTCAAAAACGGTACGTATGTAAAATTTCATGCATCGTAAAGAATTAAATAATAAAAGCAGGTATATTACATTCAGGGCTACAAGATGTCACACATATTACATTTCAGAAGTTTAATTTACAATAGTATTTAATCTTCTCTCAGAACAACTTCTGTAGCCTCATTCAGGAGCCGATTGACGACTTCGTCCATAATGGCTTCAGCCATCTTTTTAATTTCGTCGTCTCCTTTCGGCTGAGGGCCCGGAGACGCTTTAGCTGGATCTGAAGTAGGACAGGATACGGCTACATTGCTATTACAAATGGCAAACGAAGCTTAAAACCAAAAATTACAACACAATAAAAATTATTAGTTAATACCTAATTGCCCTTCGGGCTCTGCGCTCTTCTCAGCAGTCTCAGCTACTTCTCTAGCGTCGTGGATGCCCTTTTCACTTTTTCGAATAATTTCTCGGGCCATTTCTCGACCACCATTATCCCAGATATCGGTGAAAAATTTTCCACCAACCATGCTAGCTTTGGCCGAAGGATCCCTTGCATCTTCGAAGGACAAAGCAGCTTCGGATTGCGCTAGAATCTTTACGTGTTCGCAGCCCTTTTTCTCTAAAATGGTGGCAATCCCTCTGGCACCCGAGAAAGCACATATATCTCCACGGCTATTTAAAATTTCCTCGAAGGCCTCAGCTTCGTGGTCGATCCACTCGATGGGACCTTCGGGATTGCCTCTTGTGAAGTTCTCTTCACTTGAGAATGCGCCGACTTTGGCGAAGCTAGCTTTTAACTTCTTAACACACTCTATAGATTTGTTATAGCATCTCTTCTTGGACGAACGAAGCTCTTCAACAGTTCCTTCTAAGTGATCTGCCCATTGGTCGCTGAGTTCTCGCCTTGTTTCTTCAAGTATGCGTTCTTCCTTGGCTCTGGCCAATTGTTTCCGAAGATCTTCAATTTCGCGTTTCTGAGCTTCAGCTTGACCTTTAAAAACAGCTTCGTCTTCCTTTATTTTATTTATCAATGAGTGTAATATTTTATCTTTTTCGAGGCCTTCGTTCCTCAGTTCAATTACTTCGGAACGAAGGTTGCTCAGGGCTATAGCACACCCTTCGTCTTCAGCATCCTTCTGTGCCCTAAGGGCATTGCTAAGTATCAGGCCCTGCAAAGAGAAATATGTGCGTGTCAATAGATTTAAACAAACGAAAACTTTTGGTCTCAACAAAAAATACAAGGATCCCATTTGTCGCACCTTTAAGCTATTATAGGCCAGGCTGTCGGCCAGATCGTTCTTCGACAGCACCGAGAGCCCGTCTTCTAAAGTTGGGAATCCGAAGCTCTTGCTCATCTCCCGGCAGACAGAAATCTCCTTGCTGTCAGGGAGACAATACAAAAAGTCTTCTTCTCCACTACCATTGAATATTAACGCCCCCTTTGGATACTTCAGTTTTTGGGCGTAGCGCTGGGCCTCTTGCTCTTCCTTTTCTGATAGTTTTTTCCCCGAAGCATGACGAACAATATAATCACGGACTTTGGAGGATGCTTCGGGGGCAATGACACCGATTTCTTCAACAAAAGTTGGCTTTGTTATTTTTTCATCCTCAGTTTCCAAGGATTTTATCTTCGCGGGCTCTTAGGACCCAGCTTCGGCTTCAGTTTCTTGCTCTGGAGCTTTAATATCAGAAATTTCAGTTGTTGTTTCAGGAATGGCAGCAACCTTCTTCGGAGGTGTGCTTGAAGATTTGATTGTTTCCAGTACATCTAGCACATTAGCCATTCTCTTTCTTTTCGGAGTCACTGCTGGCACTTTTTGATTTTTTACTGTCTCAACATTTGCTGCGGGACTCACAACTTCTGATGTTTTTTCTTCAGTTGGTTTTTTCACTTCTTCCATTTTTTCTGTGGATGGCGCTTCGGCCATTTCTTCGGTTTCTGGTAGCAAAATCTTCGGTTCTTCCAATTCTATCCTTTTTGGCGCTTCGGCCATTTCTGCAACTTCTGGCAGCAAGGTTGGTTTGGTTGGCTTTTTAGCCTCGGTGGCCGAAGAAGTTTCTCCGGTAAACTCAGGCACCGAAGCTGGTTCAATATAGCGCGGCCGATGTGTGAGGACCTTTATCTTCTTTCTTTTCGGTTCTGGCTCGCTAGGAGCAGTTACAGCTTCTTCTTTTGCAGAGGTTGTGTTTTTTCTCTTCTGCCTTCGAATGGGATAGCAATAGTCAGGGTTGCATCAAATACCCGATTCAGCCTCTTCTTTTTTCGGCCTCCGAAGGCTGCTGACATTGCAGTATCTTCGGCCTTCGAATAAGCCCCAAGAAGTTCATCACTTAAATTTTCAATACTTTTTAACCAGTCATCATCTGGCTCAACGAATTTATCTCCGAACTTAAAAGTGTACTTTAGCCTGATAAGTCCACTTTCGTCGGCCTCCTTTATGGTTTCCTGCGGCATTTCCCACTTCTCCGCGAGCGGCCATACCCTGAAGGCAATATGCTCTTGTACTAAATCTCTAGTTCCAATAAAAGAACAGATAACGCCGAAGGCTCTCTGGCATTTTTCGGCAGCTTCATTCATTTCAACCTTCGGCCTTCGAAGGCCGAAGCTTTGCCAAATAGGTCGCATAATTATACCTTTGATATCTTCTCGTGTTTTCAGATCATTTTTCACATAAAACCATTCTGTCATCCAGTCGCCGGGCCATCTCTTCCGAAAGGTTGGCACGGGACAGCTTGACCCAGACCTAGAAACAAAATTGTAGCAGCCAAAGTTATTGTGATACTGTTCCTTACCCCAAGGTTTTGTCTCGTATGATAATTCGTGTATGTTACAGAAGCTTTTCGCATCAGGTTCCAGACCTTGGCTTCTCGCGGCCCATACGAAGATATTCAGCCTTATAATTGCTTCGGGGGTGAGTTGATGAAGATAGACTTCAAACATTTTCAGCACCTCCACGACGAAGCTGCTCAAGGGAAATCGCAGCCCAGCTTTCAAAAAGCTTCGGAACACTACGACTTCATTCTCTTCAGGGTGTGGACAAGTCTTCTCCCCTTCATCGGCCCTCACAACGGACAAATCCCAGAAATATCTTCCTCTCATGTTGACAAGATGATTCTCTTTGATAGTTGATTTACCATAAACTAAATGGCTTGGTCGCCAGGGACGATCTTCGGAGTCTTCACCGCTGCTATCCACATCATAACTGTCGCTGTCACCAGTATCCTCAGACAAACCTTCTAGAATCTCCTTGGTGATTTTTTCTGTGTTGGTCTTCGACATTGCTATAAGAAACCCCAGATTTTTCTCTTCGTCGAGACTCAATTTCATCTCGGTAACAGCCTTCTTATCTTCAGACATCTTCGGAGACGCTAAAAAACTGTTTTCAATGCTGAAGCTTCAAAACTAAGAACTCAACAAATCTTAGTGCACAAGAGCTAAAAATCGAGTGAGCGGGAGCAGATAGCCAGAGAGCGTGCCAAATGAGTTTGCGGTATGACCGTATTTATACGCCCAGTGCGTTGAAAATTGAAAGACCCCGCTTGTCAGTGAATGTTGCTATTCTAGCAAAGGGAAGGTGTTTTTTCGGACCTTCGGCGTAAATCCTTCGTCCATGTCGCAATCTAAATTTATTATTTTAAAATAAATTAATATTGCGAGGGGCTACTGTTGGGGGCCTTCGGCTTACGAAGGTCCTCAAAAACAGGATTTAACAGTATTTCTGGAGTTTAATGTGTGAACAGGTATCTTCGGACTCAAGTCGGTATCACAACAAACCAGAACAATACGAAGGTTGATACAGCGCCGAAGGTGTGAGCAGGAAAGCTTCGGCGTGGTAGCAACGAAATGAAACCGACTTAAAGATGAAAAGGCTATTCAGACCTCAATAGATTACTGTAGAACTATTATCAAATGTAAAGGGTATAAATGTAATTTTACATAGGCTGTGTCCTGTGCCTATAAATAGGTGAACAGTACCCCCGTACTGTTCACGCTGATTTTGCATTCACTTTTGCGTCACGCTTGTACTTTCATCTCCTTCAAGTTGAAGGTACATTTGTAATTCAACGTTATTTCTGCTTATACATGATAATAATATATAATTGTTTATGTTGTCCTTTATATTTCTTATAATTCATCCTTCGTCACTGTATAGTGTATTTATGAAGGTACGCGTTTCATAACCTTCGTCCGAAAAGCATTATATCCTAAGGGGAATAATGCTTCGAAGGACTTAATCGATTAACATTTTCTATGTTGCCTTGTTCTTAACTCATAGCATTTGAGAACAAGTCCCCAACAAGCCCTTAATACCATGACACCGGTGAAACATTCGACCTGGTGAACCTGATTCCGAGGACACCATGCAATGGATTTTCAATCAAGTGCACTGAGAGGGTCACCGTCGTACCTAAGTCTCGGTGCTCATGCGAACGCTCGGGGAAGACGATGTTCAGCTGGTTAACGGTGGAGCTGTCCACAACGCTAGATCACGACGACATGACCCTGTTCTGGTCATCATACAGTAGTAGCGTTAGGAGCATCAACTTGCTGAGCTTCCCTGTCACATGGTGATCACAGAACAAACATAAAATTGACCAGTACCTTCTTGAATTGCTCCGTCCACGGCAAGGCGGCAAACTGACCGGAGTGGTCACCACAGACACAGTTGATGGTGTGCCCGGCCTCTGGACAGACCAATTTTTGGTGGCTAGCGAGGGAGCTGTGTATACTTAAGAACACCAGGAACACCTCGCATATGCAAAGAGTATTAGCTAGAACTTAAGGCAGTGAGGAGCTCCAAAATAACTAGCCCCAAATTACAGAATATGAAGGCAAGGGAAAGGGGTGTGTCACTGAGCGCATCCAGTCCATGGGGAGAAGGGGGCAAACCTAGGCTAGGGATAGGGTTATACCAGTAGTACACAAGGACTACACACTCAAGCAGTGAACTTTAGCTTGAATTTGAGGGCAAGGAAGAAATCTTCACTGAATATGGCAACCCAAGGTACTGATTATAGGGGCAGATGCAGTGGTTCGTGAGCTCGCCAGAACACAGCAAAGGAGAGCTCCAAGGGCGCCAACACAACATGAGGTATACACATGGTGCTGCTCCTTTGACCCACGCCAGCACTTAAACCCATCCAAGGCACTGAACTTGGATTATTTCATAATTATAGCACACAAATATCCAATTTGTCCAGGCATAAGGACAAGAGAAGTAGTAGTGTCCATGCTTGATATTTTTTCCAGAGGTGAGGCCTCTAGACTTTAGTTATGTGCTACATCCATATATCAACCTTTGCAGTCGAGTAAAACAGCCCAGAACGCTGAATTTAGTCTGCCTCACACCACCAAAATATCAGCTTTGTCTCAACTGCAGACAAGAGAAGGCAGCTGAGAACCTATTGGTGCATAAACACTAAAGGGTCCATAGTGTGATATTTTGCAGGGGTGTGGCCAATGGAATGTTTGTTGTCCAGTTCATTCTTATCTCAATCCTAGCACACAAGTATTTCCTTTGTTCCCATACTGCAGACATCAAACATAACTAATAATTACTCACTGCTCACTAATTCACAACAGTCCAAACTAGATATTTTTAGAGGAGAAAAGCTCCTAGCACACGAATTATGCACTTCCTCCATATCTCCATCACTCTCTCAATCTCTACCACCAGATGAAACTCAGCATGGAGAGAAGATATTTTCTGCACCCCAGTCTGTTCCAGATTCAGTTATCTGAACCATTCACACCACTACCTCTAAATCAGTACAACCTTGATATTTCCTGTAGGGAGTTGAGGTCTCTAAAACTTGGTTATGTACTTCATCCATGTCTTCATCCCAACACACAAGCAAAGCACAGGGAGAGAGGTGATCTTCTTCAGTGATCCCATTAAACACTGAAACCAACTTCATATGTCCTGCTGCTTCATTCCTCTCCTCCATATTCATTCCCTGGCATCTCACAATTCCCCTCACAACAGACCTACCATGCTTAGTAGAAATTATTCTCTAAACATAGCTCTACCAACTTGGGATAGCAACCCATAACTGAAAACATATAGAACAAAAGTTATGGTACTCCAAGTTATAGCCAAAACCACTGAAATGTCGAATTCCAAATGTCGGAAACAACATAACACCAACCTGATAGCCTAACTTGGAATCCACTTTTCTCCAAATTCTCAGTGACAACAGGCTGATTTTGGTTCACAGAATTTTCTCACCTAATACAGCTCTACAAGTTTGTTGCAGTAGCCTAAGGCTAGATGCCCATAATTCAAGAGTTATGGTGCTCTAAAGTTGGGCAAACCTCACTAAAAACAGTTTCAGTTTAACTGAAACAACACCTACAAAGTCTGACAGAGAATTTTGCAGCAGGCTATCCTCTAAATTCCATACAGTAGTGAAAGTGCATTCATCCCTTTTGTGAGTTTTGGTGATTTGGATAACAACACATTTAATGGTCTAACAAGTTTGCTAAGTGTTGAACAGGAAATTCAGTATGATGAACATACTTGAATAGTGTATAATGATCAGTGAACAAGGTTCAACACAAGGTCAAATAACCAGTGAGACAATGCAAATGGATATAATATGGTCTCTATATTGGTTTGGATATATGGACAAGTCCTGAGAAATCACTATGCATAAATATGATCATAATAGAGGTTGATGTGATTAAGAGGATTGGTCATGCCAAAGTGAATAAGATATGAGGAATCGTGAATTGGCTTGGCCATATTAGTATTAGTCCATATATGAATATATGAGAATCAAACTAGAGCTTGATTGATCTTAGCAGTTATATCTAGATGTCATTCAAGCAAGGCTCACAATATTGAAGAAATGATTCTCTCAATGGATGCTCAATAGGATGTGACTCAAGAATGGCTTGATAGGGTGAAGATAGCAAGGAAAGGGCTTTGAGGAACTAAGCGAAGGTGAAGGCCAAGCGACGACTTGTAGACCGAGGTACCATGGCTAAGGTGAAGAAGAGAGTACTTGCACTAAGTCGATGAACTAATCAGCTATAAAGAGTTACAACATGTTGATGCATTAGTAAGGTGACTTGAAGCCATGATTTGAACTCATATATGGTGAAATGGCACAAGTCACATGCTCGATTTGTGTTTGCTTAAAAGGTGAGACAAGGATGTTAGTGATCCTTATGAAGCAACACCATGGAGAAATCACACATGAGACACCAATTACTCAAGGAGTTTACTTAATTATATTTTATTTAACTTGAGTATAGGAATCGTCGTACTATCAAGGGGATCCAAAAAGAAGGTTGGTGTTGGTTCTAAAGCTCAAAATCCTTGATCTAAAACTTCCATTTTACCCTGGTTTCACTTCGGTGTTCTCAAAATCTATGCAATAGTTCAAAAACCGGTTCAACCGGACCTAAAACCAGTTCAACCGGTTTCTGCACTGTTCCCCTCTGTCACTGCCAGTCTGCCAGTCAGTCCTGTCAGAAAAAGTCATGTGCAGATTTTTGGAAAACCGGTTCAACCAAATTTTGAATCCGGTTCAACCGAATTTGAAACCGGTTGAACCAAATTTGAAACCGGTTCAACCGAATTTGAGTCTGGTTCAGTCTCCGGCTGAGTCCGCCAGTGAACCGAAAACCGACTGGTGGAATCCGGTTCAACCGGTTTTAGAACCGGTTCAACCGAATTTCAGTCAGTTTTCCCCAACGGCCACCAGCTTTTGGGGCACCTTTATATACACCTCCCACACTCTTCCCCACAGGAGAGCACGCACAAAACTTCATTCCCAACCTGAGAAACACCTCCCACTCCTCTCACACACCTCTTGCCTATCCCATTTCAAATCTTTGGAGAGAAATCATTGAGTGAGTTTGAGAGCTGCGGTTTTTGTGCTTCATCTCCAAATCTCTCTTGCTCTTCTTGATTCTTGCTTTGGTACTACATCGAGTTCTTTGTGGATTCATTACTCTTGGAGCTTCTAGCTCCTAGACGACTAAGTGTTTCTTGCGAGTCTCCAAATCTTGTGGAAGACCACAAGAAAGTTTGTATTACCCGCTCGTTTGAGCAAAGATTATTGTGTGGGCTTGACCTTTGTGGTCGGCAAAGGAAGGATTAGGGTTGAAAGAGACCCGGCTCTTTGTGGGCGCCTCAACGAGGAAGTAGGGCATCTTGGTGGTGTGACCGAACCTTGGGATAAATCTTGTGTCTCTTGTGTTCTTGCTCATTGTGTTTGTTTGTGTTCTTCGTTCTCTCACCATTTCATGAAAGATTGTTTATATCTTTTTGGTGTGTGGATTTTGAGAAGTGCCCTTCTCAGATCTACTACTTTGAACCCTGTGGATCATTTAGAACATCTCATTTCGAAAGTTAACTTGGTGAATTTCGAGATCAATTCAGTTTTATATCTCATTCTTTAGTTGAGCTCGTTCAAACCAGTTGCACTGGTTTTGACACCGGACGGTTTTACCTAGTTTGTTTCTAGTTTTTGTTGAAAAAGTTTTAACTTGCCTATTCACCCCCCCTCTAGGCAACTTTCAATTGGTATCAGAGCCTAATCCTCGTTCTAACGCTTAACCGTGTGAGGAAAATATCATGTCGGGGGGTCTAAGAAATGAAAGTGCTTCTAAGCTTGAAAAAGTTGAGATTGTCTCGACTTCATCTTTTGGTGCAGATGTTGATCCTAGGGCAATAGATCTTGCCATGAGAATCGCCGAAAGGATGTTCCTCAAAATGAAGGAAAATGAGGCGAAGAACAAAATTGAAGAAGAAAATGATCGATGGAGACCAAACGACGAAACCACCTCTTCACAAGGTTCGTCTTTCAAATCCACTTCTCATATGTGCTTTATTGCTAATGGGAGTGATAGTGAAAGCGAAAGTGAGGATGAGGAGGAGCAAGAAAGTGATAGTGAAGATGAGGATGATCTTCAACAATTCTTCGCTCAGCTAAGCAAGAAACATCGGATGAGCTTGCTCAAACTCATGAAAAGAGAGGAAGAACAAAAAGAAATGCTTCATAAGCAAGAAGACTTCCTCATCAGAAAAATCGAAGACTTAGAGAAGTTGACCAAAGAGCATGAGAAGCTAAAGTGCTCTCATGATGATTTGGTCCAAAGGTATGAAGACATTTGAATTGAGCAAATTAAAGCTATTAATAATTCATCTATATTGCTCAATTAGAAAATAAAAATGCTATGCTCAAGAACACGATAGAAAAGCTAAATATTGAAAATCTAGCTTTGCAAGGAAAACATGATATGCTTGTGTGCTCTCATAATAAATTTATGGATTCACATATCATGTTAGAAATGGCTCATGAGGTTATGTTAACTAATTTGAAATCATACCAACCTCACATATGCACATGTACTCAAATAGACACTATATTATCATGTGCTAACAAATGTTGCTCTCAAGAAAGCCAATCTTCCATTGAGCTAGAATTTTCAGGAACAAGTAATGTTTCCTATGCAAAAGAAAACAATGAGCTCAAGGAAGAAAATGAGAGGCTAAAAAGGAGCTTGATTCAATTGAAGGGAAAGTGTCATGCTCAACCTTCTCAAGATAACCGTGATAATATGGTGAAAAAGCTTGAGAAGGGGACAATAGTAGCATGCACAAAACCCCTTCAAAAGAATATCAAGCTTTTCAAGAAGGACATGAGCAAACATCAAGAGAAGAAAGTCAAAGCTCATGACAAGTGCCTCAACCACGCCTCCACATGCTCCACACAAGGTAACAAACAAGTCACTCTTCCAAATAAGAGAAGATGTGCTAGAAAGTGTTATCAATGTCATGAGAAGGGACATGAGATTATGTCATGTCCCTACACAAAGGATAGTGGCTTAACTTTAGAAAGAAAGAGGCTCACTAACCATGTAGCAAACAAGAAGCAAGGCAAAAAGGAGTCTTGCAAAATTAAAAATCAGATTTGCTACACTTGCCGAAGAAAGGGACACCTATGAAAGGATTGTCCCATGAGTGAGTATCCTAAGCCTACCATGTCAATTCATTCATATTCACTTAGGAGACCCAAAAATGACACTTGTGCTAGAAAGGTAATTAGTTCACCTAAAACTAGCACAAAGGCCATTTGGGTGCCTAAGTATTTATTAGCTAACCTTGGTGGACCCATCCAAAAATGGGTACCAAAATGTACTTAATAAGTTTTGCAGGTACCCAGAGATGATATGAAGCTTTGGGGGTGCTTGAGCGGTTTAACTCAATTCTTATCTCAAGCTATCAATCTTACATTGTCTATCCTTTAAGATTGACCCAAAGATGAATTGAGTTGTTATATCACTAACTTCATATTCATCTCTAGCAAGAACTTGTGTTGTAGGGAATAAGGATTAACCTTTGTGGGAATCAAGCAAAAGGCCTACAACCAAGTGATATCCAAAGGATGGTAACAATTAATTCTTAAGTGCACATTGCTTTTAATTGGTATATTCCTTTGTGTCTTTTGTAGCCACATAGGAAAAATGAAGCACTTGAGAATGAACTTAAAAGATTTTACCTTGGTTTGGAAAGGATCTAATTATATGGTAGATTGCAAGTTCATATTTTTATATTGTGACAATCTACATGCTTTAAATTGATTGTATGTATCTTGTGGCATATTTCAAGTTAATCATCATATTATTGCCATGACCTAGACATGAAGAGTATTATCCCATGTTCTTAAATGAATAGAGTGCTAAGTAAGAAATTCAAATTCTTAAAGCACTTACCAAAAGGGAATTCTCTATATGACTAGAGTTGTGTGACTAATGTTTCTATCCAAGTGTTTATGTAGTCTCACAACATGAGAATGTGTTTCCCAAATAGAGTGTGCCATTCAACATTCAAAGAAGATCGAACCAATACCATGTGAAGTATTCATTCTTGTTTAAATTGGTTTTGAGTCTTCTACATTAATCACTCACCATGTTATGAATTAGAGTTGCCCTATAAACTTAATTAAATAATCATACTACTTTCATCTTTTTTCAATTGATGTTATGCATGATGCTTGTAAGGGTAATTTAGTTCATATCATGAGGTTTCCTTATTTTAGTAACCTTCTTGTCATTCATATACTAGAGGTTGCTAAATAGGAAACTATTGCTTGTGTTACTAATGCAATCTCTTTTAAGCTATTTCATGAAATTCATAAGTAGAGATTGTGCTCTTTAAATTAGTAAAATCACAAGCTTTAAAGGTTAATCTTCACCTAAAAGAAAGATTAGGAATGCTCAAGGCAAAGGTATGGAACTAATTGCTTCAATTGGTAGTTGATCAATAGTAGTTCCTTTCAAGTGGCATACTTTCAATTAGTAATAATCTATTTTATGAAAAGAAATGTCAATATGAAGGTTAAATACCTTTTGGATTAAATTTGTAAATTGGTGCATATTGTTAATTCACTCATCCATGTGCATTAACTTAAAAGGAATTTAATTTATGCCTTTATGCCTCATAAATGATGATTTATTTGACATTCATATATAAATATCATCATTCATTAAATACTTCATTGTACTACTAATACCTCTTTTCAAAGTGCTTTTTTACTAGTTTTAAAAGGAAAAGAGATAACAAGCTAAAGAAGGAAGTCTCCACAATTGAAGAAAAGAAGAATACTTAGATGACACCATCTCATATAGTAAGATCTTTCAATTGATATAACAAATGGTACATTCTATATGGTGGTAAGTATTCTTAGGCCTAAGTTAATTCATTGCAAATTTCTCATGCCTTGACCAATATATGTAATGTACTCCTCTTGAGAATCTTCATTGAATTGAAAGTGCATTTGATAAGTCATTCAAATACTTGATGCACATATCTAGTGGGAGCACATTATATATATCTTGTGTCGTAGAGAATAAGTTTCCCTTGAGTAAGCTATACTAAGACAATCCAAAATGGTAAATTTGTATCTCATTCATATGGATTGTAATCTTTGTTTTCTAAATAGCTACTCTTGATGCAGTTTAAAATTCCCTTATCGTTAAATCTAAAAGTGCATAAGAATCTTTTTATTGATATTCATGACATACATATGCACTAACATGGATATGATTTTTAAACTGTAAAAGGTACAATTAGTGATCCATACTCTCTAAAATTTGGAAACCCATATTTTCATATCTTAGAAATCTACTTAAATCGGTATCCATATGCTTCACATTGAATTGGATCACTAAGTTGTAAATTCCATGCATAACTTGTCTTCATGTTATGAATGCTTGTGCGACTAACCTTGATAAGCTAGGTGCACCCAAGGTCAAGATAGGTTCATCATCGAGAAGGCAACACAACGATGTATCAAGAAAAGGAGAAAAGGCTCCTATTCTTAACTCTAGTTTTTTTGTGTGATTAAATATTGACTTGAAACCATGTAAGATGGATGTCAAGTATATGTGGATGCCTACAAAAAGAGAAAGGCCACAATAAGGAATGTGTGGGTACCCAAGGCTCTTACTACTAATCTCAAAGAACCCAATTCAAATTGGGTACCAAAATACGAAGCTTAATCTTGTTTTGCAGGATCACTCCTTAAATGAATCAAGTTGGGTGCTTGATAATGGATGTATAAATCATATTTGGAGATAGTAGCAAGGGTGGTAACAACTGAATCTCAAGTGCATATTATTTTCAAATCTTATCTCTTTTGTGACTTGTGTAGCCACTAAGGAAGAAGAAGCACTTGAGGATACACATCAGTTGTTGATTATGAAATAAAGGTCCAATTGAAAGATTAATGAATATTATCATATGGTCAACAATTCAAAATTATGTGACGTATTTTCTATCTAGTTAATTTGGATTTTATTCTTCCATATTAGACACTCACCATAATATGGATTAAGTCAGCCCTTTAAACTTCATTGAACAACCATGCATATTATCCATGTCATTCAAAATATATTATGCATGAGGGCTCAAGGGAAATTTAGTCCATATTATGAGGTTTCTCTATTTTAGCAACTCGTTTGACTTTCACATATAAAGGGTTGCTAAATAATAAACTAGTGCTTGTGCTACTAATGCCATCTCTTGTGTTGAGTTTATCCATAGAAAATCTATGTTGAGAGATGGTGCTTATTTTAAAATTGGATAAATCACAAGCTTAAAGGATACTATTCAACTAAAGTAAGAAGAAGTTGATAAGAGGCCAAGGTATGAAAACTTCCTCTCCTTCAGTGGTTTTAGTATTCTATCCTTAGTGGGATGTACCATAGTATAGGTTAAATTCCTTGCAATATAAAATGTTCAATAGTGCATATAACTTTGACATCAACTATATGTGTGCACTAATTTAAAGGAATTTAGTCTATCCTTTTGGGTTTCAGTAATGATGATTCATTTGCCATCCACATATAAGGATCATCATTTGTGAAACCCGCTCTTGTGTTTCTAATGCTCTCTTTTCTAAGTGTTTCAACAAGGTTCTCCCAAGTTCTTTGAAGATGAATTCAAAATCTACAAATATAAGAGTCTTGGTTGTTTCAATCATTGAGTTTCAATTGATATCATATCAAGTATGATCAAACCAAGCAAAGATGAATAAAGTTCAAGATCACTTGGTTGGATGAAATCATAAAAGAAAAGAAAGCACATTCATTCAAGAAGGGAGTTACACTTTTTGTCAACAAAATAATGAAGATGTAGTGACATATTTATGTGATATCCTTCATTATGAGGTTTGAGGTTCATATTAGCATGTTTTACCCTTTAGGATTTTAATTGATATACTTTCAGTTCTTAAACTTTCAATTGGTTTGATTTTCATCATCTATGTAAAGCATGTTATGTTAAACCAAGATATAGTGCAAACATCTCCTTGAACCTCGTATTGTTGATGTGCATAAGTGTACTTTGTGTACTCTTGCATGCACAAATTGAGGAAGAGTTTAGCCTATATCTTGTGAGGCTAATGATTTCTTCAAGTTCATGTTGTGTAGTCTCACACCTTGGAGAACATCAAATGAGGATGAGTGGTTCCAAGGAAATGATGAAATATTTACCACATGTCACCCATGGATTAGTTCTATTGGGGAACGATATGTGTTCTCTAGCATAAATTCAATTGTTTCAAATATATTATGACTTGACCAAGATATATGGTGAACTCCTCTAAGAATCTTAATTGAATCAAGTGCATGTTACAAGTAATTCGAGTACTTGATGCATACATTTAGGGGGAGCTCATTCTATAGCTTGTGTCCTTAAAGACTAACATTTTCTTTTAGTGAATTTGTGTAGTTCTTTGAAGAGAATGAGTTTCTCTTGATCGTTTAAAGAGGATAAGTTTCTCTTTGAAATGTCAAGCCTATCAAAAGCTAAGATAGAAATTCATGATTATAATGAAGACCATATGGCATGGAACAAAGGTGTGTCACTCCATGAACTATTGTATTACATTTGTGTATCTAGGCTCTTACAAGTTAGTGTATGCATGTATATGCAATATCTTAAGTCACATCATAAGGTTGCACTTGAATCTTGGCTTAAAATATTGCATATCATGTCTATTAGTATATCGTTTGATTATGAGTAATTCCTTAAATTGGTGCAATTTCATATTTTTACACTTTATTTGTACCAAGGTTCAAATTGTAGAACTTAATCCCCTGGCCTCACAAGTCCAAGTGCATAAGCTAAACAAGTATTCATCACTTGTATGCACACATTTAGGGGGAGAATGGTCTATAATTTGAATCTTTGAGACTAACTTCATTTTCAAGTCTATTATGTGTGTAGTCTCAAATTAGAAATGAATCTTCAAGCAAAGACAATCGCTTCCACTGCAAATTTTGATGGGTATCAAAGATTCTTTGCTCCAATAAATGTATCTTCTATACATTTCATAAGAGAATGAGTTTCTCTTGTATATGCCACTCCAATGTCATCTAAAATTGGTAAATATGTATCACATCTTTTTGGATTACAAATATCTGAAGTAGCATAGCTTATAGATTCTCCTGTCTAGAACTTAATTGATTAAATAGTGCACATGTTCCTTATGTTGCATGATTATGTTCAATTGATACTCCTTGTATGCCAATGGTATTTTAAGTTGCAAATAAATACTTTCAACAGGTATCAATTGAATTCATATATATGTGTGCACTAAAACTTGAGGAGAACTTAATGTAATATGAAATTAGTGATATGTTTATCTATCAAATTATATCAATTGGTGTTTTTCAATTGATATTCTCGTAAATGATCACTAGTTGTATAATCCATACTTGTGCAATTTTCATGTTGCCTCTTGCTATGATAAGAAAATGCTAGGTGACATCTAGACTCCAAGTATCAAGATTTATCTTTCAATTAGTATGACAATATTCATTTGATATCTTGGACCTATGTCAAAATTATACCAACAAGAGCTTGCAAATGAATTGTAAATCCAACACAAGTTTTGAACTCCCCTTGAAAAGGTAAAATGCAAAGGTACATCACTTCATGTCACTTATCCATTACCTTTGTGCCATCTAAGGACCCTCTTCATGATAGTGTGTTCAAATCTTGCTTAATCATAATTTCTACCCTTTATATTCTTTGTATCCTTTTTGGAGATTTATGACAAAGGGGGAGAAATTTTGCATTAAAGCTTACCTTTAGTCTTATGTAACTAAGTGTTAGAAGGCTTTAAAAAGGGGAGAAATAATTTTAAAAAAAGGAAGTCATAAGAAAAATAAGATGTAGAAAGTTGATGAGTGCATACTATGTCATGAGCATCACGTTTATTTTATGACACACTGCACCCTATGAATAGTATGATATAAGTTGTCTCCATACTTTGACCCAAATATATGCTTTTGGCATTTGAGTACAAAATTGGTATTTTCTGAAATGCACATATTTAGGGGGAGGAAACTATATCATAGGATTCAAAATCTTATTTATCAAATCTTATGTAAGCTTTAAATGTGTTGTCATCAATCACCAAAAAGGGGGAGATTGAAAGTGCATTCATCCCTTTTGTGAGTTTTGGTGATTTGGATAACAACACATTTAAAGGTCTAACAAGTTTGCTAAGTGTTGAACAGGAAATTCAATATGATGAACATACTTGAATAGTGTATAATGATCAGTGAACAAGGTTCAACACAAGGTCAAATAACCAGTGAGACAATGCAAATGGATATAATATGGTCTCTATATTGGTTTGGATATATGGACAAGTCCTGAGAAATCACTATGCATAAATATGATCATAATAGAGGTTGAAGTGATTAAGAGGATTGGTCAAGCCAAAGTGAATAAGATATGAGGAATCGTGAATTGGCTTGGCCATATTACTATTAGTCCATATATGAATATATGAGAATCAAACTAGAGCTTGATTGATCTTAGTAGTTATATCTAGATGTCATTCAAGCAAGGCTCACAATATTGAAGAAATGATTCTCTCAATGGATGCTCAATAGGATGTGACTCAAGAATGGCTTGATAGGGTGAAGATAGCAAGGAAAGGGCTTTGAGGAACTAAGCGAAGGTGAAGGCCAAGCGACGACTTGTAGACCGAGGTACCATGGCTAAGGTGAAGAAGAGAGTACTAGCACTAAGTCGATGAACTAATCAGCTATAAAGAGTTACAACATGTTGATGCATTAGTAAGGTGACTTGAAGTCATGATTTGAACTCATATATGGTGAAATGGCACAAGTCACATGCTCGATTTGTGTTTGCTTCAAAAGGTGAGACAAGGATGTTAGTGATCCTTATGAAGCAACACCATGGAGAAATCACACATGAGACACCAATTACTCAAGGAGTTTACTTAATTATATTTTATTTAACTTGAGTATAGGAATCGTCGTACTATCAAGGGGGATCCAAAAAGAAGGTTGGTGTTGGTACTAAAGCTCAAAATCCTTGATCTAAAACTTCCATTTTACCCTGGTTTCACTTCGGTTTTCTCAAAATCTGTGCAACAGTTCAAAAATCGGTTCAACCGGACCTAAAACCGGTTCAACCGGTTTCTGCACTGTTCCCCTCTGTCACTGCCAGTCAGTCCTGTCAGAAAAAGTCATGTGCAGATTTTTGGAAAACCGGTTCAACCGAATTTTGAATCCGGTTCAACCGAATTTGAAACCGGTTGAACCAAATTTGAAACCGGTTCAACCGAATTTGAGTCTGGTTCAGTCTCCGGCTGAGTCCGCCAGTGAACCTAAAACCGACTGGTGGAATCCGGTTCAACCGGTTTTAGAACCGGTTCAACCGAATTTCAGTCAGTTTTCCCCAACGGCCACCAGCTTTTGGGGCACCTTTATATACACCTCCCACACTCTTCCCCATAGGAGAGCACGCACAAAACTTCATTCCCAACCTGAGAAACACCTCCCACTCTCTCTCACACACCTCTTGCCTCTCCCATTTCAAATCTTTGGAGAGAAATCATTGAGTGAGTTTGAGAGCTGCAGTTTTTGTGCTTCATCTCCAAATCTCTCTTGCTCTTCTTGATTCGAGCTTTGGTACTACATCGAGTTCTTTGTGGATTCATTACTCTTGGAGCTTCTAGATCCTAGACGACTAAGTGTCTCTTGTGAGTCTCCAAATCTTATGGAAGACCACAAGAAAGTTTGTATTACCCGCTCGTTTGAGCAAAGATTATTGTGTGGGCTTGACCTTTGTGGTCGGCAAAGGGAGGATTAGGATTGAAAGAGACCCGGCTCTTTGTGGGCGCCTCAACGAGGAAGTAGGGCATCTTGGTGGTGTGACCGAACCTCAGGATAAATCTTGTGTCTCTTGTGTTCTTGCTCATTGTGTTTGTTTGTGTTCTTCGTTCTCTCACCATTCCGTGAAAGATTGTTTATATCTTTTTGGTGTGTGGATTTTGAGAAGTGCCCTTCTCAGATCTACTACTTTGAACCCTGTGGATCATTTAGAACATCTCATTTCCAAAGTTAACTGGGTGAATTTCGAGATCAATTCAGTTTTATATCTCATTCTTTAGTTGAGCTCGTTCAAACCAGTTGCACCGGTTTTGACACCGGACGGTTTTACCTAGTTTGTTTCTAGTTTTTGTTGAACAAGTTTTAACTTGCCTATTCACCCCCCCTCTAGGCAACTTTCAAGTAGCAAGCCCACTCTTTGCACAAAACGTGTTCATCCAGATCTGGTCTCTCATTTTGCTACAGATGCTTAACCCAAATCTCTTTGGATTTATTACCACAAGACCCCAAAGTTGGTAAAAACACACATATTCAGACTTTGGTTTTATACTGTCTGAATCCCAACACCTGATAGACCAACTTTGAAAACACTTTACTCCACTTTTTATGTGGAATCAGGTCCATCGCACTTTAGCAAACTTGTTCACTTTACTAAGGTCTCCAACTTAGCTATAGCAAATTTAGTTCGAAACCACTTGCATTAATCACAAATGAGCTCCAAAGTAGACACCATTCACTGATTTCAGGTTTCAGCCACTGAACCCAATTCAGTTACAGAAATCCCTAGCAGCTGATCTTTGGGGGCATTTCCTCCACTTTTTATGTGGGAACAAGCCAAAGTCACTTAATGAAACTTGTTCACCATCATATAGGCTTCAACTTCTCAGTAAACACCACAGCACAAAACATTATAGAACAGCCACAAATGAGCTCCAAAACAGCGATCAACACTGAATTCCAGATTTAGCTACTATTCACAATCTAAAAATTCAGAAACATAGCAGCACCACTTTGAACCACTCTTCTTCCTGCGTTCCAAATGCTTCTAGGGCAAGTTGCTTAATAAAGTTTATGCTTCTTTAGTTCATCTACAAGTTTTATATAGTGACCATTAAACAAAGCCTCTTGAATTACAAACTACAATAGCCCAAAGTTTCCTCCAAATCCTGAAATTCAGACCCTTAATTCACTAAGTCTGAAATCAACAATTTCTGACAGCTTTATTTTGGACCAGTTTTACTCCAAATTCTAAATGGCTTTAGAGCTAAGTGACTTAACCAAACTTATACTCCTCATGTAGCTCTATAACTTTGGTATAATGACCATCTTCCAAATGTTTATAGATCCGAAGTTACATGAGACCAAAGTTGACTAGTTGCTATTGTTTTCAGGAATTCCAATCTGAACCCAAACTGAACTTTAGCAAATAACTCTAAATTTCTCCACACAACATGGAAATCTCCAAATAGGAAAGTTGTTCGCTTTTCCAAACTCTACAACTTTGATGCATGAACTTTTAGTAGATTCTTACTAAATTTTGAATTCCACTATTGGGGCTAATTCAAGTGTTTCACCAATTTAATCCTTCCTCCAAAAAGCGAAGGTATTCTTTGCCCTAAGACCTAACTTTGGCTTATAGAGCTCATGTCCAAAGTGACATTAGTTTAGTAATTTTTTGCTTTGGTTATACACTATTTTACTTTAGCTTAACTTAGGTTTTAAAGTTGATCCAACACCTCAAGTGTTTCTTCCACTTGACTAACACTTCAAAGTAATGTTGCTCTAGGTTATAAAACTTGTCTTTAGTACTTAAGAGTCCAAGTCAACTCATGACTTGCCTAAGAGATGAATTCTCCTCACTAGGCTTAAGCAAAGTTTTAAATCGAAGCCCTATACTCTATACACCACATCACACTTGTGCAAAGAAAATTTTGACATGGTGAATGCACTTTAGGTGTAATAAGCATGTTAATGCAAATGCTTATAATGACATGTAAGAGTTTTAGTTATCATAACACCAGGGGTGTTACAGTCTTCCACTAAAAAGAAATCTCGTCCCAAGATTAAAACTCTAGGCTAGATAATGGAAAAGGAAATGCGTCACTGGCTTATTTCCCCATTACTCCTATAAGGCAAGGGGTGTGCCCCTGTTGGTTCATGTCAGGGATAGCTACACAAAACATAAGGCTTAGAAGAAACTAGGAATTCTAGAAATGTTTTCTAAATACTCTTCCGATTCCCAAGTGGCTTTATCTTCTGGGTGTTGGTTCCACTGTATCTAGTAAAACTTGATAGCTTTTCTTCGAGTGACCGATCCTTTTGATCCAAAACCTTTATGGAATATTTCAAGTAGGTTAAATCTGGTCCAAGGTTAACATCTGAAATCTCAATAACATGCTTGAGGACTCAAAAACATTTCTTTAACTGGGACACGTGGAACATGTTGTGCACTGTTGATAAATTCTTTGGCAACTGTACCTTATAAATGTAAAACTACCAAAACCATCAACTAAAAACAATGCATTTAAATTATTAATGGTAAATATGGTAATGAAATTTTTTTTCAAGTGTTTGATTTTTATTTGCATTTAGAGTAATTTTGTTTTCTCATATTTGATTTATGGATGTTTAGTAGAATTCTTTTATATTGAAAATCCAATTAATTAATATAGAAATATTGGTCCAAAATTAAATATTTGAGTTATAAATAATTTTGGTATAATTATTATGATTTTTAGAATTATTTAAAAATATATTTATTTATATTTTTAAGTAGAAAAGAAAAAAAGAAAAAAAGAGGAAAACCCTAACCCTAGCCGGCCAAACCGGCCCATTAGGGGCCCAACCGCGCCCCACCCCCTCCCCTCTCTCACTGACTGACGGGGCCCAACCGTGACCCCTCTCCTCTCCTTGTCCCTGGCCGCGCCGCCGCCACCTGGCGCGCCCACATTCGACCCCGACTGACCCCGCGCCCAACCGCGCCGCACCCGGCCCCTCGGCGTCCGCGCCCGTGCGCCTCCCCTTGAGCTAGAAATCGCCGCCATGGCTCCTCCTCTCCCTCCCCCACATTCCCTCTCCAATCAATGGAGAGAAACGACGCCATTGATGGCGTTGAAGGTCGACCGATCCTCCCTGGCGCCCTCTCCTCTCCCCTCTCGCTCTATAAAAGCCCTGAGCTCCTTCATCTCTCCCTCCCCGAGCTCTCTCTCTCTCTCTCATGCTCTCCTCTCTCCCTTGCTCGCCATCGACCGCGCCCGAGCCACCTCGCCGCTCGCCGGAGCTCCGTCGATCGCGCCCCGTCGTCCGCACCCCGGCTGGACGGTCCGCGCATGTCCTTGCCCTCTCGACCGAGCCCCCTGCTCCTCCCCTTCCCGGTCGTGCCCCTTCCCCCATCGAGCTCCATTGCTACGCGTGAGCACAAGCTCAAGGTAGAAGAAGCACATTTTTGCATTTTAGTCCCTGCGTGTAAATTAAATTAATTCTGAGATTTTCAGTTTAGAAATTATCGAAAAGAGACCCCAAAGTATAAGTGTAATCGTAAACAAGCCCTACAACAATATTTTGGACAGGTGTGTTATGTTATATTTCAAAAATAAATAATGTCACTATTCACTAACTTGGTGATTTACATACTAGAAATGTTTACGTAACTTCGCTTTAGCACATGGACGATATTTGTTAGTATTGCTATAAGTATAATTTTATTGATATAAGAAAGTCGAATAAATAATAGGCCACATATTTTCGGTCAGATTAAAATATAAGTTTTACTAGTCATGATAAATGTATTCATAAGTATAGCACTTAATTACTTAGAATTAGTAAAATATCTATTTATGTCATAATAACCATGATTATGTTACTAAAGTCCAAAACTAGTAATTTACATTAATTCTTATAATATTAATGTTACGTGATTTTAGAAATAAATATTTTTAGCTATACGGAAAATTTCTATTTAGAAAGAAAAGGATAAAACCCAAAAGTCTATTATTAGTAATAAAGATATTTTCCGTAAAGTTTGTTAAGACATTTTTATCTATATTATACTAGATAAACTAGCGTCATAGTCGCCTACTCATATTTTCACCAATAATAACTCAAAGTAGAACTCATAGGGGATTAATAAGTATTTATGCTTTAGACGTATTTATGAGTATAGTTGTGTGATGTATGAATGTATATGTAATGGGGAATGATTACACATGTAATGGTGTATGTTTATTTATTTGACGTATGTATTCTTTTGTATGTACGATACGCAAATCGATGCTAGAAGTTGACTGTGAGGTAGAGGAACCAAACACATTCGAGGACGACCCACATGACACTTTCGTTCAAGGCAAGTGGATTCTCCCTCTGCATTTCTATTTGTACCCAAATAATGCATACAATAATGTTTAATTTTCGATATATATTGCATAATTTGATGGGATTTGCCTAAATAAGGATTTCCTAGAATTACCAACCCTATTCCTTGAATTACCCAGGGATAAATGTGTGACGGAACCTCCCATGGAATTAGGCCCACCTACAGTTGTCCTTGTCCTAAGGACCTTGGACAACCCTGTAGATGCACATAACCACTTGCCAAGTTCGGTAATGTATCTTCATCATTCCACCCAAGAGCGCTTCACCCGTCACGCAGATATTGCATCACATCGGAGGAAGTGGAAGCAAATTACAATAACTTAATTTACATTCATCCAATATAGGGAGAGAGAGTATTATTATTATTACAATACCAGGGTACTATGTGTGCGTAAATTATTATTATTACAGACCCGGGAGGCAAAACACCCTCCCACACAAAAGATTATTGTTGTTTTTAAAGAGGGAGGCCAACATCCTCCTGCGACTGACTTCACTGCTAGGGCTCATCCTTGGGTACCACCTTAGAACAAAAACAACAAAAGTCTGTTGTTTCCCCACCTACAACAACATGGGTTCAAAAACCCTGAGTATGGAGTGTACTTTCATAAGTCTTACCCGACATAAGAAAAGACTCTCAAGGGTATGCTGGCTTGAGGGAGTCAAGGTAAGGCTATTCAAGAATCAAAGACTATGTTTGCAGAAATGCTTACTAATAGTGGATCCTTAAAAATCTAGTTTTATTGCCAAGTTAAGTCATTACCTGAATCTAGTGTTCTTTCTACCCTAGTTCAAGCACTTGGCCTGCACTAGCCGTCTTTTAACACCTTTTAGTTCACTGGAATGCTACATGTAAGTCAGTGACGAAGTCTTCATGTCCGAGAAGTAACGGCGATCCGAATCGATTAATACCCAGCTGGGGATCTCCAATCACACGACGTATGTAGCACTTAACCCTTGCATATGTCAACTCGCCACCGGGTTTCTTAAGACCAGACCGGGTTCACGCTAACCGAGAGCACAGATACACCACCGTCCAGCCTCTTGCCATAGAGGGTACACACTACTCTCACCATCTCTCCACTCCCATTGCATGTTGGCCTTTCTGGTATTAGTCTGCCCGAGGCAAAGCTTACCCATGATGAGGTATGTGACCAGTTAAAAGGTCCTCGATCATCAGGCCTACATCGATACGGTCCTTAATTGACTCAGACGGAGACACTACACCGAGACTCTCTTCTCGTGCAAGTCACCCGCCCGGTCTCAGCTTTATCATTTAAAATCCCAAAGTCTGGTACCTGGCAGAGGTACATCTTGTCCGACGTTGAACCCATCACGGCCATGATGGATCCACCATCAAGTTTTATTTTTGAAAATATCCCATTCCATCTGAAGCATCATCTTTGGTTTAAAACAAAACCTTTTTATTTTCTAAAGCAAGACTAAGCATCAGAAAACCTTTTTAACAAAATAGGTAATCAAGGAAGGATAAACAGTTCCAAGGAAGGAAATGCAGCAATTGGCTTAACACCCAACTCCTATTACCTAATGCATCATTCAAGTGACAAAGATTTTAAAATCACAAGCAAAGGTAAATGCACCGGGGCTTTCCTTGTGTTGTAGGGGAGTCGGGATCTGTTCCACAGATATCAAAATAAAAACAGTTCCCGACAGGTGGAGTTTCAGTTGGTGGTGTAGTCTCTTCTTCTTCAGCACTTACTTCTTCATTTTCTATATATAATCATACATATACATGAATGCTCATGTGATGCTATGAATGTGCAGTTGTAATAAACATAGTAAGTTATATCTTGAATATAACTTTCCTTCACGATACTCCCAAGTAACTAGGATTTTCTGAGTCAACACCCTAGTGGGGTTAGGCAATACTATTTCATGAAGCTAGGGTTTTGGGGTTTTGGGGTCAAACAATGTCTAAAGCATACCAAACTTTACCCAAAGGCTCTAGTTATCATATTAAGTTGTCCCAAAAAGATTTATGATTTTTGGAGTTATTTAGTAATTTCTAAAATTCCAAAAGTCTAGGTTTAGGCCCTTTAAAATACTAAATAATTCATGGTTGGGGCTAAAAATCTTGTATATATTTTTATTAAATTCTAGAGAAAATTAGGAATCTAGTAAAATTGGTATCATATTTTTATCATTTTTCTAGAATTTTCTACAAAATCTCTAAGCCAGGCAGAAAAAAGAAAAAGAAAAGGAATGAATAGTAACGGGCTCAAATCGGCCCGAGTCGGCCCATGAACTAGGAAAATGCGCCCGTGCGCTCCCGCGCTGGCAAAATTGCACAGAGGACCCCGACTATACGAAAAAACGTTAAAGAATCTTCTTCCCTATTCATCTGTGTCACTGACAAGTGCACCGAGACCCTTCTTTCTCATCTTCGCAAGTCCAGGTCCCCGACCACGGACGGCGGAGCAGTTGCTCCGGCGAGCTTGTACCAGCCGGAGTACGCAAAGGTTAAGCTTCTTACTTATTCAACATCAAATTCTACCTCGGGCGACCCTAATTCCTCTACTAATTGCGAAGTTCTAGCTCAAAATATGTCTGTCCACGGTGATGGCGCAAACCGAGGACAACCCGAGGTGTTCCCAGCGATCTATCATGGTCTAGTTTAATTGGCTGGGCCGATAAGCATCCATAGCCCACAAGAGTGCTGAAACGAGGGTAAGGAGGGTATGAATGGACCTGGAAACGATGGTCCACGACACGGTGGCTTACGGTGGCGCGGAGAACCGAATTGGGGGAAGAAAGAAATTAGGGCGCTACTGTGGCTAATCGGAGGCAGGGGCGGGTGCTCTGGCCTCGTGACAACCTAACGGAGCTAGCGGCACCCTCAATTTATAGCGTCCGAGGGCGGTGGCTCCGAATTTTGAAGGCGAAGGCTGGCGACCGGAGAGAGGGGTGAGTCACCGGAGTCGCATAACGTGGCATTTACTAGGGCAGAGGCTTAAGACGATGACTGACCAATTCACACGACACCTTGCGATGAGGTAATAGGGTTAGTAGCGTGGCGGATTCCAGTAAACGGTGGTCACACCGGCAATGGTCGTGCGGCCACGTCGTGGCGCAAGTGGATGGGCAATAGAGCGGCCACAGTGCTCCAACTTCATCTACGACGAGGTCTTTTCACCCCGCAAAGTTATCAGCACGCTACTGGCCACAAATCGCAGGTCGCCGGCGGTGAGGGGTGATTGTCACACCCGGTTTTAGAAGGCAAACCGAATGCGAACCATGTACGTGCCAGGATCAGCAATTCACATACACAACAGTTACAAAACTGGACATCATCACACAGTGCTCAAATAATAATATAAAAGGGAAATAATAGTCGATTACATCATATGTCTGAGACGTCCACATAGTCTTTACAATAATCAAAGTGCGGAAAAGAAACGTAGATACACGCGGCCTTCACAGGCAGCCGACTGGTGATTGCCGCTAACCCACGCCTAGAACTCGTCGTAATCTTGGAACTCCTGGAAGTCTCCTTCCACAGCTTCATCTTCTCCTGAGCAGTGGTTGCAATGCTAACAACCTGGGGATGGGGGGTTTGGTGTGTAGAGCAAGGGTGAGTACACATCAACATACTTAGCAAGTATCATGTTTGGTTGTAGTGGACTAGCTTTATGTGGGGGTAAGTCAAGCAGTTGCTTTTAGTTGGTCAGATTATTATTACTATTAGAGAAAGCCAAGTTTTAGATTTAACCCACGTTATTAACCCAAACGTACTCTTTCCAAACAGAAAGAATACCAATTACCATTACCAGAGTCAATACCAAAAATCATCAATCTCATTGCCACCTGTAATCCGAACATCTCTGATCAAGTACCACTAATCAATGGAGCTCCCTTGGCCGCTCATAACTGCGAGCACGGCTGATATATCAGTTTTCATACACTCTGTAGAGGTTGTGCACTTTACCCACAAGCCGTGATTCCCTTTCTGCCCGGAGATCATGACTCTCCATTGATCACTACCAAGGTGACCCAGCAGGGCATCACTACGTAGCCTTTACAAAGATTCCCCGGGGCTGTAGCCGCCCGTTAGGTTTCCTAAATGCACCGCACTCCTCCCCAAGGGGCGAACCCAAACTTGGCAGAGTAAGCCGCATACACCGAGCCCCATTAACAGCACGACGGCTAAGCGAACTACACCCCGATTCCTCTAATTATTCAGCTAAGGGCATCCCATTCCACCCTCATGGTTGCACTGTTTTCCCGGGCGGTCATCCAACGAACAGGTCCTTACGGAGAGGCACTCGAGAAACCGCTCGAGCCCCCTTGAATGCCACAAGTATAACATCATAATAAAGGAGGGAAACAACGTATCATTGATAAATCTCATCATGTTCATTGATTAGAGTTGAGCAATATCATAAAGCTAAACAATAATAATCCAACCCAAATAGGTAAACAAGGACATAGATAACAAAAGCTAGTCAATCCTTAGGTATAACTGTGTAAATGCGGGAAGTGAATTATAGAATGTATAGGACAAAGATAGGTCAAGGGACACTTGCCTCCACCAACCAGCTGCTGCTCAGGGGCTTCTCCTGCGAGTTCCTCGGACTCTTCAACCAGATCGTTCTCTATACGAGCGCAAACATACATACATCCACACATTTAATACAAAAGAACAGTACACCATACAATAGAATGCAATAAATAAACAGACGTTCCAAGCGGGGCCCGCAATTACGGTTAAGAGAGAAAGAGGAAAAGACAGTCGAGTCTACGGTCGAGAAGCGATCACGTTACATAATTATAAATTAAACCACTCGCTTAAAAAAATGAATGAAAGGGAGTGGTCGCACGGCAAGACGCATGACAGAGCGCGCAACAAGATTCTTGCATTAATTATAGATAAACGTTAAGCGTTGCGTGACGAAACACACAACGGCGTACGTCAACAGAACTGCATTTAGAACGAATCGTCGTGCGACGAAGCGCGCAACGCAGCACTTTAATAAATATAAATTAAAAGAATCGTCGCGCGACGAAGAGCGCGACACAGCATATTAATAAAGACGAATTTAGAATGAACCGTCGCGCGGCGAAGCGCGCGACACAGCACATCGACTAAAATAAAATTAAAATGGATTAAAACAAGGGTTAAATGCAGCGCGACTATGGTCGCACTCGCGAGAGCACGCTACGCGTGCCTAGGGCACGCGAACCTTGCATGCGCGCGGGACGCGAGTCGCCGAGGCACGGGCGCGAGCAGGGGCGCGCGAGGGTGTGGGCAGGGGCACGGCCAGGGGCGCGCGGCTGAGGGCGCGCGGCCAAGGCACGGTGGGGCGCGGCCAGGGCGCAGGGCGCGGGGCACGGGGGTGGGGCTCGCAGGGAAGCAGGGGAGGGCCACCGGGGAGGGGCCGCGGCGGGGCGAGGGCTCGCTGGGGCCGGGGAGGGTGCGCGCGGGGAGGGGCTCGCCGGGGGAGGGCGCGCGGGCAAGGGAGGGGGCTCGCCGGGCGTGGGGCTACCGGGGAGGGGCTCGTCGGGCGCGGGGAGGGCGCGCGGGGAGGCCACCAGGGTGGGGCTCGCCGGGGGTGGGAGGGCTCGCCGGGCGCGGCCGAGGGCGGTGCGCAGGGCGCGGAGCACGGGGGCGGCGCGGGGCGCGGGCAGGGAGGCCGCGCAGGAAGAAGAAGGGGAGGGGGAGGAGAGAGAGAGAGAAGGGGAGGGGAGGGGAAATTCACCTCGGGGATCCAAACTCCGGCGATCATCGTCTCCAAACCCTAGGGCACCACGGGGATAGAGAGAGAGAGAGGTGGAAGAGGGAGAGGGAGGTTACTGTGTGGGAGAAATCAAATGAGACAAATGGATCTGGGGGAGGGGGCACGCGCATGGGGAGGTTAGGGGGCGCTAGGGGCACGCGGCCCGGACCGGGCCGGGCTGGGCCACACCGTGGATCCAAACTCACGACACGCACAACCACTAAATGGAATCCGATCACGAATCGATCACGAACCGAAATCCGAAATGGAACGGGACTAACACGCGACTAATCACGACATCAGACCAAGAAAATATGTTTCAGCATGATGCAACACCCATGACACTTAGGTTTTGTTTACACATGGCATAGACACCTGTCACTATACTGCTTTGAAATTGAGAAGAAGGAGCGAAACAGGAAAAGGAAAGAGTGTAACCCCTGAATTTGGTGAGTAAAAAGAAGAAAAAATTCTACCCCCAAATTCAGGGCGTTACAAACCTATCCCCCTTAAAAGAATCTCGCCCTCGAGATTCAAGGTTGGCCAGCAAAGAGTTCAGGGTACTTGGCCATCAGATCATCTTCACGCTCCCAGGTTGCTTCTTCCTCAAAGTGGTGACTCCATCTAACTTTGCACATTTTGATAGTTTTCCTTCGGGTGACTCTGTCTGCAGTCTCAAGGATCTGCGCTGGCTTCTCAATGTAGGTAAAATCCTCCTAGACCTCCAGACCTTCCACTGGCAACTTCTCTTCTGGCACACGTAGACACTTCTTCAACTGAGACACATGAAAGGCATCATGCACTGCGGACAAGCCTTCTAGCAAACTGAGCTGATAGGCCACTTCTCCACGCCTTGCGAGAATCTGATACGGACCAATATAGCGGGGCGGTAGCTTGCCCTTGACTCTGAATCTTCTGACTCCTCTGATCGGTGACACTTTCAGATAGACAAAATCTCCAACTTCAAAACTCAGCTCTCTTCTTGTGTCTGCATAACTTTGCTGCCTTGATTGCGCTATCTTCAGATTCTCCCGAACCATCTTGATGTTCTCTTCAGCTTCAAGAAGAATGTCTGGCCCGAACACTTGCTTTTCTCCAGGCTGATCCCATTGCAATGGAGTTCTACAACTCCTCCCATAAAGCGCCTAAAATGGTGACATCTTCAAGCTGGCCTGGTAACTGTTGTTATAAGAGAACTCTGCATAAGGCAACCTCTTGTCCCATTCGGACTGATCTTGCAACGCACAGGCTCTCAACATGTCTTCAAGGATTTGATTGGTTCTTTCGGTCTGACCATCTGTCTGCGGATGATGGGCTGAACTAAAGTTTAGATGTGTACCGAAGGCTTCATGCAACTGCTGCCAGAAATGAGAGGTGAATTGCGTTCCTCTGTTTGACACTATCTTCTTTGGCACACCATGAAGACAAACGATTCGAGACATGTACAACTCCGCCAGTACTGCACTACTATAGTTGGTCTTGACAGGTATGAAGTGGGCTGACTTGGTTAAGCAGTCGACCACTACCCAAATGGAATTGTAGCTGGCTCGAGTGCGAGGCAATCCGACTATGAAATCCATACCGATTTCATCCCATTTCCACTGAGGAATTTGCAACGGTTGCAACAATCCAGCTGGTCTCTGGTGCTCTGCCTTGGTCGACAACTATCACACATAGCCACATGCTCTGCGATTTCCCTCTTCATTCCGTACCACCAGAATTTCTTCTTCAGATCTTGATACATCTTCTCACTTCCATGGTCTATCGAATAGGCTATCTCATGAGCTTCCTTGAGAATCAATTCCCGAATAGACTGGACATTGGGAACACACAAGCGGTCTTTGAACCATATCACACTTTCTGCATCTTCCCGAAAATCTTTGCCTCTGCCGTCTAGAATCAACCGCTGGATTTCACTGATCTTCTCATCATTCTTCTGTGCTTCTTTGATTTCCCGCTCTAAAGTGGGTTCTAACTCAACTGTTACTCCTCGCATATTATTCAGAAATCTGAGACTCAACCTGTCAAACTCTTTGGCCAACTCATGAGGCATCGGATGAGCGACCATCAAATTGACCTGACTCTTCCTGCTCAAAGCATCTGCCACTACGTTTGCTTTGCCTGGATGGTAATGAATCTCCAATTCATAGTCTTTCATCAACTCTAACCATCTTCGTTGCCTCATATTCAGCTCTGACTGAGTGAATATGTACTTCAGACTCTTGTGGTCTGTGTAAACATCACATTTCTGCCCATACAGATAGTGCCTCCATGTCTTCAGTGTGTGAACCACTGCTGCCAACTCTAGATCATGGATTGGATAATTCTTCTCATGAACCTTCAGCTGTCGGGACGAGTAAGCCACAACTCTTCCCTCCTGCATCAACACGCATCCCAAACCAGTGTAACAAGCATCGCAATACACCAAGAAGGGCTTGTGCACATCAGACAAGACTAAGACAGGTGTTGTAGTCAACTTCTCTTTCAGCGCTTCGAAGTCCTCTTGACATTTCTGGGTCCACTTAAACTCAACTTTGTTGCCTAGCAAAGCTGTCATTGGTTTCGCAATCTTCGAAAACCCTTCAATAAATCGCCGATAATATCCGGCCATTCCAATGAAGCTCTTGATTCCTCGAGCATCTGTTGGCGCTTTCCAGTTCAGAATGTCTGCCACTTTCTTCGGATCCACAACCAATCCTTCTTTGTTAATTATGTGACCCAAGAATAGGACTTCACTGATCCAGAACTCACACTTGCTCAACTTTGCATACAACTGGTGCTCTCGCAATCTCTGCAATTGTAATATCCAAATTGTAAGGGAGAGTAAAAGGAGGAATTGTTTCCTTTGAATATGTGTGAATCTCCATTTATCATCGCATGTGGCTACTCATGTCTAAAAATGAGTAAATCATTCATTACCAAGACACAAATAAATCATTGCATCATATTGTATTTTGTTTGTGCATTTAAAAAAACAATAATGATATGAATAAAAAAATAACGAGAAGAGGATTTGAAGAAAAAGGAGAAGAAAAGAAAGGATATGAAAATGCAAATAATATATATGTATATATAATTATGTTTCTAAAGTTGATACTTCTAATATCCCAATATGATTTGAAGATAATTTGGCACAATATTTGAATTTAAATCTGAATTGTAAATGAATTGGGAAATAGAGAAAAGGAAAAGAGAGAAAAAGAAAAGACTAAACACAACATGGGCTGACCGACCCCCCCTATTCGGCCCAACTTCGAACCAACTCCTTGCTTCGCGCGGCCCAACTACGTTCTCGCGCTCGCTGGCCCATCGCACACCCCGGCTCGCTGGCGGGCGGGACCCTCTCGTCAGCCGCTCACCGCAACCGCTGCGCGACCAAGCTATCACGCTGCGCAGTGGGCCCCACACCTCCCGGTCGTCGTCTCCGCGATACGCGCGGCGCTTCTGTCGATCTCCAGCTGCAACGGCCTCCCCGTACCTGCCGCGCACGAACCCGTAGACTCAGCTCCTCCTTTTCCTCCCCATAAGAACTACAGTCGTGGCGCCTTCCCCGAGCAGGTTCAGCAGGAAACCACTTCCCTTAGCCAAGAGAATCGCCGAGCGCCGCCAACACCCGGGGCGGAGTGGAGGAGAAAAGTTGTGCGCCGCTGCGGGTTAGCTCGGCTCACATCGCCGTTGTGCCCTCGGCTGATGGCCAGGGGTCCTCCCTGCGACTCTTGGGGGATGCCCAGGGCCTCGTCGGGTGAAGTTGACACATGTGGTGCTTGGAATTGCTTGCCAGAACCGAGCGGATTCGGCGAACCCGCACCGTGCCGCGAACCACTATGCTCGGCCTCTCAATCACCAGTAAATACTACCTTAGTATTTTCGCGGTAGTTCGTCCTTCCTCTTGCGCTTGTTCAGTCGTGGTTTGGTGCACCCTGAGCACGTATCCACTGCACCGGCGAGGTTGGGGAATGGCGCCGCCGTGTGGAGACCTGGCCACCGCGTGTTGGGGAATTAGGCGAGGGAGAGAGCCTCCTGTCCGTTCGTTCAGGATCGAACGGCGTGGATTAGATGCAGCTGGACGGTAGGTCGTTTTGCGCTACGCCGTTGGATGTGAGTTGGGCGGCTCAGATCTGATGGAGAGCACCGTTTCAGACAGGGTAGCGTGGATCGTTCGATTTGATCGGAGGGCTAGGGTTGGGGCACATCTTCGTTAAACCTCGACCACAGATCTCAGATCGTGCGCGCCAGAACAGATCGCGACATTTTAAAATCGGGGGCCATCGGATCGTGATCCAGTGGCCCATAATGCACCGTACCCCTTCGGTTGCGCGTTTTACAGAAAAACCCCCGCAGAATTACACAAACAACCCACGGTCTGCGGCAGTGTTAGCCTGAGTCTTAGGACATTTCCCGTGTATGCCCCTGCGCATTTCTGTAATTGAGGCCCAGTCCAGAGAATGTTAAAATCAGGGAAAAGATATAGAAAATGAGTTTTTAATGTGAAAACAATTCATAGAATTTGTATAATTCATAGAAAATGCGTACGAACTCCAAATTGGTCCATTCCAGTTCCTAAATTTTCATAATATTATTGTCTATCCATTTGTGCCACTGTTTGGCATGAAAAACACATTGAATTTATCTAGTACTTAATCATGTATTAAATACACAAAACCTTGGAAAATTTATAACTTAAAATCTATAACTCCAAATTTAATAATTTCAGTTCCTATGATCCTATTTTAATGTCTAAATTATTACTGTGTATTTTATTTATATGTTTGGTGTGATGTTAAGTTTTGCTATACTATGTATGTATTGTATTGACGCGAGTAGACGAGCAAGCTACAGAGGATTCTGGGGTTCAGCTGGTAGAGACTGCTGTGCAGGAGCTCGTTGAAGGCAAGTTGTGCCCTTGATCACTTCTTTTACCCATTCATGTTCTTATTAATCATAATGATCTGCATAGGTTAATTTTGATGGGACCTAATAGGTTACCCTAGATTTTGACTATCTTTATACCTTGTTTCACCACTGGTTTTACTACTAAATTTTTGGGTAGTATATGCTATCGCTTTATGTGGATTTGGGTATAAAGATATTTATCACTCATTGTTATACTTTTTATTATCTGTTTATTATTATTATTCATGATAAGATCATTATGTTAATGGGAACATGGAGAACCACCTGGGAAAACAGTGCTACCACAAGGGTTTAATGGGACGCCCTTGGCTGATTAACTAGGAAAGCTAGTGGATGACTACCTTACCTGAAAGGGGCAAGGGCAGTAGGGGAGTGGTCAGTGTAGGGAGGTCCTTGGGTTGATTTTGCTGCGATGGCGGTCAGGCGAGGGATTCCTGCACTGGAGCTTCCTATAAACTGTAGCGGGTTTTCTGAGTCTAGTGGAACTTTGTAAAGGCCTCGTAGTGGTACCCTACCTCGCTTCCTTGGTAGAGGTGTATGGAGTCTGATCAACTCTGTGGCAAATGGGTAACACGACTTGTGGGTAAAGATGCGCAACCTCTGCAGAGTGTAAAACTGGTATACTAGCCGTGCTCACGGTCATGAGCGGCTCGGACACTCACATGATTAAATTATGGAACTTAAACTTAACATGTCATTTCATTGCATCTGGGATTATTTTACTATTACTTTTATTTATTATTATTATGGGTTGGTATTTACTTACACTTAGTAACTGCTAATAAAATTTTGACCAACTTATAAAAGCAATGCTCAGCTTCAACCTTTATTTCATTGATTAGCCTTACACTTCATGAACGTATGTGAGCTCACTCTTGCTGAGCGATGAACGTATGTGAGCTCACTCTTGCTGTCTCACACCCCCCACATGAGAAGAACAGGTGGTCGAAGAGGAGCCGCCTAACTCTAAGGCTTTCGACTTGATCTAGGTGGCGTCTCCCAGTCAGCTTTCTGGCGCCAAGGATAGATTTTAGATCCTGTTATATTTATCTTTTATTTTTGTAAGACTTCCGCTATGTAATAATACTCTGATGTTTTGTGACATTTATCTCTATACACTCTGTTATTATATATGTTGTCTTCTTGGCGCATGTATGAGATGCACTTGGCTTTGTTCCTTAAAGCCGGGTGTGACAGCAATACATCCTCAAATGATCTGCATGCTCTGCTTCGCTTTGAGAATATATCAGAATATCATCAATAAATACCACCACAAACTTGTCGAGATAATCCATGAATACACTGTTCATCAGATTCATGAAGAAGGCCGGTGCATTTTGTGGCGAAACTGACCGAATTATTCCAACTTAAGTGCCTAAGTCTCGCCTTAGAGGCTAGACCACACTTAAATGGGAATAACCCGTCAATCCCTCGGATCTAGTCCGACACGGCCACTGACAGGATCAAGTACCACAATCTCACTCGATGGTGAGTCACAGAGCAAATACAATAAAGCATAAAACCATGCATTAAAGAGTATTAAATTATTACATCATCATCGGAGTTTTGCAAAAGTAGTCATCATTGTTCGAAGTGCAGTAGAATAAAACTAACAGTAAATAAACAGAAAGATGGGGAAGCCTGTCCCATCACTCCTCATGCTCCTCCTCAGCCGAGGTAGGGTCCCACTCGACAGTCCAACCCGGTGGCAAGATGGACGGCCAAGTCACTCCAGCAACCATGTCCTCCAGAGAACCTGTAAAATTATGCCACAAGCAAGGCTGAGTATACTAATACTCAGCTAGACTTACCCGGTGTGAGGAGTCTACTCCTCTACCTCTAGACATGCAGCTATTTGGCTGTGGGGTTTGGTTGCCAAAAGCACTAGCTGAGTTTGTAAACCAAGTTTTAGCTTTGTCAAGTTTAAGTGTGACTCTCTTAAGGCTAAAAGTGTACTATCTACTCATACATGGTATCAAACATATTTAGCAAACAACATCTTGTATCATCTCATCACAATTCCACTTGTTACTCAATGTAGCAGCATGGATCAAGCAGTCTCATTAGCTGCGAGAAGTAGACGATTCGAATCGAGTTTTTATCCTTGCAAGGTAAACCTAAACACACGACATGTAGGGGCACTCCGTCCCCACACACATCAACCGTCCCCATCGATTCCCCGTCAGCAGATCAGGGCTCACCGCCTTGGCGTAGAATGCCTCACTGACCCCGACTGCCGTCGTGCAGTGACCGCACTTGTACCCACCGTAACCGGAATGGGAGACCACGTCTCAGGTCGCGTGAGGGGTAAAGTCTACTGCCATGTTCAATCAGGTACTAGGCTTACCGATTTACCATATTCCTCGGCATGTGCTTAGTACGTTCAAACGCTTGACTCACGGTACCACACCTTAATCCTTATTCCAATTTTTATCCCATGGACAACCAATCCCCATGGATTGTTGTCCACAAACCAGCACCATTATGATAGAAAGTGGATACAACCAATTTCCTGACCTCGCGCGAGTGCTAGAAAAATCACTCGACTTCTACCGAGATCCTAATTAATAAAGTAGCTACTCGACCTAGCATACTAGTATTCATCTCAACAGGATTCCTGAGATCATGCAACTAGGGTTTCAAACAACTCCTACACCTAAGTGCACAATCAATCCTACAGTCATTAAGTGAAGTAAAATAGCATAAGTAACAGGTTATGCATAAACCGGGGCTTGCCTTCCAAGGCTGTGGCAGGCAGATCCTCTGATGTAGGCTCGGGTGCTGGATCTGGGGCTACCTCCTGAGCAGCTCCTTGCTCCGGCACGAGGATGTACTCTCCATCAGCAAGGTTGCAGTCTATCGAAATGCAATGAACATGTATGTCATGATTATGCAGGATTTAATAACATTATGTTAAGAGAAGAAAGACTAAGTTAAAGAGTAACTTAGGGTTTCCGGGTCATAGGTGGCTTTTAGTAGTTTATGCTTATCACTTTTAGGTTTAGGTTTTTGTTGAGGATAAACCTAGGGAATTTGTATTGCCTTTGTATACTGCAGTGGACAAGTTATAAAGAGTTTTAGGATGACACAAATTTTTCTATGATTCATAGTTCCCTTTCTTTATTTCCTATTTAGGGTTTCTAGTGTAGGGTTGAACTACAACAATGGTCTGATATTTTCCAAAAATTCTGTAAAAATTACAGTGGGTTGTCAAGGGTCATTATAGGCTACTCTAGGAATTTGGGGTTTAAAATAGAAAGGCTATGCTTTAGACAAAAATGACAAAAGTTGTGTAAAATGGGCCACTTTGCACTACATCTCTTAATTAGGGGTGAGTTCTGCCCTAAGGGTTATTTTTGTTGGCATCTAACAGTAATAATAGGCTTCTGTGCTAAAAACCACAGAAAGCTAAGGAATGGTTATTTAGTTATGATTTTTTAAAGTTTAAAGCTAAAAAGGCACTTTCTACTACATTGTTATTTGAAAACTGTCAAACAGCAGATTTCATATTTTTCCTAAGTTCTTAATAACAAAACATTAACTATCCCAAGGGTTGGGGTGTTTTCACCTTGGGGTTATTTTTGTAGGGTTTTTCTAAGTTCTCCTAGTTTTATTAAAATAAAAGGTATCCTACTCTTTTTATGCTTAACCAGGGTATGATAGATTTTTCCAGTGAACTACATTGAATAAGTACCCTAACAAAAATAGGGGTGCCCTCTGGTTCATTATTTAAATCACATTTTCTATTTTTCTTAACCTTAAGCATATTGCAAAATAAGTGGTAAAAACTAACTTAATGGGGTGGACAGAGAGGTTTAGCATTTTTAATTAGGTCAGTAGGTGGACATAAACTTCTCCAAATGTTTCTAACCCTAGTCAAATAGTACAACTATTTTTTCTCCCTATTATTGAGCTTTTGGCCAAAACTATAATTAAATCAGAACCCTAAAGTTTTCTATAGTACATAGGGGTTTTATATTTTTCTTAAGTAGTTTACATTATTTAGAGTCTGACAAAATTGGTTTGACCAAATTTGGATGAACTAAACATAAGTTATGGATTGTTAAAGTTTCTGTTCAAATTTAAAATCAGATTTAATAAGGTTTTCTAGAAAAACAGTTTACACCGGGGTCCCCAGGGTCTTTCCTAATTAATCTTCGCAGTTCTACCCTTGCGCCACTATTCCTCTGTGTGACTGACAACGCGCAAAACCCCCTGACTTTCTCTTCCTCTCCCCCGCGGTCCCTCCGAGGTGTAAACAGTATCCGCAGAGAAGAAAGGGGCGGTGCGGCTTACCGGCGACGAGAGAAGTCCGGCGAGGGGTAGGGTTGGCTCGGGGAGGTTCTGGCGGTTACAACGACGTACGGCTCGATGACGGGGATGGCCGGAATCGCTCGGTCCACGTGCGCAGGCGGGTGTCCTCGTCGGCGGCGGGTGTGCCGGCCAAACCACGGCGACCTAGTCCAATCCAACGGCACGGTGAGCTTCCTGGGGTGATGTAGAGGCTATCTGTGCATTGAATCGAAAAATGGCGCAGTGATTTACCCGGTCCACGTGCACCGGCGGGGTGATGAACTCCAGCGAGCACGGTTTCGCTATTCCGGTGACGCGGGTCCTCGGTTCAAGCTTGTGTAAGCTTCACGGCCTCACAAGGAAGCTATCTGAAGGCTTGGATCGAACGGAGGAGGACAGGAAAGGAGCTGGCCACGGTGGTTGCTCTCGGGCGGCTCTAGCGTGTCGCGGGGAGGTCGCCGGAGCTAAGGGCGGGCTCGGGGGAGTTAGGCGTGGTACGGAGGAGGCAACGGGGAAGGCAGACGAGCACTGGGACAGGCTTTATATCCGTGGCGTGGGTGTGGTCACGGGCGGCCGCGGGCGCGCGGGGGTTCGCGCACGGGCGTGCTCTGAGCGCGCCCAGGGTGTCAGCCCGCGTCGAACACGTGGGAGCTCGCTTCTGCCATGGTTCAACGACAGATTTGAGCACCTTAGCGTGCGTATCTTGGCAAAGTCACTATGTACGGTCTCTTCCCTGCTCCATATCCTACCTTTTTGCTGTGAGTTCCAAGTCAAGATATGGTCGGGGTAGGGAGATAGAGGGGTGAGAAGTTGGCTATGTCAGCTAGGTCCAAGCCAAGACAAAAATGGTGCCAAGTCGTGTCAAACGCCCTAGGGTAGGTGTCTCCTCTTTCCAGGGCATTCTAGGGTTAATTTGGCGCCACTTTGTCAATTGGGTCGAAGTGTTTTGAATTTTGGATTAGGGTGAACATGTGGGATCTTTGTTCAAAGGTTGATTTTTAGACTTAGGCAATTTCTGAATTTTCTCTTGTGCTTAACCTTTGGTGAACTTTTTGGGGCTTTTCTGAAATCTTTTTGGGGTTACTTCCTTACTATTATTTGTAGGTTATGAAGTATACTACAACTTTTATATTTGGCCCAAGCCATGATCATAAGGTTTACATGACCTTTTGATCCTATCTTCATTTAGGGTTCCCATTATCCAAAAGGGTTTGTTTTAGAGTTTTGGGCAATTCTCTCCTTTAGGGGTCCATGACAAGCTAGGGTATGATATCCAAGATGGGTTGCACTTGCTTAGGACCTTGAATTCAAAGTTTGATGTACTTTGCTCAAACCAATCCACATGCAATAATAGGTTAAATGGGGTAGCCCTGGGTGGACACCCTGAGTAACACCTGGGTGTTACTGCCCTCCCCCTTAATGGAATCTCGCCCCGAGATTTCAGGTAGAGTTCCTTGGTGGGGTGCTTGAAGGTGTGTTGGTGTGCTACTCTTTCTTTATACTCAAGTTTCTTCTTGTTAACTGCTCTTCGAATGTCATTCTCTTTGCAACTTCAGAAAGAAGCCCTTTTTAAGTTAAATCCACAACTTAGACTATCCTTGTTATCTAAGTTTTCCTTATAATTGAATTCAAAGGGCAGGTGGGGGTGGGGGTTTTTGGGTTACATACCGACTCCTTTGGGTAGAAAGTCGGGGAAGCGAGAGCGTAGAAAATCCTCAGTCTCCCATGTAGCTTCTTCTGCTGAATGGTGACTCCAATGAACCATATACATTCGGATCGACCTTGCCCGAGTTGATCTCTCCTTATGATCTAATACCTTGACGGGGTACTCTTGGTAGGACAAGTATGGTTCTATCTCAATGTCCGGTTCCGGTAGCACTTCAGTGGGCAGACGAACACATTTCCGTAGCTGAGATACATGGAATACATCATGAACAGCTGACATGCTGGGTGGCAACTTCAGTTGATAGGCAACGGGTCCACAAGCTTCCTTGATCTCGTAGGGTCCAATGTAACGAGGAGCTAACTTGCCCTTGATCCCGAATCTTTGGGCACCCTTGGTGGGTGATACCTTAAGGTAAACATGATCTCCTACTTCAAACTGTAGAGGCTTCCGCCTCTTGTCATGATAGCTCTTTTGCCTGGCCTGAGCAGCTTCTAAGTTCTTCTTGATGATCCTGACCTTTGCCTCTGCATCAAGCACCAAATCTGGCCCAAATATTTCCCTTTCTCCTGCTTGAGACCAATTCAGTGGGGTTCTGCATCTTCTCCCATATATAGCTTCAAAAGGTGCCATCTTCAGACTGGACTTGTAGCTGTTATTATAGGAAAACTCAGCCAAGGAAAGACACTTGTCCCAAACCTTTCCGTAGTGCAGTACACATGCCCTTAACATATCTTCCAAAATCTGGTTTACCCTTTCTGTCTGGCCATCGGTTTGGGGATGGTATGCTGAGCTTCGTATGACATGGGTCCCAAGTGATTCCTGCAATTGTTCCCAAAATCGTGCCACAAATGGTGCTCCCCTGTCTGATACTATAGTCCTTGGTATCCCATGCAAACGAACTATCTCGTCAATGTAGATCTCCGCAAACTTCTCCGCCCTGTGGGTGTTGTGTACTGGCAAGAAATGAGCTGACTTGGTCAATCTGTCCACAATGACCCAAATGGAATCATGGTGCCTCGAGGTATTGGGCAATCCCATGATAAAGTCCATGCAAATGTCCTCCCATTTCCAAGATGGTATGGGAAGGGGTTGTAAAGGGCCCGCTGCCTTCAAGTGACTAGCTTTTATCCTCTGGCAAGTGTCACACTCGGATATGTACTTGGCAATTTCCCTCTTCATTCTGGTCCACCAATATAAAGATCTGAGATCATGGTACATCTTGTTACTACCAGGGTGCATGGAGAATTTTGAAAGATGAGCTTCATCCAGTATCTTCTTTCTGAGCTCAGGGTCCTTGGGAACAACCAATCGGTTTCCAAACCATAGAATTCCCTTGCTGTCCTACCGGAAGCACTTGTATTTTTCTGCCTTTTGCTTGATCATTTCCTTGATAACCTGAACACCCTTATCTTCAACTTGGGCCCTGACTATTTGCTCCTGTAGTGTCGGTTCTACCGAGATATAACTTAAGGCACCTGAAGGAACAACTTCCAGATTCAACTTGCACAACTCATCACACAGGGTGGTAACTCTTGCATCCATGCTAATACAATTGCACTGGGCCTTTCTGCTCAAGGCATCTGCTACAACATTGGCTTTGCCAGGATGGTAATGCACTTCCAAATCATAGTCCTTGATTAACTCCAACCATCTCCTCTGCCTCATGTTCAGATCCGCCTGAGTGAAGATGTATTTGAGACTCTTGTGATCAGTGTAGATGTTACAGTGAGCTCCCATCAAGTAGTGTCTCCATATCTTAAGAGCATGAACCACAGCTGCCAATTCCAGATCATGTGTAGGGTAGTTCTTCTCATGGGGTCTGAGTGCTCGGGAAGCATAAGCAATGACTCTGTTATCTTGCATCAAGACACAACCCAATCCTGTACCAGAAGCATCACAATAGACTTCAAATGGCTTGGTGTTGTCAGGTTGAGCCAGCACTGGGGTTGTTGTCAAATGCTGCCTCAAAGTGTGAAAGGCATCTTCGCACTTTTGGCTCCAATCATACTTGACTACCTTCTTCAACAGTTCAGTCATTGGTTTGGCAATTCTGGAGAAATCCGGAATAAATCGTCGATAATACCCTGACAATCCCAGAAAACTCCGAATCTGCCTCACTGTAGTCGGGGGTTTCCAATCCATCACCTCTTGTACCTTCTCAGGATCAACTGATATCCCATCTTGAGAAATTGTGTGACCCAAGAATTTAATTTCCTTCAACCAAAACTCACATTTAGACAACTTAGCATAAAGATTATGATCGCGCAGCCGCTGAAGCACGATGTGCAGATGCTCGGTATGTTCGTCTTCATTCTTGGAGTAGAGCAGAATATCATCAATGAAAACGACCACGAACTTGTCCAATTCTGGCATAAACACTGAGTTCATCAGGTACATAAAATAAGCCGGGGCATTGGTCAGCCCAAAAGACATCACCAAAAACTCATACAACCCATATCGGGTTGAGAAGGCCGTCTTGGGAATATCGCTGGCACGGATCTTGATCTGATGGTAACCTGAGCGAAGTTCTATCTTGGAGAATACCTTGGCTCCTACCAGCTGATCAAACAGAACATCAATGCGGGGCAGTAGGTATTTGTTCTTGATAGTCACCGCATTGAGAGGGTGGTAGTCAACACACATTCTCAAACTCTCATCCTTTTTCTTCACGAATAAGGCAGGACATCCCCATGGTGAAGTACTTGGGCGAATAAACCCCTTGTCCAACAACTCTTGCAATTGCTTTTTCAGTTCTGCCAGTTCCGCGGGAGGCATCCTATAGGGTCTCTTGGAGATAGGAGCAGTCCCGGGTGGCAATTCGATGGCGAACTCAATGTCTCGGTCAGGTGGCATCCCTGGCAATTCATCCGGAAACACATCTGGGTAGTCACAGACCACTTGGATCTTTTCCACTAGGGACTCTATCATGATGAAGGCACAAGAACGGGTGCATCTCTGGTCGGGCAAATATAATGTAGTTTCACCATAGGTTGGTGAGTGCACCTGAATGGCCCTGGCTGCAATATCAATAACTGCTTGATGCCTGGTTAACCAGTCAGTTCCCAATATAATATCCACGCTATCCAAACCCAAAATGAGGAGGGTGGTTTTAATTATTAGACTACCAAACTTTATGGGCACATGTCTGTTGATTTGATAGGTGGCAACCCTTCCACCTGGTGTTGAAATTGTAATGCCCCCATCGGTGTGGTGAAAGGGCAACTGGCACTTGGCACTAAATTTGGCACTGATAAAACTATGCGATGCACCAGAATCAAAAAGAAAAATAGCAGGATAATTCAAAACTGTAAAGATACCAGTCATGACGGGTGCTCCCACTGGAATATCAGCCATGGTGGTGAAGTTTAGCCTGCTCTGCCTCACTTGCACCTTCTGCCTCTTGCCTTGATTCTGATTAACATTCTGCCCCTGCTTCTGCTTGTTCCTGGGGCAATTCTTGGCATAATGTTCGGTGTTGCCACATGTGAAACACCTGTTGTCATTTGCCTGGCGGTACTGCTGCTGCTGCTGATTGTTCCTCTGAGCTGGAAACTGGGTGCGGTTGGGTGCCTGCTGCGGCTGCTGCTGTGGTCGGATCACCCATCTCCCCTGCTGCTGCTGGGGTCCCCTGTTCTGAGTGTCGGATACAATCCTGAAGCGTTGTGGCTGAGCTGAGGGTCCTGCCACAGGGGTCTTCCTCTTCTTTTCTGCCTGTCGGGTTGTGATGCAGTCCTCCTGGGAGATAGCCATGTTGACCAACTCATTGTAGCTGTTGGCCCTGACGGTGTTGAGACAGTCACGGAGCTTAGTGCTGAGCCCCCTCCTGAACCTGTCTCTCTTCTTCTCGTCCGTATCTGCATGATACCCAGCATACTGGCACAAGTCATTAAAAGCCTGAGCATACTGCAACACGGTCCTGTTGCCCTGAGTGAGTGCCAGAAACTCGTTGAGTTTTCGGTCCATAATCTCGGCTGGTATGTGGTGTCCCCGGAAAGCTGCCTTGAACTCCCTCCATTCCACCTCTCGATCCTCTGGCTGCATGGCAAGAAAATGGTCCCATCAAGTCCTTGCGGGTACACGAAGCTGCTGGGTGGCGAACCTGACTTTGGTGACCTCTGAACAAGCCCCATGGAGTAGCGGGAATTTGGATTCCACTACTCTCAACCACACATCTGCATCAAGTGGGTCCTCGGCCCTTGTGAACAATGGTGTCTAGGTGCTGAGGAACTCCTGGTAGGTAGCTGCCGCGGGGTGACGCTGATGGTCTCCACCACCATAATGCTGAGGTGGTGGCTGACGCTGAGCTAGCTGTCTCAAGATCTCATTCTGCTGAGCCATTAGCTCCTGCAGAGTGGGAGGCGGTGGCGGCGGTGGAGGAACGCGCTCATTCTGGCCACGACGCTGTCTCCCGGCCATCTGAAAAACCACATATATACTTAACACCATATTTCCAAGTTCAAGGTTTACTTGCGGCAAAAAGAGTCAAAAGCAAATTGGTAGATTCCGACATAAACTAAAAAGGATTTCAAAAGGCATAAACTTTCCTTCCAAATTTAAAACTAATAGCATCATCAACCATGCTTCCAAAAGAGTTTATCACGGTTACATCAATGGTCCCAAAAAGACTCAACTCTATCTAGCCTAGTACCCCAAGGGTGCAAAAGCTAAGCTAGTTGTGAGGAGTCCTACCATCACCGACGTCTAACTCTATCCCGGACACCTAGTGAGCGAACGAGGCAACACTCGACTCGGGGGAAGGTGGTCTCCCTGAGCCAGCAGTGTCCAAACTAGAGGCAGGCTCATCTCCTCCCTCGATGTCGACGTCCTCGTTGGCCTCCATATCCTGGATCTCCTGGTGATGCATATCCAAGTGCTCGTTAGCCTCAGCAAGCTGCTGCTGAGTGTTAATGAGCTGATCCTCAGAACCTCGATGGTGTTCTCCCTGGTGCCCACTAATTCCTCCAACTCTTGGATATCAGTGGATAGCTGCTCCACCTGCAAAGTCCTTTTGCACCATTTTAGTGGACAAATCAACCACGAGCTCCTCTCTGTTGTCCAAAGTGATCTTGGTCGCCTCCAATAGTGCCATCAGGTGGGACATCGCCTCACCTCGCATCACTTGCAGACGGTACAGAGCATTCATGCACCGTATGGTCAAGTGCACAGTCTGTCCTGGGTAGATGGCCCAAATATCCTTGGCATGCTCCACCCGATCCTTCCACATTGGGTCGTCCTCCTTCTCCGCGGGGAACAAGCCAATGGGGTGGGTAGACAGCTCCAAAGGATGGAATCCGCAGAAAGTGGTCAACGCATTGTAGAGTGAAAGGGAATTAGGCTTACACCTAGTTCCTAATTAATTTTGGTGGTTGAATTGCCCAACACAAATAATTGGACTAACTAGTTTGCTCTAGATTATATATTCCGGACAGGAGAAGCTTTTTGGAAAAACAAACCAAGCGTGGGCCGTCCGGGCCCTTGCGGCGGACCGTCCGCAACACCAGGATGACCCTCGGTCAAAACCAATGTAAAAATCCAAGTCTGCTCTACGGACCGTCTGGAGGAAAAGCAAGGACCGTCCGGCCTCAGGCGCGGAGCGTCCGGTAGGCGAGGAACCGAAAACCCGAAGGTGACGGGTTCCGAAAAATGAATTATAGCGTCCTCGTGGACCGTCCGGGGTGCACGACCGGACCGTCCGCGACTGGCTTTATCTGACATCTGACGACGCATTAAATGCAATATAGCCGTTGATATAGCCGTTACTGCTGACCGTTGCGTTTTCAGCCGTTGATCTACAGGCGCGGACCGTCCGGACCAGGCGGGCGGACCGTCCGCGGTCGGCAGAATGGAGCAATGGCTAGGAAGTGGTTGGTGGCTATAAATACAACCCCAACCACCTCCATTCATCACACCCAAGCATTCCAGACTTCACATTCAATACAAGAGCTAGCAATCCATTCCAAGACACATTAAAAGCCTCCATCTCTACAAGTTTCACAATTGAGAAAAGAGATCATTAGTGATTAGTGACTTGAGAGAGAAAATGATACGTGTGTTATTTGTCTCTCTTGTCGCTTGGCTTTTGCAATCGTGCTTTTCTTTCAATCTTTCTTGCGATCAACTCAATTGTAACCAAGGCAAGAGACACCAATTGTGTGGTGGTCCTTGCGGGGAATTTTGTTCCCGTTTGATTGAGAAGAAGAAGCTCACTTGGTCCGAGGGACCGTTTGAGAGAGGGAAAGGGTTGAAAGAGACCCGGTCTTTGTGACCACCTCAACGGGGAGTAGGTTTGCGAGAACCGAACCTCGGTAAAACAAATCCGCGTGTCACACTCTTTATTCACTTACGATTTGTTTTGCACCCTCTCTCGCGGACTTGATTATATTTCTAACGCTAACCCGGCTTGTAGTTGTGATTAACATTGTAAATTTCAGTTTCGCCCTATTCACCCCCCCTCTAGGCGAATTTCAATTGGTATCGGAGCCCGGTGCTTCATTAGAGCCTAACCGCTCGAAGTGATGTCGGGAGATCACGCCAAGAAGGAGATGGAGACCGGCGAAAAACCCACTACAAGCAACGAAAAAGCTCTATCGGGAGGGTCCCGCAACAAGGAGAAGAGGAAGGAAAAGAAGAAGGAGAAGAAGACTTCTTCTCACAAGTCGCATCGGAGTGGCGACAAAATAAAGAAGATGAGGAAAGTAGTCTACTACGAGACCGACACTTCATCACCTTCTACCTCCGGCTCCAACGCGCCCACCATAACTTCTAAGCGCCATGAGCGCAAGAAGTTTAGTAAGATCCCCTTACATTATCCTCGTACTTCTAGACATACTCCATTACTTTCCGTTCCATTAGGCAAACCGCCAACCTTTGATGGTGAAGATTATGCTAGGTGGAGTGATTTAATGAAATTTCATCTAACCTCACTCCACAAAAGTATATGGAATGTTGTTGAGTTTGGAGCACAGGTACCATCCGTAGGGGATGAGGATTATGATGAGGACGAGGTGGCCCAAATCGAGCACTTCAACTCCCAAGCCACAACCATACTCCTCGCCTCTCTAAGTAGGGAGGAGTACAACAAGGTGCAAGGACTAAAAAGCGCCAAGGAAGTTTGGGACGTGCTCAAGACGGCGCACGAGGGTGATGAACTCACCAAGATCACCAAGCGGGAAACGATCGAGGGGGAGCTCGGTCGCTTCCGTCTTCGCCAAGGGGAGGAGCCACAAGATATGTACAACCGGCTCAAGACCTTGGTGAATCAAGTGCGCAACCTCGGGAGCAAAAAGTGGGATGACCACGAAGTGGTTAAGGTTATTCTAAGATCTCTTATTTTCCTTAACCCTACTCAAGTACAATTAATTCGTGGCAATCCAAGATATACACTAATGACTCCCGAGGAAGTAATCGGGAATTTTGTGAGCTTTGAATTTATGATCAAGGGCTCACGAAAGATCAACGAGCTTGACGGCCCCTCCACGTCCGAAGCACAACCGGTCGCATTTAAGGCGACGGAGGAGAAGAAGGAGGAGTCTACACCGAGTATAACACCCATCGACGCCTCCAAGCTCGACAACGAGGAAATGGCACTTGTTATCAAAAGCTTTCGCCAAATCCTCAAGCAAAGGAGGGGGAAAGATTACAAGTCCCGCTCCAAGAAGGTTTGCTACAAGTGTGGTAAGCCCAGTCACTTTATAGCTAAATGTCCTATTTCTAGTGATAGTGACAGGGGCGACGACAAGAAGGGGAGAAGAAAGGAGAAGAAGAGATACTACAAAAAGAAGGGCGGCGATGCCCATGTTTGTCAGGAGTGGGACTTCGACGAAAGCTCTAGCGACTCCTCCGACGACGAGGACGTCGCCAACATCGCCGTCACCAAGGGACTTCTCTTCCCAAACGTCGGCGATAAGTGCCTCATGGCAAAGGATGGCAAAAAGAAGAAGGTTAAATCTAAATCCTCCACTAGATATGAGTCATCTAGTGATGAAAATGCTAGTGATGAGAAAGATAACCTACGGATTCTTTTTGGCAACTTAAACATGCAACAAAAAGAGAAATTAAATGAATTGATTAGTGCCATCCATGAGAAGGATGATCTCTTGGACTCCCAAGAGGACTTCCTAATCAAGGAAAACAAAAAGCATGTTAAAGTTAAAAATGCTTATGCTCTAGAAGTTGAAAAACGTGAGAAATTATCTAGTGAGCTAAGCACTTGCCATGAGACTATAGACAACCTTAGAAATGAGAATGCTAATTTATTAGCTAGGGTTGATTCTATTGCTTGTAATGTTTCAATTCCCAATCTTAGAAATGATAATGATGATTTACTTGCTAAGATTGAAGAATTAAACATATCTCTTGTTAGCCTTAGGAAGGAAAATGAAAAATTAATTGCTAAGGCTAAAGATTTTGATGTTTGCAATGCTACTATTTCCGATCTTAGAGACAAAAATGATATATTGCGTTCTAAGATTGTTGAACTTAATTCTTGCAAACCATCTAAAGATGTAAAGATGTTAACATTGATGCTATACATGATCACATGGCTTTAATTAAACAACAAAATGATCATATAGCAAAATTAGATGCTAAAATTGCCGAGCATAACTTAAAAAACGAAAAATTTAAATTTGCTAGAAGTATGCTCTATAGTGGGAGACGCCCTGGCATCAAGGATGGCATTGGCTTCCAACAGGGAGGCAATGTCAAACTTAATGCCCCTCCTAAGAAACTATCTAATTTTGTTAAGGGCAAGGCTCCCATGCCTCAAGATAACGAGGGTTACATTTTGTACCCTGTCGGTTATCCTGAGAGCAAAATTAGGAGAATTCACTCTAGGAAGTCTCACTCTGGCCCTAACCATGCTTTCATGTATAAGGGTGAGACATCTAGTTCTAGGCAACCAACCCGTGCTAAGTTGCCTAAGAAGAAAACTCCTAGTGAATCAAATGAGCATAACTTTTCACTTAAAACTTTTGATGCATCTTATGTTTTAACTAACAAATCCGGCAAGGTAGTTGCCAAGTATGTTGGGGGCAAGCACAAGGGATCAAAGACTTGTGTTTGGGTACCCAAAGTTCTTGTATCTAATGCCAAAGGACCCAAAACCATTTGGGTACCTAAAGTCAAGAACTAAACATGTTTTGTAGGTTTATGCATCCGGGGGCTCAAGTTGGATCATCGATAGCGGGTGCACAAACCACATGACAGGGGAGAAGAAGATGTTCTCCTCCTATGAGAAAAACAAAGATCCCCAACGAGCTATTACATTCGGGGATGGAAATCAAGGTTTGGTCAAAGGTCTTGGTAAAATAGCTATATCTCCTGACCATTCTATTTCCAATGTTTTTCTTGTAGATTCATTAGATCACAACTTGCTTTCTGTATCTCAATTATGCAAAATGGGCTACAACTGTTTATTCACGGATATAGGTGTCACTGTCTTTAGAATAAGTGATGATTCAATAGCATTTAAGGGAGTGTTAGAGGGTCAGCTATACTTAGTGGATTTTGATAGAGCTGAACTCGACACTTGCTTAATTGCTAAGACTAACATGGGCTGGCTCTGGCATCGCCGACTAGCACACGTTGGGATGAAGAATCTTCATAAGCTTCTAAAGGGAGAGCACATTTTAGGACTAACAAATGTTCATTTCGAGAAAGACAGGATTTGTAGCGCATGCCAAGCAGGGAAGCAAGTTGGCACCCATCATCCACACAAGAACGTCATGACAACCGACAGGCCACTGGAGCTCCTACACATGGATCTATTCGGCCCGATTGCTTACATAAGCATCGGCGGGAGTAAGTACTGTCTAGTAATTGTGACACCCCAGGTGTCAATTTCGCATTATGTCGGAAGAATTATCCTAATCTCGGATGCTCAGTGAAAATTTCTATTTCTCGATCGTGTCTATCTTTGTCTATCAGGCTTTCTCATGGAAGTTCATCGAATTCAGAGTTAATCGATCGCGAGAAACAACCAAGTTTGGAGCGTGTTAAAACTTTTAATTCTTGGCATGGATGCAAAACTCGATACTCAATCTCGATTTATAAATCTCGTCTAAAGCTCATTTAATCAAACGCTCGACAGCTGCTAGTCGAGCTGTGTCCGACTCCGATTTCTCGATGTTCGATCTATGTCCAAAAATTAATCCGACTCCGTACTCTCAAACGGAATGCTCAATATGTCGTCCTCTGATTAATTCTCACTCGACTCAGCCAAATATCTCATGTCCGAACCGAATTCAAAATCTCGTATCGACAGCGATTTTAAAATGCCACGATTCACCTTTTCCGACTAAAAATCCGAAAGCCGATCAAATCTCAGGACGGTTTATTTTCGATTTACGCGTAGGGAATTATCTTCAAGCGAAATCTAATTAGACTCTCGGCCGAATTAATTGCTCAATCGTCCGTTCGCCGAAATCTATTTCGCTCTGTTCTGTGTACAGACAAATTCCGCGGGAACATTTATTCCGGAAAAATAATTTAGCGCGACCCGAGTACGTGTTTTGGGCCAAGCCTATTCCAGCCCGGCCCATTTGGCCCACTAAGGAAAACCCTAACCCTAGTGTCCCTCTATAAATAGCAGTCCTCTCCTAGCAAGTGGAGGCATTTTTGCACTCCCACCCCTCATTTTCTCCCAGCCGCCACAACAATTCTTCCTCCCTGTTCACAACAGCAGCACGCTAGCGCAGGGAGCTCGGCTCTTTCTCGCCATGGCGCTCGGCACCCATCCGGCAGGGCGCCCTTCTTCCCCATGGAAACCGGCTCCCTCTCCATGCTCCCTCCCTAGCCGAGCACCTCCAGCAGCCATGGCCGAGCTTCCTTTCCCCCTGGTCGGCCTCCTCTGCACAGCAGCTCCTTCTCTCCGTTTCCTGTACGTGCGCAGGGGCAAAACTCCATGGCACCGGCGAAGCTCTAGCTCCAAGCTCCCTGCACCCTCCTCCCCACGTGCAGCACCTCGCTCCCTGTCGGCAGCACGCACACTCAACTCTGGCTTCTCCCCCTGCTTCACCATGTCGTGCGTCCTGCTCCATACGTGATGGTTGGATGAAGATGGCCAACAAGTGACTATGTCAAGTGGGCCCTAGTAGCTAGGGTGAGTGTGCACAAATTACAACTTTTTGTGTTGTGTTCTAAAATTCATATCTCGAGTTTTAGAGGTCCTAAAATTGTGAAATTTGTTTTGTTGGCTACCTTATGAAATGTTCTAACTATTGGATCTATAGGTTGGCATGTTTTAGTGGAAAAGTTTTTCTGTAGAAATTCGTATTTAAAAACTGGTTTAGAAAACAAATGAACTTGCTTCTGTCCATAGTTTTAATTATAAAAATCCAAAAATGATGAAACTTGTTTTGTTGGTTAGATGTTGTCATACTCTAGCTAAGAAAAATATAAAACACATATGGTGTTCACTGTTTTCTTGGTGTGTTAATTAAAACATGTTAAATAGGAAAAAGATGATTGTTTTGATTGTTATTTTTGGATCTGTAGCTCTAGTGCTCCAAATAGATTGAAATTTTTACAGTAGACTCTTGGTGTGATGTTTGGTGACTGGTAAACATTTCAGGAATTGTTGTGCATGTATGATTAAGTTAGTGGTTTAACTTATTTAATGCACCTTAACTAGTTTTAAATGATTTACAAATAATGTATATATGCAAAAATGTAAAATGGTGTTCCCATGTCCTTGTGTGATATTATAGTAGCCTAAGAAAACTTAATATGGTCATGCATCCACAGAAAATAATTAGTTTTAGATTTAACTTGCTCTCACATGCTTTATTGCATTAACAATTTGTTATTTTTGTAGTAAATGCAATATAAAATCTGAGCATGTGAAATTTATACATTATTTATAATGGGTCATTACCTATGCCTCATAAAAATTACAGCCCCAAATTAGATAGTTTCATTTGGTGCTAAAATAACACCTATTTTATAATTATAAGAACAATTAGTGAAAAATTAGAAGTAAACAAGGGCATGCATGTTTCTTGAAATACTTAAGTGAATTGATATAAATTGAAACTTGATAACTAAGTCATAATGATTTAAACTTGAGAAATTGGTGGTAGTGTCTCTCCATGATTTTAATTGATGATTGAGTTGAGTGCTATTGTGCTAGCAAACTGAAATTCCTGCATGTACAGTTTTTTGTTGTGCGGTTAATCTAGTAAAGTAAAGTGTGTTTTATGTACATATGTTCTATATAAAAGTTGTAATTAACTTGTATATCTAGCTCTTCTAAAAATTTAATGAGCTAAGGATTAATGGTTTAGAAGTTATACTTTTCACAATTTCAGTACCTGAATCTGTCCAATTTCTGAACAGATTTCAGAAATTGTAATGGTTGCTTAAGTTAATGTTGAAATAAGTTATTGGTGGTCATAAGAAAGTTATAGATAACTATATTATCTAACTTGTGTTAAAATTTGACAGCGATAGGTCTGACAGTTTAGGAGTTATGCTTTTTACAAAGTCAGTAACTGAATCTGTCCACTTTCTGTACAGATTTCAGAAACTGCATTGTTTGCTTAAGTTAATGTTACAATCTGTTCATGGTCATTATAAGAAAGTTGTAGATGCTTTTCTGATCTTGCTTGTGTTAAAATTTCATAACCACAGGCCCGATAATTTAAGAGTTATGAATTCTACAAACTGCTTGCTGTGTTCTGTCCACCGTCAGAACAGATTTCGAAAACTGTGTTGTTTGATTTAGTTAAACCTGGAATCAATTCTTGGTGATTATAAAAGTTATGTAGTGCTTTTGCTGAGCTTTCCAAAATGTCTTGGATCACTCTTTTTGGTGGTCTGAAGATTAAGTTACATGTGTTTGAAGTGTGAAGACTGAATCTGTCCAGTTTTGGACAGCACAGCCTTCATAGTATATTTTAACCTTGATACATGCTAAACCAGCCAAGGATGTTTATAAATAATTTGTAGAACATTTAATTACCTTTCCAGAAAGTCTAGGATCACCTTGTTTGGATGTCTGGATCTTCAGTTGTGAATTTTTGAAGTTGCAAGCCTGAATCTGTCCAAATCTGGACAGAGCTGCTGTGTTTGCACAATTCGACCTTGCTAAGTGTTGAATCATGTTGTGATGAAAATATCAAAATTGTAGAGCACTTTCTAAACTTTCCAGAAAGTCATAGTTTACTATTTTTGGCTTAATATTTGAAAAGTTATGATTAAAACAAGTAACTACGGTGCTGCTGTCCTAAATGTGTTAGAAGTGATTGATTGCTCTACTCTATTGTGTTTGACTTGAGTGATTGCTTGCTTGTTTTGGTTTTAAGTGAATATGAGTAACAATGATAGTAACTAATATAATCAGGTTATATATAAGTAAATAGTACACATCTCACTAAGTTAGTGAACTAAATTGGTTAAGGTCTAATACGTAGCTTAGCTTAATCAACAGTTAGCAAGTGCAGTAATATATTAGGAAAACAAAATGAATAATGTCCTGTCCTTGGCTTTCTGCTAATACTACTAAGTAACCAACGTCATTAAAGTAGTATAACATGTAATGACGATTAAACTATCTCCTCATGTGTGTTCTCTTTGGTGTGTGCTTGCATGTGAATATTGTGAATGATTGTAAAACCCCGATTAAATGAATATCCCTTTCTGTCTAAGTCTGTCCAAATATATAAGTCATAGAAAACTTATGTGTACTTAACTAGTATAATAATAAAAAAACTAATGGAAAATTAGAGCGAATGCGATAAATGCTTGCACGTGTGATGTCGTGTTGCGTTGGTTAACTCTAGAAGGTAATTGTCGTCTTTGTAATGGTATTGATTACGTATGCCCGATGACGTGTAGATAACTAATGCTAGTGTGTGGCTGTTTACGGTGTCTTACGATTTAATGTTTAGTTCGCTATCGTCTATTTTGGGATTGTCTTGTGATATATTTCATTATATTCATACATGTGCATCCTGCATCTCATATAGGACCGAGAGATGATGATCGAGCAACTGATGTGGTGCCAACCACAAGACACAGTTGGTGGACGACCTGAGGAATGGACTTAACCAGTGGATGCTCGCCAAGCGAGTGCCACCCAGCAAACACTATCCAAGTGTTAAATTAAAGGCAAGCCCCGGTTTTATGCATAACCGTTTATATATGCTATTTTACTACACTTAATGATTGTAGGCTTGTACTGTGCACTTAAGTGTAGGAGTTGTCTGAAAACCCTAGTTGCATGAACTCAGGATTCCTTTTGAGATGGATACTAGTATGCTAGGTCGAGTAGCTGCTTTACTAATTAGGGATCTCGGTAGAAGTCGAGTGATTTTTCTAGCACTCGCGCGAGGTCAGGAATTGGTTGTATCCACTTTGATAACAGAATGGTGATGGTCTGTGGACACGAGTCCATGGGGACGCGTGGTCTACGAGATGAAAATTGGAATAAGGATTAACGTGCGGATACCTGTGTCAAGCGTTTGAACATACTAAACACATGCCGAGAAATATGGTAAATCGGTAAGCCTAGTACCTGAGTGAACCTGCCCGCAGACTTTACCCCTCACGCGACCTGAGACGTGGTCTCCCATTCCGGTTATGGTGGGTACAAGTGCGGTCACTGCACGACGGCAGTCGGGGTCAGTGAGGCATTGTACGCCAAGGCGGTGAGCCCTGATCTGTTGCCAGGGAATCGATGGGGACGGTTGATGTGTGTGGGGACGGAGTGCCCCTACATGTCGTGTGTTTAGGTTTACCTTGCAAGGATAAAAACTCGATTCGAATCGTCTGCTTCTCGCAGCTAATGAGACTGCTTGATCCATTGTACTGCATTGAGTAATAAGTGGAAATGAGTTGACGGGCAAAAGATGTTGATTTGTAAAAATGTTTGATACCATGTATGACTAGTTTGGTACACATCTAGTAAAAAGGAGCATACTAAAACTTGAAAAAGCTAAAACATGATTTTAGACTCAGCTAGTGCTTTTGGCAAACCAAACCCCTCAGCCAAACAGCTGCATGTCTAGAGGTAGAGGAGTAGACTCCTCACACCGGGTAAGTCTAGCTGAGTATTAGTATACTCAGCCTTGCTTGTGGCACAATTTTTGCAGGTACTCCTTAGGATGATTGGTTGATGGTGTGACTTGGCCTCCATCCCTGCCACCGGGATAGACGGTCGAGTGGGTTATTGCTTCCGCGAGAGAGGACCAGGAGGAGTAGCGTGGCCAGGCTTCGCCATGTTACTCGGTTCTTCTCCGTTAGTTATTCCGCTGCAATAAAATTTATGGTTATTATTTCTGAAACTCCGATAATGTAATCACTATTGATACTTATTAAATTGTGGTATTATGCTTTATTGTATTTCTCTGTGCCTCACCTTCGAGTGAGCTAGTGGTATTCGATCCTGGTTAAGTGGCTTTATCGGACTAGATCCGAGGGACTGACGGGTTATTCCTATTTAAGTGTGGTCTAGCCTCTAAGGCGGGACTTAGGCACTTAAGTTGGAATAATTCGGGTGGTTCCGCCACAGCTGGTATCGGAGCGAATACCATCACAGAGAAGTCAATAAGTCATGATTACCAACCTTTTCTAGAGTAAAACTTGCTAGAAATCAAAGTTGGATAGATCGTCAGGACGATCAGGATAGACCTAGGACGTGAAGCCTTAGGACATAGATGGGTAGCTAGGTGGCTATTTATAAAGGCCATAAAGGCTACTACTACTACTAATAAGGATGTTGTAGAAGCATCCGATAAAGTAGTTAGGTCTGAGAAGACGACTAGAATGAGCATGCATCATGATTGTCGCATCATTGTCTCTTGTGCATTAACATGCTTCTCTCACCTTCATTCCAATAATAAGAAATTGTGAATAATGTGCTGTATTGCTAGGAACTGCAAAAGAAGTCTTATCCTGTGTGTCAACATAGTCTTGACTAGGTTGTGTTATGTGCTTCTCTTGTCTGGCAAAAAAAAATGTTTTAATTGTTCAACCCTTTTTACAAAAAAATGTTGTCTGCTCTTCTCATGAAAAGACCCCACTCCAAACAACCTTGAGTTTAGCAAGTGAAACCTTCTTAAAAAAATCCTACTTGTGTTGGTATTTTCTAGCCCCCTTCAGTGTTTTACCTTTGAAGTTACACCTGCACAGCTTATAGACCCCCACAGCTTGACCGCTAGACCAACCCAAGTCTCCTTGTGTACTTGTGTCAAAAAAATAAATTTTATTATTGGTGTCTAGTTGCGCAAACCCTATCAAGGCCATGTTTCTTTCCATAAATCCTTGCCCCTAAAACTTCATAGCATTTCTGTTGATCATCCTAGCTGATCTTGCTTGATGACGTCTCTTTTTACCCAGATCTAGTAATCTTTTCCTTTGTGACTCATGTTGTGGCCTTGTCATCCAAATCTCTAGATCATCCAATGAATCTGCCCTATTATCTGGTTATCTCCTATAACCCGTTCTCAAGCATCGGATGTTGATCTGCCTAAATCTCTCATTTCTGATCATTCTCATACTCCTTCTCCGAGGATCATGACGATATTTTATCTAAGCAGTGTATCCCTTTGGTTCGATGGATTATGTTGTTGTCTTTAGTTCTCTCACGTCTCAGCAAGTTGCCAATCTTGATCTCATGGTTGGTTCCTTCTCATATCAAATCTCATAATAATCTCTGGCCTGATAATCTCCGTGTTGATCATAAAATAGTTCTCTGAGTCGAAGAAAATTCTTAGGTGATGCTCTTTTGACAGCAGTCTCTGCTTCAACTCTACCACATTCTTATTTTCTGAGCCATACTCTCATGGGCTCCATCTATCTGTGCTATGTAAATTTCTTATTGGTTGCGTTTGGTAATGACGTCATGACTAACGACTGATGGTGCCGCGACGAAACCGAGAGCCTACTATGGTGCACACATGGTTGAGCTGCTCGGCACACGCTGGTATTGCGGTTAATAGTCGTGATCCATTACGAGACTATACTGATGTGCTACCTTTTGTGAACATTCTCTCAGAATGATCGCTGCATTTTGTCTCAACATGTCGCGATATTCTATCCAAATCTATCTTCCGTATCTTGTCAGATCCCATCTCATGAATTTGCATCTATCTTCAGCCCGGGAGTTACATGCTTCTCCGCCCTTAAAGATACTCATTCGAATCTCGGGACGAGATTCTGTTTAAGGGGGGAAGGCTGTGACACCCCAGGTGTCAATTTCGCATTATGTCGGAAGAATTATCCTAATCTCGGATGCTCAGTGAAAATTTCTATTTCTCGATCGTGTCTATCTTTGTCTATCAGGCTTTCTCATGGAAGTTCATCGAATTCAGAGTTAATCGATCGCGAGAAACAACCAAGTTTGGAGCGTGTTAAAACTTTTAATTCTTGGCATGGATGCAAAACTCGATACTCAATCTCGATTTATAAATCTCGTCTAAAGCTCATTTAATCAAACGCTCGACAGCTGCTAGTCGAGCTGTGTCCGACTCCGATTTCTCGATGTTCGATCTATGTCCAAAAATTAATCCGACTCCGTACTCTCAAACGGAATGCTCAATATGTCGTCCTCTGATTAATTCTCACTCGACTCAGCCAAATATCTCATGTCCGAACCGAATTCAAAATCTCGTATCGACAACGATTTTAAAATGCCACGATTCACCTTTTCCGACTAAAAATCCGAAAGCCGATCAAATCTCAGGACGGTTTATTTTCGATTTACGCGTAGGGAATTATCTTCAAGCGAAATCTAATTAGACTCTCGGCCGAATTAATTGCTCAATCGTCCGTTCGCCGAAATCAATTTCGCTCTGTTCTGTGTACAGACAAATTCCGCGGGAACATTTATTCCGGAAAAATAATTTAGCGCGACCCGAGTACGTGTTTTGGGCCAAGCCCATTCCAGCCCGGCCCATTTGGCCCACTAAGGAAAACCCTAACCCTAGTGTCCCTCTATAAATAGCAGTCCTCTCCTAGCAAGTGGAGGCATTTTTGCGCTCCCACCCCTCATTTTCTCCCAGCCGCCACAACAATTCTTCCTCCCTGTTCACAACAGCAGCACGCTAGCGCAGGGAGCTCGGCTCTTTCTCACCATGGCGCTCGGCACCCATCCGGCAGGGCGCCCTTCTTCCCCATGGAAACCGGCTCCCTCTCCATGCTCCCTCCCTAGCCGAGCACCTCCAGCAGCCATGGCCGAGCTTCCTTTCCCCCTGGTCGGCCTCCTCTGCACAGCAGCTCCTTCTCTCCGTTTCCTGTACGTGCGCAGGGGCAAAACTCCATGGCACCGGCGAAGCTCCAGCTCCAAGCTCCCTGCACCCTCCTCCCCACGTGCAGCACCTCGCTCCCTGTCGGCAGCACGCACACTCAACTCTGGCTTCTCCCCCTGCTTCACCATGCCGTGCGTCCTGCTCCATACGTGATGGTTGGATGAAGATGGCCAACAAGTGACTATGTCAAGTGGGCCCTAGTAGCTAGGGTGAGTGTGCACAAATTACAGCTTTTTGTGTTGTGTTCTAAAATTCATATCTCGAGTTTTAGAGGTCCTAAAATTGTGAAATTTATTTTGTTGGCTACCTTATGAAATGCTCTAACTATTGGATCTATAGGTTGGCATGTTTTAGTGGAAAAGTTGTTCTGTAGAAATTCGTATTTAAAAACTGGTTTAGAAAACAAATGAACTTGCTTCTGTCCATAGTTTTAATTATAAAAATCCAAAAATGATGAAACTTGTTTTGTTGGTTAGATGTTGTCATACTCTAGCTAAGAAAAATATAAAACACATATGGTGTTCACTGTTTTCTTGGTGTGTTAATTAAAACATGTTAAATAGGAAAAAGATGATTGTTTTGATTGTTATTTTTGGATCTGTAGCTCTAGTGCTCCAAATAGATTGAAATTTTTACAGTAGACTCTTGGTGTGATGTTTGGTGACTGGTAAAAATTTCAGGAATTGTTGTGCATGTATGATTAAGTTAGTGGTTTAACTTATTTAATGCACCTTAACTAGTTTTAAATGATTTACAAATAATGTATATATGCAAAAATGTAAAATGGTGTTCCCATGTCCTTGTGTGATATTATAGTAGCCTAAGAAAACTTAATATGGTCATGCATCCACAGAAAATAATTAGTTTTAGATTTAACTTGCTCTCACATGCTTTATTGCATTAACAATTTGTTATTTTTGTAGTAAATGCAATATAAAATCTGAGCATGTGAAATTTATACATTATTTATAATGGGTCATTACCTATGCCTCATAAAAATTACAGCCCCAAATTAGATAGTTTCATTTGGTGCTAAAATAACACCTATTTTATAATTATAAGAACAATTAGTGAAAAATTAGAAGTAAACAAGGGCATGCATGTTTCTTGAAATACTTAAGTGAATTGATATAAATTGAAACTTGATAACTAAGTCATAATGATTTAAACTTGAGAAATTGGTGGTAGTGTCTCTCCATGATTTTAATTGATGATTGAGTTGAGTGCTATTGTGCTAGCAAACTGAAATTCCTGCACGTACAGTTTTTTGTTGTGCGGTTAATCTAGTAAAGTAAAGTGTGTTTTATGTACATATGTTCTATATAAAAGTTGTAATTAACTTGTATATCTAGCTCTTCTAAAAATTTAATGAGCTAAGGATTAATGGTTTAGAAGTTATACTTTTCACAATTTCAGTACCTGAATCTGTCCAATTTCTGAACAGATTTCAGAAATTGTAATGGTTGCTTAAGTTAATGTTGAAATAAGTTATTGGTGGTCATAAGAAAGTTATAGATAACTCTATTATCTAACTTGTGTTAAAATTTGACAGCCATAGGTCTGACAGTTTAGGAGTTATGCTTTTTACAAAGTCAGTAACTGAATCTGTCCACTTTCTGTACAGATTTCAGAAACTGCATTGTTTGCTTAAGTTAATGTTACAATCTGTTCATGGTCATTATAAGAAAGTTGTAGATGCTTTTCTGATCTTGCTTGTGTTAAAATTTCATAACCACAGGCCCGATAATTTAAGAGTTATGAATTCTACAAACTGCTTGCTATGTTCTGTCCACCGTCAGAACAGATTTCGAAAACTGTGTTGTTTGATTTAGTTAAACCTGGAATCAATTCTTGGTGATTATAAAAGTTATGTAGTGCTTTTGCTGAGCTTTCCAAAAAGTCTTGGATCACTCTTTTTGGTGGTCTGAAGATTAAGTTACATGTGTTTGAAGTGTGAAGACTGAATCTGTCCAGTTTTGGACAGCACAGCCTTCATAGTATATTTTAACCTTGATACATGCTAAACCAGCCAAGGATGTTTATAAATAATTTGTAGAACATTTAATTACCTTTCCAGAAAGTCTAGGATCACCTTGTTTGGATGTCTGGATCTTCAGTTGTGAATTTTTGAAGTTGCAAGCCTGAATCTGTCCAAATCTGGACAGAGCTGCTGTGTTTGCACAATTCGACCTTGCTAAGTGTTGAATCATGTTGTGATGAAAATATCAAAATTGTAGAGCACTTTCTAAACTTTCCAGAAAGTCATAGTTTACTATTTTTGGCTTAATATTTGAAAAGTTATGATTAAAACAAGTAACTACGGTGCTGCTGTCCTAAATGTGTTAGAAGTGATTGATTGCTCTACTCTATTGTGTTTGACTTGAGTGATTGCTTGCTTGTTTTGGTTTTAAGTGAATATGAGTAACAATGATAGTAACTAATATAATCAGGTTATATATAAGTAAATAGTACACATCTCACTAAGTTAGTGAACTAAATTGGTTAAGGTCTAATACGTAGCTTAGCTTAATCAACAGTTAGCAAGTGCAGTAATATATTAGGAAAACAAAATGAATAATGTCCTGTCCTTGGCTTTCTGCTAATACTACTAAGTAACCAACGTCATTAAAGTAGTATAACATGTAATGACGATTAAACTATCTCCTCATGTGTGTTCTCTTTGGTGTGTGCTTGCATGTGAATATTGTGAATGATTGTAAAACCCCGATTAAATGAATATCCCTTTCTGTCTAAGTCTGTCCAAATATATAAGTCATAGAAAACTTATGTGTACTTAACTAGTATAATAATAAAAAAACTAATGGAAAATTAGAGCGAATGCGATAAATGCTTGCACGTGTGATGTCGTGTTGCGTTGGTTAACTCTAGAAGGTAATTGTCGTCTTTGTAATGGTATTGATTACGTATGCCCGATGACGTGTAGATAACTAATGCTAGTGTGTGGTTGTTTACGGTGTCTTACGATTTAATGTTTAGTTCGCTATCGTCTATTTTGGGATTGTCTTGTGATATATTTCATTATATTCATACATGTGCATCCTGCATCTCATATAGGACCGAGAGATGATGATCGAGCAACTGATGTGGTGCCAACCACAAGACACAGTTGGTGGACGACCTGAGGAATGGACTTAACTAGTGGATGCTCGCCAAGCGAGTGCCACCCAGCAAACACTATCCAAGTGTTAAATTAAAGGCAAGCCCCGGTTTTATGCATAACCGTTTATATATGCTATTTTACTACACTTAATGATTGTAGGCTTGTACTGTGCACTTAAGTGTAGGAGTTGTCTGAAAACCCTAGTTGCATGAACTCAGGATTCCTTTTGAGATGGATACTAGTATGCTAGGTCGAGTAGCTGCTTTACTAATTAGGGATCTCGGTAGAAGTCGAGTGATTTTTCTAGCACTCGCGCGAGGTCAGGAATTGGTTGTATCCACTTTGATAACAGAATGGTGATGGTCTGTGGACACGAGTCCATGGGGACGCGTGGTCTACGAGATGAAAATTGGAATAAGGATTAACGTGCGGATACCTGTGTCAAGCGTTTGAACGTACTAAACACATGCCGAGAAATATGGTAAATCGGTAAGCCTAGTACCTGAGTGAACCTGCCCGCAGACTTTACCCCTCACGCGACCTGAGACGTGGTCTCCCATTCCGGTTATGGTGGGTACAAGTGTGGTCACTGCACGACGGCAGTTGGGGTCAGTGAGGCATTGTACGCCAAGGCGGTGAGCCCTGATCTGTTGCCAGGGAATCGATGGGGACGGTTGATGTGTGTGGGGACGGAGTGCCCCTACATGTCGTGTGTTTAGGTTTACCTTGCAAGGATAAAAACTCGATTCGAATCGTCTGCTTCTCGCAGCTAATGAGACTGCTTGATCCATTGTACTGCATTGAGTAATAAGTGGAAATGAGTTGACGGGCAAAAGATGTTGATTTGTAAAAATGTTTGATACCATGTATGACTAGTTTGGTACACATCTAGTAAAAAGGAGCATACTAAAACTTGAAAAAGCTAAAACATGATTTTAGACTCAGCTAGTGCTTTTGGCAAACCAAACCCCTCAGCCAAACAGCTGCATGTCTAGAGGTAGAGGAGTAGACTCCTCACACCGGGTAAGTCTAGCTGAGTATTAGTATACTCAGCCTTGCTTGTGGCACAATTTTTGCAGGTACTTCTTAGGATGATTGGTTGATGGTGTGACTTGGCCTCCATCCCTGCCACCGGGATAGACGGTCGAGTGGGTTATTGCTTCCGCGAGAGAGGACCAGGAGGAGTAGCGTGGCCAGGCTTCGCCATGTTACTCGGTTCTTCTCCGTTAGTTATTCCGCTGCAATAAAATTTATGGTTATTATTTCTGAAACTCCGATAATGTAATCACTATTGATACTTATTAAATTGTGGTATTATGCTTTATTGTATTTCTCTATGCCTCACCTTCGAGTGAGCTAGTGGTATTCGATCCTGGTTAAGTGGCTTTATCGGACTAGATCTGAGGGACTGACGGGTTATTCCTATTTAAGTGTGGTCTAGCCTCTAAGGCGGGACTTAGGCACTTAAGTTGGAATAATTCGGGTGGTTCCGCCACAGTAATTGTGGATGATTATTCTCGCTTCACTTAGGTGTTCTTTTTGCAGGAAAAATCTCATACCCAAGAGACCCTAAAAGGATTCTTGAGACGGGCTCAAAACAAGTTCGGCTTAAGGATCAAGAAAATTAGAAGCGACAACGGGACGGAGTTCAAGAACTCTCAAATTGAAGGCTTTCTTGAGGAGGAGGGCATCAAGCATGAGTTCTCTTCTCCCTACACCCCACAACAAAATGGTGTAGTAGAGAGGAAGAATAGAACTCTATTGGACATGGCAAGAACCATGCTTGATGAGTACAAGACTTCAGATCGGTTTTGGGCCGAGGCGGTCAACACCGCCTGCTACGCCATTAACCGGTTATATCTACACCGAATCCTCAAGAAGACATCATACGAACTCCTAACCGGTAAAAAGCCCAATATTTCATATTTTAGAGTCTTTGGTAGCAAATGTTTTATTCTTGTTAAAAGAGGTAGAAAATCTAAATTTGCTCCTAAGACTGTCGAAGGCTTTTTACTAGGATATGATTCAAACACAAGGGCATATAGAGTCTTTAACAAGTCCTCTGGACAAGTTGAAGTTTCTTGTGATGTTGTGTTTGATGAGACTAACGGCTCTCAAGTAGAGCAAGTTGATCTTGATGAGATAGGTGATGAAGAGGCTCCGTGCATAGCGCTAAGGAACATGTCCATTGGGGATGTGTGTCCTAAGGAATTCGAAGAGCCTCCAAATGCACAAGATCAACCATCCTTCTCCACGCAAGCATCCCCACCAACTCAAAATGAGGATGAGGCTCAAGTTGATGAAGGAGAAGATCAATCAAATGAGCCACCTCAAGATGACGGGGGAGATGCAAATGATCAAGACAAGGAGGATGAAGAACAAAGGCCGCCACACCCTAGAGTCCACCAAGCAATCCAACGAGATCACCCCGTCGACACCATCCTCGGCGACATTCATAAGGGAGTAACCACTAGATCTCGTGTTGCACATTTTTGTGAACATTACTCGTTTGTTTCCTCTATTGAGCCACATAGGGTAGAGGAAGCACTTCAAGATTCGGATTGGGTGGCGGCGATGCAAGAGGAGCTCAACAACTTCACTAGGAATGAGGTATGGCATTTGGTTCCACGTCCTAATCAAAATGTTGTAGGAACCAAATGGGTCTTCCGCAACAAGCAAGATGAGCATGGTGTGGTGACAAGGAACAAAGCTCGACTTGTGGCCAAGGGATACTCTCAAGTCGAAGGTTTGGATTTCGGTGAAACCTATGCACCCATAGCTAGGCTTGAGTCAATTCGTATATTATTGGCCTATGCTACTTACCATGGCTTCAAGCTTTATCAAATGGACGTGAAGAGTGCCTTCCTCAATGGACCAATCAAGGAAGAGGCCTATGTTGAGCAACCTCCCGGCTTTGAAGATAGTGAGTATCCTAACCATGTATATAAACTCTCTAAGGCGTTTTATGGGCTTAAGCAAGCCCCAAGAGCATGGTATGAATGCCTTAGGGATTTCCTTATCACTAATGGATTCAAAGTCGGAAAGGCCGATCCTACTTTATTCACTAAAACTCTTGAAAATGACTTGTTTGTATGCCAAATTTATGTTGATGATATTATATTTGGGTCTACTAACGAGTCTACATGTGAAGAATTTAGTAGGATCATGACACAAAAATTCGAGATGTCTATGATGGGGGAGTTGAAGTATTTCTTAGGATTTCAAGTGAAGCAACTCCAAGAGGGCACCTTCTTAAGTCAAACGAAGTATACTCAAGATATTCTAAACAAGTTTGGGATGAAGGATGCCAAACCCATCAAGACACCCAGGGGAACCAATGGGCATCTCGACCTCGACACGGAAGGTAAGTCCGTGGATCAAAAGGTATACCAGTCAATGATAGGCTCTTTACTCTATTTATGTGCATCTCGACCGGATATTATGCTTTCCGTATGCATGTGTGCAAGATTCCAAGCCGACCCTAAGGAAGCTCACCTTACTGCCGTAAAACGAATCTTGAGATATTTGGCTTATACTCCTAAGTTTGGGCTTTGGTATCCTAGGGGATCCACATTTGATTTGATTGGTTATTCCGATGCCGATTGGGCGGGGTGTAAAATTAATAGAAAGAGCACATCGGGGACTTGCCAGTTCTTAGGAAGATCCTTGGTGTCTTGGGCTTCAAAGAAGCAAAATTTCGTAGCTCTTTCTACCGCCAAAGCCGAGTATATTGCCGCAGGCCATTGTTGCGCGCAACTACTTTGGATGAGGCAAACCCTTAGGGACTATGGTTACAAACTAACCAAAGTTCCTCTTCTATGTGATAATGAGAGTGCAATCCGCATGGCGGATAATCCCGTTGAGCATAGCCGCACTAAACACATAGCCATTCGGTATCACTTTTTAAGGGATCACCAACAAAAGGGAGATATCGAAATTTCATATATTAACACTAAAGATCAATTAGCCGATATCTTTACCAAGCCTCTTGATGAACAAACCTTTAACAAACTTAGGCATGAGCTAAGTATTCTTGATTCTAGGAACTTCTTTTGTTAATTTGCACACATAGCTCATTCATATACCTTCGATCATGTCTCTTTCATATGCTATGACTAATGTGTTTTCAACTCTATTTCAAACCAAGTCATAGGTGTATTGAAAGGGAATTGGAGTCTTCGGCGAAGACAAAGGCTTCCACTCCGTAACTCATCCTTCGCCGTCGCTCCGGGCAACTCTCCATCTTTGGGGGAGAGAGCCTATGTACAAAGCAAAAGGACTCCGCCTTTGGTATAATCTTCACTCACATTTTATTTGCCAAAGGGGAGTAAGTAGTTAGCAAGGGCTCTAATGACTCCGTTTTTGGCGATTCATGCCAAAGGGGGAGAGAATATTAGCCCAAAGCAAAAGGACCGCACCACCACCTAATTTTAAAATGTTTTCAATTGGAAATTTCAAATTGGTACCCTATTGTGTTCAAAAGGGGGAGAAAGTAGTATTTCAAAATTGATATCTCAAAACCCTCTTGAACACTAAGAGGAGGATTTCATTTAGGGGGAGTTTTGTTTAAGTCAAAGGAAAAGCATTTGAAACAGGGGGAGAATTTCATATCTTGAAAATGCTTCTCGAAATCTTATTCATTTACCTTTGACTATTTGCAAAAGGACTTTGAAAAGGATTTACAAAAGAATTTGCAAAAACAAAACATGTGGTGCAAGCGTGGTCCAAAATATTAAAAATAAAGAAACAATCCATGCATACTTTATAGGTATTTATATTGGCTCAATTCCAAGCAACCTTTGCACTGACATTATGCAAACTAGTTCAATTATGCACTTCTATACTTGCTTTGGTTTGTGTTGGCATCAATCACCAAAAAGGGGGAGATTGAAAGGGAATTAGGCTTACACCTAGTTCCTAATTAATTTTGGTGGTTGAATTGCCCAACACAAATAATTGGACTAACTAGTTTGCTCTAGATTATATGTTCTACAGGTGCCAAAGGTTCATCTACAACTATACTAAATCAACTTTCCGGAATACCGTAGATTATTCCGGACAGGAGAAGCTTTTTTGAAAAACATACCAAGCGCGGACCGTCTGGGCCCTTGCGGCGGACCGTCCGCAACACCAGGATGACCCTCGGACAAAACCAATGTAAAAATCCAAGTCTGCTCTACGGACCGTCTGGAGGAAAAGCAAGGACCGTCCGTGACCTCGTGCAGACCATCCGGCCTCAGACGCGGACCGTCCGGTAGGCGAGGAACCGAAAACCCGAAGGTGACGGGTTCCGAAAAATGAATTATAGCGTCCTCGCGGACCGTCCGGGGTGCACGACCGGACCGTCCGCGACTAGCTTTATCTGACATCTGACGATGCATTAAATGCAATATAGCCGTTGATATAGCCGTTACTGCTGACCGTTGCGTTTTCAGCCGTTGATCTACAGGCGCGGACCGTCCGGACCAGGCGGGCGGACCGTCCGCGGTCGGCAGAATGGAGCAACGACTAGGAAGTGGTTGGTGGCTATAAATACAACCCCAACCACCTCCATTCATCACACCCAAGCATTCCAATCTTCACATTCAATACAAGAGCTAGCAATCCATTCCAAGACACATTCAAAGCCTCCATCTCTCCAAGTTTCACAATTGAGAAAAGAGATCATTAGTGATTAGTGACTTGAGAGAGAAAGTGATCCGTGTGTTATTTGTCGCTCTTGTCGCTTGGCTTTTGCAATCGTGCTTTTCTTTCAATCTTTCTTGCGATCAACTCAATTGTAACCAAGGCAAGAGACACCAATTGTGTGGTGGTCCTTGCGGGGAAGTTTGTTCCCGTTTGATTGAGAAGAAGAAGCTCACTCGGTCCGAGGGACCGTTTGAGAGAGGGAAAGGGTTGAAAGAGACCCGGTCTTTGTGACCACCTCAACGGGGAGTAGGTTTGCGAGAACCGAACCTCGGTAAAACAAATCCGTGTGTCACACTCTTTATTCACTTACGATTTGTTTTGCACCCTCTCTCGCGGACTCGATTATATTTCTAACGCTAACCCGGCTTGTAGTTGTGACTAACTTTGTAAATTTCAGTTTCGCCCTATTCACCCCGCCTCTAGGCGACTTTCACAGAGCGATCACCTCGATCGTGTCCTCAGCTCGGTATCCAAAAGACTCAGAGTCCAGTGAGCGCCAGCCTGGCTGCAGGGGATGAGGCTCCAAGGTCATCCTCACCCTACAGCGGGGCACTCGGTGCTTCTCGAACTGCTGCACCGCGTACTGAGGGGGTGTCGTGTATCCGGCCCCCTGAAGTACCTCCCACAAAATGCGGGGAAAGCCCTCTCGTGCAAGCCCGTCAGTGTGGGATAGTGCATTTCCGTCATCTGAGGATCCGTGGGAAGTCATCTGTGTATGGTTAAGCGTAAGTAAAAGAAAAAGAATTATAAAAAGAACAAGAAAAATAAGACTCAGCCTTTCTCTAGTTAAATAAAATGGTACTGGGGAACTTAGTTGGTCATAATTTAAGTCCTTACTAATTTTCCATTTGTTTATTTAAAGAATGCATGCACGCTCGTCCTGAACGACCTCACGACAAGGTAAAGGGAATAGGGAAGAACTCCCATCCTGTAAAAGTGGCCTGTAGGGCCTAATCACTTAGCCACCAAGCTACCCTTCTATCCTCCTAAGGCTTCACGTCCTAGGTCTATCCTGCTCGTCCTACTATCTATCCAACATTGTTTCTATCAAGTTTTATTTCGGAAAACGATGGTATTTACATTTTATTGATTCCTCTGTGGTGGTACAAGCTCCGATACCAGCTATGGCGGAACTGCCCGAATTATTCCAACTTAAGGGCCTAAGTCTCGCCTTAGAGGCTAGACCACACTTAAATGGGAATAACCCGTCAATCCCTCGGATCTAGTCCGACACGGCCACTGACAGGATCAAGTACCACAATATCACTCGATGGTGAGTCACAGAGCAAATACAATAAAACATAAAACCATGCATTAAAGAGTATTAAATTATTACATCATCATCGGAGTTTTGCAAAAGTAGTCATCATTGTTCGAAGTGCAGCGGAATAAAACTAACGGTAAATAAACAGAAAGATGGGGAAGCATGTCCCATCACTCCTCATGCTCCTCCTCAGCCGAGGTAGGGTCCCACTTGACAGTCCAACCCGGTGGCAAGATGGACGGCCAAGTCACTCCAGCAACCATTTCCTCCAGAGAACCTGTATAATTATGCCACAAGCAAGGCTGAGTATACTAATACTCAGCTAGACATACCCGGTGTGAGGAGTCTACTCCTCTACCTTTAGACATGCAGCTATTTGGCTATGGGGTTTGGTTGCCAAAAGCACTAGCTGAGTTTGTAAACCAAGTTTTAGCTTTGTCAAGTTTAAGTGTGACTCTCTTAAGGCTAAAAGTGTACTATCTACTCATACATGGTATCAAACATATTTAGCAAACAACATCTTGTATCATCTCATCACAATTCCACTTGTTACTCAATGTAGCAGCATGGATCAAGCAGTCTCATTAGCTGGGAGAAGCAGTCGATTCGAATCGAGTTTTTATCCTTGCAAGGTAAACCTAAACACACGACATGTAGGGGCACTCCGTCCCCACACACATCAACCGTCCCCATCGATTCCCCGTCAGCAGATCAGGGCTCACCGCCTTGGCGTACAATGCCTCACTGACCCCGACTGCCGTCGTGCAGTGACCGCACTTGTACCCACCGTAACCGGAATGGGAGACCACGTCTCAGGTCGCGTGAGGGGTAAAGTCTACTGCCAGGTTCAATCAGGTACTAGGCTTACCGATTTACCATATTTCTCGGCATGTGCTTAGAACGTTCAAACGCTTGACTCACGGTACCACACCTTAATCGTTATTCCAATTTTTATCCCGTGGACAACCAATCCCCATGGATTGTTGTCCACAAACCAGCACCATTATGATAGAAAGTGGATACAACCAATTTCCTGACCTCGCGCGAGTGCTAGAAAAATCACTCGACTTCTACCGAGATCCTAATTAATAAAGCAGCTACTCGACCTAGTATACTAGTATTCATCTCAACAGGATTCCTGAGATCATGCAACTAGGGTTTCAAACAACTCCTACACCTAAGTGCACAATCAATCCTATAGTCATTAAGTGAAGTAAAATAACATAAGTAACAGGTTATGCATAAATCGGGGCTTGCCTTCCAAGGCTGTGGCAGGCAGATCCTCTGATGTAGGCTCGGGTGCTGGATCTGGGGCTACCTCCTCAGCAGCTCCTTGCTCCGGCACGAGGACGTACTCTCCGTCAGCAAGGTTGCAGTCTATCAAAATGCAATGAACATGTATGTCATGATTATGCAGGATTTAATAACATTATGTTAAGAGAAGAAAGCCTAAGTTAAAGAGTAACTTAGGGTTTCCGATTCATAGGTGGCTTTTAGTAGTTTATGCTTATCACTTTTAGGTTTAGGTTTTTGTTGAGGATAAACCTAGGGAATTTGTATTGCCTTTGTATACTGCAGTGGACAAGTTATAAAAAGTTTTAGGATGACACAAAATTTTCTATGATTCATAGTTCCCTTTCTTTATTTCCTATTTAGGGTTTCTAGTGTAGGGTTGAACTACAACAGTGGTCTGATATTTTCCAAAAATTCTGTAAAAATTACAGTGGGTTGTCAAGGGTCATTATAGGCTACTCTAGGAATTTGGGGTTTAAAATAGAAAGGCTATGCTTTAGACAAAAATGACAAAAGTTGTGTAAAATGGGCCACTTTGCACTACATCTCTTAATTAGGGGTGAGTTCTGCCCTAAGGGTTATTTTTGTTGGCATCTAACAGTAATAATAGGCTTCTGTGCTAAAAAACACAGAAAGCTAAGGAATGGTTATTTAGTTATGATTTTTTAAAGTTTAAAGCTAAAAAGGCACTTTCTACTACATTGTTATTTGAAAAATGTCAAACAACAGATTTCATATTTTTCCTAAGTTCTTAATAACAAAATAATAACTATCCCAAGGGTTGGGGTGTTTTCACCTTGGGGTTATTTTTGTAGGGTTTTTCTAAGTTCTCCTAGTTTTATTAAAATAAAAGGTATCCTACTCTTTTTATACTAAAACAGGGTATGATAGATTTTTCTAGTGAACTACATTGAATAAGTACCCTAACAAAAATAGAGGTGCCCTCTAGTTCATTATTTAAATCACATTTTCTATTTTTCTTAACCTTAAGCATATTGCAAAATAAGTGGTAAAAACTAACTTAATGGGGGTGGACAGAGAAGTTTAGCGTTTTTAATTAGGTCAGTAGGTGGACATAAACTTCTCCAAATTTTTCTAACCCTAGTCAAATAGTACAACTATTTTTTCTTCCTATTATTGAGCTTTTGGCCAAAACTATAATTAAATCAGAACCCTAAAGTTTTCTATAGTACATAGGGGTTTTATATTTTTCTTAAGTAGTTTACTTTATTGAGAGTCTAACAAAATTGGTTTGACCAAATTTGGATGAACTAAATAGAAGTTATGGATTGTTAAAGTTTCTGTTCAAATTTAAAATCAGATTTAATAAGGTTTTCTGGAAAAACAGTTTACACCGGGGTCCCCAGGGTCTTTCCTAATTAATCTTCACAGTTCTACCCTTGCGCCACTATTCCTCTTTGTGACTGACAATGCGCAAAACCCCCTGACTTTCTCTTCCTCTCCCCCGCGGTCCCTCCCAGGTGTAAACAGTATCCGCAGAGAAGAAAGGGGCGGCGCGGCTTACCGGCGACGAGAGAAGTCCGGCGAGGGGTAGGGTTGGCTCGGGGAGGTTCTGGTGGTCACAATGACGTACGGCTCGACGACGGGGATGGCCGGAATCGCTCGGTCCACGTGCGTAGGCGTGTGTCCTCGTCGGCGGCGGGTGTGCCGGCCAAACCACGGCGACCTAGTCCAATCCAACGGCACGGTGAGCTTCCTGGGGTGATGTAGAGGCTATCTGTGCATTGAATCAAAAAATGGCGCAGTAATTTACCCGGTCCACGTGCGCCGGCGGGGTGATGAACTCCGGCGAGCACGGTTTCGCTATTCCGGTGACGCGGGTCCTCGGTTCAAGCTTGTGTAAGCTTCACGGCTTCACAAGGAAGCTATCTGAAGGCTTGGATCGAACGAAGGAGGACAGGAAAGGGGCTGGCCACGGTGGTTGCTCTCGGGCGGCTCTAGCGGGTCGCGGGGAGGTCGCCGGAGCTAAGGGCGGGCTCGGGGGAGTTAGGTGTGGTACGGAGGAGGCAACAGGGAAGGCAGCCGAGCACTGGGACGGGCTTTATAGCCTTGGCGTGGGCGTGGTCACGGGCGGCCGCGGGCGCGTGGGGGTTCGCGCACGGGCGTGCTCTGAGCGCGGCCCCGGGTGTCAGCCCGCGTCGAACACGTGGGAGCTCGCTTCTGCCATGGTTCAACGGCAGATTTGAGCACCTTAGCGTGCGTATCTTGGCAAAGTCACTGTGTACGGTCTCTTCCCTGCTCCATATCCTACCTTTTTGCTGTGATTTCCAAGTCAAGATATGGTCGGGGTAGGGAGGTAGAGGGGTGAGAAGTTGGCTATGTCAGCTTGGTCCAAGCCGAGACAAAAATGGTGCCAAGTCGTGTCAAACGCCCTAGGGTAGGTGCCACCTCTTTCCAGGGCATTCTAGGGTTAATTTGGCGCCACTTTGTCAATTGGGTCGAAGTGTTTTGAATTTTGGATTAGGGTGAACATGTGGGATCTTTGTTCAAAGGTTAGTTTTTAGACTTAGGCAATTTCTGAATTTTCTCTTGTGCTTAACCTTTGGTGAACTTTTTGGGGCTTTTCTGTAATCTTTTTGGGGTTACTTCCTTACTATTATTTGTAGGTTATGAAGAATACTACAACTTTTATATTTGGCCCAAGCCATGATCATAAGGTTTACATGACCTTTTGATCCTATCTTCATTTAGGGTTCCCATTATCCAAAAGGGTTTGTTTTAGAGTTTTGGGCAATTCTCTCCTTTAGGGGTCCATGACAAGCTAGGGTATGATATCCAAGATGGGTTGCACTTGCTTAGGACCTTGAATTCTAAGTTTGATGTACTTTGCTCAAACCAATCCACATGCAATAATAGGTTAAATGGGGTAGCCCTGGGTGGACACCCTGAGTAACACCTGGGGTGTTACACATTTGTTAGACCGAAAGACATCACAGTGAACTCATACAACCCATACTTGGTAATGAATGTCGTCTTCGGAATGTCTGAAGGTCGAATCCTGAGCTGATGATAACCTGACCTTAGATCTATCTTGGAGAACACGCTGGCTCCTCTCAACTGGTCGAACAGATCTTCTATTCTGGGCAAGGGGTACTTGTTCTTGATTGTGACCTCATTTAGAGCTCGATAATCGATACACATCCTTCTGGTGCCATCTTTCTTCTCCACAAATAGGACAGGGGCGGCCCAAGGCGAGGTGCTTGGCCGGATGTATCCTTTCTCTAACAGCTCATTGATCTGCTTCTTGAGCTTAACCAAATCTGGTCCAGATACTCTGTAAGCTCTCTTAAAAATGGGGGCGGTTCCAGGAAGAAGCTCTATGGCAAAGTCAACTTTTCGCTCTGGTGGCATACCTGGTAGGTCCTTCGGAAACACATCTGGGAACTCAGACACAACTTTGATAATCTCAAGTGGATCTACTTCACTGCTATCAATAGCCATCTGATAACAACTTCCTTTCTTTGGCTCAGGCAGGACTAACTCGGTCACCACTTCCTCTCCTAGTGGGGACATCAACTTGATTGTCCTCTTATCACAACTGATAATTGCCTAATACTTATCTAGCCAGTTCATCCCTAGGATGACATCTATTCCCTGAGTACCCATTACTATAAGATTAGCGGGAAACACTATCCCCCTTATTTCCACACTTACATTCAAGCAAATGCTATCGGCTCGAATTCTACCACTGGCTGAGTCAATTTGAATGGGGGTTGACATGGTAGTTATTGGAAGATTATGTGCTTCTACCCATGATGCAGTAATGAATGAATGTGTTGCTCTAGTATCAAATAACACTTCTGCAATATGGGAGTTGAGTGGAAACATATCTACTATCATGCCGGGGGTCTCCTGAACTGCTTCAGCCTCCAAGTGGTTCAGTCTCCCATGGTTATAGCGTGGCTGAGAATGGTTGCCTGCTCCAGGCTGAGACACATTCTGCTTTGCTGGGGCATTGGGGCCTGACTGCTGCTGGGCTGCCTTCTTCAGACATTGCATCGCCCAATGGCCTTGTTCTCCACAGTGGAAACATGCCCTGCTTCCACCCTGAGCTATTGCGGCTTGACTGTTCTGCTGGTTTGCTGGGGCAGGAAGACGAGGTGCCGGCTGATTCTGCCTCTGGAGCTGACCTCCTCCTGACTGATTGTTCTGGCGATTCTGATGCTGGTGCTGAGGATACTGCCTTTGGAACTGCTGCTGCTGAGGTGGACGCTGGTTCTACCTGAACTGCTGAGGTGGATTGCCTGAGAAACGAGGACGATTACTGCTTCCAGGCTGAGGTCCACTGATCTTGCGCTTGCGATCTTCCATCTCTTTGCGCTTCCTCTCTGTCATGATTGCTCTGTCGATCAGGTGCTGAAATGTGGGGAAGGTATGATTCATCAGCTGATACTGCAGAGGGTCGACCAAGCCTCTCAGGAAACGATATTGTCACTTGGCGTCAGTCTTAACATATTCAGGAGCATAGCGAGACAGCTGCAAACACCTGTCCCGGTACTCACTAACCGACAATGACCCTTGCCTGAGTGCCAGGAACTCCTCCTTCTTCACTGTCATCATACCTGCAGGAACATGGTACTGACGGAAGCTACCTCTGAATTCTTCCCAGGTGATGGTGTCGGGGTTGGCATGGGTGGCGAGATAAGACTCCCACCAAGACTGAGCTGCTCCTCTCAATAGACGGGGACCATACAGAACTTTCTCCCTATCATCACACTGAGCGATATGCAACTCCCGCTCCAATTTGCGCAGAAGAGTGAGCGAACGTTGGGGGATGGCCTCTCATAAATTCAGCACGCTTGTCCCTGGGCATCTGAGGCATCTGAGGCTGAGGTGGTGGCTGCTGCTGCTGCTGAATGGCGGCCAGAGTCGGACCGATGGCTTGAACTACCTGAGTCTGCATCATGAACATCTGCTCGATGGACATCGGGGACGGAGGTGGCAGCTGCTGCTACTAGGGTCCCTCATCCTGCTGAGCTGGCCGCTCCGGTCGAGCACGCCTTCCTCCTCTGCGCCTGTTTTCTGAAATCTGCATAATGCAACCACACATCAGAACCGATCTTACAAATCTTGCAGCATAAGAAAAGAGTATAGAATTCTCCACAACTCTGAACATCTTCACTGATCTCCAACATAGACCAACACAACTTCTCAGTTAAAGAGGAAAGTGGAATGAAAGGCTTCCCAACTAAATAACTAACTTGATTAACATATAACAGGTAAACCAAAATGCAGGGGATACCCACACTTTGGTGGCAGTCATTACAAAGATCCAAATCCAACATAGTTCATCATGACAAACATAAATGCACAGGATAAGCAAACTACCTTGTCTAACTAAGACTAACTAAAAGCAATACTAACGCTAAGACTATAGCTTCTATGTATATATATTTTCGTATTAATTACAAGATCCGACTCTGACGATCTATGGTTCTAAATTTATCTTGGTCTTGCAGTCAGGGTTGCCATAGGACTGGTGTCCACGCCGAGGTGAGCGGTACGAGTGCTGAGTCCCGACGGGAGCGGGGGAGCCATCATCTAGGTGACGACGCTTCGCGCGCTCAGCCCACAGCCGGGCTATCTCTGCACGAGCCCTACTCAGCTCGTCTAGTGCATGGTCCAGCTCTGTGTTTAGCACGACGGCTAGGTTGACTGTGCTACTCAACCTAGGATTGTCGTCACCAACAGGTGAGACAATCACCCCTCCTGTGCTGCCAAATGGACGGCGAGGGTAATACTTCAGGTTGAGACCATCGGCTACCCCACCAAGAACTGAGCAGTAGTGCGAAAGCGCACGTCGTGCGGCATCTTGCATGGCTGCCTCAGATGAGTCCCGCTCAGAGATGAAATAGTGCTCTGATCAGACCTCAGCACCTAGAGACTGTTCTCCGGACGGAGCACCAAGCAGGTCGCCTCCCAGCGGTCTGGGTAGACCCCGCGACTGTGCTGGAAGACCACACAGCGATACTCGATAGACCAAGTACGCCGGTCAAGTGCCCGACATAGCAGGGTGTCCAGCGCGTCATGGAAGTGACACCCGCGAGCAGCGTCACGAGTGATGGGTCGAGCAACCCATCCTTCCGGCTCCTGGTCAGCAGAAAAGTCGGTGTCGTGGCTCGAGCTGCTGTCGCCACCTCCGCCGTCTGGGTCTCCTCCAGCAGCTACTCCAGGGGTTGGGGCACTCAGTGGTGGTGCAGGGCGCGCCTCCAGCGGGAGCACAGGGGAGCAGCTCCTCACAGACTCTATCTCCTGCTGGAGCGAGAAGGAAGAGCCCTGCTGCTCCTGCTCCTGTCGTCGATGCTCCTGCTCCTCATGCAGGCGGTGGTGCAGTCTCTCTAAGTGGCTGGACTGACCGGTCACTGGACGGCAAAGCGGACGCTCCGCGAGACGACCGGGTAAGAAGGGGATGACAGACTTCCGTGCGGTGTGTCTAAGACGAGCCATCTACAAAAGACACCGCAAGCATAAGAGTGAGAACAGAACTAGTATGACCAGCAAGTAAACCATGAATAAATGAGGAATTAGAATAAACAAAAAGATTTTAGCAAGGCATAATATATAGTAGAACATAGGTTTGGTCGATATGACCAACTTTTGAAGGGATACAAAAGTCAAGGTGAGAATAGGGGTCTATAATCCTTAGAACGACCATTCTACTCTAGGTTAGCGGTCCTACAGTCAGCACGACTTTGATACCACCTATGTCACACCCGGTTTTAGAAGGCAAACCGAATGCGAACCATGTACGTGCCAGGATCAGCAATTCACATACACAGCAGTTACATAACTGGACATCATCACACAATGCTCAAATCATAATATAAAAGGGGAATAATAGTCGATTACATCATATGTCTGAGACGTCCACAGAGTCTTTACAATAATCAAAGTGCGGAAAAGAAATGTAGATACACGCGGCCTTCATAGGCAGCTGACTGGGGGTTGCCGCTAACCCACGCCTAGAACTCGTCGTAATCTTGGAACTCCTAGAAGTCTCCTTCCACAGCTTCATCTTCTCCTGAGCAGTGGTTGCAATGCTGACAACCTGGGGATAGGGGGTTTGGTGTGTAGAGCAAGGGTGAGTACACATCAACATACTCAGCAAGTATCCTGTTTGGCTGTAGTGGACTAGCTTTATGTGGGGGTAAGTCAAGCAGTTGCTTTTAGTTGGTCAGATTATTATTACTAGTAGAGAAAACCAAGTTTTAGATTTAACCCACGTTATTAACCCAAATGTACTCTTTCCAAACGGAAAGAATACCACTTACCATTACCAGAGTCAATACCAAAAACCATCAATCTCATTGCGACCTGTAATCCGAACATCTCTGATCAAGTACCACTAATCAATGGAGCTCCCTTGGCCGCTCATAACCGCGAGCACGGCTGATATATAAGTTTTCATACACTCTGTAGAGGTTGCGCACTTTACCCACAAGCCGTGATTCCCTTTCTACCCGGAGATCATGACTCTCCATTGATCACTACCAAGGTGACCCAGCAAGGCATCACTACATAGCCCTTACAAAGATTCCCCGGGGTTGTAGCCGCCCGTTAGGTTTCTTAAATGCACCGCACTCCTCCGCAAGGGGCGAGCCGCATACACCGAGCCCCATTAACGGCACGACGGCTAAGCGAACTACACCCCGGTTCCTAAAATTATTCAGCTAAGGGCATCCCATTCCACCCTCATGGTTGCACTGTTTTCCCGGGCGGTCATCCAACGAACAGGTCCTTACGGACGGGCACTCGAGAAACCGCTCGAGCCCCCTTGAATGCCACAAGTATAACATCATAATAAAGGAGGGAAACAACGTATCATTGATAAATCTCACCATGTTCATTGATTAGAGTTGAGCAATAGCATAAAGCTAAACAATAATAATCCAACCCAAATAGGTAAACAAGGACATGGATAACAAAAGCTAGTCAATCATTAGGTATAACTGTGTAAATGCGGGAAGTGAATTATGGAATGTATAGGACAATGATAGGTCAAGGGACACTTGCCTCCACCAACCAGCAGCTGCTCAGGGGCTTCTCCTGCGAGTTCCTCGGACTCTTCAACCAGATCGTTCTCTATACGAGCGCAAACATACATACATCCACACATTTAATATAAAAGAACAGTACACCATACAATAGAATGCAATAAATAAACAGACGTTCCATGCGTGGCCCGCAATTACGGTTAAGAGAGAAAGAGGAAAAGACAGTCGAGTCTACGGTCGAGAAGCGATCACATTACATAATTATAAATTAAACCACTCGCTTAACAGAAGGGTATTAATTTGGCCACTGCGTTTAGCATAAAGTAAGGTCATGTTCTACATTTAATCATTATAAATAAATAAAGATGAATGAAAGGGAGTGGTCGCACGTCGAGACACGCGACACAACATTTAAATTGAATTAAGAAATGAACGACTCGCCGCACGACAGAGCGCGCAACGAGATTCTTGCATTAATTATAGATAAACGTTAAGCGTTGCGCGACGAAACGCACGACGGCTTACGTCAACAGAAATACATTTAGAACGAATCGTCGTGCGACGAAGCGCGCAACGCAGCACTTTAATAAATATAAATTAAAAGAATCGTCGTGTGACGAAGCGCGCGATGCAGCATATTAATAAAGACGAATAGAATCAACCGTCGTGCGGCGAAGCGCGCGACGCAACACATCGACTAAACTAAAATTAAAATGGATTAAAACGAGGGTTAAACGTAGCGCGACTACGGTCGCACTCGCGAGAGCACGCTGCGCGTGCCGAGGGCACGCGAACCGTGCAGGCGCGCGGGACGCGAGTCACCGGGGCATGGGCACGGGCACGGGCACGGGCAGGGGCGCGCGAGGGTGTGGGCTGGGGCACGGCCGAGGGCACGCGGCCGAGGCACGGTAGGGCGCGGCCAGGGCGCGGCGCGGGGGCCAGGGCGCAGGGCACGGGGCACCGGGGCGGGGCTCACCGGGAAGCAGGGGAGGGCGCGCGGAAAGGGAGGGCGCGCGGTAGGGGAGGGGGCTCGCCGGGCGCGGGGAGGGCGCGTGGGGAGGCCGCCGGTGTGGGGCTCACCGGGGGCGGGGAGGGCTCGCCGGGCGCGGCTGAGGGTGGCGCGCAGGGCGCGGGGTCGGGAGGCGGCGCGGGCGCGGGGCCGAGGGGCGGCGTGGGCCCGGGGCCGAGGGCGGCACGGGCGTGGGGCCGAGGGGCGGCGTGGGGCGCAGGCAGGGAGGCCGCGTGGGGAAGAAGAAGGGGAGGGGGAGGAGAGAGAGAGAGAAGGGGAGGGGAAATTCACCTCGGGGATCCAAACTCCGGCGATCACCGTCTCCAAACCCTAGGGCACCACAGGGAGAGAGAGAGAGAGAGGTGGAAGAGGGAGAGGGATGTTACTGTGCGGGAGAAATCAAATGAGACAAATGGATCAGGGGGAGGGGGGCGCGCGCATGGGGAGGGCAGGGGGTGCCAGGGGCGCGCGGGACAGACCGGGTCGGGCTGGGTCGGGCTAGGCCACACCGCGGATCCAAACTCACGACACGCACGAACACTAAACGGAATCCGATCACGAACCGAAATCCGAAACGGAACGAGACGAACACGCGACTAATCACGACATCAGACCAAAAAAATATGCTTCTGCATGATGCAACACCCATGACACTTAGGTTTTGTTTACACATGGCACGGACACCCGTCACTATACTGCTTTGAAATTGAGAAGAAGGAGCGAAACGGGAAAAGGAAAGAGAGTAACCCCTGAATTTGGTGAGTAAAAAGAAGAAAAAATTCTACCACCAAATTCAGGGCGTTACAGTGATGCACCTGAGATCTTCTTCAGGTCACTGTACCATTGGAACTTCATTCAGAGCGCCTGACATAGCTAATTGAAGTGCTTTATTCTTCAATTTTGGTGTGACAACATGGTCATCTGTCTGTAAAGGAATTGTTGTCCTATAATCCATCTTTGATGTCGCTATAGCATCCACAATCAAATAATCACTGGATCATATTCAAATCTGATCCCAATGTTCATCTGACTTCATTGTGAGTCAGAATTCAGTTCCTGGGTTGTCTGACAGCCAGAATTCAGGTCCATTTATCTCCAAATTTTGTATGACACCAAGGCTTAATCACTTAAGCAAAGTTATACTCCTATCATATCTCTACAAATTTGATGCGTTGACCTAGGAAAAAATCCTTGTAAATTTAGAGATATAGAGCTCCAAAGTTGACCCCATTCAACTGAAATTCAGACTTAACCATGTAGTGTTCATGGGATACTTTTACAAATAAGTCCAAACTTCATCATACAACTTGGAAATCTTCCAAGGTAAAAGTTACTTGGTTTGTGATGCTTTATCACTTTGATATTTGCACTTTGGTCCAAAAGTACCTAGAATTTACATTTACCCCCCTAGGACTCCAATTAGGGTTTTCTAGGGTTTCCTTTAGTGTTTTGAGTACTTTACGGTTTTTGTGCCACTAAAGTTCATCAACATTGATATCTTGTGAACATCCCTAATGACTTTTGAGATTTTTACGTATTTGGGCTTCACTTTCATCCAGAAGCCCTAATTCAGGGTTAAGTACCCTACCCTAAGGTTAAACACTCTTCAAGTCACATCATCACAACTTGTTTGAAAATTTTACCTAGTGAATGCATTCTAGGTGTACAAACACATGAAATGTCAATGCACATGATGTTATGCTCAAGTTTTAGTGCTAGTAACACCAGGGGTGTTACATCCTTCCCCCATAAAAGAATCTCGTCCCGAGATTTAAGGTCCTAGGGTATGTAATGGAAAATGAAACACGTTACATTTTTATTTCCTTATTTGTCTTACATAGCAGGGGGTGGTATGGGGTTTATTTCCACTTTACAGTCAAATGTACATATCTACAGATTACATGAAGCTAAAAACCTAGGAAAATTCTTTTCCAAGAAGTCTTGAGTCTCCTAGGTAGCTTCATCTTCAGTATGCTGGTGCCATTGGACCTTATAGAATTTAAGAGTCCTTTTTCGGGTGATCCTGTCCTTTTGATCCAAAACTCGAATGGGATGTTCGGAATAAGTCAAATTTGGTTCTAAGACAACATCCACCACATCGATGGTTCGATCAGGTGATGAAGACATCCACACTACTGATACATCTATGCCAATACAAGTACCAATTTCTGGTCCCATTACTTCTGGTCCCATTACTCGCGCTCGTGCTCATCAACTCAACCATCAGGTGATTACACTCTTGAATGCATGTCCATCATATTTAGACCATGGAGACCCGTGCACTCTTGTTTTGCTTAGGAACCAGGGAGAAGACCGAAATGGAAAAGGATTTGAACATGCTGGATTCGGACTGCAGAAGAACACCAACTTGTGACGGTCACCACGGTCACATGCGGGCTCGGATTGGATTGTTCAAGCACAACATGGAAAGCCTATCAAGTATACTCTCATATGGATCCGGAATTATAGTCATATCTGTTCTGAGGCCGCCGTAATCATTGTTTCCTTACCGAGACATTTCCTGCCTTTTCTGCCCATGGTGCTGCGTGACCCTATTTTGGCCCAATGGGTCGTGTATCAAGTTGGGTCCATTAGGGACACATCCTAGGGTTGTAGCACGACCCCAATACCCTTGTGGTCGTCCTCCCATATTTATAAACCCCCTAGCCGTCACCAAGAACAGCGGGTTTTGTTTAGATCAAGTTTAGCTCTCGCTACTTGCTTGTAAGCGCGCGTGTTGGTTCAGCCGCCCGTCTTCTTGTCTTCGGAACCCCACCATATTGGAGTTTGATTTTGAAACCTACATTTAGATCTGGTAATTCAGTACTTGTTCTACTTGTTCTTGCTAGTTCTTCGATTGCTTGCAGGACGAGTGCCCTAGTGGCCAAGGTGTCACGCTCCACAAGATCGTGACAGCCATAGGAGGTGGTGTATCGGTTGCTAAGGCGCAGCGTCTTTGGAAGGCTGTAGTCGGGCCGTGAACGTCGTCTCCTCCCCCAATCGAGTTATTCCACACCCTCTCATCGAAAGATCGGGCAATCACCCAACGGGTGCACATCAGTTGGTAATCAGAGCAAGGTTTATCGGTGAGAGATTTACTTTTCTTCGCTGTTTTCTTATCTCCTATAGTCCAGAAAAAGCCAAAAAATAGTAGATTAGTTTTACCGCAATCCTATAAACCATTGAGCATTTACTAGTACTACTTAGTTAGGGCTTGTTGAGTTTTTGGTTGCATCGGTTGTGTCGAGTTGCTGGTCTTAGTTTATTCCTTTAGAGTTTTGAGTTCTACCACGTTTTGGTCACCACGAGATCCACCATCACCATAAACATCTCTAGTTCGTTTTTGCCACCACGGATACATCTCATGTCTGATTTGGAAGTTTAAATACAATCTGGAAAGCTTATCTTATCTTCTTTCCAACGGATCTGACCTTGTCTCAAAATTCATTCTGAGCGCTCCACAATCATCGTAGAGATTTCTGGACTTTCTATATTAACAAGATTTGTTAAATCTGATTTAAAGGGGCTGTTAGCAATATCTTTATTGTTTGGGTTGTCATAGTGAAAAAAAGGGTTTAGGTCCCTGCAAAAAAAATAGAAGAAGAAGAAAAAAAAAGAATAGAAAAGAAAAAAAAGGAAAAGAAGAAGAAGGGGGCTGAATCTCTAAATCTGTTGTTTCTCTTTGTGCTGTGCTAGTTGTTCTTTTTCAGTGACTACCTTTGTGCCTAGGCTCACGTCTCTAGCATGGTTTAGCCTAGGACCAGCACAGTACCACCATTGAACGATTATTCAGCTTGCTTTTGTAACTAACGTGGTACTAGTGTATTCCTTGCTTCAGCCCACCTACAACTCTACATATTTCGACTACAGTTTGACAGGTCGTGTTGTTGCGGCACCGATACACTTATTCCACGGTTGCAGACTTGTTGGTTGCTGACCCCTCCTGTTGTGCAAGGTAAGAATTGGTAAGAGCTTGTGTGGCAGGTTGAGAGTGAGCGCCTTGCAGTAGCTACATCCTAATAGTTGTAGAGTTTTTATTCCTTCACGTTTTTTTTTCTTGTTGCCTCTGTTTGTCTAACCATGGCAGGATTGGAGGTTGATGATGCTTCTCGTAATATGCCACACTCTCCTCGCACCAAGGGTATCATACAACACTTTGTAAGGCTGGTGAAGACGCACACGGAAGGCCTTGATAATGACATGCAGGTGACGAATGAAAAGATGGGGCAATTGGAGGCCACACAGATCGACACAAACACCAAACTTGCAAATGTGGAAATGACAGTTGCTCATATTGACAAGAGCCTTGTCGCACTCTTGAGGCGATTTGATGAGATGCATGCTAATACCAATGGTGGGCGTGATGAGGGCGCCGAAGGTAACTGGGATGACTATGTTGCTGATACTGAACAAGATGACCAAGAAGCACCTAATCGCCGGCGACTACGTACTAACTGTAGAGGTATGGGTGGTTTTCACCGACGTGAGGTACATGGTAATGATGATGCTTTTAGTAAGGTTAAATTTAAAATACCTCCTTTTGATGGTAAATATGACCCTGATGCTTACATTACTTGGGAGATTGCGGTTGATCAAAAGTTTGCATGCCATGAATTTCCTGAGAATGCGCGGGTTAGAGCTGCTACTAGTGAGTTTACTGATTTTGCTTCTGTTTGGTGGATAGAACATGGTAAGAAGAATCCTAATAACATGCCACAAACTTGGGATGCGTTGAAACGGGTCATGCGGGCTAGATTTGTTCCTTCTTATTATGCACGTGATATGTTAAACAAGTTGCAACAATTGAGACAGGGTACTAAAAGTGTAGAAGAATATTATCAGGAATTACAAATGGGTATGCTGCGTTGTAACATAGAGGAGGGTGAGGAATCTACTATGGCTAGATTTTTGGGCGGGTTAAATAGGGAAATTCAGGACATCCTTGCTTATAAAGATTATGCTAATGTAACCCGATTGTTTCATCTTGCTTGCAAAGCTGAAAGGGAAGTGCAGGGACGACGTGCTAGTGCAAGGTCTAATGTTTCTGCAGGAAAATCTACACCATGGCAACGGCGCACGACTACGTCCATGACCGGCCGTACACCAGCACCAACTCCCTCGCCAAGTCGACCAGCACCCCCGCCTTCCTCCGGCGACAAACCACGTGCATCTTCCACAAATTCAGCAACCAAATCTGCCCAGAAACCAGCAGGTAGTGCCTCTTCAGTAGCCTCCACAGGTAGAACAAGAGATGTTCTGTGTTATCGATGCAAGGGCTATGGACACGTGCAGCGTGATTGTCCTAATCAGCGTGTTTTGGTGGTAAAAGACGATGGTGGGTATTCCTCTGCTAGTGATTTGGATGAAGCTACACTTGCTTTGCTTGCGGCTGATGATGCAGGCACTAAGGAACCACCCGAAGAACAGATTGGTGCAGATGATGCAAAGCATTATGAGAGCCTCATTGTACAGCGTGTGCTTAGTGCACAAATGGAGAAGGCAGAGCAGAATCAGCGACATACGTTGTTTCAAACAAAGTGTGTCATTAAGGAGCATTCATGTCGTTTGATCATTGATGGCGGTAGCTGCAACAACTTGGCTAGCAGCGACATGGTGGAGAAGCTTGCACTTACGACCAAACCGCACTCGCATCCATATCACATTCAATGGCTTAACAATAGTGGTAAGGTCAAGGTAACCAAGCTGGTACGAATTAATTTTGCTATTGGTTCATATCGTGATGTTGTTGACTGTGATGTTGTGCCTATGGATGCTTGTAATATTCTGCTAGGTAGACCATGGCAATTTGATTCAGATTGTATGCATCATGGTAGATCAAATCAATATTCTCTCATACACCATGATAAGAAAATTATTTTGCTTCCCATGTCCCCTGAGGCTATTGTGCGTGATGATGTTGCGAAAGCTACCAAAACTAAAACTGAGAACAACAAGAATATTAAAGCTGTTGGTAATAACAAAGATGGGATAAAATTGAAAGGACATTACTTGCTTGCGACAAAAACTGATGTTAATGAATTATTTGCTTCCACTTCTGTTGCCTACGCCTTGGTATGCAAGGATGCTTTGATTTCAATTCAAGATATGCAGCATTCTTTGCCTCCTGTTGTTACTAACATTTTGCAGGAGTATTCTGATGTATTTCCAAGTGAGATACCAGAGGGGCTGCCACCTATACGAGGGATTGAGCACCAAATTGATCTTATTCCTGGTGCATCTTTGCCAAATCGTGCTCCATATAGGACAAATCCGGAGGAAACAAAAGAAATTCAGCGACAAGTTCAAGAACTACTCGACAAAGGTTACGTGCGTGAGTCTCTTAGTCCGGGTGCTGTTCCGGTTATTTTAGTGCCTAAAAAAGATCGAACATGGCGTATGTGTGTTGATTATAGGGCTATTAATAATATCACGATACAGTATCGACACCCTATTCCACGTTTAGATGATATGCTTGATGAATGGAGTGGTGCCATCGTCTTTTCTAAAGTTGATTTGCGTAGTGGGTACCACCAGATTCGTATGAAATTGGGAGATGAATGGAAAACTGCTTTCAAAACTAAGTTCGGATTGTATGAGTGGTTAGTCATGCCTTTTGGGTTAACAAATGCACCTAGCACTTTCATGAGATTAATGAACGAGGTTTTGCGTGCCTTCATTGGAAAATTTGTGGTAGTATATTTTGATGACATATTGATCTACAGCAAATCTATGGATGAACATGTTGATCACATGCGTGCTGTTTTTAATGCTTTACGAGATGCACGTTTATTTGGTAACCTTGAGAAGTGCACATTTTGCACCGATCGAGTTTCGTTTCTTGGTTATGTTGTGACTCCACAGGGAATTGAGGTTGATCAAGCCAAGGTAGAAGCGATACATGGATGGCCTATGCCAAAGACTATCACACAGGTGCGAAGTTTCCAAGGACTTGCCGGCTTCTATCGCCGTTTTGTGAAGGACTTTAGCACCATTGCTGCACCTTTGAATGAGCTTACGAAGAAGGGAGTGCATTTTAGTTGGGGCAAAGTACAAGAGCACTCTTTCAACGTGCTAAAAGATAAGTTGACACATGCACCTCTCCTCCAACTTCCTGATTTTAATAAGACTTTTGAGCTTGAATGTGATGCTAGTGGAATTGGATTGGGTGGTGTTTTGTTACAAGAAGGCAAACCTGTTGCATATTTTAGTGAAAATTTGAGTGGGTCTGTTCTAAATTATTCTACTTATGATAAGGAATTATATGCTCTTGTGCGAACATTAGAAACATGGCAGCATTATTTGTGGCCCAAAGAGTTTGTTATTCATTCTGATCATGAATCTTTGAAACATATTCGTAGTCAAGGAAAACTGAACCGCAGACATGCTAAGTGGGTTGAATTTATCGAATCGTTTCCTTATGTTATTAAGCACAAGAAAGGAAAAGAGAATATCATTGCTGACGCTTTGTCTAGGAGATATACTTTGCTGAATCAACTTGACTACAAAATCTTTGGATTAGAGACGATTAAAGACCAATATGTTCATGATGCTGATTTTAAAGATGTGTTGCTGCATTGTAAAGAAGGGAAAGGATGGAACAAATATATCGTTAGCGATGGGTTTGTGTTTAGAGCTAACAAGCTATGCATTCCAGCTAGCTCCGTTCGTTTGTTGTTGTTACATGAAGCACATGGAGGTGGCTTAATGGGACATTTTGGAGCAAAGAAAACGGAGGACATACTTGCTGGTCATTTCTTTTGGCCCAAGATGAGAAGAGATGTGGTGAGATTGGTTGCTCGTTGCACGACATGTCAAAAGGCGAAGTCACGGTTAAATCCACACGGTTTGTATTTGCCTCTACCCGTTCCTAGTGCTCCTTGGGAAGATATTTCTAAGGATTTTGTGCTGGGATTGCCTAGGACTAGGAAGGGACGTGATAGTGTGTTTGTGGTTGTTGATAGATTTTCTAAGATGGCACATTTCATACCATGTCATAAAACTGACGATGCTACTCATATTGCTGATTTGTTCTTTCGTGAAATTGTTCGCTTGCATGGTGTGCCCAACACAATCGTTTCTGATCGTGATGCTAAATTTCTTAGTCATTTTTGGAGGACTTTGTGGGCAAAATTAGGGACTAAGCTTTTATTTTCTACTACATGTCATCCACAAACTGATGGTCAAACTGAAGTTGTGAATAGAACTTTGTCTACTATGTTAAGGGCAGTTCTAAAGAAGAATATTAAGATGTGGGAGGACTGTTTGCCTCATGTTGAATTTGCTTATAATCGATCATTGCATTCTACTACAAAGATGTGCCCATTTCAGATTGTATATGGTTTGTTGCTTCGTGCTCCTATTGATTTAATGCCTTTGCCATCTTCTGAAAAACTAAATTTTGATGCTACTAGGCGTGCTGAATTGATGTTAAAACTGCATGAAACTACTAAAGAAAACATAGAGCGTATGAATGCTAGATATAAGTTTGCTAGTGATAAAGGTAGAAAGGAAATAAATTTTGAACCTAGAGATTTAGTTTGGTTGCATTTGAGAAAGGAAAGGTTTCCTGAATTGCGAAAATCTAAGTTGTTGCCTCGAGCCGATGGACCGTTTAAAGTGCTAGAGAAAATTAACGACAATGCATATAGGCTAGATCTGCCTGCAGACTTTGGGGTTAGCTCCACATTTAACATTGCAGATTTAAAGCCCTACTTGGGAGAGGAAGTTGAGCTTGAGTCGAGGACGACTCAAATGCAAGAAGGGGAGAATGATGAAGACATCCACACTACTGATACATCTATGCCAATACAAGTACCAATTTCTGGTCCCATTACTCGCGCTCGTGCTCATCAACTCAACCATCAGGTGATTACACTCTTGAATGCATGTCCATCATATTTACACCATGGAGACCCGTGCACTCTTGTTTTGCTTAGGAACCAGGGAGAAGACCGAAATGGAAAAGGATTTGAACATGTTGGATTCGGACTGCAGAAGAACACCAACTTGTGACGGTCACCACGGTCACATGCGGGCTCGGATTGGATTGTTCAAGCACAACATGGAAAGCCTATCAAGTCTACTCTCATATGGATCCGGAATTATAGTCATATCTGTTCTGAGGCCGCCGTAATCATTGTTTCCTTACCGAGACATTTCCTGTCTTTTCTGCCCATGGTGCTGTGTGACCCTATTTTGGCCCAATGGGTCGTGTATCAAGTTGGGTCCATTAGGGACGCATCCTAGGGTTGTAGCACGACCCCAATACCCTTGTGGTCGTCCTCCCATATTTATAAACCCCCTAGCCGCCACCAAGAACAGCGGGTTTTGTTTAGATCAAGTTTAGCTCTCGCTACTTGCTTGTAAGCGCGCGTGTTGGTTCAGCCGCCCGTCTTCTTGTCTTCGGAACCCCACCATATTGGAGTTTGATTTTGAAACCTACATTTAGATCTGGTAATTCAGTACTTGTTCTACTTGTTCTTGCTAGTTCTTCGATTGCTTGCAGGACGAGTGCCCTAGTGGCCAGGGTGTCACGCTCCACAAGATCGTGATAGCCATAGGAGGTGGTGTATCGGTTGCTAAGGCGCAGCGTCTTTGGAAGGCTGTAGTCGGGCCGTGAACGTCGTCATCTCCCTCAATTGAGTTATTCCACACCCTCTCATCGAAAGATCGGGCAATCACCCAACGGGTGCACATCATCAGGAACTCGAAGGCACTTCTTCAATTGAGATACATGGAACACATTATGCACTGCAAACAATGTTTCTGGTAGTTGGAGTCAGTATGCCACTGGTCCACATTGTTCAAGAATGGGAAACAGGCCAATGTATCGGGGTGCTAGCTTCCCTTTTACCCTGAAATGGTTCACACCCTTCATTAGTGATACTTTCAGGTACACATAATCTTTAACTTGAAAGAACAAGGGTCGACATCATTTGTCTGTATAACTTTTCTGTCGAGCTTGTGCTTCTTTCAAGTGGTGTCTTATCTTTTGAACCTTTGCTTCTGTTTCCATGACTAAGTCAGGCCTGAAATACCACCGTTCTCCAGGTTCGGACCAATTTTAGGGAGTCCGACACCGTCGTCCATACAGTGCTTCAAATGGTGCCATCTTAATGCTCTCTTGATAGCTATTGTTATAACAAAATTCTGCCAATGGCAGACATTCATCCCATTTTTGCGGGAACTCCAGGACACACGCCCGCAGCATGTCTTCAAGTATTTGATTTACTCGCTTAGTTTGTCCACTTGTTTGGGGATGATAGGCCGAGCTGCGGAGCAAATTAGTACCCAAAGATTTGTGGAGCTCTTCCCAAAATTTGGATATAAATTGTGGTCTGCATTCCGACACTATTGTTTTTGGAACCCCATGCAAACTGAGAATGCGAGCAATATATATTTGAGCATAGGTAATGACTAGGTAAGATGTCTTGATCGGTAGAAAATGGGCTATCTTTGTAAGCCGATCAATTATAACCCAGATAGAGTCAAAACCTTTGGTTGTCTTGGGCAATCCCATAATGAAGTCTATACTAATTGTTGGGGGCCTTCGGATTCTGAAGGTCCTCAAAAACATGATTTGACAATGTTTTCCAAGTGAAATATGTGAACAGGTATCTTCGGAATCGGGTCATGAGTATACAAGAGCATGGTCAGGACGAAGCCTGAGTGAGACAAAAGGTGAATATGACGAAGGATAAGGTGATCACGAAGCTGTGCGCAGAAAAGCTTCGGCATGATAGCAGAGAAGGGGAGCCGACTTAAAGATGAAAAGACAAATTAGACCTCGAAGAATTACTATAGAGTTATTGATAAATGTAAAGGGCATGAATGTAATTCTACATGGGCTGCGTCCCTTGCCTATAAATAGATGAATAGTACTCCCGTACTGTTCACGCTGACTTGGCATTCACTTTTTGCATCACGCCTGTACCTTTACTTTCCGTCAAACCGAAGGTACATTTATGATTTGTTATTCTGAATATGGTAATGCAAACAAAAATAAGTTGATGATAATGTTTATATATTTTTTTATTTCGTATATGAATTCTTCCTTATCATTTATTGTGTTTATGAAGATTTTTTCCTTCTCAACCTTCGTCCTGAATACATTATATCCAAAAGGACATAATGTCTTGAAGGACGAAGGACTTTAATATTTAACACTTTTTATGTTGCCTTGTTCTTAACTCTTAGCATTTGAGAACAAGTCCCCAACATTGGCGCCCACCTCCGGTGAACTCACTTCCACTTTTTGAGTTTTGAACACCTTCGGCAAGCATAGACCTTCGTCATGCCGCCAAAGAAAGCTTCAGCAACAGGGGCTACAGCTCTGCAACCACTGGATCCCAACCAGGAGACTCTCTCTCTTCGGGAGGCCCGAAGCTAGAAGAGGAAGGCTACCAGTCCAACGCCTCAGGAGGACGACTTGGATCAAGAAATCCAAAACTTGGAGATGCTTCATCAGCAGGTCCAACGGAAGAAGGAAAAGATGGCTCGTCTAGCTGACCTGCAAAGGCAGATAGACGAAGCCTCTAAAGAAGTTCGTCATCTTGCTCAAGATGAGCAGAATCGAAGGCCTCCACACAGAGAGCTTCATCAGGAGGGCTTCTACAACGAGGACGACTGGTATGAAGATTTCCATCATGGAAATTTTGCTTTTGATGATACCTCTCCTCTGTCAACAGAACTGCAGGCTACACCTTGGCCCCAATCTTACAAGCCACCCCAGCTCCCCATGTACGACGGACATTCAGACCCGAAGCAATTCTTGATGAGTTATGAAGCAACCATATATTTGTATGGTGGCAATACTGCAGTCATGGCAAAGTCTTTCGTCATGGCTGTCAAGAGTGTTGCACAAACCTGGTACTCCTCTCTTCGACCAGGGACAATCACCTCATGGCAGAAGCTGAAGGACATGCTGATAACTAGTTTCCAAGGATTTCAAACGAAGCCGGTCACTGCTCAAGCTTTGTTCCAGTGCACCCAGGACCACGAAGAATACCTTCAGGCGTATGTCCGAAGGTTCTTGCGTCTGAGGGCCCAAGCACCAATGGTGCCCAATGAAATTGTCATTGAGGCCATGATTAAGGGGCTTCGGCCAGGACCTTCAGCCCAATATTTTGCCAGGAAACCCCCTCAAACTTTGGAGAAGCTGCTCCAGAAGATGGATGAGTATATTCGAGCTGACAATGACTTCCGCCAAAGAAGGGAAGAAGCATACAGGTTCTCTGAAATGACCAGGGGCTTCGGAAGAAGAATCCACCCGAGGCACGTCAGGTCAATTCACAACTCTACTCAGAGTGATGACAAAGGAAGCCAACAACAGAGGCCACAGTATTCCTCGCAAGCTTCGGGGCAGCAGCAAAGCTCTTTCCGGCCGCCAGCTCCAAGGGGCGGAGGCGCCAGGGGCTTCGGAGGAAGGTTTGGGGATCAGCCCAGGAAAATTTATTGTCTATTCTGTGGTGAGGACAAGGGTCACACCACCAGGATGTGCCATGTTACCATCCAGAAGCAAAAGAAGATAGCAGAAGCTGCAGCACAACAAAGTCATGCATACTGCTTCGTACCATTCGCCTTACATTCTAGAGTATGTAGGCAACCACCCTGCAGCTTCTGTTGCTTCGGCAAGCCAACCTCAGGCATCTTGGCAACAGCCTCCACCTCCACCACCAATGCAACGAGGCCAGCAGCTAGAAGGGAGTCAGCACACTCACCTCCAACAGGACTTCAGAGAAGAGTCCGAAGCTCGCACAGTCAATAGTACTGTGCCAGAGTCGAAGCATATTTACTGACAAATATCCTACCCCGACAGCAGCTTTTCGCATTCAGTATTATTTTCTTTTTAATAAGGAACAATTATGGGAAGCTTAAGTGCTTTTTGTCATTTTCAATCTCTTGTAACAGTTTCGCTTTTTACCATAATGAAAATATATCTTCTCCATAGGCTTAAGTTGCCGAAGCATAAGAGTTTATGGTGGCAAGGAGGACCTTCGAATTATCAAACATTTGTTTTAAGGAACGCAGTATAATTTCTCTGAAGTAGCAAAAAGTCGTTCCTAAGGGAGCGCAGCGTAAGTTTTCTGCTCAAAAGTCGTTCCGAAGGGAATGCAGAGCTTACAACGAAAAATAAACGCTGATTCCGCTGAAAGTAAAAGGCGAAGAAGCTCCTAAGGGAGGCTTACAGCGAAAAATAAACGCTGATTCCGCTGAAGTAAAAGGCGAAGAAGCTCGTAAGGGAGGCTTGCAGTGAAAAAACGTCGATCTTCGGCAAATATCATTTTGCATAACATCACATCATTACATCATTTGCATAGCATAACATCATACATCATATTGCATCAACAACGCAAGAAGGGGGTCTCAGTATTGATATTCGAAGATTGATTCGAAGAAATAGTGACAGGGCACAAAAAATAGCTATTGAGGAATTATACCTTCGTCAAACTCTGAAATGAAAAGATCTGTTGATTATCGATTGGTTACTGATTTTATGAGAACACGGATATTATTTACGAAGCATGAAAAGAAGGGAAGGTGTTTTTTCGCCGAAGGCTCAAAAACGGTATGTATATGAAGTTTCATGCATCGTAAAGAATAGAACCATAAACAACTAATATATTACATTCAAAGTTACAAAATATTACACATGCTTCTCAGCAAACATTACATTCTAAATGTTTTTACAATAGCATCTAATCTTCCCTTAGAACTATTTCTGTAGCTTCGTTTAGTAGCTGATCAACAACTTTATCCATGATGGCTACGGCCATTTTTCTAATTTCGTCGTCCCCCTTCGCGTGGGGGTCCGCCGATGGCTCGGTAGGCTCTGAGGGAGGAGAAAGTACGACCTTATTACAAAACGTAAACAAGTCCAAAATCAAAAATTACAACAAATAGCCGAAAACCACTAGTCAATACCTATTTGCCCTTCGGGATCCGCACTTTTTTCAGCAGCCTCCGCTACTTTTCTAGCGTCATGAATGCCTTTCTCGCTTTTTCGTATAATTTCCTGGGCCATTTCTCGACCACCATTGTCCCAGATGTCGGTGAAAAATTTTCCACCGACCAAGCTTGCTTCGGCCGAAGGGTCTTTTATATCTTCAGAAGATAAAGCGGCTTCGGATTGTGCTAAGGATTTCACATGGTCACAGCCTTTCCTCTCCAAAATGGTAGCAATTCCCCTGGCACCCGAAAAGGCGCATATGTCTCCTCGACTATTTAAAATTTCTTCAAAAGCTTCAGCTTCGTGGCTGATCCATCTAATTGGGCCTTCGGGGTCACCTCTTATGAAGTTCTCCTCACTTGAGAATGCGCCAACGCTGGCGAAGCTGGTTTTTATTGTCTTAACACATTCCATAGATTTTTCATAGCATATTTTCTTAGATGCACGAAGCTCTTCAACGTTTTTCTCCAAATGATTTGCCCATTGTTCACTGATTTCTCGTTTTGTTTCTTCAAGTGTGCGCTCTTCTTTAGCTCTGGCTAGTTGCTTTCGAAGATCTTCAATTTCACGCTTCTGAGCCTCAGCTTGAGCTTTAAAAGTAGCTTCGTCTTCTTTTATTCTATTTATCAATGAATATAATATTTTATCTTTTTCGAGACCTTCGTTCCTTAGTTCAATTACTTCGGAACGAAGGTTGCTCAGGGCCATAACACACCCTTCGTCTTCAGCATCTTTTTGAGCCCTGAGGGCATTGCTAAGTATGAGGCCCTGCAAAAAGTTTGGTTTCAATAAGTTTAAACAAATGAAAAATTTTGGTTTTAATAAATAATACAAAGGCCTCATTTTTGCACCTTTAAGCTATTGTACGCCAAGCTGTCGGCTAGCTCGTTTTTCGACAACACCGAGAGCCCGTCTTCTAGTGTTGGGAATCTGAAGCTCTTGCTCATCTCCCGACAGACAGAAATCTCCTTGCTGTCAGGGAGACAATACAAGAAGTCTTCTTCTCCGCTGCCGTTGAATATCAACGCCCCCTTTGGATATTTCAGTTTTTGGGCGTAAAACTGGGCCTCTTGCTTTTCTTTTTCAGACAACTTTTCCCCGAAGCATGTCGTTAAATATAATCGAAGGATTCGGAAAATGCTTGGGGGGCGGCAGTGCCAGTTTCTTCAGCCAAAATTTGTTCTGTTGTTTATGTTTTTTTGGCTTCCAAGGATTTCACCTTGGTGGGCTCTGAAGGCCCAGCTTCAGTCTCAGATTGGTGCTTTGAAGCTTCGGCACCAGAGGCTTCAATTTGCACTTCGGAAGTTTCAACAATTTTCTTCGGAGTAGTGCTTGAAGACTTTATTGTCTCTAAAACATCCAGAACATTAACCATCCTTTTTCTTTTGGGGGTCATTGATGGACCCTTTTGGCTTTTTGGTGCTTCAGCTTTTGCTGAAGGACTTAGAATTTCATATGTCCTTGTTTTCTGTAGCCTTCGGTTCTTCTATTTTCTTCATTTCCGGCATTATGATTGGCTCTTCAACATTCGGTAGGGGAGTCGGCTCCTTGGCTTCGGTGGCCGAAGAGGTTTCACCGACATATTCAGGCACTATGGCCGGTTCAATATACCATGGCCGGTGAGTAAGAACCTTTATCTTTTTCCTCTCCGGCGCTAGCTCACTAGGAACGGCTGAAGCAACTTCCTTTGCTGAAGTAGTATTTTTTCTTTTCTGACCCCGTGTTGGATAACGGTAGTCGGGGTAGACAAACCTAATTACATCAAATACTCGGTTGAGTCTCTTCTTCTTTCGGCCTCCGAAGGCCGCTAATAGTGCAGTATCTTCGGCCTTCGAGTATGATCCAAGAAGTTCATCACTTATGGCCTCAATACTTTTCAGCCATTTGAATGTGTATTTTAGTCTAACTACTTCACCTTCGTCAGGTTCCCTGACGGTCTCCTTCGGCATTTCCCACTTTTCTTCAAGTGGCCATACTCTGAAGGCAATGTGTTCTTGGATCAAATCCCTTGTCCCAACAAAAGAGCAAACCACGCCGAAGGCTCTCTAGCATTCTTCGGCTGCTTCATCCATTTCCACCTTCGGCCTCCGGAGGCCGAAGCGTTGCCAGATAGGGCGCATAATGATATCTTTAATATCTTCCCGTGTTTTCAAGTCATTCTTCACATAAAACCATTCTGTCACCTAGTCGTCGGGCCACCTCTTTCGAAAGGTTGGCACGGGACAACTTGACCCAGACCGGGCACCGAAGCTGTAGCAGCCAAAATTGTTGTGATACTGCTCTTTACCCCAGGGTTTTGTCTCATACAATAGTTCATGTGTGTTGCAGAAGCTTTTTGCATTTGGTTCTAAACCTTGGCTCCTCACAGCCCAGACGAAGATGTCCATCCTTATGATTGCTTCAGGAGTAAGTTGATGAAGGCAGATTTCAAATATCTTCAGTACTTCCACGACAAAACTGCTCAAGGGAAACCGCAGTCCAGCCTTTAAGAAGCTTCGGAATATCATGACTTCATTCTCCTCGGGAGTCGGACAAGTTTTCTCTCCTTCGTCAGCCCTCACAATAGACAAGTCCTGAAAATATCTACCCCTCATATTGACAAGATGGCTTTGTTTAATACTTGATTTACCAAAAACCGCATGGCTTGGTCACCAAGGTCGATCTTCGGAATCTTCACCACCACTATCCACATCATAACTGTCACTGTCACCAGTGTCTTCAGATAAACCCTCCAAAATCTCCCTAGTAATCTTCTCTGTATTCGTCTTTGCTATTGATTGAAGAAAGCCGAGATGCATCTCCTCAGAAAGGCTCAGCTTCGATTCAGCAACAACTTTCTTATCTTCAGACATCTTCGAAAATGTTGAGAAAGTGCTCTCGAAACCGAAGCTTAAAAATTTAAAAATCCAAGCAAGTGTTGTTGCGCAAGGGCTAAAAGTCGATTGAGAAAAAGCAGATGGCAAGAAAGCGTGCCAAATAAACTCGTGGTGAGCTCTTATTTATACACCTAGTGCGTTAAAAACTGGGGGTCCCGCTTGTCAATGACTGTTGCTATTCTAGCAAAGGGAAGGTGTTTTTTCGGACCTTCGACTTAAAGCCTTCGTCCATATCGCAATATGAATTTATCACTAATAAATTAATATTGCGAGGGGCTACTGTTGGGGGCCTTCGGCTTCCGAAGGTCCTCAAAAACATGATTTGACAATGTTTTCCAAGTGAAATATGTGAACAGGTATCTTCAGAATCGGGTCATGAGTATACAAGAGCATGGTCAGGACGAAGCCTGAGTGAGACGAAAGGTGAATATGACGAAGGATAAGGTGATCACGAAGTTGTGCGCAGAAAAGCTTCGGCATGATAGCAGAGAAGGTGAGCCGACTTAAAGATGAAAAGACAAATTAGACCTCGAAGAATTACTATAGAGTTATTGATAAATGTAAAGGGCATGAATGTAATTTTACATGGGCTGCGTCCCTTGCCTATAAATAGATGAACAGTACTCCCGTACTGTTCACGCTGACTTGGCATTCGCTATTTGCATCACGCCTATACCTTTACTTTCTGTCAAACCGAAGGTACATTTATGATTTGTTATTCTGAATATGGTAATGCAAACAAAAATAAGTTGATGATAATGTTTATATAATTTTTTATTTCGTATATGAATTCTTCCTTATCATTTATTGTGTTTACGAAGGTTTTTTCCTTCTCAACCTTCGTCCTGAATACATTATATCCGAAAGGACATAATGTCTTGAAGGACGAAGGACTTTAATATTTAACACTTTTTATGTTTCCTTGTTCTTAACTCTTAGCATTTGAGAACAAGTCCCCAACACTAATATCCTCCCATTTCCATGTTGGGATGGGCAAAGATTGCAGTGGTCCAGCTATCTTCATATGCACTGCCTTGACATGTCTACAGGTGTCACATCTTGCCACATAGTGTGCAATCTCAGGACTCCAATTAGGGTTTTCTAGGGTTTCCTTTAGGGTTTTGAGTACTTTAGGGTTTTTGTGCCACTAAAGTTCATCAACTTTGATATCTTGTGAATATCCCTAATGACTTTTGAGATTTTTACCTATTTGGGCTTCACTTTCATCCATAAGCCCTAATTCAGGGTTAAGTACCCTACCCTAAGATTAAACACTCTTCAAGTCACATCATCACAACTTGTTTGAAAATTTTACCTAGTGAATGCATTCTAGGTGTACAAACACATGAAATGTCAATGCACATGATGTTATGCTCAAGTTTTAGTGCCAGTAACACCAGGGGTGTTACATCCTTCCCCCCATAAAGAATCTCGTCCCGAGATTTAAGGTCCTAGGGTAAGTAATGGAAAAGGAAACACGTCACATTTTTATTTCCTTATTTGTCTTACAGAATAGGGGGTGGTATGGGGTTTATTTCCACTTTACAGTCAAATGTGCATATCTACATATTACATGAAGATAAAAACCTAGGAAAATTCTTTTCCAAGAAGTCTTGAGTCTCCTAGGTAGCTTCATCTTCAGTATGCTGGTTCCATTGTACCTTATAGAATTTAAGAGTCCTTTTTCGGGTGATCCTGTCCTTCTGATCCAAAACTCGAATGGGATGTTCGGAATATGTCAAATTTGGTTATAAGACAACATCCACCACATCGATGGATCGATCAGGAACTCAAAGGCAAATCTTCAATTGAGATACATGGAACACATTATGCACTGCAGACAATGTTTCTGGCAGTTGGAGTCAGTATGCCACTGGTCCACATTATTCAAGAATGGGAAACAGGCCAATGTATCGGGGTGCTAGCTTCCCTTTTACCCCGAAATGGTTCACACCGTTCATTGGTGATACTTTCAGGCACACATAATCTTTAACTTGAAAGAACAAGGGTCAGCGTCGTTTGTCTGCATAAATTTTCTATCGAGCTTGAACTTCTTTCAAGTGGTGTCTTATTTGTTGAACCTTAGCTTCTGTTTCCTTGACTAAGTTAGGCCAAAAATACCACTGTTCTCCAGGTTCGGACCAATTTAAGGGTGTCCGACATCGTCGTCCATACAGTGCTTCAAATGGTGCCATCTTAATGCTCTCTTGATAACTATTGTTATAAGAAAATTCTTCCAATGGCAGACATTCATACCGTTTTTGCGGGAACTCCAGGATACACGCCCGCAACATGTCTTCAAGTTTTTGATTTACTCTCTTAGTTTGTCCACTTGTTTGGGGATGATAGGCCGAGCTTTGGAGCAACTTAGTACCCAAAGATTTGTGGAGCTCTTCCCAGAATTTGGATACAAATTGTGGTCCGCATTCCAACACTATTGTTTTTGGAACCCCGTGCAAACTGAGAATGCGAGCAATATATATTTGAGCATAGGTGATGACTGGGTAAGATGTCTTGATCGGTAGAAAATGGGCTATCTTTGTAAGCCGATCAATTATAACCCAGATAGAGTCAAAACCTTTGGTTGTCTTGGGCAATCCCACAATGAAGTCCATACTAATATCCTCCCATTTCCATGTTGGGATGGGCAAAGATTGCAGTGGTCCAGCTATCTTCATATGCACTGCCTTTACATGTCTACAGGTGTGACATCTTGCCACATAGCGTGCAATCTCTGGACTCCAATTAGGGTTTTCTAGGGTTTCCTTTAGGGTTTTGAGTACTTTAGGGTTTTTTGCCACTAAAGTTCATCAACTTTGATATCTTGTGAACATCCCTAATGACTTTTGAGATTTTTACCTATTTGGGCTTCACTTTCATCCATAAGCCCTAATTCAGGGTTAAGTACCCTACCCTAAGATTAAACACTCTTCAAGTCACATCATCACAACTTGTTTGAAAATTTTACCTAGTGAATGCATTCTAGGTGTACAAACACATGAAATGTCAATGCACATGATGTTATGCTCAAGTTTTACTGCCAGTAACACCAGGGGTGTTACATCCTTCCCCCCATAAAAGAATCTCGTCCCGAGATTTAAGGTCCTAGGGTAAGTAATGGAAAAGGAAACTCGTCACATTTTTATTTCCTTATTTGTCTTACAGAGTAGGGGGTGGTATGGGGTTTATTTCCACTTTATAGTCAAATGTACATATCTACATATTACATGAAGATAAAAACCTAGGAAAATTCTTTTCCAAGAAGTCTTGAGTCTCCCAGGTAGTTTCATCTTCAGTATGCTGGTTCCATTGTACCTTATAGAATTTAAGAGTCCTTTTTCGGGTGATCCTGTCCTTCTGATCCAAAACTCGAATGGGATGTTCGGAATATGTCAAATTTGGTTCTAAGACAATATCCACCACATCGATGGATCGATCAGGAACTCGAAGGCACTTCTTCAATTGAGATACATGGAACACATTATGCACTACAGACAATGTTTCTGGCAGTTGGAGTCAGTATGCCATTGGTCCACATTGTTCAAGAATGGGAAACAGGCCAATGTATCGGGGTGCTAGCTTCCCTTTTACCCCGAAATGGTTCACACCGTTCATTGGTGATACTTTCAGGTACACATAATCTTTAACTTGAAAGAACAAGGGTCGACATCGTTTGTCTACATAAATTTTCTGTCGAGCTTGAGCTTCTTTCAAGTGGTGTCTTATCTGTTGAACCTTTACTTCTGTTTCCTTGACTAAGTCAGGCCTAAAATACCACCGTTCTCCAGGTTCGGACCAATTTAAGGGTGTCCGACATCGTCGTCCATACAGTTCTTCAAATGGTGCCATCTTAATGCTCTCTTGATAACTATTGTTATAAGAAAATTCTTCCAACGGCAGACATTCATACCGTTTTTGCGGGAACTCCAGGACACACGCTCGCAACATGTCTTCAAGTATTTGATTTACTCTCTCAGTTTGTCCACTTGTTTGGGGATGATAGGCCGAGCTGTGGAGCAACTTAGTACCCAAAGATTTGTGGAGCTCTTCCCAGAATTTGGATACAAATTGTGGTCCGCATTCCGACACTATTGTTTTTGGAACCCCGTGCAAACTAAGAATGCGAGCAGTATATATTTGAGCATAGGTGATGACTGGGTAAGATGTCTTGATCTGTAGAAAATGGGCTATCTTTGTAAGCCGATCAATTATAACCCAGATAGAGTCAAAACCTTTGGTTGTCTTGGGCAATCCCACAATGAAGTCCATACTAATATCCTCCCATTTCCATGTTGGGATGGGCAAAGATTGCAGTGGTCCAGCTATCTTCATATGCACTGCCTTTACATGTCTACAGGTGTGACATCTTGCCACATAGCGTGCAACCTCTGGACTCCAATTAGGGGTTTCTAGGGTTTCCTTTAGGGTTTTGAGTACTTTAGGGTTTTTGTGCCACTAAAGTTCATCAACTTTGATATCTTGTGAACATCCCTAATGACTTTTGAGATTTTTACCTATTTGGGCTTCACTTTCATCCATAAGCCCTAATTCAGTCTTAAGTACCCTACCCTAAGATTAAACACTCTTCAAGTCACATCATCACAACTTGTTTGAAAATTTTACCTAGTGAATGCATTCTAGGTGTACAAACACATGAAATGTCAATGCACATGATGTTATGCTCAAGTTTTAGTGCCAGTAACACCAGGGGTGTTACATCCTTCCCCCCATAAAAGAATCTCGTCCCGAGATTTAAGGTCCTAGGGTAAGTAATGGAAAAGGAAACTCGTCACATTTTTATTTCCTTATTTGTCTTACAGAGTAGGGGTGGTATGGGGTTTATTTCCACTTTACAGTCAAATGTACATATCTACATATTACATGAAGATAAAAACCTAGGAAAATTCTTTTCCAAGAAGTCTTGAGTCTCCCAGGTAGCTTCATCTTCAGTATGCTGGTTCCATTGTACCTTATAGAATTTAAGAGTCCTTTTTCGGGTGATCCTGTCCTTCTGATCCAAAACTCAAATGGGATGTTCGGAATATGTCAAATTTGGTTCTAAGACAACATCCACCACATCGATGGATCGATCAGGAACTCGAAGGCACTTCTTCAATTGAGATACACGGAACACATTATGCACTACAGACAATGTTTCTGGCAGTTGGAGTCAGTATGCCACTGGTCCACATTGTTCAAGAATGGGAAACAGGCCAATGTATCGGGGTGCTAGCTTCCCTTTTACCCCGAAATGGTTCACACCGTTCATTGGTGATACTTTCAGGTACACATAATCTTTAACTTGAAAGAACAAGGGTCGGCATCGTTTGTCTGCATAAATTTTCTATCGAGCTTGAGCTTCTTTCAAGTGGTGTCTTATCTGTTGAACCTTTGCTTCTGTTTCCTTGACTAAGTGAGGCCTAAAATACCACCGTTCTCCAGGTTCAGACCAATTTAAGGGTGTCCGACATCATCGTCCATACAGTTCTTCAAATGGTGCCATCTTAATGCTCTCTTGATAACTATTGTTATAAGAAAATTCTTCCAACGGCAGACATTCATACCGTTTTTGCGGGAACTCCAGGACACACGCCCGCAACATGTCTTCAAGTATTTGATTTACTCTCTCAGTTTGTCCACTTGTTTGGGGATGATAGGCCGAGCTGTGGAGCAACTTAGTACCCAAAGATTTGTGGAGCTCTTCCCAGAATTTGGACACAAATTGTGGTCCGCATTCCGACACTATTGTTTTTGGAACCCCGTGCAAACTAAGAATGCGAGCAGTATATATTTGAGCATAGGTGATGACTGGGTAAGATGTCTTGATCTGTAGAAAATGGGCTATCTTTGTAAGCCGATCAATTATAACCCAGATAGAGTCAAAACCTTTGGCTGTCTTGGGCAATCCCACAATGAAGTCCATACTAATATCCTCCCATTTCCATGTTGGGATGGGCAAAGATTGCAGTGGTCCAGCTATCTTCATATGCACTGCCTTTACATGTCTACAGGTGTCACATCTTGCCACATAGCGTGCAATCTCAATCTTCATTTTTGTCCACCAATAGTGTTGCTTTATGTCTTGATACATCTTAGTACTTCCAGGATGAATGGAATATCGACTAAGATGAGCTTCATCCAAGATCTATTGGTGGACTTCAGCATCTTTAGGCACAACTATGCGATCATCGAACCATAGTATTCCTAGGTCATCTTTTCTGAAGCAATTAGCTTTACCAACTTCTATTTTCTCATGAATGTGTTTCATACCCTTGTGGGTTCTTTGGGTAGCAATAATTCTCTATAGAAGAACTGACTCAAGCTTCAATTGTGTCAAAATTTTGTGTTGTATCATACCCAGGTTTAACTTTTCCATTTATTGACATAATGTGGTGTTAGGGATCCTCACATTAAGACAATGACAGAGAGCTTTGCGACTCAGTGCATCTGCGTGGCAGAACCGCCCGAATTATTCCAGTTTAAGTGCCTAAGTCACGCCTCAGGGGCCGTAACACACTTAAATCGGAATAACCCATCAGTCCCTCAGATCTAGTCTGATAAAGCCACTTAACCAGGATCAAATACCACAATCTCACATGAAGGTGAATCACAGAAGAAATACAATAATGCAGGAAGACCTAAAATTAAAGTACTGAATTATTACATAGATCGAAGTTTTTCAAGTAGCTGATAAAAGTTCACAAAATAAAATGCAGCGGTTAATTGATATCGTCGGTAGAGTGGAATCGAGCAAGGCCTAGCCCACTACTCCTCTTGCTCCTCTCCTGCTAGAGCAGCATCCCACTCGACCGTCCAACCCGGTAGCAGGGTTGTAGGCCAAGTCACACCATCAACCATATTCTGAAGCGTACATGCAAAAAATGTGCCACAAGCAAGGCTGAGTATACTAATACTCAGCTAGACTTACCTAGTGTGAGGAATCTACTCCTCTACCTCTAGACCATGCAGCTATTTGGCTGAGGGGTTTGGTTTGCCAAAAGCACTAGCTGTTTCTAAAATCAATTCTTAGCTTTTCAAATTCTAGTATCATTATCTTAGCTAAGTTTGCTCCTTCTAAGCATACATGGTAACAAGCATTTAGTTCAATCAACAAATTGTCTCATGTAACCTCATTTCACTTCTTACTCAATGTAGTACAAGGGGTCAAGCAGTCTCAATAGCGGCGAGAAGAAGACGATTCAAATCGAGTTTTTATCCTTGCAAGGTAAACCTAAACACACGACATGTCAGGGCACTCCGTCCCCACACATGTCAACCATCCCCATTGATTCCCCATTCGCGGCCAGGGCTCACCGCCTTGGCATACAATGCTCCACTGACCCCGGCTGCCGCCGTGCAGTGACCGTACTTGTACCCACCATAGGTAGCATGGGAGATCCAGTCTCGGGACGAGTGAGGGGAAAAGTCTGCGCCTGGCTTCTGATGAGGACATCACTATGAGTACGACTACACCAGCAGCACCTCCACATCAAGCGCCACTTCCTTCATTAGCTAGGCCAATCACTCGGGCCCGTGCCAGATATCTTAACTTTGTCATGCTACTGAAGAATGAGGGCCCGGAAGAATAGACGACCAGCCCAACTGCGGCCCATACTGGACGACCTAGGGTTGGCCGCCCCTAGGGGCTGCGCCCCCTCTCTATTTATCCAGGAGCTGCGCCTCCTTTGTTTTTCGAGTTTTGTTTTACGTTAGCTTTAGCTACTCTCGAACATGCGCAAGTCAGCGTTGTCTTCGTGTAATCAGAACTCTACCCTCGAGTAATAGATTAGATTGCTCGCATCTTTTTCTTGTTTGTTCTTCGATTGCGCACAGGAAACGATCTTCGTGATCAGGTCGATCTCGCATCAGCAAGGTCGGTAACCACAGGGAGTTGGTTCAGCGATTGCATTGGTGCCTCGGGCTTGCTCGTCGTAGTCGGATCGCAAGGGTCATCTTCCGCCAAATTGGAATTATCTCCACTCACCGAAACATCGGGCACCTCAGCTATATCAGCTTCACTCAGGTACTAGGTTTACCGGTTACCATATTTCCCAACATGTGTTTAGTACGTTCAAACGCTTGACTTAGGTATCCACACATTAATCCTTAATTCCTTTTCCTGTCTCATGGACAAGGCATCCTCCCTGGATCCAAGTCCATAGACCATCATAGATACCGTTATTAAGATGAATAGAATCAATTCCTGACCTCACGCGAGTGCTAGAAAAATCACTCGACTTCTACCGAGATCCTGATTAGCATAGCAGCTACTCGACCTAGCATACTAGTATTCATCTCAAAAGGAATCCTAAGTTCATGCAACTACAGGTTTCGAGCAACTCCTACACTTAAGTGCACATTACAACCTACAAACATTAAGTGTAGTAAAGTAGCATATATAAATATGGTTATGCATAAAACCGGGGTTGCCTTCAATAGCTGGGGCTGCGGGGAGATCCTCGATGGCAGTCTCGGGAGCTTGCTCCTGGTCTTCCTCGTGGACAGCTCCTTGCTCGGGGATGAGCACGTACTCTCCGTCAGCTAGATTGCAGTCTAATGAATGCAATGAGTAAGATACATGCATGATATGATATGTAAACTTTGATGGTGACTAATCTACTTGAATCAGGTAGAGTTTAATCTTGCTATAAAAGATTCTTATGGTATACTTAGCAAATTAGGGTCAAGCTTAGTTAAATTAAGGGGTAAGTCTATTTTGGTGTTCCACTGATTTCCTCTTAATGTCTTAGTGAGAATTTAATAAGATTTCTAGTTGAACTCATTGAAGTGGGGTTTATTATTTTTCCTTCTTCTTACTTCCTTTATGCTTTTTAAGGTGGTTTGAACTACAAGTTATCTTAATAAATTTCCAAAAATTCTGCAAACATTTCAGTGGCTTCTTACTGGTGTATAATTCTCTGTCTCAAAATTTGGGGTTTAAAAAGTAAGTAGTTCTTTCTGGATAAAATTATTAACTATTAGGGCAGGAGGGGTGTTTTGAACTACAACCTTCTTTTTACAGTGAGTTATTCTCTAAAACTTATTTTTGCTGGCATTTAGAATTTCTAGCCATTAATACTTATTAGATATTTTATTATGATTTCCCAAAGTTTCTAGCCAAAGGGGCGCTTTCTACTACCACTATATTTGAAAAATATCAAACAACAGATTTCTGATTTTTCCTAGCTTCTTCTTTGTGCAAGAGCAATCATTTTGAAGTTTGACATCTTTTTTCTTAAGAGAAAGGTGGTAGGAATTATTTGCATTAAATGGCCTTTTTCATGAAGTATTGGCAATGGGTATTATTTTGCAGCCTTCAATTGGGTTTTGCATTTTTCTCTGGTGGCTTATCTCATCATTGATCTAGTATAATTTTATTTGCCCATTATTGCATTTTTTTGGGTTGCTCATGATTTATTTGAAATAGGACCCAATATCAAGTTTTATTTGTTTACCCTACTTAAAATAATGGGCTGGGGTGGTTATCATTTTTGTAGTGGGGTTCTAGTGGTTACAAGTCCACTAGATTTTTATTATCAATTTTGGATTTGTTTTTATAATTCCAATAATTGTTTTCTAGTTGGAATGAAGCTAAATAAAACAAATTTTCTCAAGTTCAGCACAGAAGCATAACAAATTTTCTTTAATTAAATAAGGTTTGGTCAGTTTCTCTAATTAATTTCAAACATCTACAAATTTTCTTAAGTTCAGTATTTTTAATTGATAGTCCAATATATTTAGAATCCAGCAAAATTGGTTTGACAAATTTTGGTTAAATATTTCTCAAGTCATGAATTTAAAAATTTTCTTAAGTTCTCTGTTGAATTTAAAAAGAATAAATAAGAAATGGATAAAGGAAATGCAGTTTTGCGCTGGGGTCCCTGGCGAAAGATCTTAAAAGATTTACAGACAGGTCTCCGGGGCACTATTCATCTGAGTTTACGGCTCTGCAAAAAACCCCCCTAGGGTTTCTAGAAATCGAACCTGCGGTCCCTCCCTAATGGAACAGAGGCCGTGGAGAAAGAAAGAGGCGGAGGGACTTACCGGTGGCGAGGTTGCTCCGGTGAGGTGGTCGAGGACGTAGGGGAGGTCTCGAGGATCACGGCGATGTGCGGGTCGCCGTCGGGGATGGTCGGAGTCGGTCGGTCCACGTGCGCAGGCGGAGATGCTCGTCGGCGGTGAGGAATCCGGCCTACTCACGGCGCGATAGGTCAAATGAATGGGTCAGAGAGCTTCACGGGATGCTAGGGAAGACGTGGGTGCAAGGAATTGGAAAAAGACTTACTGGTTAGCTCGGTCCACGCGCGACGGCGGAAGACCAAAGTCCGACGACGGTGAAACCGCCTCTCCGGTGAGGCAATGCCTCGGCTCAAGCTTGGAGAAGCTTCACGGCTTCACTAGGAAGCGATTCAGGGGCTAGGGCGAGGCTAGGGTTCAACAGAAAAGGCTGGCTACGATGGCCGTGCTTGGGCAAAGATGGCGGGCTGCGGTGCTCGCTTTTCACGGCGAGCTCCGGTGATCTCTGGCTCGGGCGAGGCTCGGGGTGTGCAAGTGCCAACGGCTAAGGCCTCTGGAGGCATTTATAGGCGAGGGCACCGCATAGGCGCATAGGGTATGGCGACCACGCGTGGGCCGCGCGCTACCGCGGCCAGTCCTCGCTCGGCCGGTCAGGCAAGCGATCGAACACGTGGCTTTTTGCTTCTGCCCGAGTTCAAGCGCTCATAGGTTGAAGATCTTCGCGAATTTGGGCATGATCACTGCATAAGATTTGCTTCCCCGATAGAGCTTTGTCGTTTGTGTGTGTAAGTCGAGCAGTTTGGGGCAGTGTACAGAGAGTTGTCGTGTCACAAAGGTGGCAGTATCACAAGGTTGAGTCCCGAGGTAAAACCATGCCAAGGGTGTGTCAAACGGTGGAGAGAGGTTTCCAAACTTTGCCACGGCGTGTTCAAGGGAATTTGGCGCCACTTTGATATTTGGACTTGTTTGATTTGAGTTCTGAAAAACAGAGAACGTGATTGATCTTTGGAAAGGAGTTGAAATTTAGATTTCTGAATTTCTGAATTTCCCCCAAGTGCATTAGTTTAGGGGTTGTTTTGGGGATTTTAAAAAGTTCAAATGGCAAAACTTCCTTACTATGCTTTGTTAGTTAATTAGTTATCTACAACTTTGTAATTTGGTTTTCTCCAAAATTTGTATTTTTCTCCCAAGATTTTCTCCCAATTACCCTTTATGCTTAAATGGTTCACTTAGGATTAATTAGGGTTTGAGAGTTTTCCTTCCTTAGGATTCATGACAAGATTAAGGAGAGTTTGAGAAGACTCAACATAAATCTTTGTTCTCATTTTTGATGTTTATTCCTTCATTGAGATTGCATGTGTTAATAGTTTGGGGTTAGCTTAAGGAAGAAACCCTAAGTGACACTGCGGTGTCACAGCCTTCCCCCCTTAAAGGAATCTCGTCCCGAGATTCGGGTCGGAGTCCTCCTGGGTGAAGCGAAGGGTGAGACTTACTTTAGAGTGGATGCTTTATTTATCAGGAGAAACTGCTCTTCGAATGTCATTCTCTTTGCAACTTCAGAAGGAAGTCCTTCTGAATTTTGTTTTATAACTTATTCTTTCCAATCCAAGATTATATTACTAAAATTTAGATTTGAAGGGCAGGAGGAGGGGTTGGGCATGGATACGTACCAATTTCCTTAGGTAGGCAATCGAGGAAGTTGGAACGCAGAAATTCCTCAGTCTCCCAAGTAGCCTCTTCCTCTGAGTGATTACTCCATTGGATCTTATACATCTTGATCGATTTAGCCCGAGTTGATCTTTCTTTGCAATCCAGAACCTTGGAAGGGTACTCTTGGTACGATAGATCTGGCTCTATCTCCAATTCTGGTTCTGCTATGATCTCGGTCGGCAATCGAACACACTTCTTTAGCTGAGATACATGGAACACACTGTGGATGGCAGACATTTTTGGAGGTAACTTCAACTTGTATGCCACGGGTCCACATGCCTCTATGATCTCATAAGGTCCAATGTAACGAGGGGCTAACTTGCCTTTGATTCCAAACCTCTGCACTCCCTTGGTGGGTGATACCTTCAAATAGACAAAATCTCCCACCTCGAGCTGGAGAGGTTTCCTTCTCTTATCGTGGTAACTCTTCTGCCTGGCCTGAGTACCTTCTAGATTTTTCCTGATTAGTTTGACCTTCCTTTCGGCTTCAGTCACTAAGTCAGGTCCTAAAACTTCTCTTTCTCCAGGATGAGACCAATTGAGTGGTGTTCTGCATCTTCTCCCATAGAGAGCTTCGAAGGGTGCCATCTTTAGGCTAGATTGATAACTGTTGCTATAAGCAAACTCTGCCAAAGAGAGGTTCTTATCCCAGTTCTTGCCACAATCGATTGCACAAGCCCTCAACATATCTTCAAGAATTTGATTTACCCTCTCGGTTTGACCATCAGTCTGCGGGTGGTAAGCGGAACTTCTGATTAGCTTGGTTTCCAAGGACTCTTGCAGTTGTTCCCAAAATCTGGAAACAAACGGGGCTCCTTGGTCAGAAACAATGGTTCGGGGCAATCCGTGCAAACACACGATCCGATCAATGTACAACTCTGCATACTTTTGAGCCTTATCAGTGGTGTGCACTGGAATAAAATGTGCCACTTTCGTTAGTCGGTCCACAATAACCCAAATCGAATCATGACGATGGGAGGTGTTGGGCAGACCCACAATAAAGTCCAAGATGATGTCATCCTATTTTCATGAAGGTATAGACAGGGGTTGCAAAGCTCGAGCTGATTTCAAGTGGCTTGCCTTTATCCTCTGACATGTGTCACATTCCGATACATATTGGGCTATCTCCCTCTTCATTCTGGTCCACCAATACAAGGGCTTCAGATCGTGGTACATTTTGGTGCTCCCTGGATGCATGGAGAATTTGGAGAGATGGGCCTCATCCAAGATTCTCTTCTTGAGATCCTCATTTTTAGGAACCACCAATCTGTTTTCAAACCATAATATACCCTTTCCATCTTGGCGGAAACATTTATACTTCTCGGTCTTCTGACGGAGATTCTCCTTGACAATCTGCACTCCCTTGTCACTAAGCTGGGCCATGATGATCTGGTCTTGCAAAGCTGGCTCAACAGAAATGTGAGACAAAGCACCAGAAAGAATTACTTCAATCTTCATCTTGCTCAACTCATCACACAAGTTGTTAATGCGAGAATCCATCATAACACAGTTACATTGCAACTTCCGTCTCAATGCATCTGCTACCACATTGGCCTTCCCTGGGTGACAATGTACCTCCAGGTCATAATCCTTGATCAGCTCTAGCCATCTTCTCTGCCTCATGTTGAGATCAGCCTGAGTAAAGATATACTTAAGGCTCTTATGATCAGTGAAGATGTTGAAGTGGGTTCCCATCAAATAGTGCCTCCACATTTTTAATGCATGAACCACCGCTGCCAACTCCAAGTCATGAGTAGGATAATTTTGCTCATGAGGCCTAAGTGCTCTTGATGCATAAGCAATGACTCGGTTGTCTTGCATCAAGACACAACCTGGTCCAGTGCCAGAGGCATCACAGTACACATCAAATGGCTTGTTGCTGTCGGGTTGCGCTAACACTAGTGTTGTGGTCAGATGTTGCCTCAATGCATGGAAGGCATCTTCGCACTTCTGACCCAAACAATCTTGGCTTCTTTCTTCAACAGCTCAGTTATGGGCTTCGCAATTAGAGAGAAATCCGGAATGAATCTTCGGTAATAACCAGCTAATCCCAGAAAACTTCGAATCTGACAGACAGTCGTTGGTGGCTTCCAGTTCATCACCTCTTGCACCTTATCAGGATCAACAACTATGCCTGCCTGAGAGATAGTGTGACCCAAGAACTTGATTTCCTTTAGCCAAAAATCACATTTTGATAATTTGGCATAAAGACGGTGCTCTCGCAGACGTTGAAGCACTACATGCAAATGACCGGCATGTTCTTCTTCGTTCTTTGAGTACACCAAGATGTCATCGATGAAAACCACTACGAATTTGTCCACTTCAGGCATGAAAATAGAATTCGTCAGATACATAAAATATGCTGGTGCATTGGTCAGCCCAAAAGACATAACCAAGAATTCATACAACCCATATCTGGTTAAGAAGGCTGTCTTCGGAATATCACTTGTCCGTATCTTGATCTGATGGTAGCCGGAGCGAAGGTCTATCTTTGAAAACACTTTGGCTCCGACCAACTGATCGAAAAGAACATCAATACGAGGCAAGGGATACTTGTTCTTGATAGTCATCGCATTAAGGGGGTGGTAATCTATACACAGCCTCAAGCTTTCAACTTTCTTCTTTACAAACAAAGCTGGACATCCCCAAGGCGAAGTACTTGGGCGAATAAATCCCTTGTCCAGCAACTCTTGCAATTGCTTCTTCAATTCTGCCAACTCAGCGGGTGGCTTCCGATAAGGCCTCTTGGAAATTGGTGTCGTTCCCGGTTGCAACTCAATGGCAAATTCAATGTCCCGGTCTGGTGGCATTCCTGGCAATTCATCAGGAAAAACATCTGCATACTCACAGACCACTGGAATCTTCTTCACAGGTGACTCCATCATAGCAAAAGCACATGATTGGGTCTTGGCTAGGTAGATATAACACCAGGTCTTCAGAGGTAGGGGAACGAATCTCCAGAGCTCTGGCAGCTACATCCATCACTACTTAATGATGAGTCATCCAGTCGACTCCCAGAATTATGTCCATACCCTCTAATCCCAGAAATAGGAGTGTGGTTTTGAAGATTTTACTTCCCATGGAGATAGGAACACTTCAGATTAATTGGTTGGTTGCAATTTTACCCCCAGGTGTGGCTATCATGAATGACCCTTTTGTATGACAGAAGGTCAATTGGCATTTAGCACTGAACTTCTGGCTAATGAAACTATGAGATGCACCAGAATCAAATATAATTAAAGCAGGTTGATTAAAAACTGAAAAGGTAGCAGTCATGATGGGGGCTCCCTCAGGTAACTCCTCTAGAGCAGTGAAGTTGAGCTTCCCTTGTCTGACTTGCACCTTCTGCTTTCTTCCCTTGTCTTGATTTGGTGCTGGCATCTGCCTCTGCTGATTTCTGGGGCAGTTCTTGGCATAGTGGCCCACATTGCCACAAGTGAAGCACTTGTTCCCATTGCCTTGGCGGAACTGCTGCTGCTGCGGAGGCTGATTATTCCTTGGGCAGGAGCTGGAAAGCGGTTGGGTGCCGGCTGCTGCTGCTGCTGAGGTGGCCTGATCACCCATCTGCCTGCCTGCTGCTGAAATCCCCTGCTCTGATTGTAAGAAACAATCCTGAACCTCTGGGCCTGAGCGGATGGTGCTGCCATTGGTGCCTTCCTCTTCTTCTCTGCCCGGTGAGCTACAATACAATCCTCCTAGGAGATGGCCAGGTTGACCAACTCATTGAAGCTATCAGCCCGGACAGTGTTGAGACGTTCTCGCAGCTTGGTGTTGAGACCCCTGTGGAAGCGGTCTCTCTTCTTCTCGTCAGAATCAACATGATACCCTGCATACTGGCACAGGTCATTGAAGGCCTGAGCGTACTGCAATACCGTGCGAGTTCCTTGATTGAGTGCCAGAAATTCATTCAACTTGCGATCAAGAATTCCAGCTAGGATATGGTGCCCTCTGAAAGCAGTCTTGAATTCCAACCAAGTCACTTCATGATCAGCGGGTAGCATAGCACAGAAGTGGTCCCACCAAGTCCGAGCAGGGCCATGAAGCTGCTACGCGGCGAAGCGGGTCTTGGTACTATCAGGGCAGTCTCCCATGAGGAGGGGAAACTTGGACTCAACGACGCGAAGCCACACGTTGGCATCCAACGAATCCTCTGCCTTGGTGAACAAGTGGCTACGTACTAAGGAATTCCTGGTAGGTTGCCGCTGCCAGAGGTCACTGCTGCTGGCCTCCACCATGCTGCTGGGGGTGGGTCTGGCACTGCAAGAGATGTCACAGAATCTCGTTCTGCTGGGCCATCAGCTCCTGCACTGTGGGAGTTGGAGGAGGTGGCGGGGGAACCTGCTCGTTATGCCCGCGACGCTGCCTAGCTACCATCTGAAAACAGAGATTGTCGCTAGTGTTATCTCAATTCACCAGTTCGAATGACATGCTATTATCTCATATGGAAAGAAAATTGCCATAATCATAACATTAAGTTCGAAATAAAGATAACATGGTTACAAACATCCCACAGATTTCAAAAGTTCTCAAAGATTACATCAATTTGAGGAAAGTACCCGTAAGCCTAGTCCAAAATCTGTCATTAACTAAGCTCGCGTAGGTTTCTATCCGCCTAAAACATCAAAGCGACTGATCAACCCTGAGCGGTGGAAGCGACACTGGATGTGGGTGAAGGGGGCATCGCGGAGGTAGTCCCATTGGGACCAGGGGCTGGTCCTAACTCCTCGGGAGCCTCTTCTCCCTCGCTTCTGGTTTCATTGGCCTCCATCTCTAGCTGGTGCATGTCCAAGTGGTCATTGGCTTCTTCGAGTTCCCTCTACACATCATGGAGCTGGTTCTCCAAGACATCGATAGTGTTGTCTCGGATCTCCACCTGCTGCTCCAAGGTGGTAATGCGCTGACTCAGCCTTTCCACCTGTAGATCCTTCTCCACCAACTCGGAGGACAAGTCGACCACAAAATCTTCTCGGCTGTCGAGGGTGAGCTTGGTGGTTTGAGCGATGTTAGCAAGATGTGCCATAGCGTCGCTCTGCAGGGCCCGGAGGCGGTACAGCGCACTCATGCACTGAATAGTGACCCTCCCAACCAAGTCAGGATACATTGCCCACACATCTTTCACATGGCTCACACGGTTACACCACATGGGGTCATCCTTCTTCTCAGCAGGGAAGAGTCCCAAGGGGTGCATCACCATCTCCAGGGGATGGTAGCCACATAAAGTCGTCAGAGTCTTCATGACCGCCGCTTCAGTGGTGTCGTCCGTCCTGAATCCAATCGTCTCGGAGTCAAGAGAACGCCAACCCGGCTGAAGGGGATGAGCCTCCAAAGTCAGCCAGACCCGACAACGAGGTACCCGATGCTCCTCGTACAACTGCACCATGTACAAAGGGGGCATGGGGTAACCGGCGGAGTTAAGCACTTCCCACAAGATGGAAGGAAAGCCATCGTGAGAGAGGAAGTCAGAGCTGAAACGAGTGTCTCCTCCACTGGCGAGGGTGGGTGAATTCATCTGCGGAATGGTATCAGATGTAAAGATTATGGTGGAAGGAAGAAAATAAAAGAGCCTGGATGGTTTGAAAAGAAGCGGGTTAGCTTGAATTTTTACTTCCTTAATTCTTAATCCTTCAAATTTTATAATGCATGCATGCTGAAAAAAATAATAGCTCCTCTCCGAAATAAAGGGTGCTCCTAGGTCATCCTTTAAAAGCTAAGGACTAGCCCACAGGGCCTACTTACTAAGCCACCTATTTTTCCCTCTATTCCTAAGGTCTTTCGTCCTAGGTCTAGCGGTCTAGTCCTGACAATTCTTATTAGTTTCTAAGCAAGTTTTAGATTTTGAAAATTGGTATTCATGGTTTATTGTCCTTCTCTGTGGTGGTATTTGCTCCGATACCAGCCGTGGCAGAACCTCCTGAATTATTCCAGCTTAGGTGCCTAAGTCACGCCTCAGGGGCCATAACACACTTAAATCGGAATAACCCGTCAATCCCTCAGATCTAGTCTGATAAAGCCACTTAACCAGGATCAAATACCACAATCTCACACGAAGGTGAGTCACAAAAGAAATACAATAAAGCTAGAAGACCTCAAATTAAAGTACTGAATTATTACATAGATCGGAGTTTTTCAAGTAGCTGATAAAATTTCACAAAATAAAATGCAGCGGTTAATTAATATCGTCAGAAGAGAGGAATCGGGCAAGGCCTAGCCCACTACTCCTCTTGCTCCTCTCCTGCTAGAGTAGCATCCCACTCGACCGTCCAACCCGGTGGCAGGGTTGTAGGACAAGTCACACCATCAACCATATCCTAGAGCGTACCTGCAAAAATTGTGCCACAAGCAAGGCTGAGTATACTAATACTCAGCTAGACTTACCCGGTGTGAGGAATCTACACCTCTACCTCTAGACCATGCAGCTGTTTGGCTGATGGGTTTGGTTTGCCAAAAGCACTAGCTATTTCTAAAATCAATTCTTAGCTTTTCAAATTCTAGTATCATTATCTTAGCTAAGTTTGCTTCTTCTAAGCATACATGGTAACAAGCATTTATTTCAATCAACAAATTGTCTCATGTAACCTCATTTCACTTCTTACTCAATGTAGTACAAGGGGTCAAGCAGTCTCATTAGCTGCGAGAAGCTGACGATTCGAATCGAGTTTTTATCCTTGCAAGGTAAACCTAAACACACGACATGTCAGGGCACTCCATCCCCACACATGTCAACCGTCCCCATCAATTCCCTGTTCGCGGCCAGGGCTCACTGCCTTGGCATACAATGCTCCACTGACCCTGGCTGTCGGCGTGCAGTGACCGCACTTGTACCCACCATAGCTAGCATGGGAGACCCAGTCTCAGGACGAGTGAGGGGAAAAGTCCGCGCCCGGCTTCACTCAGGTACTAGGTTTACCGGTTACCATATTTCCCGACATGTGTTTAGTACGTTCAAATGCTTGACTCAGGTATCCACACATTAATCCTTAATTCCTTTTCCCGTCTCATGGACAAGGCATCCTCCCTGGATCCAAGTCCATAGACCATCATAGATCCCGTTATTAAGATGAATACAATCAATTCCTGACCTCGCGCGAGTGCTAGAAAAATCACTCGACTTCTACCGAGATCATGATTAGCACAGCAGCTACTCTACCTAGCATAATAGTATTCATCTCAAAAGGAATCCTAAGTTCATGCAACTACAAGTTTCAAGCAACTCCTACACTTAAGTGCACATTACAAGCCTACAAACATTAAGTGTAGTAAAGTAGCATATATAAATATGGTTATGCATAAAACCGGGGCTTGCCTTCAATAGCTAGGGCTACGGGAAGATCCTCGATGGCAGTCTCGGGAGCTTGCTCCTGGTCATCCTCGTGGACAGCTCCTTGCTCGGGGATGAGCACGTACTCTCCATCAGCTAGATTACAGTCTAATGAATGCAATGAGTAATATACATGCATGATATGATATGTAATTTAGCAATTAAACTTTGATGGTGACTAATCTACTTAAATCAGGTAGAGTTTAACCTTGCTATAAAAGATTCTTGTGGTATACTTAGCAAATTAGGGTCAAGATTAGTTAAATTAAGGGGTAAGTCTATTTTGGTGTTTCACTGATTTCCTCTTAATGTCTTAGTGAGAATTTAATAAGATTTCTACTTGAACTAATTGAAGCGGGGTTTATTATTTTTCCTTCTTCTTATTTCCTTTATGCTTTTAAAAGTGGGTTTGAACTACAAGTTATCTTAATAAATTTCCAAAAATACTGCAAAAATTTCAGTGGCTTCTTACTGGTGTATAATTCTCTGTCTCAAAATTTGGGGTTTAAAAAGTAAGTAGTTCTTTCTGGATAAAATTATATACTATTAGGGCAGGAGGGGTGTTTTGAACTACAACCTTCTTTTTACAGGGAGTTATTCTCTAAAACTTATTTTTGCTGGCATTTAGATGTTAGAACATGACTTTGTACAAATTTCTAGCCATTAATACTTATTAGTTATTTTGTTATGATTTTCCAAAGTTTTAGCCAAAGGGGTGTTTCTAATACTACTATATTTGAAAAATATCAAACAACAGATTTCTGATTTTTCCTAGCTTCTTCTTTGTGCAAAAGCAATCATTCTGAAGTTTGGCATCTTTTTGCTTAAGGGAAATGTGGTAGGAATTATTTGGATTAAATGGCCTTTTTCATGAAGTATTGGCAATGGGTATTATTTTGCAGCTTTCAATTGGGTTTTGCATTTTTCTCTGGTGGCTTATCTCATCATTGATCTAGTATAATTTTATTTGCCCATTATTGCATTATTTTTGGGTTGCTCATGATTTATTTGAAATATGACCCAATATCAAGTTTTATTTGTTTACCCTACCTAAAATGATGGTCTGGGGTGGTTATCATTTTTGTAGTGGGGTTCTAGTGGTTACTAGGCCACTGGATTTTTATTAACAATTTTGGATTTGTTTTTATAATTCCAATAATTGTTTTCTAGTTGGAATGATGCTAAATAAAACATTTCACCTTGATTCCATTCTGGACTAGGGGTCTCTTTATTTTTCCTAGGTTCTCTATTACTTAAGTAGGCTAGGAAAAATAATTGCATTCACTGTTCATTATCTTCTAATGCCTTTATGATTTTCCTAAGTTTTGGGCAAAATGGCTTTTATTGGATAACTATACTTAAACTTCCAATACTAGGGTGCCTAGTACTTTTAAGCAGTGTCTAATTGGGATTTGAACATCTACAAATTTTTTCAAGTTCAGCACAGAAGCATAACAAATTTTCTTTAATTAAATAAGGTTTGGTCAGTTTCTCTAATTAATTTCAAACTCTAAAATTTAAAACAGAAAGCATGGGGTTTAGTATTTTTAATTGATAGTCCAATATATTTAGAATTCAGCAAAATTGGTTTGACAAATTTTGGTTAAATATTTCTCAAGTCATGAATTTCCTAAGTTCTCTGCTGAATTTAAAAAGATTAAATAAGAAATGGATAAAGGAAATGCAGTTTTGCGCTGGGGTCCCTGGCGAAAGATTTTAAAGGAATTACAGACAGATCCCCGGGGCAATATTCATTTGAGTCTACGGCTCTGCAGAAAACACCCTAGGGTTTATGTAAATCAAACCCTCGGTCCCTCCCTAATGGAACAGTGGCCGCGGAGAAAGAAAGAGGCGGAGGGGCTTACCGGCGGCGAGGTTGCTCTGGTGAGGTGGTCGAGGACGTAGTGGAGGTCTCGAGGATCATGGCGATGTGCGGGTCGCCGTCGGGGATGGTCGGAGTCGGCCGGTCCGCGTGCGCAGGCGGAGATGCTCGTCGGCGGCGAGGAATCCGGCCTACTCACGGCGCGATAGGTCAATTGAATGGGTCAGAGAGCTTCACAGGATGCTAGGGAAGACGTGGGTGCAAGGAATTGGAAAAAGACTTACTGGTTAGCTCAGTCCACGCGCGGCGGCGGAAGACCGAAGTCCGGCGAGGGTGAAACCGCCTCTCCAGTGAGGCAATGCCTCGGCTCAAGCTTGGAGAAGCTTCACGGCTTCACTGGGAAGCGATTCAGGGGCTAGGGCGATGCTAGGGTTCAATATAAAAGGCTGGCCACGATGGCCGTGATTGGGCAAAGATGGCGGGCGGCGGTGCTCGCTTTTCACGGCGAGCTCCGGAGATCTCTGGCTCAGGCGAGGCTCGGGGTGTGTAAGTGCCAACGGCTAAGGCCTCTGGAGGCATTTATAGGCGAGGGCACAACACAGGCGCGCAGGGCGAAGCAACCACGCGTGGGGCGCGCGCTGCCGCGGCCAGTCCGTGCTCGGCCGGTCAGGCAAGCGATCGAACACGTGGCTTTTTGCTTCTGCCCGAGTTCAAGCGCTCATAGGTTGAAGATCTTCACGTATTTGGGCATGATCACTGTGCAAGATTTGCTCCCTCGACAGAGCTTTGTCGTTTGTGTGTGGAAGTCGAGCGGTTTGGGGCAGTGTACAGAGAGTTGTCGTGTCACAATGGTGGCAGTGTCACAAGGTTGAGTCCCGAGGTAAAACCATGCCAAGGGTGTGTCAAACGGTGGAGAGAGTGAAAGTCGCCTAGATGGGGGGGGGGTGAATAGGCAAATCTGAAATTTATAAAGTTTAAGCACAACTACAAGCTGGGGTTAGCGTTAGAAATATAATTGAGTTCGAAAGAGAGGGTGAAAACAAATCACGAGCGAATAAGAACGGATGACATGGTGATTTGTTTTACTGAGGTTCGGTTCTTGCAAAACTACTCCCCGTTGAGGTGGTCACAAAGACCGGGTCTCTTTCAACCCTTTCCCTCTCTCAAACGGTCACTTAGACCGAGTGAGCTTCCTTCCTTGATTTCCTAGGTCACTTAGACCCCGCAAGGACCACCACACAATTAGTGTCTCTTGCTTTGCTTACAAGGCTTTGAGAGTAAGAATGAGAGAAAGAAGAAAGCCAACCAAGCAACAAGAACAACAAAAGAACACAAGCCGATCTTCTCATAAGTCCTAAAAACTAGGGTTGAATTGTGGACTTTGATTTTATCGGAGGCTTTGATTTGTGTCTTGGAGTGGTGTGTATTGCTCTTGTATTGAATGAGGAGTAGTGAATGCTTGGATGCCTTGAAGAGTGGTGGTTGGGGGTATTTATAGCCCCAACCACCAAAATGGCCGTTGGGGAACTCAGTCCGGTGCGCCACCGGACACTGTCCGGTGCGCCAGCCACGTCACCCAACCGTTAGGGTTCGACCATTGGAGCTTCTGACATGTGGGCCACCGGACAATCCGGTGGTGCACCGGACAGGTCCTGTTCACTGTCCGGTGCACCATCTGCGCCTGCTCTGACTTCTGCGCGTGCAGGCCGCGCACTGTAGCGTTGCCAGCCGACCGTTGAACTCGACTGTTGCGCTGACGACCGTTGCTCCGCTTGGCACACTGGAAAGTCCGGTGCTACACCAGACAGTTCGGTGAATTATAGCGGAGTGGCTTCCCAAATTCCCGAAGGTGGCAAGTTTGGAGTTGATCTCCCTGGTGCACCGGACACTGTCCGGTGGCACACCGGACAGTCCGGTGCGCCAGACCAGGGCAGCTTCGGTTGTCTTTTGCTCTTTTTATTTGAACCCTTTCTTGGACTTTTTATTAGTTTGTGTTGAAGTTTTGGCACCTGTAGAACTTGTAATCTAGAGCAAACTAGTTAGTCCAATTATTTGTGTTGGGCAATTCAACCACCAAAATCATTTAGGAAAAGGTGTAAGCCTATTTCCCTTTCAATCTCTCCCTTTTTGGTGATTGATGCCAACACAAACCAAAGCAAATATATAAGTGCAGAATTGAACTAGTTTGCAAAAGGTAAGTGCAAAGATTACTTGGAATTAAACCAATATACATTTCATAAGATATGCATGGATGCTTTCTTCTAATTTTAACAATTTGGACCACACTTGCACCACTTGTTTTGTTTTTGCAAATTCTTTTGGAAATTCTTTTTTCAAAGTCTTTTTGCAAATAGTCAAATGTAAATGAATAAGATTTTGAGAAGCATTTTCTATATTTGAATATTTTCTCCCCCTGTTTCAAATGCTTTTCCTTTGACTAAACAAAACTCCCCCTTAATGAAATTCTCCTCTTAATGTTCAAGAGGGTTTTAGATATTAATTTTGAAAGGGGTTATACCAATTTGAAAATTCTATCAAAAATAAGATACCAATTGCAAAACCTTACAAATTTGAAAGACTATATTTTTGAAATTAGTGGTGGTGCGGACCTTTTGCTTTGGGCTAATACTTTCTCCCCCTTTGGCATGAATCGCCAAAAACGAATACTTGTGAGTGAAATATAAGCCCTTTTTCTTTCTCTCCCCCTTTGGCAAACAATATATGAGTGAAGATTATACCAAAGTGAAGAGCGGTGCGGAGTGACGGCGAAGGATGAATAATTCGATGGAGTGGAGTGGAAGCCTTGTCTCCACCGAAGACTCCATTTCCCTTTCAATCTATTACTTAGCATGAAATACACTTGAAAAACACATTAGTCATAGCACATGAAAGATAGGTGATCAAAGGTATATTAATAAGCTATGTGTGCAAGGAATCAATCAAAGTTCCTAGAATTAAGAATGTTTAGCTCATGCCTAAGTTTGGTAAATGTTTTCTCATCTAATGGTTTGGTAAAGATATCGGCTAATTGTTCTTTGGTGCTAACATATGCAATCTCGATATCCCCCCTTTGTTGGTGATCCCTCAAAAAGTGATACCGAATGGCTATGTGTTTAGTGCGGCTGTGCTTAACAGGATTATCCGCCATGCGGATTGCACTCTCATTATCACATAGGAGAGGAACTTTGGTTAATTTGTAACCATAGTCCCTAAGGGTTTGCCTCATCCAAAGCAATTTGCGCGCAACAATGGCCTGCAGCAATATACTTGGCTTCGGCGGTAGAAAGAGCTACAGAATTTTGCTTCTTCGAAGCCCACGACACCAGGGATCTTCCCAAGAACTGACAAGTCCCGGATGTGCTCTTTCTATCAATTTTACACCCTACCCAATCAGCATTAGAATAACCAATTAAATCAAAAGTGGATCCCTTGGGGTACCAAAGTCCAAACTTAGGAGTATGAACTAAATATCTCAAGATTCGTTTTACAGCCCTAAGGTGAACTTCCTTAGGATCAGCTTGGAATCTTGCACACATGCATACGGAAAGCATAATATCCGGTCGAGATGCACATAAATAGAGTAAAGAACCTATCATCGACCGGTATACCTTTTGATCTATGGATTTACCTCCCGTGTCGAGGTCGAGATGCCCATTGGTTCCCATGGGTGTCTTGATGGGCTTGGCATCCTTCATCCCAAATTTGGTGAGTATGTCTTGAATGTACTTCGTTTTGGCTGATGAAGGTGCCCTCTTGGAGTTGCTTCACTTGAAATCCTAGAAAATACTTCAACTCCCCCATCATTGACATCTCGAATTTTTGTACTATGATCCTACTAAACTCTTCACATGTAGATTTGTTAGTAGACCCAAATATAAAATCATCAACATAAATTTGGCATACAAACAAATCATTGGCAATTGTTTTAGTGAAGAGAGTAGGATCGGCTTTTCCGACCTTGAAGCCATTAGCGATAAGAAAATCTCTTAGGCATTCATACCATGCTCTTGGGGCTTGCTTGAGCCCATAAAGCGCCTTAGAGAGTTTGTAAACATGGTTAGGGTACTCACTATCTTCAAAGCTGGGAGGTTGCTCAACATAGACCTCTTCCTTGATTGGTCCATTGAGGAAGGCACTTTTCACGTCCATTTGATAAAGCTTAAAGCCATGGTAAGTAGCATAGGAAAGTAATATACGAATTGACTCAAGCCTAGCTACGGGTGCATAGGTTTCACCGAAATCCAAACCTTTAACTTGTGAATATCCCTTGGCCACAAGTCGAGCTTTGTTCCTTGTCACCACACCATGCTCATCTTGTTTGTTGCGGAAGACCCACTTGGTTCCTACAACATTTTGGTTAGGACGTGGAACTAAATGCCATACCTCATTCGTCGTGAAGTTGTTGAGTTCCTCTTGCATTGCCAACACCCAATCCGAATCTCTTAATGCATCTTCCACCCTGTATGGTTCAATAGAAGACACAAAGGAGTAATGTTTACAAAAATGAGCAACACGAGATCGAGTGGTTACCGCTTTATGAATATCGCCGAGGATGGAGTTCACGGGGTGATCTCTTTGTATTGCTTGGTGGACTCTTGGGTGTGGCAGTCTTGGACCCTCATCATCTTCCTTGTCTTGATCATTAGCATCTCCCCCGTGATCATTGTCCTCCTCTTGAGGTGGCTCCTCTTGATCTTCATTTTCATCATCTTGAGCTTGATCCTCATCTTGAGTTGGTGTAGATGCTTGCATGGAGGAGGATGGTTGATCTTGTGCATGTGGAGGCTCTTCGGATTCCTTGGGACACACATCCCCAATGGACATGTTCCTAGCACGACACATGGAGCCTCTTCATCATCTAGCTCATCAAGATAAACTTGCTCTACTTGAGAGTCATTAGTCTCAACAAACACAATGTCACAAGAAACTTCAACTAGTCCACTGGACTTGTTAAAGACTCTATATGCCCTTGTGTTTGAATCATAACAAAGTAAAAAGCCTTCTACATCCTTAGGAGCAAATTTAGATTTTCTACCTCTTTTAACAAGAATAAAGCATTTGCTACCAAAGACTCTAAAATATGAAACATTGGGCTTTTTACTGATGAGGAGTTCATATGATGTCTTCTTGAGGATTCGGTGAAGGTAGAGACGGTTGATGGCGAAGCAAGCGGTGTTCATTGCTTCTGCCCAAAACCGGTCTGCATGGTCCTCGCCATGTCAAGTAGAGTTCTATTCTTCCTCTCCACTACACCATTTTGTTGTGGTGTGTTGGGAGAAGAGAACTCATGCTTGATGCCCTCGTCCTCAAGGAAGTCTTCTATTTGTGAGTTCTTGAACTCCGTCTCGTTGTCGCTTCTAATCTTTTTGATCCTTAAGTCGAACTCATTTTGAGCCCGTCTCAAGAATCCTTTTAAGGTCTCTTGGGTTTGAGATTTTTCCTGCAAAAAGAACACCCATGTGAAGCGAGAATAATCATCCACAATAACTAGACATTACTTACTCCCACCGATGCTTATGTAAGCTATCGGGCCGAATAGATCCATGTGGAGTAGCTCAAGCGGCCTGTCGGTCGTCATGATGTTCTTGTGTGGATGATGAACACCAACTTGCCTTCCTGCTTGACACGCGCTAGAAACACTGTCTTTCTCAAAATGAACATTTGTTAGTCCCAAAATGTGCTACCTCTTTAGAAGCTTATGAAGATTCTTCATCCCAACGTGAGCTAGTCGGCGATGCCAGAGCCAACCTATGTTAGTCTTAGCAATTAAGCAAGTGTCGAGTTCAGCTCTATTAAAATCAACTAAGTATAGCTGACCCTCTAACACTCCCTTAAATGCTACTGAATCATCACTTCTTCTAAAGACAGTAACACCTGAATCCGTAAAAAGACAGTTGTAGCCCATTTTGCATAATTGAGAAACAGAAAGCAAATTGTAATCCAAAGAATCTACAAGAAAAACATTGGAAATAGAATGGTCAGGAGATATAGCAATTTTACCAAGTCCTTTGACCAAACCTTGATTTCCATCCCCGAATGTGATAGCTCTTTGGGGATCATGGTTTTTTCTCGTAGGAGAACATCCTTTTCTCCCCAGTCATGTGGTTTGTGCACCCGCTATCAATGATCCAACTTGAGCCCCCGGATGCATAAACCTACAAAACAAGTTTAGGCCTTGTTCTTAGGTGGCCAAACGGTCTTAGGTCCTTTGATATTAGAAACAAGCACCTTGGGTACCCAAACACAAGTCTTGGAGCCCTTGTGTTTGCCCCCAACATATTTGGCAACTATTTTGCCTAATTTTTTAGTTAAAACATAAGATGCATCAAAAGTCTTAAATGAAATATTAGGTTCATTTGATGCAATATGAGTTTTCTTCTTAGGAAATTTAGCATGAGTGGATTACCTAGAACTAGATGCCTCACTCTTATACATAAAAGCATGATGAGAGCCAGAGTGAGACTTCCTAGAGTGAATTCTCCTAATTTTGTGTTCGGGATAACCGACATGGTATAATATGTAACCCTCGTTATCCTGAACCATGGGACCTTTGCCCTTAACAAAGTTGGACAATTTCTTAGGGGCACTAAGCTTGACATTGTCTCCCTATTGGAATCCAATGCCATCCTTAATGCCAGGGCGTCTCCCACTATAGAGCATGCTTCTAGCAAATTTAAATTTTTCATTTTCTAAGTCATGCTCATTAATCTTAGCACTAAGTTGAGCTATGTGATCATTTTGTTTTTTAATTAGAGCTAGGTGATCATGAATAGCATCAATATAATGTCTCTACATCTAGTGCAAATAGTAACATGCTCAACAGTAGATGTAGAGGGTTTGCAAGTATTTAATTCAACAATCTTAGCATGTAAAATAACATTCTCATCTCTAAGATTGGAAATAGAAACATTGCAAACATTTAAATCTTTAACCTTAGCAATTAATTTTTCATTCTCAATTTTAAGGCTAGATAGAGATGCATTCAATTTGTCAATCTTAGCAATCAAATTAGCATTATCATTTCTAATGTTGACAAGAGAATCATCACTAACATTTAATTTCTCAACCTTAGCAATCAATTTATCATTTTCAAATCTAAGGTTGGAAATAGTGTCATGGCAAGTGCTTAGCTCACTAGTTAATTTTTCACATTTTTCTATCTCCTGAGCATAAGCATTTTTAACTTTAACATGCTTCTTATTTTCTTTAATAAGGAAATCCTCTTGGTTATCCAAGAGCTCATCCTTCACATGAATAGCGCTAATCAATTCATTCAATTTTTCTTTTTGTTCATGTTTAAGTTGGCAAAAAGGGTGAGCAAATCATCCTCATCATCACTAGAGCTAGCCTCATCACTAGATGTTGCATATTTAGTGGAAGCTCTAGATTTTACCTTCTTCTTTTTGTCGTCCTTTGCCATGAGGCACTTGTGGCCAACGTTTGGGAAGAGGAGGCCCTTGTTGACGGCGATGTTGGTGGCGTCCTCGTCGGAGGAGGAGTCGGTGGAGCTCTCGTCGGAGTCCCACTCGCGGCATACATGGGCATCACCGCCCTTCTTCTTGTAATACTTCTTCTTCTCCTTCCTTCTTCCCTCCTTGTCGTCGCCCCTATCACTATCACTTGATAATGGACATTTAGCAATGAAATGACCGGGCTTACCACACTTGTAGCAAACTTTCTTGGAGCGGGGCTTGTAGTCCTTCCCCCTCCTTTGCTTGAGGATTTGGCGAAAGCTCTTGATGATGAGCGCCATCTCCTTGTTGTCGAGCTTGGAGGCGTCGATGGGGAGTCTACTTGATGTAGACTCTTCTTTCTTCTCCTCCATCGCCTTGAATGCGACGAATTGCATTTCGGGTGTGGAGGAGGCGCCTTGCTCGATGATTTTCTTGGAGCCTTTGATCATCAATTCAAAGCTCACAAAATTTCCTGTAACCTCCTCGGGAGACATTAGCTTGTATCTAGGATCACCATGAATTAATTGAACTTGTGTAGGATTAAGAAATACAAGTGATCTTAGAATAACCTTGACCATTTCATGGTCATCCCATTTGGTGCTCCCGAGGTTGCGCACTTGGTTCACCAAGGTCTTGAGCCAGTTGTACATGGCTTGTGGCTTCTCCCCTTGGTGAAGCATGAAGCGACCGAGCTCCCCCTCGATCGTTTCCCTCTTGGTGATCTTGGTCACCTCGTCTCCTTCGTGCGCGGTTTTTAGCATGTCCCAAATCTCTTTGCCACTCTTCAACCCTTGCACCTTATTATACTCCTCTTGACTTAGAGAGGCGAGGAGTATAGTAGTGGCTTGGGAGTTGAAGTGCCAGATTTGGGCTACCTCGTCCGAGTCATAGCCTTCATCCCCCATGGATGGTTCCTGCGCACCAAATTCAACAATGTCCCAAATACTAGCGTGGAGTGAGGTTAGATGGTGCCTTATTTTATCACTCCACATACAATAATCTTCACGTCAAAAACCGGTGGTTTGCCTAGTGGGACGGAAAGTAAAGGGGTGCGTTTGGAGATGCGAGGATAGTGTAAGGGGATCTTACTAAACTTCTTGCGCTCATGGCGCTTAGAAGTGACAGACGGCATGTCGGAGCCAGAGGTGGAAGGCGACGAAGAATCGGTCTCGTAGTAGACCACTTTCTTAATTTTCTCCTTCTTGTCGTCACTCCGGTGCGACTTGACGCGGGGAGGTGATTCCACCCTCTTCTTGTTGCCGGACTCCCCCGATGGAGCCTTCTCGTGGCTTGTAGCGGGCTTCTCGCCGGTCACCATCTCCTTCTTGGCGTGAGCTCCCGACATAACTTCGAGCGGTTAGGCTCTAATGAAGTACCGGGCTCTGATACCAATTGAAAGTCACCTAGAGGGGGTGAATAGGCAAATCTGAAATTTATAAAGTTTAAGCACAACTACAAGTCGGGGTTAGCATTAGAAATATAATCGAGTCCAAAAGAGAGGGTGAAAACAAATCACGAGCGAATAAGAACGGATGACACGGTGATTTGTTTTACCGAAGTTTGGTTCTTGCAAACCTACTCCCCGTTGAGGTGGTCACAAAGACCGGGTCTCTTTCAACCCTTTCCCTCTCTCAAACGGTCACTTAGACCGAGTGAGCTTCCTTCCTTGATTTCCCGGGTCACTTAGACCCTGCAAGGACCACCACACAATTGGTGTCTCTTGCTTTGCTTACAAGGCTTTGAGAGTAAGAATGAGAGAAAGAAGAAAGCCAACCAAGCAATAAGAACAACAAAAGAACACAAGCCGATCTTCTCACAAGTCCTAAAAACTAGAGTTGAATTGTGGACTTTGATTAGATTGGAGGCTTTGATTTGTGTCTTGGAGTGTTGTGTATTTCTCTTGTATTGAATGAGGAGTAGTGAATGCTTGGATGCCTTGAAGAGTGGTGGTTGGGGGTATTTATAGCCCCAACCACCAAAATGGTCGTTGCTCCGCTTGGCACTGTAGCGTTGTCAGCCGACCGTTGAACTCGATCGTTGCGCTGACGACCGTTGCTCCGCTTGGCACACAGGACAGTCCGGTGAATTATAGCGGAGTGGCTTCCCAAATTCCCGAAGGTGGCAAATTTGGAGTTGATCTTCCTGGTGCACCGGACACTGTCCGGTGGCACACCGGACAGTCCGGTGTGCCAGACCAAGGCAGCCTTCGGTTGTCTTTTGCTCTTTTTATTTGAACACTTTCTTGGACTTTTTATTGGTTTGTGTTGAACTTTTGGCACCTGTAGAACTTGTAATCTAGAGCAAACTAGTTAGTCCAATTATTTGTGTTGGGCAATTCAGCCACCAAAATCATTTAGGGAAAGGTGTAAGCCTATTTCCCTTTCAAAGAGGTTTCCAAACTTTGCCACAGCTTGTTCAAGGGAATTTGGCGCCACTTTGATATTTGGACTTGTTTGATTTGAGTTTTGAAAAACAAAGAACGTGATTGATCCTTGCAAAGGGGTTGAAATTCAGATTTTTGAATTTCTGAATTTCCCCCAGGTGCATTAGTTTACGGGCTGTTTTGGGGATTTTAAAAAGTTCAAATGGCAAAACTTCCTTACTATGCTTTGTTAGTTAATTAGTGAACTAAAACTTTGTAATTTGGTATTCTCCAAAATATGTATTTTTCTCCCAAGATTTTCTCCCAATTACCCTTTATGCTTAAATGGTTCACATAGAATTAATTAGGGTTTGAGAGTTTTCCTTCCTTAGGATTCATGACAAGATTAAGGAGAGTTTGAGAAGACTCAACATAAATCTTTGTTCTCATTTTTGATGTTTATTCCTTCATTGAGATTGCATGTGATAATAGTTTGGGGTTAGCTTAAGGAAGAAACACTAAGTGACACTGGGGTGTCACAATCTGCCACCACATTGGCTTTTCCTGGGTGATAATGGATTTCTAAATCATAAACTTTAATCAACTCAAGCCATCTTCTCTGCCTCATGTTCAGTTCTGACTGGGTAAAGATATATTTCAGACTTTTATGATCTGTATATAAATGGCAAGTATTTCCCAACAGATAATGATGCCATATCTTAAGGGCATGAACAACTGCAGCTAATTCCAAATCATGAGTTGGATAGTGCTCCTCATGCCAGCGTAGTTGTCTTGAAGCATAAGCTATGACTTGACCCTCTTGCATTAGGACACATCCGAGTCCACTACCTGATGCGTCACAATACACATCAAAAGGTTTCTCTATATCCGGTTGAACCAATACTGGAGCAGTGGTCAATAACACCTTGAGCTGCTCGAAGGCTTCATTGCATTTTGAGGACCAGACAAATTTGGTATCATTCTTCAATAACTCTGTAATAGGTTTAACTATCTTGGAGAAATCCAGAATGAACCTGTGGTAATATCAAGCTAGTCTAAGGATGCTTCGAACTTGATGTACTGTAGTTGGCGGTTTCCATTCTAGAATATCCTTGACTTTGATCGGATCAACCGCAATTCCTTTTGCAGATAATACATGTCTTAGAAATTGGATTTCCTCCAACCAAAATGCGCATTTGCTGAATTTAGCATACAATTGGTGCTCTCTTAAGCGTGTTAGCACAATCCGCAAGTGCTTAGCATGCTCCTCTTCAATTTTGGAATAAATCAGGATATCATCAATGAAGACCACCACAAATTTATCTAACTCAGGCATAAATACTGAGTTCATTAAGTATGTGAAGAGGGCTAGAGCATTTGTCAATCCGAAGGACATGACCAAATATTCAAATAATCCATACCGCATAGTGAATGCGGTCTTGGGTATATCTTCGGGTCGGATACGGAATTGATGATAACCTGACCTGAGGTCAATCTTGGAGAATACCCGAGCTCCAATAAGTTGATCGAACAAGATATCGATCCGAGGAAGAGGGTACTTGTTCTTGATAGTGACCTCATTAAGGAGTCTATAGTCCATGCACATTCGAAGTGTTTGATCCTTCTTCTTAACGAAAATTGCTGGACATCCCCATGGTGATGAACTGGGCCTAATGAACCCCTTCTCAAGCAAGTCTTGGAGTTGAGTCTTGAGTTCTTGCCAATTCATTAGGTGGCATTCGGTACGACCTTCTGGAAATAGGAGCCATACCGGGCTTTAGTTCAATCACAAACTCGACATCCCTTTCTAGAGGTAACCCAGGCAAATCTTCAGGGAAGACATCCGGGAATTCACATACTACCGGAATATCCTGAATTTCTTGCATGATAGCTTCATAAACTCGTCCAGATGGTTTGGCAGGGACAGCTATAGGGATGGACAATTGAATCTCTTCATGGCCATGGCTAAATTTGATGGTTCTTAAATCTGTATTGATGATGGCCTTATGCTGAGCTAACCAGTTCATGCCCAGAATTACATCTATGTCTTGGTCCTTTAAAACAATCATGTTGGTAGGAAATTCCCATCCGGCTAACACTACTGGTATGTGGAAGGCTACTTCCTTAGTAAATATATATCCCCCAGGTGAATGGATAATAAATACTTCCCTTGATTCAGTGCAAGGAATGCAATGCTTTTCCAAAAAATTCTTGCTTATGAAGTTGTGTGATGCACCAGAATCGAAGAGAATAACTGCTGGGTAATTGGCAACAAGGAACGTACCCATCATTACCGGCTCGCCCTCCGGTGTTGTAGCCACTTGGGTATAATAAATCCGTCCAGTTTTCTTGATGTTCTTGCCCGTCGAATTATTAGTCGTGTTCCCCTTTCCTTGGTTGGAGTTCCCAGAGTTCTGTTGGAAATTGGTTTTATTTTGCTTCGGGTATGGGCGGTCCTTGATAAAGTGTCCAGACTTTCCACAGTTGAAGCAACCAGTGGAAGAACTAGGGAGAGCAGGAAAACGAGTACCAGGGGCACTCGGCTGATTGGTAGGAGCGGGGGCAGTAGTGGGACGAATAAAAATAGGCTGCTTGAAGGGATAGGAAGGTGGGTGAGACGAAGAACGATTTTGATTAAAAGGTCGAATCACCAACCTGGTTCTCTTCTCAGGCCCTTGATTTGACCTTTCACCTCCAATCCCCTTTGATTTTCCATGCCCGGTATTTTTGGCTTCCACTGCCAGTGTTGTACTGACAGCCCTATTGTAGGTAAGATCCAGACATGTTGCCATTTTCCGTTGAAGCCTGTCATTAAGTCCGCTCATAAAACAATTCTTTTTCTTTAGATCTGTATTTACTTGGTCGATGGCATACTTTGACAGATGGTTGAATTTGTTGAGATACTGCATTACAGTATCTCCCCCTTTCTTTAACCGGATGAATTCTTCTTGTTTCATATGGAGCACTCCTTCTGGAACATAATGCCCATGGAATGCTAGCTTGAACTCATCCCAAGTGATCTGATGTCCAGCCGGTTGAATTACTATGAAATTTGCCCACCAAGTATTGGCAGGCCCTCTCAGCTGTTGTGCAGCAAACAGTGGCTCCTGCGTCTCTGTGCAGCGAATCAACCCAAACTTCTGTTCCATCACTCTTACCCACTCATCGGCTTCTAGAGGTTCTTCTGCTTTAATAAAGAGCGGGGGTCGAGTCTCAGAGAATTCCAGATATGTAGTTTCACATGGTCCTTGCAGAGGAGCTCTGCCTCCGTGCTGTTGGAACAGATTGCCCGCCATCTCACGCAAGAAGCGCGTATTATCCGCAGTGGCATTGACCAAGGCAGCGATAGCCTTGGCCAACGTCGGTGGTACTGGTGGTGGGTTGGGAGTATCTTCCCGACCATGGGAAGTCCCCGCACCATCATGTGCACGAGTCCGTGATGGCATCTGAGGCAAAGAAACATTTGGAAAAAATATAACATGCTAGCACACAATCATATTACATTACCAAAATGTAATAATTATACAGACTCCAGCGTACAACTTGACTTCAGTACTTATTTTACATAAGTATAACAGCTAAACTATACTATTCTAGTCTTCGTCATCCTTGGTTGCTTCATTTCCTGCTGTAGGAGACCGTTCGTCAGCATGGTTCATGGAAGGAGGGGCCTGAAAAGGTCCAACTCCCCATCAGGTTCTTCACTTGCTGTCCCTGATGGCTCGGCTCCCATTATAGCAGCGTCGGAAGGCACATCCGGGTGCAGTCGAGCATACAGTACATGTACTTCTTCATGTAAAGTATTACAATAAACTTGTAGGCTATCGAGGGCCGCACTAAGCTCTACCACATGAGCTCGAGCTTTTGCTTCGCGGTCCCAAGTGACCGCACGCGAGTTGACGGCCCAATCAATGGTCGAATCATGTTCTGATATCTCATATTGCAAGCGACTGACGTCAGCTGACAATTCAGCTATATGCTGGCTGTCCTGCGCCCATGCCCTATTCCGGTGACGTATCTCAGACCGAAGTTGTTCCACCTTGGCTTCCAGGTCTCCAATTGGGTCATTACTACCACTACTACTCCCTTCATGTCTAAGGGCTAGCTGAAGGTGAGGCACGCCAAAAGGTCCAGTAGACTTGCGTGTAGTTTTCCTTGTACCTGCCATATCTCCATAAGAGGGGAAGATTTATTAGTATATTCTTAACATGATGCATGCATAACCTGATAATTATGGAATCAACCTTCGTTGATCCCCAACTTCCTATATATTGCACTCTGTTACCCAATTCTACAAGATAAGGGACTACCAGAAAGTGGTAAGGTAAGATGAAAGAATACTTCTAGGTAAGTATTTTGAAAATTCTTTTGAAGTACTACGTAATATATGAAGAGATGGGTTTCGCTCTGATACCAGCTGTGACGGAACCTCCCAAGGTATTAGGCCCACCTACAGTTGTCCTTGTCCCGAGGACCTTGGACAACCCTGTAGATGCACATAACCACTTGACAAGTTCGGTATTGTATCTTCATCATTCCGCCCAAGAGCGCTTCACCCGTCACGCAGATATTACATCACATCGAAGGAAAGAATAAGCGGAAGCAAATTACAATAACTTAATTTACATTCATCCTATATATAGAGAGAGTATTATTATTATTACAATACCAGGGTACTATGAGTGAGTAAAGTATTATTATTACAGACCCGGGAGGCAAAACACCCTCCCGCACAAAAGATTATTGTTGTTTTTAAAGAGGGAGGCCAACATCCTCCCGTGACTGACTTCATTGCTGGGGCTCATCCATGGGTACCACCTTAGAACAAAAATAGCAAAAGTCTGTTGTTTCCTCACCTACAACAACATGGGTTCGAAAACCCTAAGTACGGAGTGTACTTTCACAAGTCTTACCCGACAAAAGAAAAGACTCTCAAGGGTATGCTGGCTTGAGGGAGTCAAGGTAAGGCTATTCAAGAATCAAAGACTCTATTTGCAGAAATGCTTACTAACAGTGGATCCTTAAAAATCCAGTTTTATTGCCAAGATAAGTCATTACCTGAATCTAGAGTTCTTTCTACCCTAGTTCAAGCACTTGGCCTGCACTAGCCGTCTTTTAACACCTTTTAGTTCACTGGAATGCTACGTGTAAGTCACTGACCAAGTCTTCATGTCTGAGAAGTAACGGCAATCCAAATCGATTAATACCCAGCTGGGGATCTCCAATCACACGACGTATGTAGCACTTAACCCTTGCATATGTCAACTCGCCACCAGGTTTCTTAAGACCAGACCGGGTTCATCCCAACCGAGAGCACAGATACACCACCGTCCAACCTCTTGCCACGGAGGGTACACACTACTCACGCCATCTCTCCACTCCCATTGCGTGTTGGCCTTTCTAGTATTAGTCTGCCCAAGGCAAAGCTTACCCATGATGAGGTATGTGACCAGTTAAAAGGTCCTCGATCATCAGGCCTACATTAACACGGTTCTTAATCGACTCAGACGGAGACACTACACCGAGACGCTCTTCTCGTGCAAGTCACCCGCCCGGTCTCAGCTTTATCATTTAAAATCCCAAAGTCTAGTACCTAGCAGAGGTACATCTTGTCCGACGTTGAACCCATCACGGCCATGATGGATCCACCATCAAGTTTTATTTTTGAAAATATCCCATTCCATCTGAAGCATCATCTTTGGTTTAAAACAAATCCTTTTTATTTTCTAAAGCAAGACTAAGCATCATAAAACCTTTTTAATAAAACAAGTAATCAATGAAGGATAAACAGTTCCAAGGAAGGAAATGCAGCAATTGGCTTAACACCAAACTCCTATTACCTAATGCATCATTCAAGTGATAAAGAGTTTAAAATCACAAGGAAAGGTAAATCCACCGGGGCTTGCCTTGTGTTGTAGGGGAGTCGGGATCTGTTCCACAGATATCAAAATAAAAACAGTTCCCGGCAGGTGGAGTTTTAGTTGGTGGTGCAGTCTCTTCTTCTTCAACACTTACTTCTTCTTCGTTTTCTATATATAACCATACATATACTTGAATGCTCATGTGATGCTATGAATGTGCAGTTTTAATAAAACATAGTAAGTTATATCTTGAATATAACTTTCCTTCATGGTACTCCTAAGTAACTAGGATTTTCTGAGTCAACACCCTAGTGGGGCTGACTTCACTGTCAGTCAGAATTCAGTTCCTGTGTTGTCTGACAGTCAGACTTTAGGTCCATTTATCTCCAAATTTTGTATGACACCAAGGCTTAATCACTTAAGCAAAGTTATACTCCTATCATAGCTCTACAAATTTGATGTGTTGATCTAGGGCAAAATCCATGTAAATTTAGAGATATAGAGCTCCAAAGTTGACCCCATTCAACCGAAATTCAGACTTAACCATGTAGTGTTCATGGGGTACTTTTACAAATAAGTCCAAACTTCATCATACAACTTGGAAATCCTCCAAGGTAAAAGTTACTTGGTTTGTGATGCTTTATCACTTTGATATTTTCACTTTGGTCCAAAAGTACCTAGAATTTACATTTACCCCCTAGGACTCCAATTAGGGTTTTCTAGGGTTTCCTTTAGGGTTTTGAGTACTTTAGGGTTTTGTGCCACTAAAGTTCATCAACTTTGATATCTTGTGAACATCCCTAATGACTTTTGAGATTTTTACCTATTTGGGCTTCACTTTCATCCATAAGCCCTAATTCAGGGTTAAGTACCCTACCCTAAGGTTAAACACTCTTCAAGTCACATCATCACAACTTGTTTGAAAATTTTACCTAGTGAATGCATACTAGGTGTACAAACACATGAAATGTCAATGCACATGATGTTATGCTCAAGTTTTAGCGCCAGTAACACCAAGGGTGTTACAAAATGCTTTGCTTAGCAATTTTTGCTATTGCTCCACTTGATGAATATGATGTCACTCTTTTAATGATACTATGTTCCAAAAATGAAGTTTTATTATGTTGTTAACTCGATGGTTAAACAAGAACATTTTGTGTTAAATGGAACATGGAGTGACCACCTAGGATAACAGTGCAACCACGAGTGCTATAATGGCTCTCGCTTTGGTAATTAGCTCTATAGACTTAGTGCTTAGCAACCCTACCTAAAAGATGGGCAAGAGGGGTGGCAGTGGTTTGGTGGCAGCTCATGTGTAACATGGGGTGGTAGTCTTGGCTAAGTTACCTCACCAAGAGGGCCATCAATACTGACGTGGAAACCTTAGCGGGTGGCTTTGTACTAAGGATATTTTGTGAAAACCTCATAATGGATCCCTAGCCATTCACCTCGGCATTGTTTACGGGTCCGATCAGCCCAGGCTAGATGGGATACATGGCTTGTGGGTAAAGTTGTACCACCTCTGCAAAGTGTAAAACTGATATGTCTGCCGTGCTCACATTTTAGAGAGACCTAAACCCTCACATGATAATTGAACTTAAAGATAGAAAATAAATCGTGATCTCATGATCTACCAGTGGTTTGCTTAAGTGATTTCACTTAAGTGCTTTTGATATAATCTTATACCTTTGATTAATTAGGATATTTGGGATACACACTTATTAGTAAGACAGGTGTTGCTAATAAAATATTGACCAACTAAAATGCTTACCGCTTATCCATAGCTTACCTTGTTAACTTGCATTAGTTCCCCCCCCCACTTGCGGAGCCCCGACCATAAGTGAGCGCACCCTTGCTAATATTTTGATCAGAGGATGATGAAGAAGACTTCGCAGATGATGTTGATGAGTTTTGAGTCTAACGATGCGCTAGTCACCTTCATGTGGAAGAGTGTCCATGTTTAATTCCACTGTACTTTGATTATGATACTTGTTAAGATACAATGTTCTGGATGATGTAATAAAGTTACTCTACTCTCTTTACGCCTTTATTGCATTGTCCTTTGATATATTACATTTGTGACGTCAACATATGTGTGGAAAATGGATCATGGCCCACATATGCTATGCATCGGTTTTGCCCCCAGAACCGGGTGTGACAGAAGTGGTATCAAAGCTATGCTGACTATAGGTCATTAGACTAGTTAGAAATGGAAAGCCTAGTCTATTCAAAACATGCTAATTTTGTTCTTACAAAATTATTTTATTAACCTTACCTCTTTAAACATGAACTAAGTTGACATTTTCTCTTATAGATGGTTCGTACTATTCAAACCACTCGGATCAACACCAACTACATCTCTCCGCCACGACAAGTTCATGTCTACCCAATGGTAGTAGAGGAAATCCCTGTCGATCTCCCTCACATTCGTGTGGAGAACAGGGTCATTCTGGAGGATAGCATGGAGGAGTTTCTACCTACGCCCACCCCGTTGGTAGAATTACTAGCCTTCGCAGCTGGATCGTCAGCTTCAGCACCACCAGCACCAGCAGTATAAGCCCCTGCTCCCAGACGCGACGACCCGGATGACTCTGGTGACAATGATGAAGATGACGAAGAGGAAGAAGAAGAAGATGAGGAAAACATCAACGAGGAAGCCAACGAAGAACAGCAGGACCACTACGTGGGGTTATGGCCTGTCACTAAACATTATACATCAATGTTCGAGACAGGGCACTTCCCTAACCTGCTGCAGGATGTTCTGCATGCGTTGGGAACCTACGTCCGACCCCTGTCTGAGACAAGGCAAGTGTACGAGCCTCCTCGGGCTTTCTACTACATCACTCGCATTCATGTCAGGGTGATGGATGCAGGTGATAGAGGGTTCAGGACTTTGTCAGCTCATTAGTCTCTAATGCCACTATCCACCTACGGTGCTTTGGTCACCGATGCTGCTAGGAAAACTTTATGGTTCCACAGCCACACCTACCAGCAGTAGCTGCACAACACGAAATACAGGCATCTTCCTCTGCGTATCCATGGAGAAAGCCAAACCAGCATTGTTCCAGGTGGAGCTGCAGAAGATCGCCTCAACACCCTAGCTGGTGTGGTGGCTGGTCTTAACATTGACCTCGATAGTGCTACCCTGGACCTCTCTAGGGTACATTTGGAGCTGGAGGATGCACATGCAAGGATCACAGCCCTGGAAGCTCAGCTTGATGGAAGGAATCCCCCTGAAGTTCAAGTCCCTGCTATGGCGTTATCCCCTCCCCGCAAGAGGATCCGCTATGGGGAACCAGGATCCATCACCAAGATGCTTTAGATTTTCCATTTATATTGTAATAAGTTAGTTTCCTCGTTAGATGAAGAACACCTTTCTATTACTACACTATTAATAATAACAACCATGTGATGGTGTTGTTTGCAATGTTTGATTTGGATTTTTGCTTGAGTGCAATGGTCTTATGGAATGATGGCCATAAGAGCAAAAAAATATAACATTAATAATAAACCATTCCCCCTAGAATCTTTTCTACTCCTCACTTACCCTCGGGTTACACTTTCTAACCAACCAGATGGTGAACACTTGATCAAGTCCCAATAACCATCAGAATCAGTGTGGTCAGAAGTTGCCACCACCACCACCACCACCCAACCCCACTATGGATCAATTCATCGCAGCGTAGATGCAACTTCTGCAAGTACTCACAGCTTCGGTACAACAGATTCAACAGAATCAACAGAACCAACAGTACCAACAACAACAGCAACATGCACCAAGCTAGAGACAAGCACCGGGACTTCATGAGCCATCACTTGCCTGCATTCTCTCATGCAGTAGACCCTTTGGTTGCTGATGACTGGCTTAAGGTCATTGGAAAGAAGTTAGACATCACCAAGTGCAATGACCGAGAGAAGTTCTTGTATGCTTCAGGAAGACTCGAAGGAGCTGCGTCCGATTGGTGGGATGCCTTCACCGCGACACACGCCAATGCTGATGCCATAACCTGGCAGGAGTTCCAAATGAACTTCCGTGCTCATCATATTACCTTAGGATTAATGAAGCTCAAGAAGAAGGAGTTCCTTTCCCTCACTCAAGGAAATATGTCCGTTAGTGATTATTGTGATCGCTTCACCCAGCTTTCACGTTACGCCCTAGAGGAAGTGGACACTGACGAGAAGCGCCAAGAACATTTCTTGGAAGGCTTGATTGTACCCTTGAACTACCAATTACAGAGCCACAGCTTCCCCAACTTTCAGACTTTGTTGAACAAGGCAATTGGCCTTGAAAGCAAAAGGAATGAGTTGTCGGATCACAAGAGGAAGTACCAAGGGCAGACCAGCAGGAATACCCATCAAAACAACTCCCAAGGTTCTCAGTTCCGCTCTGAAAATCAGAGTGGGAACAGCAACTATCAAGCACAACACTCTGGAGAACAAGGTCAGCGGAACAACCAATACCAGAACCAGCAGAGAAGTAACACTCAGACCGGTCAAAGGTCTAGTGTCCAACAACAAAATCGTCAAGGAAGTGCCGTGAACACTCTGGCCAAGAACAACAACACAACTACCCTAGTTCAACCCAATGGTTATTTCAAGTGTGGCGAACTTGGCCACTATGCTAACAACTGCCCAAAGCGTAATCAACAGACACCCCAGAAGAACAGCAACCAGAGGACTGACCAGAACACACCTGCTCGTGGATCTGCACAGAATACGACTCTGTAGAACCAGAGTAGAGGAAGAGTCAATCATGTGACAGCGGAATCAGTTCCTGAGGATGCCGACGTGGTGTATGGTATGTTTCTTATTAACTCCATACCTACATCAGTTTTATTTGATTCTGCAGCATCTCACTCCTTCGTAACAAAGTCATTTGTGGAAAAACATAATATACCAAACTATCCCTTGAAGAAGAAACTATTAATTTGATCACCAAGAGGTGAACTTAGAGCCACTCACTCATGTCCTTAGACTAAGATTGAAATTAGAGGCCTAAGCTTTCTAGTAGAGCTGATAATTTTGGAATCAAGTGGAATCGATGTGATACTCGGAATAGACTACTTGACCAAGTATGATGGAGTAATATCTTGTGCCAAAAGGATGGTTATATTAACCAGTCTGCAAGGAGAAAGAATTGAAGTCAATGTCAGTATGCCACCAAAAATAGAGGCAATGATAAATCAGTTGGAAGAGAAATCTTTGGAGCACATCAGAATAGTGTGTGAATACCCAGACGTATTTCTGGAATAGTTACCAGGTATGCAGCCTGATCGTGATATAGAGTTTTCTATTGAACTATTACCTGGAACCGCACCAATTTCAAAAAGAGCTTACTGAATGGATGTCAAAGGTTTAATTGAACTGAAGAAACAAATAGAAGAATTACTAGAAAAAGGTTTTATTCGCCCTAGTTCATCACCATGGGGAGCCCCAGTTCTATTTGTGAACAAGAAAGATGGTTCAAGGAGAATGTGCGTGGACTATAGAAGCTTGAACGAAGTAACGATTAAGAACAAGTACCTGTTACCTCGGATTGTTTGATCAGATGAGAGGAGCTACAATAATCTCAAAAATAGATCTAAGATCAGGCTATCATCAGTTGAAGATTCGGACTAAAGATATACCTAAAATAGCTTTCACTACAAGATATGGACTATATGAGTTTTTAGTCATGTCTTTTGGACTGACTAATGCACCAGCTTACTTTATGAACTTGATGAATAAAGTATTCATGGATTACCTTGACCAGTTTGTGGTGGTATTCGTCGATAACATACTAGTATACTCTCAGAATGAAGAAGCACATGAAGATCATCTTAGATTAGTTCTACAGAAACTTTGTGACAATCAGTTGTATGCGAAATTTTCGAAGTGTGATTCTTGGCTAAAGGAAGTTGCTTTCCTAGGTCATATTATCACCAATGGAGGAATCAAAGTAGACCCCGGTATAATAAGTGAAATACTAAATTGGAAACAACCCACAGATGTGTCCAAGATCAGGAGTTTTCTTGGATTAGCAGGATACTACAGAAGATTTATCGAAGGCTTCTCCAAAATAGTGAAACCCCTTACTTCACTGTTGGAGAAAGGTAAAGAATTTAAGTGGGATGAAGCATGCCAGAAATGTTTTGAGGAATTAAAGGAAAGGCTAACCACTGCACCAGTGTTAATTATGCCTGATATTCATAAAGGATTTGATGTGTATTGCGATGCATCACATCTAGCACTTGGATGTGTGCTAATGCAAGAAGGAAAAGAGATTGCCTATGCTTCAAGGCAATTACAAAAGCATGAAAAGAATTATCCTACGCATGATCTGGAATTAGCTGTCGTAGTGCACGCTTTGAAGATTTGGAGGCACTACATGATTGGAAACAAGTGTAAAATCTTCACGGATCACAAAAGCTTGAAATACATCTTCACGAAGAAAGAACTCAACCTAAGACGGAGAAGATGGCTTGAGTTAATCAAAGACTATGATTTGGAAAAAACAATATCACCCAGGAAAAGCAAATGTAGTGGCAGATGCTTTGAGCCCTATAGGTCAAGTGAACAACATCACTACTCATTTGATGTCATAGGAATTGTGCTGGGAAATAGAACAACTCAACCTTGGAATGCTCAATAATATGGAAGCGACAATTATGGAAGTTGAATCTACTTTGGAAGAAGAGATTCGTAAAGGACAAGAGTCTGATGAGAAAATCAAAGAAATTAAGACACAAATTAGTTTGGGTAAAGCCCCAGATTTCACAGAAGATGATCAAGGCACAATATGGTTTAAAAAGAGAATCTGTGTACCAAAAATCGAGCACCTACGCCAACTTATTTTAAGGGAAGCCCATGATTCGGCTTATTCTATTAACCCTGGAAGTACTAAGATGTACCAGGACCTAAAGTAAATTATTGGTGGTACGGTTTGAAAAGAGATGTGGCTACTCATGTTGCACTATGTGACGTGTGTCAACGAGTTTAACCTGAACACCAAAGATCAGCAGGATTACTACAACCTCTCAAAGTACTAGAATGGAAATGGGAAGAAATCAGTATGGATTTCATAGTTGGACTACCTGAAAGTCGCCTAGAGGGGGGTGAATAGGGCGAATCTGAAATTTACAAACTTTAAGCACAACTACAAGCCGGGGTTAGCGTTACAAATAAAAGCGATTCCGAAAGAGAGGGCCAAAACAAATCACAAGCAAATAAGGTGGATGACACGGTGATTTGTTTTACCGAGGTTCGGTTCTTGCAAACCTACTCCTCGTTGAGGTGGTCACAAAGACCGGGTCTCTTTCAACCCTTTCCCTCTCTCAAACGGTCACTTAGATCGAGTGAGCTTCTCTTCTCAATCAAACGGGACACTAAGTCCCCACATGGACCACCACACAATTGGTGTCTCTTGCCTTGGTTACAATTGAGTTGAAATCAAGAAAGAATGAAGAAGAAAAGCAATCCAAGCGCAAGAGCTCAAATGAACACAAGTATCTCTCTCTCTCACTAGTCACTATTTGATTGGAATGATCTTTGGACTTGGGAGAGGATTTGATCTCTTGTTTGTGTCTTTTATTGAATGCTATAGCTCTTGTATGAGGTGTGAAGGCTGAACACTTGGATGCAATGAATGGTGGGTGGTTGGGGGTATTTATAGCCCCAACCACCAAAGGAGCTATTGGTGAAGGCTGCTGTCGCATGGCGCACCGGACAGTCCGATGCGCCACCGGACACAGTCCGGTGCGCCAGCCACGTCACCGAGCCGTTGGGTTCTGACCGTTGGAGCTTCTGACAGCTGGGCCACCAGACAATCCGGTGGTGCACCGGACAGTCACTGTTCACTGTCCGGTGCGCCTTCTAGCTCTGCTCTGACTTCTGCGCGCACTGTAGCGCATTAATTGCTTGTTGCAGACGACCGTTGGCGCTGTGTAGCTGTTACTCCCCTGGCACACCGGACAGTCCGGTGCTACACCGGACAGTCCAGTGAATTATAGCGGAGCGGCTCCCAGAATTCCCGAAGGTGGCAAGTTCAGACTGGAATTCCCTGGTGCACCGGACACTGTCTGGTGCGCCAGACCAGGGCACACTTCGATTGTCTTTTGCTCTTTTTATTTGAACCCTTTCTTGGTCTTTTTATTGGTTTGTTGTGAACCTTTGGCACCTGTAGAACTCATAATCTAGAGTAAACTAGATAGTCCAATTATTTGTGTTGGGCAATTCAACCACCAAAACCAAATAGGAAAAGGTATAAGCCTATTTCCCTTTCAATCTCCCCCTTTTTGGTGATTGATGCCAACACAAACCAAAGCAAATATAAAAGTGCAGAATTGAACTAGTTTGCATAAGATAAGTGCAAAGGTTGCTTGGAATGAAACCAATAATTATTTCTTCTAGATATGCATGGATGGCTTTCTTCTTATTTAAAATTTTGGACCATGCCTGCACCACTTGTTTTGTTTTTGCAAATTCTTTTGTAAATTCTTTTCAAAGTCTTTTTGCAAATAGTCAAAGGTAAATGAATAGGATTTTGAGAATCATTTTCAAGATTTGAAATTTTCTCCCCCTGTTTCAAATGCTTTTCCTTTGACTAAACAAAACTCCCCCTTAATGAAATCCTCCTCTTAGTGTTTAAGAGGGTTTTAGAAATTAATTTTGAAGAGGGTATACCAATTTGAAATTATATCAAAAATAAGATACCAATTTGAAACACTTCTCTTAACACAAACTTGAAAGACTAAATTTTTGAAATTGGTGGTGGTGCGGTCCTTTTGCTTTGGGCTAATACTTTCTCCCCCTTTGGCATGAATCACCAAAAACGTATACTTGTGAGTGAAATATAAGCCCTTTTTCTACTTTCTCCCCCTATGGTAAATAATATATGAGTTAAGATTATACCAATTTGGAGAATGTTGTGGAGCGACGGCGAAGGATGAATAATTCGATGGAGTGGAGTGGAAGCCTTGTCTTCGAGGAAGACTCCATTTCCCCTTTCAATCTATGACTTAGCATAATATGCACTTGAAAACACATTAGTCATAGCACATGAAAGAGATATGATCAAAGGTATATAAATGAGCTATGTGTGCAAAATATCAATCAAAATTCCTAGAATCAAGAATATTTAGCTCATGCCTAAGTTTGGTAAAATTTTGCTCATCTAATGGCTTGGTAAAAATATCGGCTAATTTGTGGCAGAACCACCCGAATTATTCCAGCTTAAGTGCCTAAGTCACGCCTCAGGGGCTGTAACACACTTAAATCGGAATAACCCGTCAGTCCCTCAGATCTAGTCTGATAGAGCCACTTAACCAGGATTAAATTCCACAATCTCACTCGAAGGTGAGTCACAGAAGAAATACAATAAAATAGAAAACCTCAAATTAAGTGCTGAATTATTACATAGATCGGAGTTTTTGAGTAGCAAATAAGAGTTCACAAAATAAAATGCAGCGAATAATCGATGTCGTCGGTATCGAGGAAATGAGCAATGTCCCACTCGACCGTCCAACCCGGTGGCAAGGTGGTAGGCCAAGTCACACCATCAACCATTTCCTGAATTGCACCTGCAAAAAATTATGCCACAAGCAAGGCTGAGTATACTAATACTCAGCTAGACTTACCCGGTGTGAGGAGTCTACTCCTCTACCTCTAGACTATGCAGATTTTTGGCTGAGGGGTTTAGTTTGCCAAAAGCACTAGCTGTTTCTAAAATTTATTTTTAGCTTTTCAAATTCTAGCATCATTATCTTAGCTAGGTTTGCTCCTTCTAAGCATACATGGTGACAAGCATTTAGTTCAATCAACAAATTGTCTCATGTAACCTCAATTCACTTCTTACTCGATGCAGTACAAGGGGTCAAGCAGTCTCATTAGCTGCGAGAAGCAGACGATTCGAATCGAGTTTTATCCTTGCGAGGTAAACCTAAACACACGGCATGTCAGGGTACTCCGACCCCGCACATGATAACCATCCCCATCGATTCCCCGTTCGTGTCCTGGCCTCACCGCCTTGGCATACAATGCTCCACTGACCCCGGCTGCCGCCGTGCAGTGACCGCACTTGTACCCACCAAAGCTAGCATGGGAGCCCTAGTCTTAGGTCGCATGAGGGATAAAGTCCGCGCCCGGCTTCACTCAGGTACTTGGTTTATCGGTTACCATTTTTCCCGACATGTGCTTAGTACGTTCAAAAGCTTGACTCAGGTATCCACACATTAATCCTTAATTCCTTTTTCTCGTCTCATGGACAAGGCATCCTCCTTGGATCCAAGTCCATAGACTAACATAGATCCCGTTATCAAGATGAATACAATCAATTCCTGACCTCACGCGAGTGCTAGAAAAATCACTAGACTTCTACCGAGATCCTGATTAGCAAGCAGCTACTCGACCTAGCATACTAGTATTCATCTCAAAAAGGAATCCTAAGTTCATGCAACTAGAGGTTTCAAGCAACTCCTACACTTAAGTGCACATTACAATCCTACAAGCATTAAGTGTAGTAAAGTAGCATATAATAATACGGTTATGCATATAAACCGGGGCTTGCCTTCAATAGATGGTGTAACACCCCAGGTGTTTATATTCCGCTCGACAACGAGTATGAATTTAAGCACGTTATATCAGTGGATAAAACAGATGCTAAATTTTGAACATCTTCGCCTATCGTGATTTTAATATCGCATCTGTTCCGTCTGTCGCGAGTTCGACACCGTTTTTATCTATTCGGGCTTGTCCTAAATTTTTGTGTTGTTCGGAACATATTTGTTCTGAAAATCGGTGCGTCCGGTGAGTATTTAAAATTCATCGTTCGCACGAATGCGAATTCGGAAGCCCGACCCATTGTGATGATCCCGAACAAATTAGTTTGAATTCGACGACTAAAATATTCGGGGCAAAATAATTTGTATCGCACGTTGTCTGAGAAAAATCGTGCGCGAGGTTATAATTCAATTTATTCTTCAGCACGCTGTTTCGAAAATAGTTTTCAGTCCGAAACCAACTAGACCAATGTAACTAGAACTAAAAGCGAGTAATTGGTAAATAATTTGGTTCGCTAAATTCGGAGAATGAAGTGTGTAGTCGTATAGCGTATCGACCCAGTATACATCGCTAAAAAAAATCGTGATCTAAAATATCTACGATTTTTCTTTAAAAAAGGAGAAGAAAAAAATGGAAAAAAATCTAACAAAAGAAATCTGCTCACGTTCTCATCCAAACCACCGCTGCTCCATCTCCCTTAAAAATTTTAGTTGCTGCCTCTCCAATTTGTTTTAGCCGATTGGCTTATCCACTCTCTCTCCCTCTGATATCTTCAACGACCTCAGATTTTTGGCCGCTTCTCAGATTTTTTGACCGATAGCCTTAACCTTCCAGCCGTCTCTATCCCCTCGTTGATTTTTTTTTCTCTGAAACCTATATCGCGCTGGGCTTCTTACCTTGCCGGCGGCCAAGCTCCCCACGCCAGCTCCTGGGACGCGCGTCGTCCACCTCCAGCGCTTATCCTCTCCGGCCGCCGCTGTTCTTGCCTTCATCCGCTCGGCCATCCTTGGATAAGAATCCGAATCCCGCCGTGGTGTTAATCTCCTGCGCCCAGATGCCTGCGCGCTCTGCTCTACTCTTCTTCTTCCAGCCGCGCCTGAGAGCTCTGTCTCTCTCCCCTGCGCATCTTCCTCCCTCAGCTCATGGAGCTCTTCTTCTCCTTGGCCACTCGTGCCCAGCTCTCCTCTCTTTCCCATGGCGGCTCTCTCCTTCCTCTCCCTCCTCTACGCGCCCATTTCTCCTGCTCGGACCAAGCGTCCTCGGGCAGCGCACGCTCTTCTTCCAGCACGCCCAGATGAGCTTCCCCCGACGCGAGCTTCCCTGTGCTCGCCATGGCGGTTTCCACTGCCGGCAGCTGACCTCCTTGGTGCCGCGCCCCTTGCTCCTCCCGGCCCTGGCTCTTTGCTGCGCGCCTGCTCCAACCCCCTCAGCCGAGCAGCGCATCTTGCTCCCTATGCGGAGCTCAAGCTCGGAGCTCCTCTGTGCGCGCCCTCTTGCTCCCTCTGCTCTCTCTCGTGGCGCTAGAAATTTCCCTGCTCAGATTCAGCTCTGTGCGCGAGTCCCCTGCCTGCTCAAGCGCGAGCTCAGCCGAGTCCCTCTGTCACGTGCGCTGGTCGTGCTCCACTTTGCGCATCGCGGCGCTTCAGCTTCAGCCCTCTCGACTCGCTCGGCTTTAATTCACAATCGTGTCGTGCGTCGAGCAACGAAACAAAAATCCGTGCGCGTCGAGCTCGCGTGCCGAATCTTTTTCTAGCTCATCGCGACTTAGTTCGTCGCGTCGTGTGTCCAGCTCTATATATGCCACCCTCCTATATGGTCGTCGAAGCTATCATCCCCTGTTCGACCCCCACCTCACCAGCTCGCTCCAAACACAATCTCTCCGTCGTTTCGTCGTTTCGTGTGTCGTCAAGAAATCCCATGCGTCGGATGAAGACGTAGCCAACAACGCGATATTCTCCAAGCGCTCGACAAATTTCCTGGATCGGAAAATCGCTACCGATCTCGCGGATTCGAGTCAGCTGTTAAAACGGTAAGCTGATAAATTATTCAAAATAGTTCGATCGTTGAATAAATTAATGTGCTAGTGCGAGGCGCATTAAGGTGCTCGGTAAATTGCGTGAGTCACGGAACTCTCGTGACTTCGCGGTCTTTGCAATTATCAAGCCAGGTTCAGTATGGCGAGTTATCTCGCTATTCGAGTCAATTAGCTGAACTAGTGTACCGAGTAGAATTTTAGTAGGCATGTGTGTTGATGAAATATTTTAATCACTTATAAAGATGTAGTATAATTTATAAAGCAAGGGATAAGTTTAGAACTTAATTAATTAATTGATAAGTTGTGTTTAGGCTAGTTGTATTAATGTATATAGTTTGTTGTTTCGTGATGTTTACGTTAGGTTCGTTTAATTTAGAGAAGCGTAATTATTGCGCTTAGTCGTAGTTCGATAACCAGTATTATCGTATAAAATTGTACAACGCCTCGCCGCTAGGTGTTTAAATCCGCTATCACGTAACACTATTTAGGTTTATAATATTTCCGTCGATATGCATTCATGTGCATAATGCATTCCATTCAGGTACGTTAATTAATCGCGTGTTGCGGAAGACGAGCCAAGTCGACCCCAAACGCGGGCTATTCCGCAGGATGATGCTGATGGACAAACCTGAAGATGGTCGTCAAGTGGACGTCGTCTAACAAACACTAACGTAGTGTTTATTCCAGGCAAGCCCCGGTGCATGCAATCCCTTCCTTGTGTTTTTAAATAATTTTCGCACACTTTAAGTCTAGTGAAATGTGCATTAGGTTTGTAGGAGTTGCTTGAAACCCTTTGATGCATTGCCTTCCTTGATATCCATACCTTATTAGATACTTCTGGTGAAGTATCAAAATATGATTTAGAAAAATGCTTAGCCCTGCTCAGATCTTGTGGATAGAGGTTGTCTTTTGCGTTAAGGCCTTGCTCAGGGGTTATCCTGAGGAAAGATGACTTCTACCTGCAAGAATATATTTTCATTGGAAGCATGGTGGGATCTTACTGCAAAGTTCCCTATGATGCTCTTTTCATCCTAAGGAACACAAACAATCCTAAGGGTGGAAATACTTAAATCGGGACTTGGGCTAGGAACAGGTGATGTTCTACCCAGGTTGATTAAGGATTGATGCGTATGTAGGCTTGATAATCGAGGACCCTTTAACTGGTCACATGCCTCGTCATGGGTAAGCCTTGCCTCGGGCAGACTAAGGCCAGAATAAGATAACACGAAATGGGCGTGGAGCGGTGGCGAGGGTAGCGTGTACCCTCCGTAGCAAGAGGCTGGACGGTGGTGTATCTGTGCTCTCGGTTTGCGTGAACCTGATCTGGTCTTAAGAACCCCGGTGGCGGGTTGACATATGCAAGGGTTAAGTGCTACATATGTCATGTGATTGGAGATCCTTAGCTGAGTATAATCGATTCGGATCGCCGTACCTTCGCGGTTATGAAGACTTGGTCACTGCCCTACAACCTAAGTCAGGATGTGAACCTCATGAATAAAAATGATGTTGTATTGATGAGATGGTGAAATTAGACCAGATGCAAACAGAGTCTATTAATATTTAATCTGACGTTAAAATATTGAAAGTAAGGACTCACTTTAGTAAGCTATTTCTGCAAAAGTATCTAAGTTGATTCTTGCTAAAGCCTCTCCTTGATTCCCAAATCCAGCATACCCTTGAGAGTCTTTTCTTTAGTCGGGTAAGTCTTGCTGAGTAATTCCATACTCAGGGTTTTATTCCCTGTTGTTTTTCAGGTTTTAACTTTGTGCTGCTGTTGATGGTGTTAAGTGCCGGTGGGCTCAGCCTTCTTATAAGTCTAAGTAACTCTTCTATACTTCTTATTGAGGATGGTCACTTGAGCTAGCATATATTTCAAACTTATACTTTTGTAATCACTCCGACAAAATAATGTAAATTTTTTATAACCTGTAAAATTTGGTAATAAGATTTCCGCTGCAAAAATGTTGTGTGTGTGATTTGTGTTACTTAATCCCGCGGTTCTGGTTGTAAGTGGTTTATCCGATGTCCTTGGGGCAATCGGACGGATCTTGTTAAGTTATTTAGTGCACATGCATAGCTGTCTGAGGTCTTTGAGACAAGGACAGGTGCATGTGGGCCCAATAACTTGGGAGGTTCTGCCACAGCTGGTATCGGAGCAAGATTAAGCATAATATGGTCACATACGTTTTTTTTTAAAAAAACAAAGTTTTGGTTTTGAAAAACTTATTTTCAACTAAACACATTGTTTGGCTTTGAAAAATAGTTTTGAAAAACTATAATGCTAGCGACATCCTCTGTTAAGCCCTATACTAAGGACTATTAGGTGGCTTACTTGAAAACCATAACCCACAACCGGGTGGGTATTGCATACATGTGTATTGTTATTTTTAAGGCTATTGAGTTTTGAATGGATCGACGCTCAAGGTAAGGTGAGATGTGAGAGCATGACCGAACAAACGTCGGTCTAGGGAAGTGCTTAATTATGGCGCTTGACTATATACATGTTCTATATATGTATATACGAAAGCTGCGATGTGGAGTAATTACTTTTCTGGGAATTCAGTACCCCATGTGTGTGTATGGGTATACAGACATGGGAATACTGAGAAGTGTAATGTACTTGCAACGACGCATCTACGCTCAGGTAAGAAGGTGAGTTACCATAATGAGTTGCCCTATGGTTAAAGTGTGGCAACGACGCCTATGCATGGCTCGGCGCTTAATGATGAGCTAGCCTCCATATAGAAATATGTGGAGTATAAACTGTGATAAACTGTCATGTGTGAACTGCATCATGGGAATTGGGTTGTGATGAATTTTCTGCAGGTACACTAACCTCGAAAACGTATGTGTAGTTGACGACTAGCAAAATACCGTGAGAGTCATACATATGCCACCGAGATAGAGCGCTATCACCACATTATGTTGGCAAAAACTCGTGAGGACATGTAGGACGAGCATGCATCCTGATTGTTGCATTATGTTTGTTACCTATACACCCAAAATGCTTCTCTCACCTTTATTCCAAAACTTGGTGATTGTGAATGATGTGGTGTCTTAGGGATACAGGTTTAGATTGCCTTTAGCTTTTCATAATTTGACCATTAGTGCAAATGTGTTTGCCCTTGTGCTTGATGTGTCGATAGAAGGTTAGTGACTTGTTTGCCTAAACCGGAAATTAGGCCATGTTCTTAGTTGGTGAACCATGACCCAAAATTTGAATTCTTCGTTATCACTCCATGACCAAACACATAAAAATAAATGCTTAGACAAATTACTTGTTGGACATAAATTGTACCTAGGCTTACAACAAGAATCTCGAGTCATGTTTCATACTAGAACCTTTCCCTTGTTTGATTTGTGCAAGCTGATGTCTCTATTCCAGTTTGCCTGTTCTTGAAGATCGCCATGTTGCTTTATCGACCCAACCTAGGAAAGACATGTCCGACCATTTTCTTGAGTTTGATGCCTTCGGTTTCCCCATACCTATCGAAGGCATACCAACTTAATCCTTGACCCTTGTACTCTCTGCGATGGGCATAGAGATATGCTTGGGGCTGAACTTACAGTCTCCCATCGTACTCCCTCACCACACAGTTTAGGTTATGGCCATACCTTGTTCATTTCCTCGGGCCATGATCTATTTGGCTCTCTACCTGTAACTATTCATACAGGAGGAGTATCTCTTTGTATATTATCACCCTTGCCCAGTCTATTTGTGATGTGTGAGATTTCTTATTGGTTATGTTTGATAATGGTGTTATGACTAAAACCGGTGGTGCCGTGACGAAACCGAGGGCCTTCTGTGTGTGCGCACACATGGTTGTGCTGCTCGGCACGCGCTGGTATCACAGTTAGTAGTTGTAATCCACTATGAGACTATGTCAATACGTTATCTTGGCACAATCTGTTTTTGCTACGTGCGATTGTTATTGGTGCCAGTTCGGTAATGGTGTCATGGTTAATGACTTATGGTGCTGCAGCGAAACTGAGAGCCTCCTGTGAATGCGCACACAGGACTGTGCTACTCGTAGGATGCTGGTATCAAGGTCTCTGGTCATGATCCATTGTGGAATTACCCTGATGGTTATCTTCCGTGGACCTTCCCTTCAAATAATTTTTATATTGTTTGTGAAGTGATCAAGCAACATCTATCATCTTCGTTGGATCAAAAGGGCATACCACTTTCATATATGGTTTCTTTTCTTTTGATCTTGGTAGTGGCTACTCATACAAGTTCCCTTTGCATCTTTTGTTGTAAAGGTGGAGCCTTGGAGCTTTTTAGCGTCGAGAGACAACTGATTAGCTCTCAAAATAGAGATTGACTTTCCCTGCTGCTGAGATGCAGGAGTTTGTTCATTCGCTCCCTTAATTAATCCATGTATTCCCTAACCAAGTCAGTTCATCTCGCATGAAGAAACGGATGAACAACCTGACCAAATGGATTTCTACCCAAATGTATGACCTTTTGCTAGTAAATGTGAACCCTCAACCCTTGGCTTACCGATGGTACTGAGAGGACTTGCTCAATGTCAAAAGTAGTTCAACAAGTTGGTTTTGACTCACTTGTAACCGCTCAATGAACAAAGGTTGAGTTTAGAGATCGTTTTATCGAGTTGTCTAAACTCACTTTGGTTCAAACCCTCTTAAGGAAGTATTTTCAAGAATCGAGATTAAGTCGGCCAATAACCACCTAATTATCGCTCTAGTCATGCCTCGATCGTCTCACGTGTGCTTTTCTAGTATGGGTGATCAGGTCAAGTCATGCTTAGTGCTCAATAAAGTGGATTGATTGTGAAGCCAACATTTGTTGATAATCTTCACTGATGTTTTCTCGAGTCTCCATTATCATCATTGGACTTGGATTCTCTAACTAACACGGGTTAACTGTGATGTTGTTCGACATCCACACTCGTCTCATGTGCTATGGACTTACTGTAACCACTTGTTGGTAAACCTCTTTCTGTGTGTTTTACCCAAGAGGTTGTAACTGAATCAGTTTGGGAAAAATCGCGTATTTGTCGCTCGCCCAACAGACTCAGATATTACAGTGTTATTAGAAAAAGCAAGCTGCACATATGGAACCTTATATATTCTTGTGGCAGACAACGTCTCTATTGGTGGACATTTCTAAATTAGCCTAAGGCGATACATGTTATGTCCACTGGAGAAACGACGTTCTGAGGCACTCGCCTTCGCTCATGACTGTCTTATGATTATTGCTGATATGGACATGATTTACATGCTTCTCTACTCTTAGAAGTCTTTCGTTCTGAATCTCGGGACGAGATTCTTTTAAGGGGGGAGGGCTGTAACACCCCAGGTGTTTATATTTCGCTCGACAATGAGTATGAATTTAAGCACGTTATATCAGTGGATAAAACGGATGCTAAATTTTAAACATCTTCGCCTATCGTGATTTTAATATCGCATCTGTTCCGTCTGTCGCGAGTTCGACACCGTTTTTATCTATTCAGGCTTGTCCTAAATTTTCGTGTTGTTCGGAACATATTTGTTCTGAAAATCGGTGCGTCCGGTGAGTATTTAAAATTCATCGTTCGCACGAATACGAATTCGGAAGCCCGACCCATTGTGATGATCCCGAACAAATTAGTTTGAACTCGACGACTAAAATATTCGGGGCAAAATAATTTGTATCGCGCGTTGTCTGAGAAAAATCGTGCGCGAGGTTATAATTCAATTTATTCTTCAGCACGCTGTTTCGAAAATAGTTTTCAGTCCGAAACCAACTAGACCAATGTAACTAGAACTAAAAGCGAGTAATTGGTAAATAATTTGGTTCGCTAAATTCGGAGAATGAAGTGTGTAGTCGTATAGCGTATCGACCCAGTATACATCGCTAAAAAAATCGTGATCCAAAATATCTACGATTTTTCTTTAAAAAGGAGAAGAAAAAAATGGAAAAAAATCTAACAAAAGAAATCTGCTCACGTTCTCATCCAAACTACCGCTGCTCTATCTCCCTTAAAAAATTTTAGTTGGTGCCTCTCCAAATTGTTTTAGCCGATTGGCTTATCCACTCTCTCTCCCTCTGATATCTTCAACGATCTCAGATTTTTGGCCGCTTCTCAGATTTTTTGACCGATAGCCTTAACCTTACAGCCGTCTCTATCCCCTCGTTGATTTTTTTTCTCTGAAACCTGTATCGCACTGGGCTTCTTACCTTGCCGGCGGCCAAGCTCCCCACGCCAGCTCCTGGGACGCGCGTCGTCCACCTCCAGCGCTTATCCTCTCCGGCCGCCGCTGTTCTTGCCTTCATCCGCTCGGCCGTCCTTGGATAAGAATCCGAATCCCGCCATGGTGTTAATCTCCTGCGCCCAGATGCCTGCGCGCTCTGCTCTACTCTTCATCTTCCAGCCGTGCCTGAGAGCTCTGTCTCTCTCCCATGCGCATCTTCCTCCCTCAGCTCACGGAGCTCTTCTTCTCCTTGGCCACTCGTGCCCAGCTCTCCTCTCTTTCCCATGGCGGCTCTCTCCTTCCTCTCCCTCCTCTACGCGCCCATTTCTCCTGCTCGGAACAAGCGTCCTCGGGCAGCGCACGCTCTTCTTCCAGCACGCCCAGATGAACTTCCCCCGCCGCGGCTTCCCTGTGCTCTCCATGGCGGTTTCCACTGCCGGCAGCTGACCTCCTTGGTGCCACGCCCCTTGCTCCTCCCGGCCCTGGCTCTTTGCTGCGCGCCTGCTCCAACCCCCTCAGCCGAGCAGCGCATCTTGCTCCCTATGCGGAGCTCAAGCTCAGAGCTCTCTCTCGTGGCGCCAGGAATTTCCCTGCTCGGATTCAGCTCTGTGCGTGAGTCCCCTGCCTGCTCAAGCGCGAGCTCAGCCGAGTCCCTCTGTCACGTGCGCTGGCCGTGCTCCACTTTGCGCATCGCGGCGCTTCAGCATCAGCCCTCTCGACTCGCTCGGCTTTAATCCACAATCGTGTCATGCGTCGAGCAACGAAACAAAAATCCGTGCGCGTCGAGCTCGCGTGCCGAATCTTTTTCTAGCTCATCGCGACTTAGTTCGTCGCGTCGTGTGTGCAGCTCTATATATGCCACCCTCCTATATGGTCGTCGAAGCTGTCATCCGCTGTTCGACCCCCACCTCAACAGCTCGCTCCAAACACAATCTCGCCGTCGTTTCGTCGTTTCGTGTGTCGTCAAGAAATCCCAAGCGTCGAATGAAGACGTAGCCAACAACACGATATTCTCCAAGCGCTCGACAAATTTCCTGGATCGGAAAATATCTACCGATCTCGCGGATTCGAGTCAGCTGTTAAAACGGTAAGCTGATAAATTATTCAAAATAGTTCGATCGTTGAATAAATTAATGTGCTAGTGCGAGGCGCATTAAGGTGCTCGGTAATTTGCGTGAGTCACGGAACTCTCGTGACTTCGCGGTCTTTGCAATTATCAAGCCAGGTTCAGTATGGCGAGTTATTTCGCTATTTGAGTCAATTAGCTGAACTAGTGTACCGAGTAGAATTTTAGTAGGCATGTGTGTTGATGAAATATTTTAATCACTTATAAAGATGTAGTATAATTTATAAAGCAAGGGATAAGTTTAGAACTTAATTAATTAATTGATAAGTTGTGTTTAGGCTAGTTGTATTAATGTGTATAGTTTGTTGTTTCGTGATGTTTACGTTAGGTACGTTTAATTTAGAGAAGCGTAATTATTGCGCTTAGTCGTAGGTCGATAACCATTATTATCGTATAAAATTGTACAACGCCTCGTCGCTAGGTGTTTAAATCTGCTATCACGTAACACTATTTAGGTTTATAATATTTCCGTCGATATGCATTCATGTGCATAATGCATTCCATTCAAGTACGTTAATTAATCGCGTGTTGCGGAAGACGAGCCAAGTCGACCCCAAGCGCGGGCTAATCCGCAGGATGATGCTGATGGACAAACCTGAAGATGGTCGTCAAGTGGACGTCGTCTAACAAACACTAACGTAGTGTTTATTCCAGGCAAGCCCCGGTGCATGCAACCCCTTCCTTGTGTTTTTAAATAATTTTCGCACACTTTAAGTCTAGTGAAATGTGCATTAGGTTTGTAGGAGTTGCTTGAAACCCTTTGATGCATTGCCTTCCTTGATATCCATACCTTATTAGATACTTCTGGTGAAGTATCAAAATATGATTTACAAAAATGCTTAGCCCTGCTCAGATCTTGTGGATAGAGGTTGTCTTTTGCGTTAAGGCCTTGCTCAGGGGTTATCCTGAGGAAAGATGACTTCTACCTGCAAGAATATATTTTCATTGGGAGCATGGTGGGATCTTACTGCAAAGTTCCCTATGATGCTCTTTTCATCCTAAGGAACACAAACAATCCTAAGGGTGGAAATACTTAAATCGGGACTTGGGCTAGGAATAGGTGATGTTCTACCCAGGTTGATTAAGGATTGATGCGTATGTAGGCTTGATGATCGAGGACCCTTTAACTGGTCACATGCCTCGTCATGGGTAAGCCTTGCCTCGGGCAGACTAAGGCCAGAATAAGATAACACGAAATGGGCGTGGAGCGGTGGCGAGAGTAGTGTGTACCCTCCGTAGCAAGAGGCTGGACGGTGGTGTATCTGTGCTCTCGGTTTGCGTGAACCTGATCTGGTCTTAAGAACCCCAGTGGCGGGTTGACATATGCAAGGTTTAAGTGCTACATATGTCATGTGATTGGAGATCCTCAGCTGAGTATAATCGATTCGGATCGCCGTACCTTCGCGGTTATGAAGACTTGGTCACTGCCCTACAACCTAAGTCAGGATGTGAACCTCATGAATAAAAATGATGTTGTATTGATGAGATGGTGAAATTAGACCAGATGCAAACAGAGTCTATTAATATTTAATCTGACATTAAAATATTGAAAGTAAGGACTCACTTTAGTAAGCTATTTCTGCAAAAGTATCTAAGTTGATTCTTGCTAAAGCCTCTCCTTGATTCCCAAATCCAGCATACCCTTGAGAGTCTTTTCTTTAGTCGGGTAAGTCTTGCTAAGTAATTCCATACTCAGGGTTTTATTCCCTGTTGTTTTTCAGGTTTTAACTTTGTGCTGTTGTTGATGGTGTTAAGTGCCGGTGGGCTCGGCCTTCTTATAAGTCTAAGTAACTCTTCTATACTTCTTATTGAGGATGGTCACTTGAGCTAGCATATATTTCAAACTTATACTTTTGTAATCACTCCGACAAAATAATGTAAATTTTTTATAACCTGTAAAATTTGGTAATAAGATTTCCGCTGCAAAAATGTTGTGTGTGTGATTTGTGTTACTTAATCCCGTGGTTCTGGTTGTAAGTGGTTTATCCGATGTCCTTGGGGCAATCGGACGGATCCTGTTAAGTTATTTAGTGCACATGCATAGCTGTCTGAGGTCTTTGAGACAAGGACAGGTGCATGTGGGCCCAATAACTTGGGAGGTTCTGCCACAGCTGGGGCTGCAGGGAGATCCTCGATAGCAGCCTCGGAAGCTTGCTCCTGGTCCTCCTCTTGGACAGTTCCTTGCTCGGGGATGAGCACGTACTCTCCATCGGCGAGATTACAATCTAATGAATGCAATGCGTAAGATATATGCATGATATGATATGTGCTTTAGTAATTTCAACTTTTGATGGTGTATGATCTACTCGAGTTAGATAGAGTTAAACCTTACTTATGTGAGACTTTTGGGTGGTACACTTGGTGAGTTGGATCAAACTTAGCTAAGTTAAGTGGTAGGTTTATTTTTAGGGTTCCACTGAATTCTTTCTAAAGTCTTAGTGAGGATTGACAAGAATTCAAGTTGGACTTGTTGGAGTGAGATTTATTTCTCCCTTCTTTTTCTTTATTCTCTTTAAGTTTTTGGAGTGGGTTTGAACTACATGTTGCCTTAATAAAATTCCAAAAATTCTGCAAAAATTACAGTGGCTTATTACTGGTGTATAGTTCTCTGTTTCAAAATTTGGGGTTCAAAAAGTGAATAGTTCTCTTTGGACAAAATTGTTGCTTTGAACTACAACTATCATTTAATAGTAGGTAATTCTCTAAAACTTATTTTTGCTGGCTTTTAGGTGCTATAACATGACTTGGCACAAAATTCTAGCCATTAATTCTTATTAGTTATTTTACTAGGATTTTCTAAAGTTTCTAGCCAAAGGGGTGCTTTCTACTACCACTATATTTGAAAAATATCAAACAACAGAATTCTGATTTTTCCTAGCTTTTATTTTGAGCAAAAGCAATCATTCTGAAGTTTGGCATCTTTTTGCTTAAGGGGAGGGGTGATATGCATTAATTGGATTAAATGGCCTTTCTTATAAAATATTAGCAATAGGTATTATTTTGCATCTTTTTAATAGGTTTGCATTTTTCTCTGGTGGCCTATCTCATCATTGACCTAGCAAAATTTTATTTGCCCATTATTGTATTATTATGGGTTATTCATGATTTATTTGGAAAATGACTCAATATCATATTATATTTATCTACCCTACTTAAAATGATGGGCTGAGGTGTTTATTATTTTTGTAGTGGGGTTCTGGTGGTTACAAGTCCACTGGATTTTTATTATCCATTTTGTGTGTGGTTTTGTAATTCTAATAATTGATTTCTAGTTGGAATAATGCTAAATAACACATTTCACTTTAAAACTGATCTGGACTAGAGGTCCCTTTATTTTTCTAGGTTCTCTGTTACTTAAGCAAACTAGGAAAAATAATTTCACTCACTGTTCATTAATTTCTAGTGCCTTTCTGATTTTCTTAAGTTTTGGGCAGAAATGGCTTTTAATGGATATCTACACTAAATTTTTCAATACTGGGGTTCTTACTAATTTTAAACTATGCTTAAATGGGGTTTGAACATCTACAAATTTTCTCAAGTTTAGCACAGAAGCAAAACTAATTTTCCTTAATTAAACAAGGTTTCGTGAGTTTCTGTTTTAAATTTTAAACTCCAAAAATTAGAACAGAAAGCATAGGGTTCATTATTTTTAAATGATAGCTCATATTAATCAGGGTCTAGCAAAATTAGTTTGACATCTTTTGCTTAAGAATTCATCAAGTTATGAATTTTCTAAGTTCTCTGTTTATTAAAAAGATTAAACATAATTGATTAAATGGAAAACTACTTTGCAACGGGGTCCCTGGTGGGTGTTTTAAGTTTTCCTTACAGACTAGTCCCTGGGCTACTATTCAAATGAGTCACTGACATCTCAGAAAACCCCCTGGGTTCTTCTAATCCTAACCCGAGGTCCTTCCCCCAATTTAAACAGTACCCACGGCGGAAGAAAGGGCGGAGGGGCTTACCGGCGGCGAGATTGCTCCGGTGAGGTGGCCGAGGGTGTAGGGGAGGTCCTGACGGTCACGATGATGTGCGGGTCGCCGTCGGGGATGGTCGGAGTTGGCCGGTCCGCGTGCGCAGGCGGGGGAGCTCGTCGGCGGCGAGGAGTCCGGCCTATCCAGGGCAAAATTGACCAATCAAACGGGTCAGAAAGCTTCACTAGGGATCAATGAAGGGGTGCGCGCGAGGATTTGAAGAATGGCTCACCGGAGAGCTCGGTCCACGCGCGGGGCGGGCGACCGAAGTCCGGCGAGGGTGATCTTTGCCTTCCGGTGAAGTTCTGCCGGGTCTGAGGGCTTGGAAAGCTTCACGGGCCTATGGCGGAGCTAACCGAAGTGCTGGCGCGACTTGGAGGTGACTGGAGTGGGCTGGCCACGGTGGCCGAAGCTCTGGCGGCAATGGCGGGCGGAAAAGAGCTCGCCGGAGCTAAGGAGGGGGTGACTGGCCGGCGGTGGTGAGCGTGGGGTGAAGTGAGGTGCGCCCGGGGAGGCTTTATAGGCGGGGGCGGGCACGACCGAGGGCAAGGGCGCGCGGCGGACTTGACTGAACGCCGGGGCGAGCGCGCGTGTGGGTTGGGCGAGCGCCGGCGTGCCGACCAGGGTCAAACACGTGTGCCCGTTCGTTCTGCCCAAGTTCTGGCGCGTGTGGTCGCCCATCTGTCACACCCGGTTTTAAGGAACAAAGCCGGGTGCATCTCATACATGCGCCAAGAAGACAACATATATAATAACAGAGTGTATAGAGATAAATGTCATAAAACATCAGAGTAATTATTACATAGCGGAAGACTTATTACAAAATAAAGGAATAAATGTAAGATGAACTAAGGATCGTCGGCGCCAATGTCAACTGAGAAACGCCACCTAGATCAGATCATACTCCTCGCCTTGTGGCTCCTCCTGAACCACCTGTTCTTCTCCTGTGGGGGGGGGTGTGAGACAGCAAGAGTGAGCTCACATACGTTCATCGCTCAACAAGTTGTGGGGAATAATGTGGCATGAACTCACCAAAGGTGGGAGTTCATGAAGTGTAAGGCTGATCAATGAAATAAAGGCTGAAGCTGAGCATTGCTTTTATAAGTTGGTCAAAATTTTATTAGCAATTACTAAGTGTAAGTAAATACCAAACCTTAATAATAATAAAGAAAAGTAATAGTAAAATAATCCCAAATGCGATGCAAATGTCAAATTAAATTTAAGTTCCATATTTAATCATGTGAGGGTCCGAGCCGCTCATGACCGTGAGCACGGCTAGTATACCAGTTTTACACTCTGCAGAGGTTGCGCATCTTTACGCACAAGTCATGTTACCCATCTGCCAAGAGATGGCCAATCCCATACACCTCTACCGAGGAGGCGAGGCAGGGTAACACTACGAGGCCTTTACAAAGTTCCACTAGCTTCAGAAATCCCGCTGCAGTTTATAGGAAGCTCCAATGCAGGGTTCTTGCCTGACCGCCATCGCAGCAAAATCAACCCAAGGACCTCCCTACACTGACCACTCCCCTACTGCCCTTGCCCCTTTCGGGTAAGGAAGACCTCCACTAGCTTTCCTAGTTAATCAGCCAAGGGCGTCCCATTATACCCTTGTGGTAGCACTGTTTTCCCGGGTGGTCGCTCCATGTTCCCATTAACATAATGATCTTAACATGAACAGTAATAATAAAAGAGAATAAAAGAGTAATTATGAATAAAGTATCTTCATACCCAAATCCACATAAAGTAATAGCAGGTACTACCCAAAGAAATATTTCAGTGGTGAACAAGGTATAAAGATAGCCAAAACTAGGGTAACCTATTGGGTCCCATCAAAATTATCCTATGCAGATCATTATAATTAATAAGAACATGGCTGGGAAAAAGTAAGTGATCAAGGACACAACTTGCCTTCAATGAGCTCCTGCTCAGCTATCTCTACTTGCTGAACCTCAGAATCCACAGTGGCTTGCTCGTCTATTCGCATCAACACAATACATACATAGTATAGTCAAAATCAACATCACACCAAACATGTAAATAAAATATACAGTAGAAATCTACACATTAAAATGAAATCATAGGAACTGGAATTATTAAATTTGGAGTTATAGATTTCAAGTTATGGATTTCCTAAGATTTAATGTGCTTGAAATAGGATTAAATGATAAATAAATTTTCTAACAGAGTTCATGTCAAAACAGTGACTCTAAGTGTTAGAGAATAATATTACAAAATTTCAGAAACTAGAATGGCTCAATTTGGACTAAAAATGGATTTTCTATGATTTATACAAGTTCTAGGGTTTATTTTCATATTAAAAATCCAATTTCTAATTCATTTAATCGATTTAAAACAGTTCTGGATCGGGCCTCATTTACTGGTAAGTTCAGGGGCTAACCCGCAAGATCTCCAAGACACAGCGCGCCACTGGTCTGGACTGCGGGTTTAATTCTAAAAACCAGAGGGGCTCTTTTGAAAGACGCGCTGGCCGAAGGGTTACGGTTAACTCTCATCCACTCGATCTGCTACGGACGGCCCAGATTAGATTGGATCACATCTGAACCGGTATCTAACCTCCACCATTCGATCTAAAATCTACGGCGCTAGGTGCACCACTCCAACTTCTAATCTGGAGCACCCGGACACGATCCAACGGTCGAAACGAATCGGTCAGCCACTTCTAATCACGTCCGCACAGTTCAAAATCGGTGGCTAGCGCGCATCTTCCTCACCAGGACACACACCCGGCGGCGCCGTACACTCGGCTCGACAGAGCGCCATCGCCGGCAACTCCCAAATCGGTGCCCGAACGCATAATACACGAATTAAATAGGTGCTACGCAGGGAGAAGGTAAGTGCAAACGCTAGGGACGATCTCTTACCGGCTAATGATGCGCTAAAATTCCCGTCCGCGGTGACCCGTGGATCTGCGACGGTGATGGAGCTACGGCGAGTAATTGCTGCTCCACCCGTTGCCCATAGCTCTAGGAACCGAAGCTCGCGCATCAGGTACTCCTCACCGACCTCCCCGAAGCACCCTGGTCAAGCTCCGCGGTCACCAACCGGAATCGCACGATGCAGATGGTCCAAAATATCTCCCTCACGGTGACGAGCACACTGCGGTATCAATGGTCACCAGCCCTAGCACGCATTTGCGCTCTATCCCGCAGCAGATGAAGACTTCGCACACGGGCTCCTATTTATCCGTCGCGAGGTGAGGCAGAGTGGCCGGTAACGCGAATCGTGGCAATCTCCACGGAGCTAGTGGCAACGGTTTTGCGCATCTGTGGGAAGGTGAAGACGACACCAGAGGCTGGGACCCACCCACCAGCGCCATAGCGACCGGGAGCGCGCGTCTGCAGGACCAGGCCAGGAAACATCCGGAGCCCAAGGATCCCGATTCTCTGTTACTCGGTTAGCGCTGGATGCGGAGGGGAGATTTTGCAGCGAACGGGATAAACCCGACAGGTATGACCCACCAGGCAGTCAGAGGATTGGTCCAATCCCGCGCGCGTGCGGATGCTGACGCCCTGGGGCCACTTGCCAGTGCAGAGGGAACGCGAACGCTTCAGTGCGACTGACAGAGAAGGCCCACCTGTCGGCGCAAACAGCAGAAGTTGGGTCACGCGGGGCAAGCTGGTGGGCCGAAATGGAGCACCAAGGCCCAGGTAAGCTTTTTATTCTTTTTATTTTTTCTGTTTTCTTTCTTCTTCTCTTCTAGGTTTAAATTTGAATTTGAATTTAGTTTCAAACCTTGTGCAAATTTGTTATCAAATCATATTATGGAATGAAAAATACCAATTTTAGGAATATATTTATATTATTTATATTCTCATATCATTTCTCTTCTTACTTTCAAACCCTAATTTTCAATTTAGGTTTTAATCCAATTTCTAGCCATTTTTATATTATTATTATTTTTATTTAATGCACAATCATAGAAACTCCACATGATGCATTTTCTTTTATTTTGGTATTATTGGTTTTAATTAATCATTCTCAATTATATGTGTGCTCTTTTTATGATGCAAATATGGCGCATAAAATGAGGAATTCCTCTATGTATTTCTTGTACACAATTTTGAGTATTACAAATCCTACCCCCTTAAAAATAATCTCGTCCTCGAGATTTAGGAGGAAGGAGGGAAAAGATGGGGAAAGTCTATACGAAGCTCTTCTTCTCTTTCCCAAGTTGCTTCATCTTCACTGTGGTGACTCCATTGGACTTTGCACATCTTTATCACCTTATTTCTCGTAACTCGAGTCAAAGTATCCAAAATCTTGATCGGGTACTCCGTGTAAGTCAAATCACCTTGAACACTGAGCTCTTCCATGGGTAACTGTTCTTCAGGCACCCTGAGACATTTCTTCAACTGAGACACATGAAATACATCATGAACATCCGCAAGATGATCTGGTAACTCCAATTGATATGCGACCTCTCCCACTCGCTTTAAGATTAAGAAGGGTCCAATAAACCGAGGGGACAACTTTCCTTTGACTTTAAATCTTCTCATACCCCTGAGTGGTGACACCTTGAGGTACACATGATCACATTCCTCAAATTCCAGTGGTCTTCTTCTATTATCTGCGTAGCTCTTTTGTCTGGTCTGAGCTACCCTCAAATTCCCTCGAATTATACGGACTTGTTCTTCTGCTTCTTGAATCAGTTTAGGTCCAAAGAACTGCCTTCCCCTAGTCTGATCCAATATAGAGGAGTCCTGCTTTTCCTGCCATACAGAGTCTCGAACGGTGACATCTTCAGACTGGCCTGATAGCTATTATTATAAGAGAACTCTGCATACGGCAACTCTTATCCCAACTTCCACCATGTTTAAGAGCACAAGCTCTTAACATATCTTCCAGTACTTGGTTAGTCCTCTTAGTCTGCCCATCAGTCTGTGGATGGTAAGCCGAACTAAAATTCAATCTCGTATCCAAGGACTCGTGTAACTTCTTCCAATACCGAGAGGTAAACTGTGATCCCCGGTCTGACACAATCTTCTTTGGCACACCATGCAGGCAGACAATCCGTGCCATGTACAACTCTGCCAACTTGGCTCCTGAATATGTGGTCTTTACTGGAATAAAGTGGGCTACTTTAGTTAGCCTGTCCACAATCACCCATATAGAATCATATCTAGTAGACGTGCGGGGTAATCCAACAATGAAGTCCATGCCAATCTCTTCCCACTCCCACTCAGGTATCTTTAGTGGGTGCAGTAGTCAAGTTGGCATCTCGTGTTTAGCCTTAACTCTTTGACACACATCGCACATAGCCACATGTGCAGCCACATCTCTCTTCAAACGTACCACCAATACTTCTGCTTCAAATCCTGATACATCTTGGTACTACCAGGATGAATAGATTAATTCGAGTCATGGGCCTCCTTTAAAATAGTCTCACGAAGGCTATCAATTTCGGGAACACAGATCCGATTCTTGAACCATATCGTGCCTTGCTCATCCTCCGTGAACTCTGGGCCTCTACCCTCTGTTATCAGATCCTTGATCTCCTGGATTTTGGCATCACCATTTTGTCCTTTGCGGATTTCTTGCTCCAAAGTAGGTTCCACATCAATAATAACTCCTTCAGTGTGAGCAGCTATCCCCAGGTTAAGTCTCCTGAAATCCTCAACAATCTCATCGGGTAGCAAGACAACAACAGCTGAATGAACATGCTCCTTTCGACTCAAGGCATCTGCAACCAAATTCGCCTTGCCCGGGTGATAGTGAATTTCCAAATCATAGTCCTTAATAAGCTCCATCCAACGGCGTTGCCTAAGGTTGAGATCTTTCTGAGTGAATATGTACTTCAAACTCTTATGATCCATGTATACTTGGCACTTAGTTCCATGATATAATGTCTCCATATCTTAAGCGTGTGCACAACAGATGTCAATTCTAAGTCATGAGTGGGGTAGTTCAACTCGTGTTTCTGTAACTGACGAGACGCGTAGGCGATCACATGTCCTTGCATGAGCACACATCCCAAGTCTTGGCCACATGCATCACAATAAATATCAAATCCCTTCTGTAGATCTGGCATAACCAATACTGGTGGCGACATCAACCTCTTCTTCAATTGATCGAAGTTGTCTTGACATTTCTCATCCCACTTGAATTCTCTTCCTTTCTCCAAAAGCGAGGTCATAGGCTTGGCAATCTTAGATAATCCTTCAATAAATCTCCGATAGTATCCTGCGAGTCCCAAGAAACTCCGAATCTCAGTAACTGTTGTGGGCACTCTCCACTCCATAATCTCCTTCACTTTAGCAGGATCCACTGCTATTCCTCCATTAGAAATAATATGACCAAGGAATGGCACCTTGTCAATCCAAAACTCACACTTGCTGAACTTGGCATAGAGTTGATTATCTCGTAGCTTCTGTAGCACCAATCTCAGATGTTCCTCATGATCACTATCACTCTTGGAATAGATAAGAATATCGTCGATGAATACCACGACGAATCTGTCCAAATATTCCATAAACACCTTATTCATCAAATTCATAAAATAAGCTGGTGCATTGGTTAATCCAAACGACATAACAGTGAACTCATATAATCCATATCGAGTCGAGAAAGCTATCTTAGGAATATCCGATTATCTAATCCTCATCTGATGGTATCCCGATCGGAGATCAATCTTCGAGAATACCCTAGCACCTCTCATCTGATCAAATAAATCTTCAATACGGGGTAACGGATACTTGTTCTTCACAGTAACATCATTAAGTGATCTATAATCCACACACATCCCTTGCAATCCATCTTTCTTCTGTACAAACAAAACCGGTGCTCTCCAAGGTGAAGACTCGGACGAATGTACCCAGCCTCTTGTAATTCTGTTAACTGCTTCTTCAGTCCCTTTAACTCTTCTACAGACATCCTGTATGGTCGTTTAGAAAATAGGGACAGTCTCAGGTAAGAGATCAATGACCAACTCAACTTCAAATCCTTGTCCTTTGGAACTGGTGAGTTCTACGGTTCCCTTAGCACAGTGTATATACTGCCTTTGCCTTTCTTAACCATGACATACCAAGGATCAAGTATATAGTGTTCTCTTCTAACACTATAGGGGTAGCCCATCTGTGTTAGAAACATAGGGTACGAAAGAAAGGATTGTAGACAAGGCAGGTGATTACGAATTATGTTACTTTGGGGGATTCATTAGCTAAGTGTGTCACCTACTAAAGCTAATTCATTACCTTATATTGGTACATGCTAAGATGCCCTTCTATACTATTGCAATCAATCAAAGAAGCAAATCAGGCATTGATCATCAGCACAATCAACCGACATTTTTAATAGATAAAATAATTTTAATTTTTGTTTTAGGTCTCCTATCTCTTAAAAAGGTCATAAATGTAGGATCCCAAGGTGTGAAATCCATCTTGTCTCAGAGTAGAAAAGGTAAGAATCATCAGAATAGAACAGTAGAAGGTGAGACAGGATTAAGATAAGTATAGAAAGAATCAGAGTAAGGTAAGTATAGAATGAATCAGAAGAAGGTAAGTAGGGAAGAATTTTGTCCATTTCTATCTAGGTTTCGTCCTACAGTCAACATTTCCTCTGATACCACTTCTGTCACACCCGGTTTTAAGGAACAAAGCCGGGTGCATCTCATACATGCGCCAAGAAGACAACATATATAATAACAAAGTGTATAGAGATAAATGTCATAAAACATCAGAGTAATTATTACATAGCGGAAGACTTATTACAAAATAAAGGAATAAATGTAAGATGAACTAAGGATCGTCGGCGCCAATGTCAACTGAGAAACGCCACCTAGATCAGATCATACTCCTCGCCTTGTGGCTCCTCCTGAACCACCTGTTCTTCTCCTGTGGGGGGGGGGTGTGAGACAGCAAGAGTGAGCTCACATACGTTCATCGCTCAACAAGTTGTGGGGAATAATGTGGCATGAACTCACCAAAGGTGGGAGTTCATGAAGTGTAAGGCTGATCAATGAAATAAAGGCTGAAGCTGAGCATTGCTTTTATAAGTTGGTCAAAATTTTATTAGCAATTACTAAGTGTAAGTAAATACCAAACCTTAATAATAATAAAGAAAAGTAATAGTAAAATAATCCCAAATGCGATGCAAATGTCAAATTAAATTTAAGTTCCATATTTAATCATGTGAGGGTCCGAGCCGCTCATGACCGTGAGCACGGCTAGTATACCAGTTTTACACTCTGCAGAGGTTGCGCATCTTTACCCACAAGTCATGTTACCCATCTGCCAAGAGATGGCCAATCCCATACACCTCTACCGAGGAGGCGAGGCAGGGTAACACTACGAGGCCTTTACAAAGTTCCACTAGCTTCAGAAATCCCGCTACAGTTTATAGGAAGCTCCAATGCAGGGTTCTTGCCTGACCGCCATCGGAAAATCAACCCAAGGACCTCCCTACACTGACCACTCCCCTACTGCCCTTGCCCCTTTCGGGTAAGGAAGACCTCCACTAGCTTTCCTAGTTAATCAGCCAAGGGCGTCCCATTATACCCTTGTGGTAGCACTGTTTTCCCGGGTGGTCGCTCCATGTTCCCATTAACATAATGATCTTAACATGAACTGTAATAATAAAAGAGAATAAAAGAGTAATTATGAATAAAGTATCTTCATACCCAAATCCACATAAAGTAATAGTAGGTACTACCCAAAGAAATATTTCAGTGGTGAACAAGGTATAAAGATAGCCAAAACTAGGGTAACCTATTGGGTCCCATCAAAATTATCCTATGTAGATCATTATAATTAATAAGAACATGGCTGGGAAAAAGTAAGTGATCAAGGGCACAACTTGCCTTCAATGAGCTCCTGCTCAGCTATATCTACTTGCTGAACCTCAGAATCCATAGTGGCTTGCTCGTCTATTCGCATCAACACAATACATACATAGTATAGCCAAAATCAACATCACACCAAACATGTAAATAAAATATACAGTAGAAATCTACACATTAAAATGAAATCATAGGAACTGGAATTATTAAATTTGGAGTTATAGATTTCAAGTTATGGATTTCCTAAGATTTAATGTGCTTGAAATAGGATTAAATGATAAATAAATTTTCTAACAGAGTTCATGTCAAAACAGTGACTCTAAGTGTTAGAGAATAATATTACAAAATTTCAGAAACTAGAATGGCTCAATTTGGACTAAAAATGGATTTTCTATGATTTATACAAGTTCTAGGGTTTATTTTCATATTAAAAATCCAATTTCTAATTCATTTAATCGATTTAAAACAGTTCTGGATCGGGCCTCATTTACTGGTAAGTTCAGGGGCTAACCCGCAAGATCTCCAAGACACAGCGCGCCACTAGTCTGGACTGCGGGTTTAATTCTAAAAACCAGAGGGGCTCTTTTGAAAGACGCGCTGGCCGAAGGGTTACGGTTAACTCTCATCCACTCGATCTGCTACGGACGGCCCAGATTAGATTGGATCACATCTGAACCGGTATCTAACCTCCACCATTCGATCTAAAATCTACGGCGCTAGGTGTACCACTCCAACTTCTAATCTGGAGCACCCGGACACGATCCAACGGTCGAAACGAATCGGTCAGCCACTTCTAATCACGTCCGCACAGTTCAAGATCGGTGGCTAGCGCGCATCTTCCTCACTAGGACACACACCCGGCGGCGCCGTACACCCGGCTCGACAGAGCGCCATCGCCGGCAACTCCCAAATCGGTGCCCGAACGCATAATACACGAATTAAATAGGTGCTACGCAGGGAGAAGGTAAGTGCAAACGCTAGGGACGATCTCTTACCGGCTAATGATGCGCTAAAATTCCCGTCCGCGGTGACCCGTGGATCTACGACGGTGATGGAGCTACGGTGAGTAATTTCTGCTCCACCCGTTGCCCATAGCTCTAGGAACCGAAGCTCGCGCATCAGGTACTCCTCGCCGACCTCCCCGAAGCGCCCTGGTCAAGCTCCGCGGTCACCAACCGGAATCGCACGATGCAGATGGTCCAAAATATCTCCCTCACGGTGACGAGCACACTGTTGTATCAATGGTCACCAGCCCTAGCATGCATTTGCGCTCTATCCCGCAGCAGATGAAGACTTCGCACACGAGCTCCTATTTATCCGTCGCGAGGTGAGGCAGAGTGGCCGGTAACGAGAATCGTGGCAATCTCCACGGAGCTAGTGGCAACGGTTTTGCGCATCTGTGGGAAGGTGAAGACGACACCAGAGGCTGGGACCCACCCACCAGCGCCATAGCGACCGGGAGCGCGCGTCTGCAGGACCAGGCCAGGAAACATCCGGAGCCCAAGGATCCCGATTCTCTGTTACTCGGTTAGCGCTGGATGCGGAGGGGAGATTTTGTAGCGAACGGGATAAACCCGACAGGTATGACCCACCAGGCAGTCAGAGGATTGGTCCAATCCCGCGCGCGTGCGGATGCTGACGCCCTGGGGCCACTTGCCAGTGCAGAGGGAACGCGAACGCTTCAGTGCGACTGACAGAGAAGGCCCACCTGTCGGCGCAAACAGCAGAAGTTGGGTCACGCGGGGCAAGCTGGTGGGCCGAAATGGAGCACCAAGGCCCAGGTAAGCTTTTTATTCTTATTCTTTTTATTTTTCTGTTTTCTTTCTTCTTCTCTTCTAGGTTTAAATTTGAATTTGAATTTAGTTCCAAACCTTGTGCAAATTTGTTATCAAATCATATTATGGAATGAAAAATACCAATTTTAGGAATATATTTATATTATTTATATTCTGATATCATTTCTCTTCTTACTTTCAAACCCTAATTTTCAATTTAGGTTTTAATCCAATTTCTAGCCATTTTTATATTATTATTATTTTTATTTAATGCACAATCATAGAAACTCCACATGATGCATTTTCTTTTATTTTGGTATTATTGGTTTTAATTAATCATTCTCAATTATATGTGTGCTCTTTTTATGATGCAAATATGGCGCATAAAATGAGGAATTCCTCTATGTATTTCTTGTACACAATTTTGAGTATTACACCATCCGAGCCTGCTCTCGCCTTGGTCAGTGCACAAAACCTCTTCTCCTCCCTACAAGCTACCGATCTTGTGTGGGGGTCATAGGATTTTGCCTACTGGTTGCAGAGATTTGGAGCCCGGAAATCCGGTCTGTCTCCCTGCTCAAACCCGAGGCAAATCCAGGGTTTTGTCGTGTCTAGGGCTCGCGTCCCAATGCCATCTTCTGGCATGCGATAGAAGGGTTAGTTATGCACATTTTTGTTAATGGAGCCATTAGGATTTGAGTTAGGGATCAAGGTAAACACGCTTGATCTTTGGCTCAAGGTCTGAAATTCAGAATTCTGAAATTCAGAATTTCCTATTGAGTCCCCACATGAGAAGCTTGCTTGGGGTTTTATGTAATTATTTTGGCCAAGCTTCCTCAATCTTTATTGTTGCTTATTAAATATACTTCAATGTTTATAATTGGCCCAAGCCATGATTTTAAATTTTTCATACCCTTTTCCCCATTCTCTTGAATTTTGTTCATAGGGCTCAATTAGGGTTTTTGTTGGGGTTGCACATTTTTCCTTTTTGAAAAACCCATTTGTTTTGATCATGATGCTTTTAAGCATAAGCTTAGTGGGTTCTTTTATTCTTAGATCAACTTGATAATCATGCTCAATTTTGCTCACATAAAATGATGGCTCTTGGGTTAGCACTTGAGAGAAACCCTAGGTGACACTAGGGTGTCACAGCCTTCCCCCCTTAAAGGAATCTCGTCCCGAGATTCGGGCCAGAGTCCTCCTGGGGTGAAGCGAAGGGTGAGACTTATAGGACATGGGTGCTTATTGTTATTATTAGAGCAAACTGCTCTTCGAATGTCATTCTTTTTGCAACTTCAGAAGGAAGTCCTTTTTAAATTTTGTTTCATGATTACTTCATTCTGATTTAAGACTATATTTCTGAATTTTAGGTTCAAAGGGCAGGAGGAGGGGTTGGGTGTGATTACATACCAGCTTCCTTAGGTAGGCAATCGGGGAAGTTGGATCTCAAGAATTCCTCGGTTTCCCAAGTAGCTTCTTCCTCTGAGTGATTACTCCACTGGACCTTGTACATCTTGATCGATTTAGCCCGAGTTGATCTTTCTTTACAATCTAGAATCTTGGAAGGGTACTCTTGGTACGATAGATCTAGTTCTATCTCCAATTCTAGCTCTGCTATGATCTCGGTCGGCAATCGAACACACTTCTTCAGCTGAGATACATGGAACACATTGTGAATGGCAGACATTTTTGAAGGTAACTTCAGCTTATATGCCATAGGTCCACATGCTTCGATGATCTCATAAGGTCCAATGTAACGAGGGCTAGCTTGCCTTTGATCCCAAACCTCTGCACTCCCTTGGTGGGTGATACCTTGAGGTACACGAAATCTCCCACCTTGAACTGGAGAGGTTTCCTTCTTCTATCATGGTAACTCTTCTGCCTGGCCTGAGCAGCTTCTAGATTCTTCCTGATTAGTTTGACCTTCCTTTCGGCTTCAGTCACTAAGTCAGGTCCAAAAACTCCTCTTTCTCTAGGTTGAGACCAATTGAGTGGTGTCCTACACCTTCTTCCATAGAGGGCTTCGAAAGGTGCCATCCTTAGGCTGGATTGATAACTGTTGTTATAAGCAAACTCTGCCAAGGAGAGGTGCTTATCCCAGTTCTTGCCACAATCGATTGCACAAGCTCTCAGCATATCCTCTAGAATTTGGTTTACCCTTTCCGTCTGACCATCAGTCTGTGGGTGGTAAGCTGAACTTCTGATTAGTTTGGTTCCCAAAGACTCCTGCAGTTGTTCCCAAAATCTGGCAACAAATTGGGCTCCTCGGTCAGAAACAATGGTCCGAGGTAATCCGTGCAAACACACGATCCGGTCAATGTACAACTCTGCATACTTTTGAGCCTTATCAGTGATGTGCACAAGGAGAAAATATGCCACTTTCGTTAGTCGGTCCACAATAACCCAAATAGAATCATGATGACGAGAGGTGTTTGGCAGACCCACAATGAAATCCATGCTGATGTCATCCCATTTCCACAAAGGTACATATAGGGGTTGCAAAGCTCCAACTGATTTCAAGTGGCTTGCCTTTACCCTCTGACAGGTGTCACATTCTGATACATACTGGGCTATCTCCCTCTTCATTCTGGTCCACCAATACCAAGGCTTCAGATCATGATACATCTTGGTGCTTCCCGGATGCATAGAGAATTTGGAGAGATGAGCCTCATCCAAGATTTTCCTCTTGAGGTTCTGGTTTTTAGGAATCACCAATCTGCTTTTGAACCACAATACACCCTTTTCATCTTGGCAGAAACATTAATACTTCTCAACCTTCTGATGGAGATTCTTCTTGATAATCTGCACTCCCTTGTCACTGAGCTAGGCCATGATGATCTGGTCTTGCAAAGCTGGCTCGACAGAAATGTGAGACAGAGCACCAGAAGGAATCACTTCTATTTGCATCTTGCTCAACTCATCACACAAGGTGTTGATGCGAGAATCCATCAGAATACAATTGTATTGCAACTTCCGACTCAAGGCATCTGCTACCACATTGGCTTTTCCTGGGTGATAATGTACCTCCAGGTCATAATCCTTGATCAGCTCTAGCCACCTTCTCTGCCTCATGTTGAGGTCAGCCTGAGTAAAGATGTACTTAAGGCTCTTATGATCAGTGAAGATGTTGCAGTGGGTTCCCATTAAATAGTGCCTCCACATTTTTAATGCATGAACCACTGCTGCCAACTCAAGGTAATGAGTGGGACAATTTTGCTCATGAGGCCTGAGTGCTCTTGAGGCATAAGCAATGACTCGGTTGTCTTGCATTAAGACACAACCTAGTCCAGTACCAGAGGCATCACAATATACATCAAAAGGCTTGCTGTTGTCGGGTTGCGCTAACACTGGTGCTGTGGTCAGATGCTGCCTTAATGCATGGAAGGCATCTTCGCACTTCTGACTCCAAACAAACTTGGCTTCTTTCTTTAGCAACTCAGTTATAGGCTTCGCAATTCGAGAGAAATCCGGAATAAATCTTTGGTAATAACCAGCTAATCCCAGAAAACTCCGAATCTGACGGACAGTCATTGGTGGCTTCCAGTTCATCACCTCTTGCACCTTATCATGATCAACATTTATTCCTGCCTGAGAGATAGTGTGACCCAAGAATTTGATTTCCTTTAGCCAAAAATCACACTTGGACAACTTGGCATAAAGGTGGTGCTCTCGCAGATGTTGAAGCACTACATGCAAATGCCCGGCATGTTCTTCTTCGTTCTTCGAGTACACCAAAATAGCATCGATGAACACCACTACGAATTTATCCAGTTCAGGCATGAAAACAGAATTCATCAGATACATGAAATATGCTGGTGCATTTGTCAGCCCGAATGACATCACCAAAAATTCATATAGCCCATATCTGGTTGAGAATGTCGTCTTCGGAATATCGCTTGCTCGTATCTTGATCCAATGGTAGCCGGAGCGAAGGTCTATCTTGGAAAACACCTTGGCCCCGACCAACTGGTCAAAAAGAACATCAATACGAGCCAAAGGATACTTGTTCTTGATAGTTACCGCATTAAGAGGGCGGTAATCTATACACAGCCTCAAACTTTCATCCTTCTTCTTCACAAATAGTGCTGGACATCCCCAAGGTGAAGTACTTGGGCGAATAAATCCCTTATCCAGTAACTCCTGCAATTGCTTATTCAATTCTGCTAACTCAGCGGGTGGCATTCGGTAGGGCCTCTTGGAAATTGGTGCCGTTCCCGGTTGCAACTCGATGGCAAATTCAATATCCCGGTCTGGTGGCATTCCTGGCAATTCATCAGGAAAGACATCTGCATACTCACAGACCACTGGGATCTTCTTCAGAGGTAACTCCGTCATAGAGAAAGCACATGACTGAGTAGAACCCTGACTGGGCAGAATTAAGGTGAAGTTCCCACAGAACGGAGAATTAATTTCCACGGTACGGCTAGCTACATCAAGCACAACTTGGTGCAAGGTCATCCAATTAGCTCCCAGAATAATGTCCACATTTTCCAAACCCAAAACAAGAAGGGTGGTTTTGACAATGTGGCTTCCCAGTTGAATAGGCACACTTTGGTTTAATTGATTAGTTGAAATTTTACCCCCGGGTGTGACTATCATAAATGACCCTTTTGAGCGAGAGTATGGCAGTTCACATTTAGCACTAAACTTTTGGCTAATGAAACTATGAGATGCACCAGAATCAAACAGAATTAAAGCTGGTGGATTGTAAACTGAAAAGATACCGGTCATGATAGGAGCTCCCTCAGGTACTTCCTCCAGAGTAGTGAAGTTGAGCTTCCCTTGCCAGACTTGTACCTTCTGCTTTCTTCCCTTGTCTTGATTTGGTGCTGGCATCTGCCTCTGCTGGTTCCTGGGACAATTCTTGGCATAGTGGCCCACATTGCCACAAGTGAAACACTTGTTTCCATTGCCCTGGCGGAACTGCTGCTGTGGAGGCTGATTCTTCCTTGGAGCGAGTGCTGGAAAGCGGTTGGGTGCTGGCTACTGCTGATGAGGTGGCCTAATCACCCATCTGCCTGCCTGCTGCTAAAAACCCCTGCTCTGATTGTGAGAAACAATCCGGAACCTCTAGGCCTGAGCGGATGGTGCTGCCATTGGTGCCTTTCTCTTCTTCTCTGCCCGGTGAGCTACAATGCAATCCTCCTGGGAGATGGCCAGGTTGACCAACTCATTGAAGCTATCAGCTCGGACAGTGTTGAGTCGTTCCCGCAGCTTGGTGTTAAGACCCCTGTGGAAGCGGTCTCTCTTCTTTTCGTCAGAATCAGCATGGTACCCTACATACTGGCATAGGTCGTTGAAGGCTTGCGCATACTGCAGTACCGTGCGAGTTCCTTGATTGAGTGCTAGAAACTCATTCAACCTGCGATCAAGAATGCCAGCTGGGATGTGGTGCCCTCTGAAAGTAGTCTTGAATTCCTCCCAAGACACTTCACGATCAGCGGGGAGCATAGCACGGAAGTGGTCCCACCAAGTCCGAGCAGGGCCGCGAAGCTGCTGTGCGGCGAAGCGAGCCTTGGCTTCATCAGGGCAGTCTCCCGTGAGGAGGGGAAACTTGGACTCAACAACCCGGAGCCACACGTCAGCGTCCAACGGATCCTCTGCCTTGGTGAACAAGGGCGGCTGCGTACTCAGAAACTCCTGGTAGGTTGACGCTGCCGGAGGTCGCTGATGATGGCCTCCACCATGCTACTGGGGGTGGGGCTGGCGCTGCAAGAGCTGTCGCAAAATCTCGTTCTGCTGGGCCATCAGCTCTTGCACTTTGGGAGCTGGAGGAGGTGGCGGAGGAACCTGCTCGTTATGCCCGCGACGCTGCCTAGCTGCCATATGAAAACAGAGATTGCCGCCATTGTTATCCCAATTCACGATTTCGGACGACAAGATATTATCTCATATGGAAGAAAAATGTCATAATCATAATATTAGGTTCGAAATGAAGATAACATGGTGACAAATATCCCACAGATTCCAAAAGTTCACAGGGTTACATTAGGGGAAAAGGTACCCGTAAGCCTAGTCCAAAATCCGACATTAGCTAAGCTCGCATAGGTTTCTATCCGCCTAAAAGTGTCGAAGTGACTGATCAACCCTGAGCGGTGGAAGCGACACTGGATACGGGTGAAGGAGGCATCGCGGAGGTAGTCCCATTAGCACCAGGGGCTGGTCCTAGCTCCTCGGAAGCCTCTTCTCCCTCGCTTCCGGCTTCATTGGCCTCCATCTCCAAGTGGTGCATGTCCAGGTGGTCATTCGCTTCGTCGAGTTCCCTCTGCACATTGTGAATCTGGTTCTCCAAGACATCAATAGTGTTGTCTCGGATTTCCACCTGCTGCTCCAAAGTGGTAATGCGCTGGCTTAGCCTTTCCACCTGCAGATCCTTCTCTACCAACTCGGTGGATAAATCGACCACAAAATCTTCCCGACTGTCGAGAGTGAGCTTGGAGGTTTGAGCGATGTTAGCAAGGTGTGCTATAGCGTCGCTCTGAAGGGCCTGAAGGCGGTACAGCGCACTCATGCACTGAACGGTGACCCTCCCAACCAAGTCAGGATACATCGCCCACACATCCTTCACATGGCTCACGCGGTTACACCACATAGGATCATCCTTCTTCTCAGCAGGGAAGAGTCCCAAGGGGTGCATCACCATCTCCAGGGGATGGTAGCCACAGAAGGTCGTCAGAGTCTTCATGGCTGCTGCTTCAACGGTGTCGTCCGTCCTGAGTCCAATTGTCTCGGAATCAAGAGAACGCCAACCCGGCTGAAGGGGATGAACTTCAAAAGTCAGCCAGACCCGACAACGAGGTACCCGATGCTCCTCATACACCTGCACCGTGTACAAAGGAGGCGTAGGGTAACCGGCGGAGTTAAGCACTTCCCACAAGATGGAAGGAAAGCCATCGCGAGAAAGGAAGTCAGAACTGAAACGAGTGTCTCCTCCACTGGCAGGGGTGGGTGAATTCATCTAGGGAAGGGAATCAAAGGTAAAGATTATGGTGGAAGGAAAAAGAAAAAGAGAGCCCGAATGGTTTTTAAAGGAAGTGGGTTAGCTCAAGTTTTAATTCCTTATTGTGTTTATAATGCATGAATGCTGAAAATAACGTCTCCTCTCCAAATAATAGGGTGCTCTTAGGGCATCCTTAAAAATCTAAGTACTGGCCCACGGGGCCTAATTAATTAGCCACCCATTTCTCACTCTATGCCTAAGGCCTTTCGTCCTAGGTCTAGCGGTCTAGTCCTGATGATCCGTAGCAGTTTCTAGGCAAGTTTTAAATTTTGAAAATGGTATCCATGGTTTATTGTCCTTCTCTATGGTGGAATTTGCTCCGATACCAGCTGTGGCAGAACCACCCGAATTATTCTAGCTTAAGTGCCTAAGTCACGCCTCAGGGACCGTAACACACTTAAATCGGAATAACCCGTCAGTCCCTCAGATCTAGTCAGATAGAGCCACTTAACCAGGATCAAATTCCACAATAAAGTGCAAATAAGAAATACAATAAAACAGGAAACCTCAAATTAAGTGCTGAACTATTACATAGATCGGAGTTTTTGAGTAGCAAATAAGAGTTCACAAAATAAAATGCAGCGGATAATCGATGTCGTCGGTATCGAGGAAATGGGCAAGGCCTAGCCCACTACTCCTCGTGCTCCTCTCCTACCGGAGCAACGTCCCACTCGACCGTCCAACCCGGTGGCAGGGTGGTAGGCCAAGTCACACCATCAACCATTTCCTGAATTGCACCTGCAAAAAATTATGCCACAAGCAAGGCTGAGTATACTAATACTCAGCTAGACTTACCCGGTGTGAGGAGTCTACTCCTCTACCTCTAGACTATGCAGTTGTTTGGCTAAGGGGTTTGGTTTGCCAAAAGCACTAGCTGTTTCTAAAATTTATTTTTAGCTTTTCAAATTCTAGCATCATTATCTTAGCTAGGTTTGCTCCTTCTAAGCATACATGGTGACAAGCATTTAGTTCAATCAACAAATTGTCTCATGTAACCTCATTTCACTTCTTACTCGATGCAGTACAAGGGGTCAAGCAGTCTAATTAGCTGTGAGAAGCAGACGATTCGAATCGAGTTTTATCCTTGGAAGGTAAACCTAAACACACAGCATGTCAGGGTACTCCGACCCCACACATGACAACCGTCCCCATCGATTCCCCGTTCGCGTCCAGGCCTCACCGCCTTGGCATACAATGCTCCACTGACCCCGGCTGCCGCCGTGCCGTGACCGCACTTGTACCCACCATAGCTAGCATGGGAGACCCAGTCTCAGGTCGCATGAGGGATAAAGTCCGCGCCCAGCTTCACTCAAGTACTAGGTTTATCGGTTACCATTTTTCCCGACATGTGCTTAGTACATTCAAAAGCTTGACTCAGGTATCCACACATTAATCCTTAATTCCTTTTTCCCGTCTCATGGACAAGGCATCCTCCCTGGATCCAAGTCCATAGACTAACATAGATCCCGTTATCAAGATGAATACAATCAATTCCTGACCTCGCGCGAGTGCTAGAAAAATCACTCGACTTCTACCGAGATCCTGATTAGCAAGCAGCTACTCGACCTAGCATACTAGTATTCATCTCAAAAAGGAATCCTAAGTTCATGCAACTAGAGGTTTCAAGCAACTCCTACACTTAAGTGCACATTACAATCCTACAAGCATTAAGTGTAGTAAAGTAGCATATAATAATACGGTTATGCATATAAACCAGGGCTTGCCTTCAATAGCTGGGGCTGCAGGGAGATCCTCGATAGCAGCCTCGGAAGCTTGCTCCTGGTGCTCCTCTTGGACAGTTCCTTGCTCGGGGATGAGCACGTACTCTCCGTCGGCGAGATTACAATCTAATGAATGCAATGCGTAAGATATATGCATGATATGATATGTGCTTTAGTAATTTCAACTTTTGATGGTGTATGATCTACTCGAGTTAGATAGAGTTAAACCTTAATTATGTGAGACTTTTGGGTGGTACACTTGGTGAGTTGGATCAAACTTAGCTAAGTTAAGTGGTAGGTTTATTTTTAGGGTTCCACTGAATTCTTTCTAAAGTCTTAGTGAGGATTAACAAGAATTCAAGTTGGACTTGTTGGGGTTCAAAAAGTGAATAGTTCTCTCTGGACAAAATTACTAAATATTTGGGCAAAAGGGGTGCGTTGAACTACAACTATCATTTAATAGTAGGTAATTCTCTAAAACTTATTTTTGCTGGCTTTTAGGTGCTATAACATGACTTGGCACAAAATTCTAGCCATTAATTCTTATTAGGTATTTTACTAGGATTTTCTAAAGTTTCTAGCCAAAGGGGTGCTTTCTACTACCACTATATTTGAAAAATATCAAACAACAGACTTCTGATTTTTCCTTGCTTTTATTTTGTGCAAGAGCAATCATTTTGAAGTTTGGCATCTTTTTGCTTAAGGGAAGGGGTGGTATGCATTAATTGGATTAAATGGCCTTTCTTATAAAATATTAGCAATATGTATTATTTTGCATCTTTTTAATGGGTTTGCATTTTTCTCTAGTGGCCTATCTCATCATTGACCTAGCAAAATTTTATTTGCCCATTATTGTATTATTATGGGTTATTCATGATTTATTTGGAAAATGACTCAATATCATATTATATTTATCTACCCTACTTAAAATGATGGGCTGAGGTGTTTATTATTTTTGCAGTGGAGTTCTGGTGGTTACAAGTCCACTGGATTTTTATTATCCATTTTGGGTCTGGTTTTTTAATTCTAATAATTGATTTCTAGTTGGAATAATGCTAAATAACACATTTCACTTTAAAACTGATCTAGACTAGAGGTCCCTTTATTTTTCCTAGGTTCTCTGTTACTTAAGCAAACTAGGAAAAATAATTTCAGTCACTGTTCATTAATTTCTAGTGCCTTTCTGATTTTCTTATGTTTTGGGCAGAAATGGCTTTTAATGGATTTCTACACTAAATTTTTCAATACTGGGTTTCTTACTATTTTTAAATAGTGCTTAAATGGGGTTTGAACATTTACAAATTTACTCAAGTTCAGCACAGAAGAAAAACTAATTTTCCTTAATTAAACAAGGTTTGGTCAGTTTCTGTTTTAAATTTTAAACTCTAAAAATTAGAACAGAAAGCATATGTGTTGGGGGCCTTCAGCTTCCGAAGGTCCTCAAAAAACATGATTTAACAATGTTTCTGGAGTATAATACATGAACAGGTATCTTCGGACTTGGATCAGAACTACAACATGAAGAGGCACAAAGAACACGAAGGTTGGCGCAGAGCCGAAGCTATGTGCAGGAGAGCTTCGGCATGATAGCAGAAAAGGGAACCGACTTAAAAAAGAAAAAGGCTATTCATACCTCGATGGATTACTATAGGGTCATTAGCAAATGTAAAGGGCATGGGTGTAATTTTACATGGGCTGCGTCCCGTGCCTATAAATAGGTGAACAGTATCCCCGTACTGTTCACGCTGACTTGACATTTGCTTTCGCGTCACGCTTGTACCCTTGCTTTCCTTCGAGCCGAAGGTACATTAATAATTTGTTATTGTTAATACAGTAAGACAAATAAGAATAAATTGATAATAATGTTTAAAGCGTTTATGTTATTTTTTATATCTTACATATGAATTCTTCTTCATCAATTATTGTGCTTATGAAGGTTTATCCTTCATAACCTTCGTCCGAAAATCATTATATCCAAAGGGAGATAATGCTTCAAAGGACGAAGGACTTTAACATTTAACACTTTTTATGTTGTCTTGTTCTTAACTCGAAGCATTTGAGAACAAGTCTCCAACATTGGCGCCCACCGTCGGTGAACTCACTTCCACTTTTGAGTTTCAAACACCTTCGGCAAGCATAGACCTTCGTCATGCCGCCAAAGAAAGCTTCAGCAACAGGGAGTGCTGCTCTGCAGCTGTTGGACCCCAACCAGGAGATTCTCTCTCTTCGGGAGCCCCGAAGCCAGAAGAGGAAGGCCACCAGTCCAATGCCTCAGGAGGATGACTTGGATCAAGAGATTAGAAATATGGAGATGCTCCATCAGCAGGTCCAAAGGAAGAAGGAAAAGATGGCTAGGCTAGCCGACTTGCAGAGGCAGATAGACGAAGCCTCCGAAGAAGTTCGCCATCTTACTCAAGATGAGCAGAACCGAAGGCCTCAGCACAGAGAGCTTCATCAGGAGGGCTTCTTCAAAGAGGATGATTGGTATGATAATTTCCATCATGGAAATTTTGCTTTTGATGATGCTTCTCCTCTATCAGCAGAACTGCAGGCTACACCTTGGCCTCCGTCTTACAAGCCACCTCAACTCCCCATGTACGACGGACATTCAAATCCGAAGCAGTTTCTGATGAGCTACGAAGCAACAATATCTTCCTATGGTGGCAATACTGCAGTCATGGCGAAGTCTTTCGTTATGGCTGTCAAGAACGTTGCACAAACCTGGTACTCCTCCCTTCAGCCAGGAACAATCACAACATGGAAGAAGCTGAAGGATATGCTGATCACCAGTTTTCAAGGGTTTCAAACGAAGCCGGTCACCGCTCAAGCCTTATTCCAGTGCACCCAAGATCACGAAGAATATCTTCAGGCGTATGTCCGAAGGTTCTTACGCCTGAGGGCACAAGCGCCAACAGTGCCCAATGAAATTGTCATTGAGGCCATGATTAAGGGGCTTCGGCCGGGACCTTCAGCCCAATACTTTGCCAGGAAGCCTCCTCAGACTCTGGAGAAACTGCTTCAGAAGATGGATGAATATATCCGTGCTGACAATGACTTTCGACAGAGAAGGGAGGAATCTTACAGGTTCTCCGAAATAGCCAAGGGCTTCGAAGGGAGAATTCATCCTAGACATGTCAGATCGATTCATTCCACTCAGAATGATGACAGGGGAAGCCAGCAACAGAGGCCGCAATATTCCTCCCAGGCTTCGGGACAGCAGCAGAGTTATCCTCAGCCTCCAGCTCCAAGGGGAAGAGGTGCTAGGGGCTTCGGAGGAAGATTTGGGGATCAGCCAAGGAAAATTTATTGCCTATTCTGTGGTGAGGACAAGGCCCACACCACCAGGATGTGCCATGTCACCATCCAGAAACAAAAGGAAATAGCAGAAGCTGCAGCCCAACAGACCCAGCCGAAGCAAGTCATGCATACTGCTTTGTACCACTCGCCTTATATCCTAGAGTATGTGGGTAACCACCCTGCAGCTTCTGTTGGTTCGGCAAGTCAATCTCACGCATCTTGGCAACAGCCTCCACCTCCACCACCAATGCAACGAGGCCAGCAGCCAGAAGGGAGTCAACATACTCAACACCAACGGGACTTCAGAGAAGAGTTCGAAGCTCGTACAGTCAATAGTACTGTGCCAGAATCGAAGCACATTTACTAAACAAATATCCTACCTCGGCAGCAGTTTTGCATTCAGTATCATTTTCTTTTTAATAAGGAACAATTATTGAAAGCTTAAGTGCTTTTTGTCGTTTTCAATTTCTTGTAATAGCTTCGCCTTTGCCATAATACAAATATACTTTCTCCACAGAATAACGGAGTCCAAAAAGTTGCCGAAGCATAAGAACTTATGGTTACAGGGAGAACCTCCGAAATAACAAAAAGTCGATCCTACGGGAGCGCAGCGTAAGTTTTCTGCTCAAAAGTCGTTCCGAAGGGAATGCAGAGCTTATAGCGAAAAATAAACGCTGATTCCGCTGAAAGTAAAAGGCGAAGAAGCTCCTAAGGGAGGCTTACAGCGAAAAATAAACGTTGATTCCGCTGAAAGTAAAAGGCGAAGAAGCTCCTAAGGGAGGCTTACAGCGAAAAATAAACGCTGATTCCGCTGAAGTAAAAGGCGAAGAAGCTCCTAAGGGAGGCTTGCAGTGAAAAACAAACGTCGATCTTCAGCAAATATCATTTTGCATAACATCACATCATCACATCATTTGCATAGCATAACATCATACATCATATTGCATCAATGACGCAAGAAGGGGATTTCAATGTTGATATTCAAAGATTGTTTCGCAGAAATAGTGCCAGGGCACAAAAATAGTTATTGAAGAAGTATACCTTCGCCAAACTCTGAAATGAAAAGATTTATTGATTACTGATTTTTCGAAGATTGGATGTTTTTATGAAATACGGATATTATTTACGAAGCATGAAAAGAAGGGAAGGTGTTTTTTCGCCGAAGGCTCAAAAACGGTATGTATGTAAAGTTTCATGCATCGTAAAGAATCGAACCATAAATAGCTTATATATCACATTCAAAGTTACAAAATATTACACACATTGTTTAATAAATATTACATTCCAAATGTTTTTACAATAACATCTAATCTTCCCTTAGAACTACTTCTGCAGCTTCGTTGAGTAGTTGATCAACAACTTTGTCCATGATAGCTTCGGCCATTTTTCTAATTTCGTCATCCCCCTTTACATTGAGGTCCGCTAATGGCTCGGCGGGCTCTGAGGGAGGAGAAAGTGCGGCTGTGTTACAAAGTGTAAACAAGTTCAAAATCAAAAAGTTACAACAACAAGCCAAAAACTAGTAATCAATACCTATTCGCCCTTCGAGATCCGCGCTTTTTTCAGCGGCCTCTGCTACTTTTCTAGCGTCATGAATACCTTTTTCACTTTTTCGTATAATTTCTTGAGCCATCTCCCGGCCACCATTGTCCCAGATGTCGGTGAAAAATTTTCCACCAACCAAACTTGCCTCGGCCGAAGGGTCTTTTATGTCTTCAGAGGACAAGTCGGCTTCGGTTTGTGCCAAGGATTTCACGTGATTGCAGCCTTTTTTCTCCAAAACAGTGGCAATCCCCCTAGCACCTGAGAAGGCACATATGTCTCCGCGGCTATTCAAAACTTCTTCAAAAGCTTCAGCTTCGTGGCTGATCCATCCAATTGGGCCCTCGGGGTTGCCCCTTATGAAATTTTCTTCACTTGAGAATGTGCCAACGCTGGCGAAGCTGGTTCTTATTTTCTTAACACATTCTATAGATTTTTCATAATACCTTTTCTTGGATGCACGAAGCTCTTCAACGTTTTTCTCTAGATGATTTGCCCATTGTTCACTAATTTCTCGTTTGGCTTCTTCAACTGTGCATTCTTCTTTAGCTCTGGCTAGCTGTTTCCGAAGATCCTCAATTTCGCGCTTCTGAGCCTCAGCTTGAGCTTTGAAAGCAACTTCGTCTTCTTTTATTCTATTCACCAGCGAATGTAATATTTTATCTTTTTCGAGACCTTCGTTCCTTAGTTCAATTACTTTGGAATGAAGGTTGCTCAAGGCTATGGTACACCCTTCGTCTTCGGCATCTTTTTGTGCCCTGAGGGCATTGCTAAGTATAAGGCCCTGTAAAAAATGCGTTAATAAGTTCAGGCAAACGAAAAATTTTGGTTTCAAGGAATAATACAAAGATCTCATTTTTTCACCTTTAAGCTATTGTACGCCAAGCTGTCGGCCAGCTCGTTTTTTGACAACACCGAGAGCCCGTCTTCTAATGTTGGGAATCCGAAGCTCTTGCTCATCTCCCGACAGACAGAAATCTCCTTGCTGTCAGGGAGACAATACAAGAAGTCTTCTTCTCCGCTGCCGTTGAATATCAGCGCCCCCTTTGGATATTTCAATTTTTGGGCATAGAACTGAGCCTCTTGCTTTTCTTTTTCAGTCAACTTTTTCCCCGAAGCATGTCGTAAAATATAATTGAAAGCTTCGGAAAATGCTTCGGGGGCGGCAGTGCCAATTTCTTCAGCCAAAATTTGTTCTGCTGCTTCTGTTTCTTTGGTTTCCAAGGATTTCACCTTGGCGGGCTCTGAAGGCCTAGCTTCAGTCTCAGCTTGGTGCTTTGTAGCTTCGGCACCAAAGGCTTCAATTTGCACTTCGGGAGTTTCGGCAATTTTCTTCGGAGTAGTGCTTGAAGACTTTATTGTCTCCAATACATCCAGTACATTAACCATCCTTTTTCTTTTGGGGGTCATTGCTGGACCTTTTTGGCTTTTTGGTACTTCAACTTTTGCTGAAGGACTTAAAATTTCAGATGTCCTTGTTTCTTTAGCCTTTGGTTCTTCTATTTTCTCCATCTCCGGCATTATGACCGGCTCTTCAACATTCGGTAGGGGAGTCGGCTCCTTGGCTTCGGTGGCCGAAGAGGTTTCACCGACAAACTCGGGCACTGTGGCCAGTTCAATATAGCGTGGCCGGTGCGTAAGAACCTTCATCTTTTTCCTCTTCAGCGATGGCTCATTAAGAGCAGCTGAAGCAGCTTCCTTCACAGAAGCCGTATCTTTCCTTTTTTGACCCCGTGTTGGGTAACGGTAGTCAGGATAGACGAACCCAATGGCATCAAATACTCGATTGAGTCTTTTCTTCTTCTGGCCTCCGAAGGCTGCAGACAGTGCAGTATCTTCTGCCTTCGAGTATGGTCCAAGCAGTTCATCACTTGTGGCCTCAATACATTTCAGCCAGTCATCATCTGGCTCAACAAATTGATCTCCATATCTGAAGGTATATTTTAGCCTAACTAGTCCACCTTCGTCAGGTTTGCTGATTGTTTCCTTTGGTATTTCCCACTTTTCCACAAGTGGCCATACTCTGAAGGTAATATGCTCCTGGATAAAATCCCTCGTCCCGATGAAAGAACAAACTACACCGAAGGCTCTCCGACATTCTTCGGCTGCTTCGTCAATGTCCACCTTCGGTTTCCGAAGGCCAAAACGCTGCCAGATGGGGCGCATGATGATATCTTTAATATCTTCTCGGGTCTTCAAGTCGTTTTTCACATAGAACCATTCCTTCATCCAGTCCCCAGGCCATCTCTTCCGAAAATTTGGCATGGGACAGCTTGACCCAGAGCGGGCACCGAAGCTGTAACAGCCAAAATTGTTATGGTATTGCTCTTTACCCCAGGGTTTTGTCTCATATAATAACTCATGCATGCTACAGAAACTTTTTTGCATTTGGCTCCAAACCTTGGCTCTTCACGGCCCATACGAAGATTCCCATCCTTATGATTGCTTCGGGAGTAATTTGATGAAGGCAGATTTCAAATATCTTCAAAACTTCTACCACGAAATTGCTCAAAGGAAACCGAAGCCCAGCCTTAAAGAAACTTCAGAATATCATGACTTCATTCTCCTTGGGAGTCGAACAAGTTTTCTCTCCTTCCTCAGCCTTCACAATAGATAAATCCCGAAAATATCTACCCCTCATATTGACAAGATGGCTTTGTTTAATGCTTGATTTTCCAAAAACTACATGGCTTGGTCGCCAGGGTCGATCTTCGGAATCTTCTCCGCCACTTTCCACATCATAACTGTCACTATCACCAGTGTCTTCAGATAAGCCCTCTAAAATCTCCTTAGTAATCTTCTCTGTGTTTGTCTTTGCTATTGATTCAAGGAAGCCGAGATTCATCTCTTCGAAAAGGCTTAGCTTCGACTCAGCGACAGCTTTCTTGTCTTCAGACATCTTCGAAAATGCTAAGAAAGTGCTCTCAAAGACGAAGCTTAAAAATTTAAAAAGCCAGGCAAGCGTTGGTGTGCAAAGAACTAAAAATTAGGAAGGCAAGAGTAGACGGCAAGAAAGCGTGCTAAATGTGCTCGCGGTGCGTTCTTATTTATACGCCCAATACGTTGCAAGTGGCAGGGCCCCACTTGTCATTGACTATTGCTATTCTAGCAAAGGGATGGTGTTTTTTCGGACCTTTGTCTTAAGGCCTTCGTCCATATCGCAATCTGAATTTATCATTCTAACAAATTAATATTGCGAGGGGCTACTGTTGGGGGCCTTCGGCTTCCGAAGGTCCTCAAAAACATGATTTAACAATGTTTCTGGAGTATAATACATGAACAGGTATCTTCGGACTTGGATCAGAACTACAACATGAAGAGGCACAAAGAACACGAAGGTTGGCGCAGAGCCGAAGCTATGTGCAGGAGAGCTTCGGCATGATAGCAGAAAAGAGAACCGACTTAAAAAGGAAAAGGTTATTCAGACCTCGATGGATTACTATAGGGTCATTAGCAAATGTAAAGGGCATGGGTGTAATTTTACATGGGCTGTGTCCCGTGCCTATAAATAGGTGAACAATATCCCCGTACTGTTCACGCTGACTTGGCATTTGCTTTCGCGTCACGCTTGTACCCTTGCTTTCCTTCGAGCCGAAGGTACATTTATAATTTGTTATTGTTAATACAGTAACGCAAATAAGAATAAATTGATAATAATGTTTAAAGCATTTATGTTATTTTTTATATCTTACATATGAATTCTTCTTCATCATTTATTGTGCTTATGAAGGTTTGTCCTTCATAACCTTCGTCCGAAAATCATTATATCCGAAGGGAGATAATGCTTCAAAGGACGAAGGACTCTAACATTTAACACTTTTTATGTTGCCTTGTTCTTAACTCGAAGCATTTGAGAACATGTCTCCAACAATAGGGTTCATTATTTTTAAATGATAGCTCATATTATTCAAGGTCTAGCAAAATTAGTTTGACAACTTTTGCTTAAGAATTCATCAAGTTACGAATTTTCTAAGTTCTCTGTTTATTAAAAAGATTAAACAAAATTGAATAAATGGAAAACTACTTTGCAACGGGGTCCCTGGCGGGTGTTTTAAGTTTTCCTTACAGACTAGTCCCTGGGCTACTATTCAAATGAGTCACTGACATCTCAGAAAACCCCCTGGGTTCTTCTAATCCTAACCCGAGATCCTTCCCCCAATTTAAACAGTACCCGCAGTGGAAGAAAGGGCGGAGGGGCTTACCGGCGGCGAGATTGCTCCGGTGAGGTGGCTGAGGGTGTAGGGGAGGTCCTGACGGTCACGACGATGTGCGGGTCACCATCGGGGATGGTCGGAGTTGGCCGGTCCGAGTGCGCAGGCGGGGGAGCTCGTCGGCGGCGAGGAGTCCGGCCTATCCAGGGCGAAATTGACCAATCAAACGGGTCATAAAGCTTCACCAGGGATCAATGAAGGGGTGCGCGCGAGGAATTGAAGAATGGCTCACCGGAGAGCTCAGTCCACGCGCGGGGGCGGGCGACCGAAGTCCGGCAAGGGTGATCTTCGCCTTCCGGTGAAGTTCTGCCGGGTCCGAGGGCTTGGAAAGCTTCACGGGCCTATGGCGGAGCTAACCGAAGCGCAGGCGCAACTTGGAGGTGACTGGAGTGGGCTGGCCACGGTGGCCGAAGCTCTGGCGGTAATGGCGGGCGGAAACGAGCTCGCCGGAGCTAAGGAGGGGTGACTGGCCAGCGGTGGTGAGCGCGGGGTGAAGTGAGGCGCGACCGGGGAGGCTTTATAGGTGCGGGCGGGCACGGCTGAGGGCAAGGGCGCGTGGCGGACTTGACAGAACGCTGGGGCGAGCGCGCGCGCGGGTTGGGCGAGCGCCGGCGTGCCGACCAGGGTCGAACACGTGTGCCCGTTCGTTCTGCCCAAGTTCTGGCGCGTGTGGTCGCCCATCCGAGCCTGCTCTCGCCTTGGTTAGTGCACAAAACCTCTTCTCCTCCCTACAAGCTACCGATCTTGTGTGGGGGTCATAGGATTTGCCTACTGGTTGCAGAGATTTGGAGCCCGGAAATCCGGTCTGTCTCCCTGCTCAAACCCGAGGCAAATCCAGGGTTTTGTCGTGACTAGGGCTCGCGTCCCAATGCCATCTTCTGGCATGCGACAGAAGGGTTAGTTATGCACATTTTTGTTAATGGGGCCATTAGGATTTGAGTTAGGGATCAAGGTGAACACGCTTGATATTTGTCTCAAGGTCTGAAATTCAGAATTCTGAAATTCAGAATTTTCTATTGAGTCCCCACATGAGAAGCTTGCTTGGGGTTTTATTTGAATTATTTTGGCCAAGCTTCTCAATCTTTATTGTTGCTTATTAAATATACTTCAATGTTTATAATTGGCCCAAGCCATGATTTTAAATTTTTCATATCCTTTTCCCCATTCTCTTGAATTTTGTTCATAGGGCTCAATTAGGGTTTTTGTTGGGGTTGCACATTTTTTCCTTTTTGAAAAACCCATTTGTTTTGATCATGATGCTTTTAAGCATAAGCTTAGTGGGTTCTTTTATTCTTAGATCAACTTGTAATCATGCTCAATTTTGCTCACATAAAATGATGGCTCTTGGGTTAGCACTTGAGAGAAACCCTAGGTAACACTGGGGTGTCACATAATTGTTCTTTGGTGTTAATATAAGCAATCTCGATATCCCCCTTTTGTTGGTGATCCCTCAGAAAATGATACCGAATGGCTATGTGTTTAGTGTGGCTATGCTCAACGTGATTATCTGACATGCGGATTGCACTCTCATTATCACATAGAAGAGGAACTTTGGTTAATTTGTAACCATTGTCCCTAAGGGTTTGCTTCATCCAAAGCAATTGCGCGCAACAGTGGCTTGCAGCAATATACTCGGCTTCGGCGGTAGAAAGAGCTACATAATTTTGTTTCTTAGAAGCCCAAGACACCAGGAATCTTCCCAAGAACTGACAAGTCCCTGATGTGCTCTTTCTATTAATTTTACACCCTGCCCAATCAGCATCGGAATACCCAATTAAATCAAAAGTGGATCCCCTGGGGTACCAAAGGCCAAACTTAGGAGTATAAACTAAATATCTCAAGATTCGTTTTACGGCCCTAAGGTGAACTTCCTTAGGATCAGCTTGGAATCTTTCACACATGCATACGGAAAGCATAATATCCGGTCGAGATGCACATAAGTAGAGTAAAGAACCTATCATCGACCGATATACCTTTTGATCTACGGATTTACCTCCCGTGTCGAGGGCGAGATGCCCATTAGTTCCCATGGGTGTCTTGATGGGCTTGGCATCCTTCATCCCAAACTTTGTGAGTATGTCTTGAATGTACTTTGTTTGGCTAATGAAGGTGCCCTCTTGGCGTTGCTTCACTTGAAATCCTAAGAAATACTTCAACTCCCCCATCATAGACATCTCAAATTTTTGAGTAATGATCCTACTAAACTCTTCACATGTAGATTCGTTAGTAGACCCAAATATGATATCATCAACATAAATTTGGCATACAAACAAATCATTTGGAAGTGTTTTAGTAAAGAGAGTAGGATTGGCTTTTCCGACTTTGAAGCCATTAGCGATAAGAAAATCTCTTAGGCATTCGTACCATGCTCTTGGGGCTTGCTTGAGCCCATAAAGCGCCTTAGAGAGTTTATAAACATGGTTAGGGTACTCACTATCTTCAAAGCCAGGAGGATGCTCAACATAGACCTCTTCCTTGATTGGTCCATTGAGGAAGGCACTTTTCACGTCCATTTGATAAAGCTTAAAGCCATGGTAAGTAGCATAGGCAAGTAAAATACGAATTGACTCAATACTAGCTACAGGTGCATAGGTTTCACCGAAATCCAAACCTTCGACTTGTGAATATCCCTTGGCCACAAGTCGGGCTTTGTTCCTTGTCACCACACCATGCTCATCTTGCTTGTTTCGGAAGACCCACTTGGTTCTGTGACGGAACCGCCCGAATTATTCCAACATAAGTGCCTAAGTCCCGCCTTAGAGGCTAGACCACACTTAAATGGGAATAACACGTCGGTCCCTCGGATCTAGTCCGACGAGGCCACTAACAGGATCAAGTACCACATACTCACTCGATGGTGAGGCACAGAGAAAATACAATAAAACATAAAACCATACATTAAAGAGTATTAAATATATTACATCATTATCGGAGTTTTTGCAAAAGTAGTCATCATTGTTCGGAATGCAGAGGAATAAAACTAACGATAAATAAAAAGAGAGATGGGGAAGCCTGTCCCATCACTCCTCATGCTCCTCCTCATCCGAGGCAGGGTCCCACTCGACTGTCTAGCCCGGTGGCAAGATGGACGGCCAAGTCAATCCAGCAACAATGTCCTCCAAAGAACCTGTAAAATTATGCCACAAGCAAGGCTGAGTATACTAATACTCAGCTAGACTTACCCGGTGTGAGGAGTCTACTCCTCTACCTCTAGACATGTAGTTGTTTAGCTGAGGGGTTTGGTTGCCAAAAGCACTAGCTGAGTTTATAAATCAAGTTTTAGCCTTGTCAAGTTTTAGTGTGACTCTCTTAAGACTAAATGTATACCTATCTAATCATAAATGGTATCAAACATTTAGCAATCAACAACTTTTGCCAAGTCATCACATTTCCACTTGTTACTCAATGTAGCAGCATGGATCAAGCAGTCTCATTAGCTGCGAGAAGCAGACGATTCGAATCGAATTTTTAAACCTTACTAGGTAAACCTAAACACACGACGTGGCGAGGCACTCTGTCCCCTCACACATCAACCGTCCCCATCGATTCCCCGTCAGCAGAACAGGGCTCACCGCCTTGGCGTACAATGCCTCACTGACCCCGACTTCCGTCGTGCAGTGACCACACTTGTACCCACCATAACCGGAATGGGAGACCACGTCTCAGGTCGCGTGAGGGGTAAAGTCCACTGCCAGGTTCAATCAGTACTAGGCTTACCGATTTAACATATTTCTCGGCATGTGCTTAGTACGTTCAAACGCTTGACACACGGTACCACACCTTAATCCTTATTCCAATTTCCGTCTTGTAGACAACGCGTCCCCATGGACCGTTGTCCACAGACCACCATCATTACGATATCAAAAATGGATACAACCAATTTCCTGACCTCGCGCGAGTGCTAGAAAAATCACTCGACTTCTACCGAGATCCCTAATTAATAAAGCAGCTACTCGACCTAGCATACTAGTATTCATCTCAAAAGGTATCCTGAGTTCATGCAACTAAGGTTTCAGTCAACTCCTACACTTAAGTGCACAGTACAAGCCTACAAACATTAAGTGTAGTAAAATAGCATAATAAATAGGTTATGCATAAAACCGAGGCTTGCCTTCCAAAGCTGGGGCAGGCTCTGGTGCTGGATCCGGGGCTACCTCCTGAGCAACTCCTTGCTCTGGCACGAGGACGTACTCTCCGTCCGCGAGGTTGCAATCTATCGAATGCAATGAATAAGATATATGCATGCTATAATATGTAGAATTTAATAGCAATTATGCCCTAGTGCAGAAAAACTAAGTTGGTTAATCATTTACGGTTTTCTTGTTATAAGAGGCTCTTAGGGTTTTAGGCTTATCAATTTAGGTTTGAGTTTCTTGCCTAAGCATAATGGATTGAGACTTGGAATGCCCCTTAAATGTTTTAGTGGGTACTCAAGGGGTTTTGCTAGTTTAGTTAGGGTAACATTAGCCTCCACTATTAATTTCCTTTTTTTCTTTTTCTATCTATGCTTTTGGGGTAGGTTTGAACTATAACAGTGATTTAACTTTTCCCAAAAATTCTATAAAAATTACAGTTGGTTACTATTTGTCACTGCAGTCTGTCCTATAAATTGGAGGTGGATACTGATTAAGATATTACTTGTGCAAAATTAACAAAAACAAGTTTTAAAAGGGCACTTTACACTATAGCTGTAATTTAAGTGAGGTTTCTGTACCAAATTTTATTTTTGTCCAGATATATAGGTGATATTAAGCCTCTGTGTTAAAAATCACAGAAAAAGGCCTACTGGATATTTAGTTGTGAATTTCTAAAGTTTTATGCCAAAAAGGTGCTTATAACTAACTTGTTATTTGAAAAATATCAAACAACAGATTTTATATTTTTCCTATGTTCATAATAACAAAACATTAGTTATCCCAAAATTTGGGGTGTTTTCTCTGTAGGGTTATTTTTCTAGGGCTTTTCTAAGATTTCCTTGTTTTTCTAAATTAAAAAATATTTCCTTTCTTTTGCACTAAACAAGGGTATAATAAATTTTTCTAGTGAACTATACTGAATAAGAAAGCTAACAAAAATGTGGGTGCTCCCTGGTTCTTTATTTAAACCACCTTTTATATTTGTTTCAACTTTAAGCAAAAAGTGATTTAAATGGCAAACTCTACCTTTAAGGGGTGTACAGAGGGGTTTGTTATTTTTGAACATGTTAGGAAGTGATCAAGTACTGCTCTAAATTTTCTTAACCCCAGTCTAATAGTGTAGCTATTTTTCCTTATTTCTTTTAGCTTTCGACCAGTTAATTATTTAAATCAAAACTTTAAAGTTTTCTGTAACACTTAGGGGTTTTATATTTTTCTTAAGTAGTTTACATTATTTAGAATCTGGCAAAATTGATTTGACTCGATTTGGGTAAACCAAACTGAAGTTATGAATTTTTCAAGTTCTGCTTGGATTTAATAAGAGTATTTAAAAAGGTTTCCTGGAAATCCACTTTGCACCGAAGACCCTGGGTTCTTTCTAAATCAATCCATTCATTTCTACCCCTGCGCTACTATTCCCTTGAGTCACTGACAGCGCACAAAACCCCCTGGCCTTTCCTTCTTCTTCCCCAAGGTCCATCCCCTTATGTAAACAGTAACAGCGAAAAGGAAAAGGGTGGCGCGGCTTACCGGCGGTGAGAGAGGTCCGGCGAGGGGCAGGGTTGGCTTCGGGAGGTCCTAGCGGTCACAGCGAGGTACGGCTCGATGGCGGGGGTGGCCGGAATCGACCGGTCCACGCGTGCAGGCAGGTGAACTCGTCGGCGGCGAGTGCTCCGGCCTAACCACGGCGATCTAGTTCAATTAAACGGCACGATGAGCTCCACGGGATGACGTAGAGGCTATGCGTGCAGGGAATCGGAAAATGGTGCAGAGACTTACCCGACCTACGTTAACTGGCGGTTGGGTGAAGTTCGGCGATCGTGGACTAGCTTCTCCGGCGAGGCAAAGTTCGATTCCTTGCTCGGGGAGCTTCAGCGAGGCATGCACGGTCTACTCCAAGGGTCGGACGCGGCTAGGGAAGGCTCTGCTGGCTGGTCTACGGTGGCTGGGGATCGGTTGGCCGCGGGCACGCCGTGCGCGGGGCAATGCCGGTGATCTAGTGCTCCGGTGAAGTCGAGCACGCGCGGAGGGGTACAGTCGATGTCTCTGGGGGCTTTATAGGCGCGGGCGTGGGCAACGACGCCGACTCGTCTTTGGAGCGATGCGGGGCACGAGGGGGCGCGCGTCGGGCGTGCTCTAGTGAGCTCAGAGTGCGTCGAACACGTGGCTCTTTGCTTCTGTTCTTGTTCTACCCTCTGCTGAGCGGCCAAAACGTGCGAATCTTGCCCTAAGACCTGTGAGAGATCTCTTCCCTATACCTAGGGCTACCTAGTTCATGTGAGTTCCAAGGGAAGATGTGGTCTGGTTAGAGAGATATGGGGGTGGGAAGTTGTCTTTGGCCTAGCTGTCCAAACCGAGACAAAACTTGTGCCAAGTCGTGTCAAACGACTTAGGGTTGGGTTCAAACTTTTCCACGGTGTTCTAGAGGTATTTTGGCGCCACTTTGTCAATTGGGCCAAATGGTTTTAAGTTTGGGATCAAGGTGAACATGTTTGACCTTTAGAAGGGGGTGGTTTTGGACTTAGAAGAATTCTGATTTTTCTTTTGTGCTCACCCCTTTTGTGAATCTTTTGGGGCTTTTCTGCAATCTTTTTGGGGGTTACTTTCTTACTATTATTTGTAGGGTATTAAGTGCACTACATCTTTTATAATGGGCCCAAGACATGATCAAGTGGTTTTCATAACTGTTTGGTCATACTTACCTATAGTACTCCAATTGTCCACAAGGGGTGCATTAGGGTTTTGGGCAATTTCTCCCCCTTCAATGCACATGGTAAGCCAAGGCATGAGATCTAAGATAGGTTGCACTTACTTAGGATCTTGAGCTCCAAATTTGGTGTACTTTTCCCAACTTAAGTCACATGTGATGATGGATTACTTGTATAGTCTTGAGTGAAAACCCTAAGTAACACCTGGGGTGTTACAACCCTCCCCCCTTAAAGGAATCTCGTCCTGAGATTTTAGGTAGAGTCCTTTGGAGGGGTGCCATGAAGGTGTGCTGGTGTGTGGTTTCTTCCTTTATCCAAGTTTCTCAAGTTAACTGCTCTTCGAATGTCATTCTCTTTGCGACTTAAGAAGGAAGTCCTTTTTGAGTCATTTCTAAAGTTTACCACACCTTTAGCATCTAAGTTTTTCTTATATTTGAATTCGAAGGGCAGGTGGGGGTGGGGTTTTGGATTATGTACCGATTCCGTTGGGCAGAAAGTCGGGGAAGCGAGAACGTAGAAAATCCTCAGTCTCCCACGTAGCTTCTTCTACTGAATGGTGACTCCACTGAACCTTATACATTTTGATCGACTTTGCCCGTGTTGATCTCTCCTTTTGGTACAATACCTTGACGGGGTGCTCTTGATAAGACAAGTCTGGTTCTAGCTCAACTTCTGGTTCAGGTAGCACTTCAGTGGGTAAGCAGACACATTTCCGTAGCTGGGATACATGGAACACATCATGAACTGCCGACATGTGGGGTGGCAACTTCAACTGATATGCTATGGGTCCACAAGTTTCCTTGATCTCATAGGGTCCAATGTAGCGAGGGGCTAACTTGCCCTTGAGTCCAAATCTCTGGACACCTTTGGTGGGTGACACCTTAAGATAAACATGATCTCCCACATCAAACTGCAGAGGCTTCCTTCTCTTGTCATGAAAGCTCTTTTGCCTGGCCTGGGCAGCTTCTAGGTTCTTCTTAATAACTCTGACCTTTTCCTCTGCTTCAAGTACCAAGTCCGGTCCAAATATTTCCCTCTCTCCCGCTTGAGACCAATTTAGAGGGGTCCTACACCTTCTCCCATACAAGGCTTCAAAAGGTGTCATTTTCAAACTGGACTGATAGCTGTTATTATAAGAGAACTCTACCAATGGAAGACACTTGTCCCAATCCTTTCCATAGTGTAGCACACATGCCCTCAACATGTCTTCCAAAATCTGATTCACTCTTTCTGTTTGGCCATCTGTTTGAGGATGGTACACTGAGCTTCTGATTACATGGGTTCCAAGTGACTCCTGCAATTGCTCCCAAAATTATGCCTCGAATGGTGCTCCTCTGTCCGACACTATAGTCCTTGGTATCCCATGCAAGCGAACTATCTGGTCAATGTAGATTTCTGCATACTTCTCCGTCCTGTGGGTGGTGTGTACCGGCAAGAAATGAGCTGTCTTGGTCAATCTTTCCACAATGACCCAAATGGAATCATGGTGTTGGGAGGTATTGGGCAATCCCACGATAAAATCCATGCAAATGTCCTCCCATTTCCAAGATGGTATAGGAAGGGGTTGCAAAGGGCCTGCTACCTTCAAATGACTGGCCTTGATTCTCTAGCAGGTGTAACATTCAGAGATATACTTAGCAATTTCCCTCTTCATTCTGGTCCACCAGTATAAGGATCTGAGATCATGATACATCTTGTTACTGCCGGGGTGCATGGAAAATTTTGAAAGGTGAGCTTCATCCAATATCTTCTTTCGGAGCTCAGGGTTCTTGGGAACAACCAATCGGTCTCCAAACCATAGGATTCATTTGCTGTCCTGATGGAAACATTTGTATTTATCCACCTTTTGTTCGACCATTTCCTTAATAACTTGAACACCCTTGTCTCCAATCTGTGCCCTGACTATTTGCTCTTGTAATGTGGGCTCCACTGAAATATAATTTAAAGCACCGGAGGAAACAATTTCTAGGTTTAGTTTGCACAACTCATCACATAGGGTGGTGACTCTTGCATCCATGTTCATACAATTGCACTGGGCCTTCCTGCTTAAAGCATCTGCCACAACATTGGCTTTACCAGGGTGGTAATGCACCTCCAAATCATAGTCCTTGATTAGCTCTAACCCGTCAAGATCAGTGTAAATGTATTTGAGACTTTTATGATCAGTGTAAATGTTACAGTGAGCCCCTATCAAGTAATGTCTCCATATCTTGAGAGCATGAACCACAGCTGCTAACTCTAGATCATGTGTGGGGTAGTTCTGCTCATGGGGTCTGAGTGCCCGGGAGGCATAAGCAATGACTCTGTTGTCCTGCATTAAGACACATCCCAATCCAGTACCGGAAGCATCGCAATAAGCTTCAAAGGGCTTGGTGTTGTTAGGTTGAGCTAGCACTGGTGCTGTTGTCAAACGCTGCCTTAGTGTATGAAAGGCATCCTCACACTTCTGGCTCCAATCATACTTGACTCCTTTCTTCAACAATTCAGTCATTGGCTTGGCAATTCTGGAGAAATCCGGAATGAATCTTCGATAATACCCTGCCAAACCCAGAAAACTCTGAATCTGCCGCACTGTGGTAGGAGATTTCCAATCCATTACTTCTTGTACCTTCTCAGGATCAACTGATATCCCATCCTGAGAAATTGTGTGACCCAAAAGTTTAATTTCCCTCAGCCAGAATTCACATTTTGACAACTTAGCATATAACCGATGATCGCGCAGTCGCTGAAGCACGATGTGTAGATGCTCAGTATGCTCATCTTCGTTCTTGGAATAGACCAGAATATTATCAATGAAAACCACCACAAATTTGTCCAGCTCTGGCATGAATACTGAGTTCATTAGATACATGAAATAAGCCGGGGCATTGGTCAGCCCAAAAGACATCACCAAAAACTCATAAAGCCCATATCTGGTAGAGAAAGCTGTCTTGGGAATATTGCTGGCATGGATCTTGATCTGATGTAGTCCGAGCGAAGGTCTATCTTGGAGAACACTTTGGCTCCTACCAACTGATCAAACAAAACATCAATGCGGGGTAGTGGGTATTTGTTCTTGATGGTCACCGCATTGAGAGGGCGGTAATCGACACACATTCTCAGACTTTCATCCTTCTTCTTTACAAACAAGGCTGGGCATCCCCATGGTGAAGTGCTTGGGCGAATAAACCCCTTGTCCAACAACTCTTGCAGTTGCTTTTTCAATTCTGCCAATTCCGTTGGAGGCATCCTATAAGGTCTCTTGGATATAGGTGCAGTTCCAGGTTGCAATTCTATTGCGAACTTGATGTCTCTATCTGGTGGCATCCCTGGCAATTCATCCGGAAAACATCTGGGTAGTCACAGACCACAGGGATTCTCTCAACCGGGGACTCTATCATAGTGAATGCACAGGAGCGGGTACAACCCTGATCGGGCAAATATAACGTGGTTTTGCCACAAGTCGGCGAGTGCACCTCAATGGCCCTAGCTGCAATATCAATTACTACCTGATGTCTTGTTAACCAGTCAGTTCCCAATATGATATCCACACTATCCAAACCCAATATGAGGAGGGTTGTTTTAATTATCAGACTACCAAACCTTATAGGCACATGTCTATTGATTTGATAGGTGGCAACCCTGCCTCCTGGTGTTGAAATTGTAATACCCCCATGGGTGTGGTGAAAAGGCAATTGGCACTTGGCACTAAATTTGGCACTGATAAAACTATGTGATGCACCAGAATCAAAAAGAATAATAGCAGGATAATTCAAAACTAAAAAGATACCAGTCATGACGGGTGCTCCCTCTGGAATGTCAGCCATGGTGGTGAAGTTCAGTCTGCCTTGCCTCAATTGCACCTTCTGCCTCTTGCCTTGGTTCTGGTTGGCATTCTGTCCCTGCCTCTGCTGGTTTCTGGGGAAATTCTTAGCATAATGTCCGGTGTTTCCACAAGTAAAACACCTGTTGTCATTGGCCTGACGGTACTGCTGTTGCTGTTGTGGTTGATTGTTCCTCTGCACTGGAAACTGGGTGCGGTTGGGTGCCTGCTGGTGCTGCTGTGGTCGGATGACCCAACGTCCTTGCTACTACTGAGGCCCCCTATTTTGAGTGTCAGATACGATCCTGAAGCGCTGGGGCAGAGCTGAGGGTCCTGCCACAGGGGTCTTCCTCTTCTTCTCTGCCTAACGAGCTGTGATACAATCCTCCTGAGAAATGGCCATGTTGACTAACTCATTATAGTTGTTGGCCCTGACGGTGTTGAGACGGTCACGGAGCTTAGTGCTGAGCCCCCTCCTGAACCTGTCCCTCTTCTTCTCATCAGTGTCTGCATGATATCCGGCGTACTGGCACAGGTCATTGAAGGCCTGAGCATACTGTAACACTATCTGGTTTCCTTGAGTGAGTGCCAGAAATTCATTGAGCTTTCGGTCCATAATGCCTGCTGGTAAATGATGTCCCCTGAAAGCTGCCTTGAACTCTCTCCACTCCACCTCATGGTCAACTGGTTGCATAGCAAGGTAGTGGTCCCACCATGTCCGCGCGAGTCCGTGAAGCTGCTGGGTGGCGAACCTGACCTTAGTCACCTCTGAGCAAACTCCATGGAGTAGCGGGAATTTGGATTCCACTACTCTCAGCCAAACATCAGCATCAAGTGGGTCCTCTGCCCTAGTGAACAAGGATGGCTGGGTACTGAGGAACTCTTGATAAGTGGCTGCTGCGGGGTGACGCTGATGCTCACCACCACCATAATGCTGAGGTGGCAGCTGACGCTGCGCCAACTGCTGCAGAATGTCCTTCTGCTGAGCCATCAGCTCCTGCAGAGTAGGAGGTGGTGGCGATGGTGGAGGAACGCGCTCATTCTAACCACGACGCGCTCTTCCTACCATCTAAAAAATCATGTATATTCTCAGTATCACATTTCTGAGGTTCAAGGTTCAATCGGGGTGAAAGAGTCAAAAGGGTAAAACCAATATATTCTTGTATAACTATAAAAGATTCCACTTGGCATAAACTTTTCTTCTTAAATTAAAACTGGCATCATTCATCGTCCATACTTCCAAAAGAGTTTGTCATGATTACATCAGTAACTCAAAAGACTCAACTCTATCTAGCCTAGTACCCCAAAGGTGCAAAAGCTAAGCTAGCTTCAAGGAGTTCTACCGTCACAGACTTCTAACTCTATCCCTACGACCTAGTGAGCAAACGAGGCAACGCTCGACTCGGGGGAAGGTGGTCTCCCAGAGCCAGCAGTGTCCAAGCTGGAGGCAGGCTCCTCTCCTCCCTCAATGTCGACATCCTCGTTGGCCTCCATGTCCTGGATCTCCAGGTGGTGCATATCCAGATGCTGGTTAGCCTCCACGAGCTGCTGCTGAGTGTTGATTAGCTGATCCTCGAGAACCTCGATGGTGTTCTCCCTGGTGCCCACTAGCTCCTCAAGCTCTTGTTCCACTTGTAAGTCTTTTTCCTAGTGTTCCACTTGTAAGTCTTTTTCCACCATCTCAGTGGACAAGTCTACCACAAGTTCCTCCCTGTTATCCAAGGTGATCTTGGTAGCCTCCAACAATGCCATCAGATGAGACATGGCCTCTACCCGCATCACTTGCAGACGATACAGGGCATTCATGCACCGCACCATCAAGTGAGCAGTCTGCCCTGGGTAGATAGCCCAGATATCCTTGTCATGCTCCACTCGGTCCTTCCACATCGGGTCATCCTCCTTCTCCGCGGGGAACAAACCAATGGGGTGAGTGGACAGCTCCAAGGGGTGGAATCCACAGAAGATGGTCAGTCCATGAAGAGCAATTGCCTCCATAGTATCCTCAGCCCTGTATCCAAAAGACTCAGAGTCCAGCGAACGCCAGCCTGGCTGCAGGGGATGAGGCTCTAGGGTCATCCTCACCCTACAGCGGGGTACTCGGTGCTTCTCAAACAGCTGCACCGCGTACTGGGGAGGCGTCGTGTAACCAGCTCCCTGAAGTACCTCCCATAAGATACGGGGGAAACCCTCTCGTGCAAGCCCGTCCGTGTGGGACTGTGCATTCCCTTGGTCCGAGGATCCGTGAGAAGTGATCTGTGTACGGTTAAGCGTAAGTAAAAGAAAAAGAATTATAAAAAGAAAAGGGATCGCAACTCAGCCTATCTATAACTACGACAATGGTACTGGGGTACTTAGTTTGTCATCATTTTGTGTTAAAGTCCTTACCCAATTATTAAATAATTTAATTAAAGATGCATGCATGCTCGCCCTAAAATGACCTCACATTAACTTAGAGGGAATAGGAAGAAACTCCCATCCCTTATAGTAGCTTGTAGGGCTTACTCAATTAGCCACCTAAATACCCACTATCATCCTAAGGCTTCACGTCCTAGGTCTATCCTGATCGTCCTACGATCTATCCAACATTTGTTTCTACCAAGTTTTATTTTGAAAAAGGATGGTATTTGTAGTTTATTGATTCCTCTGTGGTGGTACGAGCTCCGATACCAGCTGTGGCGGAACCGCCCAGATTATTCCAACTTAAGTGCCTAAGTCCTGCCTTAGAGGCTAGACCACACTTAAATGGGAATAACTCGTCGGTCCCTTGGATCTAGTCCGACGAGGCCACTAACAGGATCAAGTACCACGTACTCACTCGATGGTGAGGCACAGAGCAAATACAATAAAACATAAAACCATACATTAAGGAGTATTAAATATATTACATCATCATCGGAGTTTTTGCAAAAGTAGTCATCATTGTTCGGAATTCAGCGGAATAAAACTAACGATAAATAAAAAAAAGAGATGGGGAAACCTGTCCCATCACTCCTCATGCTCCTCCTCAGCCGAGGCAGGGTCCCACTCGACTGTCCAGCCCGGTGGAAAGATGGACGGCCAAGTCACTCCAGCAACCATGTCCTCCAGAGAACCTGTAAAATTATGCCACAAGCAAGGTTGAGTATACTAATACTCAGCTAGACTTACCCGGTGTGAGGACTCTACTCCTCTACCTCTAGACATGCAGCTGTTTGGCTGAGGGGTTTGGTTGCCAAAAGCACTAGCTGAGTTTATAAATCAGTTTTAGCCTTGTCAAGTTTTAGTGTGACTCTCTTAAGACTAAATGTATACCTATCCAATCATACATCATATCAAACATTTAGCAATCAACAACTTTTGCCAAGTCATCACATTTCCACTTGTTACTCAATGTAGCAGCATGGATCAAGAAGTCTCATTAGCTGCGAGAAGTAGACGATTCGAATCGAGTTTTTAAACCTTGCAAGGTAAACCTAAACACAAGACGTGGCGAGGCACTCCGTCCCCACACACATCAACTGTCCCCATCGATTCCACGTCAGCAGAACAGGGCTCACCGCCTTGGCATACAATGCCTCACTGACCCCGACTGCCGTCGTGCAGTGACCGCACTTGTACCCACCATAACCGGAATGGGAGACCACGTCTCAGGTCGCGTGAGGGGTAAAGTCCACTGCCAGGTTCAATCAGGTACTAGGCTTACCGATTTACCATATTTCTCGGCATGTGCTTAGTACGTTCAAACGCTTGACACACGGTACCACACCTTAATCCTTATTCCAATTTCCGTCTTGTAGACAACGCATCCCCATGGACCGTTGTCCACAGACCACCATCATTACGATATCAAAAATGGATACAACCAATTTCCTGACCTCGCGCGAGTGCTAGAAAAATCAATCAACTTCTACCGAGATCCCTAATTAATAAAGCAGCTACTCGACCTAGCATACTAGTATTCATCTCAAAAGGTATCCTGAGTTCATGCTACTAAGGTTTCAGTCAACTCCTACACTTAAGTGCACAGTACAAGCCTACAAACATTAAGTGTAGTAAAATAGCATAATAAATAGGTTATGCATAAAACCGGGGCTTGCCTTCCAAAGCTGGGGCAAGCAGATCCTCTGGGGCAGGCTCTGGTGCTGGATCCGGGGCTACCTCCTGAGCAACTCCTTGCTCCAGTACGAGGATGTACTCTCTGTCCGCGAGGTTGCAATCTATCGAATGCAATGAATAAGATATATATGCATGCTATAATATGTAGAATTTAATAGCTATTATGCCCTAGTGCAGAAAAACTAAGTTGGTTAATCATTTAGGGTTTTCTTGTTATAAGAGGCTCTTAGGGTTTTATGCTTATCAATTTAGGTTTGAGTTTCTTGCCTAAGCATAATGGATTGAGACTTGGAATGCCCCTTAAATGTTTTAGTGGGTACTCCAGGGGTTTTGCTAGTTTAGTTAGGGTAACATTAGCCTCCACTATTAATTTCCTTTTTTTCTTTTTCTATTTATGCTTTTGGGGTAGGTTTGAACTATAACATTGATTTAACTTTTCCCAAAAATTCTATAAAAATTACAGTGGGTTACTATTTGTTACTGCAGTCTGTCCTATAAATTGGAGGTGGATACTGATTAAGATATTACTTGTGCAAAATTAACAAAAACAAGTTTTAAAAGGGCACTTTACACTATAGCTATGATTTAATTGAGGTTTCTGTACCAAATTTTATTTTTTCCAGATACATAGGTGATATTAGGCCTCTGTGTTAAAAATCACAGAAAAAGGCCTACTGGATATTTAGTTGTGAATTTCTAAAGTTTTATGCCAAAAAGGTGCTTATAACTAACTTGTAATTTGAAAAATATCAAACAACAGATTTCATATTTTTCCTATGTTCATAATAACAAAACATTAGTTATCCCAAGGTTTGGGGTATTTTCTCCTCAGGGTTATTTTTCTAGGGCTTTTCTAAGGTTTCCTTGTTTTTCTAAATTAAAAGATATATCCTTTCTTTTGCACTATACTGAATAAGAAAGCTAACAAAAATGTGGGTCCTCCCTGGTTCTTTATTTAAACCACCTTTCTAAATTAAAAGGTATAATAAATTTTTCTAGTGAACTATACTGAATAAGAAAGCTAACAAAAATGCGGGTCCTCCCTGGTTCTTTATTTAAACCACCTTTTATATTTGTTTCAACTTTAGGCCTAGTACCTGAGTGAACCTGCCCGCAGATTGCCCTCCTCACGCGACCTGAGACGTGGTCTCCCATTCCGGTTATGGTGGGTACAAGTGCGGTCACTGCACGACAGTTGATATGTGTGGGGACGGAGTGCCCCTACGTGTCGTGTGTTTAGGTTTACCTTGCAAGGATAAAACTCGATTCGAATCGTCTGCTTCTCGCAGCTAATGGGACTGCTTGATCCATTGTACTGCATTGAGTAACAAGTGGAAATGTGATGAGTTGACACAAGATGTTGATTGCTAAATATGTTTGATACCATGTATGAGTAGATAGTACACACTTAGCCTTAAGAGAGTCACACTTAAACTTGACAAAGCTAAAACTTGATTTATAAACTCAGCTAGTGCTTTTGGCAACCAAACCCTACAGCCAAACAGCTTCATGTCTAGAGGTAGAGGAGTAGACTCCTCACACCGGGTAAGTCTAACTGAGTATTAGTATACTCATCCTTGCTTGTGGCATAATTTTTCAGGCTCTCTGGAGGACATGGTTGCTGTAGTGACTTGGCCGTCCATCTTGCCACCGGGTTGGACAGTCGAGTGGGATCCTGCCTCGGCTGAGGAGGAGCATGAGGAGTGACGGGACAGGCTTCCCCATCTCTCTGTTTAATTATCATTAGTTTTATTCCGCTGCACTTCGAACAATGATGACTACTTTTGCAAAAACTCCGATGATGATGTAATAAATTTAATACTCCTTAATGTATGGTTTTATGCTTTATTGTATTTGCTCTGTGACTCACCATCGAGTGAGATTGAGGTACTTGATCCTGTCAGTGGCCTCGTCGGATTAGATCCAAGGGATTGACGGGTTATTCCCATTTAAGTGTGGTCTAGCCTCTAAGGCGGGACTTAGGCACTTAAGTCAGAATAATTCGGGCAGTTCTGCCACAGCTGGTATCGGAGCTTGTACCACCACAGAGGAATCAATAAACTATAAATATCATCCTTTTCCAAAGTAAAACATGATAGAAACAAATGTTGGATAGATCGTAGGACGATCAGGATAGACCTAGGACGGAAGCCTTAGGATGATAGAGGGGTAGTAGGTGGCTAAGTGATTAAGCCCTACAGGCTACTATAAGGGATGGGAGTTCTTCCCTATTCCCTTTACGTTGATGTGAGGTCGTTCAGGACGAGCATGCATGCATTTTTAATTAAACTAATGGATAATTGGGTAAGGACTTTAATACAAAATGATGACCAACTAAGTACCCCAGTACCATTGTTGTAGTTAGAGAGAGGCTGAGTTGTGATTCCTTTTTCTTTTTATAATTCTTTTTCTTTTACTTACACTTAACCATACACAGATGGCTTCCCACGGATCCTCGAACGAAGGGAATGCACTGTCCCACACTGACGGGCTTGCACGAGAGGGCTTTCCCCATATTTTGTGGGAGGTACTTCAGGGGGCCGGTTACACGACGCCTCCTTAGTACGTGGTGCAGCAGTTCGAGAAGCACCGAGTGCCCCGCTGTAGGGTGAGGATGACCCTGGAGCCTCATCCCCTATAGCCAGGCTGGCGTTCGCTGGACTCTGAGTCCTTTGGATACCGGGCTGAGGATACGATCGAGGTGATTGCTCTGCACGGATTGACCCTTTTCTGCGGATTCCACCCCTTGGAGCTGTCCACCCACCCCATTGGCTTGTTCCCCGCTGAGAAGGAGGACGACCCAATGTGGAAGGTCCGAGTGGAGCATGCCAAGGACATCTGGGCTATCTACCCAGGTCAGAGAGAACACCATCGAGGTTCTCGAGGATCAGCTTATCAACACCCAGCAGCAGCTTGCCGAGGCTAACGAGCACCTGGATATGCATCACCAGGAGATCCAGGACATGGAGGCCAACGAGAATGTCGACATTGAGGGAGGAGAGGAGCCTGCCTCCAGCTTGGACACTGCTGGCTCAGGGATACCACCTTCCCCCGAGTCGAGTGTTGCCTCGTTCGCTCACTAGGTCTCAGGGGTAGAGCTAGAAGTCGGTGATGGTAGGACTCCTCGAAGCTAGCCTAGCTTTTGCCCCCTTAGGGTACTAGGCTAGATAGAGTTGAGTCTTTTTGGGCTATTGATGTAATCGCGATAAACTCTTTTGGAAGCATGGTTGATGAATGATGTCAGTCTTAATGTAAGAAGGAAATTTATGCCATGTGAAATCTTTTATGATTATGCAAGAATCTATCAGTTTCGCCTTTTGACTCTTTCATCGCGCTTGAACCTTGAACCTCAAAGATGTGTATTAAAAATATATGTGATTTTTCAGATGGCTGGGAGAGCGCGTCGTGGTCAAAATGAGCGCGTTCCTCCACCGCCGCCACCGCCTCCTACTCTGCAGGAGCTAATGGCTCAGCAGAATGAGATCTTGAGGCAGCTAGCTCAGCGTCAGCCGCCACTTCAGCACTATGGTGGTGGTGATCATCAGCGTCACCCCGCAGCAGCCACCTACCAGGAGTTCCTCAGTACCCAGCCACCATTGTTCACCAGGGCTGAGGACCCACTTGATGCGGATGTATGGTTGAGAGTAGTGGAATCCGAATTCCCGCTACTCCATGGAGCTTGCTCAGAGGTCGCTAAGGTCAGGTTCGCCACCCAGCAGCTTCGCGGACCCGCAAGGACATGGTGGGACCATTTTCTTGCTATGCAGCCAGATGACCGAGAGGTGGAATGGAGAGAGTTCAAGGCAGCTTTCAGGGGGCACCATATACCAGCAGGCATTATGGACCGAAAGCTCAACGAGTTTCTGGCACTCACTCAGGGAAACCGGACAGTGCTACAGTATGCTCAGGCCTTCAATGACCTGTGCCAGTATGCCGGGTATCACGCAGACACGGACGAGAAGAAGAGGGACAGGTTCAGGAGGGGGCTCAGCACTAAGCTCCGTGACCGTCTCAACACCGTCAGGGCCAACATCTATAATGAGTTAGTCAACATGGCCATTTCTCAGGAGGACTGTATCACAGCTCGTCAGGCAGAGAAGAAGAGGAAGACCCCTGTGGCAGGACCTTCAGCTCAGCCATAGCGTTTCAGGATTGTGTCTGACACTCAGAACAGGGGACCTCAACAGCAGCAAGGGCGATGGGTGATCCGACCACAGCAGCAGCAGGCACCCAACCGCACCCAGTTTCCAGCCCAGAGGAACAATCAACAACAACAGCAACATCGACAGGCCAATGACAACAGGTGTTTCACATGTGGCAACACCGGACATTATGCCAAGAATTTCCCCAGAAACCAGCAGAGGCAGGGGCAGAATGTTAATTAGAATCAAGGCAAGAGACAGAAAGTGCAAGTGAGGCAAGGCAGGCTGAACTTCACCACCATGGCTGATATTCCAGAGGGAGCACTTCGCCATTGAATTGCAACCCGGGACCGCTCCTATCTCCAAGAGACCCTATAGGATGCCTCCCACGGAATTGGCAGAACTGAAAAAGCAACTGCAGGAGTTGTTGGACAAGGGGTTCATTCTCCCGAGCACCTCACCTTGGGGATGCCCGGCCTTATTTGTGAAGAAAAAGGATGAGAGTTTGAGAATGTGTGTTGATTACCGCCCTCTCAATGCGGTGACCATCAAGAACAAATACCCACTGCCCCGCATTGATGTTTTGTTCGATCTGTTGGTGGGAGCCAAAGTGTTCTCCAATATAGATCTTCGCTCGGGTTACCATCAGATCAAGATCCGTGCCCGCGATATTCCCAAGACGGCTTTCTCAACCAGATATGGGCTTTATGAGTTTTTGGTGATGTCTTTTGGGCTGACCAATGCCCCGACTTATTTTATGTACCTGATGAACTCAGTATTCATGCCAGAGCTGGACAAATTCGTGGTCGTTTTCATTGATGATATTCTGGTCTATTCCAAGAATGAAGCCGAGCACACTAAACATTTGCATACTGTACTTCAGAGGCTGCGTGACCATCAGTTGTATGCCAAATTGTCTAAATGTGAATTCTGGCTAAAGGAAATTAAATTCTTGGGTCACACAATTTCCCAGGATGGGATATCTGTTGATCCTGAGAAGGTACAAGAGGTGATGGATTGGAAACCCCCGACTACAGTAAGGCAGATTCGGAGTTTTCTGGGATTGGCAGGGTATTATCGACGATTTATTCCAGATTTCTCCAGAATTGCCAAGCCAATGACTGAACTGTTGAAGAAGGGAGTGAAGTATAATCAGAGCCAGAAGTGTGAAGATGCCTTTCATACGCTAAGGCAGCATTTGACAACAGCCCCAGTGCTGGCTCAACCTGATAACACCAAGCCCTTTGAAGTTTATTGTGATGCTTCTGGTACTGGTTTGGGATGCGTCTTAATGCAAGATAATAGAGTAATTGCTTATGCCTCCCGAGCACTCAGACCCCATGAGCAGAACTACCCTACACATGATCTGGAGTTAGCAGATGTGGTTCATGCTCTCAAGATATGGAGACATTCCTTGATGGGAGCTCACTGTAACATTTACACTGATCATAAGAGTCTCAAATACATTTTCACTCAGGCAAATCTTAATATGAGGCAGAAGAGATGGTTAGAGCTAATCAAGGACTATGATTTGGAGGTGCATTACCACCCTGGTAAAGCCAATGTTGTGGCAGATGCCTTGAGCAGAAAGGCCCAGTGCAATTGTATGAACATGGATGCAAGAGTTACCACCCTGTGTGATGAGTTGTGCAAGCTGAACCTGGAAGTTGTTTCTTCAGGTGCCTTAAGTTACATCTCGGTGGAGCCCACATTACAAGAGCAAATAGTCAGGGCACAGATTGAAGACAAGGGTGTTCAGGTTATCAAGGAAGTGATCAAGCAGAAAGCAGAAAAATACAAATGCTTCTGTCAGGACAGTAGAGGAATCTTATGGTTTGGAGATCGACTGGTTGTTCCCAAGGACCCTGAGCTCAGAAAGAAGATATTGGATGAAGCTCACCTTTCAAAATTCTCCATGCACCCCGGCAGTAACAAGATGTATCATGATCTCAGATCCTTATACTGGTGGACCAGAATGAAGAGGGAAATTGCCAAGTACATATCCGAGTGCGATACCTGCCAGAGAATCAAAGCCAGTCATTTGAAGGCAGCGGGCCCTTTGCAACCCCTTCCCATACCATCTTGGAAATGGGAGGACATCTGCATGGATTTTATCGTGGGATTGCCCAATACCTCCTGGCACCATGATTCCATTTGAGTCATTGTGGACAGATTGACCAAGACCGCTCATTTCTTACCAGTGCATACCACCCATAAGATAGAAAAATATGCAGAAATCTATGTTGATCAGATAGTGCGTTTGCATGGTATTCCAAAGACCATTGTATCTGACAGAGGAGCACTGTTTGTGGCACGCTTTTGGGAGCAACTACAAGAATCACTTGGGACCTAGGTAATACGAAGCTCAACATACCATCCTCAAACAGATGGCCAGACAGAAAGAGTAAATCAAATCCTCGAAGACATGTTGCGAGCCTATGTGCTACACTATGGTAAAAATTGGGACAAGTGTCTTTCCTTGGCGGAATTCTCCTATAATAACAGCTATCAGTCTAGTTTGAAGATGGCACCTTTTGAAGCCTTGTATGGGAGAAGGTGTAGGACCCCGCTAAATTGGTCTCAAGCAGGAGAGAGGGAAATATTTGGGCTAGATTTGGTGCTTAAAGCAGAAAAAAAGGTCAGGGTCATTAAGAAGAACTTAGAAGCTGCTCAGGCCAGGCAGAAGAGTTATCATGACCGGAGGAGGAAGCCTCTGCAGTTTAATGTGGGAAATCATGTTTGCCTTAAGGTGTCACCCACCAAAGGTGTCCAGAGATTTGGAATTAAGGGCAAGTTAGCTCCTCGCTACATTGGACCCTATGAGATCAAAGCAAGTTGTGGACCCGTAGCCTATCAATTGGAATTACCACCCCACATGTCAGCAGTTCACAATGTGTTTCATGTATCTCAGCTGCGGAAATGTGTCCGCCTACCCATTGAAGTGCTACCTGAACCAGACATTGAGATAGAACTAGACTTGTCCTACCAAGAATACCCCGTCAAGGTAATGGATCAGAAAGTGAGGTCAAAGCGGGCAAGGTCGATCTGAATGTATAAGGTTCAGTGGAGTCACCATTCAGTAGAAGAAGCTACATGGGAGACTGAGGATTTTCTACGCTCTCGCTTCCCCGACTTTCTGCCCAACGGAATCGGTACATAACCCAAAACCCCACCCCCACCTGCCCTTTGAATACAAATATAAGAAAAACTTAGATGATAAGGGTAGTCTAAGTTGTGGATTTTGACTTAAAAACGACTTCCTTCTGAAGTCGCAAAGAGAATGACATTCTAAGAGCAGTTAACTAATGAAACTTAAATCAAAGAAGGAACAACACACCAAAAACCTTCTCGGCACCCCTCTAAAGGGCTCTCCCTTGAATCTCGGGACGAGATTCCTTTAAGGAGGGAGGGCTGTAACACCTCAGGTGTTACTTAGGGTTTTCACTTAAGACTACACAAGCTAAGCCCATCATCACATGTGGTTGAAATAGAGCAAAGTACCTCAAACTTGGAACTCAAGGTCCTAAGCAAGTGCAACCCATCTTAGATATCATACCCTAACCTATCATGCACATCTAAAGGGGAGAATTGCCCAAATCCTAATGCAAACCACTTTGGACAATGAGAACCCTAGAAATAAGTATGACCAAAGGGTCATGAAGACCATATGATCATGGCTTGGGCCAAATATAAAAGTTGTAGTACACTTAATAACCTACAAATAATAGTAAGAAAGAAATCCCAAAAAGATTTCAGAAAAGCCCCCAAAAGGTTCACCAAAGGGTTGAGCCCAAAAGAAAAATCAGGATTTTTCTAAGTCCAAAACCAACCCTTGGCCAAAGACCACACATGTTCACCCTCATTCAAACTTCAAAATCATTTGACCCAATTGACAAAGTGGCGCCAAAATACCTCTAGAACACCCTAGAAAGGGTTGAACCCAACCCTAAGTCGTTTGACACGACTTGGCACAAGTTTTGTCTTGGTTCAGACATCTCTGACATAGTCGACTTCCCACCCCCGTATCTCTCTAACCCGACAACATCTACCCTTGGAACTCACATGAACTAGGTAGCTCTAGGTACAGGGAAGAGATCTCTCATAGGTTCTAGGGCAAGATTCGTACGTTTTGGCCGCTCAACAGAGGGAAGAACAGGGGCAGAAGCAAAGAGCCACGTGTTCGACGCGCTCTGAGCTCGCCAGAGCACGCCCGACGCGCGCCCCCGCGTGCCCCGCGTCGCGCCAAGGCCGAGCCGGCGCCGTTGCCCACGCCCGCGCCTATAAAGCCCCCAGGGACTTCGACCGTACTCCTCCGCACGCGCTCGACCTCATCGGAGCCCAAAACCACCGGCGTTTGCCCGTGCACGGCGTGCCCACGGACGCCCGATCCCCCGCCACCATAGACCGGCCAGCAGAGCCTCTCCCAACCCTGTCCAACCCTCGGAGAAGATTGTGCACGCCTCGGTGAAGCTCCCCGAGCGAGGAATCGGACTTTGCTTCTCCGGAGAAGCCAGTCCACAGTCGCCGGACTTCGCCCGATCGCCGGTGAGCGTAGATCGGGTAATCCTCTGCTCTATTCTTCGATTCCTTGTGCACATAGTCTCTACGTCACCCCGTGAAGCTCATCGTGCCACTGGATTGAACTAGATCGCCGTGGTTTAGCCGGAACACCCGCCGCCGACGAGAGCACCCGCCTGCGTACGTGGACCGGACGATTCCGGCCACCTCCGCCGTCGAGCCGTACACCGCTGTGACCGCTAGGACCTCCCGGATCCAACCCCGCCCCTCGCCGGACCTCTCTCGCCGCCGGTAAGCCGCGCCACCCTTTTCTTTTCCGCGGGTACTGTTTAAACCTAGGGAGGGACCGCGGCGGAGAAGAAGAAAAGGCTAGGGGGTTTTGCGCATTGTCAGTGACTCAGAGGAATAGTAGCGCAGGGGTATAACTGAGAGGATTAGTTTGGAAAGAACCCGAGGACTTCGGTGCAAAGTGGTTTTTCCAGGAAACCATTTATTTAACCTGATTTAAATTCAAACAGAACTTGAATAATTCATATCTTCTGTTTTGTTTACCCAAATCAAGTCAAACCAATTTTGCCAGATCTTAAATAATGTAAACTACTTAAGAAAAATATAAAACCCCTAAGTATTACAGAAAACTTTAAGGTTCTGATTTAAATATTGATTTGGCCAAAAGCTAAATAATAGGAGGAAAAATAGTTGCACTGTTAGACTGAGGCTAAGAAAATTTGGAGAAGTACCTAATTACTTCCTAACCTGTTTAAAAATAATAAACCGCTCTGTACACCCAGTTAAGATAGAGTTTACCATTTAAATCCTTTTTAACCTAAAGTTAGAGAAAATAATAATGGAGGTTTAAATAAAGAACTAGGGAGCACCCATATTTTTGTTAGTCTACTTATTCAGTATAGTTCACTAGAAAAATTTATTATACTCTGGTTTAGTACAAAATAATTGGGATACCTTTTATTTTGAGAAAACAAGGAAAACTTAGAAAAACCCTAGAAAAATAACCCCATTGTGAAAACACCCCAAACCTTGGGATAATGAATGTTTTGTTATTAAAAACATAGGAAAAATATAAAATATGCTGTTTGACATTTTTCAAATAACAAGATAGTAGAAAGTGCCTTTTTGACATTAAACTTTAGAAAATTCCAACTAAATAACCACAATTTAACCTTCTGTGGTTTTTGGCACAGAGGCTTATGATCTCTGTTAGATACCAAGAAAAATGACCCTTGAGACAGAACCCACCCCTAGTTAAGAGTTGTAGTGCAAAGTGACCTCCATTGCCCAACTTTTGTTATTTTTGCCCAAGGCATACTCTTTTTATGTTGGACCTCAAATTCATAGAACAAACTATAGTGACCAATGGCAACCCACTGTAATTTTTTGCAGAATTTTTGAAAAAAGTTAAACCACTGTTGCAGTTCAAATCCACACTAGAATTCATAATTAGAAATGTAAAAGGGGAAATGGATAAAGGAAACTTGTGTCACCCTAAACCAACTAGCAAAACCCTTTTTAATTTGGCCACTGAAATATGTAAGGGAAAAATACAAAATCCACTATGCTTATTCTCCACCACACCTAAACCTAGAGTGATAAGCATAAACCACTAAAAGCCACGTATGACCAAGAAACCCTAAGTTACTAACTAACTTAGTTTTTCTTCCTTTAGCATAATGTTGTTAAATCCTGCATAATCATGACATACATATTCATTGCATTCGATAGACTGCAACCTCGCTGACGGAGAGTACGGCCTCGTGCCGGAGCAAGGAGCTGCTCAGGAGGTAGCCCCGGATCCAGCACCACAGCCTGCACAAGAGGATCTGCCTGCCACTGCTTTGGAAGGCAAGCCCCGGTTTTATGCATAACCTGTTATTTATGCTATTTTACTATACTTAATGATTGTAGGATTGAATGTGCACTTAGGTGTAGGAGTTGTTTGAAACCCTAGTTGCATGATCTCAGGAATCCTATTGAGATGAATACTAGTATGCTAGGTCGAGTAGCTGCTTCATTAATTAGGATCTCGGTAGAAGTCGAGTGATTTTCTAGCACTCTCGCGAGGTCACGAATTGGTTGTACCCACTTTCATATCATAATGATGCTGATCTGTGGACAACAATCCATGTGGATTGGTTGTCTACGAGATGGGAAATTGGAATAAGGATTAACGTGCGGATACCTGTGTCAAGCGTTTGAACGTACTAAACACATACCGAGAAATATGGTAAATCGGTAAGCCTAGTACCTGAGTGAACCTGCCCGCAGATTGCCCTCCTCACGCGACCTGAGACGTATTCTCCCATTCCGGTTATGGTGGGTACAAGTACGGTCACTGCACGACGGCAGTCGGGGTCAGTGAGGCATTGTACGCCAAGGCGGTGAGCCCCTTTCTGTTGCCAGGGAATCGATGGGGATGGTTGATATGTGTGGGGACGGAGTGCCCCTACGTGTCGTGTGTTTAGGTTTACCTTGCAAGGATAAAACTCGATTCGAATCATCTGCTTCTCGCAGCTAATGAGACTGCTTGATCCATTGTACTGCATTGAGTAACAAGTGGAAATGTGATGAGTTGACACAAGATGTTGATTGCTAAATATGTTTGATACCATGTATGAGTAGATAGTACACACTTAACCTTAAGAGAGTCACACTTAAAATTGACAAAGCTCAAACTTGATTTATAAACTCAGCTAGTGCTTTTGGAAACCAAACCCTACAGCCAAACAACTGCATGTCTAGAGGTAGAGGAGTAGACTCCTCACACCGGGTAAGTCTAGCTGAGTATTAGTATACTCAGCCTTGCTTGTGGCATAATTTTTCAGGCTCTCTGGAGGACATGTTTGCTGGAGTGACTTGGCTGTCCATCTTGCCACCGGGTTGGACAGTCGAGTGGGATCCTGCCTCGGTTGAGGAGGAGCATGAGGAGTGATGGGACAGGCTTCCCCATCTCTCTGTTTAATTATCGTTAGTTTTATTCCGCTGCACTTCGAACAATGATGACTACTTTTGCAAAAACTCCGATGATGATGTAATAAATTTAATACTCCTTAATGTATGGTTTTATGCTTTATTGTATTTGCTCTGTGACTCACCATTGAGTGAGATTGTGGTACTTGATCCTGTAAGTGGCCTCGTCAGACTAGATCCGAGGGATTGACGGGTTATTCCCATTTAAGTGTGGTCTAGCCTCTAAGGCGGGACTTAGGCACTTAAGTCGGAATAATTCGGGCAGTTCCGCCACATGCTTCTTCAATTCTGCCAACTCAGCGGGTGGCATTCGGTAGGGCCTCTTGGAAATTGGTGTCGTTCCCGGTTGCAACTCGATGGCAAATTCAATATCCCGGTCTAGTGGCATTCCTGGCAATAGATCAGGAAAGACATCAGCATACTCACAGACCACTGGGATCTTCTTCAGACGTAACTCCATCATAGAGAAAGCACATGACTGAGTAGAACCCTGACTGGGCAGAATTAAGGTGAAGTTCCCATAGAACGGAGGATTAATTTCCACGGTACGGCTGGCTACATCAAGCACAACATGGTGCAAGGTCATCCAATTAGCTCCCAGAATAATGTCCACATTTTCCAAACCCAAAACAAAAAGGGTGGTTTTGACAATGTGGCTTCCCAGTTGAATAGGCACACTTTGGTTTAATTGATTAGTTGAAATTTTACCCCCGGGTGTGACTATCATAAATGACCCTTTTGAGCGAGAGAATGGTAGTTCACATTTAGCACTGAACTTTTGGCTAATGAAACTATGAGATGCACCAGAATCAAACAGAATTAAAGCAGGTTGATTGTAAACTGAAAAGATACCGGTCTTGATAGGAGCTCCCTCAGGTACTTCCTCCAGAGTAATCTCTGGACACCTTTGGTGGGTGATACCTTAAGATAAACATGATCTCCCACATCAAACTGCAGAGGCTTCCTTCTCTTGTCATGAAAGCTCTTTTGCCTGGCCTGGGCAGCTTCTAGGTTCTTCTTAATAACTCTGACCTTTTCCTCTGCTTCAAGTACCAAGTCCGGTCCAAATATTTCCTTCTCTCTCGCTTGAGACCAATTTAGCGGGGTCCAACACCTTCTCCCATACAAGGCTTCAAAAGGTGCCATCTTCAAACTGGACTGATAGCTGTTATTGTAAGAGAACTCTGCCAATGGAAGACACTTGTCCCAATCCTTTCCATAGTGTAGCACACATGCCCTCAACATGTCTTCCAAAATCTGATTCACTCTTTCTATTTGGCCATCTGTTTGAGGATGGTATGCTGAGCTTCTGATTACATGGGTTCCAAGTGACTCCTGCAATTGCTCCCAAAATTATGCCACGAATGGTGCTCCTCTGTCCGACACTATAGTCCTTGGTATCCCATGCAAGCGAACTATCTGGTCAATGTAGATTTCTGCATACTTCTCTGTCCTGTGGGTGGTGTGTACCGGCAAGAAATGAGCTGTCTTTGTCAATCTGTCCACAATGACCCAAATGGAATCATGGTGTTGGGAGGTATTGGGCAATCCCACGATAAAATCCATGCAAATGTCCTCCCATTTCCAAGATGGTATAGGAAGGGGTTGCAAAGGGCCTGCTACCTTCAAATGACTAGCCTTGATTCTCTAGCAGGTGTCACATTCAGAGATATACTTAGCAATTTCCCTCTTCATTCTGGTCCACCAGTATAAGGATCTGAGATCATGATACATCTTGTTACTGCCGGGGTGCATGGAAAATTTTGAAAGGTGAGCTTCATCCAATATCTTCTTTTGGAGCTCAGGGTTCTTGGGAATAACCAATCGGTCTCCAAACCATAGGATTCCTTTGCTGTCCTGACGAAAACATTTGTATTTATCCACCTTTTGTTCGACCATTTCCTTAATAACTTGAACACCCTTGTCTCCAATCTGTGCCCGGACTATTTGCTCTTGTAATGTGGGCTCCACTGAAATATAATTTAAAGCACCTGAGGAAACAACTTCTAGGTTTAGTTTGCACAACTCATCACATAGGGTGGTGACTCTTGCATCCATGTTCATACAATTGCACTGGGCCTTCCTGCTTAAAGCATCTGCCACAACATTGGCTTTACCAGGGTGGTAATGCACCTCCAAATCATAGTCCTTGATTAGCTCTAACCATCTTCTTTGCCTCATATTAAGATCAGCCTGGGTGAAGATATATTTGAGACTTTTATGATCAGTGTAAATGTTACAGTGAGCCCCCATCAAGTAATGTATCCATATCTTGAGAGCATGAACCACAGCTGCTAACTCCAGATCATGTGTGGGGTAGTTCTGCTCATGGGGTCTGAGTGCCCGGGAGGCATAAGCAATGACTCTGTTGTCCTGCATTAAGACACTTCCCAATCTAGTACCGGAAGCATCGCAATAAACTTCAAAGGGCTTGGTGTTGTCAGGTTGAGCTAGCACTGGTGCTGTTGTCAATCGCTGCCTTAGTGTATGAAAGGCATCCTCACACTTCTGGCTCCAATCATACTTGACTCCATTCTTCAACAATTCAGTCATTGGCTTGGCAATTCTGGAGAAATCCGGAATGAATCGTCGATAATACCCTGCAAAACCCAGAAAACTCCGAATCTGCCGCACTGTGGTAGGAGGTTTCCAATCCATTACTTCTTGTACCTTCTCAGGATCAACTGATATCCCATCCTGAGAAATTGTGTGACCCAAAAATTTAATTTCCCTCAGCCAGAATTCACTTTTTGTCAACTTAGCATATAAACGATGATCGCGCAGTCGCTGAAGCACGATGTGTAGATGCTCAGTATGCTCATCTTCGTTCTTGGAATATACCAAAATATCATCAATGAAAACCACCACAAATTTGTCCAGCTCTTGCATGAATACTGAGTTCATTAGATACATGAAACAAGCCGGGGCATTGGTCAGCCCAAAAGACATCACCAAAAACTCATAAAGCCCATATCTGGTAGAGAAAGCCGTCTTGGGAATATCGCTGGCACGGATCTTGATCTGATGGTAGCCCGAGCGAAGGTCTATCTTGGAGAACACTTTGGCTCCTACCAACTGATCAAACAAAACATCAATGCGGGGTAGTGGGTATTTGTTCTTGATGGTCACCGCATTGAGAGGGCGGTAATCGACACACATTCTCAGACTTTCATCCTTCTTCTTTACAAACAAGGCTGGGCATCCCCATGGTGAAGTGCTTGGGCGAATAAACCCCTTGTCCAACAACTCTTGCAGTTGCTTTTTCAATTCTGCCAATTCCGCTGGAGGCATCCTATAAGGTCTCTTGGATATAGGTGCAGTTCCAGGTTGCAATTCTATTGCGAACTCGATGTCTCTATCGGGTGGTGTTGGGGACTTGTTCTCAAATGCTATGAATTAAGAACAAGGCAACATAAAATGTTAAATGTTAATGCCCTTCGTCCGCTGAAACATTATTTCCTCAAGGATTTAATGAACTTCGGACGAAGGTTAAAACGACACAATTACGAAGGTTAAATTTTCATAATTAAATTCTCAAAGATTATATAAAATAATGTGAGATATAAAGCATTAAAGACAAGCAAACTATAAACAAACAACATCATTTACGTATTATATAAACTTGATGTATTCAAATACAATATTAGATACATTTATACCTCTGCCTTGGCAAGGAATGATTCCCGAGTGATGTGATTGCAATTACCGGAATGCGTGAACAGTAAAGGAATACTGTTCACTATTTATAGGCACAAGACACAGCCTGTGAGGAATTACAATCATGCCCCTCATAAAAGTTTACAACAATGACTCCAACACTTGTGGACTAAAAGGTCATTCTACTTTTAAGTCGGTTTGCAATTCCGAAGCTTCATGAACAGCAACCTTTGGTCATCACGTGCAGACAGTTTCAGCCGAAGCTGTTTCTTCCTGCAGGACCTTCGGCGACGAAGCATGGTCCCAACAGTAGCCCCTTCGCGATGCTAGATCGTTTTTCGTAACGAGCTTGATCTGTGAAATAAGTCTCTTAGGCTTCAGGAAGCCGAAGGTCCGAAAAACACCTTCCCTGAGCTCGTTGTCGAGAAACGATTCAGTTTCCGAGCGCGTAGCGGTCCCACCCTGCAGGGTTACTATTTGGTCTCTGCGGTCCACCGCGCAGCGGGTGTAAGCAGCTGTCTGCCTGGTGTAAAAATCCTGACGATTCACCTTCTTACCTGCAGCACTATATAAACAGACGGGTAGGTGTGAAGTTACCACAGCATTCATTGCTATTGCACTGTTTTGCTGCCAAAAATTTTAACCATAGCCGAAGCTTGACTCTCGCAAGCAGACGAAGCTCCAGTTTTAAAGCCTACTTCGTCAGAAGAAAAAACTTCGGAAGAAAAAGTTTTTTAGTTCCCAAGAAATTCAGAATTAAATGGCTAGAGTGCGCTCTACCGCTAGAGTTGAGCGTGAGGGAGGCGAAGCCGAAGGAGCGGAGACTGTTCCTATCTCCGAAGCGATGCAACGATCTAGACTGGTGACCTCGGAAGGAATCCGTACTGCCGAAACAGAGCAGACTGCTGCCGAGACAGAAGAAGCTGTTGCCGAAGTGGAAGAAGGAAATATTGAGGAAGCTGATTCCGATGATGATTACCATATTGCCGTGCCAAGCAAGCCCAGCCACTTGGACTTCGGGAAGTCGACTGTCTCCAAGGCTGATTTCTCCAAGATGGTGAAGTCGGGTTATTTCAGTGAGAATGAGAAGAAGCTACTTCGCTTCGGGGGGGAAGAAACTACCCCGAAGCCAGAAAAAGATGAAATAGTTATTTTTAAGAGCTTTCTGAAAGCTGGATTAAGATTCCCCTTAAATAGGATGATATCTGATGTGCTGCAAAGATTTGGTATCTACTTTCACCAACTGACTCCCAACGCAATTGTCAGGCTCAGCGTCTATATCTGGGCTCTCCGAAGCAAGGCGGTGGAGCCATTTGCCGACAGCTTCTGTCGAGTTCATGAGTTGCATTACCAAACTAAGGCCAGAAAAGATGGATTACATGAAAATTTTGGCTGCTATAATTTTGCTTATCGGAAAACCATGAAGTTTCCCGTGATTAGCTACCGAAGCAAATGGCCGGCCGGCTGGAAATCAGAATGGTTTTATGTCAAAGTTGATGAAGATAAAGAGAAGCTGGTTCAGAGCCCTCTTGAATTAATCTTCGGAGAAACAAGACCCCGATGCAAAATGGCAGTAGAAGGTCCAACTTGGGCTGCTCTGGGCGAATTCAAAATTATAGCAGAACATATTGGCACTAGAGATTTAGTGCAAGAATTCCTGGCCTTCAGAGTTTTTCCAACGATGAAAGAGTGGACAATGCCGAAGCTTAAAGGGGAGAAGAAAGAGGGGGAACTCGTCAGGCTACCTTATCATTATAAATTCAAGAAGTATTTTAAAGTACCCTGCCAAGAATGGCTTGATACAATTGAAATAATGAGCAATGAAATTCTTGGGAACTACTCTAAAAAAGAGGACCAACTGATGACAGCGGCCTTCGGCACCCGGCCGAAACGAAGGCTGAACAGGGTGCTTGATGCCATAGGATTTGAATACGCTGACTACGGTCGACTGGGCGGAGATGCCGGAGGCCCGAAGCGAAAAAGGATTGCCAGTGCTACTGACCAAGAGGTCGTCAAGGTAGCCAAAAAGAAAAAGAAAGATTCTGAAAATCTTAGCGCTGAAGAGTTAAATCTTGAGCCAAAGGTGGCCACTTCAAGAAAGAGAAAAGGTGCATCCCCGGAGCCGGAAACGCCGGTCCGAGAAGAAGATATTCCTGCTTCTCCTTCTGCTGTTGAAGTAGAAGAGATTATGAAGGTAATGACTGAACCCTTGCCTATCAGGCTAAGTCCACTGGCACTGGAACTGACGAAGTTTTTTCAGAAGGACAAGGCAGCTTCGGCAGCAGAAAGTCCCGCGAAGCCGAAAAAACGGAGAATTATTCAAGTAACAGATGTGATCCACCAAACGCCGCCACCGGCAACGGTACCGAAAATTGCCTTTATTGAAACTGCCGAAGCCGAAGCTACTGGAATGAAAACTACTGAAGCTGAAACCGGCGAGACCGAGGCTACCGAGGCCGAAGCCGGTGCCACCAAAGTGTCAAACCTGGAAACTACACTTGAGGTTATTGACAATATTCTCCTGAAAATGGCCGAAGAAGAAGCTACTGTGGCTGCAGTGAATACGTCAACTGAGAAGGGGAAAGAGCAAATTGATGAAATTTCTGAAGGAGAAGATTTTAACTTTCAAGACCTACTTGGACAAGAGTTAACAGACGCTGAGAAAGAGGAGTTGAAAAAATATGCCATATCTTGTGGATATAAATCAGGCGCTATGCTATTTGGTGGGGTGAACGAAGGGAAACTAAGGTGCCTTCGGAACCGCACCGAGGCCAAAATTGTCAGAACCCTTTCCAAAAGCATTGGCTTGCCAAAGGTGGAGGCGGACTTGTGTCGTTACCAACGACACCACATCGCCGGAAGCTTGCTTTATGCTAACTTCAAGGTAACGAATATTTTTGTTATTTTATTACTATTATTATTAACTTTTGGGTCGTGTTCTAACGAAGATCATTTCGACAGAGCATATTATTAAGCAAGGTTCTGAAAATGCAACAAGATCTGGAGGAAGAGAAAAACAAAGCCGTCATTCAAGATTTGGCTTAAAAAGTTGAAAATCACGAAGCCAATCTGAAAAAGAAAGACTTCGCAATCCAAGATCTTGAAATCATGGTCATAGAGCACGAAGGTGCATTAGAAAAGAAGGATTTTGTTATTCAGACCATGGAGGGCTCTTTGGCTGAAGTCCAAACTGAAAATGACAAATTAAAGAATGAATTGCTCCGTCAATCAGAAAAATTCGAGCAAGAAAAGAAATATTTTGAAACAAGCCTGAAAGCTGAAGTGGATAAATACTCAAATTTGCAGAAATCCTTTACAGAACTTCAGGAGAAATGCTTAGGCTTCGGCATCCGATGTGTGCAGCGGCTGAAGGACGTGTTTCACTCTGTCGGAGCTAGCTCTTCGAAATTTACACCTTCAGCTGAAAATCTGCCAAGAACATTAGAGCATATTGAAGGCAAAGTTGATGCCCTTGACGAAGTTATTGGTGGGCATGCTGACTTCTGCGCCCTGGTAGCTTCTCGGGGCACAGATGCTGCTTTTTTGAAGGCTGGCTGCACACATGGAAACATCGTGAACAGACCAAACTTCAACCTGTCAGCTTCAGATTTGTTAGATATCCACTAGTACACAGAAGCTCTATAGTGGCGGTTCTAAACCTATTTACACTGGCGTTTTTCAGTACCGCCAGTGCTAGGGGTCAGTGGAAATCAGCATTTCCACTGGCGGTTATTTTGGAACCGCCAGTGAAAAGTGCATTTTCACTAACGGTTTTCTTAAGGAACCGCCAGTGAAAAGTGCATTTTCACTGGCGGCTGAATAAAGAAAACCGCCAGTGAAAATGCATTTCCACTGGCGGTTTTATAAAGCAAACCGCCAGTGGAAATGCACTTTTCACTGGCGGTTTTCTTTATAAAACCGCCAGTGGAAGTTTTCCCGCCTTTTTTCAAAATTTCAAAGAATACTGAATTATATATATATTTATTTACACACACACAAACATATATATATATAGATCTATATTGATATTGAAAGCAACATGAAATTAAATTCTATCATACATTTATATACATCAAAGTATTCTGTTTACAACCATATATGCTTCATGCATTCTATACATCATAAGTTTTCACCTAAGCTCTAATAACTATCTCGGCTAAGAGATAATCTACTAATTTCTGTTAGTATTCTAAACTCTGGCAAAGCTAATGTTCCGGAAGCATCGTGATATTTTCCTTCTGCGGGAATGACCTCTTTCAATATGAATGTGCAGAGGTCCTCGACTATGCCATACAATGCAGCTTCGGTCAAGTTCTCCGGGTTTCCTCGTTGAAATTGCTGTAAAGAAATTTTATAAACATCATCTATTTATACTCAATAATAACACATTTGCATCTTTAATGAAATAAATACATACTTGACTATTACTAATAATTCCTTGTCAGGGTTCGTGATGTATCGTCCGTTCACTCTCATGAACTCGCACGCATAGAATCCACATAGGACCGATCCTTGTGGTTGCTTGTGGCACTACATAACGGGAGATTGGTTATTTAGTTGCAACATTGTGTATGATATGTATTCATAAAATCACATACTTACCGGCCAGTGATGATGGATGTCTAGTGGCACGAGTTTTTTCGACAGGTTGTACTTTCCACCTCTCATCTTATAGAATCTATAAGCCCTGTGATCTCAAATAGAATCACCATGTTATTCTCAAATTTTAATCGATAAAAGTATGCATGCATAGAAAAGGCTTACAGCTCTAAGATGCTGAGGAATGTTGCATATGTCGAAGGGTCGAAGTTCAAGGAGTCGAGCACCAGCACCTTTCCAACCTTAGGATAAATGAGGAAGCATATCCAGTGGTCCCTGTACGAATCAAATTTGTGATGCATGTGTATTGAAATTATTAATTTTATTTATGCAAAATCACACTTACTTAAAGTTGTACGGGGCCATTATGGCTTCCCTGTCTTGAAATTGAAGCATTGCATGTCCTATGTAGGTGGCGTATCGAGCTTCAAAATCCTTCTTCATATCCTTTATACGCTTCTCAACTTCTTCGTCCGTCTTTCCCCGTATTTCATCGTTGTCTTTCCCGATTCTAAAAGTGTGGCTTTCCTCGGATATAAGTATTGGGTTGAGATACCCAACCCTTTTACTGGCACTAGCATTGGGCTTGGTACCGTAAAGAATCTCCTGCTGATCATGTTGCATTCTGCAAGTCACACGTGCATGTCAGATATTGAAATTTTATACAGCTCACTAATAATAACACACATATGTGGAAGTATGAGCGACACTTACAATGCAAACATCGTTACAAGTTGCACGTCGAGTCTCTGAAGGTTCATCATTAACCACATGTCCTCGAATGTAACAACGGCCTTTTGGTCCGAACCAATAAAAGCATGGTCTGGTATATGCACACTGATGGTGTCGATGCCAACCGATGATGCCCGCATGTACCAGTCATGCAACCTTTTAACACCAGCCGGGACCTTTCTTAGTTTCTCAAGAGGTAGCAGAGGTCTGCCCGGCACATATTTTTTAGGCACGTTTTTGTAATCTGCCTTAGTTGGCTTCTTTATCTATGCGGCCATTGCCTCAGCCTTTTTTGCAGACTCCTCGTGCTTGGCCAAATCAACAGTTTGTGACGTGAGGCTCTGTCCAATCCCTTTCAAAAACCGAGCTGTGCCAGCAGTAGTAGCTTTACTCTTCTTTTTCTGATACGGGGACACCAATTTTGGTATAGGAAGTTTAGATTTCTTTGATGGCCTTGGATCCTTTGATGGTTGTGGAGAAGGTGGATCCCTTGATGGTGGCGTAGACAGTGGGTCACCAAGAGGATGGGGAGGAGAAGGTGGTGGAGCCCTGAATGGTGATGCTTGTGGCGGAGACGGTGGGTCAGAAAAAGGATGAGGAGCAGCATGTGAAGTTTGAGGAGGTGATGATGGATGTACAATAGGAGCAGCAATTTGAGAAGGCGGAGACGGTTGGGCCTGCGACGCCTGCGACGAATTCGACCAATCAAGCAATTCGACATCCCTTCGAGGCCAAAGGATAAAATTCTTGATAGCTTGTCCAAGTTTCTCGATACCTTCGGGCCCAGGGATGTCTAGCATGTCATCCTCGGATCCTTAGACGTCCGTCGTCACTTCTACTTTGCAATAATCATCTGGAATATCGTTTCCATGGAACTTGCGTCCTGGGAACGCAAGGCCTGTGGCTACTTTCTTTGTACGTTTATTGTTAATACCATATCTTATAACCAGTGTGCACGCCACAGGCCTTGTGATGTCATCAACTGGATAACGGTCCTTATTTCCCGTTGAAGCAACAGAGCTTGGTAATGTCGTACAATCTGTGGAAGCCGGCGGTTGAGCTGCTGGAATTATTTGTATCTGTGGAGTGGTCATCTGTTGAACAGACATCGCACTCGTCAACTGTTGCATCAATTCTGGAGGAGGATTCGATAGCATTTGAGACATCATGGCTTTGAACTCTTTCTTGGCCTCCTCCTTAAAATAATCCGCCATCTCTTCCTTGTATCGATCACGTTTCTTGTACAGACCTTCCCACTGTGGTCCGAATCCTTCCTTCCATCCTTCCTTAGACGAGATTCCTCGTACACGACCAGGATGCTCAGGGTTACCGAGACCAGCCGTTAGGATGTCTCTTTCCCTTTGTGGCTTAAAAGTTCCTTGGCTCTGCTTAGCTGCCATTGTATATATGTTTTTTGCCGCTTCTTCGACAATGGGATCATCAAAAGATACACCGGTCTCGGTTTCCCTTGGTTTTCTAGCATGGAGCCAATTTGCCGCCCTTTCACCAAGTTGCTCGGACAGCGTCGGCAACCCTGCGGCCTTCTTCTCGGCGTCTTCTTGTGTCCATTTAGGAACCTGACGCTTGTAACCACCTGTGCCTAGGTGGTGGCGGTACTTGTTCTTCTTTGATAGTTCCGAATTTGCCTCACTTAGAGATATGAAATCAGGGCTGCTCCTCTGCTCTAGAAATACTGCCCACTGACCTGCTGAGATTTTATATTTTTTGGTCGGGTCCAGACCTTTCTTTGCAAACTTTGTGTTCATCTCAGACCTCCAGTTTCGGAAATTGATTGCAAGCTGCTTCATCGTGTATTCCTTCACGAGTTCTTTTGAACCCCGAGGCAGAACGAACCTCATTAATAGCTTATTCCATATTTGATTCTTGACATCATGTGACACATCTCTCCACTGTCGTATTGTTATGTCAAGATTATCTCTAACTAAAAACCCAAGTGCATTCCGGAACTTAGGTAGTGCCTCTTCTGGAGCTAGGGGCTGACCTTTCGGGCTCACGTCTGAGATTTTGTATGTTTTGTCGGGAAACTTGTTCAGCCCCCTGTCACCTCTTTTTCGATCGCTCTGCTTCCTTTTTCTTGACGTCTCGGTTGTTGTCTTGGTCTGTTCCGGTGCGTCTTGGGTCGGCTCCGGTACGTCTTCGTATCGTGCCACGGCTTCTTCGAGTATCGCACGGAATTCAGACACGACCTCCTATTCATGTAATAAAATGCACAAGAGATCATGCATGTGAAATCAGTAGGGTACACATACGAAGCTAAAGATGCGTACTTTTACCTCAGCTTCTCGTGGATCATAAGTAGGGTCACGTTGCAACTCACGGAGAGCGGCCCTATCTATGCTAGTGGTAGGAAAAAGGGTCGCTAGGCGTTTCATATCCTTCACTGCTGGATTGTTCTTGAGCAACACTCTTGTCCATGTGCTCGGGCACTAATCCTTGATCCTTGATCGGAGAACTCATTGAGCTATATATATACAAATACATAAGCAATAATTAAATACATATTAACACATATTAACGTAAGCAATAATTAAATTCATATTAACAAATAGTATAATTAAATACATCCTCGGGCACTAAACCCTTAACCCTAACCCTAACCCAAAACCCGAACCCTAACCCTAACCCTAACCCTAAACCCTAACCCAAAACCCGAACCCTAACCCTAACCCTAACCCTAACCCTAACCCTAACCCTAAACCCTAACCCTAACCCTAATCCTAACCCTAACCCTAACCCTAAACCCTAACCCTAACCTAACTATAACCCTTAACCCTAACCCTAACCCTAAACCCTTAACCCTAACCCTAACCCAAAACCCGAACCCTTAACCCAAAACCCGAACCCTTAACCCTAAACCCTAACCCTAACCCTAACTATAACCCTTAACCCTAACCCTAACCCTAACCCAAAACCCGAACCCTTAACCCAAAACCCGAACCCTTAACCCTAACCCTAACCCTAAACCCTAACCCTAACTATAACCCTTAACCCTAACCCTAACCCTTAACCATAACCCTAACCCTAACCCTAACCCTAACCCTAAACCCTAACCATATAGTATCATATAGTCGTATAGTATCGTGTAGGACAGGGAGAGAGTCGCATAGGACGTATAAAGAGGGAGAGAGGGAGAATCGTATGGATATTATCGAGTTACGTATAGAGAGGGAGAGAGGGAGAGTCGTATAGGACGAGGAGAGGGAGAGAGGGAGAGTCGCATAGGACGTATAGAGAGGGAGAGAGGGAGAGTCGTACGGAAATTATCGAGTTCAGATCGAATTCGGATCGGATCGGATACGTATATTATCGAGTTGTGACGGATAAAATTACAATGTATATATTCAACATACATTTGAACACATATGAACACAAATATATATATTGAACACATACATTTGAACACATATGAACACACATATATATTGAACACATACATTTGAACACATATGAACACATATATATATTGAACACATACATTTGAACACATATGAACACACATATGAATAAAAATAAATATTGTATGAATACTCTCATCTCCTCTCCTCTCTCTCCCTCTCCCTCCTCTCTCTATCTCTCTCCCTCTCCCTCTCTCTATCTCTATCTCTCTCCTCTCCCTCTCCTCTCTCTCTCTTACCCTCCTCTCCCTCCCTCTATCTCTCTCCTCTCCCTCTATCTCTCTCCCTCTCTCTATCTCTCTCCTCTCCCTCCTCTCTCTCTCTCACCCTCCTCTCCCTCCCTCTATCTCTCTCCCTCTCCCTCCTCTCTCTTCCCTCTCCCTCTCCTTCCTCTCTCTTCCTCCCTCTCGGCGGCGGCGGTGCGTGCGCCCTCCTCTCTCCTCCCTCTCCCTCTCCCTCCTCTCTCTTCCCTCTCCCTCTCCTTCCTCTCTCTTCCTCCCTCTCGGCGGCGGCGCGTGCCCTAGGGTTTACTAAAACGCGGTGGCGGCGGCTGCCGGCGCGGTAGACGACGGTGGCGGTACGGCAGATTAGGGGAAAGAGAAAGAAACCTGGAGACGGCGGTGCGGGGGCGGGAATGGCGGCGTGGGGACGGGCGCGGGGACGATCGTCGGCGAAACCCTCGGGGTCAAAATCCAGCAGCCTGACGGCGTCGTCTTGAAGTGAACTGGCGCCAGGGACTTGTAAATTTTTCGGCTCCCGCGCGCCACCCTTTATATAGGCGCCATTTCTACTGGCGGTTGACAACGAGAACCGCCAGTAGAAATGGCTTCCACAGACTGTAAAAGCCATTTCTACTGGCGGTTGACAACGAGAACCGCCAGTAGAAACTATTTCTACTGGCGGTTGTCATAGAGAACCGCCAGTAGAAATGGCTTCTACAGACTGTAGAAGCCATTTCTACTGGCGGTTCTCTATGACAACCGCCAGTAGAAATAGTATTTTATTATTATTAACATAGTTTTTTATATATTGTTTTACTTCACTTTTTATATATTATATTAAGTATACTTTTATATATTGTTTAGTATACTTTTACCTCTCTCCATCCCCTCTCTCTCTCCTCTCTCTCCATCCTCTCTCTCCCTCTACCTCTCCTCTCTTTCCTCTCCACTCTCTCTCCCCTCTCCCTCTCCATCCTCTCTCTCCTCTCCACTCTCTCTCCCCTCTCCCTCTTCATCCTCTCTCTCCTCTCCACTCTCTCTCCCCTCTCCCTCTCCATCCTCTCTCTCCATCCCCTCTCTCTCTCCTCTCTCTCCATCCTCTCCTCTCTTTCCATCCTCTCTCTCCTCTCCACTCTCTCTCCCCTCTCCCTCTCCATCCTCTCTCTCCTCTCCACTCTCTCTCCCCTCTCCCTCTCCATCCTCTCTCTCCATCCCCTCTCTCTCCCCTCTCCCTCTCCATCCTCTCTCTCCATCCCCTCTCTCTCTCCTCTCTCTCCATCCTCTCCTCTCTTTCCATCCTCTCTCTCCTCTCCACTCTCTCTTCCCTCTCCCTCTCCATCCTCTATCTCCTCTCCACTCTCTCTCCCCTCTCCCTCTCCATCCTCTCTCTCCATCCCCTCTCTCTCTCCTCTCTCTCCATCCTCTCTCTCTCCTCTCTCTCCATCCTCTCTCTCCTCTCCCTCTCCTCTCTCTCCTCTCTCTCTCCCTCTCCTCTCTCTCTATAAAGTCAATAGAAAGTCATGTAAAATTGTAAATGGTAGCCCCGAAAATTGAATGAAGACAATTACATGCTTCGGTTTGTCGCTAACAATAATCAATTACATGACAAGTCCTAACAATAATCAATTACATGACAAGTATATAATCTAGGAAGCTATTGTTCTGCCTTGTCCATCGTGTCGTACCCAGGGCAACGAATTGCGTGGGATGCTTCGCTCAACGTTCCTTATCTTGGTTGGATGGTCTATGAAAAGAGACATGTCGTTGAACTGGTTAAAATTCTCTAAATCAGATACACCATCAACACCTATAGCTTGTTGTTTTCCAGGACAAACTACATGCTTCGGTTTGTCGGTGCTTTTCTTCTCATTGTTAGAAATGATCTGTTCAGCATAGAAGACCTGTGCAGCACGATTAGCAAGGATCCATGGGTCATCTTTGTAACCTACCTTACTTAGATCAAGAACTCTGACCCCATAGTTGTCTACCGTGACATGTTTGTCTTCAACCCATTGACATCGGAAAACCGAGATCTGAAATGTACCATAGTCTAGTTCCCATATGTCCTCAATAAAGCCAAAATATGTAATAATCTCACCAGTTTCATCATCTATGGCCTCGCATCGAACACCACTGTTTTGTGACATGCTCTTTTTGTCCTTGGACTTGGTACAAAATGTGAATCCACTAATGTCATAGGTTTGCCATGTTGTGACCTGGCGTGATGGTCCAGATGCCAAGCCCTTGATGGTTTGTTCTTCTATTGTTTCTCCACGTGGAATGTCCTTCACCATTAGCCATGTGTTGAACCGCTGCTTATGTTGCTTCATTACCCAATCATCCGTATGCCCAGGATTTTGCTCGCGAAGTTCATTGATGTGTTGTTGGATAAATGGCTCCATTATCGTTAGCTGATGTAGGATGCTCTGATGTGCCTCAAGTACTATATCGTAATCCGGTGGGATGAAAGATTTCCGTCCCATCCTCCCGCTTCCATACAGTCTACCCTCGTGTCGTGACGGAGGCAGACCTATTGCAACCTGGTCTTTTAGGATACTATTGCAGAATGGACCTCCGGACTCAATGGCCTCTTCGGTACAGTACCCTTCTATCATGGATGCCTCGGGACGAGCACGGGTTGATACATAGCCATTCAGTATTGACATGAAACGCTCATACGTCCACATTTCATGCAAGTACATAGGACCCAATGCCTCTATTTGTGGCACCAAGTGCACCACAAGGTGCACCATAATATCAAAGAACGATGGAGGGAAACACATCTCAAACTGTGATATTGTCTCCACTGCGAATTCCTGAAGAGATGCCAACTCATCACGGCCAATTACCTTTTGTGAAATCCTGCTGAAAAAGTAGCACAACCGTGTGATTGCCATCTTTAAAAACAAAGGATTTATAGCCCTGATGGCAATAGGTAGGAATGTAGTCAGCATGACATGGCAATCATGTGAGTTGTAGTTGGTGATTGTCAGGTCTTTCATTGACACAATACTCCGTATGCTAGAGCAGAATCCGGATGGGACTTTCAAATTCTTGAGCCAAACACACATCGCATGTTTCTCATCTACATTGAGATTGTAGCTTGCTGCTGGGAGATGGTACTTCCCATTTTCTTGAAGAACGGGATGTAGTTCCTTTTTTATGCCTAAATCTACTAAGTCCATGCGTGAATTGAGCCCTTCTTTTGTTTTGCCCTTTATGTCTAGCAAGGTGCCCATTATGCTTTCAAACACGTTCTTCTGAACGTGCATACCATCGATCGCATGCCGCACATCTAACTCTTTCCAGTAAGGCAAGTACTCGAAGAAAATAGACTTCTTCTTGAATATAGCCCACGAAGCTGGTTTGACATCCTTCCTTGTTTTTCCGTCTTTTGTCTTCTTCCCGAAAACAAACTTGATATTCCTGACTATTTCAAAAACTCTATGACCTCTATTGTTACCCGATGGAGCAGTAGAATGTAGTTCACCATTATTGTCGAAGTACTTATCCATCTTTCGCATGCGGTACCTGTGTCCTTCCAATAAAAAGCGTCTGTGCCTCATGTAAACTATCTTCCTAGATGCAGCAAGGGATACGTAAGCAGTTCCATCAATGCATACTGTGCAACCATCCTTTCCCTTAAACTGGCCTGATAATGTGAAGAGAGCAGGGTAATCGTTGATCGTAACAAAAAGAATTGCTCTCACCGTGAATGAACCTTTACGATACTCATCCAACATTTGAACACCTGTTTCCCACAATATTTTCATATCCTCCATTAAGGGCTCCAAAAATACATCCATGTCAACTCCAGGTTGTGTAGGTCCAGAAATAAGGATGGTTAGCAAAAATGTACTTCCGTTTCTGCATCAACCATGGAGGAAGGTTGTATATGGTGAGGATCACCGGCCATGTGCTATGCTTGCTGCTCCTCTCAGCAAATGGGTTCATTCCATCAGTACTCAGTGCGAACCTAACATTTCTCGGTTCATCGGCAAAGTCTCGGTGGTTGTCATTGAAATCTTGCCACTGCTTCCCATCGGCTGGATGTCGAAGCTTCCCATCGTTTTTGTGCTCATCAGAAGCATGCCAGCTCATAAGTCTGGCATCCTCAGGATTAGTGAACAAACACCTCAATCGATCGACAACGGGGAGGTACCACATCACCAAAGAAGGAATCTTTTTGAGCGCATAATAGTCTACTTCTTTTTCTTTGCTCGTGGATTTTGAAGTCTTTTTTTGGGCTTTCTTTCGCTTCTTCCCTTTAGACACGGATGCAACACACTCTTCGTCCTCTCGATAGTCTTTATTCGTCTTGTACCTACTTGCACCGCACTTTGGGCAGCTCTCCAAGTCTTTATAATCATCACCTCGATAAAGGATACATTGATTTCTACACGCGTGGATCTTCTCCACACCCATAGTGAGCGGACTGATTAGTTTCTTTGCATAGTACATGTTAGCAGGCACATTGTTCTCCTTTGGAAGCATGTCTGCGATAATACTCAAGAACGCATCGAAGCCAGCATCAGCCACACCATATTTAGCTTTTAACATCAACAGCTTTAGCACAGACCGGAGCGTCGTGAACTCTTTGGTACAACCCTTAGACTCGTCGTACAAAGTCTCTTCTGCTGCCTTCTTTAGGGACTCCATACCTTTCATTAAGAACATCGATTGATCTGTATGACGACGCAACATTGCCTCTAGCAACTCTGCATCTTCCTCATCCATAACACTTGGCAGAACATGAGGTCTATCATGTTCATTTCCTCCAGCGTAACCATGATCAGTAACATTTTGCACTACATGTTCGCTCTGTGGAAGAGGTTGGTGTGTCTCGTGAACGAACTGAAATCTGTCGTCGATGTTCTCAGGGTTTCCAGTCGTATAAGGCGAAGAGCTACCCTCTCCATGCTTTGTCCAAATTGTGTAATCCTTCATAAATCCTCGGCATACCAGATGAGATATGATTTGTTCTGTGTCATTAAATACAACAGCATTTTTGCAGTCCATGCATGGACAATATATGTGTTTTGTCTTTGTTCTCCAAGCATGGTTCGTAGCGACATCAATAAACCTATGGACCTCGGATATGTATGATGGATCTAGCCTTGATAAGTTATACATCCAGGATGTCCTCTCCATCACCACCTGTAAAAAAGTAACATAAACACACAAGAACCAACCTTTCTTAGCAACATTCTTCCAAAAAATAAAGATAAACCCCCCCTTGTATTTTGTGAAATCTGGCCCTCTAATGGAAGTTGGGCTGCGAGCTATAGTTCTTGTCGGGAAGGATGAAGGGGTGAAACCCTATATCCAAAATGTGGCTAAATTTAAGGAAAATGAACAAAAATTGGCAAGAGGAACATAAAACCAAACTTTCCTAGCCATACTCTTCTCTCTAACACATGGTGAAGGCCTAGTTCCAAAATTGAGCAAAGATGAACAATAATTGGCAATTAAAACATAATTAAACCAACTTTCATAGCAACTAATAAAAACAATCTTAATTACCAAACCTATCTTCTTCTCTCTCCACACAACACATGAACCATTCATTAAACAACTTAATATGTCATGGATAAACTGATTTGAGAACTAAACATGAAAAAGGAGAGAGGATAGACAAAATCTAACCATATTAAACAACTTTATTTGAGCGAATAGAGCAAAAATGTGGCTAAAATGTGGCTAAAATTGAGAGAGGATACACTCTCTCTCAAATGATGAAACCCTAGATCCAAAATGTGGCTAAAATTGAGCAAAAATGAATAAAAATTGACATTAGCAACATAAACCAACCTTTCTTAGCAATCTTCTTCCAAAAAATGAAGATCAAAACCTCTCCCCATGTATTTTGTGAATTCTGGACCTCCAAAATCGCCTCCAATGGAAGTTGGCTGCGAGCATACAGTTCACTGTCGGGGGAAGAAGAGGGGTATTTATAACAGACACTTCACTGGCGGTTGTCTTTAAAAACCGCCAGTGAAAATTGATTTCCACTGGCGGTTGTCTTTAAAAACCGCCAGTGAAAATAGGATGTTTCCACTGGCGGTTAAGTTAAGATAACCGCCAGTGGAAATCAATTTTCACTGGCGGTTTGTGTTACACAACCGCCAGTGGAAACATCCTATTTCCACTGGCGGTTGTGTTAAGATAACCGCCAGTGGAAATAGGTTTCCACTGGCGGTTTTTAAAGCCGGGCCCACCTGTTTCTTTCACTGACGTTTGATAACGGAAACCGCCAGTGAAAAGTTGAACGTGCCGCAGGCTTTGAGCTTATTTGTACTAGTGATCCCAAGCTTAGCCAGAAGCATCGGAAATAGATTCATGACCCAGATCTGGGTAAGTGGCGGGCGGAAAATGGCAGGCGACGAAGCTCGAAGCCATCTGAAGCCGGTAAGAAACTTATGTTTGTTACTTTTACCTTCTCTTTTGAAATTTGTACCTTTCTTACTATGATGTTTGATATATACAGGATGACGAAGCTGGAGATTGACAATGCTGAAGTTTGACAAAACTGAAGACGAAGCCTTAGCTGAAGCTTAAAATTGCTTATAATGCGCTTTCCTGCAAAAATTCTTGGAGAAACTCTTGTAATATAGATATGGAATAACTTATGTAAATTTGTACATACCTTGTAATATACTAGCTGAATGCCCGTGCGTTGCAACAGGAATATATAATACCAGTATACTACGATAACTTATATACAAAATAGTTGTTATACCGTTATAAGAAAATGTTTCATAATCAATTTGTGATTCTGGCCATACATAAATTTTATTATTTATAATCTATCTGTTTCACCACTACATTGCAACTATCTGTATCATGCAGACTTCGATATATGTCACAATTTGCATGGTCTCATCATTGGAGAGCACGTTTCACACATACCGGAAGAAATTCTCTTGTACATCGTTAGTCATCAGACACGTACCACCGTACACTTTTGCTTAAACAAAAAGGCAAGTGTGTGTTTGCGAAGAGAATTAAAGGCAAGCCAGCACAAAAGCTACCCCAACGGTGGCGAGGATGACGAACTGGTCATTGTTGTCGGTCCTCCTCTGCGTCACCTCTAGCGCCAAGATGACGCCACAGTCCTCGATATAGTAGTCGTCGAACGCGCGCGACATACCGAGTACTGGTGACTCTTGGCTGAGCTGTAAAATGAGTGCTCCCCGGGCTCATCAGCAAGGTAGTACCCCTGGCCGTTGCACCACTGGATGCGCTACTCCTCTACATACATCGTGTTCGAGGACACTCATACAACGTAAGCAACGGCCATCGTCTCAGCGCACAAGAATTCATGGCCAGTCAGTAGCGACTTACGTGGCAGGTTGGGCTTCAGGTGGACGATGAGCTAGACGACGTGATGACGTCGTCGTCGAATGCGGTGCCCAGAACAACCCGAGAGTCGCCGACGTTGGCGACGAACATGAGGTCCCCCTGCTTGACGATGGACAGCGCGGAGCAGCCGCTCTGCACCGCGTCCAAGCGGCGGCTGCGCCGGAGCTTGTCGTACATAGCGGCACATGCGGTCACGTAGGACTGTTTCTAGAGGTCGAACTGACAGTCGCCAAGTTTTTCTTGTCGTCGATGAGCGACCCCAACACGAGTGCCTCCTGTTAATGATGTTTGTTCGGGGTTTTCAAGTAAGAAACATGGATTCATGTTTGACGTTGGTTTATAAAAATGACTCACAAGTCAGATCTATGGAAAAAATATTACGAAGAATAAATATCACGCATGCAAAAAAGAAATTTAAGTTGAAAACATTATTGAAACAAAAGAAATTGCATGCAAGGCTCTTCTTTAAATACTACTCCCTCCATCCAAAAATATAATTGAAGAATCTCGGTGATACTTATCTACTACACGCATTGTGCAAGGGTAGCAGGTGGACTTGGGGAGAGATATAGTAGATGTATTTTCTGTTATAAATGTAGACATAAACATATATGTGGTGTAGTGGTAGCTATTGCTATTATTTGTTTGAGAGGTCTTGGGTTCGAATCCCCTTGGGGCCATGTGTATTTTTTTAATTTTAGCTAGGCGTCGACTGTACGGGGGAATGGGAATGGACTTTACAGGGAGGGGAATGAGAATGCACAACATAGGAATGGACTGTGCGCGGAGAGGAAGGAATCGGAAAGGCACACAACATAGGAATGGACTGTGCGTGGGGAGGAGGGAATCGGAAAGGCACACAACATAGGAATGGACTGTGCGCGGGGAGGAGGGAATCGGAAAGGCAGAACACGGAATGGGCAGAACGCGGAATGGCCGACTACTATTGCAGTCTTAATAAGTAGTAGAGATTCTGTCTTCTATAACCGCATCCAGTCTGCTTTGCTATGGACGAAACTTCTCTTTTGAGCCGAAGGCGAAAAACACCTTCCCTTCTTTTCGTACACAACGAAGCATAGAAAACTTTTCCTTTGAATCTTTTCCTTATTTTCTGAAGCACCTGTCTTTTTTGTGTAGCATGATGATGACTCTACATATGTCTAAATGGATGTTTATGAATGCAAATGACATGATGATATGTTATGTGCAAATGAATATTAGGACACATGTTCAAAAAAACCATAAGCACGGCCCTTCGTCCCCTCAAGAATGATAAAAATCTTTTTGCCGTTTACTTTTCAGCTTCACCGTTTACTTTTCGGTGTATCAGCGTTGACTTTTTGCTGCAAGCCTCCCTTAGGAGCTTCTTCACCTTTTACTTTCAGCGGAATCAGCGCTTATTTTTCGCTGTAAGCCTCCCTTAGGAGCTTCTTCGCCTTTTACTTTCAGCGGAATCAGCGTTTATTTTTCGCTGTAAGCTCTGCATTCCCTTAGGAACGACTTTTGAGCTTCTCCCTGTTTTCTTTTCTTTTTTCTTTGCACTCGAAGGTGCGTTCTCAGCTTTTACATTTACATTTTGGGGGATATCGCTCTTATAGAATTGAAATAAGGAAAAGAAAAATTACATGTTGTGGCCCCATTAGAAACCTTTCTCCCCCTTTGGAAAGGAAAAGGGTGCCACAAAAAAGAATATAAAAATTACATCAAACTAAACATAATATCGTCGAAGCTCATCCGCATTCCACGATCTAGGAATGTCATTGCCGTCCATATCCTTCAATCTGTAGGAACCAGGTCTTGACGAAGATACTACCAAAAAGGGGCCTTCCCACTTCAGCTGTAATTTGCCTACTGTTTTAGGGTTAGCTACTCTTCGAAGTACCAAGTGTCCAGGTTCAATATTCTTTAGCTTGACCTTTCTATCACGCCATTTTATTGTTTCAGCTTGGTATTTATTGATGTTTTCCACAGCTTGAAGTCTAATCCCTTCAATAGCATCTTTTTCCACAGAGCAATCAGCTTCGTTCTCGCCCTCTGCCGAAGCTACTGTCCTTATCGATCCTGTTTTAGCCTCTTCTAGGGTTATTGCTTCGTCACCAAATAATAGTTTAAAGGGTGTAAAGCCTGTTGATCTTGAGATGGTTGTGTTATGACTCCACACTACTTTGATTAACTCGTCTGGCCACTTTCCCCTTGGTTGATTGAAGATTGACTTCATTATTCCTGTCATTATGATCCCATTGGCTCTTTCAACAAGTCCATTAGATTCCGGGTGTCGGACTGATGCAAAATGGATCTTCGTACCGATTTGATTGCAAAATTCTCTGAAGGCTTCAGAATCAAACTGTGTCCCGTTATCTACAGTGATAGCCTTCGGCACTCCGAAGCGACAAACAATGTTTTGCCAGAAAAACTTTTGAATGGTAAACGAGGTTATTGTGGCTAAGGGCTTTGCCTCAATCCATTTGGAAAAATATTCCACTGCCACCACCACATATCTTAAGTTCTCCTGTGCAGGTGGTAGTGGACCTAGCAAATCCAGACCCCACCTTTGCAATGGCCAAGTGGGCTGTATTAATTGAGTTAAAGACGAAGGTTGTTTTTGATCTCTTGCACATTTCCGACAACCTTCACACTTTTGAACTAAATCCGCTGCATCCGAAGCTGCCTTTGGCCAATAAAATCCTTGGCGAAAAACTTTCCCAAGCAAGGGCCTAGATCCAATGTGAGATCCACACAGACCTGCATGTATGTCCTTCATTAATTCTATACCTTCGGATCTAGATAAGCACTTGAGCAATGGGGAACAGACCCCGCGCTTGTATAACTCCCCTTCTATTATGACATATGGTCGAGCTCTTGCTTCTATTCTCCTGTTATAAGCTTCGTCGTCTGAAAGAAAATTACCATGAAGGAAAGAGATGATTTCAGTTCTCCAATCTTCACTATAAACAGGGGATATGTTGAGGATTGCTCTTTCAAGAAGCTCGACCGAAGGTGCTTTTATTGTTTCAAAAAATACTTCCGAAGGTATAGGCAGCCCCTGGGCTGCCGACTTAGCCAATAGATCAGCGTATTCATTTTCTCCACAAGGAATATTTTTGACAGAGAAACCTTCGAAGGAAGCCTCAATCCTTCGAACTGTATCTAGATACCTTTCAAGCTTCGGGTCTCTTGCTTTGTAACTTTTGTCAATATGACCAGAAATAACTTGAGAATCAGTTTTAAGAATGGCCCTTCTGATTCCCATTGCCTTTAGTTTCTGAAGACCCAAAAGCAGAGCTTCATACTCGGCAATGTTATTTGTGCAACTAAAATCAAGTCTTGCCGCATAACAAGTTTTAACTTTGGAAGGTGAAACCAACACAGCAGCCGCTCCTGCTCCGAAGGTTCCCCAAGACCCATCGCAAAACACTGTCCATGCTTCGGCGTCTTTATTTGTTTCTTCCTCCTGAGCCCCTGGCGTCCAATCAGCAATGAAGTCTGCTAATGCCTGGGACTGAATCGAAGATCTATGAACATAATCAATACAAAATTCATTGAGCTCTGCAGCCCATTTTCCAATCCTTCCAGTGGCTTCTCGGTTCCTCATAATATCCTTCAGAGGTTGTGAAGAAGGAACAATTATAAGCTTGAAAATAGTGCCGAAGCTTTCTGGAGGCCATCAAGACAGCATACAGTACCTTCTCCAACTCTGTATAATTTTTCTTTGATAAACTAAGAACCTCGGATACAAAATATATTGGGGCCTGCCTCTTAACTTGGCCTTCAAGCTTCTCCTGAACAAGTGCTGCACTTACCGCTGAATGCGAAGCTGCCACATATAATAACAAAGGAGCCTCTGGCGTAGGTGGAGTTAATGTTGTTAGATCTATCAAATACTGCTTCAGTTCTTCGAAGGCCTTCTGCTGGAGTGGTCCCCATTGAAAGACTTCAGCTGTCTTCAGTACTTCGAAGAATGGTAAGTTTCTCTCTGCTAATCTAGATATGAATCTGTTGAGAGATGCTAGCCTTCCTGTCAATCTTTGAGCCCCCTTTTTTGTACTTGGTGGCTCCATTCGAAGTATAGCTTCGATTTTACTTGGGTTGGCCTCAATTCCCTTTGTTGAAACTAAACAACCGAGAAATTTCCCCTTCTTTACTCCGAAGACACATTTTTCTGGATTCAGCTTTAGACCAGCCTGTCTAAAATTAGCGAAGGTCTCCTGTAAATCAGCAATATCGTTATCCTGCTTCGTGCTTTTTACAATGATATCATCAACATAAGTTAGTACATTCCTGCCTATCTGAGAATGGAGAACCTTTGTTGTCATCCTGCTGAAACTTCCTCCAGCATTTTTAAGCCCCTCAGGCATCCGAAGGTAGCAATATGTCCCACTAGGGGTTATGAAGCTGGTTTTTGGTTCATCTTCCTTTTTCATCCATATTTGGTGATAGCCTGAATAGCAATCCAGCAAACTCATGAGCTCTGATGAAGCTGCTGCATCAACTAAGGAATCTATCCTTGGCAATGGAAACTCGTCGTTCGGACAGGCTTTATTAAGGTCAGTAAAATCGATACACATTCTCCATTTACCATTGGCCTTCTTCACCATAACAGTGTTAGCCAACCATTCTGGATATTTTACCTCTCTAATAACTCCGGCACTGAGGAGTCTTTTCACTTCATTCCGAGCACCTTCGGCCTTGTCATCAGACATCTTCCGAAGCCTCTGTTTCCTGGGTCTGAAGGATGGATCAACATTGAGCGAGTGCTCAATAACATCCCTGTTAACTCCGCAAAGATCATTAGCTGACCAAGCAAAAACATCTTTATTGTTGAACAAAAACCTTATCATGGTTTTCTCCTGTTCTTCGGACAATTGAGATCCCAATAGCACCTTCTGCTCTGCTATATTCTCACATAAGAGCATGGGTTTCGGCTGGTCAGCCGAAGCAGCTTTTTCCTTTCTGAACTTATATTGCTCACAAGCTTCAATTCCATCTATATTATGGATTGCTTTTGAGTCTGTCCAATTTCCTTCGGCCCTTCTGGCAGCTTCTTGACTTCCATGAATAGCAATGGGCCCTTGGTCCGAAGGTATCTTCATGCAAAGATAAGCTGGATGCAGAATTGCTTCGAAGGCATTAAGAGTACCACGACCAATGATTGCATTGTAAGGGTACTCCATGTCAACGATATCAAACATAATTTGTTCAGTCCTTGTGTTGTTGATGAATCCAAAGGCCACTGACATTGAGATTTTGCCGAGTGCTACAATCTGCCTTCCTCCAAAGCCACAGAGGGGATGTGTGGCATCAAGAATTTTATCTTCGGGCTCTTGCATCTGTCTGAAGGCTTTAGCAAATATGATGTCAGCTGCACTGCCTGTATCAACCAAAACATTGTGGACCAGAAATCCTTTGATAACACAAGAGATAACCATAGCATCATTGTGTGGGTAATCCTTGAGTTGAAGATCCTCTTGGGAGAAGGTAATAGGAATGTGAGACCATCTTGACTTGATGAAGGGTCCTTGCACCCCGACATGCTGTACCCTTCTCTGTGCTTCCTTCTTCTGCTTCTTGTTGGCTGGTTCTGAACATGAACCACCTGTTATCGGGAGTACCAGCTTCGGAACCGAAGCAGCTCTAGCTTGAATATTGAACGAAGCCATCAGCTCAGATAATGCCCTTCGTCCGCTGAAACATTATTTCCTCAAGGATTTAATGAACTTCGAACGAAGGTTAAAACGACACAATTACAAAGGTTAAATTTTCATAATTAAATTCTCAAAGATTATATAAAATAATGTGAGATATAAAGCATTAAAGACAAGCAAACTATAAACAAACAACATCATTTACGTATGATATAAACTTGATGTATTCAAATACAATATTAGATACATTTATACCTCTGCCTTGGCAAGGAATGATTCCCGAGTGATGTGATTGCAATTACCGGAATGTGTGAACAGTAAAGGAATACTGTTCACTATTTATAGGCACAAGACACAGCCTGTGAGGAATTACAATCATGCCCCTCATAAAAGTTTACAACAATGACTCAAACACTTGTGGACTAAAAGGTCATTCTACTTTTAAGTCGGTTTGCAATTCCGAAGCTTCATGAACAGCAACCTTCGGTCATCTCGTGCAGACAGTTTCAGCCGAAGCTGTTTCTTCCTGCAGGACCTTCGGCGACGAAGCATGGTCCCAAAAGGTGGCATCCCTGGCAATTCATCCGGAAAAACATCTGGGTAGTCACAGACCACAGGGATTCTCTCAACCGGGGACTCTATCATAGTGAATGCACAGGAGCGGGTACAACCCTGACCGGGCAAATATAACGTGGTTTTGCCACAAGTCGGCGAGTGCACCTCAATGGCCCTAGCTGCAATATCAATTACTGCCTGATGTCTTGTTAACCAATAAGTTCCCAATATGATATCCACACTATCCAAACCCAATATGAGGAGGGTGGGTTTAATTATCAGACTACCAAACCTTATAGGCACATGTTTGTTGATTTGATAGGTGGCAACCCTGCCTCCTGGTGTTGAAATTGTAATACCCCCATGGGTGTGGTGAAAAGGCAATTGGCACTGATAAAACTATGTGATGCACCAGAATCAAAAAGAATAATAGCAGGATAATTCAAAACTAAAAAGATACCAGTCATGACGGGTGCTCCCTCTAGAATGTCAGCCATGGTGGTGAAGTTTAGTCTGCCTTGCCTCACTTGCACCTTCTGCCTCTTGCCTTGGTTCTGGTTGGCATTCTGTCCCTGCCTCTGCTGGTTTCTGGGGCAATTCTTAGCATAATGTCCGGTGTTACCACAAGTAAAACACATGTTGTCATTGGCCTGATGGTACTGCTGCTGTTGTTGTGGTTGATTGTTCCTCTGCACTGGAAACTGGGTGCGGTTGGGTGCCTGCTGGTGCTGCTGTGGTCGGATCACCCAACGTCCTTGCTACTGCTGAGGCCCCCTGTTCTGAGTGTCAGATACGATCCTGAAGCGCTGGGGCTGAGCTGAGGGTCCTGCCACAGGGGTCTTCCTCTTCTTCTCTGCCTGACAAGCTGTGATACAATCCTCCTGAGAAATGGCCATGTTGACTAACTCATTATAGTTGTTGGCCCTAACGGTGTTGAGACGGTCACGTAGCTTAGTGCTGAGCCCCCTCCTGAACCTGTCCCTCTTCTTCTCATCAGTGTCTGCATGATATCCGGCGTACTGGCATAGGTCATTGAAGGCCTGAGCATACTGTAACACTGTTCGGTTCCCTTGAGTGAGTGCCAGAAATTCATTGAGCTTTCGGTCCATAATGCCTGCTGGTATATGATGTCCCCTGAAAGCTGCCTTGAACTCTCTCCACTCCACCTCATGGTCAACTGGTTGCATAGCAAGGTAGTGGTCCCACCATGTCCGCGTGGGTCCGTGAAGCTGCTGGGTGGCGAACCTGACCTTAGTCACCTCTGAGCAAACATCAGCATCAAGTGGGTCCTCTGCCCTAGTGAACAACAGTGGCTGGGTACTGAGGAACTCCTGATAAGTGGCTGCTGCGGGGTGACGCTGATGCTCACCACCACCATAATGCTGAGGTGGCAGCTAACGCTGCGCCAACTGCTGCAGAATCTCCTTCTGCTGAGCCATCAGCTCCTGCAGAGTAGGAGGTGGTGGCGGTGGTGGAGGAACGCGCTCATTCTGACCACGACGCGCTCTTCCTGCCATCTGAAAAATCAAGTATATTCTCAATATCACATTTCTGAGGTTCAAGGTTCAATCGGGGTGAAAGAGTCAAAAGGGTAAAACCAATATATTCTTGCATAACTATAAAAGATTCCACTTGGCATAAACTTTTCTTCTTAAATTAAAACTGGCATCATTCATCGTCCATACTTCCAAAAGAGTTTGTCATGATTACATCAGTAACTCAAAAGACTCAACTCTATCTAGCCTAGTACCCCAAAGGTGCAAAAGCTAAGCTAGCGTCGAGGAGTTCTACCATCACAGACTTCTAACTCTATCCCTGCGACCTAGTGAGCAAATGAGGCAACACTCGACTCGGGGGAAGGTGGTCTCCTAGAGCCAGCAGTGTCCAAGCTGGAGGCAGCTCCTCTCCTCCCTCAATGTCGACATCCTCGTTGGCCTCCATGTCCTGGATCTCCAGGTGGTGCATATCCAGATGCTGGTTAGCCTCCACGAGCTGCTGCTGAGTGTTGATTAGCTGATCCTCGAGAACCTCGATGGTGTTCTCCCTGGTGCCCACTAGCTCCTCAAGCTCTTGGATCTCATTTGACAATTGTTCCACTTGTAAGTCTTTTTCCACCATATCAGTGGACAAGTCTACCACAAGTTCCTCCCTGTTATCCAAGGTGATCTTGGTAGCCTCCAAAATGCAATCAGATGAGTCATGGCCTCTCCCCGCATCACTTGCAGACGATACATGGCATTCATGCACCGCACCGTCAAGTGAATAGTCTACCCTGGGTAGATAGCCCAGATATCCTTGGCATGCTCCACTCGGTCCTTCCACATCGGGTTGTCCTCCTTCTCCACGGGGAACAAACCAATTGGGTGAGTGGACAGCTCCAAGGGGTGGAATCCGCAGAAGGTGGTCAGTCCGTGAAGAGCAATTGCCTCCATAGTATCCTCAGCCCAGTATCCAAAAGACTTAGAGTCCAGCGAACGCCAGCCTGGCTGCAGAGGATGAGGCTCTAGGGTCATCCTCACCCTACAGCGGGGTACTCGGTGCTTCTCAAACAGCTGCACCGCGTACTGGGGAGGCGTCGTGTAACTAGCTCCCTGAAGTACCTCCCATAAGATACGGGGGAAACCCTCTCGTGCAAGCCCGTCCGTGTGGGACTGTGCATACCCTTCGTCCGAGGATCCGTGAGAAGTCATCTGTGTACGGTTAAGCGTAAGTTAAAGAAAAAGAATTATAAAAAGAAAAGGGATCGTAACTCAGCCTCTCTATAACTACGACAATGGTACTGGGGTACTTAGTTTGTCATCATTTTATGCTAAAGTCCTTACCCAATTATTAAATAATTTAATTAAGGATGCATGCATGCTCGCCCTAAAATGACCTCACATTAACTTAGAGGGAATAAGAAGAAACTCCCATCCCTTATAGTAGCCTGTAGGGCTTACTCAATTAGCCACCTAAATACCCTCTATCATCCTAAGGCTTCACGTCCTAGGTCTATCCTGATCGTCCTACGATCTATCCAACATTTGTTTCTACCAAGTTTTATTTTGAAAAAGGATGGTATTTGTAGTTTATTGATTCCTCTGTGGTGGTACGAGCTCCGATACCAGCTGTGGTGGAACCGCCCGAATTATTCCAACTTAAGTGCCTAAGTCCCGCCTTAAAGGCTAGACCACACTTAAATGGGAATAACACGTCGGTCCCTCGGATCTAGTCCGACGAGGCCACTAACAGGATCAAGTACCACGTACTCACTCGATGGTGAGGCACAGAGCAAATACAATAAAACATAAAACCATACATTAAGGAGTATTAAATATATTACATCATCATCGGAGTTTTTGCAAAAGTAGTCATCATTGTTCGGAATGCAGCGGAATAAAACTAACGATAAATAAAAAGAGAGATGGGGAAGCCTGTCCCATCACTCCTCATGCTCCTCCTCAGCTGAGGCAGGGTCCCACTCGACTGTCCAGCCCGGTGGCAAGATGGATGGCCAAGTCACTCCAGCAACCATGTCCTCCAGGGAACCTGTAAAATTATGCCACAAGCAAGGCTGAGTATACTAATACTCAGCTAGACTTACCCGGTGTGATGACTCTACTCCTCTACCTCTAGACATGCAGCTGTTTGGCTGAGGGGTTTGGTTGCCAAAAGCACTAGCTGAGTTTATAAATCAAGTTTTAGCCTTGTCAAGTTTTAGTGTGACTCTCTTAAGACTAAATGTATACCTATCTAATCATACATGGTATCAAACATTTAGCAATCAACAACTTTTGCCAAGTCATCACATTTCCACTTGTTACTCAATGTAGCAGCATGGATCAGGAAGTCTCATTAGCTGCGAGAAGCAGACGATTCGAATCGAGTTTTTAAACCTTGCAAGGTAAACCTAAACACACGACGTGGCGAGGCACTCCGTCCCCACACACATCAACCGTCCCCATCGATTCCACGTTAGTAGAACAGGGCTCACCGCCTTGGCATATAATGCCTCACTGACCCCGACTGTCGTCGTGCAGTGACCGCACTTGTACCCACCATAACCAGAATGGGAGACGACGTCTCAGGTCGCGTGAGGGGTAAAGTCCACTGCCAGGTTCAATCATGTACTAGGCTTATCGATTTACCATATTTCTCGGCATGTGCTTAGTACGTTCAAACGCTTGACACATGGTACCACACCTTAATCCTTATTCCAATTTCCGTCTTGTAGACAACGCATCCCCATGGACCGTTGTCCACAGACCACCATCATTACGATATCAAAAATGGATACAACCAATTTCCTGACCTCGCGCGAGTGCTAGAAAAATCACTTGACTTCTACCGAGATCCCTAATGTAGAACACTAAATCTCATTTTGAGAATATAGTAATTTTTTTCAAAAATCTTGAATTAGAATTTTTTCCATAACATTTGAAGTTACATCTCATAAAATAAAGGTTCTATAGTAAAGGTTCAATAAAAAGATTCTTCTATAAATAATTCTTTGTTGAAGTTGAGAAGTTTTATAAGGATAAAAATTAGAGCTTCGTTTAATCGAGATTATACAATCAAAAATATTGTTCATAAAACAATTAGGTGGAGTAACATATCCAAAAGTATGTACTTATAAACAAATAAATAAATAATAAATAAATATATACTTTGCGTTATGTTGGAGTTTTTTTGTGCTGTGCATTTAACTGTAAAGTGAATTTCCAAAACCCTGGTTGAATTTGAACTTGGAATCAAAATTTGAAAACTAGAAAACAAAACTGAAATTTAAAAGAAAAGAGGATTGCAGTGATCGTCGGTGGGCCGAAACCCCCAGCCCTGGCCCATCCTTCTGCCTCTCCACTCGCTTGCCCATTCTACCTCAGCCATGCGCTGACGACTAGGGCCGGGTCGTCAGCCTAACCAGCCGTACCGCGATTTCCCCGCCACGTGGGCCCATGCAGCCTGCACCTCTGCTCAAACAAACGCATGCTCGCCAGCCACTGTTGGGTGGGCCACTAGTGTCATCTCTTTACCCTCCACTGCAACCCAACGAAGTCGATGTAGCCGCAAAAATGGAATTCGTCGGTTTCCTAGCTCGGAACTCCTAACGCCGATCTTCCGCCCGTGGATCTCGCCTGTCCCTTTTCCCCCTGTCTCTCTTTCGGGTTTCGGCCAGACATGGGGCGTTCAATGGTCTGTTGCGCTTCTGTTGCGCCAAGTACGCCATGGCCGATCTTCCTTTCACCCCGCGCGAGCAGCTCGGATCCTGTTTCCAACACACACTGCGCGCGCCTGTGTTGAATTCTCCAGTCAACGCTGCCGGGATCTCCTCCTTCGCGGACTCCGCGGCCGAGTCCAATGGAAGCACCCGCGATATACTCGCCGACCACCAAACGGAACCCATGATCTACGCTGGCTGGAGTGCTGTGAATCCTCGCGATTCTTATGCCTGGGCTCCTGCTCGATCCTGGGTATAAATCCATGGCCACGGCATCCCCTGGGCCATTGGCAAGCTGCATCACCGAACAGAAGGTTAGAGAAAGAAAGCAAGAGCCGCCGCAGGAACTCCTACGCGGGGTAGCCCTGCTCCTACTCCTCTGCCCAACGCCGGTGTTCTCCTCGGCTCGGGCCCCTCACCTCCTCTACCATGGTGCTCGGCGCTCGCCATGCCCTCACCCCCAACCGCCTAAGCTCGTGCGCGTCGCTGCCATACCTGCCCCGGTGCGCCGTTGTGCTCGGATGGGAAGATGGCGACGGCCTTCGCGGGGCAGCGCAGCAACTAGCCCCTTTCCCATTGGTACTCGGTACCCTCTGCGTGTAGCACCAGTCTCCATGGGGGATTCAACGCTTGGGTGGGTAATGGCTATTCTCCGGTGGCGCGCCGCTGTTGACCGTGCGCGTACCGCCGCTCTGTTGGTCGTCGGGAGGAAGAAACACCGGAGCCGTTGGATCAAGTCGTATGACTCGGATTAGGCGCAGTATACCAATTCGTTCATCCGCCCTGGACCGTTGGATCCCAGATGGAGAGTAGGGATTTAATCGCAGCCATATTAAATCTGGTGCGTCGATCTTAGATCCGAGGGCTTGCGTTCCGTACCGATTCATTTAAAGACATATTTAATCTGCACCGTGCGCCTCTGATCGTGCGGCTCTAATCGCTCCATACCCGTTCGGCTGTGCAAATATTCAAAAGAACCCCTTATCTCTATTGATATAAACCCGCGGCCCACTGCTGTGTATAAGTAATTCCACATAGGCCCTGGATTTTGTAGATTTGACCCTAGGTAACTCCAGAATTGTGGCAGCAGCCCATATAGTATATAAAATAAGATAAAATAATATAGAAAATGATTTTAGTATGAAAATAATTCCATAAACTTGTATAATTCATAGTTAATTCATTTTAGCTCCAAATTGAGTCATTCCAATTGCAATAATTTTGTATTAATATTGTCTATCAACTAGTAACACTGTTTAGCCATGAAACTTGAATTAAAATTGCTCAATTGAATTAATCTATTCTAGGTGCTAAATAATTTCAGAAATTCATAACTCAATAATCGTAACTCTGTTTTAATCCATTCTAGTTGCATTAGTCTCACAATAATATCTATTATTATCTGGTAACTTTGTTTTGTCATGAATATAGGTTAAAACGTTGTACTTAGTCTATTCTATATTTAACCACGTGGATCTTCGGAAAACCATAACTTAATAACCGTAACTCCGATCTTAGTAGTTCTCGTTCCCACGATCTCGTAGCAACGCGTAGATTATTATTACACCGTTTGCTCTTATGTCTAGAGTGATGTTAATTTTATCTATACCATGTATGTCTGTATTGCTACGTTTAGCAGTGAGGACACGTGTCACCTGAAGAGCAAGTTGGTACATGGAATCTCAAGTGCCAGGCAAGTTGTGCCCTTGATCACTTTTTTTACCCAGTCATGTTCTGATTAATCATAATGATCTGCATAGGTTAATTTTGATGGGACCCAACAGGTTACCCTAGTTTGATTATCTTTATACCTTGTTTACCACTAAACTTTTTGGGTAGTGCCTGCTATTACTTTATGTGGTTTTGGGTATGAAGATTACATTATTCATGATTACCTTTGTTATCAGTTGTTATTTATTGTTCATGTTAAGATCATTATATTAATTGGAACATGGAGAACCACCCGGGAAAACAGTGCTACCACAAGGGTTTATGGACGCCCTTGGCTGACTAATTAGGAAAGCTAGTGGAGGACTACCTTACCCGAAAGGGGCAAGGGCAGTAGGGGAGTGGTCAGTGTAGGGAGGCCCTTGGGATGATTTTGCTGCGATGGCGGTCATGAGAGGGATTCCTGCATTGGAGCTTCCTATAAACTGTAGCGGGTTTTCTGAAGCTAATGGAACTTTGTAAAGGCCTCGTAGTGTTACCCTGCCTCGCCTCCTCGGTAGAGGTGTATGGGATTGGCCGTCTCTTGGTAGATGGGTAACATGACTTGTGGGTAAAGATGTGCAACCTCTGCAGAGTGTAAAACTGGTATACTAGCCATGCTCACGGTCATGAGCAGCTCGGACACTCACATGATTAAATTATGGAACTTAAACTCAATTTGTCATATGCATTGCATCGCAGGTGATGTTGTTACTTTTGTTCTACTATTTAATTGGGTTGGTATTTACTTATACTTAGTAATTGCTAATAAAATTTTGACCAACTTTAAAAGCAATGCTCAGCTCTAACCATCCTCTTTGGTAAGCCTTACACTTCACATGAACTCCCACCTTTGGCGAGTTCATTCACATTATTCCCCACAACTTGTTGAGCGATGAACGTATGTGAGCTCACTCTTGCTGTCTCACACCCCCCATAGGTCAAGAACAGGTACCGCAGAATGAGGTGCATGGAGGATGCTGTGATGAGTTCGTGAGTGGTCTAGGCCGTCGTCTCCTAGTCAACTTTGGGTTGCTGGACCGTTGTCTCTTTATAATGTAATTATTTATTTATTTTGTATAGAACTCCTATTATATAGTAAAGTTGTGACATTCGATCATGTGCCATGATTCATCATATGTGTAAGACTTGGTCCCAGCACACCTGGTGATTATGTTCGCGCCCGGGTCTTGGTGCCCCTAAAACCCGGGTGTGATAGATGTGGTATCAGAGGAATGTTGATTGTAGGACGAAATCTAGATAGAACTGGACAACCATTATCTACTTACCTTTACTACTCTGATTCTTTCTAAACTTTTCTTAATCTTTTCTCATCTATTTCCGCTTTACTCTGATTATTCTTACCTTTTCACTTCTAAAGACAAAAGTGGATTTCACACTTTGAAATCTGGTGCCTAAAGTGACTTTTAGGAATAGGAGACCTACTCTTAGGAGCAAAAAAAAACAAAACTATTTTTTTTATTTATATGCTTGAATGTTTGTTCTTGTGATACATGTCTGATTTGGATCTTTGATTGATTGTGATGAGTTGTGGAGTAATGTCCACGATTACATCTATATATACGTATAGGCATAAATAAATAAATAAACATAAGATGACTATACAAACTAAGAATATCCCCTATTAAAATATATCTAGTTTAATAGCCATCTTATCTTACAAGGTTCTCTCTTATCTTAATAGATCCATCTTATCTTAAAGGATACTCTATTACCTTAGTGGATTCATCTTATCTTGAAAAGATCTTATGTCATCCTAATAGATCTAACTAACCTCAAAAGATTCTACCTTATCCTTATGGATTCATCTTGCCCTAATTAGCATATTTTATTTTACCTAGAGTAACAACCATGATCTAGCCTAAAATAAATAGATCTTATCTAGTCATACCAATCTGATCTAGATCCCATCTAATCTAACATGATCTAATCTAATGTGGTCTAATTAAATAGAATAATGACACTAGTAGAAGAGATTAGACCCTAATGGCCATGTGTTAACTTAACTTAGCACATTAGACCAACTCAACCATGAGCATAAGTGCTAACCCAACCGATAGAGTCATGATGAGTTGTATAATATGTCTATCACCACATAACATCAAACAAGATTTTGATCTACATCATGTAGTCTATCTTATCCATATCTGTCTTAACCATATTCCTCAACCTCAGTGATACACACTAACCTCGAATAAATGAGACCAAGACCGGAGAAGAAAAGATCAACATCGTCAAGGGAGGATATAACAATCAAGCAAATCTCGAGATGATTCAAGACTTAAACATTTTGGATAAAGTCTTTTTCTTGCCATAATCTTTCTTGCCTTAACCTGTCCAGCTTATATCCTACATAATAAGTAGTTGAATACCTATGCTCTCCTAATCACCCATTATTGACTATAAAAAATGATGAGACTCTGAATTTTCGAACCAATTATAGACTAAAAGTGGAATTACAACCCAATCCTTTTGTATCCCTTTTCTTACAAATCTCGAGGACGAGATTTCTATTAAGGGGGTAGGATTTGTAGAACACTAAATCTCATTTTGAGAATATAGTATTTTTTTCAAAAATCTTGAATTAGAATTTTTTCCATAACATTTGAAGTTACATCTCATAAAATAAAGGTTCTATAGTAAAGGTTCAATAAAAAGATTCTTCTATAAATAATTCTTTGTTGAAGTTGAGAAGTATTATAAGGATAAAAATTAGAGCTTCGTTTAATCGAGATTATACAATCAAAAATATTGTTCATAAAACAATTAGGTGGAGTAACATATCCAAAAGTATGTACTTATAAACAAATAAATAAATAATAAATAAATATATACTTTGCGTTATGTTGGAGTTTTTTTGTGCTGTGCATTTAACTGTAAAGTGAATTTCCAAAACCCTGGTTGAATTTGAACTTGGAATCAAAATTTGAAAACTAGAAAACAAAACTGAAATTTAAAAGAAAAGAGGATTGCAGTGATCGTCGGTGGGCCGAAACCCCCAGCCCTGGCCCATCCTTCTGCCTCTCCACTCGCTTGCCCATTCTACCTCAGCCATGCGCTGACGACTAGGGCCGGGTCGTCAGCCTAACCAGCCGTACCGCGATTTCCCCGCCACGTGGGCCCATGCAGCCTGCACCTCTGCTCAAACAAACGCATGCTCGCCAGCCACTGTTGGGTGGGCCACCAGTGTCATCTCTTTACCCACCACTGCAACCCAACGAAGTCGATGTAGCCGCAAAAATGGAATTCGTCGGTTTCCTAGCTCGGAACTCCTAACGCCGATCTTCCGCCCGTGGATCTCGCTTGTCCCTTTTCCCCCTGTCTCTCTTTCGGGTTTCGGCCAGACATGGGGCGTTCAATGGTCTGTTGCGCTTCTGTTGCGCCAAGTACGCCATGGCCGATCTTCCTTTCACCCCGCGCGAGCAGCTCGGATCCTGTTTCCAACACACACTGCGCGCGCCTGTGTTGAATTCTCCAGTCAACGCTGCAGGGATCTCCTCCTTCGCGGACTCCGCGGCCGAGTCCAATGGAAGCACCCGCGATATACTCGCCGACCACCAAACGGAACCCATGATCTACGCTGGCTGGAGTGCTGTGAATCCTCACGATTCTTATGCCTGGGCTCCTGCTCGATCCTGGGTATAAATCCATGGCCGCGGCATCCCCTGGGCCATTGGCGAGCTGCATCACCGAACAAAAGGTTAGAGAAAGAAAGCAAGAGCCGCCGCGGGAACTCCTACGTGGGGTAGCCCTGCTCCTACTCCTCTGCCCAACGCCGGTGTTCTCCTCGGCTCGGGCCCCTCACCTCCTCTACCATGGTGCTCGGCGCTCGCCATGCCCTCACCCCCAACCGCCTAAGCTCGTGCGCGTCGCTGCCATACCTGCCCCGGTGCGCCGTTGTGCTCGGATGGGAAGATGGCGACGGCCTTCGCGGGGCAGCGCAGCAACTAGCCCCTTTCCATTGGTACTCGGTGCCCTCTGCGTGTAGCACCAGTCTCCATGGGGGATTCAACGCTTGGGTGGGTGATGTCTATTCTCCGGTGGCACGCCGCTGTTGACCGTGCGCGTACCGCCGCTCTGTTGGTCGTCGGGAGGAAGAAACACCGGAGCCGTTGGATCAAGTCGTATGACTCGGATTAGCCGCAGATATACCAATTCGTTCATCCGCCCTGGACCGTTGGATCCCAGATGGAGAGCAGGGATTTAATCGCAGCCATATTAAATCTGGTGCGTCGATCTTAGATCCGAGGGCTTGCGCTCCGTACCGATTCATTTAAAGACAGATTTAATCTACACCGTGCGCCTCTGATCGTGCGGCTGTAATCGCTCCATACCCCTTCGGCTGTGCAAATATTCAAAAGAACCCCTTATCTCTATTGATATAAACCCGCGGCCCACTGCTGTGTATAAGTAATTCCACATAGGCCCTGGATTTTGTAGATTTGACCCTAGGAAACTCCAGAATTGTGGCAGCAGCCCATATAGTAAATAAAATAAGATAAAATAATATAGAAAATGATTTTAGTATGAAAATAATTCCATAAACTTGTATAATTCATAGTTAATTCATTTTAGCTCCAAATTGAGTCATTCCAATTGCAATAATTTTGTATTAATATTGTCTATCAACTAGTAACACTGTTTAGCCATGAAACTTGAATTAAAATTGCTCAATTGAATTAATCTATTCTAGGTGCTAAATAATTTCAGAAATTCATAACTCAATAATCGTAACTCTGTTTTAATCCATTCTAGTTGCATTAGTCTCACAATAATATCTATTATTATCTGGTAACTTTGTTTTGTCATGAATATAGGTTAAAACGTTGTACTTAGTCTATTCTATATTTAACCACGTGGATCTTCGGAAAACCATAACTTAATAACCGTAACTCCGATCTTAGTAGTTCTCGTTCCCACGATCTCGTAGCAACGCGTAGATTATTATTACACCGTTTGTTCTTATGTCTGGAGTGATGTTAATTTTATCTATACCATGTATGTCTGTATTGCTATGTTTAGTGGTGAGGACACGTGTCACCTGAAGAGCAAGTTGGTACATGGAATCTCAAGTGCCAGGCAAGTTGTGCCCTTGATCACTTTTTTTTACCCAGTCATGTTCTGATTAATCATAATGATCTGCATAGGTTAATTTTGATGGGACCCAATAGGTTACCCTAGTTTGATTATCTTTATACCTTGTTTACCACTAAACTTTTTGGGTAGTGCCTGCTATTGCTTTATGTGGTTTTGGGTATGAAGATTACATTATTCATGATTACCTTTGTTATCAGTCGTTATTTATTGTTCATGTTAAGATCATTATGTTAATTGGAACATGGAGAACCACCCGGGAAAACAGTGCTACCACAAGGGTTTATGGACGCCCTTGGCTGACTAATTAGGAAAGCTAGTGGAGGACTACCTTACCCGAAAGGGGCAAGGGCAGTAGGGGAGTGGTCAGTGTAGGGAGGCCCTTGGGATGATTTTGCTGCGATGGAGGTCATGCGAGGGATTCCTGCATTGGAGCTTCCTATAAACTGTAGCGGGTTTTCTGAAGCTAGTGGAACTTTGTAAAGGCATCGTAGTGTTACCCTGCCTCGCCTCCTCGGTAGAGGTGTATGGGATTGACCGTCTCTTGGCAGATGGGTAACATGACTTGTGGGTAAAGATGTGCAACCTCTGCAGAGTGTAAAACTGGTATACTAGCCGTGCTCACGGTCATGAGCAGCTCGGACACTCACATGATTAAATTATGGAACTTAAACTCAATTTGTCATATGCATTGCATCGCAGGTGATGTTGTTACTTTTGTTCTACTATTTAATTGGGTTGGTATTTACTTATACTTAGTAATTGCTAATAAAATTTTGACCAACTTTAAAAGCAATGCTCAGCTCTAACCATCCTCTTTGGTAAGTCTTACACTTCACATGAACTCCCACCTTTGGCGAGTTCATTCACATTATTCCCCACAACTTGTTGAGCGATGAACGTATGTGAGCTCACTCTTGCTGTCTCACACCCCCCCCCACAGGTCAAGAACAGGTACCGCAGAATGAGGCGCATGGAGGATGTTGTGATGAGTTCGTGAGTGGTCTAGGCCGTCGTCTCCCAGTCAACTTTGGGTTGCTGGACCGTTGTCTCCTTATAATGTAATTATTTATTTATTTTGTATAGAACTCCTATTATATAGTAAAGTTGTGACATTTGATCCTGTGCCATGATTCATCATATGTGTAAGACTTGGTCCCAGCACACCTGGTGATTATGTTCGTGCCCGGGTCTTGGTGCCCCTAAAACCCGGGTGTGACACCTAATTAATAAAGCAGCTACTCCACCTAGCATACTAGTATTCATCTCAAATGGTATCCTGAGTTCATGCAACTAAGGTTTCAGTCAACTCCTACACTTAAGTGTATAGTACAAGCCTACAAACATTAAGTGTAGTAAAATAGCATAATAAATAGGTTATGCATAAAATCGGGGCTTGCCATCCAAAGCTGGGGCAGGCAAATCCTCTGGGGCAGGCTCTGGTGCTGGATCCGGGGCTACCTCCTGAGCAACTCCTTGCTCCGGCACGAGGACGTACTCTCCGTCCGCGAGGTTGCAATCTATCGAATGCAATGAATAAGATATATGCATGCTATAATATGTAGAATTTAATAGCAATTATGCCCTACTGCAGAAAAACTAAGTTGGTTAATCATTTAGGGTTTTCTTGTTATAAGAGGCTCTTAGGGTTTTAGGCTTATCAATTTAGGTTTGAGTTTCTTGCCTAAGCATAATGGATTGAGACTTGGAATGCCCCTTAAATGTTTTAGTGGGTACTCAAGGGGTTTTGCTGGTTTAGTTAGGGTAACATTAGCCTCCACTATTAATTTCCTTTTTTTCTTTTTCTATTTATGCTTTTGGGGTAGGTTTGAACTATAACAGTGATTTAACTTTTCCCAAAAATTCTATAAAAATTACAGTGGGTTACTATTTGTCACTGCAGTCTGTCCTATAAATTGGAGGTGGATACTGGTTAAGATATTACTTGTGCAAAATTAACAAAAACAAGTTTTAAAAGGGCACTTTACACTATAGCTGTGATTTAAGTGAGGTTTCTGTACCAAATTTTATTTTTTTCCAGATACATAGGTGATATTATGCCTCTGTGTTAAAAATCACAGAAAAAGGCCTACTGGATATTTAGTTGTGAATTTCTAAAGTTTTATGCCAAAAAGGTGCTTATAACTAACTTGTTATTTGAAAAATATCAAACAACAGATTTCACATTTTTCCTATGTTCATAATAACAAAACATTAGTTATCCCAAGGATTGGGGTGTTTTCTCCTCAGGGTTATTTTTCTAGGGCTTTTCTAAGGTTTCCTTGTTTTTCTAAATTAAAAGGTATTTCCTTTCTTTTGCACTAAACAAGGGTATAATAAATTTTTCTAGTGAACTATACTGAATAAGAAAGCTAACAAAAATGTGGGTCCTCCCTGGTTCTTTATTTAAACCACCTTTTATATTTGTTTCAACTTTAAGCAAAAAGTGATTTAAATGGCAAACTCTACCTTAAAGGGGTGTACAGAGGGGTTTATTATTTTTGAACATGTTAGGAAGTGATCAAGTACTTCTCTAAATTTTCTTAACCCCAGTCTAATAGTGTAGCTATTTTTCCTTATTTTTTTAGCTTTTGACCAGTTAATTATTTAAATCAAAACTTTAAAGTTTTCTGTAACACTTAGGGGTTTTATATTTTTCTTAAGTAGTTTACATTATTTAGGATCTGGCAAAATTGGTTTGACTTGATTTGGGTAAACCAAACTGAAGTTATGAATTTTTCAAGTTCTGCTTGGATTTAATCAGAGTATTTAAAAAGGTTTCCTGGAAATCCACTTTGCACCGAAGACCCTAGGTTCTTTCTAAATCAATCCATTCATTTCTACCCCTGTGGTACTATTCCCCTGAGTCACTTACAGCGCACAAAACCCCCCTGGCCTTTCCTTCTTCTTCCCCAAGGTCCCTCCCCTTATGTAAACAGTAACCGCGGAAAGGAAAAGGGCGGCGCGGCTTACCGGCGGCGAGAGAGGTCCGGAGAGGGGCGGGGTTGGCTTCGGGAGGTCCTGGCGGTCACAGCGAGGTACGGCTCGATGGCGGGGGTGGCCGGAATCGACCGGTCCACACGTGCAGGCGGGTGAACTCGTCGGCGGCGAGTGCTCCGGCCTAACCACGGCGATCTAGTTCAATTAAACGGCACGATGAGCTCCACGGGATGACGTAGAGGCTATGCGTGCAGGGAATCGGAAAATGGTGCAGAGACTTACCCGGTCTGCGTTCACTGGAGGTCGGGTGAAGTCCGGCGATCATGGACTAGCTTCTCCGGTGAGGCAAAGTCCGATTCCTTGCTCGGGGAGCTTCACCGAGGCATGCACGGTCTACTCTGAGGGTCGGACGCGGCTGGGGAAGGCTCTGCTGGCCGGTCTACGGTGGTGGGGGATCGGGTGGCCGCGGGCACGTCGTGCGCGGGGCAATACCGGTGATCGGGTGCTCCGGTGAGGTCGAGCGCGCGCGGAGGGGTACGGTCGACGTCTCTGGGGGTTTATAGGCGTGGGCGTGGGCAACGGCGCCGGCTCGGCGTTGGCGCGACGCGGGGCGCACGTCGGGCGTGCTCTAGCGAGCTCAGAGTGCGTTGAACACGTGGCTCTTTGCTTCTGTTCTTGTTCTACCCTCTGCTGAGCGGCCAAAATGTGGTTTTTTCTTTTGTGCTCACCCCTTTTGTGAATCTTTTAGGGCTTTTCTGCAATCTTTCTGGGGGTTACTTTCTTACTATTATTTGTAGGGTATTAAGTGCACTATGTGGCAGAACCACCCAAATTATTCCAGCTTAAGTGCCTAAGTCACGCCTCAGAGGCCGCAACACACTTAAATCGGAATAACCCGTCAGTCCTTCAGATCTAGTCTGATAGAGCCACTTAACCAGGATCAAATTCCACAATCCCACTCGAAGGTGAGTCACAGAAGAAATACAATAAAACAGGAAACCTCAAATTAAGTGTTGAATTATTACATAGATTAGAGTTTTTGAGTAGCAAATAAGAGTTCCCAAAATAAAATGCAGCGGATAATCGATGTCGTCGGTAATGAGGAAATGGGCAAGGCCTAGCCCACTACTCCTCCTGCTCCTCTCCTGCCGGAGCAGCATCCCACTCGACCGTCCAACCCGGTGGCAGGGTGGTAGGCCAAGTCACACCATCAACCATTTCTTGAATCGCACCTGCAAAAATTATGCCACAAGCAAGGCTGAGTATACTAATACTCAGCTAGACTTAACCGGTGTAAGGAGTCTACTCCTCTACCTCTAGACTATGCAGCTGTTTGGCTGAGGGGTTTGGTTTGCCAAAAGCACTAGCTGTTTCTAAAATTAATTTTTTTAGCCTTTCAAATTCTAACATCATTATCTTAGCTAGGTTTGCTCCTTCTAAGCATACATGGTAACAAGCATTTAGATCAATCAACAATTGTCTCAAGTAACCTCATTTTACTTCTTACTCGATGCAGTACAATGGGTCAAGCAGTCTCATTAGCTGCGAGAAGCAGACGATTCGAATCGAGTTTTAACCTTGCAAGGTAAACCTAAACACACGACATGTCAGAGTACTCTGACCCCGCATATGACAACCGTCCCCATCGATTCCCCGTTCGCGTCCAGGCCTCACCGCCTTGGCATACAATGCTCCACTGACCCCGGCTGCCGCTGTGCAGTGACCGCACTTGTACCCACCATAGCTAGCATGGGAGACCCAGTCTCAGGTCGCATGAGGGATAAAGTCTGCGCTCGGCTTCACTCAGGTACTAGGTTTATCGGTTACCATTTTTCCTGACATGTGCTTAGTACGTTCAAACGCTTGACTCAGGTATCCACATATTAATCCTTAATTCCTTTTTCCCGTCTCAAGGTCAAGGCATCCTCCCTGGATCCAAGTCCATAGACTAACATAGATCCCGTTATCAAGATGAATACAATTAATTCCTGACCTCGCACGAGTGCTAGAAAAATCACTCGACTTCTACCGAGATCCTGATTAGCAAGCAGCTACTCGACCTAGCATACTAGTATTCATCTCAAAAAGGAATCCTAAGTTCATGCAACTAGAGGTTTCAAGCAACTCCTACACTTAAGTGCACATTACAATCTTACAAGCATTAAGTGTAGTAAAGTAGCATATAATAATACGGTTATGCATATAAACCGGGGCTTGCCTTCAATAGCTGGGGCTGCGGGGAGATCGTCGATAGCAGCCTCGGAAGCTTGCTCCTGGTCCTCCTCTTGGACAGTTCCTTTCTCGGGGATGAGCACGTACTCTCCGTCGGCGAGATTACAATCTAATGAATGCAATGCGTAAGATAGATGTATGATATGATATGTGCTTTAGTAATTTAAACTTTTGATGGTGTATGATCTACTTGAGTTAGATAAAGTTAAACCTTACTTATGTGAGACTTTTGGGTGGTATACTTGGTAAATTGGATCAAACTTAGCTAAGTTAAGTGGTAGGTTTATTTTTGGGGTTCCACTGAATTCTTTTTAAAGTCTTAGTGAGAATTGACAAGAATTCAAGTTGGACTTATTGGAGTGAGGTTTATTTCTTCTTTCTTTTTCTTTATTCCCCTTAAGTTTTTGGAGTGGGTTTGAACTACAAGTTGCCTTAATAAATTTCCAAAAATTCTGTAAAAATTACAGTGGCTTATTACTGGTGTATTGTCCTCTGTCTCAAAATTTGGGGATCAGAAAGTGAATAGCTTTCTCTGGACAAAATTACCAAATTTTAGGGCAGAAGGGGTAATTTGAATTACAACTATCATTTAATTGTAGCTAATTCTCTAAGACTTATCTTTGCTAGCATTTAAATGTTAAAACATGACTTGGCAAAAAATTCTAGCCAATAATACTTATTAGTTATTTTACTAGGATTTTCTAAAGTTTCTAGCCAAAGGGGTGCTTTCTACTACCACTATATTTGAAAAATATCAAACAACAAATTTTTGATTTTTCCTAGCTTCTATTTTGCGCAAGAGCAATAATTCTGAAGTTTTTCATCTTTTTGCTTAAGGGAAGGGGTGGAATGCATTAATTGGATTAAATGGCCTTTCTTATAAAATATAAGCAATAGGTATTATTTTGCATCTTTTTAATGGGTTTGCATTTTTCTCTGGTGGTCTATCTCATCATTGACCTAGCAAAATTTTATTTGCCCATTATTGTATTATTATGGGTTATTCATGATTTATTTGGAAAATGACTCATTATCATATTATATTTATTTACCCTACTTAAAATGATGGGCTGGGGTGTTTATTATTTTTACAGTGGGGTTCTGGTGGTTACAAGTCCACTGGATTTTTATTATCAATTTTGGGTCTGGTTTTGTAATTCTAATAATTTTTTTCTAGTTGGAATAATGCTAAATAAAACATTTCACTTTAAAACTGATCTGGACTAGAGGTCCCTTTATTTTTCCTAGGTTCTCTGTTACTTAAGCAAACTAGGAAAAATAATTTCATTCACTGTTCATCAATTTCTAATGCCTTTCTGATTTTCTTATGTTTTGGGCAGAATTGGCTTTTAATGGATATCTACACTAAATTTTTCAATATTGGGGTTCTTACTATTTTTAAACAGTGCTTAAATGGGTTTTGAACATCTACAATTTTTCTTAGGTTCAACACAGAAGCAGAACTAATTTTCCTTAATTAAACAAGGTTTGGTCAGTTTCTGTTTTTAATTTTAAACTTTAAAAATTAAAACAGAAAGCATAGGGTTTATTATTTTTAAATGATAGCTCATAATATTCAGAATCTAGCAAAATTAGTTTGACAACTTTTGGTTAAGAATTCATCAAGTTATGAATTTTCTAAGTTCTCTGTTTATTAAAAAGATTAAACAGAATTGATTAAATGGAAAACTACTTGCAACGGGGTCCCTGGCGGGTGTTTTAAGTTTCCCTTACAGACTAGTCCCTGGGCTACTATTCAAATGAGTCACTGACATCTCAGAAAACCCTCTGGATTCTTCTAATCCTAACCCGAGGTCCTTTCCCCAAATTAAAAAGTACCCGTGGCGGAAGAAAGGGTGGAGGGGCTTACCGGCGGCGAGATTGCTCCGGTGAGGTGGTCGAGGATGTAGGGGAGGTCCTGAGGGTCACGACGATGTGCGGGTCGCCGTCGGGGATGGTCGGAGTCGGCCGGTCCGCGTGCGTAGGCAGGGGAGCTCGTCGGCGGCGAGGAGTCCGGCCTATCCAGGGCGAAATTGACCAATCAAACAGGTCAGAGAGCTTCACCAGGGATCAAGGAAGGGGTGTGCGCGAGGAATTGAAGAATGGCTCACCAGAGTGCTCGGTCTACGCGCGGGGGCGGGCGACCGAAGTCCGGCGAGGGTGATCTTCGCCTTCCGGTGAAGTTCTGCCAGGTCCGAGGGCTTGGAAAGCTTCATGGGCCTATGGCGGAGCTAACCGAAGCGCTGGCGCAACTTGGAGGTGACTGGAGTGGGTTGGCCATGGTGGCCGAGGCTCTGGCGGCAATGGCGGGCGGAAAAGAGCTCGCCGGAGCTAAGGAGGGGTGTCTGGCCGGCGAAGGTGAAAGAGGGGTGAAGTGAGGTGCGCCCGGGGAGGCTTTATAGGCACGGGCGGGCATGGCCGAGGGCAAGGGCACACGGCGGACTTGACTGAACGATGGGGCGAGCGCGTGCGTGGGTTGGGTGAGCGCCAGCGTGCCGACCAGGGTCGAACACGTGAGCCCGTTCGTTCTACCCAAGTTTTGGCGCGTGTGGTCACTCATCCGAGCCTGCTCTCGCCTTGGTCAGTGCACAAAACCTCTTCTCCTCCCTACAAGCTACTGATCTTGTGTGGGGGGTCATAGGATTTTGCCTACTGGTTTCAGAGATTTGGAGCCGGAAATCCGGTCTGTATCTCTACTCAAACCCGAGGCAAATCTAGGGTTTTGTCGTGTCTAGGGCTCCCGTCCCAATGCCATCTTCTCGCATGCGACAGAGGGATTAGTTATGCACATTTTTGTCAATGGGGCCATTAGGATTTTAGTTAGGGATCAAGGTGAACACGCTTGATCTTTGGCTCAAGGTCTAAAATTCAGAATTCTGAATTTCAGAATTCCCTAATGAAATCCCATTTGAGAGGCTTATTTAGAGTTTTATTTAATTTATTTTGGCCAAGCTTCCTTAATCTTTATTGTTGCTTATTAAATATACTTCAATGTTTATAATTGGCCCAAGCCATGATTCTAAATTTTTCATACTCTTTTCCCCATTTTCTTGAATTTTGTTTATAGTGCTCAATTAGGGTTTTTGTTGGGGTTGCACATTTTGCCTTTTTGAAAAACCCATTTGTTTTGATCATGATACTTTTAAGTATAAGCTTAGTGTGTTCTTTATTCTTAAATCAACTTGATGTTCATGCTCAATTTTGGTTCACATAAGATGATGGTTCTTGGGTTAGCACTTGAGAGAAACCCTAGGTGACACTGGGGTGTCACAACCTTCCCCCCTTAAAGGAATCTCGTCCCGAGATTCGGGCCAGTGTCCTCCCGGGGTGAAGCAAAGGGTGAGACTTATAGGAAGTGGGTGCTTATTGTTATTATTAGGGCAGACTGCTATTCGAATGTCATTCTCTTTGCAACTTCAGAAGGAAGTCCTTTTTAAATTTTGTTTCATGATTACTTCATTCTGATTTAAGATTATGTTTCTGAATTTTAGATTCGAAGGGCAGGAGGAGGGGTTGGGTGTGATTATGTACCAGCTTCCTTAGGTAGGCAATCGGGGAAGTTGAATCTCAAGAATTCCTCAGTCTCCCAAGTAGCTTCTTCCTCTGAGTGATTACTCCACTGGACCTTGTACATCTTGATCGATTTAGCCCGAGTTGATGTTTCCTTGCAATCCAGAATCTTGGAAGGGTACTCTTGGTACGATAGATCTGGTTCTATCTCCAATTCTGGCTCTGCTATGATCTCGGTCGGCAATCGAACACACTTCTTCAGCTGAGATACATGGAACACACTGTGAATGGCAGACATTTTTGAAGGTAGCTTCAGCTTATATGCCACGGGTCCACATGCTTCTATGATCTCATAAGGTCCAATGTAACGAGGGGCTAGCTTGCCTTTGATCCCAAATCTCTGCACTCCCTTGGTGGGTGATACCTTGAGGTACACGAAATCTCCCACCTTGAACTGGAGAAGTTTCCTTCTTTTATCATGGTAACTCTTCTGCCTGGCCTGATCAGCTTCTAGATTCTTCCTGATTAGTTTGACCTTCCTTTCGGCTTCAGTCACTAAGTCAGGTCCAAAAACTCCTCTTTCTCCAGGTTGAGACCAATTGAGTGGTGTCCTACACCTTCTTCCATAGAGAGCTTCGAAAGGTGCCATCCTTAGGCTGGATTGATAACTGTTGTTATAAGCAAACTCTGCCAAGGAGAGGTGCTTATCCCAGTTCTTGCCACAATCGATCACACAAGCTCTCAGCATATCCTCCAGAATTTGGTTTACCCTTTCTGTCTGACCATCAGTCTGTGGGTGGTAAGCTGAACTTCTAATTAGCTTGGTTCCCAAAGACTCCTGCAGTTGTTCCCAAAATTTGGCAACAAATTGGGCTCCTTGGTCAGAAACAATGGTCTGAGGTAATCCGTGCAAACACACGATCCGGTCAATGTACAACTCTGCTGATGTCATCCCATTTCCACGAAGGTATAGATAGGGGTTGCAAAGCTCCAGCTGATTTCAAGTGGCTTTCCTTTACCCTCTGACAAGTGTCACATTTTGATACATACTAGGCTATCTCCCTCTTCATTCTGGTCCACCAATACAAAGGATTCAGATCATGGTACATTTTGGTGCTTCCCGGATGCATAGAGAATTTGGAGAGATGAGCCTCATCCAAGATTTTCCTCTTGAGGTCCTAGTTTTTAGGAATCACCAATCTGCTTTTGAACCATAACACACCCTTTTCATCTTGGCGGAAACATTTATACTTCTCAACCTTTTGATGGAGATTCTTCTTGATAATCTGCACTCCCTTGTCACTGAGCTGGGCCATGATGATCTGGTCTTGCAAAGCTGGCTCGACAGAAATGTGAGACAGAGCACCAGAAGGAATCACTTCTATATGCATCTTGCTCAACTCATCACACAAGGTGTTGATGCGAGAATCCATCAGAATACAATTGCATTGCAACTTCTGACTCAAGGCATCTGCTACCACATTGACTTTTCCTGGGTGATAATGTACCTCCAGGTCATAATCCTTGATCAGCTCTAGCCATCTTCTCTGCCTCATGTTGAGATCAGCTTGAGTAAAGATGTACTTAAGGCTCTTATGATCGGTGAAGATGTTGCAGTGGGTTCCCATTAAATAGTGCCTCCACATTTTTAATGCATGAACCACTGCTGCCAACTCAAGGTCATGAGTGGGGTAATTTTGCTCATGAGGCCTGAGTGCTCTTGAGGCATAAGCAATGACTTGGTTGTATTGCATCAAGACACAACCTAGTCCAGTACCAGAGGCATCAAAATATACATCAAAAGGCTTGTTGTTGTCGGGTTGCGCTAATACTGGTGCTGTGGTCAGATGCTGCCTTAATGCATGGAAGGCATCTTCGCACTTCTGACTCCAAACAAACTTGGCTTCTTTCTTCAGCAACTCAGTTATAGGCTTCGCAATTCGAGAGAAATCCGGAATAAATCTTCGGTAATAACCAGCTAATCCCAGAAAACTCCGAATCTGACGGACAGTCGTTGGTGGCTTCCAGTTCATCACCTCTTGCACCTTATCAGGATCAACAGCTATTCCTGCCTGAGAGATAGTGTGACCCAAGAATTTGATTTCCTTTAGCCAAAAAATCACACTTGGACAACTTGGCATAAAGGTTGTGCTCTCGCAGACGTTGAAGCACTACATGCAAATGCTCGGCATGTTCTTCTTCGTTCTTTGAGTACACCAAAATATCATCGATGAACACCACTATGAATTTATCCAATTCCGACATGAAAACAGAATTCATCAGGTACATGAAATATGCTGGTGCATTTGTCAGCCCGAATGACATCACCAAGAATTCATATAGCCCATATCTGGTTGAGAATGCCGTCTTCGGAATATCGCTTGCTCGTATCTTGATCTGATGGTAGCCGGAGCGAAGGTCTATTTTGGAAAACACCTTGGCCCCGACCAACTGGTCAAAAAGAACATCAATACGAGGAAAAGGATACTTGTTCTTGATAGTTACCGCATTAAGAGGGCGGTAATCTATACACAGCCTCAAGCTTTCATCCTTCTTCTTCACAAACAGTGTTGGACACCCCCAAGGCGAAGTACTTGGGCAAATAAATCCCTTATCCAGCAACTCCTGCAATTGCTTCTTCAATTCGGCCAACTCAGCGGGTGGCATTCGGTAGGGCCTCTTGGAAACTAGTGTCGTTCCCGGTTGCAACTCGATGGCAAATTCAATATCCCGGTCTGGTGGCATTCCTGGCAATTCATCAGGAAAGACATCTGCATACTCGCAGACCACTGGGATCTTCTTCAGAGGTAACTCCGTCATAGAGAAAGCGCATGACTGAGTAGAACCCTGACTGGGCAGAATTAAGGCGAAGTTCCCGCAGAATGGAGAATTAATTTCCACGGTACGGCTGGCTACATCAAGCACAACTTGGTGCAAGGTCATCCAATTAGCTCCCAGAATAATGTCCACATTTTCCAAACCCAAAACAAAAAGGGTGGTTTTGACAATGTGGCTTCCCAGTTGAATAGGCACACTTTGGTTTAATTGATTAGTTGAAATTTTACCCCCAGGTGTGACTATCATAAATGACCCTTTTGAGTGAGAGAATGGCAGTTCACACTTAGCACTGAACTTTTGGCTAATGAAACTATGAGATGCACCAGAATCAAACAGAGTTAAAGCAGGTTGATTATAAACTGAAAAGATACCGGTCATGATAGGAGCTCCCTCAGGTACTTCCTCCAGAGTAGTGAAGTTGAGCTTCCCTTGCCTGACTTGTACCTTCTGCTTTCTTCCCTTGTCTTGATTTGGTGCTGGCACCTGCCTCTGCTGGTTCCTGGGACAATTCTTGGCATAGTGGCCCACATTGCCACAAGTGAAACACTTGCTCCCATTGCCCTGGCAGAACTGCTGCTACTGCGGAGGCTGATTGTTCCTTGGAGCGGGAGCTGGAAAGCGGTTGGGAGCCGGCTACTACTGCTGAGGTGGCCTGATCACCCATCTGCCTGCCTGCTGCTGGAAACCCCTGCTCTGATTGTGAGAAACAATCCGGAACCTCTGAGCCTGAGCGGATGGTGCTGCCATTGGTGCCTTTCTCTTCTTCTCTGCCCAGTGAGCTACAATGCAATCCTCCTGGGAGATGGCCAGGTTGACCAACTCATTGAAGCTATCAGCCCGGACAGTGTTGAGTCGTTCCCGCAGCATGGTGTTAAGACCCCTGTGAAAGCGATCTCTTTTCTTCTCTTCAGAATCAGCATGGTACCCTGCATACTGGCATAGGTCGTTGAAGGCTTGCGCATACTGCAGTACCGTGCGGGTTCCTTGATTAAGCGCCAGGAACTCATTCAGCTTGCGATCAAGGATGCCAGCTGGGATGTGGTGTCCTCTGAAAGCAGTCTTGAATTCCTCCCAAGACACTTCACGATCAGCGGGGAGCATAGCGCGGAAGTGGTCCCACCAAGTCCGAGCAGGGCCGCGAAGCTGCTGCGCGGCGAAGCGAGCCTTGGCTTCATCAGGGCAGTCTCCCGTGAGGAGGGGAAACTTGGACTCAATGACGCGGAGCCACACGTCAGCGTCCAACGGATCCTCTGCCTTGGTGAACAAGGGTGGCTGCGTACTCAGAAACTCCTGGTAGGTTGCCGCTGCCGGAGGTCGCTGATGCTGGCCTCCACCATGCTGCTAAGGGTGGGGCTGGCGCTGCAAGAGCTGTCGCAGAATCTCGTTGTGCTGGGCCATCAGCTCCTGCACTGTGGGAGCTGGAGGAGGTGGCGGGGGAACATGCTCGTTATGCCCGCGACGCTGCCTAGCTGCCATCTGAAAACAGAGATTGGCGCCATTGTTATCCCAACTCACAATTTCGGATGACAAGATATTATCTCATATGGAAGGAAAATGCCATAATCTTAATATTAGGTTCGAAATGAAGATAACATGGTGACAAACATCCCACAGATTCCAAAAGTTCACAGGGTTACATTAGGGGAAAAGGTACCCGTAAGCCTAGTCCAAAATCTGACATTAACTAAGCTCGCATAGGTTTCTATCCGCCTAAAAGTGTCGAAGTGACTGCTTAACCCTGAGCGGTGGAAGCGACATTGGATACGGGTGAAGGAGGCATCGCAGAGGTAGTCCCATTGGCACCAGGGGCTGGTCCTAGCTCCTCGGGAGCCTCTTCTCCCTCTCTTCCGGCTTCATTGGCCTCCATCTCCAAGTGGTGCATGTCCAGGTGGTCATTTGCTTCTTCGAGTTCCCTCTGCACATCGTGGAGCTGGTTCTCCAAGACATCAATAGTGTTGTCTCGGATCTCCACCTGCTGCTCCAAGGTGGTAATGCGCTGGCTCAGCCTTTCCACCTGCAGATCCTTCTCTACCAACTTGGTGGATAAATCGACCACAAAATCTTCCCGAATGTCGAGAGTGAGCTTGGCGGTTTGAGCGATGTTAGCAAGGTGTGCCATAGCGTCGCTCTGAAGGGCCTGAAGGCGGTACATCGCACTCATGCACTAAACGGTGACCCTCCCAACCAAGTCAGGATACATTGCCCACATATCCTTCACATGGCTCACGCGGTTACACCACATGGTGTCATCCTTCTTCTCAGCAGGGAAGAGTCCCAAGGGGTGCATCACCATCTCCAGGGGATGGCAGCCGTAGAAAGTCGTCAGAGTCTTCATGGCTGCCGCTTCAATGGTGTCGTCCGTCCTGAGTCCAATTGTCTCGGAATCAAGAGAACGCCAACCCGGCTGAAGGGGATGAGCCTCCAAAGTCAACCAGACCCGACAACGAGGTACCCGATGCTCCTCATACAACCGCACCGTGTACAAAGGGGGCATAGGGTAACCGGCGGAGTTAAGCACTTCCTACAAGATGGAAGGAAAGCCATCACGAGAAAGGAAGTCAGAACTGAAATGAGTGTCTCCTCCATTGGCGGGGGTAGGTGAATTCATCTGCGGGGGTAGGTGAATTCTCTCTGCTCAAGTTTTTTTTTTAATTTCCTTTTGTGTTTATAATGCATGCATGCTGAAAGTAACGTCTCCTCTCCAAATAATAGGGTGCTCTTAGGGCATCCTTAAAAAAAGTTAAAGTACTGGCCCACGGGGCCTACTTAATTAGCCACCTATTTCTCCCTCTATGCCTAAGACCTTTCGTCCTAGGTCTAGCGGTCTAGTCCTGACGATCCGTAGCAGTTTCTAGGCAAGTTTTAAATTTTGAAAATGGTATCCATGGTTTATTGTCCTTCTCCGTGGTGGAGTTTGCTCCGATACCAACTGTGGCAGAACCACCCGAATTATTCCAGCTTAAGTGCCTAAGTCACGCCTCAGGGGCCGCAACACACTTAAATCGGAATAACCCGTCAGTCCTTTAGATCTAGTCTGATAGAGCCACTTAACCAGGATCAAATTCCACAATCCCACTCGAAGGTGAGTCACAGAAGAAATACAATAAAACAGGAAACCTCAAATTAAGTGCTGAATTATTACATAGATCGGAGTTTTTGAGTAGCAAATAAGAGTTCTCAAAATAAAATGTAGCGGATAATCGATGTCATCGGTAATGAGGAAATGGGCAAGGCCTAGCCCACTACTCCTCCTGCTCCTCTCCTGCCGGAGCAGCATCCCACTCGACCATCCAACCCGGTGGTAGGGTGGTAGGCCAAGTCACACCATCAACCATTTCCTGAATCGCACCTGCAAAAATTATGCCACAAGCAAGGCTGAGTATACTAATACTCAGCTAGACTTAAACGGTGTGAGGAGTCTACTCCTCTACCTATAGACTATGCAGCTGTTTGGCTGAGGGGTTTGGTTTGCCAAAAGCACTAGCTGTTTCTAAAATTAATTTTTTTAGCCTTTCAAATTCTAACATCATTATCTTAGCTAGGTTTGCTCCTTCTAAGCATACATGGTAACAAGCATTTAGTTCAATCAACAATTGTCTCATGTAACCTCATTTCACTTCTTACTCGATGCAGTACAATGGGTCAAGCAGTCTCATTAGCTGTGAGAAGCAGACGATTCGAATCAAGTTTTAACCTTGCAAGGTAAACCTAAACACACGGCATGTCAGGGTACTCCGACCCCGCACATGACAATCGTCCCCATCGATTCCCCGTTCGCGTCCAGGCCTCACCGCCTTAGCATACAATGCTCCACTGACCCCGGCTGCCGCCGTGCAGTGACCGCACTTGTACCCACCATAGCTAGCATGGGAGACCCAGTCTCAGGTCGCATGAGGGATAAAGTCCGCGCTCGGCTTCACTCAGGTACTAGGTTTATCGGTTACCATTTTTCCCGACAAGTGCTTAGTACGTTCAAACGCTTGACTGAGGTATCCACACATTAATCCTTAATTCCTTTTTCCTGTCTCATGGTCAAGGCATCCTCCTTGGATCCAAGTCCATAGACTAACATAGATCCCGTTATCAAGATGAATACAATCAATTCCTGACCTCGCGCGAGTGCTAGAAAAATCACTCGACTTCTACCGAGATCCTGATTAGCAAGCAGCTACTCGACCTAGCATACTAGTATTCATCTCAAAAAGGAATCCTAAGTTCATGCAACTAGAGGTTTCAAGCAACTCCTACACTTAAGTGCACATTACAATCCTACAAGCATTAAGTGTAGTAAAGTAGCATATAATAATACGGTTATGCATATAAACCAGGGCTTGCCTTTAATAGCTGGGGCTGCGGGGAGATCCTCTATAGCAGCCTCGGAATCTTGCTCCTGGTCCTCCTCTTGGACAGTTCCTTGCTCGGGGATGACCACGTACTCTCCGTCGACGAGATTACAATCTAATGAATGCAATGCGTAAGATAGATGTATGATATGATATGTGTTTTAGTAATTTAAACTTTTGATGGTGTATAATCTACTTGAGTTAGATAGAGTTAAACCTTACTTATGTGAGACTTTTGGGTGGTATACTTGGTAAATTGGATCAAACTTAGCTAAGTTAAGTGGTAGGTTTATTTTTGGGGTTCCACTGAATTCTTTTTAAAGTCTTAGTGAGAATTGACAAGAATTCAAGTTGGACTTATTGGAGTGAGGTTTATTTCTTCTTTCTTTTTCTTTATTCCCCTTAAGTTTTTGGAGTGGGTTTGAACTACAAGTTGCCTTAATAAATTTCCAAAAATTCTGTACAAATTACAGTGGCTTATTACTAGTGTATAGTTCTCTGTCTCAAAATTTGGGGATCAGAAAGTGAAAAGCTTTCTCTGGACAAAATTACCAAATTTTAGGGCAGAAGGGGTGATTTGAACTACAACTATCATTTAATTGTAGGTAATTCTCTAAGACTTATTTTTGCTGCCATTTAGATGTTATAACATGACTTGGCACAAAGTTCTAGCCATTAATACTTATTATTTATTTTACTAGGATTTTCTAAAGTTTCTAGCCAAAGGGGTGATTTCTACTACCGCTATATTTGAAAAATATCAAACAATAGATTTCTGATTTTTTCTATCTTCTATTTTGCGTAAGAGCAATCATTCTGAAGTTTGGCATCTTTTTGCTTAAGGGAAGGGGTGGTATGCATTAATTGGATTAAATGGCCTTTCTTATAAAATATTAGCAATAGGTATTATTTTGCATCTTTTTAATGGGTTTGCATTTTTCTCTGGTGGCCTATCTCATCATTGACCTAGCAAAATTTTATTTGCCCATTATTGTATTATTATGGGTTATTCATGATTTATTTGGAAAATGACTCATTATCATATTATATTTATTTACCCTACTTAAAATGATGGGCTGGGTTGTTTATTATTTTTACAGTGGGGTTCTAGTGGTTACAAGTCCACTGGATTTTTATTATCAATTTTGGGTCTGGTTTTGTAATTCTAATAATTGATTTCTAGTTGGAATAATGCTAAATAAAACATTTCACTTTAAAACTGATCTGGACTAGAGGTCCCTTTATTTTTCCTAGGTTCTCTGTTACTTAAGCAAACTAGAAAAAATAATTTCGTTTACTATTCATCAATTTCTAATGCCTTTCTGATTTTCTTGAGTTTTGGGCAGAAATGGCTTTTAATGGATATCTACGCTAAATTTTTCAATACTGGGGTTCTTACTATTTTTAAACAGTGCTTAAATTGGTTTTGAACATCTACAATTTTTCTTAGGTTCAGCACAAAAGCAGAACTAATTTTTCTTAATTAAACAAGGTTTGGTCAGTTTCTGTTTTTAATTTTAAACTTTAAAAATTAGAACAGAAAGCATAAAGTTTATTATTTTTAAATGATAGCTCATAATATTCAGGATCTAGCAAAATTAGTTTGACAACTTTTGGTTAAGAATTCACCAAGTTATGAAATTTTTAAGTTCTCTATTTATTAAAAAGATTAAACAGAATTGATTAAATGGAAAACTACTTGCAACAGGGTCCCTGTCGGGTGTTTTAAGTTTCCCTTACAGACTAGTACCTGGGCTACTATTCAAATGAGTCACTGACATCTCAGAAAACCCCCTGGATTCTTCTAATCCTAACCCGAGGTCCTTTCCACAAATTAAACAGTACCCGCGGCGGAAGAGAGGGCGGAGGGGCTTACCGGCGGCGAGATTGCTCCGGTGAGGTGGCCGAGGGTGTAGGGGAGGTCCTGAGGGTCACGACGATGTGCGGGTCGCCGTCGGTGATGGTCGGAGTCCGGCCTATCCAGGGCGAAATTGACAAATCAAACGGGTCAGAGAGCTTCACCAGGGATCAAGGAAGGGGTGTGCGCAAGGAATTGAAGAATGGCTCACCGGAGTGCTCGGTCTACGCACGGGGGCGGGCGACCGAAGTCCGGCGAGGGTGATCTTCGCCTTCCGTTGAAGTTCTGCCATGTCCAAGGGCTTGGAAAGCTTCACGGGCCTATGGCGGAGCTAACCGAAGCGCTGGCGCGACTTGGAGGTGACTGGAGTGGGCTGGCCACGGTAGCCGAGGCTCTGGCGGCAATGGCGGGCGGAAAAGAGCTCGCCGGAGCTAAGGAGCGGTGTCTGGCCGGCGAAGGTGAGCGTGGGGTGAAGTGAGGTGCGCCCGGGGAGGCTTTATAGGCGAGGGCGGGCACGGCCGAGGGCAAGGGCGCACGGCAGACTCGACTGAACGCTGGAGCGAGCGCGCGCGCGGGTTGGGCGAGCGCCGGCGTGCCGACCAGGGTCGAACACGTGTGCCCGTTCGTTCTGCCCAAGTTCTGGCGCGTGTGGTCACTCATCCGAGCCTACTCTCTCCTTGGTCAGTGCACAAAACCTCTTCTCCTCCCTACAAGCTACCGATCTTGTGTGGGGGTCATAGGATTTTGCCTACTTGTTTCTAAGATTTGGAGCCAGGAAATCCGGTCTGTCTCTCTGCTCAAACCCGAGGCAAATCCAGGGTTTTGTCGTGTCTAGGGCTTGCGTCTCAATGTCATCTTCTGGCATGCGACAGAAGGGTTAGTTATGCACATTTTTGTCAATGGGGCCATTAGGATTTGAGTTAGGGATCAAGGTGAACACGCTTGATCTTTGGCTCAAGGTTTGAAATTCAGAATTCAGAATTTCAGAATTCCCTAATGAAATCCCATTTGAGAGGCTTGTTTAGAGTTTTATTTAATTTATTTTGGCTAAGCTTCCTCAATCTTTATTGTTGCTTATTAAATATACTTCAATGTTTATAATTGGCCCAAGCCATGATTCTAAATTTTTCATACTCTTTTCCCCATTTTCTTGAATTTTGTTTATAGTGCTTATTTAGGGTTTTTGTTGGGGTTGCACATTTTGCCTTTTTGAAAAACCCATTTGTTTTGATCATGATACTTTTAAGTATAAGCTTAGTGGGTTCTTTATTCTTAAATCAACTTGATGTTCATGCTCAATTTTGGTTCACATAAGATGATGGTTCTTGGGTTAGCACTTGAGAGAAACCCTAGGTGACACTGGGGTGTCACACACTACATCTTTTATAATGGGCCCAAGACATGATCAAGTGGTTTTCATAACTTTTTGGTCATACTTACCTATAGTACTCCAATTGTCCACAAGGGGTGCATTAGGGTTATGGGCAATTTCTCCCCCTTCAATGCACATGGTAAGCCAAGGCATGAGATCTAAGATAGGTTGCACTTACATAGGATTTTGAGCTCCAAATTTGGTGTACTTTTCCCAACTTAAGTCACATGTGATGATGGCTTACTTGTATAGTCTTGAGTGAAAACCCTAAGTAACACCTGGGGTGTTACAGGTTCCTACAACATTTTGGTTAGGACGTGGAACTAAATGTCATACCTCATTCCTTGTGAAGTTGTTGAGCTCCTCTTGCATCGCCAACACCCAATCTGAATCTGGAAGTGCTTCCTCTACCCTGTGTGGCTCAATAGAGGAAACAAAAGAGTAATGTTCACAAAAATGAGCAACACGAGATCGAGTGGTTACCACCTTATGAATATCGCCGAGGATGATGTTCACAGGGTGATCTCGTTGGATTGCTTGGTGGACTATTGGGTGTGGCGGTCTTGGATCCTCATCATCTTCCTTGTCTTCATTAGTATCTCCCCCTTGATCATTGTCCTCCTTTTGAGGTGGCTCCTCTTGATCTTCATCATCATCATCTTGAGCTCGATCCTCATCTTGAGTTGGTGGAGATGCTTGCATTGAGGAAGATGGTTGATCTTGTGCTTGTGGAGGCTCTTCGGATTCCTTAGGACACACATCCCCAATGGACATGTTCCTTAGCGCGACGCACGGAACCTCTTCATCATCTAGCTCATCAAGATCAACTTGCTCTACTTGAGAGCCGTTAGTTTCATCAAACACAATGTCACAAGAAACTTCAACTAGTCCAGTGGACTTGTTAAAGACTCTATACGACCTTGTGTTTGAATCTTAACCAAGTAAAAAGCCTTCTACAGCCTTAGGAGCAAATTTAGATTTTCTACCTCTTTTGACAAGAATAAAGCATTTGCTACCAAAGACTCTAAAATATGAAACATTTGGCTTTTTACCGGTGAGGAGTTCATACGATGTCTTCTTGAGGATTCGGTGAAGATATAACCGGTTGATGGCGTAGCAAGCGGTGTTGACCGCCTCGGCCCAAAACCGATCCGAAGTCTTGTACTCATCAAGCATGGTCCTTGCCATGTCCAATAGAGTTGTATTCTTCCTCTCCACTACACCATTTTGTTGTGGTGTGTAGGGAGAAGAGAACTCATGCTTGATGCCCTCCTCCTCAAGGAAGCCTTCTATTTGTGAGTTCTTGAACTCCGTCCCGTTGTCGCTTCTAATCTTTTTGATCCTTAAGCCAAACTCATTTTGAGCCCGTCTTAAGAATCCCTTTAATGTTTCTTGGGTTTGTGATTTTTCCTGCAAAAAGAACACCCAAGTGAAGCGAGAATAATCATCCACAATAACTAGACAATACTTGTAACACCCCAAGTGTTTATATTCCTCTCGACAACAAGTACGGACTTTAACACGTAATATCAGTGGATAAAATGAGTGCTAAATTTTAATCCTCTTCGCCTATCGCGATTTTAATATCGCATCGGTTTCATCTGTCGCGAGTCGACACTGTTTTTATTTTCATGATGTTTGGAACATAGCTGTTCCGAAAATCAGTGCGTCCGGTGAGTATTTAAAATACATCGCTCGCACGGATACGAAATCAGAAGCTCGATTTATTCTTACGATTTTATCCCGGGCAAAATTGACTCGGCGACAAAAGTGTTAATACAAAATTAAATCGGACTACACCAGGAACCCAAGAAAAATCAGGCATAGGATTATAAACTAAGCTGTTATTTCTCTGAGTTTTCGTTTCATAATTCGTAGAATAAAATGTACAGTCGTGTAGCGCTTCGACCTATTATCCATTGCTAAAAATCGTGATCCAAAATATTTGCAATTTTCTTTATTAGAAAAAGAGAGAGAAAATAGAAATATCTGAAAAAAATTCATCAGCCGTTCCAATCCACCGAGCATTCTCACGTTTCTCTCTCCCCAGATTTTCTTGCCGCTCTTTCTTCTAGATTTTTTTCAGCCGCCTACCGTCGCTCTGTAGTTGGATTTTTCAAGCCACCGCTTGCCGTCAGCCTTTCTCCTCCGTCGAGCGCTCCTCCTTCCTTATCCTCGCCGCGCCGTCGCTGGATTTTTCTTCATCGATGCTTATCTTCTCCCCGGAGCTCCCACTTCTTTTCCTCCCCAGCCATCCTCTCCTTCCCTGCAGCGGTGGCTCGGATTCCTGTGGCCAGTCGCGAGCTCCCCTGCGCTCGCCATGGCGGTTTCCGCTGCTGGCAGCTGACCTTCCTGTGTCGCGCCCCGTCGAGCTCCACGGCTGGCGCGCCTGTCTCCTGCACGCGCGGATCCCCTCCGAGCTCGCCTCCATGCTCAGTTTTCACTCTCTCCCTCAGCGTCACGCTCCCTCCCTGCTCGGATTCCTGCTCCCATGGACGTGCCCAGCGGTGCTCCTCTGATGCACGCTCTCCTGCCGAGCATCTCCCAGTGCTTTACTATGCATCGCGCCCAGCCCTGGCGTTGGCCCAGCTCGGCCTCCTTCCCCGCGCATCCCTCTCTGCTCGCTCGCGCACAGCTCTTGGAGCTTTTCCTCGTCGGCCCCAGCTCAGTCGGATGTCCCTGTGCTGCGCCTACCGTCGGTTCGTGCGTGCGCGCCCTGTTTCCCTGCGTCGCGCGCGAGTTCGGCGCTCATCTCCCTGTTTATCCATGCTGCGCGCCAGACTCCCGGTTCTCGGTGCCCTATCAGGCCATCCTGGATTTCGCGACCTCCTTCCCGTTGCCGTCGCTCACCGTCGTCTCTTCGTGCTGGCCTACTAGTTTGTCGTGGTCGCGTGCAGTTCCCTGCTAAGCCAGGATAGTTGCACCGTCGATCCCGCTTGAGCCCCTTCACGTTCGTCGAAGCTCCCTGGCTCGACTCTGCTCAGTTCGCGTCCTGCTCGCCTTTGCGCCACGCGCCTGGCTCGACCGTCTATAGCTCGCCTTGCTCCCTGCTGCTCGCCCGGTCGAGCTCCCTGACCGCCGCGCCGTAAATTTTCCTGTGCGCGTGTCTCATTGCGCACGCGTCACCATCGAGTTCCCTGGTATTTGTGTGTCATGAGGTTCCTCTAGCGCCGTGGCTTCCTAATTCCTTCTTGTCGCGCGCGGCTTCCTAATTCCTTCTAGTCGTGCGCGCGAATTTTCTTCGCTCAACTTTAATTCCCAACCGCGTCGTTCGCCGTCGAGCCTCGCTGCCCATCGCGAAGTCCCCTGTGTCCCGCCCGGGATTTTGCCGCGTGTCCCGGCTTACCGTCTGTCCACGCGTCGTGCGTTGAGCAACGAAACAAAAATCCGTGCGCGTCGAGCTCGCGCGCCGAATCTTTTTCTAGCTCGCCGCGACTTAGTTCGTCCGTCGTGCTGGTCGTTGTCCCATACTATACCTATTAGCTCGGATCCTGCCCAGCTCGTCGTCGCGTCGTTTGCCGTCGACTCGCCAAACAATTCATCCCCTACTCAACCCCACCTCACCAGCTCGCTCCAGACACAATTTTGTCGTCGTTCCGTGCGTCAGCAAGAAATTCCAAGAATCGAGTGCAGACAAAGCTAGCAAGCGTGGTGTTCACCAAGTGCGCGACAAAAAGCTCGGACATCCTGCGCGGCTCAAGTTCGACTCGTCAGAATTATTCAGTGGAGGAAAAGATTTTCAGCAACTGATTACCGAAGAAAAGAAGGCCCCTAGATGACGTCAACCGGAACCCATAGTCGTGCTTCTGACTATCTCGTCGAATTAGTCAGGGTAAGTAAATTTGTTACTCGCGTTAGTGAATTCGCGTTAGTAATTTGGTCAATGTCGTAGGATGAAAAAGATCTCAATAGGTCTCAGTGTTTGCGGGATTGTAGGTGTTAAAAATGGGAAGTTATATTAATATATATGATACACAGGTCAATTGGTAAATTAAGTAATTAAGATACACAGTTTAAGAGTTAATAAAAAGCTAGGAATAAAAATAGATATTCTAGTGTTATTAGGTCAATTTGGTTAATGGATGTAGTTAATGCCCTGCTGTGATATCCATGGTGCTTAATGCTTGGTTTTAAGTGTTTCATCCTTTTTAGTGTAGATTATCTATATTATACTCGTTATACTCGTGCTCATACATGTGCATTGTGCATCTCATGAGGTACGATAAATAATCGCGTGATGCGGAAGAAGAGCTAAGTCGATCCCAAGCGCGGGCTACTACGCAGGATGATGCTGATGGATAAACCTGAAGATGGATAACCTGAACAAGTGCCAAGCCAAATGATGATCGTCAAGTGGACGTCATTTAACAAACACTAACCTAGTGTTATTCAGGCAAGCCCCAGTGCATTTGCCACCTCCTTGTGTTTTAAAAATCTTTTTCACTTGCTTGATGCATTAGGTGATAGGAGTTGATTGCTAAAACAATTCCTGCATTACCTTCCTTGAATTTGATTACCTTCCTTGATCACCCGTTTTACAAAAGATTTTTGATGCTTAGCCTTGCTTTAGAAAAGCAAAATGTTTTGTTTTTACAAAAGATGATGTGGCAAAAGTGGGTGGGATGTTTTTGAAAATAAAACTTGATGGTGGATCCATCATGGTCGTGATGGGTTCAACATCGGAAAAGGTGTGCCTCTGCCAGGTACCAAACTTTGGGTTTGAAATGATTAAGCTAAGACCGGGCGGGTGACTTGCACGAGAAAGGAGTCTCGGTGTAGTGTCTCCGTCTGAGTCGATTAAGGACCGTGTCGATGTAGGCTTGATGACCGAGGACCCTTTAACTAGTCACATGCCTCGTCATGGGTAAGCCTTGCCTCGGGCAGACTAAGGCCAGAATAAGATAACACGCAATGGGAGTGGAGCGATGGCGAGAGTAGCGTGTACCCTCCGTGGCAAGAGGCTGGACGGTGGTGTATCTGTGCTCTCGGTTGACGTGAATCTGATCTGGTCTTAAGAACCCTGGTGGTGGGTTGACATATGCAAGGGTTAAGTGCTACATATGTCGTGTGATCGGAGATCCTGAGCTGAGTATAATCGATTCGGATCGTCGTACCTTCGCGGTTATGAAGACTTGGTCACTGCCCTATACGTAGAACTCCAGTAAAGATGAAGGGATTGTTAAGAAATTAGCTAGTGCAGGTCAAGTGATTGAACTAGGGTAGAGACAACTCTAGTTATAGGTGATTTTACTTAACTCGACAAATAAAACTGGATTTTTAAGGATCCACTTTTAGTAAGCATATTTCTGCAAAACAGAGTCTTTGATCATTGAGAAACCTTACCTTGACTCCCTTAAACAAGCATACCCTTGAGAGTCTTTTCTTTAGTCGAGTAAGTCTTGCTGAGTAATTTCATACTCAGGGTTTTATTCCCTGTTGTTTTTTAGGTTCTAACTTTGTGCTGTTGTTGATGGTGTTAAGTGTCGGTGGGCTCGGCCTTCTTATAAGTCTAAGTAACCCTTCTATACTTCTTATTGAGGATGATCCCTTGAGCTAGCATATATTTCAAACTTATACTTTTGTAATCACTCCGATAAACTAATGTAAAATTTTTGTAACCTATAAAATTTGGTAGTAAGATTTCCGCTGCAACAATATTGGTGTGTGTGATTTGTGTTACTTAATCCCGCGGTTCTGGTTGTAAGTGGTTTATCCGATGTCCTTGGGGCAATCGGACAGATCCTGTTAAGTTATCTGGTGCACATGCATAGTCATCTGAGGTCTTTGGGACAAGGACAGGTGCATGTGGGCCCAATAACTTGGAGGTTCTGCCACAGGCTGGTATCGGAGCAGGATTAAGTATATACGGTCACATACGTATTTTCAAAACAAAAGTTTTGGTTTCGAAAAACCTATTTTCAACTAAATACATTGTTTGGTTTTGGAAAACAGTTTTGAAAAACTATAATGCTAGCGACATCCTCTATTAAGCCCTAAGTTAAGGAATATCAGGTGGCTTAGTTCAAAACCACTAACCCACAACCGGGGGTATTGCATATATGTGTATTGTTATTTTTGAGGCCATTCAGTTCTGAATGGATCGACGCTCAGGTAAGGTGAGATGTGAGAGCATGACCGAACAACCGTCGGTCTAGGTAAGTGCTTAATTGTAGCGCTTGATTATATACATGTTCTACATATGTATATATGAAGGCTACGCTATGGAGTAATTACTTTTCTGGGAATTCAGTACCCCATAGATGTGTATGGGCATACAGACATGGGAATACTGAGAAGTGTAATGTACTTGTAACGACGCACCTACGCTCAGGTAAGAAGGTGAGTTACCATAATGAGTTGCCCTATGGTTAAAGTGTGGCAACGACGCCTATGCGTGGCTCGGCGCTTAATGATGAGCTAGCCTCCATATAGCAATATATGGAGTATAAACTGTGATAAACTGTCATGTGTGAATTGCATCATGGGGAAATTGGGTTGTGATGGATTTTTCTACAGGCACACTAACCTTGAAAACGTATGTGTAGCTGACGACTAGCAAAATACCGTGAGAATCATACGTATGCCACTGGTATAGAACGTTATTGCCATATTATGTTGGCAAAATCAGTGAGGACGAATAAGACGAGCATGCATCCTGATTGTTGCATTATGTTTGTCACCTATACACCCAAAATGCTTCTCTCATCTTTATTCCAGTAACCATTGATTGTAGATAATATGGTGTAATGCTGAATTATGAACTTCAATGAAATAGGTGTCCTCCATTCTTTAGGTGACCTCTTAGGGTGCTTTATGTGTGCTCTTGTGTTGATGTGTCGATAGAGAGTTAGTAGTTTGGTTGCTTAAACCCAAAATTAGGCCATTCTTATTTAGTGAACCATAACCCAAATTTGATTTTTCCGTTATCACTCCATGACCAAACACATACAAATAAATGCTTAGATAATTTGTTTGTTGGACATAAAGTGTACTCAGGCTTAAATTAAGAATCTTGAAGATCGCCATGCCCTTATTCGATTGGCACAAGCTGATGTCCCTTATCCAGTTTGTCTGTTCTTAAAGATCGCCATGTTGCTTTATCAACCTGACCTAGGAAAGGCATGTTCGACCTTTTTCTTGAATTTAATGCCTTTGGTTTCCTCGTATCTATCGAAGGCATACCAATTTCATCTTGTGATTGTTTTCCCTCCGTATCTAATCAGATATTGATCCTTGACCTTGTGACCTCTACGATGGGCATAGAAATATGCTTGGGGCTGAATTAACAGTCTCCCATCGTACTCCTCTTATCAAGTTTAGGTTATGGCCATGCCCTGTTCATTTCATCGGGCCATGATCTATTTGGCTCTCTACTTGTAACCATCCTTACAAGTGGATCATCTCTTTGTATATTGTCACCCTTGCCCAATTCATTGGTGTCGCGTGAGATTTCTTATTGGTTATGTCTGATAATGGTGTTATGACTAAAACCAGTGGTGCCATGACGAAACTGAGGGCCTTCTGTGTGTGCGCACATGGTTGCGCTACTCGGCACACGCTAGTATCACAGTTAGTAGTCATAATCCATTATGAGATTATATCAATATGTTATCTTCCGTAGACCTCCTCCTTGAAACAATTTCTATGTTGTTTGTGAAGTGATCAAGCAACATCTATCATCTCAATTGGATCAAAAGGGCATACCACTTTCATTTGTGGTCTAATTTCTTTTGATCTTGGTAGTGACTACTCATACAAGTTTCCTTTACATCCTTTGTGTAAAGGTGAAGCCTTGAAGCTTTTTAGTGTTAGAAAACAACTGATTAGCTCTCAAATTGGATTTCCCCTGCCGTTGAGATGCAGGAGTTGGATTTCTCGCATGAGGAAATGGATGAACAACCTGACCAAATGGATTTTTACTCAAGTGCATACAAAAGTGAACTCTCAACCCTTGGCTTACCGATGGTACTGAGAGGACCTGCTCAATGTCATAAGTAGTTCAACAAGTTGGTTTTACTAACTTGTAACTGCTCAATGAACGAGGGTTGAGTTTAGAGATCGATTTGTCGAGTTGTCTAAACTCACTCTGGTTTAACCCACCCTAAAGAAAGTACTTACAAAAATCAAATTAAGTCGGCCAATAACCACCTAATTATCGCTCTAGTCACGCCTCGACCGCCTCACGCGTGCTTTTCCATCGTGTGTGATCGGGTCAAGCCATGATTAGTACTGGATAAAACGAACTGGTTGCAAAGTCCGCATCTACAGATCCCTCCGCTGGTGATTCTCTTGAATCTATACCATCTTTCATGGACTTGAATTCTCGGGTTAGCCATATGTTAACCGCGACAGTATTCGACATCCACACCCATCCCCTATGCTATGAATTTATCGTGACCACTTGTTGGTAAACCTTCTTCTGTATGTTTTACCCAAGATGGTGCACCTGATTCTGTTTGGGTAAAATCGCGTATTAGTCGCTCGCTCAACAGACTCAGATAGTACAGTGTCATCAGAAAAAGCAAACAGCACACAAGAAACCTTATGTGTTCTTCTGACAGACATCGTCTCTATTGGTGGGCATTTCTAAATTAGCCTACGGCGATATATGGTATGTCCACTAGAGAAATCACATCCTGGGACACTCGCCTTTGCTCAGGACTGTCTCACGATTATCGCTGATATGGACATGGGTTACATGCTGCTCTACTCTTAGAAGTCTTTCGTTCTGAATCTCGGGACGAGATTCTTTTAAGGGGGGAGGGCTGTAACACCCCAGGTATTTATATTCCGCTTGACAACAAGTACGGACTTTAACACGTAATATCAGTGGATAAAACGAGTGCTAAATTTTAATCCTCTTCGCCTATCGCGATTTTAATATCGCATCGGTTTCATCTGTCGCGAGTTCGACACTGTTTTTATTTATCCGGGCTCTTATGAAATTTTCGTGATGTTCGGAACATAGCTGTTCCGAAATCGGTGCGTCCGGTGAGTATTTAAAATACATCGCTCGCACGGATACGGAATTAGAAGCTCGATTTATTCTTACAATTTTATCCCGGGAAAATCAAATTGACTCGGCGACAATAGTGTTAATACAAAATTAAATCGGACTACACCAGGAACCCAAGAAAAATCAGGCATAGGATTATAAACTAAGCTGTTATTCCTCTGAGTTTTCGTTTCATAATTCGTAGAATAAAATATGCAGCCCCCTAGCGCTTCGACCTATTATCCATTGCTAAAAATCGTGATCCAAAATATTTGCAATTTTCTTTATTAGAAAAAAGAGAGAAAACAGAAATATCTGAAAAAATCCATCAGCCGTTCCAATCCACCGAGCATTCTCACGTTTCTCTCTCCCCTGATTTTCTTGCCGCTCTTTCTTCTAGATTTTTTTCAGCCGCCTAACGTCGCTCTGTACTTGGATTTTTCAAGCCACCGCTTGCCGTCAGCCTTTCTCCTCCGCCGAGCGCTCCTCCTTCCTTATCCTCGTCGCGCCGTCGCTGGATTTTTCTTCACCGATGCTTATCTTCTCCCCGGAGCTCCCTGTTCTTTTCTTCCCCAGCCATCCTCTCCTTCCCTGCAGCGGTGGCTCGGATTCCTGTGGCCAGTCGCGAGCTCCCCTGCGCTCGCCATGGCGGTTTCAGCTGCTGGCAGCTGACCTTCCTGTGTCGCGCCCCGTCGAGCTCCACGGCTGGCGCGCTGGCTCCCTATCTCCGGCACGCGCGGATCCCCTCCGAGCTCGCCTCCGTGCTCAGTTTTCTCTCTCTCCCTCAGCGTCACGCTCCCTCCCTGCTCGGATTCTGCTCCCATGGACGCGCCCAGCGGTGCTCCTCTGATGCGTGCTCTCCAGCCGAGCATCTCCCTGTGCTTTCCTCTGCATCGCGCCCAGCCCTGGCGTTGGCCCAGCTCGGCCTCCTTCCCCGCGCGTCTCTCTCTGCTCGCTCGCGCACAGCTCGTGGAGCTTTTCCTCATCGGCCCCAGCTCAGTCGGATCTCCCTGTGCTGCGCCCACCGTCGGTTCGTGCGTGCGCGCCCTGTTTCGCTGCGTCGCGCGCGAGTTCGGCGCTCATCTCCCTGTTTATCCATGGCGCGCGCCTGACTCCCGGTTCTCGGTGCCCTGTCAGGCCATCCTAGATTTCGCGAGCTCCTTCTGGTTGCTGTCGCTCGCCGTCGTCTCTTCGTGCTGGCCTACTAGTTTGCCGTGGTCGTGCGCAGTTCCCTGCTCAGCCAGGATAGTCGCACCGTCGATCCCGCTTGAGCCCCTTCGCGTTCGTCGAAGCTCCCTAGCTCGACTCTGCTCAGTTCGCGTCCTGCTTGCCTTTGCGCCGCGCGCCTGGCTCGGCCGTCTCTAGCTCGCCTTGCTCCCTGCTGCTCGCCCGGTCGAGCTCCCTGACCGCCTCGCCGTGAATTTTTATACGCGCGTGTCTCCTTGCGCACGTGTCGCCGTCGAGTTCCCTAGTATTTGTGTGTCATGAGGATCCTCTAGCGCCGTGGCTTCCTAATTCCTTCTAGTCGCGCGCGCGAATTTTCTTCGCTCAAATTTAATTCTCAACCGCGTCGTTCGCCGTCGAGCCTCGCTGCCCATCGCGAAGTCCCCTGCCTCTCGCCCGGGATTTTGCCGCGTGTCCCTGCTTACCGTCTGTCCACGCGTCGTGCGTTGAGCAACGAAACAAAAATCCGTGCGCGTCGAGCTCGCGCGCCGAATCTTTTTCTAGCTCGCCGCGACTTAGTTCGTCCGTCGTGCTGGTCGCTGTCCCATACTGTACCTATTAGCTCGGATCCTGCCCAGCTCGTCGTCACGTCGTTTGCCGTCGAGTCGTCAAACAAGTCATCCCCTACTCAACCCCACCTCACCAGCTCGCTCCAGACACAATCTTGTCGTCGTTCCGTGCGTCAGCAAGAAATTCCAAGAATCGAGTGCAGACAAAGCTAGCAAGCGTGGTGTTCACCAAGTGCGTGATAAAAAGCTCGAACATCCTGCGTGGCTCAAGTTCGACTCGTCAGAATTATTCAGTCGAGGAAAAGATCTTCTGCAATTGATTACCGAAGAAAAGAAGGCCCCTGGATGACGTCAACCGGAACCCGTAGTCGTGCTTCTGACTATCTCGTCGAATTAGTCAGGGTAAGTAAATTTGTTACTCGTGTTAGTGAATTGGTGGATGGTTTGACTAGGTTTAATATTTATTAGATTGCCTGAGTCGTTTTAGTAATTTGGTCGATGTCGTAGGATGAAAAAGATCTCAATAGGTCTCAGTGTTTGCGGGATTTTAGGTGTTAAAAATGGGAAGTTATATTAATATATATGATACACAGGTTAATTGGTAAATTAAGTAATTAAGATACACAGTTTAAAGAGTTAATAAAAAGCTAGGAATAAAAATAGATATTCTAGTGTTATTAGGTCAATTTGGTTAATGGATGTAGTCAATGCCCTTCTGTGATATCCATGGTGCTTAATGCTTGGTTTTAAGTGTTTCATCCTTTTTAGTGTAGATTATCTATATTATACTCGTTATACTCATGCTCATACATGTGCATCGTGCATCTCATGAGGTACGATAAATAATCGAGTGATGCGGAAGAAGAGCTAAGTCGATCCCAAGCGCGGGCTAATCCGCAGGATGATGCTGATGGATAAACCTGAAGATGGATACTCTGAACAAGTGCCAAGCCAAATGATGATCGTCATGTGGACGTCATTTAACAAACACTAACCTAGTGTTATTCAGGCAAGCCCCGATGCATTTGCCACCTCCTTGTGTTTTAAAAATCTTTTTCACTTGCTTGATGCATTAGGTGATAGGAGTTGATTGCTAAAACAATTCATGCATTACCTTCCTTGAATTTGATTACCTTCCTTGATCACCTGTTTTACAAAAGATTTTTTATGCTTAGCCTTGCTGTAGAAAAGCAAAATGTTTTGTTTTTACAAAAGTTAATGTGGCAAAAGTGGGTGGGATGTTTTTGAAAATAAAACTTGATGGTGGATCCACCATGGCCGTGATGGGTTCAACATCGGAAAAGATGTACCTCTGCCAGGTACCAAACTTTGGGTTTGAAATGATTAAGCTGAGACCGGGCGGGTGACTTGCACGAGAAATGAGTCTCGGTGTAGTGTCTCCGTCTGAGTCGATTAAGGACCGTGTCGATGTAGGCTTGATGACCGAGGACCCTTTAACTGGTCACATGCCTCGTCATGGGTAAGCCTTGCCTCGGGCAGACTAAGGCCAGAATAAGATAACATGCAATGGGAGTGGAGCGATGACGAGAGTAGCGTGTACCCTCTGTGGCAAGAGGCTGGACGGTGGTGTATCTGTGCTCTCGGTTGACGTGAACCTGATCTGGTCTTAAGAACCCCGGTGGCGGGTTGACATATGCAAGGGTTAAGTGCTACATATGTCGTGTGATCGGAGATCCTCAGCTGAGTATAATCGATTCGGATCGCCGTACCTTCGCGGTTATGAAGACTTGGTCACTGCCCTATACGTAGAACTCCATTAAAGATGAAGGGATTGTTAAGAAATTGGCTAGTGCAGGTCAAGTGATTGAACTAGGGTAGAGACAACTCTAGTTATAGGTGATTTTACTTAACTGGACAAATAAAACTGGATTTTTAAGGATCCACTTTTAGTAAGCATTTCTGCAAAACATAGTCTTTGATCATTGAGAAACCTTACCTTGACTCCCTTAAACCAGCATACCCTTGAGAGTCTTTTCTTTAGTCGGGTAAGTCTTGCTGAGTAATTCCATACTCAGGGTTTTATTCCCTGTTGTTTTTCAGGTTCTAACTTTGTGCTGTTGTTGATGGTGTTAAGTGCCGGTGGGCTCGGCCTTCTTATAAGTCTAAGTAACCCTTCTATACTTCTTATTGAGGATGATCCCTTGAGCTAGCATATATTTCAAACTTATACTTTTGTAATCACTCCGATAAACTAATGTAAAATTTTTGTAACCTATAAAATTTGGTAGTAAGATTTCCGCTGCAACAATATTAGTGTGTGTGATTTGTGTTACTTAATCCCGCGGTTCTCGTTGTAAGTGGTTTATCCGATGTCCTTGGGGCAATCGGACAGATCTTGTTAAGTTATCTGGTGCACATGCATAGCCGTCTGAGGTCTTTGGGACAAGGACAGGTGCATGTGGGCCCAATAACTTGGAGGTTCTGCCACAATACTTACTCCTGTCGATGCTTATGTAAGCGATCGGGCCGAATAGGTCCATGTGGAGTAGCTCAAGCGGCCTGTCAGTCGTCATGATGTTCTTGTGTGGATGATGAACACCAACTTGCTTCCCTGCTTGACATGCGCTACAAACCCTGTCTTTCTCAAAATGAACATTGGTTAGTCCCAAAATGTGCTCTCCCTTTAGAAGATTATGAAGATTCTTCATCCCAACGTGGGCTAGTCGGCGATGCCAGAGCCAACCCATGTTAGTCCTAGCAATTAAGCAAGTGTCGAGTTCAGCTCTATTAAAATCAACTAAGTATAGCTGACCCTCTAACACTCCCTTAAATGCTACTGAATCGTCACTTCTTCTCAAGACAGTAACACCTAAATCTGTAAAAAGACAGTTGTAGCCCATTTTACACAATTGAGAAACGGAAAGCAAATTGTAGTCTAAAGAATCTACAAGAAAAACATTGGAAATAAAATGGTCAGGAGATATAGCAATTTTACCCAAACCTTTGACCAAACATTGATTTCCATCCCCGAATGTGATAGCTCTTTGGGGATCTTGTTTTTTCTCATAGGAGGAAAACATCTTCTTCTCCCCTGTCATGTGGTTTGTGTACCCGCTATCGATGATCCAACTTGAGCCCCCGGATGCATAAACCTACAAAACAAGTTTAGGCCTTGTTCTTAGGTACCCAAACGGTCTTGGGTCCTTTCACATTAGAAACAAGCACCTTGGGTACCCAAACACAAGTCTTTGACCGCTTGAGTTTTCCCCTAACATATTTGGCAACTACTTTGCCTGATTTGTTAGTTAGCACATAAGATGCATCAAAAGTCTTAAATGAAATATTAGGCTCATTTGATGCAATAGGAGTTTTCTTCTTAGGCATTTTAGCACGGGTTGATTGCCTAGAGCTAGATGCCTCACTCTTATACATAAAAGAATGATGAGAGCCAGAGTGAGACTTCCTAGAGTGAATTCTCCTAATTTTGTGCTCGGGATAACCGACAGGGTATAAAATGTAACCCTCGTTATCCTGAGGCATGGGAGGCTTGCCCTTAACAAAATTAGATAATCTTTTAGGAGGGGCATTAAGCTTGACATTGTCTCCCTGTTGGAAGCCAATGCCATCCTTAATGCCAGGGCGTCTCCCACTATAGAGCATGCTTCTAGCAAATTAAAATTTTTCATTTTCTAAGTTATGCTCATCAATCTTAGCACTAAGTTGAGCTATGTGATCATTTTGTTTGTTAATTAAAGCTAGGTGATCATGAATAGCATCAACATTAATGTCTCTACATCTATTGCAAATAGTAACATGCTCAACGGTAGATGTAGAGGGTTTGCAAGAATTTAATTCAACAGTCTTAGCATGTAATATGGCATTTTCATCTCTAAGATTGGAAATTGATACATTGCAAACATTTAAGTCTTTAGCCTTAGCAATTAATTTTTCATTCTCATTTCTAAGGCTAGCAAGAGAGGCATTCAATTTTTCAATCTTATCGATTGAACTAGCATTATCATTTCTAAGATTGGCAATTGAATCATCACAAATTTTTGACTTCTCAACCTTAGCAATCAAATTTGCATTCTCAATTCTAAGGTTGGAAATAGTGTCATGGCAAGTGCTTAGCTCACTAATTAATTTTTCACATTTTCTACCTCTAGAGCATAAGCATTTTTAACTTTAACATGCTTTTTGTTTTCCTTAATTAGGAAGTCCTCTTGGCTATCAAAGAGTTCATCCTTTTCATGAATAGCACTAATCAATTCATTTAATTTTTCTTTTTGTTGCATGTTCAAGTTGGCAAAAAGGGTGAGCAAATCATCCTCATCATCACTAGAGCTAGCCTCATCACTAGAAGTTGCATATTTAGTGGAAGCTCTAGATTTTACCTTCTTCCTTTTGACGTCCTTTGCCATGAGGCACTTGTGGCCGACGTTGGGGAAGAGAAGGCCCTTCGTGACGACGATGTTTGCGGCGTCCTCGTCGGAGGAGGAGTCGGTGGAGCTCTCGTCGGAGTCCCACTCCTGGCAAATGTGGGCATCGCCGCCCTTCTTCTTGTAGTGCCTCTTCTTTTCTCTTCTCTTTCCCTTCTTGTCGTCACCCCTGTCACTATCACTTGATAATGGACAATTTGCAATAAAATGACCGGGCTTACCACATGTGTAGCAAACTTTCTTGGAGCGGGGCTTGTAGTCCTTCCCCCTCCTTTGCTTGAGGATTTGGCGGAAGCTCTTGATGATGAACGCCATCTCCTCATTGTCGAGCTTGGAGGCGTCGATGGGGACCCTACTCGATGTAGAGTCCTCCTTCCTCTCCTCCGTTGCCTTACCTCGGGTATGGAGGAGGAGGCACCTTGCTCGATGATCTTTTTGGAGCCTTTGATCATCAATTCAAAGCTCACAAATTTTCCTATTACTTCCTCGGGAGACATTAGTTTATATCTTGGATCACCACGAATTAATTGAACTTGAGTAGGGTTAAGAAATACGAGTGATCTAAGAATAACCTTGACCATTTCATGGTCATCCCATTTGGTGCTCCCGAGGTTGCGCACTTGGTTCACCAAGGTCTTGAGCCGGTTGTACATCGCTTGTGGCTCCTCCCCTTGGTGAAGCATGAATCGACCGAGCTCCCCCTCGATCGTCTCCCGCTTGGTGATCTTGGTCACCTCATCTCCTTCATGCGCGGTCTTGAGTACTTCCCAAATCTCTTTGGCGCTCTTCAACCCTTGCACCTTATTATACTCTTCTCGACTTAGAGAGGTGAGGAGTATAGTAGTTGCTTGAGAGTTGAAGTGCTCGATTTGGGCCACCTCGTCCTCATCATAATCTTCATCCCCTACGGATGGTACCTGTACTCCAAACTCAACAACATCCCATATGCTTTTGTGGAGTGAGGTTAGGTGATATCTCATCATATTACTCCACCTAGAATAATCTTCACCGTCAAATGTCGGTGGTTTGCCTAATGGGACCAAAAGTAATGGAGTATGTCTAGGAATGCGAGGGTAGCGTAGGGGGATCTTACTTTACATCTTGCGCTCTTAGCGCTTAGAAGTGATGGACGCGGCGTCGGATCCTGATGTAGAGGGCGATGAAGAGTCGGTCTCTTAGTAGACCACTTTCTTCATTTTCTTCTTCTTCTCGCCACTCTTGTGCGTCCTAATGCGTGAAGGGGATCCCTCCTTCTTTTTGTTACCGGACTCCCTTGATGGAGCCTTCCCGTGGCTTGTGGCGGGCTTCTCGCCGGTCACCATCTCCTTCTTGGCGTGATCTCCCGATATCACTTCGAGCGATTAGGCTCTAATGAAGCACCATGCTTTGATACCAATTGAAAGTCGCCTAGAAAGGGGGTGAATAGGACGAATCTGAAATTTACAAACTTTAAGCACAACTACAAGCCGGGGTTAGCGTTAGAAATAAAAGCAATTCCAAAATAGAGGGTGAAAACAAATCACAAGCAAATAAGGCAGATGGCACGGTGATTTGTTTTACCGAGGTTCGGTTCTTGCAAACCTACTCCCCGTTGAGGTGGTCACAAAGACCGGGTCTCTTTCAACCCTTTCCCTCTCTCAAACGGTCACTTAGACCGAGTGAGCTTCTCTTCTCAATCAAACGGGACACTAAGTCCCCACAAGGACCACCACACAATTGGTGTCTCTTGCCTTGGTTACAATTGAGTTGAAATCAAGAAAGAATGAAGAATAAAAGCAATCCAAGCACAAGAGCTCAAATGAACAAGTATCTCTCTCTCACTAGTCACTGTTTGATTGGAATGATCTTTGGACTTGGGAGAGGATTTGATCTCTTGTTTGTGTCTTGTATTGAATGCTATAGCTCTTGTATGAGGTGTGAAGGCTGAAAACTTGGATGCAATGAATGGTGGGTGGTTGGGGGTATTTATAGCCCCAACCACCAAAGGAGCTATTGGTGGAGGCTGCTGTGTGCGCCAGCCACGTCACCCGGCCGTTGGGTTCTGACCGTTGGAGCTTCTGACAGCTGGGCCACCGGATAGTCCGGTGGTGCACCAGACAGTCACTGTTCACTGTCCGGTGCGCCTTCTGGCTCTGCTCTGACTTCTGCGCGCACTGTAGCGCATTAACTACTTGTTGCAGCCGACCGTTGGCGTTGTGTAGCCGTTACTCCCCTGGCACACCGGACAGTCCAGTTCTACACCGGACAGTCCGGTGAATTATAGCGGAGCGGCTCCCAGAATTCCCGAAGGTGGCAAGTTCAGACTGGAATTCCCTGGTGCACCGGACACTGTCCGGTGCGCCAGACCAGGGCACACTTCGGTTGTCTTTTGCTCTTTTTATTTGAACCCTTTCTTGGCCTTTTTATTGGTTTGTTGTGAACTTTTGGCACCTATAGAACTCATAATCTAGAGTAAACTAGTTAGTCCAATTATTTGTGTTGGGCAATTCAACCACCAAAACCAAATAGGAAAAGGTATAAGCCTATTTCCCTTTCACTACCCCGTACTTGGGATGGCTATGATTCAATATGGGTTATAGTGGACAGGTTGACTAAAGTGGCACACTTTATACCTGTGAAGACAACTTACTCAGGAGCCCAGTTAGCAGAGTTATACATGTCGAGAATTGTTTGTTTGCATGGAGTACCAAAGAAGATCATATCGGGTCGAGGAACCCAGTTTACCTCACGCTTTTGGAAAAGACTACATGGGTCCATGGATACCAAACTAAACTTTAGTTCAACTTATCATCCACAAACGGATGGGCAAACTGAAAGAACAAACCAAGTGTTGGAAGATATGTTAAGAGCTTGCGCTCTTAAGTATGGTAGAAGCTAGGATAAAAGTTTGCCTTATGTAGAATTCTCGTACAACAATAGTTACTAGGCAAGTCTAAAAATGGCACCGTTTGAAGCACTTTATGGACGAAAGTGTAGAACACCGCTTTATTGGAATCAGACCGGAGAAAGTCAAGTATTTGGTCCAGAAATTCTCCAAGAAGCAGAAAAGCAAGTACAGATTATCAGAGAAAAATTTGAAAACAGCATAGTCGAGACAGAAAAGCTATGTTGACAATAGAAGAAGAGAGTTGATATTTGAAGTAGGAGACTTCGTATACCTTAAAGTTTCACCGATGAGAGGCATGAAAAGATTTAAGGTTAAGGGTAAACTATCTCCTCGCTACATTGGCCCATTCAAGATTTTGGAAAGAAAAAGTGAAGTAGCATACTAGTTAGAGCTACCGAATAATTTGTCGGATGTGCATAACGTATTTCATGTGTCAGAACTTAAGAAATTCTTTAGAGTACCTAAAGAACAATTACCTTTGGAAGAACTCAATGTTAAGGAGGATTTGACTTATTTAGAGTACCCTATCAGAATTTTGGAAACATCTTGCAGAATTACACAGAGTAAAGTTATCAACATGTGTAAAGTTCAGTGGAGTCATCATTCGGAAGATGAGGCCACTTGGGAAAGAGAAGATGAACTCAGAGCAGAATTCCCCCAGTATTCTTAGAAGTTCCTTAATCTTGAGGACGAGATTCTTTTAACGGGGGTAGGTTTGTAACACTACCAAAACCATCAACTAAAAATAATGCATTTAGATTATTAATGGTAAATATGGAAATGAATTTTTCTTTCAAGTGTTTGATTTTTATTTGCATTTAGAGTAATTTTGTTTGCTCATATTTGATTTATGGATGTTTAGTAGGATTTCTTTTATATTGAAAATCGAATTAATTAATATAGAAATATTGGTCCAAAATTAAATATTTGAGTTATAAATATTTTTGGTATAATTATTATGATTTTTAGAATTATTTAAAAATGTATTTATTTATATTTTAAGTAGAAAAGAAAAAAAAAGAGGAAAACCCTAACCCTAGCCGCCCAAACTGGCCCATTAGGGGCCCAACCGCGCCCCACCCCTCCCCTCTCTCACTGACTAGCAGGGCCCACCCGTGGCCCCTCTCCTCTCCTTCTCCCTCGCCGCGAGGCGCGCCCGCGCCCACAACACGCCCGCGCCTCGACCGACCCCACACCCAACCGTGCCGCACCCGGCCCCTCGGCGTCCGCGCCCGTCCGTCTCCCCTCGAGCTGGAAACCACCGCCACGGCTCCCCCTCTCCCTCCCCAATGTTCCCTCTCCAATCAATGGAGAGAAACGACGCCATTGATGGCGTTGAAGGTCGGTCGTTCCTCCCTGGCGCCCTCTCCCCTCTCGCTCTATAAAAGCCCCGATTTCCTTCCCCTCTCCCTCCCCGAGCTCTCTCTCTCTCTCATGCTCTCCTCTCTCCCTTGCTCGCCGTCGACCGCACCCGAGCCACCTCGCCGCTCGCTGGAGCTCCGTCGACCATGCCCCGTCGTCTCCACCCCGGCCAGACAGTCCGCGTCTGTCCTCGCCCTCTCGACCGAGCCCCCGGCTCCTCCCCTGCCCGGCCGAGCCCCTTCCCCCGTCGAGCTCCATTCCTGCGCGTGAGCACAAGCTCAACGTAGAAGAAGCACATTTTTGCATTTTAGCCCTTGCGTGTAAATGAAATTAATTGTGAGATTTTTAGTTTAGAAATCATTGAAAAGAGACCCCAAAGTATACGAGTAATCGTAAACAAGCCCTACAACAATATTTTGGACAGGTGTATTATGTTATATTTCAAAAATAAATAATGTCACTATTGACTAACTTGGTGATTTACATACTAGAAACGTTTACGTTTAACTTCGCTTTAGCACATGGAACGATATTTGTTAGTATTGGTATAAGTATAATTTTATTGATATAAGAAAGTGGAATAAATAATAGGCCATGTATTTTTGATCAGATTAAAATATAGGTTTTACTAGTCATGATAAATGTATTCATAAGTATAGCACTTAATTACTTAGAAGTAGTAAAATATCTATTTATGTCATAATAACCATGATTATGTTACTAAAGTCCAAAACTAGTAATTTACATTAATTCTAGAATATTAATGTTAGGTGATTTTAGAAATAAACATTTTTAGCTATACGTAAAATTTCTATTTAGAAAGAAAAGGATAAAACCCAAAAGTCTATTATTATTAATAAAGAAAATAATTAACCTTAAAGTTTGTTAAGACATTTTTATCTATATTATACTAGATAAATTAGCGTCATAGTCGCCTACTCATATTTTCACCAATAATAACTCAAAGTTGAAGTCATAGGAGATTAATAAGTATTTATGCTTTAGACGTATTTATGAGTATAGTTGTGTGATGTATGAATGTATATGTAATGGTGAATGATTACCCATGTAATGGTGTATGTTTATTTATTTGGCGTACGTATTCTTTGGTATATACTATACGCAAATCGATGCTAGAAGTTGACTGTGAGGTAGACGAATCAAACACGTTCTAGGACGACCCACATGACACTTTCGTGCAAGGCAAATGGATTCTGTAACACCTCAGGTGTTACCAAGGCAATGGTTTCATTTATGCACTGATGACTTGTGATGACATGTGGTTAAGTGGAGGAGAAGAAGCACCTAAAACCTTGGAAGCATGGGTTAGCTAAGAGAGGTTAATGACAAAAGCTTCACCCACACATTTTGAACAATGGTCATTTTGAGCCAAGGTGATTAAACCCTAAAGACACCTAAGGGCACTAGATTTCCAAGCAAGGGATCAGTGAATAAGTTAATCAAATTGCCAAAACATGATTCTAATCCTTAAACAAAGTTTTAGTAACATTGTAACCTACAAAATGCAGGGGGAACATTACAAAAAGACCCCTTGAAGACCCCAAATTCACCCCTTAAGTAGGGAGCACACTAGAGCTCTCTAATCTTTTCTAAGTTAAATTTTAACCCTAATCTAAAGATCCACCGTGTTCACTTAGTAAATGGTGCCAAAACCACTTGGTCTGAATACCAAAAAGGTGTCAAACCACCTAAGGCACCCACTGGAAAAGTTTGAAATCGAGCCAATTTCGTTTGACAAGATTTGGCATCGTTTTTGTCGTGAGGTGGACAGTGGGACAAGCCAGAATTGGCGTCTGCAAATCTCCCTACCTAGGGCATATCTGCCATTGGAACTCACATACAAGAGACAACCCTAGGTGCTAGGAGGAGGCCTGCATCGGATTTTTGCCAATATTCGCACGTTTGCGATCTCGGCGAGCTGTTGAACATGGGCAGAAGAACACCTCCACGTGTTCGACGCGCCCTGAACGTGCCAGAGCACGCCCAGCGCCCGACCCGGCACGCCCCGCGTCGCGCCAAGCCCCGCCCGTGTCCCCTGCCCGCGCCCGCGCCTATAAAGCCAGCCAAGGCTTCAGCCGTACTCCCTCGCTCGCTCTCGACCTCACCGGAGCAAGAGATCACCAGTGTTTGCCCTGCAGACGGCGTGCCAGTGGCCGCCCGATCCCCTGCCACCGTAGACCGACCAGCAGAGCCATTCCCAGCACCGTCCAACCCTTGGAATAGATTCTACGTGCCTCGGTGAAGCTCCCAGAGCGAGGAATCGAGCTCTGCCTCACCAGAGACACCAGATCAAGGTCATCGGACTTCACCCGACCGCCGGCGAACGTAGACCAAGCTCCACGGTGAGTTATTCTTCGATTCCTTGCATGGGTCAACTCATTAGCACCCCGTGAAGCTCCTCGTGCCCTTGGATTGACCTGTATCGCCGTGGATAGGCAAGAGCACACGCTGCCGACGAGCTCGCCCGCCTGCGCACGTGGACCGACCGATTCTGGACATCACCGTCGTCGAGCCGCACCTCGTTGTGACCGCAAGGACCTCCCGAAGCCAACCCCACCCTTCGCCGGACCTCCCTCGCCGCCGGTAAGCCGCGCCGCCCTTTTTCCTTTAGCGGGTACTATTCAAAAGGGGAGAGGGACCTCGGGGAAGAAGGAATAGAAGTTAGGGGGGTTTTGAACTGTCAGTGACTCAGGGGAATAGTTGCGTAGGGGTATAAATTAAAGAAATGGTTTAGGAAGAACCTAGGGTCCTCGGTGTAAACTGGTTTTCCAGGAAACCTTTTTAATATTTCTAATTTAAATGCAAACAGAGCTTGTAAAATTCATAACTTCAGTTTTATTCAACCAAATTTGGTCAAACCAATTTTGCCTGATCCTAAATAATGTGAACTACCTTGGAAAAATACAAAACCCCCTTAGTATTGCAAAAGAATTTACAGTTTGGAATTAAATATTGATTTGGCTAAAAGTTAAATAATAGAAAGAAAATAGTTATACTGTTAGACTGAGGTTAAGAAAAATCAGAGAAGTACTTAATCACTCCCAAATCTGTTTAAAAATAGTAAACCCCTCAGTACACCAAATTAAGGTAGGGTTTGCCATTTAAATCATTTGTAGCTTAAAGATAAAGAAAATAGAAAAGGTAATTTAAATTAAGAACCATGGAGCAACCACATTTTTGTTAGCTCACCTATATAATATAGTTCATTGGAAAAATTTATTAGGCCCTTGTTTAGTACAAAAGAAATGAGATACCTTTTATTCTATGTAAACAAGGAAAACTTAGGAAAATCTTAGAGAAATAATCCTGAGGAGAAAACACCCCAAACCTTGGGATAACTAATACTTTGTTATTATGAACATAGGAAAAATATGAGTTCTGTTGTTTGATATTTTTCAAATAACAAGTTAGTTATAAGTACCTTTTTGGCATTAAACCTTAGAAAAGCATAACTAAATAACCACTACGTAACCCTCTGTGATTTTTGGCACAGAAGCATGTTATTACCCATAGATACTAGAAAAAATAACTCTTAGTACAGAACCCACACCTAGATGAGAGATGTAGTGCAAAGTGATCCCTCTGCCCCAATTTTTGTTATTTTTGTCCAGGGCATATTCTATTTATTTTTGACACCCAATTCATAGGATAGACTACAGTGACCAATAGTAACCCACTGTAATTTTTACAGAATTTTTTTAAATTTTGAAATCACTGTTGTAGTTCAAACCCACCTTAAGAGCATAAAAAGAGAATAAAAGAAGGAATTTATAAGTGGAGATAAATGTTACCCTGACCAAAACAGTAAAACTCTTGAGTACCTACTAGAACCTTTAAGGGAAATCCAAGCCTTAATCCACTATGTTTACCTCTAAGCAAAACCTCAAACCAAAATTGATAAGCATAAACCACAAGAGCTTCTTATAACAAGGAAACCCTAGGTTATCAACTAACTTAGTTTTTCTTCACGATGCATAATGGTTACTAAATCCTGCATATCATAGCATACATATTTCTTATTCATTGCATTCGATAGATTGCAACCTCGCTGACGGAGAGTACATCCTCGTGCCGGAGCAAGGAGTTGCTCAGGAGGTAGCCCCAGATCCAGCACCAGAGCCTGCCATCGAGGATCTGCCTGCCCCAGCTTTGGAAGGCAAGCCCCAGTTTTATGCATAACCTACTTATTATGCTATTTTACTACACTTAATGATTGTAGGATTGAATGTGCACTTAAGTGTAGGAGTTGTTTGAAACCCTAGTTGCATGATCTCAGGAATCCTTTTGAGATGGATACTAGTATGCTAGGTCGAGTAGCTGCTTTACTAATTAGAGATCTCGGTAGAAGTCGAGTGATTTTTCTAGCACTCGCGCGAGGTCAGGGACTGGTTGTATCCATTTTCATATCGTAATAATGTTGGTCTGTGGGCAACAATCCATGGGGATTGGTTGTCTACGAGACGGAAATCGGAATAAGGATTAAGGTGTGGTACCGTGTGTCAAGCGTTTGAATGTACTAAACACATGCCGAGAAATATGGTAAATCAGTAAGCCTAGTACCTGAGTGAACCTGCCCGCAGACTTTACCCCTCACGCGACCTGAGACGTGGTCTCCCATTCCGATTATGGTGGGTACAAGTGCGGTCACTGCACGACGGCAGTCGGGGTCAGTGAGGCATTGTACGCCAAGGCGGTGAGCCCTGATCTGTTGCCAGGGAATCGATGGGGACGGTTGATATATGTGGGGATGGAGTGCCTCGCCATGTCGTGTGTTTAGGTTTACCTTGCAAGGTTGAAACTCGATTCGAATCGTCTGCTTCTCGCAGCTAATGAGACTGCTTGATCCATGCTGCTACATTGGGTAACAAGTGGAAATGTGATGACTTGGCAAAAGTCGTTGATTGCTAAATGTTTGATACCATGTATGACTAGATAGGTATACATTTAGTCTTAAGAGAGTCACATTAAACTTGAAAAAGCTAAAACTTGATTTTTAGACTCAGCTAGTGCTTTTGGCAAACCAAACCCCTCAGCCAAACAGCTGCATGTCTAGAGGTAGAGGAGTAGACTCCTCACAACGGGTAAGTCTAGCTGAGTATTAGTATACTTAGCCTTGCTTGTGGCATATTTTTTTACAGGTTCTCTGGAGGACATGGTTGCTGGAGTGACTTGGCCATCCATCTTGCCTCTGGGTTGGACAGTCGAGTGGGACCCTACCTCGGCTGAGGAGGAGCATGAGGAGTGATGGGACATGCTTCCCCATCTCTCCGTTTGATTATCACTAGTTTTATTCCGCTGCAATCCGAACAATGATCTCTACTTTTGCTAAAACTCTGATGTTGATGTAATAATTTGATACTCCTTAATGTATGGTTTTATGCTTTATTGTATTTGCTCTGTGCCTCACCATCGAGTGAGTATGTGGTACTTGATCCTGTTAGTGGCCTCGTCGGACTAGATCCGAGGGACTGACGTGTTATTCCTATTTAAGTGTGGTCTAGCCTCTAAGGCAGGACATAGGCACTTAAGTTGGAATAATTCGGGCGGTTCCGCCACAGCTGGTATTAGAGCTCGTACCACCACAGAGGAATCAATAAACTATAAATACCATCCTTTTCAAAAGTAAAACTTGATAGAAACAAATGTTGGATAGATCGTCAGGACGATAAGGATAGACCTAGGATGTGAAGCCTTAGGATGATAGAAGGGTAGCTAGGTGGCTATCTGAGTGAGCCCTACAAGCTACTATAAGGGATGGGAGTTCTTCCCTATTCCCTCTAGGTTGAAGTGAGGTCGTTTAGGACGAACATGCATGCATCCTTACTTAAACTACTTGATAATTAGATAAAAAATTTAATACATGATAATGACAAATTAAGTACCCTCAGTGACATTGTTGTAGCCATAGAGAGGCCGAGTTTTGATCCCTTTTTATTTTTAATTCTTTTTCTTTATACTTATGCTTAACCATACTCAGATGACTTCTCACGGATCCTCGGAAGGAGGGAACGCACAGTCCCACACGGACGGACTTGCACGAGAGGGTTTTCCCCGTATCTTGTGGGACGTGCTTCAGGGAGCTAGTTACACGACGCCTCCCCAGTACGTGGTGCAGTTGTTTGAGAAGCACCGAGTGCCCCGCTGTAGGGTGAGGATGACCCTGGAGCCTCATTCCCTACAGCTACGCTGGCATTTTTTGGACTCCGAGTCTTTCGGATACCGGGCTGAGGATACTATCGAGGCGATTGCTCTCCACGGGCTAACTACCTTTTGTGGTTTTCACCCCATGGAGCTGTCTACGCATCCCATCGGCTTGTTCCCTGCTGAAAAGGAGGACGACCTAATGTGGAAAGACAGAGTGGAGCATGCCAAGGATATATGGGCTCTTTACCCAGGGCAGACTGCGCACTTGTCGGTTCGATGCATGGATGCTCTGTATCGTCTGTAGGTGAGGTGAGGAGAGGCAATGTCTCAGCTGATGGCATTATTGGAGGCTACCAAGATTACCTTAGACAACAGAGAGGAACCTGTGGTAGACCTGTCCACTGAGATGTTGGAAAAGGACCTACAGGTGGAACAGATGTCCAACAAGATCCAGGAGCTTGAAGAGCTAGTGGGAACCATGGAGAACACCATTGAGGTTCTCGAGGATCAGCTCATCAACACTCAGTAGCAACTCGCGGAAGCTAACCGACATTTGGATATGCACCACCAGGAGATCCAGGATATGGAGGCCAACGAGGATGTCGACATCGAGGGAAGAGAGGAGCCAGAGCCTGCCTCCAGTTTGGACACTGCTGGCTCAGAGAGACCACCTTCCCCTGAGTCGAGCGTTGCCTCGTTTGCTCACTAGGTCGCCGAGATAGGGTTAGCAGTGTGTGGCGATAGAACTCCTCGAGGCTAGCTTAGCTTTTGCACCCTTGGGGTACTAGGCTAGACAGAGTTGAGTCTTTTGGGCCATTGATGTAACCTTAGCAAACTCTTTTGGAAGTATGGTTGATGAATGATGTCGGTTTTAATTTATGAAGGAAAGTTTTATGCCATGTGGAAATCTTTTTATGAATTATGCAAGAAAATAGTGGTTTTACCCTTGCGAATCTTTCACCACGTATGAACCCTGACATCAGAAATGTGATATTGTGAGCATTCTGGATTTTTCAGATGGCAGGAAGAGCGCGTCGTAGACAGAATGAACGCATTCCTCCTCCACTGCCTCCTACCCTGCAAGAACTGATGGCTCAGCAGAACGAGATTCTGCGACAGTTGGCTCAGCGTTAGCCGCCACCTCAGCATTATGGTGGTGGTGATCATCAGCATCACCTAGTAGCAGCCACTTATCAGGAGTTCCTCGGCACGCAGCCGCCTTTGTTCACTTGGGCAGAGGATCCACTTGATGCGGATGTATGGCTTAGGGTAGTGGAATTCAAATTCCCACTACTCAACGAAGTTTGTTCAGATGTGACTAAGGTCAGGTTTGCCACCAAGCAGCTTCGTGGACCCGCTCGGACATGGTGGGACCACTTCCTTGCTATGCAGCCAGTTGACCATGAGGTGGAATGGAGAGAGTTCAAAGCAGCTTTCAGGGGGCATCATATACTAGCAAGCATTATGGATCGCAAGCTTAATGAGTTTTTGGCACTTACTCAGGGAAATTGCACTGTGTTGCAGTACGCTCAGGCCTTCAATGACCTGTGCCAGTATGTCGGATATCATGCAGACACTGATGAGAAGAAGAGGGATAGGTTCAGGAGGGGCTCAGCACTAAGCTCCGCGACCGTCTCAACACCGTCAGGGCCAACAGTTAAAATGAGTTAGTCAACATGGCCATTTCTCAAGAGGGCTGCATCACAGCCCGTCAGGCAGAAAAGAAGAGGAAGACCCCTGTGGTAGGATCATCAGCTCAGCCACAGCGCTTCCGGATTGTATCTGACACTCAGAACAGGGGACCTCAGCAGCAGCAAGGACGTTGGGTGATCCGACCACAGTAGCAGCAGCAGTAGGCACCCAACCGCTCTTAGCCCCCAGTTGAGAGGAACAATCAGCCACAGCAGCAGCAGTACCGTCAGTCCAATGACAACAGGTGTTTCACTTGTGGTAACACCGGACATTATGCTAAGAATTGCCCCAGGAATCAGCAGAGGCAGGGACACGGTTCCAACCAGAATCAAGGCAAGTGGCAGAAGGTGCAAGTGAGGCAAGGCAGGCTGAACTTCACCACCATGGCTGACATTCCAGAGGGAGCACCCGTCATGACTGGTATCTTCTCCGTTTTGAATAATCCTGCAATCATTCTTTTTGATTCTGGTGCATCACACAGTTTTATCAGTACAAAATTTAGTGCCAAATGCTAGTTACCTTTCCATCACACCAATGGGGGTATTACAATTTCTACACCAGGAGGCAGGGTTGCCACCCTATCAAATCAACAGGTATGTACCTATAAAGTTTGGTAGCCTGATAATTAAAACCACCCTCCTCATTTTTGGATTGGATAGTGTGGATATCATTTTGGGAACTGACTGGTTATCCAGGCATCAGGTAGTACTTGATATTGCAGCAAGGGCCATTGAGATTCACTCCCCTACGTGTGGTGAAACCACATTATATTTGCCTGATCAGGGTTGTACCCGTTCCTGTGCATTCACCCTGATAGAATCACCGGTTGAGAGAATCCCCGTAGTCTGTGACTACCAAGATGTTTTTCCGGATGAATTGCCAGGGATGCCACCCGACAGAGACATAGAGTTCGTGATTGAATTACAACCCGGGACTGCACCTATATCCAAGAGACCCTATAGGATGCCTCCAGCAGAGTTGGCAGAATTGAAGAAGCATTTGCAAGAATTGTTGGACAAGGGGTTTATTTGCCCAAGTACTTCACCATGGGGATGTCCCGCCTTATTTGTGAAGAAGAAAGATGAGAGTTTGAGATTGTGTGTTGATTACCGTCCTCTCAATGCGGTGACCATCAAGAACAAGTATCCATTGCCCCGCATTGATGTATTGTTTGATTAGTTGGTGGGAGCCAAAGTATTCTCCAAGATAGACCTTCACTCGGGCTACCATCACATCAAGTTCAGGGTCAGCGATATTCCCAAGACGACTTTCTCTACCAGATATGGGCTTTATGAGTATTTGGTGATGTCTTTTGGGCTGACCAATGCCCCGGCTTACTTCATGTATTTGATGAATTCAGTCTTTATGCCAAAGCTGGACAAGTTTGTGGTTGTCTTCATTGATGACATTCTGGTTTATTCCAAAAATGAAGCCGAGCATACTAAACATTTGCATACCGTACTTCAGAGACTGCGTGACCATCAGTTGTATGCTAAATTATCCAAATGTGAATTATGGCTGAGGGAGATTAGATTTCTGGGTCACACCATTTCTCAGGATGGAGTATCAGTTGATCCTAAGAAGGTACAAGAAGTGATGAATTGGACACCTCCTACCACTGTACGGCAAATTCGGAGTTTTTTAGGATTGGCAGGGTATTATCGACGATTTATTCCGGATTTCTCCAGGATTGCCAAGCCAATGACTGAATTGTTGAAGAAAGGAGTCAAGTATGAATGGAGCCAGAAATGTGAGGATGCCTTTCATACACTAAGGCAGCATTTGACAACAGCACCCGTGCTAGCTCAGCCTGACAACACCAAACCCTTTGAGGTTTATTGCGATGCTTCTGGTACTGGGTTGGGATGTGTCTTGATGCAAGACAACAGAGTCATTGCTTATGCCTCCCGAGCACTCAGACCCCATGAGCAAAACTACCCCACACATGATCTGGAGTTAGCAGCCGTACTTCATGCCCTCAAGATATGGAGACATTACTTGATGGGAGCTCATTGCAATATCTACACTGATCATAAGAGTCTCAAATATATCTTTACCCAGGCTGATCTTAATATGAGGCAGAGAAGATGGTTAGAATTAATCAAGGACTATGATTTGGAGGTGCATTACCATCCTGGCAAAGCCAATGTTGTGGCAGATGCCTTAAGCAGGAAAGCCCAGTGCAACTGTATGAATATGGATGCAAAAATCACCACCCTATGTGATGAGTTGTGCAAGCTGAACCTAGATGTCGTTTCCTCTGGTACTTTAAGTTATATTTCAGTGGAGCCCACCTTACATGAGCAAATAGTCATGGCACATATTGGTGACAAGGGTATCCAAGTCTTTAAGGAAATGCAAATGCTTCCGTCAGGACAACAAGGGGATTCTATGGTTTGGAGACCGATTGGCTGTTCCCAAGAACCCCGAGCTCAGAAAGAAAATATTGGATGAAGCTCACCTTTCCAAATTTTCCATGCACCCCGACACTAACAAGATGTATCATGATCTCAGGTCTTTGTACTGGTGGACCAGAATGAAGAGGGAAATTTCTAAGTATATATCTGAATGCGACACTTGCCAAAGAGTCAAGGCCAGTCATTTAAAGGTAGCAGACACCTTACAGCCCCTTCCCATACCTTCTTGGAAATGGGAGGATATTTGCATGGATTTCATTGTGGGATTGCCCAATACCTCCTGACACCACGATTCTATTTGGGTCATTGTGGATAGGTTGACCAAGACAGCTCATTTCTTGCCGGTGCATACCACCCACAGGGCAGAGAAATATGCAGAAATCTACATTGACCAGATAGTTCACTTGCATGGAATACCAAGGACTATCATATCTGACAGAGGAGCACCATTCGTGGCACATTTCTGGGAGCAATTGCAAGAATCACTTGCGACCCATGTAATAAGAAGCTCAACATACCATCCTCAAACAGATGGTCAAACAGAAAGGGTAAATCAGATTTTGGAAGACATGTTGAGGGCATGTGTGCTACACTATGGAAAGGATTGGGACAAGTGTCTTTCATTGGCAGAGTTCTCTTATAATAACAGTTACCAATCCAGTTTGAAGATGGCACCTTTTGAAGCCTTGTATGGGAAAAGGTGTAGGACACCGCTAAATTGGTCACAAGCTGGAGAAAGGGAAATTTTTGGACCTGACCTGGTTCTTGAAGCCGAGGAGAAAGTCAGAGTTATTAAGAAGAACCTAGAAGCTGCTCAGGCCAGGCAAAAGAGCTATCATGACAAGAGGAGGAAGCCTTTACAGTTTCAAGTGGGAGACCATGTTTATCTTAAGGTATCACCCACCAAAGGTGTTCAGAGATTTGGAATCAAAGGCAAGTTAGCTCCTCGCTACATGGGGCCCTATGAGATCATAGAGATTTGTGGACCTGTGGCATATCAATTGAAGTTGCCACCCCATATGTCAGCAGTTCATGATGTGTTCCACGTATCTCAGCTGTGAAAGTGTGTCCGCTTACCCACGGAAGTACTACCTGAACCAGAATTGGAGATAGAACCAGACTTATCCTATCAAGAGCACCCCGTCAAGGTATTGGATCAAAAGGAGAGATCAACACGGGCAAGGTCAATCAGGATGTATAAGGTTCAGTGGAGTCACCATTCAGTGGAAGAGGCTACGTGGGAGACTGAGGATTTTCTACGTTTTCGCTTCCCCGACTTTCTGCCCAAAGGAATCGGTATGTAATCCAAAACCCCACCCCCACCTGCCCTTTGAAACTAAATATAAGAGAAATTTAGATATTCAAGGTATATTAAGCTTTGAAAATAACTTTAAAAGGGCTTCCTTCTGAAGTTGCAAAGAGAATGACATTCGAAGAGCAGTTAACTAGAGAAACTTGACTAAAGGAAAAATGCAACACACCAGCACACTTTCTTAGTACCCCTAAAGGATCCCTACCCAAAATCTCGGGGCGAGATTCCTTTAAGGGGGAGGGTAGTAACACCTCAGGTGTTACCAAGGCAATGGTTTCATTTATGCATTGATGACTTGTGATCACATGTGGTTAAGTGGAGGAGAAGAAGCACCTAAAACCTTGGAAGCATGGGTTAGCTAAGAGAGGTTAATGACAAAAGCTTCACCCACACATTTTGAACAATGGTCATTTTCAGCCAAGGTGATTAAACCCTAAAGACACCTAAGGGCACTAGACTTCCAAGCAAGGGATCAGTGAATAAGTTATTCAAATTGCCAAAACATGATTCTAATCCTTAAACAAAGTTTTAGTAACATTGTAACCTACAAAATGCAGGGGGGCCATTACAAAAAGACCCCTTGAAGACCCCAAATTCACCCCTTAAGTAGGGAGCACACTAGAGCTCTCTAATCTTTTCTAAGTTAAAATTTAACCCTAATCTAAAGATCCACTGTGTTCACTTAGTAAATGGCGCCAAAACCACTTGGTCTGAATACCAAAAAGGTGTCAAACCACCTAAGGCACCCACTGGAAAAGTTTGAAATCGAGCCAATTTCGTTTGACAAGATTTGGCATCATTTTTATCGTGAGGTGGACAGTGAGACAAGCCAGAATTGGTGTCCACAAATCTCCTTACCTAGGGCATATCTGCCATTGGAACTCACGTACAAGAGACAACCCTAGGTGCTAGGAGGAGGCCTGCGTCGGATTTTTGCCAAGATTCTCACGTTTGCGATCTCGGCGAGCTGTTGAACATGGGCAGAAGAACACCTCCACGTGTTCGACGCGCCCTGAACGCGCCAGAGCACGCCCAGCGCCCGACCCTGCGCGCCCCGCGTCGCGCCAAGCCCCGCCCGTGTCCCCTGCCCACGCCCGCGCCTATAAAGCCAGCCAAGGCTTCAGCCGTACTCCCCCACGCGCTCTCGACCTCACTGGAGCAAGAGATCACTGGCGTTTGCCCTGCAGACGGCGTGCTAGTGGCCACCCAATCCCCCGCCACCGTAGACCGGCCAGCAGAGCCATTCCTAGCCCCGTCCAACCCTTTGAATAGATTCTACGTGCCTCGGTGAAGCTCCTAGAGCGAGGAATCGAGCTCTGCCTCACCGGAGACACCGGATGAAGGTCACCGGACTTCACCCGACCGCCGGCGAACATAGACCGAGCTCCACGGTGAGTTATTCTTCGATTCCTTGCACGGGTCAACTCATTAGCACCCCGTGAAGCTCCCCGTGCTCTTGGATTGACTTGTATCGCCGTGGATAGGCCGGAGCACACGCCGCCGACGAGCTCACCCGCCTGCGCACGTGGACCGGCCGATTCCGACCATCACCATCGTCGAGCCGCACCTCGTTTTGACCGCAAGGACCTCCCGAAGCCAAACCCCACCCTTCACCGGACTTCCCTCGCTGCCGGTAAGCCGCGTCGCCCCTTTTCATTTAGAGGGTACTATTCAAAAGGGGGTAGGGACCACGGGAAAGAAGGAATAGAAGTCAGGGGGGTTTTTGAACTGTCAGTGACTCAGGGGAATAGTTGCGCAGGCGTATAAATTAAAGAAATGGTTTAGGAAGAACCCAGGGTCCTCGGTGTAAACTGGTTTTCCAGGAAACCTTTTTAATATTTCTAATTTAAATGCAAACAGAGCTTGTAAAATTCACAACTTCAGTTTTATTCAACCAAATTTGGTCAAACCAATTTTGCCTGATCCTAAATAATGTGAACTATCTAGAAAAAATACAAAACCCCCTTAGTATTGCAAAAGAATTTAAAGTTTGGAATTAAATATTGATTTGGCTAAAAGTTAAATAATAGAAGGAAAATAGTTATACTGTTAGACTGAGGTTAAGAAAAATCACAGAAGTACTTAATCACTCCCAAATCTATTTAAAAATAGTAAACCCCTCAGTACACCAAATTAAGGTAGGGTTTGCCATTTAAATCATTTGTAGCTTAAAGATAAAGAAAATAGAAAAGGTAATTTAAATTAAGAACCAAGGAGCAACCACATTTTTGTTAGCTCACCTATTTAATATAGTTCACTAGAAAAATTTATTAGGCCCTTATTTAGTACAAAAGAAATGAGATACCTTTTATTCTATGCAAATAAAGAAAACTTAGGAAAATCTTAGAGAAATAATCCTGAAGAGAAAACACCCTAAACCTTGGGATAACTAATACTTTGTTATTATAAACATAGGAAAAATATGAGTTCTGTTGTTTGATATTTTTCAAATAACAAGTTAGTTATAAGTACCTTTTTGGCATTAAACCTTAGAAAAGCATAACTAAATAACCACTAAGTAACCCTCTGTGATTTTTGGCACAGAAGCATGTTATTACCCATAGATACCAGCAAAAATAACTCTTAGTACAGAACCCACACCTAGATGAGAGATGTAGTGCAAAGTGACCCCTCTGCCCCAATTTTTGTTATTTTTGTCCAGGGCATATTCTATTTATTTTTGACATCCAATTCATAGGACAGACTACAGTGACCAATAGTAACCCACTGTAATATTTACAGAATTTTCGAAAATTTTGAAATCACTATTGTAGTTCAAACCCACTTTAAGAGCATAAAAAGAGAACAAAAGAAGAAATTTAGAAGTGGAGATAAATGTTACCCTGACCAAAACAGCAAAACTTGAGTACCTACTAGAACCTTTAAGGGCAATCCAAGCCTTAATCCACTATGTTTACCTCTAAGCAAAACCTCAAACCTAAATTGATAAGCATAAACCACAAGAGCTTCTTATAACAAGGAAACCCTAGGTTATCAACTAACTTAGTTTTTCTTCACGATGCATAATGGTTACTAAATCCTGCATATCATAGCATACATATTTCTTATTCATTGCATTCGATAGATTGCAACCTCTCCAACGGAGAGTACATCCTCGTGCCGGAGCATGGAGTTGCTCAGGAGGTAGCCCCGGATCCAGCAGCGGTGAACTCGCTCAATGGAATGCTGTTATCAAGTTCTTATCCGTTCTTACCAAGCCACAGTGGTGAACTGCAACCAACAGGTGGAACCGGTGAAAGATTGGATGAGCGATTGCCTGGAGAAACAAAAACCTTCTCGTCGTAGAAATATATGGAGTTCTGGGTAGGCTTCACTCAAGTCAAGGATTAGCACGATCAAACAATAATGCAAAGTTGAATTATAGTGCAAAACACGAAACTATATTGCTGGCCACAAGTGCAAAGGATGGATGGAACTAGCAGAATGGTAGTACAGTAAATATTGTACTAGCGAGGCCAAAAAGGCACTAGTAGGAATCACAGGTGATTTTGTTTTTCTTTTTTTTTATGATTTTTTGATATTTTTCTCAGCACAAGGAGCAACAAAATAGGAGCTACACGAAGTTTCACCTAAAACAGAGTTCAGATGTGGTCTACAGAAAATCAGGAAGTTCTCTAAAAAGAGTGCGAGAACTTTGACGAATTTTTTTCTTTATTTTCCTGAATTTTTTTGACAATTTTATCGAAACCAAACAGGCCGTAAAAATTTTAGATTTTTTGAACAACCGAGCGATAAGTTATGCCTGGTTTAAGGAAGGTATGTTTAAAACGACCGAGATGAGACAACCGCTTTGTATCCTTTCTCCTTCGTTTTCTTTTTTTTTGTTTCTGTTTTTTTTATGTAACCGAAGGAGAAAAACAAGGAAGCGGCGTTGACTCGGTTTGTTTTTTTTTTCTGTTTTTTTACGTAACCGAAGGAGAAAAATAAGGAAGCGGCGTTGACTCGGTTTGTGGCGTGATCAAATGGAATATGGTGGCGGCGCGCTAGGGTTTGAATGGTGGAATAACACAATGCAACCAGCAACAAATGACGTGAAAGCACACAAATTCAACAATGCAGATTATTGAAAGAAAGTGCGAGGCTAAAAAGGGTGCTGGGATAAGGTCTAACCTAAATTTTTATGTGGTTTTGTGGACTGAAGGAGAAAAAAAACACTCGATAAACTCACCGATAAACCTGGAAATCTGATACTACTTGATAGAGCTGGGGTGCCCAATCTTTTGGTGAGTGGAGATAATTCTTGTTGGGGGCCTTCGGCTTCCGAAGGTCCTCAAAAACGTAATTTGACTATGTTTTCCAAAAGAAATATGTGAACAGGTACCTTCAGAGTCAAGTTGCGAGTATACAAAAACATGGTTAAGACGAAGCTTAACTGGGACGACAATCACGGCGAAGGATAAGACGATCACGAAGCTATGCGCAGACGAGCTTCGGCATAACGGCGGAAAGGGAAACCGACTTAAAGATGAAAAGCCATATTAGACCTCGAAGAATTACTATAGAGTTATTGATAAATGTAAAGGGCATTAATGTAATTTTGCATGGGCTGCGACCCGTGCCTATAAATAGGTGAACAATATTCTCGTACTATTCACGCTGACTTGGTATTCACTTTTGCGCCACGCCTGTATTCTCTTTCCTTCAAGCTGAAGGTACATTTGTAATTTATCATTGTTTACACAAGTAATATGAATGGAAATACATTGATAATAATGTTTAATGTTTACAGAAATTATGTTACTTTCTGTTCTTTGTTTGAATGTTCTCCATATTTTATCGTAATCATGAGGGTATATCCTTCATGACCTTCGTCCTAAATTCGTTATATCCGAAGGGAAATAATGATTTGAAGGACGAAGGGCTTTGGTATTTAACATTTTATGTTGCCTTGTTCTTGATTCATAGCATTTGAGAACAAGTCCCCAACATTGGCGCCCACCGTCGGTGAACTCACTTCCATTTTTTTGAGTCTTGAACACTTTCGGCAAGCAGCACCTTCGTCATGCCGCCGAAAAAAGCTTCAGCGACAGGGGCTGGTACTTTACAGCCGCTGGATCCCAATCAGGACGTCCTTTCTCTCAGAGAGGCCCGAAGCCAGAAGAGGAAGGCTGTTAGTCAAACACCTCCGGAAGATGACTTGGATCAGGAGATCCAAAACCTGGAGATCCTTCAGCAACAGGTGCAATGCAAGAAGGAGAAGATGACTTGTCTAGCTGACCTTCAGAGACAGATAGACGAAGCTTCCGAAGAGGTTCGTCATCTTGTTAAAGATGACCAGAGCCGAAGGCCTCCACGCAGAGAGCTCCATCAGGAAGGCTTTCACAATGAGGACGAATGGTATGAAGATTTCCATCATGGAAATTTTGCTTTCGATGATGCTTCTCCTCTCTCAACAGATTTGCAGGCTACACCATGGCCCCAGTCTTACAAGCCACCTCAGCTCCCCATGTATGACGACCATACAGACCCGAAGCAATTCTTGATGAGCTATAAAGCAACCATATCTTCGTATGGTGGCAATACTGCAGTCATGGCAAAATCTTTTGTCATGGCCGTCAAGAGCGTTGCTCAGACCTGGTACTCTTCTCTTCGGCCAGGGACAATCACTTCTTGGCAGAAGTTGAAGGATATGTTGATAACTAGCTTTAAAGGGTTTCAAATGAAGCCAGTCACTGCTCAAGCTCTATTTCAGTGTACCCAGGACCACGAAGAATACCTCCAGGCGTATGTCCGAAGGTTTCTGCGTCTGAGGGCACAGGCGCCAACAGTGCCCAATGAAATTGTCATTGAGGCCATGATTAAGGGGCTTCGGCCGGGACCTACAGCGCAATACTTTGCCAGGAAGCCACCACAAACTTTGGAGAAGCTGCTCCAGAAGATGGACAAATATATTCGAGCTGACAATGATTTCCGCCAAAGAAGGGAGGAAGCATTCAGGTTCTCTGAAATGACCAGGGGCTTCGGAGGAAGATTTCACCCGAGGCACGTTAGGTCAATTCATAACTCTACTCAAAGTGATGATCGAGGGAGCCAGCAACAAAGGCCACAATACTCTTCACAAGCTTCGGGGCAGTAGCAAAGTTCTTTTCGGCCGCCAGCGCCAAGGGGCAGAGGCGCAAGGGGCTTCGGGGGAAGGTTTGGAGATCAGCCAAGAAAAATTTATTGCCTATTCTGTGGTGAAGACAAGGGCCATACCACCAGGATGTTCCACGTTACCATCCAGAAGCAGAAGGAGATAGCAGAAGCAGCTGCGCAACAAAGTCAGCCGAAGCAGGTCATGCATACTGCTTCGTATCATTCGCCTTATATTCCAGAATATGTAGGCAACCACCCTACAGCTTCTGTTGCTTCGGCGAGCCAACCCCAAGCATCTTGGCAGCAGCCTCCACCACCACCGCCGACGCAGCGAGGACAGCAGCCAGAAGGGAGTCAGCACAATCACCTTCAGAGAGATTTCAGAGAGGAGTCCGAAGCTCGCACAGTTAATAGCACTGTGCCAGAGTCGAAGCACATTTATTGATAAATATCCTACCTCAACAGCAGTTTTTTCGCATTTTTATATTCAGTATTACCTTTTTGTTAATAAGGAACAGTTATGAGAAGTTTAAGTGTCTTTTATCGTTTTTCAATTTCTTGTAACACTTTTGTCTTTTATCATAATAAAAATATGTCCTTTCCATAGGCTTGAGTTGCCAAAGCATACAAATTTATGGTGGCATGAAGGACCTTTGTATTATCAGAAATTTGTTCTAACGGACAGAGTGCAAATTGTTCAAAACAGTAAAAAGTCGTTCCTAAGAGAGCGCAGTGTAAGTTTTCTGAACCTACAACGAAAAATAAACGCTGATTCCGCTGAAAGTAAAAGGCGAAGAAGCTCCTAAGGGAGGCTTACAGCGAAAAATAAACGTTGATTCCGCTGAAAGTAAAAGGCGAAGAAGCTCCTAAGGGAGGCTTACAGCGAAAAATAAATGCTGATTCCGCTGAAAGTAAAAGGCGAAGAAGCTCCTAAGGGAGGCTTACAGCGAAAAATAGTCGGGGACCATAATTAGGGGTACCCTCAAGACGCCTAATTCTCAGCTGGTAACCCCCATCAGCATAAAGCTGCAAAGGCCTGATGGGTGCGATTAAGTCAGGGATCAGTCCGTTCGAGCGACTCGATCAAGCCTCGTCCGAGCCTAGCCTCGGACAAGGGCAGCCAACCCCGGAGGATTTCCGTCTCGCCCGAGGCCCCCCTCCAACGGCGGACACATCTCCGGCTCGCCTGAGGCCCTGCCTTCGCTGAGAAGCAACCCTGACTAAATCGCCGCACCGACCAACCGAATCGCAGGAGCATTTAACGCAAAGGCGGCCTGACACCTTTATCCTGACGCACGCCGCTCGGCAGAGCCGAAGTGACCGCCGTCACTTCGCCGTTTCACTGACCGGCCTGACAGAAGGACAGCGCCGCCTGCGCCACTCCGACTGCAGTGCCACTTGACAGAGTGAGACTGACAGGCAGTCAGGTCCTGCCAAAGGCACCATAGGAAGCTCCGCTCCGCCCGACCCCAGGGCTCGGACTCGGGCTAAGTCCCGGAAGACGGCGAACTCCGCTCCGCCCGACCCAGGGCTCGGACTCGGGCTAAGTCCCGGAAGACGGCGAACTCCGCTCCACCCGACCCCAGGGCTCGGACTCGGGCTAAGTCCCGGAAGACGGTGGACTCCACTCCGCCCGACCCAGGGCTCGGACTCGGGCTCAGCCCCAGAAGACGACGAACTCCGCTTCGCCCGACCCCAGGGCTCGGACTCCGCCCTGGCCTCTTCCGAACGACCTCCGCCTCGCCCGACCCAGGGGCTCGGACTCGGCCTCGGCCACGGAAGACAGAGTCGACCTCGGCTTCGGAGGAGCCTCCACGACGCCCAACCTAGGGCGCAGGCCGGCCACGTCAACAGGAAGCGCCATCATCACCCTACCCCGAGCTGACTCGGGCCGCAGAGAACAAGACCGGTGTCCCATCTAGCTAGCTCCGCCAGATAGGCAATGATGGCGCCCCACAAGCTCTGTGACGACGGCAGCTCTCAACTCTCTTACGGAAGCAGGAGGACGTCAGCAAGGACTCAGCCGCTCCGACAGCTGTCCCTCCGCCAGGCTCCGTCGCTCCTCCGACGGCCACGACATCACACCAGCTGGGTGCCAAGATCTCTCCGGCTGCCACATCGGCATGTACTTAGGGCACTAGCTCTCCCCCGCTAGACACGTAGCACTCTGCTACACCCCCATTGTACACCTGGATCCACTCCTTACGCCTATAAAAGGAAGGACCAGGGCCCTCTTAGAGAGGGTTGGCCGCGCGGGGACGAGGACAGGGACAGGCGCTCTCTTGGGGCCGCTCGCTTCCCTCACCCGCGTGGACGCTTGTAACCCCCTACTGCAAGCGTACCCGACCTGGGTGCGGGACGAACACGAAGGCCGCGGGATTTCCACCTCTCTCACGCCCGTCTCCGGCCACCTTCGCTTCCCCCCTTCGTGCTCGCCCACGCGCTCGACCCATCAGGGCTGGGGCACGCAGCGACATTCACTCGTCGGCTTAGGGACCCCCCGGTCTCGAAACGCCGACAGTTGGCGCGCCAGGTAGGGGCCTGCTGCGTGTTGACGAACAGCTTCCCGTCAAGCTCCAGATGGGCAGTCTCCAGCAACCTCTCCGGCCCGGGACGGTGCTCCGTTTCGGGAGTCTTGAGTTCATGTCCTTCGACGGCAGTTACGACATGATACTCCTTCCACCGCCGCGCGACAACGACAATGGCGGCCGACAGCCCGCCCGCTGGCGGCGGGATCAACGACGTCTTCCCCGCGTGGTGGAAGAGCAACATTCGAGCTCGCCCCGTCCTCTCCCCTGCCATCGGAGGAGGAGGCGGGGCGACCAAGGCCAAGCAAGAGGCTGCGCCTCGTCGGCTGTCGAGCGAGCCGACGTCCCCAGCACTCCAACGGGGGGCGCGCCGGGCGTCGACCCCGCGTTTGAGACGAAGGCGGTCGCCGTCTCCCCGCGACACGCCAATCCCGAGCAAGTGGACGACGCCAGCGCGCTCGCGGAGAGCTTGCAGGACGTCGCCCTCGTACCTGAGACGACGGTGCAATCAGTCCCCGACGTTACTATGTCGCTGCTCGCCGACCGAAAGGTACCCACCGATTCCCATCCTACGTCATTTTGACTCAGCCTCAACCCGCCTAGCGACCTTGCTTTGGCGGGCGCTCTCGTAGAGGCGAGTGCAACCCCTCTGGGGTTTTGCATGCGGTCGCCTTGGGACCGGCTGACGGACGTCTCGACCTACGGGCCCTCTGGGTCCGAGGAAGATGACGACCCCAACATCTGTTGGGATTTCTCTGGATTTGGCAACCCCAGTGCCATGCGGGACTTCATGACCGCATGTGACTACTGCCTCTCCGACTGTTCCGACGGTAGCCGCAGCCTCGACGACGAGGACTGTGGCCCAAGCCACGAATGTTTCCACGTCGAGTTAGGGGATCCCTCCGAAGGCAACCATCTCGGCATGCCGGAGGACGGTGATCTCCCTAGGCCGGTGCCTCGCGCTGACATCCCGCGGGAGCTAGCTGTGGTCCCCGTTCTGGCGGGGGGTCACGACCCACAGCTCGAGCAGGTCCGCAGGGCGCAGGCCAGGCTCGACGAGGGAGCAGGAGCGCTTGAGCCGATCCGCCGGGACGTCGGGCAAGCATGGGCGAGCCAACCTCCGGCCGGAGAAATACGTCACCTGCCCCAGGGTTTCCAGCACCGCGTCGCCAACGACGTCAGGGTCAGGCCGCCACCCGCATCCAGTGGGGTCGGTCAGAACCTGGCCGCAGCAGCGATGCTTCTCCGCGCGATGCCGGAGCCATCAACCACCGAGGGTCGGCGAATCCAGGGAGAGCTCAAGAATCTCCTAGAAGGCGCTGCGGTCCGACGGGCCGAGAGCTCTGCCTCCCGAAGGCAGGGATACCCCTCGGAACCTCATGCCGCGACTTCCCGATTCATGCGGGAAGCCTCGGTCTACACCGGGCGCACGCGCAACACCGCGCCTTCGGCCCCGGGTCACCTCGGCAACGAGCACCATCATCGCGACCGTCGGGCTCACCTCGACGAGAGGGTGCGCCGAGGTTACCACCCCAGGCGTGGGGGACGCTACGACAGCGGGGAGGATCGGAGTCCCTCGCTCGAACCACCCGGTCCGCAGGCCTTCAGTCGGGCCATCCGACGGGCACCGTTCCCGACCCGGTTCCGACCCCCGACTACTATCACAAAGTACTCGGGGGAAACGAGACCGGAATTGTGGCTCGCGGACTACCGCCTGGCCTGCCAACTGGGTGGAACGGACGACGACAACCTCATCATCCGCAACCTCCCCCTGTTCCTCTCCGACACCGCTCGCGCCTGGTTGGAGCACCTGCCTCCGGGGCAGATCTCCAACTGAGATGACTTGGTACAAGCCTTCGCCGGCAATTTCCAGGGCACGTACGTGCGCCCCGGGAATTCCTGGGACCTCCGAAGCTGCCGGCAGCAGCCGGGAGAGTCTCTCCGGGACTACATCCGGCGATTCTCGAAGCAGCGCACCGAGCTGCCCAACATCACCGACTCGGATGTCATCGGCGCGTTCCTTGCCGGCACCACCTGTCGTGACCTGGTGAGTAAGTTGGGTCGCAAGACCCCCACCAGGGCGAGCGAGCTGATGGACATCGCCACCAAGTTCGCCTCTGGCCAGAAGGCGATCGAGGCTATCTTCCAAAAGGACAAGCAGCCCCAGGGCCGCCCATCGGAAGATGCTCCCGAGGCGTCTACTCCGCGCGGTGCCAAGAAGAAAGGCAAGAAGAAGTCGCAAGCGAAACGCGACGCCGCCGACGCGGACCTTGTCGCCGCCGCCGAGTACAAGAACCCTCGGAAGCCCCCTGGAGGTGCCAACCTCTTCGACAAGATGCTCAAGGAGCCGTGCCCCTATCATCAGGGGCCCGTCAAGCACACCCTTGAGGAGTGCGTCATGCTTCGGCGCCACTTCCACAGGGCCGGACCACCCGCGGAGGGTGGCAGGGCCCGTGACGACGACAAGAAGGAAGATCACCAAGCAGGAGAGTTCCCCGAGGTCCGCGACTGCTTCATGATCTACGGTGGGCATGCGGCGAATGCCTCGGCTCGGCATCGCAAGCAAGAGCGCCGGGAGGTCTGCTCGGTGAAGGTGGTGGCGCCAGTCTAACTAGACTGGTCCGACAAGCCCATCACCTTCGACCAAGCTGACCACCCCGACCACGTGCCGAGCCCGGGGAAATACCCGCTCGTCGTCGACCCCACCGTCGGCGACGTCAGGCTCACCAAGGTCCTGATGGACGGGGGCAGCTGCCTCAACATCATCTACGCCGAGACCCTCGGGCTCCTGCGCGTCGATCTGTCCTCCGTCCGAGCAGGCGCTGCGCCCTTCCACGGGATCATTCCCGGGAAGCGCGTCCAGCCCCTCGGACGACTCGACCTTCCCGTCTGCTTCGGAACGCCCTCCAACTTCTGAAGGGAGACTTTGACGTTCGAGGTGGTCGGGTTCCGAGGAACCTACCACGCGGTACTGGGGAGGCCATGCTACACGAAGTTCATGGCCGTCCCCAACTACACCTACCTGAAGCTCAAGATGCCGGGCCCCAACGGGGTCATCACCGTCGGCCCCATGTACAAACACGCGTTCGAATGCGACGTGGAGTGCGTGGAGTACGCCGAGGCCCTCGCCGAGTCCGAGGCCCTCATCGCCGACCTGGAAAGCCTCTCCAAAGAGGTGCCCGACGTGAAGCGCCATGCCGGCAACTTCGAGCCAGTGGAGACGGTCAAGGCCGTCCCTCTCGACCCCAGTGGCGACACCTCCAAGCAGATCCGGATCGGTTCCGGGCTCGACCCCAAATAGGAAGCAGTGCTCATCGACTTTCTCCGCGCAAACGCCGACGTCTTTGCGTGGAGTCCCTCGGACATGCCCGGCATACCGAGGGATGTCGCCGAGCACTCGCTGGATATTCGGGCCGGAGCCCGACCCGTCAAGCAGCCTCTGCGCCGATTCGACGAGGAGAAGCGCAGAGCGATAGGCGCGGAGATCCACAAGCTAATGGCAGCAGGGTTCATCAAAGAGGTATTCCATCCCGAATGGCTTGCCAACCCTGTGCTTGTGAGAAAGAAAGGGGGGAAATGGCGGATGTGTGTAGACTACACCGGTCTCAACAAAGCATGTCCGAAGGTTCCCTACCCTCTGCCTCGCATCGATCAAATCGTGGATTCCACTGCTGGGTGCGAAACCCTGTCTTTCCTCGATGCCTACTCAGGGTATCACCAAATCAGGATGAAAGAGTCCGACCAGCTCGCGAATTCTTTCATCACGCCCTTCGGCATGTACTGCTATGTCACCATGCCGTTCGGTTTGAGGAATGCGGGCGCGACGTACCAGCGGTGCATGAACCATGTGTTCGGCGAACACATCGGTCGCACGGTCGAGGCCTACGTCGATGACATCGTAGTCAAGACAAGGAAAGCTTCCGACCTCCTCTCCAACCTTGAAGTGACATTCCAATGCCTCAAAGCGAAAGGCGTCAAGCTCAATCCCAAGAAGTGTGTCTTCGGGGTGCCCCAGGGCATGCTCTTGGGGTTCATCGTCTCCGAGCGAGGCATCGAAGCCAACCCGGAGAAGATCGCAGCCATCACCAGCATGGGGCCCATCAAGGACTTAAAAGGCGTACAGAGGGTCATGGGATGTCTCGCGGCCCTGAGCCGCTTCATCTCATGCCTCAGCGAAAGAGGTCTGCCTCTGTACCGCCTCTTAAGGAAGGCCGAGTGTTTCGCTTGGACCCCTGAGGCCGAGGAAGCTCTCGGGAACCTGAAGGCGCTCCTCACAAAGGCGCCTATCTTGGTGCCTCCAGCTGATGGAGAAGCCCTCTTGGTCTACGTCGCCGCGACCACTCAGGTGGTTAGCGCCGCGATTGTGGTCGAGAGGCAAGAAGAGGGGCATGCATTGCCCGTTCAGAGGCCAGTTTACTTCGCCAGCGAGGTACTCTCCGAGACCAAGATCCGCTACCCACAAGTCCAGAAGCTGCTGTACGCAGTGATCCTGACGAGGTGGAAGTTGCGACACTACTTCGAATCTCATCCGGTAACTGTGGTGTCATCCTTCCCCCTGGGGGAGATCATCCAGTGCCGAGAGGCCTCGGGCAGGATTGCAAAGTGGGCGGTGGAAATCATGGGCGAGACAATCTCGTTCGCCCCTCGGAAGGCCATCAAGTCCCAGGTATTGGCGGACTTCGTAGCCGAATGGGTCGACACCCAGCTACCGACGGCTCCGATCCAACCGGAGCTCTGGACCATGTTTTTCGACGGGTCGCTGATGAAGACGGGAGCCGGCGCGGGCCTACTCTTCATCTCGCCCCTCGGGAAACACCTACGCTATGTGCTACGCCTCCATTTCCCGGCGTCCAACAATGTGGCTGAGTACGAGGCTCTGGTCAACGGGTTGCGGATCGCCATCGAGCTAGGGGTCAGGCGCCTCGACGCCCGCGGCGACTCGCAGCTCGTCATCGACCAAGTCATGAAGAACTCCCACTGCCGTGACCCGAAGATGGAGGCCTACTGCGATGAGGTTCGGCGCCTGGAAGACAAGTTCTACGGGCTCGAGCTTAACCACATCGCTCGGCGCTACAACGAGACTGCGGACGAGCTGGCAAAAATAGCCTCGGGGCGAACAACGGTTCCCCCGGACGTCTTCTCCCGGGATCTGCATCAACCCTCCGTCAAGATCGATGACTCGCCCGAGCCCGAGGTACCCTCGGCACAGCCCGAGGCACCCTCAGCTCGGCCCGAGGCGCCCTCGGTTCAGCCCGAGGCACCCTCGGCCTCCGAGGGCGAGGCACTGCACGTCGAGGAGGAGCGGAGCGGGGCCACACCTGACCGAAATTGGCAGGCCCCGTACCTGCAATATCTCCGCCAAGGAGAGCTGCCCCTCGACCGAGCCGAGGCTCGGCGGGTAGCGCGACGCGCCAAATCGTTCGTCTTGCTGGGCGATGAGAAGGAGCTCTACCACCGCAGCCCCTCGGGCATCCTCCAGCGATGCATCTCCATCACCGAAGGTCAGGAACTCCTGCAAGAGATACACTCGGGGGCTTGCGGCCATCACGCAGCGCCTCGAGCCCTTGTCGGGAATGCTTTCCGGCAAGGCTTCTACTGGCCAACGGCGGTGGCTGACACCACTAGAATTGTCCGCACCTGCGAAGGGTGCCAATTCTATGCGAAGCAGACCCACCTGCCCGCTCAGGCTCTGCAGACGATACCCATCACCTGGCCCTTTGCTGTGTGGGGTCTGGACCTCGTCGGCCCCTTGCAGAAGGCGCCCGGGGGCTACACGCATGTCACACCCGGCTTTAAGGGCAAAGCCGGGTGCATCTCATACATGCGCCAAAGAAGACAACATATATAATAACAAAGTGTATAGAGATAAATGTCATAATAAAATCAGAGTATTTATTACATAGCGGAAGACTTAATACAAAATAAAAGAATAATCATAAAACGAACTAAGGATCGTCGGCGCCAATGTCAACTGAGAAACGCCACCTAGATCAAGTCGAATGCCTCAGTGTTAGGCGGCTCCTCTTCGACCACCTGTTCTTCTCCTGTGGGGGGGTGTGAGACAGCAAGAGTGAGCTCACATACGTTCATAGCTCAACAAGTCGTGGGGAATAATGTGGCATGAACTCACCAAAGGTGGGAGTTCATGAAGTGTAAGGCTGATCAATGAAATAAAGGCTGACGCTGAGCATTGCTTTTATAAGTTGGTCAAAATTTTATTAGCAGTTACTAAGTGTAAGTAAATACCAAACCTTAATAATAATAAATAAAAGTAATAATAAAATAATCCCAAATGCAATGAAATGACAGATTAAGTTTAAGTTCCATATATTAATCATGTGAGTGTCCGAGCCGCTCATGACCGTGAGCACGGCTAGTATACCAGTTTTACACTCTGCAGAGGTTGCGCATCTTTACCCACAAGTCGTGTTACCCATTTGCCACGGAGTTGATCAGACTCCATACACCTCTACCAAGGAAGCGAGGCAGGGTACCACTACGAGGCCTTTACAAAGTTCCACTAGCTTCAGACTACCCGCTACAGTTTATAGGAAGCTCCAGTGCAGGGTTCTTGCCTGACCGCCATCGCAGCAAAATCAACCCAAGGACCTCCCTACACTGACCACTCCCCTACTGCCCTTGCCCCTTTCGGGTAAGGCAGCCCTCCACTAGCTTTCCTAGTTAATCAGCCAAGGGCGTCCCATTATACCCTTGTGGTAGCACTGTTTTCCCGGGTGGTTCTCCATGTTCCCATTAACATAATGATCTTAGCATGAACAGTAAAGAATAAAACAGATAATAAAAAGTATAACAATGAGTGATGAATATCTCTATACCCAAATCCACATAAAGCAATAGCATGAACTACCCATAACTTTAGTAGTAAAACCAGTGGTGAACAAGGTATAAAGATAGTCAAATCTAGGGTAACCTATTGGGTCCCATCAAAATTATCCTATGCAGATCATTATGAATAATAAGAACATGAATGGGTAAAAGATGTGATCAAGGGCACAACTTGCCTTCAATGAGCTCCTGCTCAGCAGTCTCTACTTGCTGAACCTCAGATTCCACAGTGGCTTGCTCGTCTACTCGTATCAACACAATACATACATAGCATAGCATAAATTAACATCACATCAAACATGCAAATGGAATATACAGTAATAAACTAGACATTAAAATATGATCACCAGAACTGGAATCATTAAATTTGGAGTTATAGATTTTAAGTTATGAATTTCCAAAGATTTTTATGCTTTTAATATAGGGTTAAGTAAGAAATAAATTTTAATGTGCACTTCATGTAAAAACAGTGGTACTATTTGATAGATAATAATATTACAAAATTATAGGAACTAGAATGGTCCAATTTGGAGTTCATACGCATTTTCTACAAATTAAACAAGTTTCTGTATTTATTTATGCATTAAAAACTAATTTCTGATATTAATTTCTGATTTTTAATGCTCTCTGGATTGGGCCTCAAATACCAGAAAGCGCAGGGACTAAACAATAAAAATTCCCGAGACACAGAGGGTAACTCGAGTGACTGCGGGTTGATTCTTAAAACTACGGGGTCTCTTTAGACAAATGCACGGCCGAAGGGGTATGATTGGTTTTCGGCCGTCCAGATCAGATCCAGAGGCCAGGAATGGATCAAGCGTGAACCAACCTCACACCCGCGTGACCGCCCGATCAACATCCCACGGTCACGATTTAAAGAACCTAAATCTAATCTGATGCATACAATGGAGGATCGACGGCTCGGATCTAAAACCGAAGCGGTATTCTCTCTTTTAATCCCAACCATCCGTTCGCCATCCAGCGGCTGACGGCCTCCGGTCGACTCCGATCAGCAGTGACGGCGCCGCGGCTTCCCCCCCCCCCACGGTGGTGCCATGTCTAGACCCGGTGAGCTTCTATCACCGACACCCGGTAGCCCGACCCTAGATCCCAACACGCATTATGCAATGAGCAGCATAGGGGAAGCGGAAAGAGTAGCCAGGCTCACCAGAACGACGACGTGAGGTGAGAGAGCCGCGGTCCGCCCTTGACGCACACTGTTGTGGCATGCGGACGTTCCCTGGCGAGGCCCACGGTGATCCCGCAGTCGAGCTTGCACGGTGAACCCGACGGAGTGTGGCTGGTGGGGTCTACTGGGTTAGGGCGAGTTAACCAATGCCAGGGCGGGCGAAGGCCGTGAGAGCGTGGTGGTCCAACACCGACGGCGTGATGCGACCGCAGGGAGGACGCGAGCACAGGGAATAAGTGAGGGAGGAATAACTGTGATGGAGATTTATACGGCTGGGAGGTGCGGTCATGGTGAAACGTGCGTAGTCGCCATGCAGTAGCCACCGGCGAATTTTTAGCCGAGCGTGCCGTAGAGGTGGTTGAGAGAGGGAAGGGATAGAGCTGACAAATAGGTCCCACCCCGCAGTGACACCGAGTCAAGCACCCGCGCGGTAATACCAATCGGCCGCCGACACTGGGACCGCCCGCCGCACCCGCCTTGCAACCCCGATGAGAGCCAGACAGGTGGGCCCTGCTCACCAGCGAGCGAGGGCACGTGATCGGTGGATCGCAGAAGGGTGGCGCGCGCGCGTAGAGAAAAATGAGTGGGCCGGAATTGAGAGGGTGAGCCCAGTTAGGGTTCTTTTCTTTTTTTTTTGTTTTCCTTATTTTCTGTTTTTCTTATTCATAATTATTTTGAATTCAAATTTGAATTTGAATCTGCTTATGAGTTCCACCAATGAGTCAGGTGAACACTTAAAACTCCAGTGTAGAAATAATATTTTATTTATTTATTTTATATTATTTTTTTACTCACATAAAATTTTCTTCCCTTCCTTTTCTAGGATTTCTTTTAAATGTCAAATTCTACTTTGGACTTTAATCCATTTCTTGTCACATTATTATTATATTGTCACAAAATACACACAAAATAAAATCCAGCATGATGCACAAGTTATTTTTGTGTTCTTTGTTCTAATTATCCACTTTTAACTAGGGTTAATCACATGTGATGAATAGTAGAGGCCACAAACTATTGAGATTATCTCCAGTCTCTTTATTATACTTTTTTTTAGTATTACAAATCCTACCCCCCTTAAAAATAATCTCGTCCTCGAGATTTAAGAAGATCTAGGGAAAAGATGGGGGAAGTCTATGCGAAGCTCTTCTTCTCTTTCCCAAGTAGCTTCATCTTCACCATGGTGACTCCATTGTACTTTGCACATCTTTATCACCTTATTTCTTGTAACTCGAGTCAACGTGTCCAGGATCTTGATAGGGTACTCAGCATAAGTCAGATCATCTTGAACACTAAGGTCATCTATTGGCAACTGCTCCTCAGGTACCCTAAGGCACTTCTTTAGCTGAGATACATGGAACACATCATGCACATCTGACAGATGATCGGGTAACTCCAGTTGATATGCAACTTCCCCCACTCGCTTTAAGATCAAGAAAGGTCCAATGAAGCGAGGGGACAACTTTCCTTTAACTTTAAATCTCCTCATACCTCGAAGTGGTGACACCTTGAGGTACACATGATCACCTTCCTCCAACTCCAGTGGTCTTCTATTATCAGCGTAGCTCTTTTGCTTGGTCTGAGCTACCCTCAAGTTCTCCTTGATTATACAGACTTGTTCTTCTGCCTCTTGAATAAGTTTAGGTCCAAAGAACTGTACTCCTCCAGTCTGGTCCTAATATAGAGGAGTCCTGCACTTCCTGCCATATAGAGCCTCGAATAGTGACATCTTCAGATTGGCCTGGTAACTATTATTATAGGAGAACTCAACATAAGGTAGACTCTTGTCCCAACTTCCACCATGTTTAAGAGCACAAGCTCTTAACATATCTTCCAGTACATTGTTAGTCCTCTCTGTCTACCCATCAGTCTGAGGATGGTAGGCTAAACTAAAATTCAACTTTGTATCCAAGCTCTCATGCAACTTCTTCCAAAACCGAGAAGTAAACTGTGATCCTCGATCAGACACGATCTTCTTAGGCACTCCATGTAGACAAACTATCCGAGTCATATACAATTCTGCTAGCTTGGCTCCCGTGTAATTAGTCCTCACTGGTATAAAATGAGCCACTTTTGTCAATCTGTCCACAATCACCCAAATAGAGTCATATCCTGCTGGAGTGTGGGGTAGTCCAACAATGAAATCCATACCAATTTCTTCCCATTTCCACTCGGGTATCTTAAGCGGGTGCAATAGTCCAGCTGGTCTTTAATGTTCGGCCTTAACTCTTTGACACACGTCACACTTAGCCACATGTGCAGCAACATCTCTCTTTAGCCCATACCACCAGTACTTTTGCTTCAAATCCTGATACATCTTGGTGCTACCAGGATGAATAGAATAATCCGAGTCATGGGCCTCCTTTAAAATAGTCTCACGAAGCCTTTTCAATATCAGGAACACATATCATGTTCTTGAACCACACGGTGCCTTGCTCATCCTCCGTGAATTCTGGACCTCTACCTTCCGTAATCAGATCCTTAATCTCTTGTATTTTAGCATCACCAATTCGTCCTTTGCGGATTTCTTGCTCCAAAGTAGGTTCCACATCAATAGTAACTCCTCTGGAAAGACATCCGGAAAATTCCTTAACCACACGGATGTTGTCACCAACAAACTTCCCATCTACTAAGAATGTTGCTAGTTTGGTGGCAGTAGTTGCTGCAATTCCAACTTCAAATCTTTCTCCTTTGGAACTGGTGAGTTCTACGGTCCCTTTAGCACAGTGTAGAAACTGCCTTTGCCTTTCTTAACCATGACATACCAAGGATCACGTCTATAGTGCTCTCTTCTAACACTATAGGGGTAGCCATCTGGGTTAGAAATACAGGGTACGAAAGAAAGGATTGTAGACAAGGCCTGTAATTACGAGGCATGTTACTTTGAAGAATTTATTAGCTAAGCAGATTAATGTTTTACCTACCATAACTAATCTATTACCTTATGGTGGCACATGCTAAGATGTGCATATATAATATTTCAATCAATCAAAGAAGCAAATCAGACATTTATCATCAGAATAGTCAAACAACATTTTTAAATATAGAAAATAGTTTTTTTTTATTTTGTCTTAGGCCTCCTATCTCTTAAAAATGTCATAAGGGTAGGGATTCCAAGGTGTGAAATCCATCTTGTCTTAGAATAGAAAAGGTAAGAATGATCAGAGTAGAACCGTAGAAGGTGAGACAGGGTCAAGATAAGTATAGAAAGAATCAGAGTAACGTAAGTATAGAATGAATCAGAGTAAGGTAAGTATGTAAGGGTTTGTCCATTTCTATCTAGGTTTCGTCCTACAGTCAACATTTCCTCTGATACCACTTCTGTCACACCCGGTTTTAAGGGCAAAGCCGGGTGCATCTCATACATGCGCCAAAGAAGACAACATATATAATAACAGAGTGTATAGAGATAAATGTCATAATAAAATCAGAGTATTTATTACATAGCGGAAGACTTAATACAAAATAAAAGAATAAACATAAAACGAACTAAGGATTGTCGGTGCCAATGTCAACTGAGAAACGCCACCTAGATCAAGTCGAATGCCTCAGTGTTAGGCGGCTCCTCTTCGACCACCTGTTCTTCTCCTGTGGGGGGGTGTGAGACAACAAGAGTGAGCTCACATACGTTCATAGCTCAACAAGTCGTGGGGAATAATGTGGCATGAACTCACCAAAGGTGGGAGTTCATGAAGTGTAAGGCTGATCAATGAAATAAAGGCTGAAGCTAAGCATTGCTTTTATATGTTGGTCAAAATTTTATTAGCAGTTACTAAGTGTAAGTAAATACCAAACCTTAATAATAATAAATAAAAGTAATAATAAAATAATCCCAAATGCAATGAAATGACAGATTAAGTTTAAGTTCCATATATTAATCATGTGAGTGTCTGAGCCGCTCATGACCGTGAGCACGGCTAGTATACCAGTTTTACACTCTGCAGAGGTTGCGCATCTTTACCCACAAGTCGTGTTACCCATTTGCCACGGAGTTGATCAGACTCCATACACCTCTACCAAGGAAGCGAGGCAGGGTACCACTACGAGGACTTTACAAAGTTCCACTAGCTTCAGACTACCCGCTATAGTTTATAGGAAGCTCCAGTGCAGGGTTCTTGCCTGACCGCCATCGCAGCAAAATCAACCCAAGGACCTCCCTACATTGACCACTCCCCTACTGCCCTTGCCCCTTTCGGGTAAGGCAGCCCTCCACTAGCTTTCCTAGTTAATCAGCCAAGGGCGTCCCATTATACCCTTGTGGTAGCACTGTTTTCCCGGGTGGTTCTCCATGTTCCCATTAACATAATGATCTTAGCATGAACAGTAAAGAATAAAACAGATAATAAAAAGTATAACAATGAGTGATGAATATCTCTATACCCAAATCCACATAAAGCAATAGCATGAACTACCCATAACTTTAGTAGTAAAACTAGTGGTGAACACTGTATAAAGATAGTCAAATCTAGGGTAACCTATTGGGTCCCATCAAAATTATCCTATGCAGATCATTATGAATAATAAGAACATGAATGGGTAAAAGATGTGATCAAGGGCACAACTTGCCTTCAATGAGCTCCTGCTCAGCAGTCTCTACTTGCTGAACCTCAGATTCCACAGTGGCTTGCTCGTCTACTCGTATCAACACAATACATACATAGCATAGCATAAATTAACATCACATCAAACATGCAAATGGAATATACAGTAATAAACTAGACATTAAAATATGATCACCAGAACTGGAATCATTAAATTTGGAGTTATAGATTTTAAGTTATGAATTTCCAAAGATTTTTATGCTTTTAATATAGGGTTAAGTAAGAAATAAATTTTAATGTGCACTTCATGTAAAAACAGTGGTACTATTTGATAGATAATAATATTACAAAATTATAGGAACTGGAATGGTCCAATTTGGAGTTCATACGCATTTTCTACAAATTAAACAAGTTTCTGTATTTATTTATGCATTAAAAACTAATTTCTGATATTAATTTCTGATTTTTAATGCTCTCTGGATCGGGCCTCAAATACCAGAAAGCGCAGGGACTAAACAATAAAAATTCCCGAGACACAGAGGGTAACTCGAGTGACTGCGGGTTGATTCTTAAAACTACGGGGTCTCTTTAGACAAATGCACGGTCGAAGGGGTATGATTGATTTTCGGCCGTCCAGATCAGATCCAGAGGCCATGAATGGATCACGCGTGAACCAACCTCACACCCGCGTGACCGCCCGATCAACATCCCACGGTCACGATTTAAAGAACCTAAATCTAATCTGATGCATACAATGGAGGATCGACGGCTCGGATCTAAAACCGAAGCGGTATTCTCTCTTTTAATCCCAACCATCCGTTCGCCATCCAGCGGCTGACGGCCTCCGGTCGACTCCGATCAGCAGTGACGGCGCCGCGGCTTCCCCCCCCCCCCACGGTGGCGCCATGTCTAGACCCAGTGAGCTTCCATCACCGACACCCGGTAGCCCGACCCCAGATCCCAACACGCATTATGCAATGAGCAGCATAGGGGAAGCGGAAAGAGTAGCCAGGCTCACCAGAACGACGACGTGAGGTGAGAGTGCCGCGGTCCGCCCTTGACGCACACTACTGTGGCATGCGGACGTTCCCTGGCGAGGCCCACGGTGATCCCGCAGTCGAGCTTGCACGGTGAACCCGACGGAGTGTGGCTGGTGGGGTCTACTAGGTTAGGGCGAGTTAACCAATGCCAGGGCGGGCGAAGGCCGTGAGAGCGTGGTGGTCCAACACCGACGGCGTGATGCGACCGCAGGGAGGACACGAGCACAGGGAATAAGTGAGGGAGGAATAACTGTGATGGAGATTTATACGGCTGGGAGGTGCGGTCATGGTGAAGCGTGCGTAGTCGCCATGCAGTAGCCACCGGCGAATTTTTAGCCGAGCGTGCCGTAGAGGTGGTTGAGAGAGGGAAGGGATAGAGCTGACAAATAGGTCCCACCCCGCAGTGACACCGAGTCAAGCACCCGCGCGGCAATACCAATCGGCCGCCGACACTGGGACCGCCCGCCGCACCCGCCTTGCATCCCCGATGAGAGCCAGACAGGTGGGCCCTGCTCACCAGCGAGCGAGGGCACGGGATCGGTGGATCGCAGAAGGGTGGCGCGCGCGCGTAGAGAAAAATGAGTGGGCCGGAATTGAGAGGGTGAGCCCAGTTAGGGTTCTTTTCTTTTTTTTTGTTTTCCTTATTTTCTGTTTTTCTTATTCATAATTATTTTGAATTCAAATTTGAATTTGAATCTGCTTATGAGTTCCACCAATGGGTCAGGTGAACACTTAAAACTCCAGTGTAGAAATAATAATTTATTTATTTATTTTATATTATTTTTTTTACTCACATAAAATTTTCTTCCCTTCCTTTTCTAGGATTTCTTTTAAATGTCAAATTCTACTTTGGACTTTAATCCATTTCTTGTCACATTATTATTATATTGTCACAAAATGCACACAAAATAAAATCTAGCATGATGCACAGGTTATTTATGTGTTCTTTGTTCTAATTATCCACTTTTAACTAGGGTTAATCACATGTGATGAATAGTAGAGGCCACAAACTATTGAGATTATCTCCAGTCTCTTTATTATACTTTTTTTAGTATTACAACGCACCTGCTGGTCGCCATCGACAAATTCTCCAAGTGGATCGAGGTCCGACCTCTGAACAGCATCAGGTCCGAGTAGGCGGTGGCGTTCTTCACCAACATCATCCATCGCTTCGGGGTCCCGAACTCCATCATCACCGACAACGGTACCCAGTTCACCGGCAGAAAATTCTTGGACTTCTGCGAGGATCACCACATCCGGGTGGACTGGGCCGCCGTGGCTCATCCCATGTCGAATGGGCAAGTAGAGCGTGCCAACGACATGATTCTACAAGGGCTCAAGCCTCGGATTTACAACGACCTCAACAAGTTCGGCAAGCGATGGATGAAGGAACTCCCCTCGGTGGTCTGGAGCCTGAGGACAACGCCGAGCAGGGCCACGGGTTTCACGCCGTTCTTCCTGGTCTACGGGGCCGAGGCCGTCTTGCCCACCGACCTGGAATACGGCTCCCCGAGGACGAGGGCCTACAACGATCAAAGCAACCAAGTTAGCCGAGAAGACTCGCTGGACTAGCTGGAAGAAGCTCGGGACAAGGCCTTACTACACTCGGCGCGGTACCAGCAGTCACTGCGACGCTACCACGCCCGAGGGGTCCGGCCCCGAGACCTCCAGGTGGGCGACCTGGTGCTTCGGCTGCGGCAAGACGCCCGAGGGAGGCACAAGCTCACGCCCCCCTGGGAGGGGCCCTTCGTCATCGCCAAAGTTCTGAAGCCCGGAACGTACAAGCTGGCCAACAGTCAAGGCGAGGTCTACGGCAATGCTTGGAACATCCAACAGCTACATCGCTTCTACCCTTAAGATGTTTTCAAAGTTGTTCATATACCTCGCACCCACGCAAAGTTTAGTCATCAAGGAAGGGTCGGCCTCGCCTCGGCAAAGCCCGACCCTCCCTCGGGGGCTAAAAGGGGGGGAACCCCCTCTGCGTCGAAATTTTCCTCGAAAAAAGATTTCTTCTGCCAGAATATCTTTCGTGCTTTCTGACTACTTCGAAAAGTGGATCCTGAAAACGACGGAGTACACGTAAGCAGCCAAGGCTGACCGAGCCGAGGGACTCCTACGCCTCCGGGATACGGATACCTCACTCATCACCTTCTGCGATAAGTAACTCGCGCTCGGATCAAGTGATTCCGCGGACCGAACAAGTCTTCACGTTCGGAAGCTCTTCTGCCGAAGCGATCCTTCGAGCCTTCTCAACTGAGTCGGTGACAGGGCCTCATGGACGGGTGAAAGTACGCGTAAGCGGCAAGGCCGACCGAGCCGAGGGACTCCCACGCCTCCGGGATACGGATACCTCACTCATCACCTTCCGCGAGAAGCAACTCTCGCTCGCATAATCATCCCTGTTACCGACAAAAAAGTCCAGATACTCGAAATAAGAGGAAAAGAGACGCAGCTTTACAACGCAGCGAGGGTGTGTGTTCTGGCCTCGGCGGCCGCAGAAGACACACGCTACAAGATAATCTGATCCTGCAGGCTCGGGCCTTGACGCTGGAAGGGGGCGGCAGCACCCTCGGCATTGACGACAACTTCGGCGAGGTTCGACCTAGCCTCGGACGGCGACGCGGTCCGAAGACCTCCACTCCGAAGGACGACATCATCGCCACGCCCGGGCCATCGCCGCCAGGGTCTTCTCCGGGAATCCGGCCCGAGCAGGCGGCTCGGCCGGTCACCTCTGGGGCCTCGGCCAACCATCTTCCAAGGGCGCCAGCCCGACCCGAGGCCTCGGCTGGTCAACTCCGACGTCGATCCCGCTAGCGGACAACCCGGCTAGGCTCCAGCCAACCAGGTTTTCATTTTCGAGCCAACTCCGCCTCTGTTCATGCTGATATTGCTACCCCTGGCCTCGGCTCGTCGAAGAGCGGCCAAGGGGTCCCTTTAACTAAGCTAGAGGAGCCTTAGACAACAAGGCCGACCGAGCCGAGGGACTCCTACGCCTCCGGAATACGGATACCTCACTCGTCACCTTGACACGGGGCGACTCATGCTTGGTGAAGCGGTTCAGATAATCAACAGGCGAGTCTTAGTGCTCGAAAATGAGGAAAAAACACGGCTCCGCGCCAAAATTACATACATGTTCAGGCCTCGACAGCCATAATGAACAAAAACACTGGCATTCAAAGTGCCATTACAAACGGAACTCCGGTTCCCCCTCCGCAGGTACGAACAACCCCACTCCATGGGGGAAGGCCTGCGGAGCAACAGAAGACCGACGAACGGCGCGCCGTCACCTGCTCCGACGGCAGCGACGACGACGACTTCTGCTCCGGGGGGCCGAACAGCGGCAGCACTGACCTCAGGGCGGATGCTGCTGCTAGGAGGCCCCCGCCCATGCCCAAACTTGTGAGGCAAGGACGGGCAGAAGGCCGTAGAGTCGGAGGTCGGTCCGTGGGTGGCCCTGGCTATCTCGTCGGCGGAGGAACCTCTTCCAGCTGCCGTGGCAGACGCCGGCGCCGCGAGCGGCTCCGAAGCCGCTCGCGCCCGAGAGCCAGGCACGCGGCAGCTGCCAGCGCCGCGGACAACAACCGCCCTTCCCCCCGATCACTGAGGGAAGGAGCGGGCCGCCGCCCACGCAGGGGCCGACCCCAACTCGGCACACTCCCCTCCCCAGCCCTGGTGATGAAAATCCTTGAGGCTGAGGGAGGGGCAGAGGCCGCAGCCCGGCTCGCTTTCCCCCACCATCAAGCCGGAGGTCACCATCTTGGGTGACCGCCGGTGGAGGGGTGCAGCCGGGCTGCATGATGAAAATCCTTGAAGCCGAACGATGGCTGAAAGGTACCAACTCCCATGGAGTTGCGTTCCTCCAACGATGAGGCGAAAAGACGGCGGGTATCCCCCATCCGGGGGCTTGGAAGGTGAAGAGACGCGATGCATAAGGGAGCGAGAAGACATGGTCGCCTTCCGAAAGGGGTCGCCCTCCTTTTAAAGGCAACTCTCCCTACTCGCGCCCCCAGCCGTCACGAGCTGAGTCTTCTCCAACACGCTCCAAGGCCTTCCCCTGCGGCGCGGGGGCTCGGTCCCGCATGTCATGCAAACCGGCTCGGAGCAGAAGAAGCCAAACCGCCGCGCGTGGTGCACACGACCGCCCGGCGGTTACAAGTGACCCTCCACTTTTGCCCAGACCAACGGGCGAAAGAGGCGGGCAGCCATGCAGGCGGCATGCAACCGCGCCAAGTGGACGCGCTTCTCCGACTCCCAACGCGCCCAGCCTGGAGGCCCAGGCCCACGCGTCACGCAACCGGCGCGCCGGACGCTGCATGCAAACAACTGCACCGCCACTTGCGCCACCACCGCGCCTTTTCGGTTGCGGAACCAATACCGCAACTCGAGGCAACCAGGCACACGACCCAGCAGCACCAGCCTGGCGCGGCGGTCAATGCGACCGAAAGTGGGCCGGCAGTAATGACGGTGGCAGGCGGGCGGGAGCAGCGGTCACGTCGTCAGCCAAGCTCACGTCCCATCCGGGGGCAGCAAGAGAACCTCCTCTCATGGCGTGAAGACAACGCGCCCGTGATCCGTTCCTCGAACGGCTCGCGCACGCGCGACGGCCGCCCCGCCAACCACTCGCCCCGTCGCATTAACTCCGCGGCAGGACAGGCGGCGCTTCTGGCGGGAGAGGCGGGCGACGCTTCGCCTTCGCCGTAATAACCGCGCCAAAAAGGTACGCCTCGTCGTTCGATTTCGTACCCTTTTCCGTTTTTTTCCTCTTTCTCTATCTCTTGCAACAGGGACCGGGAAAGGGGGATACCCCAAAAAGGGTCCTTCCCCGTGAAGGAACCGGGCTCCGAGCCTCCCTACTGATCAGAGGTTCGAAGGCTGGCCCCCCGAGGGCTTCAACAGCCGCCTCAGATCGCGTGGGCCCTACACCCACTACTGGTCGGAGGTTCGAAGGCCGGCCCCCCGAAGGGTTCCACGGCCACCTCAGGCTACTCGGGCTCCGCGCCCATTAATGATCAGGGGTTCGAAGGCTGGCCCCCGAAGGGTTCACAGCCGCCTCAGACGCCGAGCGAGGGATGACCAGGGGTACGTTCGATACATAACCAAGGCTCGAGCTGCGCTCCCGAGGTACCCTAGGACATTTCCGAGACCAGCGGGAGCGATCTTGTAACGGAATCCCATCGGAGGGAGGCATCGAGCCCTCGGACCCCGTCGCCAGGGGACCGGGTCCGGCAAATCACCCGCAGGTACTTTTGGGCGTGCCTCTGGGCCCCTAGCCGACCCCTAACGAACGGGGCACGGACGTCCACTCGGATTACCCGCTTGCAGCTCACCGGAGACACCATGTTCGGCGCCCATCGAGGGCAACATGGCGCTTTCCCCCCTCCTCCTTGCAGAAAGGCGACGCAGGGGCGTATGTAAAAAAGCCGAGTCTGTCCCTGATCGCCCTCTCGCCCTATGCAGAGGCTCGGGGGCTGCTCTCGCAAACCCGGCTCCGGCCGAACCGTTGACAGCGTCAACATACCAGCCCGAGAACTTGGGCCCCGACCGTACACCCGGGCTACGGCCAGTTCGCATGAGGGAACAACCAGGCCAGCCGAAGCATTACGCAAGGCATTAAGACCTCGAAGGAGTGAAACCACTCCTCCGAGGCCTCGGGGGCTACACCCGGCGGGTGCGCTCGCGCGCACCCACCGGAACAAAATGCAACCGAGAAAGGCTGGTCCCCTTGCAAAAAAGTGCGACGAAAGCCTCCAAGCGAGTGCTAACACTCCCTTCGAGGCTCGGGGGCTACTGTCGGGGACCATAATTAGGGGTACCCTCAAGACGCCTAATTCTCAGCTGGTAACCCCCATCAGCATAAAGCTGCAAAGGCCTGATGGGTGCGATTAAGTCAGGGATCAGTCCGTTCGAGCGACTCGATCAGGCCTCGTCCGAGCCTAGCCTCGGACAAGGGCAGCCGACCCTGGAGGATTTCCGTCTCGCCCGAGGCCCCCTCCAACGGCGGACACATCTCCGGCTCGCCCGAGGCCCTGCCTTCGCTGAGAAGCAACCCTGACTAAATCGCCGCACCGACCGACCGAATCGCAGGAGCATTTAACGCAAAGGCGGCCTGACACCTTTATCCTGACACACGCCGCTCGGCAGAGCCGAAGTGACCGCCGTCACTTCGCCGCTTCACTGACCGGCCTGACAGAAGGACAGCGCCGCCTGTGCCACTCCGACTGCAGTGCCACTTGACAGAGTGAGACTGACAGGCAGTAAGGTCCTGCCAAAGGCACCATAGGAAGCTCCGCTCCGCCCGACCCTAGGGCTCGGACTCGGGCTAAGTCCCGGAAGACAGCGAACTCCGCTCCGCCCGACCCAGGGCTCGGACTCGGGCTAAGTCCCGGAAGACGGCGAACTCCGCTCTGCCTGACCCCAGGGCTCGGAATCGGGCTAAGTCCCGGAAGACGGCGAACTCCGCTCTGCCCGACCCCAGGGCTCGGACTCGGGCTAAGTCCCGGAAGACGGCGAACTCCGCTCCGCCCGACCCAGGGCTCGGACTCGGGCTAAGTCCCGGAAGACGGCGAACTCCGCTCCGCCCGACCCAGGGCTCGGACTCGGGCTCAGCCCCAGAAGACGACGAACTCCGCTTCGCCCGACCCCAGGGCTCGGACTCCGCCCTGACCTCTGCCGAACGACCTCCGCCTCGCCCGACCTAGGGGCTCGGACTCGGCCTCGGCCATGGAAGACAGACTCGACCTCGGCTTCGGAGGAGCCTCCACGACGCCCAACCTAGGGCGCAGGCCAGCCACGTCAACCGGAAGCGCCATCATCACCCTACCCCGAGCTGACTCGGGCCGCAGAGAACAAGACCGGTGTCCCATCTGGCTAGCTCCGCCAGATAGGCAATGATGGCACCCCGCAAGCTTTGTGACGACGACAGCTCTCAGCTCTCTTACGGAAGCAGGAGGACGTCAGCAAGGACTCAGCCGCTCCGACAGCTGTCCCTCCGCCAGGCTCCGTCGCTCCTCCGACGGCCACGACATCACACCAGCTGGGTGCCAAGATCTCTCCGGCTGCCACATCGGCATGTACTTAGGGCACTAGCTCTCCCCCGCTAGACACGTAGCACTCTGCTACACCCCCATTGTACACCTGGATCCACTCCTTACGCCTATAAAAGGAAGGACCAGGGCCCTCATAGAGAGGGTTGGTCGCGCGGGGACGAGGACAGGGACAGGCGCTCTCTTGGGGCCGCTCGCTTCCCTCACCCGCGTGGACACTTGTAACCCCCTACTGCAAGCGCACCCGACCTGGGCGCGGGACGAACACGAAGGCCACGGGATTTCCACCTCTCTCACACCCGTCTTCGGCCACCTTCGCTTCCCCCCTTCGCGCTCGCCCACGCGCTCGACCCATCTGGGCTGGGGCACGCAGCGACATTCACTCGTCGGCTTAGGGACCCCTCGGTCTCGAAACGCCGACAAAAATAAACGATGATTCCGCTGAAAGTAAAAGGCGAAGAAGCTCCTAAGTGTGTGTGCTCTATTACATGGACATGTATCTGCGGCACAAATATCATTTTGCATAACATAACATCATCACATCATTTTGCATAACATAAGCATCATACAACATATTGCATGTGGAACAAGAAGGGGATACAGTGTTGATCTTCGGAGAATATTTTGGAAAAGAGAAAATCGTGCTAAGGCACAAGATAAATCGAGACGAAGTATAGCTTCATTAGAGAGGCAACATAAAACTTTTTTATAGCTTCGGAGAATATTTCACGAAGCTTGGATATTCTTCATCAGAGAAGTATGCAAATTTTTGTGATATAGAAAAGATTTTCTTCACGAAGCATGAAAGGAAGGGAAGGTGTTTTTTCGCCGAAGGCTCAAAAAAATGGTATGTATGCAAAATTTCATGCATCATAAAGAATTAAACTATAAATAGATTATATATTACATTCAAAGTTACAATGCATTACACATGTTACGTTCCAACTGTTTTTACAATAGCGTTTAATCCTCCTTAAGAACTATTTCTGCAGCTTCGTTCAGTAGCTGGTTGACAACCTTGTCCATAATGGCTTCGGCCATTTTTCTAATTTCATCGTCCCCCTTCGGGTGGGGGCCCGGAGATGCCTCAGCAGGTTCTGAGGGAAGAGAAGATACGGCTATACTACTATTACAAATCGCGAACAAAGTCTGGAACTAAAAATTACAACATAATAAAAACCACTAATTAATACCTATTTGCCCTTCGGGCTCTGTACTTTTCTCGGCAGCTTCTGTCACTTTTCTAGCATCGTGGATGCCTTTTTCACTCTTTTGAATAATTTCTTGCGCCATTTCTCGGCCGCCGTTGTCCCAGATATCGGTGAAGAATTTTCCGCCGACCATGCTTGCATCGGCTGAGGGGTCTTTAATGTCTTCAGAGGACAAAGTAGCTTCGGACTGCGCTAAGGATTTTACATGCTCGCAACCTTTCCTCTCCAAAACAGTAGCAATTCCTCTAGCACCCGAAAAAGCACATATGTCACCACGGCTATTCAGGATTTTCTCGAAGGCCTCTGCTTCGTGACTGATCCATTCCATCGGACCTTCGGGATTGCCTCTTGAGAAATTCTCTTCGCTAGAGAATGCGCCAACGTTGGCGAAGCTGGATTTTATCTTCTTAACGCACTCTATGGATTTAACTTAGCATTTTCTCTGGGATGCACGAAGCTCATTAACACTTATTTCCAAATGATTAGCCCATTGATCACTAAGCTCTCGTTTTGTCTCTTCAAGTATACGCTCTTCTTTAGCTCTAGCTAGCTGTTTCTGAAGATCTTTAATTTCGCGTTTTTGGGATTCAGCCTAGGCCTTTGAGGCAGCTTCATCCTCTTTTACCTTGTCCACCAATGTAAGCAGAATTTTATCCTTTTCCAGAGCTTCATTTCTCAGTTTAATAACCTCTGATCGTAGGTTGTTGAAAGCAATTTCATAGCTCTCGTCTTCGGCATTCTTTTGCGCTCTCAACGCGTTGCTTAGTATTAAACCCTATATGTAAAAGTGTTGGTATAAGAATAAAAGAACGAGTTGCGAATTATAAAATTTCCAAACGCGCAGTTCTCATACCTTCAGGCTATTGTACGTAAGACTATCCGCAAGATCGTCTTTCGTCATAGCGCATAATCCAGCTTCAAGCTTCGGAAACCCCATACTTCTAGCCATCTCCCGACAGACGGATAATTCTTTGTTGTCTGGGAGGCAGTATAGGAAATCATCTTCGTTCATCCCATTGAACACTAGTGCCCCCTTCGGATATTTCAATTCTTTGGCATAGTGGTTAGCTTCAAAAACTTCTTCGGATAACTTTTTCCCTGAAGCATGTCGCACGATATAATCGTATATTTTGGAAGATGCTTCGGGGGCAGCGGTATCAATTTCTTCAACCAAAATTGGCTCTGACATTTTCATTTTTTCGGTTGCCTTTGCAATTTTCGTTTCTTCTGTTTCCAAAGGTATTACCTTGGTTGGCTCTGAAGGCCCGGTTTCAACTCCAGTCTGTTGCTTCGGAGCTTCAGCAACAGATACTTCAGCAGACACTTCAGAAGTTTCAGCAGTCTTCTTTGGAGTTATGCTTGAAGATTTAATTGTTTCCAAAACATCTAACACATTAACCATTCTTTTTCTTTTCGGGGTCACTGTTGGCCCCTTTTTAATTTTTGCTGCTTCAATTTCTTCTGAAGGACTTAAAATTTCTGATATTTTCACTCCCTCAGCTGATGCTCTCGCTTCTTCCGTCTTTGGTTCTTCCATCTTTTCTGTCGCTGGCACTTCGGCCAACTCTTTGACTTCTGGCAGCAGGGTTGGCTCTTTAATTTTAGTGGCCAAAGAGGTCTCACCGGCGAACTCAAGCACTGTGGCTGGTTCAATGTAGCGTGGCCGGTGTGTGAGAACCTTTACCCTTTTTCTCTTCGGCGCTGGCTCGCTAGGAGCGGATGAAGCAGTTTCTTTCGCAGAAGTTGTGCCTTTTCTTTTTTGCCCCCGCACTGGATAGCGGTAGTCGGGGTAGACAAACCCAATTGCATCAAATACTCGGTTGAGTCTTTTCTTTTTTCGGCCTCTGAAGGCCGCTAACAATGCAGTGTCTTCAGCCTTCGAATATACCCCAAGCAATTCATCACTTACAGTCTCAATGCTCTTTAACCAATCATCATCTGGTTCAACGAACTTGTCTCCATACTTGAATGTATACTTCAGCCTGACTAGCCCACCTTCGTCAGTTTCTTTAACAGTTTCTTTCGGCATTTCCCAGTTATCTGCAAGAGGCCACACTCTGAAGGCAATGTGTTCTTGTATTAAATCCCTTGTTCCATTAAAAGAGCAGATTACGCCGAAGGCCCGTTGGCATTCTTCGGCTACTTCATCCATTTCTACCTTCGGTTTCCGAAGTCCGAAGCGCTGCCAGATAGGGCACATGATGATATCCTTAATATCTTCTCGAACCTTCAAATCATTTTTTACATAGAACCATTCTTTCATCCATTCCCCGGGCCATCTCTTCCGAAAGGTTGGCACGGGACAGCTTGATCCAGAGCGAGCACCGAAGCTGTAGCAACCAAAGTTGTTATGATATTGCTCTTTACCCTAGGGCTTCGTCTCATATAATAACTCATGTATATTGCAAAAGCTTTTCGCACTTGGCTCTAGGCCCTGGCTCTTCACAGACGAAGACACCCATTCTTATTATTGCTTCAGGGGTAAGTTGATGAAGGTAAACCTGATATATTTTCAGAACTTCTACCACAAACCTGCTTATAGGGAATCGTAGCCCAGCTTTAAAAAAGCTTCGGAAGATCACGACTTCATTATCTTCGGGAGTCGGCACAGTCCTCTCTCCGTCATCTGCCCTCACGATGGACATATCTCGAAAATATCTTCCCCTCATGTTTTCAAGGTGACTTTGCCCAATAGTTGATTTTCCGAAGACTGAATGGCTTGGTCGCCATGGTCGATCTTCGGAATCCTCACCCCCACTGTCTGCATCATAACTATCACTTTCACCAGTATCTTCAGATAAGCCTTCCAAAATCTCCCTAGTAATTTTCTATGTATTTGTTTTTGCTATTGATTCAATGAAGCCCAGATTTTTCTCCTCACAAAGGCTCAGCTTCATTTCGGCAGCAACCTTCTTCTCCTCAGACATCCCTTCGGAATTCCTGCCTCTCGCTTCCGAAGCTTAAAACTAGGGAGGCAACCAAATATTTGTGGGTAGAAAGCTATTTGAGCAGGCAAAACAGATGGCAAGAGAGCGTGCCAAATAACTTGTGGCAAGCCCCTATTTATACACCATTATGTCGGAAACTGGAGGGTCCCGCTTGTCAATGACTGTTGCTATTCTAGCAAAAGGAAGGTGTTTTTTCGGACCTTCAGCCCATAGCCTTCATCCATATCGCAATATAAATTTATCTTTACAACAAATTAATATTGCGAGGGGCTACTGTTGGGGGCCTTCGGCTTCCGAAGGTCCTCAAAAACGTAATTTGACTATGTTTTCCAAAAGAAATATGTGAACAGGTACCTTCGGAGTCAAGTTGCCAGTATACAAAAACATGGTTAAGACGAAGCTTAACTGGGACGGCAATCACGGCGAAGGATAAGACGATCACGAAGCTATGCGCAGAAGAGCTTCGGCATAACGGCGGAAAGGGAAACCGACTTAAAGATGAAAAGCCAGATTAGACCTCGAAGAATTACTATAGAGTTATTGATAAATGTAAAGGGCATTAATGTAATTTTGCATGGGCTGCGACCCGTGCCTATAAATAGGTGAACAGTATTCTCGTACTATTCACGCTGACTTGGTATTCACTTTTGCGCCACGCCTGAAGGTACATTTGTAATTTATCATTGTTTACACAAGTAATATGAATGGAAATACATTGATAATAATGTTTAATGTTTACAGAAATTATGTTACTTTCTGTTCTTTGTTTGAATGTTCTCCATATTTTATCGTAATCGTGAGGGTATATCCTTCATGACCTTCGTCCTAAATTCATTATATCCGAAGGGAAATAATGATTTGAAGGACGAAGGGCTTTGGTATTTAACATTTTATGTTGCCTTGTTCTTGATTCATAGCATTTGAGAACAAGTCCCCAACAATTCTGATTTGGTGGAAGTAGACCCTCACGATCCGACTACGACGAGCGAACCCGAAGCGCCAATGCAATCGCTGAACCAACTCCCAATGGTTACCGACCTTACTGATGCGAGATCGGCCTGATCACGAAGATCGTTTCCTGTGCGCAATCAAAGAACGAACAAGAAAAAGATGCGAGCAATCTTAATATCACTGGAGGTGGAGTTCTGAATCACAGAGGACAACACGTATTTGTGCGTGTTCTGGGTAGCTAAAGCTAGATGTAAAAAAAACTCAAGTTCTAAATGAAACAGGACTCTGACTAAATAGAGGAGAGGCATGAACAGTAGGGCCGGCGCTACAGTACCGCGGTTACTGTTCACGACTTCCCTAGGCGCCCCATCCGGGCCTTCCTGTTGGGCCATCTTCTAATCTTCTGGGCCTTCGTTCTTTAACAACATGATGTAGTTCAATTCTCTTGCATGGGCTCGAGTCACTGGCCCAGGTGGAAGGGGTGGCGCCTGGACTGGGGAAGATGGTGCCTGGGCTGGAGAAGGTGCTGCTGGTGTAGATTTACTCGTGTTGGTGTTGATGTCCTCATCATGCAACTGCTATTCTAATCTCACCATCCAAAATCAAAACCTGCTATTTGGCCAGATTGGAGTTCAACTGCACAAATAACATTGCAGAGTACGAAGCCCTTTTTTTGGGCTTCGAAAGCTTAGGGCAATGGGGATAAGAAGGGTAGTTCTCAAATCTGATTCACAAGTCATCATAGGGCACATTGATAAAAGTAGCAAAGCAAGAGACCCGAAGCTTGAAAAGTATCTTGACATAGTCCGAAGAATGGAAGCCTCCTTCGAAGGTTTTTCAGTGAGAAACATTCCAAGAGGAGAAAATGAACATGCATATTTACTCGGTAAATCAGTGGCATAGGGGCTCCCACTCCCCTCAGAAGTGTTCTTCGAAACTCTGAAGCACCTTCAGTCGAGCTCATGGAGAGAGCGGTGCTTACAATTTCACCTGTGCACAGCGAGGATTGGAGAACTGAAATTTTATCTTTCCTCCAAGGCAGTTGTCCTTCTGATGACGAAGCTTACATAAAAAGGATGCAAGCCAGGACAATACCATATATGACCATAGAAGGAGAATTGTTCAAATGTAACACACGGGCTTTAAGGAACAAAGCCGGGTGCATCTCATACATGCGCCAAAGAAGACAACATATATAATAACAGAGTGTTAAGAGATAAATGTCACAATAACATCAGAGTATTTATTACATAGCGGAAGTCTTATTACAAAATAAAAGATAAATATAAAACAAACTAAGGATCATCCTTGGCGCTAATAAGTCAACTGGGAAACGCCACCTAGATCAGATCAAACTCCTCGTTGTGTGGCTCCTCCTGAACCACCTGTTCTTCTCCTGTGGGGGTGCGAGACAGCAAGGGTGAGCTCACAAATGATCATAGCTCAACAAGTTGTGGGGAAACCAGTGGGCATGAACTCACCAAAGGTCGGAGTTCATGTGATGTGTAAGGCTGATCAACAATAGGGGTTAAAGCTGAGCATTGCTTTTAATAAGTTGGTCAAAATTTAATTAGCAGTTACTAAATGTAAGTAAATACCAAACCGAAATAAGAATAATAGAACAAATTTAATAAATAATCCCCTGCAATGCAAATGACAAATTGAATTTAAGTTCCATAAATTAATCATGCGAGAGTCCTAAGCTGCTCATGACCGTGAGCTCGGCTAGTATACCAGTTTTACACTCTATAGAGGTTGTACCCTGTACCCACAAGTCATGTTACCCATCTGCCAAGGGATCGTGACTCCCATACACCTCTACCAAGAAAGCGAGGCAGGGCAACACTACGAGGCTTTTACAAAGTTCCACTAGCTTCCGAAAACCCGCTACAGTTTATGGGAAGGGCACTTGCAAGAATCCCCTGTCTAACCGCCATCGCAGCAAAATCAACTCGAGAACCTCCCTGCATGCAACTCCCCTACCGCCCTTGCCCTTTTCGGGTAAGGTAGTCTTCCACTAGCTTTTCTAATTAGTCAGCAAAGAGCGTCCCATTCCACCCTTGTGGTGGCACGTGTTTCTCAAGTTAAGCTCCATGTTCCAATTAACATTAATGATGTTGACATGAACATAAATAGAATAACAAAATAATTGGAACATGGATATAATGAAGGATTATCCCAAAACCATTTAAAGCAATAGCAAAACTACCCAAGTGATTCAGGGATAACAATGTAAAATGGATAAACAGACTAGGGTGACCTATTGGCTCCCATCAAAATTACGCCTATGCATGATACATGAATATAAAGACCATTATTAGGTAACAAAAGTGGTCAAGGGCACAACTTGCCTTCAATGAGCTCCTGCTCAGCAACTTCTATCTGATGGGCACCAGGATCCTCAGTCACAAACTCTTCTACTCGCCACAATACAAACAAACATAGTATATATAGAAAATTAACATCACATCAAACATGTAAAAAAATACATAATAATAATCTACACATTAAAATAAGGACCTAGGAACATGAATCATTAATTTTGGAGTTATGGATTTTAAATTATGAATTTCCAAAGGTTTTATATGCTTGAAATAGGATTAAATGAGAAATAAATTTTTCTTACTGTTTTCATGTCAAAACAAAGACTCTAAGTGATAAACAATAATCTTACAAAATTTTAGAAATTGGAATGGGTTAATTTGGAGTTCATATGAATTTTCTATGATTTATACAAGTTCTAACAATTATTTATATATTAAAAAAAATTCTGTATTTATTTCTCTGATTTTTCTACTCTCTGGACAACGCGCTAATTACTGGGAAGCACTGGGGCTACGGCGCAAGTAATCCAAGACTTAGTGAATAGTCGCGAAGGGACGACAGGTTGATTCATGTATAGTGCGGGGTCTCTTTAGCAAATCATACCCGCGAAGGGGTATGGAGGGTGTTCTGGCCGCTAGATTAGAGGTGAATGGCACAGATCTAATCTAATAATTATCCGAATAGGTACACGATTATGGCCGCGGGATTAAGGATCCACGAACCAGATTTAATATGACTACGATCGACTCCTCGTTCGCCCGATCCCGAATCTACGACTCAGATCTGTTTGCGCGCAAGGGTACGCTCGGTCAGCTAATCTCGGTCGCAGGTGTCAGATCTAACGACTGCGGTTCATCGTCTTCCTCCCGTGACCAGCGTGCTACAAGGACGCGGCCGAGGCGACGACCTCGCCGGCGTTCTCCCAACCCGGCCAAATACTGACCTGACCTAAGCGAGACCTACACCATTTCGAGGAGAAGGAAAGTGCGGATGTTCATGGAAGCTCACCGGAAAGAAAGGCGATCCGCAGACACCTGTCCACGACACGAAGCGGCCCAGGACGATATCTGGACTCTGGCGAGCAATTTCCAGTGTTCTGACGGTCCGCTCACCCGCGATTCGCACGCCGAGAGAGTTCACGCATCTCCGAGAATCCCAGCGGTGCCATCCGCGTGTCCCATATCACAGCGGACACCAACAGCGGGTGCGGCAACCCAAAACTACCCTGGCGGCGACGAAGTGTATCATGGTCGGGGTGCCGAGCTATCGAGATGAAAGAGACGAGGAAATGGGGCGCAGGGGAATACTTGTAAACCCATGATGCGGAGTCCGCAGTCGGGCCAAGTACACCGGCCACGCGAGATCCCCGCCCGCGCCGCCGCTAGACGTGGCGTGGTGGTTCATGGGGGAATCGTATCTGACAGGCGGGCCCGAGCGGCAGTGACACAGACGAGCGCCCGCGATAGCTGATGAGTGGGCCCAGTTCGTCAGCGAATGTGTTGACCGCGGAATTCCCAGCTGGGCTGGCGCAACAGGAATGGCTAGCTGGGCCAACCGAGGTGGAATGGGCCGAGGCAGGGTGAAGTCGGCTCGAGCGCGGTTTTCCTTTTATCCTTTCCTTTTCTTTTTCCTTTCTTTCTATTTTTTCAGATTCCAAATGTTCAATTGAATTTGAATTGGTAAATTGCACTTCATACATTCATGTGGCTAATAAAACATTATTATGAATGATACTACTTCCTTTTAAAATAATTATTACTTATTTATTGGCATAATTACTAGATGACCTCCTTCTTTAACTCTTCTCTTCCCATTTTTTGATAATAATTTATTTCCATTAATAAGATTACCATTATTATTTAATGCATACACAAATAAAAGCCAACATGATGCACAAATTATTAATGTGTAATTTGTTAATTATTTACTTTTAAAGGTGGTGTTCACATGTGTTAATAAGTAGAAGCAACACATGTATAGGAAATAATTTCGTTTCTTATGCTTGTACAAATTGGGTATTACATCAAACAAGGAGTTTGTTCTCCACTGTTGAAATGTCTGTCTAGAGCCGAAAGTCAAGAGCTAATGAAAGAGATACACGCAGGGATATAAGGAGCTCATATTGGATCTAAGCCTCTCCTTAGAAAGGTTTTCAGACAAGGATTTTATTGGCCGAAGGCAGCTTCGGACGCAACGGATCTAATTCAAAAATGTGAAAATTGTCGGAAGTGCGCTAGAGATTAAAAGCAACCTTCATCTCTACCTCAGCTGGTTCAGCCCACATGGCCACTGCAAAGGTGGGGCTTAGACTTACTAGACCCACTTCCACCTACACAAGGGGACTTGAGATATGTTGTGTTAGCAGTGGAGTGTGGCGGAACAGCCCAGATTATTCCAGCTTAAGTGCCTTGGTCTCACCTCAAGGGCAATGACCCACACTTAAGACGAAATAAACTGTCAATTCTTTGGATCTAGTCCGATTGAAGCCACTTACCTAGGGATCAAGGATCATTTGCTCACTTAAAGGTGAGGCACAGAGAAATATAATAAAGCATAATACCACAAATTCAAATAAGTACATAGAGTTATTACATCATCGGAGTTTGGAAACAGTAACCATTGTTCTTGTTGCAGCGGAAATTAACTAACGATAAATAAAGAGTGAGGCGAAGTCTGGTCCATCACTCCTCCTGGTCATCACCTGCTAAGGCGGGGTTCCATTCAACTGTCTAGCCCGGTGGCAAGGTGGACAGTCAAGTCAACCTAGAAACCACATCCTTCTCAAGGGTACATGTAAAAATTATGCCACAAGCTAGGCTGAGTTTACTAATAATCAGCTAGACTTACCCGGTGTGAGGAGTCTACTCCTCTACCTCTAGACCATGAAGATGTTTGGCTGAGGGGTTTGGTATGCCAAAAGCACTAGCTGAGTCTAAAATCAAATTTTAGCTTTTGCAAGTTTAATAATATTCTTTAAGCTAGGTTTCATCCTTAAAACATACATGGTAACAAACATTTATTGCAAGCAACACTTTATCTCATGAAAACTCATTTCACTTCTTACTCGATGTAGTAGCACGTATCAAGCAGTCTCATTAGTTGCGAGAAGCAAACGATTCGAATCGAGTTTAAACGTTGCAAGGTAATCCTAAACACCTGACATGTAGGAGCACTCCGTCCCCACACACGTCAACCGCCCCCATCGATTCTTCGGCAGCATATCAGGACCCACTGTCATTGGCATACAATGTTCCACTGACCCCGGCCGCCACCGTGCAGTGACTGCACTTGTACCCACCATAACCAGAATGGGAAACCATGTCTCATTAACACGTGGGGAGGTATGTCCGCAGGCAGGTTCATTCAGGTACTAGGCTTACCGATTTACCATATTTCTCGGCATGTTTTTAGTACTTTCAAATGCTTGACACACGGTACCACACATTAATCCTTATTCTAGTTTCATTCCGTAGACAAGGCATCCCCATGGACCCTTGTCTACAGATCATCATAGTTCCAATATCAAAGTGGATACAATCAATTCCTGACATCGCGCGAGTGCTAGAAAAATCACTCGACTTCTACTGAGATTCTGAATTAGCATAGCAGCTACTCGACCTAGCATAGTAGTATCCATCTCAAAAGGAAACCTGAGTTCATGCAACTAGTGTTTCAAACAACTCCTAAACTTAAGTGCACAGTACAAGCCTACAAACATTAAGTGTAGTTAAATAGCATTTATAAACCGTTATGCATAAATCTGGGCTTGCCTTCAGTTGCTGGGACAGCAGGTGGATCCTTAGTAGCAGCCTCTGTAGCTAGCTCTTGAGCTTCCTCTTGGTCAGCTCCTTGCTCGGGGATGAACACGTACTCTCCGTCAGCGAGGTTGCAATCTATTTAATATGATGCATAATATGCATGTACATTTATAAAATGCAGTTGATAAATGTGATGCATGGTTGAGTAGCAGTAGGTTACGTAGGGTTTTTCTTTTATTCAAATTTTCCATAGGCTTCTAGGGGTGATTTGAACTAGGAAGGTTACTTAAAATTTTACAAAAATTCTGAAAGTTTTATAGCAGCTTACCTTTGGTGAAATTTATCTATCCTAGGAATTTCAGGTCAAAACTAAATAGAATTGGTTTTAAACAAAAATAACAAAAACTAGGGTAGAGGGGCCACTTTACACTAGACCTTTCATTTAGAGATGACTTAAGCTCCCAAGGTTATTTTTACTAGCTTCTAGGTACAAAATCATGGGTTGGTGTGAAAATATACTTAATGATACCTATTGAACATGTCAAGTTGTGGGGCTAAAAGGTGCTTATAACTAACTTTTCCTTTGAAAAATGTCAAACAATAGATTTTCCAATTTTTCTAGTTCCTTTTTTATGTAAGAGCAATCATTCTCAAAGATGGTCATTTCTACTCATAGGGAATGGGTTGTATGATTTCTTAAAGTTTTATAAACTTTCTCATGGGGCAGGGGTGGAGTATGTTCTAGTGTGCAACTACCTAAATTTTTTACTTTTCTCCTATAGAATAGGGCCTAGGTGTTTAGGAAAAATTAGGGTTGCCCACTATTTTCCATTTTTGGATTATCTTTTTATTTTCTAAACATAATTGCATAAACCCAACTTTATTTCTTTAACCCACTTATCATGGTGTTCTAAGGTGGTTAGTATTTTTGTAGTGGTTTAATAATGGTTAAGTGACTACCAAAATTTTCTTAACCTTAGTGCATGAGTCCTACTATTTTTACCATTATTTCCACTCAAACAATTAATATCTAAATTAAATAATAACTTCCAGAACAGTACTAGACTATGGTTCTACATATTTTTCCCATGAACTACGTCATTTAAGCTTGCTAGGAAAAATAGGATTGTTCTCTGGTTCCTATTTTGACTATCCTTTTTCATTTTCCCAAAGTTTGAGCAAAAACAAGCTTTAGTGGGTAAAAATTGCTTAACCTTGTGTACTGGGGTGCTTAATATTTTTAAACAGTGTAACTGCTGGTTAATTATCTTCATAAATTTTCTCAACTTCAGTCTAACCGTTCTACTACTATTTTCCCTATTTTCAAGTTTGAAATAGTTTTCTTATTTAAATCAAAACCCAAAAAGGAAATACAAAAAATATGGGATCTACTTTTTTTGCTTGATAGTTTAATTTATACAGAGTCTAGCAAAATTGGTTTGACCACATTTGGATGAATATTAATCAAGTTATGGCTTTTATATTTTTGCTATAAATTAAAAACGAATTAGGAATTCTAAATGGAAAAGAAAAAAACAACTTTGCACTCGGGACCCTGGTCTCTATTTTCCTTTTCCTTACAACTAGGTCCTCGGGGCACTATTCATATGAGTCATAGGGTTCGCAGAAAACCCCCTAGGTTTTTGTTTCTCTCAACCCGTGGTCCCTGGCTACGCTACACAGTAACTACGGCGAAGAAGACGGCGAAGCGGCTTACCAGCGTTGGTAGGGTTCCAGCGAGTGGTCGGGCGAGGATGGGGAGCCTCTAGCCGTCACGTCAAGGTGCGGGTCGGCGTCTCTAGTGCCCAGAGTTGGTCTGGCCACGAGTCCAAGTGGCGGAGCTCATCGGCGCAACCTGTACCGGCCAAACCACAACGGTAGAGCTAAATCAAACCGCATAGGGAAGTTCACTTGGTGGTTAGGAGTGTGTGCGCGCAAGGAATCGAAGAATGTAGGGGTAGATTAGCTGGTCCACATGATCCGGTGGGTGAAGGAGGTCCGGCGAGGTGTTCTGGCTTCTCCGACGAGGTACCGTTCGGTCCGAGCGGCTGGGAAGATTAACTAGCCTCTAGGGAAGCTGGCTGAGGAACTGGATTGGATGGGGTTGGGCTGGAGTGGCCGATCTATGGCGGTCATCGCGTCGGCAAGCTTGCGGGACGCTGGGCTTGGTTTTTAGGCGATTACTGGTGCTCGGTCGCTGATGGAAGAGTATGGGCGTGCGGGAGGGCAAGGCCAAGGGTCAGGGCTTCTTATAGGGGAGGTTTCGGGAACGGGTGTGGGTGGAGCGCGCGGCCGAGCCGACCGAGGCTCATGGCATGCGTGGCGCGGTCAGAGCGCGCTCGGCTCGTGTCGAACACATGGTGGATGGCTTCTGCCCGAGTTCAAGCGTCTTTTTAACTGCCGTAGGGTGCCTATCTCAGCAAGGATATCATGTAGGATCTCTTCCTTGCACCAAGATCTTGCTTTTCCATGTGAGTCCCGAGCCATGAGACACTTCAGGTGAGGAGCTACGCCCGTGTCAAGTCGAGTCTATCATAGCGCCCATGTCACGACAAAAGCGTGCGCCAATCGTGTCAAACAGGATCAGTTTTGGTGTCAACTTTCTCCAAGACGTGATTGGGCTGATCAGGTGCCATTTTGTCCATTGGACCATTTGGATTTGAGTTGAGATGCTAGGTGAATGCAGTAAGTTTTTGAATTCGGTTTGGGGGCTTAGAGAGAATCTGGGGTTTTCGCCCCTAGGGTTCTTTCGGTTGGGGATCAATTTGTGGCTGATCAAGGACTGTTTTGATGAAACTTTCTTACTATCTTTGATGAAGATTTTTATGATCTTCAACTTATTTAATTAGCCCATATGATGATAAGGTCTAATTTATCTTTTGCTTTCATGTTTTAAGTTTTGGTTACCTAACCCGAGGGGTTTAGACTTAGGTTTTCTGAAATTTTTCTCTTCTCATAAGCACCATATGGTCAAGGTAAGTACCATATGAACTTAGACACTAGCTAATTTTCTTGTGGTTAAAATGTGTTCATCAAAGATTCCACTATTCCACATGTGATGACAGATTAGGGTGTGGCTCTAGAGTGGAAACTCTAAGTAACACCAGGGGTGTTACAGCCCTCCCCCCTAAAAAGAATCTCGTCTCGACATTTTGGGTGAGATCTCGAGTGGTAAGGAGGTGGTGTAGATTCGAAGCCCTTGCTAACCCGCTCTTCGAATGTCATCCTCTTTGCAACTTTAGAAGGAAGCATTATTATTCTCATCTAGAGGTTTTATCTTCCTTTATGTAAGAGCATAAGGCAAGGGAGGGAATGGGGTATGGTTACGTACGAACATTATTTGATAGAAATCCGGGGTAGTTTCTGTTTAGAAAATCCTCAGTTTCCTAGGTAGCTTCTTCTTTGGTGCGGTTGTTCCACTGGATTTTATACATCTTAATGGTCTAATTGTGTGTGGACCTACTTTTATGATCTAGCACTTCAATGGGATGCTCTTGGTAAGTCAAAACTGGTTCCACTTCCACTTCTGGTTCAATTAGGATTTCTGTCGGCACTTGAACACACTTCTTTAGCTGAGATAGGTGGAATACATCATGTATGACTGAAAACTTAGAAGGTAGCTTCAGCTTGTAGGCCACTGGTCCACATACTTCTATGATCTCGTAAGGGCCAATGTAGCGAGGAGCTAATTTGCCCTTGATTCCAAACCTTTGTACACCTCTAGTGAGCGAGACTTTGAGATATACATGATCTCCCACTTCAAGCTATATGGGTTTTCTTCTTTTGTCATGGTAGCTCTTTTGCCTGGCTGGAGCAGCTTCTAAGTTCCTCTTAATGATCTTGACCTTTTCTTCAGCTTCAAGCACAAGGTTAGGTCCGAAAATTTCCCTCTCACCCGTTTGTACCAATTGAGGGGTGTTTGACATCTTCTCCCATACAAAGCCTCGAATGGTGCCATTTTTATGGTAGCCTGTAGCTGTTGTTGAAAGAAAACTCGGTCAGTGAAAGGCATCTGTCCCAGTTTTTGCCATAATGAATCACACATGCCCTTAACATATCTTCAAGGATCTAATTTACTCTCTCTGTTTGGCCATCAGTTTGAGGATGGTATGTTAAGCTTCTGATCAGAGTTCTTCCAAGGGACTCTTGTAACTGCTCCCAAAAGCGTGCTATGAACTGAGGCCCCCTATCAGAGATAATGGTCTTGGGTATCCCATGCAAACGTATCACTTGATCAATCTAGATCTCCGCGTATTTCTCTGCTCTGTGGGTGGTATGCATTGGCAAGAAGTGAGCTGCCTTTGTTAGCCTGTCCACAATCACCCAAATAGAGTCGTGGTGTCGAGAGGTATTGGGTAATCCAACAATGAAATCAATGCTGATGTCTTCCCATTTCCAAGATGGTATGTGAAGTGGTTGTAAGGTGTCGGGTGTCTTCAAGTGACTTGCCTTGATCCTTTGACAAGTGTCGCACTCAGACACGTACTTGGCAATCTCCCTCTTCATCCTAGTCCACCAATATAGAGACCGGAGATCGTGATACATTTTGTTGCTTCCAGGGTCCATGGAGAATTTGGAGAGAAGAGCCTCATCCAAAATGTAACACCCCAGGTGTTACTTAAGGTTTTCACTCAAGACTACACTATTGAACCCATCATCACATGTGGTTTAGTTTGAGCAAAAGACACCAAACTTGGGGATCAAGATCCTAAATAGGTGTAACCCATCTTAGAAGTCATGCCTTGGCCTTATCATGCACTAAAGAGAAGAGAATGACTCAAACCCTAATTCAAATCCCTTGTAGGAAAATGGAGCCCTAGAGGGGATTATGACAAAAAGTCTATGTAAATCACATTGTCATGACTTGAACTAATTATAAAAGTTGTAATACACTTAATACCCTACAAAACATAGTAAGAGTGTGACCCCAAAGAGGATTCAGAAGAACCCCAAAAAGGTCACCAAAGATAAGAGCATAAAAGAAAAATCAGGATTTGCTCAAGTTCAAAACCGACCCTCTTTCAAAGATCAAACATGTTCACTTTAATCCCAACCTCAAAACCTTATGGCCCAATTGACAAAATGGCGCCCAAAGACCCCTAGAACACCCTAGAAAAGTTTGAACCCAACCCTAAGCCTTTTGACATGACTTGGCATGGCTTTTGTATCGTTGTGGACAACTCTGACAGAGCCGACTTCTCACCCCCATATCTCTCTACTCCGACCGTATCTTTGCTTGGAAATCACATCAAAAAGGTAGGATTTGGTGCAGGGAATAGACCATACACGGGGGTTTTGCCATGATCTGCACGCTAAGGCGATCAAATCGGCCGTTGAACCCTGGCAGAAGTAAACCCCCACGTGTTCGACGTGGGCTGACACTCGGGGGCACGCTCAGAGCACGCCCGCACGCGAACCCCGCGCGCCTGCGGCCGCCCTGTGACCACGCCCGCGCCACGGCTATAAAGCCCACCCCAGTGCCTGGCTATCTTCCCCGTTGCCTCCTCTGTACCACGCCTAACTCCCCCGAGCTCGCCCATAGCTCTGGCGACCTCCCTGCGACCCGCTAGAGCCGCCCGAGGGCAACCACTGTGGCCAACCCCTTTCCCGCCCTCCTCCGCTCGAACCAAGCCTTTGGATAGATCCCCTAGGAGGCCATGAAGCTTGCCCGAGCTTGAACCAAGGACCCGCGCCACCAGAATAGCGCAATCGTGCTCGCCGGAGTTTGGAACCCCTCCAGAGCACGTGGACCGGGCAAACCTCTGCACCATTTCTCAATTCGTTGCGCGCACGGCCTCTACATCACCTCGTGGAGCTCTTCGTGCGCTTTAATTGTACCCTAACGCCGTGGTTTGGCCGGAGCAGTAGCCGCCGACGACCTCCGCCGCCTGCGCTGGTGTCGGTGTTTTGGGTCCGACCGCACACCCGGGGTTGCCCCTCAAGGTGTTTTTAGGAGTAGGACGGCGTCGACGACTGTAGCAAAATGGTTCGTGCCAGATGCACGAGGGACAGTGGACAATGTTTACAGGTTCGGGCCGCTTAGAGACACGTAACACCCTACGTCCTGGTGAGTATGCTTGGTGAATGAGGTTACAAGAGAGCTCTCTGAATTGAGAATGCAGAGAGTTGGAGTGGGTGGCTAAGTAATAGGGTCGATCGTTCTGAAGCGGTGCCCCCTAGGCCTTATATACTCGACCGTGGGGCAATACACGTGGATTTGATAACAACGTGTAACTAAAAGATAGTGAACTGTTTGAGTTTATCGCCCTATAGTTCTGCCGACTTATCCTCGCATGGCTCCGTTGCATGGGGGCTCCAGCACGGGAAAGTCGGATCTCTGTTGTGGTCGCTCGCTCGACGTTGTGGGCCGTCCGGGTTTGCACCAATCCGGCCCCATGCCGATCTGCTTTGCTGGTTGTCCCTCCCCAGGCCCACGAAAGAATGACCTTACGATTTATTGGGCCCTTGGGCCTTTCGTGAGGTCTTTTACTCTTTTAGTGGACCCGGGGGATATCTATCCCCCACAAGCCCCCGATCTTTGGGTTAATTTAGAGGTAATCAACCCAAAGATCCCAGGTCCAGCTTGTAGGCGATTTGAAGAAAACAGCTTCTTACTGTCTCCTCCTGCTTTGATCACTCGTAAACCAAAGCTTTGTTTCGTGTTTGTGCCTTAGAGGTCGGCATTTCATTTTGTAGGACCCTGAACTTCATTGGGTGCACCGGAGGTGCACCCAATGGGTGTAGCCCCCGAGCTTCGAGTAGATTTTTAGAAAATAATCTACTCGAAGGTCTTGACCAGAAATTATTTCCATTTTTACTCCTGCGTTTTGGTTGAGGGCCGGCCTTGTCTTTAATCTTTCCCCATGCCTTAGAAGTCGGCACTATCTTGTCTTGGAATGATGATCCATGGGGTGCACCGGAGGTGCACCCAATGGGTGTAGCCCCCGACCTTCGAGTGGATTTTTGAGGATAATCCATTCGAAGGTCTTCCTTTTGCGTCTTTTTGCTGAAGATTATCCTTTCTGTTTGTAAAAATCGGCATGATGCCATCTGCATTATGCTTTGGAGGTCAGCATTATGTCATCAACATTATGCTTCAGAGGTCAGCATGTATTTTGTCTTTTGCAGCCGAGTTCGCAATCCGTCCATATCTTGCTAGGTAGTGTAATTTATTTGCTCTGCGACTGATTGGACATTTGATGGATTCTCTGTCTAGTCTTCACGTCGCTTCTGTCGGCCATATTTTGTACTTCACTGGCTATATTTGGCTTTCCTCTGATCCTTACTGATATCTCATTTTTGTCTTGAGGTATTCACTGCGTGCCCTGCACAGATGTGACCGTTTTGAGAAATATACTGATAATTCCTAGGCGTCCCCCCCAATGGGTGTGGGCAAGGGATGGCTTGGTACGCTGAGTGTTTTAGCCGGCTGCTTCTGAGTAGTAAATTGATGTGACGGCGGGTGTAATCATATCCTTCGCGCTGTTGACTGGAGTCCCAATGGGTGTTGTGTTGCGTGAAATGGCGTCAGCCGTCTGACGCGTCTTCAGACGGGTTGAAGTGCTTATTGAATGCTTTGCGACTGTTCAGTGACCGCGGTTGGAGGTGAGCGGTTGCCTTCTCCTTCTATAAATAACGCTGTTGTCTCTCCGGCTTTTTCACATCTCTTGCTGTTCTCTGTTGCTTGCCTTTCTTCCCTTCCTTTCGCTTCCACCATGGGTAAGAACAACAAGCGCAAGCATGAGCCAACTCCTCCATCGGAGGATTTTGGTGACTCGGAGTACTCAGAGGAGGAGTTCTCTTCTAAGTCTGAGGGGTCTCCGGCTCCCATCCCCCTGCGTGAGTCGTCTGACGACTCAGACGACTCCCAGGGGCTCGCGGCGGAGGTCTGGACGTACATCCGGGCCATCGAGCGCTCCGGGCTCGAGGGCTCAGATGAGTCGGAGTACTCCTCGGATGAGGAGGACTCGGACGGCGGCGGCGAGGACGAGGACGACGACGACGACGACGACGACGACGAAGGCGGTGGCGGCGGTGACGGTGACGGCAGCGGCAGGGGCGGCGGCAGCAAGGACGGTGACGGCGGCGGCAGCGGCGGTGGCGGCAGCAGCAGAGGCAGCACCAGGGGCGGCAGCGGCGGCGGCAGCAACAGGGCCAGTGGCTAGATGGCACTGGTCTTTTAGATATTAGTATAGTATAGTTAGAATAATGTAGTAGTAATTACTAGTGTAGAGTAGTATAGTGTAGTGTAGTAGTAGTAGCAGTAATGTAATGTAATGTAGTAGTAGTAATAGGGAAGTATCAACTCATAAAGAGTTCATTTGTAAGCATGATATCTTCCCCTTAATGAAGTAATGATGTTGGTTTCTCTGTGGTGATTGTCCTGCTCATTTGTGAAGCTGATTTCCTTGGAGTTTGCACGTAAATAACTCTGGCATCGTTTCGACGCTTTTAGAGGTAGCTGCCGAGCGACTTGTAGATGATGTCGGAGTTATAGAGGTGACTGCCGAGCGACTGAACACGTCGGAGTTTTAGAGTCAACTGCCAAGCGACTTGAGGGCGACGTCAGCATTTTAGAGGTAATGCCGAGCGACTTGACACGATGTCGGAGTTTTAGAGTCAACTGCCGAGCGACTTGAGGGCGACGTCAGCATTTTAGAGGTAATGTCGAGCGACTGAACATGATATCAGCGTTTTAGAGGTAACGCCGAGTGACTGGAGGGCGACGTCAGCATTTTAGAGGTAATGCCGAGCGACTTGAGGGCGACGTCAGCATTTTAGAGGTAATGCCGAGCGACTGAACACGATATCAGCGTTTTAGAGGCAACGCCGAGTGATAGCAGGCCGCACGGGCCACTTTGAGGATGATAGCCGAGTGATGAGGTGGCGCACCGGTGTTCTGGAAATAACTGTCGGGTGACCACGTGACACGCCGGTGTTTTGGAAATAACCGCCGGGTGCTGACTGGGCACTTTTTGAAACGGCATCTGGCTCGGGAATATCCCATAAGTGCTGCGCTTTTAGCCGCCTCTGCTTTCCGTGCCCTAGTTCTTGCTTTCTCGCTTCCGAATCCTCTCTGCAATTCGCCTTCCACTCTGCTCGCCGGTAGAATCGAGATGGCGCCCAAGAGGAAAACCTCGAGTTCGTCTGCCGTGGTGATTCCTCCAATCGACCCCAACAGCCAGTTGCCTTTCGCAGGTAACCACATGTTCGTCATCTTTGAGCCCAAACTTCTCCACCTCGTGTCCATCGGGGTTTTTCCTCTGTGGGAACTCTGTTCTTGGCGGATTTGCCATGGGGTTACTGTCCCAAATGAGGATACCCATGAGTCCGTTGTTTATGCTCCTTTCCTTCTCCGCGGCCTTGGCCTTCCCATTTCTCCCTTTTTCCGCGGCCTCCTTGATTTCTATCATCTTAACTTGACCCATCTGAACCCCAATTCTATCCTGCAAATCTCCATTTTCGTTCATTTATGCGAAGCTTTTCTCGGTGTGCTGCCACATTTCGGGTTGTGGAAGTACTTGTATCATTGTCGCCCTGGGATGGCCGAGGGACAACATCAGTTGGTTGGGGTGCCAGCTTGGAGATGCGCCGCAGGAGGAAGACTGAGTATCTCGAGATCCCTCTCAAAGACAGTATCAAGGGATGGCGCTTGGAGTGGTTCATAGTTGAGAATTATGGAAACTCTCTCCCCCTCGGTCGGGAAGACAGCCGGATGTTCGCACCCCTAGCTGTACCGAGTCCCCCATAGATCAGGAGGTAGCTGAGGCAGGTGCTTTGCTGGCTGAAGTCGGATTGTTGAAGGAGAGGGGTCTGACTGCTGAAGCTGTTGTTGCTGATTTTGTCTTCAAGAATATTCAGCCGCTGAAAGACAGGGCGCATCCGGCTTATCTGTATCGAGGTCTAGCTGACTCAACTCGGATTACCAACAGAAGAATTCCCTCTGCAGACTTGGTGAGCCGACTTGAGATGATCCTTAGAGGCAAGGTGTCAAATGTTGGTGCCCCAGTGGCATACTCGGCCTGGAACCTGCCTCCTCCTAAAGCCTTCACCCTTTTTGTGTCGAATCCACCTGTCACTGATGGCAGTTTGGGTCTTAGAGTGCGACCCTCTGCTGAAGAAGTTAGTGCCTTGGTTGCCTCGCTTGGGGAGATTCCTGATGATGAACGACAGGTCCATTTCGAGGTGCCCCTGAACCCTAGTGATGCAGAGATAAGCGCTATGCTTGATTTGCTGGCTGAGGATTCTTCTGATGCTGCTCCTGCTGGGGCACTGGTAGTGGCGCCCCTCCCAGAGGCTGATACAACTTTGGATACTCAGAAACCTGCCAGTACTCGCCCGAGGCGCCCTTGCCGAGCCAATCAGCCTGATCCTTCTGCTGATGAGCAGAAAAAGAAAAGAAGACGCCTCCGGCGAGTACCCAGTATGGATCGGGACGCTGGTACTTCGGTTCCTGCTGCTGAAGTAATGTCTGTGACTGAACTTACTGATGCTGAACCCAATGGGTGTACCCAATCCGCTGCTGATCCCAATGTGGGTGCTCCATCTGTTGCTGATCCCAATGGGGGTGCTGCTTGTGTTGCCAATGTGGACGACGAGGAGGAGGAAGATGAAGTTCCTTTGACTCGGAAAAATAGTCAGTAGTTCATCGCCAGCGGTGAAAGTAGTGGAGTTCCCTCTCCTGCTTTGTCTGCTCTCATTGGTCTGCAAGAACTGTCCCTGGCCAACTTTGATCAGACTCTTGAGGATATGGTTCCAGAGGACTTGTTATCAGAGCCAGTGGATGATGGTGTGATGGAGGTTTGCGCTGATGTGCTTGATGCTGGGTTGAGGTCATCCCGTGCCTCGTCAACCTTAGAGCGCGATCTCGGGGGTCGGGAGACTGACTTGGATCGTCCTAGTCCTGTGGAAGTAGCTGAGGGCCCGTCAACCTTAGAGGTGGCTACTACAGAGAACTTGGACCCCAAGGATGGTGTTGACACATGCCCAGCCCCCGAGGATGTCGCCGGGGATGACTTGGCTCGGGTGGGAAGTGTAAGCCACTGCCCAGCCCCCGAGGGTGCTGCCGGGGATGATCCGGCTCAAGTGGGCAGTGCAAACTATGACCCAGCCCCCGAGGGTGTCCAAGCGGGGTCTCCCTCCTGTACTTCCATGACGTTCATGCGGGATCGCCTCCACACTCTGGCTGTATGGTGGTAGCCCAAGCCTTGGACCAGGGAGTCGCTTTAGAGGGCAGCGTCCCCGCTGACCGAGTGTTGGGCTCTATTGAAGGCACCGAGCTGATTCCTGCTGGTTCGTTGCAAGCTGCTTCGGGTGGTGGCCTTACGCCTGGTTATCAATTGATCTCTCCTGATTTGGGGATCCCTTCGTTCTTTTCCAACCTCCAGGTACTGTGATGTATTTTAGCTTGATTTTTACATTGCATGAACTGCTGTCATTACACTCATCTGTTCTCCTCATCAGGCTTTGGTGGATGGGATGGCTAGCCAGCTGAGGTTACAGGGTGCTTCTGTCCCAGAAGTAGCTTCGTCTCTTGCATGTTGGAATCCAGTGTCACTTCAACATCGCGTCTCTGAATTGGAGGCAACCAACGCTGGTTAGTGCTTTTTTGCTTCTCTTTGCCTTCACTGTGGACTGCTTTACATTCTGACCCCTTTTTGTTTGATTGTCTCCTGCTAGGAATGACTCGGCAGATTTCCACTCTTGAGGAAAAACATTCCCGAGATCAGGCTGAATTGGTCCAGCGGTGCACTGACTTTGAGGAAAAGTACTCTCAGAGCCAGACTGAACTGGGTCAGGTCTCCGCTGCCTTAGATGACGCCAATGTACTGAGTTCTTCTCTTCACGCTCAGCTCAATTCTGAAAAGGTGATTTGTGAAACTGTGCTTTGCCTTGTTGTGCTCCTATTACTTGCTTGGTTTTTGAGGGAGTTGACTTTTGTTTGCAGGAAGAAAAACGTATCCTTGCTGCTTCTCGCGACAGTCTTGACAGATTGTATCGTGATTCTAGCAACTCGCTGACTATCGTGGAGAGGAGTCATCGCTTCACCATGGAAGAGTTGGACAATCAACGTTGTAAGTTGCAGGAATCTTTGGATGAGGTGACTCGGCTCAAGCAGCTGATATCAACGAAGGACGCTACCATCAAAGAACTCCGAGCTTCCAACAAATCCATTGTCCAGGAGTTAGAAACTGCTCGACTGGCTACCAAGGTTGCCGAAGAAACTTCTGTTACTCTCTGTAACACCCGGGTTTTAGGGGTCCAAAGCCCGGGCGTAAACATAATCACCAGGTGTGCTGGGACCAAGTCTCACACATATGATGAATCATGGCACAGGATCGAATGTCACATCTTTACTGTTTAACAGGAGTTCTATACAAAATAAGTAATTACATTATAAGGAGACACCGGTCCAGCAACCCAAAGTTGACTGGGAGACGACGACCTAGATCTCTCTCACGAACTCATCGCAGCATCCTCCATGCGCCTCATCCTGCGGTACCTGTTCTTGACCTGTGGGGGGATGTGAGACAGCAAGAGTGAGCTCACATACGTTCATCGCTCAACAAGTTGTGGGGAATAATGTGAATGAACTCGCCAAAGGTGGGAGCTCATGTGAAGTGTAAGGCTTACCAAAGAGGATGGCTGAAGCTGAGCATTGCTTTTAAAGTTGGTCAAAATTTTATTAGCCATTACTAAGTATAAGTAAATACCAACCCAATTAAATAGTAGAACAGAAGTAACAACATCACCTGCGATGCAATGCATATGACAAATTGAATTTAAGTTCCATAGATTAATCATGTGAGGGTCCGAGCTGCTCATGACCGTGAGCACGGCTAGTATACCAGTTTTACACTCTGCAGAGGTGGCGCATCTTTACCCACAAGTCATGTTACCCATCTGCCAAGGGATCGCGACTTCCCATACACCTCTACCGAGGAGGCGAGGCAGGGTAACACTACGAGGCCTTTACAAAGTTCCACTAGCTTCAGAAAACCCGCTACAGTTTATAGGAAGCTCCAATGCAGGAATCCCTTGCAGGACCGCCATCGCAGCAAAATCCTCCCGAGGGCCTCCCTACACTGACCACTCCCCTACTGCCCTTGCCCCTTTCGGGTAAGGTAGTCCTCCACTAGCTTTCCTAATTAATCAGCCAAGGGCGTCCCATTAAACCCTTGTGGTAGCACTGTTTTCCCGGGTGGTCGCTCCATGTTCCAATTAACATAATGATTTTATCATGAACAGTAATAATAAACGGATAATAACAGTGTGATCATGAATAATGTATCTTCATACCCAAAACCACATAAAGCACTAGCAAGTACTACCCAAAAAGTTCAGTGGTAAACAAGGTATAAAGATAATCAAACTAGGGTAACCTATTGGGTCCCATCAAAATTAACCTATGCAGATCATTATGATTAATTAGAACATGAGTGGGTAAAAGGAAGTGATCAAGGACACAACTTGCCTGAGACTTGAGATTCCAGGTACCAGGATGATCTTCAGATTCTCGTGACCTCACTGCTAGTCGTAGTAATACAAACATACATGGTATAGGCAAAATTAACATCACATCAAACATAAGAACAACTTGCGTAATAATGATCTACGCGTTGCTACGAGACTAGCGGAACTTGAACGGATTAAATCGGAGTTAAAACGGAGGAGTTATGATTTTCTGAATATTCTATGTGTTTTGTACAAGATTAAATGTGATATAAATTTTAATGTGACAGACATGTCGACACAGTGGTACTAGATGATAAACAATAATATTATAAAATTATAGGATCTGGAATGGGTTAAATTGGACTTCCTATGAATTTTCTATGGGTTTAACAAATTCTAGAAATTATTTTTATATTAAAAATGGATTTCTATTTCATTTTCCCTGGATTTTCTATCTCTGGACTGCGCCTCATTTCCATGAAAGCACAGGGGGCCCGGTGCAAGTTATCCTAGACTCAGTGCATAGTACAAATGGACGGCGGGTTGATTTCTCCGTTTCACGGGGACTCTTTTGAATGTTTGCTCGGGTGAAGGGGTACGGTGCGCGGACGGACGTCCGATCAAGTGCTGACGGCCCAGATTAGATCCGAAGGGGTACAGGACAGTGTCCGTGGGATCACAGATCGACGGCAGAGGTTTTAAAGAGGTAAGGAGGGTTCTGGACCGCCCGATCCCATCCAACGACCCGGATCAGAAGTCGCGAAGGGGTATCCCACTGTCTAATCTCAATCGTCCAGAGAACAATCTACGGCCGAAGCGCATCTTCCCCACGGCGGCGCGGAACGAGCCCGCGAGACGACCTGTTCACTCCTCGCGGCGGCGCCATGAACGGAGGACCCGAGCGAGCGCCGGCGAGCACTAAACCTAGCGAAGTTATGCGCAAAACGGAGAGAGCATGGTAGCGGTTAGTATCGAGGTAGTCTTACCTTGGATTATGCGCACTGGTGCCCTGACCACGGCGCACGGCGGAATGCCCCGGACTACACGACGTCGGCGAGCAATCCCCATGCTCCACAAGCCCTCAATACCGCCATGTGAGGTCGCGAACGTGTTCGGTGTGCTCTGGAGACTCTCCTCGACCATCAACCAAGCCCAGAGTAAAGCTCCTGACGAGATGCCCATGCGAGCGGACATACATCTCCCCATGGTGCTTTGAAACGACATCTTCTTGCACACGGCGGGCAGCACCAGTTCCAAGGGATCCCGGGGATGGAGACCAAATTATATAGGCTCCGGGTCCAACAGAAACGGCCCGAGAAAAAGGGGGAGAGATACGAGCCTGCGATTTCGGAGTCCACGCTTTGGTTACGAGAAAAGGGGAGAAGAAGGAGCTGACCGCCAGGCCCCACAGGGTAGCGACGGAGCGGCTGCCCTGCGCGCAGAAGAGACACTGACCGTCGGGTCCACGCGTCAGCGAGGCTGTAGGGTGTGTGGCCACCAGGAGCAATGGGCCGTGCGTGTGAAGTGGGGGAAAGTGAATGGGCCGGCGAGGGAAGGAAACGGCCCAGAGCGGTTTTGTTTCCCTTTTTATTTTCCTTTGCATTTACAAAATCAAGTTCAATTCCAAGTTTAAACTTTAAAATGAAATGCAGAGGCAAAAATTCCAGCATGAGATGCATAAATATTTTATTTGTCTATTTATTTATCTATTAATCCTATTTAAGAAATGCTTCCACATAACCCGTTCATGCACACAAAATAGTGGTTCAAGAGAATGTCTTCTTAGGGTGTAGCATTTTTTTAGAGATGTTTTAACTTAAATATATAATCGAACAAATACTTGAATATAAATCATTTTAGTTGATGTTTATTCTAGGACATGTAGCTTTCAGAAAAGAAAAACCTTATTAGAAGGTATTTTAAATTCACACTCTTTGAAGAATTTTAACGAATTCGACCAACACAATTTTGAGGTGTTACAAATCCTACCCCCCTTAAAAATAATCTCGTCCTCGAGATTAGTAAGATAAGGGATGCAACATATTTGTTTTGTAGTATATGTTTCAGTTATTATTTGGTGTTAGTACCAAAAGATTTTTTTTTAGATCATATCTAAGTATCAGGTGATTAGGAAGGCATGGGTATATATGTATGGCCACCTAATTATGTAGGATACAAGATGGTAGGTTGGGGCAAGAATAGTTTGGGGATAAGAAGGTTCATGGTAAGGAAGTACTCTGTGTTGGATGGTAAAGCATCTGAAGATTGAGTTTGACTTCCTTGACGAGGTTGATCCTTTCTTCTCCGGCCTTGGTCTCATTTATTCGAGGTTAGTGTATATCATCGAAGTTGGGAGAATATGGTTAAGATAGATATGGAGGAGATAGCCTACATGATATAGGTCAAAAGTTTGTTTTAGGTGGGGGTTGATAGATTTTGTAGTCCATCATGACTCTATTGGTTGGGTTAGCTCATGGTTGTTACACTAGTGCGGGATAAATATGCTTATTGGGGCAAGATGAATCCATAAGGATAAGATAGAATCTTTTAAGGTCAGTTAGATCTATTAGGATGTGATAAAATCTTTTCAAGATAGAGTATCTGTTAAGATAAGATGGATCTATGAGTGTAGGATAGAATCTTTTTAAGATGAGATAGATATTGTTAGGCTAGATATTTTAATGAGGGATAATCTAGTTTGTCTAGTTAGTTTTATAAGCATTATATATATGTAGATGTAATTGTGGACATTACTCCACAACCCATCACACTCAATCAAAGATCCAAATCATACAAGTATCATAAGAACAAACACTCAAGTACATAAATATTTATAAAAATAGTTTTGATTTTTTTCCCTAAGAGTAGGTCTCCTATTCCTAAAGATCACTTTAGGTACAGGATTTCAAAGTGTGAAACCCACATTTGTATTTAGAAAGAAAAGGTAAGAATAATCAGAGTAAAGCGGAAATAGACGAGAAAAGATTAAGATAAGTTTAGAAAAGAATCAGAGTAGCAAAGGTAAGTAAGTATTGGTTGTCCAGTTCTATCTAGGTTTCGTCCTACAGTCAACATTCCTCTGATACCACTTCTGTAACACCCGGGTTTTAGGGGTCCAAAGCCCGGGCGTAAACATAATCACCAGGTGTGCTGGGACCAAGTCTCACACATATGATGAATCATGGCACAGGATCGAATGTCACATCTTTACTGTTTAACAGGAGTTCTATACAAAATAAGTAATTACATTATAAGGAGACACCGGTCCAGCAACCCAAAGTTGACTGGGAGACGACGACCTAGATCTCTCTCACGAACTCATCGCAGCATCCTCCATGCGCCTCATCCTGCGGTACCTGTTCTTGACCTGTGGGGGGGATGTGAGACAGCAAGAGTGAGCTCACATACGTTCATCGCTCAACAAGTTGTGGGGAATAATGTGAATGAACTCGCCAAAGGTGGGAGCTCATGTGAAGTGTAAGGCTTACCAAAGAGGATGGCTGAAGCTGAGCATTGCTTTTAAAGTTGGTCAAAATTTTATTAGCCATTACTAAGTATAAGTAAATACCAACCCAATTAAATAGTAGAACAGAAGTAACAACATCACCTGCGATGCAATGCATATGACAAATTGAATTTAAGTTCCATAGATTAATCATGTGAGGGTCCGAGCTGCTCATGACCGTGAGCACGGCTAGTATACCAGTTTTACACTCTGCAGAGGTGGCGCATCTTTACCCACAAGTCATGTTACCCATCTGCCAAGGGATCGCGACTTCCCATACACCTCTACCAAGGAGGCGAGGCAGGGTAACACTACGAGGCCTTTACAAAGTTCCACTAGCTTCAGAAAACCCGCTACAGTTTATAGGAAGCTCCAATGCAGGAATCCCTTGCAGGACCGCCATCGCAGCAAAATCCTCCCGAGGGCCTCCCTACACTGACCACTCCCCTACTGCCCTTGCCCCTTTCGGGTAAGGTAGTCCTCCACTAGCTTTCCTAATTAATCAGCCAAGGGCGTCCCATTAAACCCTTGTGGTAGCACTGTTTTCCCGGGTGGTCGCTCCATGTTCCAATTAACATAATGATCTTATCATGAACAGTAATAATAAACGGATAATAACAGTGTGATCATGAATAATGTATCTTCATACCCAAAACCACATAAAGCACTAGCAAGTACTACCCAAAAAGTTCAGTGGTAAACAAGGTATAAAGATAATCAAACTAGGGTAACCTATTGGGTCCCATCAAAATTAACCTATGCAGATCATTATGATTAATTAGAACATGAGTGGGTAAAAGGAAGTGATCAAGGACACAACTTGCCTGAGACTTGAGATTCCAGGTACCAGGATGATCTTCAGATTCTCGTGACCTCACTGCTAGTCGTAGTAATACAAACATACATGGTATAGGCAAAATTAACATCACATCAAACATAAGAACAACTTGCGTAATAATGATCTACGCGTTGCTATGAGACTAGCGGAACTTGAACGGATTAAATCGGAGTTAAAACGGAGGAGTTATGATTTTCTGAATATTCTATTTGTTTTGTACAAGATTAAATGTGATATAAATTTTAATGTGACAGACATGTCGACACAGTGGTACTAGATGATAAACAATAATATTATAAAATTATAGGATCTGGAATGGGTTAAATTGGACTTCCTATGAATTTTCTATGGGTTTAACAAATTCTAGAAATTATTTTTATATTAAAAATGGATTTCTATTTCATTTTCCCTGGATTTTCTATCTCTGGACTGCGCCTCATTTCCATGAAAGCACAGGGGGCCCGGTGCAAGTTATCCTAGACTCAGTGCATAGTACAAATGGACGGCGGGTTGATTTCTCCGTTTCACGGGGACTCTTTTGAATGTTTGCTCGGGTGAAGGGGTACGGTGCGCGGACGGACGTCCGATCAAGTGCTGACGGCCCAGATTAGATCCGAAGGGGTACAGGACAGTGTCCGTGGGATCACAGATCGACGGCAGAGGTTTTAAAGAGGTAAGGAGGGTTCTGGACCGCCCGATCCCATCCAACGACCCGGATCAGAAGTCGCGAAGGGGTATCCCACTGTCTAATCTCAATCGTCCAGAGAACAATCTACGGCCGAAGCGCATCTTCCCCACGGCGGCGCGGAACGAGCCCGCGAGACGACCTGTTCACTCCTCGCGGCGGCGCCATGAACGGAGGACCCGAGCGAGCGCCGGCGAGCACTAAACCTAGCGAAGTTATGCGCAAAACGGAGAGAGCATGGTAGCGGTTAGTATCGAGGTAGTCTTACCTTGGATTATGCGCACTGGTGCCCTGACCACGGCGCACGGCGGAATGCCCCGGACTACACGACGTCGGCGAGCAATCCCCATGCTCCACAAGCCCTCAATACCGCCATGTGAGGTCGCGAACGTGTTCGGTGTGCTCTGGAGACTCTCCTCGACCATCAACCAAGCCCAGAGTAAAGCTCCTGACGAGATGCCCATGCGAGCGGACATACATCTCCCCATGGTGCTTTGAAACGACATCTTCTTGCACACAGCGGGCAGCACCAGTTCCAAGGGATCCCGGGGATGGAGACCAAATTATATAGGCTCCGGGTCCAACAGAAACGACCCGAGAAAAAGGGGGAGAGATACGAGCCAGCGATTTCGGAGTCCGCGCTTTGGTTACGAGAAAAGGGGAGAAGAAGGAGCTGACCGCCAGGCCCCACAGGGTAGCGACGGAGCGGCTGCCCTGCGCGCAGAAGAGACACTGACCGTCGGGTCCACGCGTCAGCGAGGCTGTAGGGTGTGTGGCCACCAGGAGCAATGGGCCGTGCGTGTGAAGTGGGGGAAAGTGAATGGGCCGGCGAGGGAAGGAAACGGCCCAGAGCGGTTTTGTTTCCCTTTTTATTTTCCTTTGCATTTACAAAATCAAGTTCAAGTCCAAGTTTAAACTTTAAAATGAAATGCAGAGGCAAAAATTCCAGCATGAGATGCATAAATATTTTATTTGTCTATTTATTTATCTATTAATCCTATTTAAGAAATGCTTCCACATAACCCGTTCATGCACACAAAATAGTGGTTCAAGAGAATGTCTTCTTAGGGTGTAGCATTTTTTTAGAGATGTTTTAACTTAAATATATAATCGAACAAATACTTGAATATAAATCATTTTAGTTGATGTTTATTCTAGGACATGTAGCTTTCACAAAAGAAAAACCTTATTAGAAGGTATTTTAAATTCACACTCTTTGAAGAATTTTAATGAATTCGACCAACACAATTTTGAGGTGTTACACTCTCAGAGCCCAGCGCGACAGAGCCATGGACAATGCTATTCGGGCGGGGCGAATCTTGATGAGGAGACCCGGCGTGGTTGTTCCCGAAGATATAAGGGCTGATGTGAATGCTGCCCCTGATTCCTCGAGTCGTCCTCCCTCATCGATCGCTCCTGAGAAAAATATCACCAAGTAGAGAAACATTTTGTGTGCTCTGAGCGCGCGGTTAGCATGGTCAGACATTTGTTAGAGGACGTCATTTCAGTACTTGAACGACATTGTTATTCTCGTATTGTTTCAGAATTCATCAGTCTGTAAATTTGTAGTAGTAAAGTGATGCGGGATGGTTATGAAATTTGTTTGCGAGATATAGAAGTCATCCTTATATGAGTAATTGTAATCACGTCAGATCGCCTTAAGTCGCTGCTGACTTAAGTCGATTGCTTTTGTTAATAGGGCGTAGTGGTCACCCTGAATTGCGTAGGCGTGAGCATGTTGCACCAGCTTAAGTCGCCACTAACTTTAGCCGATTGCTCCGTTAGCAGGGCATAGTGGTCACCCCGAGTTAAGTAATCGTGAGCATGTTGCACCGCCTTAAGTCGTTGCTGACTTAAGCCGATTACTCCGTTAGCAGGGCATAGTGGTCACCCCGAGTTAAGTAAGCGTGAGCATGTTGCACCGCCTTAAGTCGTTGCCGACTTAAGTCAATTGCTCTGTTAGCAGGGCATAGTGGTCACCCCGAGTTAAGTAAGCGTGAGCATGTTGCACCGCCTTAAGTCGTTGCCGACTTAAGCCGATTGCTCCGTTAGCAGGGCATAGTGGTCACCCCGAGTTAAGTAAGCGTGAGCATGTTGCACCGCCTTAAGTCGTTGCCGATTTAAGCCGATTGCTCCGTTAGCAGGGCATAGTGGTCACCCCGAGTTAAGTAAGCGTGAGCATGTTGCACCGCCTTAAGTCGTTGCCGACTTAAGCCGATTGCTCCGTTAGCAGGGCATAGTGGTCACCCCGAGTTAAGTAAGAATGCAAGTCAATCGTGAACAAACTGAGTATCTTTGAAACCCCTTTTTTATTGTTGACATATTTCCACTTTACAGAGTACATCGTCGTCCCGATAGCCTTTTGAAATACAGCTAGGGATAAAACTTCCTGAGGTGTTCTATGTTCCAGGAGTTCCCGACTTCTGTGCCATCCATCTGAGTGAGACGATATGATCCTGGCCGAGTGACTTCCCTTGTTTTGCCGGTTGTTTCTTCCCAGGCCCACGAAAGAATGACCTTACGATTTATTGGGCCCTTGGGCCTTTCGTGAGGTCCTTTACTCTTTTAGTGGACCCGGGGGATATCTATCTCCCACAAGCCCCCGATCTTTGGGTTGATTTGGAGGTAATCAACTCAAAGATCCAAGGTCCAAAAATGATTCCCTGCTGTTTTCTCTTGCTCTGATCACTTGTTCGACCAAAGTTTAGCTTTGTGCTTGTGCCTTAGAGGTCGACATTTCGGATTGTCAGACTCTAGACTTCATTGGGTGCACCGGAGGTGCACCCAATGGGTGTAGCCCCCGACCTTTGAGTAGATTTTAGAAGATAATCTACTCAAAGGTCTTCTCCAAAGGTTATCTCCATTCGCGTTCCTGTATCTCAGTTGAGGATTGATCTTTCCAATCTTGTTCCACGCCTTAGAGGTCGGCACTATATTGATTTAGAATGATAATCCATGGGGTGCACCGAAGGTGCACCCAATGGGTGTAGCCCCCGACCTTCAAGTGGATTTTTGAGGATAATCCACTCGAAGGTCTTCCTTCTGTGTCCTTTTTGCTGAAAATTATCCTTTCTGCTTGTAAAAAATTGGCATGATGTCATCCGCGCTATGTCATCAGTATTATGCTTCAGAGGTCAGCATGTATTTTGTCTTTTGCAGCCGAGTTCGCAATCCATCCATATCTCGCTAGGTAGTGTAATTTATTTGCTCTGTGACTGATTGGACAGTTGATGGACGTTCTCTGTCTAGCCTTCAAGTCATTTCTGTCGACCATATTTTGCACTCTACTGGCTATATTTGGCTTCCCTCTAACTCTTGTTGATATCTCATTTTTGTCTCGAGGTATTCACTGCATGCCCTGCACGGATGTGACCGTTTGAAAAATATACTGATAATTCCTGGGCGTCCCCCCCCCCCCAATGGGTGTGGGCAAGGGACGGCTTGGTACGCTGAGTGTTTTAGCCGGTTGCCTCTGAGTAGTAATGCGATGGGACGGCTAGTGTAATCATATCCTTTGCGCTGTTGACTGGAGTCCCAATGGGTGTAGTGTTGCATGAAACGGCGTCCACCGTCTGACGTGTCTTCGGGTGGGTGGAAGTGCTTATTGAATGCCTTGCGACTGTTCAGTGACCGCGGTTAGAAGCGAGCGGTTGCCTTTCCCTTCTATAAATAACTCCTTTGCTTCTCTGGTTTCTTCATATCTCTTCGCTGCTCCTTACTGCCTCTTCCCTTTCTTCTCTCCCAAAGCTTCAACCATGGGCAAGAACAACAAGCGCAAGCGTGAACCGACTCCTCCATCGGAGGAGTTTGGTGACTCGGAATATTCGGAGGAGGAGTTCTCCTCCGAGCCCGAGGGGTCTCCGGCTCCCGTCTCTCCCCCGGCGTCGTCTGATGACTCGGACGACTCCCAGGGGATAGCCGCGGAGGTCTGGACGTACATCCGAGCCGTCGAGCGCGCCGGGCTCGATGGCTCGGATGAGTCGGAGTACTCCTCGGATGAGGAGGACTCGGACGGCGGCGACGAGGGTGAAGACGACGACGACGACGATGACGACGACGACGGCGACGACAGTGGCAGGGGCGGCGGCGACGGCAGCAGGGACAACACCAAGGGCGGCAGCAGCAGGGGCAGCACCAAGGGCAGCAGCAGGGGCAGCACCAAGGGCGGCGGCGGCGGCAGGGGCAGGGCCAGTGGCTAGACGCCACTGGTCTTCTTAGATATTAGTATAGTTTAGTATAGCTAGAATAATGTAGTAGTAATTAGTGTAATTTAGTAGTAGTGGTAATGTAGAGTAGTATATTGTAGTTTAGTAGTAGTAGTAATGTAGAGTAGAATTAGGGAAGTACCAACTCATAAAGAGTTGGTTTGTAATCTCGTCAACTTCCCTTTAATGAAGTATATCGTTTATCCCCTCTTTTTGATGACTTACCACTGCTTTTGCTGAATGTTGAACTGATTCTTTTGATATAGTAGAAACAGCGCCGAGCGATGTGAAGATTGACATCAGCGTTTTTAGAAGTAGCACTGAGCAATCGAACACAAGACCAGCATTTTAGAGGCAATGCCGAATGATAGAAGGTCGGCATCGGCATTTTTAGAAGTAATGCCAAGCGACAAAATACGGGGCCAACATTTTAGAAATAACGCCGAGTGATAGAATATCGGCGTCAGCATTTTAGAAGTAATGTTGAGCGTTTGAACACATGGTCGGCGTGCTAAAGGACACGCCAAGTGATTGAAGGTCGGCGTCGGCATTTTAGAAGTAATGCCGAGCGATTGAACACGTGGTCGGCGTTTTAGAGGCAGCGCCGAGTGATAGAAGGTCGGCGTCGGCATTTTAGAAGTAATGCCGAGCGATTGAACACGTGGTCGGCGTTTTAGAGGCAGCGCCGAGTGATAGCCAGCTTCTCAAGTTACTTTGAGGAAAATGGCCGAGTGATGAGGTGGCACATCGGCTTTCTTGGAAATAACTGTTAGATATCCACGTGGCATGCTGGGATTTCGGAGATGACCGCCGGGTGATGACTGGGCACTTTTGAAAAGGTATCTGGCTCAAGAATATCCCTTAAGAGTCGCGCTTTCAGCCGCCTTTGCTTTCCGTGCCCTAGTTCTTGCATTTCCGCATCTGAGTCTTCTCTGCCACTCGCCTCCTGCTCTGTTTCGCCGGCGAGAAGCAAGATGGCGCCCAAGAGGAAGACCGCGAACTCGTCTGCTGCAGTGATCCCCGCCATCGATCCCAACAGTCAGTTACCCTTCGCAGGTAACCATATGTCTGTGATTTCTGAAGTTGAGCTTCTCCGCCTTGTCTCCATCGGGGTTCTCCCTCCACGGGAACTCTGTTCTTGGCATTCTTGCCATGGGACTACTGTCCCAACCGAAGATACCCACGAGTCAGTGGTTTACACTCCTTTCCTTCTTCGCGGCCTCGGCCTTCCCATATCTCCTTTTTTCCGTGGCATCCTTGATTTTTATCACATCAACCTGACTCACTTGAACCCTAACTCCATTCTCCAAATCTCTATTTTCGTTCACCTTTGCGAAGCTTATCTTGGCGTGCTGCCGCATTTTGGCTTATGGAAGTATCTGTATCACTGCCGTCCTGGGATGGCCGGGGGGCAACATCAATTGGTCGGAGGTGCCAGTTTAGAGATGCGTCGGGGGCGGAAGACCGAGTATCTCGAGATACCCCTTAAAGACAGCATTAAAGGTTGGCGTCTGGAGTGGTTTATAATGGATAATTATGGAAATTCTCTCCCTTCCCGCTCGGGAAGACAGGCAGACGTTCGTACTCCGAGTTGGACTGAATCTCCCACGGACCAAGAAGTAGCCGAAGCGGGTGTGTTGCTTACTGAAGTTGGATTACTGAAAGAGAGAGGTCTGACTGCCGAAGCCGTGGTCACAGATTTTGTGTTCAAAAACATTCAGCCGCTGAAAGACAGGGCCTATCCGGCATATCTTTACCGAGGGCTGGCCGACTCAACCCGAGTTACTAATAGGAGAATTCCTTCTGTTGATTTGGTGAGCCGACTCGAAATGATCCTCAGGGGTAAAGTTTCAAATGTTGGAGCTCCAGTGGCATACTCGGCTTGGAACCTACCTTCTCCCAAAGCTTTCACTCTTTTTGTATCCAATCCACCCATGACAGATAGTAATTTGGGTCTTAGAGTGCGACCCTCTGCTGACGAGGTCCGTTCCTTAGTTGCTTCGCTCGGGGAGATACCTGATGATGAACGGCAGATTTATTTTGAAGTGCCCCTGAACCCTAGTGATGCAGACATAAATGACATGCTCGACCTGCTAGCCGAGGATTCATCTGATACTGCTCCTGATGGTACATTGGCAGTGGTGCCCCTTCCAGAGGTTAATGCGACCTTGGACGTCTCGAAACCTGTCAGTACTCGCCCGAGGCGCCCTAGCCGAACCAGTCAGCCCGAGCCTTCTGCTGATGAGCAGAAGAAGAAAAGGAGACGCCTCCGGCGAGTGTCCAGCTTTGACGAGGATACCAGCACCTTAGCTCCTGCTATCGAAGAAATGACTGCAACTGGCCTAGCTGACATTGATCCCAATGGGTGTGCTCCGCCTGCTGCTGACCCCAATGAGGGTGCTGTTTGTGCTGTTGCTGTGGAAGATGAGGAGGAAGAGAATGAAACTCCATTGACTCGGAAAAACAGTCGGCAGTTCGTCGCTAGCGGCGGTAGTAGTGGGGTTCCTTCTCCTGCCTTGTCTGCTCTTATTGGTCTGCAAGAACTGTCCATGGCCAATTTTGATCAAGCTCTAGAGGATATGGTCCCTGAGAACTTGTTGTTGGAACCTGCAGACGCTGATGCAACAGAAACTTGTGCGGCCGTGCCAGATGCTGGGTTGAGGTCGTCCCGTGCCTCGTCGACCTTAGAGCACGATCTCGAGGGCCGGGATGATGACTTGGATCGTCCTGATCCTGCGGAGGTAGCTGAAGGCCCGTCGACCTTAGAGGTGGTCACGGTAGAGAGCTTGGATCCTTTGAATAGTGCTGACATGTGCCCAGCCCCCGAGGGTGTCGCCGGGGAGGACTCAGCTTAGGTGAGGAGCGTAGGCCACTACCCAGCCCCCGAGGGTGCTGCCGGGGGTAACCCGGCTCAAGTGGGCAGTGCCAACCTTGACCCAGCCCCCGAGGGTGTCCGAGCGAGGTCTCCCTCCTGCACTTCCATGGATGTTCATGTGGGTTCACCTCCACGCTCTGGCGGCATGGTGGTGGCTCAAACTCCAGATCAGGGGGTCGCTTTAGAGGGCAGCATCCCCACTGGTCTGGCGTTAGGCTCTGCTGAATGTACTGAGCTCGCTCCTGCTGGTCTACTGCAAGCTGCTTCGGGTGGTGGTCCGACACCTGATTATCAGCTGATTTCTCCTGACTTGGGGATCCCTTCGTTCTTTTCCAACCTCCAGGTGTTGTGTTGTGCTTTAGTTAGATCTTTATGTTGCATGAATTGTTGTCATTATGCTCATCTGTTCTTCTCGTCAGGCTTTGGTGAATGGATTGGCCAGTCAACTGAAATCACAGGGTGCTTCTACCCCAGAAGTGGCGTCATCTCTCGAGCGTTGGAATCCAGTGTTGCTTCATCGTCGTGTATCTGAGTTGGAGGCCACCAATGCTGGTCATTGTCCTTTCTTCTTCTTCTTTGTTCTTGCCCGTAGGTTGTTTTACCTTCTGACCTCATTTTGTTTGAATACCTCTTGATAGGGATGACTCGGCAGATCACAGTTCTTGAAGAAAAACACTCTCAAGATCAAGCTGAAATGGCTCGACGATGTGCTGACTTCGAGGAGAAGTATTCTCAAAGTCAGATCGAGTTGAGTCAGGTCTCTGCGGCTTTGGATGATGCCAACGCTCTGAGTTCTTCTCTTCATGCTCAGCTTGACTCTGAGAAGGTAGCTTACGTACCTGTGCTTCGCCTTATCATGCTCTTGGATTCTGAATGAGTTTGATTTTTGCTTGTAGGAAGAAAAACGTATCCTTGCTGCTTCTCGCGACAACTTGGACAGATTGTACCGAGATTCCAGTAACTCGCTGACCATCTTGGAGAGGAGCCACCGTTTTACGATGGAGGAGCTTGACAATCAGCGCCGTCAACTGCAAGAATCTTTAGACGAAATGGCCCGCCTTACACAGTTGCTATCAGCAAAGGATGCCACCATCAAGGAACTCCGAGCTTCCAAGAAAACCACTGCTCGGGAGTTAGAAACTGCTCAGTTGGCCGCTAAAACCGCTGAAGAGACTGCTGCTACTTTCAAAGCTCAGCGCGATAAAGCCATGGACAAGGCTATTCGAGCGGGGCGAATCTTGATGAGAAGACCCGGAGTGGTAGTTCCTGAAGATATAAAAGCTGATGTGCATGCCACCCCCGATTCTTCGATTCGCCCTTCTTCATCGGTCGTTCCTGAGAAAGATATTGGAAAATAGAGAAACACTTTGCGTGCCATGAGCACGCGGTTAGTATGAGCAAGCATTCATTTAGAGGACATCAGCTTATCATTCGAATGTTATGATTTCTTTCTTATCGTATCAGAATTTATTAGTTTGCAAGTTTGTGGTAACGCTGCATCATGATTATGAAGTTTGTTTGTGGGATATGGAGATCATTCCTTGAACTGCATAAGCGCGAGTATGCTATACTGGTTTAAGCCGCCAATGACCTTTAGCCGGTAACTTCTGTTAGTAGGGTTTAGTGATCGCCCTAGGTAAAGTAAGCATAAGCATGTTGCACCGCCTTAAGTCGTTGTCGACTTAAGTCGATTGCTCCGTTTGTAGGGCATAGTGGTCACCCCGAGTTAAGTAAGCGTGAGCATGTTGCACCGCCTTAAGTCGTTGCCGACTTAAGTCGATTGCTCCGTTTGTAGGGCATAGTGGTCACCCCGAGTTAAGTAAGCGTGAGCATGTTGCACCGCCTTAAGTCGTTGCCGACTTAAGTCGATTGCTCCGTTTGTAGGGCATAGTGGTCACCCCGAGTTAAGTAAGCGTGAGCATGTTGCACCGCCTTAAGTCGTTGCCGACTTAAGTCGATTGCTCCGTTTGTAGGGCATAGTGGTCACCCCGAGTTAAGTAAGCGTGAGCATGTTGCACCGCCTTAAGTCGTTGCCGACTTAAGTCGATTGCTCCGTTTGTAGGGCATAGTGGTCACCCCGAGTTAAGTAAGCGTGAGCATGTTGCACCGCCTTAAGTCGTTGCCGACTTAAGTCGATTGCTCCGTTTGTAGGGCATAGTGGTCACCCCGAGTTAAGTAAGCGTGAGCATGTTGCACCGCCTTAAGTCGTTGCCGACTTAAGTCGATTGCTCCGTTTGTAGGGCATAGTGGTCACCCCGAGTTAAGTAAGCGTGAGCATGTTGCACCGCCTTAAGTCGTTGCCGACTTAAGTCGATTGCTCCGTTTGTAGGGCATAGTGGTCACCCCGAGTTAAGTAAGCGTGAGCATGTTGCACCGCCTTAAGTCGTTGCCGACTTAAGTCGATTGCTCCGTTTGTAGGGCATAGTGGTCACCCCGAGTTAAGTAAGAATGCAAGTCAATCATAAACGAACCGAGTATCTTTGAAATCTATCTTTATTGATGACATATTTCCACTTTTACAGAGTACATGGTCGCCCCGGCTGTTTTGAAATACAGCTAGGGGTAAAACTTTCTGAGGTGCTCTATGTTCCAAGAGTTCCCGACTTCTGTACCATCCGTCTGGGTGAGGCGATACGATCCGGGCCGAGTGACCTCTGCTACTATGAAGGGTCCTTCCCATAAGGGTGATAGCTTGTGCCGTCCCTCCCCCGTTAGAATTCGGCGGAGGACGAGGTCTCCTACTGAAAAGGACCTTTGCCGCACAGCCTTATCGTGATAGCGCCTTAGAGTCTGCTGGTACCGTGCTGATTGGATTACTGCATTCAGTCGTTCTTCCTCAAGTATATCAATATCCTCCAGCCTGGTGGCCTCAGCTTCCGCTATGCTTTCGAAGATCAATCTTGGTGCCCCAAACTTGAGGTCAGCAGGTATCACTGCCTCCGACCCATAGACCATGAAGAAAGGAGTGTTTCCATGCAGGGCTCGGCTAGGTTGGGTTCTCAGGCTCCAAACGACATAAGGTAGTTCTCTTAGCCATTTTCCTGCGAATTTTTCATTTTTATCGAAGACCCTTTTCCTGAGTGCCTCCAATATCATTCCGTTGGCTTGCTCAACCTGCCCGTTGGCTCTTGGATGCGCCACAGATGCATATTTGATCTGAATGCTCTTTTGCTCGCAGAAGTCAAAGAATTCTGAGCTGGTGAAGTTGGATCCTAAGTCAGTGATGATGCTGTTTGGTATCCCGAATCTGAATATTATATCCTGTATGAATTCCACGGCCTTAGCAGAGGTTAAAGAAGCAATGGGCTTGAACTCTATCCATTTAGTGAATTTGTCAATTGCCACCAATACGTGGGTATAACCTCCTTGAGCTTTCTTGAAAGGTCCAATCATATCCAATCCCCAGCATGCGAAAGGCCAAGTTACTGGTATGGTCTGTAGCTGCTGTGCTGGCATGTGCTGTTGCTTCGACAGGTATTGACAAGCTTCGCATCTCTGAACTAACTCGGCTGCGTCACTCTTTGCTGTCGGCCAATAGAACCCTGACCTGAAGACCTTCCCGACTAGTGTTCTGGAGGCTGCATGTATTCCACATTGCCCTGCATGGACTTCCTCCAGAAGTTGCTTCCCAGTGGATGGGAGAATACACTTCATGAGAACCCCTGATGCACCCCTTCTGTATAATATCTCCCCAATGAGTGTGTAGTGAGCCGACTGTCTGGCAATGCGCTCTGCTGAGTTCTTGTCGTCTGGCTCTTCTTCGTTCTTTATGTACTTAATGATCGGCCTCCTCCAGTCATCAGAGTCTGACTCGGGTTGATCTACGATGTTGCACTCTTCTGTCTGGTCTATTGAGATACTCGGCCGTGTAATTTCCTGTACGAAAACTCCGGGTGGGACCTGAGTTCGACCGGATCCGAGCTTGGATAGTGTATCAGCTGCTGTGTTTCGATCCCTTTCCACATGATGAAATTCCAGACCCTCGAACTTATCTTCCAGCTTTCGAACGGCAGCACAATATTTTCCCATTGAATCACTTGAACAATCCCATTCTTTGTTTATCTGGCTAATGACTACCAGAGAGTCTCCATATACCATCAATCTCTTGACGCCCAGTGATATGGCGATGTTTAATCCGTGTATCAAGGCTTCATACTCAGCTGCGTTGTTAGAGGCCGGGAATAGCAGCTGGAGAGCATACTTGAGGTGCTCGCCTCCAGGTGCAGTGAAGAGAATTCCTGCTCCTGCTCCTTGCAGTTTCAGCGAGCCATCAAAATACATTCGCCATACTTCTGCGGTTTCTGGATTATCCGGTACTTGCTGTTCTGTCCACTCTGATACGAAATCGACCAGTGCTTGAGTTTTGATGGCAGTGCGAGGTCGGAACTCGATATCATGGGATCCCAACTCGCAAGCCCACTTGGCTATTCGGCCAATGGCTTCCTTGTTGTGAAGAATGTCCCCTATTGGAAAACCAGTGACTACTATGACTTTGTGGTCGTCAAAGTAGTGACGCAGCTTGCGGGCAGTTAGAAGTACTGCATATAATAGCTTCTGAACTTGAGGATATTTTTTCTTCGATGGGCCTAGAACTTCACTGATGAAGTAGACAGGATGTTGTACCGGGTGGGCATGCCCTTCTTCTACTCGCTCGACTACCAACGCAGTGCTTACCACGTGAGTCGTGCAAGAGATATATAGCAGCAAATCTTCAGCCGGCTGAGTCGGCGTGGCTCGCCGGGGCGGTTTCAATACTGGCGGTGTTGTCAGGAATTTCTTCAGTGCGTCTAGAGCTTCTTGTGCCTCTGAAGTCCATTGAAACTTATCCACCTTTTTCAACAGTTTATAAAATGGCAGACCTTTTTCTCCCAGTCTGGATATGAATCTGCTCAGGGCTGCCATACATCCGGTGAGTCGCTGAACCTTCTTTTGCGATCGAGGAGCTTCCATCTTCATGATAGCTTCAATCTTATCTGGATTAGCTTCAATTCCCCGGTGGCTGACAATAAATCCGAGTAACTTTCCTGCTGGTACCCCGAAGACGCATTTCTCAGGATTGAGCTTCCATCTATATCTTCTCAGGCTGTTGAAAACCAGCTGTAAGTCTTCGATGAAGTTTTCCGGATTTTCTGTCTTAATCACCACGTCGTCTACGTAAGCCTCCACACGCTTGCCCCAGTGATCGGCTAAGCATGTTTGAATAGCTCTCTGATAAGTCGCTCCAGCGTTTTTGAGGCCGAACGGCATGGAGGTATAACAGAAAGCACCAAACGGGGTGATGAACGCCGTTTTTTTCCTCGTCTTCTTTTGCCAAACTAATCTGATGATACCCGGAATAGCAATCTAAGAAAGACAGCATCGAACATCCAGCGGTGGAATCCACCACCTGATCTATCCTTGGGAGCCCGAAGGGATCCTTCGGACAGTGTTTGTTGAGATCAGTATAGTCGACGCACATGCGCCAATCCACTTTATTCTTTTTGAGTACAAGAACAGGGTTGGCTAACCACTCGGGGTGTAATACTTCTCTAATAAATCCGGCCGTGACCAAGCGAGCTAACTCGGCACGAATGGCCTCTCTCTTGTCTGGCGTGAAACGACGCAGCTTTTGCCGGATCGGCCTCGCCTGAGGATAGACTTTCAATTTGTGCTCGGCCAGTTCCCTCGGGACTCCCGGCATATCCGCAGGTTGCCATGCGAATACGTCTCGGTTATCTTGTAGGAACTGGACGAGCGCGCTTTCCTATTTGTCACTCAAACTGGAGCTGATGATGGCCGTCTTGCGCTCATCAGCGAACCCCAGGTTGATCCGCTTGGTGTCCTCAGTCGGCCGCATAGAGGTCGCGGCCTGAGCTTCGTTTGCCGGCACGGCGAGGTCTTCTTCAGGCTTAGAGTTCGCCGGTGTAGAAGGAACCGTTGACGGCTTGGTGGTGAGGGCTGCTTGGATGGCCACTCGGAAACATTCTGCGGCGCCTTGGAAGTCGGCGCGCACAGTTATGATTCCTCGTGGTCCTGGCATCTTCAGTATCATGTACGTATAGTGTGGGATGGCCATGAACTTGGCCAGCCCTGGCCTCCCGATGATGGCGTTGTACCCGCAGTCGAAGTTCGCCACCTCGAACCTCAGGAACTCGGTTCTGTAATTATCCGGAGTCCCGAAGGTGACCGGCATGTAGATGTGGCCCAGCGGGTATTCCCCTTCCGTCGGCACGATGCCGAAGAAAGGAGTGTCTGACTCGTGGAGCTCTTTGAGGTGAACTCCCAAGCCTTGGAGCGTACGGGGGAAAGTGACGTTGATGCTGCTCCCCCCGTCCACTAGCACCTTCTTCACCCGGCTCTCTCGGATCACCGGATCGACGAGGAGCGGATATTTGCCCGGGTGGTCGAAGTTGAGCCATTGATCCTCCCGAGTGAACGTGATTGGGTGTTCCGACCACCGGTACGGGGCGGGAGGGCCGGTGGTCGCCACCAGTATCTGGCGATCGTTGAGCTTTTGTTGTCTCTTGTTCTCCTGCGACCCATGTCCACCGAAGATGACGTTGACCTCCCTGTCAACGCGCGGGAATGCTCCTCCTCCCCCCTGCTCCGGCCGATGGGGCTGTCGTGGTTCATCTGGTCCTCCCCTCGGCGGAGGAGGTGGTAGAGGTTGGAAAGGTCGGCCATGCCCGACGGAGTGCTTGAAATCCCGGCAGTTGCGGAGAGTGTGGCGCATATCCTTGTGGTACGGGCACTGGGCGTCGAGGATGTCGTCCAGCGTGCGTTCGCCTCCACGAGGTCCTCCTCGGGCGCGAGAGGCGGGTGGTCCGGCGGCGTGTACTTCTTCGCGAGGCCTCTTCTCCCAGCGCTTGTCGGGCGGCTGGTTCGCGTCGCGTCGTGGTGCTGCTGGCGCGGGCTTTGCTCCTCCGATGAGGTCCTGGGCTCGCTCGTCAGCGGTGATGTAGAGGTCGGCTTCCCGGAACAGCTCCTCGGAGGTAGTCGGCGCCTTTTGCAGTATGGCTCGGACGAAGGCCGAGTCGTTAGATCCTCTGTAGAAGTCCTCGATTACGGCCGCCTCCGTGACCTCGGGGATGCGGTTTCTCATGGTCTGGAACCTTTTAAGGTATGACCTGAGAGTCTCATCCCCCCGGCGCTTGATGGATTTGAGGTCCCATGGTTGCGCTGGCTTGTCGGAGAGAGACTGGAAGTTGGCGGTGAAACGTCGACTGAAGTCTCCCCAGTCGTCGATGCAGTGTCGGGGTAGATGTCGTAGCCACTGCAGCGCGTCTTGCCCGAGGACGATGGGCAGATACGCAGTCATGACGTCCTCGGATGCCCCGGCAGCCCGAGCAGCGGTGGTGTAGACTGCCAACCAGCCCCCTGGATCCTGCTTAGGTTCATATTTGTCGACATTGGATACCTTGAAGTTGGGAGGCCATTGGATGGCCCTAAGGCGCGGAGTAAGGGCGGATACTCCGCACATGTCCTCCTGTCGTCGAGGATGTCGTCTGTCCCGGGGAGGGGAGTGGTGATGGTGGTTCCTCGACCGTCCCCGGGTGGCTCCTCCAGTTGAAGCTGTTGCCGACTCAGTTCGGGTGGCCTGGCTTTGAGTCGGGAAGCCATGATCTCGATCATACTCCTCCCGACGGCGAATTTCGTTCTCGTGCCGCCGTTCGCGCGAAGCGTTGATAGAGCTCCGCGCGTCTCGGCGACTGTTGATGGCGTGTCGCAGATCGTTCGGCGGGTGAGCGAGCGGTAGTAGATGGTTGGCTGCCTGAGTGAACAGGCGCCGGTATCCCTCGGCGTCGGGGGTCCGAGGAAGTCCGTCAGCTATCCGGGCCAGAACGCCTCCGACTTCGCTCGGCGTATTCATAGCTCGGGCGAAGTCGGGGTTCAGGTTGCGCCCGAAGAGCGGATTCTCGCATCGTTGCCTTGCATCTTGCTCGGCTTGCTCCTGAGTCCGACGGCGATCTCGTCGTCGGGAGTTCCTTCGTTCCCTGAAGACGCGTTCTTCCAGAGTTTCTCCTATCTCTGAGACCTCGTCTCGCGAGACAGGTTGCTCCGGATCCCGTTCTCCGGCTGCGTGATGTCGTCGAATGTTTCTGCGTCGGTTCCTTCGTCGGCGGGATTCTCGCTGAGGTGGTTCTTCTCCGGGCGCGGTCGGTTCATCGTCGGAGACGGCGGGCGACTCTGCCCTCCCGATGAAGAGGACGTCGGGGTAGAACGGTATTGCTGTCGCTGCGGCTTTCTTTCTGTTCTCCTTTGAGGTCGGAGGAACGGAAAGAATGACCGGCCTCTCCCTGATCTCCTTCCTTCTCATGACCTGTGTCCATTCTTTCGTCGGGGAAGTAGACAGCGGAGTCTTCCGGGTCAGCGAGCTTCTAGCTCCAGCCTCCCCGGAGACGATCTTGTTCCGAAGAGCCGGAGGTAGCTTCTTTCCAGCATTTTCGGAGTTTGTTGGAGGAGACTTCTTTTCCGGCAGATCCGCGAGGCGGTGTAGAATTCCTTCTTCGTCCGCCACGGATGAGATCGTCTCGAAGCAGAATGTGGATCCGGGACGCATGGTGATCTTGCTGTGGAAGGTGACGGCCATTGAGCTAGCTTGGATCGTCGACACACCCCCTACCTGGCGCGCCAGCTGTCGGTGTTTTGGGTCCGACCGCACACCCGGGGTTGCCCCTCAAGGTGTTTTTAGGAGTAGGACGGTGTCGACAACTGTAGCAAAATGGTTCGTGCCGATCGCACGAGGGACAATGGACAAGATTTTCAGGTTCGGGCCGCTTAGAAGTGCGTAATACCCTACGTCCTGGTGAGTATATGAGCGTGGTTACAAGAGGATTCTCTGGATAGAGGGCGCAGAGAGTTTTTGTGGGTGGCTAAATAGAACAGAGTCGATCGATCTGAAGGGGTGCCCCCTAGGCCTTATATACTCGACCGTGGGGCAGTACACGTGGGTAAGATAACAACAAGTAGCTAAAAGATAGTGAACCTCTTGAGATTATCCCTACGTAACCCTCGCCGACTTATCCTCGCATGGCTTCATTGCATGGAGACTCCAGTGCGGGAAAGTCGGATCTCTGTTGCAGCCATTCGCTCGACGCTGTGGGCCGTCCGGGTTTGCACCAATTCGGTTTCATGTCGTTCTGTTTTGCCGGTTGTTTCTTCCCAGGCCCACGAAAGAATGACCTTACGATTTATTGGGCCCTTGGGCCTTTCGTGAGGTCCTTTACTCTTTTAGTGGACCCGGGGGATATCTATCTCCCACAATCTCCTACTGAGAAGGATCGCTGTCGCACAGCCTTGTCGTGATAGCGCCTTAGAGTTTGCTGGTACCGTGCTGATTGGATTACCGCACTCAGCCGTTCTTCTTCAAGTGTATCAATGTCCTCCAGCCTGGTGGCCTCGACTTCTGCTATGTTTTCGAAGATCAACCTTGGCGCCCCGAACTTGAGATCAGCGGGTAGCACTGCTTCCGACCCATAGACCATGAAGAAAGGAGTGTTTCCATGCAGAGCTCGGCTAGGTTGGGTTCTTAGGCTCCAAACGGCATAGGGCAACTCCCTTATCCACTTTCCTGCGAATTTTTCATTCTTATCGAAGACCTTTTTCCTGAGTGCCTCTAGTATCATCCCGTTAGCTCGCTCAACCTGCCCGTTGGCTCTTTGATGTGCTACAGATGCATACTTGATCTGAATGTTTTTTTGCTCACAGAAGTCGAAGAACTCCGAACTTGTGAAGTTGGATCCTAGGTCAGTTATGATGATGTTTGGTATCCCGAATCTGAATATTATGTCTTGTATGAATTCCACGGCCTTAGTAGAGGTTAAAGAAGCAATGGGCTTGAACTCTATCCATTTAGTGAATTTGTCGATTGCTACCAATACATGAGTGTATCCTCCTTGAGCTTTCTTGAAAGGTCCAATCATATCCGGTCCCCAGCATGCGAAAGGCCAAGTTACTGGTATGGTCTGCAGTTGCTGTGCTGGCAGATGTTGTTGTTTTGACAGGTATTGGCAAGCTTCTCACCTCTGAACTAACTCGGCTGCATCATTCTTCGCTGTTGGCCAATAGAATCCTGACCTGAAAACCTTCCCGACTAGTGTTCTGGATGCTGCATGTATTCCACATTGCCCAGCATGGACCTCCTCCAGAAGTTGCTTCCCAGTAGATGAGAGAATGCACTTCATGAGGACACTGGATGCACCTCTTCTGTACAATGTCTCCCCAATGAGTGTGTAGTGAGGCGACTGTCTGGCAATGCGCTCGGCTGAATTCTTGTCATCTGGTTCCTCTTCATTCTGTATATACTTGATGATTGGCCTTCTCCAGTCATCAGAGTCTGACTCGGGTTGATCTATAATATTACACTCTTCAGTTTGATCCATTGAGATGCTTGGCTGTAGTATTTCTTGCACAAAAACTCCAGGTGGGACCTGAATTCGACTAGATCCTAGCTTGGATAATACATCGGCGGCTGTGTTCCGATCTCTTTCTACATGATGAAATTCCAGACCCTCAAACTTATCTTCCAGTTTTCGGACGGCAGTACAGTATTTTCCCATTGAATCGCTTGAACAATCCCACTCTTTGTTTATCTGGCTAATGACTACCAGAGAGTCTCCGTACACCATCAATCTTTTGATGCCCAATGATATGGCGATGTTCAATCCATGGATTAGAGCTTCATACTCGGCTGCATTGTTGGAGGCCAGAAACAGCAACTGGAGGGCATATTTGAGGTGCTCGCCCCCAGGTGCGGTGAAGAGAATTCCTGCTCCTGCTCCCTGCAATTTCAGCGAGCCATCGAAATACATTCGCCACACTTCTGCAGTTTCTGGGTTATCTGGTACTTGCTATTCAGTGCACTCTGATACGAAATCAACTAGTGCTTGAGTTTTGATGGCAGTACGAGGTTGGAATTCGATGTCATGAGATCCCAGCTCACAAGCCCACTTGGCTATTCGGCCAATGGCTTCCTTGTTGTGAAGAATATCCCCTATTGGAAAACCAGTGACTACTATGACTTTGTGGTCATCAAAGTAGTGGCGTAGCTTGCAGGCAGTTAGAAGTACTGCATATAATAGCTTCTGAACTTGAGGATACTTTTTCTTTGAGGGGCCTAGAACTTCACTGATGAAGTAAATAGGATGTTGCACTGGGTAGGCATGTCCTTCTTCTGCTCGCTCGACTACCAACACGGTGCTTACCACGTGAGTCGTGCAAGAGATATACAGTAGCAGATCTTCAGCTGGTTGAGTTGACGTAGCTCGTCGGGGTGGCTTCAGTACTGGTGGTGTTGTCAAGAATTTCTTCAGTGCATCTAGAGCCTCCTGTGCCTCTGAAGTCCACTGAAACTTATCCACCTTCTTGAGTAGCTTGTAAAATGGTAAACCTTTTTCCCCCAGCCTGGATATAAATCTGCTCAGAGCTGCCATACATCCAGTAAGTCGCTGAACCTTCTTTTGTGATCGAGGCGCTTCCATCTTCATGATAGCTTCAATCTTATCCGGATTAGCCTCAATTCCCCGGTGGCTGACAATAAACCCGAGTAACTTTCCTGCTGGTACCCCGAAAACACATTTTTCAGGATTAAGCTTCCATCTATACCGTCTCAGACTGTTGAAAACCAGCTGTAAGTCTTCGATGAAGTTTTCCGAATTCTCTATTTTGATTACCACATCATCTACGTAGGCCTCCACACGCTTGCCCCAGTGATCGGCTAAGCACGTTTGAATGGCTCTCTGATAAGTCGCTCCAGCGTTTTTGAGGCCGAACGGCATGGAGGTATAACAGAAAGCACCAAACAGAGTGATGAACGCTGTGTTTTCCTCGTCTTCTTTCGCTAAACTAATCTGATGGTATCCAGAATAGCAATCCAAGAAAGACAGCACAGAACATCCAGCGGTGGAGTCCACCACCTGATCTATCCTTGGGAGCCCGAAGGGATCCTTCGGACAGTGTTTGTTGAGATCAGTATAGTCGACGCACATGCGCCAATCCACTTTATTCTTTTTGAGTACAAGAACAGGGTTGGCTAACCACTCGGGGTGCAACACCTCTCTAATAAATCCAGCCGCGACCAAGCGAGCTAACTCGGCGCGAATGGCCTCTCTCTTGTCGGGCGTGAAACGATGTAGCTTTTGCCGAATCGGCCTTGCCTGGGAATAGACCTTCAGTTTGTGCTCGACCAGTTCTCTTGGGACTCCCGGCATATCCGCAGGTTGCCATGCGAATACATCTCGGTTATCTTGCAGAAACTGGACAAGCGCGCTTTCCTATTTGTCGTCCAGGCTGGAGCTGATGATGGCAGTCTTGCGTTCATCAGCGAACCCCATGTTGATCCTCTTGCGTCCAGGCTGGAGCTTCGTTTGCCCGGTACTGCAAGGTCCTCCTCAGGCTTAGAGTTCGCCTGTGTTGAAGAAACCGTCGACGGCTTGGTGGTGAGGGCTGCTTGGATGGCCACTCGGAAACACTCTGTTGTGCCTTGGAAGTCGGCGCGCACAGTTATGATTCCTTGTGGTCCTGGCATCTTCAGTATCATGTACGTGTAATGCGGGATGGCCATGAATTTGGCCAATCCCGGCCTCCCGATGATGGCGTTGTACCCGCATTCGAAGTTCGCCACTTCGAACCTCAGGAACTCGGTTCTGTAGTTCTCCGGAGTTTCGAAGGTGACAGGCATGTAGATGTGGCCCAGCGGGTATTCTCCTTCCATCGGCATGATGCCGAAGAAAGGACTGTCCGACTCGTGGAGCTCTTTGAGGTGAACTCCCAAGCCTTGGAGTGTCTGGGGGAAGGTGACGTTGATGCTGCTCCCCCCGTCCACTAGCACCTTCCTCACCCGGCTCTCTCGGATCACCGGATCGACGAGGAGCGGGTATTTGCCTGGATGGTCGAAGTTGAGCCATTGATCCTCCCGAGTGAAAGTGATCGGGTGCTCCGACCACCGATATGGGGCGGGAGGACCGGTGGTCGCCACTAGTATCTGGCGGTCGTTGAGCCTTTGTTGTCTTTTGTTCTCCTGCGACCCATGTCCGCCGAAGATGACGTTGACCTCCCTGTCAACGCGCGGGAAAGCTCCTCCTCCTCCCTCCTCCTGCTGATGGGGTTGTCGTGGTTCATCTGGTCCTCCCCTCGGCGGAGGAGGAGGTAGAGGTTGGAAGGGTCGGCCGTGCCCGACGGAGTGCTTGAAGTCCCGGCAGTTACGAAGAGTGTGGTGCATGTCCTTGTGGTACGGGCAATGGGCGTCGAGGATGTCGTCCACCGTGCGCTCGCCTCCGCGAGGTCCTCCTCGGGCGCGAGAGGCAGGTGGTCCGGCGGCGTGCACTTCTTCGCGAGGCCTCTTTTCCCAGAGTTTGTCGGGTTGCTGGTTCGCGTCGCGTCGTGGTGCTGCTGGTGCGGGCTTTGCTCCTCCGATGAGGTCCTGGGCCCGCTCGTCGGCGGTGATGTAGAGGTCGGCTTCCCGGAACAGCTCCTCGGAGGTAGTCGGCGCCTTCTGTAGTATGGCTCAGACGAAAGCCGAGTCATTAGATCCTCTGTAGAAGTCCTCGATCACGGCCGCTTCCGTGACCTCGGGGATACGATTTCTCATGGTCTGCAACCTTTTGAGGTACGACCGGAGAGTTTCGTCCCCCCGGCGCTTGATGGATTTGAGGTCCCATGGTTGCGCCGGTTTGTCGGAGAGGGACTGGAAATTGGCGGTGAAGCGTCGACTGAAGTCGCCCCAGTCGTCGATGCAGTGTCGGGGTAGATGTCGCAGCCATTGCAGCGCGTCTTGTCCAAGGACAATGGGTAAGTACGTGGTCATCACGTCTTCGGACGCCCCGGCAGCTCGAGCAGCGGTGGTGTAGACGGCTAGCCAACCCCCTGGATCCTGCTTAGGTTCATATTTGTCGACATTGGATACCTTGAAGTTGGGAGGCCATTGGATGGCCCTAAGGCGCGGAGTAAGAGCAGACACTCCGCATGTGTCCTCCTGTCATCGGGGATGATGTCTGTCCCAGGGAGGGGAGTAGTTGTTGTGGTTCCTCGACCGTCCCCGGGTGGTACCGCCAGTTGAGGCCGTTGCCGACTCAGTTCTGGTGGCCTGGCTCCGAGCTGGGATGCCATGATCCCTGTCGTACTCCTCCCGGCGGCGGATCTCGTTCTCATGCCGCCGTTCACGTGAAGCATTGATGGAGCTTCGCGCGTCTCGGCGACTGTTGATTGCGTGTCGTAGATCGTTCGGCGGGTGAGCAAGTGGTAGAAGATGGTTGGCCGCCTGGGTGAACAGTCGTCGGTAGCCCTCGGCGTCGGGAGTCCGAGGGAGCCCATCAGCTATCCGAGCTAGTACTCCTCCGACTTCGCTCGGCGTGTTCATGGCTCGGGCGAAGTCGGGGTTCAGGTTGCGCCCAAAGAATGGATTCTCCCGGCGTTGCCTTGCGTCTTGCTTGGCTTGTTCCTGAGCCCGGCGGCGATCACGTCATCGGGAGTTCCTTCGTTCTCTGAAGACGCGTTCCTCCGGAGTTTCCCCTATCTCAGAGATCTCGTCGCGCGAGACAGGTTGCTCCGGATCCCGTTCTCTGGCCGCGTGATGTCGTCGAACGTTCCTGCGCCAGTTCCTCCGTCGGCGGGATTCTCGTTGAGGCGGTTCTTCTCCGGGTGCGGTCGGCTCGTCGTCGGAGACGGTAGGCGACTCCACTCTCCCGATGAAGAGGACATCGGGATAGAATGGTGCTGCTGTCGTGGCGACCTTCTTTCCGTTCTCCTTTGAGGGCGGAGGAACGGAAAGAACAACTTGCTTCCCCTTGGTCTCCTTCTTCCTCGCGATCTGTGTCCATTCTTTTGTCGGGGAAGTTGACAGTGGAGTTTTCCGAGTCAGCGGGCCCTCGGCCCCCGACTTTCCGGAAATAATCTTTTTCCGGAGAGCTAGAGGTTGAGCTTCTCCGACATTTTCGGAGTTTGTTGGAGGAGACTTCTTTTCCGGCAGATCCGCAATGCGGTGTAGAGTTCCTTCTTCATCTGCTACAGATGAGATTGTTCCGAAGCAGAATACGGATCCGGGACGAAGGGTGATCTTGCTGTGGAAGGCGACGGCCATTGAGCTAGCTTGGATCGTCGACACACCCCCTACCTGGCGCGCCAGCTGTCAGTGTTTTGGGTCCGACCGCACACCCGGGGTTGCCCCTCAAGGTGTTTTTAGGAGTAGGACGGCGTCGACGACTGTAGCAAAATGGTTCGTGCCAGATGCACGAGGGACAGTGGACAATGTTTACAGGTTCGGGCCGCTTAGAGACGCGTAACACCCTACGTCCTGGTGAGTATGCTTGGTGAATGAGGTTACAAGAGAGCTCTCTGAATTGAGAATGCAGAGAGTTGGAGTGGGTGGCTAAGTAATAGGGTCGATCGTTCTGAAGGGGTGCCCCCTAGGCCTTATATACTCGACCGTGGGGCAATACACGTGGATTTGATAACAGCGTGTAACTAAAAGATAGTGAACTGTTTGAGTTTATCTCCCTATAGTTCTGCCGACTTATCCTCGCATGGCTCCGTTGCATGGGGGCTCCAGCGCGGGAAAGTCGGATCTCTGTTGTGGTCGCTCGCTCGACGTTGTGGGCCGTCCGGGTTTGCACCAATCCGGCCCCATGCCGATCTGCTTTGCTGGTTGTCCCTCCCCAGGCCCACGAAAGAATGACCTTACGATTTATTGGGCCCTTGGGCCTTTCGTGAGGTCTTTTACTCTTTTAGTGGACCTGGGGGATATCTATCCCCCACAGCTGGTGGCTAGGGCAGCTCCGACCACCTCTGACGCCGACCCGCTCACAGAAGTGACCACCGTGACCGCCCCGATGTCACTGACCACCCCGCCGGAGCTCTACTGCCGCCGGTAAGCCTCGCCGCCGTAATCTTTGCCGCGGGTATTGTTTAAGCCAGCCAGGGAGCGTGGGTTAGATTTCGGCTAAGTCCAGGGGGTTTTGTGCAATGTCAGTGACTCATGCAAATAGTAGACCGAGGACTATTTTGAGAGAGAAAAAGGAGAGAAAATCCAGGGGGTTCAGTGCAAACCTGTATTTCTTTTCCCTTTCGAATTTATTCTTCTTTTAAATATTACAGAGAACTAAATAAATGCATAACTTGAAGAATAATTATCCAAAATTTGTCAAACCAATTTTGCTAGACTTTGTGAAATATAAACTATCAGACAAAAATAGTAAACCCCATAGTTCTTGTATTATTTTCTAGAGATTTGAATTAAATAAGAAAACTGCTCAAAACTTAATATTAGAAGGAAAAATAGAAATATTATTAGACCAGGGTTAAGAAAAATAGTGGAGACACTAACCTAGTAGTTACACTGTTTAAAATTAATAAACACCCTAGTATACAAGGTTAAGGAGAGTTTGTTCACTAAAGCTTGTTTATGCTCAAACTTAGGAAAATTAAGAAAAGGGATTAAAAATGGAAACTAGAGGGCAACCATATTTTTCCTAGCATGCCTAAGTTATGTAGTTCACAAGAAAAATCTATTGAACCATAGTCCAGTGAGAGGAAATTGTACTCACACTTATTCATGAAAAACAGAGAAAACTTTGAACAATCATAAGAAAATAATCCTAAGGAGAAAACACCCCTACCTTAGGAATAACTATTCTTGTGCTAAGAGAAACCTAGGAAAAATACAAGTTCTGTTGTATGATATTTTTTCAAATAGCAAGTTAGTTATAAGTGTCTTTTTGGCATTAACTTTAGAAAATCATAACTAAATAACCACTAAGTAACCCTCTATGATTTTTGGCACAGAAGCATGTTATTACCCATAAATACTAGCAAAAATAACCCTTAGTACAGAACCCACACCTAGATAAGGGTTGTAGTGCAAAGTAACCCCTCTGCCCCAACTTTTGTTATTTTTGTCCAGGGCATGTTCTGTTTATTTTTGACCTTAAAATTATAGGACAGATTTCAGAGCCCAATATTCACCCACTGTAATTTTTACAAGATTTTTGGAAATTTTGAAATCACTGTTGTAGTTCAAACCATCTTAAGAGCATAAAAAGACAATAAAAAAGAGGAATTAGTAGTGGAGATTAATGTTGCCCTAACCAAAACAACAAAACCCTTGAATACCTGATGGAACCTTTAAAGGGAAATCCAAATCTTAATCCACTATGTTTACCTCTAAGCAAAACCTCAAACCTAAATTGATAAGCATAAACCTCAAGAGCTTCTTATAACAAAGAAACCATAAGTTATCAACTAACTTAGTTTTTCTTCACTAAGCATAATGATTACTAAATCCTGCATAATCATAGCATACATATTTCTTATTCATTGCATTCGATAGATTGCAACCTCGTTGACGGAGAGTAGATCCTCGTGCCAGAGCAAGGAGTTGCTCAGGAGGTAGCCCCGGATCTAGCACCAGAGCCTGCCATCGAGGATCTGCCTGCCCCAGCTTTGGAAGGCAAGCCCCGGTTTTATGCATAACCTATTCTATATGCTATTTTACTGCACTTAATGTTTGTATGCTTGTATTATGCACTTAAGTGTAGGAGTTGTTTGGAACCTTAGTTGCATTACTCAGGATACCTTTTGAGATGGATACTAGTATGCTAGGTCGAGTAGCTGCTTTACTAATTAGGGATCTTGGTAGAAGTCGAGTGATTTTTCTAGCACTCGCGCGAGGTCAGGAAATTGATTGTATCCACCTTGATAACAGAATGATAAGGGTCTATGGACTCGGACCCTTGGGGGTTGCGATGTCTACGAGACGAAATTGGAATAAGGATTAACGTGCGGATACCTGCGTTTGAACGTACTAAGCACATGCCGAGAAATATGGTAAATCGGTAAGCCTAGTACCTGATTGAACCTGGCAGTAGATTGCCCTCCTCACGCGACCTGAGACGTGGTCTCCCATTCCGGTTATGGTGGGTACAAGTGCGGTCACTGCACGACGACAGTCGGGGTTAGTGAGGCATTGTACGCCAAGGCGGTGAGCCCCTCTCTGCTGACAGGGAATCGATGGGGACAGTTGATGTGTGTGGGGATGGAGTGCCTTGCCAGGTCGTGTGTTTAGGTTTACCTTGCAAGGATAAAAACTCGATTCGAATCGTCTGCTTCTCGCAGCTAATGAGTCTGCTTAATCCATTGTACTGCATTGAGTAACAAGTGGAAATGTGATGATTTGGCAAAAGATGTTGATTGTTAAATTGCTTGATACCATGAATGAGTAGATAGTACAAATTTAGTCTTAAGAGAGTCACACTAAAACTTGAAAAAGCTAAAACTTGATTTTTAGACCCAGCTAGTGCTTTTGGCAACCAAACCCCTCAGCCAAACAGTTGCATGTCTAGAGGTAGAGGAGTAGACTCCTCACACCGGGTAAGTCTAGCTGAGTATTAGTATACTTAGCCTTGCTTGTGGCATAATTTTACATGTTCTCTGGAGGACATGGTTGCTGGAGTGACTTGGCCGTCCATATTGCCACCGGGTTGGACAGTCGAGTGGGACCCTACCTCGGCCAAGGAGGAGCATGAGGAGTGATGGGACAGGCTTCCCTATCTCTCCGTTTACTTATCGTTAGTTATATTCCGCTGCATTTCGAACAATGATCTCCACTTTTGCTAAAACTCCGATGTTAATGTAATAATTTGATACTCCTTAATGTATGGTATTATGCTTTATTGTATTTGCTCTGTGCCTCACCATCGAGTGAGTACGTGGTACTTGATCCTGTTAGTGGCCTCGTCGGACTAGATCCGAGAGACTGACGTGTTATTCCTATTTAAGTGTGGTCTAGCCTCTAAGGCGGGACTTAGGAACTTAAGTTGGAATAATTCGGGCGGTTCCGCCACACAAAATCCTCTTCCTTAGGGCTTGATCCTTGGGAACAACAAGACGGTACTCGAACCATAATACTCCCTTTCCATCTTGGAGAAAACATTTGTACTTCTCCACTTTCCGGGTGAGCATCTCCTTGATGATCTGAACTCCCTTGTCCTCAAATTATACCAGGATGATCTAATCTTGCAAAGTTGATTTGATGGAAATATGATTCAAGGTTCCTGAAGAAATCATTTCCATGCTCAATTTTATCATTTTATCTCACAAGGTTTTGATTCGAGAATCCATAATTAAGCAGTTGCATTGAGATTTGCGACTTAGAGCACCAGCTACCACATTTGCTTTTCCCAGGTGATAGTGCACTTCCAGGTCATAATCTTTGATCAATTCTAACCATCTCCTTTGTCTCATGTTGAGGTCTACTTGGGTGAATATATACTTGAAACTTTTGTGGTCCATGTAGATGTTACATCGGGATCCCATCAAGTAATGTGTCCAGATCTTTAGAGCGTGAACTACTGCTGCTAGTTCCAAGTCATGAGTGGGGTAATTCTGCTCATGAGGCCTGAGTGCTCTTGACGCATATGCGATGACTCGATTATCTTGCATTAGAACACATCCAATTCCTGTTCCGGAAGCATCACAATATACATCGAACGTCTTGGTGTTGTCGGGCTGTGCTAGCATGGGTGCCATTGTCAGGTGCTGCCTTAAGGTATGAAAGGCATCCTCGTATTTCTGACTCCACTCAAATCTGACTCCCTTCTTCAAGAGCTCAGTCATTGGTTTAGCAATTCTGGAAAAATCCAGAATGAATCGCTGATAATATCCAGCTAACCCTAGAAAACTTCGAATCTGTCGAACCGTAGTAGGAGGTTTCTAATCCATCACTTCTTGCACCTTGTCGAGATCAACAACTATCCCGTCCTGAGAGATTGTGTGATCCAGAAACTTGATTTGTTTTAGCCAGAATTCACATTTAGAAAGCTTGGCATATAGCGGTGATCTCGTAGGCGTTGGAGTACAATGTGCACATGCCTGGTGTGTTCCTCTTCATTCTTCGAATACACTAAGATGTCATCAATGAAAACCACGACGAATTTGTCCAACTCTTGCATAAAAACCGAGTTCATCAAATACATGAAATAAGCTGGGGCATTATTCAATCCGAATGACATTACCAAATACCCATAATGTCCATATCTGGTTGAGAAAGCAGTCTTCGAAATATCACTTGCCCTTATATTGATTTGATGATAACCCGATTGTAACACCGCCGGTATTACTAGCACTAAAACTTGAGCATAACATCATGTGCATTGACATTTCATATGTTTGTTACACCTATAGTGCATTCACCAGGTAAAATTTTCAATCAAGTTGTGATGTTAGGACTTGTTGAATGGTTAACCCAAGGGCACTAAACCCTAAGTTAGGGCTTATGGAGGTAAGTGAAGCTCAATTAAGTTAAAACCTCAAAAGACATGAGGATTGATCATAAGATATCATCTTTATAGACTTTGGTGGCATCAAAACCCTAATGTGCCCAAAACCCTAAAAACAAACCCTAGAAACCCTAATTGAAACCCTAGGGGTAAATTGTAAATTTTGTGCACTTTTGGGCCAAAGTGCAAATATCAAAGTACTAGGACATTACAAATCAAGTACTTTTCACTTTTGAAGATTTCCAAGTCAAATGGTAAGTTTGGACTTATTTGCAAAAAGTACCCCCATGAAACCCATATGCCTAAGTCTAAAATTCAGTGAATGGGGTCAACTTTGGAGCTCTATATCTGTCAATTCATAAAAAATTTGTCCTAGGTCAACACATCAAGATTGTAGAGCTATTAAAGGAGTATAACTTTGTTTAAGTCATAAGACATAAGTGCTATACAAAAATTAGAGTTAAATGGACTCAAAGTGTGGCTATCAGTCAGCCCTAAGACTGAATTCTTATTAACAATGAAGTTGGATGAACTTGGAGATTGATTTTGAGTAGGATCCTGTGACTATTTGATTGTGGATATTATAACAAAGTTAGAGAGGGATTGTAGGGAAACAATTTCTCTATAGGCTGAAGATCATGTTGTCACACAGAAATTAGAGAATAAGGCACTTCATTTAGCTCTGTCAGGCGCTCTGAATGGGATCCCAATGGTACAGTGCCTGACAAAGATCAGCAGTTACAACGTATCTCGCAGCCGGTGACCTTGCGCTCGGATTCGCGCCGGCGTCGCGATTCACGCCCGATCGAATGCGGGTAACGATCCTCGGTGAAAAATCGGGCGCCGGGGATGAGTTTGGGACACTGTTCCGCCCTGGCCGTCGTACCCACTTGCCTCATGACCGGTCCAGATAACATCGCCGGAGTTGGCCGCCTACCGCTCGGGTGCCACGTGCCTAAACGCAGTACTTCGTCGCAGTGACTCGCTTTAGCATGTCCGGTCATCGTTGGTGGTCTTGCCACGGTGAAGTGCCACGGTAACCTTGCGCTAGTGACCACCCCTTTTTCTGGCCGCCGCGCGTCTTCTCAAAATTAGCCGCCACCGCCGATGGAACCTATAAATTGCCGCCCCAGTGAGCTCCGCAAAGTAGTTGTGCACCCAGTAAACTAATCCTCACCACCAATCGTCCCCTACAGCTCCCCAATTTGGGATTTCCCCCAAATCTGTCAAGAACATCGCAGTGTGTGAGCTCGTCGTGGCCAGCTCGCTACAGGTCCGTCCACGTCCCCACGCTCTCTTTTCATTAACCCTGTGTGCTGTAGATGCTCACCGGTCCAGCCAATTGAGCTAGAACACGTAGGATCACCGTGGGCAGAGCGATTAGAAGCTAGAACCTTGCAATTACTTGAGGGGTTATGGTCGTTATAGGTGGAATTAGGTGTCAGCCGCACCGGAGCGCCGATCATTGCGTTTTCTGGCCGGTATGGGCTCGCCGGAGCCACTGCTCCACTGTCCACGGTCGGGGACCTCAATTCGCGAAGGAATAGAAAGTGAAGGGCCTTGATGCAATTGTCAGTGACCCATGTGAATAGTGCATAGGATTCCTAACTAGTTATTTGAAAGGCTAAGGTCCTCTGCGCAAAGTGAACACCGTGGGCATGCGCGAGCGCGCCTTCTCCTGTGTGTGGGCCGACTCGGGCCAGATTCAGCCCACCACTGTTCACCATTTTTTTCTTTTTCTTCTAGGATTAGAGAAATCATAGAAAATTCTAGAAAAATGGTAAACATATGAGACCAATTTTGTTGGACTCCTAAATTTTCTCTAGTATTTAATAAAAATAGTTCCAAGATTTTTAGTCCAAACTAGGAATTATGTAGTATTTAAGAAGGTCAAAACCTAGTCTCTTGGAATTGTAGAAATTATTTAATAATTCCAAAAATCACCAAACTTTTTGGATAAGCCTAATATGGTATGTAGATCCCATGAGTGAAATTTGCCTTGCTTTGGACATTGTTTGAATTCCAAACTTAAAACCCTAGTCTTATAGGTAGTGTCTGCCCTATGAAATGAAGAACTGATTCCAAAAACCCTAGTTCACTGGAGTACCGTGAAGGAAAGTTGTAAGATATAACTTGATGTATCTTTTCTTTCATTGCATTTTCATAAGCATTACATAAGCATTCATGGTTATATATGGTTATATATAGAAAACGAGGAAGAAGTGACTGTTGAAGAAGAGGAGACTACTCCATCAACAGAAAATCCACCTGCCGGGAACTGCTTTTATTTTGATATTTGTGGAGCAGAGCCCGACTCTCCTACAACACAAGCAAGCCCCGGTGCATTTGCCACCTCCTTGCTGTTTAAAAATCTTTATCACCTTGTTTGATGCATTAGGTGATAGGAGTTGTGTGCTAAACCAATTGCTGCATTTCCTTCCTTGAAAGTTGATTACCAATCCTTGATTACCTGTTTTATTAAAAAGGTTTTTCTGATGCTTAGTCCTGCTTTAGAAAAACAAATGTTTTGTTTAAAACAAAAGATGATGCTTCAAGTGGATTGGGATGTTTTCAAAAATAAAACTTGATGGTGGATCCATCATGGCCATGATGGGTTCAACATCGGAAAAGATGTACCTCTGCCAGGTTCCAGACTTTGGGTTTTTAAATGATAAAGCTGAGACTGGGCGGGTGACTTGCACGAGAAGAGAGTCTCGGTGTAGTGTCTCCGTCTGAGTTGATTAAGGACCATGTCGATGTAGGCTTGATGATTAAGGACCTTTTAACTGGTCACATGCCTCATCATGGGTAAGCTTTGCCTCGGGCAGACTAATACTAGAAAGGCCAACACGCAATGGGAGTGGAGAGATGGCGAGAGTAGCGTGTATCCTCCGTGGCAAGAGGCTGGACGGTGGTGTATCTGTGCTATCGGTTGGCGTAAACCCGGTGTGGTCTTAAGAAACTCGGTGGCAAGTTGACATATGCAAGGGTTAAGTGCTACATATGTTGTGTGATTGGAGATCCCTAGCTGGGTATTAATCGATTCGGATCGCTATTACTTCTCGGACATGAAGACTTGGTCACTGCCCTACACATAGCATTCTAGTGAACTAAAAGGGGTGATAAAAGATGGCTAGTGCACGTCAGTTGCTTGAACTAGGGTAGAAGGAACTCTAGATTCAGGTAATGACTTAACTTGGTAATAAAACTAGATTTTTAAGGATCCACTTTTAGTAAGCATTTTTGCAAACAAAGTCTTTGCTACTTGATCAACCTCACCTCGACTCCCTTAAGCCAGCATACCCTTGAGAGTCATTTATTTTGATGGGTGAGACTTGTGAAAGTACACTCCGTACTCAGGGTTTTCAAACCCATGTTGTTGTAGGTGAGGAAACAGGAGACTTGCTGTTTTTGATCTAAGGTGGTGCCCAAAGAAGAACCTCAACTGTGAAGCCGTGGGAGGATGTTGGCCTCCCACTAGAAAAACAATATACTTTTATGCAGGAGGGGTTTTTGCCTCCCAAATCTGTAATATTAATACTTATGCACTCATACACCTGGTTTTGTAATAACTATAACACTCTCTCTATATTTTGATGAATGTAAATTAAGTTATTGTAAATCGTTTCCGCTTATTCGTTCCTCCGATGCGTTGTAATATCTGCGTGACGGGTGAAATGCTCTTGGGCGAGGAAAAGGATACATATACCAAACTTGTCGAGTGATTATGTGCATCTACAGGGTTGTCCAAGGTTCGTTAGACAAGGACAACTATAGGTGGGCCTAATGACTTGGGAGGTTCTGTCACAGCTAGTATCGGAGCGAAGCCCATCTCTTCAGATATTACGAAGCATTTCAAAAAGAATTTTCAAATACTTATCCAAGAAATATTCTTTCATTCTTACCTTGCCACTTTCTGGAAGTTCTCATTTTATAAGACCAGGTAATAGAGTGCAATATATAGGAAGTGGGATCAATGAATATTGATTCCGTAATCATTGGGTTATGCATGCATCATGTTTAAAAATTATACTAATAAATCTTCCCCTCTTATGGAGATATGCCGCGTACGAGGAAAACCACGCGCAAGTCCACTGGACCTATTGGCATTCCTCATCATCAGTTGGCTTCCAGACATGAAGGGAGCAGGAGCGGCAACAACAATCCAATCAGAGACTTGGAGGCCAAAGTGGAACAGCTTCATACGGAGCTACGTCATCGAAACAGTGTGTGGGCACAAGACGGTCAGCGTATAAATGAGTTGGCAGCTGACGTCAGACGCTTGCAAGATGAGCTTTCTAAACGGGATCTAGCGGTTGATTGGGCTGTCAACTCACGTTCGATTGCTTGGGACCACGAAGCCAAAGCTCATGGTCATGTGACTGAACTTAGTGCGGCCCTCATAACTTGCAAGTATAATGCAATACTTGACATGAGGAAGTGCATGTATTGTATGCCCGACTACACTTAGACGTGCCTTCTGTGACCGAACCTCCCAAGTCATTAGGCCCACCTACAGTTGTCCTTGTCCAACGGACCTCAGACAACCCTGTAGATGCATCTAATCACTTGACATGTTCGGTATCTATATCCTTTACCTTTCCCAAGAGCGTTTCACCTGTCACGCAGATATTACAACACATCGGAGGAACGAATAAGCGGAAGCAATTACAGTAACTTAATTTACATTAAAATATAGAAAGAGTGTTGTTCTTACAGACCACTAGTATATGAGTGCAGAAGTATTATTGTTACAAACTCGGGAGGCAAAAACCCCTCCCGCATACAGGTATAATGTTTTTAAAAGGAGGACAACATCCTCCCGGGACTTCACTCTTGAGCTTCTTCCTTTGGCACCACCTTAGAGCAAAAGCAACAAAAGTTTGCTGCTTCCTCACCTACAACGACATGGGTTCAAAAACCCTGAGTACGAAGTGTACTTTCGCAAGTCTTACCCGTCAAAATAAAAGACTCTCAAGGATATGCTGGCTTGAGGGGGTCAAGGTAAGGCTGAATCAAGAATCAAGACTTTGTTTGCAAAAATGCTTACTAATAGTGGATCCTTAAAAATCCAATTTTATTAGCAAGTTAGGTCATTACCTGAATCTCGAGTTCTTTCTACCCTAGTTCAAGCACTTGGCCTATACTAGCCATCTTTTTATCAACCCTTCTTGTTCATGGGAATGCTACATGTAAGTCAGTGACCAAGTCTTCATGTCCGAGAAGTAATGGCGATCCGAATCGATTAATACTCAGCTGAGGATCTCCAATCACACGACATATGTAGCACTTAACCCTTGCATATGTCAACTCACCACCGAGGTTCTTAAGACCAGATCAGGTTCACGCCAACCGAGTATGCGTGAGGGGTTTTTGCCTCCCGAGTTTGTAACAATAATACTTCTGCACTCATAGTCTGTAAGAACAACACTCTTTCTATATTTTAATGTAAATTAAGTTACTGTAATTGCTTCTGCTTATTCGTTCCTCTGATGTGTTGTAATATCTGCGTGACGGGTGAAACGCTCTTGGGAAAGGTAAAGGTTTTAGATACCGAGCTTGTCAAGTGATTAGATGCATCTACAGGGTTGTCCGAGGTCCGTTGGACAAGGACAACTGTAGGTGGACCTAATGACTTGGGAGGTTCTGTCACAGCTGGTATCGGAGCGAAGCCCATCTCTTCAGATATTATGAAGCATTTCAAAAAGAATTTTCAAAGGCTTATCTAAGAAAATTTCTTTCATTCTTATCTTACTACTTTCTGAAGTACTCATCCTATAAGACCAGGTAATAGAGTGCAATGTATAGGAGGTTGGAAATCAACAAAAGTTGATTCCGTAATTATGCATGCATCATGTTTAAAAACTATACTAATAAAGTTTTCCCCCTTATGGGGATATGTCACCGCGTACGAGGAAAACCGCACGTAAGTCCACTGGACTTATTGGCGTACCTCAGCAACAGTTGGCTTTAAGACATGAAGGGAGCAGCAGCGGCAGTAACGACCCCATCGGAGACCTAGAAGCCGAAGTGGAGCAGCTTCGGATAGAGCTACGTCATAGAAACAGGGTGTGGGTAGAAGATGGTCAGCGTATGAATGAGTTAAGAGCTGACGTCAGACATCTGCAAGACGTGCTTGCTGAACGGGATTTGGTAATCGATTGGGCTGTTAATTCACGATCGATTGCTTGGGACCGGGAAGCCAAAGCTCGGGCTTGTCTGGCAGAGCTTAGTGCGGCCATTGACAACTTCCAGGTGTATTGCAATACATTACATGAGGAAGTCCATGTCCTGTATTCATGACTGCACCCAAACGTACCTGCCGACCCTGTTGGAATGGGAGCTGGACCCTCTGGAACAGCAGGTGAAGGACTTGGTGGGGAATTGGACCTTTTTAAACCCCTTCCTTCTTTGAACCTGGCTGACGAGCGGTCCCCTACAACAGACAGTGAAGCAACCAAAGATGATAAATACTAGAGTAGTATAGTTTAGATATAGTACTAATGTAAAATAGGTAATAAAGTCATGTTGTACATTTGAGTCTGTATCATTACATCTTGGTAATGTAAAATGATGGTGTATATTGGCATGTTATATTTTTCCAAATGTTTCTTTGCCTCAGATGCCATCCAGGACTCGTGCGCATGATAGTGCGGGTACTTCCCATGGTCGGGAAGACACACCCAATCCATCGCCTGTACTGCCAACATTGGCCGAGGCTATCACTGCCTTGGTCAATGCAACTGCCGATGATACCCGCTTTCTGCGTGAAATGGCGAGTAACCAATTTCAACAATAAGGCGGAAGGGCTTATCCGCACGGACCACGAGAGACTTTGTACTTGGACTTCTCTGAAACTCGTCCTCCACTCTACGTTAAAGCTGAAGACCCTCTGTAAGTCGACGAATGGGTACGGGTTATGGAGCAGAAATTTGGGCTAATCCGCTGCACTGAAACCTAGAAGTCGTTGATCGCTGCTCAACAATTAAGAGGCCCTGCCAGTACTTGGTGGGGAAATTTTGTGGCCATTCAACCTACGGGACATCAGGTCATGTGGGATGAATTTAAGTTAGGGTTTCGTGAGCACTATATTCTAGAAGCAGTGCTACACATGAAACAGGAAGAATTTATGCAGCTCAAACAAGGAGGAGATACTGTCATGCAGTATCTCAACAAATTTAATCATTTATCCCAACATGCAATTGATCAAGTAAATACTGACCTGAAAAAGAAGAATTGCTTCATGAGAGGCCTCAACGACCGGCTTCAAAGAAAAATGGCCACCTGCCTAGATATCACATACAACAGGGTTGTCAGCATAGCGCTGGCAGTAGAAGCTAAGAACACATGCCAAGGAAAATCGATGGGATTCGGAGGTGACAGGTCCAATCAGGGGCCTAAAAAGCGACCAAGGTTGGTAATCTGACCTTTTAATCAAAATCGTTCTTCATCTCGTCCACCCTCCTACCATTTAAACAGCATGTCTTCATTCGCCCTGCCACTGCCCCCACTTCAACAAATTAGCCGAGTGCCCCTAGTGCTCGTTTCCCCTCCCTCCCTAGTTCCTCAACTGGCTGCTTCAATTGTGGGAAGTCTGGACATTTTATCAAAGACTACCCATATCCGAGGCAGAATAAATCCAACAATCAGCAGAACTCAGGAAGCTCAAATCAAGGTAAGGGAAACATGGCAAATAATTCAGTGGGCAAGAATATTAAGAAGACTGGGCGAATGTATTACACTCAAGTGGCCACTACACCGGAGGGAGAGCCGGTTATGATGGGTACGTTCCTTGTGGCCAATCACCTAGCAGTTATTCTCTTTGATTCTGGTGCTTCGCATACATTCATAAGCAAGAAATTCGTGGAGAAATATTGCATTCTGAGCATGAATTGGTTAGGCCAACACAAAGCTATCCTCAACATTGATTTTAGAACCATCAGGTTGAGCTATGGCCATGAAGAGGTTCTCTTGTCCATCCCTGTAGCTATTCCAGCTAAACCATTTGGCAGAGTCTATGAAGCTATCATACCGGAAATCCAAGATATTCCGATAGTATGTGAATTCCCAGATGTCTTTCTGGAAGATCTGCCTGGATTACCTCCAGAAAGTGATGTAGAGTTTGTGATTGAACTAAAGCCCAGTACGGCTCCTATTTCTAGAAGATCATACCGAATGCCTCAAAATGAGTTGGCAGAGCTCAAGACTCAATTACAAGATCTACTGGAGAAGGGATTCATTCGGCCTAGTTCGTCACCTGGGGATGTCCCGCGATCTTTGTCAAGAAGGATCAAACGCTTCGAATGTGCGTGGACTATAGACCCCTTAATGAGGTCACAATCAAGAACAAGTAAACTCTTCCCCGGATCGATATCCTGTTCGATCAACTTACCGGAGCTCGGGTATTCTCCAAAATTGACCTCAGGTCGGGCTATCATCAGATCCGTATCCGACCCGAAGATATACCCAAGACCGCATTTACTATGAGGTATGGACTATTCAAATATTTGGTTGTCTTTCGGATTAACGAATGCTCCTGCCCACTTCACATATCTGATGTTCTCGGTATTTATGCCCGAGTTGGACAAATTTGTGGTGGTCTTCATTGATGATATCTTGATTTATTCCAAGACTGCAGCGGAGCATGCTCAACATCTACGGATCGTATTAACGCGCTTAAGGGAACATCAACTATATGCTAAATTCAACAAGTGCGCGTTTTGGCTGGAGGAAATCCAATTTCTGGGACACGTACTGTCTGCAAAAGGGATTGCGGTTGATGCAAGCAAGGTCAAGGATATTCAAGAGTGGAAACCGCCAACCACTATACATCAAGTTCGAAGTTTCCTTGGGCTGGCTGGCTATTACCATAGATTTATCCTGAATTTCTCCAAGTTTGTGAAGCCAATCACAAACTTATTAAAGAATGATACAAAATTTAAGTGGTCCTCAAGATGCAACGAAGCCTTCGAGCAGCTGAAGGTATTATTGACCACCGCTCCGGTATTGGCTCAACCGGATATTGAGAAGCCTTTTGATGTATACTGTGACGCATCAAGCAGTGGTCTAGGATGTGTCTTAATGCAAGAGGGACGAGTTATAAATATGCTTCAAGACAGTTGCGCCAGCATGAGAAACATTATCCAACACATGACTTAGAATTAGCTGCTGTAGTTCATGCCCTTAAAATATGGCGTCATTATCTGTTGGGAAATATCTGCCATATATACACAGATCATAAAAGTTTGAAGTACATTTTTACCTAGTCAAAACTAAATATGAGGCAGAGGAGATGGCTTGAGCTGATTAAGGATTATGAATTAGAAATTCACTATCACCCAGGCAAGGCCAACGTGGTGGGAGATGCACTAAGTCGCAAGGCTTCCTGCCATTGTCTTACAGTAAAGACTTCTGACATCACATTATGCCAAGAAATGGAGAAATTAAACCTCAGAATGATTCAACATGGAACCTTAAACCAATTGAAGCTTGAGTCAGTTCTTCTGCAAAAGATTATTGATGCACAAAGAAGTGATAAGGGTATGAAACACATTCATGAGAAAATAAAGGCTGGTAAAGCAAACTTTTTCAGAAAGGATGATCAAGGCATAGTATGGTTTAAAAACCGCATAGTTGTGCCTAAAGATGATGATGTCCGTCAACAAATTTTGGATGAAGCACATCTTAGTCGATATTCCATCCATCCTAGAAGCACTAAGATGTATCATGATTTAAAGCAACATTATTGGTGGACATAAATGAAGATTGAAATTGCACCCTATGTGGTGAAATGTGACACCTATAGACGTGTCAAAGCCCATACACATGAAGACTGCTGGTCCACTGCAATCTTTGCCTATCCTGACTTGGAAATGGGAAGACATTAGCATGGACTTTATTGTGGGATTACCTAGGACAGCAAAAGGGTTTGATTCTATTTAGGTTATAATTGATCGACTTACCAAGATAGCCCATTTTCTGCCCGTCAAGACAGATCACCCAGTTGCTGTCTATGCTTAGTTATATATTGCTCGTATTCTTAGTCTGCACGGAGTTCCAAAGACCATAGTGTCGGATCGCGGACCGCAATTTGTATCCAAGTTTTGGGAAGCACTGCATAAGTCCCTGGGTACTAAGTTGCTTTACAGTTCGGCCTATCATCCTCAAACCAGTGGGCAGACTGAGAGAGTGAACCAAACACATGAAGACATGTTATGGGCATGCATTCTAGAATTCCCACAAAAATGGGATGAATGTTTACCATTTACAGAGTTTTCATATAACAATAGTTATCAAGAAAGTATCAAGATGGCACCCTTTGAAGCACTATATGGACGACAGTGCCGTACTCCATTAAATTGGTCTGAACCAGGAGAAAGGTGGTTTTTCAGGCCTGATATGGTCAAAGAAATGGAAGAAAAAAGTTCAACGAATTATACATAATTTGAAAGAAGCACAAGCTCGACAAATGAGTTATGCAGACAAACAACGCCAACCCTTGTACTTTCAAGTCGGAGATCATGTATATCTGAAAGTATCACCAATGAAGGGTGTATCTCGTTTCGGTGTAAAGGGAAAGCTTGCACCCCGGTACATTTGTCTGTTCCCCATTCTTGAACAATGTGGGCCAGTGGCATACCAACTCCAACTACCCGAAACATTGTCTGCAGTGCACAATGTGTTCCATATATCCCAATTGAAGAAATGTCTTCGGGTTCCAGATCGAACCATTGAAGTGATGGATGTTACCTTGGAACCAGACTTAACATATTCAGAACATCCTATTCGAGTCCTAGATCAAAAGGACAAGGTTACCCGAAGAAGAGTTCTCAAATTTTATAAGATACAATGGAACCAACATAAAGAAGATGAAGCTACATGGGAAACCCAAGATTTTTTAGAAAAGAAATTCCCAGGCTTTTTAGCTTCATGTAATTTGTGAGATATGTACAATTGTTGTAAAAGAGAAGTAGACCCCATACCACCCCCTGTCTTTTACAAGAAATAAGAAAATAAAAATATGACGCGTTTCCTTTTCCACTACTTGCCCTAGGACATTAAATCTCGGGACGAGATTCTTTTATGGGGGGAAGGATGTAACACCCCTGGTGTTACTGTCACTAAAACTTGAGCATAACATCATGAGAATTAGCATATCATGTGTTTGTTACACTTAGAGTGCATTCACTAGGCAAAAATTTCAAACAAGTTGTATTGGTGTGACTTGGTATGTGTGTAACCCTAGGGTAGAGTACTTAACCCTAAACTAGGCTTATGAGTGAAGATGAAGCCCAAATAAGTTAAAATCTCAAAACTCATTAGAAATGATCATAAGATATCACATTTAATGGACTTGGGTAGCACCAAAACCCTGAAGTGTTAAAAACTCTAAAAAAAGACCCCTCGAAAACCCTAGAGTGGAACCCTAGGGGCTAAGTGTAAAATTTGTACACTTTTGGACCCAAGTGCAAATACCAAGGTAGTACAACATCACAAACAATGTGTTTCTCACATTTGAGGACTTGCAAGCCAAATGATGAAGTTTGGACTTATTTGCAAAAAGGACACCCCATACATCCCTATGCCTAAGTCTGAAAACCAGTGCATAGAGCCAACTTTGGAACCCTGTATCTTTCAATTCATGAGGAATTTGCCTAGGGTCCATACATCAAACTTGTAGAGCTACTGCAGGAGTACAACTTTGCTTAAATGATTAAACCTTGGTGCCATACAAAATTTGGAAATAATTAGCCATAAAGTCTGGCTGTCAGTTAACTCAGAGTTTGAATTTTTACTAACAGTGAGATCTGCTCAACTTTGGACTCAATTCAAGCTCGAAGGATTGAGTAAATGAGTCAGATCTCTATAGTCGATTTGTGGCTGGTTTATAGGGCTACAACTATTATATAGATGGATTAAGTAGTTACTACATGAAATTCAATAATCATGGCCCCTGAAATTCCTCTGCCAGACACTCTAATGGTGATCGCCATGGTACAGTACTGAAAAAGATCTCCAGGTTCATCGCTCCTCGTCGCCAGTGACTTAGCGCCCGGATTAGCGCCGGCCGCTGTGATTCGTGCCCAGTGCAAGTAGATAACTGAGAGGAGTAAAGATCTTAGCGCTCGGATTGGGTCGGGCTCGCTCACCGTTGAGCCCGCCATACCCACTTGGACTGTGGCTGGCCGGGGTGATCCTCACCAGCATTAGCCGCTTAACGATCATGTGCCACGCGTCTTGGAAGCTTAGCACGTCGCAATGAATCTGTGTAGCAAGCTTGTCCATCGCCCGAGAACTTGCCACGGTGAAAGCCACGAATTCCTTGCACCAGTAACCTCCCCTCTCCCCGGTCGCGATCGCTTCTCCTCCAAATTGAGCGCCACCGCCGTTGAGTTCTATAAATTGAAGCCTCAAAGAACTCCGCTAGGTAATTACGCATTCAATGCACCAGCACTTGCCTCCAATTCTTCACCAGAGCCACACAATTTCCCATTTCCCCCAAATCAGTCAAAATACCGCCGCGTGAACACCTCGCCGTGGCGAGCCTTTTGTAGGTCAGTTCAAGCTTCCTTAATAGGTGTTCTAGCCTTCCTCATGTTCCCTGTAGCTCACCGACCCATTCGATTGAACTAGACCGCCTTAAATCGCCTAGAACACCTTGGATTATCCTCGGTTTCCACCATCATCGTGGGCAGACGTGCTCCGGTCTGGATTAGTGAAATTAGTGGAGGGATTAGTGTTGCGGAGGGTTGAATTAAGTGTCAAGCAAAGGAGGAGCCTAGCCGTTGCGTTCTCCGGCCAGTACGAGTTCATCGGAGGTGTGTCGTCGCCGTTCACCGTCTTGGACTTGGCGCGGTGAAGAAATAGAAATAGAAGGGGTATTCCATAAATGTCAGTGAAACGCAGGAATAGTGCCACGACCCCTTTTCAAGTTATTCAAATCGCCAAGGCCCCCTGCGCAAAATTGACCACAAGAGCACGGGCGCGGGCGTGTTCTCCCTTCTGCAGACCGACTTTGGCTGAATTGAGCCCAACACTATTCATTATTTTCCTTTTTTCCTTTTCTACCAGAATTTGGAAATCCATAGAAAATTCTAGAAAAATGCTAAAAATGTGAGCCCAATTTTGCTGGACTACTAAATTTCTATAGTATTTAATAAAAATAGTTCTAGGATTTTTAGTCGAAACCAGAAATTGTTCAGTATTAAAAAGGGCTAAAACCTATACTCCTAGAATTTTAGAAATTAATTAGTAACTCCAAAAATCACCAAGTTTTTTTTGGATAAGCTTAAAATGATATTTAGAATCCTTGGGTGAAGGTTGACTTGATTCGGACAATGTTTGACACCTAAACCACAAAACCCTAATCTTCTAAGTAGTGTCTGCCCTATGAAATAAAATACTGTCTCCAAAAACCCTAATTTCCTGGAGTACCATGAAGGAAAATTGCATTCAAGATACAACTTGATAAACCTTCTCTATTACTGCATTTCATAAGCATTACATAAGCATTCATGGTTATATATGGTTATATATAGAGAACGAGGAAGAAGTAGTGGTTGAAGAAGAAAGAGTTGCACCAGGACCACCTGAAGACCCACCTACCGGGAACTGCTTTTATTTCGATATTTGTGGAGCAGAGCCCGACTCTCCTAATACACAAGGCAAGCCCCTGTGCATTTGCCACCTCCTTTCTATTTTAAAATCTTTCTCACTTGCTTGATGCATTAGGTAATAGGAGTTGTGTGCTAAACAATTGATGCATTTCCTTTCTTGGAAAACTGATTACTTTTCCTTGATCACCTGTTTTATGAAAAGGTTTTTCTGATGCTTAGCCTTGCTTTAGAAAAACAAAAATGTTTGTTTTTGAACAAAAGATGATGCTTCACAGCGGATGGGATGTTTTCAAAAATAAAACTTTATGGTGAATCCATCATGGCCATGATGGGTTCAACATCGGAAAAGATGTACCTCTGCCAGGTACCAAACTTTGGGTTTTAAATGATAAAGCTGAGACCGGGCGAGTGACTTGCACGAGAAAAGAGTCTCGGTGTAGTGCCTCCGTCTGAGTCGATTAAGGACCTTGTCGATGTAGGCCTGCTGACCGAGGACCCTTTAATTGGTCACATGTCTCATCATGGGTAAGCTTTGCCTCGGGCAGACTATTACCAGAATAATACAACACGCAATGGGAGTGGAGAGATGGTGAGAGTAGGGTGTACCCTCCGTGGCAAGAGGCTGGACGGTGGTGTATCTGTGCTCTCGGTTGGCGTGAACCTGATCTGGTCTTAAGAACCCCGGTGGCGAGTTGACATATGCAAGGGTTACCTTGACCCCCTCAAGCCAGCATATCCTTGAGAGTCTTTTATTTTGACGGGTAAGACTTGAGAAAGTACACTTTGTACTCAGGGTTTTTGAACCCATGTTGTTGTAGGTGAGGAAGCAGCAAACTTTTGTTGCTTTTGCTCTAAGGTGGTCCCAAAGGAAGAAGCTCAAGAGTGAAGTCCCGGGAGGATGTTGTCCTCCTTTTAAAAACATTATACATGTATGCGGGAGGTGTTTTTGCCTCCCGAGTTTGTAACAATAATACTTCTGCACTCATATACTACTGGTCTGTAAGAACAACACTCTTTCTGTATTTTAATGTAAATTAAGTTACTGTAATTGCTTCCGCTTATTTGTTCCTCTGATGTGTTGTAATATCTGCGTGACGGGTGAAACGCTCTTGGGAAAGGTAAAGGATACAGGTACCGAACTTGTCAAGTGATTAGATGCATCTACAGGGTTGTCCGAGGTCCGTTGGATAAGGACAACTGTAGGTGGGCCTAATGACTTGGGAGGTTCCATCACACCTTTCGACACTGCTATGGGAGCCAGACCATTAGGAATAGCAAACGAAGGACTTGACGAGGAGTTGGACCTTTTTCAGCCCCCTCCTTCCATGAACTTGGCTAACGAATGGTCTCCTGCGATAGGAAATGGAGCAGCAAAGGATAACCAAGACTAGAATAGTATAGTTTAGAAGTAATACTTATGTAAAATAAGTAATGAAGTCATGTTGTACGCGTGAGTCTGTATAATTACATTTTGGTAATGTAACATGATGGTATGTGTTGGCATGTCATATTTTTCCCAAATGTCTCTTTGCCTCAGATGCCATCGCGGACTCGTGCGCACGACGGTGCGGGGACTTCCCGTGGTTGGGAAGATACTCCTAATCCGCCACCTGTACCACCAGCACTGGCCGAGGCTATCGCTGCCTTGGTCAATGCGACTACAGATAATACCCACTTTTTGCGTGAGATGGCAGGTAATCAATTCCAGCAACACGGTAGGAGAGTTCCTCCACAAGGACCACGTGAAACCTCATATCTGGATTTCTCTGAGATGCGTCCTCCACTCTTTGTTAAAGCTGAAGACCCTCTTGAAGCTGATGAGTGGATAAGGGTAATGGAGCAGAAGTTCGGATTAATCCGTTGCACAGAAACATAGAAGTCGTTGTTCGCCGCCCAATAACTGAGAGGCCTTGCCAGTACGTGGTGGGGAAATTTTGTGGCAGTTCAACCAGCCGGACATCAGGTCACTTGGGATGCATTTAAGCTAGCATTCTGTGAACACTATGTTCCATAGGGAGTGCTTCACATGAAACAAGAGGAGTTTATTCGACTAAAACAAGGAGGGGATACTGTGATGCAGTATCTCAACAAATTTAATCATTTATCCCAACATGCTATAAATCAAGTGAACACTGACCTGAAGAAAAAGAATTGCTTCATGGGAGGACTCAACGACCGGCTCCAATGGAAAATGGCCACCTGCCTAGATCTTACTTACAGCAGAGCTGTCAGCACAGCGTTGGCAGTAGAAGCCAAGAACACAGGCCAAGGAAAATCAAGGGGATTTGGAGGTGACAGGTCCAATCAGGGACCTGATAAGCGAACCAGGTTGGTAATCCGACCTTTTAATCAGAATTGTTCTTCGCCTCGTCCACCCTCCTATCCATTCAAACAGCCTGTTTTCATTAGTCCTACCACTGCCCCCACTTCTACAAATCAGCCCAGTGCCCCTGGTGCTCGTTCCCCCGCCCTCCCTAGTTCTTCAACTGGCTGCTTCAACTGTGGAAAGTCTGGTCATTTTATAAAAGATTGTCCATATTCGAAGCAGAATAAGTTTAACAATCATCAGAACTCTGGGAGTTCCAATCAAGGCAAAGGGAACATGGCTAATAATTCAGCGGGCAAAAATGTCAAGAAGACTAGGCGAATTTATTATACTCAAGTGGCCACTACACCGGAATGAGAGCCGGTAATGATGAGTACGTTCCTTGTGGCCAATCACCCAGCAGTTATTCTATTTGATTCTGGTGCTTCACATAAATTCATAAGCAAGAAATTTGTGTAAAAGCATTGCATTCTTTGCACTGAATCAAGGGAAGGGTTTATTATCCATTTGCTTGGGGGACAAATATTTACTAAGTAAATAGCCTTCCATGTGCCAGTAACATTGGCTAAACGGGATTTTCCCACCAACATGATTGTCTTAAAAGGCCAAGATATAGATGTAATTCTGGGCATGAATTGGTTAGCCCAGCATAAAGCTATCCTCAACACTGACTTAAGGACTATCAAGTTGAGCCATGGCCATGAAGATGTTCTCTTAGCCATCCCTGTAGCTGTCCTAGCCAAACCATTTGGACGGGTCTATGAAGCTATCATACCAGAAATTCTGGATATTCCGGTAGTATGTGAATTTCCGGATGTATTTCCTGAAGATCTGCCTGGATTACCTCCAGAAAGGGATGTAGAGTTTGTAACCGAACTGAAGCCCGGTATAGCTCCTATTTCTAGAAGGTCGTACTGGATGCCACCAAATGAATTAGCAGAGCTCAAGACTCAATTGCAAGACTTGCTTGAGAAGGGATTCATTCCGCCCAGTTCATCACCTTAGGGATGTCCCGCAATTTTTATCAAGAAGAAGGATCAAACACTTCGAATGTGCATGGACTACAGACCACTTAATGAGGTCACCATTAAGAACAAGTACCCTCTTCCCCGGATTGATATTTTGTTCAATCAACTTACCGGAGCCCAGGTATTCTCCAAGATTGACCTCAGGTCGGGCTATCATCAGATCCGTATTCGACCCGAAGATATACCCAAGACCGCATTTACTACTCGGTATGGATTATTTGAATATTTGGTTATGTCTTTCGGATTGACAAATGCTCCAGCCCACTTCACATATCTAATGAACTCGGTATTTATGCCCGAGTTGGATAAACTTGTGGTGGTCTTCATTGATGATATTTTGATTTATTCCAGGAATGAAGAGGAGCATGCTAAATATTTACGGATCATGCTAACGCGCTTAAGAGAACACCAATTATATGCTAAATTCAGCAAATGCGCGTTTTGGTTGGAGGAAATCCAACTTTTGGGACATGTATTGTCTGCAAATGGGATTGCGATTGATCCAGCTAGGTCAAGGATATTCTAGAGTGGAAACCGCCAACCACTGTACATCAAGTTTGAAGTTTCCTTGGGCTGGTTGGCTATTACCGCAGATTTATTTCGGATTTCTCCAAGATTGTGAAACCAATCACAAGTCTGTTGAAGAATGATACAAAATTTAACTGGTCTTCAAGATGCAACAAAGCCTTCGAATAGCTGAAGGTATTGTTGACCACTAGTCCAGTATTAGCTCAACCGGACATTGAAAAGCCTTTTGATGTGTATTGTGACGCATTGGGTAGTGGTCTCTGATGTGTCTTAATGCAGGAGGGCCAAGTCATAGCATATGCTTCAAGACAATTACGCCGGCATGAGGAACACTATCCAACTCATGACCTGGAATTAGCTGCTATGGTTCATGCCATTAAAATATGGCGTCATTATCTACTGGGAAATATCTGTCATATATATACAGATCATAAAAGTTTGAAATATATTTTTACCCAGTCAGATTAAGGATTATGAATTAGAAATCCACTATCACCCAGGAAAGGCCAACGTGGTGGAAGATGCACTAAGTCGCAAGGCATCCTGCCATTGTTTTATTGTAAGGACTCCGGACACCACATTATGTCAAGAAATGGAGAAATTAAACCTGGGGATGATACAACATGGAACCTTGAACCAATTGAAGCTTGAGTCGATTCTTCTGCAAAGAATTATTGGTGCCCAAAGGAATGATAAGGGTATGAAACATATTCATGAGAAAATAGAAGCCGACAAAGCTAATTGCTTCAGTAAGGATGATCAAGGCATAGTATGGTTTAATGATCGCATAGTTGTGCCTATGGATGCCGACGTCCGCTAGCAAATCTTGGTTGAAGCTCATCTTAGTTGATATTCCATTCATCCCGGAAGCACTAAGATGTATCAAGATTTAAAGCAACAATATTGGTGGACAAAAATGATGATTGAGATTGCACGCTATGTGGCGAGATGTGACCTTGTAGACATGTCAAAGCCATACATATGAAGACCGCTGGACCACTGCAATCTTTGCCCATCCCGACTTGAAAATGGGAGGACATCAGTATGGACTTCATTATGGGATTACCTAGGACAGCAAACGGATTTAATTCTATCTGAGTTATAACTGATCAACTTACAAAGATCGCCCACTTTCTTCCCGTTAAAGTAAAGTATCCAGTGATCACATATGCAGAACTTTCATTGCTCGTATTATCAGTTTGCATGGGGTCCCAAAAACAATTGTGTCGGACCGTGGACCGCAATTTGTATCCAAATTCTGGGAAGAACTCCACAAATCTCTAGGTACTAAGTTGCTCCACAGTTTGGCATATCATCCCCAAACAAGTGGACAGACTAAGAGAGTAAATCAAATACTCGAAGACATGTTGCAGGCATGTGATCTGGAGTTTCCGCAGAAATGGGATGATTGTCTGCCCTTGGCAGAATTTTCGTACAATAATAGCTACCAAGCAAGTATTAAGATGGCACCATTTGAAGCATTGTATGCACGACGGTGCCGTACCCCCTTGAATTGGTCTGAACCAGGAGAAAGGTGGTACTTCAGACCTGATTTAGTTAAAGAAACTGAAGCAAAGATTCAACGAATAAGGCACCACTTGAAAGAAGCTCAAGCTCGGCAAAAAAGTTATGCAGACAAACGACGCCAAATCTTGTACTTTCAAGTCAGGGATTATGTGTACCTGAAAGTATCACCAATGAAGGGAGTAAATCGTTTCGGTGTAAAAGGAAAGCTTGCACCCCGATACATTGTTCCATTTTCTATTATAGAACAATGTGGACCAGTGGCATACCGACTCCAACTACCCGAAACATTGTCTATGGTGCACAATGTGTTCCATGTATCCCAATTAAAGAAGTGTCTTCGGGTTCCTGATCGCATCATTGATGTGATGGATGTTATCTTGGAACCAGACTTAACATAATCGGAACATCCTATTCGAGTTCTGGATCAGAAGGACAGGGTCACCCGAAGAAGAACTCTTAAATTCTATAAGATACAGTGGAACCAACATACTGAAGATGAAGCTACCTGGGAGACTCAAGACTTCTTGGAAAAGAATTTTCCTAGGTTTTTAGCTTCATGTAACATGTGAGATATGTACATTTGTTTGTAAAGATGGAACAGACCCCATACCACCCCCTGCTTTGTAAGACAGTCAAGGAAATAAAGATGTGACGTGTTTCCTTTTCCATTACTTGCCCTAGGACCTTGAATCTCGGGACGAGATTCTTTATGGGGGGAAGGATGTAACACCCCTGGTGTAACTAACACTAAAACTTGAGCATAACATCATGTGCATTGAAATTTCATATGTTTGTTACACCTAGAGTGCATTCACTAGGTAAAAATTTCAATCAAGTTGTGATGTTAGGACTTGTTGAATTGTTAACCCTAGGGTAGGGCACTAAACCCTGAGTTAGGGCTTATGGAGGTAAGTGAAGCTCAAGTAAGTTAAAACCTCAAAAGACATGAGGATTGATCATAAGATATCATTTTTATAGACTTTTGTGGCATCAAAACCCTAATGTGCACAAAACCCTAAAAACAAACCCTAGAAACCCTAATTGAAACCCAAGGGGGTAAATTGTAAATTTTATGCACTTTTGGGCCAAAGTGCAAATATCAAAGTACTAGGACATTACAAATCAAGTACTTTTCACTTTTGAGGATTTCCAAGTCAAATGATGAAGTTTGGACTTATTTGCAAAATGTACCCCCATGAAACCCATATGCCTAAGTCTGAAATTGAGTGCATGGGGTCAACTTTGGAGCTCTATATCTCTCAATTCATAAAGAATTTTCCCTAGGTCAACACATCAAGATTATAGAGCTATTAAAGGAGTATAACTTTGTTTAAGTCATAAGACATAAGTGCTATACAAAAGTTGGAGTTAAATGGACTCAAAGTGTGGCTGTTAGTCAGCCCTAAGACTGAATTCTGATTAACAGTGAAGTTGGATGAACTTGGAGTTCGATTTTGAGTAGGATCCTGTGACTATTTGATTGTGGATACTATAACAAAGTTAGAGAGGGATTGTAGGGCAACAAGTTCTCTGCAGGCCGAAGATCATGTTGTCACACAGAAATTAGAGAATAAGGCGCTTCATTTAGGGATCTCGGTAGAAGTCGAGTGATTGTTCTAGAACTCGCGCGAGGTCAGGACATGGTTGTATCCATTTTGATAACAGAATAATGATGATCTGTGGACACAGGTCCATGGGTATGCATTGTCTACGAGATGAGAAATTGGAATAAGGATTACCGTGCGGATACCTGTGTCAAGCGTTTGAACGTACTAAGCACATGCCAAGAAATATGGTAAATCGGTAAGCCTAGTACCTGAGTGAACTTGGCAGTGGATTGCCCTCACATGACCTGAGACATGGTATCCCATTCCGGTTATGGTGGGTACAAGTGCGGTCAGTACATGACGGCAGTCGGAGTCAGTGCGGCATTAGCGGTGAGCCCCTTTTTGTTGACGGGGAATCGATGGGGACGGTTGATGTGTGTGGGGACGGAGTGCCTCGCCACGTCTTGTGTTTAGGTTTACCTTGCAAGGTTTGAAAACTCGATTCGAATCTTCTGCTTCTCGCAGCTAATGAGACTGCTTGATCCATTGTAATGCATTGAGTAATAAGTGGAAATGAGTTGATTTGCAAAATATGTTGATTGATAAAAATGTTTGATACCATGTATGATTAGCTAGGTACACATCTAGTCTAAAAGGATTATACAAAAACTTGAAAAGCTAAAACTCGATTTTAGACTTAGCTAGTGCTTTTGGCAAACCAAACCCCTCGGTCAAACAGTTGCATGTCTAGAGGTAGAGGAGTAGACTCTTCACACCGAGTGTAACACCCCGGGCTTTAAGGGACAAAGCCGGGTGCATCTCATACATGCGCCAAGAAGACAACATATATAATAACAGAGTGTATAGAGATAAATGTCACAATAACATCAGAGTATTATTACATAGTGAAAGTCTTACAAAATATAAATATAACAGGATCTAAAATCCATCCTTGGCGCCAGAAAGTCAACTGGGAGACGCCACCTAGATCGAATCGAACTCCTCGATACGTGGCTCCACTTGAACCACCTATTCTTCTCCCATGGGGGGCTATGAGACAGCAAAGGTGAGCTCACACATGTTCATCGCTCAACAAGTTGTGGGGAATAATGTGGCATGAACTCACCAAAGGTGGGAGTTCATGTGATGTGTAAGGCTAATCAATGACAGGGGTTAAAACTGAGCATTGCTTTTAAGTAGTTGGTCAAAAGTTTATTAGCAGTTACTAAATGTAAGTGAATACCAAACCTTAATAAAGTAATAGAACAAAATTAATAATAAACCCATGCAATGCAAATGACAAATTGAATTTAAGTTCCATAAATTAATCATCAGAGAGTCCTGAGCTGCTCATGACCGCGAGCACGGCTAGTATACCAGTTTTACACTCTACAGAGGTTGTACGATGTACCCACAAGTCGTGTATCCCATGTCGCCAGGGTTAGCTTAGACACTACCGAGGTGAATGGCTAGGGATCCACTACGTGGCCTTTACAAAGTTCTACTAGCTTCCGAAAACTCGCTACAGTTTATGCGAAGAGCACTTGCAAGAACCCCCGTCTAACCGCCGTCGCAGCAAAATGAACCTGAGAACCTCCTTGCATGCAATCCCCTACTGCCCTTGCCCCTTTCGGGTAAGGTAGTCTTCCACTAGCTTTCCTAGTTAGTTGGCCAAGGGCATCCCATTAAACCATTGTGGTGGCACGTGTTTCTCAAGTTATGCTCCATGTTCCAATTAACATTAATGATCTTGACATGAACATAATAGAATATCAAAATAACTGGAACATGGATATAATAAAATATTATCCCAAAACCATGTAAAGCAATAGCAAAACTACCCAAGTGATTCAGGGATAATAAGGTAAAATGGAATAACAATCTAGGGTGACCTATTGGGTCCCATCAAAATTAAACCTATGCATGGTAAATGATTATAAAGAACATTATTGGGTAACAAAAAGTGGTCAAGGGCACAACTTGCCTTCAATGAGCTCCTGCTCAGCTACTTCTATTTGCTGGTCACCAGGATCCTCAGTCACAGGCTCTTCTACTCGCCACAATACAAACAAGCACAGTATATAGAGAAAATTAACATCACACCAAACATGTATTTAAAATAGGATTAAGTGAGAAATTATTTTTCTTACTATTTTCATGCCAAAACAGGGACTCTAAGTGATAGAGAATAATATTACAAAGATTTAGAAATTGGAATGGGTTAATTTGGACTAAAAATGGATTTTATATGATTTAATCAAGTTCTAGTAATTATTTTCATATTAAAAATCCATTTTCTAATTTATTTAATCAATTTAAAACAGTACTGGATCGGGCCTCAATTACCAGAAAGATCAGGGCTCTCGGTGTAAGTTTTCTAAGGCACAGAGCACAATGTAATAGGACGGCGGGTTGATTCACTAACATTATAAGGGTTCTTTTGCAAATTGCGCAAGCGAAGGGCTAGAAATAAACAACAACTCACCGAGGTGTTAGGAGACGATCACCAATGTCGCCGGTTGCCTAACACGGTGCAGCTCCGTCGACCGTCGTGGTAGCCGAATGCTGCGGAGTGTCCCGCCGCCAAAACCCGCCCTCGGCTTTCCGCGCACCCCCGCGCGTCCAGCACACCGGCTGGCCTTCACTTTATCTCTCTCTCTCTCACTCACTCCCATCTGCTATTCTAATGGCGGCTAATCCTACGCAGCGAGAACCTCCCTAGTCCTAGGCGAGGAAAGGCGGCGACTGGTGCATATATCTGGGCGCCCACGACCTCACGCATGCGTGGCTGGCGCAACAACCCGCGCACCAAGCGGCAAAATCAACCACGACGCACGATTCTCACGGGGAAGAAAAACAGTAGCCGAGTTCGTGCGTCCGAGGAAACAACGACTGTGCCACGGGCCTCACCCGACACCGAGAGAAGGAATGAGCGCGTGCGCGTTAGGTGGCTGCCACGGTGACCCCACATGCAGGAATGGCTTGCGGACGCCACGGGAGAGGGCCTGCCCATGGTCCCACTTATCGGTGCCATACGCGTGAGAGTGCTCCATTGGGCTGCTCAAGGGACATTCTGGTGGGCCGAAAGCAGGTTCCGAAGCCCAGGTAAGCCTTCTTCCCTTTTCTTTTTCTTTTATGTTTTATTTTCTGTTTTATTTTATTCCTAATTATTTTGAATCAAATTTGAATTTGATTATGAGTTTCTCCTTTGAACCAATGATACAAATTCAAACCTTAATATAGAAAAATATATTTTTATTTACTTATTTTTATCCACAAAATTCTTATTTTCTTCTCTTTTCTAAATTCTACAATTCCTTTTAGATTTTAAATTCCACTTTGGACTTTAATATATTTCTTGTCACATTATTATTTTATTTTGTCACAACATGCACAAAAAAAAGAAAATCCCAGCATGATGCATGATTTATTTGAGTGTTCTTTTGTTAATTATTTATCTGTGCAAGTGGGGTGTCCACATGAAATGATGGATTGACATAACACACATAAATAAGGGAATATAATTTCTCCTTTTAGATTTTTCTTACAAAGTGGGTATTACAAATCCTACCCCCCTTAACAAGAATCTCGTCCTCGAGATTTAGGAGGAACGAGGGAAAAGATGGGGAAATTCTATGCGAAGCTCTTCTTCTCTTTCCCACGTTGCTTCATCCTCTCCATGGTGACTACATTGCACTTTGCACATCTTTATCACCTTATTTCTTGTAACTCTAGTCAAAGTATCAAGAATCTTGATCGGGTATTCCGTATAAGTCCAATCCCCCTGAACACTGAGCTCTTCCATTGGTAACTTTTCCTCGGGGACATGGATACACTTCTTTAGTTGAGATACGTGGAACACATTATGCACATCCGATAGACTAGGAGGTAGCTCGAGTTGGTATGCCATCTCCCCAACTCTCCTAAAGATCATGAATGGCCCAATATAGCCAGGGGACAATTTGCCCTTGACTTTGAATCTCCTCATTCCACGAAGTGGTGACACCTTGAGGTACACATAATCTCCATCCTCAAATTCCAGTGGTCTTCTTCTATTATCTGTGTAGCTCTTTTGTCTGGTTTGAGCTACCCTCAAATTCTCTCGAATTATACGTACTTGTTCTTCTGCTTCTTGAATCAGTTCATGCCCAAAGAACTGCCTTTCTCTAGTCTGATCCCAATATAGAGGAGTCGTGCACTTCCTCCCATATAAAGCTTCAAATAGTGACATCTTCAGATTGGCTTGATAGCTATTGTTATATGAAAACTCAGCATATGGTAGACTTTTATCCCAACTTCCTCCATGCTGAAGGGCACAAGCTCTCAACATATCTTCCAATACTTGATTAGTTCTTTCAGTCTGTCCATTAGTCTGAGGGTGATAAGCCTTACTAAAATTCAACTTCGTATTCATATTCTCATGAAAGCTTCTCCAGAATCTTGAGGTAAACTGTGAACCTTGATCAGACACGATCTTTTTTGGTACTCCATGTAAACACACAATCCGAGCCATATATAATTCTGCTAGTTGAGAACCTTTATAAGTAGTCTTGAACGGAATGAAATGAGCTACTTTAGTCAATCTATCCACAATCACCCATATAGCATCATATCCTTTCTGGGTGCGAGGCAATCCAGTAATGAAATCCATACCAATCTCTTCCCACTTCCACTTGGGTATCTTAAGTGGGTGCAGTAGTCCAGCCGGCCTCTGGCGTTCAGCCTTAACTCTTTGACACACATCACACATAGCCACATGTGCAACTACATCTCCTTCAATCCATACCACCAGCACTTCTGCTTCAAATCCTGATACATCTTGGTACTCCCAGGATGAATAGAATAATCCGAGTCATGGGCTTCCTTCAGTATAGTCTCACAAAGGCTATCAACCTCAGGAACACATATCCGATCCTTGAACCATACGGTGCCTTGCTCATTCTCCGTGAATTCCGGACCTCGACCTTCAGTAACCAGATCCGTAATCTCTTGCATTTTAGCATTACCAATCTGTCCTTTGCGGATTTTTTCTTGCTCCAAGGTAGGTTCCACATCAATAATAACTCCTTCAGTGTGAGCAACCATCCCCAGGTTAAGTCTCATGAAATCCTCAACAATCTCATTGGGTAGCTGGGCAACAATAGCTGAATGAACGTGCTCCTTTCGACTCAAGGCATCTGCAACCAAATTTGCCTTGCCCGGGTGATAGTGAATCTCCAAATCATAATCCTTAATGAGCTCCAACCAACGATGTTGCCTAAGGTTGAGATCCTTCTGAGTGAATATATACTTCAAACTCTTATGATCCGTGTATACTTGGCACTTAGTTCCCATAATATAATGTCTCCAAATCTTAAGTGCATGCACAACGACTGCCGGTTCTAAGTCATAAGTGGCGTAGTTCAACTCATGTTTCCGTAACTGACGAGACGCGTAGGCGATCACATGTCCTTGCATGAGCACACATCCCAATCCTTGGCCACATGCATCACAATAAATGTCAAATCCTTTCTGTAGATCTTGCATAACCAACACTTGTGGTGACATCAATCTCTTCTTTAATTGATCAAAGATTTCTTGGCATTTCTCCTCACCCCACTTAAATTCTCTTCCCTTCTCTAGAAGTGAGGTCATAGGCTTAGCAATCTTAGAAAATCCTTCAATAAATCTCTGATAATATCCTGCAAGTCCCCAGATACTCTGAATCTCCGTAACTGTAGTGGGTATGCTCCACACCACTATCTCCTTGACTTTAGCAGGATGCACTGATATCCCTCAATTAGAAATGATATGTCCACGGAATGACACCTCGTCAATCCAGAACTCGCATTTACTGTACTTGGCGTAGAGTTGATTATCTCATAGCTTCTGTAGCACCAATATCATATGTTCCTCATGATCACTATCTCTCTTGCAATAAATAAAAATATCATCGATGAAAACCATGACGAATCTGTCCAGATCAAGAACACCTTATTCTTCAGATCCATAAAATAGGCTGGTGCATTAGTTAGTCCAAATGACATAACGATGAACTCATATAAACCATATCGGGTCGAGAAATTCGTCTTGGGAATATCCGATGGCCTAATCTTCATTTGATGGTAACCCGATCGGAGATTAATCTTCAAGAATACCCTTGCACCTCTCATCTGAATAAATCCTCAATGCGGGGTAATGGATACTTGTTCTTCAAAGTGACATCATTAAGGGTCCTATTATCCACTCACATCCCTTGCGATCCATCTTTCTTCTATACAAATAGAACTGGCGCTCCACATGGTGAATAATTCGAACGAATGTACCCAGCCTCTTGTAATTCTGTTAATTGCTTCTTAAGTTCCTTTAGTTCTTCAACGGACATCCTGTACGACCATTTAGAAATAGGAGCAGTCCTAGGTAAGAGATCAATGACCAACTCAACTTCCCTATCTGGTGGCATCCCTAATAACTCCTCTAGAAAGACATCCGTAAAATCCCTAACTTCACGGATGTTGTCACCCACAAACTTCTCATCTACTAAGAATGCCGCTAGTCTAATGGTGGTAGTTACTGCAATTTCAACTTTAAATCTTTCTCCTTTGGAACTGGTGAGTTCTACGGTTCCTTTAGCACAGTGTATATACTGCCTTTGCCTTTCTTAACCATGACATACCAAGGATCAAGTCTATACTGCTCTCTTCTAACAGTATAGGGGTAGCCCATCTGGGTTAGAAACACAGGGTAAGAAAGGAAGAATTATAGACAAGGCGAGTAATTACGAGGAATGTTACTGCTTGGGATTTATTAGCTAAGTAGATTAGTGTGTCACGTACTAACGCTAATACATTACCTTATGGTGGTACATGCTAAGATGCCCGTCTATACTATTTCAATCAATCAAAGAAGCAAATCAGGCATTAATCATCAGAACAATCAACCAACATTTTTAATAGAGAAAATAATTTTAATTTTGTCTTAGGTTCCCTATCTCTGAAAAAGTTCATAGTTGTAGGATTCCAAGGTGTGAAATCCATCTTGTCTTAGAGTAGTAAAGGTAAGAATAATCAGAGTAGAATAGCAAAAGGTGAGACGGGATCAAGATAAGGTAAGTATGGAATAAATCAGAGTAAGATAAGTAGGTAATGGTTTGTCCATTTCTATCTAGGTTTCATCCTACAGTCAAAATTTTGTCTAATACCACTTCTGTAACACCCCGGGCTTTAACGGACAAAGCCGGGTGCATCTCACACATGCGCCAAGAAGACAACATATATAATAACAGAGTATATAGAGATAAATGTCACAATAACATCAGAGTATTATTACATAGCGAAAGTCTTACAAAATATAAATATAATAGGATCTAAAATCCATCCTTGGCGCCAGAAAGTCAGTTGGGAGACGCCACCTAGATCGAATCGAACTCCTCGATACGTGGCTCCACTTGAACCACATGTTCTTCTCCTTTGGGGGGGTATGAGACAGCAAGGGTGAGCTCACACATGTTCATCGCTCAACAAGTTGTGGGGAATAATGTGGCATGAACTCACCAAAGGTGGGAGTTCATGTGATGTGTAAGGCTAATCAATAACAGGGGTTAAAGTTGAGCATTGCTTTTAAGTAGTTGGTCAAAATTTTATTAGCAGTTACTAAATGTAAGTGAATACCAAATCTTAACAAAGTAATAGAACAAAATTAATAATAAACCCATGCAATGCAAATGACAAATTGAATTTAAGTTCCATAAATTAATCATCAGAGAGTCCTGAGCTGCTCATTACCGCGAGCACGGCTAGTATACCAGTTTTACACTCTACAGAGGTTGTACCCTGTACACACAAGTCGTGTATCCCATGTCGCCAGGGTTAGCTAGACCCTTAGACACTACCGAGGTGAATGGCTAGGCATCCACTACGAGGCCTTTACAAAGTTCTACTAGCTTTCGAAAACCCGCTACAGTTTATGGGAAGAGCACTTGCAAGAATCCCCCGTCTGACTGCCGTCGCAGAAAAATCAACCTGAGAACCTCCTTGCGTGCAATACCCTACTGCCCTTGCCCCTTTCGGGTAAGGTAGTCTTCCACTAGCTTTCCTAGTTAGTTGGCCAAGGGTGTCCCATTAAACCCTTGTGGTGGCACGTGTTTCTCAAGTTAAGCTCCATGTTCCAATTAACATTAATGATCTTGACATGAACATAATAGAATAACAAAATAACTGGAACATGGATATAATAAAATATTATCCCAAAACAATGTAAAGCAATAGCAAAACTACCCAAGTGATTCAGGGATAACAAGGTAAAATGGAATAACAATCTAGGGTGACTATTGGGTCCCATCAAAATTAAACCTATGCATGGTAAATGATTATAAAGAACATTATTGGGTAACAAAAGTGGTCAAGGGCACAACTTGCCTTCAATGAGCTTCTGCTCAGCTACTTCTATCTGCTAGTCACCAGGATCCTCAGTCACAAGCTCTTCTACTCGCCACAATACAATCAAGCACAATATATAGATAAAATTAACCTCACACCAAACATGTAAACAAAATACATGATAATAATCTACACATTAAAATAAAATTCTAGGAACATGAATCATAATTTTTGGAGTTATAGATTTTAAATTATGAATTTCCAAAGGTTTTATGTGTTTAAAATAACATTAAGTGAGAAATTATTTTTCTTACTATTTTCATGACAAAACAGAGATCCTAAGTGATAGAGAATAATATTACAAAGATTTAGAAATGAGAATGGGTTAATTTGGACTAAAATGGATTTTCTATGATTTAATCAAGTCCTAGTAATTATCTTCATATTAAAAATCCATTTTCTAATTCATTTAATCAATTTAAAACAGTACTGGATCGGGCCTCAATTACCAGAAAGATCAGGGCTCTCGGTGTAAGTTTTCTAAGGCACAGAGCACAGTGTAATAGGACGGCGGGTTGATTCACTAACATTATAAGGGTTCTTTTGCAAATTGCGCAAGCGAAGGGCTAGAAATAAACAACAACTCACCGAGGTGTTAGGAGACGATCGCCAATGTCGCCGGTTGCCTGACACAGTGCAGCTCCGTCGACCGTCGTGGTAGCCGAATGCTGCGAAGTGTCCCGCCGCCAAAACCCGCCCTCGGCTTTCCGCGCACCCCCGCGCGTCCAGCACACCGGCCGCCCTTCACTTTATCTCTCTCTCTCACTCCCGTCTGCTATTCTAATGGCGGCTAATCCCGCGCGGCGAGAACCTCCCTAGTCCTTGGCGAGGAAAGGCGGTGACTGGTACATATATCTGGGCGCCCACGACCTCACTCATGTGTGGCTGGCGCAACAACCCGCGCACCAAGCGACAAAGTCAACCACGGCGCACGATTCTCACGAGGAAGAAAAACAGTAGCCGAGTCTGTGCGTCCGAGGAAACAACGACTGCGCCACGGGCTTCACCCGACAGCGAGAGAAGGAATGAGCGCGTGCGCGTTAGGTGGCTGCCATGGTGACCCCACATGCAGGAATGGCTTGCGGACGACGCGGGAGAGGGCCTGCCCACGGTCCCACCTATCGATGCCATACGCGTGAGAGTGCTCCATTGGGCTGCTCAAGGGACATTCTGGTGGGCCGAAAGCAGGTTCCGAAGCCCAGGTAAGCCTTCTTCCCTTTTCTTTTTCTTTTATGTTTTATTTCCTGTTTTATTTTATTCCTAATTATTTTGAATCAAATTTGAATTTGATTATGAGTTTCTCCTTCGAACCAATTATATAAATTCAAATCTTAATATAGAAAAATATATTTTTATTTACTTATTTTCATCCACAAAATTCTTATTTTCTTCTCTTTTGTAAATTCTACAATTCCTTTTAGATTTTAAAATCCACTTTGGACTTTAATATATTTCTTGTCACATTATTATTTTATTTTTTCACAACGTGCACAAAAAAAGAAAATCCCAGCAAGATGCATGATTTATTTGAGTGTTCTTTTGTTAATTATTTATCTATGCAAGTGGGGTGTCCACATGAAATGATGGATTGACATAACACACATAAATAAGGGAATATAATTTCTCCTTTTAGATTTTTCTTACAAAGTGGGTATTACAAATCCTACCCTCCTTAACAAGAATCTCGTCCTCGAGATTTAGGAGGAACGAGGGAAAAGATGGGGAAAATCTATGGGAAGCTCTTCTTCTCTTTCCCACGTTGCTTCATCCTCTCCATGGTGACTCCATTGCACTTTGCACATCTTTATCACCTTATTTCTTGTAACTCTAGTCAAAGTATCAAGAATCTTGATCGGGTAATCCGTATAAGTCCAATCTCCCTGAACACTAAGCTCTTCCATTGGTAACTTTTCCTCGAGGACACGGAGACACTTCTTTAGTTGAGATACGTGGAACACATTATGCACATGCGATAGACTAGCAGGTAGCTCGAGTTGGTATGCCATCTCCCCAACTCTCCTAAAGATCATGAATGGCCCAATATAGCGAGGGGACAATTTGCCCTTGACTTTGAATCTCCTCATTCCACGAAGTGGTGACACCTTGAGGTACACATAATCTCCTTCCTCAAATTCCAGTGGTCTTCTTCTATTATCTGCGTAGCTCTTTTGTCTGGTTTGAGCTACCCTTAAATTCTCTCGAATTATACGGACTTGTTCTTCTGCTTCTTGAATCAGTTCATGCCCAAAGAACTGCCTTTCTCTAGTCTGATCCCAATATAGAGGAGTCGTGCACTTCCTCCCATATAAAGCTTCAAATGGTGACATCTTCAGATTGGCCTGATAGCAATTGTTATATGAAAACTCAGCATATGGTAGACTTTTATCCCAACTTCCTCCATGCTGAAGTGCACAAGCTCTCAACATATCTCCCAATACTTGATTAGTTCTTTCAGTCTGTCCATTAGTCTGAGGGTGATAAGCCGTACTAAAATTCAACTTCGTATTCATATTCTCATGAAAGCTTCTCCAGAATCTTGAGGTAAACTATGAACCTTGATCAGACACGATCTTCTTTGGTACTCTGTGTAAACACACAATCCGAGCCATATATAACTCTACTAGCTGGGAACCTTTATAAGTAGTCTTGACCGAAATGAAATGAGTTACTTTAGTCAATCTATCCACAATCACCCATATAGCATCATATCCTTTCTCGGTGCGAGGCAATCCAGTAATGAAATCCATACCAATCTCTTCCCACTTCCACTCGGGTATCTTAAGTGGGTGCAGTAGTCCAGCCGGCCTCTGGCGTTCAGCCTTAACTCTTTGACACACATCGCACATAGCCACATGTGCAACTACATCTCCTTCAATCCATACCACCAGCACTTCTGCTTCAAATCCTAATACATCTTGGTACTCCTAGGATGAATAGAATAATCCGAGTCATGGGCTTCCTTCAGTATAGTCTCACAAAGGCTATCAATCTCAGGAACACATATCCGGTCCTTGAACCATACGGTGCCTTGCTCATTCTCCGTGAATTCTGGACCTCGACCTTCAGTAACCAGATCCGTAATCTCTTGCATTTTAGCATTACCAATTTGTCCTTTGCGGATTTTTTCTTGCTCTAAGGTAGGTTCCACATCAATAATAACTCCTTAAGTGTGAGCAACTATCCCCAAGTTAAGTCTCATGAAATCCTCAACAATCTCATTGGGTAGCTGGGCAACAATAGCTGAATGAACGTGCTCCTTTCGACTCAAGGCATCTGCAACCAAATTTGCCTTGCCCGGGTGATAGTGAATCTCCAAATCATAATCCTTAATGAGCTCCAACCAACGGTGTTGCCTAAGGTTGAGATCCTTCTGAGTGAATATATACTTCAAACTCTTATGATCCATGTATACTTGGCACTTAGTTCCCATAATATAATGTCTCCAAATCTTAAGTGCGTGCACAAGGGCTGCCAGTTCTAAGTCATAAGTGGGGTAGTTCAACTCATGTTTCCGTAACTGACGAGACGCGTAGGTGATCACATGTCCTTCTTGCATGAGCACACATCCCAATCCTTGGCCACATGCATCACAATAAATGTCAAATCCCTTCTGTAGATCTGGCATAACCAATACTGGTGGTGACATCAATCTCTTCTTTAATTGATCAAAGCTTTCTTGGCATTTCTCATCACCCCACTTAAATTCTCTTCTCTTCTCTAGAAGTGAGGTCATAGGCTTAGCAATCTTAGAAAATCCTTCAATAAATCTCTGATAATATCCTGCAAGTCCCAAGAAACTCCGAATCTCCGTAACTTTAGTGGGTATGCTCCACACCACTATCTCCTTGACTTTAGCAGGATGCACTGATATCCCTCAATTAGAAATGATATGTCCAAGGAATGACACCTCGTCAATCTAGAACTCGCATTTACTGTACTTGGTGTAGAGTTGATTATCTCGTAGCTTCTGTAGCACCAATATCATATGTTCCTCATGATCACTATCTCTCTTGGAATAAATAAAAATATCGTCGATGAAAACCATGATGAATCTGTCCAGATCAAGAACACCTTATTCTTCAGATCCATAAAATAGGCTGGTGCATTAGTTAGTCCAAATGACATAACGGTGAACTCATATAAACCATATCGGGTCGAGAAATCCGTCTTGGGAATATCCAATGGCCTAATCTTCATTTGATGGTAACCCGATTGGAGATCAATCTTCAAGAATACCCTAGTACCTCTCATCTGAATAAATCCTCAATGCGGGGTAATGGATACTTGTTCTTCAAAAAGACATCATTAAGGGTCCTATTGTCCACTCACATCCCTTGCGATCCATCTTTCTTCTGTACAAATAGAACTGGCGCTCCACAAGGTGAAGAATTCGAACGAATGTACCCAGCCTCTTGTAATTCTGTTAATTGCTTCTTAAGTTCCTTTAGTTCTCCTACGGACATCATGTACGACCGTTTAGAAATAGGAGCAGTCCCAGGTAAGAGATCAATGACCAACTCAACTTACCTATCTGGTGGCATCCCTAATAACTCCTCTAGAAAGACATCCGGAAAATCCCTAACTGCACGGATGTTGTCACCCACAAACTTCTCATCTACTAAGAATGCCGCTAGTCTGATGGTGGTAGTTACTGCAATTTCAACTTCAAATCTTTCTCCTTTGGAACTGGTGAGTTCTACGGTTCCCTTAGCACAGTGTATATACTGCCTTTGCCTTTCTTAACAATGACATACCAAGGATCAAGTCTATACTGCTCTCTTCTAACAGTATAGGGGTAGCCCATCTGGGTTAGAAACACAGGGTAAGAAAGGAAGAATTGTAGATAAGGCGAGTAATTACGAGGAATGTTACTGCGGGGGATTTATTAGCTAAGTAGATTAGTGTGTCACGTACTAACGCTAATACATTACCTTATGGTGGTACATGCTAAGATGCCCGTCTATACTATTTCAATCAATCAAAGAAGCAAATCAGGCATTAATCATCAGAACAATCAACCAACATTTTTAATAGAGAAAATAATTTTAATTTTGTCTTAGGTTCCCTATCTCTGAAAAAGTTCATAGTTGTAGGATTCCAAGGTGTGAAATCCATCTTGTCTTAGAGTAGTAAAGGTAAGAATAATCAGAGTAGAATAGCAAAAGGTGAGACAGGATCAAGATAAGGTAAGTATGGAATGAATCAGAGTAAGATAAGTAGTGTTGGAACTTGCTCTCCGGTGCAAGTTGATCCAACGGGGGAGTGTAGCAACGCAAACAGGGTTTTTGCACGAGATGGCAATAGCTCTGTTAATCTAGCCTCTCAAGGGAACTGTGCGGGGGTATTTATAGGTATCTGAGCGCCCAACGTCCAGTGTTAAGGACGCATGTGCCCTCAGGCGCCTAGGTTATCCCCGGAATATTCCCATAAAGCGGGGTTACAGACCATAATGACAGGGAGGCTTTTACATAATAGGCCCGTAACGCGCAGCGGCCACGCAGGGCCTGTTACAATGGGCCGGATCACACGTGGGCCTCCATGCAGGACGAGGTCGCGAGATGGGATGACCTCGTCATAGGTCTTCGTCCGGCGCCGTGTCGGGCAAAGGGTAAGTCTGTCCGTCGTCTTGTCTCCGTCGATCCAGCGAAGTCGGCGAAGGCAATGAGCGAAGGGTGGCGTCTTCGCCTTCGCCCCAACATTTGCCCTCCGAGGGACCAGTTCGACTAAGTCATCTGGTGCCGAAGACGCCGCTAGATGGTGGAGACGCTGCCCTCGCTCGAAGTGGTCCCGCGGAGGTTTTTGACATGACCGTTGATTGATGCGTTACTGTTGGATTGCGGGTCTCCCGAAGCGCCGCGCCCTGTGTATAAAAGGGGGCGGGGGCGGCGCGTTTTGAACTTTATCTTTCCGCGCTCCGTGAAAACCCTAACCGCCTTCTTAAATCGCTCGCTGCTCGTCTGCCCTCCTTGCTCTTGCTCGTCGGAGATCTGGCCCGTGTGAAGCAGACCGCCCACCGCCGACGGTACGTAGCGATGCCGTCCTCTTCCTCTTCTGCTGCCGCTACACCGCCGGCCGGCGTGTCTTCTGAGGAGACACTGAGCACTGTGGCGGTGGAGGAGTTGCGCGCCGGTGACACAGTTGAGTTTGGCGTGTCGTGGATGTCCTCGGTCCGCGTGCAAGACATGCAACAACTTGGTTATTTCGGCGGCGGAGTGGCATGTGTCCTGGGGACGGAGGAGGTCCCCGAGCTGGAAGGCGAATTGGTTGTGTTCGAGGCTTTTTTCGCTGCCGGACTTCGTCTGCCCGCACATCGGGTTGTGGGAGAAGTTCTGCGAAGGTTGAACGTCCAGGTCCACCAGTTGACGCCCAATGCCGTGGTGGCTCTGTCGAAATACGTCTGGGCAACGACTTCGTACGGCGGGCAGCCCTCGGTCGAAGTCTTCGCAAAGTATTATTGTCTGCACTGGCCGAAAAGGAAAATTGGAAATAAGATTGCTCAATTTGGATCTTGCACGTTTACGCCGAAGACGGGCAAGACTTCGATGGAGGTCGTTGAGTTGGTTCTTTGTGCCCGCAATAAATGGGGCAACTGGTGGGACTTTTGGTTTTATGTTGCCGAGGGCACAGTCGAAGACCATCCGGGGCTTCCCGTGGCCGAGATGTGTTCGCATTGTTACTCTGCGTACCCGCAGTTTGAAGTAGCGGAGGAGGATGCAGATGAAGGGGCCCTGTGGTGCGCGGCCGGCCAAAGTAGCGGGCGCGATCTGGTTGAGGAGTTCGTTGCATATGGGGTGTGGCCCTTTGCGCGAGGCTGGGCGCTGGGCGAAGTATGCCCTTGCCAGATGCCGTCCCGTGGTGGGATGCTGGTGCGAAGTCCCGCCTTCGCACTGGATTTGCATAGCCGCGATCCCGCCGCATTCGTGCGTGAGGCGGAGGATGGGGCAGTGTGGATTGTTGGTCAGTACGTGCCAAGGACGGAGGGCCAGCGTAGTTGGGATATTCGCGGGTCCAACGATCGCTTGAACAGGGTCTTCGAGTTGAACCGTCTGCCGTATGGCGGTTATCCTAGGCAGGACGATGTCGACCGTCGCGGGAAGAAACCAGCGGCAGAGACCGGAGACGACCCCGCGCCGGCGGCCGCCCCATCCTCTAAGAAGAGGAAGCTAGGTACTGTTATGGGAGGACTGGGGGTCTCCGATAGCTTTGCTATGGAGTTGATGGGGACATGCGCGGCCCCCGGGGGAAGGATGTCTTCGCCCGAGCTCCGGGAGTCTTCGGCGCGGATGCTGAAGGTTACCGGGGGTTGGTGGCCTAAGAACGTTCCGATCCCCCGCGCGGCCGGCGAAGACTTTTTTACATCTCGCATGGTTCGTGACTTTAGAGTGTTTCCTTATGGACGGAATATTGCTGTTGTTGTGTCAGCAGTGATGGATGAGGATCGTCAGGAAGCTGCACAAAAGCGCCGGGCGGTCGTCAGGCTGCCCGAGGCTAGGCCGAAGAGGGCGTGGGGGACCGTGAAGGCTGCCGCCCCCGGCGGTAGCCAGTCGACGTTGGCGGCGAAGTCGGCCGGCCCTGGGTCTAGCAAGGTGCCGGATGTCGTGAAGACAGCTTGCGCCGGCGGAGCCAAGTCTACCTCGGCCGAAGCCGCGAAGGCTTGAGAATTGCCTCCACCGGGAAAGCGCATTGCCGATTTCGGCACTGATATTAGTGTAGATGATTATATCACTGGTAAGTCGTTGGCCCTTTTTTTCCTTTCTTTTTTTTTGACTGTTGATGCGTCGCAGGATCGGGCGAGGGGCAACTGGTTGTTGTTCCGCCTGCGGTGGCGACAACGGTGTCTGCCACAGTGCCTGTGGCGAAGGGTGGCGCTCTCAGCGCTAGTGGTGAGATTTCGGCGCTCGCTGCCATCAAGGACGAGGCGGGCGCTGTGTCCCGCTGGCTGAAGGAGGTGTCACAGTGGCTAAGTCAGGTAAGTTGAGCTAGACTTCGGTTTTTACCGGTTTCGTTGGGATTGTTGTCTTATGTGTGTCTTTTAGGCGGCTGACTTTGCTGACCGCGTGGCGTCGGGGGCCCTCACGGCAGTTGTGTCTGCCGAAGTCGAGAGACTTCGGGCGCAACATGCTGAGGCCGTCCGAGAAAAGTCGGCCGCCGATAGCAAGTGCCGCAAACTGGCGGAGAAGGTGGCCGTGCTGGAGGGCGAGAGGACTGAGCTCCGGCGCCAGCTGGCGAAGGAGAGGAGGGAAGCTAATCAGGCCCTCGCCAAGGCGCAGTCTGCGCAGGCGGAGGCCAATGTGGCGCGGGTGGAGGGTAGCCTCGCCAGGCAACGCGCTGAGGAATGGGAGGAGCGGTTCAACGCTCTGCAGGCCCGCGTGGAGAGGGCCGAGGCTTCGACGCGCTCGGAGGCTGAGCGGACGCTGTCACACCCGGCTTTAAGGAACAAAGCCAGGTGCATCTCATACATGCGCCAAGAAGACAACATATATAATAACAGAGTGTATAGAGATAAATGTCATAAAACATCAGAGTATTTATTACATAGTGGAAGACTTATTACAAAATAAAGTAATAAAGATAAAACGAACTAAGGATCGTCGGCGCCAATGTCAACTGAGAAACGCCACCTAGATCAGATCATACTCCTCGCCTTGTGGCTCCTCCTAAACCACCTGCTCTTCTCCTGTGGGGGGGGGTGTGAGACAGCAAGGGTGAGCTCACACATGATCATCGCTCAACAAGTTGTGGGGAATAATGTGACATGAACTCACCAAAGGTGGGAGCTCATGGAGTGTAAGGCTTATCAAAGAGAATGGTTAAAGCTGAGCATTGCTTTTAATGTTGGTCAAACTTTTATTAGCAATTACTAGATGTAAGTAAATACCAAACCTTAAATAAAATAATAGAACAAAATTAATAATAAACACATGCAATGCAAATGACAAAATTGAATTTAAGTTCCATAATTTAATCATCAGAGAGTCCTGAGCTGCTCATGACCGTGAGCCGGCTAGTATACCAGTTTTACACTCTGCAGAGGTTGTACCCTTTACCCACAAGTCATGCTACCCATCTGCCAAGGGGTCGCGAATCCCATACACCTCTACCTAGGAAGCGCGGCAGGGCAACACTACGAGGCCTTTACAAAGTTCCACTAGCTTCCGAAAACCCGCTACAGTTTATAGGAAGTTCCAATGCAGGGTTCTTGCCTGACCGCCATCGCAGCAAAATCAAGCAAGGACCTCCCTACACTGACCACTCCCCTACTGCCCTTGCCCCTTTCGGGTAAGGTAGTCTTCCACTAGCTTTCCTAATTAGTCAGCCAAGGGCGTCCCATTAAACCCTTGTGGTGGCACGTGGTTCTCAAGTTAAGCTCTATGTTCCAATTAACATTAATGAACTTGACATGAACATAAATAGAATAACAAGAATAATTGGAACATAGATATAATAAATGATTATCCCAAAACCATGTAAAGCAATAGCAAACTACCCAAGTGATTCAGGGGTAAACAAGGTAATGAGATAAACAATCTAGGGTGACCTATTGGGTCCCATCAAAATTAACCTATGCATGAGTAAGTGATATTAAAGAACATTATTGGGTAAAAAGTGGTCAAGGGCACAACTTGCCTTCAATGAGCTCCTGCTCAGCTACTTCAACCTGCTGCTCACCAGGATCCTCGGTCACGGGCTCTTCTACTCGCCGCAATACAAACAAGCACAGTGCATATAGAGAAATTAACAATACACCAAACATATATACAAAATACACAGTAATAATCTACTCATTAAAATAAAATCCTAGGAACAGGAATCACAATTTTTTTGAGTTATAGAATTTAAGTTATGCCTTTTCAAAGGTTTTATGTGTTTTAAATAAGATTAAGTGTGGGATTAATTTTCTTACTGTTTTCATGACATAACAGAGGCTCTAAGTGATAAAGAATAAAATTACAAAAATTTAGAAAGTGGAATGGATTATTTTGGAGTCCATATGAATATTCTATGAATTATACAAGTTTTAGGGTTTATTTTCATATTAAAAATCTAATTTCTAATTCATTTAATCACTTTAAAACAGCACTGGACTGGGCCTTCATTTCTGAGAACAGCAGGGGCCCAAGCGCAAAAGATCCTAAGACTCAGAACACTATGCAGTAGGACGGCGGGTTTATTTCAATGAAACCGAGGGGCTCTTAAGTAAAATGGACCCGCGAAGGGGTATGGTTGTATCTGGGCCGTTAGATCTAAAGAGTGCGGTCCAGATTATATCGATCGACGATGATTCCCCTATAACCCCGAGCCGTCCGATTGAGTTTCGATGATCCGGATTCAAAATCTCCTAACACGGATCTGAATCGGATACTGTTAATCCAATGGTTCTGATTTTCCCCTAGACTTGGTGCGATCAGGGCCGTAGATCCGTGCATCTACCGTCCACGAGTCCTCTCCCCTATGCGCCCACCTCGAATCACCCCGAGACGGCGCTCCGCCACGGCGGAGGACATCTCCGGTGACTCTGCCCAAACGGCGACACACTGCCCTGTACTGGAATCGGCTGGAGCTATACTACCAAGGGGAGACGACAAATACGCAGAGGTTAGCCATACCAGCGATAATGGCGCGCAGACGTGGGGCCGTGGAGGTGTGTTGCCGCGTGATGCGCCCCAGCTCCGGCGAGCAATCGGCGGTTGCACGATAATCGACTCCGCCCACCAATGCCACAAACGATTTCCTGATGGCACGCGCAAGCCTCTCTGACCCCGCCAAAGACTCCGGTCACCGGGAAGTGAAGATCTGTGGCGGCGCGGAGTTCTCACGGCGCGGGGCCCAGTTCTCTCCTTACCTCACTTCTCGGTTCAGCCCAACTTATTTGCGATATGACACGAAGGTGCGGCGCCAGCGCATAAATACGGAGGGAACTTGATCCCACAATGGCCTCCCGAGCTTACGGCGGAAGGTGGCCGCGCATGGCGCTGAGTTTGTTGCGCGGGCGAAGGAAGAACGAAGGCCTGACTCGCGGGACCCGCGACTCAGTGAAGGGTTGAGCAGCGCGAGGGGAGAAACGGTGCTGACCGCGTGAGCCGCTGGCAAAGCTGGCCCACCAGTCGGTGCGTGGGAGCTGTGGCAAGCAGGGCTACGCGTGATCAATAGAAAGATGGGCCGAAATGGGAATCCGAGGCCCAGTTGGCTTCTTTTTCTCTTTTTCTTTTATCTATATTTTCTGGTTTTCCCAATTCAAATTTAAATCCTAATTCAAACTTGTGACTAATTCATCCTAAACCATATTTGTGCAATTAAGAGTATTAAGTTTGAGAATATTTATTTAAATATATTATTCATGTTTTCATATTCCTTCTCTCTTCCTTATTTTGTTCAAATCCCCAAATTTCAATTTAGGGTTAAGCTCCATCTTCTAGTAATTATTGTCTTAGTATTTTTATCCTTATTATTTTATTTAATGCACAAACATATAAACTCCAGCTGATGCATTTTTTTCATTGGTTTGACTTAATCTCTAAATTGTGTGTGCTCTTTTCTTATGATGCAAATGAGGCACATAAAATGAAGAAATCACCATATATTCCTTGTATAAAATTTTGGGTATTACAAATCCTACCCCCCTTAAAAATAATCTCGTCCTCGAGATTTAAGAAGATCTAGGGAAAAAAAGGTGGGGAAAATCTATACGAAGCTCTTCTTCTCTTTCCTAGGTCGCTTCATCTTCTCCGTGGTGACTCCATTGCACTTTGCACATCTTTATCACCTTATTCCTTGTAACTCGAGTCAAAGTATCCAAAATCTTGATCGGGTACTCCGTATAAGTCAAATCACCTTGAACACTGAGCTCCTCCATTGGTAACTGTTCCTCGGGGACACGGAGACACTTCTTTAGTTGAGATACGTGGAACACATTATGCACATCTGATAGACTAGCAGGTAACTCAAGTTGGTATGCCATCTCTCCAACTCTCCTAAAGATCAAGAATGGTCCAATATAGCGAGGGGACAATTTGCCCTTAACTTTGAATCTCCTCATTCCACGAAGTGGTGACACCTTGAGGTACACATAATCTCCTTCTTCAAATTCCAGTGGCCTCCTTCTATTGTCAGCATAGCTCTTTTGCCTGGTTTGAGCCACCCTCAAATTCTCTCGAATTATACGAACTTGTTCTTCTGCTTCTTGAATCAATTCAAGCCCAAAGAATTGTCTTTCTCCCGTCTGATCCCAATACAAAGGAGTCCTGCACTTCCTCCCATACAAAGCTTCGAACGGTGACATCTTCAGACTGGCCTGGTAACTATTGTTATATGAGAACTCAACATAAGATAGACTCTTGTCCCAACTACTACCATGCTGAAGGGCACAAGCTCTCGACATGCCTTCCAATACTTGATTAGTCCTTTCAATCTGTCCATTAGTCTGAGAATGGTAGGCCGAACTAAAATTCAACTTCGTATTCATATTCTCATGAAAACTTTTCCAAAATCTAAAGGTAATTGTGATCCTCTATCCGAAACGATCTTCTTCGGTACACCGTGTAGAGACACAATCCGAGCCATATATAACCAATTGAGATCCTTATAAGTAGTCTTGACCGGAATGAAACAAACTTTAGTCAATCTCTCTACAATCACCCATATAATCATATCCTTTCTGGGTGCGAGGCAATCCAGTAATGAAATCCATACCGATCTCTTCCCACTTCCACTCAGGTACCTTCAGTGGGTGCAGTAGTCCAGCTGGCCTTTGGTGTTCAAACTTAACTCTTTGACACACATCGCACATAGCCACATCTCTCTTCAATCCATACCATCAATATTTTTGCTTCAAATCCCAATACATCTTGGTACTACCATGATGAATAGAATAATCCGAGTCATGGGCCTCCTTCAAAATAGTCTCATGGAGGCTTTCAATATCAGGAACACATATCCTGTCCTTGAACCATACGGTGCCTTGCTCATCTTTCGTAAATTCCGGAACTCGACCTTCAGTAATAAGATCCTTAATCTCTTGTATTTTAGCATCACCAATTTGTCCTTTGCGGATTTCTTGCTCCAAGGTAGGTTCCACATCAATAGTAACTCCTTCAGTGTGAGCAACTATCCCCAGGTTAAGTCTCCTGAAATCCTCAACAATCTCATCGGGTAGCTGGGCAACAATAGCTGAATGAACATGCTCCTTGCGACTCAAGGCGTCTGCAACCAAATTTGCCTTGCCCGGGTGATAGTGAATCTCCAAGTCGTAATCCTTAATAAGCTCCAACCAACGGCGTTGCCTAAGGTTGAGATCCTTCTGAGTGAATATATACTTCAAACTCTTATGATCCGTGTACACTTGACACTTGGTTCCCATAATGTAGTGTCTCCAAATCTTGAGTGCATGCACAACGGCTGCCAATTCCAAGTCATGAGTGGGGTAGTTCATTTCATGTTTTCGTAACTGACGAGAAGCATAGGCTTAGCAATCTCAGAAAATCCTTCAATAAATCTCCGATAATATCCTGCTAGTCCCAAGAAACTCCGAATCTCAGTAACTGTAGTGGTACTCTCCACTCCATTATCTCCTTAACCTTAGCAGGATCCACTGATATTTCGCCATTAGAAATGATATGTCCAAGAAATGGCACCTCGCCAATCCAAAACTCGCATTTACTGTACTTAGCGTAGTGTTGATTATCTCGTAGCTTCTGTAGCACCAATCTCAGATGTACCTCATGATCACTATCATTCTTGAAAAATAAAAATATTGTCGATGAAACCACGATGAATCTGTCCAGATCATGAATACCTTATTCTTCGGATCCATAAAATAGGTTGGTGCATTAGTTAGTCCAAATAACATAACGGTGAACTCATATAAACCATATCGGGTCGAGAAATCCGTCTTGGTAATATCCGATGGCCTAATCTTCATTTGATGATAACCCGATCGGAGATCAATCTTCGAGAATACTCTTGCACCTCTCATCTGATTAAATAAATCCTTAATGCGAGGTAATGGACACTTGTTCTTCACAGTGACATAGTTAAGAGACCTATAATCCACGCACATCCCTTACGATCCTTCTTTCTTCTGTACGAATAGAACTGGCGCTCCCCATGGTGAGGAACTCGGACGAATGTACCCAGCCTCTTGTAACTCGGCTAACTGCTTCTTCAGTTCCTTTAACTTCTCTACAGACATCCTATATGGCCGTTTAGAAATAGGGGCGGTTCCAGGTAAGAGATCAATGACAAACTGAACTTCCCTATATGGTGGCATCCCTGGTAACTCTTCTGGGAAGACATCCGGAAAATCTCTAACCACACGGATGTTGACACCAACAAACTTCCCATCTACTAAGAATGTCGCTAGTCTTGTGGCGGTAGTTACGGCAATTCCAACTTCAAATCTTTCTCTGAACCGGTGAGTTCTGTGGTTCCTTTAGCACAGTGTATAAACTGCCTTTGCCTTTCTTAACCATGACATACCAAGGATCACGTCTATAGTGCTCTCTTCTAACACTATAGGGGTAGCCCATCTGGGTTAGAAACACAGGGTAAGAAAGGAAGAATTGTAGACAAGGCGAGTAATTACAAGGAATGTTACTACGGGGGATTTATTAGCTAAGTAGATTAGTGTGTTATCCACTAAAGCTAATACATTACCTTATGGTGGTACATGCTAAGATGCCCGTCTATACTATTTCAATCAATCAAAGAAGCAAATCAGACATTGATCATCAGAACAATCAACCAACATTTTTAAATATAGAAAATAGTTATAATTTTGTCTTAGGTTTCCTATCTCTTAAAAAAGTTCATAAATGTAGGATTCCAAGGTATGAAATCTATCTTGTCTTAGAACAGAAAAGGTAAGAATAATCAGGGTAGAATAGCAATGATGAGGACATCACTATGAGTACGACTACACCAGCAGCACCTCCACATCAAGCGCCACTTCCTTCATTAGCTGGGCCAATCACTCGGGCCCGTGCTAGAGATCTTAACTTCGTCATGCTACTGAAGAATGAGGGCCCAGAAGAATAGACGACCAGCCCAACTGCGGCCCATAGTGGACGACCTAGGGTTGGCCGCCCCTAGGGGCTGCGCCCCCTCTATTTATCCAGGAGCTGCGCCTCCTTTAATTTCGGGTTTTGTTTTACGTTAGCCTTAGCTACTCTCGAACACGCGCAAATCTGCGCTGTCTTCGTGTATTCAGAACTCCACCCTCGAGTAATAGATTAGATTGCTCGCATCTTTTTCTTGTTCGTTCTTCGATTACGCACAGGAAACGATCTTCGTGATCAGGCCGATCTCGCATTAGCAAGGTCGGTAACCACAGGGAGTTGGTTCAGCGATTGCATTGGCGCCTCGGGCTTGCTCGTCGTAGTCGGATCGCAAGGGTCATCTTCCGCCAAATCGAAATTATCTGTACTCGCCGAAAGATCGGGCACCTCAGCTACATCAATTGGTATCAGATTTCCAGGTTGATCGGTGAGTTTATCGAGCGTTTTTTTTCCTACAGTCCACAAAACCGCATAAAAATTCAGGTTAGATCTTATCCCAGCACCCTTTTGAGCCTCGCACTTTCTTTCAATAATCTGCATTGTTGAATTTGTGTGCTTTCGCGTTATTTGTTGCTGGTTGCATTGTGTTCTTCCACCATTCAAACCATAGCGCCGCCACCATCTCCCGTTTGATCACACCACAAACCGAGTCAACATTGTTTCCTTGTTTTTCTCCTTCGGTTACGTCAAAAAAAACAGAAAAAACAAACCGAGTCAACGGCCGTTTCCTTGATTTTCTCCTTCGGTTACGAAAAAAAAAAACAGAAAATAAAACAAACCGAGTCAACGACCGCTTCCTTGTTTTTCTCCTTCGGTTACATAAAAAAAACAGATACAAAAAAAAGAAAACGAAGGAGAAAGGATACGTTTGTTTCATCCCGGTCGTTTTTAAAACATAACTTGAGGAACCTTCCGTAAACCGGGCATAACTTTTCGCTCGGGTGTCCAAAAAATCTGAAATTTTTACAGGAGCTAGTTGACACCACTCTGAGGCCGGCCAAACTGACCTACGGTCTGTTTGGGGTTCGACAAAATTGTCAAAAAAATTCAGGAAAATAAAGAAAAAAATTCGTCAAAGTTCTCGCACGCTTTTCAGAGAACTTCCTGATTTTCTATAGACCACATCTGATATCTGTTTTAGGTGAAACTTCGTGTAGCTCCTATCTTGTTGCTTCTTGTGCTGAGAAAAATATCAAAAAAATCATACAAAAAAGAAAAACAAAATCACCTGTGATTTCTACTAGTGCCTTTTGGCATCACTAGTACAATCTTTACGGTACTGCCATTCTGCTAGTTCCATCCATCCTTTGCACCTGTGGCCAGCAATATAGTTTCGTGTTTTGCACTATAATTCAACTTTGCATTATTGTTTGATCGTGCTAATCCTTGACTTGAGTGCAGCCTACCCACAACTCCACATAGTTCTACGACGAGCAGGTTTCTGTTTCTCCACGCAATCGCTCATCCAATCTTTCACCGGTTCCACCTGTTGATTGCAGTTCACCACTGTGGCTTGGTAAGAACGGATAAGAACTTGATAACAACACTAGTGTGAGCGCCTTGTGAGCAGTACACCCCTGTTTTTGTCGTTGGGTTTTCTCCTTTTGGTGTTTGCGCTAACTATGGCAGGAGCACACGACATGGTGGATGCCCAGTTGCAGGAAGTAAGGGGACAAGTTGATGGACTTGCTGCTGACATTAGGACGATGCATGAACGGCTTGATTCAACGATCACTTCGACGACCGAGCGTTTCAACCAACTTGACCTTGCTCAAACGGCGACTCGCACCACACTCGACACAATCCTGGCACGCCTTGATGCATTGACCACAAAGATGGAGCAGGAATACGGCGGTGACACTGAGCAGGACGATGGAGATCGCCGTGGTCGTGCACGTCGTGTGGTTCGTCATCCCCCTAATGACTTATTTTCTAAGATTAAATTTAAAATTCCATCTTTTAATGGTAAATATGATCCTGCTGCATATCTTGATTGGGAATTAGAGGTAGAACAGAAATTTTCATGCCATGATATTCCTGCTAATAGCCAAGTGAAGGCTGCCATTAGTGAATTTACTGATTTTGCTTTAATTTGGTGGCGTGAGTATAAACAAAAACTTCCCATTAACAGTGTCATTACTTGGACCCAATTAAAAACTGCCATGCGCCATAGATTTGTTCCTTCCTATTATGCTCGTGATTTGCTTAACAAAATGCAGCGTTTTCAACAAGGTTCACAGTCTGTTGAGGATTATTACCAGGAGTTACAAAAGGGTATGCTTCGTTGTGGTTTAGTTGAGTCGGATGACGCTGCTATGGCGCGTTTTCGTGGTGGTTTGAACAGGGAAATTCAGGATATACTTGATTATAAGGATTATTTTGATATAACCACATTGTTTGAATATGCTTGCAAAGCTGAACGTGAAGTGCAGGGACGACGATCAAAGACATATACTAACTCTTTTGCAGGCCGGGGTCCAACACATAGCTCAACTCCTTCCAGCCCTGCACCTTCTACGCCTAGCACTACATCGCGCACAGGGACGACCAAGCCAGTGGCGCCCCCTGCCAAAGGCGCCGCTTCTTCCACAGGACGTACACTGGATATTCAGTGCCATCGTTGCAGAGGGTTTGGGCACATGATTCTGGACTGCCCAAACAAGCGTACCTTGCTTATACGTGACAATGGTGAGTACTCTTCAGCCAGTGATTCTGAGGAAACTAGTCATGCTATGATTGCCACTAACCATGCAGAAAATGAGGAAGTCCACGTTGATCCCATCGACGCCGATAGGTATGAGAGTCTTGTTGTGCAGCGCGTTCTCAGCACACAGGTTGCCCAGGCCGAAAAAATCAGCGACACACTCTATTCCATACCAAGGGCGTCGTGCACGAACGGTCGATTCGCATCATCATCGATAGTGGCAGCTGCAACAATTTGGCAAGTACAGCGTTGGTAGAGAAATTATCCTTGCCCACTCGCACACATCCACATCCATATCACATTCAATGGCTTAATGATGGTGGTAAAATAAAGGTAACACGTTCGGTACGTGTCCCCTTTTCGCTGGGTTCTTATTCTGATTATGCTGATTGCGATGTTATTCCTATGGAAGCATGCTCTTTGTTTTTGGGTCGACCTTGGCAATATGATACTGATAGTTTACATCATGGTCGTTCAAATCATTATTCTTTCATGTTTAAAGGCCAGAAAATAATTATACATCCAATGACCCCTGACCAAATTTTGAAAGATGATCTTACTAGGGCTGCTAAAACTGCACAACAAGTCAAATCGACATCAGCCGCACCTATTAAATCTGAAATCAAGTTGCACTCTCCTGTTTTACTTGCTACACGTACTGATTTTGATGATCTCCATGAAGCTCATATGCCCTGTTATGCACTTGTATGCTCGCGAATGCTTGTTCCGCTTGATGATGCACCGTCTTTGGATATACCCCCTGCTGTTGTTAACCTTTTGCAGGAGTATGCTGATGTTTATCCTACGGACTTACCACCGGGTCTTCCTCCCCTCCGTGGCATTGAGCATCAGATCGATCTCATCCCCGGCGCTTCTCTTCCGAACCGCGCCCCGTACCGTACAAATCCAGATGAGACGAAGGACATCCAGCGCCAGGTGCAGACGCTGCTTGATAAGGGTTACATTCGTGAGTCTCTTAGCCCTTGCTCGGTTCCTGTTTTACTCGTTCCAAAGAAAGATGGGTCATGGCGTATGTGCGTAGATTGTCGTGCTATTAATAACATCACAGTTCGTTATCGATATCCTATTCCACGCCTTGATGATATGCTAGATGAGCTTAGTGGTGCCGTTATTTTCTCTAAGGTTGATTTGCGTAGCGGTTACCATCAGATTAGAATGAAACTCGGTGATGAATGGAAAACGGCTTTTAAAACGAAATTTGGTTTATATGAATGGTTGGTTATGCCATTTGGATTGACTAATGCTCCCAGCACCTTTATGCGTTTAATGAACGAAGTTCTACGGGCCTTCATAGGTTTGTTTGTTGTTGTTTATTTCGATGATATCCTTATTTACAGCAAGTCTATAGAGGAGCATTTAGAACATTTGCGTGCTGTTTTTGACGCTTTGCGTGCTGCTCGCTTGTATGGTAACATGGAAAAGTGCACATTTTGCACGCAACGTGTCTCGTTTCTTGGTTATGTGGTTACTCCGCAGGGCATTGAGGTGGATAGCAGCAAGATTGTTGCCATTCGGGAGTGGCCTACACCGACGACGGTCACACAAATTCGGAGCTTTCTTGGACTTGCCGGTTTCTACCGCAGATTTGTTCGTGATTTTAGCTCCATTGCAGCGCCTCTACATGAGCTTACAAAGAAAGATGTGCCGTTTGCTTGGAGTGATTCGCAGGAGGTAGCGTTCAGCACTTTGAAAGATAAGTTAACCCAAGCTCCCCTCTTGCAATTGCCTGATTTTAATAAAGTTTTTGAGCTTGAATGCGATGCTAGCGGTATTGGGCTAGGTGCTGTTTTGTTACAAGAAGGAAAACCAGTTGCTTATTTTAGTGAAAAATTAAGCGGTGCTAGTCTGAAATATTCTACTTATGATAAGGAGCTTTACGCTTTAGTGCGCACTTTGCATACTTGGCAGCACTATCTTTGGCATCGTGAGTTCATAATTCATTCTGATCATGAGGCTTTAAAACATATTCGTACCCAAACAAATCTGAACCGTCGTCATGCTAAATGGGTCGAATTCATTGAGTCCTTTCCTTACATTATTAAACACAAGAACGGGAAGGACAATGTTATTGCTGATGCTTTGTCTCGTCGCTATACCATGCTGTCACAATTAGATTTTAAAATCTTTGGTTTGGACACTGTGAAGGATCAATATGTTGACGATGCTGATTTTAAAGATGCTTTCGGCCATTGTATTAATGGGATACCATGGGGCAAATTTCACATACAGGATGGGTTCCTGTTTCGCGCTAACAAGCTGTGTGTTCCAGCTAGCTCGGTTCGTCTTTTGTTGTTACAGGAAGCGCATGGAGGCGGTCTCATGGGGCATTTTGGCGTCTACAAAACGCATGAGGTGTTGGCTGCCCATTTCTTTTGGCCTCGGATGCGCGCTGATGTGGAGCGCCTTGTTGCACGCTGCACTACTTGTCAGAAAGCTAAGTCACGGTTGAACAACCATGGTTTGTATATGCCTTTGCCTGTCCCTTCTCCTTGGCTTGATATCTCTATGGACTTTGTTTTGGGCTTGCCTAGAACTAAGAAGGGGAGGGATAGTATTTTTGTGGTTGTTGATAGATTCTCTAAAATGGCTCACTTTATACCTTGTCATAAAACTGATGATGCTAGCATTGTTGCTGAATTGTTCTTTAGAGAAATTATTCGTTTACATGGTATTCCAAAAACAATAGTCTCTGATCGCGATGCTAAGTTTCTAAGCCATTTTTGGAGATCTCTTTGGAATAAATTGGGAACTAAATTGTTGTTTAGCACTACTTGTCACCCTCAGACTGATGGACAAACTGAGGTAGTAAATAGAACTTTATCTACCATGCTTAGGGCTGTTTTATACAAGAATTTGAGACGTTGGGAGGATTGCTTGCCTCATGTTGAATTTGCTTACAATCATGCCACGCATTCTTCTACAAAGATGTGCCCTTTCCAGATTGTTTATGGTTACATCCCTAGGGCACCTATTGATTTGATTTCACTTAATGCTGCGAACGCCCCACATGTAGATGCTGCTGCACATGTTGAACAAATGATTACCATACATGAACAAACAAAACAGAACATTGCTGCTACTAATGCAAAAAATCAGGTTGCTGGTAGTAAAGGAAGAAAACATGTTACTTTTGAGCCAGGTGATATGGTTTGGTTGCACTTGAGAAAGGATCGGTTTCCTACTTTGCGCCGTTCTAAATTAATGCCTCGTGCTGCTGGTCCTTTTAAGGTGCTAACAAAGATTAATGATAATGCTTATATCCTTGACCTGCCTGCGGAATTTGGTGTTTCCACTAGTTTTAATGTTGCAGATTTGAAACCATATATGGCCGAGGATGAGGAGTTGTCGTCGAGGACGACTTCACTTCAAGAAGGGGAGGATGATGAGGACATCACTATGAGTACGACTACACCAGCAGCACCTCCACATCAAGCGCCACTTCCTTCATTAGCTGGGCCAATCACTCAGGCCCGTGCTAGAGATCTTAACTTCGTCATGCTACTGAAGAATGAGGGCCCAGAAGAATAGACGACCAGCCCAACTGCGGCCCATAGTGGACGACCTAGGGTTGGCCGCCCCTAGGGGCTGCGCCCCCTCTATTTATCCAGGAGCTGCGCCTCCTTTAATTTTGGGTTTTGTTTTACGTTAGCCTTAGCTACTCTCGAACACGCGCAAATCTGCGCTGTCTTCGTGTATTCAGAACTCCAGCCTCGAGTAATAGATTAGATTGCTCGCATCTTTTTCTTGTTCGTTCTTCGATTACGCACAGGAAACGATCTTCGTGATCAGGCCGATCTCGCATTAGCAAGGTCGGTAACCACAGGGAGTTGGTTCAGCGATTGCATTGGCGCCTCGGGCTTGCTCGTCGTAGTCGGATCGCAAGGGTCATCTTCCGCCAAATCGGAATTATCTCTACTCGCCGAAAGATCGGGCACCTCAGCTACATCAAGCAAAAGGTGAGAAAGGATCAAGATAAGGTAAGTATGGAATGAATCAGAGTAAGATAAGTAGGTAAGGGTTTGTCCATTTCTATCTAGGTTTCGTCCTACAGTCAACATTTCCTCTAATACCACTTCTGTCACACCCGGCTTTAAGGAACAAAGCCAGGTGCATCTCATACATGCGCCAAGAAGACAACATATATAATAACAGAGTGTATAGAGATAAATGTCATAAAACATCAGAGTATTTATTACATAGCGGAAGACTTATTACAAAATAAAGTAATAAAGATAAAACGAACTAAGGATCGTCGGCACCAATGTCAACTGAGAAACGCCACCTAGATCAGATCATACTCCTCGCCTTGTGGCTCCTCCTGAACCACCTGCTCTTCTCCTGTGGGGGGGGTGTGAGACAGCAAGGGTGAGCTCACACATGATCATCGCTCAACAAGTTGTGGGGAATAATGTGACATGAACTCACCAAAGGTGGGAGCTCATGGAGTGTAAGGCTTATCAAATAGAATGGTTAAAGCTGAGCATTGCTTTTAATGTTGGTCAAACTTTTATTAGCAATTACTAGATGTAAGTAAATACCAAACCTTAAATAAAATAATAGAACAAAATTAATAATAAACACATGCAATGCAAATGACAAAATTGAATTTAAGTTCCATAATTTAATCATCAGAGAGTCCTGAGCTGCTCATGACCGTGAGCTCGGCTAGTATACCAGTTTTACACTCTGCAGAGGTTGTACCCTTTACCCACAAGTCATGCTACCCATCTGCCAAGGGGTCGCGAATCCCATACACCTCTACCTAGGAAGCGCGGCAGGGCAACACTACGAGGCCTTTACAAAGTTCCACTAGCTTCCGAAAAGCCGCTACAGTTTATAGGAAGTTCCAATGCAGGGTTCTTGCCTGACCGCCATCGCAGCAAAATCAAGCAAGGACCTCCCTACACTGACCACTCCCCTACTGCCCTTGCCCCTTTCGGGTAAGGTAGTCTTCCACTAGCTTTCCTAATTAGTCAGCCAAGGGCGTCCCATTAAACCCTTGTGGTGGCACGTGGTTCTCAAGTTAAGCTCTATGTTCCAATTAACATTAATGAACTTGACATGAACATAAATAGAATAACAAGAATAATTGGAACATAGATATAATAAATGATTATCCCAAAACCATGTAAAGCAATAGCAAACTACCCAAGTGATTCAGGGGTAAACAAGGTAATGAGATAAACAATCTAGGGTGACCTATTGGGTCCCATCAAAATTAACCTATGCATGAGTAAGTGATATTAAAGAACATTATTGGGTAAAAAGTGGTCAAGGGCACAACTTGCCTTCAATGAGCTCCTGCTCAGCTACTTCAACCTGCTGCTCACCAGGATCCTCGGTCACGGGCTCTTCTACTCGCCGCAATACAAACAAGCACAGTGCATATAGAGAAATTAACATTACACCAAACATATATACAAAATACACAGTAATAATCTACTCATTAAAATAAAATCCTAGGAACAGGAATCACAATTTTTTTGAGTTATAGAATTTAAGTTATGCCTTTTCAAAGGTTTTATGTGTTTTAAATAAGATTAAGTGTGGGATTAATTTTCTTACTGTTTTCATGACATAACAGAGGCTCTAAGTGATAAAGAATAAAATTACAAAAATTTAGAAAGTGGAATGGATTATTTTGGAGTCCATATGAATATTCTATGAATTATACAAGTTTTAGGGTTTATTTTCATATTAAAAATCTAATTTCTAATTCATTTAATCACTTTAAAACAGCACTGGACTGGGCCTTCATTTCTGAGAACAGCAGGGGCCCAAGCGCAAAAGATCCTAAGACTCAGAACACTATGCAGTAGGACGGCGGGTTTATTTCAATGAAACCGAGGGGCTCTCAAGTAAAATGGACCCGCGAAGGGGTATGGTTGTATCTGGGCCGTTAGATCTAAAGAGTGCGGTCCAGATTATATCGATCGACGATGATTCCCCTATAACCCCGAGCCGTCCGATTGAGTTTCGATGATCCGGATTCAAAATCTCCTAACACGGATCCGAATCGGATACTGTTAATCCAATGGTTCTGATTTTCCCCCAGACTTGGTGCGATCAGGGCCGTAGATCCGTGCATCTACCGTCCACGAGTCCTCTCCCCTATGCGCCCACCTCGAATCACCCCGAGACGGCGCTCCGCCACGGCGGAGGACATCTCCGGTGACTCTGCCTGTTGGTGACTTGTTCTCAAATGCTTCGAATTAAGAACAAGGCAACATAAAAAGTGTTACACATTAAGGTCCTTCGTCCTTCGAAACATTATGTCCCTTCGGGAAATAATGATTTAGGACGAAGGTTATCATAGACATACCTTCGGGAATATAATAAGTAATGCCGAAGGATTCATATAAAGCATGAAATACAAACATCAACATAAAATCATTTCTATTTTATTAACATGGAGAAATAGAAATGATTTTAAATTACAAATGTACCTTTGGTCCTGAGAGAAGGTAAAAAGTACAAGCGTGATGCAAAAGCCAATGCCAAGTCAGCGTGAACAGTACGGGAGTACTGTTCATCTATTTATAGACGCGGGACGCAGCCCACGTAAAATTACATCCATGTCCATTACATTTGTTAACGGCTTATGGAAATCTGTCGAGGCCCCCGAAGTCTTTTCATCTTTAAGTCGGTTCCCCCTTCTGCCATCGCGCCGAAGCTTCCCTGCGCACAGCTTCGGCTACACTCGACCTTCGTCTGGTTCAGGCTTCGTCCTGGCCGTGCTCCATATTCATAATTCTGGATCCGAAAATACCTGTTCACATAATCCACTCGGAAAACATTGTCAAATCATGTTTTTGAGGACCTTCGGAGGACGAAGGCCCCCAACAGTAGCCCCTCGCAATATTAATTTGTAAATAATAAATTCAGATTGCGATATGGACGAAGGCCTTGAGCCGAAGGTCCGAAAAAACACCTTCCCTTTGCTAGAATAGCAACATCTACTGACAAGCGGGGCCTTTCAATTTTCAACGCCCTAGGCGTATAAATAAGATCACATCGCGAACTGATTTGGTACGCACACTTGCCTTCTGCTTCGGCCCACTAAAATTTTTAGCTCTTGTGCACTAAGATTTGCTGATCTTTTTGATTTTTAAGCTTCGGACTTAGAAACAGTTTTTGAGCGCTTCCGAAGATGCCTGAAGGTAAGAAGATCGCTGCTGAGACGAAGCTGAGTCTTGAGGAAGAAAAGAACTTGGGGTTCATTATGGCGATGGCGGAGACCAATACAGAGAAGATCACCAAGGAAATTCTTGAAGGTCTGTCCGAAGACACTGATGACAGCGACAGTTTTGATGTAGAAAGTGGCGGGGAAGAGGCCGAAGATCGACCGTGGCGACCAAGTCACGCGGTTTTTGGGAAAACCGCCATCAAACAGAGCCATATTGATAATATGAGGGGGCGATACTTTCGAGATATAACTATTGTGAGGGCTGACGCTGGAGAAAAGACTACCCCCACCCCCGAAGAAGATGAGGTCGTAATCTTCCGAAGCTTTCTCAAAGCTGGGCTTCGATTTCCCTTAAGCAACTTCGTTATTGAGGTACTGAAAACATTTCAAATCTTCTTGCATCAAATTACTCCTGAAGCCATTATAAGAATGGGGATATTTGTCTGGGCTGCAAGGAGCCAAGGTTTGGAACCAAACGCTAAAAGCTTCTGTAACATTCATGAGTTATTATACGAGACGAAGCCCTGGGGAAAGGAGCAATATCACAACAACTTTGGGTGCTACAGCTTCGGCGCGCGCTCCGGGTCAAGCTGCCCTGTGCCGACCTTTCGGAAGAGGTGGCCCGGAGCCTGGATGACGGAATGGTTTTATGTGAAGAATGACCTATCAGATCAAGAGAATGTGAAGAATATCATTATGCGACCAATCTGGCAACGCTTCGGTCTTCGAAGGCCGAAGGTCGAAATGAACGAAGCTGCCGAAGAATGCCAAAGGGCCTTCAGAGTAGTCTGCTCGTTTATTGGGACAAGGGACTTGGTCCAAGAACATATTGCCTTCAGGGTATGGCCACTTGCAGAAAAGTGGGAAATGCCGAAGGAAACCATCAAAGAGTCCGACGAAGGCGGACTAGTCAGATTAAAATACACATTCAAATATGGGGACAAATTTGTCGAACCTGACGACGACTGGTTGAAAAACATTGAAATATTAAGTGACGAACTTCTTGGCGCATATTCGAAGGCTGAGAACACTGCGTTATCAGCAGCCTTCGGAGGCCGAAAAAAGAAGAGACTCAATCGGGTGTTTGATGCAATTGGGTTCTTTTACCCTGACTATCGTTATCCCACTCGAGGGCAGAAAAGAAAGAACACAACCTCTGCAGAAGAGGAAGCTGCAACTGCTCCTAGCGAGCCAGAATCAAAGAGAAAGAGGATAAAAGTCCTCACACACCGGCCACGCTATATTGAACCAGCTTCGGTGCCTGAGTTCACCGGAGAAGCTTCTTCGGCCACCGAAGCTGAACAGCCAACCTTGCTGCCAGAAACTGCAGAGATGGCCGAAGCACCATCCACAGAAAAAATGGAAGAAGCGAAAAAGCCGACTAAGGAAAAAACATTAGAAGTTTTGAGTCCTGCAGTAAATATTGAAACAGCGAAAAACCAAAAGGGGCCATCAGTGACCCCAAAAAGGAAAAGAATGGTAAATGTACTAGACGTCTTGGAGACAATTAAGTCTTCAAGCACAATTCCAAAAAAGAGTGTTGAAGTTGCTGAAGCTTCTACTGAAGCTTCGGCTCAACAAGCTGAAGCTGAAGCTGGGCCTTCAGAGCCCTACAAGGAGCAACCTTTTGAAGCCGAAGCAATAAAAATTCCAGAACCAGTATTAGTTGAAGAAACTGACACCGCCATCCCCGAAGCACCTGCCAGCATGCGTGATTACATGATACGACATGCTTCGGGGAAGAAGCTATCTGAAGAAGAAACTCATGAAGCCATCCATTATGCAAAGGAATTAAAATATCCGAAGGGGGCAGTAATATTCAATGGAACGAATGAAGATGACTTCTTATACTGCCTGCCTGACAACAAAGAGCTATTTGTCTGCCGAGAAATGGCCAGAAGTATTGGTTTCCCGAAGCTTGAATCTGGATTAAGCGCCATGACGAAAGAAGATCTCGCAGACAGTCTTGCGTACAACAGCCTGAAGGTATAGGAATTAAACACTTGAAAAACCCCCTTATTTTTACGCAACTCATTCCTTTTTTCTTATATGAATTCTTTTTCGTATAGGGCCTGATCCTAAGCAACGCACTAAGAGCCCAAAAGAGCGCCGAAGATGAAAGCTATGAAATTGCGTTTAATAATTTACGCTCCGAAGTTATCAGACTGAGAAACGAAGCTTTGGAAAAAGATAAAATTCTGCTTACACTGGTAGATAAAGTGAAAAAAGACGAAGCTGCTTCAAAGGCCCAGGCCGAAGCTCAAAAACGCGAGATTAAAGATCTTCAGAAACAGCTGGCTAGAGCTAAAGAGGAGCGCGCGCTTGAGGAAACGAAACGAGAACTTAGTGATTTTATGGTCAGCAAATTGGAATCAAAAGTTAAGGAGCTTCGCACATCTCAGGGGAAATGCTATGTCAAATCTATAGAATGTGTGAATAAAATTAAATCCAGCTTCGCCAGCGTAGGCGCCTTTTCCAGCGAAGAGAATTTCTCTCGAGGCAATCCCGAAGGTCCGCTGGAATGGATTAGCCACGAAGCAGAGGCCTTCGAAGAGATTCTGAACAGTCGTGGCGACATATGCGCTTTTTCGGGCGCCAGAGGAATTGCTTCTGTCTTAGAGAAGAAAGGTTGCGGGCATGTAAAATTTTTAGCTCAATCCGAAGCTACCTTATCTTCCGAAGACGTCAAGGACCCCTCGGCCGAAGCAAGCGTGGTTGGTGGCAAATTTTTTACTGATATCTGGAACGACGGCGGCCGAGGAATGGCGCAAGAGATCATCCAAAGGAGCGAAAAAGGCATTCATGACGCCAGAAAATTGGCAGAAGCTGCCGAAAGGAGTACAGAGCCCGAAAGGCAATTAGGTACCAATTAGTCGCTCTTATTGTGTTGTAATTTTTATTCCAAACTTTGCTCAAGGTTTGCAAAAGTAATGAAGAAATGTTCTCTTCCCTCAGAAACTGCTGGATCAAATGTCGACGAAGAAATTAAACAAATGGCCGAAACTATCTTGGACAAGGTTGTTGACCAACTTCTAAATGAGGCCGCCGAAGAAGTATTGAGAGAAGATTAGATGCTATTTGGAAAAATCATTTAAAGTGTAATCTATGTAACACTTTGTACATTTGAATGTAATATACAAGTCTCCTTTCATTATTGAATTCTTTACGATGCATGAAACATTAAATACATACCATTTTTGAGCCTTTGGCGAAAAAACACCTTCCCTTCTTTTCATGCTTCGTGAAGAAGGCATTCTCCGTTAAAATTATTCTGATGAATCACATCCATGCTTCGTCAAAACATTCTTCGAAGCTATACTCCGAAGCTATACAACTTCGATATTGATCTGATAAAGCTCGCCCATGTTTCGTAAAAATATTCTCCGAAGCTGTATTCCGAAGCTGTACAATTTCGATGTCACTTTCTCAAAGCATCCTTTCGAAGGTTGAGAGTATCTCCTTCTCTTGCCAAATGCAATATGATGTATGATGCTTATGCTATGCAAAATGATGTGATGATGTTATGTTATGCATGTGACATTTGTTCCGGAGATACACATAAAATATATTCGTAAGCTCTGCATTCCCTTGGGAACGTCTTTGGAGCTTCTTCGTCTTTTACTTAGACGGTATCAGCGTTGACTTTTCGCTGTAAGCCTCCCTTAGGAGCTTCTTCGCCTTTTACTTAGGCGGTATCAGCGTTGACTTTTCGCTGTAAGCCTCCCTTAGGAGCTTCTTCGCCTTTTACTTAGGCGGTATCAGCGTTGACTTTTCGCTGTAGGCTCTGCATTCCTTTAGGAACGACTTCTGAGCAGAAAACTTACACTGCGCTCCCTTTGGAACGGCTTTTTGTGACTTCATAAACTTACTCTGCGTTCCTTAGAACGACTTTCTGTTACTCCGAAGGATTTTTAATCCGAAGGTCCTCCTTGGTAACGGAAAAAGTTTTAGGCTTCAGCAACTTAGGCCTGTGGAGCAAATAGATTTTCCTCGTGGGAAACAACGAAATTATTACATGAAAACTATCAATGTTTTTTGCTTCACAGAAAATAAAACTGAATAGAAAAGACTGCTATCAAAGGTAGGATATGTCAATAAATGTGCTTCGACTCTGGCACAGTGCTGTTGACTGTGCGAGCTTCGGACTGTTCTCTGAAGTCCCTCTGATGTGGAGCGTATTGACTCCCTTCTGGCTGTTGACCTTGCTGCAATGGAGGTGGAGGCGGAAGCTGCTGCCAGGAAGCTTGAGGTTGACTTGCCGAAGCTACAGAAGCCGCAGGGTGGTTGTCTATGTATTGTGGGACATAAGGCGGATGAAACGAAGCAGTATGCATAACCTGCTTCGACTGAGCTTGTTGAGATGCAGCTTCGGCTAGTTCCTTTTGCTTCTGGATTGTAACATGGCACGTCCTAGTGGTGTGGCCCTTGCCCTCTCCACAGAATAGGCAAAACAGTCTCCTTGGCTGATCTCCGAATCTTCCGCCGAAGCCCCTGGCGCCTCTGCCTCTTGGAGCTGGTGGCCGAAAGAAAGTTTGTTGTTGCCCCGAAGCCTGTGAGGAGCACTGCGGCCTGTTTTGCTGACTCCCCTTATCATCATTCTGAGTGTTGTGAATGGAACGGACATGCCTCGGGTAGTATCTTCCTCCGAAGCCCCTGGTCATCTCAGAAAATCTGAAGGCCTCCTCCCTTCTTTGGCGAAAGTCATTGTCAGCACGAATGTACTCATCCATCTTTTGGAGCAATTTCTCCAAGGTCTGAGGAGGCTTCCGAGCAAAGTATTGAGCTGCAGGTCCAGGACGGAGCCCCTTGATCATGGCTTCGATAACGATTTCATTGGGCACCGTTGGTGCCTGCGCCCTCAATCGTAAGAACCTTCGGACATACGCCTGAAGGTATTCTTCGTGATCCTGAATACACTGGAAGAGGGCTTGAGCTGTAACCGGCTTCGTTTGAAATCCTTGAAAGCTGGTCAGTAACATATCCTTCAGCTTCTGCCATGAAGTGATTGTTCCTGGCCGAAGGGAGGAATACCAGGTCTGAGCAACATTCCTGACGGCCATGACGAAAGACTTCGCCATGATTGCAGCGTTGCCCCCGTACGAAGACACTGTTGCTTCGTAGCTCATCAAGAATTGCTTCGGGTCGGAGTGGCCGTCAAACATGGGGAGCTGGGGTGGCTTATAGGATGGAGGCCAAGGTGTAGCCTGCAGCTCAGCAGACAGAGGAGAAGCATCATTAAAAACAAAATTTCCCTGATGGAAATTATCATACCAGTCGTCTTCGTTGACGAAGCCCTCCTGATGGAGGTCTTTCTGATGAGGCCTTCTGTTCTGCTCATCGTGAGTGAGATGGCGAACTTCCTCAGAAGCTTCGTCAATTTGCCTTTGCAACTCAGCTAGGCGGGCCATCTTCTCCTTCTTCCTCTGCACTTGTTGATGTAGCATCTCCATCTCTCTGATTTCTTGGTCTAGCTCTTCTTCCTCAAGCGTCGGGCTAACAGCTTTTCTCTTCTGGCTTCTGGCCTCCCGAAGAGAGACGGTCTCCTGGTTGTGGTCCAGCGGTTGTAGTGCTGCAGCCCCAGCCGCTGAAGCTTTCTTCGGCGCCATAGCGAAGGTCTATAGCTTCCGAAGGTGTTCACGAAGACTCGAAGTGGAAGTGAGTTCACCGGAGGTGGGCGCCAATGTTGGTGACTTGTTCTCAAATGCTTCGAATTAAGAACAAGGCAACATAAAAAGTGTTACACATTAAGGTCCTTCGTCCTTCGAAACATTATGTCCCTTCGGGAAATAATGATTTAGGACGAAGGTTATCATAGACATACCTTCGGGAATATAATAAGTAATGCCGAAGGATTCATATAAAGCATGAAATACAAACATCAACATAAAATCATTTCTATTTTATTAACATGGAGAAATAGAAATGATTTTAAATTACAAATGTACCTTTGGTCCTGAGAGAAGGTAAAAAGTACAAGCGTGATGCAAAAGCCAATGCCAAGTCAGCGTGAACAGTACGGGAGTACTGTTCATCTATTTATAGACGCGGGACGCAGCCCACGTAAAATTACATCCATGTCCATTACATTTGTTAACGGCTTATGGAAATCTGTCGAGGCCCCCGAAGTCTTTTCATCTTTAAGTCGGTTCCCCCTTCTGCCATCGCGCCGAAGCTTCCCTGCGCACAGCTTCGGCTACACTCGACCTTCGTCTGGTTCAGGCTTCGTCCTGGCCGTGCTCCATATTCATAATTCTGGATCCGAAAATACCTGTTCACATAATCCACTCGGAAAACATTGTCAAATCATGTTTTTGAGGACCTTCGGAGGACGAAGGCCCCCAACACTGCCCAAACGGCGACACACTGCCCTGTACTGGAATCGGCTGGAGCTATACTACCAAGGGGAGACGACAAATACGCAGAGGTTAGCCATACCGGCGATAATGGCGCGCAGACGCGGGGCCGCGGAGGTGTGTTGACGCGCGATTTGCCCCAGCTCCGGCGAGCAATCGGCGGTTGCACGATAATCGACTCCGCCCACCAATGCCACAGACGATTTCCTGATGGCACGCGCAAGCCTCTCTGACCCCGCCAAAGACTCCGGTCACCGGGAAGTGAAGATCTGTGGTGCGGAGTTCTCACGGTGCGGGGCCCAGTTCTCTCCTTACCTCACTTCTCGGTTCGGCCCAACTTATTTGCGATATGACACGAAGGTGCGGCGCCAGCGCATAAATACGGAGGGAACTTGATCCCACAACGGCCTCCCGAGCTTACGGCGGAAGGTGGCCGCGCATGGCGCTAAGTTTGTTGCGCGGGCGAAGGAAGAATGAAGGCCTGACTCGCGGGACCCGCGACTCAGTGAAGGGTTGAGCAGCGCGAGGGGAGAAACGGTGCTGACCGCGTGAGCCGCTGGCAAAGCTGGCCCACCAGTCGGCGCGTGGGAGCTGTGGCAAGCAGGGCTACGCGTGATCAATAGAAAGATGGGCCGAAATGGGAATCCGAGGCCCAGTTGGCTTCTTTTTCTCTTTTTCTTTTATCTATATTTTCTGGTTTTCCCATTATTTCACCAATTCAAATTTAAATCCTAATTCAAACTTGTGACTAATTCATCCTAAACCATATTTGTGCAATTAAGAGTATTAAGTTTGAGAATATTTATTTAAATATATTATTCATGTTTTCATATTCCTTCTCTCTTCCTTATTTTGTTCAAATCCCCAAATTTCAATTTAGGGTTAAGCTCCATCTTCTAGTAATTATTGTCTTAGTATTTTTATCCTTATTATTTTATTTAATGCACAAACATATAAACTCCAGCTGATGCATTTTTTTCATTGGTTTGACTTAATCTCTAAATTGTGTGTGCTCTTTTCTTATGATGCAAATGAGGCACATAAAATGAAGAAATCACCATATATTCCTTGTATAAAATTTTGGGTATTACAGACGCGCAAGCAGCTTATGGACTCATACCACGAGCTAGGCGCGTGGACCGCTGACTTCGAAGTGCCTGACCGAGAGTCAGACCTTCGTTGCCTCGAGTGGCTGCAAGAGGAGTTGTTGGCGCTCCCGACCATTGTGGAGGGATTTATGTCCTATGCCTCCCTGGTCACCTGCGAAGGGGCGATGAACGTGCTGTCCCGCGAAGGGTGTCGTCACTATGAGGTCTTCGACCGATCTGATGAGGATTTCGAACGCGAGATTTACAAGGTTGAGGACCCTGTGGTGAAGGAATCCGCGGGAGCCCTCTTTGACCGGATGTGGGGCCCCCACGGTCGGGAGGTGGTCAGGGAGCGGTCCGACACAGCGAGGGGTCAGGTAATGTTTGATTTTTGTCTGGTGTTGTTGAATGTGGGTTATGTGTGGGCTTGCTGAATCTGTGTGCTGTGTTTCAGGCGGCACGTGACGAGAAAGTGGATGACTTCGGGGCTTTGAACAGCGCGCGGCCTGAGGCGGAGTCGAACCCGGTGGCGGCTGGGCCCGAGGTCGCTCCGGCGCTGCCCCCAGAAACCGTCGAAGGCTCCCCTGATGCCCCCGCAGCCACCGCGGCCGGCGGTGGCTCGTCGCCAACTACTGCGCCGACGGCTAAGGATCCCCCGAAGACGGCGGCGGAGCCGGCAGCGGAGGATCCCGCGGTGGCTGGGTCTTCGCAGGTGGCTTAGTGGGTGTGGGTAGTTAGGGAATTTTGTATATGTTGCTGAACCTTGGTTGCTGCGCAGGTTCAAGATTTTGGGCCTGCGCACGCAACTGCTACTGCTAATTTTTTGGCGGCTTCGACCGTGGATGATGGGAATGAATCGGATGAATCTGCGTCTAAGTTTTCTGATTTTGGTGACTCTGGGAGTTCGGTTGAGTGGACGGAAGAGTTGTCGGATGAGGACTTGGATTACTTTGCGGCCTTGGATGTTGCGGCGGCGGAGGCTTCGCCGCGTGCTGCGGATGCTGAAGTTGTGCCTGGTCCGAGTGCTGGGCGTAGGCGGCGAAGGGCGGTTGCGAAGCGTAGAGTGAGTGAGGCAGACGGCGGTCGGCTTCGTGTGGGCAGGGCTGGCAGGCAGGAACTGTTGTCCTTGCCGGCCGTTGCGAGTGTAGGTGAGGGGGAGCTGCGAAGTCTTTTTGAGGGTGAGGAGCAGAGGATAATGCTATTTAACTATAGGGAGATGGGAATCATTCCGAAGGTTGAACCGATGTAACGTGTGATGCCCTCGCTGTACATATGTAATGGCTTGTATGATGAGGTTGTGTGCCTTCGCACATTCAGCTATGCTCACGAAGGCGTTGCGCACTCGGTCTCGTGTATTTGTTATGTCGGTCTGGCGCGCATGTAGTTGGTCTTTGCGCGGACAGTTTGGTGTAGTCTTTTTCGCACTTGTTGTGCTTGGTCCGGCTGCACCCTTAGGCGACTTTTGCATGGATACTCTTTGCGGAAGACTTTGATTTTTCGTACTTGTTGTGCTAGTCCGGCTGCACCCTTAGGCGACTTTTGCACGGATAGTCTTTTTGAGGAAGACTTCGATTTTTTGCACTTGTTGTGCTAGTCCGGCTGCACCCTTAGGCGACTTTTGCACGGATAGTCTTTTTGAGGAAGACTTCGATTTTTCGCACTTGTTGTGCTAATCCGGCTGCACCCTTAGGCGACTTTTGCACGGATAGTCTTTTTGAGGAAGACTTCGATTTTTCGCACTTGTTGTGCTAGTCCGGCTGCACCCTTAGGCGACTTTTGCGCGGAGTGTCGCACGCGAGGGTAGCTAGCGATGGGCCTCGCGGTGACTTTGTATTTGTCGAATGTCGAAGACCGTCGACGCGGTCTTTTTTAGACGTAGATTTTTGCGGGGGATTTTTCACTTGTATATTACATGACTCCGCCTCGTTAAAAACCTCACCCCCGGGAGGAAAAGAGTGCGGGCCAGAATAAAATTGTTTTTGAGAATTACAAGGGTGAGCTGGCCCTGATGAGTCAAACAAAAAATTTGCGGAGATTATCGATGTTCTAGGAATGCTCCATGTTTTCGCCATTTGGCGTTGCGAGCCTGTATGCGCTGGGGGATGCCTTCGTCTTGACAATGAAAGGGCCCTCCCACTTGGGCTCCAGCTTGCCCCTGGACTTTGTCCGAGCTGTTCGGACGAGTACGAGGTCCCCTTCGCTGAATTCCCTCTGGATGAATGCGTGGTCGCGCCATGCTTTTGTCTAGGCTTGGTATTTATTTAGAACCTGTAGAGCGAAGGCGTGGTCTCCGTCGATAAGATCCTTCGAAGTGGGTTCGTCCACGTCGGGGACAGCTGACGAAACTGTCCGCGGGGACCCATGTTTTATTTCTTGCGGGGTCATGGCCTCCGATCCATATAGAAGGCGGAAAGGGGTGAACCCAGTCGCCCTGCACTTAGTCGTGTTTAGCGCCCAGACCGCTTCAGGTAACAAATCGGCCCACCTGCCCTTTATTCGTCGAGGAGCATCTTCTTGACAGCTGTGAAAATTTTTCCATTGGCGCGTTCCACAACTCCGTTGGACTGCGGGTGGTATACTTAGGCGAAGGCAAGCTTGGTGCCAATGGAGAAGCAGAAATCCTTGAAGTCTTGGCTGTCAAACTGCTTGCCGTTGTCAACTGTGAGTTCGGACGGTACTCCGAAGCGCCAAACAATGTTTTGCCAGAAGAATTTCTGTGCAGTCTTTGATGTTATTGTGGAAACAGCCCTCGCCTCGATCCATTTGGTAAAATACTCGACAGCGACGAAGGTGAACTTGAGGTTCCCTGAGCTGTGGGCAGGGGCCCGACAATGTCCAGGCCCTAGCGCTGGAGAGGCCATGTGTGGGCGATCAGTTTTGTGAATTGCGAAGGGCTGCCTGATCGAGGAGAAAACTTCTGGCAGGCTTCGCAGGACCTTGTGACCCGATTTGCGGCGCAGATCATTACGGGCCAGTAGAAACCTTGATGGATCACCTTTGCGGCTAGGGCCCTTGGCCCTGCGTGAGAGCCGCAAGTACCGCTGTGGACTTCGCGCAGGATTTGGACGCCTTCGGTCTCGGTGACACATTTAAGCATTGGTTGACTGACCCCCTTCTTGTAAAGCTAGCCCCCAATCAGTGCGAAGTCCTGGCTTCGATGTTTGAGGCGCTTGGCCTCGTTGATGTCAGTTGGGTGGTAGTACCCCTGTAGGAACAGGGTTATTGGTGCCCGCCAGTCTTCGGTCGTAATAAGGTTGACTATGCGGTGGCCCTCGCTGTCATTGGTTATTTGGAGCCCTTCGGGGCTCCGGACGGCTGGCGTGCCGATAACATGGTAGAACACGTCGGAGGGCAGGGACTCGCCTCTGGCGGCAGCCTTGGCCAATGCGTCGGCTTCTTCATTCTTGGCCCAGTCCACATGCTGCAAGGTGAATCCCTTGAATTGTCTCTCGAGACTTCGGATGGCTGCAAGGTATTGCATAAGTGCGGGGTCCTTTACTGCATAGTCTTTCTCGACTTGGCCGGCGACTACCTTGGAGTCTGTTCTGACAATGCAGGTGGTGACACCAAGGGCCCTTAGCTTGCGGAGGCCGAGGATGACAGCTTCGTATTCTGCTATGTTGTTTATGCATCTGTCAGATTCCAGAGCGAAGCTTAAGCGTGTCGCGTATCTGTGCTTGACCCCGGCGGGTGAGGTGATGACTGCAGCATCGCCTGCCCCCGCATGGCACCATGTGCCGTCGCAGTGGATTGTCCAAACTTTCTCTGCGGACGGGTCCGGCTGTGTAATTGGCCCGGTCCAGTCGACGACGAAGTCTACTAGAACTTGTGACTTGATGGCTGTCCTGGGCTCGAAAGTGATGTGGTAGCCGGAGAGTTCGGCCGCCCATTTGGCGATCCGTACCGATGCCTCCGGGTTTTTGAACAATTCGCCGAGTCCCCTATCTGAGGTGACTCGGACCTTGAATGCTTCAAAATAGTGGCGCAATTTGCGCGAAGACATATCAACTGCATAGGCAATCTTTTCCAGTTCCGTCATGTTACATTTTGATGGTGTGAGCACTTCGGAGACGTAATAAACTGGACACTGCCTGATCACGCCCTCTATTGTCTGCTCCTGAACCAGTGCCGCGCTGACCGCGTGCGGCGAGGCCGCAACATAAAGCAACAGGGGCAGCGAAGAGTCGGGGCTTGAAAGAACCGCCAATTCCGACAGGTACTGTTTCAATGAGGCGAAGGCCGCCGCCTGCTCTGGTCCCCAAGCGAAGTCTTTTGCGCCGCGTAGAGTTTTGAGGAAGGGGAGACTTCGCTCTGCGGATTTGGAGATGAATCTGTTGAGGGTGGCCAATCTGCCCGTCAGGCGCTGGACGTCTCTGGCTGACTGCGGGGGCGTCATGTTGATGATGGCCTGAATTTTGGTTGGGTTGGCCTCGATGCCGCGGTGTGATACCAGGTAGCCCAATATTTTCCCCTGGCGAACGCCGAAGACGCACTTTTCGGGGTTTAGGCGAAGTCGTGCGTCCCGCATGTTCGCAAATGTCTCGGCGAGGTCAGCAAGATGGTCCTCCTTGCTCCTGCTGGCGACGACGATGTCGTCCACATATGTGAATATATTTCTGCCGACTTGCCCCTCGAGCACCGTTTTGGTAAGCTGGGAGAAAGTGGACTCGACGTTCTTGAGTCCCTCCGGCATTCTGATGAAGCAATATGTGACGAAGGGTGTTATGAAGCTGGTGCTGGCCTTGTCCTCCTCGTTCATATATATTTGATGGTAACCAGAGAAGCAGTCAAGGAGTGACATGATTTTGCACCCGGCCGTGCTATCGACTATTTTGTCGATCCGAGGCAGCAGGAAGTTGTCCTTTGGGCAGGCCTTGTTGAGACTGGTGAAGTCGATGCACATACGCCACTTGCCGCTCTTTTTCGGCACCATCACAATGTTGGCGAGCCACGTGGGGTATGCCACTGGCTCGATGAATTTGGCCTCCAAGAGGCGATGTACCTCGGCCTTGGCGGCTTCTGTCTTCTCGTCAGACATTTTGCGGAGCCGCTGTTTTTTCGGTCTCACCGAAGGGTCGATTCCCAAGTTGTGCTCAATTATGGATCGGCTGACCCCGACTAGGTCGAGGGCGGACTAGGCGAAGACGTCTTTGTTCTTGGACAAGCAGCAGAGGAGTTTACCCTCGTCATGTGAAGTGAGGTCTTCGCTGATGGTGACTGTCTGCTTGGGTGTGGCCTGGTCGAGGGGAACAGTTTTGGTCCCGTCGTTGCTCTGTAGCTGTCCTTTGTCGTGTTCTTTGTCAGTTGGGCTGGCGGACGCAGGGACCTCGCGCTGGGCCGTGAGGCAGTGCACGTTTCTTTGCCCGGTGACGAAGTCCCGCTCTATGTTGCGTGCAGTCTGCTGGTTGCCGTAGACCGTGATGGCGCCTAACGGACCTGGTATCTTCATGCACAGGTAAAGTCCGTGAATGGCTGCCTCAAACTTGTTGATGGACCCCCGGCCCATAATGGCGTTGTACGGATACACCATATCGACGATATCGAAGGTCACTTGCTCAATTCGGGCATTGGGTGCTACACCGAAGGAGAGAGGCAACTCTATTTTGCCGACGGGAAATGTGCCCTTGCCGCCGAAACCATACAACGGGTTGTCCGAAGGCTTGAGCAGGCTGTGGCTTATGCCCATGCGGTCGAAGGCATGGAGGAAAATGATGTCTGCTTGACTACCATTGTCGACTAGGACTTTGTGCAGGTCCCAGCCTGCTACGCTGTAGTTGATAACCATGGCGTCGATGTGGGGGCGCTGCGCAGGTCGACGTCTCGAGCGTCGAAGGTTAGTGGCACATGGGACCACTTTGTCTGCACGACCGGACCGGTGATGGTGACGTGGTTGATGCTGCGGTAGTGGTCCCGCTTCTGCCGCTTCGTGTCAAAGTCGGTGCTGGACCCCCCAGTGATCATATGAATGACTCCGCGATACGGCTGATCGGCGAAGTCCTCTTGTTTTGGGGCATGGGGGTGGTGGATGTTTTGTTGTTGCTGATGTGGAGGTGGGGGTGGGGGAGGTACGATTTGTACTTCCTGGTGGTGTTGGTATGCGTGGTGCGGTGGATGCGGAGCGGGGGCGTGGATGTATGGTGGAGGGGGCTGCTGATATGTGTGTGCGACGACTCTAGGGTTGTCGGCTGGTTGCGCCCGTGCCATCCTGTCTCTGGTGGCCTTCGTCTCTGGGCAGTCTCTGGTTTGGTGGGCGCAGTCTTCGCCGTGAAACAGGCAGTAAAATCGGCGCGGCGGTTGCGCACGTCCCCGGCCCCGTCCGCGAGTTCCATTTCCGCGGCCCTGGGGGGGATATTCCTGACGGCGAGGGGCCTCACCAGCGGGGTGCTGGTTGGCGATGTTGTGCACCTGCTGCTGATTGCGGCCGTCCCGACCGGAGTCTGGCTGCGGAGTCCTCGTCCACGTGCGGCTGGACTGTGGAGCATCTTTGGGTTTCCTCTGAGACTCAATTTTGTGTTGGTGGAGTTCTTCGGATTTGGCATATTTTTCAAATAGCTGATACAACTCCTGGAGGTTCTTGGGCGGATCCCTGATGCAGTGGCTGTAGAGGACGCCGGCCCGAAGGCCACTTATGGCATAGTGGATGGCGATTTGGTCATCGACCGAGGGTAGCTGTGACTTGAGTGTCAGAAACTTGCGGTAGTACTCCCGCAGAGTCTCCTTTTCCAACTGCTTGTAGAGTGAGAATTCGGCCAGGGCGTCGGTGTCTGGGCTGTACCCTTGGAAGTTGAGCAGGAATTTGTCCCGGAGGCTTCTCCAGGAGTCAATGGACAACGGGGGCAATCTAGTGAACCAGGTGAGAGCTGGGCCCTCGAGGGCAATGATGAAAGACTTGGCCATCGTGGTGTCGTCGCCTCCGGAAGATGCGACGGCGACCTGATAACTCATGATGTGTTGGGTCAGTACTGCCGTTGTACTTGGGATAGGTCCCTGCCCGGAAGTTGGCAGGCCAGGGTGTCACTTGCAGGTGTGGCGCCAGGGGACTTCGCTCGTCGAGGTACTTGACACCTTGGAATGCCACGGCGTGTGGGATGGCGTGATCGCGGTGGGGAAAGTGCAGGTCTTCGACTTGTGCGCGCTGTTGCAGGGGTGGACCGTGTTGCAGGCCAAAGTGGCCTTCGCGCTGCATTAGTGCGATCTCTTGCTCGAGCTCCTGGGCCTTCTGCTCTTCGTCTCGTATCATTTGCCGCACCTTGGCTTGTGCAGACACATGTTGGCGCTTGGCCTCAAGTATCTCTTTTTGCTTCTGGAGATTGCGGTTCTTGATGCGCAGGGCGCGCAGCTGTAGCTGTTATTCTGCTGAGACACCGATGACTTCGCCGTCCTCGGTGAAGTCCGTGCCCTCTGGTGGAGCGAAGCCTGGGGGAGGTTGCGGCTGTCCTTCAGGGCAGCAGGTGCGGAAAGCGTCGTCTTCGCAGGTGCGGAGGACGTCGTCTTTAGTGGCCTCTTGGTGGGTGGAGTGGGTGAGGGCGAGGGCCTTGCCCTTTTTTGCGGCCAGCAGTGCTGCCTTCGCAGCCTCGTCAGCCTTCGAGCTAGCTTTCTTGGGTGCCATCGCGGGTGGTTTTTTCGTAGCACGAACGGTGGGCGCCAAATGTTGGAACTTGCTCTCCGGTGCAAGTTGATCCAACGGGGGAGTGTAGCAACGCAAACAGGGTTTTTGCACGAGATAGAATAGCTCTGTCAATCTAGCCTCTCAAGGGCACTGTGCGGGGGTATTTATAGGTATCTGAGCGCCCAGCGTCCAGTGTTAAGGACGCATGTGCCCTCAGGCGCCTAGGTTATCCCCGGAATATTCCCATAAAGCGGGGTTACAGACCGTAATTACAGGGAGGCTTTTACATAATAGGCCCGTAACGCGCAGCGGCCACGCAGGGCCTGTTACAATGGGCCGGATCACACGTGGGCCTCCATGCAGGATGAGGTCGCGAGATGGGATGACCTCGTCATAGGTCTTCGTCCGGTGCCGTGTCGGGCGAAGGGTAAGTCTGTCCGTCGTCTTGTCTCCGTCGATCCAGCGAGGTCGGTGAAGGCAACGAGCGAAGGGTGGCGTCTTCGCCTTCGCCCCAACAAGTAGGTAATGGTTTGTCCATTTCTATCTAGGTTTTGTCCTATAGTCAACATTTCCTCTGATACCACTTCTGTAACACCCCGGGATTTAAGGGACAAAGCCGGGTGCATCTCATACATGTGCCAAGAAGACAACATATATAATAACAGAGTGCATAGAGATAAATGTCACAATAACATCAGAGTATTATTACATAGCGAAAGTCTTACAAAATATAAATATAACAGGATCTAAAATCCATCCTTGACGCCAGAAAGTCAGTTGGGAGACGCCACCTAGATCGAATCGAACTCCTCGATACGTGGCTCCACTTGAACCACCTGTTCTTCTCCTATGGGGGGTATGAGACAGCAAGGGTGAGCTCACACATGTTCATCGCTCAACAAGTTGTGGGGAATAATGTGGCATGAACTCACCAAAGGTGGGAGTTCATGTGATGTGTAAGGCTAATCAATGAAAGGGGTTAAAGCTGAGCATTGCTTTTAAGTAGTTGGTCAAAATTTTATTAGCAGTTACTAAATGTAAGTGAATACCAAACCTTAATAAAGTAATAGAACAAAATTAATAATAAACCCATGCAATGCAAATGACAAATTGAATTTAAGTTCCATAAATTAATCATCAGAGAGTCCTGAGCTACTCAAGACCGCTAGCACGGCTAGTATACCAGTTTTACACTCTGCAGAGGTTGTACCCTGTACCCACAAGTCGTGTATCCCATGTCGCCAGGGTTAGCTAGACCCTTAGACACTACCGAGGTGAATGGCTAGTGTTGGGACCATGCTTCGGCGCCGAAGGTCCTACGGAAAGGAAACAACTTCGGCTGAAGCTGCTTGAACGTAATGCCGAAGGTATCATTCATGAAGCTTCGGTATTACAGCATGTCCGAAGATGAGGGATCAAACCGACTTAGAGATAGAATGACCTTTTAGTCCATAAGGGTCTGAGTCAATGTTGTAAACTTTTATGAGGGGCATGATTGTAATTCCTCACAGGCTGTGTCCTGTGCCTATAAATAGTGAACAATATTCCTTTACTGTTCACGCATTCCGGTAATTGCAAACGCATCACTCGGGAATTATTGTTTGTCAAGGCAAAGGTATAAATGTACCTAAACACTATATTGACACATCTTAGATTCATATAATAAGATATGTGAATGATGTCATTTATTTCCAATATATTCATTTTTAATGTTTCACGTTTTACATTACTTTGTATTATCTTTATAAGTTTAATTACGAAGATGAAACCTTCGTAATATCATGCTCGTGACCTTCGTCCGAAGTTCATTAAATCCTTGTGGAGATAATGCTTCGGCGGACGAAGGGCATTGACATTTAACATTTTATGTTGCCTTGTTCTTAATTCGTAGCATTTGAGAACAAGTCCCCAACATTGGCGCCCACCTCCGGCGAACTCACTTCCACTTTTTTGAGCTGATGGCTTCGTTCAATAATCAAGCTGGAGCTGCTTCGGCTCCGAAGCTGGTACTCCCAATAACAGGCGGTTCGTGCTCGGAGCCAGCCAACAAGAAGCAGAAGAAGGAGGCACAGAGAAGGGTACAACATGTCGGGGTGCAAGGACCCTTCATCAAGTCAAGATGGTCTCACATTCCAATTACCTTCTCTCAAGAGGATCTTCAACTCAAGGATTACCCACACAACGATGCTATGGTTATCTCTTGTGTGATCAAAGGATTTCTGGTCCATAATGTTTTGGTTGATACAGGCAGCGCAGCTGATATCATATTTGCTAAAGCCTTCAGACAGATGCAAGAGCCCGAGGATAAAATCCATGATGCCACACATCCCCTTTGTGGCTTCGGAGGAAGGCAGATCGTAGCACTTGGAAAAATCACAATGCCAGTAACCTTCGGATTCATTAACAACACGAGGACTGAACAAGTTGTATTTGATATTGTTGACATGGAATACCCTTACAATGCAATCATTGGTCGTGGTACTCTCAATGCCTTCGAAGCAATTCTTCATCCAGCTTATCTTTGCATGAAGATACCTTCGGACCAAGGGCCCATTGCTATTCATGGAAGTCAGGAAGCTGCCAGAAGGGCCGAAGGAAATTGGACAGACTCAAAAGCAATCCATAATATAGATGGAGCTAAAGCTTGTGAGCAATACAAGTTCAGAAGGGAAAACGCTGCTTCGGCTGATCAGCCGAAGCCCATGCTCTTGTGTGAGGACATAGCAGAGCAGAAGGTGCTGTGGGATCTCAACTGTCCGAAGAACAGGAGAAAACCTTGATAAGGTTTTTGTTCAACAATAAAGATGTTTTTGCTTGGTCAGCTAATGATCTTTGCGGAGTTAACAGGGATGTTATTGAGCACTCGCTCAATGTTGATCCATCCTTCAAACCCAGAAAGCAGAGGCTTCGGAAGATGTCTGATGACAAGGCCGAAGGTGCTCGGAATGAAGTGAAAAGACTCCTCAGTGCCAGAGTTATCAGAGAGGTAAAATACACAGAATGGCTGGCTAACACTGTTATGGTAAAGAAGGCCAATGGTAAATGGAGGATGTGTATTGATTTTACTGATCTCAATAAGGCCTGTCCGAAGGACGAGTTTCCATTGCCAAGGATAGATTCCCTAGTAGATGCAGCAGCTTCATCAGAGCTTATGAGTTTGCTGGATTGTTATTCAGGCTATCACCAAATTTGGATGAAGAATGAGGATGAACCAAAAACCAGCTTCATAACCCCTAGTGGAACATATTGTTACCTTCGGATGCCTGAGGGGCTTAAGAATGCTGGCGGAAGCTTCAGCAGAATGACAGCGAAAGTTCTTCATTCCCAGATAGGCAGAAATGTGCTAACTTATGTTGATGATATCATTGTAAAAAGCATGAAGCAAGATAATCACATCGCTGATCTGCAGGAGACCTTCGCTAATTTTAGACAGGCTGGTTTAAAGTTGAACCCAGAAAAATGTGTCTTTGGAGTGAAGAAAGGGAAATTTCTTGGCTGTCTGGTCTCAACAAAAGGAATTGAGGCTAATCCAAACAAAATCGAAGCTATCCTTCGAATGGAACCACCAAGTACAAAGAAGGGGGCTCAAAGATTGACAGGAAGACTGGCATCTCTCAACAGATTCATATCTAGATCAGCAGAGAGAAATTGACCATTTTTCGAAGTGCTGAAGTCAGCCGAAGTTTTTCAATGGGGACCAGTCCAGCAGAGAGCCTTCGAAGAGCTAAAGCAATATTTGATAGATCTAACAACACTAACTCCACCAACGCCAGGGGCTCCTTTGTTGTTATATGTGGCAGCTTCACACTCAGCGGTAAGTGCAGCACTTGTCCAGGAGAAGCTTGAAGGCCAAATCAAAAAGCAGGCCCCAATATACTTTGTATCCGAAGTTCTTAGTTTATCAATGAAAAATTATACAGAATTGGAGAAGGTACTGTATGCTGTTTTGATGGCCTCCAGGAAGCTTCGACATTATTTTCAAGCTTACAATATAATTGTTCCTTCTTCACAACCGTTGAAGGATGTTATGAGAAATCGAGAAGCTACTGGAAGTATTGGAAAATGGGCTGCAGAGCTCAATGAATTTTGTATTGATTATGTGCATAGGTCTTCGATTCAATCCCAAGCGTTGGCAGACTTCATTGCTGACTGGACGCCAGGGGCTCAAGAGGAAGAAACGAATAAAGATGCAGAAGTATGGATAGTGTTTTGCGATGGGTCTTGGGAACCTTCGGAGCAGGAGCAGCTGCTGTGTTGGTTTCACCTTCCAAAGTTAAAACTTGTTATGCGACAAGACTCGATTTATGTTGCACAAACAATATTGCTGAGTACGAAGCTCTGCTCTTGGGTCTTTGGAAGTTAAAGGCAATGGGAATCAGAAGGGCCATTCTTAAAACTGATTCCCAAGTTATTTCTGGCCATATTGACAAGAGGTACAAAGCAAGAGATCCGAAGCTTGAAAAATATTTAGATACAGTCCGAAGGATTGAGGCTTCCTTCGAAGGATTTTCTGTTAAAAATATTCCTCGTGGAGAAAATGAATATGCTGATCTATTAGCCAAGTCAGCAGCACAAGGGCTGCCCTTACCTTCGTAAGTATTTTTCGAAACAATAAAAGCACCTTCGGTCGAGCTTCTTGAAAGAGCAGTCCTCAACATATCCCCTGTCTATAGTGAAGATTGGAGAACTGAGATCATTTCTTTCCTTCAGGGTAACTTTCTTTCAGATGACAAAGCTTATAACAGGAGGATAGAAGCAAGAGCTCGACCATATGTCATAATAGAAGGGGAATTATACAAGCGGGGGGTCTATTCCCCGTTACTCAAGTGTTTATCCAGAGTCGAAGGCATAGAATTGATGAAGGAAATACACGCAGGCTTGTGTAGATCTCACATTGGATCTAGTCCTTTGCTCGGAAAAGTTTTTCGTCAAGGATTTTATTGGCCAAAAGCAGCTTCGGATGCAGCGGATTTAGTTCAAAAGTGCGAAGGTTGTCAGAAATGTGCAAGAGATCAAAAACAACCTTCGTCTTTAACTCAATTAATACAACCCACTTGGCCGTTGCAAAGGTGGGGCCTTGATCTGCTAGGTCCATTACCACCAGCACAGGGGAACTTAAGATATGTTGTAGTGGCAGTGGAATATTTTTCTAAGTGGATTGAGGCAAAGCCTTTAGGCACAATAACTTCGGTTACTATTCAAATGTTTTTTGGCAAAATATTGTTTGTCGCTTCGGAGTGCCGAAGGCCATTACTATGGATAATGGGACACAGTTTGATTCTGAAGCTTTCAGAGAATTTTGCGATCAAATTGGCACGAAGATCCATTTTGAATCAGTTCGACATCCGGAGTCAAATGGACTTGTTGAAAGAGCTAATGGGATCATAATGACAGGAATAATGAAGTTAATCTTCAATCAGCCCAGGGGAAAGTGGCCAGATGAATTAATCAAAGTGGTGTGGAGCCATAACACAACAGTGTCAAGATCAACAGGCTTTACGCCATTTAAATTATTGTTTGGTGACGAAGCAATAACCTCGAAAGAAGCCAAAACAGGATCAATAAGAACAGTAGCTTCGGCAGAAGCTGAAGATGAAGCTGATTATTCTGTGGAAAAAGATGCTATAGAAGGGATCAGGCTTCAGGCTGTGGAAAACATCAACAAATATCAAGCTGAAACAATAAAATGGCGTGACAGAAAGGTTAGGTTGAAGAACATTGAACCAGGACACTTGGTGCTTCGAAGAGTAGCCAACCCTGAGACAGTGGGCAAATTACAGCTGAAGTGGGAAGGACCTTTTTTGGTAGTATCTTCGTCAAGACCCGGTTCCTACAGATTGAAGGATATGGACGGCAACGACATTCCTAGATCATGGAATGCGGATGAGCTTCGGCGATATTATGTTTAGCTTGATGTAATTTTTTCTATTCTTTTTTGTGGCACCCTTTTCCTTTCCAAAGGGGGAGAAAGGTTTTTAATGGGGCCACAACATGTAATTTTTCTTTTCCTTATTTCAATTCTATAAGAGTGATATCCCCCAAAAAATGTAAATGTAAATGCAAAGGAAAAAGAAAAGAAAATAGGGAGAAGCTCAAAAGTCGTTCCTAAGGGAATGCAGAGCTTGCAGCGAAAAATAAACGCTGATTCCGCTGAAAGTAAAAGGCGAAGAAGCTCCTAAGGGAGGCTTACAGCGAAAAATAAACGCTGATTCCGCTGAAAGTAAAAGGCGAAGAAGCTCCTAAGGGAGGCTTACAGCGAAAAGTCAACGCTGATACACCGAAAAGTAAACGGTGAAGCCAAAAAGTAAACGGCAAAAAGATTTGAATTATTCTCAAGGGGATGAAGGGTTTTGATTATGGTTCCGATATTCATTTGCACGATACATCACATCATGTCATTTGCATTCATAAACATTCACTTAGACATATATAGAATCATCATCATCATACCACACAAAAAAGACAGATGCTTCGGCAATGAGGAAAAACTTCGAAGAAAGAGGACATTTTCATGCTTCGTTGTGTACGAAAAGAAGGGAAGGTGTTTTTCGCCTTCGGCTCAAAAGAGAAGTTTCGTCCACAGCAAAGCAGCTTGTACATGGATAAAGGAGACAAGATACATTGCAAGGTATGTACAAATTTACATAAGTTTTTTCCACAATTATATTACAAAAATCTCTCCAGAATTTTTTGCAGAAAAGTCTATTATAGCAACTATTAAGCTTCAGGTCGTCATGCTTCAGCTTCGTCATATTTCAGCTTCGTCATACTTCAGCTTCGTCATCCTGCACATATTAAAGTACAGAATAAGAAAGGTGCAAATTTTAAGGAGAAGGTAAAAGTAACAAATATAAGTTTCTCACTGGCTTAAGGTGGCTTCGAGCATCGTCACCAGCCATTTTTCGCTCGCCATTTACCCAAATTTGGGTCATAAATCTATTTCCGATGCTTCGGGCTAGGCTTGGGATATCAACCAAATCTGCTGCTGACAAGCTGAAGTTTGGCCTATTCACAATTTTTCCGTGCGTACAGCCAGCCTTCAGAAAAGCGGTAGTTGTGCCTTGAGAAGCTACCAGGGCGTAGAAGTCAGCATGCCCAGCAATAACTTCGTCAAGAGCATCAACCTCACCTTCAATATATTCCAAGGTGCTGGGCAGGTTTTCAGCTGAAGGTGAAAATTTTTCAGAACTGGCTCCGATAGAGTGAAACACGTCCTTCAGCCGCTGCACGCATCGGCTGCCGAAATTTAGGCATTTCTCTTGAAGTTTCTTCAATGATTCTTGCAAATTTGAATTTTTCTCGATCTCAGTCTTGAGATTTGTTTCAAGGTTCTTCTTTTCTTGCTCAAATTTTTCTGACTTTTTGAGTAATTCATTCTTTAAACTGTCATTTTCGGCTTGAACCTCAGCTAAGGAGCCTTCCATAGACTGAATAACAAAGTATTTCTTTTCTAGGGCACCTTCGTGTTCTTTAGCTATGATTTCAAGGTCTTGAATGGTGAAGTCCTTTTTCTTCAGAATAGCTTCGTAATTTTCAACTTTTTCTTCTAAATCTTTGATGATAACTTTGTTCTTCTCCTCTTCAAGATCTTGTTGCATTTTTAGCACTTTACTTAATAATATACTCTGCCAAAACAACCTTCGTCAGAAAACGACATAAAAAAATAATAATAATAAAATAATAATAATATTTTTTACCTTAAAATTAGCATAAAGCAAGCTACTGGCGATATGTTGTCGCTGGTACCTGCAAAGGTCCACTTCTAGCTTCGGCAGGCCAACGCTTTTGGAGAAGGTCCTAACAACTTTAGCCTCGGTGCGATTCCGAAGGCATCTTAGCTTCCCTTCGTTGACCCCACCAAATAGCATAGACCCTGGTTTATATCCACAGGATATAGCATATTTTCTCAGCTCTTCTTTTTCAGCACCTGTTAATTCTTGCCCAAGTAAATCTTGAAAGTTAAAATTTCCTTCCTCCAAAATGTCTTCAACCTCCTCTTTTCCCTTTTCAGTAGCCGTGTTCACCGCAGCCACATCAGCTTCTTCTTCAGCCATTTTTAGAAATATATTGTCAATAACTTCAAGTGTGGTTTCTAGGTTCGACTCTTCGGTGGTCTCGGCTTCGGCTCCGGTAGCTTCGGTTCCGGCAGCTTCAGCTCCGGTGGCTTCGGCTCCGGCGATTGCAATTTCAGTAGTTTCGGCCCCGGTAGCTTCGGCTACGGCGGCTTCGGCTTCGGCGGTCTCAACAATAGCAATTTTTGATGCCGATACCGGTGGCGGCGTCTGATGAATCACATCTGTCACTTGAATGATTCTCCGTTTTTTCGGCTTCGCAGGGCTTTCTGCTGCCGAAGCTTCTTTGTCCTTCTGAAAAAACTTCGTCAGTTTCGGCGCCAGCGGACTTAGCTTGACAGGCAAAGATTCAGTCATTACCTTCAGAATTTCTTCTACTTCGGCAGCAGAAGGTGTCGCAGGAATTTCCTCATCTCGGACCAATCTCTTTGGTTCTGGAGATACAGGTTTTGGAGATGCAGCTTTCCTTTTTCTTGGAGCAATTACCTTCGGTTCAAACTTTTCTTTCTTCGTTTTTGGCTGATCTTCATCGTCTTTAATCAAAGTGCTAGCTACTCTTTTCCTTTTCTGCCCTTCGGCACCCTTGTCTAGCCGCTCGTAGTCTGGGTATTCAAAGCCTATAGCATCAAGCACTCTGTTTAGCCTTCGTTTCGGCCGGGTGCCGAAGGTTGCTGTCATCAATTGATCCTCTTTTTTAGAATAATTCCCAAGAATTTCAGTACTCATTACTTCGATTGTTTCGAGCCATTCTTGGCAGGGTGCTTTAAAATATTTCTTGAATTTATAGTGGTAGGGCAGGCGGACAAGCTCCCCCTCCTTCTTCTCTTTTTCGAGCTTCGGCATAGCCCATTCCTTCATAGATGGAAATATTTTGAACGCCAGAAATTCCTGCACTAGATCTCTGGTGCCAATGTGCTCTGCAATAATCGTGAATTCGGTCAACGCCGTTTGGGCTGGACCTTCTGGTGTCATACTGCATTAGGGTCTGGTCTCTCCGAAGATCAGTTCAAGCGGACTCTGTACCAGCTTCTCCTTGTCATCGTCAACTTTGACATAGAACCATTCCGATTTCCAGCCTGCCGGCCACTTGCTTCGGTAGCTGATCACAGGAAATTTTGTACTTTTCCGGTAGGCAAAATTATAACAACCAAAATTTTCATGTAACCCATCCTTTCTGGCCTTGGTTTGGTAATGTAGCTCGTGCACTCGGCAAAAACCTTCGGCAAACGGTTCCACCCCCTGGCTTCGGAGAGCCCAAATATAAATACTAAGCCTAACAATAGCGTTAGGAGTTAGTTGATGAAGGTAGATCCCAAATTTCTTTAGCACATCAGCAATCATCTTATTCAAAGGAAATCTCAAACCAGCTTTGAGGAAACTCTTGAAAATCACTATTTCATCTTTCTGTGGTTTCGGGGTAGTTTCTTCTCCACCGAAGCAAATCAGCTTTTTCTCTTCTTCGCTAAAGTAGCCCGACTTCACCATCTTAGGAAAATCAGCCTTGGAGATGGTTGACTTTCCGAAATCCAGGTGGCTAGGCTTGCTTGGTACTGCGATACTGTGATCACCTTCAGAATCAGTCTCTTCAATATCTGCTTGCTCTGCTTCGGCAGCTGGGGTGTCTTCCGATGTCACCAACCCAGATCGCCTCATTGCTTCCGAGATAGGAACAGTTTCCATAGCTTCGTCTTCATCTCCTTCGCGCTCAACTCTAGCAGTAGAGCGCACTCGGGCCATTTGATTTTGAATTTCTTGAAAATTTCTTGGAAATTAATAACCTTTCTTCCGAAGCTCTTCTTCTAACGAAGCAGACACCAAACTGGAGCTTCGTTTGAATGCGAAAGTCAAGCTTTGGCTATGGTTAAATTTTTGGCAGCAGAATAGTGCAATAGCAATGAATGCTGTGGTAACTTCACACCTACCTGTCTGTTTATATAGTGCTGTAGGTAAGAAGGTGAATCGTCAGGATTTTTACACCAGGCAAACAGTTGCTCGCACCCGCTGCATGGTGGGCCGCAAAAACCAAGATAGTGAACCTGCATGGTGGGACCGCTACGCGCTCGAAAACTGTATCGTTTCTCGACAACGAGCTCAGGGAAGGTGTTTTTCAGACCTTCGGCTTCCTGAAGCCTAAGAGACTTTTTTCACGGATCAAGCTCGTTACGAAAAACGATCTAGCACCGTGAAAGGGGCTACTATTGGGACCATGCTTCGGCGCCGAAGGTCCTGCGGAAAGGAAACAGCTTCGGCTGAAGCTGCTTGAACGTAATGCCGAAGGTATCATTCATGAAGCTTCGGTATTACAACATGTCTGAAGATGAGGGATCGAACCGACTTAGAGATAGAATGACCTTTTAGTCCATAAGGGTCTGAGTCAATGTTGTAAACTTTTATGAGGGGCATGATTATAATTCCTCACAGGTTGTGTCCTGTGCCTATAAATAGTGAACAGTATTCCTTTACTGTTCACGCATTCCGGTAATTGCAAACGCATCACTCGGGAATTATTGTTTGTCAAGGCAAAGGTATAAATGTACCTAAACATTATATTGAAACATCTTAGATTCATATAAAAAGTATGTGAATGATGTCATTTATTTCCAATATATTCATTTTTAATGTTTCACGTTTTACATTACTTTGTATTATCTTTATAAGTTTAATTATGAAGATGAAACCTTCGTAATATCATGCTCGTGACCTTCGTCTGAAGTTCATTAAATCCTTGTGGAGATAATGCTTCGGCGGACGAAGGGCATTGACATTTAACATTTTATGTTGCCTTGTTCTTAATTCTTAGCATTTGAGAACAAGTCCCCAACAGCTAGGGATCCACCACGAGGCCTTTACAAAGTTCTACTAGCTTCCGAAAACCCGCTACAGTTTATGGGAAGAGCACTTGCAAGAATCCCCCGTCTGACCATCGTCGCAGCAAAATCAACCCGAGAACCTCCTTGCATGCAATCCCCTACTGCCCTTGCCCCTTTCGGGTAAGGTAGTCTTCCACTAGCTTTCCTAGTTAGTTGGCCAAGGGCGTCCCTTTAAACCCTTGTGGTCGCACGTGTTTCTCAAGTTAAGCTCCATGTTCCAATTAACATTAATGATCTTGACATGAACATAATAGAATAACAAAATAACTGGAACATGGATATAATAAAATATTATCCCAAAACAATGTAAAGCAATAGCAAAACTACCCAAGTGATTCAGGGATAACAAGGTAAAATGGAATAACAATCTAGGGTGGCCTATTGGGTCCCATCAAAATTAAACCTATGCATGGTAAATGATTATAAAGAACATTATTGGGTAACAAAAGTGGTCAAGGGCACAACTTGCCTTCAATGAGCTCCTGCTCAGCTACTTCTATCTGCTCGTCACCAGGATCCTCAGTCACATGCTCTTCTACTCGCCACAATACAAACAAGCACAATATATAGAGTAAATTAACCTCACACCAAACATGTAAACAAAATACATGATAATAATCTACACATTAAAATAAAATTCTAGGAACATGAATCATAATTTTTGGAGTTATAGATTTTAAATTATGAATTTCCAAAGGTTTTATGTGTTTAAAATAGCATTAAGTGAGAAATTATTTTTCTTACTATTTTCATGACAAACAGAGATTCTAAGTGATAGAGAATAATATTACAAAGATTTAGAAATGAGAATGGGTTAATTTGGACTAAAATGGATTTTCTATGATTTAATCAAGTTCTAGTAATTATCTTCATATTAAAAACCCATTTTCTAATTCATTTAATCAATTTAAAATAGTACTGGATCGGGCCTCAATTACTAGAAAGATCAGGGCTCTCGGTGTAAGTTTTCTAAGGCACAGAGCATAGTGTAATAGGACGGTGGGTTGATTCACTAACATTATAAGGGTTCTTTTGCAAATTGCGCAAGCGAAGGGGGTACGGGCGAAACTGAGCCGCCCAATCAGAAATTGAGGGCTTTGATTAGATCTAGGTTCCGCGTGAATCGGCATGAAGCACCTACCACTAGATCAGGAATCAACGACTCGATTTTAATGAATCGGTTTTCCACCGGAACCGCACGATCTCATGTAACGGCCCACATTTGATCTCGTGAAAGGGTAAGCCTAATTCTAATCTAGGTCGTCCGAAGGGGATCATATGGCCGCTAGGTCATCATCCACCCCAGTCAGCCGAACAGCGGCGGCACGAGCTCCCCACGGTGAAGTACGCGTTGGCGAACCGTGATCCGCCATTCCGGCCACTATGTCGAGTTCATTTTCCCTCTACACCGAGCTAGGACCACGACAAACTCACAGCTAGGGCTAGAAATAAACAACAACAAACCGAGGTGTTAGGAGACGATCGCCAATGTCGTCGGTTGCCTGACACAGTGCAACTCCGTCGACCGTCATGGTAACCGAGGTGTTATTCCAGCTTAAGTGCCCAAGTCGCACCCTTAAGGGCAACAACACACTTAAACAGGAATAACCCGTCAGTCCCTCGGATCTAGTCCGATAAAGCCACTTACAGGATCAAGTACCACATACTCACTCGAAGGTGAGGCACAGAGCAAGGGGTGACTCTATCGAAGCTTCACTGGAAGCTTCACTGAGGTGCAATTGAACTTACAGGATCAAATACCACTTATAGAGTTTGCAATTGAACTTACAGGATCAATTACCACATACTCACTCGAAGGTGAGGCACATGGAGCTTCACGGGGCGCTAAGGAATCTACCCATGCAAGGAATCGAAGAAAGACTGACCGTGGAGCTCGGTCTACGTACGCCAGCGATCTGGTGAAGTCCGACGACGTTGATCCGGTGTCTCCGGCGAGGTAGAGCTCGATTCCTGGCTCTGGAAGCTTCACTGAGACACGCAGAGGCTCTCTCGAGGGTCGGACGGGGCGAGGAATGGCTAGGATGGCCGGTCTACGGTGGTCGGGTCTCGGGCGGCCGCTAGCATGCCGTGTGCAGAGCAATCGCCGGTGAACTTGCGCTCCGGCGAGGTTGAGGGCGAGCGGGGGCGTACGGTCGAGGCCTCAGTCGGCTTTATAGGCGCGGGCGCGGGCGTGGGCACGAGTTTGGCTTGGCGCGGCGTGGTGCGCACGGGGTCGAGTGCCAGGGCGTGCTCTGGCGCGCCAGAACGCATCGAACACGTGGGCATTTGTTTCTGCCTCTGTTCAAACGCTTGCAGGGATCACAAACGTGCGAATCTTGCCAAGAGTCTTGCGCAAATCTCTTCCTGGCACCTAGGGCTATCTATTATGTGTGAGTTCCAATGGGAGATATGCCCTAGTTAACAAGATATGCGGACGCCAAATCGGGGCTGTCACACTGTTCACCCCGAGACAAAAGGGATGTCAAATCATGTCCAAATGTCTTGGCTTTGGTCCAAATTTTCCAGGGTGCTCCTAAGGTAATTTGGCTCCTTTTTGCTATTTAGACCTTATGGTTTTGGCGCCATTAAAAAGGTGAACACTTATGATCATTGGATTAGGGTAGTTTTGGGGACTTAGAGAGAAAATGGAGGGCTCTATTGTGCTCTCCACTTAGTGAATTGATTTGGGGTTTTTGTGGGGCCTTTTTGTAATATTTCTCTTACTAAGTTTTGTAGCTTTACTAATACTCTTCATCTTTAATAAAGGTTTCCTTTTTGTTGTTTTGATCTTTTGCCCATTCTTTCCCCTTTAATCCCATTGTTAGGGTTTAAGGCTTAAGAAATAGTTAGGGTTTTAGAATCTTGTTTGTGGTTGAACATTGCATGAAGGGTAGACTCTCTTTCTTGTTATGGTTAATGCTTAACTTAGCCATGGTTCTAAAACTTTTAGTCCCCTCCTTTCCATTATAGCACAAGGTTTGAGTAGGACATAGTGTGCTTCTTTGGCTAGGGCTCCGGGTAACACCAGGGGTGTTACAAAATGCTGCGGAGTGTCCCACCACCAAAACCCGCCCTCGGCTTTCCGCGCACCCCCGCGCGTCCAGCACACCGGTCGCCCTTCACTTTATCTCTCTCTCACTCCCGTCAGCTATTCTAATGGCGGCTAATCCCGCGCGGTGAGAACCTCCCTAGTCCTGGGCGAGGAAAGGCAGCGGCTGGTACATATATCTGGGCGCCCACGACCTCACGCATGCATGGCTGGCGCAACAACTCGCGCACCAAGCGGCAATGTCAACCACGGCACGCGATTCTCACGAGGAAGAAAAACAGTAGCCGAGTTCACGCGTCCGAGGAAACAGTGACTGCGCCGTGGGCCTCACCCGACAGCGAGACAAGGAATGAGCGCGCGCGCGTTAGGTGGCTGCCACAGTGACCCCACATGCAGGAATGGCTGGCGGACGCCGCGGGAGAGGGCCTGCCCACGGTCCCACCTGTCGGTGCCATACGCGTGAGAGTGCGCCATTGGGCTGCTCAAGGGACATTCTGGTGGGCCGAAAGCAGGTTCCGAAGCACAGGTAAGCCTTCTTCCCTTTTCTTTTTCTTTTATGTTTTATTTTATTCCTAATTATTTTGAATCAAATTTGAATTTGAATATGCGTTTCTCCTTCGAACCAATTATACAAATTCAAACCTTAACATAGAAAAATATTTTTTATTTACTTATTTTTATCCACAAAATTCTTATTTTCTTCTCCTTTCTAAATTCTACAATTCCTTTTAGAGTTTAAATTCCACTTTGGACTTTAATATATTTCTTGTCACATTATTATTTTATTTTGTCACAATGTGCACAAAAAACAAAATCACAGCATGATGCATGATTTATTTGAGTGTTCTTTTGTTAATTATTTATCTGTGCAAGTGGGGTGTCCACATGAAATGATGGATTGACATAACACACAGAAATAAGGGAATATAATTTCTCCTTTTAGATTTTTCTTACAAAGTGGGTATTACACCGAGTAAGTCTAGTTGAGTATTAGTATACTCAGCCTTGCTTGTGGCATAATTTTGACATGTTCTCTGGAGGATATGGTTGCTAGAGTGACTTGACCATCTACCCTGCCACCGGGTTGGACAGTTGAGTGGGACCCTACCTTAGCAGGAGGGGAGCAGGAGGAGTGATGGGCCAGGCTTCACCATCCTCCCTCTTACTTATCGTTAGCTAATTTCCGCTGCATCCAGGACAATGATTACTACTTTTGCAAAACTCCGATGATGTTGTAATAATCTTAAGCACTTCCTTAATGTATGGTTTTATGCTTTATTGTATTTGCTCTGTGCCTCACCTTCGAGTGAGTATGTGGTACTTGATCCTGTTAGTGGCCTTGTCGGATTAGATCCGAGGGACTGACGTTTTATTCCTATTTAAGTGTAGTCTAGCCACTAAAGTGGGACTTGGGCACTTAAGTTGGAATAATTCGGGCGGTTCCGCCATAGCTGGTATCGGGGCTTGTACCACCACAGAGGAATCAATAAATCGTAATTACCTACCTTTTCAAAAGTAAAACTTGTTTAGAAACCAAGTTGGGTAGCTGTTAGGGCGATAAGGATAGACCTAGGACGTGAAGCCTTAGGATATTAGATGGATAGCTAGGTGGCTATTTGAATATGCCCTACAGGCTACTATGATATAGATGGGGGATTCCTATATCACTATATGCTTTATGTGAGGTCGCTTAGGACGAGCATGCATACATTATTTTTCTATCCTCTTAGTAAAATGTCAATGTTAATAAAAAGCTACATAAACAAGAGACACCCGTAATACTATTTTAAGTTTACATCAAAGATCTCAACTTAACCTTAGAAAAGCCAAGCACCAGCTTCCTTTTATTGTTGGGGTTCTTTTTCTTTTTCATTTACACTTACCCTTACACAGATGACTTCTCACGTACCCACGGACGAAGGGAACGCGCATTCCCACACAAAGGGTCTGGCGCGAGAGGGATTTCCCCGCATTTTGTGGGAAGTACTACAGGGGGCAGGTTACACTATGCCTCCCTAGTACACGGTGTAGCTGTTCGAGGAGCATCGGGTACCCCGCTGTAGGGTGAGGATGACCTTGGAGCCTCATCCCTTGCAGCCAGGCTGGCGTTCATTGGACTCTGAGTCTTTCGGTTTCAGGGCCGAGGATACTATTGAGTCCACGGCTCTGCACGTGCTTACAACCTTCTGTGGCTTTCACCCCTTGGAGTTTTCGACCCACCCCATTGGCTTGTTCCCCACCGAAAAGGAGGACGACCCAATGTGGAAGGATCGGGTTGAGCACGCCAAGGATGTGTGGGCCCTCTACCCTGGACATACCGCTCACCTGACGGTTTGGTGCATGAGTGCCCTGTATCGTCTACAGGCCTTGCGAGGTGAGGCGATGTCCCAGCTTATGGGCCTAGTGGAGTCTACCAAGATCACCTTGGATAAAAGGGAGGACCTTGTTGTAGACTTGTCCAGTGAGCTAGTGGAAAAGGATCTCCACGTGGAGCAAATGGCCACACAAATCCAAGAGCTTGAAGATCAGGTGGAGGCCAGGGAAAACACAATCGAGGTTCTGGAAGATCAGCTCCAGACCAGCAACAGCTTGATGAAGCCAACCAGCATCTGGATCTGCACCATCAAGAGATTGAGGACATGGAGGCAAAAGGGGTTGATGAGGATGTAGACATCGAGGGAGGAGAGGAGCCGGAGCCTGCATCCAGCTTGGACACTGCTGGCTCAGGAAGACCAACTTCCCCCAAGTCTAGCGTTGCCTCGTTTGCTCATTAAATCACAGAGATAGGGTAGAAGTGTGCAGCAGTAGAACTCCTCGAAACTAGCTTAGCTTTTGCACCTTGGAGGTACTAGGCTAGAGAGAGTTGAGTATTTTGGGCACTACTGTAACTGTTAGAAAACTCTTTTGGCATGTTGAATGATGGATGGTTTCTATTTTAAGTATGAATGAAATTATGTTTTGTTGGTACCAATTGTGAAAAACAAGGAAATAATTGGAATCTTACAAACCTTGTTATTTAAGATCTTTTTTCATGTGCAAATCACGGATTTCAAAGTATGATATTAAGAACATCCTAAATTTCAGATGGTAGGAAGAGCGCGTCATGGACAGAATGAGCGCATTCCTCCACCACCGCCGCAGCCTCCTACCATGCAGGAGCTGATGGCTCTGCAGAATGAGATTCTGCGGCAGCTAGCCCAGTGTCAGCCACCGCCTCAGCGCTATGGGGGTGGTGATCATCATCAGCGTCCCCCAGCAGCGGCCACCTATCAGGAGTTTCTCAGTACTCAACCACCATTGTTCACCGGGGCGGAAGATCCACTCGATGCCGATGTGTGGCTCCGGGTGGTGGAATCCAAATTCCCACTACTTAATGGAGATTTTTCAGATGTGACCAAGGTCCGTTTCGCCACCTAGCAGCTTCATGGGCCCGCTCGGACATGGTGGGACCATTTCCATGCTACGCAGCCGGTTGACCACATGGTTGAGTGGGGAGAGTTCAAGGCAGCATTCAGAGGGCATCACATACCCGCAGGCATCATGGACCGCAATCTCAATGAATTCCTGGCACTCACTCAAGGAGGTCGTACACTGTTGCAGTACACCCAAGCTTTCAATGACCTGTGTCAGTATGCAGGCTATCATGCTGACACTGATGAGAAGAAGTGAGATAGGTTCAGGAGGGGCCTCAGTACTAAGCTCCGTGACCGTCTCAACACGGTCAGGGCCAACAGCTACAATGAGTTAGTCAACATGGCCATCTCTCAGGAGGATTGCATCACAGCCCGTCAGGCGGAAAAGAAGAGAAAGACCCCTATGGCAGGACCATCAACTCAGCCTCAGCGCTTCGGGATTGTGTCCGACAATCAGAGTAGGGGACCTCAGCAGCAGCAGGGACGATGGGTGCTCCGACCTCAACAGCAGCAGCAGCAAGCACCCAACCGCTCTCAACCCCCAGTTTAGAGGAACAACAACCAGCCACAGCAGCAGTACCGTCAGGGAAATGACAACAAGTGTTTCACTTGTGGCAGCACCGGACATTATGCCAAGAATTGTCCCAAGAACCAGCAGAGGCAGGGGCAGAATGCAAATCAGAACCAAGGCAAGAGACAGAGGGTGCAAGTGAGGCAGGGCAGGCTGAACTTCGCCACATTGGCTGATATTCCGGAGGGAGCACCCATCATGACTGGTATCTTTTCTGTTTTGAATTACCCTGCAGTCATTCTTTTTTATTCTGGTGCATCACACAGTTTTATCAGTGCAAATTTAGTGCCAAATGTCAGCTACCTTTTCATCACACGAATGGGGGCATTATAATTGCAACACCGGGAGGCAGGGTTGCCACCTATCAACTCAACCGGCAGGTGCCAATAAAACTGGGTAGTATTATATTTAGAACCACCCTCCTTATCATGGCATTGGAGAGCGTGGACATCATTCTGGGGACTGATTGGTTGTCACGACATCATGCGATAATAGATGTCGCAACTAGAGCCATTGAAATACACTCACCAATTTGCGGAGAAATCACCTTGTACGTACCTGACCAGGGTTGTACCCATTCTTGTGCATTCACCAAGGTAAAATCACCTGTGGAAAGGATTCCAGTAGTTTGTGAGTACCCTGATGTTTTCCCAGATGAATGCCTAGGGATGCCACCCGATAGAGACATAGAGTTTGCAATAGAGCTGCAACCCGGGACTGCACCTATATCCAAGAGACCTTATAGGATGCCTCTAGCGGAGTTAGCAAAATTGAAGAAGCAGTTGCAAGAATTGTTGGACAAGGGGTTCATTCTCCCAAGTACATCACTGTGGGGATGTCCAGCCTTGTTCGTAAATAAGAAGGATGAGAGTCTGAGATTGTGTGTGGACTACCTCCCTCTCAATGCGGTAACTATTAAAAATAAATATCCTTTGCCCCACATTGATGTGTTGTTTGATCAGTTGGTAGGAGCCAAGGTGTTTTCCAAAATAGACCTTCGCTCTGGCTACCATCAAATCAAGATCAGGGCCAGCGATATTCTGAAGACGGCTTTCTCTACTAGATACGGACTTTATGAGTACTTGGTAATGTCATTCGGGCTGACCAATGCTCCGGCATATTTCATGTATCTTATGAATTCAGTATTTATGCCTGAGCTGGACAAATTTATAGTGGTCTTCATTGATGATATCTTGGTCTATTCAAAGAATGAAGACGAGCATACCGAGCATTTGCACATCGTACTTCAGCGACTGCGGGATCATCACTTATATGCTAAATTGTCCACATGTGATTTCTGGCTAAGGGAGATCAAGTTCTTGGGTCACACCAATTATCAGGATGGGATATCAGTTGATCCTGAGAAAGTGCAAGAGGCAATGGATTGGAAGCCTCCTACCACCGTGCGACAAATTCAGAGTTTTTTGGGATTGGCAGGATACTATCGGCATTTCATTCCAGATTTCTCCAGGATTGCTAAACCAATGACTGAATTATTAAAGAAGGGAGTAAAATTTGAATGGAGTCAGAAATGTGAGGATGCCTTTCATGCATTGAGGCAGCATTTGACGATAGCACCCGTGCTAGCATAGCCTGACAACACCAAAGCTTTTGATGTGTATTGCGATGCTTCGGGCACTGGACTGGGTTGTGTTTTGATGCAAGACAACAGAGTTATTTCCTACGCATCCATAGCACTCAGGCCTCATGAGCAAAATTACCCCATGCATGATCTACAGTTAGCAGTTGTAGTCCATGCTCTGAAGATATGGAGACATTATCTAATGGGAGCTCATTGCAACATCTATACTGACCACAAGAGTCTCACGTATATTTTCACTCTGGCTGATCTTAATATGAGGTAGAGAAGATTGTTGGAATTGATCAAGGATTATGATCTGGAAGTACTGTCGCACCCGGATTTTAGGGGTCCAAAACTCGGGTGCGAAAATAATCACCAGGTGTGCTGGGACCAAGTCTCACACATATGATGAATCATGGCACATGATCGAATGTCACAACTTTACTATATAATAGGAGTTCTATACAAAATACATAAATAATTATATTATAAGGAGACAACGGTCTAGCAACCCAAAGTTGACAGGGTGACGACGACCTAGACCACTCACGAACTCATCACAGCATCCTCCATGCGCCTCATCCTGTGGTACCTATTCTTGACCTATGGGGGGTGTGAGATAGCAAGAGTGAGCTCAAATACGTTCATAGCTCAACAAGTGGTGGGTAATAATGTGCATGAACTCGCCAAAGGTGAGAGCTCACGTGAAGTGTGAGGCTTACCAAAGAGGATGGTTAGAGCTGAGCATTGCTTTTAAAGTTGGTCAAAATTTTATTAGCAGTTACTAAGTATAAGTAGATACCAACCCAATTAAATAGTAGAATAGAAGTAACAACATCACCTACAATGCAATGCATATGACAAATTGAATTTAGTTCCATAAGTTAATCATGTGAGGGTCCAAGCTGCTCATGACCGTGAGCACGACTAGTATACTAGTATTACACTCTGCAGAGGTTGCGCATCTTTACCCACAAGTCATGTTACCCATCTGCCACGGGGTTGTACGGGCCCCATACACCTCTACCAAGGAAGCGAGGCAGGGTAACACTACGAGGCCTTTACAAAGTTCCAGTAGCTTCAGAAAACCCACTACAGTTATAGGAAGCTCCAATGTAGGGATCCCTTGCCTGAGCCATCGCAGCAAAATCAACGAAGGACCTCCCTACACTGACCACTCCCCTACTGCCCTTGCCCCTTTCAGGTGAGGTTGTCATCCACTAGCTTTCCTAATTAATCAGCCAAGGGCGTCCCATTCAACCCTTGTGGTAGCACTGTTTTCCCAAGTGGTTGCTCCATGTTCCAATTAACATAATGATCTTATCATGAACAGTAAATAACAACTGATAACAAAAGTATAATCATGAATAATGTTTATCTCAATGCCCAAAACCACATATAGCACTAGCAAGTACTACCCAAAAAGTTCAGTGGTAAACAAGGCATAAAGATAGACAAACTAGGTTAACCTATTAGGTCCCATCAAAATTAACCTATGCAGATCATTATGATTAATTAGAACATGAGTGGGTAAAAGAAGTGATCAAGGGCACAACTTGCCTGGGACTTGAGATTCCAGGTACCAGCTTGCTCTTCTGATGACACGTATCCTCACTACTAAACGTAGCAATACATACAAATAGTGTATAGGCAAAATTAACATCACACCAGACATGTAAAAAAATACATAATAATAATCTACACATTAAAATAATATTCTAGGAACAGGAATCATTAATTTTGGAGTTATAGATTTTAAGTTATGAATTTCTGAAGTTATTTAGCACCTAGAACATATTAATTCAAATGAACAATTTTAATTCAAGTTTCATGGATAAAAAGTGTTACTAGATGATAAACCATATTAACAAAAAATTAATGCCACTGGAATGGACCTATTTGGAGTTAAGATGAATTTAATATGAACTATACAAGTTTCTGGATTTATTTTTTTACACTAAAAATCAATTTCTGATTTTATTCTGAATTTTTCCAAAGGCTCTGGACTGGGGACACAATTTTCTAAGAACCCTGGGTCTGTTCTGTGAATTCCAGGACCTAGGCGCGATGATCTTTTCATACACATGGACAATAGGTTCATTTCTATTAACTTGAGGGACTGTTTAGCAATATTGAAGTGCCGAAGGGGTATGGGGAATTACCAGTCGTTCGATCCCACCTGGATGGCCTAGATTAGACCATTACCTCATCAAATCGGTATGCAATCTTGAGCATCGGATCTTCAACCGACGACTGAGGATCCCCCATGCATGTAAGGGAAATTGCTTGATAAAAAAATGCTTTCTCATATGTTTTTATGGATACTTATATAATTCATCAAGGAATAACTTAGTTCATATAGGAGCTATTCTATTAAGTCTTTTATTAGAAAACTTGTTAATTTTAAGAGAAAAACTTTAGGTTAAGAAAACTCTTATTAAAAGTCATATTAAATCTAAATTTTTAGGAGACCATTTTCCTAAGTTCCAAAATCATGATTTTGAGGCGTTACAAGTACATTACCATCCCGGTATGGCAAATGTTGTGGCAGATGCATTAAGTCGAAAAGCCCAGTGTAACTGTGTAACCATGGACTCTAAGATCGCCACTCTGTGTGATGAGTTGTGCAAGCTGAACATGGAAGTTGTTTCCCCAGGTACCTTGGATTATATCTCAGTGGAGCCATCTTTACAAGAGCAGATAATCATGGTGCAGATTGGTGACAAGGGTGTTCAAGTCATTAAGGAAATGCTCAATCAAAAAGTGGATAAGTATAAATGCTTTCGTCAGGACAGCAAGGGTGTTCTATGGTTTGAAGACAGATTGGTTGTTCCCAAAAACCTAGAACTCAGGAAGAAAATATTGGACGAGCTCATATTTCCAAGTTTTCCATGCACCCCGGAAGTAACAAGATGTATCATGACCTCAGATCCTTATATTGGTGGACCAGGATGAAGGGGGAGATAGCGAAGTGTGTAGCTGAGTGTGACACTTGCCAAAGAATCAAAGCTAGTTATCTGAAGGTAGCAGGTACCTTACAGCCTCTCCCCATCCCTTCTTGGAAGTGGGAGGACATTTGAATGGATTTCGTTGTTGGATTACCAAACACCTCCCGGCACCATGATTCTAATTGGGTCGTTGTGGATAGGTTAACCAAGACGGCTCATTTCCTGCCTGTGCATACCACCACAAGGTGGAAAAGTATGCAGAGATTTAAATCGACCAAATAGTGCGTTTGCATGGAATCCCGAGGACTATTGTGTCTGATAGAGGAGCACTGTTTGTGGCACGTTTTTGGGAGTAGCTGCAAAAGTCACTTGGAAACACCGTGATAAGAAGCTCAGCGTACCATCCTCAAACTGACGGCCAAACGAAAAGAGTGAATCAGACTCTTGAGGACATGTTGAGGTCATGTGTGTTACACTATGGTAAGGATTGGGATAAGTGCCTTTCTCTGGCAGAATTCTCTTACAATACCAGCTACCAATCCACCCTAAAGATGGCACCTTTCGAGGCCTTGTATGGGAGAAGGTGTAGAACACCGCTAAATTGGTCACAAGCCGGAGAAAGGGAAATATTTGGACCTGACCTAGTGCTTGAAGCCGAGGATAAAGTTAGAGTCATTAAGAAGAACTTGGAAGCTGCTCAGGCCAGGCAGAAGAGCTATCATGATAAAAGAAGGAAGCCTCTACAATTCAAAGTGGGGGGTCATGTGTATCTCAAAGTGTCACCCACCAAAGGTGTTCAGAGATTTGGGATCAAGGGCAAGTTAGCTCCTCGCTATATTGGGCCCTATGAAATCAAGGAGACTTGTGGACCTATAGCCTACCAGTTGAAGTTGCCACCTCATATGTCAGTAATTCATGATGTGTTCCATGTATCTCAGCTAAGGAAGTGTGTCCCCTTACCCACGGAAGTGCTACCTGAGCCTGAATTGGAGATAGGACCGGACTTGTCATATCAAGAGCACCCCGTCAAGGTATTGGACCAAAAGGAAAGGTCAACTCGAGCAAGGTCAATCCGAATGTATAAGATTCAGTGGAGCAACCATTCCGAAGAAGAGGCTACTTGGGAAACTGAGGATTTTCTGCGCTCTCACTTCCCTGATTTTCTGCCTAAAGGAATCGTTATGTAACCCAAAACACCCACCCCACCTGCCCTTTGAATCTAAATATAAAAGAAATGAAGTAAATGAGAACAGAGTAAATTGTGAAACTAAATCTAGAAGGACTTCCTTTTGAAGTTGCAAAGAGAATGACATTCGAAGAGCAGTTTACTAGAGAATCTTGACCAAAAGGAACCACAATACACCAACACGCACCTTCTTAGCACCCCGCTAGAGGATTCCTACCCAATCTCGGGATGAGATTCCTTTAAGGGGAGAGGGTTGTAACACCAGGTGTTACCCAAGGCCCTAGCTCAATGAAAACACATATGGCCTATTATCCAATATGTTAAAATGGATAGTGAAGGCACTAAAAGTTTTAGAATCATGGCTAAGCTAAGTATTGATCATAATAAGAGAGACACCCTAGCCTTCATACATTCTCACTCATGAAAAAGATTCTAAAACCCTAATTTCCCTCTTAAGCCATTAAACCCTAGACATGGGATAAAAGGGAAAAGATTATGCAAATGGCCAAATCATGAAAGGAAATCTTTACCAAAGATGAAATACATTAGTAAATCTACAAAATGTATTAAGGAAGAAATTACAAAAAGGCCCAACAAAAACCCCAAATCAATTCACTAAGTGGAAATCACACTAGAGCCATCCAAATTCTCTCTAAGTCCCAAGATCAACCCTACACTACAGGAATTCTACTGATTCGCGTCGGCCCGAGCGAAAGCCGACGGGAATAGACTAATTCCCGTCGGCCAAAAAATAGCCGACGGCCATTATTATAATTCCCGTCGGCCCCGTCTCTAGCCCACGGGGATTAACTAATCCCCGTCGGCCCTGTGCTCTGGCCGACGGGAATAAGTTAATTCCCGTCGGCCCCGTATATTAGCCGACGGGGATTAACCTGTTTAGAGCCAGGCCGCAGCCGCGCGGGCTCATTTCTTCTCTTCGCATCGCTGCTCGACCGCCGCCCTGCTCAACCGCCGCCTGATCCTGCCCCTGCCCGAGCGCCGCCGGCGAGGCCGCCCCCGCCCGAGCCGCCCCGCCCGAGCCCGCCCCGCCTGAGCGCCGCCCCCGCCCGAGCCGCCCCCGCCCGAGCCGCCCCGCCTCAGCGCCGCCGCCCTGCCCGACCGGCGCCGTGGCCGAGCACCGCCGCCGCTTGAGCGCCGCCGCCCTGCCCCCGAGGCCACCTTGCCCGAGGCCGCCCCGCCCCAGCGCCGCCGCCGCCCCGCCCGAGCGCCGCCGCCGCCGTCGGCCCGCCCCGTAGCGCCGCCGCCGCCGCCCGAGTGCCACCACAATCTCCCGAGCTCCTCGTACCCCGAGCGTCGTCGTCCCCAGCCCGTCGTCGTCCACCGTCCGCTCGTGCCCCGACGGGAATCAGTAACTGAGGCATAATTTTATATATATGTAAATAAGTATTGATTATTTTCGTCGGTTTTTTGTGGCCGACGGGAGTTAACTTTAATGTGATTAGAGTTAGTTTAAAATTGTTAATTTATAGTGTTTTTAGTTTTTATATGACTTTATGCATTATTGAATGTAAATGCGAGTGCGATTGTTAATGTAAATGCGAGTGCGATTGTTAAATTTGTGTATACATGCTTATTTTCGTCGGTTTTTTATGACCGACGGGAGTTAACTTTCATATGATTAGAGTTAGTTTAATATCACATGTGATTAGAGTGTGATTAGAGTTAGTTTAATATCACATGTGTGGCTTGATGTTAGGTAAGTATTAATTCTATTAGTATAATAGATTTAACTTATGCTATTGAATTGTTGAATTTGATGTTATTTAATAATTAGATTTAACTTATATAATTTGATGTTATTGAATTGTTGAATTTTGATATTTATGTATATATATAGTTATTTATGTATATATATAGTTTTACTACTTACCTATAGATGTATGTGTGACGTGTAGAAACGTGATTGTCTCACACACACTCTTTACTCGTACACACAGCCGCAATAATGGGTGATAGACGTGATTGGATGTATGAAGGTTTCAAGAAGGGTGGGTGTCACACAAGTGAATGGTTTGCCAAGACGCAGATATTTCTGGACGATGCAGCTGCTTTGTCACAAATAGATAATATTAGGTGTCCATGCAATAAATGTAGAAATATGACGAGCCACACCAAGAGGCAGGTCACACTACACCTGTGCTCACATGGTTTCGTGCCAGGCTATAAGGTCTGGTATCTCCACGGTGAAGATGTTGAACGAGCAACAGAAGTAGAAGTTGATGATGGTGAAGATGATGTTGATACGATGGACCAGATGCTTGAGGATCTGCAACCTGAACTGGCACCAGATCATCATGATTCACCTACACCGGAGGTTCAGAAGTTCTTCGACCTACTCAAAGCGTCAGAAGAGCCTCTTCACGGGCACATTGACGTGACCGTACTGGAATTCGTGACCCGGCTGATGTCAATCAAGTCCAAGTTTGCATTCTCAATTAATTGTTACAAGCAGCTTGTGGATTTGATTAGCGAGGTTCTTCCTACGGGTCACAAGATGCCCAAAGACATGTACCAGTCCAAGAAATTGCTTGAAGGTCTTGGTATGGAGTATGAGAAGATTGATGTTTGTCAAGACAACTGTATGCTTTTTTGGAAGGAACATGGCAGAGAACAGAAATGCTTAAAATGTGGGAAGTCGAGGTACGTGGAGCTTGTAAATGAAGATGGGGAGAAGGTGGTGACAAAGGTTGCACATAAACAGCTTCGGTACATGCCTCTCACTCCTAGAGTGAAACGTTTGTTTCTCTCGAGGAAGACCGCTATGCACATGAGGTGGCATAAAGATTGTACGGACAGACAAGATGGGTTAATGGTGCACCCGTCAGATGGTGATGCATGGAAGGCTCTTGACAAATTTGATCCAGATTTTGCCAGCGATGCAAGAAACGTTCGTATCGGCTTGGCAACTGATGGTTTCACGCCGTTCAATATGACCGCTGCGTCGTATTCATGTTGGCCTGTCATTGCCATACCGTACAACCTTCCACCTGCTCTTTGCATGAAATATGAGTTTATGTTCCTATGTCTTGTTATACCTGGTCCTGAGCATCCTGGCGTACGCCTCAATGTGATGCTTCAACCACTGATTGAAGAGTTAAAGAAGCTATGGCAAGGTGTGGAAGCCTATGATTGCTTCAAGAAGCAGAAATTCAATCTTCGTGTTGCATATCTGTTCTCGGTTCATGATTTTATGGCGTATGGTATTTTCTCTGGATGGAGCGTGCATGGTAGATTGACGTGTCCTTATTGTGCTAAAGATACAGATTGTTTTCGTCTTAGTGCTGGTGGCAAGATATGTTACTTTGATTGCCATAGATGTTTTCTACCCTTCAATCACCCCTTCAGAAGGCAGAGAAAGGAATTTAGGAAGGGCACCATCGTCACGAAGGGACCGCCCAAGCGACGTAGTGGGATAGAAATTACAGAAGAGCATATGAAACTTGTCCTAGACGAGAGTGGGAAAAGGTATCAAGGTTTTGGTGAGGAGCATAACTGGACTCACATATGTGGCTTGTGGGAGCTTCCTTATGCTAACTCATTGATTTTGATGCACAACATCGACGTCATGCATCAAGAGAGTAACTTTTGCCAAGCCCTCATAAATACATGCATGGATTTCCCTGATAAAACAAAAGACAATGACAAGGCACGCATGGACTTAGCAGTGATATGTGATCGTCCAACCCTAGTGCTTAGAGAAAACGGAGGCAAACCAAAAGCTGACTATTGTCTGAAATCTAAGCAACGGAAAGAAGTGATGAAGTGGATGAAGGATATTAAATTCCCCGATGGTTATGCCGCTGGTTTTAGAAGATCTGTGAACTTGAAGACAATGAAGATGAATGGACTGAAGAGCCATGACTTCCACATAATTATGGAGAGGCTCATGCCTGTAATGTTTTGTGGGTACATTTCCGAAGCTGTGTGGAAAACGTTAGCTGAAGTTAGCTATTTCTACAGACAGTTGTGTGCTAAAGAAATCAGAAGAGATGTGATGGAACAGCTGGAGAAAGAGGCACCGGTGCTTTTGTGCAAATTGGAAAAAATATTTCCACCGGGTTTCTTCAATCCTATGCAGCATCTCTTTATACATCTTCCATATGAGGCTAAGGTCGGTGGTCCTGTTCAGTATAGGTGGATGTTTCATATAGAAAGAGCATTAAAGAAGCTTAGAGCAATGGTGGGCAATAAGGCAAGAGTTGAAGGATGTATTGCGGAACAATTTAAACTAAAGGAGGTAGCACACTTCACAAGTTGTTACTTTGCAGAAGAACATAATGTATTTGCTCGAAAGAAAAGGTACGATGATGATGAACGAGAGATGCCTCCGTGTAGTGATCTTTCGATTTTTCAGACAAATGGCAAAGCCGTTGGTCCACCCAAGGCATATCACCTCAGTATGGAAGAACGAAAGTCTGCTTTACTGTACATGTTCACGAATATGCCTGAGGTGGAGAAATACTTTATGTAAGACTTGTTTTCTTAAACTGTTCATATGTGAATTAGTTTATGTTATCAAATATCTCATGTCATACAATAATATTTGACAGCGAGTTTGATGAACAAAACATGAGGTATCTCGGTAGGCCAACAGCGAGAGACATAGACAAATTGCGACGCGATGGTATGCATGGGCGACCTAATTTCATTATGTGGCTTCGGGACCGTGTAAGTCTTAATTATGTGGCTCCGGGAGCTAATTTAATTTAACTAATATTACAGAATTTGCTAATGCTTTGTGGTATGATTGATAGTTTGGGGAGGAAATGAATTTGAATGATGACTTACGTCAGTTATCTATTGGAAGCGTAACTGCCAAAAGCTATGGACGTTACGACGTCAATGGATATCGCTTTCGTTCAAGCATTTTCGAATCAAGTCATCCTATGGCCGCCACTCAAAATAGTGGAGTCGTTACTAGGGCAACCGACATGGAAGGACACGAAGCCTGCTATTACGGGAAAATCAAAAATATAATCGAGATTACATTTGCTGGAAATAAGCCTTTAGCGCTAGTTTTCTTTGAGTGTAAATGGTATGACCCGAAGTATTATAGGACCGAATTTGGGATGACACAGATCCAACCTGAGAAATTGCTTCAAGGACACGACACGTATATCCTTGCCCATCAAGCAGACCAAGTTTATTTCTCGACATATCCATGCAAAAAGTTGTCTAAATGGAGGGTTGTGTACAATGTAAATCCCCGCGAACGCCTATACACTCCTGGTGAGGACGAATATCAAATTGGTCACCTTGAGCAGGTTGATGAGGTGTTTCAAGAAGAAGAGTTGCCAACTAGTTTTCATATTGATTCTGCACCGGCATTAGATTCACTAGTTGCAGACGTTAACGACTTAACTTTTCCCGAGAGACGGAGAAGACAACCGGTTAGGAGAAAAGTTACATGGCGACCTCTGCATAGAAGAGAACAAATAGATCCTGATTTTGATGATATTTAACAAGTAAAGTTGTTTTGTTATTTCATTTGTTTATATTTTAAGTATTATGTCATTTTTGATGCACTAATGAATAATTTCATATTTTTTATGCAGGATGCCGCCAAAATCAAAGAAGTTAGTGAAGGGGTTGTTCAAGGGTCTGGGCCTTTTTCAGGGCAGTTCTTCGAGCAGCAGCAGACGTCGAGAGCTGTTGAGCGCGGTACATGGAGATGAGGTAACATATCTTGTACAAATAAATTTCTTTACATATTTACAAATAAATCTTGAGTTGTATGTACCAGGATGAGCAGCACACTGAGGAGCAGCACATTGAGGAGGAGGAGCACAATGAGGCTGAGCAGCACAATGAGGAGGTGGAGCACAATGAGGAGGTGGACCACGTGACATGGGACCAGGCCGCACAACATCACCAGCCATGGGACCAGTGGGACCACCAGAGAGAGCAGCAACAAGCGTGGCACCAGTGGGGCCAACAGGGCGAACCGGTTGACAACCCGATGGATGATGGATCGGGAGGCTCTTCAGGGACACGCACACGTCGCTCAAGAAAAAGCCACTCAGTAAAGCCTCGTCACGCGATAGAGCGAGAGGCTGATAGGACTTTAATCATGCCCCATGGAGATCGGTGAGTGTAATATATTAACTTATCTAATATAACTATTATGTGTATTGTTAATGTTTTTGTGTACTGCAGGAATTGGGAGGACCTGTCCTTTGACGGCAAGGGACACCACACTCAGGTTAACCTTACGTTGGGTTCTCTTTGCCGCCTTCACTACCCTGGTATAGTGAAGGTGTCAAACGGTGATACCGAGGATGAGGTGCTCGTCAGTACCTGGGATGAGTACAAGTTTAAAAAGGAACGAAACCACACCGACAGACAGGGACTTGTGCGTAATGACTTTTGGGTATGAATTCTTTATTATTTTTGTTATGTTTCTTAATATTGTAAATCTATGACTTATACCATTGTATTTGTATTCTTTATGTTGTAGCTTCGATATCGGTTGCCTGACGGAGAGGATTACATGGGGCACGCTGAACGTGTCTTGCAAAACAATGCAAAGAAGCTGGTGAAGGATGCCATATACTATGCGAGAATTCAGGCTACAAACCTGTATTTTCAAAAGCATCTGGAAGAAGCGGGCCCCTTGAATAAAAAGGAAGGGTCCTCAAAGATATATTTGACTGAGGATCAATATTGTGAGGTTAGTATTCAATTTGTTTTACCCTTTATATTTATTGTTGTGATTGATATAATATGTAACATTGTGTGTGTGCAGGTGATGGTTCCATGGATGGCGCCCGTGCCTGATGCGTACTATGCTTGGTGTCGATATTGGGCTTCCGAAGGCTTCCAGAAAGCGTCAGCGCATCACAGACAATGTTGAGGAACCAATCCTAACCACAAGTTTGGCGGTGACGACATGATACGAAAAGCTAAAAGAATGGTAAGTTTGATCTTTCTATGTCGATCAACAAATAATACGATTGCTTATGAATGTTTTTTGTTTATACAGGAAGCTACGAGTGGCCAAAAGCCTAGTGACATTGAGGTGTACCAGGAGGGCCACAAAGGACCAGACCCGAACAACCCTGACCAGCTCTGCAGCCAGACAGCCACGGATCGCTTGGTGAGTTTTGGCTCAAAAGTTCAAACGTTCAAAGTATATAAATTCCTGCATTTGTAAGGTTGTGAATGATGTATAGGCGGCATATGGGGAGGAGATGGTTCGTCGCCATGGCCCTGACTACGACTGGCGCCATGAACCGGTGGATCCCTCGGTGGTGTACGCAAGTGGTGGTGGCAAAGCGCATGGACGGTAAGCTCTAACTTATGAAATTATATGGTTGACACTAAATTGATTATGCAGTAATAACATTTTTTGAATCACTTATAGATACGCACTCTTCGACGGATTCATTGACTCGTCGTCGGTGAGATCTCAGAGGACGGGTTCATCTTCCCGTAGCTCATGCTCTCGTCGACCGAACGAGCAGGAGTTGGAGATTATGAGGATGCGTGAAGAGATGAGACAACAACGCGAATTTATGGAAGCTTGCAATGCTCATAACCAAGCGATGTATCAAGTGAGTACACATAATCCGAACTCTAAATTATTATATTTCAATACAACATCTTCAGTAGTAACACATATGTGTTTAACAGTTAATGCAGCAACAGGGCATGACATCAAATTTTCCACCGCCACCACAATGGAGCCAATTTGCAAACACACCAGTTCCACCACCACAGTTCACCACCCCTCCGACACATATACCTGCACCTGGAGATAGGGTACATTTAATAACTCTCCATTAATTTATACACTTGTATAGTTTTTTATATTTGCATTTAACGTGTTGATATTTGCTAACTTGCATAGGTTACGCCTGAAGCGGGTGGCAGTGGGTCTGATCCAGCAGCAGGGACTGGATTTGTTGACTCGCTCTTCGCGTTCCCTCCTCCTGGTGGTGAAGGCGACAGCGGTCAAAGCTCTAACCACCCAAGTGGTGGTTACCTCTAAACACTTAAACTTATGTTTGAAATGTCGTACTCGTTGGTGGATGTTATGTTTCAATACTATGTCGTACTCCTCGTTGTTTGATGTTGGTGGATGCTATGTTTGAATACTATGCCGTACACGTTGGTGGATGTTTTAATTATAAATGCAAGTGTTTATGTCTAAATGCATGTGTTTGTGGATGTCGTATCTCTATATGTGTTTGTAATGTGGCTGTTATATGTGATTTATATATTATGTTTGATATATGTTATGTGTGCAGAAATAGTGACATAATTTAGTGTTGTTTTTGTAGCAGTATAGAGTAATTCCCGTCGGCCCAGTTAATTCTCGTCGGCTATGGTCGAACCGACGGGAATTAAGTAATAACTCCCTTCGGCCCAGTTAATTCCCGTCGGCCACGTAAGGCCGACGGGAATTAATTAATAACTCCCGTCGGCCTGGGGAACCGACGGGAATTAATAGGTGACGCCCGTCGGCCAGCAAAACCGACGGGAATTAGCCTTAATTCCCGTCGGCCACTGTATAGCCGACGGGAATTACTAATTCCCATCAGCCGCCGACGGGGATAACCTTATCCCCGACAAGGGACGCCTGTCGGCCTGAAACCGACGGGAATAAGCCCTAAACCGACGGGAATAAGTAATTCCCGTCGGTTTAGGGCTTATTCCCGTCGGTTTCCGGCCGACGGGAATTAAGTGAATTCCTGTAGTGCTAGCCTAAAGATCAGATGTGTTCACCCTTGTGCTGGCGCCAAAAACCCTTGGCCCAAATAACAAAAAGTGGCCAAACTACCCAAGGCACACCCCTGAAAAATTTGAAACCGAACCAAGGTCATTTGACATGGTTTGGCATCCTTTTTGTCGCGGGTGAACAGTGCAGACAGACAAGACTTGGCGCCATCATATCTTCTAAGCTAGGCTAGATCTTCCCTTGGAACTCACATGAAATAGCTAGCTCTAGGTGCCAGGAAGAAATCTTGCACAAGACATTTGGCGAGATTCACACGTTTGGGAGCTCTGCAGGCGCAAGAACTTGGGCAGATGAACACGGCCACGTGTTCGACGCGCCCTGGCAAAGCCAGAGCACGCCCGTGGCGCTTGGCCCACGCGCGCAGCCCCGCGCCGTGTCAACACCGCGCCCACGCCCGTGCCCGCGACTATAAAGCCCACACCGGTCTCGACCGTACGCCCCCGCTCACTCCTAACCTCGCCCGAGCACGAGTTCACCGGCGTTTGCCTAGAGAACGCTGTGCCAACGGTCGTGCAAGTCACGACCACCGTAGACCGGCCAAGCCAGCCATCCTCCACCTCGTCCGACCCTTGGGTTAGCTTCTCCCGACCTCATTGAAGCTCCCCGAGCTGTGGATTGAACATCACCTCACCGAAGACGCCGGATCAACGTTGTCGGACTTCAACCGGCCACCGCCGCACGTAGACTGAGCCCCACGGTAAGCCATTCGTCGATTCCTTGTACCTATAGCATCCGTAGCATCCAGGGAAGCTCCCCGTGCCATTTGATTGAACCCTACCGCCATGAGCAGGCCAGAGCACACGCCGCCGACGAGCCCGACTGCCTGCGCACGCAGTCAGCCCTATTCCGGCCATCACCGTCGGCGATCCGCACCTCGACGTGACCGCCAGGACCTCACGGACCTCACCCAACCCTCCACCGTACCTCCCTCGCCACCGATAAGCCGCACCACCCTTTTTCCTCTCCACGGTCACTATTACGGTGGGGAAGGAGCCCGGGTTGAAAGAAAGAAAAGCCAGGGGGTTTTGCGAGGTCAGTGACTCAGGGGAATAGTTCCGCAGGGGCACCGTTGAAAGAAATAGTTAAAGGAAACCCCAGGGGCCTCGGTGAAAACCTGTTTTCCTTAAACCTTTTAAGTTTTATTCTTTTAAATGAGTACAGAACTTGCAAAATTCATAACTCGAATTTTATCCAACAAAATTTGGTCAAACCAATTTTGCTAGGCCCTAAATTTTATGGACTACTTAGGAAAAATAACAAACACCCTGAGTACTGCAAGGCTTTTTAGAGTTTTAATTTAAATAAATATACTGCCCAAAACTAAATAAATAGAGGAAAAATAGAAACACTTTTGGACTAAGGGTAAGAAAAATTAGAGACATACATAACTACTAACTACCCTGTTTAAAAATGTTAAACTCCCCAGTATACTAGATTAAGGAAGGATCAACCACAAAAACTTGTTTTGGTCCAAAGTTTAAGAAAATAAAAGGGGGAAGAAAAATAAGAACCAGAGAGAAACCCCATTTTTCCTAGCTTTCTTAAATAGAATAGTTCACAATAAAATTTTATTGAACCCTCCGTTAGTACAAAAGAAATGCACCACATTTTATTTAATAAAAACAATAACAACTTAGAAAAATCATAGAAAAAAACCATAAGGAGAAACCACCCCAATCCTTGGGGTAACTACTAATATGCTAGTATGAATCTAGGAAAAATATAAGTTCTGTTGTTTGATATTTTTCAAATGACAAGTTAGTTATAAGTGCCCTTTTGACATTAAACTTTAGAAAATCACAACAAAATAACCATTTGGTCACTTTCTGTGATTTTTGACACACAGAGCTATTATCACACATAGATATTGACAAAAATAATTTTTAGTACAGAACCCTCACCTAAATCAGAGCTATAGTACAAAGTGACCATCTACCCTCACTTTTGTTATTTTTGCCCAAGGTTTATCTTAATTAATTCTAACCTCAAATTTTTAAGAATAAACCACTGAGACCAATATTTACCCACTGTAATTTTTGCAACATTTTTGGAAAATTCTAAATCACCATAGTAGTTCAAGAGCACCCAAGAATAAGCATAAATAAAGAGTAAAAGGGGAATTGTGGAAGAAATTAAGATTATACAACTAAATCTCTCTAAGAGCCCCATAAAACATAAAGGAGATGATTAAAAATTTTAAGATCACTCAAGACCCTAAGATAAGTGTGTATGGAACACTTAAGGCACCATCCGATAAAGAAACCCTAGTTTACCCACTATTTTAATATTGTTTCACCATACGTAGTATTTACAAATTGACATGTCATTAATATACATGTATCTTATTCGTTGCATTCGATAGATTGTAATCTCGCTAACGGAGAGTATGTCCTCATTTCGGAGCAAGGTGTTGCTCAGGAGGTATTCTAGGAGCCAGCACCAGAGCCTGCTACTAAGGACCTACCTGCCCCAACTTTTGAAGGCAAGCCCTGGTTTTATGCATAACCGTTATATATGCTATTTTACTGCACTAAATGTTTGTAGGCTTGTACTGTGCACGTAAGTGTAGGAGTTGCCTGAAACCCTAGTTGCATGAACTTAGAATTCCTTTTGAGATGGATACTAGTATGCTAGGTCGAGTAGCTGTCTTGCTAATTAGGGATCTTGGTAGAAGTCGAGTGATTTTTCTAGCACTCGCACGAGGTCAGGACTTGGTTGTATCCATTTTGATAATAGAATAATAATGGTTTGTGGACACGGATCCATGGGGATCGTTGTCTACGAGATGATAAATTGGAATAAGGATTAATGTGTGGATACCTGTGTCAAGCTTTTGAACGTACTAAGCACATGCCGAGAAATATGGTAAATCGGTAAGCCTAGTACCTGAGTGAACCTGGCATCAGATTGCCCTCCTCACGCGACCGATTATGGTGGGTACAAGTGCGGTCACTGCATGACGACAGTCGGGGTCAGTGAGGCATTGTACACCAAGGTGGTGAGCCCCTTTCTGTTGACGGGGAATCGATGGGGATGGTTGATGTGTGTGGGGACGGAGTGCCTTGCCACGTCGTTAGGTTTACCTTGCAAGGTTTGAAAACTCGATTCAAATCGTCTGATCTTGCAGCTAATGAGACTGCTTGATTCATTGTACTACATTGAGTAATAAGTGGAAATGAGTTGATTTGCAAAATATGTTGAATGATAAAAATGTTTGATACCATGTATGATTAGCTAGGTACACATCTAGTCTAAAAGGATTATACTAAAACTTGAAAAGCTAAAACTCGATTTTAGACTCAGCTAGTGCTTTTGGCAAACCAAACCCCTCGGCCAAACAGTTGCATGTCTGGAGGTAGAGGAGTAGACTCCTCACACCGGGTAAGTCTAGCTGAGTATTAGTATACTCAGCCTTGCTTGTGGCACAATTTTGACAGGTTCTCTGGAGGATATGGTTGCTGGAGTGACTTGGCCGTCTACCCTGCCACCGGGTTGGACAGTCGAATGGGACCCTACCTCAGCAGGAGAGGAGCAGGAGGAGTGATGGGCCAGGCTTCCCCATCCTCCCTCTTATTTACCGTTAGCTAATTTCCGCTGCATCCAGGACAATGATTACTACTTTTTGCAAAACTCCGATGATGTTGTAATAATCTTGAGCACTTCCTTAATGTATGGTTTTATGCTTTATTGTATTTGCTCTGTGCCTCACCTTCGAGTGAGTATGTGGTACTTGATCCTGTTAGTGGCCTTGTCGGACTAGATCCGAGGGACTAACGTTTTATTCCTATTTAAGTGTAGTCTAGCCTCTAAGGTGGGACTTGGGCACTTAAGTTGCAATAATTCGGGCGGTTCCGCCACACTTCTAGGTAGTGTCAGCCCTATGAAATGAAGAACTGACTCCAAAAACCCTAGTCCCCTGGAGAACTGTGAAGGAAAGATGTATTCAAGATACAACTTGATGTATCTTTTCTATCATTGCATTTTCATAAGCATTACATAAGCATTCATGGTTATATATAGTTATATATAGAAAACGAGGAAGAAGTGACTGTTGAAGAACAGGAGACTACTCCATCAACACAAAATCCACGTGCCGGGAACTGCTTTTATTTTGATATTTGTGGATCAGAGCCCGACTCTCCTACAACACAAGGCAAGCCCCGGTGCATTTGCCACCTCCTTGCTGTTTTAAAATCTTTATCACCTTGTTTGATGCATTAGGTGATAGGAGTTGTGTGCTAAACCAATTGCAGCATTTTCTTCCTTGAAAGCTGATTACCAATCCTTGATTACCTGTTTTATTAAAAAGGTTTTTCTGATGCTTAGTCCTGCTTTAGAAAAACAAATGTTTTATTTTAAACAAAAGATGATGTTTCAAGTGGATTGGGATGTTTTCAAAAATAAAACTTGATGGTGGATCCATCATGACCATGATGGGTTCAACATTGGAAAAGATGTACCTCTGCCAGGTACCAGAATTTAGGTTTTTAAATGATAAAGCTAAGACCGGGCGGGTGACTTGCATGAGAAGAGAGTCTCGGTGTAGTGTCTCTGTCTGAGTCGATTAAGGATCGTGTCGATGTAGGCTTGATGATTATGGACCTTTTAACTGGTCACATGCCTCATCATGGGTAAGCTTTACCTCGGGCAGACTAATACCAGAAAGGCCAACACGCAATGGGAGTGGAGAGATGGCGAGAGTAGTGTGTACCCTCCATGGCAAGAGGCTGGATGGTGGTGTATCTGTGCTCTCGGTTGGCATGAACCCGGTCTAGTCTTAAGAAACCCGGTGGTGAGTTGACATATGCAAGGGTTAAGTGCTACATATGTCGTGTGACTGGAGATCCCCAGCTGGGTATTAATCGATTCGGATCGTTGTTACTTCTCGAACATGAAGACTTGGTCACTGCCCTACACGTAGCATTCCAGTGAACTAAAAGGGGTGATAAAAGATGGCTAGTGCAGGTCAAGTGCTTGAACTAGGGTAGAAGGAACTCTAGATTCAGGTAATGACTTAACTTGGTAATAAAACTGGATTTTTAAGGATCCACTTTTAGTAAGAATTTTTGCAAATAGAGTATTTGCTACTTGATCAGCCTCACCTTGACTCCCTTAAGCCAGCATATCCTTGATAGTCTTTTATTTTAACGGGTAAGACTTGCGAAAGTACACTCCGTACTTAGGGTTTTCGAACCCATGTTGTTGTAGGTGAGGAAATAGCAGACTTTTGCTGTTTTTGGTCTAAGGTGGTGCCCAAAGAAGAACCTCAACAGTGAAGCCGCGGGAGGATGTTGGCCTCCCACTTGAAAAACAATATACTTTTATGCGGGAGGGGGTTTTGCCTCCCAAGTCTGTAATATTAATACTTATGCACTCATACACCTTGGTTTTGTAATAACTATAACACTCTCTCTATATTTTGATGAATGTAAATTAAGTTATTGTAAATCATTTCCACTTATTCGTTCCTCCGATGCGTTGTAATATCCGCGTGACGGATGAAACGCTCTTGGACGAGGAAAAGGATACATATATCGAACTTGTCGACTGATTATGTGCATCTACAGGGTTGTCCAAGGTCCGTTGGACAAGGACAACTATAGGTGGGCCTAATGACTTGGGAGGTTCCGTCACACCGAGCGAAGATCAAATTTTGAAAATACCTTGGCCCCAACTAGTTGATAAAAAAGAACATCAATATGGGGTAAAGGATATTTGTTCTTGATAGTCACCGCATTAAGAGGGCGGTAATCTATACATAACCTTAGACTGTCATCCTTCTTTTTCACGAACAAGGCTTGACATCCCCAAGGCGAAGTACTTGGATAGATGAATCCCTTGTCCAGCAATTCTTGGAGCTGCTTCTTCAACTTAGAAAATTCTGCGGGTGGCATCTGGTATGGCCTTTTAGATATTGGTGTTGTTCCTGGATGCAACTCTATGGCAAATTCTATGTCTCGGTCGAGAGGCATTCTAGGCAATTCCTCGGGAAAGACGTCGAAATACTCACTAGCCACGATAATCTTTTCTAAGGGGGATTCAATCATGGAAAAGGCACAAGATTGGGTGTCACCTTGGCTAGGAAGGTATAAAACAAGTTCTGCGCAGGTGGGGGAGTGTATTTCAAGTGCTCGGGCTGCGACATCTAGCAGAACCTGGTGCTGTGTCATCCAAGCAGTTCCCAAGATGATGTCCACATTTTCTAGCCCTAAAATAATGAGATCAATTTTGAATATTTTGGTTCCCATATTTATAGGTGCGTGCCGAACAATTTGGTTAGATGCAATTTTGCCCCCAGGCGTTGCGACCATGATTGCCCCTTTGGTGTGGAAAAAGCGTAGTTAGAACTTGACACTGAATCTTGGATTGATGAAGTTATGCGATGCGCCAGAATCAAATAAAACAAGAGCCGGATGATTAAAAACGGTAAAGGTACCAGTCATGACGGGTGCTCCATCGGGAAGTTCAGCTAAGGTGGTGAAGTTCATTATGCCCTGCCTCACTTGCACTTTCTGCTTCCTTCCCTGATTTTGATTTGCATTTTGAGCTGGCTTCGGCTGGTTCCGAGGACAATCCTTGGCATAGTGGCCTGTGTTGCCACAAGTGAAACATCTATTGACATTGCCCTGGTGGTACTGCTGCTGCTACTGGGGCTAGTTGTTGGCATTCCTCTGAGATGGAGCTTGAGGACGATTGGGTGCTTGCTGTTCTGGTGGCCTAAGTACCCATCTTCCTTGTTCATGTTGCGGTCCCCTGTTCTGGAGGTTGGATAATATCTTGAAACGCTAAGGCTGTGTAGAGAGTCCTGTCACTGGTGCCTTTCTCTTCTTCTTTGCCCTATGAGCCATAATACAGTCTTCTTATGAGATGGCCAAATTGACCAGATCATTGTAGTTGTTGGCCCTAACAGTGTTGAGGCACTCTTGAAGCTTGGTGCCAAGGCACCTCGTGAATCTGTCCCTCCTTTTCTCATTTGTGTCTTCATGATAGCCAGCATATTGACAGAGATCATTGAAAGCCTGAGCATATTGCATTACCGTGCAACTTCCTTGAGTTAAGGCCAGAAACTCATTGAGCTTGCGGTCCATGATGCTAACTGGTATATGATGTCCCCTGAAGGCTGTCTTGAATTCCTCCAAAGTAACTATATGACCAACAGGCTGAAGAGCAAGGAAATGGTCCCACCATGTCCTAGCTGGCCCGCGAAGTTGCTACACGACAAACCTGGTCTTGGCGGCATCGGGACATACCTCCATGAGTAGGATCCCACCAATCGGAGCCATACGCCAACGTCGAGTGGATCCTCTACCTGGTGAAAAGTGGTGGCTGAGTGCTGAGGAACTCCTCATAGGTGGCTATGGATGGTGGGTGCTGATATTGCCCGTCACCCTAAAGTGTTGAGGTTGCTGCTGTTGCTGCGCGAGCTGTCGTAGAATTTCATTCTGCTGGGCCATTAGCTCCTATATCGTAGGAGGCTGCGGCGGTGGCGGGGGAATCTGCTGGTTCTGGATGCGGCGGGCTCTTCCTGCCATATGAAATTAAGGAGCTCCTATTGTTACACATAATTCTATATTTGCGATAAGAATATAAACAAATAGTGGGGATTTCAATCTAAGCTCTAGTCATAATAATTTCACACATGAACTTAATCTCATTTGTTTTCCCATCATCCAAAATTTTTTCCATTGTTACAATTGACATCACAAAATCCAACTCCTAGCTTAGTATACCATGAAACCCCAAAAGCTAAGCTATCCTAAGGAGCTCTAGTCCCTATCACATGTATCCCCATCCTAGCATCTGGCGGGCATGCGAGGCAACACTAGACTCTAGAGAAGGTGCCCCCCCGTAGCGAGCTGTGCTAGCGGTGCCCAAGCTAGAAGCTGGCTCAGGATCCTCCCCCTCGATATCCACGTCCTTATCTTCTTCCATGCCCTGATGCATCTCCTGGTGATGCATGTCCAGGTGCTCGTTTGCCTCTTCAAGTTGTTGCTAGATATTCTGGAGCTGGTTTCTAGAACCTCGATGGTGTAGTTTCTTTCTTCTACCTATTCTTCAAGCTCATGGATTCGGGCATTGTTGGTCCTTGTTCTCAAATGCTATGAGTTAAGAACAAGATAAAACAAAATGTTAATGATTAAAGACCTTCGTCCTTCAAAGCAGTATCTCCCTTAGGATATAATGATCTCCAGATGAAGGTTATGAAGGACATACCTTCATCATCTCAGTATGTGCTAATGAAGGTAGAAGTATATGAAACATTGAGAATAACATGAACAATCATATTGAATCGACAGATTATTTATATTCTCATTATCATATCATGGATGAACATGAATAACAATAAATTACATTTGTACCTTCGACTTGATAGAAGGTGTTAGCTCAAGAGTGACGTGCGAGTGAATACAAGTCAGCGTGAACAGTACGGTGCTACTGTTCATCTATTTATAGGCATAGGACGCAGCCTGTGTAAAATTACATCCAAGCCCTTGACATTTGTTATTGACTTAAGGATAATCTATCGAGGACTAGATAGCCTTTTCCTCTTTAAGTCAATTTCATTTTCCACTGCTAAGCCGAAGCTTCCCCATGCGTAGCTTCAGAACTGGTTCATCCTTCTCCCAGACCACACTTTTTGTAACGTGTACAACTTCATCCCAAGGTCGAAGGTCCCTGTGAATGTATTATACTCGGAAAACATGTTAGTCGTGTTTTGAGGACATTCGGAAGACGAAGGCCCCCTACAGTAGCCCCTCGCAGTATTAATTTGTTGTAACAATGAATTCAGACTGCAACAAGAACGAAGGCCTTAAGCCGAAGGACTGAAAACACCTTCCCTTCGCTAGAATAGCCAAAGTCAATGACAAACGGGGCCCGCCAAGTTGCAAAGCGCTAGGCGTATAAATAGGAACCCACAGCGGCAGCATTTGATACGCCATTTTTGTTGCTTGCGTTATTTTCTCAAATTTTTAATTCTCGCTTAACATCACTCGCCTGATTTTTGAGCTTCGGTTTAAAGACATGCTTGCTCGATGTCTGAGGAGAAGAAGATGACTGAGGAGAAGAAGCTGTATGAAGAGAAGAAAGTTGCGGATCCTTTTACTGCTGGGTTTTATGAGTCTATGGCAAAAATGAATACAGAGAAAATTACTAAGGAGATAATGGAGGGTTTGTCTGAAGATTCTGATGATAGTGATAGTTATGATGTGGAGAGTGGAGATGAAGATTCTGAGGACCGGCCTTGGCGGCCAAGCCATACCATCTTCGGAAAATCAGCCATTGAACAAAGTCATATTGACAGCATGAGAGGGAGATATTTTCACGACATGTCTATTGTGAGGGGTGGAGGAGACAGCACTTGTAACACCCCTGATGTTACTGTAACTAAAACTTGAGCATGGCATCATAAGCATTGGCATTGCATATGTTTGACACACCTAGAGTGCATTCACTAGGTAAAAATTTCAAACAAGTTGTATTGTTTTAATGTTTTGCAAATAGGACCCTGGATAGGGAACTTAACCCTAAATAGGGATTAAAGGGGTAAAACCTAACCCAAGTTGAGAAAACCTAAAAGCTTTAGGGGAAAAGTCATAAAATGACCCCAAGAATAAACTTGAATCACCTTTATACCCCTAAGGTACCAAAAACCCTAATTGGAACCCTGGAAAACCCTAAAACTAAAACCTAGGGGCTTATGTGCAAAATTGATGCACATTTGGACTAAAGTGCAAAAACTAAGTTAATAAAGTATCTTAAGTCACTTGGTTCACTAAGGTGTGAATTTGGAAGCCAAACCCTAAGATTTGGATTCATTTGCAAAAAGGCCCCTAGTTGTGATTTCAGCCTAAGTCTGAATTTCAGATTGGTGAGCACAACTTTGGAGCCTTGCAACTTTCAAAATATAGGGTTTTTGCCCTAGGTAACCACATCAATATTGTAGATCTATGAAAGGAGCACAACTTTGCTATAGAACTAATGCCTTGGTACCATGAAGAATTCTGAGATATTTATGTCCAAAGTTGGACTGTCAGACTGATACAGTCTGAACTTTAAGTTGACAGTGACTTTGATCCAAGTTTGAGAGCTATTTCCACTAAGATCCAGTGAGAACTTACCCAGGGTTGCTCTAACAAAGTTGTAGGGCTACTATACATGAGCAACTTTGATGCAGACATCTCCTGCTGTTGTTATACAAAAATTGGAGAAAAATCTACTCAAAGTCGCTCTGTCAGAACTGGATTAGAAAACTGAAACTGAACCCTAGGTTAGAAATGGTCCCAGTGTGGTGAGGCAAAGTTTGAGGCGCCATATTTTTGAATCCATTCGGTTTTAGCCCATGAATCCTATAGCTAGTTTGTAGGCTGATACATGGTGAACAAATCTTAGTAAAGGATATTGCTCTGTTTCTAGTAAGAATCCGGAGATCAAGATGGGAGAAGATGGTCGGTTCTGGCGACTGAAGAACAATCGCCATGGAACAGTAACTGAGCAGATCAGAACGCCAGCTCAGCTCGCCGACGTTGATCGCCGCCTGGATTCGTGCAAGGTATTGGGTGGATAACGCCGGAAAAAGGGTGACTCATACGTGGCGCTATCTCCCGAGCTCGGCCAGAGTGATTCACCGGCGGCCACCGCATCAGTCATTTCCGCCGCCGTGTCACTCGCATCTCAATTCTACCTCACTGTGCTCCTTTACTACGTGGTCGCCATGCGTTGGCGACGTGTTTCGTGACGCGGATAGTTAGCCAGGGCGTCGTGCCTTTAAATAGCGCTGGGAGCTGCGGCGAGGTACTCACAGTTCTTCTGTGAGCTCGGGTAAAAACCAAAATTCGCAGTGTCTCCTCCCCCACTCTCCAAATTGGTTGTACGCGGGGAATCAGTGGTTCTTTACGGCCGTGTAGCCCCAATCCCATCCCCCAATTTCACCCAGAGTCGACGCGACATCATTTTCCCCTTTTCTCTGTCACCAGTGAGCACAAAACTCCGCGCTCCGTGGCCAGACCACTCTGGTAAGTCACTGCCCGATTCAAGCATTGTTTTAGTAACTATGAGTACCCTTGGTGCTCATCGTAGCAGCCAATTGGTCAATTAAGATAGGATTGACTGGGAACGTGAGATCGACGTCCCTGCTTCCGCCATGAGCGTGGACAGAACACTTTCTTGGTGTGCCAGTCGAAATTGATGGATGTTCTCGGATCGCCTTAGGTCGGGAATGTCCATTCCGTAGCCATTTTAGACAGCCACCGCCAATCGTGGCTGGAACAAGTCGCATGGTGCTCGATGGCGAGCACGCCGTGGCCAGAGGTACTCGTGGGGAAGAAATAGAAACCTGAGGACATTTCTGCAAACCGTCAGTGACTTAGTACAATAGTGAATGGACCTATTTCGGTTTAGCTGTTAATCCGAGGGCTTTTCTGCATAATATCCAGCGGGCGCGCGGGCGCGGGCGTACGCAGGCGCGTGACCTTTTTTCCCTGTGTTGCTGGGCCGCCTGGGCTAAAGTGGCCCAGTACTGTTGATTCATTTTTCTTTTTTCTTTTTCTTCCAGAAACAAATAAATTGTAGAAAATTACAGAAAATTCCTAAAATTGTGAAACCAATTTTCCTACGCTTCTTATTTTCCCTAGGATTTAATAAAAATAGTTTTATGATTTTTAAAGGAAATAAGGAATTTTGAGGCATTTAAACTAGCTTAAACCATTAGTTCTGGATTTTTAGAAAATAAATGGTAAGTCCAAAATTTCCCAAACTTTTTATATGAACTTAAAACATTAATTAAAAGCCATGGGTAGAATTTGGTTTGATTTAGACTATGTTTGATAACTAGAACCCAAAACCCTACCCCTGCCCATTTAACTCCTTTACTGACTCCGGAAACCCTAGGTTCTCGGAGTTCCGTGAAGGAAAGTTGTATTCAAGACTTAGTTAATAAATCTTTATTATCTTCGCACTCTCATGAGCATTACATGGCATTCATTCTTATATATATATACCTATATGGTTATATTTAGAAAACGGAGAAGAGAATGAAGTGATTGAAGAGAAGACACCACCACCTTTGGAATCTCAGGCAGGGACTTGGCTCTACTTCGACATCTGCAGGTCCGAGCCTGACTCACCTACGAACGAAGGCAAGCCCCGATGCATGCAACCCCTTTCCTTGTGTTTTTAAATAATTTTCGCACACTTTAAGTCTAGTGAAATGTGCATTAGGTTTATAGGAATTGCTTGAAACCCTTTGATGCATTGCTTTCCTTGATATCCATACCTTTATAGATACTTCTGTGAAGTATCAAAATATGATTTACAAAAATGCTTAGCCTTGCTTAGATCTTGTGGATAGAGGTTGTCCTTAGCTTAGCTCGAGAAAGGATGGCTTCTACCTGCAAGAATATTTTCTTTTGGAGCAATGGTGGGATCTTACTGCAAAGTTCCCTGTGATGCTCTTTTCATCCTAAGGAACAGAAACAATCCTAAGGATGGAAGTACGTAAATCGAGACTTGGGTTAGGAACAGGTGATGTTCTACCCAGGTTGATTAAGGATTGATGCGTATGTAGGCTTGATGATCGAGGACCCTTTAACTGGTCACATGCCTCGTCATGGGTAAGCCTTGCCTCGGGCAGACTAAGGCCAGAATAAGATAACACGAAATGGGCGTGGAGCGGTGGCGAGAGTAGCGTGTACCCTCCGTGGCAAGAGGCTGGACGGTGGTGTATCTGTGCTCTCGGTTTGTGTGAACCTGATCTGGTCTTAAGAACCCCGGTGGCGGGTTGACATATGCAAGGGTTAAGTGCTACATATGTCGTGTGATTGGAGATCCTCAGCTGAGTATAATCGATTCGGATCGCCGTACCTTCGCGGTTATGAAGACTTGGTCACTGCCCTGCAACCTAAGTCAGGATGTGAACACTATGGATAAAAATGATGTTGTATTGATGAGATGGTGAAATTAGACTAGATGCAAATAGAGTCTATTAATACTTAATATGGCGTTAAAAGATTGAAAGTAAGGACTCACTATAGTAAGATATTTCTGCAAAAGTATAAGTTGATTTTTGCTAAATCCTCTCCTTGACTCCTATTTATCCAGCATACCCTTGAGAGTCTTTTCCTTAGTCGGGTAAGACTTGCTGAGTAATTCCATACTCAGGGTTTATCCCTTCGTTGTTTTTAGGTGAGGAAGCGACAAATTTTTGTTGCTTTTGCTCCAAGGTGGTATCAAATGAAGAAATACAAGAGTGAAGATGCGGGAGGACGTGGTCCTCCATATAGGACTTTTTTGTTTTAAAACTATCGGGAGGAGTTTTTGCCTCCCTTGGTATGTGTAATAATACTACTCAGCACTCGCTTTATACCTCTGGTCTGTAATAAGTAACTTGATCTTACTTTCTAAATAAATGTAAGTTTATGTAATAGCTTCCGCATTTCTTTATCTCCGATGTTATGTAATGTCTGCAAGACGGGTGAGATGTTCCTGGAAAGGTAAGGAAAGATACCGAACTTGTCAAGTGACTTAGGAACATCTACAGGGTGTCTGATGTCTGTTAGACAAGGACAACTGTAGGTGGGCCTAATTACTTGGGAGGTTCCGTCACAGCTGGTATCGGAGCGTAGCCCTTCTTTGCAGATATTATGAGACATCTTCAAAAGGATTTTCTAAATAGTCTTACCTAGAAACTCTCTTCTCTCCTTACCTAAGTATTCTGAAGAGTCTATCTTAAAGACCAGATAGGAAGAGTGCAATATATAGAAGGTTGAATCAACTAAGGTTGATTCTGTAATTACACATGCATCATGCTAAGCACTATACTAATAAAATTTCCCCCTTAGAGAAATGCTGTCGCGCACCAGAAAGACCGCGCACAAATCTACTAGACCTATTGGCATATCCCGCCATTAACTTGCCCCAAGACATGAAGAAAGTAGCAGTGGTATCAACGATCCTATCAGGGATCTGGAAGCACAAGTCGAACTGCTTCAATCAGAACTCCATCACAGGAATGATCTATGGGTCACGGATGCAGCCATCCGCTACTTGCAAGACCAACTCGCGAAACGAGATCTAGCGCTCGATTGGGTGGTTAACTCTCGTCCACTCGCCTGGGCTAAGGAAGCCAAAGCTCGAGCCCGTGAGGAGGAGCTTAGCTTAGCCATGGATAACTTGTAGGTCTGTTGTAATACACTACATGAAGAAGTTCATGTGCTGTATTCGCAAATGCACCCCAGTGAACATGCGGATCATGTCGGGATGGAAGCCGGACCTTCTCATGTAGCGGGAGAAGCACTTGATGGTGCACTCGACCTTTTCAGGCCCCCTCCCTCTATGAAGTTGGTTGACGAATGGTCTTCTACGCCCAACAGTAAAGCTACCAAAAGTAAAAAAGAAGTGGCTTACCAAGTGCCCGTAACATTGGCCGGACGGAACTTTCCTACTAATATGATCGTTCTGAAAGGCCAAGACATAGATGTTATCTTGGGCATGAACTGGTTAGCCCAGCAAAAACAATTCTCAACCCTGATCTAAGAACCATCAGGTTGAGTTATGACCAATAGAGAGTTGATGACTTGATTGCCTAAACCAAGATTAGGCTATATTCGTATTTAGTGAACCATGACCCGACCCAAAGTCGAATTTTCCGTTATCACTTCATGACCACACCCGTACAAATAAATGCCTAGATAATTTCCTTGTCGAACCTAAAGTGTACCTAGACTTCAAACAAGGATCTCAAGTCATGCCTCCTCCTAGAGCCATTCCGTTGTTCAGTAGATACAGGTTGCGGTCTTTAGTACATCTGGCCTCTCCTTGCGGATCGCCTTGTTGCTTTATTAACCCAACCTAGAAAAGACATGTCCGACCATTTCCTTGAATTTGATGCCTTTGGTTCCTTCATATCTATCAAAGGCATACCAACTTAAGCCTTGACCTTGTGATCTCTGCGATGGGCATAGAAATATGCTTGGGCTGAATTAACAGTCTCCCATCATACTTCTTTCATCAAGTTTAGGTTATGGCCATGCCTTGTTCACTTCCTTGGGCCATGATCTATTTGGATCTCTACTTGTAATCGTTCTTACAGGTGGAGTCTCTTTTGTACCTTGTCATCCTTGACCAGTCTATTTGTGTTGTGTGAGATTCCTTATTGGTTATGTCTGGTATTGGCGTTATGACTAAAATTGATGATGCCGCGCCAAAACCGAGGGCCTCTTGTGGGTATACACACAAGGTTGTGCTGCTCGATGCACGCTTGTATCACAGTTAGTAGTCATAATCCATTATGAGATTATATCAATATGTTATCTCTACGCAAATTGTTCTTACCACGTGAGATCCATTATTGGTGCCAGTTTTGTAATGGTGTCATGGTTAAGGACTTATGGTACCGCGGCGAAACTGAGAGCCTCCTGTGAATGTACACACAGGATTCTGCTGCTTGGCGCATGTTGGTATCGAGGTCTCTGGTCATGATCCATTGTGGAACTACACTAATGTGTGACCTTCCGTGGACTCCTTCCTTGAAACAATTTCTATGTTGTTTGTCAAGTTATCAAGCCACATCTATCATCTTTGCCGGATCAAAAGGATATACCACTTACATGTGTGGTCTTATTTCTTTTGCTCTTGGTAGTGACTACTCACATAGGTTCCCTTCGCATCCTTTGTGTAAAGGTGAAGCCCTGGAGCTTTTTAGTGTAAGAAAACAACTGATTAGCTCTCAAAATAGAGATCTGTTTCCCCTACTACTGAAATGCAGGAGTTTGTTCATTCGCTCTCTTATTTAATCCATGTATTCCCTAACCAAGTGGATAATTCATCTCGTATGAGAAAAACGGATGAACAACATGACCAAATAGATCTTTAACCAAGTGCAGGATTTCTTGTTAGCAAATGTGAACTCTCAACCCTTGGTTTACCAATGGTACTGAGAGGATTTGCTTAATGTCAAAAGTAGTTCAACAAGTTGGTTTTGACTAACTTGTAATTGCCCAATGAACGAAGACTGAGTTTAGAGATCATTTTATCGAATTGTCTAAACTCACTTTGGTTCAACCCACCCTAAAGAAAGTACTTACCAAAATCAAATTAAGTCGACCAGTAACCACCTAATTATCGTTCTAGTCGTACCTCGACCGTCTCACGCATGTTTTTCCTGCATGTGTGATCATGCCGATCCATGACTAGTGCTGGATAAAATGGACTGGTTGCAAAGTCTGTATTTACAGATCCCTCCGCTGATGATGTTTCCTGAATCTATACCACCTTCCGTGGGCTTGGATTCCTTGGCTAACACGAGTTATCCGTGATGTTATTCGACATTCACACCCGTCTCGTGTGCTATGAACTTGCTGTAACCACTGGTTGGTAAACCTCTTTTGTGTTTTACCCAAGATGGTGCATCTGATTCTATTTGGGTAAAGTTGCATAATTGCCACCCAACAGACTCAGATAGTACAGTGTCATCCGAAGAAGCAAATTGCACACATGTAACCTTATGTGTTCTTTTGGCTGACGTCATCTTTATTAGTGGACAAAGATGAAAAGTGAAATTGCACGCTATGTGGCTAGATGTGACACTTGTAAACGTGTTAAGGCCATATACATAAAGACTGCTGGTCCATTACAATCTTTACCAATGCCAACATGGAAATGGGAAGACTTTAGTATGGACTTCATTGTGGGATTACCCAGGACTACAAAAGGGTATGACTCTATCTCGGTTATTGTTGATCGGCTAATGAAAATTTCTCATTTTCTGCCAGTCAAGACAGATCACCCAATTACTGTCTATGCCCAATTGTACATTGCTCGTATTCTTAGTCTGCATGGTGTTCCGAAGACCATAGTGTCGGATCGTGGACCTCAATTTGTAGCCAAGTTTTGGGAAGCACTTCACAAATCCTTGGGTACTAAGTTGCTCCATAGTCGGCATATCATTCACAAACCAGTGGGCAGACCGAGAGGGTAAATCAAATACTTGAAGATATGCTGCGGGCATGTGTTCTGGAATTTCCACAAAAATAGGATGAATGTTTGCCCTTAGCGGAGTTTTCATATAATAATAGATATCAAGAAAGCATCAAGATGGCACCCTTGAAGCTTTGGATGGACGACGATGTCGTACTCCGCTAAATTGGTCTGAACCAGGTGAAAGGTACTTCTTCAGGTCTGACCTGGTAAAAGAATATGAAGACAAAGTTCAGAAAATAATGCATAATATGAAGAAAGCTCAAACTCGTCAAAAGAGTTATACAGACCAACGACGACAACCCTTATGCTTTCTCGTAGGAGATTATGTCTACTTGAAAGTTTCACCAATGAAGGGTGTATCGCGTTTCAGGGTTAAAGGGAAGCTTGCACCTAGGTACATTGGTCCATTCTTGGTACTTGAGCAATGTGGACCACTGGCATATCGACTCCAATTCCCCGAAACTTTGTCTGCTATACATAATGTGTTCCATGTGTCACAATTGAAGAAGTGTCTTCGGGTTCACGATCGAACCATTGAAGTAACAGATGTTGTCCTTGAACCAGACTTGACATACTCTGAGCACCCTATTCGAGTCTTGGATCAAAAGGACAGGGTTACCCGAAAAAAAAACTCTCAAGTTTTATAAGATACAGTGGAACCAGCATTTTGAAGATGAGGCTACATGGGAAACTCAAGACTTTTTAGATAAGAATTTCCCAGGCTTTTTAGCCTCTTGTAAATTGTAAAGCCTATATAACTGTGTAATAAAGGAATAAATTCCTAAACCACCCCTGCCTTGTACCAGAAATAAGGAAATAAAAGTATGTCGTGTTTCTTTTTCCATTACTTACCCTAGGACTTTTAATCTCGGGACGAGATTCTTTTATGGGGGGAAGGATGTAACACCCCTGATGTTACTGTAACTTAAACTTGAGCATGGCATCATAAGCATTGGCATTGCATATGTTTGACACACCTAGAGTGCATTCACTAGGTAAAAATTTCAAACAAGTTGTATTTTTTAATGTTTTGCAAATAGGACCCTGGATAGGGAACTTAACCCTAAATAGGGATTAAAGGGGTAAAACCTAACCCAAGTTGAGAAAACCTAAAAGCTTTAGGGGAAAAGTCATAAAATGACCCCAAGAATAAACTTGAATCACCTTTATACCCCTAAGGTACCAAAAACCCTAATTGGAACCCTGGAAAACCCTAAAACTAAAACCTAGGGGCTTATGTGCAAAATTGATGCATATTTGGACTAAAGTGCAAAAACTAAGTTAATAAAGTATCTTAAGTCACTTGGTTCACTAAGGTGTGAATTTGGAAGCCAAACCCTAAGATTTGGATTCATTTGCAAAAAGGCCCCTAGTTGTGATTTCAGCCTAAGTCTGAATTTCAGATTGGTGAGCTCAACTTTGGAGCCTTGCAACTTTCAAAATATAGGGTTTTTGCCCTAGGTAACCACATCAATATTGTAGATCTATGAAAGGAGCACAACTTTGCTATAGAACTAATGCCTTGGTACCATGAAGAATTCTGAGATATTTATGTCCAAAGTTGGACTGTCAGACTGATACAGTCTGAACTTTAAGTTGACAGTGACTTTGATCCAAGTTTGAGAGCTATTTCCACTAAGATCCAGTGAGAACTTACCCACGGTTGCTCTAACAAAGTTGTAGGGCTAATATACATGAGCCACTTTGATGCAGACATCTCCTGCTGTTGTTATACAAAATTGGAGAAAAATCTACTCAAAGTCGCTCTGTCAGAACTAGATTAGAAAACTGAAACTGAACCCTAGGTTAGAAATGGTCCCAGTGTGGTGAGGCAAAGTTTGAGGCGCCATATTTTTGAATCCATTCGGTTTTAGCCCATGAATCCTATAGCTAGTTTGTAGGCTGATACATGGTGAACAAATCTTAGTAAAGGATATTGCTCTGTTTCTAGTAAGAATCCGGAGATCAAGATGGGAGAAGATGGTCGGTTCTGGCGACTGAAGAACAATCGCCATGGAACAGTAACTGAGCAGATCAGAACGCCAGCTCAGCTCGCCGACGTTGATCGCCGCCCGGATTCGTGCACGGTATTGGGTGGATAACGCCGGAAAAAGGGTGACTCATACGTGGCGCTATCTCCCGAGCTCGGCTGGAGTGATTCAATGGCGGCCACCGCATCATTCATTTCCGCCGTCGTGTCACTCGCATCTCAATTCTACCTCACTGTGCTCCTTTACTATGTGGTCGCCATGCGTTGGCGACGTGTTTCGTGACGCGGATAGTTAGCCAGGGCGTCGTGCCTTTAAATAGCGCTGGGAGCTGCGGCGAGGTACTCACAGTTCTTCTGTGAGCTCGGGTAAAAACCAAAATTCGCAGTGTCTCCTCCCCCACTCTCCAAATTGGTTGTACGCGGGGAATCAGTGGTTCTTTACGGCCGTGTAGCCCCAATCCCATCCCCCAATTTCACCCAGAGTCGACGCGACATCATTTTCCCCTTTTCTCTGTCACCAGTGAGCACAAAACTCCGCGCTCCGTGGCCAGACCGCTCTGGTAAGTCACTGCCCGATTCAAGCATTGTTTTAGTAACTATGAGTACCCTTGGTGCTCATCGTAGCAGCCAATTGGTCAATTAAGATAGGATTGACTGGGAACGTGAGATCGACGTCCCTGCTTCCGCCATGAGCGTGGACAGAACACTTTCTTGGTGTGCAAGTCGAAATTGATGGATGTTCTCGGATCGCCTTAGGTCGGGAATGTCCATTCCGTAGCCATTTTAGACAGCCACCGCCAATCGTGGCTGGAACAAGTCGCATGGTGCTCGGCGGCGAGCACGCCGTGGCCAGAGGTACTTGTGGGGAAGAAATAGAAACCTGAGGACATTTCTGCAAACCGTCAGTGACTTAGTACAATAGTGAATGGACCTATTTCGGTTTAGCTGTTAATCCGAGGGCTTTTCTGCATAATATCCAGCGGGCGCGGGCGTACGCAGGCGCATGACCTTTTTTCCCTGTGTTGCTGGGCCGCGTGGGCTAAAGTGGCCCAGTACTGTTGATTCGTTTTTCTTTTTTCTTTTTCTTCCAGAAACAAATAAATTGTAGAAAATTACAGAAAATTCTTAAAATTGTGAAACCAATTTTCCTACGCTTCTTATTTTCCCTAGGATTTAATAAAAATAGTTTTATGATTTTTAAAGGAAATAAGGAATTTTGAGGCATTTAAACTAGCTTAAACCATTAGTTCTGGATTTTTAGAAAATAAATGGTAAGTCCAAAATTTCCCAAACTTTTTATATGAACTTAAAACATTAATTAAAATCCACGGGTAGAATTTGGTTTGATTTAGACTATGTTTGATAACTAGAACCCAAAACCCTACCCCTGCCCTTTTAACTCCTTTACTGACTCCAGAAACCCTAGGTTCTCGGAGTTCCGTGAAGGAAAGTTGTATTCAAGACTTAGTTAATAAATCTTTATTATCTTCGCACTCTCATGAGCATTACATGGCATTCATTCTTATATATATATACCTATATGGTTATATTTAGAAAACGGAGAAGAGAATGAAGTGATTGAAGAGAAGACACCACCACCTTTGGAATCTCAGGCAAGGACTTGGCTCTACTTCGACATCTGCAGGTCCGAGCCTGTCTCACCTATGAACGAAGGCAAGCCCCGGTGCATGCAACCCCTTTCCTTGTGTTTTTAAATAATTTTCGCACACTTTAAGTCTAGTGAAATGTGCATTAGGTTTATAGGAATTGCTTGAAACCCTTTGATGCATTGCTTTCCTTGATATCCATACCTTTATAGATACTTCTGTGAAGTATCAAAATATGATTTACAAAAATGCTTAGCCTTGCTTAGATCTTGTGGATAGAGGTTGTCCTTAGCTTAGCTCGAGAAAGGATGGCTTCTACCTGCAAGAATATTTTCTTTTGGAGCAATGGTGGGATCTTACTGCAAAGTTCCCTGTGATGCTCTTTTCATCCTAAGGAACAGAAACAATCCTAAGGATGGAAGTACGTAAATCGAGACTTGGGTTAGGAACAGGTGATGTTCTACCCAGGTTGATTAAGGATTGATGCGTATGTAGGCTTGATGATCGAGGACCCTTTAACTGGTCACATGCCTCATCATGGGTAAGCCTTGCCTCGGGCAGACTAAGGCCAGAATAAGATAACACGAAATGGGCGTGGAGCGGTGGCGAGAGTAGCGTGTACCCTCCATGGCAAGAGGCTGGACGGTGGTGTATCTGTGCTCTCGGTTTGCGTGAACCTGATCTGGTCTTAAGAACCCCGGTGGCGGGTTGACATATGCAAGGGTTAAGTGCTACATATGTCGTGTGATTGGAGATCCTCAGCTGAGTATAATCGATTCGGATCGCCGTACCTTCGCGGTTATGAAGACTTGGTCACTGCCCTGCAACCTAAGTCAGGATGTGAACACTATGGATAAAAATGATGTTGTATTGATGAGATGGTGAAATTAGACTAGATGCAAATAGAGTCTATTAATACTTAATATGGCGTTAAAAGATTGAAAGTAAGGACTCACTTTAGTAAGCTATTTCTGCAAAAGTATAAGTTGATTTTTGCTAAAGCCTCTCCTTGACTCCTATTTATCCAGCATACCCTTGAGAGTCTTTTCCTTAGTCGGGTAAGACTTGCTGAGTAATTCCATACTCAGGGTTTATCCCTTCGTTGTTTTTAGGTGAGGAAGCGACAAATTTTTGTTGCTTTTGCTCCAAGGTGGTATCAAATGAAGAAATACAAGAGTGAAGATGCGGGAGGACGTGGTCCTCCATATAGGACTTTTTGTTTTAAAACTATCGGGAGGAGTTTTTGCCTCCCTTGGTATGTGTAATAATACTACTCAGCACTCGCTTTATACCTCTGGTCTGTAATAAGTAACTTGATCTTACTTTCTAAATAAATGTAAGTTTATGTAATAGCTTCCGCATTTCTTTATCTCTGATGTTCTGTAATGTCTGCAAGACGGGTGAGACATTCCTGGAAAGGTAAGGAAAGATACCGAACTTGTCAAGTGACTTAGGAACATCTACAGGGTGTCTGATGTCTGTTAGACAAGGACAAGTGTAGGTGGGCCTAATTACTTGGGAGGTTCCGTCACAGCACTGCCCCTGCTCCTAAGGAAAATGATGTTGTTATTTACCGAAGCTTCTTGAAGGCAGGACTTTGGTTCCCGTTGAGCAAATTTGTGGTTGAAGTGTTAAAGATATTCCAGATCTTTCTTCATCAGATTACCCCCGAAGCTATAATTACGATGGGGATGTTTGTCTGGGCTGTAAGAAGCCAGGGGCTGGAGCCGAGCGCAAAGTGCTTCTGCAATATGCATGAGCTATTATACGAGACGAAGGCTACCAGCAAGGAACAGTACCACAACAACTTTGGTTGTCACGGATTCATTGCTTGCTCTAATGCAAGCTACCCGGTGCCAACATACCGGAAAAGATGGCCCAGGGCCTGGATGGAGGAGTGGTTTTATGTTAAAAATGATCTAATTGAAAGGAAGGATATCAAGGAAATCATCCAGCGCCCATCTGGTCTCACTTTGGCCTCTGAAGGCCGAAGGTGGTAATCGAAGATGACGTCGAGGCATGCAAGAAGGCCTTTAGCAATGTTTGTGCCTTCATTGGCACAAGAGATATAATCCAAGAGCACATAGCCTATCGGGTGTGGCCTCTTGTGGATAGCTGGGAAATGCCGAAGGAGACTACTGCTGAATCTAGTGAAGGTGGCCTAGTTCAATTGAATTATACCTTCAGATTCAGAGAGAAGTTTGACGAACCAAACGATGACTGGTTGAAATGTATTGAAGCTACCAGCGACGAGCTGCTTGGGACATATTGGAAGGCCGAAGATAATGCCTTGTCCGCAGCCTTCGAGGGTCGGGGCAAGAAAAGATTGAACAGGGTATTTGATGCAATTGGCTTCGTATACCCTGATTATCACTACCCATTGCGAAGGCAAGGAAATAAGAGAAAAACTACCGCCTCGGCCACCACTGTTGTGCCGAAGGGCAAAAAATGAAGGTTCTGACCCACTGGCCGCGATATATTGAACTGACCGTAGTGCCTGAATTAGGTGTAGGGACCTCTTCAACTGCCAAAGCAAAACAAGCTGGTCCCACCGTGTAGAGCGCTGAAGAATTGATTGTAGTGCCGAAAGTTCCTACAGTCGGGCTAGCCGAAGCCAAAGATGATGCGGCCGAAGAGCCAAAATTGGAAAAAACAGTGATAATGCCAGAAATTCTGAGCCCACCAGCAAAGGTAGAATTGCCGAAAGTGCAAAAGTCTCCTGCCGCAACTCCCAAGAGAAGGAGGATGGCCAGCGTGCTAGACGCTGTCATGGAGACCGCAAAGGCTTTGAGCCCTGCTCCTACTAAGAAAATTGCCGAGGTTGTCAAAGTCCAGGCCAAAGCTGAAGCTGGCCTTCAATGCCCATTAAGACGAAGGATGCCACGCCTGAAGATAAAGCTGAGCAACAAACTTCAGATACCGGCATGGCAGTGGGGCAAGATATAATAGAAAAAGCAAAATCTCCTGCCCCCGAAGCTCCGGCCGAAGATGTTGATTACATTATTCGACATGCTTCGGGGAAAAAATTATCCAACGAAGAAATCTTAGAAGCCAGACACTACGCCCAGAAACTAAAATATTCGAAGGGGGCCTTAGTGTTCAATGGCACTAACGAAGATGATTTCCTATACTGTCTCCCGGACAACAAAGAAATATCCGTCTGCCGGGAGATAGCCAAAAGTATGGGATTTCCAAAGCTTGAGGAAGGCCTTTCGGCCATGTCGAAGGATGATCTTACTGATAGCCTTGCGTACAATAGTATAAAGGTATAGAAGTTAACTTTGAAGTTGGAAATGAAGTATTTCATTGTCATGTTTAATTCTTTCTTTTTCTTTCAGGGCTTAATTCTTAGCAATGCCTTGAGGGCTCAAAAGAGCGCCGAAGACGAAAGCTGCACAATAGCTCTCAGTAACCTTCGCTCAGAGGTAATTGAGCTGAGAACGAAGGTTTGGAGAAAGACAAAATTTTAATTTCATTGGTGCGTAAAATGAAAGAAGACGAAGCTAAATACAATGCTCAGGTGGAAGCCCAAAAAGCCGAGGTTGAAGACCTTCGGAAACTACTGGCCGAAACCAAAGAAAATTGTGAAGTTGCAAAGGCCGGCCAAGAAAGAAGTGAATGGTGGAAGGCCAGGCTAGAGAAAAATATTGAGGAGCTTCGTGAATCCAAGGAAAGATGCTTCGAAAAATCCTTGGATTGCGTAAAAATTTGAAGAACAACTTTGCAAAGGTAGGTGCCTATTCCTCTGAGGAGAACTTCGTTCGAGGCGACCCCGAAGGAGTCATTGAATGGATAAGCGGGGAAGCCGAAGCTTTCGAGGAAATTCTGAATGATCGTGGAGATATTTGCGCCTTCTGGAGAATCGCAGCTATTCTGGAGAAGGCTGGATGCGATCACGTGAAAACTGCAGCTCAGGCCGAAGCTGCCTACTCCATAGACGATACGAAGGACCCTTCAGCCGAAGCAACTTTAGTGGGCGGAAAGTTTTATTCTAATGTCTAGGTAAACGGTGGCCGAGAATTAGCCAACCAAATTATAAAAAATAATGAAAAAGACACCCATGACGCCCGAGAAGAAGCTAGGCGAACTGAAGAGGCTGCAGAACGTGAAAGACGCATAGATATTGTTTTTGAATTTTAACTTCGGTACTTACTTTGTGGCTTCGAACTAATAGTTTACCTACCACAGCTGAGCTATCACCACTGCCAGAGCCATACAATCCCCTGACTGATCCAGAGATGAAGGAAGCACTGGACATTATAGGCATTGCAAACTCTATCATCGACGAAGTTGTTGATAAGTTGCTAAACGAAGCCGCAGAAAAGATCCTTAGAGAAGAGTAGACTTTGTTGTAATAATACTTTGTAAGTTTATTGTAAGAATACTTTGTAATATTTGATGTATGGAACAATTGATGAGACATGTAAATTACTGTAATATATTTCTTTACGATGCATGAAATTTGCACGCATACTGTTTTTTAGCCTTCGGCGAAAAAACACCTTCCCTTCTTTTCATGTTGTAACACCCCGTCCAATCCATGGACCAACGGTACTTACTCCTGGCAGCTCGCTAGGATCATATATTGTCCCCACAGACCAACACAGGTCTTTTGTGCGCACTTTGTCCTCACTCATGCGCACCCGAGAAAACTTCCCGGTCGGTCACCCATCACAAATTGCTCTAAGCCAAGCACGCTTAACTTGGAGGTTCTTTCGAGATAGGCTTCCAAAAAAGAAGATGCACCTTGTTGGTATGGATACTCTATTAATTCTATTAAGCCTTGGGCTACGAAATCACCATCCTAGGGGCCAGGATATCATAATCCACCCCCCTTAGAAGACCAACGTCCTTGTCGGTCAACCCCAATCCAGGAACCTCACCTCTTAGCCACTTCTGTGTGTCTAGTGTTGTCATATGCCATGCCATATGACCACTCCAGGCCCACATGCACCATGCACCATATACCCGAACCCCCTAGCCCACACACACCCGTGAAACCTCAAGGGTCGGCTCTAATACCACTTGTAACACCCCGTCCAATCCCTGGACCGACGGTACTTACTCCTGGCAGCTCGCTAGGATCATATATTGTCCCCACAGACCAACACGGGTCTTTTGTGCGCACTTTGTCCTCACTCATGCGCACCCGAAAAAACTTCTCGGTCGGTCACCCATCCCAAATTGTTCCAAGCCAAGCACGCTTAACTTGGAGGTTCTTTCGAGATAGGCTTCCAAAAAAGTAGATGCACCTTGTTGGTATGGATAATCTATTATTTCTATTAAGCCTTGGGCCAGGAAATCACCATCCCAGGGGCTAGGATATCACACATGCTTCATAAAGGAAGAGCCCTTCTATGGCAAGTCTGGTAAAACTGTATCCCCCGAAGCTTACTTCGTGCTTCAGCACATTTTCATTTTGACAAACCATTTGCCGAAGTTTTGCTTCGTATTCAATTTTTGTGTCGTTAATGCAATATGTTGTATGATGTAATGTTGTGCGAAATGATATGATGATATGATACAAAATGATGACGATGTCGAAGACACACACCCACGCGCCCACACTGGAACACACAAGACTCTGCATCCCCTTAGGAAGGTCTTTTGAGTCTTTAAGCTCTGCATCCCCTTAGGAACGACTTTTGAGCTTCTTCACCTTCTATTTCGGTGGTATTTAAGCTCTGCATCACCTTAGGAATGACTTTTGAGCTTCTTCACCTTATATTTCGGTGGTATTTGGCTCTGCATTCCCTTAGGAACGACTTATGAGCAGAAAACTTACACTACGCTCCCTTAGGAATGACTTTTTTGTAGCTTCGGATCATAATTTTTGGCTCTGCATTCCTTTAGGAACGACTTTGGAGCAGAAAACTTACATTGCGCTCCCTTAGGAACGACTTTTTGCAGCTTTGGATCATAATTTTTGGCTCTGCATTCCTTTAGGAACGAATTTTGAGCTTTCGAGTTTTACTCCGCTTTCTTAGACACGTCCTTCGAGCTTCGTGAATCCATAAGGAAGATATATTTCACTCTGGTGCCGGCACAATTATTACAAGAAATTGAAACTAAGTTTCTCACACAAAAAATAAAATGGCATAAAAGATAAAAGTACATCAAAAGTAGGATATTTCTTAGTATATATGTTTCGATTCTGGTACAGTGCTATTGACTGTACGAGCTTCGGACTCCTCCCTAAAGTCGCGGTGCTGTTGGGCGTGCTGGTGCCCTTCTAGCTGCTAGCTTCGGGTATGAGTAGATGGCAATGGTGGTGGTAGTGGGAGCTGGGGCCAGGAAGCTTCTGAATGACTTGCTGAAGCAACAGCTACAGGTTGATTACCCATGTATTCTGGTATATAGGGAGAGTAGCACGAAGCAGTATGTAAAACCTGCTTCGGCTAATTCTGTCGCGCTTCTTGTTCCACAATCTCTTTTTGCTTCTGAATGGTGACCTGGCATGTTCTTGTAGTGTGGCCCTTGTCTTCGCCACAGAATAAGCAATAGAGTTTCCTAGGCTATCCCCATATCTTCCTCCGAAGCCCCTGCCGCCTCTGCCCCTTGGAGCTGGTGGCCTGAAAGAGCTCTGTTGTTGCCCTGAAGGCTGAGAGCTATGATGTGGCCTCTGAAACTAGCTTCCTCCGTCATCACTCTGACTGGAGTTATGGATTGATCTGACATGCCTAGGGTGGATTCTTCCTTCGAAGCCCCTAGCCATCTTAGAAAACCTATAAGCTTCTTCCCTTCTCTAGTGAAAATCATTATCGGCCCGGATGTACTCATCCATTTTTTGGAGCAGCTTCTCCAGAGTCTGAGGGAGTTTCCTGGCAAAGTATTGAGTCGTAGGTCCTGGCCGAAGCCCTTTGATCATGGCCTCAATGATGATTTCATTGGGCACTATGGGCGCTTGTGCTCTTAGACGCATGAACCTTCGGACATACGCCTGGAGGTATTCTTCGTGGTCTTGCGTGCACTGGAACAAAGCTTGAGCAGTAACCGGCTTCGCTAGAAACCCTTGGAAACTGGTGATCAGCATGTCCTTTAGCTTCTGCCATGATGTGATTGTTCGTGGCCAAAGAGAGGTGTACCAGCTTTGCGCAACATTCTTCGAGGTCCCTTATTTCTTCGAGGACCTGTTGATGGATGGCTTCGAGGTCCCTTATTTCTTGGTCTAGCTCCTCCTCCTAAGGCGTTGGACTTGTAGCCTTCCTTTTTTGGCTTCTAGCTTCATGCAATGTTTCTTGGTTGACATCCAGTGGCTGCAATGTAGCCCCCAACGCTGAAGCTTTCTTCAGCGGCATGATGAAGGTCACATCTTGCTGAAGGTGGTCGAATGAGTTCACTGGAGGTGGGCGCCAATGTTGGTCCTTGTTCTCAAATGCTATGAGTTAAGAACAAGGCAACACAAAATGTTAATGATTAAAGACCTTCGTCCTTCAAAGCATTATCTCCCTTAGGATATAATGATCTCCAGACGAAGGTTATGAAGGACATACCTTCATCATCTCAGTATGTGATAATGAAGGTAGAAGTATATGAAACATGGAGAATAACATGAACAATCATATTGAATCGACATATTATTTATATTCTCATTATCATATCATGGACGAACATGAATAACAATAAATTACATTTGTACCTTCGTCTTGACAGAAGGTGTTAGCTCAAGAGTGACGTGCAAGTGAATACAAGTCAGCGTGAATAGTACGGTGCTACTATTCATCTATTTATAGGCACAGGACGTAGCCTGCGTAAAATTACATCCAAGCCCTTGACATCTGTTATTGACTTAAGGATAATCTATCAAGGACTAGATAGCCTTTTCCTCTTTAAGTCGGTTTCATTTTCCACCGCTAAGCCGAAGCTTCCCCATGCGTAGCTTCGGAACTGGTTCATCCTTCTCCCAGACCACGCTTTTTGTAACGTGTACAACTTCATCCCAAGGTCGAAGGTCCTTGTGATTGTACAATACTCGGAAAACATGTTAGTTGTGTTTTTGAGGACCTTCGGAAGACGAAGGCCCCCAACAGGCACTCATTTGCTTAGTCTGAGGTCCTTCTCTACCAACTCAGTTGATAGATCCACCAACAGATTCTCCCGGTTGGTGATGGTGACCTTAGCATCCTAAGCCAAGCCCATCAACTGTGACATGGCCTTGCACTGTAGGTCCTGCAGGCGGTAGAGTGCACTCATGCACTAAACCGTCAGTCCAGCAGTGACCCCAGGGAAAAGTTCCCACACCTCCTTGGCGTGGTCCACCCGGTCTTGCCACATCGAGTCATACTCCTTTGCAGCGGGGAATAACCAATGGGGTGTGTTGCCATCTCCAAGGGGTGAAATGCGTAGAAGGTAGTCAGCGTGTGCATGGTTGCGGCCTCGGTGGTGTCGTGGGCTCGGAAACCAAGGGTCTCAGAATCCAACGAATGCCACCCAAGCTGCAAGGGGTGGGGCTCCAAGGCTAGCCACACCTTACAGCGAGGCACTCCATGCTCCTCGAACAACTACACCGTGTACTGTGGAGGTGCGTGGTATCCTGCCTCTTCTAGCACTTCCCACTAGATGAGGGGAAAGCCCTCCTGAGCAAGACAATCAGTGTGATAAGGTGCATCTCCTCCCTCAATAGGTGTAGGTGATGTCATCTGTGCAAAGGTGAATGTAAGTAAAGTGGAAAACAAAACTCAAAGTGAAAAATAAATGCCAAAAACTCCTCTGTTATCTTACCCAATTATGATTTCCTTTCATTGGATTTTATCATGTAATTATGCATGCATGCTTAATCTATACGTCGTCTCTTCATGTATAAGAATGTGAGCCATCCCGCATATGATAATAGCAGCCTATATGGCATGTTTAATTAGCCACCTAGTTACTCATCTACTTCCTAAGTCTTCACGTCCTAAATCTATCCAAATCGTCCTGACATCTATCCAACTTGGTTTCTAAGCAAGTTTTACTTTTGAAAAGTTGGTGTTGGTCACTCACTCTCAAATGCTTCGGAATCAAGAACAAGGCAACAAAATCGTTAAGGATTAAGGATCTTTGTCTTCCGAAGTATTATCTCCATATGGAGATACTACTCATCAGACAAAGATCACAAAAGACAGGCATTCATTATATAATATATGAATAGGAATGCGAATGGATAAAGATGAAGTCTAGATCTTCATTAATTCATTTATACTCATGTTCCGTAAAATGTAAATGAATATTCAACAGAATTGATATTACATTTGTACCTTCGGCTTGCTCGTAGGCGAGAATGCTAGAGAGTGATTACAATCCAGTGTGAACAGTATGGTGTTACTGTTCATCTATTTATAGGCACGGGACGCAGCCCGAGCAAAAGTTCATTTATGTCCTCAACATTTACACATGATCGTAATACAAGTTATTAAGGACTAAGTAGTCTTTTTCTCTTTCAATCATCATTATTATTCATCATCTTCATTGCGAGCCGAAGCTGTCCATTTAGTGATAGCTTCGGCGTTTACTCTTATCCTCTTTGGATGTATTCATCTTGTTTGCTTTCGTCATAAGGGAGAAGCTTGTATCTTGAAGACGAAGTTTCCTATAATAGCTTATGCCAAAAACAAATGGTTAATTATGTTTTTGAGGACCTTCGGAAGGAGAAGGCCCCTAATAGTATCCCCTCGCAGTATTGATTTGTTTCTTTGTAACAAATTTAGACTGCGACGTAAACGAAGGCCTTTAGCCGATGGTCCAAAAAAACACCTTCCCTTCGCTAGAATAGCGAATTACACTGACCTGCGGGACCCACCAAACTATGGGCTCTGAACATATAAATAGGAGCCTGCATTGTGAGTATTTTTCGTGCTATTTCAGTTGCTTACATTGCGCTCGTCATTTAAACCTCTCTTGGCTCGTTGAGTTCAATTAGATTTTAAGCTTTGGCATTCTAGCAACCATCAACCAAATGGCTGATGAAAAGAAGGTTGTTGATCCAGTGCTGGCCGGATTTTACGAAGCTATGGAAAAAACCAACGCAAAGAAGATTGCAAATGAGATGTTGGCTAGAATATCTAAAAACTCCAGCGATAGTGAAAGTTCCAATGTAGAAAGTGGAAATGAAGATGCCGAAGATCAGCCCTGGAGACCAAGCCATGTTGTCTTTGGAAAATCAACTATTAAACAAGGTCAGATCGATGCAATGAGGGGGAGGTATTTTTGTGATATCTCAATCGTAAGGACCGGGGGAGAGAATAATGTTCCTCTTCCCGAAGCTGATGAAGTGGTAGTTTACAGAAGCTTCATGAAAGCGGGACTTCGGTTCGCCTTGGACAAATTGTTGGTCGAGGTTCTGAAAACTATTGAAATTTACCTTCACCAACTTACTCCCGAGGCCATCATTAAAGTGGGGATCTTTATATGGGCTATGAGGAGCCAAGGACTAGAACAAGATGCGAGATGCTTTTGCAACATCCATGAGTTGTCGTATGAGACGAAGGCTACCGGAAAGGAGCAGTATCACAACAACTTTGGTTGTTACAGTTTCGTGCCTCGGTCTGAGAAGAGCTACCCAATTCCCATATTTCTGAAGAGATGGTCTGGGTCCTGGATGCAGGAATGGTTCTACGTGATGAATGACCTAAGTTAAAGGGAGGATGTAAAAGGGATCATTCAACACCCTATATGTAAAGGAGGCCAACCACTGCCCTTGGAAATGACATACAAACATGCCAGGCGACTTTCAATACAGTGTGTACTTACATAGGCACAAGGGACTTGGTGCAGGAGCACATTGCTTATAGAGTGTGGCCACTTGCAGATGGGTGGGAAATGTCAAAGGAGACTGCTGCTGGCTCTAGCCAAGGTGGTTTAGGCTACCTGAAGTATACCTTCAGGTACATGAGCCAATTTGATGAACCGAATGACGACTGGCTAGATGCCATAGAGGCGACTAGTGATGAATTGCTTGGAGCATATTCGAAGGCTGAAGATGACGCCATGACAACTGCCTTCGGAGCTCGAGGAAAAAAGAGGTTGAACAGGGTATTCGATGTCATCTGATTTGTATATCTAGACTACTGTTATCCTTCGCGGAAGCAAGGAAAGAAGAGAAAGGTTGCTACTTCGGCAACTTCTAGCGTGCTGAATTTAAAAAGGTTAAAGTTTTGACGCGTCGACCCAGGCGCATTGAGATGACACTACAGCTGGAGAAGGCCTTGAGTCTGCCATGCATAACAGAACTGCCAAAGGCATCAAGGAGAATGGCCAGCGTGTTAGACGCTGTTATAGAATCTGAAAAGACATCAACTCTTGCTTTTGTTGAAGCGCGTAGCATAGAAGGTGAAATTTTAAAGAAACCTGACGAGGCTGACATGGCGCAAACTATTTCTAAAGTTGGACCCTCACTTTCTGCCGAAGCAAGAGCTTCGGAAATGGCAACACCAATCCTAGAAAAAGAGGGTGCCTCTGAGAAATCCAAGTCTCCTGCTCCCGGAGCACCTGCTGAAGAGCTAGAGTTCATTGTGCGACATGCTTCGGGGAAGAAGCTGTCGGAGGAGCAGATTGCCGAAGCAAGACAATATGTCAAGGATCTGAAGTACCCTGAGGGTCCTTGGTGTACAGTGATAGTGACGAGGATGATTTCCTTTATTGTCTACCAGAAAATAAAGAGATTTCTGTCTGCCGAGAAATGATGAAAAATATGGGGTGCCCGAAGCTTGAACTCGGCCTGTCTGCAATGTCGAAGGATGATCTTGCAGATAGCCTTGCTTACAATAGCCTGAAGGTACATATACTTTTTTCTTGTAAAATAAACTATATTTGTAGATTTTCTTGCTATCGTTATGTTGTCATATTTTTTTTATTATTAGGGCTTGATTGTAAGTAAGGCTTTAAAAGCCCAAAAGGAAGCAGAAGACGAGAGCTGTCAATTTCCTCTTGGGAATCTTCAGTCATAAGTCATTACACTAAGGAATGAAGCTCTCGAGAAAGATAAGGTATTGTTTTCCTTAGTGGATAGGCTGAAAACTAGCGAAGCCAAACTTAGTGCACAAGCCAAAGCTCACAAGGCCGAAGTTGAATATTTAAAGAAGAAACTTGTAGAAACGAAGAAAAAATTTGAAGTTGCAATGGCGAAGCACGAGATAAGCAAAGTTGAAAAATTAAGGGTGCAAAAGAATGTCGAAGAGCTCCGCGAATCCAAAGAGAGATGCTACGAAATATCCTTGGAATGCGCCAAAACTCTAAAGAACAGTTTGGCAATGGTGGGAGCATATTCTTCCGAGCAGAAATTCATCTGTGGTGACCCCAATGGTGTCGTCCAATGGATCAGCAGAGAAGTCAAAGCCTTAGACGAAATCTTAACTGTTTGGGGAGATTTCTGCGCATCCGCTGGCGCACGAGGGGTCGCGGCGACCATAGAGAAAGCCGGTTGTGAACACGTTAAGGCTACGGCTCAGTCGGGATTTGTTTTCTTGGTGGATGACACCAAAGACCCTTTGGCTGAAGCTTCTACGCTGGGCGGGAGATTTTACTCCGATGTGTGGGTGAAGGGTGGTCGTGAGAAGGCTGATGAAGCGATTAGAAAAAAATGAGAAAGAATCTCACGACGCTCAAGAAGAAGCTAAGCAAGCTAAAGAAGATGCTGAGTGCGTAAGGCTTATAGGTACTTTTATTGAGGTTTAGCTTCGGAGTTCGTTTTCAGCTTCAGAATTAACCAACATTTTTTTTATTGTAGCTGAACTTTCACCTCCACCGGAGCCATATAACCCTAAAGTTGATTCGGTCATGAAGGAAACATTAGACGAAATAAGAATCGCTAATGAAGCTGTTGACGAAGCCGTCGACAGACTGCTAAATGAAGCTGCTAAAAAAGTGCTGAAGGAAGAATAAATTTTTGTATACTTGAAAGTGTAATGCTTGTATATGGCCTTCGTCTTTTGTAAGAAACAAACATCAAGTTTTTGTATGTATATTAATGTAATATATTTCTTTGTGATGCATGAAATCTTTGTACGTACCATTTTTGAGTCATTGGCGAAAAAACACCTTCCCTTCTTTTCATGCTTCGCGAAGAAAAAGATTCTCCTTATGTCACTGCTGACAAAGATTAACTTCGTTTAGAGAGATATATCTGCCGAAAGCATGTCTTGTGCTATAGTATTCCCTTTCATAATACGGTCAATTCTTTCAAAAGGGCAACTTCCCTTTATTTCTCCACATCTTTTTGGTGATGCAAAATGATGTATGATGCGATGCTAGGCAATATGATATGATGAGGAATGTCATTTGTGCCAAAAATAATAAACCACACTGATACACCCCCAGACTCTGCATCCCCTTGGGAACGACTTTGGAGTCTCTTCACCTATTACTTAGGTGGTATTTCAGCTATGCATCCCCTTAGGAACGACTTTGGGGCTAAGCTCTGCATCCCCTTAGGTACGACTTTGGAGCTTCTTCACCTTTGATTTAGGTGGTATTTAAGCTCTGCATCCCCTTAGAAACGAATTTGGAGCTTCTTCACCTTTTATTTAGGTGATATTTTAGCTTTGCATTCCCTTAGGAACGACTTTTGAGCTTCAGAACTTACTCTGTGCTCCCTTAGGAACGACTTTTGAGCTTCGGAACTTACTCTGCGCTCCCTTAGGAATGACTTTTGAGCTTCGAAACTTACTCTGCGCTCACTTAGTAATGACTTTTGAGCTTCGGAACTTACTCTGTGCTCCCTTAGGAACAATTTTTGAGCTTCGGAACTTACTTTGCGCTCCATTAGGAGTCACTTTTGAGCTTCGAAACTTACCCTATGCTCCCTTAGGAACGACTTTGGAGCTTCGGAACTTACTCTTGTCACACTGGATGGTATAAGCATAGGTTTATTACATCAAGCTGAAGGTTAAACCTTCCTATATTGTCTTTTTAGAAAGAAATTCAAAAACAAAAAGAGTAAAATTATAAAAAATCAGAGCTCTCTCTTGGCCAGAACATTGTACCATCTTCAGTAGATATGCCTTGACTCAGGCACAGTACTGTTAACTGTGCGAGCTTCGGACTGCTCCCAAAGGTCACGTTGTTGCTGAGGCCGAAGATGCCCTTATGGCTGCTGATCATGACTTGGGGGAGGCTCCAGTGGTGGGGGTGGTGGTAACTGAGCCCAGGAAGCTTGAGAGTGACTTGCTGAAGCAGAAGAAGTCGTAGGCTGTTGACTGCCTACGTATTCCGGGATGTATGGAGAGTAGCACGAAGTAGTATACAAGACCTGCTTCAGCTGATTCTACCGTGCCTCGGCTTCAGCAATTTCCTTTTGCTTTTGTATCGTGATTTGGCATGTCCTTGTTGTATGTCCCTTGTCCTTGCCATAGAAAAGGAAGAACAATTTTCTGGGCTGATTACCGTACCTTCCTTCGCCAAAGCTTCTCCCCCCTCTACCTTTTCGGGGCTGGTGGTTTGTAAGAAGTCTGCTGCATGCCCAAAGACTGTGAGCTGTGCTAACTGCTCTGAGCATTATTGACTCTGTCATCGCTAACATTAGGATTTTGGATTGTCCTGACATGCCTAGGATGGAGTCTTCCTCTGAAGCCCCTAGTCATCTCAGAATATCTATATGCTTCATCCCTTCTTTGACAAAAATCATTATCAGCCCGAATGTACTCATCCATCTTCTGAAGAAGTTTCTCCAAGATCTGCGGTGGCTTCCTTGCAAAATATTGAGGTGTGGGTCCTGGTTGAAGCCCCTTGATCATGGCCTCAATGACAATCTCATTGGGCACTGTAGGCGCTTGAGCTCTCAAACGCAAGAACCTTCGGACATACGCCTGCATTTACTCCTCATGGTCTTGCGTGCATTGGAACAGGGCCTGAGCAGTGACTGGCTTCGTCTGAAAGCCCTGGAAGCTGGTGACTAGCATGTCCTTCAGCTTCTACCACAACGTAATTGTCCCTGGCCGGAGAGAGGAATACCATGTCCGAGCCACACTTGTGACTACCATGACGAAGGACTTCACCATGACGGCAGTGTTGCCCCCATACGAGGATATTGTCGCCTCGTAGTTCATCAGGAATTGTTTTGGATCCGAGTGCCCATCATACATGGGTAACTGAGGTGGCTTGTAGGATGGTGGCCATGGGGTAGCCTGCAATTCTACTACCAGGAGAAGCATCATCGAAAGCAAAGTTACCATGATGAAATTCATCGTACCATTCATCTTCGTTGATTGGGCTTTCTTAACGAAGCTCCCTGTGTTGAGGCCTTCGGTCTTGGTCATCTTGAGTGAGATGACGCATCTCCTCGGCTGCTTCATCAATCTTCTTCTGGCGATCGGCCAGCCGAAGCATTTTTTCCTTTTTCCTCTGTACTTGTTAGTGAATTGCTTCTAAGTCTCCGATCTCCTGGTCAAGCTCCTCCTCATGAAGTGTTGGGCTAGTAGCATTTCTCTTCTAGCTCCTAGCTTCTCGCAAGGAGAGCGTGTCCTGATTTGTGTCCAGTGGTTGCAAAGCAGCCCCTGGAACTGTTGTCTTCTTTGGTGACATGACGAAGGTGGATGCTTGTTGAAGGTGGTCGTACATGATCACTGGAGGTGGGCACTAATGTTGGTCACTCGTTCTCAAATGCTTCGGAATCAAGAACAAGGCAACACAATCATTAAGGATTAAGGATCTTCGTCTTCCGAAGTATTATCTCCATATGGATATAATACTCATCAGACAAAGATCACTAAAGACATACAATCATTATATAATATATGAATAGGAATGCGAAAGGATAAAGATGAAGTCTGGATCTTCATTAATTCATTTATACTCATGTTCCATAATATCTAAATGAATATTCAACAAAATTGATATTACTGTTGGTTACTTGTTCTCAAATGTTGTGAGTCAAGAACAAGGCAACACCATCGTTAATCGTTAAGGACCATCATCCTTCAAAGCATTATTTCCTTACGGGTATAATGTTTCTAAGACGAAGGTCAAGAAAGACAAACCTTCATCATATTAATGCAAGGATAGGAATGCGAAGAGATAAATATAATTATATCTTAATAATTTATTTATTCTTGCATTCCATAAAACATATATAAATATCAACAATGTTAATGTTACATTGAAACCTTTGGCTTGCTTGAAGGTGAGGATGCGAGGGTACTATTACATTGGATACAATCTAGCGTGAACAGTACGGGGGTACTGTTCATCTACTTATAGGCACGGGATGCAGCCCGGGTAAAATTACATCCATGTCCATGAACAATAGTTTACAAACAACTTAAACTAAGAAGGTCTAACTAGTCCTTTTTTCCTTATTTGCTTGGCCTGAACCGAAATTACCGAGCTTCGGCATTCCGCAATGTTGCGTCTTCGCAGGATCTGCCTCTTGAGGACCTTCGACAGAGTAGAAGACCCCCAACATTAGCCCCTTTGTGGTACTAGATCGTTCTTTTTGTAACGAGCTCGATCCACGAAAAACACAAAGGCTTTAGAATGCCGAAGTTCCAAAAAACACCTTCTCTGAGCTCGTTATCGAAAAACGATTAAAATATTCCGAGCGCCGAGCGATCCACTGCGGTCCACTGCTCAGCCAGTGTGGGCGGTCTAGCTGTTCGCCTTCTTCCCCTGCAGCACTATATAAGCAGACAGGTTGGTGAGGAGTTACCACAACATTCATTGCCATTGCACTATTGTGCTGTTAAAAAATTTAACCAAAGCCAAAGCTTTTCGGTTTGCTTTTTCTAGACACACTCTTTGTCATTCGAAGTCAGCTTCATTTTAAGGAACCGTGATACTTGAGATGGCCCGAGTATGATCTACTGCTAGGTTGTCCTGTAAGGGAGATGATGCTGAAATGACGGAGACGGCGCCGATATCAGAAATGATGTGGCGATCGGGTTTGGTAGTGCCGGAGGAGGCCATTGCTGAAGGTGACATTGCCGAAGCTGAGCAATTTGTAGCTGAGGATGGGAGTGATGACAAGTTTGAAGAAGACAAAAGTATCTTGAGCTCGTTGAAACTGAGCCATGTTGAATTTGGAAAATCCACCGTGTCAGCGGAGGTTCTGGTTATGATGAAGAAGCTGGGCTATTTTGGGGAAGCTGAGAGTAAACTTATTCGCTTTGCTGGCGAGGAGGTGATTCCGGAGCCGAAGGAGGATGTAGTTGTTGTCTTTTAAAGCTTCTTCAAAGCAGGGCTTCGGTTCCCTCTTTATGATATAATAGGAGAGGTTTTGAAGAAGATTGAAATATACCTTCATCAGCTAACGCCAAATGCCATTGTTAGGCTAAGTGTTTACATTATGGGCTCTTTGAAGCCAAGGCATGAGCGCCAACGCCGAAGGCTTCTGTCAAGTGCATGAGTTGCACTATCAGACGAAGGCTAGGGCGGATGGCCTTCACAAGAACTTGGGTGCTATAACTTCACGTACGAGAAGACACCAAAGCCCTGATAATTGGCTACCGCACAAAGTGTCCAACTGGGTGGACAAATGAGTGGTTCTACGTGAAGGCTAACGAGAAGAAGTGGGAGAAACTGATAACCATGGTTATGAGTCCTATGCGGCTAAGCTTCGGAATGACAAGGACATTGTGCCATATGCAACTCGGTTCCCCGTGCTAGCTGGCCGAGGTTGAATTCAGAGTGGTGGCTGCCGAAATCAGCACTAGAGATTGGTATAAGAGTACTTGGCAAACAAGACTTTTTCAACCTCTAGCGGCTAGGGAATGCTAAAGAAGAAAGAAGGGGGAAAGAAATATGAGCTTGTTTGGCTCCCCTATCATTTTAAATTTGAGAAACAATTCAAGAAACCGTGCACTGAATGGCTAGAGATGATCGAAACTATGTGCAACGAAATTCTTGGCAATTACACAAAGAAAGAGGATCAATTAATGACTGCCGCCTTTGGCACCCGACGAAACGAAGGCTGAATCGAGTAATGGATGCACTGAACTTTGAATATCCAGATTATGACAGGCTTGACAAAGGGGCTGAGGGAACAAAGAGGAAAAGAGTTGTTAGCATTCTTAGCAGAGAAGCTGACTGGTCCGTGAAAGCAGATGAAAAGGCTCTGAAGAATGTGAAAGTGGCACCAGAGCCGAAGGCGCAAGCCCCTAAGAAAAGAAAATTTGGTGAGATACCTTCTGCCGAACCGAAGGTAGATTGAGCGCCAAAGGAGACCTTGAGCCCTTCGTCATCCACTGCTGTCGAGGTGGTGGAAATTCTGAAGGTAATGACCGAATCTCCACCATTCAAGCTGATAAGTCCTCTGAGATCGGAACTGACCAACATTCTACAGAAGATGAATGTGCCTTCGGCTGTGGAGGAGAAGGTCGGAGGGCAAAAGAAATGGCGGATTGTAAATGTAATGCAAGCAAATTAGCAAACACTACCTTCAACTTCGGCGGTGAAAGCAGCAATTCCTGCGGATACCAAATATGCTGGCAGAGCTGAAGCTGAAGAACTCGCAGCCACAATGTCAGATATTGACAAACTGATATCAGATGTGGTTGCGGAGGAGACAAATGTGGCTACGGAGGAAAGCATGGTCATAGTGCCTGATAAGGGAAGAAAATTGATGATACTCCTTCGGAAGAAAAAGGTTTCGACCTTCGGCACTTGGGTGGCCAAGAACTTTTGGAGGAAGATAAACTAGAGCTAAAATAATTCGCTATGGCTTGCGGTTACCAACTGGGGTCCATGCTCTTTGGTGGGGTCGCTGAAGAAATCTTGGGATGCATTCGCAACCGCGTCGGGGCAAAAATTGTGGGCACTTTATCCAAGAGCGATGGATTCCCGAAGTTGGAGTCTAACATTAGCTGTTACAGACGACAACATATTGTCGGCAGCTTGTTTTATTCCAATTTCAAGGTGAGGCTTTTCTCTATACTCTCTTTTTTATATTACCTTCGTAATAGTCTGAGTATTCTAATTTAACTAGTTTTACAGAGTATGTTATTAAGCAAGGCCCTAAAAATGCAGTAGAATTCTGAAGATAGAAAAAACGAAGTTATTATTGAAGGTTTGGAAGATAAAATTAAAAAACTTGAAGTTTCATTGAAAGAGAAAGACGGGCTGCTGCAATCAGCCGAAGGTTCCCTCGCAGAAGTGCGGTCTCATAATGATAAGTTGAGCAGAGAGCTAGACGAAGCTCGAGCAACTTTGAATGAGAGGTCAGAACGCTTCGACCAGGAAATGAAGGAACTGAATGGAAAGGTTGAAGCCGAAGCCGCAAAAATGCGAGGCTAAGTGAAATTGTTAAGGACATTCGGGAAAATGCTCCGACTTTGCCATCTGATGCATTAATCGATTGAAGAAAATTCTTAATTCTATCGAAGCCGCTTCTGAAGAAGTCACCCCTTCCAACAAAGACATCCCTGGGCCTTTGATCATATTGAAAATGAAGTTGAAGCCCTTGATGAAGTTATAACCGGGCATGGAGATTCTATGCTCTGGTGGCTTCAAGCGGCACAGCTGTAGCTTTTATGAAGGCCGGATGCAATCACACGAGGGCCGTCAACAAGCCAAATTTCAATCTTTCATCATCATACTTGGTTGACGTTCCAACCGAGGCCCGAAGCATAGGAAATAGATTTATTTCCCAAATTTGGGCAAAAGGCGGGCGTGAATTGGCCAGTGATGAAGCACGAAAACTGCTTAACTCGGTATGAAACTTTACCTTTGTCTTTTTACCTTGATTTTTCCTTACTAAATTTCCAATTACCTTATACCTTGTCTTGTCTACAGGATGGTGGCGCCGAAGGTCGCTAAGCCGAAGCTTGCGCCGAAGTATCGAAGACTTTAGAATCTCCCTTTGTACTTATCTGTAGAAAGACTTAGGAACTCTCTGTATCATATGACTAAGAATTGTAATTGATAGTTGGACAAAATATTGTACATATTTGTTAATACCTTGTAATACCATTTTACCTTTCGCTCATGTGTGAATTGCTTTGTTGTGGATGAAACCAATACTTGTAATCTTTTTGAGCTGAAAGCGAAAAAACACCTTCCCTTCTTTTCGTTCACATCAAAGCATTTCATTGAAGACGAAGCATCTTCGTATGTAACGAAGCATTTTCTTGTCAAGGACAGGCATTTCCTGTTTTCCCTGTCAATGTCTATGCTTTATGCCACGATGATGATGAGCCTACAAATGTCTAATGTATGTTCACATGAATGCAAAAGATGATGTGATGAAATATGCAAATGTATACCAAAAACACACCCAGACTTTGCATCCCCTTAGGAACGTCTTTTGAGTCTCTTCACCTTTTTACTTAGGTGGTATTTCATCTCTACATCCCCTTAGGAACGACTTTTGAGCTAAGCTCTGCATCCCCATAGGAACGACTTTGGAGCTTCTTCACCCTTTACTTAGGTGGCATTTAAGCTCTGCAACCCCTTAGGAACGACTTTGGAGCTTCTTCACCTTTGATTTAGGTGGTATTTCAGCTCTGCATTCCCTTAGGAACGACTTTGGAGCTTCTCCATGGCCTCTTGCACATGATGGTGCATTCCTTTTTATTACATTTTACATGTGGGGGAATTTCGCCCTTGTATTGCATAGGGCTAAACAAAAAATGAAAATTACAACCTATGGCCGCGTTAAAAACCTTCCTCCCCTCTTAAAAGGAAAAGGGTGCCATAGGAAAAAGTAAGAAAATTACGTTGTTTACACATAATATCGACGAAGCTCATCCGCATTCCAAGGCCTTGTTATGTCTTTGCCGTCCATGTTTTTCAATCTGTAAGATCCAGGTCTTGATGAAGACACCACCAAAAAGGGTCCTTCCCACTTGAGTTGAAGCTTTACCACTGTATCAGGGCTGGCCACTCTTCGAAGCACCAAATGTCCTGGCTTAATATTCTTCAATTTTACCTTTCTGTCACGCCATTTTATTGTTTTGGCCTGGTACTTATTGATGTCCTATAATGCTTGTAGTCTAGTCCCTTCTATGGTGTCTTTTGTTACTTGGCAATCACGATCATCCCTGTCGAGGCTAAGGTTCTATTGAACCCGTTCTTGCTTCATCTGGTGTTATTTCTTCATCACCGAACAGAAGCTTGAATGGAGTAAATCCTGTTGACCTTGAAACAGCAGTGTTGTGGTTCCACACTACCTTTATTAACTCGTCTAGCCACTTCACTTTGGGTTGATTGAAGATTGACTTCATTATTCCTGTTATTATAATTTCGTTTGCCCTTTCTATCAATCCATTTGATTCCAGATGCCACACTGATGTGAAATGTATTTTTGTACCAATCTAGTTACAAAAGGTTTTGAAGGTTTCAGCATCGAACTGAGTTCCGTTATCAACGGTGATAGCCTTCGGCACGCCGAAACGACAAACAATATTCTGCCACAAAAATTTATGTACTGTTGCCGAAATTATTGTAGTTAAGGGCTTTGCCTCAATCCACTTAGAAAAGTACTCCACTACCACCACAACATACTTCAAATTACCTTGCGCTGTTGGAAGTGGACCTAACAGATCCAAGCTCCATCTTTGCAATGGCCAAGTTGGTTGTATTAGTTGGGTTAGAGACGAAGGTTGCTTCTGGTCTCTGGCGCATCTTTGGCAATTTTTACATTTTGAACCAAATCTGCTGCATCCGAAGCTGCCTTCGGCCAGTAAAAACCTTGTATGAAAACCTTCCCCAGCAAAGGCCTAGACCCGATATGAACCCCACAAAATCCTGCATCTATTTCCTTCATCAATTCTTGACCTTCGTCTCTAGACAAGCACTTGAGCAATGGAGAGCAGGCTCCGTGCTTGTATAACTCATCTTCTATGATTACATATGGTCTTGTCCTTGCTTCCATTCTTTTATTGTAAACTTCATCATCCGAAAGACAGTTGCCTTGGAGGAAATATACAATCTCAGTCCTCCAATCTTCACTATGCGCTAGTAAAACTGTGAGCACCGCTCTTTCCATGAGCTCAACCGAAGGTGCTTTTATTGTTTCAAAGAAAACCTCCGAAGGTAACGGAAGCCCATGTGCCGCTGATTTAGCTAGCAAATTTGAGTGCTCGTTTGTCCTCTTGGAATATTTTTTTACAGAAAAACCTTCGAAGGAGGCTTCCAACCTTCGGACTGTATCCAGATATTTTTCTAGCTTCGGATCTCTTGCTCTTCTGCTTTTATCAACATGGCCTGTGATGACCTGTGAGTCAGATTTATGAACTACCATTCTTATTCCCATCGCCTTAAGCTTTCGAAGCCCTAAAAGAATGGCTTCGTACTCTACAATATTATTTGTGCAACTAAAGTCCAATCTTGCTGCATAGCAAGTTTCGATTTTTTATGGTGAAATCAAGATAGCTGCTGCTCCTGCGCCAAAGGTTCCCCAAGACCCATCACAAAATACTGTCCAAGCTTCGGCATCGGTTGTCTTCTCTTCGTCATGAGCCCCTAGCGTCCAATCAGTAATGAAGTCTGCTAACGCCTGGGATTGGATCAAAGATCTATGAACGAAATCAATAGTGAATTCGTTTAGTTCTACGGCCCATTTGCCAACTCTGCCTATGGCCTCTCTATTCCTCATTATGTCCTTGAGAGGTTGCGAAGAAGGTACTATAATGTGATATGCTTGAAAATAATGTCGAAGCTTCCTGTAAGCCATTAGTACAGCATATAGTACCTTCTCTATCTCTTTGTAATTTTTCTTTGATGCACTGAGCACTTCGGAAATGAAGTAAACTGGCACTTGTTTTCTTGTGTGGCCCTCCTGCTTCTCTTCCACCAATGCTGCACTAATTGCATCATGAGAAGCAGCTACATACAACATCAATGGACTTTCTGACGAAGGTGGAGTCAAGGTTGTCAGCTCTATTAAGTATTGTTTCAGTTCTTCAAAGGCTTTCTATTGAATTGGTCCCCATTGAAAGACTTTGGCTAACTTCAGCACTTTGAAGAATGACATATTCCTCTCTACTGACCTTGAAATGAATCTGTTTAATGGAGCTAGCCTCCCTGTCATTCTTTGGGCACCCTTCCTTGACTTCGATGGCTCCATTCGAAGTATGGCTTTTGTAACACCCCTGGTGTTACTTGCACTAAAACTTGAGCATAACATCATGTGCATTGACATATCATGTGTTTGTTACACCTAGAGTGCATTCACTAGGTAAAATTTTCAAACAAGTTGTGATGATAGAACTTTATGTGTACTTAACCCTAGGGTAGGGTACTTAACCCTGAGTTAAGGCTATTGGATAAAAGTGAAGCCCAAATAAGTAATAATGTCATAAGCCATGAGAAATGTTCATAAGGTAGCACATTTGATGTACTTTAGTGGCACAAAAAGAAACCCTAGAAATGAAAGTGAAGCCCCAAAACTCAAAAAGAAACCCTAGAAAACCATAATTGGAACCCTAGGGGGTTAAATGTAAATTCTAGGTACTTTGGACTAAAGTGCAAATATCAAAGTGATAAAACATCACAAACCAAATAACTTTCACATTGGAGAATTTTCAAGTAATGTGGAGTAATTTGGACTTCTTTGCAAAAGTATCCCATGAGCTTTATAAGGTTAAGTCTGAATTTCAGTACAATGGGGTCAACTTTGGAGCTCTATATCTCTAAATTTGCAAGGATTTTGCCCTAGGTCAACACATCAAATTTGTAGAGCTATGATAGGAGTATAACTTTGCTTAAGTGATTAAGCCTTGGTGTCATACAAAATTTGGAGATAAGTGGACCTGAAGTCTGGCTGCCAGACAGCCTAGGAACTGAATTCTGATTGACAGTGAAGTTAGATGAACTTTGGGATTAGATTGGAACATGATCCAGTGATTATTTGATTGTGGATGCTATAGCAAAATCAACGATGGATTATAGGACAACAATTTCTCTATAGACAGATGACCATGTTGTCACACAAAAATTGAAGAATAAAGCACTTCAATTAGCTCTGTCAGGCGCTCTAAATGAAGTTCCAATGGTACAATGACCTGAAGAAGATCTCAGGTGCATCATCCCTCTCCGCTGGTGACCCGTGCGCTCAGATTCATGCCCAATAGCGTGCGGATAACTTCACGGGGTGAAAAGATCTTGCGCCAAGGATGAAGTTGGAGCACTGTGGCTGCCCTATCGCCGTGCCCACTTGCGCCGCAACGTGGCTGGATGATCGTCGCCGTGGCTGCCGCCGTTCACTCGATCGCGCCACGCTTTAGGCTGTTTTACCACGTCGCAGTAGATCGCTGTAGATAGCCCCTTTGTCGCCGGGGACTTAGCCAGTGAAAGCCACGTTGAGTGGCCTCCAATGAGTCCTCCCTTTTCTCAGCGTAGGCTCTTCTTCGTCCAAATTCGTCGTACTCGCGGTCGCTCTCTATAAATTGAGCATTCAGCGTGCTTCGTTAGCTTGTTACGCACCCAGTGCATCGCTCCTCACCTTCGATTACTCACCATAGCCCGAGCAATCGCGATTGTCCCCAATTCGGTTCTCCGCGCCGCTGTGAGTCACCACGTCGTGGACCGCCTTCTCCAGGTCTGCTCTCGCCCTCCTCGCTCTCGTTTTAGCACCCTTGTGTGCTATGGATGCTTATCGACCTAGCCAATTGAACTAGACCATGCTAGATCGCCGGGAACACCTCGAAACGTCCTCGGTTCTTGCCATTGTTGTGGACAGAGTGATTCCGACCCGGATTCGTGCAATTAGTTGAGAGATTAAGGCCACCAGGGGTAGAATTTGGTGGCGACCAAGTAAGAAGCTTAGCCTCTGCGTATTCCGGCCGGTACAGACTCGTCGAAGAGCGCGCTTGTCGTCGTCCACCGTCGTAGACCTCGCGCTGCGAAGAAATAGAAATGTAAGGGCCTAACTGCGAAGGTCAGAGACAAAGAGGAATAATGCTAAGGATTCTTTATCGGTTATTTGAATGACCAGTGTCCTCTGCGCAAAATGGACATCGCGGGCGCGTTTTCTCTGTTCATGGGCCGGCTCGGGCTGGTTTGAGCCTGTTACTATTCATTCTTTCTCTTTTTCTTTTTCTGCCAGGCTTAGGGAATTTGTAGAAAATTCTAGAAAAATGATAAAAAATATGAGACCAATTTTAGTAGACTCCTAAATTTCCCTAGTATGTAATAAAAATAATTCTAAGATTTTTAGCCCAACCATGAATTATGTAGTATTTAAGAAGGCCCAAACCTAGACTTTTGGAATTTTAGAAATTTTTTGATAACTCCAAAAATCACAAAACTTTTTAGGTAAGCCTAATATGATAATTAAAACCTTTGGGTAAAGTTTGACATGTTTTGGACATTGTTTGATCCCAAAACCCCAAAACCCTAGTCCCTTAGAATAAAACTACCTAACCCTACTAGGGTGTTAACCTTGAGGACCCTAGTTTCCCTGGTGTACTGTGAAGGAAAGTTGTATTCAAGATACAACCTGATGTGTCTCTATTATAATTGCATATTTATATCATCACATGAGCATTCATGTATATGTATGGTTATGTATAGAAAACGAAGAAGAAGTAAGTGTTGAAGAAGAAGAGACTGCACCACCAATTGAAACTCCACCTGCCGGGAACTATTTTTATTTTGATATCTGTGGAACAGATCCTGACTCCCCTACAACACAAGGCAAGCCCCGGTGCATTTGCCTTTCCTTAGAACTGTTTACCCTTCCTTGATTACCTGTTTTATGAAAAAGTGATTACCTGTTTTATTAAAAAGTTTTCTGATGCTTAGCCTTGCTTTAAAAACAAAAATGTTTTGGTTTCAACAAAAGATGATGCTTCAGATGGAATGGGATGTTTTCAAAAATAAAACTTGATGGTGGATCCATCATGGTTGTGATGGGTTCAACATCGTATAAGATGTACCTCTGCCAGGTACCAAACTTTGGGATTTTAAATGATAAAGCTGAGACTGGGTGGGTGACTTGCACGAGAAGAGAGTCTCGGTGTAGTGTCTTCATCTGAGTCGATTTAGGACTGTGTCAATGTAGGCCTGATGATCGAGGACCCTTTAACTAGTCACATGCCTCGTCATGGGTAAGCTTTGCCTTAGGCAGACGAATATCAGAAAGGCCAACACGCAATGGGAGTGGAGAGATGGTGAGAATACCGTGTACCCTCCGTGGCAAGAGGCTGGACGGTGGTGTATCTGTGCTCTCGGTTGGCGTGAACCTGGTCTGGTCTTAAGAAACCCGGTGGCGAGTTGACATATGCAAGGGTTAAGTGCTACATATGTCGTGTGATTAGAGATCCCCAGCTAGGTATTAATCGATTCGGATGGCTGTTACTTCTAGGACATGATGACTTGGTCACTGACTTACACGTAGCAAATCAGTAAAGTAAAAGGGTGATAAAAGACGACTAGTGCAGGCCAAGTGCTTGATCTAGGGTAGAAAGAACTCTAGTTGCAGGTAATGACTCAACTTGATAATAAAACTAGATTTTTAAGGATCCACTATTAATAAGCATTTTTGCAAATAGAGTCATTGATTCTTTGAATAGCCTTATCTTGACTCCCTCAAGCCAGCATATAGAGGCATTTTTGCAAATAGAGTCTTTTCTTTTGTTGGGTAAGACTTGAGCAAGTACACTCCGTACTTAGGGTTTTCGAACCCATGTTGTTGTAGGTGAGGAAACAGCAGACTTTTGCTGTTTTTATTCCAAGGTAGTACCAAAGGATGAGCCTCAGTAGTGAAGTCAGTTGTGGGAGGATGTTGGCCTCCCACTTTAAAAAACAATAAACTTGTGGTCGGGAGGGTGTTTTGCCTCCCAGGTTTGTAATAATAATACTTATGCACTCATAGTACCCTGTATTGTAATAATAATACTCTCTCTCTATATTGGATGAATGTAAATTAAGTTATTGTAATTTGCTTCCACTTATTCTTTCCTATGATGTGATGTAAAATCTGCATGACGGGTGAAGCGCTCTTGGGCGAAATGATGAGGATACAAATATCGAACTTGTCGAGTGATTATGTGCATCTACACGGTTGTCTAAGGTCCTTAGGACAAGGACAACTGTAGGTGGGCCTAATACCTTGGGAGTTTTCGTCACAGCTGGTATCAGAGCAAAACCCATCTCTTCAGATATTACGTAGTACTTCAAAAGAATTTTCAAAATACTTACCTAGAAGTATTCTTTCATTCTTACCTTACCACTTTCTGGTAGTCCCTTATCTTGTAGAATTGGGTAACAAAGTGCAATGTATAGGAAGTTGGGGATCAACAAAGGTTGATTCCATAAGTATCAGGTTATGCATGCATCATGTTAAGAATATACTAGTAAATCTTCCCCTCTTATGGAGATATGGCACGTACAAGGAAAACTGCACGCAAGTCTACAGGACCTTTTGGTGTGCCTCGTCATCAGCTAGCCCCTAGACACGAAGGGAGTAGTAGTGGTAGCAATGACCCAATTGGAGACCTGGAAGCCAAGGTGGAACTGCTTCGGTCAGAACTACGTCACCGGAATAGGGCATGGGCGCAGGACAACCAGCATATAGCTGAATTGTCAGCTGACATCAGCCGCTTGCAATATGAGATCTCAGAACAGGATTCGGCCATTGATTGGGCCGTTAACTCGCGTTCGATCACTTGGGACCGCAAAGCAAAAGCTCGAGCTCGTGTGGCAGAGCTTAGCGCGGCCCTCGACAGCCTACAAGTGTATTTTAATACTTTACATGAGGAAGTACATGTACTGTATGCTCGACTGCACCCGGACATGCCTTTCGACGCTGCTGCAATGGGAGCCGAACCGTCGGGAACGACAAGTGAAGGACCTGATGGGGAGTTGGACCTTTTTAGGCCCGCTCCTTCCATAAACCTTGCTGACAAACAGTCTCCTGCAGCAGGGAATGAAGTAACAAAGGATGACGAAGACTAGAATAGTATAATTTAGATGTTATACTTATGTAAAATAAGTAATGAAGTCAAGTTGTACGCTGGAGTCTGTATAATTATTACATTTTAGTAATGTAATATGATGGTGTGTGCTGGCATGTTATATTTTTTCCAAATGTTTCTTTGCCTTAGATGCCATCACGGACTCACGCACATGATGGTGCGGGGACTTCCCATGGTCAGGAAGATACTCCCAACCCGCCACCAGTACCATAGACGTTGGCCGAGGCTATCACTGCCTTGGTCAATGCCACTGCAGATAATACGCTCTTCTTCCGCGAGATGGCGGGCAATCAGTTCCAACAGCACGGAGGCAGAGCTCCTCCGCAAGGACCGTGTGAAACTACAGATCTGGAAATCTCTGAGACTCGACCCCTGCTCTTTTTTAAAGCAAAAGAACCTCTAGAAGCTGATGAGTGGGTAAGAGTGATGGAGCAGAAGTTTGGGTTGATTTGTTGCACAGAGACGCAGAAGCCATTGTTTGCTGCACAACAACAAAAAGGGCTGCCAGTACTTGGTGGGCAAATTTCCTAGCAATTCAACCGGCTGGACATCAGGTCACCTAGGAGGATTTCAAGCTAGCATTCTGTGAACATTATGTTCCAGAGGGAGTGCTCCACATGAAACAAGATAAGTTCATCAGGCTAAAGCAAGGAGGATATACTGTAATGCAGTATTTCAACAAATTCAACCATCTGTCCCAGTATGCCATCGACCAAGTAAATACAGATCTGAAGAAGAAGAATTGTTTTATGAGAGGACTTAATGACAGGCTTTAACGGAAAATGGAAACATGTCTGGACCTTACCTGCAGTAGGGCTGTCAGTACAACACTGGCAGTGGAAGCCAAAAATACTGGGCATGGAAAATCAAAGGGGTTTGGAGGTGAAAGGTCAAATCAAGGACCTGAGAAGAGAACCAGTGTAACACCCTGATTTTGGGGGTATAAAATTTCTTTCTAATTATCACCCAAAATCATGTGTTATTCTTTCTTTTCTCACTCCAGGCCTTCTCTCTCTAGATTCTTTCTCCCTTTTTCCCTTTAATTAGAAATAGTTTAAGCTAGTAGAGATTAATTATTTATTTTTGTCAAAACCTTATGAGTCATGAAATGTTGCATCATGCTGAGCTTAAAATATTCTTTGAAGTGTTGCACATGTTTGAATTTATTTGAATTTGAAATCTTGTTTGAATTTGGATTTGAAAATCCTATAGAAAATAAATAGAAAACGCATTAGAATTCCAGGAGAAATAGGAAAAGCTAATTCGGCCCAAGGCAGCCCATTAAGCCCATCTCGCGTGTGTCCGTGCCCGCGCGCCCTTTCTGCCTGACAGGCGAGCCCCACCTGTCGGTGCGAACCCGAGCGCCCTCTCTCCCTCGCTCTCTCGCTGCTCAGTGGGACCGGTCTGTCGGCACCGTTGCTCTCGCTCTCTCTCTCTCTCTCTCTCTCTCTCTCTCTCTCTGTCTCGCGGGCCCAGTTCGCCAGCGCCGAGCCGTTGCCCCCGCGCGTCCCCTTTACTCTCTCTGTGTCGTGGACCTGCTTTGTCAGATCCGCCTTCTTCGCACCCACCATGGACCAGCGCATGCGCACTCGCGCACGTCGCCGGGTTTCACGGCCACGACGCCCGCCCACGCGCCCAACTCTCTTCTTATAGCCCCGTCGGTGCCCCACGCACACCCCTCACCTCATTTCGCTCGGCTTCACCCTCTCTCGCGCCCGTGATCCTGGCCATCCAGCTCGCCGGAGACCGCTCCAAGCCTCACCAAGCTCCGCCATTAGGTGAGACACTCGTCCCCGTGCCCAATTTCCCTTATTGCGCCCTATGTTTGTCCAATTTTGCCTTTGCCGGTGCTCGGCCATGGCGGTCCGCCGTGCTCGCGCGGTGTCCGGCAGATTCAGCCCGGTCTAGTTCCCCGTGTCGCCCCTGCCTCTGCTGAAGTTAGCCAAGGCCTTAGCGCGCCTTAAGTCCCCTTCCTGTTGCCAGAATCACTCACTGGAGTTGCTCCGGCCTGCCCGAGGTCTTCTCACCGCCGTTCTACCCTCTCTGCACGTGGATTCATGGCCTCTTCCCCGCCATTGAGTTCGCCGTGGCACCCTCTCCCTCTCTGCCCAACTCCGACGACCCCAGAGCTACCCTAGCTCGCGCCTGCCTCAACTCCGGCGACTTCACCGCCACGAAAAGGAGCGGCGCCGCCCACAGCCGTCTGTTTCCCCGGTTTGATCCCCTTCGTCCGATTCAGATCGAACGGCCCAGACCGCGGGATACCGCTTCACGCACGCACGCCTGACGCCCTAGCCCGCCTATCAGCGCCACCCGCAGCCGCTCATCCTTCTCGGTCTGATTCTACCCCGTCCGATCGTGATCGAACGGTTCGGATCCCCTCGAACCCCTGTAGCCGTCCATTTCCCCTCTGGCGCTGGGTCCGCTCGGTCAGCACGCTCTCTCCCCCTCTGTCGCTGACACTCCCTGTCCCGCCTGTCAGCGCTCGCCCACCCCCGCGCGCGCACCCTCGGCCGCATATCTAATCTCAGATGTCGGTTTCTGATCCAACGGTTAGATTCACTCGATACCCCTTCGCGCGGTAGTTTTCTTAAAGAGACCCTTGGTATATTGGAAATCAACCCGTCGTCCCTGGTTTTCGCGTGTAGGCCCCTGTAATCTTGAATTAGCCCTAATTTCATATTTTGAATTCCCAAACTTGTTTATTTCATAATTTTTGCATATGAACACCAAATTTAGTGATTCAAATTGCAAAATGTTCATAGAATTATTCTTTGTTTAAATAAAATGGTTTCACTTACTGTCTGCACAATCGAATTTTTTTAGGATTGAATGTGAACTAATGTAGATGTAGTTTTATTTATTTAATAGAATAAATAAAAGGAGAACCTTAGAGATTTAAACTTGTTTAAGCTTGTGAGATTAGTAATATGTATTACATAAGTTCATCTCTATTCTAATTTGTAGGTCACAATAAAATATGTTGAACTATGTTTTTGTACTGGTCAGTAACACTTAGAGGAATAATAATCAATTTCCAAAATGAAGTTTTGTTATGTTGTAGTTCATGTTATACTTTGAATCCATTATCCCTTATGTAGTATTGTGTCTTTTAATATGTGTTCCAATGATTGTAAATGTTTGATGTGCTGTTCATTTATACTTTTCCAAATGTATTGAATGTATGCTCGCTTTACTTAGACAACAAGCAGTCCGAAGTTCCTGAGTGTGTTGTTGGAGACCTCCCTGAGCAGCAACCTGGTGAAGGCAAGTGTCCTCAGACCTACTATGTCCTACTATACTTTATAATTCACTGTCCCGCATTACATTACTGAAACTTAAGGATTGACTAGTTAGTATTTCCCTTACCCTTGTTTACCTTTTTGGGTTAATCATGGTTAGCTTATGCTATTGCTTTAACTTAATCAATGAACATGATGTGATAATTTATGATACGATGATGTTACCCGGATGAGGTTCTTATGATTCTTTAGGGGCCTTAGGCTCTTTCCTGAGTGCCTTTCTGTAAGGACCTGTTTGGGGTGTGACAACCCGGGATAACAGTGCAACCATGAGGGTGGAATGGGATGCCCTTAGCTGATTAATTAGGGGAACCAGAGGAGTAGTTGGCTTCACCGTAGGGCCGTCAATGGGGTCCAGGCACAGTACTTGCTCTGCCAAGGTTGGTTGCAGAGGTTCTTTGATTTGGTTTTTGTTAGTCACCCTTCCTTTGGGGAGATGTACTGTGTTTGTCAAACTGGAGAAACCTAATGGGTGGCTATGTCCTCTGGGAAATCTTTGTAAAGGCTACATAGTGAGACCCTGCTAGGTCACCGTGGCAGTGATCAATGGGGAGGCTAGAACCCCGGGCAGAATGGGAATCACGGCTTGTGGGTAAAGTGCGCAACCTCTGCAGAGTGTTAGAAACTGGTATATCAGCCGTGCTCACGGTTATGAGCAGCCTTGGGATCCTCTTCAATTAGAAGAACAATGGTTACTTTTATGATGATGATTAACAATGGTGATTATAATCCTGATCTCTGGTATTTCCTCTTGGAGGGAGTGCCTCTAGGTAATAACTGGGTTACTACTAAAACTTGGCTCTACTTATAGTAATAAAACTTGACCAACTAAAAGCAACTACTTAACCTTAACTCCACATATACAGCTAGTCCACTTTAGCGAAATGAGACATTTGCTCAGTACGTTCAACTGTACTCACCCTTGCTTTACAAACCACCCCACCCTAGGTTGTCCCCACTGTTCTCAGTGCTCAGGTGGTGAAGCTGGCAACATGGACGACTTCTAGGAGTTCCAGGAATATGACGAGTTCTAGTTCTTTCTTAGTGGCAAACCCCCAGTCAGCTGCCTGTGTAGGCTTAACATCTACATTTCTTATTTCTGCACTTTGATTTTATGTTAAAGACTATGGATATGTAATAGACTATGTGGATGTCTTGGACATCTTAATGTAATAAAGTACCTTTCCGCTATTTAATTCAAGCATTGTGTGATGATGTCCAATTATGTAAATGCTGTGTACATGAGTTCTGATCCCGGCACGTACATGGTTCACATTCGGTTTATCTTTCAAAACTGGGTGTGACATAAGTGGTATCAAAGCCTTGCTGACTGTAGGACCGCTAACCTAGACTAGAATGGTCGACCTAAGGACTATAGACCCTTACTCTTACCTTGACCTTAGTGTCTTCTCAAAAGTTGGTTATCTTGACCAACTCTATGTTATTTACTTATCTCAAAAGTTTTTGTCTCACTTTTCTTTCTGTTTACTTTCTGGTCTCATAGTTCTACTCTTACTCCTGTGCTTACGGTGTCTTTTGTAGATGGCTCGTCTTAGTTGCACTACACATAAGTCTATGATCCCCTTTTTGCCTCTCGCCTGGCGGAGCGTCCCCAGTGTCGCATCGTGTTAGGTCAGTCCAGCCAGCTGGAGAGACTGCATCGTCGCCTGCACGAGGAGCAGGAGAGCCGACGCCAGGAGCAGGAGCAGGAGCAGCAGGACTCTTCCCCCTTGCCTCAGCAGAAGGTGGAGTCTGAGAGGCCTCCTTCCCCTGCACTTCAGCCAAGGATGCCCCCTACACCACCTCAGGGCATCCCGGTTGCTGGAGGAGACCCTGACGGAGACAGAGACGACGACAACACCGGTGGCAGTTCGAGCCATGGCACGGAGCTTTCGGAAGAGCCGGAGCCGGATGGATGGATTGCGAGACCCATCACTCGTGACGCTGCTCGGGGGTGTCACTTCCATGACGCTCTCGATACCCTGCTACGTCGGGCCTTCGACCGACACACATGGTCTATCGAGTACCGTTGTATAGTCTACCAGCATCGTCGCGGGCTATACCCAGACTAGTGGGAGGCTACTTGCTTGGTGCGCCGTCCGGACGATGATCTCTAGGGTGCAGAGGCCTTCTCAGAGCACTATTCTATCACTGAGAGGGACACTGCTGAGGCAGCCATGCAAGATGCAGCGTGACATGCACTTTCTCAGTATTGCTCGTTGTTCAGCAGGGTAGCCGATGGCCTTGACCTAAAGTACTACCCTCGCCGTTCGACCGGTAGTGCTGGAGGTGTGATTGTCTCACCAGTTGGTGAGGGCAATCCCAAGCTGAACAGCATGGTCAACTTGGTCGCCGTGCTCAACACAGAGTTGGACCACACCCTTGACGAGTTGGGCAAGGTTCGGGCGGAGGTTGCGGAATTGCGTGCTGAATGCGCGGCACGCCACTATCTTGATGGTGGTTCTCCCACCCTTGTTGGGATTCAGCACCCTTACCGTTCACCGCCCCATGGTCCCTTCGACTATGGTACCCCAGACTGCAGGACCCACATAGATTTAGATCCATAGATCGACGAAGTCGAAGTATGTAATAATGCTTACTTTAGTATCTTAGTCCAGTCAGTCTTAGTTAGAGTTAGTTTGGTTATCTTTTGTTGGATGCTTGTTATGATGGACATGTACTGAAGTTGGATCTTTGTAATGATTGTCACAAAGGTGTGGGTATCCCCTGCAACTTGGTGTAGTTATTAATAAAGTCAGTTATTTAGTTGGGTAATCAATTTGTTTCCACTTTCCTCTTTATCTGAGAAGCTGTCAGTGAAGTTGGTCAATTGTTTAGTTTTGTGAAGATCTTCTATACATCTTTTCTTATGATGAAAGACTGCAGAGTCAGATTTGATATATGTGTGTGATTCCTACAGATGTCTGAGAACAGACGCAGAGGTGCGAGGCATGCTCAGCCTGAACAGCAGGAACCCCAAGAGGAAGCAGCCCCGCAGCAGCATTTGCCACCGCCACCCCCGATGACCATTGAGCAGATGTTCTTGATGCAGACCCAGGTAGTTCAGGCAATTGGTCAGACATTAGCAGCGATGCAGCAAGCTCAGCAGCAGCCACCACCACCTCAGCCTCCAGTGCAAGTCCAGATGCCACAAGTGCCCAGAGACAAGCGGGCAGAATTCATGAGGGGCCATCCCCCTGTCTTTGCCCTCTCTGGTGACTCCATGGACGCGGAAGATTGGCTACGTACCGTGGAGCGTGAGTTGCACACTACCCAGTGCAACGACCGCGAGAAGGTGTTGTATGGTCCCCGACAGCTGAGGGGAGCATCACAGTCTTAGTGGGAGTCCTACCTCGCCACCCATGCCAACCCTGAAGCCTTTACTTGGGAGGAGTTCCGGGACAACTTCCATCGCTACCATGTGCCCGAGGGACTAATGATAGTGAGGAAGGAGGAGTTTCTCGCCCTGAAGCAAGGTCCTGTGTCCGTCAGTGAGTACAGGACAAGTTTCTGCAGCTGTCACGTTACGCCCCAGAGGATGTCAACACAGATGCCAAGCGGCAGTACCGCTTTTTGAGAGGATTGGTTGATCCCCTCCATTACCAGCTCATGAACCACACTTTCTCCACCTTCCAACATTTGATAGATAGAGCAATCATGACTGAAAGGAAGCGTCGGGAGATGGAGGACATGAAACGCAAGATTGGTGGACCTCAGGTTGGGAGTAGCAGCCGTCCTCGCTACTCAAGCAACCTGCCCCAGCAATTCAAGCAAGGTCACCAGCACCAGCATCAGCGTCAGAACCAGCCGCAACAGTACCATAGGCAGTTTCCTCAGCAGCAGCAGCAGTAGTACCGTCAGAACAACTAGCCAGGAGGAAATCAATACCAACGTCAAAACAACCAGGCAGCTCGTCTTCCTGCCCCAGCAACCAACCAGAATGGCCAAGCATCCCCAACACAAGTAGGAGGTCGTGCGTGCTTCTACTATGGACAACAGAATCACTGGGCGAAGAATTGTCCCAAGAAAGCAGCCCAGCAACCGCTAGCAGTCAATGCCCCAGCAAGACAAGGAACACCACAGCAAGCACCAGGAGTCCGTGGTCAGGCCTACAACCGTGGAAAGGTGAATCACCTGGAGGCCGAAGCAATCCAGGATGCTCAGGACATGGCAGTAGGTATGTTTCTAGTCAAATCCTACCCAGCAAAAGTACTATTTGATACTAGTTCCACACATTCTTTTGTTTCTGCATCTTGGGTAGAATCACATAACATCCCCATAGAACTAATGATCCCATCTCTGAGAGTCAATTCAGTTGGGGGAAAAATTCAGTTCGATAGGATTTGTCCGAATCTAAGGATTGAAATAAGGGGGATAGGCTTCCCCGCTAGCCTAGTAGTCATGGGAACTCAAGGGTTAGATGTCATCCTAGGGATGAATTGGCTACACAGAAACCAAGCCACTGTCAGTTGTGACAAGAGAACAGTTAAGTTGGTGTCCCCATCTGGAAAGGAGGTAGTAACCAAGCTATACTTATCTAAACTAGAAGAAGGAGCTTGTCACCATTTATCAGTAGATGACATGGAGTCCAACCTAATTGAGGCAATTAGGATTGTGTCAGAATTCCCCGATGTATTCCCTGAGGAGTTACCAGGCAAGCCACCTGAAAGGAAAGTTGAATTTGTCATAGAGCTTATTCCAGGAACCGCCCCTATTTCCAAGAGAGCTTATCGTGTGTCCGGACCAGAGTTGGTGGAACTCAAGAAGCAAATTGATGAGTTGTTAGAGAAAGGCTACATCAGGCCAAGTACCTCACCTTGGGCATCCCTAGTTCTATTTGTGGAGAAGAAGGATGGCACGAAGAGGATGTGCATTGATTACAAAGCCCTGAATGAAGTCACTGTCAAGAATAAGTACCCCCTGCCCAGAATTGAAGACCTATTTGATCAGTTGAGAGGAGCCAGTGTGTTCTCAAAGATAGATCTGAGGTCAGGTTACCATCAACTCAGAATCCGACCTACAGATATACCGAAGACAACATTCATCACCAAATATGGACTATATGAGTTCATGGTTATGTCATTTGGATTGACGAATGCGCCAGCTTACTTCATGTATCTGATGAACAGTGTGTTCATGGACTACCTCGACAAGTTCGTAGTGGTGTTCATCGACTGTTGGGGGCCTTCGTCTTCTGAAGGTCCTCAAAAACATGATTTAACAATGTTTCTGGAGTATAATACATGTATAGGTACTTTCGGACTCGGATCATAACCACAATATGAAGAAGTACAAAGAATGCGAAGGTTGGCACAGAGCCGAAGCTATGCGCAGGGAACCTTCGGCATGATAACAGAAAGGGGAACCGACTTAAAAGGGAAAAGGCTATTTGGACCTCGATGGATGTAATACTCAAAATTCTAAATAAAGAATATAGAGAGATCTTCTCATTTTATGTGCCTCATTTGCATCATAAAAAGAGCATACATGTAATTAAGAGGATTTAATCCAAACAAATGATTCTAAAACAAAATAAAGTACATCTTGTTGGAGTTTTATGTTTGTGCATTAAATAAAAATAATAACAATATAAAAATGACTTGAAATTGGATTAAACTCTAAATTGAAAAAATAGGGTTTTCTAAAATGAGAAGAAGAGGAATGATAAAAAATATAAATAATGTCACTAAACTTTTAAAATTGGTATTTTTCATTTCACAATATGATTTGAGAATAAATTTGCACAAGGTTTGAAACTAAATTCGAATTCAAATTGATTTTAGAAATTAAGAAAAGAAAATGGGAGATGAAAAGAAAAGGAAAAGCAAAATCCCACTGTTGGGCCCAAAACCCTCAATTCGGCCCACTATCTCTTTTGATCCGCACAACCCATACTGCACAACGGCGCCGACCGGTGGGTCCCTTTCGTCAGTCACGCCCGCTTGTTCTCGCGCTCCACCGCGCCTGAGCAACTTACACCTGGGACCCGCGGCCAGTGTTACCCCGCGTGCAAACTGGTGTCACGGACGGGTCAGCTTCCATCTGCGTGGCCATCTTACAGGCGGGGCCCGCTGCCAGGTTCATCCTCAACACCGGAAGCTTCGGAACAAACTCGCGCGCGGAAATCCTGGTGTCGACCGAGTCTACCGCGTCGGGGTGATAAAACCTTCCCCTGGGTTCTCCACGGTCCCTCATGCGCGGAATCGTGAACCTTGTGACCCTCCCTGCTACCTTCTCGCGTGATTATCGCCCCCAGAACCCCTGTCGTCTTCGTGTTCCTCGCCGCCGCCGCGGGCATTGGCTGACCGCTCGAATTGGACCCTAATCGGGGCACCGAGAGATCGTGCGGGTCTCGGTGAAGCCGTTCGTAGGCGCAATCGGCCGGTGGTGACCGGAGACCGTGTGAATCCCTCGCCGGAGTTGGCAATGCGCCGTGCGCCGTGGGCAACTTCATTGTGCTCCCCTCTTCGGTGAGTAAACCCTACATCATGTTCACTTGTGTCCCTGGATCATGTAGCACCCTTCGAATTAGAACTTGGCGCGTTGTTCACAAAGTTTGCGGTCGCCGGCAATGGCGTCGCGGGGGTCCGACTACCGCTGCCGGTACGGCTCCAAGCGCCGCCGTGCTCCGTGTTAGAGAATTGGGGAGAAGCGCCTTGACCGTCGATCAGGGAACACACGGCTAGGATTAGTTTTGGGCGTACCGATTCGCTAGGATGGATCGGGGTCGTCAATCTATCAATCTATGGCTTGGATTAGACCATAGCATACCCGCGTCTCTCGGCAAGTTTTCGTCCGTTCGATCTGATCCTATGGCTAGCATGGGGTGGTAGCGTGGTCGCGCGATGGCCCTCGGATCTGAATCCAGCGATCCGCGAGCGCCCGCAGAGTTAGTTAAACCTAGATCTAATCTGGCGCGTACATCTCTAATCGGACGGCCAGAATCTCACAATACCCCTTCGGCCGCGCAACTTGCAAATATGACCCCCTTATTTTCAGGAATTAAACCCGCTGTCCTTGACCACTATTCACTGAGTCTTGGAATTATTGCACCGGAGCCCCTGACCTTTCTGGTAATTGAGGCCCGATCCAGAACTGTTTTAAATCAATTAAATGAATTAGAAATTGGATTTTTAATATGAAAATAAACCCTAGAACTTGTATAAATCATAGAAAATCCATTTTTAGTCCAAATTGAGCCATTCCAGTTTCTAAATTTTTTTAATATTATTCTCTAACACTTAGAGTCACTGTTTTGACATAAACTCAATTAGAAAATTAATTTATCATTTAATCCTATTTCAAGCATATTAAATCTTAGAAAATTCATAACCTGAAATCTATAACTCCAAATTTAGTGATTCCAGTTCCTATGATCTCATTTTAATGCGTAGATTTTTACTGTATATTTTATTTGTATGTTTGATGTGATGTTAATTTATGCTATACTATGTATGTATTGTGTTGATACGAGTAGACGAGCAAGCCACTGTGGATTCTGAGGTTCAGCAAGTAGAGATTGCTGAGCAGGAGCTCATTGAAGGCAAGTTGTGCCCTTGATCACTTACTTTTCCCAGCCATGTTCTTATTAATTTTAATGATCTGCATAGGTTAATTTTGATGGGATCCTTTAGGTTACCCCAGTTTTGGTTATCTTTATACCTTGTTCATCCCTGAAATATTTTTGGGTAGTACCTGCTATTGCTTTATGTGGATTGGGTATGAAGATACATTATTCATGATTATTATGTTATTATCTTGTTATTATTACTGTTCATGTTAAGATCATTATGTTAATGGGAACATGGAGCGACCACCCAGGAAAACAGTGCTACCACAAGGGTATAATGGGACGCCCTTGGCTGATTAACTAGGAAAGCTAGTGGAGGTCTTCCTTACCCGAAAGGGGCAAGGGCAGTAGGGGAGTGGTCAGTGTAGGGAGGTCCTTGGTTGATTTTGCTGTGATGGCGGTCAGGCAAGAACCCTGCATTGGAGCTTCCTATAAACTGTAGCGGGATTTCTGAAGCTAGTGGAACTTTGTAAAGGCCTCGTAGTGTTACCCTGCCTCGCCTCCTCGGTAGAGGTGTATGGGATTGGCCATCTCTTGGCAGATGGGTAACATGACTTGTGGGTAAAGATGTGCAACCTCTGCAGAGTGTAAAACTGGTATACTAGCCGTGCTCACGGTCATGAGCGGCTCGGACCCTCACATGATTAATTATGGAACTTAAATTTAATTTGACATTTGCATCGCATTTGGGATTATTTTACTATTACTTTCTTTATTATTATTAAGGTTTGGTATTTACTTGCACTTAGTAATTGCTAATAAAATTTTGACCAACTTATAAAAGCAATGCTCAGCTTCAGCCTTTATTTCCTTGATCGGCCTTACACTTCATGAACTCCCACCTTTGGTGAGTTCATGCCACATTATTCCCCACGACTTGTTGAGCGATGAACGTATGTGAGCTCACTCTTGCTGTCTCACACCCCCCCACAGGAGAAGAACAGGTGGTTCAGGAGGAGCCACAAGGCGAGGAGTATGATCTGATCTAGGTGGCGTTTCTTAGTCGACATTGGCGCCGACGATCCTTAGTTCGTTTTACATTTATTCCTTTATTTTGTAATAAGCCTTCCGCTATGTAATAATTACTCTGATGTTTTATGACATTTATCTCTATACACTCTGTTATTATATATGTTGTCTTCTTGGCGCATGTATGAGATGCACCCGGCTTTGTCCTTAAAGCCCGGGTGTGACAGAAGTGGTATCAGAGGAAATGTTGACTGTAGGACGAAACCTAGATAGAAATGGACAAAATCCTTACCTACTTACCTTCTTCTGATTCATTCTACACTTACCTTACTCTGATTCTTTCTACACTTACCTTGATCCTATTTCACCTTCTACTGTTCTACTCTGATCATTCTTACCTTTTCTACTCTGAGACAAGATGGATTTCACACTTTGGAATCCTACCTCTATGACATTTTAAGAGATAGGGAACCTAAGACAAAAACTTAAAACTATTTTCTATAAAATGTTGATTGATTGTTCTGATGATAAATGTCTGATTTGCTTCTTTGATTGATTGAAATAGTATAGATGGGCATCTTAGCATGTACCACCATAAGGTAATGTATTAAATTTAGAAGGTGACACACTTAGCTAATAAATCCCCCAAAGTAACATGTTTCGTAATTACATGCCTTGTCTACAATCCTTTCTTTCTTACCCTGTGTTTCTAACCTAGATGGGCTACCCCTATAGTGTTAGAAGAGAGCACTATAGACGTGATCCTTGGTATGTCATGGTTAAGAAAGGCAAAGGCAGTTTATGCACTGTGCTAAAGGAACCATAGAACTCACCAGTCCCAAAGGAGAAAGATTTGAAGTTGGAATTGCAGTAACTACCACCACTTAACTAGCGGCATTCTTAGTCGATGAGAAGTTTGTTGGTGACAACATCCGTGTGGTCAAAGATTTTCCGGATGTCTTCCCAGAAGAGTTACCAGGGATGCCAACATATAGGGAAGTTGAGTTTGTCATTGATCCCTTACCTGAGACTGCCCCTATTTCTAAACGGACTTACAGGATGTTTGTAGAAGAGTTAAAAGAACTCAAGAAGCACTTAACAGAGTTGCAAGAGGCTGTGTACATTTGTCTGAGTCTTCACCTTGGAGAGCACCGGTTTTGTCTGTATAGAAGAAAGATGGATTGCAAGGAATGTGCGTGGATTAAAGGTCCCTTAATGATGTTACCGTGAAGAACAAGTACCCATTACCCCTCATTGAAGATTTATTTGATTAGATGAGAGATGCTCGAAGATTGATCTCCGATCGGGTTACCATCAAATGAAGATTAGACCATCAGATATTCCCAAAACAGCATTCTCGACCCGATATGAATTATATGAGTCACTGTTATGTCGTTTGGATTAACCAATGCACCAGCTTATTTTATGAATTTGATGAATAAGGTGTTTATGGAGTATTTGGACAGATTCGTCGTGGTGTTCATCGACGATATTCTTATCTATTCTAAGAGTGAAAGTGATCATGAGGAACACTTGAAATTGGTGCTGCAAAAGTTGCGAGATAATCAACTCTATGCTAAGTTCAGCAAGTGCGAGTTTTGGATTGACAAGGTGCCATTCCTTGGTCATATTATTTCTAATGGAGGAATAGCAGTGGATCCTGCTAAAGTGAAGGAGATAATGGAGTGGAGAGTGCCCACTACAGTTACTGAGATTCGGAGTTTCTTGGGACTCGCAGGATATTATCGGAGATTTATTGAAGGGTTCTCTAAAAATTGCTAAGCCTATGACATCGCTTTTGGAAAAAGGAAGAGAATTCAAGTGGGATGAGAAGTGCCAAGAAAGCTTTGATCAATTGAAGGAGAGACTAATGTCGCCACCAGTATTGATTATGCCAGATCTACAGAAGGGATTTGACATTTATTGTGATGCATGTGGCCAAGGACTTGGATGTGTGCTCATGCAAGAAGGACATGTGATCACATATGTGTCTCGTCAGTTGCGGAAACATGAATTGAACTACCCCACTCATGACTTGGAATTGGTTGCCGTTGTGCATGCACTTAAGATTTGGAGACACTACATTATGGGAACCAAGTGCCAAGTGTACACGGATCATAAGAGTCTGAAGTATATATTCACTCAGAAGGATCTCAACCTTAGGCAACGCCGTTGGTTGGAGCTTATTAAGGATTATGATTTGGAGATTCACTATCACCCAGGCAAGGCAAATTTGGTTGCAGATGCCTTGAGTCGAAAGGAGCACGTTCATTCAGCTGTTGTTGCCCAGCTACTCAATGAGATTGTTGAGGATTTTAGGAGACTTAACCTGGGGATAGTTGCTCACACTGAAGGAGTTATTATTGATATGGAATCTACCTTGGAGCAAGAAATCCGCAAAGGACAAATTGGTGATGCAAAGATACAAGAGATCAAGGATCTGATTACTGAAGGTCGAGGTCTAGAATTCACAAAAGATGAGCAAGGCACAGTATGGTTCAAGGATCGGATATGTGTTCCTGAGATTGATAGTTTTTGTGAGACTATTTTAAAGGAAGCCCATGACTCGAATTATTCTATTCATATTGGGAGTACGAAGATGTATCAGGATTTGAAGAAGAAGTTCTGATGGTATGGATTGAAGAGAGATGCAGCTGCACATGTGGCTATGTGCGGTGTGTGTCAAAGAGTAAAGCCGAACACCAGAGGCCAGCTGGACTACTGCATCCACTAAAGATACCCGAGTGGAAGTGGGAAGAGATTGGTATGGACTTCATTACTGGATTGCCTCGCACCTCGAAAGGATATGATTCTATATGGGTTATTGTTGAAAGACTGACCCAAGTGGCTCATTTCATTCTGGTCAAGACTACTTATAAGTGATCTCAATTTGCTGAGTTATATATGGCTCGGATTGTTTCTCTACACGGTGTACCGAAGAGGATCATTTTGGATAGAGGACCACAGTTTACCTCAAGATTTTGGAAAAGTTTTCATGAGCTTGGATACACAGTTAAATTTCAGTTCGGCCTACCATCCTCAGACTGATGGACAGACTGAAAGGACTAACCAAGTATTGGAAGATATGTTGAGAGCTTGTGCCCTTCAGCATGGTGGTAGTTGGGATAAGAGTCTACCATATGCTGAGTTCTCTTATAATAATAGCTATCAGGCCAGTTTGAAGATGTCACCGTTTGAAGCTTTGTATGGCAGAAAGTGCAGGACTCCATTGTATTGGGATCAAACTGGTGAAAGGCAGTTGTTTGGACCTGAGATTATACAAGAAGCAGAGGAACAAGTTCAGCAAATAAGGGAGAATTTGAGAACTGCACAGTCAAGGCAGAAGAGCTATGCTGATACCCGGAGAAGACTGCTTGAGTTTAAGGAGGGTGATTATGTCTATTTGAAGGTGTCACCACTCCGGGGTATGAGAAGATTCAAAGTCAAAGGAAAGTTGTCCCCTCGCTTTATTGGACCCTTCTTAATCTTAAAGCGAGTGGGATAGGTTGCATATCAATTGGAGTTACCGGATCATCTTGCGGATGTTCATAATGTTTTTCATGTATCTCAGCTGAAGAAATGTCTCAGGGTGCCTGAAAAACAGTTACCAATGGAGGACCTTAATGTTCAAGATGACCTAACTTATGCTGAGTACCCTATCAAGATTTTGGATACTTTTACTCGAGTTACAAGGAATAAGGTTATAAAGATGTGCAAAGTTCAATGGAGTCACCACGGTGAAGACGAAGCAACTTGGGAAAGAGAAGAAGTGCTTCGCATAGATTTTTTCCCCCATCTTTTCTCTAGTCCTTCCTAAATCTCGAGGACGAGATTCTTGTTAAGGGGGGTAGGATTTGTAATACTCAAAATTCTAAATAAAGAATATAGAGAGATCTTCTCATTTTATGTGCCTCATTTGCATCATAAAAAGAGCATACATGTAATTAAGAGGATTTAATCCAAACAAATGATTCTAAAACAAAATAAAGTACATCTTGTTGGAGTTTTATGTTTGTGCATTAAATAAAAATAATAATAATATAAAAATGACTTGAAATTGGATTAAACTCTAAATTGAAAAAAATAGGGTTTTCTAAAATGAGAAGAAGAGGAATGATACAAAAATATAAATAATGTCACTAAACTTTTAAAATTGGTATTTTTCATTTCACAATATGATTTGAGAATAAATTTGCACAAGGTTTGAAACTAAATTCGAATTCAAATTGATTTTAGAAATTAAGAAAAGAAAATGGGAGATGAAAAGAAAAGGAAAAGCAAAATCCCACTGTTGGGCCCAAAACCCTCAATTCGGCCTACTATCTCTTTTGATCCGCACAACCCAAACTGCACAACGGCGCCGACCGGTGGGTCCCTTTCGTCAGTCACGCCCGCTTGTTCTCGCGCTCCACCGCTCCTGAGCGACTTACACCTGGGACCCGCGGCCAGTGTTACCCCGCGTGCAAACTGGTGTCACGGACGGGTCAGCTTCCATCTGCGTGGCCAACTTACAGGCGGGGCCCGCTGTCAGGTTCATCCTCAACACCGGAAGCTTCGGAACAAACTCGCGCGCGGAAATCCTGGTGTCGACCGAGTCTACCGCGTCGGGGTGATAAAACCTTCCCCTGGGTTCTCCACGGTCCCTCATGCGCGGAATCGTGAACCTTGTGACCCTCCCTGCTACCTTCTCGCGTGATTATCGCCCCCAGAACCCCTGTCGTCTTCGTGTTCCTCGCCGCCGCCGCGGGCATCGGCTGACCGCTCGAATTGGACCCTAATCGGGGCACCGAGAGATCGTGCGGGTCTCGGTGAAGCCGTTCGTAGGCGCAATCGGCCGGTGGTGACCGGAGACCGTGTGAATCCCTCGCCGGAGTTGGCAATGCGCCGTGCGCCGCGGGCAACTTCATTGTGCTCCCCTCTTCGGTGAGTAAACCCTACATCATGTTCACTTGTGTCCCCGGATCATGTAGCACCCTTCGAATTAGAACTTGGCGCGTTGTTCACAGAGTTTGCGGTCGCCGGCAATGGCGTCGCGGGGGTCCGACTGCCGCTGCCGGTACGGCTCCAAGCGCCGCCGTGCTCCGCGTTAGAGAATTGGGGAGAAGCGCCCTGACCGTCGATCAGGGAACACACGGCTAGGATTAGTTTTGGGCGTACCGATTCGCTAGGATGGATCGGGGTCGTCAATCTGTCAATCTATGGCTTGGATTAGACCATAGCATACCCGCGTCTCTCGGCAAGTTTTCGTCCGTTCGATCTGATCCTATGGCTAGCATGGGGTGGTAGCGTGGTCGCGCGATGGCCCTCGGATCTGAATCCAGCGATCCGCGAGCGCCCGCGGAGTTAGTTAAACCTAGATCTAATCTGGCGCGTACATCTCTAATCGGACGGCCAGAATCTCGCAATACCCCTTCGGCCGCGCAACTTGCAAATATGACCCCCTTATTTTCAGGAATTAAACCCGCTGTCCTTGACCGCTATTCACTGAGTCTTGGAATTATTGCACCGGAGCCCCTGATCTTTCTGGTAATTGAGGCCCGATCCAGAACTGTTTTAAATCAATTAAATTAATTAGAAATTGGATTTTTAATATGAAAATAAACCCTAGAACTTGTATAAATCATAGAAAATCCATTTTTAGTCCAAATTGAGCCATTCCAGTTTCTAAATTTTTTTAATATTATTCTCTAACACTTAGAGTCACTGTTTTGACATAAACTCAATTAGAAAATTAATTTATCATTTAATCCTATTTCAAGCACATTAAATCTTAGAAAATTCATAACCTGAAATCTATAACTCCAAATTTAGTGATTCCAGTTCCTATGATCTCATTTTAATGCGTAGATTTTTACTGTATATTTTATTTGTATGTTTGATGTGATGTTAATTTATGCTATACTATGTATGTATTGTGTTGATACGAGTAGACGAGCAAGCCACTGTGGATTCTGAGGTTCAGCAAGTAGAGATTGCTGAGCAGGAGCTCATTGAAGGCAAGTTGTGCCCTTGATCACTTACTTTTCCCAGCCATGTTCTTATTAATTTTAATGATCTGCATAGGTTAATTTTGATGGGATCCTTTAGGTTACCCCAGTTTTGGTTATCTTTATACCTTGTTCATCCCTGAAATATTTTTGGGTAGTACCTGCTATTGCTTTATGTGGATTGGGTATGAAGATACACTATTCATGATTATTATGTTATTATCTTGTTATTATTACTGTTCATGTTAAGATCATTATGTTAATGGGAACATGGAGCGACCACCCGGGAAAACAGTGCTACCACAAGGGTATAATGGGACGCCCTTGGCTGATTAACTAGGAAAGCTAGTGGAGGTCTTCCTTACCCGAAAGGGGCAAGGGCAGTAGGGGAGTGGTCAGTGTAGGGAGGTCCTTGGTTGATTTTGCTGCGATGGCGGTCAGGCAAGAACCCTGCATTGGAGCTTCCTATAAACTGTAGCGGGATTTCTGAAGCTAGTGGAACTTTGTAAAGGCCTCGTAGTGTTACCCTGCCTCGCCTCCTCGGTAGAGGTGTATGGGATTGGCCATCTCTTGGCAGATGGGTAACATGACTTGTGGGTAAAGATGCGCAACCTCTGCAGAGTGTAAAACTGGTATACTAGCCGTGCTCACGGTCATGAGCGGCTCGGACCCTCACATGATTAATTATGGAACTTAAATTTAATTTGACATTTGCATCGCATTTGGGATTATTTTACTATTACTTTCTTTATTATTATTAAGGTTTGGTATTTACTTGCACTTAGTAATTGCTAATAAAATTTTGACCAACTTATAAAAGCAATGCTCAGCTTCAGCCTTTATTTCCTTGATCAGCCTTACACTTCATGAACTCCCACCTTTGGTGAGTTCATGCCACATTATTCCCCACGACTTGTTGAGCGATGAACGTATGTGAGCTCACTCTTGCTGTCTCACACCCCCCACAGGAGAAGAACAGGTGGTTCAGGAGGAGCCACAAGGCGAGGAGTATGATCTGATCTAGGTGGCGTTTCTCAGTCTACATTGGCGCCGACGATCCTTAGTTCGTTTTACATTTATTCCTTTATTTTGTAATAAGCCTTCCGCTATGTAATAATTACTCTGATGTTTTATGACATTTATCTCTATACACTCTGTTATTATATATGTTGTCTTCTTGGCGCATGTTTGAGATGCACCCGGCTTTGTCCTTAAAGCCCGGGTGTGACAATGGATTACTATAGAGTCATTAGCAAATGTAAAGGGCATGAGTGTAATTTTACATGGGCTGCGTCTTGTGCCTATAAATAGGTGAACAGTGCTCCTTTACTGTTCATGCTGATTTGGGCATTTGCTTTTGCGTCACGCTTGTACCCTTACCTTTTTTCGAGCCGAAGGTACATTTGTAACTTAATGCCATTTCTATTTTTCCATAATAACAAAATAGAAATGAGCTGGTAATAACACATAATTGTTCATGTTATCTCATATATTTCATATGATTCTCTTTTCATTATTGTATGTTGCACTGATGAAGGTATGTCCTTCATAACCTTCGTTCGAAGATCATTATATCCTAAGGGAGATAATGCCTCGAAGGACGAAGGGCTTTAACGTTTAACATTTTTTGTGTTGCCTTGTTCTTAATTCATAGCATTTGAGAACAAGTCCCCAACATTGGCGCCCACCTCCGGTGAACTCTTTTCGACCACCTTCGGCAAGCATTGACCTTCGTCATGCCACCGAAGAAAGTTTCAGCGCTAGGGGTTGCCGCTCTGCAGCCACTGGACCCAAATCAAGAGACCCTTTCTCTTCGAGAGGCTCGAAGCCAGAAGAGGAAGGCCACCAGTCCAACACCCCAGGAGGACGAGTTGGACCAAGATATCAGAAATATGGAGATGCTTCATCAGCAAGTGCAAAAGAAGAAGGAGAAGATGGCTCGACTAGCTGACCTTCAGAGGCAAATTGACGAAGCTACTGAAGCAGTACGTCACCTTGCTCAAGACAAGCAAGACCGAAGGCCCCAGCACAGGGAGCTTCATCAAGAGGGCTTGTTCAACGACGATGGATGGTATGATGGTTTTAATCATGATACCTTTACTTTTGATGATGCTTCTCCCCTGGCAGCGGAACTGCAGGCTATCCCGTGGCCTCCATCATACAAGCCACCTCAGCTTCCAATGTATGATGGGCATTCTGACCCGAAGCAGTTTTTGATGAGTTATGAAGCAACCATATCTTCATATGGAGGAAATGCAGTTGTCATGGCCAAATCCTTCGTCATGGCAGTTAAGAATGTGGCCCAGACATGGTATTCCTCTCTTCGGCCAGGAACTATCACTTCATGGCAGAAGCTCAAGGACATGCTGGTGACAAGCTTCCAAGGCTTCCAGACGAAGCCAGTTACAACTCAGTCTCTGTTTCAATGCACGCAAGATCATGAGGAGTATCTTCAAGCATATGTCCGAAGGTTCTTGCGTCTGAGAGCACAAGCGCCTACAGTGCCTAATGAAATTGTCATTGAGGCCATGATCAAGGGGCTTCGTCCAGGACCTACTACCCAGTATTTTGCTAGAAAGCCTCCACAGACTTTGGAGAAGCTGCTTCAAAAGATGGATGTATATATCTGCGCTGACAATGATTTTCGTCAAAGAAGGGAGGAAGCCTACAGGTTCTCTGAGATGACCAGGGGCTTCGGAGGGAGAATCCACCCAAGGCATGTCAGGTCAATCCACTCCACTCAGAATGACGACAGAGGAAGTCAATAACAGAGGCCACAATATTTCTCGCAAGCTTCGGGGCAGCAACAAAGCTATCTTCGGCCGCCAGCTCCAAGAGGCAGAGGCGCCAGGGGCTTCGGAGGAAGGTTTGGGGATCAGCCTAGAAAAATTTATTGCCTATTCTGTGGTGAGGACAAGGGCCATACTACAAGGATGTGCCATGTCACCATTCAGAAACAGAGGGAAATAGCAGAAGCTGCAGCTCAACAGAATCAGCCGAAGCAGGTCATGCACACTTCTTCGTATCACTCATCCTACATACCAGAGTATGTGGGTAATCATCTTGCAACTTCTGTTGCTTTGGCTAGCCAGCCATAGGCATCATGGCAACAGCCTCCACCTCCGCCACAACTACAACCTATGTATTCACGAAGCCAGCAGCCAGAAGGGAGCCAACAGACCCATCAACAACGAGACTTCTGGGAGGAGTTCAAAGCTCGTACAGTCAATAGTATTGTGCCAGAATCAAAGCATATCTACTGAGAGATATCCTACCCCTGAAGTAGTTTTTACATTCATTGCCATTTCCTTTTTAATAAGGGACAATTATTGAAAGCTTAGTTCTCTTGTCATTTCCCATTTCTTGTAATAGCTTCGTTCTTGCCATAAGTGAAATATATCTTCCCTGTAGACTCAAAGAAGTTCAAAAAGTTGCCGAAGCTACAAAAAGTCGTTCCTAAGGGAGCGCAGTGTAAGTTTTCTGCTCAAAAGTCGTTCCAAAGGGAATGCAGAGCCAAATACCGCCGAAATATAAGGCGAAGCGCGAAAAGTCAACGCGAATACCGCCGAAATAGAAGGCAAAGAAGTTCAAAAGACGTTCCTAAGGGAATGCAGAACTTACAGCGAAAAGTCAGCGCTGATACACCGAAAAATAAGCAGTGAAGCAGAAAAATAAACGGCAAAGAGATTGTGTATTCCATTATGGGGATGTGTGTGTGTCTTTGGCACAAATATCATTTTGCATAGCATAACATCATCACATCATTTCGCATAACATAACATCATACATCATGTTGCATCAATGGCACAAGAAGGGGATACAATGTTGATCTTCGAAGAATGTTTCGAAAGAGTGAAATTGTGCTAAGGCACAAAATAAGTTTTAAAGAAATATAGTTTCAACAGCTCTGATGTGGAGGAAAAAATCTATTGTTAACGAAGCATCAATGTTTTGGCGACACATGGAGGATTTTTTACGAAGCACTCTGATATGGAGGAAAAAACTCATTATTGACGAAGCATTAATGTTTTTGCGACGATTGGAGGATTTTTCACGTAGCATAAAAGCTCTTCTTTACGAAGCATGAAAAGAAGGGAAGGTGTTTTTTCGCCGAAGGCTCAGAAACGGTATGTACATAAAAATTTCATGCATCGCAAAGAAATGAATTACAAAACCATTTATATATTACATTCAAAACCCATGAGCACCAAATATTACGAGCATAGTTCAGCAAATGTAACATTCATATTCTGGCAATATTTTTACAAATAGCTATTCTTCTTCTTTCAAAACTTTATCTGCAGCCTCAGTCAGCAGTTGGGTAACAACTTCGTCAATAATAGTTTCGGCCATGCTAGTAATTTCTGCTGATTCCTTTGCCTCTGGGTCAGCCAATGACTTGAAGGGCTTGGGGAGAGAAGATAGTTCAGCTGCGGTAGAAAACGTAAATCAGTTCGAAGTCACAAAAAGAAACAATAAAGTTAAAACTCATTAAGCAATACCTATTCGCCTTTCGAGTTTCGCAGCTTTTTCAGCTGCCTTCGTTGCTTCCCTAGCGTCGTGAGTATCTTTTTCGCTCTTCTTTATAATCTCATGGCCCATCCCTCGGCCGCCATTTTCCCAGATGTCAGTAAAAAATTTTCCGCCTACTAAGCTTGCTTCGGCCGAGGGATCCTTCGTATCGTCAACCGATAAAACAGCTTCGACTTGGGCCAAAGTTTTTACATGATCGCAACCTGACTTCTCCAAAATAGATGCAAGTCCCCTCGCGCCAGAAAAGACGCAGACATCCCCACGATCATTCAAAATCTCCTCAAAGGCTTTGGCCTCGCTGCTGATCCATTCAATTAGGCCTTCGGGATCGCCTCGTACGAAGTTGTCTTCACTTGAATATGCGCCAACATTGGCGAAGCTAGTTTTTATTTTTCTCACACATTCTACAGATTTTTCGTAACATCTTTCTTTTGAGGAGCGAAGTTCTACAACTGTTTTTTCCCAGTAATTCTTCCAGTAATCACTGGCGTCTCAGTCAGCTTCGGCAATAGCACATTTCAATTTAGCTTAGGCTAGTTGCTTTTGAAGGTTTTCAATCTCGCTCCTTTGGATCTCAGATTGGATCTTGTAGTTAGCTTCATCCCCCTTTACCTTATCCACCAGAGTAAGTAGAATTTTATCTTTTTCCAAAGCTTTGTTCCTCAGCTTAATAACCTCTATTCGAAGATTGTTGAGAGCAATAATGCAAGTCTCGTCTTCGGCATTCTTCTGCGCCCTTAAGGCATTACTAAGTATTAAACCCTATATGAAAAGAATGAATGAGTTAATATAAGAGCAAAAGAATAATTCAGAATTCGTAAACTTCCAAATATACAATTTTTTGTACCTTCAGACTGTTATATGCGAGACTATATGCAAGATCGTCCTTCGTCATGGCGCAGAGGCCAGCTTCAAGCTTCAGGAACCCCATGCTTCTGGCCATCTCCCGGCAGACAAATAATTCTTTGTTATCTGGGAGACAGTATTAGAAGTCATCTTCGTCTGTGCCATTGAACACTAAGGCCCCCTTCGGATACTTCAGTTCTTGGGCATAGTGTTTAGCTTCAAAAATCTCTTCTTCAGACAATCTTTTTCCCGAAGCATGTCGTATAATATAATCAAGAGCTTCGGTAGGTGCTTCGGGAGTAGGAGTGGCAGCTTCTTCAGGCATAATTTGTTCTACAGCTTCTTTTTCCATTGCCTTTTCTCCGGTTTCCAAGGATTTCTCCTTGGCGGGCTCTGAAGGCCCAGCTTCGGTCTCGGCCTGGCTCTTTGTAGCTTCGGCTTCGATCAACTTTCTCTTAGTCTGCGCTTGTGAAGCCTCGGTTGGTTTTTATCGTTTCCAGCACATCCAGTACACTGGCCATCCTTTTCCTCTTGGGGGTCACTATAAGACCTCTTTATGCCTTCGGCACTGTCACTTCTGCCAAAGGGCTTAGAACTTCTAATATTTTTGTCCCTTCGGTTCTTATTTCTTCAATATTAACCACCTTCGGCTCAGCTAATTCAGTAGCCGGCTCTTCAATCTTTTGGGTGAGGGGAGCAGGTTCTTTCGCTTCAGTAGCCGAAGAGGTCTCACCGCCAAATTCAGGCACTGTGGCCGGTTCAATATAGCGCGGTCGGTGAGTAAGACCTTCACCTTTTTCTCTTCGGCGCGGGCTCGCTTGGAGCAGCTGAAGCAACATCCTTCCTAGAAGTTGCACTCTTTCTCTTCTGCCCCCGTGGCGGGTAGCGGTAGTCAGGATACATAAATCCGATAGCATCAAAAACTCTATTTAGCCTCTTCTTTTTTTGGCTCCCGAAGGCCGTAGATAGTGAGTTATCTTCAGACTTGGAGTAAGCTCCAAGTAGTTCATCACTGGTGTTTTCAACACACTTCAGCCAGTCATCGTCTGGCTCAATAAATTGGTCTCTAAACCTGAAGGTATATTTTAATCGAACCAAACCACTTCGTTAGGGTTGGTGATGGTCTCTTTTGGCATCTCCCAGTTCTCTATCAATGGCCATATCCTGTAAGCCACGTGCTCTTGGACTAAGTCCCTTGTCCCAATAAATGCGCATACTGTGCTGAAGGCCCTTTGGCATGCTTCGGCTACCTCATCAATCTCTACCTTCGGCTTTCGGATGCCGAAGCGCGACAAGATGGGGCGCATGATGATTTCTTTAATATCTTCTCTTGCTTTTAAATCATTCTTCACGTAGAACCATTCTTTCATCCAGTCTCCGGGCCATCTCTTCCGAAAGGTTGGCACTGGGCAGCTTGAGCCTGAACGAGCAATGAAGCTATAGCAACCAAAGTTGTTATGATACCGTTCCTTACCCCAAGGCTTCGTTTCATAGCACAATTCATGCATACTGCAAAAGCATTTTGCACTTGGCTCCAAACATTGACTCCTCACGGCCCAGACGAAGATCCCCATTCTAATAATTGCTTCGGGGGTAATCTGGTGAAGGAAAATCTCATATATCTTCAGAACTTCAACCACAAATCTGCTTAAGGGGAACCGAAGCCCAGCCTTGAAGAAGCTTCAGTAGATTACGACTTCATTCTTTTCAGGAATAGGAACAGTCCTGTCTCCGTTGTCAGCCCTCACAATAACCATGTCTCGAAAATACCTTCCTCTCATGTTATCAAGATGACTCTGTCTGATAGTCGATTTCCCGAAAACTGCGTGACTTGGTCGCCAGGGCCGATCTTCGGAGTCTTCGCCCCCACTTTCTGCATCATAACTATCACTGTCATCGGTATCTTCAGATAAACCTTCTAGGATTTCTTTTGTAATCTTTTCTGTATTTGTCTTTGCAATTGACTCAATGAATCCATCAGTCTTTTCCTCAAGAAGCTTCTCCTCTTCGGTTAGCTTCGTTTCAACAACTGCCTTCTTGTCTTGAGACATCTTATCTTCGGAACTGACGGAAATATGTCCTTAAATCCGAAGCTTAGAAAATTTATGAAACTAAGCAACTGTTGGAAAGCAAGAGCTAAGAAATCAAGCAAAAGCAAAGCAGGCGTACCAAATGTGCTCGGGGTGAGTTCTTATTTATACGCCCAGCGCGTTCCAAGTTGGAGGGCCCCGTCTGTCATTGACTTTTGCTATTCTAGCAAAGGGAAGGTGTTTTTTCGGACCTTCGGCTTAGGGCCTTCGTCCATATCGCAATTTGAATTTGTTATTCTAACAAATTAACCTTGCGAGGGGCTACTGTTGGGGGCCTTTGTCTTCCGAAGGTCCTCAAAAACATGATTTAACAATGTTTCTGGAGTATAATACATGTACAGGTACTTTCGAACTCGGATCAGAACCACAATATGAAGAAGTACAAAGAATGCGAAGGTTGGCACAGAGCCGAAGCTATGTGCAGGGAACCTTCGGCATGATAGCAGAAAGGGGAACCGACTTAAAAGGGAAAAGGCTATTTGGACCTCGATGGATTACTATAGAGTCATTAGCAAATGTAAAGGGCATGAGTGTAATTTTACATGGGCTGCGTCCCGTGCCTATAAATAGGTGAATAGTGCTCCTGTACTATTCACGCTGATTTGGGCATTTGCTTTTGCGTCACTCTTGTACCCTTACCTTTTTTCGAGCCGAAGGTACAATTGTAACTTAATGCCATTTCTATTTTTCCATAATAACAAAATAGAAATGAGCTGATAATAACACATAATTGTTCATGTTATCCCATATATTTCATATGATTCTCTTTTCATTATTTTATGTTGCCTCGAAGGACGAAGGGCTTTTACGTTTAACATTTTTTGTGTTGCCTTGTTCTTAATTCATAGCATTTGAGAACAAGTCCCTAACATCGATGATATTCTTATATATTCCCAAAATGAGCAAGAGCATGAGGAGCATTTAAGGAAAGTACTTTAGAGGCTACGAGATTGTCAGTTGTATGCCAAGCTTAGCAAGTGTGAGTTCTGGATCAGCGAAGTTCTATTCTTGGGTCATATTATAAACTGAGATGGACTAGCTATGGACCCAAAGAAAGTGGCAGCGATTCTGAACTGGAAAGCACCAAAAGATGTCTGAGGAATCAAGAGTTTCATTGGAATGGCCGGTTACTATTGGCGCTTTATTGAAGGTTTCTCCAAGATTGCCAGACCAATGACAGCCTTGCTAGCAAAGAAGGTTGAGTTCAAGTGGACCCCAGCATGCCAAGAATCATTTGAAATGTTGAAGAAGTTGACAACGGCACCAATACTAATTTTGCCAGATGTTCACAAGCCATTCTCAGTGTATTGCGATGCTTCGTACACCAGACTGGGATGTGTGTTAATGCAGGAAGGGAAAGTAGTGGCATACTCGTCCCGACAATTGAAAGTTCATGAGAAGAATTATACTACTCATGATTTAGAATTAGCAGCAGTGGTTCTTGCACTGAAGACCTGGAGACATTATCTTTATGGACAGAAGTGTGATATCTACACAGATCACAAGAGTCTCAAGTACATATTCACACAGTCAGAGTTAAACATGAGGCATCGAAGATGGCTAGAGTTGATCAAAGATTATGAGCTGGAGATTCATTATCACCCAGGCAAAGCAAATGTAGTTGCAGATGCTCTTAGCAGGAAGAGTCAAGTCAATATGTTGGCCGCTCACCCGATGTCGTTTGAGCTAGCAAAGGAATTCGACAGATTGAGTCTCGGATTTCTGAATAACACTCAAGGAGTGGCAATTAAGGTAGAGCCCACTCTGGAGCAAGACATCAGGAAAGGTCAGAAGGATGATGAGAAGATCAAAGAGATCTGGCAGTTGATCATAGATGGGAAAGGCAAGGAATTCCATGAAGATGCAGAAGGAGTGGTATGGTTCAAAGATAGGCTATGTGTTCCTAACATCACCTCAATTCGGGAACTGATTCTCAAAGAAGCTCATGAGACAGCATACTCTATACACCCCGGTAGCGAGAAAATGTACCAAGACTTGAAGAAGAGATTCTGGTGGTATGGTATGAAAAGAGAGATAGCAGAGTATGTGGCTAGATGCGACAGTTGTCAGAGGATCAAGGCAGAACATCAGAGACCCACAGGTTTGTTGCAGCCGTTGCAGATTCCATAGTGGAAATGGGATGAGATTGGGATGGACTTTATATTGGGTCTGCCCCGCACTCGGGCTGGTTATGACTCCATCTAGGTAGTAGTGGACCATTTGACAAAGACGACCCATTTCATACCAGTCAAGACCACCTATAATAGTGCAGTGTTGGCAGAGTTATACATGTCTCGGATTGTGTGCTTACATGGTATTCCAAAGAAGATAGTATAAGATAGAGGCACCCAGTTCACCTCTCATTTATGGCAGCAGTTGCATGAAGCTTTGGGTATGCACTTGATGTTCAGTTCAGCTTATCACCCACAGGCAGATGGTCAGACTGAGAGAACCAACCAGATTCTTGAGGATATGTTGAGGGCTTGTGTTTTGCAAGACTAGTTAGGATGGGACAAGAGGCTACCATATGTAGAATTTTTCTACAACAACAGCTACCAAGCCAGTTTGAAGATGTCACCATTCGAAGCACTTTATGGGAGGAATTGCAGAACTCCATTACATTGGGATCAACCTGGTGAAAGACAGGTGTTCGGACCAGATATTTTGCTTGAAGCCGAAGAGAACATCATAATGGTCCGAGAGAATTTAAAGGCAGCACAGTCCAGGCAGCGAAGCTATGCTGACACTAGAAGAAGAGAACTCAGTTTTGAAGTGGGAGACTATGTCTACTTAAAGGTGTCACCCATCGGAGGAACCAAAAGGTTTGGAGTCAAAGGCAAGTTAGCACTTCGCTATATCGGCCCGTATCAGATTCAAGCAAGACGTGGAGAAGTGGCTTATCAACTCAGCTTGCCGGAGAATTTGTCCACTGTGCACGATGTGTTCCATGTGTCACAGTTGAGGAAATGCTTGAGAGTGCCAGAAGAGCAGTTGCCAGCAGAGGATCTTGAAGTTCAAGAAGATCTGACTTATATTGAGAAGCCAACTCAAATTTTGGAGACAGTAGATCGTGTCACTTGGAGAAGTACCATCAGGATGTGCAAAGTCAAATGGGGTCATCACTCAGAAAAAGAAGCAACCTGGGAAAGAGAAGATGATTTGAAAGCCAAGTACCCTGAACTATTTGCTAGCCAGCCCTGAATCTCGAGGGCGAGATTCTTTTAAGGGGGATAGGTCTATAACACCCTGATTTTGGGGGTATAAAATTTCTTTCTAATTATCACCCAAAATCATGTGTTACTCTTTCTTTTCTCACTCTAGGCCTTCTCTCTCTCAAGATTCTTTCTCCCTTTTTCCCTTTAATTAGAAATAGTTTAAGCTAGTAGAGATTAATTATTTATTTTTGTCAAAGCCTTATGAGTCATGACATGTTGCATCATGCTGAGCTTAAAATATTCTTTGAAGTGTTGCACATGTTTGAATTTATTTGAATTTGAAATCTAGTTTGAATTTGGATTTGAAAACCCTATAGAAAATAAAAAGAAAAGACATTAGAAATTCCAGGAGAAATAGGAAAAGCTAATTCGGCCCAATGCAGCCCATTAAGCCTAGCCCGCGTGCGTCCGTGCCCGTGCGCCCTCTCTGCCTGACAGGCGAGCCCCACCTGTCGGCGCAAACCCGAGCGCCCTCTCTCCCTCGCTCTCTCACAGCTCAGTGGGATCGGTCTGTCGGCGCCGTTGCTCTCGCGCGCGCGCTCTCTCTCTCTGTCACGCGGGCCCGGTTCGCCAGCGCCAAGTCGTTGCCCCCGCGCGTCCCCTTTACACTCTCTGCGCCGTGGACCTGCCTTGTTAGATCCGCCTTCCTCGCGCCCGCTGTGGACCAGCGCATGCGCACTCGCGCACGTCGCCGGGTTTCTCGGCCACAACGCCCGCCCAAGCGCCCAGCTCTCTTCTTATAGCCCCGCCGGTGCCCCGCGCACACCCCTCACCTCATTTCGTTCGGCTTCACCCTCTCTCGCGCTCTGCCCACACCGCCAGCCGCCTCTGGAGACCCGCGCTCGTGTTCCCGGCTATCCAGCTCACCGGAGACCGCTCCAAGCTTCACCGAGCTCCGCCCCGAGGTGAGACACCCGTCCCCGTGCCCAATTTCCCTTATTGTGCCCTGTGTTTGCCAATTTCGCCTTCGCCGGTGCTCGGCCGCGGCGGTCCGCCGTGCTCGCGTGGTGTCTGACCAATTCAGCCCGGTCTAGTTCCCCGAAGTAGTTCCCCGTGTCACCCCTGCCTCTGCTGAAGTTAGCCAAGGCCTTAGCGCGCCTTAAGTCCCCTTCCCGTGGCTGGAATCGCTCACCGGAGTTGCTTCGGCCCGTCCGAGGTCTTCTCACCGTTGTTCTACCATTTCTTCCCGTGGATTCATGGCCTCTTCCCCGCCATTGAGTTCGCCGAGGCACCCTCTCCCTCTCTGCCCAACTCCGACGACCCTGGAGCCACCCTAGCTCGCGCCTGCCTCAACTTCGGTGACTTCACCGCCGCGGAAAGGAGCGGTGCCGTCAGCAGCAGTCTGTTTCCCAGGTCTGATCCCCTCCGTCCGATTCAGATCGAACGGCCCGGACCACGGCATACTGCTTCGCGCACGCATGCCTGACGCCCTGGCCCGCTTGTCAGCGCCACCCGCAGCCGCTCATCCTTCCCGGTCTGATTTTCCCCCGTCTGATCTTGATCGAACGGCTCAGACCCCTTCGAACCGCTCCCTATCTGATCGTGATCGAACGGCTCGGACCCCTCGGACTCCTTCGGACCCCTCCCCATCCGATCGTGATCGAACGGTTCGGATCCCCTCAGACCCCTGTAGCCGTCCGTTTCCCCTCTGGCGCTGGGCCCACGTGGTCAGAGCGCTCTCTCCCCCTCTGTCGCTGAAACTCACTGTCCCACCTATCAGCGCTCGCCCGTAGATCTAATTTCGGTTGTCGGATTCTGATCCAACGGTTAGATTCACCCGATACTCCTTCTCGCGGTAGTTTTCTTAAAGAGACCCTCGGTTTATTGGAAATCAACTCGCCGTCCCTGGTTTTCTCGCGCAGGCCCCTGTAATCTTGCAGATTTAGCCCTGTACTTTTAAGTATTCACAGAATTAGCACTAATTTCATATTTTGAATTCCCAAACTTGTTTATTTCATAATTTTTGCATATGAACTCCAAATTTAGTGATTCAAGTTGCAAAATGTTCATAGAATTATTCTCTGTTTAAATAAAATGGTTTCACTTACTGTCTGCACACTCTAATTTTTTTAGGAATGAATGTGAATTATGTAGATGTAGTTTTATTTATTTAATAGAATAAATAAAAGGAGAACCTTAGAGATTTAAACTTGTTTAAGCTTGTGAGATTAGTAATATGTATTACATAAGTTCATCTTTGTTCTAAATTGTAGGTCACAATAAAATATGTTGAACTATGTTTTTGTACTGGTCAGTAACACTTAGAGGAATAATAATCAATTTCCAAAATGAAGTTAAGTTATGTTGTAGTTCATGTTATACTTTGAATCCATTATCCCTTATGTAGTATTGTGTCTTTTAAGAAGTGTTCCAATGATTGTAAATGTTTGATGTGTTGTTCATTTATACTTTTCCAAATGTATTGAATGTATGCTCGCTTTACTTAGACAACGAGAAGTCAGAAGTTCCTGAGTGTGTTGTTGGAGACCTCCCTGAGCAGCAACTTGGTGAAGGCAAGTGTCCTCAGACCTACTATGTCCTACTATACTTTATAATTCACTGTCCCGCATTACATTACTGAAACTTAAGGATTGACTAGTTTGTATTTCCCTTACCCTTGTTTACTTTTTTGGGTTAATCATGGTTAGCTTATGTTATTGCTTTAACTTAATCAATGAACATGATGTGATAATTTATGATACGATGATGTTACCCGGATGAGGTTCTTATGATTCTTTAGGGGGCTCAGACTCTTTCCTGAGTGCCTCTCCGTAAGGACCTGTTTGGGGTGTGACAACCCGGGATAACAGTGCAACCATGAGGGTGGAATGGGATGCCCTTAGCTGATTAATTAGAGGAACCAGAGGAGTAGTTGGCTTCGCCGTAGGGCCGTCAATGGGGTCTGGGCACAGTACTTGCTCTACCAAGGTTGGTTGCAGAGGTTCTTTGATTTGGTTTTTGTTAGTCACCCTTCCTTTGGGGAGATGTACTTTGTTTATCAAACTAGAGAAACCTAACGGGCGGCTATGTCCTCCGGGAAATATTTGTAAAGGCTACGTAGTGAGACCCTGCTAGGTCACATTGGCAGTGATCAATGGGGAGGCTAGAACCCCGGGCAGAATGGGAATCACGGCTTGTGGGTAAAGTGCGCGACCTCTGCAGAGTGTTAGAAACTAGTATATCAGCCGTGCCCATGGTTATGAGCAGCCTTGGGATCCTCTTCAATTAGAAGAACAATGGTTACTTTTATGATGATGATTAACAATGGTGATTATAATCCTGATATATGGTATTTCCTCTTGGAGGGAGTGCCTCTGGGTAATAACTGGGTTATTACTAAAACCTGGCTCTACTTATAGTAATAAAACTTGACCAACTTAAAGCAACTGCTTAACCTTAACTCCACATATACAGCTAGTCCACTTTAGCCAAACGAGACATTTGCTGAGTACGTTCAAGTGTACTCACCCTTGCTTTACAAACCACCCCACCCCAGGTTGTCCCCACTGTTCTCAGTGCTCAGGAGGTGAAGCTGGCAACATGGATGACTTTGAGGAGTTCCAGGAATATGACGAGTTCTAGTTCTTTCTTAGTGGCAAACCCCCAGTGAGCTGCATGTGTAGGCTTAGCATCTACGTTTCTTATTTCCACACTTTGATTTTATGTTAAAGACTATGGATATGTAATAGACTATGTGGATGTCTTGGACATCTTGATGTAATAAAGTACCTTTCTGCTATTTAATTCAAGCATTGTGTGATGATGTCCAATTATGTAAACGTTGTGTACGTGAGTTCTGATCCTGGCACATACATGGTTCGCATTTGGTTTACCTTTCAAAACCGGGTGTGACAATCAGGTTGGTGATCCGACCTTTTAATAAAAATCGCTCTTCGTCTCGCCCACCTTCCTACCCATTCAAGCAGCCTGTTTTTATTCGTCCCACTACTGCACCTGCTCCTACCAATCAGCCGAGCGCCCCTAGTACTCATTTCCCTGCTCTCCCTAGTTCTTCCACTGGATGCTTCAACTGTGGAAAGTCCGGACACTTCATTAAGGACTGTCCATACCCAAAGAAAAATAAAACCAATTTCCAATAGAACTCTGGGAATTCCAACCAAGGAAAGGGAAATACGAATAATACTTCAACAGGCTAGAACTTCAAGAAAACTAGACAGATTTATTATACCCAAGTGGCTACAACACCGGAGGGCGAGCCGGTAATGATGGGTACGTTCCTTGTTGCCAATTACCTAGCAGTTATTCTCTTCGATTCTGGTGCATCACACACCTTCATAAGCAGAATTTTGTGGAAAAGTATTGCATTCCTTGCACTGAATCAAGGGAAGGATTTATTATCCATTCACTTGGGGGACAGATATTTACTAAGGAAGTAGCCTTCCACATACCAGTAGTGTTGGCTGGACGGGAATTTCCTACCAACATGATTGTTTTAAAGGGCCAAGACATAGATGTAATTCTGGGCATGAACTGGTTAGCCCAGCATAAGGCCATCATCAATACAGACTTAAGAACCATCAAAGTGAGCCATGGCCATGAAGAGATTCAATTGTCCATCCCTATAGCTGTCCCAGCCAAACCATCTGGACGAGTTTATGAAACTATTGTGCAAGAAATTTAGGATATTCTGGTGGTATGTGAATTTCCGGATGTCTTTCCTGAAGATTTTCCTAGGTTACCTCCAGAAAGGGATTTAGAGTTTGTGATTGAACTAAAGCCCGGTACGGCTCCTATTTCTAGAAGGTTGTACCGAATGCCACCTAATGAATTGGCAGAACTCAAAACTCAACTCCAAGACTTGCTTGAGATGGGGTTCATTAGGCCCAATTCATCACCATGGGGATGTCCAGCAATTTTCGTTAAGAAGGATTAGACACTTCGAATGTGTGTGGACTACAGACCCCTTAATGAGGTCACTATCAAGAACAAGTACCCTCTTCCCCGGATCGATATCTTATTCGATCAACTCACTGGAGCTCGAGTATTCTCCAAGATTGACCTCAGATCAGGTTATCATCAGATCCGTATTCGACCCGAAGATATACCCAAGACCGCATTCACTACGCGGTATGGATTATTTGAATATTTGGTCATGTCCTTCGGATTGATAAATGCTCCAGCCCACTTCACATACTTAATGAACTCGGTATTTATGCCAGAGTTGGATAAATTTGTGGTGGTATTCATTGATGATATTTTGATCTATTCCAAAAATGAAGAGGAGCATGCTAAGCACTTACGGATCGTGCTAACACGCTTAAGGGAGCATCAGTTGTATGCTAAGTTCGGCAAATGCGCGTTTTGGTTGGAAGAAATCCGGTTTCTGGGACATATATTATATGTAAAAGGAATTGTGGTCGATCCCAGTAAAGTTAAATATATTCTAGAATGGAAACCGCCAACAACAGTACATCAAGTTCGAAGCTTCCTTGGACTGGCCGAATATTACCGTAGGTTTATTCCGGATTTCTCCAAGATTGTTAAACCTATTATAGGTTTATTGAAGAATGATACCAAGTTTGACTGGTCCTCCAAATGCAATGAAGCCTTCGAGCAGTTGAAGGTGTTATTGACCACTGCTCCGGTATTGGCTCAACCGGACATTGAAAAACCTTTTGATGTGTATTGTGATGCATCAGGAAGTGGACTCGGATGTGTCCTAATTCAAGAGGGCCGAGTCATAGCTTATGCTTCAAGACAACTACGTCGGCATGAGGAGCACTATCCAACTCATGATTTGGAACTAGTTGCAGTTGTTCATGCCCTCAAGATATGGCGTCATTATCTGCTGGGAAATACTTGCCATTTATATACGGATCATAAAAGTTTGAAGTATCTCTTTACCCAGTCAGAACTGAATATGAGGCAGAGAAGATGGCTTGAGCTAATTAAAGATTATGACTTAGAAATACACTATCACCCAGGAAAAGCCAATGTGGTGGCAGATGCACTAAGTCGCAAGGCTTCATGTCATTGTCTTACAGTAAGGACCCCTGACACCACACTATGTCAAGAAATGGAAAAGTTGAACCTAGGTATGATACCATATGGAACTCTGACCCAATTAAAGCTTGAGTCAGTTGTTCTACAAAGAATTGTTGATGCCCAAAGAACCGACAAGGGTATGAAACACATTCATGAGAAAATAGAAGCCGAAAAAGCAAATTGCTTCAGGAAAGATGATAAGGGATAATATGGTTTAATGATCGCATAGTGTGCCTAAAGATGCTGAAGTCCGCCAACAGATCTTGGATGAAGCTCATCTCAGTCGATATTCCATTCATCCTGGAAGTACTAAGATGTATCAAGATTTAAAGCAGCACTATTGGCGGACAAAAATGAAGATTGAGATTGCACGCTATGTGGCAAGATGTGACACCTGTAGACGTGTGAAAGCAATACATATGAAGACCGTTGGGCCATTGCAATCCTTGCCCATCCCATCTTGGAAATGGGAGGATATTAGTATGGACTTCATTGTGGGATTGCCCAAGACGGCCAAAAGTTTTGACTCTATCTAGGTTATAATTGACCGGCTTACGAAGATAGCCCATTTTTTACAGGTCAAGACATCTTACCCAGTCATCACCTATGCTCAAATATATATTGCTCGCATTCTCAGTTTGCACGGGTTTCCAAAAACAATAGTGTTGGACCGCGGACCACAATTTGTATCCAAATTCTGGGAAGAGCTCCACAAATCTTTGGTTACTAAGCTGCTCCACAGTTCAGCATATCATCCTCAAACAAGTGGACAAACGGAGAGAGTAAACAAAATACTTGAAGACATGTTGTCGGCATGTGTCCTGGAGTTTTCGCAAAAATGGGATGAATGTCTGCCATTGGCAGGATTTTCTTATAACAATAGCTATCAAGAGAGCATTAAGATGGCACCGTTTGAAGCATTGTATGGACGACGGTGTCAGACACCCTTAAATTGGTCAGAACATGGAGAACGATGGTATTTCAGACCTGACTTAGTCAAGGAAACATAAGCAAAGGTTCAACGTATAAGACATCACTTGAAAGAAGCTCAAGCTCGGCAGAAGAGTTATGCAGACAAACGACGTCGACCCTTATTCTTTCAAGTCAAAGATTATGTGTACCTAAAAGTATCACCAATGAAGGGTGTGAACCGTTTCGGGGTAAAAGAAAAGCTGGCACCCCAATATATTGGCCTGTTTCTCATTCTTGAGCAATGTGGGCCAGTGGCATACCGACTCCAACTACCAGAAACATTATCTGCAGTGCATAATGTGTTCCATGTATCTCAATTAAAGAAGTGCCTTCGAGTCCCTGATCGAACCATCGATGTGATAGATGTTGCCTTGGAACCAGACTTAACTTATTCAGAACATCCCATTCGAGTTTTGGATAAAAGGACAGGATCACCCAAAAAAGGACTCTTAAATTCTATAAGGTACAATGGAACCAGCATACTGAAGATGAAGCTACCTAGGAGACTCAATACTTCTTGGAAAAGAATTTTCATAGGTTTTTAGCTTCATATAACATGTAAGATATGTACAATTGTTTGTAAAGTTGGAGTGAACCCGATACCACCTCGTGCTTTGTACGACAAGTAAGGAAATAAAGATATGACACGTTTCCTTTTCCATTACTTACCCTAGGACCTTAAATCTCAGAACGAGATTCTTTTATGGGGGGAAGGATGTAACACCCCTCGTGTTACTGGCACTAAAACTTGAGCATAACATCATGTGCATTGACATATCATGTGTTTGTTACACCTAGAGTGCATTCACTAGGTAAAATTTTCAAACAAGTTGTGATGATAGGACTTGATGTGTACTTAACCTTAGGGTAGGGTACTTAACCCTGAGCTAAGGCTATTGGATGAAAGTGAAGACCAAATAAGTAATAATCTCATAAACCATGAGAAATGTTCATAAGGTAGCACATTTGATGTACTTTAGTTGCACAAAACCCTAAAGTCCCCAAAACTCAAAAAGAAACCCTAGAAACCCTAATTTGAACCCTAGGGGGTTAAATGTAAATTCTAGGCACTTTTGGACTAAAGTGCAAATATCAAAGTGATAAAACATCACAAACCAAATAACTTTCACATTGGAGAATTTTCAAGTAATGTGGAGGAATTTGGACTTCTTTGCAAAAGTATCCCATGAGCTTTATAAGGTTAAGTCTGAATTTCTTGCAAGGATTTTGCCCTAGGTCAACACATCAAATTTGTAGAGCTATGATAGGAGTATAACTTTGCTTAAGTGGTTAAGCCTTGGTGTCATACAAAATTTGGAGATAAATGGACCTGAAGTTTGGCTATCAAACAGCCCAGGAACTGAATTTTGACTGATAGTGAAGTCAGATGAACTTTGGGATAAGATTTGAACATGATCCAGTGATTATTTGATTGTGGATGCTATAGCGAAATCAAAGATGGATTATAGGACAACAATTTCTCTACAGACAGATGACCATGTTGTCACACAAAAATTGAAGAATAAAGCACTTCAATTAGCTCTGTCAGGCGATCTAAATGAAGTTCCAATGGTACAGTGACCTGAAGAAGATCTCAGGTGCATCACCCCTCGCCGCCGATGACCCACACGCTCGAATTCGCGCCGGCGCTGCGATTCATGCCCAATAGCACGCAGATAACTTCGTGGGGTGAAAGGATCTTGCGCCAAGGATGAAGTTGGAGCACTGTGGCCGCCCTATCGCCGTGCCCACTTGCACCGCGACATGGCCGGACAATCGTCGCCGTGGCTGCCGCCGTTCACTCGGTCGCGCCACACCTTAGGTTGTTTTACCACGTCGCAGTAGATCGCTATAGATAGCCCCTCTGTCGCCGAGGACATAGCCAAGTGAATGCCACGTTCAGCGGCCTCCGATGACTCCTCCCTTTTCACACCGTAGGCTCTTCTCCATCCAAATTCGTCGTACTCGCGGTCGCTCTCTATAAATTGAGCATTCAGCGTGCTTCGTTAGCTTGTTACGCGCCCAGTGCATCGCTCCTCACCTCCGATTACTCACCATAGCCCGAGTAATCGCGATTGTCCCCAATTCGGTTCTCCGCGCTACCGTGAGTCACCACATCGTGGACCGCCGTCTCCAGGTCCGCTCTCGCCCTCCTCGCTCTCGTTTCAGCACCCTTGTGCGCTATGGATGCTTATCGACCCAGCCAATTGAACTAGACCATGCTAGATCATCGAGAACACCTCGGGACATCCTCGGTTCTTGCCATCATCGTGGACAGAGTGATTCCGACCTGGATTCATGCAATTATTTGAGGGATTAAGGCCACCAGGGGTAGAATTTGGTGTCAACCAAGTAAGAAGCTTAGCCTCTGCGTATTCCGGTCGATTCGGACTCGCCGGAGAGCGCGCTCGTCGTCGTCCACCGTCGTGGACCTGGCGCTACGAAGAAATAGAAATGCAGGGGCCTAAATGCGAAGGTCAGAGACACAGAGGAATAATGCTAAGGATTCTTTATCGGTTATTTGAATGAGCAGGGTCCTCTGCGAAAAATGGACATCGCGGGCGCGCGCGGGCGCATTTTCCCTATTCATGGGCCGGCTCGGGCTGGTTTGAGCCCGTTACTATTCATTCTTTCTCTTTTTCTTTTTCTGCCAGGCTTAGGGAATTTGTAGAAAATTCTAAAAAAATGATAAAAATATGAGACCAATTTTACTAGACTCCTAAATTCCCCAAGTATATAATAAAAATAATTCTAAGATTTTTGGCCCCAACCATGAATTATGTAGTATTTAAGAAGGCCCAAACCTAGACTTTTGGAATTTTAGAAATTGTTTGATAATTCCAAAAATCACAAAACTTTTTAGGTAAGCCTAATATGGTAATTAAAACCTTTGGGTAAAGTTTGACATGTTTTGGGCATTGTTTGATCCCAAAACCCCAAAACCCTAGTCCCTTAAAATAAAACTGCCTAACCCTACTAGGGTGTTAACGTTGAAGACCCTAGTTTCCCTGGTGTACCGTGAAGGAAAGTTGTATTCAAGATACAACTTGATGTGTCTCTATTATAATTGCATATTCATAGCATCACAAGAGTATTCATGTATATGTATGTTTATGTATAGAAAACAAAGAAGAAGTAAGTGTTGAAGAAGAAGACACTACACCACCAATTGAAACTCCACCTGCCGGGAACTGTTTTTATTTTGATATATATGGAACAGATCCTGACTCCCCTACAACACAAGGCAAGCCCTAGTGCATTTACCTTTCCTTGTGATTTTAAACTCTTTATCACTTGAATGATGCATTAGATGATAGGAGTTGGGTGTTAAGCCAATTGCTGCATTTCCTTCCTTAGAACTGTTTACCCTTCCTTGATTACCTGTTTTATTAAAAAGTTTTCTAATGCTTAACCTTGCTTTAGAAAACAAAAAAGTTTTGGTTTCAACAAAAGATGATGCTTCAGATGGAATGGGATGTTTTCAAAAATAAAACTTGATGGTGGATCCATCATGGCCGTGATGGGTTCAACATTGAATAAGATGTACCTCTACCAGGTACCAAACTTTGGGATTTTAAATCATAAAGGTGAGACCGGGCGGGTGACTTGCACGAGAAGAGTCTCGGTGTAGTGTCTTCGTCTGAGTCGATTAAAGACCGTGTCGATGTAGGCCTGATGATCGAGGACCCTTTAACTGGTCACATGCCTCGTCATGGGAAAGCTTTGCCTCGGGCAAACTAATACTAGAAAGGCCAACACGCAATGGGAGTGGAGAGATGGCGAGAGTAGCGTGTACCCTCCGTGGCAAGAGGCTAGACGGTGGTGTATTTGTGCCCTCGGTTAGCATGAATCCGGTCTGGTCTTAAGAAACCCGGTGGCAAGTTGACATATGCAAGGGTTAAGTGCTACATATGTCATGTGATTGGAGATCCCCAGCTGGGTATTAATCGATTCGGATCGCTGTTACTTCTTGGACATGAAGACTTGGTAACTGACTTACACGTAATAACCAGTAAAGTAAAAGGGTGATTAAAGACAGCTAGTGCAGGCCAAGTGCTTGATCTAGGGTAGAAAAAACTCTAGTTGCAGGTAATGACTCAACTTGATAATAAAGCTGGATTTTTAAGGATATACTATTAGTAAGCATTTCTGCAAACAGAGTCTTTGATTCTTTGAATAGCCTTACCTTGACTCCCTCAAGCCAGCATATCCTTGAGAGTCTTTTCTTTTGTCGGGTAAGACTTGCGAAAGTACACTACGTACTCAGGGTTTTCGAACCCATGTTGTTGTAGGTAAGGAAACAACAAACTTTTGTTGTTTTTGTTCAAAGGTGGTACCAAAGGACGAGCCTCAGCAGTGAAGTCAGTCGCGAGAGGATGTTGGCCTCCCACTTTAAAAAAACAATAAACTTGTGTGCGGGAGGGTGTTTTGCCTCCCGGGTCTGTAATAATAATACTTATGCAGTCATAGTACCCTGTATTGTAATAATAATAATACTCTCTCTATATTGGATGAATGTAAATTAAGTTATTGTAATTTGCTTCCGCTTATTCTTTCCTCCAATGTGATGTAATATTTGCGTTACTGGTGAAGCGCTCTTGTGTTAAATGATGAGGATACAATTACCGAACTTGTCAAGTGATTATGTGCATCTACAGGGTTGTCCATGGTCCTTAGGACAAGGACAACTGTAGGTGGGCCTAATACCTTGGGAGGTTATGTCACAACTTCTATATTTCTTGGATTAGCTTTGATACCCTTTGATGATACCAAGCAACCCAGAAACTTGCCCTTCTTCACTCCAAAGACGCATTTTCTGGATTTAATTTAAGACCAGCCCGTCTGAAGTTGGCAAATGTCTCTTGCAAATCAGCAACATGGTTCTCTTGCTTTGTGCTCTTCACTATGTTATCATCAACATATGTCAGCACATTTCTGCCAATTTGGGAGTGAAGAACTTTGGCAGTCATCCTACTGAAGCTTCCTCCAGCATTCTTGAGCCTCTCGGGCATCCGAAGGTAACAATAGGTTCCAATAGGAGTTATGAAGCTTGTCTTCAGCTCATCCTCCTTCTTCATCCAGATTTGATGATAGCATGAGTAACAGTCCAATAAGCTCATGAGCTCTGATGTAGCTGCTGCATCCACAAGGGAATCTATTCTTGGCAATGGGAATTCATCCTTCAGGCATGCCTTGTTGAGATAGGTAAAGTCAATGCACATTCTCCATTTTCCATTGGCTTTCTTTAACATTAGCTCTGAAGATATGCTGGATGAAGTATTGCTTCGAAGGCATTCAGTGTCCCTCGACCAATGATTGCATTGTAGGGATAGTCCATATCGACAATGTCAAAGACATCCTGTTCTGTCCTTGTGTTGTGAACATAGCCAAAGGTGACTGGCATAGTTATCTTGCCAAGTGCCACAATCTGCCTTCCTCTGAAGCCACAAAGAGGGTGTGTTGCATCATGTATCTTGTCATCTGGCTCTTGCATCTGACTGAAAGCCTTTGCAAAGATGATATCTGTTGCACTGCCCGTGTCCACTAAAACATTGTGGACCAGAAATCTCTTGATGACAAAAGATATGACCATTGCATCGTTGTGGGGATAATCCTTGAGCTAAAGATCTTCCTGGGAGAAGGTAATTGGTCTATGAGACCATTTGGACTTGATGAAGGGTGCTTGCACTCCAACATGTTGCACCCTTCTTTGTGGTTCCTTCTTCGGCTTCTTGTTGGCTGGTTCAGAACTTGAGCCGCCTGTGATTGGGAGTAACAGCTTCGTAGCCGAAGGTGCCATAGCTTGGTTAACTTGCGAAGCCATTGTCACAGTTGTGGAAGTGAGTTCGCTGGAGGTGTGCGCCAATGTTGGTTACTTGTTCTCAAATGTTGTGAGTCAAGAACAAGGCAACACCATCATTAATCGTTAAGGACCTTCGTCGTTCGAAGCATTATTTCCTTACGGGTATAATGCTTCTAAGACGAAGGTCAAGAAAGACAAACCTTCATTATATTAATGCAAGGATAGGAATGCAAAGACATAAATATAATTATATCTTAATAATTTATTTCTTCTTGCATTCCATAAAACATATATAAATATCAACAATGTTAATGTTGCATTGATACCTTTGGCTTGCTCGAAGGCGAGGATGCGAGTGTACTATTACATTGAATACAATCTAGCGTGAACAGTACGGGGGTAGTGTTCATCTATTTATAGGCACGGGATGCAGCCCGGGTAAAATTACATCCATGTCCATGAATAATAGTTTACAAACAACTTAAACTAAGAAGGTCTAACTAGTTCTTTTTTCCTTATTTGCTTGGCCTGAACCGAAATTACCGAGCTTCGGCATTCCGCAATGTTGCTTCTTTGTAGGATCTGCCTCTTGAGAACTTTCGACAGAGTAGAAGACCCCCAACATTAGCCCCTTCGCGGTACTAGATCGTTCTTTTCGTAACGAGCTCGATCCACGAAAAACACAAAGGCTTTAGAATGCCGAAGTTCCAAAAAAACACCTTCTGTGAGCTCGTTATCGAAAAACGATTAAAATATTCCGAGCGCCGAGCGATCCACTGCGGTCCACTGCTCAGCCAGTGTGGGCGGTCTAGCTGTTCGCCTTCTTCCCCTGTAGCACTATATAAGCAGACAGGTTGGTGAGGAGTTACCACAACATTCATTGCCATTGCACTATTGTGCTGTTAAAAATTTTAACCAAAGCCAAAGCTTTCCGGTTTGCTTTTTCTAGACACACTCTTTGTCATTCAAAGTCAGCTTCAATTTAAGGAACCGCGATAATTGAGATGGCCCGAGTACGATCTACTGCTAGTGTGTCCCGTAAGAGAGATGATGCTGAAATGACGGAGATGGCGCCAATATCAGAAATGATGTGGCGATCGGGTTTGGTAGTGCCGGAGGAGGCCGTTGCTAAAGGTGACATTGCCGAAGCTGAGCAATCTGTAGCTGAAGATGGGAGTGATGACGAGTTTGAAGAAGACAATCTAGCGTGAACAGTACGGGGGTACTGTTCATCTATTTACAGGCACGGGACGCAGCCCGGGTAAAATTACATCTATGTCCTTGAACATTAGTTTACAAACAACTTAAACTAAGAAGGTCTAACTAGTCGTTTTTCCTTATTTGCTTGGCCAGAACCGAAGTTACCGAGCTTCGGCATCCGCAATGTTGCTTCTTTGTAGGATCTTTGTCTTGAGGACCTTCGGCAGAGTAGAAGACCCCCAACAATTACATTTGTACCTTTGGCTTGCTCAAAGGCGAGAACACGGGAGAGTGATTACAATCCAGCGTCTACAGTATGGTGTTACTGTTCATCTATTTATAGGCATGGGACGCAGCCCAAGCAAAAGTACATTTATGTCCTCAGCATTTGCACATGATCGTAATACAAGTTATTAAGGACTAAGTAGTCTTTTCCTCTTTCGATCATCATTATTATTCATCATCTTCATTACGAGCCGAAGTTGTCCATCTGTTGATAGCTTCGGCGTTTACCCTTATCCTCTTTGGATGTCTTCAACTTGTATGCTTTCATCATAAGGGAGAAGCTTGTATCTTGAAGACAAAGTTTCCTATAATAGCTTATGCTAAAAACAAATGGTTAATTATGTTTTTGAGGACCTTCGGAAGGAGAAGGCCCCCAAAAGTTGGTATCTATGATTTTTTGACTTCTCTAAAATGGTACTCGCTCCGATACCATTTGTGGCGGAACGGCCTAGATTGTTCCAGCTTAAGTGTCTTGGTCTTACCTCAAGGGCAATGACCCACACTTAAGACGGAATAAACTGTCAATTCCTCGGATCTAGTCCGATTGAAGCCACTTACCTAGGGATCGAGTATCATTTGCTCACTCGAAGGTGAGGCACAGAGAAATACAATAAAGCATAATACCACAAATTCAAATAAGTACTTAGAGTTATTACATCATCAGAGTTTGGAAACAGTAACCATTGTTCTTGTTGCAGCGGAAATTAACTAACGCTAAATAAAGAGTGAGGCGAAGCCTGGTCCATCACTCCTCCTGGTCATCACTTGCTGAGGTAGGGTTCCACTCGACTGTCTAGCTCGGTGGCAAGGTGGACGACCAAGTCAACCTAGAAACCATATCCTCATCAAGGGTACCTGTAAAAATTATGCCACAAGCAAGGCTGAGTATACTAATACTCAAATAGACTTACCCTTTATGAGGAGTCTACTCCTATACCTCTAGAGCATGAAGCTATTTGGTTGAGGGGTTTGGTTTGCCAAAAGCACTAGTTTAGTCTAAAATCAAATTTTAGCTTTTGCAAGTTTAATAATATTTCTTAAGCTAGGTTTCATCCTTCTAAACATATATGGTAACAAACTTTTATTGCAAGCAACACTTTATCTCAAGAAAATTCATTTCACTTCTTACTCGATGTAGCAGCACGTATCAAGCAGTCTCATTAGCTGCGAGAAGCAAATGATTCGCGAGTTTAAACCTTGCAAGGTAAACCTAAACACACGACATGTAGGAGCACTCCGTCCCCACACACGTCAACCGTCCCCATCGATTCTCCGGTGGCTGATTAGGGCCCACTGTCATTGGGATACAATGCTCCACTGACTCCGCCCGCCGCCGTGTAGTGACCGCACTTATACCCACCATAACCGGAATGGGAGACCCTATCTCATGAACACGTGGGGAGGTATGTCCGCTGGTAGGTTCACTCAGGTACTAGGCTTACCGATTTACCATATTTCTCGGCATGTGTTTAGTACTTTCAAACGCTTGACACACAGTACCAAACATTAATCCTTATTCTAGTTTCATCCCATAGACATGGCATCCCCATGGACCCTTTTCAACAGACAATCATAGTTCCAATATCAAAGTGGATACAATAAATTCCTGACCTTGCACGAGTGCTAGAAAGATCACTCGACTTCTATCGAGATCCTGAATTAGCATAGCAGCTACTCGACCTAGCATACTAGTATCCATCTCAAAAGGAAACCTGAGTTCATGCAACTAGGGTTTCAAACAACTCTTACACTTAAGGGCACAGTACAACCTACAAACATTAAGTGTAGTAAAATAGCATATATAAACTATTTTGCATAAAACGGGGCTTGCCTTCAGTTGCTAGGGCAGCCGGTGGATCCACAATATGAGTCTTTGTAGCTAGCTCCTGAGCTTCCTCTTGGTCAGCTCCTTTCTCAGGGATGAGCACATACTCTCCGTCAGCGAGGTTGCAATCTGTTTAATATGATGCATAAGATGCATGTACATTTATAAAATATAGATGATAAATGTGATGCATGGTTGAGTAGCACTAGGTTAAGTAGGGTTTTTCTTTTATTCAAATTTTCCTTAGGCTTCTAGGGGTGACGGGTGGTAGTGTACCTCCAGGTCGTAGTCCTTGATCAGCTCTAGCCATCTTCTCTGCCTCATGTTGAGATCAGCCTGAGTAAAAATGTACTTGAAGCTCTTATGATCTATGAAGATGTTGCAGTGGGTTCCCATCAAATAGTGCCTCCACATCTTCAATGCATGAACCATGGCTGCTAACTCCAAGTCATGAGTGGGATAATTATGCTCATGAGGCCTGAGTGCCCTTGATGCATAGGCAATGACTTGGTTGTCTTGCATCAAAACACAACCCAATCCAGTGCCAGAGGCATCACAGTACACATCAGATGGCTTGTTGTTCTCGGGTTGCGCTAACACTGGTGTTGTGGTCAGATGCTGCCTCAAGGTGTGGAAAGCATCTTCGCACTTTTGACCCTAGTCAAACTTGGCTCCCTTCTTCAACAATTCAGTCATGGGCTTCGCAATTCGAGAGAAGTCCAGAATGAATCTTCGATAATAACCAGCCAATCCTAGAAAGCTTCGAATCTGATGGACAGTTGTTGGCGGCTTCAAGTTCATCACCTCTTGCACTTTATCAGGATCAACAGCTATGCCAGCCTGAGAGATAGTGTGACCCAATAATTTGATTTCTTTTAGCCAAAAATCACATTTAGATAGTTTGGCATAAAGACGGTGCTCTCGCAGACGTTGAAGCACTACATGCAGGTGACCAGCATGCTCTTCTTCATTCTTTGAGTACACCAAGATATCATCGATGAAAACCACCACGAACTTGTCCAGTTCAGGCATGAAGACAGAATTCATCAGATACATGAAGTATGCTGGTGCATTAGTCAGCCCAAATGACATCACCAAATACTCATATAGCCCATATCTCGTTGAGAAGGCAGTCTTCAGAATATCACTTGCTCGTATCTTGATTTGATGATAGCCGGAGTGAAGGTCTATTTTGGAAAACACTTTAGCTCCGACCGATTGATCGAAAAGAACATAAATACGAGGCAAAAGATACTTGTTCTTGATAGTCACCGCATTGAGTGGGCGGTAATCTATACATAGCCTCAAGCTTTCATCTTTCTTCTTCACAAACAAGGCTGGACATCCCCAAGGTGAAGTACTTGGGCAGATGAAACCCTTGTCTAACAACTCTTGCAATTGTTTCTTCAATTCTGCCAATTCAGCGGGTGGCATGCCGTAAGGCCTCTTGGAAATAGGTGTCGTTCTCGGTTGCAACTCGATGGCGAATTCAATATCCCGGTCTGGTGGCATTCCTGGTAAATCATTAGGAAAAACATCTGCATACTCACAGACTACTTGAATCTTCTTCAAGGGTAACTCTATCATAGCAAAAGCACATGATCGAGTAGAGTATTGGTTGGGTAGATACAATGCAAGGTCTCCAATGGTAGGAGAACGAATTTCCATAGCTCTGGCAGCTACATCCAACACCACTCGGTGTTGAGTCATCCAGTCAGCTCCGAGAATGATGTCCATACCTTCTAATCCCAAAATCAGGAGTGTGTTTTTGAAGATTTTACTTCCCAGTGAGATAGGCACACTTTGATTTAATTGGTTTGTTGCAATTTTGCCCCTAGGCGTTGCTATCATGAAAGACCCTTTTGTATGATAGAAAGGTAGTTGACATTCTACGCTGAATTTCTGGCTAATGAAGCTATGAGATGCACCAGAATCAAACAAAATTAATGCAGGTTGGTTAAAAACTGAAAAGATACCAGCCATGATGGGGGCTCCTTCAGGTAACTTCTCCAGAGTAGTGAAGTTGAGCTTCCCTTGTCTTACTTGCACCTTCTGCTTTCATCCTTTATCTTGATTTGGTGCTGACATCTGCCTCTGTTGATTCCTTGGGCAATTCTTGGCATAATGGCCCACATTGCCACAAGTGAAGCACTTGTTCCCCTTCCCTGGCGGAACTACTGTTGCTGGGGTTGATTGTTCCTTGGAGCGGGAGCCAGAAAGCGATTGGGTGCTTGCTGCTGCTGAGGTGGCCTGATCACCCATCTGCCTACCTGCTGCTGAAATCCTTTGCTCTGATTGTTGGAAACAATCCTGAACCTCTGGGGTGGAGCAGAGGGTCCTGACATTGGTGCCTTCCTCTTCTTCTCTGCCCGGTGGGCTACAATATAGTCCTCCTGTGATATGACCAGGTTGACCAACACATTGAAGCTATCAGCCCGAACAGTGTTGAGACGCTCACGCAACTTGGTGTTGAGACCTCTGTGGAAGCGGTCTCTCTTCTTTTCATCAGAGTCAGCATGATAACCCATGTACTGGCACATGTCATTGAAGGCCTAGGCATACTGCAACACAGTACGGGTCCCTTGAGTTAGTGCTAGGAACTCATTCAGCTTGCGGTCTAGAATCCCTACTAGAATGTGATGCCCCTGAAGGCAGTCTTGAACTCCTCCCAAGTCACTTCGTGTTCAGTAGGTAGCATGGCACGGAAGTGGTCCCACCATGTCCGAGCAGGTCCACGAAGCTGCTGCGCGGCGAAGCAAGCCTTGGTGTCATCAGGGCAGTCTCCCGTGAGGAGGGGAAACTTGGACTCCACAACGTGTAGCCACACGTTGGCGTCCAACGGATCCTCTGCCTTGGTGAACAAGGGTGGCTGTGTGCTCAGAAACTCCTTATAGGTCGTCGCGGCCGGAGGTCGCTGCGGCTGGCCTCCACCATATTGCTGAGGTTGGGGCTGGCGCTGCAAAAGCTGTCGCAGAATTTCATTCTGCTGAGCCATCAGCTCCTGCACCGTAGGAGTTGGAGGAGGTGGCGGGGGAACTTGCTCGTTCTGCCTGCGACGCTGCCTAGCTGCCATATGAAAGCAGAGATTTTTGCCATTGTTATCCCCATTCTCAATTCCGAACAATATGCTTTATATCATACGGAAAGAAAATGCCATAACACAACATCAACTCGAATGAGGATAACATGATTACATTCATTTCATTACTCGCAAAAGTTCTCCTAGGTTACAACAATTTAGAGGAAAGTACCCATAAGCCTAGTTCAAAATCTGATGCCAACTAAGCTCGCGTGGGTTTCTATCCTCCTAATGCGCCAAATTAACCCATCAACCTGAGTAGTGGAAGAGACACTCGATACGGGTGAAGGGGGCATCGCGTAGTGAGTCGCATTGGTACCAGGGGCTGGTCCTAACTCCTCGGGAGCCTCCTCTCCATCGCTTTCGGCCTCGTTTGCCTCCATCTCTAGGTGGTGCATGTCCAGGTGGTCTTTAGCTTCCTCAAGCTCTTGCTACACATTGTGGAGCTGGTTTTCGAGGACATCAATGGTGTTATCCCGGATCTCCACCTGCTGCTCCAGGGTAGCGATGCACTGGCTCATCTGTTCCTCCTGTAGGTCCTTTTCCACTAACTCTGAAGACAGGACGACCATGAAGTCCTCTCGGCTATCGAGGGTGAGCTTAGTGGTCTGAGCGAGGTTAGCAAGGTGTGCCATAGCGTCGCTCTGCAGGGTCTGTAGGCGATACAATGCGCTCATGCACTGAA